>NC_044207.1:15931326-18851326 GCF_900880675.1 Sparus aurata | reverse complement strand
AATTACTTATGAACACAGCTACTCATTAAATAATGATTTGAGCAAAAGTTCTAGTATGTATAGAACCAGTGGAAGTTATAACTATGTATCAATACATCTTCTGATAACACGGACACAAAAGTCAAAAGAGAACATCAGTTATTTCATTGTAAACGTTAAAAATAACACATGTTCAATTGCAAAATCTAACCCAATTGTTTTTATTACTCCTTTTTTTTCTCGTCATCCAGGCTTTCTCATAGTCAAAGGTACATTTTTACCTTAATTATATGAATAACAAAGGTAAAAAACTCGACGTTATGGCATCGTGATTGACTCGATGATGAAGACTGGACCAGATGAAAAGTAAGTAAGGATTCATCTTCTGGGGATCATGAATGTTTGAGCAAAGCAATCCACCAAACTGTCTGGACCAGTGTTTGACTGCCCAATCAGTATCCGTGGTTGCATAAAGTATTTTGTGGTTTGCATTACAAAAGGTTGAGACAGTCCTTTCCTGATCGTTAGGTTTTCTATAATAGCAGAGTTCATTCTGTTTGGAGGACATGACAACACACGAGTTGCACACTCAGCTGTTGAGGGCTTTGAGTACACACACAGACCAGTGAATCCAGTGTCTGCTTCGCAAAACTTTAGCTGACAAATAACTGTCAGTTTTAAACTCCAAAAGTAGCTGGTGATCACACAATTTGCACAAATGAGCTGAATTTGCAAACCTCCTCTGTGTAAACACTCCGGCCTCCCAACCTGTACTCCCCTCAGAATAAAAGAGAAAGTAATTGTGTGCTTTTCCTCGCCCTTAGGTTCACACATTTCATACCTGTGGTTAAATGTAGAGCTGGCTGTTGTAATTAGAGGGGTTAATATCCTGGGCAGCATCTCTAAATTAAATCTCTAACTCCATGGCGATGTGGCTGAGTGATGCACCTGTTCGCAGTAATTACAGATGCAGCCTGGGAGTGCTCGTAATGAATTGGGAAAGCCAAGGTTGAATCGCTTTAAAGGCACATCCCACCACTTTGCCAGTAATGTTTTTTGTCTGTTTACTTGGAAATTTAAGTCACCTGCTGGGAAATGAAGCCTGGCATGGACTCACTGGAAGGTTTAAAAAAGAAAGAATGACGACAACAATCATCCAAAAGCTACAGACAGAAGTTTGGTTGTCAGGCTACTAGCCTCTGAGGATGGTTGATCCATCCTGAAATACCTCATGAATAGATTGCTGTTGACAAAAGCCAAAACAATATAATTACAAAATAACAACCAATAACGTATCTTTTCTAAAACCATACCAAGTGGATTTTGTAAACCTAACCAGGCCACCAGCACAGCCTAGTCACAACATAGAATTCAAAATGGAATCAAAAGAAACGCAACATGAAAAAATGTCAAGTTCCGATGTGTTTTGCAGAAACGTACATCGCCAACTCTTATTCTGGGTAATAGGAAACTACACATTTTTTCCCGTAAGACTTGATTTTAAAGAATGTGATTTCTTCCTCAGTAGTTTCATTTCATTGTTAACATTTCACAGTTAGTCGTGGGTTAAAAATATCACACACTTTGTTTGATAATCTCCCAGTATTTAAATGAATGCCATTACACCTTAAAGCCTTCTCTGCAGCCTTCTCCGACGCGTCCCGCACTCTCAGATCTCCTCTGCCAATTTTCTCCAACCCTTTGAGGCTGGCTCGTTGTGTAAGTATGTGCTTAGGCAAGACGGCCTTCTGCACTAATTGAAGTCAATGACACAAGCTGCAGGGGCGCGTGAACAAACCGCGTCTCCATGGAAACACATGCTGGCAAGTGTGTCCGTTGAGGAGCCTTCAGCGCTCCATTGGAATTGCTGTATGCAACCCAACAGAAGCCTTTCACCGAGGGGGGGAGACAGGAGAGGAGGCTACATGGAGAGGAGCTGTTATTGTCGGACACGTCCTGCTATGCCCAACATGTGATGGATCCATGAGCCACATTTAATGAGACATGTACAGGAGAAAGACTGACAGACAGGAGGGTAGCACCTGCATTAAATTCAAATAAAGGAATGTAAATGATGATAATGATGAAGTCTTTTCAGGGACACACTAATTCAAGTTCTTTTCATTCCAGATGACCATTGCCGGATTTCCGACATTTTCATTAATTTCTCAGGGATTTATACATGGATCGTGATGAAAAATATCAGGGGTATTTAGCTGGTGTATATGCAAGTGCACTGTCGAGCCTTGGTGAAGGTATGCAATCTATTGAGTACAATTCCAGTTTTATTACATTTTTGGAAATGCAACTTTTGGAGGCCTCTATTCCAAGTGGAGTCGGGACGACGACCGTGCACTGCGATGTCCCGGGTTTCATGTACGAGTTGTTATTCAGATTTGCAGTTTTTTTTGCTCAGCTGCTGTTTCTAGAATCAAAAAATAGCTTTGACCTATTTTGCATGCAAAATGCAATGGTTGGGTTTTGTCATCAAGTCAAATGACTTATATTTGTGCATTGACCTGTGAGTTATATCATCTTTCATTATGAGTATTATTTCTGGCTTCATAGAGCTGCAAAAATCCCTTGATTTTTTTCTAAAAGAGATTGCTAAATATTGGTATGATGCTTTATGACATAGAAACGCAATGTTATGTCTGGTCTGTGAACCGTCTGGTCATGATCCAGGAGTGTCCATAAAAGATTTGCCAAGATTTGACACACTGAAAAGAAATCCAGACAGTTACATCCTCATCCCTTCTGTTTTACTCTTTCCCCCTCTCCTCTTCTCTTCTCTCTCCTCTCTCAGGTGCCTTCTGATCAGATGATTAGTGGGTGGCACTGCCCTTAATTAAGAGCGCTGATGAGAGGGAGCTCTCTTCTCCGGATAATGCAGCTCGGACCATCTCGGACATTTGCCTCTTTTGTTCCTTGGTTTGTGTGTAGTTCTTTTGAGGATAGAGTTCTGGATCCTATGACCAAGACTTCCCTCACTCTTTTGTTCTTTTTGGCTAGGGCCTCTAAATACTACAAAGTCTAGTATTCTTTGCAAATATTTTTTCCTTGGGTATGCCCTCCTCTTGTTGCTTGTTGCTTGTCACAAGGTTGAGCAAACCGTCACACCATAGTGGCAACTCTTGGCTGAACCCGCCGCATCGATGCCCAAATACTCTCCCTGTATTCTCTCCATCTTCAACTTGACAGCCACTGAAGAGGAACAAATTAATCTCAGACAAGTTCAAACTTTCAAAAATACAGTTATCACTTTGTGCCACTCGAGGCTGCCAAGCGTAAAGTCATCTGCTATATTTGACAGCCTGCCAATGAGGCCCTGTCATCAAACGCTGCAAAGAAAGAGTTATTAAAACAGTGGGAAGTTTTTATTTATTATCCGTTTACGGGAACATAATTTTTTTCAAACTGGGGGCGGCTCCAACGAAGCAGTTAACGTCGTCGCGGATGTTTTTCAGCCTTGCTCCAATCAAAGGGTACCACGCAAAAAAAACAAAGGTGCCGTGGCCTCCTGCACCGCACTTCACCCCCAAACATTCGTGTACCGTACGCCACAAACGTGTTCGCTATCTGCGCGTGAGATCTGTGTGAGAATTCAGAGATTCTTTTTCCCACCCTCGAGCTTTTAGTCTCCATCTTGTCTTTTAAAAATAACATCTCTGATCTTTTGAGATGTTGTGGGCAGAGGTTGCTCGAACGGAGTTGCCATGGAAACAGTGGCCATCAAGCTACCATTTCACAATCTACCTCCAGATAAAAGAAAGGCTGTAATGAACAACTCTGCCCTCCCTCCCCCCTCCCCCTCCTCCCTCCTCCCCTCTGCTCTTTTCCATCTATATGTGATTTAAGATGGTGGGGAGTTGTGGGTGGATCAATGCAGGATCCGGGAGAGAAAAAAAAGAAATGGCTCAGCTGCGCATACATCAACACTGTAAAGAAAGAAACATACAAAGATACTGGTCTGTTTTGTCTCTCTCTTTTTTTTTGGATCTGTCTCAGTTAATGATCACCCTGCTAGATCTGTTTCCCCAGCAATCTGTAACTCTTCCACATTCATCATAACAACTCCGACGGGGCTGCAGGGAAGTAATAAGAGAAACAAAACTCCAGACACGATGGATCATAGAGAGCCAGGGGGCATAAGAAAACAGCACCTATTCATCCGATACCTGTGGCAAAGAAATACAGATGGAGATTTCCGGGAAGCTGGTGACACCGCTCTGAAAACTGCCGTAATGCTACTTCAGCAGGTGACAGGCTGCAGGAGAGATGCAGAGAGATGAGGTCATCATCTGTATGTACACTCGGGTCCATTACATTCTGACTCATCAGTGGTTGGAAACAAACTCAAGTAGTGTAGTACAAGTACGAGTTACTGGTACTTTACATGTATTTGCATTTTATTGTACCTTTTATGCTTCTATTCCACTTCCAGACAGAGAAAACATTGCACTTTTTATTTCATCACTTTGTATTTGACATAATAAACGTATTCAATACAATACGTATGCTGAGGATTTAAGCGCTCTCGTGATCTGTTACGTAACAGCCGCGTCTAGTTGTCACCCTTCATCGTGCTTCTGTTTTCGAGGTGATTGCAGCCAACTCAACTGAAAGATTAAATGTTGGCAATGTATGTTCCTACAAACCACGGATATGTTTCTTGTTGGCTTTGGCCTTTGGTCACAACAAAGCTGGTTGGAGATGTTTGTACTTCCCATTAAAAATATGTATTTTTTGTCGCCACAGGTGGATATCGTCCCAAGATCTTCTCCTGAATATCCAGTGGCTTCACACAAAAGTTAAAACGCAGTCTTGAACGGTGTGCTTGGCAGCCTTACCGCCCGTACAGACTGAGTGGAGGGCAGTGGATAGAACATCCTCTGTGGATCTGGTGGTTCTGAACGCAAACCCAAACTCAGCAACCCTCCTTTCCACCCCACTGATATGATATAAACATGTGAATGTGATCGGAAGTTTCAACATGGTGCATACGACATGTACAGATGTGAATGTATCAGTAGTTTGCAGAAGCCTTCACTGACAACTTCTTAATCTGGCAACTGGGCTGTAGCTTCCTAAATAATGATAATGCTTCTCTGTAACTGGTGGATGTGTGAAGTTCATCACATCAGCTTAAAAGATCTCACCCAATCTTTTGTTTACATCTTGTTTCAGCTGCCCCCAGTTGGCCCAAAAGTTTTTTTTTGCAGGTTTAAGTAAAGAATGACAATCAAAGTTGCGGTTTGTGTCAGTTGAATGAAAAATTAAAGCAAGAATCCCGTACAATGTGCATACTCATACCATCTCATGAACAAGCACGCGGTGGAAGGAATCAGAAGGAAGTAAAGACAGCAAAAAGTAAATAAATAAATAAAGGAGAGGGAGTCAAGTGGAGGAAACAAGATCTGCTGCTGTGTGGGGAAAGTCTGTGACAGGCTGCAGCTTGTGATGGAGGGTCCCAGTGCAGCAGGAGCTGAAAGTGTCAGAGTGAAACTATGTTTGACAGGAGCAAACTGTCTGAGCAGGGCCGACACGACCTACCATTACCGCTACGGGGGGGCTGCAAAGCCTAAGGAGAGAAACTGTTAAGAGAGGAAACACACATATATATATATACACACAGTGAGTGGACAGATGGGGGTATACTCACTCACACACACACACACACACACACACACCAGTGGGCCTGTGTTGGTACACTCACTCACACAGGCGTGCATACACTGCAGGGACACGGTGGCAAGTTCATATCAGTGCTGCTGTGCCCTCTGCACACAGAGAGGCTGCCAGCGCTCTCTGACCCATCTTTATTCAGTTATGATAATGCAGTGTCACGCAGGTACAGATTATGTTAAGGTGTCTGAGGGGAGAGCTCGAATGGAGGGTGAGAGCTCTGAAACTGCGAGTGTCATGTGGAGAACGTGCCTGCCCGAGACTTCATCCGCTGTGATTCGGAGATGCCTCAGCCTAAAGAGCTTCAAGTTATAGCTAAGAAAAATCACAGTGTTTGGTATTTTCACTGCTGCCAATAAGGGAGATGGTTTCTATCATTAAATTCATTGTGTATTTGATCGTGAAAAAAAGTACTTGTTTTGAGTACTAGCATGTAATCATATTCCAGCATTAGGTCATTTTCCACACAAAATTTTCTTTGCACTTGGCCATCATTTGTATTAGTGTGCTTAAATGAAGATTGATTCCTGATGAAGAATTGTTCAGTGTATTTACCGTGCTGTAGTTGTTATGTGCATCCAGGTGCGTGCTAACACTTTTAGCTTAGCCGCTACAGTGAGGATTTTAAAAACAAGTCCCCCTCCACTTCAGTTGATTGGAAGAATACTTGCAGCCCTGTTTTGCAGTGAAGCTCCAGAAATGATTTGTGGACCATAAAACTAAAACTGAGTTTCCAAATTTTTTTTATTTTTGTGTGAACCTCTCCTTTCATGTGCACAAAGCACAATATCAACAAACTTTATATGGACCCTAATATGCTCCCTGTTTTAAACAAGGGTCCCTGTATTAAAATCTAGTTTTCAAGACTTTCATTTGAAGCTTTGAACGGCCACACACAGATAGAATAAGTACAAACACAAGCTCCAGTCACACACCTGAGAACCATAAACCTTTGATTTGTGATGATCCGTGACATTATGTTTATTTATTGTGTTTATTATTTGTACATATTGATTGCCTGTCTGTGCGTCAGGGAGAGCTGACTGAAGTTTGTTGTCATTTGAATAACAAATCGAATGTATTCAATATAATTCAATATGTATTATTAAACAACATTTGACAGGTCAATTCCTGGCGTGGCAAAGAGTTTTGCCTCAGTAACTGTGTGTTTAAACAGAACCTGCCTTTACTGCACTGGCATCCTGTGTGCCAAAGGAGAGATTTTAAGATATCCCTGCTTGTCTTCACAGCACTGGATTGGCTCTGGCGTCGATACATCTCTGATTTACTTGGAAGGTTATGAAGCACGCAGACCCCTCAGGTCCTCTGGGACAGGTTTGCTCAGTGTTTACAAAACCAGGCAGGGTGAAGTAGATTTGAGTTTCTTTGCTCCACACCTAAATTATTAAACCTCAGTTGCATCATGATAAAAGTCTGAAATCATGAACATTTTTTAAGTTGAGGCCCTGAATCTGTTTATGTGCTCAAATTTTAAACCTTTACTGTTGTTGAGATATGAAAGAGTTTTTATATCTACATTAAAATATTTGTCTAAAGGGGAAACCTTACTTTTTCTTCTCCGCAATCTTTGTCTTGATAATCTCTCTTTAAGTGGGCCATGACGAAGCCATTCATTTTAATCTACTCGAGGGGGTTAGACTGTGAAGAGCACATCGCTTCACACAAGAGCACTTTAGACAAATGATTCACGACACGTTTCAGGTAGCTGAGACAAAAGCAACGCGGCTGACACTCTTTGCTCGTCGATCCTCAGCGGAAGAACACCGTGAAAGGTCTTCAGAGTCGCGAGACTCTGACAAGTCGTGAGCCACAGATAATAAAAGATTTTCCTTTTTTTTTTATTATAGTGAGGAAGCTGAACGCTGACAAGTTGATCGCATGGTTTGAGGAGTGCCATAAATTCCTGTGTGTCAGAGAAACAACATCCAGAACAGAGAACGACAATGGTTAAGACATGCTCTTCATCGTTTTAATCCGTGTGTGTGTGTGTGTGTGTGTGTGGAGGATTTTGCATGAAAGGCGTTGTGTGTGTGTGTATTTTTAAAATGCCTGTGCAAGAAAGCTCTTACATCTGCCAACCAATGCAAATAGATTACATGTATGCGTGTCTATTCTGCATTCAACACACACACACCCGCTTACACTCATGCACACACACACACACACACACACACTAACACAGTTCCTCCATGTGCACAGCCAGGGAGCAAATCACACATTCAGTGTAGGCAGCAGGCAGGACGACAGAAAGAGCTGAAAATAGGCGTCATGGAGGAGGGAAGGAGGCAGATGCGACATGATTTACAATGAGATCATTAACCTTGAGAAACAGAATGGCCTCTGCGACATAAACACTATCTCTCAGACGAACACCTTCCAAGAACAATAGCTTGTGCACACACACACAACACTCACACACAACTGCACAGACAAAAAACACATGCAGGTGAAGCAGGTACGCACTTGCAATGATGAGAGAGGAATTAATCTTTGAAATAAGTAAATAAAAACCAGATCCAAGCAGGGATTGATTAGTGTGTTTACACAAGCAACATGACTCAATAAAGCACACTTACAGCAACAGTATGAAGGCATTAATAAACCTATTTTTTGTTGTTGTTGTCAGTGGACACTATTTTCCCACAATACAATGCGCAAAATAAATGAAAAAGCATTTCACAACCACAAATTTGCCTCGGAAGGATCATCATCATTTTAATAAAGGCAGCATGCTTTCTGCTCTTGAACGTAAGTGGCAGCTACTCTCTGAAGATGTAGATATACATATATACACATATTATATATATATATATATATACACATATTATATATATATATATATATATATATATATATATATATATATATATATATATATATATATATATATATATATATATATATTATATATATATATATATAATATATATATATATATATATATATATATATATATATATATACACACACATACATACATACATACATAAATACATACATACATACATATATCATGTAACATTAAAACCTTCAAGCATGTTCAGATGTTTTATACTAAACTCAAAAACACTATTATTTGGCTACACCAAGCCTCCAGGAAGAGTGCCAGGCTCTGAAGCCAAACTGTGTAATTACATCGTCACGTGTTCCCTTGGGGCCCAAAAAGACTTTTCTTTTTGTAAGATAATGCCGTGGAAAAATTGAATGTAAAACAGTGGATATTCATTTTTATGAGCACCACAACCCCTGCGAAATGACTAGTTTCACTCACAGAATTTGAGCCCCACGGTCTGACAAACATTTGGAAAGTCAAGAAGCTTAAATCACTAATTCCCATTCAAGTTAGCCGGGCATCGAAACAGAAGTCTTACACCCAGGAAGTTGAGCCTTTTTGGCTTCATGCATCACTGAGCAGCATCCATAGGAATGAATAGGGCTCCACGACCAAAGCTGTAACCAGATTGCTGTGCGAAGACTGTTAGCATCGAGGGCCTGTGCAAGTAACTAACAGGTCATACATGTGGTGTTGTAATCGGCTGTTTTCACCTTGTCAGACAGAGCTGCAGCACTGGACAGTATGAGAAAACTGATTTAATATTTGAGCATTAAAGCATGTAAACCTATTCTAGAAGTAACCCAAAACACAATTATGAACTTGAACATGTGCATATAATGTCTCCTTTGATATCCAATAGTTGACATTACAGTAGGGAGAAAAGCCTTACCATTATTTTTTTGTAGATATAAGTTAATCAGCAAACACTGGGAGTTATCACACAATCCTTATTTATTTATCCACAATCTTACATCCATTCTATTATAAATCTTTAGTATGTAAATTATATTTCAATAAAACATTTGTGAACATTCTTTTACAGGTTAAGTCAGAGAGCGAAAGAGTCCCTCTGACAGATCCAAACATCTACAATCACACACTCACTAGACACAAATCAAAAGAAACAACAAACAAAAACATTCATCAACTGGCACAAAGGCTCATGGGATACAGACAGACAAAAAGCCCTTCCAAAGTGCATCATACAGCAGTCATGTTGCAATGCCTTCAAATAGAAACAATAAAATAGACAAATATGTTTTCCCAATATATTTGGCAATATATCACTCTTCTTGTTCAGATATGTATAAAAAGTGTCAACATTCTTCCTCCCGTCATGTTCAAAATATAAGTAACAACATGGTTTTAAAATAGTGGAAGACATTTTGGAGTTTTGTAAAATTCTCTGAATAGCAAAGCAATGTTTCAGTTTATTCAAGTCAGTATATTCACTCACAAAACAACCAGTGATTAAGAAATAAAAGGTCAATTTCAACATTGAAGCCTTCAAATAAAAAGTCCACATAAGACAACCTGAAGTATAAAAGTGATTTTGGACTTTCATTATTTGAAGGCCATATGCTGAGAATCAAACTGTTTCTGTCTGACACACTGCAGAACTTCTTTAGTAACATCACACAGCAACAGAACAAACATCTCTTTACATCTACAAAAAGCTACAATAAATAAAAAGTAGTCTTAATATGATTGTTTGTCCAAAAATCATCTAAAGGCTTTATGTATCTTAAGACAAAATGTCATCTGGCTTCACTAAACTTAATGCAAAATCATTGCTTGTCAAAACATGAGTGATGATTCAAGTTAGGCTGGAAGTAAAAACTAAAGATTTAAAGCACTGAAACTTATATTTTTGTATACGTGTTCCCTTTCGTTCACCCCTGAAGGCAAAGCTGGGGAAAGGTGCACACTCTTAGTGTTTACATGCATAGAAAACTTGACCTTTCATTTACTGCAATCATCAGAAACCGCCCTGCACGCACGTTTCCTGGAGATCAATTAAAACGGAACGGTGTGAAGGTTTTATCACAGTCCTGCTTCATCACGATTGCGACATAACAAATTAATTTCTGACAGCTGAAAAGGCAACAATCTTGACGTATGAGCTCTGCTCAACTTTGCTTTGGACATTAGATACTATGAGGAGCAAGTTTTTCCACCAGCAAAGTCTAATTCTACAACAGCATGATATCAACACACCGATTTCAAGGGTTAGTTACATCAAACAGTTCTCTAACGGTACATGTAAGCTACAGTAGTCAAACTAATTCAGTTAAGGTCAGAGAACACTTTCCACACTGTAAGTAGTCTAGGCAACTAAAACAACAAAACTTACTCTATAGAATTCTTGCCAACATCAGTTTACAGTCCCGTCTCATTCATGTAACATTTGTGTAAAATTGGTTTGAATGATATGACGATAGATGCTGTGATGATAAGATTTTAATTACAATGGGCCATTATGGATCACACGCATATGGAAAAGCAGGATATGATTTATGGCAACAGTATATTTTTATATATAAATTGATATTTTTGTATCAGTGTGATGAGGTACTGTTATGTTTCGTGTCTGAATGCTTATTTTATCAATAAGTGGTTTCTTAGTTGATTTTCAGGAAAATCTATGAAATCATGATAAATATTGATATGAAAACATAAAATTAAACGTACCGTGATAAAGAATTTCCCGATCCCAGAGGTAATTCACATTTGTCACCATTTAGAGAGCACATTACTCCCATTTTAAGGGACAGAAGTCCAACTTTACAAGACCAGGCAATAAATGAGACCTCAACTTATTGAACAACTGCACCGCAAAGTGAAGCAAAAAATGCAGCTTTAGATAAGCAGTGATGTAGTGGGGGAGCTATGGTAACACTTTATAATAACCGTTGTTAAGAAATAATACAAATTATTTCACTGTCAAATAAACGCAAAAGAATAATGATGGTTTTTATAAAGAGTAACTGAATATTCTCCATCTTCAATTATGCAGCAACCCTCCAGTTGCCTACAGAAGGATTGAGGTTTGATACCCTTAGTGCTACACTTAACACCGTCATCAAGCTTTTATAAAAGGTAGCGCATGCAAACATTCAACAGTGATTGTTATTCGTCATCGCTTTCAGTCTCTGTTCAGTCATCTAATATACAACACCTCGTGATCAAGCAGCTGGCTGAAAGAGACCTCTTTGAAATGCCGTAACCTTTTCAACGAGGACGCTAAACGTCAGACGACTCAGAGCCATGCACGTGAGCTGAAAACACCCTGAAGGATTCGTCAGTCAGTTTTACACCTGCTTCGCGTCCTTTCCCGTCACGTTCACAGGAGATCAGTTCCATCGTAGACCACAGGCTTGTCTAGGCTCAGATGATACAGCACTTTCTTTGAGATGAACCTGATTTACAGGAAAAACAGAGGAACATTTGCATTACATCGGCTGTTGCTCCTTCCTGACGAGAGTATTTTTGACAAAGCCCCTCACATGAGAGAAAGAGTGACTAACCTGGAGAAAGAGTTGTCAAAGATGAGTGTGTATTCTCCGGGGTTTCTGACTTTTAGTTCCCCCTGGATCGTCTCTTTGTGGGAGTTGCAGCGAGTCAGCGGGATCAAGACCTATGAAGAGCAAAGGATGGACATCTTGTTTGACATTAAAAGTAGAGAATCTCCTTATTGCATCCAAACTCTGGAAGATTTAAAGGTCTACGCCATTTTAAGTCAGTAAGTCTTGTGCTAACAACTTGTAAGCACATGTTTGCATACATCACCAGTTTTCTTTTTTCTTTACAGACTAATGTAGTGTCAGAAAGAGGCAAAATATTTCAGAAAGATTTCTTTGTCCGTGCAGCTTAATAAGTCCACCTATCACAGCCTATCCCTAAGTGGAGGATCTGTACACATACTCTCTTTATTCATACACAGGTGTCTCACCTTGGCCTGCTCCAGTGGAGTCTCTGTGCTCTCCCTGTAGACCACGCTGAAGGAGATGCTCTTCGGTTCGGAGGTGAACGTCCAGGTGACGGTAGGACCAGGCTCGCTCATGACGATGGGGATGGTGCTGTAACAGCTGGACTTGATGAAGAGCTCTCGGGAGCTGTCTCCAAAACCTGAGATGTCATCCACCGTGAAGCCAGTAGAGAGCCTACAGCACAGGGAATCAAAAAGTTCACCCATGTGTCGGGCTGTAACCAACAATTGTTTTTATTACTGATTAATCAAACCTGAAGTTTGTGTTACCACTTGAGGCGATTAATCTGATTTTACACAGCTCTCTCTGGAGCCATATAAGGCTTTGAAAGAGTTGTCTTACAGATGCAGTAGTGCTCTACAACACCTGCAAGCAGACTCAGTCATTACAGTTTTTGGTCTAGCTTTGCTCAACTTCACTTCAACAAGGCAGGCACCTGTTGACATGAAACCATAGAGCTTTCTTCAAAGTACGACAGAAGCAAAACACTTCCCACAACATGTGACACTACCCACACCACACACAGATTAGTTTCATGCTTCACTTCCCATCTTGAGATTTACAGCAAGTAAAAGCACAACTTCGGCTAAAAGTTGTAGAGTCTAACCTTGTGACCACATTTAAACGTAAACACAACTCTGATGCAGTTACCAGCGTAACTTTCACATCTCATGTGAGACTTACGTGAGCTCTCCAGACTTCAGCAGGCAGATCTCTGCATCCTGCACTGCAGCACTCACGTCGTCAGTATCTTCTGATGTGATGTTTTCTGCACTGGCACTGCTGTTTCTAGAAAAAGGGACAGATATTGAAGAAGATAATTATTTATAAATCTATATAATTATTTTCACATTTAAGTGTCAAACGATTTAATAGCCTCCACTGTACATGTACTGTATTCCACTTGAAAAAAAGTGGTATAGAATAAAAGAAGGTTAAAGTATTATCCAGCTTAAAGCAATGAAAAAAACAAATAAAAGCACAGAAGTATACACATTAAGTCCTTTTTTATTGTATGTAGAAAAATGTTAAAGCTGGAAAAAAAATCTTACTGAATTTCTCTTTACTGCTGCAAAAATGTCCAGGTTTCTGACCGTGATGTCAGCAGAATCACATTTGGAATACATTCAACTGATTGTTGTAAGGGTGGCGTGTTGTAAATAGAAATTATGTTTCTGGTATTGCCATTAGTCTCTCATGTCATGGTTAATAATCTCTATCACTGAGTCCCTGTGCCACAGTCATTATTCTGCTCTGTTTAATGCATGTGAGATACTTACAGCTGTGCTGCCCCCTGCTGTCCGTGTCCAGGAGAGCAGGCGGTGGCAAATGAGAGGGAGTCGCTGTCGTAGACCCCGCTCACCTCCTCCTCTGTGATGATGTCAAAAACACCATCTTCCAACTTGTCACCTTCATCAGCTCCTAGAGAATAAACATCAGCTATATGTTTAATATAGTAGTGTATGCTCCTCTCTCAATGTACTGTGTATGTTGAAAACAAAACCCAAAATACAGCAAGGGTGTAAATTAAACACATTACTCTAATGTGAGTGAGAGAGCTCGGGTTTTGTTACCTGACAGACTTGTCACAGCTCTCCCAGCCTGCAGCAAGCGTCTGAAAGGTGTTCCCGGTGTGCTGTTAGTCACTTCCTCCTGTGGGTGGCGCTCGACCACTGCACTGTGCTGGTTGTAACAGTCGCTGCAGCAGCGCTCTCTGTTGCCGCCCTGCTGGGTGCTGACTGTGTTACTGCAGCAGTAGTAGCAGAAGGGACGCCCACACAGTCTGGAAATAGACATTTCATGAGAAATGCAGATTATTAGAGAGCAGGGAAGACTTACAGAGGAGTAATGAAGTGAAGCTTATTTATTGAGAATGTCTGAAATCAATTCCAACAAATAGTTCAAATGTATTTTTTTATATCTTTACAGAGATAAAAATGACACAAATGCGAATCAGAAAATAATAACAAAAGGGAATTTAAGATGTTTTTTGCATAAAGTTGAGAAATCACTGCAGCAAAACCCAATTCATCTTCAGTTTTCAGCTTTTATCTTGGAATAGTTCACAGTTGCTGCTCTTAAACAGTGATGAGAGGCAACACGCCTCTAACTGTACCTACAAAACAGCTCAATACTGTAAGACAAAAGTAAAAGTTTACAGTTGTTTTTGCAAATCTTACAGTTTTCAATCAATCATCAAATTAAAGTTTTTCCACTGAGTGAAATCCTCAAATTCACAGCACATTTTCTCACAACCTCATATAGATTTAGATTCTGTGTAAAAGCCACAATACATGCGCCAGTGATGCATTCAAGTACACTGATTACACTGCTTCTGACTAACTTCATTTCTGGGTACAGTTGGTAAAGTTGGTCTAAATGTGAAGTGAAATGCAGAAACAAACTGTCAGTTGAAGTCAGTGACTCAGTTCCTTTGACATTTGTCCGTCTCCACCTTACCAGAATGACATTTCCCTTTTTGATGCTCTCAGTGATGAACGATGAATTTATTTACTTTTGGTATATCAGTTCTACAGAACACATTGAGTGCTGTGTATAAATCAATGGGCTGATTGCTCTTTATGCTTTGGTGCTCTAAAGGTGTTCATACAATGTTTTTCAACTGTGAAGAAAAAATGTCATTACACTTCAAGCTTAGAGGCAGTAGCATTGACATAAGGGTTGTCGTGGTGATATTTCTAATGGTTTATAATACAGAGGACTTTCTGACCTGCAGGTGTACTTGCGGAGCCACCAGCTGAACTGGCTATGACAGCCCAGACAATAGTTGACGTCCCTCTCTGTCTCCTCGTCCCGTAGTTTCTGCTCAAACTCTAGAGCATCGGTCTTCTGCCACAGTGCATCTTTCTCCCTACAGGGAGCACCATCAAGCGTGATTGTAAATTCCATTAAATCACACAGTACGCTGCATATTGTCGAACAAGGTGGGATGTTTGTAGCCAGTTGAAACTATTACAATTTAGGCAAACAATCAGGCATTATTTCACAACCCTGCATTGTGAATTTTGACATCTAATTAACCTCACTTACAAAAACAAATGGCAGATCAGATTAAGTCTAAAGTGACATGAATTATGTTTATACCTGATGAGTTCAACAAGCCTTTCCTCCAAATTTATTTTGGTCCGGTAAAGGTCATCAAGTTCAGCAGCTGTCCGAAGATCAAAGCTCTGTTTGTCCTGCGTGACCCTCCGTAGATTTTCGCTCATCTCCTGACAGGCCCGCTGAGCCACTGTTAGACCATCCTCAGACCTGCAAACACACAAACACAGGCTAATTTGTGCTGTGTCCCAAAGACATGAGGAGTCACAGATGTTTCCTTATGCTTCAATTTCTAAAAACAGTAAAGGCAGGTACGCCAAGTTCCTAGATAAAGCAGATGAAACAAAAAAATAAACATTGTGATCAAAACACACAAGATTAGAAACATTTTTTCACAGAGCTCCAATTTGGTCCAGAATGTGTGATTATGAATACAGTATCTCACCTTGATAAATTCTCTTTCAGATGGATTATCTCGTCTTCTTTCTGCTGGATGAGATTTTCAGACTCGGCCATCTGGATGTTTTTCTCCTCAATCTGTTGGCAATATCTCTGGTTCTCAGCCTGCGAATCAGTACAGCAAAGCAAGACATTATTTCTGGTTCTTTGTGAATTATGCCTGTGACCATAATGTTATGATTACTGTGGATTGTGGATGTACACAATGCAACTGGAGTTTGTGTTTGCATTCATCAATCCCAGACACGTAGAGCTGTGCATAAATGCGTTTTGACAGTTAGTTTAACAATTTCATCGAGGTAAAACAACCATGATTAAAAACATTTCGGCTGCTTGAGTGATTCGACAGAGTAGCAAACTTTTTTTGGGCGGACATGGAATCAGTGTGGCCTCTCACCTCCAGCTTTTTGAGTTTGTTCTCCAGGTCAGCTGCTTTCCCCTGCTCAGTCGTCAGCTGAAATCTCACTTCCTGTAACTCTTGCTGCACAGTCTGGATGAGAAAGACAACAAACCATACTGATGACGATTCTAATATTAGAGTAGATTTGGTGATGTTGCCTAATATTCCACAGTTAAGCAGTATGCAGTAACCAGGGCGCTGAGATCAGGCTACGCTGCACTAAATATTATGTTGCTATTTGATTCTTATTAGTTTTTAACTAATCTTTTTTTATAACACTTTATAATAACCATAATGAATAAATAGTATAGTTATCTATACATTAGGTATGTAACCTCTATACATTAGGTTATAGTTAATATAACCAGCAATAGGTAACAGTCAATAAGTTGTTCATACTAAGTGTCAACTAATGGTTAGAATTATTTGTAAATGGTTAATGAATACAATGCCGCCATTATAAAGTTACAACTAATGTTCATAAACCATTAAAATTGCTTGTTAAATGGTTTATAAGCATTTTATTGTTTATTCACTATAAATACTAATAATTACAGTTTAATTAACTATAATTCCATTAAGGATTTTTATTATAAAGTCTTACCATTTTTGGTACAAATAAACACAAGACTGAAACTAAAAACATCAGCAGGTCAATAAGCAGATTTCACCGTCAAATGTGTCTGCATGTGGCTGCAGAAACTGCTTATTCATATTTCTGAGGCTTATTTATGTTGATTTTGGTTTCAGTCTGACTTAAGAAGAAATCATTTCAAACACGAGAATGTTTAACCACATGTGACTTCTCCTTTCACAGAGCTGCGTTGTTACTTTACCCTTTCTGATGTCTGTCGTGCTCATGTGAATATATAAGAAGCCAATAATAACCTGCTTACACTCAAAAAAGATTAAAGAACTCAGCTTACAGCACAAACTGTAACAGAGTTACTGTTATGCATATGCATGTAAACCAACTTGCTGACCAATAGGGTGCCAGGTGACCCGCTGATCATTTTCTAATTCACAATGAAAATAAATTAATTCACAGTCGGAGCACACAGACATGCCAGTTTTACATGAGGAGAAGCAAAAGTTACGAGGGAACAAGGATATTTCTCATCCCATAAATGTGTATTTCACACCAAAAGAGCTTAAATATGCTGTTCATTGTGTTCCTGGTTGGATCAGTTTATGTGAATGGGAAATGTTTATCAATCACTTCAACATTTCAGTGGAAGAGCTTCTAGCTATGTTTAATATTGCACAAACTCTTTCAAATGTAGAAAAGGCATTTTCAACAAAAAATTCCGCTGCAATTAAAAGCAGTAAAATATCTGATTGAACTGTCATATAGGCCTAGTGTCAAACCATCTACCAAGTTGTACCAAGCAAACTAAGTTGTGTGTCCCGGATGTAAGCACCCAGCTTTAGCTGAAGTCGTTGTGACTGACCTGAAGCTGGCTGCCTTGGCTCATGGCTTGGCTGCTGAGCTGAAAGCGCAGCGCCTGAATCTCCTCCTTGTTTGTCTCCTGCACAGCTTCAGCCTCCTGCTGGGCCTTGCTCAGCTCCTGCTGCAGCTCCTGCCTGGTTACCAACAAACTCTTGTCGTTATGGAGCTGATCGAGCAGTCGCTGGTTCTCCTGACGTAGCTGCTCTATGCAGGTATTCAGCCTTTCAGCCTCCTCGGTCGCCTCCTCCTCCAGCTCTTGCAGCCTTGTCGACAGGCCCTCCCAGCGGAGCCGAGCCTCTTCTTTCTCAGCATTTAGCATACACAACTGAACACCGAGTTCTGCTGTTTCGGTGTTGGCTCTATGAAGTGCCTCCCTGGACTCAGTGTTCTCCATACACAAGGCTTCATAACGCTGCTTTAGTTTATTGAGCTCCTCTCTAGAGGCCGTCACCTCCGCAGCCAGACCTGCTCGAGCCTGAGCCTCGCCGTCCCGCTCCCGGATGAGAGCCTCCTCTCGCTCCCGGGACCGGAGAATCTCATCCACGTGCCGGCGGTTCAGCTCCTCCACCTGGGCTTTGAGTTGTTCTGCTAAGACACGGAGGTCCTCTCTGGAAGACTCCGTCACCTCCTGCAGTGCTTGAACTTTCATCCTCTCCTCAGCGCCTGCTAGAAGCTGAGCCCTGAGCTCCACCACCTCTTCCCGGAGTCGGTGCACCTCCCTCAGGTTGAGTTCCAGCTGAGCCTCAGCTATAACCAGCCTAAACGGAGCCTCTTTGGTTTCCATTGAGGATGTCTGATGCTCATCACGAAGCTTCAGCATTTTTTCATTGCTCTCTGCAGCTCCCTTTTCATCATGCAGCTCTGTGGTCCTGCTCTCCAGCTCCTCTGCTCTAGCTTGCAGAATCTCACATTTCACAGTCTGGTCTCTCAGTTTGGCCTCAGTTTCCTGGAGTTTTTCAAGTAACTCTGCTTGGCTTCTTTGGGACACTGTGAGGTTCTTGTCCAACTGTGCAGCTTTGGCAGTGAGCGAGTCCACTTCCTGTTGAGATGTAGCTGACTGTTTCTTCAACGAGAACTGAACCTCAAGAAGCTCCTTGTTCTCATGCTCCAGCTTCTTTAACTGAGCATCAGAAACCTCCTTTTGAACAAGCGACTTCTGGAGACTCTCCTCCAAATGCAGGTTTTCATCCAGAAGCTTCTTCTCCCGATCTTCCACGCACATCGTTGCAGCCTCTATTCTGCCTTTTAAGTGCTTTTCTGAAGCCCTCATAGCAGCTAGCTGGTCTAACAAGGCTTCCCTGCTCTCAGTCAGCTCTGTAATACTCTCCTCACTCTCCTTGACAGTTTGGAGTAGCTTGGTGTTTATTTCCATGAGATTGCTGCACTGGGCTTTATAGTCCTCAAGGTTCTTGGTTTGATCGCAGGACACATCCTCATTATCAGCAAGTCTGGAGCTCAGACTTTCTTTCTCAATGTTTAGCTTCTCCAGCTGCTCCTCTAAGTGCTTAATTCTCTCTGAACTTGCAGCTAGCTCTTTCTCTCTGTTTTTAAGAGTTTTTCTAACATCGAGGAGTTGGCTCTCAAGTTCCTTATTCTGACTACTGCTCATGCTCCATCGCTGCTTTTCCTCATCCCTCTCCTCCTGAAGTCTTTTCCTCAGCTCTTCTGCCTGCCGTTCTCTGCAGTCCAGCGATGCCTGTAGATTCTGAAGCTGGGCTCTCAAGTTCCCCGTCTCCTTCTCTTTTAAAGTCAGTGCCCCCTGAATGCGGCTGACTGCACTTTGGAGCTCCTCAAGACGTTTGAGTGCCTCCTTGTGTTCATCATGGGCTCCGGCTTTTACCTCGACAAGCTTCTCCTCGCTGTTCCTCAACTCTTCTTCCCTGATTTTTAGCTCCTGGGACAGACGCTCAGAGTTCCTGGTCCTGTCCTCAGCATCTCTCTTTGCCTCCAACCTCTCCTCCTCTGCTGTCTTGAGTTTATCCAGGAGTTCCTGGATTTTCCAAGCTGAGTCGCAGTAGCTCGCCGTTTGTTGTCCCTTTTCATTAAGAGCCTCATCCAACTTGGAGAGAAGCTCCATATTTTTGTTCTCAGCAGCTCTGAGTCTGTCCTGAAGTTCACTGTTTATTGCTTCCTGACTGGTTTGAAGTTGATTTGCACTCTCCTGATTGTCTGTTTCTTGGTTGGCTGCTGCAGACACTGAGAGACCAGAGGACTGCTGAGCTGCCAACAGCTGCCCTTGAAGGTCTTTAACCACGCCTTTCAGCTCAGCAGCCTCTTTGCCTAATTCTTGAACCCGTTCCAGAAGTTCCTGCTGTCTCAGCTCGGACTGGTCGAGCTCAATACGGAGGTTCTCTGCGATGTTGCAAGGAGAAGGTTCCCCCAGTTCCCCCAGGTCACCAAGGAGACTGTGACTCAAGTCGGGGATTGGCAGAAACTCGTGCGTCTGGTCAATGAATGCAACAAGAAGAAACCGTTTCAGGTGCTTTTAAATTCAAAGTCACATTTACAAAAAGATGTTTGCAAGACTGTCTAAGTAGAGGATGTATAAAATCAGGGTGTCAGGATTTTGATTCTAAATAAAAAAGTGATTCAACATCGAAATTTGCTTTGAAATTAGCTTCCAATTATAACATCCAAATCAAAGGGAGGATCTGCGTCTGATGAAAAACTAAAATAAAAACTAGTAGTGGTAGTACGAGTAACTCTGCCATTGAGATTTGGGTTTATTCCCTTTACCAGAGATCCTTCATTGATTTATCCTTTATCTTTTTATATAATAATTCGAAAATGTAAATGACAGTTGTCATCTGTATCCAGATGTGACAGTTTAAAATCAAACACCCGTTGTATATAATTGTGTGTACCTGTGAATGTGAGTAGCCGCTAACGAGACTGTTGATGCTGGAGCAGCGACTGGGAGGCTTCCACAGGAAAGCTGATGAGGCTGGGCCTAACGTTCGCCTATTTGACATCATGAGACACCAAATTAAGGTAATTTAAAACCTAATAAAAGACAAGTGAAAGATAAATGTTGCAACAGTGTCAAAACAAAAGAGGAACTAGGATTTACAGAAGGGTGTACAGAGGTGGCACTATAACAAAGTATTCACAACACTGGATGCTTTTCAAATGACAGTCAGAGGAATATGTTAAAAATATCTTCTCTAGTAGTTATGATAAGCTTCCCATTGCATCAGGCTTTTCGAAGGAAATGACAAGCAGAGCGAACGTTTGCCCTCAAGTCGAGAAAGAGACCACAAAAAAAAACAGTGTGCACACCTCATCAAACAGACTGCATCGGTACTGTCTAATGTAACTGTGATGTAAAATGTAAAAATAAAAAGCACATCCATGTCTCCTGCTGGGCTCCGTAAGATTCAAAGTTTGTGTTGTTGCAGGTGTTGCTGCGCTGCAGTATACTGTAAGATTTAAATAATAATCACAATAATGTGATGCACCACAACAACAACAACAACAACAACAACAACAACAACAACAACAACAACAACACAAATATACTTGGAAGAAATTGTGTCCACTGCCTGTCAAATGGCAACAAACTGATGACAAGGAAGTGAAAGGTTTTGGCAAAGGTGCTGACGTGAGGAACGGCGAGCAGCGCTCACACGCTGTCGGCAACCACACACTCTCACACAGAGGAGAAAAAAAAGGAGCTGTGAATGTGCAGTGATCAGATAATTAAGTGTTACTTCAAGTTGTGAAATACTCAAAATTGCTTCACCACAATGTAACATTATTTGTACTCAACCGGGGTGTTATTTCAAATGAGTTAAATCCTGTGCTGTCTCAGATCAATTAACAAATCATTTCCAAACCCCAGGCAGGAAGAACTCCATGTTCTTATTTCTCAACTCTGTTTGTTCAACAAAATAACACACAGGTGCAAACGTGTTTTTCTTCAACAAAAGTTAGAAAACTGACTATTTCACAAGTGTAAACAGAAAACTGTGAACATTGTTTACCTCGCAAAGTTTGGCCAATCCGCATCGAGGTCATAACCTCTGGCCGCCACATCAAATTGGATCTGGTTGAGCTCATAAAGATGGTTGATTATGTCAGCAGTGAGGTGAGACTTGAGGAAAGGACTCCGGGCATAATACCAGTCACTGCATGAGAAAAATACAAACAAGAACATACATGAAACACGATGCTGAGGACAAGGACATACACATATGCATTTTATTTCACAGAAATGTTTCCGTATGCGGTTGGTTATTCACTGCGTTTAAAATATATTTTATGCTGTTTGTGTTAAGATAAGATTATCTTTACTACGTTTTATTGATCCCATGCAATCACACAAAGCAAAGAAAAAAACAACCTGCAAAAACAGACGCAAGCTTGAAAATAAAACAAACAAAGCCTCTATACAGGAAAAAATGAATTCACTTATAGAAACACTAATCTGACCCTCTACTGTTCTGAATTGATTCATAATCAATGCGTATTTTAACTGTTGAATGAACTCCACTGCAAGATCTGTGAAGCACCAATACAGTGCACAAAGGCTGGAGTTATCTTGTAGTTGATCTTTAAAAAAGGCAAGATTGTGAGTGTATTTTGGATTTATTAATTGAATAATGAGCTTTGCGAGACTAAGTTGAGCACCAGCTGACCAACTCACACTGCAGAACTTAACAGAACTCTCTAACTCTGGTCGGTAGAATAAAACAACTCCATCCACGGACAAGGCTCAACAGCTGTTTTAGACCCTATCCCCAGCACATTTACATCAATGTTGACACTGCTGATTACTTGTAATGGCAATAGTAATAACAATAACTTCATTTATATAGCACTGTTAAAAAAAGATATTACAACGTGCTTTGACGGACAAAGCAAATGCAGGAAACTCAGGAAGACAAAACAACAGAATAAACTCTCGACAGTGATGCCAAACACAAGGATGCCCAGGCAAAGAAGTGTTGTTAGTTAGTGAGCACTATCTCATACAAGTAAACAAACAAAAACTGATAGATGATATATCATTTTTTTGACATGTGATTAAAGCACCCAAGTTATGACCCTTGGCCTTCCTCCTTGTTGCGTGTTGGGCTTGAATTTGCCATTTTATGCTTTTTAACTAAAAATGGTGCCAATATCGACACTAACTGTGAGCTTTAGAGGTGCTAGTCGGTGGATTTTACCTGACTAGCTCTAGCTAGCTCTTTTCTCCTGCTTCCATTATTTATGCTAAACTAGGCTAAGCTATGATTGGTGTGAGCTGACACTAACACACTCACACAGAAACAAAATACAGTCTATGACACATACGCGCGCGCACACACACACACACGCACACACAGACACAGACACAGAAAACACACACACACACACACACACACACACACACACACACACACACACACACACACACACACACACAGAAAACACAGACACACACACACACACACACACACACCATCTGCTATTGAAAGACAGACAGCCGGCCTACAGAATATGATTGAATCAATTTTTATCCCCATTTTGTCCAACTTTCTCTTGAAAAAGATCATAAAATCATTATTCGGGTCGGTTATGATTTGGTCACCCCCAATACTTTAGTTAGTAAAAACAAACTGCTGAGGAAGTGAGATGTGAGTGTGGGTGTCTTAGTGGCTGTTGTGTTTTCTGTAAAACAGAAATAAGATATTCATGAAAATCAGGAAGAGAGAGTCACACTTCCTTAGAAAGTACGTAGTCAAACCATAAAGCACCTCCACAGAATAAAATACGCCTGAGCAAATTGACAGGAACAAAAGTGACAAAATAATCTGTACATACAGATTGTATCAGAATGTGATTGTATGTTTGAGTCTTCTGACCTTGTGACCTTCTGGTTTATAAGACACTGCTGGAGCGTGTCAGCAAGACGCTGGTGAACGAGTGAGTAGCGAATGAAGGCCCGTCCTTTCCCCAGTGACGTCTTCAACTGAGGACACACAAACATACACACTTTAATGTATCTTCACAGTCATGTACACACTGACAAATTACCTCATCCTGATGTGGAATGACCTCAAAGACAGTCATTGCTCTTTTATCCGATCAGTATCATACAGGTTAAAGTATTTCACAGGAATTGGCTCCTGTTTTCTGAATATCTCTGTGTGACATAGTGATAAATGCAGTTATTTCCCTCTTGTTGATTAATTCTCAAAAGTCTCAAAAGCAAAACTGTCCTTCACATTTTCCCACTGTCCAAAATTATGTCTTCAGATGTTTTTTTGACCATAAACAGTCCAAAATCAAAGATATTTGGCTAATATTGATAAAAACAGAGAGGAAAAATGTCACTGTATTGACTAATTTCAGCTTTGGTTCTAAATTAAGCCCACTCTAAAGAACATTTAAGGACATCTGAATTTAAGGTCATCGCTGCATAGACAGTAAACTGAGAGTGTCTGTCTGAGAGCCCAGACTCTCCAATACATTAGCAGATGGAGGGATTTAAGAGGGACAACAGACACACAGTTCTACCATCAGGACACCAGCTGGACACTTACATCAGTGAGTGACAGACAAAGGACAAGAAGTGTAAAAGTAAAATTTTAAGTAAGAGTACAAAAGGTATCCAACAAGTAATTAACATCAAGTAAAATCCACACCTTTAAAAAAGAAGAATACTGATTTTGTAAATTCCAAAGGGAACTTTAAACCACATGCATTTTTTCTAATGAATCAACATCAATTTTCATAAAACACATTTGCATAAAATGAGGCATGTGGTCTTGTTAGGGTTACAAAACAGGACTTAATCATTTATTAGTTACCTCTTGCTAGTAAACAGCTTACTAGCGCTGATTTGTCAATTCAAGAAAGACTGAAATCGAATATTGTTTCTGTCATTATTACAAACGCAATGTTCAACATTCGAGCTTCTTAAATGTAGGGACTCTCTGCTTAGTACTTTACAAAGGTCTACTGTAAACTTATAATAGGGATTTCTTTTTGTTTAAGTCGCTTTTTTGGACAAAAAAGTAAGACATTTCCTGGTTTCAGCTTCTGAAATGTGAAGAGTTCCTACTTTTCTTTGTCATTTGTATCTGGATTAGTGGTCAGTAAAGATCACCTTGGTTCTTGAAGAAATTTCAAAAGGCATACCAATCAATCAATCAATCAATCAATAAAATAAGTGTAGGATGATTTGATAATGACAACAAACATCTGTTTTGTATTCTGCTACGCCACTCTGATAGACTTCTGTCTCTCTGGATTTGACGCCACCGCTGCATCTCATATTGCAAGTGACACAAAAGCCACTTTGAAATTCAACATGAGCGGCCGCAGCATCCAGACTGATACGTTTCTGTAAAAATCCGTGTTTCATGGGTTTTTTTGCAGTTAACATGTCTGAAAAACATTCTGATTACCATCTGGATATACCAAAAAAATACTATTTGGGGCTGGCAGTCTGAACAAAGGCTTAGTGACCCATTCCCAAAATAGGATATGGGATGTGCAATTTAAGTATTCAATATAAATCAACACTAACAAAAGGACAGTGGGTTGGAAGACATGAAAGAAAACTCATTAGTCATGACACACATTCATATTTTCAAGAAGATCACTGAAAAGATTGAGATTAGATGATTGTTTACTTGCTTACTTTATAGAGAGTAAACCTGAAACAACTAGTCTATTGAACAATTAGACAATATACATAAAAGAAAATATCTGATGCACTATTAGGAGCAGCAAAACGGCAAACAGCTGCTGGTTCTCGCCCCTCAAATTTTGACGATTTGCTGATTTTCTTCATCACGTATGATAGAATGTTACAAAACTAACATTTTTAAGATGTCTCCGAAGGCTTAGCAAATTGTAATTTTGTACATTTAAAAGACTAAATGATTAATCGAGTGAGAAAAAAATCAGCATGACTATTGTTAATGAAAATACCTGTTAGCTCTGGCCCTGTTAGAGAGAACAACATGGCTTGTACATGCATCACACACAAACTCATTATCAGGCACACAGAGGGATTAACAACCTACAAATTAAATACAGTGCAAACACGGACTAATTCATCCACAGTTATTCCAGCATCAAGCTCACCGCTGTGAATTCCCAGGATAGAAGGAGCGGGAGAAATAGTGCAGTACAGCAGGTAACAGTTGTAAGGCAGCAAGTAAATTAGCAGCGCTGAGTCTTACTGTACCCCACCGAGCAGGGGATTAGTTACATGGTCACTGCGTATTTGTGTGTGTCGCACGCCATGGCAGGGCCGAGGCACCGAGGTGATTGTGTGAGTGTTGCGGAGGAGGATTACCTCAGGGATGGACTTAACAAAACGGATGCCATCGTTAGCTCCCTTGATCTTAATCAGGCAGTCGCAGAAGTAATCCCAGTAGTCTTTCCTCTGGCCAAGGAAGGTTGTCTTCTCTTTCTGGTCAAACTGACAAAACACATATCACCTCATTACTGCATTACCTAACAATGTCCTGCAGTGTGTAGTTCAGGATTACATTCCGATTGAAATTAATCTGCAGGTTCAGTCCCCTCCATGGTTACAAGTTCACATAATCTAATTTAAGATTTTGTTCTTCCACAAACACTTGAACAGAGTTTTATGGTCTGTGACAATGAAACAAAGAACACATTTATACTACTTGAAATAACAGGTCTTTAGTGTTTTGTTATAAGGGGACACTACACAAAAAGATTCAGAGTCACTGGTGAAGAGCACTGTTTCCCAATCCTGTTCATTTGTAAATCTTTTTAGCAAAGCGATACTACTTTCCAAATACTAATACATAATACTGTAACAAGAACTTCTAACTTCGGTACAAATGCTTGAAAAATATTGTTATTTGATTAAATCTTCGATGCCATGGTGAAACCTTGACACAACCCTGAGGGCATGAAATTTACAAAATATGAAAAAGCATGTTGACTGTGTATTTAGCACAACGACATCTAAGCTAATTAAGGATGGTATGGCACGGGTGCGACACTGACAAAACCGTTTCAAATATTCAGAGTTAATATGTATAAATATATATCGATTTCTTTGACAACACTAGTGCTTAGTCACAAAACCTTGTCAGATGTGTTCACTCTAAAAAACACATGATCTCCTCTCAGGTTTTTTGTTTTAATGGCCTGAAAAGTTATAACTCTCCAATACTTCATAAGAAACAACAATGATTTAAAAGAGGACGGAGAATGTGAGAGTTGTAACATGGAAATGTAACATTTCTTTTTCCTCACTTTTGAAACAGGTTAAAACCCCTTAATATTCGTCTTGTGAGCCTTTTCGGGTCAAGTTTGAAACAACTGCTCTGGAGAGCCACATGAGCACACTTTTAACTCAGACTTAATCATCCTCACAAACTCGTGTGTTGTTGTATCAGAGGTTGTTTACCTGCAGCAGGTACTCCAGCTTATAGAAGAACTTGTGTAGGTTGCCGCTGTCATCCGTTATGGGTTCACCACACTCCGTGTGTTCTTTACTCAACTCTAACACAGCATCTAAACAGGACAGCGTTATTCACACAATATCGTGTTACGTTTTTGTTAAAACATAAACGGGAGGAAACGGTAGAATATGCGCAGTTCTTTGCTCCGACAACACATTTTGTGACGTTTCTATTAGTGAGAGATCCTCATCAAGCGCAGAAGCTTTTGTTGATGAATGCCTGTGACTGATTTGTTGTTCATCTCCTGTTGGATCCTTAAAGCACACATTAAACATGCTGTCGGAGAAATGCTGCAAGAGATGGTGTGAACAGCTTTATTACCATGCAGATCTCTGATTATCCTCTGCAGTTGATTATCTCCAACTGATGAGGACGAGGCCATTGTGGGCTGAGGGTAGTGTGGTCTGAAGATTCTGCAAGTGGGATTGAAGTAACAGACATTGTGATTATTTTAGGATAATGCAAAATCGTCCTTATGATAGAAAACACTGTTCCTCTCACCTGTGCCTCAGAAAAATCAAATAAACAACAGCATGTGACTTTAAAAATATGCCAAAGCTGCCACCACTAGGAGGTAAACATAAAAATAGTGCTGCCCTGAATTAGTTTCCCTCATGCTGTAAAAACCTTTTTTCTACAATACAGCGTTGGGTTTCGTAGTCTTAAACAAACAAGCGTATTTAGATGTTATGTCTGGGTCCATGAATGTGTTGTGGAGACACTGGAGACACCACAGGAGCTCAGTAAAGTTAGCTAAATGTGCAGCAGTCTGCCTGCCAGAGGAGGTACAACATGTACATCACGACGACAGGTGAAAGCCTCTCGCTGCTGATAGCGATATTGTCCTTATCACATCCCCTGACACGAGATTTATCTGCTGTCATCCACCGTCGCCATTATAAACCATTTCAGTTGACTAAAATCACTTTCAAACTGCTTTAGAAATGCAACAAACCGTGACATAAACATCCGATTTGTCAAAGCTGGCGAGAGCTGTCGGACATGCACCTGCTCGCAGCTCCTCGTCTCCCGGTCCTATTTACTGTACATTTATGTTCAACGCCGTGGCAGTTTGGTTGTAAACAAAGCTAAACACTTAAATATGGAATAAATAGTTAAATAACACACGTACTTGATGTGTAATATTGTCCAGACTGTCCAGTTTGTAGGTGATACAGCAGAAACTTGCTACCGTTAGGGGCGGGCTCTGTGTATGATTGACAGGCCGAACGGACGAATGGCAGTCCGTTACTGCTGCTAATCGATCCTAGTTTGGTTGAGTGGAGAAGTAAATAAACAGAAACCTGAACCTTCAATTTTATGAAATATAATATCAGAATGTCTCCAAGAAAATCATGTTTACTTCTTAAATCTTAGATTTCATGTTAATTTTAGCCTAAAGACGCCCAAAACTTAAAACATAACATTGTTGACAAATAAATAACTAATGTTATTAAGATGCCTTATATGATATGCAGAAATTAAAAAAGATGCATACATCTATGATGAAGAATCTTTAATTGACTATTTGGTTCTTAAGAAATGTCTTTTATTAAACTCAATAAAATGGTCAAGTCAAGTCTATAGTCTTTAACATTCAAGCCCCAGTCAAAGTTTCAAGTCAATACTGCCCATCCAAATGTTTTCTTGGTTTTACTCAAGACTTGTTTCCACATTTGCTTTGACTGTAAAACTGAAATATTACAGAGATAAAACGTAAATCAGCACACAAAACTTTCCATGTACATGTATAAACTACATATATGCACTCGCTTTATCTATGTCAAAGCAAACACTGTTTTTTCTTAAAAGAAAAAAGATACAATTAACAATTTTTTCAAACTCATATTCATTGGCCTTGGCTCATTTTCTGTGAAGAACATGTATCAGAACACATTTTCAATGACCACACAATGTACACTCCCCCTAGGTCCTGTGTGTGTGTGTGCGTGTGTTTGTGTGAAAGTGTGAATTTTGTGTTTCTGCCCCTGCCGTTCCCACACAAGGTTGCAACATTGTTAAAAAATTAACATACCAACACTGTCTGCTCTCACATTTCCGCACCCTCTGTCTTGCGGGAACCAGTCTTTATTTTCTCATACTCTATCCCAGCTGCAAATTGGGGGCAGGACACAATATATATAGCTTTGCCAGTGTAGTTCTTTATCACAGCTGATCAAGAAGGCCAAAAGATTATCTGCTCAGAGGGCCTTGGAATTGATTTCGGAAGAGAGAGAAGCTTTTGATGATGATGCAGAGGAGGATGTTTCAGAATTTGAGGATCACATTTTTGAAAATTCAGACCAGCTCGACGGCGGAGAGACAAGCTAGCTGCCATCAGGACAGTGTGGGACAAGTAGGTGCGCTGTCTCCCCATTTTACAACCCTGGGTCTAATGTCACCATCGATGAGCAGCTGATGCCATTTAGGGGCCGCTGCCCCTTTAGGCAATATTTTCCATCTAAACCTGCAAAATATGGTAGAAAGATCTGGGCTGCCTGTGATGCCACTTCCTCACATGCTTGGAACTTACAAATCTACACGGGGAAACCTGATGGAGGAGCCCCTGAGAAAAAATCAAGCAATGAGAGTTTTCCTGGACATGACTCGGGGACTCAGTGGACACAACATCACATGCGACAATTTTTTTACCTCGCACAAGCTGGGATAGGAGCTCCTAAAGAGGAAGCTGACCATGGTGGGAACAATATGGGAAAAACAGTCTGTCAAGTCTTCCAAGTTTGTGTACACGGCTGACATGTCCCTGGTATCCTATGACCCCAAGATAAGCAGGAGCATGGTACTCATGAGTACCCTGCACAGGGATGGGAGATGGGATTATAATGCCACAAAAGTAGGGGTGGACAACATGGACAAGCTGGTGACTGCCTACAGCTGCAAGAGGAGGAGCCTACACTGACCACCGGTGATATTCTGTAACATTTTGGACATCTTAGCATACAATGCCTTTGTCATCTGGATGGCAGTGAACCCAGAATGGAACAGAGGGAAGGTCCAGAGGAGACGCCTCTTTCTTGAGGAACTGGGAAAAGAACTGATGAGACCTCAAATCCAGAGAAGACAGAATGTTCCCAGAACCCCAGCCTCTGCAGCCATCATGAGGAGCGTTCAGGAGGAAAATGCTGGTTCCCCATCCACCCAACCTACAGAACCACCATCTGCAGAGCATGAAGTAAGTTTGATGCTGTTGCAATATATGTCTGACACGCATGCCTTGCAAGAGAAAGATGGTGGTAAAATCCCTGATCTTTTCATTTTTCTAGATTGCGGCAAGCAGCAACAAAAAGAAATGCTGCAAACTGTGTGGACCGAAGAAGGACAGAAAAACACAATATACATGCATGAAGTGCAAGAAGTACATATGCAACACACACAGTGAAACTCTAGCCCTTCATGTGTTGTATAGGCTGTAATGAAAAGGCAATGTTTCCAATGGGGCTGATGTGTTGTCTAGACTGACATGGTTACTGTATGTGTTCAGCTTGTGTTGTACAAACTGACCTGAATGAGTTACATTTCTAAGTAAGTTCAAATAAATAAAAAACAATAGTTATGGCACTATTTAAATCTTATCGTAAATTTCTTTTTTTTTTAAATTAAAAAACAAACAAAAAAGGAGTAACACTTTAATTAATAAATGTGCCATAAAAAAGGTCAATATTAACCATATACGCTGTTTATATTGCTTGAAATTGTGATGAAGTAAACAAATGTTGAGTATTTTAACATAAAATTGTTTGGTGGTATTTAACACCACACAATGGTTCACTAACACAATAACTACAAGTTACAAGCCAATTGCACAACATAGCTATATGCTGCTAATTAGTAGAGTACATTGTTTAGCTAACCCGCTAAAAGAAATGTACAACATATAAAAACTTTAAGAATACAAGAATATAGAGGTAATCTACACATAGTACCCCCAGACACATGATTTCCAACAGATTCATCCAACAGATTCATGCACCGAGCAGTGTTCGTCTTGCCTGCCTGAGCTCAACTGAAGCAGGTCTTGCAGAGTGTGCGTGACTGCATCAATCTGTGACCAGTAGGTGGCAGCACAGAAAATGAACTACTACAGATAAATCAATTGTTTATAACCTTTTAACATATGAAGCCCATTTTTTTAAGCTTTTAGAATCTTTAACTTTTTGAAATGATTTATTAACTTAACTTGAAGGTAGCACATCCATAAAAACGGTGAATTGAGTCTGAGGGACATTACCTCATCTCACCACTGATTTCCACTTTTTTGTACTGTTCAATTGATTTAAAAAAAAAAACAAACAAACAAGTGAGTGTGGATGATCCCAGAATACGGCTATTTTCGGTTCACCTTTGTGGTCGATACATAAGGTACAATTCTCAGTTCAGTTTTGCACTGATATTTGCAGGGAGGACTCTGGTGGATACACAGCTGTTTTGTGCAGGTACAGTTTATAATTCTACACTTTCAAATTTTTGATAGTAAGGAACTCCCATGAACTAGGGATAAAAGACATGGAAGTTAGTGTTTATAATATTTTGTATTTTGTAAAAAACATTTTGTTTCTTATGCGAATATGAGGACTAAACAGTTTCATTCAGTGTAATGACAAGGGCAGAAATTGAAGAAAGGGTGCTGTGTCCTCTTATTTAGGATAAGAAAACATTTAAAGGCCCAGTTCACCCAAATTTCACTTCAAAAATTCCCTTCTCAGTTACAGAGTATCTGTACTGGTGGCCATTCAGATATTTTTTCATTTTATTTGACAGGCTTTAGAGATACTTGACTCTAATTTCTGCAGCAACCTTGGAGCAAATTCAAGGTAACTGTAATTTTGTTGGACAGTTTGCACTGAGAATATTTTCTTCCAAAAGACCTATTCAGTCACTGGATTAAAAGTAGCAGGAACACTGTTTATGGAAAGAAGTTGTTGCTGTTGAATAGTTTAAAAGTCCTGAAAACACATATTCTTATTCAGTTTTATGATGTGTGTTGGCATTCATCAAGTGTAATTTTCTGTCACATAACAATAATACATTACAGCACATTTATAAATTATGGGACAGCCAATTATAATATTGAGTGAATTACCATATGACGTTTTTGCTGATTTACATTTTCCTTGATCTCGCATACATCAGTGGCTTTAGGTCCAATCGACACATCAAGTTGAACATTTTAATCAGTACAACTTAGTGACATCATCAGAGCATTTTAACAGCACAAAGACAAACATGAAGAAACACAAAATACCTGAGGAGTGCCTAAACATGTTTCAATCAACTCGATCGCCTAACTGTTAGATTTCCCTCTGTGTCTGTTTTGAGTGTTTCTCTCACTGGTTTGAATTGAGCAGAGTGAGCTTCTTACAGCTCATGTCACGTTTTACCTCTAGACAAATATTTAAGTTGCCCAAAATGTTTGTGCTTTAATGTACCAATCTTAAAGGTATATTATACAGGATTTTCCTAAAATTTTTTTTTAAAAAAAATAGATAGATGCTTGTGCTGGTGACTCGCCAACTGAGTCTGTATGTTTTTTTGATACATTTTTGCATTTTTATGTTTATTTTGATTTCTTGCTCAGGGAATCTTTGGCTTGGGGTCCCACTTTGGACAGCGCTACTCAAAGTTAGATATGTGAAATAAGTGAGAGTGAGAGTGCCCCCCCCCCCCCCAAAAAAAATTTGGTTCAGTTTAAAAACAGTGACAATTGAAGCTTTGACACAAATCTCTGAAATAAAAGTTTACAATGTAATCATCTGCCCTGTTTGACTTACCCCGCTAATGAAGCCTCTTTTGAATTTAGACTTGATTGAAAGAATATGGCTACAACTGGAGACCTTGCAGTTACAACTACCATGAGCATCAGTCCAGCCATCGACTATTACTACGAAAATTACTCTGACTATCCGACTGAAGAGTGTGACAGCTCGAGCCTCGTGGAGACTGGAATGATCTTCATCCCAGCTTTCTTCTCTATCGTTGTGATCCTCAGTCTGTTTGGCAACATCCTGGTCATTGTGATTCTGGCCAAGTACGAGAATCTCAAATCCATCACCAACACTTTCATCCTGAACCTGGCTGTATCCGATCTCTTCTTCACCGCAGGTCTGCCTTTCTGGGCCTACTACCACATGTATGGATGGACTTTGGGGTCATATGCATGCAAAATAGTCAGCTTTGTCTTCTACCTCGGCTTCTACAGCAGTGGCTTCCTCCTCATCCTGATGACTGCTCACCGTTACATAGCCGTCATGAATCCTCTGTCTGACATTGTGTCCACCAAAGGCTTCTACAGTGTGCTCGTATCTGTGGTCATGTGGGGACTGAGTGTGCTGGTCACCAGTCCAGCATTCATGTTCACCAAATTTGTGGAACCGAATCACTGCGTCTTTGCAAGTTCTACCTGGGATTTGTGGGCAATCTACCAGCAAAATGCTCTCTTCATAATAAGTTCGGTGGTATTCATTTTTTGCTATTCTCAGATCATTTGCAGGTTGCTGCGCCCCACTGCCCGAAGAAGAAAGAGCAAAACTTTAAAGCTCATTTTTGCTCTTGTGGCTGTTTTCTTCTTGGGCTGGGCACCTTACAATATAGTAATATTTCTGAAGTCTTTGTACATTTGGCCAAGACCACCTGCTGACTCGGCAGATGTGGTTCAAAGTTGTGAGATAACAAAACGTCTAGCTTACGCCTTTTACATCACGCGACTTTTTGCATATTCACACTGCTGCCTCAACCCTGTGTTTTATGTGTTTTTGGGGGTTAAATTCAACAACCACTTGAAGAAAATGCTGAAGTTCTGGGGCCATAACGACAACAGCAGCATCCGCAACCGGCGAAGTCGACTCACAATCACATCAGTAACAAGTGGTGAAGAGTTGTCTATGTAGTTTATATAAAGGTCAAAAAAATAAAACTGGAGCTTCCAGGTTGTATACAAGGAGAAATAAAACCAAATCCAAAAATCCCTCTGACATTTGTAAATAATACAAGTTTCATATTTACTCAATCAAAAGCTTTTTTTTTATCAGATAATGATCGGATATCGAATAACGTCTGTGGCCGTGGTTGACATGAACAAATACAGGCCAGGAACAAGGGTGGATAAACTCCATGTAAGTATGTAGTTGCCTTTATCCACCATGTCAGTGTCACATTTTGCCTCACTTCACCTCAACAAGAAAAGAAAGAAAGTTATACATAATAAATATGATTTAAAGGAGACCTATTTAGGTTGTTTCATTTTTTACCATTCATTTAGTGTGTTAGACAGGTTCATGTGCATTTAAAAGGTCCTCAACATTAAAAAGGTCAAAGTATGCACCAAATGTACCTTCCATACATCACACTAAGTCACCATGTCACATATTTGCATGATTTATGCCTAGTGGGTAGTTTGGCATGTAAGAATTGGTTCAGCACAGCTGCTCTGTTGTTGTAAGCAGCGCTGGCTCAGGTGTTTGAGAGCTGACCAATTAGAGGAGGACTGGGTATTTGGGGAGGGGGGAATCTTAAAGAGACAGGAGCTAAAACAGAGCATCTCAGATGGAGGTGGGAATACTGTGCTACAGAACTGATGTGTTTGTTGAGCATGAAATCATGTTAACCTATTCCAAAATCAAATTATGAACCTGTAAAGTAGCATAATACATCTCCTTTTTAACTATGGATTAAACTTTCCAAACAAAGTTCACTAAGTAAGATTCCAGCTGTCAGTTGCAATCTAGCAAAAGATCATGGTGCGTGACGTAGTTGAACATTACTTAGGTTAACTTACGTACAATAAGTCAATCTTGCCTTTTGGCACACAAACCCTAGTCTCCTGGGTAAAACTTGTCTGTTTGACCCATCAATTCCTCCCTTCAAGTACTCTCTCACGTGTGACATGCACATTTTCCTCACTTAAGAAATTCAACGATATGATCATACAAAGTTAACTCAAGTGTTATTGTCATATTTGTGTCACTGAAGGTATACATGTTTCTTTGTCTCAGCCAAACTGTATTTTGTAGTAACGTACATGTGCCATAAGATGGCAGTTGCTACATTAGCAGTCAAAAAAATTTCCTGAAAAAGTTTCACAATGAAGCCTTCAGAAGAAATTACGGGATTCTGCCCACTTGAATTGTGTTTTAACCGTGCACATAGGTTCAGATCAGAAAACAATTAGGCTTTGTACTAAAAATATAACCAAAGTTATTAAACTAATTAAATGAGTTCTAAAGGTTTCGCTGTAATATAAGCCTGCTCTAAATAAAGGCCACCGTTTGAGGAGATACAGACACCAAAAATCTAGACTTGTAAACAGTATGTTGGGATAGTTGGTTCATGGAATGTCTTCATACCAGATCTCAAAAAGACTGGCCTACCCATATCCATGCAATGGTCACTGAGTGCGTGAGGCTTTGATACATAATGTACAGTGTTTAATAATGATTCTGTCAACTTTTGTCAAGTAGTTTCCAATCGATCTGTGCTGTTGCTAAAGAATAATGAGCCCTATATTGTTGTGTTAATACAGTATGCAAGTGATGTGGAATGCATGTTGATAAAATGATTATTCATTGTACTACAGATATTTCTTTTTTATGTGATTCACCTTGATTAACTGCATTTAACATTTTCACATCAATCATTTGAATCTATATTTTTCACCTTTAACATGTCGTGGGAGTCATGCTATCTATGCCAAAAATGAAAATACAGTTTGATCATAAGAATTGATTAATATGTGTGTGCATATATATATATATATATATATATATATATATATATATATACATATATATACATATACATATATATGTAATTTTTTTACTTTAACGTGATCCTTTTGTCATCATAATCATTATTTCCATGCTTGACAATAAACTAAAAATCACCCAATTTGAGATCAGGAGTGTCTCTGTTTTGATAAGTGAGCAACCCTCACTGCTTCCTCTGGATAAAAGCCAAACCTCTTTTCTCGAATTCAAAGTACCTTCATGCTTAAACTTGAATAGCGATGAACCACCGCTGACTTATTGTGAAAATAAAAAAGAGGAACCACTGGTTTGCACTTCTTTATCAAGAGCTTTCCTTCACAGTGCAAGTCAGCCCAAGACGTTACAGGCGTTGTTCAGGGTAAGTTTCTTCTTACTTACTCTAACTGCTCTCCATATTTAACTGTAACATCACCTGTTTAGTACTTCATTGCCCACCATATTGAAATTATTTAGAGGGAAATGTTTGTTTGAAATGACAAATTGCTGAAAAGTTGAAGACGTGCTCAGTCTTGAGTACACTTTTTCAAATGTTTTTTGTTCTTGTGTTTCCTAGAAAACCTACAGCTCCACAATGAGCGAGTACACAATGGCTCTGGACTACAGTAATGAACTGGAGTATTTTTGCGAGTGGATTAACTTTGACACCATCAGTGGCGCCATCGTCATTCCTATCTTCATCTTCAGTCTCATAGGCAACAGCCTCCTCATATGTGTTCTTTTCATCTACGAGAAGATGAAAAATGCCACTAATCTGTTCATCCTGAACCTGGCCTGCTCCGACTTGGTCTTTACCTTCACGCTTCCATTCTGGGCCGTCTATTACCTGCACCACTGGGTATTTGGTGACTTTCTCTGCAAATTGGTGACTGCCGCACATTTTCTTGGTTTGTACAGTAGCATCATTCTGCTGACTGCCATGACTGTGGATCGTTTCATAACAGTGGTGCTGAACACCTGGCCGGGCAGCCAGCTAAAGAGGGAGAGGTGTGCCATAGCAGCCTGTGCAGCTGCCTGGGTCATCAGCATTAGTGCATCCGTGAGTGATGCTGTCAAAGTGCAGGTGGAAATCTATTGGGACAATCGTTCGTCCTGTGAACCTATTTCTGATAGCTCTGATGTCAACCTGGGATATTATCTCCAAGTGTCACTGCTCTTCTTCCTCCCATTTGCCATCATTGTTTTCTGCTATTCTGCCATCCTCAAGACCGTTCTGCAGGCTTCAAACAGAAAAAGGTACAGGACTATAGTGGTGATGTTCTGTATCATTGCAGCCTTCTTCATCTGCTGGGGTCCTTACAATATCTTGCTTTTCATCAGTGCTTTTTATAAACCCAGGGGCTGTTACGCAGAGGAACGCATGTTCATTGCCCATTCTATTTTTCGTATACTTGCCTTTTCTCACTGCTGCATGAACCCTCTGCTGTACATGCTCTCACAAAAGTTGCGAAGACATCTTTTGCAACTTCTACGCTGCCAGAATGCCCAGAAGAAGAGCACAGACAGGGGCGCCGGTCAGAACACTTCTGTTATTCAGAATGTAGCTTTTATTGCACAGAACTCTGCCGTGATACTGGAACTACCCTCAAAATAGACTTTCACTTTTGAAATGAAAAAGCTCCAATCTGTAGATGCTTCAACGCAATACTGTTTGTTTTTAAAAAAATGTATTTTATGCTTCATTTTGGTATCACTTCTTTTTGCACGTCTGAAAATGTCATTACTCCCTAATAACCACAATAATAGAAATAAAAATGTATTAAAAATCAACCGGAAATAATATAATAAAAACAGTCTGCTGTTTTCCAATAAGCAGTGTATAGATGGTTGGTAAATTAGATCAATTGTGAATGGACTTGCATTTCTGCAAGCGCTTTTCCGGTCTACTGACCAATCAAAGCGCTTTACAACACTTGTCAGATTCACCCATTCACACCCACGCTGGCGGAGGCTGCCATACAAGATGCAAGCCAGGAGCAATTTGGGGTTCAGTCTCTTGCTCAAGAACACTTGGACATGCAGCCAGGGGCAGCATGAACTTTCAGATTACAAGACGTCCCGCACTACCTCCTGAGCTACAGCCGCCCTTTAATCTATTTCCAGGAATATAACGATTGGTTTCTGACGAACTTCAGCTAATCGTGCCAGTTTAATTTTGCAATACAGCTGGTTTAAGCTACTTTCGGTCAGCAGGCCACAAAACTGACGTGAAGTGTTGTAATAACTAAAAGATTAATAATAGATTCTGAGCTAATCTTTGTGGTAATTTGGGCGTGATTTCAAAGAAATGTGCGCACCGTTACAGTTAAGTATTTCCTAAATTTCTATGTTTTGAATAGTTCTTTAAAAGTTAGTAGGTCTACTTAGGTCTATTTTTACATGAAATGTGTCAGATCTATGATGAATATGTGTAACAAGAAAGAAAAAAAAGAAGCAAAAATTAAAGCATGTAAGTAATGATGTCTGCAAACGCCTTCACTGTCTCAGCAATGATGAAAGACCAGTGCTGCTGTTCCTGTAATGGTTTTGAATAAAGCTACGCTGGAATCTAGTTCAGCTGTTTTCACTTCTGTTTTTCATGTTGTGCCATGGCACGATGGGCGGGGGCAAAATACTTCACAGAAAAATGTTGCCATGCAAGTATTTTCCTTCATGAAAAGTGCCAGGCAGATTAATGAGACAAGGAATATACAGTTACTAACAAAAACAATGAGCAGTAAATGAGTGCATATCCAAGGTCTGTTTTTTTTTTTTTTATTATTTCTTTGCATTATGTTACAGGATATCTATTCATGTAGTTATTTACATGAAAAGAGATTTCATGATGAAAACACAAGAAAGTGGAATCCAATTCTGAGAATTTATGGAAATTAAAAAACATTGAATAAAGATCTGGACAAGAAAAATGGGAATATCTAATACAAGCAGGACAGAATTGGATGCAACTTGAAAGTATGAAATTAAGTTGATAATGCTGAGGTGATAAACCTTGTACTGTATGGATGTATGATAATGGGGTGTCTGCTGTAAACTATACTGTTATTTGCTGATGCCAAATAAAAATCATGATAGTTGCAGAAATGTTTTCTTTTTTTTTGTATTTATTGCCAACAATCTCCATTTTCTGTTTATTTTAACAGGGCCCCAGGCTGCGCCCAAATGGTGTGTTAGAGGGGCAGGGAATAGCAATGTTAGTGGCTAATGTGTGGAGGGGAAGAGTCCGAAAGTTGTTCAGAGAGGTGGATAAAGTTTCATTTTCAGCAAACAATGGCGAAATGAACTCCGTGTTTCCACCAGATACTTGCCCCCCTGCGTGGCGGAGCTGATAGGTTTTTCATTTTTCTCCCTGATAAGCTAAGTAGTGTGCCAGAGTCAAATCCTAACTCAGAGGATGAGTCCAAGTCTGAAGACAAAAGTGTGGCGAAAAAGGCCGAAAATAAAGTTTTTGTGAAGAATGGGTGCGCACATTTGACTGGTTAAGGTTTCTCAGAGAGACGAATTCCATCAACTACAAATTTTGCAGTCAATATCTGCAACATGTGGGGAACACGAAATTTGCAGGTAATGCTGGCACTACACAGTTAAATCATAACATATTGGTCAAACACAGTGCTAGTCTCAGGCATAAAATATGCCGTGACCTGTACTCCAATGAAAATGCAATTCCACTATCAGTTGCATTTAGAAGGCAAGAGGCTGTTAATCAGTGGGCTGAGGAGGCCGAATTAATATTGAAGTTTAACACAGCCTCTTTCATTGCCAAGGAAGAACTACCCTTTACCACATGTAAAGGCCAACTCAAGCTGAAAAGAAAGAACGGGTGAAACTGAACTCAACATATGATATAATTTCATATAATCTCTTAATTGTTATATAATATAAATTCATTATCAGAATGTTGCCACTATATTTCTCAATGGCTCATTATTGGAGGTTCATTGTGGGCTAATTAAGACCTTTGTGCAAATATGAGACAAAATATGGAGTCATCATGATGTATTTCAGGTTTTGATTTAGTTTCCTTGGTTGTCTCTTAATAATTTCTCAAACAGCATGACATAAACATTATATCTACCTCGAATAAGTAAGGTATGTTTTCACCTGTGTCTGGTTGTTGGGTTTGTGTGTCAGGCCCATTACCTTGGTTTTGGATCCGGTTAAAAAGGGACAGATACAGGTATTTTTTTTCTCACTTTCTTTAACGCTGCAAGATTTTAGTTAATTTCTCAGGTAACAATGCATGGATTTTGATGGAAGGAAAACCAGGTATGCTGAGGTGGATGGTATCTATGACTGAGTACAATCTGGTGGTCTTAAATCAGGACTGAGCAGTTATGGGGTTATGGTGGTTAAAAATGATAAGTGATATGGGGCTCTAGGGGGAATGTTTATTGGAAGAATGCACTCTGAGAGTCACTGTAGTTGTAGTTGTGCTCAAATAGAAAATGTATTCTGACGCATTGTCAGGAATTAACGTCATATCCTCCCCACACTGAAAGTGGCATCATCAGAACTCATGGTTAATGTGGTGCATCTACTGCAGCGATTTATCGGAAAATGTGAGAAAATATTTTACTGTTACGGACAAACCAACAGATGTATGACCTGTTACACCTTCTACTGCCATCCTTTGATTTAAGCCATCGAAAGTTTTATCTGTAAGTAATTTCTCATTGCTTAGAACTTCTTTTATGAGAACTAATGAATATAAATTCTTAATGGGATGTTTTTATGTGTATTCCATATTCATGTCTTTCATAGCAGTTAATGTTGTTCTATGGAAGCCTTTGCTGTGTGTTGAGTTTGTGTTTGCTATGATTTCAAACTGTTTGGGGCATATTTGTGCAAATCTTAATAATACAACTTAAAACAGAATATTGGATTTGGTTTCTCTGCAGCTTTCCTGTTTAAACAAGTTACATTGTGCATCATCTATAAACACTTACTTGACACCATTTTGTAACTTTCCCCTCCTTATTCATGTCTACCTGCCCACAGGAGTCTTCAGTAAACTTGGTGCGAGAAGACTTTATCCTGACTGTCTGAATCTGGACTAGGAAGCCATTAGGTGGACAGTATATCCTCGTTTCTTTAGGACTTTAGTCACTTCCTAAAAAAACAGCAACAAGCTAACAATGGAAGAGCTTGACACTTAATACAATTACAGATTCTACTATGACTATAACTTCGACTTTGACGATGAATTCAGAACGGTGGAACCTTCCTGTCATCTCTTCCAATCTGTGTGCTTGATCATCATCTTCTGCATCAGCGTGCCTGGAAACAGCTTCCTCCTGTGGGTTCTTCTGAGGGAACGAGCTTGGAAGACTATACCTGGCATCTGCAACTTACAACGTCTGACCTATGTCAGTTCCACTATCATTTACTATGATCTATGTTGAAATCACTGTGTGCATTGGCCTTTTCTTTTTTGGTACCGTTCATTATCATTACATTCTGCTGTGTCCATATGTTGATAACTATCAAACTGTGTGGGACAAACAGACATCACCAGGCTCTAAGACCCGTTTAGTACTTCATTGCTCACCATATTGAAATTATTTAGGGGGAAATGTTTGTTTTGAAATGACAAATTGCTGGAAAGTTGAAGACATGTGCTCAGTCTTGAGTACACTTTTTCAAATTTATTTTGTTCTTGTGTTTCCTAGAAAACCTACAGCTCCACAATGAGCGAGTACACAATGGATCTGGACTACAGTAATGAACTGGAGTATTTTTGCGGGTGGATTAACTTTGACACCATCAGTGGCGCCATCGTCATTCCTATCTTCATCTTCAGTCTCATAGGCAACATCCTCCTTGTATGTCTTCCTTTCATCTACGAGAAGATGAAAAATGCCACTAATCTGTTCATCCTGAACCTGGCCTGCTCCGACTTGGTCTTTACCTTCACGCTTCCATTCTGGGCCGTCTATTACCTGCACCACTGGGTATTTGGTGACTTTCTCTGCAAATTGGTGACTGCCGCACATTTTCTTGGTTTGTACAGTAGCATCATTCTGCTGACTGCCATGACTGTGGATCGTTTCATAACAGTGGTGCTGAACACCTGGCCGGGCAGCCAGCTAAAGAGGGAGAGGTGTGCCATAGCAGCCTGTGCAGCTGCCTGGGTCATCAGCATTAGTGCATCCGTGAGTGATGCTGTCAAAGTGCAGGTGGAAATCTATTAGGACAATCGTTCGTCCTGTGAACCTATTTCTGATAGCTCTGATGTCAACCTGGGATATTATCTCCAAGTGTCACTGCTCTTCTTCCTCCCATTTGCCATCATTGTTTTCTGCTATTCTGCCATCCTCAAGACCGTTCTGCAGGCTTCAAACAGAAAAAGGTACAGGACTATAGTGGTGATGTTCTGTATCATTGCAGCCTTCTTCATCTGCTGGGGTCCTTACAATATCTTGCTTTTCATCAGTGCTTTTTATAAACCCAGGGGCTGTTACGCAGAGGAACGCATGTTCATTGCCCATTCTATTTTTCGTATACTTGCCTTTTCTCACTGCTGCATGAACCCTCTGCTGTACATGCTCTCACAAAAGTTGCGAAGACATCTTTTGCAACTTCTACGCTGCCAGAATGCCCAGAAGAAGAGCACAGACAGGGGCGCCGGTCAGAACACTTCTGTTATTCAGAATGTAGCTTTTATTGCACAGAACTCTGCCGTGATACTGGAACTACCCTCAAAATAGACTTTCACTTTTGAAATGAAAAAGCTCCAATCTGTAGATGCTTCAACGCAATACTGTTTGTTTTTAAAAAAATGTATTTTATGCTTCATTTTGGTATCACTTCTTTTTGCACGTCTGAAAATGTCATTACTCCCTAATAACCACAATAATAGAAATAAAAATGTATTAAAAATCAACCGGAAATAATATAATAAAAACAGTCTGCTGTTTTCCAATAAGCAGTGTATAGATGGTTGGTAAATTAGATCAATTGTGAATGGACTTGCATTTCTGCAAGCGCTTTTCCGGTCTACTGACCAATCAAAGCGCTTTACAACACTTGTCAGATTCACCCATTCACACCCACGCTGGCGGAGGCTGCCATACAAGATGCAAGCCAGGAGCAATTTGGGGTTCAGTCTCTTGCTCAAGAACACTTGGACATGCAGCCAGGGGCAGCATGAACTTTCAGATTACAAGACGTCCCGCACTACCTCCTGAGCTACAGCCGCCCTTTAATCTATTTCCAGGAATATAACGATTGGTTTCTGACGAACTTCAGCTAATCGTGCCAGTTTAATTTTGCAATACAGCTGGTTTAAGCTACTTTCGGTCAGCAGGCCACAAAACTGACGTGAAGTGTTGTAATAACTAAAAGATTAATAATAGATTCTGAGCTAATCTTTGTGGTAATTTGGGCGTGATTTCAAAGAAATGTGCGCACCGTTACAGTTAAGTATTTCCTAAATTTCTATGTTTTGAATAGTTCTTTAAAAGTTAGTAGGTCTACTTAGGTCTATTTTTACATGAAATGTGTCAGATCTATGATGAATATGTGTAACAAGAAAGAAAAAAAAGAAGCAAAAATTAAAGCATGTAAGTAATGATGTCTGCAAACGCCTTCACTGTCTCAGCAATGATGAAAGACCAGTGCTGCTGTTCCTGTAATGGTTTTGAATAAAGCTACGCTGGAATCTAGTTCAGCTGTTTTCACTTCTGTTTTTCATGTTGTGCCATGGCACGATGGGCGGGGGCAAAATACTTCACAGAAAAATGTTGCCATGCAAGTATTTTCCTTCATGAAAAGTGCCAGGCAGATTAATGAGACAAGGAATATACAGTTACTAACAAAAACAATGAGCAGTAAATGAGTGCATATCCAAGGTCTGTTTTTTTTTTTTTATTATTTCTTTGCATTATGTTACAGGATATCTATTCATGTAGTTATTTACATGAAAAGAGATTTCATGATGAAAACACAAGAAAGTGGAATCCAATTCTGAGAATTTATGGAAATTAAAAAACATTGAATAAAGATCTGGACAAGAAAAATGGGAATATCTAATACAAGCAGGACAGAATTGGATGCAACTTGAAAGTATGAAATTAAGTTGATAATGCTGAGGTGATTAACCTTGTACTGTATGGATGTATGATAATGGGGTGTCTGCTGTAAACTATACTGTTATTTGCTGATGCCAAATAAAAATCATGATAGTTGCAGAAATGTTTTCTTTTTTTTTGTATTTATTGCCAACAATCTCCATTTTCTGTTTATTTTAACAGGGCCCCAGGCTGCGCCCAAATGGTGTGTTAGAGGGGCAGGGAATAGCAATGTTAGTGGCTAATGTGTGGAGGGGAAGAGTCCGAAAGTTGTTCAGAGAGGTGGATAAAGTTTCATTTTCAGCAAACAATGGCGAAATGAACTCCGCGTTTCCACCAGATACTTGCCCCCCTGCGTGGCGGAGCTGATAGGTTTTTCATTTTTCTCCCTGATAAGCTAAGTAGTGTGCCAGAGTCAAATCCTAACTCAGAGGATGAGTCCAAGTCTGAAGACAAAAGTGTGGCGAAAAAGGCCGAAAATAAAGTTTTTGTGAAGAATGGGTGCGCAAATTTGACTGGTTAAGGTTTCTCAGAGAGACGAATTCCATCAACTACAAATTTTGCAGTCAATATCTGCAACATGTGGGGAACACGAAATTTGCAGGTAATGCTGGCACTACACAGTTAAATCATAACACATTGGTCAAACACAGTGCTAGTCTCAGGCATAAAATATGCCGTGACCTGTACTCCAATGAAAATGCAATTCCACTATCAGTTGCATTTAGAAGGCAAGAGGCTGTTAATCAGTGGGCTGAGGAGGCCGAATTAATATTGAAGTTTAACACAGCCTCTTTCATTGCCAAGGAAGAACTACCCTTTACCACATGTAAAGGCCAACTCAAGCTGAAAAGAAAGAACGGGTGAAACTGAACTCAACATATGATATAATTTCATATAATCTCTTAATTGTTATATAATATAAATTCATTATCAGAATGTTGCCACTATATTTCTCAATGGCTCATTATTGGAGGTTCATTGTGGGCTAATTAAGACCTTTGTGCAAATATGAGACAAAATATGGAGTCATCATGATGTATTTCAGGTTTTGATTTAGTTTCCTTGGTTGTCTCTTAATAATTTCTCAAACAGCATGACATAAACATTATATCTACCTCGAATAAGTAAGGTATGTTTTCACCTGTGTCTGGTTGTTGGGTTTGTGTGTCAGGCCCATTACCTTGGTTTTGGATCCGGTTAAAAAGGGACAGATACAGGTATTTTTTTTCTCACTTTCTTTAACGCTGCAAGATTTTAGTTAATTTCTCAGGTAACAATGCATGGATTTTGATGGAAGGAAAACCAGGTATGCTGAGGTGGATGGTATCTATGACTGAGTACAATCTGGTGGTCTTAAATCAGGACTGAGCAGTTATGGGGTTATGGTGGTTAAAAATGATAAGTGATATGGGGCTCTAGGGGGAATGTTTATTGGAAGAATGCACTCTGAGAGTCACTGTAGTTGTAGTTGTGCTCAAATAGAAAATGTATTCTGACGCATTGTCAGGAATTAACGTCATATCCTCCCCACACTGAAAGTGGCATCATCAGAACTCATGGTTAATGTGGTGCATCTACTGCAGCGATTTATCGGAAAATGTGAGAAAATATTTTACTGTTACGGACAAACCAACAGATGTATGACCTGTTACACCTTCTACTGCCATCCTTTGATTTAAGCCATCGAAAGTTTTATCTGTAAGTAATTTCTCATTGCTTAGAACTTCTTTTATGAGAACTAATGAATATAAATTCTTAATGGGATGTTTTTATGTGTATTCCATATTCATGTCTTTCATAGCAGTTAATGTTGTTCTATGGAAGCCTTTGCTGTGTGTTGAGTTTGTGTTTGCTATGATTTCAAACTGTTTGGGGCATATTTGTGCAAATCTTAATAATACAACTTAAAACAGAATATTGGATTTGGTTTCTCTGCAGCTTTCCTGTTTAAACAAGTTACATTGTGCATCATCTATAAACACTTACTTGACACCATTTTGTAACTTTCCCCTCCTTATTCATGTCTACCTGCCCACAGGAGTCTTCAGTAAACTTGGTGCGAGAAGACTTTATCCTGACTGTCTGAATCTGGACTAGGAAGCCATTAGGTGGACAGTATATCCTCGTTTCTTTAGGACTTTAGTCACTTCCTAAAAAAACAGCAACAAGCTAACAATGGAAGAGCTTGACACTTAATACAATTACAGATTCTACTATGACTATAACTTCGACTTTGACGATGAATTCAGAACGGTGGAACCTTCCTGTCATCTCTTCCAATCTGTGTGCTTGATCATCATCTTCTGCATCAGCGTGCCTGGAAACAGCTTCCTCCTGTGGGTTCTTCTGAGGGAACGAGCTTGGAAGACTATACCTGGCATCTGCAACTTACAACGTCTGACCTATGTCAGTTCCACTATCATTTACTATGATCTATGTTGAAATCACTGTGTGCATTGGCCTTTTCTTTTTTGGTACCGTTCATTATCATTACATTCTGCTGTGTCCATATGTTGATAACTATCAAACTGTGTGGGACAAACAGACATCACCAGGCTCTAAGACCCGTTTAGTACTTCATTGCTCACCATATTGAAATTATTTAGGGGGAAATGTTTGTTTTGAAATGACAAATTGCTGGAAAGTTGAAGACATGTGCTCAGTCTTGAGTACACTTTTTCAAATTTATTTTGTTCTTGTGTTTCCTAGAAAACCTACAGCTCCACAATGAGCGAGTACACAATGGATCTGGACTACAGTAATGAACTGGAGTATTTTTGCGGGTGGATTAACTTTGACACCATCAGTGGCGCCATCGTCATTCCTATCTTCATCTTCAGTCTCATAGGCAACATCCTCCTTGTATGTCTTCCTTTCATCTACGAGAAGATGAAAAATGCCACTAATCTGTTCATCCTGAACCTGGCCTGCTCCGACTTGGTCTTTACCTTCACGCTTCCATTCTGGGCCGTCTATTACCTGCACCACTGGGTATTTGGTGACTTTCTCTTCAAATTGGTGACTGCCGCAAATTTTCTTGGTTTATACAGTAGCATCATTCTGCTGACTGCCACGACTGTGGATCGTTTCATAACAGTGGTGCTGAACACCTGGCCGGGCAGCCAGCTAAAGAGGGAGAGGTGTGCCATAGCAGCCTGTGCAGCTGCCTGGGTCATCAGCATTGGTGCATCCGTGAGTGATGCTGTCAAAGTGCAGGTGGAAATCTATTGGGACAATCGTTCGTCCTGTGAAGCTATTTCTGATAGCTCTGATGTCAACCTGGGATATTATCTCCAAGTGTCACTGCTCTTCCTCCTCCCATTTGCCATCATTGTTTTCTGCTTCTCTGCCATCCTCAAGACCGTTCTGCAGGCTTCAAACAGAAAAAGGTACAGGACTATAGTGGTGATGTTCTGTATCAATGTAGCCTTCCTCGTCTGCTGGGGTCCTTACAATATCTTGCTTTTCATCCGGGCTTTTTATAAACCCAGGGGCTGTTACGCAGAGGAACGCATGTTCATTGCCCATTCTATTTTTCGTATACTTGCCTTTTCTCACTGTTGCATGAACCCTCTGCTGTACATGCTCTCACAAAAGTTGCGAAGACATCTTTTGCAACTTCTACGCTGCCAGAATGCCCAGAAGAAGAGCACAGACAGGCGGGTCGGTCAGAACACTTCTGTTATTCAGAATGTAGCTTTTATTGCACAGAACTCTGCCGTGATACTGGAACTACCCTCAAAATAGACTTTCACTTTTGAAATGAGACATTCATCCAATCTGTAAATGCTCCTCATTGAGTCATTATGTTTCTGCGGTGCAGGCTTCATGTTTGTCTGTAAAGTCTGTGAAAAATGTGGACACAAAGTGATGCAGAAAAAAAGGCACTAAAGTCCTATAAAACTGAAGTAACTTAATTTCAAATCATGATGGACAGAAATAGCATAACTCAATATCTATTAAAAGTCTGTCTCAGTTAATAAACTCTTGTGATGACTTCACTGCACTGAATGATTTAACCCACAAGATGGCAACAACACATGAATGGAAGTAAGGCTGGTGTTGATTTCTTTTTTTATGTCTAATATCTTTTTTGCATAAAATTCAAATTTTACAGCTGTATGGTATATTTTGTGTTTTCATGCATTTGCTTGTATTTTCTTTAATATTTTATACAGCCAGTGACACAAAAAGCAAGAAAAAAAACACACAAAAACAACAAAAGCAAAACAAAAACAAAAGCTATATCTACATGTTTACACATATACGTACATGTTTGAACATCGAAATTCTAGATATGTTACATTACGTGCTTTCAGTAAAAAAATAATACCAGTGACTTATGAACAGAGAAGTTTCAAAACAGTGAAATGTCCCACCCCACTATCTTGCATTAGTTCCTCATACCATGGCAGTTTATGGTGTTCACAAACAGATTTTGGAGAAGGAAGTGATCAAACCTCTGTAAAGTCTCAATCTTACACTGTTGTGGATCGTCAGATGGTGGCAAAAGATCTCAAAATGTGTTTTTGTAATGTTTTTTTTTGTTTATATGTGTAACTGAGGCACTGTAATGTTGCTAGTGGGTCACAAGGTTAGACACTGACACGTGGATTTAAGAGTACTTACTAAAATAAAATAAAGCTTGATATATTTTGATTCAGTTCCCTTGGTTGTCCATTTCTTTTTTTCTCTTAAAACTTTCTTGGTTGGGTTTTGTCAGGCCCATTAACCTTTGTTTTGGATCTGGTTAAGGGGACAGATCCAGCACTTTTTTCTCGTTTTAATTAACACTGCAAGATTTTAATTAATTTCTCAGGTAACAATCCATGGATTTTGATGGAAAGAAAATCAGGTATGCTGAGGTGGCTGGTATCTATGACTGAGTACAATTTGTTGTGGATCCTCAATCTGGTGGGCTTAAATTATGATTAAGCAGTTATGGGGTTTATGGTGGTTTAACAATGATGAGTGATATGTGGCTCTAGGGTTTGATAGTGGATTATATGGAGGACCAAACCTGACATAAGTATAGATAAATAAATAAATGCATAAATAAATACATAAATAAATACATAAATAAATACATAAATAAATGCTGAAATAAAGAAATAAATGTATAAATAAATAAATGCATAAATAAATGAATAAATAAATAAATGCTGAAATAAATGTATAAATAAATAAATAAAAGAATAAATGCTTTTTATTTATTTCTACATTTCTGTTCACCTACATTTATTTATTTCTGTATTTCTGTTCACCTACATTTATTTATTTCTGTATTTCTGTTCACCTACATTTATTTATTTCTGTATTTCTGTTCACCTACATTTATTTATTTCTGTATTTCTGTTCACCTACATTTATTTATTTCTGTATTTCTGTGTCCATATGTAAATGAGGAGGTAGGAGGTCCTAACCTCAGTCAAGAGCATGATTGGTTACAGGAGTGTGCTCGATGAGGGTCTACTACTTCTGCCTTACTAGCAACGCTGATTCCTGTACACTGTACAGGAATGTTGCTGGCTACCAGCAAGCCCGCTCAGCTAACTGTTAGCTGTATTTGTTGACATTTGTTCATGTAGCTCTGGTTTAGTTATGAATTTGACTGGCGTTCATTTTAACTTGCAAGGGTCCCAGGTGTGCTGGTGGTGTGGTTTGAGAACCCCGTCTGGAGAGAGGGGTCCTCAGCCATGTCCGCTAACCAGGAAAAACATTCTGCTCATCGCTCCAAGTCATGTATATGTGTATTCTAGACGAGCGCTACAGAGCACAAATCGTCCAAAAGCGCATGTTGTCAGTCTCATATCTTTGTCGTGAATGTCTGTACTCTCAAATAACTCATGTGTGGAACAGGCTGAGGCACTTGTTCACGCCGAGCGGCCCGAGAGCGGAGTGGAGACCCCTTTTAGCTCTTATGTTAGCTGTTAGCTGCTCGCTGTAGTGCAGCGTCCAGGTTACCTTGTGACACCGGTTACCATCGGGTATTTTTCATTCCGCACTGTTCAAATGGTTACTTAAAGCCATCGTTCCGAGCCGCATACATCGTTATTAAGCTTAAGCTAAGTCGGTGTGAAAACTGTACACTGTCATACAGCCTGCTGGTCAAACAGTCTGCAGAGTACATTGACATCCAGCCCGAGCTCAGCGTGAGGTCAATCAGCTGTGGCAAATCGTGAGACGTCCAGATCAACCTGTGATACAAACACCAGTAGTGACAATGGTTCATAGGAAAGCCCAGACATGTATCTCACTCTCGATGGTAACATGTGTCAACAGTTAACCTGGACGCTACGCTCTTAGCGCTACAGCGAGCAGCTAAAAGCTAACAGCTAACTGCTAACAGCGGTGTCCACGCCGCTCTTGAGCCGCTCGGCGTGAACAAATGCTTAATACTGTTTGAGAGTACAGAGATTCACGACAAAGATATGAGACCGACAACATGCACTTTTGGACGATTTGTGCCCTGTAGCGCTCGTCTAGCAGTGGTTTGCAAGTCGCAGCCCCGGCATCTCCGTGTGGATAGAAGTGTTCAAGCCACGTCAAAATGAATACACATATACATGACAGACTGTTTGACCAGCAGGCTGTATGACAGTGTACAGTTTTCACACTGACTTAGCTTCAGCTTAATAACGATGTATGCGGCTCGGAATGATGGCTTAAAGTGACCATTTGAACAGTGCGGAATGAAAAATACCCGATGGTAACCGGTGTCACAAGGTAACCTGGATGCTGCGCTACAGCGAGCAGCTAACAGCTAACATAAGAGCTAAAAGGGGTCTCCACTCCGCTCTCGAGCCGCTCGGCGTGAACAAATGCCTCAGCCTGTTCCACACATGAGTTATTTGAGAGTACAGACATTCACGACAAAGATATGAGACCGACAACATGCACTTTTGGACGATTTGTGCTCTGTAGCGCTCGTCTAGAATACACATATACAGGACTTTTAGCGATGAGCAGAATGTTTTTCCAGGTTAGTGGACATGGCTGAGGACCCCTCTCTCTCAAGACAGGATTCTCAAACCACACCACAAGCACATCTGTAAGTAACCTCGCAAGTTAAAATTAATGCCAGTTAACCTGTCACACCAGTCGAGGCCATTAAGCTAACTGGAGCTGTTTTACAACGTTACAGAGAGCGAGGCTTGAGATCAGGAATCGTTTGCTTTTGTCTGGCTCTCCGATTTGACCAATCATGCTCTTGACTGAGGTTAGGACCTCCTACCTCCTCATTTACATATGGACACAGAAATACAGAACTACATAAATGTAGGTGAACAGAAATACAGAAATAAATAAGTGTAGGTGAACAGAAATACAGAAATAAATAAATGTAGGTGAACAGAAATGTAGAAATAAATAAAAAGCATTTATTCTTTTATTTATTTATTTATACATTTATTTCAGCATTTATTTATTTATGCATTTATCTATTTCAGCATTTATTTATTTCAGCATTTATTTATGTATTTATTTATTTATCTATTTATTTATACTTATGTCAGGTTTGGTCCTCCATAGAATTAGGCATGATTGAATTAAAGGGGGGAATGTTTATTGGAAGAATGCACTCTGAGTGTCACTGTAGTTATTTATTCATTCCTTCATGTGAGAGTTGTGCTCAAATAGAAAATGTATTCTGAAACATTGTCAGGAACTGACGTCATATCCTCCCCACACTGAGAGTGTTCTCTGCACTACTCGTGGTTAATGTGGTGCATGTACTGCAGCGATTTATCAGAAAGTGTGGGAACATGTTTTAGTGTCACTGACAAACCAGTGGAGGATCTGTTACACCTTCTACTACCATCCTTTGATTTAAGCCATCGAAAGTATTATCTGTAAGTAATTTCTCCTTGCTTATAACTTCTTCTATGAGAACTAATGAATATAAGTTCTTAATTGGGAAGATTTTATGTGTCTTTCATATTCATGTGTTTCGTGCAGTTAAAGTTATTCTGTGGAAGCCTGTGCTGTGTGTTCTGTTTGGACATGTTATGTTTCCTATTATATAAACCAGTTTGGGGCATATGTGTGCAAATTTTAATCATACAATTAAAGAGGGAATATTGATTTTGGTTTCTCTACACATTTCCTGTTTAAAAAAGTTACATCGTGCATCATCTACAAACACTTACTGGACACTATTTTGTAACTTTCCCTTCCTCATTCATGTCTACCTGAACACAGGAGTCTTCAGTAAATTTGGCGCAAGACGATTTTATCCTGACTGTCTAATTCTGGACTAGGAAGCCATTAGGTGGACAGTATATCCTCGTTTCTTTAAGACTTTAGTCACTTCCTAAAAAAACAGCAACAAGTCAACAATGCAAGAGCATGACACTGAATACAATGACAGCTACTACTATGACTATAACGACAATGAATTCAGAACGGTGGAACCTTCCTGTCATCTCTTCCAATCTGTGTGCTTGATCATCATCTTCTGCATCAGTGTGCCTGGAAACAGCTTCCTCCTGTGGGTTCTTCTGAGGGAACGAGCTTGGAAGACCATACCTGGCATCTGGCATCTGCAACTTACAATGTCTGACCTATGCCTCACTTTGACCCTGCCTTTTCAGGCCTACCGTATACTCCATAAGCTGATGTTTGAGGACTGGATCTGGAGAATATTAATAGGGCTTTTTCAGCTGGGGCTGAAGAGCTACATCTTGATCCTCACTGCCATGACATTGAGTCATTATGTTGCTGTGGTGCAGGCTTCATGTTTGTCTGCACAGGGCCAACAGAAATGCTGTGTCCTAATATCTAGCATTGTGATATGGCTGGTATGTGTTGCTGGAAGCATTATGGTGATAGTTCCACTACCATTGATTATGAACCATGTTTTAATCATCGTGTGCACTGGCCTTTTCTTTCTCGTACCGTTCATTATCATTACATTCTGCTGTGTCCATATGTTGATAACGATCAAACTGTGTGGGACAAACAGACATCACCAGGCTCTAAAATTGAGTTTGGGGATGATTATTGTGTTTTTTGTTAGTTTGATACCATACTACATCACATTCTTTATAGACTACTTAATGGTGACCGATGCTCTGGAATATACAAACAAAATGTACTATGCAAAGTGTATAATTTCCACACTGCCTTAATTAAGCTAACGGTAGCTACTTAAGTAAGTTGAAAACATCATCTCCGGTTGACTTTTTAACAGTTCAATTGAATCATTTTTTAAAACATAGTCTTATAAAAGCGCTTTTAAATTTGCATGGTCCCACATAGAAAACACGGAAATAAAGAATTGAATAACCCTGCTAAACTGATGATGAGGACAAACACTTTTCGATTTTCGCAGATGTAGAACATTTTTCAGGTGACATTGGCTGGTTGTTAGAGGTTTTATTTTGCCTAAATCTATAAAAAAGCAGGACAAAGCTGTTAACGTTAGCCTAAACTCTGATAGCATCCAGGACCAGCAGAAGGAAGCCTAAATAGGCTACAAAGAAATGGATCAGCCAGTTTTGAACTATAACTTTTCTTTTTTTCTTAAGCTCAATATTTAGCTAATTATAGCTAATTGTGTGCTATTTACCTTCGAAATAAAACTGGGTAGGTTAGTATTGTAGATTGGAGAGTAAACTAGTGAGCTGGACAAGCTAACGATTGCATCTTATGTTAGCGCACACACACTGTTTTCACCATCCTCAAACTTTTTCTCTCGCATTCCTGCTTTTGTCAAAAAAAGAAAGAAAAGGCTGAAAACAAGCAGCAGTCCAAGGCTTTCTTATCGTTATTAAACGATAATTGGACAATTGGGGGAGGAATTAGTCAATTACAAGAGAGAGGAGAGAACCAGCAGAAACAAGAGAACAGATGAAACATGTATCTTGCAGATTGTGTCAGAGATAAACTAAGTAAAAGAAAAAACAGGAATAAGCTAAAGGGATATTGTGTGGTTTTTAAAATGTTGGCTTGTCAGAAACAGGAAGAGTCTGTTAAACCAGTTTCACTTAAAAAAAATGTGGACGCAAAGTGACTAAAGTAAATTCATTTCAAATGGTGATTGAAAACAGCAGCAACACTCAATATCTATTAAAACAACTGTCTCAGTTAATCAACTCTTAAGGTCACCTAATTGTGACGTCTTTACTGCACTGAATGATTTAACCCACAAGATGGCAACAACAAATGAATGGAAGTGAGGCTGGTGTTGATTTCTTTTTTTATTCCTAATATCTTTTTTGCATTAAATGTATATCTTAGTACAGCTGTATGGTATGTTTTGTGTTTTCATGTATTTGCTTGTGTCTTCTTTCATATTTTATACAGCCAGTGATACAAAAAGCAAGATAAATTAAAAAAAAACACATAAAAACAACAAACCAAAAAAAATCAAAAGCTATATCTACATGTTTATCCATACATGTCCACACGTTTAGGTACATGTTTGAACATGCAAATTCTAGATATGTTACATGCTTTCATTAAACAAATAATATCAGTGACTTATGAACAGAGAAGTTTCAAAACAGTAAAGTGTCCCACCCCACTATCTTGCATTAGTTCCTCATACTATGACAGTTTATGAGTGTTCACAGATTTTGGAAAAGAAAATGATCAAACCTCTGTAAAGTCTCAATCTTACACTGTTGTGGATCGTCAGATGGTGGCAAAAGATCTCAAAATGTGTTTTTGTAATGTTTTTTTTTGTTTATATGTGTAACTGAGGCACTGTAATGTTGCTAGTGGGTCACAAGGTTAGACACTGACACCTGAAGTTAAGATTCCTTACTCAAATGAAATAAAGGTTGATATATTTTGATTCAGTTTCCTTTGTTGTCCATGACTTTTTTTTTCTTTATACTTTCTCAAACAGCATAACATGTACATGATATTTACCTCGGATAAGTAAGGTACGTTTTCATCTGTGTCTGGTTGTTGATCGGGTTGGATCTGGTCAAGGGGACAGATCCGGCTCTTTTTTCTCACTTTCTTTAACACTGGAATCTTTTAGTTAAGTTTAGGTAATAATGCATGGATCTTGATGGGAAAAAAATCAGGTACGCTCAGGTGGCTGCTGTCTATGACTGAGTACAATTTGATGTGGATCCTCGATCTGGTGGGCTTAAATTATGATTAAGCAGTTTGGGATTTATGATGGTTTTAAAACTATGAGTGATATGGGGCTATAGGGTTTGAAATTGGATTAGGCATGATTGAATTAAAGGGGGGAATGTTTATTGGAAGAATGCACTCTGAGAGTCACTGTAGTTATTTATTCATTCCTTCATGTGAGAGTTGTTCACCAATAGAAAATGTATTCTGAAACATTGTCAGGAACTGATGTCATATCCTCCCCAGACTGAGAGTGGTCTCTGCACTACTCGTGGTTAATGTGGTGCATCTACAGCAGCGATTTATCAGAAAGTGTGGGAACATGTTTCACTGACACAGAAATACCAGCGGATGTATGATCTGTTACACCTTCTACTGCCATCCTTTGATTTAGGCCATGGAAAGTATTATCTGTAAGTTATTTTTCATTGCTTATATATAAGCAATGAGAAATAACTTCCAGATAACACTGCTTCTTGAACCCGCTGCTCCATGTTGTATTTGGAGCACGAAGGTTTAGGAGGCTTCTCCCTGCGCCATGTAACACTTCATCCCAGAGGGGAGACGAGAGTCACAACCTCAATACAATGGCAGCCATCCCTCCAAATGATGCCTCAGTGTGACCAACACCATTTCATATTTGTCTAGATTTTCCGTTTTTTCACAAAAAAAAAATGCAGACGCAAAGTGATGCAGAAAAAAAGGCACTAAAGTCTCATATAACTAAAGTAACTTTATTTCAAATCATTGTTGAAAACAGCAGCAACACTCAATATCTATTAAAACAACTGTCTCAGTTTAATCAACTCTTAAGATCACCTTGTTGTGATGACTTTACTGCACTGAATTACTTAACCCACAAGATGGCAACAAAAATGAATGGAAGTAAGGCTGGTGTTGATTTCATTTTTTTTATTTCTAATATCTTTTTTTGCATCAAGGTCATATTTTAGTACAGCTGCAAGGTATATTTTGTGTTTTCATGTATCAACGTTTTTTCTTTCATATAGCCAGTGATACAAAAAGCACGAAAACATTTTGAAAAACACACAAAAACAAAAGCTATATCTACATGTTTATCTATACATGTCCACACTTATAGGTACATGGTTGAATATATGTAACATGCTTTCATTAATGCCTACTTATAGAATAACTAAGAACCCTGTTAATAAAATCACGTCAAGGTAACTGGACAGATGTACGAAAAGTAGAGGGGAGAAAAATTAACTAAATGATTGAAAGTTGTTGTGTGTTTCTCCGAGTATGTCTATGTAAATGTCTTTACGTCGACTGCAAAAGGAGAAAATAACTGTAATTATGAAACTTGATAATGCTGATGTTTCACACAGTAAAGTACAGCGTAGACAATTTACTGTAACCTGTAATCCAACTGTATTATAAGACCGCTGATACATTATCTAATCTAATGAGAGATCTTTCAATTTTAATCCTTCTTTCTTTTTTCTTTTTTACATTTCCTGTGTGTTGTTTATGTGTCTCGTTACAATTATGTGTTATGTTTTATCAAATTGCATTTCTCGATCAAATTTGCCTATGTTTTAAATGATTATTAATTACACACTTGAGCATTTTTGGTCCAAAAATGAAAGATTAGGCTGTATAAAGTGAAATAAATATATTCCCAGGACATTGTTTTTGCTTGCAAACTGTACGTTAAACAATAATACTGACATATCAGATGTTATATATCTGTCCACAGCTGTTAGGTCTCTGTCTTCAGATGTGTAAGCACCAATTAACCACGCAATGTTCCTTGTGCACCCACTGTAACTGCAAATAAAGCAATTCTGAATCTGCTTAATTTATGTCCTCTTCTTCCTTTTCTTCTGCATATTGTGACCTTGTCTATGTGACGCAGAATAAACAAATTAGGCCTCAGCAGCAGGATCAATAAAATGTAGCAGACGGCATATTGTGTGTGTCACACTTCATGTGTGATTAGAACTCACAACCATCCATGTGCTTTTGGTTGCTCTTCTTCAAAAATGACGCGAGCCGGAAATGTCACTTGTAAAGTCATTTCGCTGTATTGTTACGGTAATTAAAATATTTCACAAAGCTTTTCTTTTTTTTTTTTGCTCCTCTTCTGTGGTCCAAATGTTTTAACTTTATTATATGTGATGTGTTTCTCCAGAGCCCTGTCAGTGTACTTGAACATGGATGAGTAGCGCAGCCCTGATGGCTCCACGGGGGGTCCAGGGAAGAGTGTATTGGGACAGCTCAGTGGGCCACTGTAACAGCACTCATATCTGTCTCAGGGGGTAGATTAAGCTTAATTAACTAAACCATCCAGCACGCTTGGATGAATGGATACAAGTCAAGGGCAGAGCAGTCACGGGCAAGCTCACACATTCTCTGGCAGGCACTGAGGAAGGGTTTGTGCCGAATTTTATCGGTTTGTGCGTAATAGCAGCTACATATTGGATACCGTAGCTGTAGTTGTATGAACAAATCAGCACAACAACGGCCTGGATTTAGTCTGCGAGGTGTTTTTATGCAGTCAGTAAACAAATAATACCAGTGACCTATGAATGGAGAAGTTCATAGGTCACAGCAAAACCTGCCACTCCACTATCTTGCATTTAGTTCCTTATAGTTCCCCATAGAGGATTGATCACGTACTTCCTGTTTGTGTCACGAGTGTTCACCTGTTTGTGAACACTCGTGACACAAACAGGAAGTAAGTGATCAATCCTCTGTAAAGTCTCAATGTAACCTTGTTGTGGATCGTCAGATAGTGATGAAAGGTCTCAAAATGTGCTTTTTTGATGTTTTTTCTTTTTTTTTAATATATATATGTCTTTCTTTAAGATACTTGGATTATGTCCGATGAGCCTTAATGTTTTATAACAAGTCATCTACAACAACATCTACTTCTGTTGTTGCAGTGCTGTTTTGCTGTGAAGAAGACTATGCCACTTCATCCAACTTTCCATTGGTATGAGGGTGAGTCGATAATGACTGAATTTAGAGATTTGGGTGAATTTATCTTTTAATGCCAAATTGCCACAGATGCAGATGAAGAGTTTGATCAGTCAGTAGTGAAACATCTCTGACTTCTGTCTACCAGGAGACCCTGACACCACCACAGACACGTATGCGCTGTCACCTACACACAACAAAACCACACGAGAGTGACTGGGTTGAAAGAGCACACGGTTACAGTCACGTCGCAACACCACAAGCAGCGATGGGGCAGGAGGTGTCAATAGCACACAACCACCTTTGTCTGACAACAACTCTAGCGAAAAACAAAGCGCCAATTATGCAGGAAACACAGACAAAACATAAGAAAAAACAGTTAGTACACATAGTACATATCACACAGTTTAGAGTGATCTAGATCTAATCAAATTAAATAATATGCCGGAAGTTTAGTGTAAGAATTAAAAAACATCAAACACATATGAGAAAAGACCAAACTAAACAAAAATATGACAGAGAACCCACCCTGCAGAACTTAGAAAAGAGACAATCTTAAGGCATCCCATTTCTTATCTTCGAGCCAGAATCTCTCTCCCCAGATCATTTTCTTAGCAAATGATGTTGTTGTTCAATCCTGTTTTTAGCCACGAGCTAAACAGCTGTTGATGTTTTCTTATGTAGTCTGTGCTACTAGCCCTCCCTGGTCCTAACACTCACTCCCTGCTCTTCTTTTCTCCGGGGCAACTCAGCCTCCTTTCTTCCACATCGATATCTCCCCTTTAATTTCAGCATCTATAACGATAATTACTCCAACCATATGTGAATTTAATTGATGCCTTGCAAATGTGTGAATGTGTGTGTGTGTGTGCATGTGTGTGTATGTGTGTGTGTGTGAATTGTGCATATTGCTAATAAAGTCTCATTGCTTGTTAATCTGGACTGTCAAGGAAAACGCATGCGAATCGATTAAGTGCGTCAGCCTTATCATTACAAACAACTGTTTTATTGAACAAATATAGATGACTTAATCCTCGTGCGACACACGCTGGCATGTTTGACACTCCGCTAATGCACCTCATCCTGATTGAATTTGTCATGGGAATATTGTGTTTAAAAAAATGATTTTTAACACACACTCTGACCTCGCACATAAACGCAGCACATCTCTGTTTTGCTCAGCGATCAATCCAGGAGGGCGATGTGTTCATTCTTAATAAAAAAGAAAGTGTATTTGATAGATGATGGATTAAAATGAACACCACTCATGCTGCAGTTTGGCCTTTATTTTGCCCCTGCATTGCTACATTTCTCCACTAGAGGGGACATGGGTATTGGCACAATACTGTTTGTGTCATTATTACTGTACCAAATTATTGATAATAATCTGATGTAGTTTCCTCATCAGCCATGAAAAAATGAAGACAGAGATGTATCATCTTATAAACTGACAAAATCCCAGCTAAAGAGCTGAAGAGATGTACTGCGTTGAACAAATGTCTCCATGTTTCTGCTGTTTATCTCTGCTTTTGTTGTTTTTGATCCAGCAACTTCTCTTTATTTTTTGGCTGTTATTGTGTTTTCAAACACAAATGTTCACCACAAAGAACAAATGCAGCCTGTCTCTGCATATCCCACACCACCATGTCTTCTATATTTTAGGGTCGTCCTCCTCTACTTACCTGCTGTTGTCAGATAGAAAAACACAGTGATTAACTGCCATGGAGACTTAATTAACTAATCAAACATCTGGATATTCAGACTAGGCCTACTGCAAAGGCTTAACTGCCTCTTGTAAGACTGGCCATTTGATGTATCAAACAGTGCGTCCTGATGTTTCCTGCTAAATTTTTTCCCATCTGGCTGGTTTTGTATCTTTAACTTTTTTTCTTCTTTTTTTTTTTTAACAACATCTCTCACTTTGCAACTTTCACTTTTAATGTTGCTTATTTACAAGTATTTCATGTAACTCTTTTGTAACTTTATGGAGGACAACAATTTGAAAAGAATTGTTGGCAAAGGAAAGGCCCTTGAGATACCGTGACATATGCAATAAGTCATAACATTTCAGTAAATAGATTTACACCTGAAACATAACATGGGAATTTATCCGAAATTCATGTGGCCTAAAATGACACACAAGTTCTCCAGGAGCTGACGTGTTTGTATCTCCAGGGTATTTTTTATGACCTCCAACGTGGAGGCTGTTTTAACCTGTGTCTGTTCAGTGGGTGGTTGATCTTTTTCAGCAGGATTACACAAAAACTACAAAACTGATTTTTAAAAAAACTTGGATGGAGGATAGGTCTTGGCCCAGAATAGACCCCATTAACTATTGGTGCTGATCCAGGTAAAGGCACCGATCCAGGTTTTTTTTTCTCTCACTTTCTTTAACATTGCAAGCTTGGATATTTTTTGAATAATGCGTGGATCCTGATGAAAAAAAATCTGAACTAAGGTATTTGGTTTCTATTACTGAGAACCAAAGGAGGATGTTGGTAGGTGTATGAGCCTGAGTGCCATTATAGTACTGTGTTATGTTATGTTATTCTATGTTATAGAACACAACACAGCGTAACATAATGTAACATAAGATAACAAAAATACTCACTGCAACACGCCTGATTTAATTCATCGAGGTCCATTCATCATTTTTCCTGCGAAATTAACAAAAAAAAAAAAAATTTAATTCAAATCTTGCAGTGTTAAAGAAAGTGAGAAAAAAAACGCATCCCTTAATCTGGATCCACACCAAAAGTTAATGGGGTCTATTCTGGGCTGAGACCCATCCTCCATCCAAGTTTCCAACAAATCTGTTCAGTTGTTTTTTGTGTAATCCTGCTGACAAACCAACCAACCAACAAACGGACATGGGTGAAAACATAACCCCCTTGGCAGAGATGATAATAACTGGCCAAAAAGACAGATTACAGATACAGTAAATTAATTTATTTTGGAGGACTGATTAAAAACATGATAGAATTATGATATGAATTATGATTTATGCTGACCTGTACATGATGAAATGTGCAATGAAAGTCCCCAAAAATAACAGCAAATAACTTTCTCACGTTTACATTTAAGCACTGCATGTTGTACAGTTTGACTGCTACAAACACACAGAGCAGAGTTGCCTCTGGTATGATATAATCTGCTTAATTGTGCAAACAACATCACTCATGTTTAATTGCGTTCACTCTTGTAAAAACAAATGTGGAAAGCGTGGAAACATTGTGTAGTATAAAGCACGATAAAGCCAGCAGCACTGATAAAAAAAATGGCCCAGTGCTTGTTTACAGACTTAGCTTCATAACTGCAATCACATGATCAGCAGTTTGTTGACCTTTTTACTCTTGATGCTCTTCATGGAACGAGAATTCACAGGATTATTTTAGCCTGAAAACAATATTTGATCTTGAATTAAATACATGATATGTTGCTATAATGTAAAAGAATATATCTTGAATGCAAAATTTAACAGATGATGCCATTAACATGAAAAATAGCAGAATATTCCCCAGAGATGTATTTATTTATTTTGCTCATAAACTGTCAAGGAGTCGTATATTACTGAGACTGACACCAAGACTTGCATTTGTGTCTATATCATACCGTAACATACGTTTCAGTCCAAAGTGCCTTGCCGTACTATGAATGAAAACATTTTTTGGATGGTCCCGATGAGAACCGGACCCCCAGACGTGGCTCTGACTCTTCAACACTCTACCCACTGAGCTAATATCCTACAGACCGTGCTTTTTGGCTTACCCTTCCTTGTCCTCAGGCTGCACCAGCTGCCGTCTACCTCCGACCACACTCCCTGATATGTTGTCCTCTACCTGCTCCGTCCCTCCTCCTCCTCATTTGTAGGTGTTTCTATCCCCCCTTTTTTTGGCCACAACTTTCCAAAAGGTGAACAGAAGTGATTTTCAATAGCACTGTGCATGACTAATGGTGGAAACATGTTAAAATCATCGCAGAAATGTCCTTGGGAAGACAAATGAATTTTCAGCAGAATAATTAACTTAATTAACAAATTTGCATGCATATTCATCAGGGCCATTGAAGTCTTTCCAGCTCAGCTTGATGAACGTTGCTGTGTAATAACCAGCTCATTTACATTCTGCCATCCACTGCCATTTGTGTGGATTACTGAGAAAAGGCAAAGTGTGTGTGGGTGTGTGTGTGTGTGTGTGTGTGTGTGTGCATGATACTAGGGCTACATAATATGTGCACACACTCTTTCCCTTAACATGTCACAGAGAAAGCTTGATGAATTGATTTGACATACTGTTTTGTTGGATGTGCACCCAAATATTAGACCCAGCTGCCTCTCCGTACACACACACACACACGCTGATATATGGAGGAAACATTCATATATGCACATATTCATACACACATACCTTGTGTGAATGTGACTGATGGAGAGGCCTGATGAATCTATGTGTGTGTGTGTGTGTGTGTGTGTGTGTGCGTGCTCTACACCCATATCTCCTTGCATCCTCCTCCCTCCCCCCTCTACCCTCAACCCCCCTTTTCTCTGGTGGGCAGTTCTTGGCACCGATCCTGAGTCGTAAACCCTCCTGGGTTGCCAGACTGTGCGTTGTTAAAAACGTGAGGCCCTCCGTACCCCCTCCCCGTCTCTGCAGGGCAATCTTTAAAGGCAGCAAGGTGTGACGGCACAGACTGGCAGCTTGGCAGCCATGCCCGAGGATACCAACGCTCTGTCAGCCGTGAACGGGCACCATCACATGGGCTCGCCTAACTAATACGCTCGCCGTACATGTGCCTTTCTCATGCCTCATCTGTGCCAGTCAGAGACAAAGGAATTCATTAAGAAATTTCACATGGCGTTGTTTTGCGTTTTTTTTTTTTTTTTTGCCGGGATATAGTTAATTGGGAATTTCACACAAGCTAAGGTAACTGAGGGAGAGATTATCCAAATGAGTTGGAAAAAGTTAATTACACTCACTTGGCTGTGTGTGCCCTTGATCTGGTTGGGCAGGGAACTACAGGAAAACTTATTTTAAGCCTGTGCATTAGATTTTTCCGACAATATGGTTCTCATTGTCATCATGATTTTTTTTTTCCCTCCAATTAGGCGCTGCTGAACACTGTTGGAAAAAGAGACACTTCCCAGCAGGTTTCTTACCAGCCTGTCAGAAAAACTGCTGCACCCGTAATATTATCATCGGAACGTAAAAAGGAGTGCAATTCCAATGCTTTTTGCACCTTTAACATAACCAATATGGTGCATGGTCCTGAGATCTTACAGGAGCAATTAGCACATTTATTCTATTAAAAAAAACAAAAAAAAACAGCATCACCTGACACATAAAAACTTGTGATATTCAGCATACTTTCTTGCCTTTGCCTCTGTGATACTTTCTCCTACGCTTTTTTCTGCAGACATATGTTTGACACTTGAAGCTGTTATCATAGCTGGAAGTGTGAAGGAGAATTGTTGCAATAATATGCCGCTCTTGAGTGTTGTGACAGGAAAATGCTTTTCAGATACAGAACTGGCATTTTCAAAGTCCTGTCTGACACAACAGTATTTGTCTTCCATACTGATAACAGCGAAGCCAAGTTTTGCAAGTGGTCGTCTCCATAAACGCTTTGATAGATTTGTTGGAAAAGAAGTCGATTCTGACTCTTAATGAATGACTTAACGGCATTATTTACTCGTCCAAAAAAAGAAAATCTCATTTATCGCGTTTGTCTGACCCTCTTTGTTTTGAAGCTTCCACTGAAGCAAGACGGATACAAAACACAAACGGACCATTAAACTGACCTTCAAACCGGGCCCTGTGAAACTCGAACGCTGTCACAACACTGATGGGGGGGAAATTTACACACAACTACAGCCTGTTTCCCTCCAGTGAGAAATATGAAAAAAACACATCAGATGCTCGTTTTTCACAACCCTCATTTTTGAAGTCGAAACAACTCTCACAGCTCGAGTGAATAAATCAATGAACACGTCGGTCATAGAACATAAAAGGAGGGTTCGTATGGATGGAAAACAGCAGTGTCTCCCCTGCAGACTCGCTTTGTTGGCCCGCTGATGTGATTGTTGTTTTTCTATAATAGCCGCAGAGCATTTATTGTTCAAACTTGTTGTCTGATCCCCGGCTGAGCCACATATACGGTCCCGTTTCACCACAGACACGTATGAAGATAAAACGACACCTGGATTTGGCCACAAAGGGACGAGGATGTTGCCTTTAAGACACATCTTCTGTCACTAAGAGAAAAAGTGTATTTTATTCAACACTAGCTACAGAACTTGGCCGAGCCCGTCAGGAAATTCAAAAAAAAAAAATCTTGTAACTTCTTTGTGTCCCTTCTTTTGAGGTAGAGGGGGGGATGCATTTGACGACGCTACTGTTTGATGGTGCAATTGATGAGAAAGTTCTGAAGAAAGTCCCAAAGCCTCAGAGGAATTTGATTACCTCCATCCATTATCTGCACAGTGAGCAATCGCGAGGCTCACCATCTGTCATCCGTTTCATTTGCATCGTCAACACCTGCCCTGCCTGTTTATGCCTTCACATTTTTTATAAGCTGTCTTTCATGGCAGGGAAAAATGTTGACTTTTCCTTCTAAATACATTAATTCCACAAGTTCAAAGAACATATTCAGCGCAAACCGCTTGGTTTATGTGTAATAGAATCGGGAAACTGTCCCTTTTATTGCTGCAGGTTTGAAAAAGACAAAAAAAAAAGGTGCATTCAAGCTGTTTTTACGGCTTAGTGAATTAGATATAGATAGATAGATAGATAGATAGATAGATAGATAGATAGATAGATAGATAGATAGATAGATAGATAGATAGATAGAAGGGTGGATGGGTGGATGGATGGATGGATGGATGGATGGATGGATGGGCTGGTGGACGGACAGACAGACAGACGACAGATAGATAGATAGATAGATAGATAGATAGATAGATAGATAGATAGATAGATAGATAGATAGATAGATGGATGGGCTGGTGGACAGACAGACAGACAGACAGACAGACAGATAGATAGATAGATAGATAGATAGATAGATAGATAGATAGATAGATAGATAGATAGATAGATAGATAGATAGATAGATAGATAGATAGATAGATAGATAGTTAGATAGATAGATAGATTCTAGGGGGTCTGAATCACACATACACGCACTACATCCTTCTGTTTGTTACCAACGCATTGTGCTGGATACACTCCCTCTTCTCTCCCTCCCTTCCTCAGTCCTCCCCCATCCATCCATCCCGTCTCCCATATCCCCAGGTGGTGCCGACGGCTGCGGGGCCCATTAGCGACAGAATTCCTGCCTCCAGCAGGCCATGCGTGTCCCGAGTGACACATTTTTGGACCGACACCAAGAATCCAACCCTCCACAGACAGCTCACTTCCCTCTGCAGTCACCACAGTACGTGTATGTGTGTGATTGTGTGTGTGTGTGTGTGTGTGTGTGTGTGTGTGTGTGTGTGTGTGTGTGTGAGAGAGAGAGAGAGAGAGAGAGAGAGAGAGAGAAAGAGAGAGAGAGGGGCCTTGCGAACACAGCATGAGTCCCACAGGAAATGCTTGAAAGGCAGTATGGGACAGATTGGTGATGGCGCAGAATGGAGCAGAATACCAAAGAGAAACGCAAAGATATTCTACATACGAGGATCATACATCGATAAGATGGCTCTCCTGCCAAGTTGGGACATTTGTTACAGTCAAAACACCCACAGATATCTCCTGTCGTGCATATGCATGTCTTACAGTGTAAACTGCAAAAAAAAAAAAGTATTGTCTTCCATAAAAGAAATAATTGGATTTTCGCTGATGCACATTATTGTTTGTTGACGCTCGATGCCAGCTGATGCTCTGTGTACCAAATTTCTATGCTGCTCAGAGGAACAGAACTAAACTCCAACATGAGATCTTCTTATTAAATCCTACAGCGCGAGGTGACATTGCAGTGATTAGCTCATCTGAAGTGATCTATACGAGTGATATTTGATGGTGGAGATTCTATCGGGATTCTGATTAATCATAAGGAGGCGTGATTATAAAACAATACGTTATGAGTTAAGAAAGAGCAGCAAGTCCTCTTAGTATAGATATTATGAATGGATTCCTTCTCCATACTAATAGATAGTTAATTATGTACCTAATGACTCCTCACAAAGCGCTATATAATTAGTCTAGATGAGCCGAGAAAGTTCCTACTTGTTCTTACATGTTTAATGTTGGTGATTTCTCATTTCCAAATGGGAACGTTGGCGATGGTGGTATAACATTAGTGTCAGTGACAGAAAGGTGCTGATATCTATCTATCTGTGTTATCTGTGTGTATTAATAACGAGGGGAACCAGAAGAAAAATCGAATTCATTTATTATTTTTCTTTTCTTCTAACTATATTAAAACCTAATATGTAGAAAAGTAATGAAATGGTCATCCTTTCCTTCGCCTCAGACTCGGCTTCCGCGATTAATAAATGTGCCAAAAAATGGAAATAACACCAAAGTCATTAACAGACCGGTAAGGATGTAAGTTATCTTACAGAATGACATTACTTACTTATGTTTGGGGTCAGTCGGGTCCAACTTGTTGTTCCTCTCATGAACAAGCTGTGTTTACAGCTGGTGGTAACTTCAATCAGATAAATATTTTTTAACCTGTCTATCTTTCATCAATTTATCAGTAAAAAAAAAAAAGGACTTATCGTGTACTAAATTTCGCAGATACATTTTTTTCTGCAGTGATTAAAAAGAATCACCAGGATAATATGTTAGCAGTTAATGTCTGCAAACCAGAGATATGTTCAAATTCGTACATTTCATAAACTACATGCCGTTTTGACATTTCCATAAAACATGTCAAAACATATCACATTCATGTTACACGTTGATTATCTGACCTTCATTTCGGGATGTAGTGGGGATGGCGGTACAGTGACAGGTGAGAATGCTGCCAAGCCACTGACCGCAGCTTGAGTCTATGTTTCGACATTTGTTAATTAACAAGTGTTAACACGCTGAATATTTTTGAAAAGCGACCACGGCGTTCCCACATTTGTAAACGGGTCAGGAACATTTCCAGCCCTGTTTGTGTCAAGAAAACAAGTGTTTTAAACTATAGTGTTTTCCTCACCCTACCCAAGTGGTTTTCGTGCATAAACCTAACAAGAGCCTAAGCACACCATTGTAGTGAAGAGACAACTTGAAAATTAAACATAAAGAAACATAAAGTGTTAACTTATCTGTGGCTTGGCAGAAACGTACATTGCCAACATTAATTCTGGCTATTGGGTTATATATGTAGCTATCTAGCTATCCAGTTGTAAGCTGTTCCACTGGCATCAAAAGAAGGTAATTATTCACTTAGCTGTCAGAGTAGCTCAGACGTCTTTATTTTGTCATGTTCAGCATGCTCTTTAAACTTTGAATTAAGGTTATGATTAATTCAACCATTCATTTATCTTCTGGTATTATCACTTAATTCCAGTGTTGGGTGTTACTTTGTAACGCGCTACTGTAATCACGTTTTTCAGTAATGAGTAGTGTAAGGCATTACTGTTCTGAATGTAGTAATCACATTACAGTTCACCAAGTTCGTTCCTTACGTTACATTATGGAATGTAACGGTAATGATAATGGAACAGTGATTGGTTGGGGTTTGGCACGGGGTATCTTTCACCATCACTGATTGGTTAGTCTCCACCCACAAGGGGAGATGGGATAACAACACGAGCAGAACATGCTGCTGCATGCAACTTGCCTGAAGTCCCCCCCCCCCCACGCATAAAGCCACTTTTGATGGTTGGAGATACAAACATTACTTTGCATTTGTTGAACGTTAGGAATATAACTTGACTGTAAGGTGCACACTTTGTTCGTGTTGGAAACGTCTCTCCACCGCTGCTAACACTACCTCAAACTTAACGAAGCACCCGGAAGCACCTACAGAGACAGCACGCACACACGCAAAGCTTGTTGCTTAGGAACCGTGGAACATGAATGTAACGAGTAATGTAACTAGTAATGTAACTAATTACTTTCTTCAGGGAGTAATCATGTAATATAAGGCATTACTATTTTTGAGAGTAACGTGTAATGTGTAATATATTACTTTTTTGAGTGACGAGCCCCAACACTGATTAATTCTTTACTAAACTTTTAAAGTAACTTTTATTCTCAAAATGTCATGAGCCAAAAGCCAATTTGTTCAGTTGTCTAAAGTTACCATGTTCAATATTGTCTTTGAACTTGTGGAATTAAACTTCTGTCAGCCTTAAGTGGCGTCGAATGCGCTTTCATTGAAGACCATTCTAACAGTTTTTAACTTGCAGGAAAAGGCCAAGTTAACAGACTTTCATCGGGTAATGGTAACAATAGTCAGGTAATGTTAGATATCAAAGTAACACTAATAATGAACATGTGGTTAACATTGTGAAAAGATGGCAGTTCGGTTGTGTTAATGCATCAAACTGTTTGGTTAGGTTTAGTAAAAGATCATGGTTCAAATGAGTAACTTAAGTTACGTTTTGTACATAAATGATGTTATCAGGTCAAATGATGTTGGTAAAATACTTTAATCTAAGTTGAAATAAGTCGATGTTTACTTTTGCTTTCACACAAACACTTTCTCCTGGTTAGTAGTCCTGCGTTTGACACATTCATCTCCATTCCCGGCCTTTTTGCTCATTGCACGCCGACATTTTTACCTCCAGGGCGAGGGAGAAGCAACGGTGTTAATGGAGAGGTGGCAAAGTGCACACATTCTTTAAGTAGGCCTATGGTGTTGGTACCTGTGTAAAAAAAAGGCCTCAGGTAAAAGTAAATTGTAAGTACTGATTCGACTTTTTTACTGAAGTAGACATAAGAAATAAGATTGCACTCAAAGTACAAAGTAAAGGTGCACTGATGAGATCAGTCCTGTGGTGTTGGGAAGGCGGCGTGCCATGATGCAAAATAAAAATAATGGATAATTCCCAATTCAAGTGCATGCAAACTGAAGTAACAAGGCTGTTTTGCAAATGTAAGGAGCAGACATCCGTGTTCAAATGTAGGGGCCGCCACACGAGTGCAGTCATGACTACAGATGCTCACGTTCACAGCCCTGGGAATCGAAAAACCGCTTCACCCAGGAGCACCCGTTCCCCTCGCTCTGCCCTGAAATAGGGTGTTGCTGGGGTGTCAGAGGATCACACCCCTTTATGTTTCCCACCTGCTGCAAAAATCCCAGCCTATACTCTCCCATAATGCAGCCCCACACGCTTTTCTCACACACAAACACACACACACACACACACACACACACACACGTATACACCCCTAGACAAAGAGCACAAAGCACAAAGGTGATGTAGTGACAGATGCTCCTGTCACATACTTAGCATATCTCCACCTCCGATATAGTTTTCGTCTGCCGGTCTGCTCTCTCTCGCTCTCTTCGGCGCTGCTGTTCATAACTCATTAATTTTCTCACTCCCCGACGGATAAAAGCAGCTCTTAAAACCACAATCCTACACTCAATATTTATCCAATCTGACCAAATATTATAATTAATGCCTCTCCTCTCTCCTTCAGGCCAATATATCCCCCCCCCCCCCTCACCTCCCTCCCTCTAACCTTTCGGTGCCAAGTTCACAGATAGAGAGAAAGTACTTCCTGTGAGAGGCTCGGGCCGGCTGCCAGAGAGACTGATCCACCAATCTGACACGTTAATGAGATCCTGGCCCGTAGTACTGGAGTGTCAGGCCTCCTCTGCTGGAGCATCAGCCCTGCCGTGACCCGCGACACACACACACACACACACACACACACACACACGCATTTTGCACGCCTTTACTCGTATGTGTAATTTTTTTCACACGTGCACCTACACCGACAGAAATATAAGCACAAATGAATCTGAGTCTCATCACACACACACACACACACACACACGGGCTTTGAGGGTGGGGTGGGTGGGGTAGCGGTGGGGGGGTTCAGCTCCTTAAATCTGTCTAATTAAAACACCAAATCCCTCTACTCCCCTCACCCACCAACCCAATCCTCACTTCCCCAGCCACACACACACACACACACACACATACACACAGTCGCACCCCACCCCTCCCTCCCCTCCTCCGTCCCCACTGCCACCACCCCCGATTCCGCAGGAGAAATGATTATTAGGAATTTAATGGGGGAACGTTTCCCATCCCACACCATCTGGGGCTTGGGAATGGCACGAAATTTGAGGATGCTTGCCGACGTGGCGGGGAACATTATTTTCATTTTTCTTGACTGGTGCTCGGATTTCTCAGACATCGCAGGAAAAAAAAAAGAAAAAGGGGGCTCCTGATTACAATAAATTAGCATAATATATCACGAAATAATATACATATAAAGATGAGTTTGTGCTCCTGTTATAGGTGGAAACTTTTTTTCTCACTTCCGAGACGATTGTTTTCACCCTGCAACTTTTGTCCCTTATAGGAAAAAAAACACACTCTTTGTTTGGCGCTAATTATGACACATCTCAGATTGCAAATTCACTTCTATACGATATATATCCCCCCATTCCTGTCCTTCACCTCCCACACAGAGCCGGGCCATATGCTCCCTCGCACTCTCTCTCTCCCTATACTTCTTTCTCCCCCCCCCCCTCCTCTCTCTTCCTCTCTCTCTCCGCACAGTTTAATGAGCTGCATGAATGTAGGGGTACGTGTACACGTTTGACCCCGTGCTAAATTGCTGTACGCCGCCCCGTGCACCCCGTGGGCGTCAAAACGTCACCCCACCCCACCCTCATCCTCCTCCTCCTCCTCGCTAAACTCCTCCTCACCCTCGTCAGCCTCTCTGTGAGGCACCCAGAGGGTTATAAAGCTCCTCCACCCGCATGCGTACATGTATTCACACACACACACACACACACACACACACACACACACACACACGCACACACACACACCACACACACACACACACACACACACACACTGCCTGGTAGGAATAACATTAAGACTGACAAGTTGAGAATTTTAGTGAATGAGATAAATAAGGCCTGGTGGTGAAGGATGGGGGGCTAAAGAGGTGATTTTAGGGCCCCAAAGGGACCTTCAGTAACCACATCTTCCAGTTTTATAATGATAGAGAGGAAAAGAAGGATGAGTAAGGTAATGAGGACAGGAAACAAAGCCATTTTCTCTCTCTCTCTCATAATTTCTCATTTTCTTCCACGAAGAACAAGTTGGATTTGTGATCTTCCCTGGTATTCCTAGAAGATCAGCGTTTATCTCATCATCTAAAGCAGCGTTATGTGAGTTCCAACACAGTTTGAAAATCTACGCAGTCACATCCGCTGAAGTGGAGGCGATACTGATGAATTCACATGGTATTCTGAGCGGAGCTCGGTCGACACCGGATCTTTGAGGCTGATGTCGATGCCGATATTAGGACAAAACACCAATTTTTTGCAAATGTGGTCATCAAACAACTATGATAAAGATATGACGTAATGACTGCTGGATATTTACCAGTTAAACAAACTTTACTGTTCTAAGATGACATCATTGTACTGAAACAGTAAATGTCTCTGGAAATGTTATAATTGGGAATTACCCCAAGCATCCTCTTTGGCATTATGAGCTATAAAAACGAAACCAAAAAAAACTTTTCATATCGGCTCATGTATGAACATATAACATATAAGCTGATACCGATATACAGTGTCTGTGATAGCATAGCAAAGTTCTCAGGGCACCATTAAATGGACATATCACTCTGGGCAGACTTCTTTTCAGGACCTCTTTACACACATTAACATATTTGGTCAACAAGCAAAATGACTTAAAGGCCACATGATTAATATTATCATACTCCTATATAAGTCATCTAATTTAGTTTAGTGCCATTTAGTGTATCTGTTTATCTTTTGTTATTGCGGCAAATGAGAAATGTAATGCTAATGTTGTCTATGTTTAAAAATGACTCAGTGAATATATAAAACGTTTAAATAAAGTTTTAAACAAGAGATTCTTTAATTTTTGTTGTGTTTTTTAGAATATTTGAAAACGTACGTTAAACTTTATTTACTGAAGGCAGTTAATTTGTCCTCTGTCTGAGACCCCGAGTGGCAATAAGTCCCAAGGCACGTGCCCACAATGCCTCTGCTACGATCCAGCCCAGGTGATATCGGCCGATAACATCCGCCAAACGATATATAGCGGTCTGAGCAGAGTCTTCCTATGAAGGATAATCCAGCAGGCTAACTTTGTACTTCCTCATTTTCTGTCTTGTTTTTCTTTTTATTGCTCCTTGAACCCCTTCTCATATAAATCATAAGTTAATTCAAATGTCTGCAGACCTTTTCATACTGACTGAAAAAAAAGGCAACAAACGTGATTAAATATAATTAACAAAAACAGCATGTAATGGCCAAGAAACGACTTATTAAGGAGGAGAAGACTTTCATGATGATTTGCAGACTGTTCATCTGCTCTGATGTTCTTTGTCATGACTTCATACTGGTACACAAGTTTCCACTGGTTGCCAGTTGGCCACACTGAGCAGCAACTGCAGCAGAGACACTGTGAGCTCATGAGTCATTTGGCTCGGATCAGATCGAGAATGAATTGCTGCGCGCTTTTGAATAATACTGTCATACATGTGTTTGTTATTGTCCTGATGATAGACTCTGCTTCCTCTGAATACAGTAAATTAAACACTGTATCTCTAAAAAAAAAATCAAAATGAAAAATTCCAGGCAGAGTTCATTAGCGGGGGCTGAAAACCAGAGGTGTTTGTGTTACTGTTAACTTTAATTTGATTTGTATACAAGTGGCTGCTAACCGTCAGTCAGATGTGAAGATCACATAAAGTTTTTCTTGATTTGAACAGGAATTCTGCTCCTGTGTTGATTACATAAAGGGTAAATTAAAGGGGCATTATGTAGTTTTGGAAAGGATATTAAAACTCTAAAAGGCTAAGCTTTCAAAGCTATGAAGGGTATTAATGCAAATTGTAATATTCATACTATATGTCTTATAAAAATATGTATTTGATATACGTCGGTCCATGAGGTGTCATCAGAAGGTGAGACGATCCCCAGGAAGCTGTTTGAAGCTGGACGCTGGCGGGGTCCCACAGATACGAGACAAAAAATCTTTTTTCTCTTCTAATCCTCTATATGTGTGTAACAGTGCTGTGTGTGACATGGAGCTTCAATTTCCTTGAGGGAACCTCCCAAAAGGATAAATAAAGTTGTCTAAGTCTGAGTCCAAGTAATCAAAACTTCTTCCCCAAAACTACATAATGTGCCTGTAATGTACCCTGCAGTATGAACATGCAGTTTATTCGTGTGTTACATTGAGACAGCTCGTGGACACAATGATCAGCATCAGACTGTCAGGCAGGACTGAACATGAACCTTTTGCTCGAAGAGTTCAACCATGTCACATTCTGTCAATCATAAATTACCTTTTTAACTTTTACAAAATTGTATCAGAAATAATGAATTAAGCTGTTGTTTTTTTTGTTTTTTTTGTTTGTTTTTTTTTAAAAAAAGGTTTCCATGCTGATTACATTAATATTTTGTTTAAAAACACATATGACCGAGTTTCTTCACACAATCTTCAACTCGTTGTATCCGATTCTGTCTTATAGTACAAATAAAATGTGCATTTAAATCTGGATGTTTCGGATAAAGGCAAAAAGATTGTTTTCATGATCATTTAAATGCGGAGAAAAGACCGTGACTTCCTCTCCTGCTCGTTTAGAGAGTGTGAGCACCTTTAACAGGAGAGGCTGCGTCTCCAGGGGACCAGCAGCTCCACTCCTCTCCTGTAAACTGGGCGGACTGGGATCAGTTGTCTGCGCTCTCTGGCTCCCGTCCAACAGCCCCGCGGGCATTTCTCTGTCGCAAATCAGCCATCTGATCGGCTGAGATTAAATCAAATTATATCGACAAGCCTCTGACGGACGAAGAAAAAAAAATCGCAGATTTATTATCCGAACATCAAATCCAGAATTCAAGATTTGTCTCGTTGGAGCAAATCATTGAACAGGAGGGGTTATTTTTTTTAAAATCTGTTCTGGCCTCCCTGTGTCTCCATAACCTCAGAGATTATTATAGGATCACATCTCTCACAGAATAAATAAATAAATAAATAAATGAATAACTGAATTGCGCCCGAGGCGTTCGTGTCTTGATTTATTTTTCTAACATTTTTTATTTGTTGTTGTTGTTTAATTGCCACCCGCCTGCTGTCGATCACTGTTCCCCCAGAATAAGCTGAGAAGCTGGGCCACAACATAAAGCCTCTTACAGCCTCTTTCCATTTGCGAACAAACACATCACAAATAAACATGAACACATTACTTCACGAATAATATTTCGATCCATAACGAGTTTTTTTTTTCTTTTCTTTCAGGAGTGTGTGCTGGATAAAAGAGATAGAGAGAGAGAGAAAAAGAGAGAGAGAAAGAGAGAGAACTATAATCCAATAAACATTCGTCATTCGGGTCAAGTTACAAAAGCAACAGAATTTTATGAGTTACAGTCACCAACATTGTGCAGAAATACATGGAGGGGCATCTTCAGCAGTGTAAAAAGTTCACATCAAACCATCAAAAAAAACTGTCCTGTCGTTGCATATTGATGGTCATCATCTCTTTTTTCTTTTCTTTTTTTTCTTAAGGCATGTTGTCTCCTTTTTCCTCACGTCACACACACACACAGAAAACGACCTCTGTCCTTCCGGTCCTCGACTGTCAGCTGCGGTGAAAATACACAGAAACTTTCAAATGTCTGGAAAAATTCACAGAGAAACGAAACAACTGCTGCTGATGCTTTTTTTTTTTTTTTTTTAGTTTTTTTTCATTTTTTACAATATCATCTTATAATATATTATCCACATTCAAATTGACGGACTCGTCATAAATAACCTTAAATAAATAAATAAATAAATAAATACAATAATCATTTACATTCAGCTCGTTACCACACTATTTACTCCAAATACAAATTCAGTTTTGTAACTTTTTTTGTTCCCCCCCCCCCCCCCCCCCCCCCCCCACACACAACTTCCAAATTCGGATGACATCTTCTCCTCCTGAACACATGCACGTTTTCTTTTTTAAAAAAAATCTTTTTTAAATAATCATTTCATGTAATTGTCATCATTTTTAATTAGATATTAGATGAGGAGAATCGCCCCCGTGAGAGGAAATATACATATATCATTTTTTTTTTTTTAAATAAGATTGCATTTGGCTGTCTTGCATAGCTCAATTGACCTTTTTTTTTATTGCTAACAGACTGAATCTTAAGTCCAATCGTGTCTCAGCAAACTTCCCTGATGAAGTGAAAAGATTCTTCTGCCCCGGTTTGTTTATCTTCTTTTTTGTTTCTTTAATACGCCACGAAAATCATTTTACTGACTGCTGTGACCCCGATTAGATGGACAGAAAAAAATCTAATAAATTGTGCACAATATCGGCTCCATGTGACCCGCATCGCGACCGAGCAGAGCCGCGACCAAAATACAAGAGCACCGGAGCTGCGAAACGATCTGCATCTCTAACGAATTATTCTATGTGTCACTGGCCTCGAGCCATCACATCTCAATTTTCGTTAAACGAATCTCCCTTCGCTCTGAAGTCATGTGTCACTAAAGGCTTCTTCTTTTTCTTTTCCTGCCGAATATCGTCACAAATGTAGTGAAATCATCGCGTCTAATTTGCAGACTTTTACCATGTTTGAAAGAAGAAGAAGAAGAAAAAACAGGACTGAACATTTAACACAGGATGACTCGTTCAAATGGGCATTTTTTCGTAGTGCATCGGCGTGTCTGGAGTCCATTTCGTTCCCCTCTCGACATCTGCGGGAGGAGGAGGGGGGATTAAATTGCATCCCTTCTGAAACTTGAACTTTGTCCAGCTGCTTGATTAATTGTGGAAGGAGCCATTAACTTCCCCTTGTGCTTGGAAGGACTGGCTGCGGACGTGCAGGTCGTAGGGGAAACGGGCCTCTGGGGACACTCGGTACATGGAGTTGGGCGCAAGAGCCGTGCGCCCCGGCGCGCCGCAGTAGCGCATGCCATAGTGGCTGCCTTTGCCGTAGTCTGGCGGATCGTCGTGCTGCTTTAGGGAGAAAATCCCGTTAAAGTTCATCGGGGGGCTCAGCTGGCCGTCGAAATGCGGGCTCCCGCCCTCTGGGGACGGGTTCTCGTAGTAGTGCTCGTACGCGCCGCTGTAGCTGTAGTGTCTGAAGGGCTTGGCGCTGCTGTCCAAGCTGCTCGCGCTGTGGCCAGGGGGTGTGTTCACGTCCGAGCCCGGGTACGAGTACATGGCGTCGTAGGGCGACCTGCCAGAGAACATGACCTCCCCGTTGTGGTCTGTGAGGAAATTTCTCGCGTTCAGCTGCAAACAACCGGCCACCAAGTTGGTCGTGGGCTGAGATAATCCTTTGCACAAAGTCTGCACGAAGGTGAGGAGGTCCGGTCTCTTCCCTGCGCTCAGAGTCTCTGACAGGGCCCAGATGTAATTTTTAGCCAGTCTCAGGGTCTCGATCTTGGACAGTTTTTGAGTTTTGGAGTAGCACGGCACAACTTTGCGCAGGCTCTCCAGCGCCGCGTTCAAGCCGTGCATCCGGCTGCGCTCTCGGGCGTTGGCTTCCTGGCGCCGGAGTTTGGACCGGTCCATCTGCTCCTTGCCGTGCTTCTTTTTCCGCGGGCCTCTCTTTTTGGGAAGCCCGTCCTCGTCCTGGTCGTCCTCCCTCTCGTCCTCCTCCTCCCTGTCGGTGAAGTCGTCCTCGGTCTCCCTCATCTCTGACCGCTCCGGGTTGTGCTGTCTCCCCTGCTCCAGGCCCTCAGGTAAACTCTCGCGGGGATAAGTGGCACAGAATCGCGGCTCACACATCATATGAGATTCCTCGAACGGCAGTGTCAACATATTTCCCTGCGAAAAATCGAAAAAGAAAGCGTGTAAACCATCAGGACAAGAGCGCGCGGTGGTCGTCTCGTGGAGGTTGTCAGTTAATTACCTTGTGAATGGGGGTCCTCCCAAGAGGAAGGGGGACAAATTGGCAAGCGAGGCCAATGTCACAGCTTGCCTCCCTTTTTCAACTTCATTGTGTTTGGACTTGTGGGTGGAGAGCCTCGTTTTTATGCGCTGCGTGGAAAAACAAAACGAGGCTCTCCACCCCAAACACACACATTTTAAGACAAACCCAAACTCTGAAAGTCAACAAGGCGTGCGTAATTTGTAAAAAAAAAAAAAAAAAAAAACAACAACAACAACAACAACAAACAGAAAAAATAATACCCACCTCTGGTCAGCGTGCGCCTCGCATGTTCCCAGATATCTCCTCTGAATGTGCAGCTTCTTCTTTTCCAAACCACAAATTAGAAGGAAAAAAGCTGAAACCTATCTCTCTCTCTCTCTCTGTCTCTCCTCTGCTGCTCTGCTCTTCCTTCTCCTCTTCTCTCTCCCCTCTCTCTCTCTCGCTCTCTCTCTCTTCCCCTTCCCTCTCTCTTTGAGGAATGACACTCATGCCAACAGCGGGTACCCATGCCATCTGCCGCTGACGTCTTGTGGCAGCCGAGACCACGTGTTCAGCGTCCCACGGGACCTCCATTCCGCACCGATCATCTGGCAGCTCCTGTAATGGGCACCGGGAGGCCCGCGTTTACCGTCAAAAACACAGACCGGAGAGGGATAACAACTAATATCTGCATCTCCTGGTGTAAGAAAGATGAATTAATGTTCCTTCCGCGCGAAGAGGAGGAGGAAAAAAAAAAGCGAGTGCGAGACTGCAGGCGGCCTCAACAGGTGAGACGAAGAGACGGAGCTCATGTTGGAATAAACTGTGAGCTGCGTTTATTTCACCTGCAAATCAAACAAGGTAAAGATTTGAAACAGCTCAAAACACATGAGAGAAGTGAAGGTTGAGAGTCCTCCAATAAGAAACTCGAATCAAGTTCATTCAATTACATTCAATTAAAGTGATAACACATGCTTTTCTGATTGGGTGCAAAGGGAGCAAAAGTCATGCTGTTGACGATAATCGTTTCCGGTGATATCGCGATATCTCCATACAAATTGAAACTCGAACTCACTCAAAATACAAGGTGAGGCAGGTGGAGAGAAAGACGGCCTGCTGGAGCTGTGGCTGCAGAAAAGTGCCCAGTTAGAACAATTACATTCGATGAAAAGTGAAAACTGCAGCCAGATGAACTGAGAAACGATCCACATCTGAACATCTGCCCTGGATTATTCACTCCATACTCTCATATGTGTAATATCATACAAGATATATATGGATTTTATATTTTACTGTCTTGATTATTGTCAATACTGCTATATTGTCTCAGCATTTAAGGTTGTAGTGGTATTAAATCAGACGGTTTTTCAAACCCTTCCATTGCTCATCGGTATTGAATTCTAGTGTATTAGTGTTCTGAAAGATTAAATATATATATGGATGTAAACTTTATATCAAGAGTGATGTTTATCACTTTACTTTTTGAAATTATTCATAAAAGAAGTGTTTATTCAGCTGACAAAAACACTTCTGTTTTCATTCCTTTAAAAGCCAACTGATAATAATAATGATATTTATAATAATATAACAATGATAATGTAATACAGTATACTGTGATGATGTTTAAACATGATATTTTATGAGATGGTTACTGTATAATGACAATCTCATACCGCTGCAACCCTAGTTGGCACCCAGAGGACTTAAATAATACAGATATTCCCTCCAGTCTGTTAACCTGAGCCTTCTTGAGCTCGTCTCAAACTGTTTTGTCATCTTAATACTTCACTACTTTTGCGAATCTGTTGAGAAATCAGCAGAAACATGATTTTTAAACTGATGACGTGTTTAGAAACAAAAGGCACATTACTTCAGTTTGGGGCCCCTAACGCCTTTATTAGTGATCGCTGTTTATGGAAGCACAAACACTTTATAAGAGGCCGAACAAGGACTCCAAACACAAGTGATGTCACTATGTAGGATAACCTGTGAACATTTCGCTGTCAGTTAATGCCTTTTATTTGCATCAAAACAACCAATGTACCGTATACAAATGGCAACACAGTGATTACAAGGCTTTTTTGCAATGACAACCCAAGGCACTCTGACACACTGATGTGTTTTGACTAAAATGTCTTCATCAGGGCAGGTCACACTACTTTCTATTTGTATATAGAAGCGTGCAACTTCTTTTTTTTAACTTCTGCAAGACTGTATTTGTATCCTGTGCAGGACTCAACAAAATGTATTTGTTCATGCGCAGCAAATACAGTCCTGTCTGTATTTTGTCACCTTCAGCGGACCAGTTTAAAGTGGAGGGTAAAGGTTAGCACCTCAAGATTGAAGATTCAAAGTGTTTATTGTCAAATGCACAGTAAAGAAACATTTTCCTCTGTACAATGAAATTCTTCCTTTGCTGTCCTCAGAATGCCAACAATGTAATAAAGAAATATATACAACTGAAATATACTATATACAAAGTAAAGCACTTTTAAAACACTTTTACACGGCACATGGGATAAATAAGAAAAGCAGCAACAAGAATGATAATAAAACAGTGGAAATCTGAAATCGAAATCAAAAACAGCATTTGCTTTCATTCATGTGACAAAAGCCTTTAACGCCCTTTAAATTCTATTTCGAGTCTATAACCTTAACTAAACACTTTCCCTATGACCGAATGTATGATTTATTTTGATGTAAACGTTGAGATCATGCAGGAGGTACATCTTTCGTTCTGTGTTTCGCTGGGACACATTTAGTTGTTGCAACGGAAAGTTTATGTCGTCCTCGGCCACATTTAAGTTACGTCCTGTAAAGAGAAACGAGAAGCAGCAGAAGCTGATACTCCGCAGGAAGGTAGGCGTATTAAAGATGGTGTTTCAGAAAATGATTTATTCTTCAACAGCAGTTTTGGAAGCCGCAGATGAATCCTGATGTCCTGCTGACAGAGGCGTCTATGTGTCGTTCTCTGTTAGGAACAGCGCATTTTGTTGTTTATTTTCCGAGGATTTGTCGGGTTTTAACAAGGTCGGAGGAAAAGAGAAGAATGCTGAAATTGGGGGGCAATGGTTGATTCAAAAAGTCACATCATTAAAATAGTTTTTACACATACAGGACAGCTGCTTTGGTTTGTGTGAGTACAGCACAGTCAGTCTGTCTCAACAGATCATCTTCAAACCATTTTTCTCTGTCAACTGATCAATCATTTGGTCTAAACAGAGTCATAATATGTTGAGAAATGTCCCTGTTGACCTCTCTTAAAAGTGTTTTTATTGTCCCAAACCCAAATATATTAAAAAATCAGAGCATACAAGGGTTCGAGCCCGCCAGGCGACGATGACAGCATGTGCACAGTGAAAGCAGTAAAAAAAACATCCGTCATCACCGAACATTATTTTAATCACAGATAATTCATGTTTCATGTAATGATCATATTTAAGTTAAAGGGGCACCGTGTAGTTTGGGGGAAGGACTTCAAACTCAGAATTGAAATATTTACAATATGAATGAGGTAATTACACAAACGCTGATTGAATAAACAAGCTGCTGTCCGAGGAAAATACGCTCCCAGAACACTGTTTGAAGCTAGAAAGGTGGCAGGGTCCGCCACATATAAGTGTGAAACTGTTTTGTCCTTAAGGGCACTTTGTTTATTCTGTTTATTCAGTCATGAAAATGGAGACAGTTTGTTTATTTTGTTTGTTTTTAGGCATTAAAAAAAAAAAAAATTAAGATTTTTTTTATTGAATGAAGACTTTTCTCTTCGGATTAAAATGTCTTCCCCAAAACTACGCTGTGCACCTTGAAGGCTTAAACAAGGGTAAAAGAAACAGAACCACATACCACCATATCACCAACAAATATACTATTTATAATTATATAAAAATATTGACGACAACTCCGTATGGATTGGCCACTAATCCCGTCCCTGTACGTTATTTTAGAGACTCAAACATAAACGATCAGTTGATTATCAAAATGCAGCAGCTGCAGATTAATCTTTTGTCGATCGCCCTTATCGATTAATCAACCAATCGCCGCAGCTCTACAGAAACTAGGTTAAGTAATTCCAGCAGGCACCTCACATGCAGAGGAAGGTGCGAGCGTACCAGGGGGGCGTGCACAGCGCCGGTACCTCAGGACCGTACACATTAAGTACACCCCGTGGAAAAGGCCCGGTGGCTCGCTGCCAACTCCACACTGGGGCACAGCTGGCACTCGATATGGGTATATGCACTCCTCAGTTATGTGGAACGCACACACAAGTGCACGCACAAACGAGCGCCTGTGAATGACCTTGTTGCAAGGGGAATCAATTAAAGCGACTTATCAATCTCTCTGTATTGGACATCACAAGACATCGATCAGCGGCGCTTTGGCGACACCTGAGCGTGGGGTTCAGGGCACCAGAGACTGCGGGGTGACGGTGACAGCATGCGCACAAACACAGGTGAGAGTGTGTGTGTGTTAGTGTGACATTAGCACACACACATTTCACACGGACACATGAAAAACAGTAAAAAAAAAAAAAAAGAAAAAGGATCCCTTCATCTCTACCGTCCCCCCCAAAAATGCCTCAGCTGGTCTGCTGATCGTTCTGGTCCAGCACACACACACGCACACACACACACACACACACACACACACACACACACACCAGCAGCAGCATCTGATGAGTCAAACTCCCCATCTCAGACTAATCAGTTGACTGCACTAATTGCAAATGCAAATATGCAAATTTATATTAATTAATTACTCCACTAATTAGTTCTCTTGTCTTTTCAGGTAATAAATCATGGTGTGGTTGAGAGAGAAAGAAAGAGAGAGAGACGAAGACATGGCAGTGATCTTTTGTCTGCTAGAAATCCTCTTTCAGGTCTGAAATCGGATGATTTTTGGGACGGTTTTCACTCAAACTCCTCCGCCGAGACTCCTTACCTTTTTTTTTTTTTCACACCCATTTGAACCAGGTTAATTATTTCAATTGATATTTTATGTGTGATGCGTCAAGGGTGGAAGCATTGTAATCTGAGAGGTACACCAAATAGCAGAGGTTGGTAAATCAGGGTGTCTCGCTGACAGTTCTTGCCTGTCAGCTCTTTTAATTATCACATTATCAGCTTTTATAGGCACGGCGCGTGGTGTGGAGCTGCAAATGAAGGCGCCACTGATCGCACGCTGAGTTGCGAGCGTTTCTCAATTGATGTCAGCAGTTAAAGGGAGTTCGCGTCTGGGTGATGAGTGCGAGGTGAAGTGGTTGAGGATACGGTGATGGTGTGGTGATACGACGCGACTCTGACCAAAGTCTCGTTGGCTGCACGCCTCCAGATCTCGACGCTGACTCTGTAATGAGCCCTGCGCCGTTAATGTCTCACCATTTATTCTACATTGCTTTGCACTGAGATGCATGTACGGATAATTAAAGCCAGACACGAAGGCTAAATAAGGAAGTGCCAAAGCAGTCCCAAATACAAGTGCGAGGGGTTTATTTTGAGTACTTGTTGATGCTTAATACACTGATGAATACCTCAGTTGCTGCTGTTGAAAGTGTTCAAATTCTTGTTTCTCACACAAGATTTGATGCTTTCAAATCTCTGACATTTTCCTATTTAGTAACACTTCAAGTGTATCCACACATTTCCTTGCCTTTCTTTCCTTTTCTCTCCTTTCTTTTCCTCTTTTTCCTTGTCCTTTCATATTGTTTCCTTACCTTTCCTTTCCTTTTCTCTCCTTTCCTTTCCTCTCTTTTCTTTCCTTTCCTTTCTTGTCCACATTTCCTTTCTCTTTGAATTTAATTTTAAGATACATCTGTCTAGGGCGGCTGTAGCTCAGTGGGTAGAGCTGGTTGACTGGTGATCAGAAGATCACTGGTTCAAATCCCAGCTCCCCAGGGCGGGACTGAGCTACAAGTCGAAGTATCCTTGAGCAAGATACTGAACCCCGAAGTTGCTCCTGATGTACAGTTGGCACCTTGTGAAGGCAGCCACTGACATCAGTAAGGGTCCTGCGATGAGCTGGCGACTCGTCCAGGGTGTACCCTGGCCTACCCCCATAGAGTAAGACTGGATTTGGCCCCAGTAAGCCCCGCAACCCCTTAGGGGGGAAAATAGCGGCAACATCCCGCGACCCTCATGGAAGCGGACCCTCATGGCAGCGGAAAGAAAACGGAACGGAACAGCACAAAAACAATGTGTCTTGCAGCAATACAACATTCAGTTTGTATTAAATTTATATGGTACTAATTAGTTATTTTTCAAACAAAGCTAACCCAGTCACCTTAAGAAATGTTGGCAATATACATTCCTGCAAACCAGATATGTTGAAACTTAAATGTCTTTATGTTTCCTTGGCTTCAGTTTTTCACATTTATATTGTGACAACGCTGTGGTGACGCTCTGGTTAGTTTTAGGCACCAATAATCACATGGTTAGGATTAGGAAAAGATATTCTTTTGTCTCAAAATACCTGTATTGTCGCTACAATCAAGGCAGTTATTGAAACACAGATGTGAGGAGTCACTCCACCCTCCTCCACTCCAGGTATGAAAGCCACATCATAAACATGTAATGTGAAAGGGATATGACACACTGTCTATCAGCGGTTTGCAGAAACTTTCACTGCCAACGTTTTATCCTGGTGAGCGACTGGGCTGAAAAACACATTTGCATCCTGGATCGTGAGTCTCTTTCAACAATTCTTAGTTTTTTTGTTGATTTCTGTACCACATTCCTTGTAGTCCCTGGCATGCCGGCTGATAAAGCCCGACTCTGACACCTGAGAGTTTTTATTTTTTCAGTGGATGTCTCAAGCCACTGCAGACTTTTTCTGCACTAGACCAGAGCTTGATATTTTCTCGAACCAAAGTGCTTTGTAATATATATGTTGCCTTTATATTACCACAAAAAGGTGTTTTCTAAAAACGTGTTAGAGGATTAAAGAAAGCACCCTTTTCTCTAGAGTTTTTCCCCTTTTTAAGTAGTGAAATGCTGAATGCTGCAAAGAAAGCCAAAAACCAAAAATCATGATTCTTTGATTGTAATAAGTAACAAAATTATCTCACTGACACACCACTTTTTTCAGGTGATATCAAGTATAATGAGATATTTTCATACGAATTTAAGCAAAAAAAAAGATTTTGACTTTTTGGCAGAAGTCTTTAAAAATGACCTTGACTCAAAAGGAAAAAAACGGTTGTAAAACACTGTCAGCGAATGAAGTTCCATCCTGGTTTGAATGCTGGAAAACACATCCACCAGCCTCCGCCCTCCCCTCCGTGGGCGCACATGCAAGCGCGGTGGATGTGCAGAGGAGGGCTGAGGATTGTGGGACTGATTACCAGAGGCCAGGTCCTGGACTGGTGTCCTCCAGCTGTGCTGTTCTACCCAATTAGAAACTCCATATGCTGCCCCACTCAGCTGCTGAGTGGCCACACCTCCCACCCACACAGGTGGGAGCACGTCGTCTTTCTGTGTGCGAGTCTGTGTCTGCCTTTGTTGCTGTTGTCTTCGCAAACAACACGACGGTCCAGTGAGAGGCAAAGAGCGAAGTTTCTCTCGTGCCCATGTGAGATTTCACGGCGTTCGGAAAAAAAAGATAAACCACCTCCCTAATCAAATTTAATTTTTGTGCGATGCTTCCTTAATCCCAGCTCATTTCTTCACACCCAAACAAAGTAACTCCGACTGTCACTGCCGCTTTGATAAGAAACACACAGGTATTTAGGTGGGTGGCATGCGAGTGCTAATAGTATTAAAATATGGGCGTATGAATAATGGATATGTTTTTGAAGATGTATAATGTAAAGATGTTAGTCCCGTTTTCAGACAGAGATGGGATGCAGACGTGAAATGTTGCTGGAGGCACCCGGTTCCTTTTTTTCAAAGCACAATCTGTTCGCACACGTTCAAAGTGGCTGTGGCAATCTGTTGTGGCTGAATGCGACACTTCTATACCCCGAAAGTGATAAGATAAATAAAAATGTGTCATACATTGTATTTGAGAAACAGCCGCATCTTTTGTTTTATATTGTATGTTATACTGTGTCTGCTGCACTTTAAGACAGAGGAGGTGGCGTCTGACAGCAGAAACCTATAGTAACTATAAACGTCAACATACGTGAGTAAACACAGATTATTTATATTCTCCACACCACCTTTAAAACATCTGAAGTGAGGGACATCTTCATCGTCTCGCGCATGCGATCCGACTGATTTAGCAACTTTTTTTTTAACAGCAGCTCTGCTTTCTTTTTCTCCTCGCTCCAAGCATGAGGCCGAGATGATTGACAGGGCTGTAATGTCGTTTTCTCACCTAATCGACACTTTTCAGCGTTGATTTGATGTCTTTCTCCCTCTTCGCTCGTCAGCTGTCTTCGGCTCGCTGTCGTCTTGCTGCGTCTGAGGCCACTTCTTTCCTTCTTAACGTAGTCAGAGTGAAAAAACGAGAAGAGTTTTTACGAGTGTGAATTTAGTTGGAAAGGGGGTTTGCTACATTTATTCTACCAGCTTCATCAGCCACATGTTAAGGTTTGGTGTTGCTCAAATCAGATGATCACAATGACTGCAAGTATGTGTGTTATTTCCCCTATTATAGACGATTAGCTTAATTAGCTCACCTCACCTTTTCTTGTAGGCATTTATATTCAGGGAAGAGTTTAACGTAAGTGACAGCCAGGACACGGTTAGCTTAGCTTAGCAGAAAGACTGGAAACATAGGGAAACAGCTAGCCTGGCTCTGTCCAAAGGTCAGAAAATCCACCTACCAGTACCTCCAAAACTCAGCGATGGACCCAATCACCGTGACATTGCGCTAAAACAACAGTGACTTCCAGTTACATGGCTGGCAGTTGATTTGCATGGCAAAAATACGTATAATCGGCAAACTTGTTTGTAAAATTTGTAATTTTTCAGTGCTTTAAGGTATAATTAGTAGAATATAGCCAGAATTTGAAGGTAGTTCCAAAATTATATGGGGCAGCATATCAGCAAAGTAACTGACAACTGCTGGTCTTTGCTAGCTATCCTTCAATTAGCTCTTGGTTCAGATAGCAGTGGAGCCAGCGGTCCTAGAGTTTGTCTGGAGTGAGACCTCGGTCAGCTCGACCAGATTTAGCAGACTGACATGAGAGTGAAATTTTGAAAATGGGATACAGTACGGAGGTGATTTGCAGCTGCTCTGACCTGGACTAGAATTTTGGGGATGACAAGAGAAAGGCGGCGGGCACAGGAGAGGTGTACACCGGATGCAGCTGGCAAAATACGGCATGTAGAGCTGGATTATTTTTCACATCATTCTCGGCAAATTGAGGGTTTATTTCGACAACCCAGAAGTGATTGTGGAAAGACACACCAGGACTGTGATGGTAAATTTTATACAGTTTATGTCGAGTTTGAGTTCACTAGAAGAGACAAACTTGAATTCAGAAGGCATACTGTTGTATTTCTCTGTTTGTTAAGGAAAACAGAAGATGGAGTGTTATATCTCTTGACATTTTATGAGTTTATTTTGTTCATTTAGTGCACCTAAATCTAAAAAAACTTTCAGAAACAGTGAAGACGTTGCTCATGCATCTCTCAGGTAAAACTGCAGCGGCTAACAAACTAGCGCCTCTTGCAACGCGAAGTGGTTCCCCCCTGCCTCCAGCCCTCATGCTAACAGGCTAATTACGGCCACAGACTCCTTCACGGACAGTCACAATATCTGCGACGTTTAATCTCAAAATGCTGAATGCAGCATGAAAGTTGTGACAGCCTCGACAAAGTAAACTAAAAGGATGCTTCGAATTGAGCAGAGATTCATGTTGTGGTTTCAACAAACAGTAAATAAGCGGTTAAACTTGTATTAATAGTCGGGATGTTATAAAAGTTTAACTGAAATTGTAGTTTTGTTCCACATTAAGTTTCCGTCCCCTCTGATCCGTACCGCAGAGGCTGAGCGGCTTCAGGAGCGTTATCATCTTTTTTGTGCATAGCAATTAAATGTTTTTCAATTACACTCTGAAAATGAAAGATGGAGAGCTGAATTCGTAGCGAGCGAATCCACCCCTGGCTGTTCAGCAGAACTCCACCTAGTTCTCCGCTCTGCTTAACTCCATTGTAACGTTGCTGGAAATATCTCAACATGACACCACGCCATCTGTGTTTAACCAGTTTTAGCGAGAACAAGCAACATGGTGTTGTGGTGTTAAATTGGTTTGAGGTTGATTTAAAGGGAGAGTGCAGAATGATGAATCACAGCCCTACAAAGAGTCATCAGAAGCAAAGAAAATAAGAAAATCTTCCAGTGGTTCATTTTAATGTTGTCGGGACGTTTTTTTTAAGCAGCCGAGACAACGTGTTGTTTGTTTTTTCTGTTGGTTTCTTGTCATGGAGGTGAAGTTAACAAGGCTGAAAGAAGAAGTTTGGAGTAGCAGACGTAACAGTTCCTTTTTCTGTTTTTATTTTTTCTTACTACGATTGAATTACATTATGGTAATTGATGCCTGATGCTTCAGGAATGTGATGTTCAAGTGTTTCTCATTAAACCTTCAGCACTGTATAAGGCCCTTGACAAAACAGAGTAGTGCACCTTTTTTTAGGTATACTGTGGAGCTTTGGGTCTATATGTGTACTGTGTATGAATATATATATTTTTTCTCTTTATTTTACTTTATTTTATTTTACATTATGGTCAGTTAACTTTTTAATCATCCCCCCCATAGGCCATAATAATATGTTTTTTTCCTCTTCTTTTAATATATGTAGGTGGTACAAATGAGATTGCAGACATGTATCATACGTAAAGAGTTCATTGGGCATATTTATTATATTTTGAAATTTTCCCTCTGAAATGTAGTGATGTAACCTGCCCAGTCACTCGAATAAAGTGTGTCCAGTTTCTGCAACCCGACCATACTTTCACATCTGTACGTTTCACTGGCACACCTTACTAACGTTTCTACACTATGTGTCATATCACATTTACGTAACATGCTCCTGACCTGACTTTCATATAAGGAGATGGAGGTGGAAGTGCGAGGCTGTGTTTCAACGTTTGTAAGAGCGAAACCACTGGATGTATTTGACAGGACTTCAAGGTATCTCTGGCCATGTTAGCCGGGATGAAAACTGGTATTTAACGGAAAAACACAGTCTTTTCTGAACCATAACCGTATCTAAACCTAACCAGATCATAAGCACAGCGCTGTCATGAAATAAAAATAGTTGAAAAATAAAAGCTGTAACATGAAGTTCATCTTAACGTTACGTTTATTCTGATTGTTGTATTTTCATTAATCCATCACTGTGGAGTCGACTGGAGTGTTTTCACTGCAGATTTTCGCGGAGGGGCTTCAGGGAGCTCGCTGCCCTCTGCATCATCTGCTGCGTGTCACAGTGCCGGAGCCATGATGGAGGTCTGCCCTGCCCCCTGTGCCCACCTGAGGGGGTTACAGTTGGCAGCCTCGACTCCTCACCTGACAGGCTTCCAGAGAGGAACCACTTGGCTGCCAGCAGAAATGGCTTCTTCCTATTTTGAAGGGGTCGACTCGGCCCCCAGTCAAGATGAGGGAAGCTTGGCTCTTTAAGAGTTGGGCCAATTCCCAGACACACTTACAGCTCGAGCCACAGGGCCCTTTGATTCTGGGCTCTCGATCAGTCACTCTAAACACAGCTCTGTGCTCTCTCCAATGGATAGACGGGCTTTAATTTTTATTAAACAGCTTGATAGGCAATGTCTACTTTACATGCTGCACGATGTGGCCGTGTGAAGTTAAGTGGCGAGAACATGTTGTCGGTTCTGGTTAGGTTAGAGGACAGATTCCCACAAGGCCGGTTGTGCTGTTAGCCTCGTGTGACAGCATCAGCTTTTATTTACGGTCTTTACTTAAGAGCTGACAAAATAGACGTGAAAATGATTGTCAGCCATTTCGTTACAATGAGTTAATTCAAAGCGCAAATACAAAAAATTATTCTAAACTACGATACATAATTAATTAAAAAATATTCCTTTCTTCAAGCTTGTCAAATGTGAAGGATTTGCCACTTTTTTTTTATTAGTACTGTATTTAAGGATACATTTGAGGTACTTTTTTCATACTACTTTCAACTTGTACTCCACTAGATTTCAGGAGGAAATAGAATATTTTATTTTTAATCTCTTTGAGGTCGGACAAAATCAGCCCAGTCAAAATGTTTACAAACCAAATAATCAATTTATCGAGAAAATCATCAGCAGATGAATCCATCATGAAAATTATCATTAGTTGGCGTCATGTACAAAATATTTTTTTAAATGTGCTCCAACTCACATAAAACAGTAAAATCCTGCTTTTACATGAATGCATGAGAAATGATGATGTAATGATATAATCTATAATCGTATTACAGCCGCAGTCACATTATTTTAGCACTACTTTTACTTAAAGGTATCTTTTCTACCTTTTTTTTATAACACTGGAATTACTTTGAGTACTTTTATTTTGCCTAGTTTAGTATATTTGAAAGTGGACAGTGTAAATTAACATCTTCTGGTGTCGCTCGGTCAAGATAAAATCAATTCACACTTCACTTCACACTGGGAAATTGTGTTTAAATTGTTTTCTATTTTCTAACATTTTATTCAACAAAACTGAACAGTGAAAATGAGCTTTAGTTGCACCCCGGCTCACTGGGTATCTGCCCCCTGAACTCCATCTGTATGTGACAGGAGAACAACCAAGTCATTTTCGTGCGCGCCTCCACATTTGCATGCACACATATATTATACATACGTAATGTGCAGTTGAGCGCATCCTTCCCATGGGTGTGGCTGTTTTTCCTTTTGATGAAGGAAAAGCAAACTTATTAGCAGGTCCAGGTAACATCAGAGCAGCAGTTCCCACCAGTGGCCGTGTGATTAAATCACACAGAGCGAGTCTCGGGGAGCTGGGTAATGAAGGGACAGGCTGGCGGATGCCTTCACACCCTCCTCCTTGTCCCCCCTCCCCCCTCCCCCTCTTCCTCCTCCTCCTACTCTTCCTCCACCAAGTAGTACTGGAGCTCAGCCCGAGCCTGGGACAGGAGGTGGGGTGGAGCACAAATACCAGCACTCGCATAAATGCATGGACAAACTGCATTTGCATGTATGTGAGCAATTCGAGGCCTGTGCATACGTGTTGTCTTATTCATGCTCGAAATATGTGTGTTTATACACAAGTCGTGAGCATGAATCCTCAAACACACACACACACACAGACACACAGAAAGCGGAGTGGGTTTGTGTCAAAATAGCTTTTTTTTAACCTAAATGATGGAACAACCCGATCACCGGAATAAATGTCAAGAAAATATCATGTTTTGGCTTAAAATATCTGTTTTGGTCACACCTAACACAGCTGGAGAGCCCAACTACTCAAAAACACCTGGTTGAGATGTCCAGACTTCTCATAAAAAATGTAAGCATTTAGTCATGATCAACATGACTGGAGACGTCTCGACTTCTCGTCAGAAATATCCAGTTGTTGCCACAAAAAACGCTGCCGATGTCCTGACTTCTCATCAAAAACACCCAGTTGGCTGGAATTGACCCGACTTCTCATCAAAAGTCTCAGCTTTTTGTTGTCGGGTAGCGTCCGGACTTCTAGTCGAATATCGGGTTTCTTGTAGCCCCAAAAAACACGACTGGTAATGTCCCAACTTCTTCAAAAACATCAAAAAACACCCACGTTTGTCTGCACACAAATATGGCTTGAGATATCCAGTTCATCTGGTTTGTCGCCACAAAAATGGCTGAAGATGTCCTGATCCCTGTAAAAAAAACAAACACAATACAACGCTGTATCGAACTGCAGTAGACATGGAAGTTCAGTCAAAAAACATGTAATGCAAAGGTTAAATGACAAATGTGAACATATTGGTGGTTTGCAGAAATGCTTACCGACATTTTATCCTGGCGGCTGTTCGCACACTTGCGTCTCTCCAGCCACCCTTGACTGGAGTTAATACCAGCAAAAGAAACTCATTTGCACATTGTACTTCCGAGCAGATTGACTATTTAATAGAATAATAACCAAAAACAAAAAGCTCTGTAAATCAAGAGCGAGCCAAAACAACAACAACAAAAAAAAATCTTTCTTTGCAGCATGACCAAAATTCCTTATTCATGCCAAAATTAAGCATTAAAAGCTCTTTACAATACTGTTGATGGCTTTTGGTTACAGGCAGTCCCCATTCTCGAACCTGGCAATGGTCTTTTATGGCGAGGGACCTAATACAAGATTTCTGTTCTAGTGCAAACACAGTGGCCATGGGCACCAAGGAACAGCTGCCGTATAATTGAATTAACATTCGCCTTCTGCTTCGGCACTCAGTGCTGTGCTGAGAACTCATACACATCCCTCCACGAGCTCCATCAACCTGCCCATGAATATGCATGCTGCCCGTGATAAATATGCATTCTGTGTCTAATGTTTGTGGAGCTGCATATACGGTGGATAAAGAGCTATACGCTGACTATCTTGGGAGAGTGACGCCGTATACATGAAGTCCGTTGATCATGTTTAATGCTTCGGGCCCTCAGAGTATGAGAGGTGGGTTTGTCAGCGGAGCGTCGGTGTAATCGGAAGTGTAACAGAGACATCTAGTGGATTATCGGCTGAGAGACATGTTCACCGTGCAGTTAATGTGCCATACATACTGCAGGCTCGGGCTTTCAGCAAATGTAAACAGTCTTCATTCACGCTACGTCGCACGGATAATTTGTTTTCTTAAATCTGAAAACAAATATTTACACATCAGAGATTTGCAGTTAAGGGCTGAATCCCATCTGTCAGCCTGCCACTGCTTTTGTCCTTAAAAAGAGAATGGACGCATATTCTTAGTCATTGACTTAAACATTTGATACATGAAAGGACAAAATACACAAAAATTATGCATTACTGTCTGCAAACCATGGAACTGTTGAAATGTGCGTTTTCTTTATTTTCTGTGTGACAAGTCGGTGCTTATGATCCGGTCAGGGTTAGGAAAAGATCCTGTTTTGGCTAAAAAATTGTCCCAAAGTCTAAAAAACACCTCCTGACAGACAAGTCAGCTCATAGAGACACAGTTAATGCCAACATATCTATTCTGGCAACTGGGCTGATTCCACAACGTACAGCATAGTTCCTCCCAGTTTACAGTTATTATTTGTACTGATGCTGTACACAGCCCACTTGCTTCGATCTGTGGACGAACAACATGACTCTAGGGCAATTTTGTGTGCTGATGACAATCCTTCCCGCTCAGTTTTGTGGACAACAGATGCTTCCTAATACCATGCGCTCAAACGACAGATGATGTGTGTAAACAGAGAGAAACTCCAGGTAAGGTGGAAAGAAAAGTCAACATCAACTTACCAGTGTATTAACCTTCACTGAACCTAACCAAGTATTTCTGTTGCCGAAACCTAACCGGTCATCAGTATGTGTTTACATTTGTTACCATGACAATGAAGGTCCCCTGACTCCAGAGAGTGAGGTCACGCCCCTTACGGTGGACACCATCAGAACTTGTTGCAGAAAAAAAATGTACAAGCAGTCCAATGAGAGAGAAATTATATTTTGAATCTGTTTGAATTGTTCCATGAACTACACATATGATGTCTGTCAGTGTAAAAGATATTTGTCCGGGTCAATATAGTAGCTATTTGTCTTAAATAAAATAAAATGCCGTTTCGTTTTGTGTGAAGCTGCGGTGAACGTCTCGCTCAACACACCAACGTCAACATGGCTGCCAACTCGACGCAGAAAAGGTACTAAAAAAGAAAATCACAATACATTTGCTAACTGCAGTTTATGTGAAAGGTTAGTTTGTCAGTTCTGTGAGCTGCTGATATACAGGAGCAGCTCTACGATATTTGAGTTATGGGTTTCAGTGAGTGTTCAATAAAACGTTGTCAGAAACGCGATTATTGACTGTCTGGTCTTTATAATTACTTATTTTCACAGTCTGATATTTTGTCAGTTTTATGACAAACGGGGACTTCATTAAATTGGAAATTTATCTTTTAAATTCACAAACACCATATGTGTAGTTTCGCGGTACAATTCAAACAGGATCCAAAAATTATTTGTCTCTCTCCATATAGAAATATGCCCTCCGAATTTTTCTTTGAGCTATTGTCTTTGCTGTTGTGAATACGGGTTATAGCCAGTATAGACATAAGTTGCAGCTCTACAGTAGATCCCTCACTTCCAACTTGCTTGCATCTTTTCTGACCCTCCCAGATTGTCAGACTGAGCTTTCCATGTAAAATCAGCTGAAATGCCCCTTTAAATCTGTCACATAAAGTTGTGTTGTAGAAATGAAGACAGGCAGACATGATCTGAGCCCTTTGAGTCCAGATTTATTGATACGGCTGTGCAGTCACAGAGCATGGTGGCACACACGGCCGCCTGGCCGGCATGGGACAGTGACACACACATGCATGCACAAACATGCATACGCGCGCGCGCACACACACACACACACACATACTCGCAGTCCTGTCTGATCAGGGATGCAGTGGAAGTTAAACCTGAGGTGGTTTACTGCTTTGAAATAGTCTGACTGTTCACCTTTATGTATTTTTTTTTATCATTTCAGCAAGTTTTTAAGGCCAAAATAACAGTTTTATAAGTTGATCTTCATAATATGTCTCCTATAGTTTTAGATTTGTGAAAAACAATTGGTTGTCCTGGAAAAAAGCTTATCTGCAAATTTGTATCAATATGTGTATTTGGTGGTGAGAGCTATTAACCCGGCTTTGTACAGTCCACTCACCTCGACCGCACACACACACATGCACTCACACTCAAACACACATACACACTTCATCACACTCTCATCTATAGAGCAGATCACAGTGAGGAGATCAGAAATGCACATTAAGTATTTCTCAGCAGTTTCTCACACACACACACACACACACACACACGCTCTACATCCATCCAACCTCAGTCACTAGAACAGTTTTGAGATCAGTCGATACAGAGTGATTCAGACTAAACAAGGAAACAAAGCGTTAAACAAACAACAAATAATCTGTTCCATAGTAACCGTTACAAAACACCATGAGTAGAAGTCTTTACATGTCATAAATACAGCTATGTTTCTGATTATGGTCGGTATAAATTCTTGTTAAATATTCATACAGTAGGCTATCACAGTAGCGAGTGAAAGATAGAGCAAACTACAAGACTGTACATTTGTTGGTCCGTCATTACAGAAAATATATTCTGCTTCACCAAGAATCAGGCAGGATAGTTTGAGGATGCAAACTGTTTTTTGTTCTGTTTATAAATCTAATTTTGCTATCCGATCATTACACTTGAAATTTACAGTTGAATTTTTCCGACTTCAGCGCTGGTGAAATAGTAAAACCTTTCGAAACAGACACACACGGAACAATTAAAACCAGAGAGGAGAGACAAAAGTTGATTTGACAATCAAGTCGAGTCAAAGAGTCGAAAACAGGAACAGGAATGGTACAGAAAAACAAAAAAAACAGCTATAAAATAGATTTCTCCAAATGAAAGACATCATAATATACCATTATGAATACTTCTGCAACATCAAACTGCTTACTTTACAGACAGACTCGTCTAAAATAAAAGTCTTTACTCAAGACTGATATTGTGGGAAGATATTAACCGGTTTGTTTGGCTGTACCTGGGTTGGTACAGCTTCAAATGACATCACAAAATTAGTTTTCCTACAGGTGAAAGGTGTCAAATGGAGAGTAAGTATATAGGCACACATTCAGCCAGCTGGCTTGCTAACCACTGACTGTGTTCTTTAGGTAGAAAGTAGCGTACAGTGACATTACGTGATGAAATGCTTTGTATCCCAGCATGGTAATAAAAGTTCCTGTTATCATATAAAAACCACGGGAATAAAACAAAGAGGCTAAAAAATAATTCCTACAGTTTGTATATAAATTCTTAGCTGTTAATTTATACTCCCTTTTTTGACCCCATATATGATCGTATTTGTATGAGTATACACTTAACAGTATACTTTAAAATAAGTAACAATGTGCCATGAACTTGATCTTGGCATTTTGGGACTTTCACGTCCAAAGAAATGAAGGAAAAACAAAGTAAAAGTGCACAATTTAAGGGAAAATATTATGCAAATACTGCCAAAATGCTTCCTTTTTTTTTTTTTTCCAATTACACATTAGTTAAGTATATAGTAAAAGCTGAACCAGCGTTGCTGAGGTTCACTATGTTACATATGCACAGTAAGCAATATTTGCATCTCCTATACACAACATTAGAAGCCTTAAAAACCGGGCAAACACCCAAGAAGCAGATACAAGTTTGGACTCATAGCCTCGGATGCGTCACGAGAAGCATGATGGGTTCAACTGGCTAATAGGTGTACGAGCACACTGTAAACACGTCAATTAAAACATTACGCCGGCGGCCCCGTTGCTGAAGCCGCCGTGACAAAAGCGGACTGCAAAATAAAACAACGTACACATACACGATTTTTCCTCTAATTCAGCAACTATGTTGACTCTTTGCTACAGCTTAAATACACATAAGAAGGCATCGAGAAGAAGAAGTCTTTGACGAAGAAGCGACGTACAGTGTAAAGATATTAGACACATCAAGTGCATGATTCAGATGACATAACAAATGCAAAACAAATACAAAACGGTAAACAAATAGATGATGTATATATTATAAAAACTTGAATGCATTTGTGTGTGAATATGTGTCTGTGCGATATGTTTGCAGTTGCATTCTAATGTTTCGACGTTTGTCATTATAATATCTTACAATATATCCAAAAAGAAAAGAAAAAAATATCCGTTGGTTGATGGTGGGATCATAGGATTTCTACACCTCTGATCCACACGTGTACAAACTTTCATTATATACAGTTCAGAGGACGAAAACACACAAGAGAACAACATGAATCTGTCTGCTAGGAATACAATTAGAATTGCAGGATGTCTGAGGACAGCACTAAGAAATTAAACATGTTGATGGGACAAGAATGAGCCATGTAGCTTCAGGAAACATAAGAGACTCCCAACAGGAGCTCTTAGAGCAATGGGGGAATGTTCTCTACACAGAGTAGATCTGTTTAAGGAGTACTTGCTAGTAAAATAGTAGTGCTATAGACCTGTGACCCAGTGTACTGTACACACACACTCATAGTCTGTACATACTCTGCAGCAGTTATAGAAGTCCCTCTGCATTTCCCACAAATTTGCACATATCTATAATTGCATCAAAGAACCAAACTATATTTTTTGACGCCAAAAATCGACAGAGTGTCGACAGAGAAGCAAAACACAGCAGTGAAGTCTTGTACAATGGCTACATGTCTGTGGCTGAGTTGAACGTGTGACTTGCAGTGAAGTAAACGCTTGGCAAAACAAACAAAAGAAAAGCAACATTTTCAGTGTCAGTCTCTCAAAAGGCTCCTCTTCATCCCACACCATTTCTGCCGTCATCTTAAGGTAGTGAAATCGTCATCGGTATTGTCTGTTAGCAGGAAGGGAGGAGTAATGCACGTGGGTTCAGCCACGAGCTCTGCATACAAGAGCGTGGGAGTAGAAACATAAAAGTAAAAGCAGTTGATCGTTGAGACACGAGAAAAGGGAAGTGAAGGTGTCGGTTTCTTGGTGTCCTGTAGAGGGCGACACAGTCCATATAATGGTCTTCCCTCTAGTGTCAGTTCTCCCATTTTGGGTAAATGCAGGTTCAGGTCGACAGCAACGCAGCAAAGATGAGACAGAGCTGGCTTATTCCATCGCTACCTCTGAGAAAGAAAAATAGGATTGTTAATAATTTAGATGAGATCATAATCTCCTGGGAAGTTGAAAAATTCTGTGTTTAATCTTTTGCTCTCCCTGTTTCACATGATTCATTATTTAGAGTCAACTTTCAGACCAGTTCATTTAGAGTCCAAATTTGACATTTGCTTTGTCTGAAGTCTGATTAATTTACCAGTCAAAATATGGTGTTTTTTTTATATTTTTACTGTGAACTCAGAATGAACCAGAAGTCTTATTTAAAAAGATGTACTTGGATGTTTTAGACTTCCATATGATGTTTTGTCTACATCTGACTGTTTCGAGGCAAATTACATCTATTTGGTCTAATGTTATCCTCTGTGTTTTTTCTGTGAAAAATCCCATATTTGATTTACTGACCATGCAGATGAGTTTGCTGCGGTAAAAGTAACTTTTTTCAGAAAAATACGGTTTATCATCCATCGGATATGAACAACAAAAGTAGGCTGGCTACAACCATTGCTCGTTGGCCCAGAGGAAGAAACTACCTGACCAATCAGTGCAACAGAACGTGATGGGTTAATCATATTTACTATGGATGTATAGTACCACTGAAAAGTTGAAAAAACTCTTTAATCAACTCCAAACAATAGCAATTTTTATCCATTGGCGGTTGTCTTGGTCTTCGAGGGGTTAAAAATCTCCTTTTAACTTCATATCCAGCATAGTGTTTCCGTGCAGATGCTCTTCCTCCAGATCCCACAGAAGATTTAAAGAGAGTAAATCAAGTAGACAGTAGACAGAAAACAGTTTAAACTTCATAATAAGGTAATGAAAAACACTTTCACTGTCGACACATGTTTGTTATTTTGTCCAGACCTTTTCTTCCTCCAGAATTTCTTTTGCAGGACTGTTGCATTAGACTGTGTTAGTTTGGCAGTGTGGACACTTCTGTTTGTTTTTTGTCAATAGTCGTGGGCTGCAGAAAACAAACTCACCATCCACTCCTTTGTTCTTGTTTTCTTCGCTCTCTGGAGACTCAGCTCCTTCAGACAACTCTCCTGAAAAGTCAGAATAGTCATGTCATTTGGCAAACTGACGCAGGTAAATTTAGTGGGAGCAAACATGCACTCTGTCCAAACAGGAAAATAATAAACCTCAAAGCATCCTCTCTGTTATGAAGTTCGTCAAAAAACATCTTCGAACTTAATGACCTGCCGGTGAGTCAGTCAATACAAACTCAATCTGTGCAGCCAAATATTGTTCAAACCCACAGAATAATTTAGGATGTTAAGATTTTAGCGAACAAAAGAAAAAACTGCCTTATGTCATTTTAAAAGCAGGCCATGCTCTGGGTCGTACCGTTCTGCAGCGGAGGACTGTTATGTATGGCGCTCCCAGGCGGCGCCTCCTGCTCCGTTTCACCTGTGTTGCCATCTGCTGGTCTGCTGGCCTCTGCCGACTTGGGCGCTTCCCCCTCCTGTGTCTCCTCCTTTGGTTCAGGCTGTTCTGACTCTGTGTGGAGCTCCTGGGGCTCCATAGCCTCTTCCCCCTGGGCTATATCCTCCTCTTCCTCCTCCTCCTCCTCCTCCTCCTCTTCCTCCTCCTCCTTTTTAGCTCTCTCCTCTGCCTCTGAGGTCACATGGAGTGTGAAGGCAGATTAACATATGTGTGGATTTAAGACAGTTGACTTGACGGCTGCCTTTTTAACATATTCTGTAGTTATGGAACTGCAACGTACAATAGTCACTCTCTTAATTACGCCGTTTTTGGTCTCCACCATCTCCTGGGAGAAATACCTGGCTCCTTTGTCCACTAGCTACTTGCTAACTTTGTCAGGCTGCCTTTTGATGGTGTGCAGGTGATAGGCCAGGACGGTATATCAACTTCAAGATATATCGATATGTTTTCAGATGAGACTTATTCTGAGACCGCACCATTTAAAATGATGGTGAAGATGTAGCCCACTATGTAGAAAATGCCAAGATACATATCATGTATTGCCATTCAGCCTGAAAATACTGAGATATGAATTTCGGTCCATATCGCCCAGCCCCAGTAGGTAGTGCAAAATGAGTTTTTGTGTTTTTGTTAAAAAGAAAATTGTGTGAAAATTGTGAACCAACAGGTGGGCAAACCAAAACAATGTGCTGAAGGATGCTAAAATTCTGTGTATGAACTCTGCATGTGTATTATCTGTGATGACTTCAAGCAGTACCTTTCACAGGCTCGTGTTTTCCATGGTTAATAAAATAAATAAATACAATGTTAATCATAACTGTAAAATTTAGATTATAACCACTTTGATATTCCCACTTTCTAACAAGGCTCATTTTATGAAGTGTGTATAAGCTGTAACTGATAACTCTATTAATAGTTATAAGAATATATTAATGATATATAGACCATATATAGACTTTAGCTAATCTTGTGGGTTGCCAGGTTGTCATAGAAGTTACAGTCAGACTTTTGGGCAGATGCTGATACCAGTATGAGAAAGTCAGATATTCTGATATTGATATATTTGCCAATATACACACATTTTTTTTTTTTGCAACATCACCTCAAAGACATGTGAAGGAAGCAGGATAGTTTTACCTCATGATCTAAAATGACACCAGTGTGCTAAAGATGTAATTAACAGGGAATTTAATGATTATGAATTATCCTAACATCTTTTCCTGCCTTATTATCTCTCAAAGAAGAGTTTTCATATGTGGGCATATCGGGCAGCAGTACACCAAGACTGACATATTTAATCATATCTGCCAGTGATATCGGCCAACCCATATATTGGTGCCCCTTTGGCCAGTGTTCATCTTAATCACCAATAAATGCTGTAATTTCACACTCATAGGTCATCAAGTCTGCACCTAGAAATGTCGATAATTAATGAATAAATGTCTTATCAACTGTAAATGATAATAAACGGTAAGTCTTTTTTAAACAACCTGGCAACCCAACTGTGGTTCCCTTTTATGGCTTATAACAGATGTACAAAGCGTAAGATCATAATTTATTACAACCTCTATAGTAAAGCTCTTGTAATGGATGACTAATTAGAAAGTGTTACCAACATAACTGAATAAATAAAACCTGTGGATACGCTGATCTGTGTGTCCCATAAAATCCCACACTAATACAGGTCAGTCAAAATCCCTTCTCTGAGTAAACTAAGAGCACTGCAGACGCTAAGAGCATGGCAGCTTTATAAGCCAATTTTCCCAATCTGCTCTGGATGTCATCCGTTAGGACAGATCAGTTTTGCCAGAGCATTTATGTTCTCTGAGTCACCAAATCACCTCCACTTTACTCAATGATATTTTTGGCTGTGTGGATGTACTGTACCTTTACAAGCCTGCGCTTTCCACCTCTCTCTGTTCTGATAAACCTCTTCATTCCACAGCGCCTTGAAGTTTTTGATGTCCACTGTCAGCAGAGAGCTTTGTCCAGATGAGCTGCTGTCAGAGCTCTTCACGCTGTGCCTCTTGGCCTCATCCGAGGTAATACTGTTCAGACTGGAAAGATAAATGAAAAGGTGAGTTAAAAGTTTCAAGATATATAAAGAGACTACAGCCATGCAAGCAGCTCTGTGTAGCTGTACTGACACAGTGTTGCTTTGAGCTAAGTGCCAATGTGGTCACAAATACAACCCTAAAATGCTGATGCTTAGCAGGTAGACTGTAATTGTAGCAAATTCCAATGTAATGACTCTGAAATAGTCATAGGCGTGCTAATGTATTACAGGTTTATTCAGGTGATGTTTAGTCTTGTTTGCTGAATTCTTCACTCTCTGACTTGCTTTGAAAGATAGTGTTAGTTACAGGCGACCAAATAAAATGCAGTGACCTGGAATAAAATCACAGACTTGTCTGGGTTTGAACATTGTGATCAATTTTTGGTACACAGCTTAACAAAATATACAATAAAGTTATAGACACCATTGAGGCCATTATAGAGGTTTGGAACTGATGAATGATGTAGAAAATGTAGAATCTAGGTTTGACATATACTAGGGATTAAAAATCTGAATATTTTACCCTGTTTCCTTCCCCAATCTTTATGGAAGTGCAGCAATACATTAACGAAGTTTTCACAAAAGTAACTCCAATTCAATTCTAAGTGGGGGGCATTTCATGGCAATACATCTAACGATTGTTGAGGTAGTTCACACAAAACCACAGACGTTGACCTTGAGAAAAAAGTCAGGGAATCACCAAAATCTGTAGGATGCATCGCCTGAGCACTGGAATGTCTGTACACAATGACAGGAGCTTTTAGAGATTTAGAGGCACACTGAAAGCGGAAGAAATGCAGGCGGGTAGATAACCAAAGGCAAACACAGAGAGCAGACATAGTTACAGGTGATTGAAAGCAGCTATAAATGCTGCACAGAAACAGTCCATGGAAACCAATAAGCACCCAGGTGTGTATGTAGACAAGGAGACTGCACAAGTGGCAATGCTATCTGAGATTTCCACTTGGTTAGTTTTGACTGGAGGCCCACTGAATGATGCTAATGACTGCTGTTGAGGAGGAATGGGGAAGCTGATATTGATGTGCAGGTGCAACAGAAGATGCTGTGCCAGACTCCCAGAGTGCTGCTTCATTTTCTAATAAGCTCACTTTAAAATACTTTCACTTTAAACAAATAAGGAATGATCTTTCTCCGGTTAGTTTAAATGTTAGTAATGCAAGAGCAAGTGGAACGTACTCTCCTATTTGTTTGGTTTCAATGCATGCACAAACTGATTTAATACGTGGCTGGAGGAAAAGTACTGAGCCAAGTAATTAAGCCGGTAGAGACAAGATCATTTCCTTTTGTATCTCCAGAGGCTATTGTGTATGCCGATCCAGCACTGAGGCCCAGTTCTGATCAGGGCTGGAGAAGCTAACGCGACTAGCATCTCTAAAATATCAATTTCAAGGTGTTTTGCTCTGCCTGATGAAAGGTGGAGACATTTCCATGCACAGAAATGGATTACTCATGGAAGAATCATCTGCCGTACTCAATACTCTGATTAGATGTGCAGCTATTGCAGAGGAGCAGCAGAGGCTTAATCACGTCACTGAGCAAACAGTTACTCAGACAGGTATGAGAGGTGAAAGGTCGAAAAAAGAAAAACTTTTTCCATCGTTGATTAATCAGGCTGTTTGATTAAAATACAGTCACCCACTTCCTTCAGTTCATTCCTGCTACTCTGCAGCACAGAAGAACCCAAACTTTTAATCGCCAAAGTGTCTATCCTGCTCACCTTGAGCGTCTAAAGCCGGCAAAACCTGAATGGGAGGCCTCGTCGATGAGCGGTGTGACGATGCGCTCCATCATGTCCGTCAGCACAGTGAAGGTGGGAACCACAATGAAGTCTATGAACCCTGGAGACAAAGACATCAAAGAACAAATTGTCACTCCAAATATATTCATAGTCTTTATCTCAGTGTTTGAATTCTTTAATGCAGACTGGGACAAAAAAAAGCCCAAAACCATGCCCTACACTTTACAGGGGTTCTTTTTTTATGTCCAAACCCAACTCCAGCCTGATGCAGTTAATGTAGGCTGAAGGTCTGAGTTTGTGTTACCCTGTCACTCAGTTGTTACCATGATACAACATGCCCGTATACCCTGCATACAGACATGTACAGGGTAAATCACCAAAGTAGTTAGCTAGCTAAAACTACATGCCACCTGTTCACCTGTCTGTTGCGTTCCATAGTCCACAACAATCACTGTTATGCTTTAATTTACGACTGAAAAGATTCCAGGTATTTCCACAATGTCAGAAAAACAATCAAATCTGAGATAAAAACAGATTTAAGTCTGTGCATTAACACTGTCAACCAAAGGCTAAGTTACCTCTAGTCCTTCTGTCCCTCTCACTTTGAAAAAATCCAGTTTTTTATCGCTTTTAAAGTTTCAGTTTAATCTTCTCAATAAAGTCTCCCTTCACAGAGTCATTACATTGTTCAGCTACCAGGATGCAGATGGGAGAAGTTCTGAACAGATTAAAACATTGACACGCTCCACTTGGGCACCTTAAATTATTACTGCGCAATCACAGCTATCAAAGTCTAGCTTAACTCTACTTTGAAACAACGTTTGCATGCACATTTAAATTATTATTGGTAGCTGTAATGTTCCCCCTGTCCATAAAGGCTGCAAAGAGATCCCTTCCTAATGCTATTTTATTGTAAGAGACAGGGGACAAAATGCACAGTCCTCGTTCTGCGCCCTCTGAACGTGGGCATGTGAGTGTTTGAAAGGGATAAAAACCTGTCCTTTGAGATTTACAAGCAACAAGAGTGCTTAGATGAGTTGATGCCCTGGATTTGGTATCACAGGAAACACTGCTCAGGGCTGTAAAACAGGTCTGTCTCTTCCTCATGTTTTTCATGAGCAAAAATAAATTAAATTAATTTGAATGCTCATTCATATTTAATATTTCTCCAAAAAAAGCTTGAGACTCGAACAACCAATCAAAGATTAGACAAAAAAACGCTCTTTGTAGAAGGGGAACTCTAATGCTGTCTGTTATACTACCATTACCAATGTAATCATATTTTGTTATTTATGAGTGTGAAATAAATGTGTACAAATGTAAGAATAGGAAGAATAGTTGGTCTTTTGTGCAGATAAAATACTTCAAGAAAAACAAAAGTAATTTTTCTCATTTCAACTCACACTGGAGCAGAGCTTGTACACCTACGCAGGCACCCACCATTATACACTCTGAGTGTTAGTATTTAGGAGCCACTCACCGATCTGGGACTGTGCTACCATTGTGGACTTCCTGTCGCAAAGTGGAGAGAATGGCAGGCCGAGCTCTGCTTCTTTGTCCCCCTGGAACAACAGCAGTTTCCTCAGTCAAAATCATTCTCAGTCTCTACAAAAACACACACACACACGCTGCACCACACACCACCAGAATACAGTCCACCATATGCTCACACTTCTATCAACAGGCTTTGGATTAGTCTGGCCCCCGCCCTGAGTACTTTTGGGCCACAAATGTGTTTCATTTTCTCTACTGATTTGTCACAAACAGATGAGATGTGGAGTTGGGAGGCAATGTTCTTTTGGTGAAGCTATTTATCGGCGATTCATATCCCGAGAGACAAAGGCCTTGTGACAGCAGCCACAATAACAATAGCACTGATAATGAGAACAATGTGGATTAATAATGAAAGAGACGAAAGCAATGTGGAACCAGTTTAACGTCTGTCCTTCTTGCTGAGACTTATACACAGTTATTATTTATGGTCAAATGCATTGTTCTATCAATGCTGTGGCACTGTCATGGCATCATTTTTAAAAGTGACAGAGAGCAGAGTGCCTGCAATTAAACTTATGAATATGACTTCATATCTCACTGATGAAAAGTGATTTGGCAAAGCACCATATCAAAATAATCATTCACTAATATCATTGTTATTTCATTCTCGGTGTTACACTCAAACTGTGTCAAAGAAAATTTAAGGCTCGTCTTTCTCATAATTATTCTACCTCCATCACCATAAAAGAGGGAAAGTGGACAAAATATTAGATTTATTGCAGGGCTGTCATATATATCTACCTCACAAACAGTCAATCAAGTGTACAGTCTATCTCATTTATGTAAGTGAGAAGCTAAAAAATACATGTTCTCTCTACATGCATCTGAACCTCAGATCTTCACTAGACCAGCCACTCATGATTCACTTTGTGACTCACCTGTCTGAAGAACTCCTCCAGTAGGGAGGTGGTCCAGCGGTGGTGGAGGTCCCAACTTTTGGCCGGGTGGCTGATGTCTGCTGTGTGCAGCAGCAGGGACAGGGCTTTGGGCTTGTCAAGTCTGCAAAATAGAGCAGATACACAATTTCAAAGCTGAAGCAAGTGTAATTCATTCAATTTTAATTTTAATGAATCATATTGTATGCTGTGTGTTGTTTCTACAGAAAAAACATGTCGAAGTTAAAGATATCTGATCACTGTTGAATCTCTGCCTAGTGAATTTCCTGACAAAAAGTACATGATGAGGGCAAGTCTGGATCAAGGTTATTTAAAAATACCAATCAGGGGAGGAATACAGGAACATTTCCAAGAGTCACTGAAGACTGGTGGGGTCTGTCATACAAAAGATGGGACAAAAATGTTGCACAATTGCAGACATGTCTACAAAAAATTACTGTTTGGGCAAGAACAGCGTAATGAAACTTTCAAAAGTCGAAGAGGAGGGATTCATTTTTTAGTTTTGCACAGCTGTTGAAATGCTGTGTATGTCATATTGGCAACAAATCCCATGAAAAAAAACTAACAATGTGTTACTCCATCTCTTTTTGACTTCCCAACCCCTGTCTATGATACTCATCTTTCTGAATGGCTGACAAATAAGTAGTTTCTGTCATTTGTTAATTTCTTTAAACAAATGTTCCAACAGCAGGAGTAAATAATGCATTTTTGGGACCCAACACACATTTAGTAGTGAGTGTTCTGACAGCAGGAGGTTGTATGTGGGACTGACTCAAAATAAACTAATGTGTTTGTGTTTATGGTTATAAAAGAAACATGTCGTACACTACATCAATGTGGCTCACTGTTTTTTTCAGCCGCATTTGGCCAACAGCGGAACTCTATGGAAAAGAGGACAATACTTATAATTGTATTATTGTGATCAATTCATGGTTTGTCTCTTTGGCTCTTCAAGTGATTCATTGACAATAAAACAAACATCCTTTTAAGTGTAGTGATGATAAAAATTTGACTTATGGAGGCCACAAACTGTCAAACCACTAATGGCTCATTTATGCTCAACATTAGGCATACGGGTACAGACGGAACCTTTTATCCGTACTCTTTTATATTCGTGGGGGGCACTGTAGTCAGTAGTTTAAGGGAGACATGACCACAGGACAAGGGGTAGAAGTTTGTACATGGTGGCACTTTTGGAGTTGGTAATGTGCATTGTAACATCTATAGGATGTTACAATGCGTCAGCACAGAGACAAACAGTTACTACAGAACAGCTGGGAGGAAATTGGAAGATGGCAAAAGAGAAGTTGAGGTCCGTACGAGACCAAATTAGACTTGGATGATTAAACGGATGCTGACATGGAGGAGACACTACAGGGGAATAGGATGAATCTTTTAGCTGATAGCTATCACTGTGAAACTTCCCCAGTTGATTAGTTTTCTGAAGTCTGAAGATTGGATAAAGCCAGATTCCAAATTGATTTTATATTTTGTTGACATATTAGAGTCAATGTTTTTGAGAAAGAAAAAGGTTAAATCAGGCTTTTGCATTGCATATTTGAATATCCAGATGAGACCTTTTTGTCAACGTTATGCTACTTTGCATACATTTCAAGAGGAAATGTCTAAAATAAAATAAACACCTAAATATGTATCTTGGACATTTTCTTTTCACTAGTCTGAATGAAGACGTGTTATGAAAGCAAAACAGCCCAAAATCTCAACGCTGACTTGCACATTAACGTTGTTTTACCTGCAGTGTCTCTGCTTAACATGTGCATAAAAACACACATGCACAGCCAATCCCCCTTTCATCAAACTGCCTCATTTAGGCTAATCGGTTTTCTACACAGTGTGAAGATGCTTCATCCCACCTCATCAGACAGCGGTGGTGTCTGAGATGCCTGATAACCATATCAAAATATCATGTTTAATGGACTGAAGCACGATTGGATGGACACGAACCAATATGGAAATAGGCACACAAATGAAAACACAGACACAAATACGGCACACACACACACGCACACACACACACACACACACGCGCAGACACGACACAAGGTTAAACAGAGGTGAGAAAGACTAGCTCAAATTTCCAGTCATTCCATTTGTAGCAGATTGGGTCTTAAAGTGCACTCTAAGCAGGCCTGGAGCACACTGGTTTGAAATTACTGCGCATTAGAGTCTATTCAGCAGTATAGTTTCCTGGAGACCGCAATCTCTCATTCATGGGCCAGTGTGTGTGCCCTATACTGTAGCTTTATGATTACCTTCCAGTCAGCACTCATGGTTTTAATGTATACTCACAAATACAGTATAGGAAGCATAATATTGTGGATTCCTACGTATGTTCTCAGGGAGCTGCTTATCTCCATATCACTGCTGTCGGAGCAGTTCTTTATTCCTGTGCTGTGTCAAAAGGAATTGCAAGAAGGTCAAAGAGTTTCCTCCAGCTTTCCCCTCAGTGTTGCAGCCACATCAGCACTGATGACTCATCACGTCATATGATAGTTCGCTTGATAGTGCTTCTTTTTTTTTCTATTCGCCAACGGCAGCTCTTTGTCTGCATGTAGAGGTGCACCAGCTATCAGTCACTGTAGAGGATGCTGTGCTCCAAAAGTGCAAAAAAGTAATTTCAGGCTCATAAACTCGAGTGCAGCAAAAAATCTATTAATTTGACGGAAACATATTCACCTCCTGTTCCAAATACACTTGGCCTTGTCTTCCTTCAGGCTGGCTGGAATATAAATTGTTGAATTTGAGAATATTTTATATTCTTCGTATGTTCTCTTTCGTTTTTAATTTGTGGGATGTGTGCTTTGCAAAGTGAGTCTCTTGAGGGTCCGCCAGGACATACAAGGTAAAAGTTACGTAATAGACAGTGATCTAATTCTACTTTAAAGAAGTATTCAGAAGATGAAGCAGATAATACTGCTGTTCTTGGGAAATGCTTTAAGACGTCACAGGAAAGGAACACCTTTGATCATGAGATTTTGAGACACACACTCAGGATCGTTTACTGAGGGGATTCCCCTCGAATTAACCTGCAAAAGACTGCCACTATCTCTGCCCTGAGCATCTGGCTTTAGATATATCAAGATTCAGAGGACAAAGTTATATACCTGCACTTTCAACAATATACTCAATCGGTATGGAGGATGGTGTGTTTACTGGGGAAACTATAGCTCATTAGCGCTGTATCAGCACCGTGACAGACACAACCAGAGCAACATATAATACAGCCTCTACGCCTGACTTAAACTATTAACTCATACATGGGTTTTTAGAAAATGTATTGTAATGTATTCAACAGCCCCCATATTTAATCCCCAAACTTTTGGGTTTTTTTAGCATGATGCAGGTCTAGTACCAAAACACATAAATTAAACTCTGCAAGTTAGACAGAGTGGGAGTTTGCTTGTAACTCTTGGTCCATTTATAGTTTGTACCTGTAACTGAGCTCAATGAGGCATATATCAATCATCTTCCACTTGTCAAAAATATTCAAGTAAGTACAGAAAAGTTAAGGTTAGTCTAGAGCCAAGATTGTTTACCTTGTTTTTTTTCTTCTTCATCACCCAAAGTCCTCCAGCAAACCCGCTGAATTATATATACCTATATAACAGATTTGCCAAAACTCAACTACTAACAGCTATAAGTGGAGTGAAAGCATTTCTGGTTGCTGTCTATGTTTATGCCCTTAGCAAAAAGTAGTATACTTGAAGTTCATTTTATTAAATATGCTTGAGTATAAGTATAAGTATAGCAAGTATACTATGGACCACGTACTTGTAGCATACTAGAAAGTATACTAATTTGATACTTCTTCGGACTAAATTGGAACATTTTAAGTTTATAAAAGTATACTTTAAGTATACTTTATAAGGTCATTTTAAGTTTACAGAAGTACACTTTCAAGTATACAACAAGTATACTCATCTATATACTACTAGTGTACTTAGTATATACTTCTAGTCCACATTTTAGTTTATTAACATGTAAGTTTATAACAGGGGTAATACCTCAAAACAAATTTGTGTAGTGAAAAACCTTTTTATTCTGCTAAAATAAATGTAAGCACAACTCAATGAGTCAACCTTTTTCTGTACTAACATCAAGATATTGAAAGTATTAGCACTTATGATGTGGCAAGCTCTACCAAGAGATCCACTATTTACTACAATACGGGGAAGTCTCTCCCGGAAAACACCCCTTCACTCACGGTGCCAACATTTTTATCATCTTTGTTAATTCGACACAATTTAACCACATAACAAGGATGTGAATTAACCCGCAACGGTCTTACACATCATCTTATTCACAAACACATTCACAAACCATAATTACACCAACAACAACAGAATACCCAAGAGTCTTTGCGCCACAGTCCACAGTATACTAAAGTACAAGTATAAGCTTTAGTATTAAAGTATAAGTCTAAGTATTAATGTACTTAGTCTTAGACTATTCTTTATACTTCTCAGTATAAGCCAAGTATACTTCACTATACTTTTCTTAAGTATATAAAATGTAGTACATAAAAAGTACACTTCAAGTATACTGCCTCAGTTTTAGTACAAAATAAGTATACTTGTAGTACACTTGAATAAACTACTTTTTGCTAAGAGTGTGCATGTCTTGCAGACTCCAATCAGCAGAACAGGAATGCTAGTAAGAACAATAGTTTGTGGAAGGCTTTCTAGCTGGTCATCTTCGCTGTAGCAGACTACTGTGTGCCAGCAAACCTGCCAGCAATATTTCCACCACCGGCTGTTTTTAACTGCAGTGTGCAAATACATTTATCATGCCAAACCCAATTCGACTGCACCATAACTCTGCTGCAAACTGCCAGCACAGAAACAAAAAATATCTTGTGTTTGTGCCTAAGAGTGCACTTTACCCTACTTTATGCCTGTTCTGTGTAATGCATGATATTTGGTACTATTCAGTAACAAACTACAACTTTGAGCAACAGATACCATCTTGTTTGTCCATTTGATACAAACATGTTTTTTGCACCCTTCAGGGCAGGGTTAATTGGGTTGTAAACAACGGGTGGTGAGTGAACAGTGATGTGATGGCAGAGTTAATGAGGATGTAAATTGCTGGGTCGAGGGGACAGGGAGTGTGAACGGTAGTGAGAGAAAAAAAAGGGAACTGACCCCTCCGGCTGTTGTAGGAAATTCTTCATGGCCTTCACCTGCTGGAAGTGGCAGGACATGTCTGTGGCCAGCACCATCTCTACCACCAGAGCCCGCAGCTCTCTGGATGGAAACAGGGGAGAGGAAAACATGAGCCATGTGCTGTATAATGAACTGTCAAACTCACAGGTAATAAAAGCCGACTTATTTCGGAAGTCGCTAAAGTAAATGAAGGCAGCCGACACAGTTTTTGAGAGCTATTTATAATATCTACTCTGACAAGTCTCAGCTTATACCGTGAGTACTCGGATTGCAGCTGTCCTCTTCAATATATTATCACACGTGACGCTTCCATTTAGTAAAGACTTGATGGACCGTGAACTTTTCTGATTTTTACTACAGAGCAAAATTGTTAATCTTGAAAAACAAAAGGGAAGTTCACTTTGGGCTTTAAACAGGTGATGTGTCGATTGTAAAACTGTTCTGCTCGACCTGTGTGGTTTCCGCCAGTCATGTCTGCCTCTCCACTGTCTCTAGCTGTTCTCTGTTACAGCTCTGAGATTTATTTCCCTTTGCTGTCACTCAGCGCTTTCATCTCTTTGTCTCCCATTCCCTTATTGTCCGTCGAAGTATCTGCCTCACTGACCTCCAGTCATCCTTGGAGAGGTTGTAGAGGATGTTCATCTCATCGTCTTCCTGCAGCAGGCGGTAGGCTGCGCTGACATGGTGACTCTCCAACACTGAGCGGTCATTGTACAGGATAGCTGTGTCTGACCTGCCAAAATGAAAGAGAAAGCAATAGTCTCTCGCTGAGCTATAATGGACAGAAAAGTTTAAAGAAAAATGTGCCCCTTGATCATAAATGCAATAAGTACACCAGCTCTTGCCCTCTTTGCACAGACTTCAATCTGGCCAAACTCTGACAATCTAAATTTGAGAATAACTCATGTTCTGTATATGGTCTTAATAATTTATTCTAATTTTAAGGACGTCCATTTTACAAGGAAGGACTCTCAAAAACATGTATCTGGACGACATAATTTATTCAAAGGAATATGGAATCTTTTCTGCAGTGCTGTCGAGAAAAGATTTGGTACAGAAATAAAGACATATTATTTAAGAATGAAGACAGTCAACAAAATAAGAAATTTTCCTTATTATAATTTGGACAAAAGTTACAAAGTCTTCTCGCCGATTCAAATTCTTAAGGGCATGGAGCTCATTTGGACCTCCTGCCTGAGTGTTATTACAGCACTGCAGGCGATCTCAGTGTCAATGTAAAGCCAGCCACCTTCCTGTAAATGAAAACATTGATCGGGCGGGAGTCGGTGCCATGCATTTTTGATTTTATGATCCATTACCTTGTCTGAATGTGGAAGTTGTTTGTGGTCCCCGTGTGCTCGTAGTCGTGCACCGCCGCCGCAAAGATCATGGCAAAGATCTCAAGCTCAGTCAACCAATGCTGGAGGGAGAGGGTGAGGAGGACAAGAAGAAGAGGACGGAGAGAAGACGTGGGGTGTGAGGGAGCAAGGGGAAGTGAAGATAAGGGAGGAGGAGGGGGATATTAAGAGACATATATAGAAGTAGGAAGGGTGTTGAGGAAGGGATCAACGAGATGGAAAATACAGTGACAGAAGAGGAAAGAATGGACAAAAATTAGAGAAGGGAAATGAGAAGCCAGTGAATGGAAAAAGGGGGAAAACAGGGAATGGTTTATCACGTCATAAACATGTAGTGGAGAAAAGTGAAAGGGTGCAGAGAAAGGTATTTGGCAAGAGGAATACATTACATGCAGGGATGGAAGGAGACAAATGGGGAGGAGAAGATGGAGGAAAGGTCAGTGAGACAAAAAGGAAACTTTAGATAAGACAAGCTCTATTGAGAATCACATCTTACACTGTCACTTTAACAATTCTCCTTACTATTTCCCTTTCAGACAGTGTCTTAGTGTTCTTTGTCACTGTTACCAAATATAAATGAAAAGTCATGCTCTGTAATTTTATTACGAGTTAATGCTGTTACAAGGTGAGAATACACATCATGCGTTCCTATTTAAGTCTAACCGTTTTAGGCATGATTTGTGACAGCAGAAAAGAGGAGGATGATGTAAAAGTAGCAGTACTCTTAAAGGAATAACTTGCTGATCTGGTTTCTTGCCAAAAAATAGCTAAGAAGATCAATGCCACTCTCATCTCAGTATGTTAAAGTGAAACTACAGCCAGAATCTGGTTGACTAAGCACAGCACAAAGAGCGAAAAACAGGGTGAAATGGCTGGCTTGGTTAGCACATAACTCCCTGTAAAACTACAATACATGTAATATGTATGTATTCTAGTTTCAAGACCAAGAATGATAAATGATTTTATGATAAAAGATCTCTGTGAGATCAGAGAGGTGTTCATGTAATTCTGCTATTGTTTAAACAATGTCAGTGTCTCTTATAAATGATTTAAGTAGTTTGTACTCTATGATTTACATGAAAACAAAGTACTTGACCGCTTAGTACGGCCTGGCATATTTTATCCAAGCACAAAAACAATTTCCACATTAAAAGCTGTGTTTTAATAACCATTAGATGTCATTAAAATCAAATCATATCACCTCAATACACCTGACTCAGTTGTTTGCGGAATATATGTTGTGTATCTGCACTATTCCTACAGCAACTGAGGCAGATCAGCTATGGTTCAACCTGGTTCACAATGCCTTTTCCCAGTAATTACATATGTTGGTCTGTTGCGCACGCATTCATGACAAGCAAGAACAGCTTTTCCAAAGCGTTTTTGAGGCGGCTTGGCCTGTAGTGATGAGTGTGTGTGCGAGCCACAAAGTGCAACTAATTTTAGGCGTTAGTACTGTTGTTGTGTCACTAGAAAGATAATTCAGTAGCACAGGAAGATACATTAGCAACCATCCAATGACAAGAGGTAGATCTGGATTCAGTGGTTATTTAAAAAATCATAAACAAAAAACAAAACCTGCGTCTCCTTCTACCAGCTATTACGTAATTTCAAATTCCATTTTAGTGACCTTGTTTTTGTCTTTGCCATGGTAAAAGTTGTTGATGAATGTATTTAATCACAAAGTAGTATTGAAATGAACAGATTTGAGTGCGTTACTGAACTACTGATCTAAATAAGTATTTCCCAAAATGTTGAAACATTTCTTAAACAGCCGGCAACACAGTGAATGTGAAAATCGTATTTCTTTCAATGAGCATTGGTGGCCAAAATAATGCTAATACTATCGACTGTACCTGCGTGCGTGTGCATGAATGTGTTTTAATTTATGGCACATCTCTGAGTACATGCAGCATACCCAACACCTGTGAGCAGGCATTTTCCTCTGAGATGTGAGTGCACTAATGTGCCCAGAGTGGGGATTTAGCTCAGAAAGCCCAGTCGATATTGGTGACTAATCAACAATGGGGGGATGGGGAGTCATTAAGACTTTGGGGGGGTTGTGGGTGGATGTGTGAGAGCAAGATGCCCCATCCATCCCTCAGTATATTTCCTCTTGGGGCTGACTTTATGAATGACCTGTTGATTGTTGATTTAATGGAGTCTGGAGGGCCTGTGAAATGATAGATGCTGTTCTCCCGCTCTCCCAGGAGCCCATGGTTGTAGCAGTAATGTGGTTTACCCCGCAAGGCACTGCCCAAGGAAGCACACCATGTCGACAGCTGTCGCAGCCGCCTTATTAAGGTGATTAAATAAACACTGGAAGCGGGGGCGGCCGGCTGGATGGGGACTTTGAACTCGGCTTGAGCAAGGCTAGTGTTTTTTTTGTAGGAATGTAGTCAGAAATGCCCCAAAGTCACGTCAGTGGAAGGACTGCTATGTAGGTCACTGGAGTTAAAAAAAGAACAAAAGCAGCATGAAATATGAAAAGTTGAAATGAAGCAATGTTAAGACAAGAAGACATTTGACTTCAAATGTTCAAACAATAAGCATTAATAAGTCACATTTTGTCTAGACTTGTGGTTTGATGTTCCCAAACCTGCCCTGAGCGAGACTGGGATTAAAGGGTGATCTTCTCCGGATGTCTTGTCCTTTTTTTTCACAAAAGAATGGCTCATGGATTCTCAAAGAAAAAAACAAAAAGCCATATTTAGCAGCTGCATGTCAGGCAAAGCTGTAATTAAGCTGGCATTCGGCAGCTGAAAGAGATGTTCTGAATACCATGTGGACGAAATCTCCTTGATTACATCAACTAAGATTCCTTGCTTAGAACCAAACCATCAGCTGTATGTTCAACTGATTTCTGTAGATAAGTTTACAGTTGATCCACTCACCACCATGCCAGTTTTGAGGAGCAGGTAGTGTACTGTCTGTGTGACGTCAGCAGCGTGCATCAGGTTGTGGTAGGGGTTTTTGTGTTTGCTGTATCCCACTTCCAGGGCCTCAACGAATGACATCACGGCAGATATCGGGATCTGACAGCAGACAAAACAACAGCAAATGACTGCTAGCCAAAAAAACAATGCAGAGAGTAAGAAACTCCTGAGAGCTATCTGGTGATTTAAATGATGAGCAGTTTCAATGCGTGCACAGTCCCTTCAGCCTCTGAAATTGATGTCGTAAAATCATTGTGAATCATTTGGGGCGACTGCAGACTTCGATTACGTATTCATGTCAGCTTTATTTCATTGCCCGTGTCATTTACTCTCAGATGCTGTCACTTCAACTGAAATGTCCTCAGCTATAAGACACTGTGGAAAATGCCATCTATCAGATGAGATGAAGTATGTCCAACCCCTCTCATATTATGGCCATTGTTGAAATGCAACAACACAATCTAACACTTAAGTGGCAGTGAAGTGACTCACTTCCATCAAATCAGGCACAGTGAAGGGTGAAATGTTCTTAGTTTCTCCTTGTTTTAATGACACAAACAGAAGGTAAAGCAGTGACCAATGGTATGTTAAATCCTCGTGTCTTTACCTTGAAACGGCTAATGAGGTCATATCTTGTGAGCAACTCATAGAATATGAATTTAAGTGCGTGCTCCCCGCTGGCCTCATTTAGTGCGAACACATCAAACGACCACTTGTCAACATTCTGTGTGGGGAAGAAAAAAAATTATAATCAAATAATTACAAGCTTCTCCTCAAACAATGTACTCATCAAAAAAATTGGGTGGTGCCGCAAGTCATTTTCTTGTAGATTACTTTGTGTGCTTGTGCACAGATGTGTGTGCACATGTTAATACCTTAAGCACAGATATGACAGAAGGGGGGTAGCTGAGTCCCACCATATTGGAGGTACGTCGGTACATCCTGTTTGGATGAGATAAAAACATCAAATGAAGTGCACAGCTGGGTTTAAACACCAGAGGTTACCACACTTCCCCCCAAACCACAGCCTGGAAGGTTCCCCACCACGACTCTATAAACCTACAAATCGACACAACTCAGTAGGAAACTGTCATGAAAAAGTTAAGTCGAAAAGTACCTGCAAGCCTGTTTTTATTTATACGTGACAAGCTTTAAGACTCGGTCAAAAATTAGAGATGTAATGAAATTAATGTCAGTTTGAAGGCAGCACAGTTTGTATACAATGTGCAGTCTCTAACATAGTAGTAAATCAAAATATGCCTTTATTTTCAAAATAGATGTCTTGCAACAGTGTCCATAACTTTACTGGACCACACTGCTCCACCTTTTGATTTTTATCCTCCCTTTTCCCAATCTTCCTTCATTGTAAATGTCTGAAAGCAGACTGTCCTCTGTAGAAACAGATTAAGAAAGATTAGAGCTTATATGTTTGAAGCTTATTGATTTGAACAAATGCATGTCACATTCCGGTATGTGATAAAGAGCAGCCTTGGAGAGGGAGCTGTTTGCAACTCTCTGAATGATTGTGCTTGCCAAGGCTGTGATGATGTATGGTGGACTCAGGTGAGTGAGTCACTGTGCAGAGGATGCAGACATATTTTCAATGGGATGAGATTTTAAAGGACCATACTGGTTTGTAAATGATCTTGTAATGCTTTAGGGTTTTGAATTGTCTTATCCACCTTCTGGGCTGCTGCTAGTTTTTATTCAATTAAGAACAAGCAAAAGTTCAGATAGATCTGAGAAACAGGCATTGCATTACCCGTCACCACTAATCTAACTTAGACACAAATGAAAGCAGACTTCAATCAAATTTTTACTCTGGAGTAAGCATTCAATTGAGGTTTCAGACACTTTTGAATTTTCATCAATTTGTGTTGTCACTGACGTATGTTTTTTTTGTTCTCACATCCTTTAAATGCTGCACTTGGCATTCTGTGATTGTTAGCATTTTTACATTCCATTATGCGAACTAAAGTTCATATTCTTCTGCTTGCTGCAACTAACAACAACAACAACTAATTTATTTTCAATATTTAACCTGCTAATCATTTTCCCTGATAACTGATAATTGTTTTGTCTACAAAACATCCAAAATCAGTGAAAAGGTTTCAATATCTTCATATTCTAAAGCACATGGTTATTCCCAAGGTCACTACCTGTTTTGTTTTGCTCAAAAATAATAATTTTAGCATAAGCAGAAAATCCTCTCATTGAGAACCTAGAAACATTTTATTGCTTTTTTATGTGAAAAAATATCTAAAACGATCAATCAAATACCCAAATAACTCTTATTAGCATTTTCCTTCAATCAACAATCAACGATTATTTGTTGCAGTGCTATATTTCAAACAAAAATTTTACTCAAATGCTGCTTCGAAGGAGAGAAAATCATCAATTCGAAGCTCTTAAAAACGCTGCTTTGTAAAATGTCAGTACGTGCAGAAAATGCACTGGAATCCTGTGAGAGCTTGGTGGTTATGTATTCTTTGTGTGAGGCCAAATTAAAGATGTTGATAGCATCTCGCTGCTTGGGGCTATGCTTGTTAGGTCTGACCAGTGATAGATAAAACTTCACTGGAGGGAAGATAAAGGTGACAATCCGTACTAAGTATTTAACACCAATGGCAATGTGCTTGTGTGCACACATACACACATTTACCTCTCAACAAATATTCCAGCCTGGACAGCGTGAACGATGCTGCGGAAGCGAGGTTTCTCTTCATTGCGTCGCAGCATCAGCCCCATCTGCCGGGTGAAGGTGGAGGCCAGCCAGTCCCGTACCTCTGAGGGCACCGACTCTGACTGGATGTCACTGAGCTCATCTTCTGTGTCCACCAAACGCCTGACAAACAGCAAGAAGGGAAGTGATGTAAGTTTAAAAGACAGAAACAAATCGAAAAGAAACAAAGGAAGAGAAAACAGACAGATGCAGAGACTAAAATATTCTTAATGGATCATAGCTCTACTTTCAAAGGGGATCAAACTCAAATCCCGGCGCTGTCCATCAAATAATATCACCTCTTACGTAACATCAAAACATCCCAGGCCTCTTGAAACACCATCATGGGGAGTATTTGAATCCAATTGTGCGATATAATTCTCCACAGCTACCCTGTTGTGTTGACATGTACAGGGGATCAAGAACAAAGCCTGTTGGTCTCCACCCTCTGAACTAAATACATGTTCTTATGGCGAGAGAAAGCATTCACATCACACTGATAATCACAGTGCTACATGGATTCTGCACTGGATAGTTCATCATCCTCCATCCTGGAGTGGTCATGCCATCGCTGGCCCTAATCTGGAGGGATCTAGATGACGAGAGGCTTACATAATTCCATAAGCCTGGCCATATCTCAGATTCAGGACATGCATTCAACTACTGACATATTTTGACCTAGTATATACCTTAAGTATGCCCAAACAATTTTTTGCCACAACCAATTTTTCTGTGGCCTGAGGTCAAGTAGTTTTTGTTGATCAAGGATAAGAAGTTGCTGATTAAACATAATAAGCGGAGGGATGGCTACTAACTTTAGTTGATCGTAGCCAATTATCTTGCAAAGCAAACTATCCTTATGCAACTGTCTTTAGCTAATTTCATTTCATTTGCACCTGTTTGATAAAAAGGGATAGATTCTCGACTAAAAACTCCAGAAACACAACCTAAACTATAATTCAGCCTACAACTCCTCATGGGCTGTGTGCGTACCTCTTGTTTGAGAACCATTTCACGCTGCAATTTTTGGAAGAAACCAAAACCACCGGGAAAGGGAGTGTGTGACTTTTGTGGTATGATTTATGACATAGCTAGAAAAATGTGTTTGACTCATAATATTAAAAAAGTCATAACTACATATTATAAAATTATAGTGCTAAAATAAAAAAAAATTAAAACCCAGATCTCAAAAAGTTGATACAACGAAGGCAAACTTCTGTAATATGTATGACGTGAGTGTGAGATTCTACTAATCAGACAGGCAAAATGTTTAAAATGAAACTCAGAATTACAGCTCAGGTCAATTGCCACACTAATTATGGTAATCCCTCTTCCGTCTGGCCTCTGTTAGCGCTGCATTGTTGTTCTCAGTAAATGAACCATTTCAATACTTGTTCTGCTGTAGAAAACCACGGCTTCCTTACCTTGTCTCCTCAATGTAAACGGATTCCAGCACCGACGCTGCATACTCCAGGTTTTTCTTGAGGTCAGTGAGGGAAGCCTCTCCTCTCTCCAGTTGCTTCACCAGACATCTTAATCTAAAACAGAGATTCAACAGTCATTTAACAAATGGGATTACTCCCCTGCTGTCCTGACATGATAAATTAAGTGTAACTGATATTGAATTAAGCTGGTCTGGGTTTATGCTGAACTAGGCAACTTTTCTTTCCATTATAAAATAAACCTGGGACAGCAACCAAAATACAATTTGACCAATAAGCCAAATTTAATTGTGGTCTTGGATATGCACACTGCTCCATCCAGATATCCAAATGGAAAACTGGAGAGCAGTGAGCAAAAATAAAACCATATTTATTGCCATTTTTTACTTTTGTCCATTCAATTTAATTTAAAACTAATCTAAAATAAATCAATGTGGCCTGAAAAGTGAGATCTTTGTTTTCATACTTCTTGAAAAGAGGATTCTGTTTCCCCTCTAATCCATTTAAGTTCTAATGAGAGTCTTAGGTTCCTTCTCAAGGGTCTTGATTGACATAACCAAGATACAATCCAGCCTTTTTCACAGGAGACTTTCTGACTGGTCAAACACAGGTGTAATTTATAACATTAATGATGGCTGCATTTCATCTACATGTCACCTCCAGAGCTCAGGTATTATACATGCTGGCTCACTACTGGGACACCTAATTGGAACGAAGCCATCGTTAACGTTATTAGTTCCACTTGTGCTTTTTTCTGCCTCGAGAAGTCAAAATGTCAGCTGTTTGAAAGGTCTTTTCATTCTAAAAATTGCACATCTTTGATGTCTGCAGACTCTGCTTCAACTCATTTGCATGTGTTGGCTATTTAAAATTAAGACAACTTTGATATTGTAGCTCTAGGTGGTCCTACTATGTCACTTTTGACATCACTGACTACTGCTTTTATTACATTGGCTCTATAACTGGGTCAGTGTCACTAGTTTTTCCCTAAACTGGTTCCTAGATTCTATTTTTCTTATCTTGACTTCCCCAACAGTTGATTGTAGAGTCAGTAAACTGCCGTGTAAAGGTCAAGGCGGCAGGAATTGACTGTTTATATTCACTAATTGGGCTTATACAGTGTTGTACACTTAATTTACATTGCAGTACAATGAAGAACTTTCAGGTCATGCAAAATTGATCATGAAGTATTGGCTAAAGTGAAAAAAAGGTTCAATACTTCTCTTCAGTAAAACTGAATACATTTGATATTTGACTGATACAATCTTGTGAACCAGCAGTGTAATATCAATAAAACAATTTAACACCATCTTCCCTCCACGTTATATTTTTCAAGGCTAATTCACTTGTGGCTAAAGATCACTTCAAATATTCTCAAGTATTGGCAAAACCACCATAAATAGCATTAAAGAGAAAAGCAACTTAACATCATCATCATCTCTGCAGCCTGCAACCTCTTGCAGTATACCTCCTGCTGCTGCGTTGGAGGTCACACGCTCCCCTTCACAGTGAATGCCCACAGAGGCTACGCTTGTTGTTGAATTATTAAGTAGAAAGCTGGGAGAGTGGAAGGTTTCAGATGCTTTCATTGATCACAATCCCTGACTGCGGTTGCATTTTTTACGAAAAGGCTCTAAAATGTATCTGTGAATATGACTGAGAAAGAATATCGCAACATTAATATTCATGACTTCTGTTTGGTCCATTTACTTTTATGGCCAAAGTTGGGGTGGGCTATTGTGTGCACAGCAGTGAGACATCTTTTTCAAATAACCAGATCACATCATTTCCTACACTCATGCAGACTTGTTGAAAAGAAGATCTCAAAAAGAAAGGGATGGCACAGAATTTAAGTTTTGTCTATGTGGCTGTAAGGCTTCATTGTGAACCACTGGCGTACTGTCTGCCGTGCAAAGTAATGATAATAATCAGGGTTTTTCCCCAAGTCCACCTCTGCAAAGGGTCTTACACAGTCATAATTTCCATATTTATGGAGAAATGTCTGGTAAGATGCTTAACAAGACCACTTGACATGGAAAGTGTTTTTGACTTCCAGATTCATGAGACATGAGGCATGAGACATGTGTCACCTCGGAACCGCAGTGCTTGTTTCCTGCAATCTCAAGGCAATCTTTCCAGCTGTCCAAAAAGGATCACCAAAGTCAAAAAAATTACAACAATACATTTACTGAAACCATGAATGTTTCTACAGACTTTCATGGCAATGGATAGTTGTTAAGATATTTTAGACTGAAAGAAAGTGGTGGACAAAATAACCAACCAACAGAATTTCTTCCCTGAAGCCATGGCGCCAGAATTTCCAAGAGGGGCTTCCTTGTTATTTTTCCAATCACTGTTACTCACCAAATCAAATTGTGTGTATACTTGAGGTCTAACAAATGTGTTGAGTGCATTTCAATAATCATAAACCTTTCCAAAAACTTTTTTTTTTAAATCATGCTTTGTTTACATCTAGGTTAACTAGACTGCAGTCTTCTTCTTCCCTGACTTTCAAGCAAACTGCAGCACATCTCAGCATGTTACTGCCACCTGTTGATCACTGGAATAATGTGACACTAGATCGTGAGTTCCGGTGCATGAGATAAACAAAGCCAGCATAACTCACAGAAAAACAGCTTCATAGCACTCCTTGAGGTTTAAAACTCCCCAGGGTACATTTAACTATGACAACAGCTGCCTCAGTGCTGAAATCTCTCTCTTAAGCTACTGACAGCTATTTTAGGAATCATAAGGAAGTGAATGGATGAAGGGTACGCTGTGACTCTAGAATCATTGCATGTGATTTGCTTAGCTCTAATGATGGTTATTAAGAACAGCTGTGTGCCAGTGAGCTTCCCCGCTAATCCACAAGAAAAAAATACCCTACCTCCTTCAAGAAAGCTCCTTGTCAGACTTTAATTCATGCTATTAAATTCTGTTCTGTTGGTCATTTGCTTTGACTTCACACTGGTGCAAACACACTGTGCTTACATTGAAAGTCAATGTTGAATGACAGAACCACACATACTGAAAGAAATGTTTGTCTCTTGTGATGTGAATTAAGTAGATGTGGAGTGTTTTGGAAGGCTTCATGATGAAAATCACTTCTTTTTCAAATTGCTCAAATAAAATAGAAAACAATTTAGAGACAATGACTTTTATTCCTTGCATCCCTTTGTGCATTGGAGGATGTCGGACAAAAGTTAAAATTCAATGCCACCATTAAAAGATCATCTTTTGTTGAGGCTGAATGGTATTGAGCCAATTGGGCACCTTTTTAAGACTGAAAACAAATTATTGCCAGCCGTGGACGTATGATAAATCAAAGTATCTGTCAACCAAAACAAAATTGGCTCATTTCACCTGCTGTCAGTTCCAAGGGAGGCAACACGCTGGGTTAATAGCACAGGTCAGACCCAAAGTAACTCCTGGGCATGGAGCCAACTGGGAAATTCAGTTTAAGATGGTGGGGTGGAGGAGCAACAGCCACGTAATTTGCTATTTCTGAACTTTTAGTGTTAAGGCAGTGAAGTAATTTTCTCATTGCCTTTCATTATCAACTTCTTGCTGTAGATTAATAGCAAAAGAGCCTAATCTCTCATAACAAACTAGATTGCAAAGTGCTCCATAATCTGCTTTCTGTGAGCTAAGAGTTTTTTCACACTGACTGTATATAAACACTACAGTATATAGGGTGCTTTCAGAGCTTAAATACTTTTCTTTATTGATTAATCCATGAAATAATTTGACAATTGTTTATTTAGTCAATATAATGCCCATAAATATTGAAAATGGCAATCATGGCAATGGCAATTTTTTTTCTGCTTTGCCCCCTCCAACAAAAATGGAAGCAGTACATTTTTGGGCATTTTTGCATGGTTATTGCCTTTAGGTTTAACCCCATAAATTAAAAACACATGTGCTAAATATATTGCTAATACATAATACATGAGATAAAGTTGACAGCAGTGATAAATATGCTCAACACACTGGACTGTGCGTGAGTTCAACTATGTATACAGCACATGTTATAAACTGAGCTCATAATCTGGCTAAAAATATATAGGTCTGAAATACTGAGGTCAATCAAAGGAACCGACCGAAAAGTAGTTACTAGTTCTTTTCCAACGGTTGGTTACCGCTGGAATCCATTCTAACCAACATGAATTCAAGCAAGATAAGAGTGGAGGTTCTCTGAAAGATTAAAATACAAAAGCTTTTTTGTTTAAGGCTTATATAAACAGTTTTTGGTTCATGTGCCAAAGATAGATTTTGGGTGGACTGCCACCTAAAGTTTAAGCAGTGAGGGGGAGGCTGTTCTCCTGAAATCTACAATCATTTCAACAATTTTTAGCACATTAATCTGAGAGAATGAAGAGTCTAAAGATAGAGAATGTCATATGTTCTGTACAGATTGCAAAGCCCTCTGAGAACAACTTGTGATTTTAGGTTATATAAATAAACTTGTTATGTCTGCACCCAAATACAAGCAGTTCAATCGCCTTTCTTGTTTTAGTCTGAACAACACTGTGTCATCTGCAAAATTACACAGTTTGACAGAGAGCTTACTGGAGCCCCAGAGGAGACTTCTCACAGCAAGGAGCAGCTCTACAGCTTTAGTTCAGGTCTTTGAGCTTTGATCTGTGCTTCTCAGACGTACTATGTGATGTATTTTGTTTGACAGCTCAATTTCTCACTGACAGCTACAGCCAGACAGGGTCAGCTTTAAAAGCTTTAATATTAGGGTGTTGAGTCGCACATTGAAGTCCAGCGATAAAATCCTGGCATGTGTGTCTTCATATATCATTTCGCTTTGGATCTGAATTTGGTCTGCTCGGTTAGGAATGTGATTCTGACAAATCTGACAAGATAGGAAACAACCATTTACAAGAGCATGACAACTAAAATTGAAAAAGCAATAGGTAATGCTTTATATTAAGGCCCTTGAGTAAAGTGTTAGGCTAGTTAATATGTAATATTATTCCCTTTGAGTGCCAAAACTGAAACTAAACAGTGAGCCACAGGCCAAACACCTTTTGTACTGTATTGTATTGTGTTATGATGCATATTGATATCAGGTTTCTAAGTCCCCTTAATTCACCAGAAAACAAGCTAACCCTAGGCAATTAAGCCAACATGAGCTCTCAAAAGCAATAGTTAACTTCACAGCTAACTGTAACTTCATCAGTGCTGACTGGGAGATGCAGACCAGTGTGCACTTTTCTCTAGGCTGGCACAGCAACAATCAATGCTATCATAAAGAATAAATATCATAAAGGTTTTAGTGCTAAATGTCTAATGATGATAAATATGTTTATGATGCTATTATTAACACTTATTACAATCTTATTCACACATCATAATGTTAATAAGCATCTTATAAGGGCTTACAATGGCCTTAATACCAATCAAATAGTACTTAAAAGGGCCATAGTGGATTAATTATTTTTACCTACATAGCATCCTCAAACTATCCCCTAAGTAAAAAACAAATGAACATGTAAAATCCCCAATATTGTCTCATTGCTGTTTTCTTACTATTAGTCTGAAAAATCCCAGTGGCCGCTAGGTTAAATAGGCCAGTGACAGCGCGAGCCAAAGACATGAGCCTCCAGCTGTCTGTCTTTATATGTAAAGATGAGAGATTTATTTGCTTTCCATCATAGGGGTGAGCACAGAACACAGAGAAGAGATTAAGAGTCTGAATTCATGTTGAAAGCATTTTCCTCCTCTTTTCTTATTGCCTCCAGCTCTTTAACCTCGACTGACCTGCTCAGAGAGAAGAATGAAAAAAAAATCAAAAGACTGGCGTGCCAAACTAGAGCTGCCCTGCAGTGTACAGTGGGGCTCCACAATGCTCAACCCCTCGACAGCTGTTGTGACAGCCATAAAGTGAACATGAATAAAAGGGATATTAAGCAGCAGAGGGTAACATAGCAACAGCCTCCCTCCTCCTCTACCAATTGCATTGTCAGTCACGCGAAAAAACACTCCTCGCATACCCACTGGGAAAAAATTTTAGAAATGAAATGTATCCCACTCTGACCTAACTCGTAATAAAAACAGGTCCATTTCTGCTTTGAAAAACCACAGCAGCAGTCGGAGCCCATTTTCCACACGGCAGAAAGCAGGGGGGGGGGGGGGGTAAATGGGTCTGGTTGAATCGATGGGGAATGAGCACACTGCCAGGATGCAAAATTTGGTCACCGCCTGTGTTCCAATGACATTCTAGCCTAGATGGTGTGTAATCAATGGCCTGGGGTCAAAATAATCACCCAGAGAGATTAGCGTGCTTTCAGGGAACAAGCACAAGTTGGGGCTGATAAGCGGTACAAGGCCTGTAAAAACATGATGACTCAGTTAAGCTGTGGTGCCACGTATCTGCAGCCTCCACCATGACACGTGACTGCAGTGGAGAAAAGGCTCATCAATAAAATACGAGAGTCGTGGGACATCCACACCTTGGCAAGATAGATAGGGTGAAGCAGGAATTGGTGCCGTGGTTTAATCTGGAGTCTGCTTACCAGAACACAGCTAAATGTTAGACCTGCTTTCTATTGACTGTTGTAAGCTTTCAATCGTACTCTATAGTTTTACAGAAACATAAGATAAAAATGATTGTGTTTTAAGTATAACAATGTGTTTCCTCTGTGCTTTTGACAAATTTTGACAAATCATTCTTGACAAATCTGACAAGAAGAATGTTGAATTAAAATACATGAACACTGCCAAATATCTTGTACAGACATATTACTGTATCTCGGGTACAGACACTGCTGTACAAAACAGTGTCCTGTTTAAATGTCCTTGAACCCCTTCCCCCTCTGTCATTGTGTTGCTGTGAACGTGAGCTAAATGCCTAAATTGTTTGTATATATAAATGCTAATTCGACACCCACACTGAGCGTTGGTGGCCATTCAGTTTTGGGAGGAAACCGCTACAGTAGGCTCGGACTGAAGGTTTTTGCTGCTGCTGTTGTCTCCAATTAAAATTACAAATACCCTTACAGTGCAAACAAGCTGCACTCTCTGAAAAATACTGGTAACTCCTTTATAAAGTTCTGTTCTAAACAAAGCTCTTCCCGTGGGAGTTTTCAAGTGACAGATGTGACAAGAATGGCGGGGGATAGAAGAAACCTTAAAAAAGATCAGTGGTTGGCTCAATGCAGCCCACGCATGTCAAAGTCTGCCAATCAAATTCGCAAGATGAATTATAGAAAAATAATGCGATAAGCACACTATTAAAAAAAGTCCAACCTTTGCATCAAAATCCTTTGATTATAATGTAGAAGGTCAAATTAATTTAGTGGCTTTACGTAACAAAAAAAGATGTCCAAATATCAGATGCAGAACAAGATTACAGACATTAATTTGACCCTGTAATATATTTGCTGTACATTCTTTGTTCAGTGTTCGCCTTTAGTTCAAGGCACTAAACAGAAACCCTTGAGCTATTTGAGAAACCATGCAGTCATTACTTTGATAAGGATAGACCCCACTATCTTTTGGTGCAAATCTGGATAAAGGGGTGGATCTCTGATTTTTTTCTCACTTTCTTTAACATTTCTCAGTTATAATGCATGGATCTTGATTAAAAAAAGAAATTGTATTAAGGTGGCTGGTACAAGAGGACACTGTTGGGTCTTGGCGGAGGTGCGCGCTCTACCGAGTGCCATTCTAATTTCCTTTTGTTATGACTGTAAATGAAAAAACTTAGCAATGCTTTAGGACTGGAATCACTCAAAATGTGCACACACAAATGGAGTCAATGTCCAACTGGATAATTTACCCTGTCCAAATTTAAAATATTACTGTAGAAGTTATTTACCCAAGATTAAATGCGGTTATTTTGAACTAGTTTTTGAACCAAGAAGATAGTAAAACTGTCACATATTAATTATAAATTGTACAAATTGATGATTATTTGACATTCAAAAGCACAAATGATACAAATTTACAACAAAAAACTGTAAGTAACAAACAGTAACATGTCAGACTACAGTAGATTAAAACCCAACAGTAATATAAAAATAGTACTAACTCTGGGTTAAAACTACCCATTATCTTGGGGAATGAGTAAAGTTAACAGAATATTGCATTGCCTCTATTTTGCCCCATGGACCTTTGGTATGCAGATACAAATGATCAATGGACTAATATATACTAATCATGTGAAGAAATATAATGCTTAAAACTAAATTGTTTAGCTTGTACATAAAACAGAGATAATAAGACAATATCAGGCATTACTCTCATGACCTCAACCTTGAATACCACTACCTTCAGCAGTCAGCACCATAGAAGGCTTTATGCATTTTTTACAGCCTTTCATGTGGTTGTGTGGCATTTGAACTTTGGTTCAAAGCTTCTCTGAGCAGGACTTTCATCTAAAAAAAAAAGTATCAGTCTTATCGTATTAAAGTGGATCGTGAAGGGCAAAGAAAGGCCAGCTAAGACCCCTCATACAGACTCTGTCAATTCACCTTCTTCGCTCAAATTAAATTCAGGTGTCTGGTTTGACCTCCGGAAAGAAGTCTTTTGACTCTTACAGGCATGCTGGTAAATATGAGCTGACTGCATGATGTTTGCTCACATTGTAGTCCAATAGATCTGGTTATGAAGTTTAAACACATTTCAGCATTTAGTTTTTGCTGACATATGAAGCCCATACTGTTAAAGATGGCTTTATGTAGTTTTATGAGAAGGGTGTTTTCCGAGTGAGCTTATGAGATGTGTACTTAAACATATATACATGTGAGTGTAGCATTTACTATTTTAAGGTAAATGTTATGTAAAACAGTTTGAGTGTTTTTCTCTGTGTTTTTGTCAGTGTTATGACACAGTTAACAAAATACTGACAATAATATTACAGAGCACTGGAAACAGTACAAATACACATGTGCTCATCTTTTTCTTTTGGCTGTAAGAAAACTGGCTTCAGCAGATTTCAGCCTGCACACAATGACTAAATGAGAGGCGATGGACCATTTGGCAACAGCAAAGGGTGGGTGTTTGATTTACCAGCAGCCAAGTCATCATTTTAAAAGGTTGAGCATTCATCTGCCATATGGGCTTTCATTATCCCGCTTAACTCTGTATGTATATCTAAGCTTTATGTGAAGTCAAAGCAGCATATTCAAACTGCAACTTAATAATCTTAATTCAAGCACAGTCTCTGATATCCAAATGAGGTTTACTTCACAGTAGAACAGGAGACTCTCTCTCCTTTCTGTTTTCTCTCCACCAGCAACGTTATCTGCTTTTTTACAACAACCAGGTGCAGTTATATGTTTGTAGAAAACAATGGAATAAGTAGGCCTACATTAAATAGCAAAAGGTCACATCACAATCAGTTGGTTTACAGGAGGGACATAATACCAGAGAGGATCTCTCTCTTTCTGCAGGGCATGTGTACTTGCCAGTGGATGGGAGGGGAAGAGCGGGAGCAGAGTGTCAACTAGTTGATTGATCACTGATGGCATCTTTTCCACAGACAAATCAAAACAAATGAAAGGATAAAATGCTAATATGGGTCCCCAAATATACCTAGGGGGCTTGATAAACCTGGGCGGACCCCCCAAAGTAAATATGGGACACACTTCCAGAGTAATTTTCTGGATCTGGGCATACCGCAAGGTTGCAACAATGAAGTCTGAATGAGTGGAAGCCAAAAGCAGTTTGATGATGAGACACATGTGAACAAGCCAAGTTTAGCTAAATTATCTAAACGGCTTTATGTGGAAGTGAAACCAGAAGTGAGAGCACCCAAAATGTTTGTATTCAAAAGCAGAAAGGAATAAATACAACTAGATAACAGATGGTAGGTCAACGTTCAATGTTAAGGAAGTCTGTAAACTGTCATGGGTGTTTAAACGGTACAGTCTGGGGATTCATTTTAGCAATTGCCTTTGTTATTTTTCTTCCAAATAAGTTTGACCAAACATCTACCTGCCCTGCTCATGTTTGTTGCTTCATCGGATCTTCTTTTAGCAATGTTGCAATGTTTGTACCATCAACAGGAATGATGGACAAAACCAAAACTTTGAAAATTTCCGACTTTGGTGCCCCCCTCTGAAAGTGTAGAATGCACTTTTTGAAAAACATCAAGCTGTTTTTTTCTGAACTTAATCTCATTGGTTTACACTTTAAATTGCTCCCTCCCTGAACCATGTCCTGCCCTACCATCCCTTTTCAAAAAGATTTACATCTAACAAGGGCAAAAAATAAAAATGGTACGATTATATACAATTCTGTCTTCTTTTATTTCTAAGTCACAGACAAATGGTATACTGGGGGTTTTGACCAGAGATTATAGGGGCTAATAAATATCAATATGGTGGGTTTTAAGTATGAATGAGTGGTTGTACTGTTAAATGTGTGTTAATGAGCAAGTGTGTAGGTATTTGTGTTCTGTCTGCAAGAATCAAAAGCCTTCCTAAATCCAAACTACATTTCCTTTAATCCCAGTAAGTAATTTGTGAGTTCTGGGAAGTCAGTTGTTGTGCAGGGAAATGAAACAAAGCCAGCAGCTTTACTCAGCACAGTTGGGCATTAAAGTACGAAGCCAGCAATGTGTCACAGAAACACTAAACATTGCATACGTGAGTGCTGTATTCTGTGCTGTATTTGTGTCTTATGTGTAGGCGTTTTGATTTTTGATGTCATGATTTAGGACTCATGTGAACTTGTGTGTGTGTGAACACCCACTGAAGCACATAAGGTCTTGTCCAACAACCAGAGGAAAGTCTGAGAGCTGACTATTAACACACTGCTGGCATTACTAAAGGAAAAACTTAACACCTGTTAAATACTAAATACTTAAAGGAGGTATATTCAACTACAACCTTGTGTGAAAGAAACACAATCCGACAGTGAAAAAATTAGTAATTGATGACCTGCAACTCCTTTTAGAAATACTAAATTGAAAACAGTACAAAGTCAATGTTTCCCATACACAGACCTTACTTTGACAGTCTGTCCTGGTATATTAAAGGTGCAATACATAAGACATTTTGTTTAAAATGAAAATTAAAAAAAATTTACAAATTTGATAGCGCGCTGGTTGTTGCAATGTCTTTTGGTTCAAGTTGGTTTAGAGCAGCTACATAATTAACAGCAAGCTTCCTCTACACGTGGCTCACCTGGATGCAGTAGTAGTTAAAGTTTGGATAATATCATGTTTAATTAGTTGTTAAGCGAACACGTCATGCGTTATCCTTCAAATCAATTTTGATAAACAAAAACCACTATGTTTCCCTAACCTTGACTGATTGTTTTGAGTTCCTATACATAAATATAAAAAACAATAATCCTATTTTACTTGTTACAATTGGATATTTTATTTCAAGAGTTGATATTATAAAAATAAAAAAAATCAGGAGCCGTTAAGTTTAACTGAAAACATATCTGTTGTTGAAGATAACTAGTACTGTAAGACAAATGTTCTAGTAAAGCTAGTTGAGTATCAGCTCTGACCAACCCAAATAAATTGTGAATGAACATCAAATTGTTATGGCCCTTGAAAAAATTTATGTAAGTATGCACGTCTTTTCCAAGGTGAAACTGGGTCAAATATAATTACCAAGAATAACACCAAAGTCACCAAACATGCATGAAACCTGAAAAACAAAATACCAATAATTAAAACTGTATTTTAATGACTCGCTCTCTTAATTAGCAGAAAGGAAAAATATGCAGTGAGGGAGAAGAGGTCAAATTGAAGCAAATGAAGATGCACTAAAAATGCGAGCTCACTGTAACGTAGTCACCACTGCAGCATCGCATAATTAAGTATTTAATGGGCTAACTAATGGCTGTAGTAATGTCTTTCATTTTAGGCCTCAACTGGCAGGCCAGAGAAGAGTTTGATAACACCCTATGGAGACAGAAAGTGTCTTTTGAAATCTGCTGGAACAAACCTATTATTTCAAACCACAGGAACCAGTCACAGAGGGTCTTTGCTGCCAGAGGCACAAATGTTTGACATGCTTACAGTGCATTTCTGTAGGTAGGGCCTTCCTCCAATGGAAAATGTGTATTATGATGAACATTTTAACAGTATTCAAACTCTTATAAATTCAAGTTTATGGTTTACATCTTAATTGTCTTGCATCTCAAAATACTGTATTAAGAGCCCTTGACCTGCACTTTGCCTTTACAGGGGTATTTTTGATTCTTCAGTTCAACAGGTATTGTGATGTATCGTTAGATGGATATCTCACAATGTATTGATTATCACAGAATCGCTTTATCACTATACTATCGATATTGTGGGCGTCGCATTGTGAATCATATTGTTTCTTGAGTTAGTCCTTGATCATTTTCAAAATGATTGTGAAGTACAGAAAAAAAATACATATCAGTGTGTGAGATCAAGGTAAAGCACCGTTTACTCGAATGCAAAACATGACGTTTGACAGACTGCATCTGTATAAACTTATTTTACAACAAACCCTAGAACTTTTTCGCAGGAAACATAGGGAGTACATTATCTGAAATCATCACAGTGAAGCAACATGTAGTTCTCATTTGCATAAACAGCTGGGGATGCCACTGCTGCACCCAGATAATATGCCTCTGTTATTCTCTGTTATACTTGATTAGCAAAGCCAGCAGAGTGAAGCAGCTCTATCAAACATTCAACACGCTACCGCACAGCAGCTCAAGTCTGTTAAAATGCAACCAACAGTTAGATATTTGAAATTACAGAAACCTTGGTGTGTAATCAAAGTTCAGTGGCCTGACACGAAACAACCCAGCTGCACTAATTGACCTCACTGAGCTTCAGCTCTTGCCACTCTAGCAATTCTCATGGGAAAATGATAAACATACTCCTATGGAACATATTCTTCTCTCTATAGTTTACATACTACAGTATGACATCTTGTCCTTGTACCATTTGTGTCAGTGTGAACACTGAATGCACTCACAGTATGTCACTCAATTATCAAAACAAATTCCTGCAGACTGATTTTACTGAGTGTTTTTGAGAGCTCTTGAACCCACAAATTGAAACCAAACACCATAAAACAAAATTACCAGAACTGCGTCTCTAATCTCACATACAAATCCCCTCCTTGATTTCTCTTGACCATACCTACAATATTGGCTCTGCTGTCAAAACTGCTGTGTCCCATGACATATTCCACTGATGGAATATAATCCCTAACGTGCAGTGGTGCATGACTTTTATAATCCAAGAGATTAATTTATGAATTCCATGGCCAATGCAAATCTATAGCAAACACACAGAGAGGAAACTTGTCTATCTATCTATCTATCTATCTATCTATCTATCTATCTATCTATCTATCTATCTATCTATCTATCTATCTATCTATCTATCTATCTATCCATCCATCCATCCATCCATCCATCCATCCCTGGCTGTAGCTAGCTGCTGTTAGTATGGCACAGTTACCCATGGAAACAGTGGTGCTCAAGATTGTTTGGACTGGGGCATTTCAACACAAAAGAAAGTGGATTTTGATTTAGACCATCTCAAAAAATGCTTTTAGATAACATATTTTTCAAAAACCCTAGAATAGCAGAATTCCCATTGACACGCAAGAATTAAACTCTGAATTTGTTGTTTTATTATGCATGTCAAGGTACACACACTGGGTTTTGGTGAGTAAAACCAAAACAATAGCTCAAAAGAGTACCTGCTTTTATCGAAAAATAGTGATTTAAAATATTTTCACGGGTCTCCCTTGTTCTTGGTCAATTTCTTTTGGACATGTTTTATCAGTTCGGTCATTGCTCTTCATTGTGTTTCCAGTTCATGACAACGTCACTGAATGGCTGTAATTCACTTGCAACAATCTAATAAGGTGAAACCAGATTTTCAAAGGTCTTTGAATTCCCATGTCAGATGAGTCATGCAGGCTAGAGATTTTTAAAAAAAGGCTTTCTGTCAGTCCCTCTTAGCCACAAAGACAAACTCACACACAAACAGAAGACATACACACACTAATATTAAGTTGTGAAGCTGCAGGCAGGGGTAAAATTTGTAAAAGCAATTTTGAAAGCACACGTTTCACTGTTTAAATCCCTGAAATTGGCTTCATGAATCACAGTCATAAAAGGTTTGGGGTTCCTTCGCCCCAAACTTCCACCACGGTGTCCTTGATGAAGCCACTTAACCCCAAGCTGCTTCATTAATGCTGCACAGTGGCTAACAATAAAACAAAACTGTGAAAATATCAGGCAGCTACCCAAAGTCAAATGTGTGCAATAACATGAATGTTAAATAAGGTGCTGCTGAAAACAGAATATTCAGACTTGGTAAACCCCAGAACTAATTGGGTTAAAAAGCAGCTCCCCATTCACAAATAGAAACATACTCACATTCTACAATTAGATCTAATTGCTGTGTAGCACTTAAAACGTCTTAATGATCTAAGAATAGTGATCAACACAGGAACTCTCTGGTTTCATAATCAGATGTTATTTTTAGGAAGCTTTCCAGCACTGATTATCTGTCACCGCACTGGATGCCAGCAACAGGTGTCATCGTTGCCAAATGCTACTGCTTGGCTAATGATTTTTACATGGATTATTTCCAACCTGACAGGCCCATGTGGGCACAGCAAACTAAAACCTCTGAGCAATAACAACCAATCTAACTAATCTGGATGTGGGAAAAACTTTTCTCGTCCTGTAGAGAGATTTAAAAACACAATTAAAACTGAAGACTTGGGAGTAAATGAGGCGAAGAAACAATAAAAACAATGTGAATAAAGCCATCACAGAGGCAGATAGAGGAGGGTGGCTCACAGTGGTAGCTGTCAACATGAGAGGATATTCATATGTATTTGCGCAGGTTGCAATCAGATGTCATTTCCTCATCTGATCGTAGATTAGATTAAATTAAATCCAATTGTGCACTACAAAAAGACTATTTCTGTAGCAGGCAGTAGGATACATCAGAAGTAATGACTTACAAGTAAGAATGGAGTATATAAACTATAGATGAAAGCTGAAATGCATAATTATTTTGTCGAACAATGTATTGTTATCATATCCTGCTCTGAATACTCTGAGGCTGTGACAATAAAACTGTAAAGACTTCTCTGCAAACAGGGAGGGAAACACTACTACAGACCACCAAGATATCAGCAATCCTTATTGCAAGACTTATTGGTTGATCAAATTGCCATCAGGAGGCATGTTTAAGTGCACTGACTGGAGAATCAACCTAATGTAAATGTTTTTAATGGTGAAGAAAACTGAAGAACCCGGAGGAAACCCACGCAAGCACCGGAAGAATATGCTAACTTTTCACAGAAATGGCCTGCCCCAGCGGGATTTGAACCCAGGACCTTCTCTCTTTAAGGGAAGAACTACTGCACCGCCATGCTGACCTTACTAAAAGATGAATTGCTCTAATTATAACTTCTCTCTTTAAGGGAACAACTACTGCACCACCATGCTGACCTTACTAAAAGATTATTTGCTCTGTTGTTACAAGAATACTCAAATTATAACTGGATTACCCAGTGCTTGAAGTTTAAAATAATATACAGTAAGTTATAACATTAACGTCTGTAAAAACATGCTTCTCACACTTAAAAAACTAAATAAAAAGACACAACTCAGAATAAAAACGATACTGAATGAAAGACTGAAGTTATTTTTCTGTGTTTGGCCAGAGATAATGATGGTACCTTGTGAGTATGGGCTGATGATTGCACCCAATAGTGTGACAAAGACAACTCCCTGAAGTTACTCGTCTAAAGAACATGGAAGATAACTTTGGAAAGGCTGCCAAAAGAGTGGACCCCCTTCGAGAGCTAACAGGTGCCTGGTGGCCTTGCAGCAGCCTCCAGAGACACAAACTGGGTCTACCATTTATTAACATGTGCAATCCCAACAATTTAGACTCACCATCACATTGGGTAATAAAGGCCTTCTTTTTCATCCTAGTCCCAAAGGTACAGATATCCCTGTTGTTTTACTTTTTCACTTGTGGGACTCACCTCCCTGATTTTCCTTGATCCTCCAGTGGAGAAAGCAAGTCAGGTTTTCTCCGGAGAAACCCATCTTGCTTGCATCTTGCTTTGACCAGCTGATGGATGTTCTCCAGAATCTGCTGAGGGTGCCCCTCTTCTTTCGCTTGATCTGACTTTCATAACCTTTACGGCCTCACCAGAATTGGCATATGATGATGCCAACATGTCCTCCATTAACTTTAGTGATAGTTTTAGATAGTAGCACCTGCCTTGTTGTCACTTAATTACTTTTTCCATGCATAACAACAGCAATAGGATATAGAATCCTGATCATTAAACACTTCTTATGATGTTTGAAAGGGCAGAAAGTATCAACTTTGCAAGTGCTGGCTCCAAATGGCAACTGCTTAACAAATGTTGCCCTTGACCTTGTAATTTCAAAGAACTCAATATAATTACGTTCAGTAATTTGGTCAATGTGTGTGACATTCAAAAGGGCAGAGTGAGGCAAATAATCTAGAAAATAAGAAGAATCAACACAGGGTTGATAACAATCATTTCTAAATAGGTTGATCTCAGCTAAGAAGAATATATGAGACATAAAACATTTAGTGGGACTCGAGGGAAAGTCCAGCTGGGTAAATCTTGCCATAATTGACTTCGACTGTCCTTTCATGGCTAATTTAAATGTGTTTGTTATCACTTGAAGGAGACAAGTAAAGATCCAGATGCCCTGACAAGTGCAGATGTTGAGGTTATTGATGTATAGAGAGGGGGCTGGGCTCATATAACCTTTAACTGTACGTACCGTAAAGGTGGTCTCATCCCTGAAGCAAAACAATAGCGTAGGTGACTTTTGAATGGTAAAATACACACAAAAACAAACACACACACAGGTCAGCGAGCTAACTCAATGAAACTGGAAAGGGAGACAAAATAGCGCTTTCAATTAGATTATCTTTGACTCTAAGCCAGAGCACCAACATAATGCCCAGGGTCTATCAGAGATTATTACAGCAGTAATCCAGACATTGTGATATGCTTATTATTGCTGCCTCAGTGTTACTTTGACAATGGGAGCAGGTGTACGACACACAAACAAAGGCTGCATCCCAAATATTGTGTCCTACCCTCTTAAGCTGCATTACCTTGACGGTGTTATGAGGGGACAGATATGCTAACTGAAACCACATGTAGAGATAATTCTGCTGAATTTGGAAACACAAAGAGACCTTTAGAAAATTTGAAAGAGAGGGAGGGGACATGATATCACAACTGTCTGTGTCCTTGTCCGCATCACACAAACACACACACACACACGCACACACACACACACAAGCATACTGATCGATCAATAAACGCTAAAAAGTGGTGCACTGTGGTGAGTGAGGTCATCACCAAGCTGTCCTTCAACCTCTGGATAAACAAGGACATCTGAGTGCACTTTATTTGGTAACAGGCCACCTCTCACAAACACATAGGGTAGACCTTGCAACCGCAACCATTATTCCCAATGAGCACTTATTCACTCCTATTGAAGTGCCTCGAATATGGGCTTCTCACTGTTTCAACACCCATAACTGTCCTTGGTGAAATATGAAATACCAAATATATGCTGAGTTTCTGACAGAATTCATTGGAAACCCCATTAAAAGATCCCTTTGAGCTGAGAATTTGTCCTTGGGTACTATGTACACAGCAGGAAAGGGTTAACACAAATCCTGATACAAGCTCTCAACTCAACTTGGCCAGCACCACAAAGAAGAGAACAATGAGGTAGAACAATAAAGTTACTGTTTCCTAGCTGATAAACTAGAGGGAGAGTACAGATTAGAACATACATAATTAATAGAGTAGTTAAATAATTTAGCTTGTAAATCAATCTATTTTCCTCTTACATGTATAATTTCACTCCTTTATATTTCCAATGCCATCTTTGCTTTTTTACTTGATCCTAGTACATATTTAATCATTCATCTATATCGTTTATCTTTACTTAATGAGTTTTAAATGACTGAGCTCCAGTGAAACTGTGAGGGTTTTTTTCTTGGTTTAGTTGCTTTGTTGCAGCAAAAATGTTGATGCAAGACACCCTAAAAGAAAATACCAACTTTAACACTTTTTCACTCTTTTGATGATGTATCTTGAATTTGTGGATACATGCACTGCTCATTTCTAGCTAGCCGAACACAGACAACAAGAGATTAATATGACTACATAAATGCTGTTTATATCAGCTAAAAAGAGCAATACACTGACTGAAAATAAAGTATAATGAAAGCAGCATCTTTGACCTATGTGTTAATACTTTAAACAAATCTATTACTATGCAAAAATGATTTGTACCACTTTCTTTTCAGACGATTTTACTCTAATTCACACCAGCCAATCAGGTGTCCATTGGAGTTTACACTGTATATTCTCTTTAGATTTATTCCATTAATGTCAGAGGGAAATATCCACCACTAAATTGCAATGCAGAGCAATACATTTCACGCTTGGGCTATGAAAAAACTTTTTCTGGCCCCGGTAAAGTCTTGTTCTTGCACAGCTGTGGGTTATGAATGTAATGTTAAAGATAGCTCTAAGTTCAGGCCTTTACTCCAGAGGTGTCACTCCATGGACAGAGGTAAATAACTATAAAAAAGTAGACAAACCACAAAAGTAAGTCTTGATATTTATTATTGGCCAAGACAATACCTACAGTATCATAACTCTCTTCTTGTAAAAGCCTGCAAAAACTCAGTGGAAGACGTTCCATCCTCGCCAAACTTTACCCCAAATTGTAATCTAAATTAAATTAATTTGTAATCTATTCAAGGGCACCAATAATGACACTTTTCATTGTGTCTCCAACACATATTTTCCTTGGGTATTTTTTGCGACCTATTTTGTCATTTTTTGATTTATTTTCATATGTTTTGTACAAGCTTGTTAGTGCACTTGGTTGTTGTGATGTCATTCGATGCCAGGTTGGTTTTGATAGTTTGGATAGGCTAGATAAATAAAAACAGAGTCGGGGTAAAAAAATAATCTAAAACACAAGGTGTGTTTTTTTTGGGCATCTTTATCAAACATGCTGCTTATGAAGAAAGACGATAATGCGTTTTCACAAGGAAAGGAAAGAGAAACAGAAAGGCCAGGAAAGTAAGTGAATGTATACTAAAGCAGACAATTAAGGCAACACTATGATGGCAAAATTTTAAAGCAATTCTGAAAAAGATAGTTGATTTTTGAGTCTCAATTTCAGCCTGTCCATTGGAAATTATGCAGGATTTAATAAGCCCTCCATGAATGGCTGCTCAGTGTAAGCACTGACACTATACATTGTTTTGCACTGTTTTCACCGAAGCTAAACATTAACATCTTGTTTTTACAGCTGATTGCATAACTGAAGTCAAGTCCATCCATCAATTGGATGCTTTGACCTTGTACCTGCTATTTTACCTTTACAAATATTTACATGCCACAAAGAAGTAGAGGAAAAAGTAATTCCACCAAAACCAAATTGTCCCTTCAAGCAATCTATAAACACTAAATGTCTCCATCAGATAAAAAAAAAAAAAAGTTAAACTAAAGCATTCATTTTATGACTCAATTAAGCTTCATTATGTTCAGCAGGAACACAGTAGCATGGAGATGAAATGGATTGTTGCGACTCCATCTTTGTGTCTTTGCTTTTTCCCCCTGAAGGCCTCCTATTTACTTTTTTACTTCTGAGAAGGGAGGTCTGAGTTAGACAAAGCCAGGTTTTAAATTCTTTAAAACACTGGTCTTAATGTCAGTCAGTTTTATGGCATAATCAGTTTAACAAAATACTTAGCGTATACCTCTGCAGTAGCTTTTTTCTTTATCTGTGGGAGTACAAATAGGATTGCACATCTGGAACACAATAACAGAAATGATAGCACATCATATTGTTAACTGATCCCATTCACTCTGTGGGATACAAATAGAGAACATATATAATGACTCTCTCTGCACCAAACCAGTATTTGTCACAGTGCAATTCTTTTTTATAGGTCCAGTGAATGAGGCCCCCTATGGTACCAATACCATCCCACTACTTGTTAATGACACTTTATTTTAACCCCCACTATGTAGCATCCTATGGCAGTTTATAAACAACTGCTTCATTATAGTACACTACACTGTTTTCCAGGCTACAGTATATCATAGAACTTATATGGTGCCTGTATATGTATATGTATAGCTTTAAGTTTCACGTAGATACAAAGGTATGTCAGCTGCTACTAGCACAGTACAGAAATGCCAATCTGCCAAAAGTTCTGAGTTAGTTATATAAGTTTAAACATTACAGGGGTTGTCCTCTACTGAGCACTAACATGTTTCATTTTACGCTATAAAATGTTCCACTGAGTGTGTTTCTTGGCCACAATTCTATAAAACTTGAATCTAAGGGATCTGTATGGTTTGTTTGTGTTTATCTTCAAAGAAAAATGACTGTCGGCAGACAAATTATTGGATTTTATCCCATAATTACATCCCAAATATTGGTGAATTTTAAGGCTTCATCACTATTCTAAAACTGGCTTTTAACTGTCTGCAGTTGTACTAGATTTAAAAAATTACGCTTTTCAAGTAACAGAATGATCCAAAAGTTGAAAAAAATATCTGTATCGAATTATGCAGAATTCCTACACTGTATTTCATTATAATTCATAAAAAAGTAAGAGCCTCCTGCATGGTGAGATCTAATCATTTCAATATCATGTTGCGATGCATCATACTGTAACTCTCCAGCTTTCTTTGTTCAATAATTCAAGAGAGGAATTAAAAACACTCTGAAACTTGGCAGGAGAGCTAAAAACCTACTGTGTTAACATATTGGCCAGGACATGGAATCAACGTGACAGAGGAAGTGTACAGTATGTGTGACTGATGCACTTGAGGCTTACGGTATGAAATCTTTATGAATCTAAATGTGTAACAGTGAACCCGTGTACTCAATGTTTATTTTCTGGAAAGGATGTTTAGTCCAGCATGTCCAAGCGTTAAAAAAAGCTGTGACAGAAAACAGAGACCTAACTGCGTCAATGCAGTGGTACCAAGCTTTCCTCTGAGATTAACATGCAAAAAAAAAAAAAAACAGGTGGTTTGGTCGGTTTATTCACATCTTCACACATTTATACACAAACAGCAGCAGACTAGTGAAGTGTTTATTAATATTTCCGTATTTGACAAAAGAGCTTTCAACCAAGTGACAAACAGCATGTTTCACTTTACGACGCCAAATCCTTCACTGTCCACTGTTTACATAACAGCATAGCAGCAACATGCTGCAGAGCACCACATCCCCGATCAAGCCATTATCTATTTGGCAACCAGCCAACAGAGGCTGAATGCTTAATAAAAAATACAGTTCACTTACTGCTTTTAATTTACTGTTTTAATTTACATGAATGATACACTACCCCCCGCCTACTGGTCCAGAAAACATGCCTACACACATAAACAAAGCCTTCTCATCCAGTGTCTACCTTGATGTACTGCATAAGGAAATGTTTGTTCAAGTGTCACCAGGTCTCCTAAAAAAGTGCTTTACCGGTTTATACAACTAATTTACAACATCTTATATATTTTGGAGGATACATAACTCCATACAAACCCTGGTCTCAAAATCTGGGTACAGGGTTATCAAGGATAACACCATCTTTGTACATGAAAAGTCGCTCACTATCTGGAGAACACTGTGTCAATTTAGTGCTAAATCAAAGAGAACCTTTCTGACAGCTGCAGCTTTGCATTAAAAGCAAAACGCGAACTGACCTTTATTCTGAAGCAGGCTGGTCACAGGAAATGCAATCTGTTGACTGCGTTTAGCACTTATCACTGTTTATCATCCAGCAAAACAATGGTCATTTATTTCCATTTGCTGACAGCAGGTCTGTTTGAAATATGTCAGGGATCAGTTCTATTCAGTATATGGGAGTTAAGGACCACGAAGGAACGGTTAGATAAAGAGCTGCAGGTGACAGCGAAGCACACCTCCAACTTCTTAGTGAGATAATTGCTTTTCCCTCTTTACCTCTATCAGACGCCCTATAAGCATTGGGTTTAAATACGACATGTTGCTAAATAGGCACTTTTGCTTTTCACTTTAACAGCAAATCCTCTTGTCAGTTAGCGCTCCTAACTCTTGTGAAGTGAAATGTGACTCTTGTCACTCTGTGCTGCCACTCTGCTGCTGGCCTCGCTGCTGCACGGATTACGTGTCCACGGCTGTTTGTAATTTTACAGTGCATTGTCTGACCAAATACTGATTTTTAAAGAAGCTAAACAAGGGTTGAAGAAGTGGGCAGATAATGTGATTGGTGTATGCCTGACCACCATGCAACACCAGGAACACCAACTACTGCGGCAGGTCTACTGGACACACACATTCTCCTAACAAGCACAGCAAAGCTCAGTATCAAAAAACATTGCCTGTATCATTCTAATGCATTCTTTCTGGCTTTATCGAGCTGTTTCATAGCAAGAAAATCAATTTTGCAAACATGGTCTTTCACATTGGTTATGACAGAGACTGAGGGCCACAGAAGGTATTTGAATACACTATATGTGAGGTCTGCAACTCCAACTGGGACCAAAATGACTGGGTTAGCTGGAGACGAATGAGGTGAGATGATAGATCGCTGAATGGAAAGAAAAACAGACGCAGCACTCAAACACACATACACAGATGGCTGCTGGGCATCACACATGACTACACACATTCAGCATACAAAACACTAGAGGATGGGCAAGAGCCTCATTCTCACACGGTGTGACCAACTATTTTCTCTCCATCTGAAATACACAAACAGACACAAAAATAGCTACACATTAATGCTCTATCTCTCCATCTACCTGCCTCCGTCCTGGGGTAATACCCTTTGGACAAACAGCCAGCAGGAACCAGGGTAGAGGTGGGTTGGAGGAAGGGGGATATAAACAACCAGATTAAGGAGAGAATCTGCACCATAAATCTGCAATATTATCTGCTGCAGGCAGCAGGAAGGGGAGGCCTTGTGAGCGTGGCTGACACTAAGAAAGCCTGTGACGTGTATGTTCTCATCGCCGCTGTAGCTTCAAGTTAGGAGAAAGGCCTATCGTTTAGGCATTGTAATCAATCTTCAGAATTGCAATACACTTAGCTCAATAATGTCCTCCTGAGGTAGCCAAAGAGGGAGAAAATAATCAGTGTGGAAGCCCTTTGCCGCAGGATGAAAACGCAGCACTTGTGCATATACTACGCCTCTTGTGATGTCACTTTAAGATAGACAGGGGGAAAAAATCCATTTCAGAGTGATTTGCCTTATTGTGTGCAGCTATTGAGGGGTACTGTTCAGTCGAATGGAAAATGCATTTCACATCAGCATGTACAGGCGACTGTTTGTCCACACATTTTGTACATGTCTGTGGGAGAGTTGCATGTGTGCAGGTATTGTATATCAGAGAATGTGTGTCTTCTCTGGTTTTAGTTTGTGAATGTGCACTCATGCACAGACTGAAGGGTGTCTCTCAGCACCTGCGTAGTCTAGAAAACTGTGACGCGGGGTGAATCATGCTAACTGAGGCGGTTACCTCTCTAAAGAAAGGAGCACCTGATGCAGAGCCAAGGAGGAGAAAAGGGGAAAAAGAGAAAAAAAAGATCCTTTGAAGGATATGTAATTAGCCCAAGCCTGGAGATTCATTTGAGCTGGGCAATTACCCCTCTAATCATCAGGTAGTATAGGAGAGAGGAGGAGATGGGGAGAATGGAGGAAAAACGAGAGAGGTGGAGATTGGAGGGAGAAAAAAAAACAGCTAGAGGGGCATAATCAAAAGTGTATGTGTGCTGGAAACAAATAGGAAGAAAATAAAAATATAAAATCACTTGAATCAATAGATTTACTGCTGCATTGGGCTGTATAACACACAGGATGTGGACTTGAACAGAGACAGGCACGGTAAACACACCCCAAAGCCAGCCACTACTGAACACCACACCATGAAAACAATTACAGAAGAAACAATGAGTCATTAATGGCTAACATTGTGGTCTCGATCTCTCTCAGACTGAGATTAGGATGCCTCTGTTAAATGTCATAACAGCTCCACTGACCGAGCTATTGTAGATACTTCTGGCTAAAATACTCACCTGTACAGGCTTTGCAGCTGCAGAACAAGTGATACGAAGACAATATTTCCATGTACAAATATTAAGTGAAGTAATCTGGAAATTATGCTACTTCTTCTATAGAATGCAATACTGCATGCAGATCATTAGCAATTTCTTTAAACGATAGTCTGTTTCCTTCCATTGACAAAAGACTGAGCCCTCGCAGACTTCTGTCTTATGTAACCCAACGTGTTCAGTCATCGTGTCAGGTCTGCGAGGGGCATCAGACTGCAAGGCAATATTAGCTGCTGACAGATGGGCTGAAAAACCTCAAAATTAAAATGCATTTTGATTCCTTCTATAGCAAGCCAAGTAATTACTTACACATTCAACTGGAAAAACTAGTAGATAACACTCATATTGCAATAAATTGTGGGTAATTATATAAGTGAAATCATGTGAATTTAGCAAAGTCTGTGAGTCTGGAAGAGCAGGGAAGTCTAGATAACTGGATGCAGGCAAAGCGAGAGAGAGTTAAACTTCCTGATTTAACTTTCACTTAATTTCATATAGAAGAACATTTAATAGTATAATATATGATGTTTTTCTTTTGTTGGTTTTGTGTATATATATTACTGGAAAATGTATTTTTATGTTGTCTTTACAATCCTATGTGCTATGAGCTGAATGTTAACAAACAAACTACCTTCCTAAATGCTTTTATCATAAGTACAAATATTACTTACATAATAAGTAACTGGTAAACTCTTGATGTCTTTGCAATAACCAGTACTGCTGTGTGAGATTTGCAGTATGAATCAATATTAAAAAATAAGTTTTGCCCTCAGTGAGCCTGAAGTCACATCTGTGCTTATAATTACTATTTTTAATTGATTAACAGCATGCATCATCATATTTCTTAATTCATTATCTTAGCATATAATCATTTTCATTGCCTGCTTTGATTTCTTGTGCTTACTGCTCAAGAGATGATTATTTGTTTGTTTCACAAGAAGTGATTGTATTTGTTCTGTAGCCAGCTAACACAAGTGTGAAACCAGTACTGCACTGTTGCCCCAAATGAATCATCTCCAATAAATAGCCGTATAGTTCTTGTGACTGACAAATGGCCCCAAACCACTGAAAAGAGAGACATAGAGGCTCGGGTAATGGCATCTAATGGGCCTTTCTTGAAAGGCAGCCAATGCCTGGAAGATCTGCTCCCTGATTACTGACATTAACCAAAGAGTAAAATTTTCCCTCATGACTCTCAGCCTGACGATATCTGTCCTCCTATCCATTTCTCTTGCTCTATTTTCATCATTCTGTCAATGTGGTGATTTTTCTCATTCACTGTTTCCTTTGTTGGCATTTTTATGCAAGTATTCTATCCAAGAAGGAAATTTACTGCCATGCTATACTACATGGACAAACAGCAACCTATGTATTATCCCCATACAAACAGAAACACTGCAATCACAAAATGTCTGACCTGCATAAACAAACAAATTAGCAAACACAGATTGAGTGTGTGAAGACTGGAGTAAAGTGGACGAGACCAGGCTGTGGATGCCTGAGTCATTACTGCCTCTAAAAAACATGTACTGTAGCCCTGCAAAGCTTCCAAGACTGCGATCTTAACAAACACAGCATCCTTGGGAGCAGGAAAGGAGACACAAAAACTCTCACATAAACACACACACACAGTCAGCCTTACTGGCGTTGGCAACTGGGCAGACTACATAAGGCCATTTAAGGCTGGAGGCTTGCCTGGATCAGATGGCAAAAAACCTAAAGCTTTTTAAAGCTGGGCTACAAGGAGTGACCACTGTGGCATATTTACAGGCTTAAGTAAAAGTCTGTTTCATTCAGTGCAGCATTCACCTGTCAGAGAGCACAAAGACATACACAAACCAACTACTTGTTGCTTTGTTTATGAATAATCACTGTAAGTAGTGGTGCTTTAGTGATCAATAGCTTTGCCAATTGAGCAGAGATTTGTCATAGAAGTAACATGTTTTGAATCATCCATTTGCTGAAAAAATCCCCTGAAAAGCTACTGTCCAATCAGAGCTTTGAAAGTGTAACTAAGAATGTCAAGCCTTAGATTTCTCCACATGTTGAAGGAGTAAGGGCAATACTCATTTTCCCCATCCTAAACAGTAGTTGCTCAAACACGTTGTTCACATTCATACAAAAAATAGAGGCACATAAACTTTATATTTTTTGCAAAAATAGAAGCTATAAACAAGGCAAACACGTACAGAAATGTAAAAACAAAAGTTGCAAAATGATAAATGTTAGTGCTACAGATTTATTCTGGGTTTCAAAAGAGTGAGATTAAACGAAAAATAAAACAGCAGCCAGCCTCTAAAAGCTTCTTTATAAAAAAAACTAAATCAAAAGCAGAAGAGTAAAAAATGGCTTAAAAATGTGTTTTTCTACTCACACATATACTGCAACCACTAACCAACCTTACCTGAAGTAGCATTACCTTAATTTGTGGTTACATCTAATAAAAAGCACTGTTTATGACCAAGTCTTAGTAGATAAAAGTGTATCGTGCATTGTCTGGGATTCTGGTGAGGGGTAATAACTTGTATGGGTTGTATTTTCCAGATCCACAACATAAGTTCAAATCTTCCCACCAAATTTTCAGCAAATTTTATTTTGCAAAATGATGACTGATATTCCACAAAAATATAAATACAATCCTGGTAGTCAAACATTGATATATACATATTTATTTATTTTTTTGTTCACCAAAAAGTAGTCAAATTTAAATGTACAGAGTCTAACAATACACAACCTAGCATATAAAAAACTCACAAAGTGTAAGTTCTTAGACAGTTAAATGTAACTCATCCCCCAAGGTGACTAACACTCTCAAAATACATAGAACATGACCACAACTTTAATTTGTTTAATAAGTTTGAGTATCTGTAAATCAAACACTCATCCAAGGGTCCAGAAAAACAAAAAACAAAAATTGCCCTATTGGGAAATGCCATACAGGACAGGAAAAAAAAAAGAAAAGAAAGTGGCTACTTTGTATTTATATAATTTATTCAATAAATAACATATATAAAATAATAGAGTAAACCAAAGTTTAAGGGTAAACAAAAAGAGTGCAAATATTGAAAGGTGGACTCATTTGCACGCAAACAGTGACACAGTTTTTATTTACAAAAAACAGATTGAGTGTCTGAAGACTGGAGCAAAGTGGACGAGACCTGGCTGTAGATGCCTGAGCAGGCTGAGTCACTACCACCTCTGAAACCATGTACTGTAGCCCTGAAAAGCCTCCAAGAGTGCAATTCCAAAAAACACAGCATCCCTGGGAGTGAGAAAGGAGACACAAAAACGCTCACATAAACACACACACAACCTCACTGGCGTTGGCAACTGGGCAGACAAGGCCATTTAAGGCTGGAGGCTTGCCTGGATCAGATGGCAGAACACTTAAAGCTTTTTAAAGCTGAGCTACAAGGAGTGACCACTGTGGCATATTTACAGACTTAATTGAAAGCCTTTTTCATTCAGTGCAGCATTCAAGCACCTGTCAGAGAGCACAAAGAAACACACAAGCCATCTACTTGTTGCATTGTTTGTGAGTAATCACTGAAAGTAGCGGTGCTTTGGTGATCAATGCCTTTTTTGTCAACATAAGAGTAAGTGCTGTTTCTTTCTCTCTTGGCAAGTGAATCAAATTGCTCTCTGGCACATTCAAAGGCAAACGATTAAGCAGAGATTTGTCGAAGAAGTAACACATTTTGAATCGACTGAAAACCAATCGCCTAAACTACGACCGGCCAATCCCAGCTTGGCAACCGTTACTAGGCAGGGCAGGTCCAGGGAATTCTCTCCACATGCTGAAGCAGTACTCTGAAACTTGATGGGCGAAGTCTTTTTTGCATCCTCTCTTAAACCAAAACCAGAAAGTGTAATAATTTAAAAAATGTTTTGGTCTGCTCTAACATCCACTGCAAACACTAGCATGTCTAGCTGTCAACCCTCACCGCTCTGACTGCAGCTCACACTTATGTTGCGTTCTAAACAACCCATGAAATTGAGCTTGCATTCATGTTCTTGAGTGGACTGGGTTTCTGCCCTGCGCAACATTTGCAAACTATATTATTTTGTCGTTATATCAAAAATTAGCCCACCAGCACTGGGGACATTGGACTAACTGAGAATTACACTTTCCAAACACAACAGTTATTCCTTACTTGTACTACTAAAGCTGAAGATAATAACAAAACTGCATTAAACCGACTTGTGGTTGCTTATGGTGTCAAGCTAAGCACAGGGTTATGTTAGAATGAAAAAGCATTCTTGACGCATTCTTCCTTATCACACTGACATATTTTCTTCTTATTGTACTTATAATACAATGTCTAACCACCTCTGCACTGCAAAACAACATCATTTCTGTTTCCTAACTTCCACGTCTTCTGAAGGGTTCATCAGCTGGTGAGGATGCTGACCATTTGCTGGGATATGCAGCTTAAGCTCAATCTTTTAGCATACATGATATCATGTATGCAGCAATCAAAAGCATATTTAAGACTTATTTACAGCTTTCTCATTGTGAAAAAAGTCAGTCAGACACAGTGTTTTCAGTTCCTACAGCTACTTTTAGCCTGTTTAGTTATCTAGAGACAGCTGATAAAATCTGTCAGCCACGGTTGTCATTTCAGTCATCTCATCCGGCAAAATTGACAGCTGCAGGCTAGAATCAAGAAGCCTGCTTTTGTCTAGTCCAGTCTCAAGGTCTATCTGATATCGCCATGTTGTTCCTAGAACATCATGATTAATGTTTCTCCAGGATCAACAATTTGTGATTACAAGAAAATGACAAAAGCCACTTTTCCAGGCAATCCATTGTGGCTTCATGATTGGAGGACAAGACTTTCATCCAGGAGATAAGGGTTTGTATTCTGCTTGTAACATATCATTATACTGTTCACTTGGGGTTTTTGCACATAGTTTACTTTTAATTTTAAGTTTCTTTGAAGTTTTCTGTCCCAGTTTGATTAGGTTTATGCAAAATGAATATTTGGTAAGGTTAAGGGAAAAAAATGTACTATTCCACAACTTTTAACACATGTTTCATGGGATAGATTCTCCATGTGCATATTTTCCAGGTCTTTTCTCCCCCTGAGTCACAAAGCTGTGATGTTACAATAAACATAACTCCAATGATAAACCACACCAACATAGCAATAATGGCTTGGGTCAGCCATCAAGGACCCATCGTTTCAGAAATTATCAATTCAAGTGGTAAGTCTTCCACTTTTATCTTTGTAAACCACATATGTGCTGTGTGAGAATGAAAAGTTTGACAGGCATAGCAACAGTAACTAAGGGTGCATGGCTTAGCATATTAGTCAATTATTGGAAGAGAGGAACAGAGCACAAAAGTGACCATGCAATCAAAAACGACTACAGGCAAACTGTTTCCCGACAAGCTCCACCAAACCCACATAAAAACACACAAACAAAGGCCTACACAGACCTTTCTTCACAGCCTTTCTTCCATTTCTCTTAACTCCTTTCCCAAACAAACAACACTCACACAAATACTCCTTTCTCCCATCCCTCCCTCTGAGAAGAGGGCTATCTCTCCCTCCATCTGCATGTGTGAGGGGTTGTACTGGTGTGTCAGTAATGACAATGTCCCAGTGTTCCTCTCTGCCAATTAGCCCGGCCGTAATTACACAGACACATATGGAGCTGTCAATCACCTGGCTCCTCCACACAGGAACTCACCCACCCAACACAGAGCGAGAGAGACAGAGAGACAGCGGCAGAGAGAGAGAGAGAGAGAGAGAGAATGAGCATTTCCAAGAGCTAGCTCTATACCGCTCCAAACTACCACACGCTGTGCCAATAAGTAGCATGAGGAGAGTTTCGTTCAATTATTCTAACTGTGCGGCAATCCCACAGTTCACAGGAAAAAGCCATGAAACCACGTTAGAGTGGCTCCTCTGCAACCTGTTTTTGTTTTGAGCTTAATTTGTGGAGCACTCACAATTTTCTGTTTACTGAGTCAATGCATTTTTTGTTGTAATTGGACCAGTTGTTGAGCTGGTGCAAAGAGAGGTGATGTGTTGTACATAGAAATAAACTGTCTTAAAGGCCTTATTTAATAATAAAACACTGGTTGGAAGATATATAAATAGAATGAAACTGCAAACGTTATGTTGTAGGACACATTTACCATCAATGTCATCCTTAAGGCTAGTGATGTTCCCCATTTTTTGTCATTGTCAGAACATCAGGACCAAAATCCAATAATGAACTAATACCACTAAGTACTGTCTGTGTTGCTTTAGCCTGATATCATTTATTACTCTGTGCCACAGAGCTCTTTTGTTGTCCACATTATCCAAACTATTAAAAAACATCAGTGAGCCGCACTGTTGTGACATGTGACATGTTACTTCATTATGATGAGCATGGGCACCATAGTTTATTTTGAGTCAATCCCACATACAACGTCCTGCTGCTGTAAAACTAACAAGAGCATCAAATGTTTATCAACCCACATTAAAAAAGTAGTTAAGTCAATTTTGCATATATAGCCCAAAAAACAATCGAATTGCCTCAGGAGGCTTTACAATTTGTACAGTGTACAACACCCTCTATCCTTCGACCATTGCTTTAAATAAAGAATCACTACTCTTTGTCATTCCAGTGTTCTTTATCATTTTTGTTAGAGTTTTTCCATCATCTTTGGAAAGGATGTTACAATAGCACAATTCAAATTCAAGGGTTGTAGCTGTTTCACAAAATAATGCTATGCATTGCAAGCTAAGGGGCAAGAGCCAAATGCTAATAATTCAAGCTCTCAAATGAGCAAAAGCCTTGGATGCCTCAACAGACCTTTTCTGTTTTCTGATGTAATACAGAAAAGTCAGGAGCTGCATTGTCACTGCTCTGGTCTGCAGAGGTATTGGTTATACTGTGTTATAGTATAGTTCCTGACAAATGCACTGTTTACACCTGTTTGAAGAACGTTTGATGAAAACTACAGTGGATATGTTTGAGTAAATTACTTTGATTTAAAAAAAACCAGTGTAAAAGATTTCCATCTTTAGCAGGACAAAATGGACTTAAGGTTAAGAGCCACAGACAAAGCAGCAAAGTTAGAAAGACAAATAAGAATCTTTATTTTATCCTCGTAATATATGTACAACATAGTGAAACTGGTTCTCTGCAATGAACCTATCCCAGGAGAGCAGTAGGCAGCCAATGTACAGCACCTCCAGAGAGAATTAACTGTGTGTTAAAGGGATATTCCGATGTAAGTTTAATCCATGGTCTAAATCAGTGGTTCCCAACCTTTTTTCCTTGAAGCCCCCCTTGCCTGTGTCCAAGACAAGCCAGGCCCCCCAGACCCGCATACACTAAAAGAATAAAGTGGTTAATTACAAACTTTTATTTGCAAAAATAAACAACAGCTATATTCTCCTAGTTTTACAATGTATATAGATACATTTCTTCCTTTTTGTGTCATCAGGTGTATCACACACAAACACACACACACACACACACACACACGACCAGAATAGGCCTACCAGAGAGCAGAATAGGCCTACCTCATAGGGGTGTTGGTAATAAATAGCTTAATGAATTTAAATGTGGACCAAGAAATATGTTTCAATTTGGATTATAGAGAGTTTTGATTGGGTGTGTTACTGGGATTTTATGCAGTCCAGGGTATAATTGGCCATTTTGACTATTTTTGATTTTACCATTATATTTCACCTTAAAAACTATTTACCTTGCCTTGTTTGGTGTCATTATTTTCAGCACAATTTCACATGTGTGACTGTACAGTTATTTTTTCATTTTGACACACATCTCTCAACTCTCTCACGTCACTGTCGGTCCCTCCACAACTTCCTCCTGTCCCCCAGCAACCAAATCACGTGTCTTGCCATGTAATTTTGTGATTGGCTGGTGTGGTGCCTTTTTCCACCAATAGGAACATGTTTTTTCGCTCGCAAACTTTTTCTGCTTGTCGACACTTTCGTGAAAGAAGTCCGTGTTGACCGTCTCTTCCTGCACCAAACGCGCAGCAAACGCACAGCAAACGTGACGGTAATGTCAATGAAAAAGCGTGCCATGCATCATTTATCATAAGTCCGGTTTAACTTGGCCTATCAACACAATTTAAAAACTGGTACACAGCTTGAAGGCTGCTCCAACACATAAGTCGGACCGAGACTCACTGAGGCTCCGTCTTGCTGCTACGTCATCTTAAATAGGTCACGTGATTTTGACGTACCGGTGCGTCAATCGACCTCAGAGGGTTGCACAAATATAACTTTAACCTCACAACCTCAGAACAGACAAAGTTGTGCCCCCATCCCCGCGATCCCAGGTTGGGAACCACTGGTCTAAATCACCGTGAAACTGTGTTAGACTCCCTCTCGAGAAACCAAGTTAGCAGACCGCTAATTTACAGAGTGTTGTCATCCTCAGAAACGACCGCACAACAACAATACACTGCAGTAAATGGATCCAAATATAAACCGCCACCAAAAAGCCACAAATAATGCTCAGAACAGCACCAAAGTTCAGCAACAGTACAAAAAGGGTCTCAGCACACAATCCAAGGCATCTAATCTCTGCTAGTTTAGCTGGATTTCTATTGGGAAGCTAAAAACAGATTTCAACTCTCCTCCATCAGCTTCCGGGTCGGGGAAGTCCCGACGCGACGATTACCAAGTGCAGTTAGAAATGCTCAATTCCGTTCTTTTCCCTGTCCGTTCTCGATAATAACTGTTATAAACTGGCAGATAAGACACATATGAACTTTGATTGCCATGATTTCCATCGAGTCATAATCATACATTTTCATCCATGAGCCGTGGAACTCTACTGCACTCGGACTTCCCGTCAACAGGAAGCTGCTGCAGAAGAGTGGTACATTTTGTCAGCTTTTCAGTAGCAATCCAGCTAAGCTAGTGGAGTTTTAATGCCCCGGACTATGTGCTGAGACCCTATTTGTACTGTTGCTGAAGTTTGGTGCTGTACTGAGCATTATTTGTGGCTTTTTGGTGGCGGTTTATATTTGGATCCATTTACTGCAGTGTATTGTTGTCGTGCGGTCGTTTCTGAGGTTGATAAAACTCCGTAAATTAGCGGTCTGCTAACTTGATCTCTCGAGAGGGAGTCTAACACAGTTTCACGGTGTGTTAGACCATGGATTAAACTTACACCAGAATATCCCTTTAAGAAACACCAAACCCATAGTTGGTTTCAATTTTTTTACGGAATTTGGTCTTTTTTGGCTACAAAAAACTGGTTGCTTCAATCAGTCTTGGAAGAGAGTAAAACATACCTGTTCATTTTTGCCGCTGGGTGTGATAAAAGTATTGAAACTTGAATATGACCCATTTATTCCTACATGATGTGCACTTGAGTTTTGACAGGTTATAAACACGATCTCAAAGCTAGGAGTTAAACCATGTACCACAAAAGCACCTGACTAGAAACAAACACAAAACATCAGAATATCTTGTTTTCTGTGTCACATGGCCGGATGCAGAAGGGGTGCTTATTCCATAAAACATGTCCTTTGCATTACAAAAAAACATCACAGGGGAAAATGAATTGAATAGTGACGGATCTCATGTCTCAATACAGAAGCATCTGTAACAATGATACTTAAATCTATAATGCCCACTCATCTGATGGCATTAATTAACTCCCTCTTTCAAGCTTGTAAGTAAATCGTTTATGTTCCAGTTTATAGAGGGCCTGATTTCCCCTGAGCCTCTCCAACAGAACCAAACAAATCAAAGTTTTATAATAAAGAAGATAACATGCATGGTTGGCCTCCAAGTTATTCATCAAGCTTTAAAGGTCTGTGAGTTGCTCTCTGCGTCACCATAATTTCTATCCATTAAGGTGCCAGTTATCCAGCAATGACAATGAGCTGACACTTGGATCAACGCAAGAGAGTGTAAGTGATAGAGAGAGCGAATGCATGCAAATTTGACACGCTTTGTTTGACTTGTTCAGGTAAGATCTGTTGCCCTCAGGAATGAAGGTGGATGAGCAGAGGGGACAATAATGATAATAACCATAGCCATAACAATCACCATTTTTATTCAAATTGAGCTTTCACAACAGAGCGGACAAATTGCTTTGCAAGATGAGCAACAATGAATGACAAGAACAGGTAACAGATAACAGGTCGAGGAGGAGGTCCAGGATGATGTTCAGGGATGTAGGAGAGTGGGAGGGGGGCAGAGGGAGGAAATCCAGAAATTAGAGAGTAGGAGGAGGAGGGACAAATAGGAGGGAGGGATGAGGAGAAGGGAAGAGGTCCAGGGTCCCAGCAGCAGGTCTTACCTCTGGGATGTCTTCTTGTACTTGCGCCTGTCAGAGGAAAAAAAAAATGTGGACAGTGAGGCATCGATTGAAATGTTACTCATGTGATATGAGTTGGATTCATTCGTACATGATGAGATATAAATAAAAGACATTGAACCTCTTGCAAGAACCACCCATGTGAAAAGATTTGCTCTTAACAAGCGATTTACATATGCATGAAATTCAATGTTGGTTGTACTAGTCATGTCGACTGCCTGTCTTCAAAGAGCGAAACAATTCTTTGACTTGAGAATCATTATAAACTTAAAATTATACTGAAATAAAAAATAAATAAATGCAGAAATTCAAATTCTGGTCATCATCATGGCTTGTCAATATTCTGAGAGGTTTGAAGAATTTTTTAATAGTGATTTCATTAGCATATTATGCCAAAGACACTTACACAGTTCAGTAGTTTGAATACCTTCTGCTCCTCAAACAGCTGCCTCTGGGCCTTTATGCAGGTCACTATCAAGTACCATGCTCTGTCGCACCTGACAGTGTGACATCACCTGCTAATATTCTGTGTAATATTCTCTTGTCCATCTCCCTTACACCCCTTTGAATGCCTCTCATCTATGTCAATGGATAACAAATTCGATTTTTAAAGACCTTATTAGCATTTTACTTTATGCCAAACCATTCATTCTTTATTTCAGTTACAGAACAGCATTATTTGGGGTCCTCCAATATAGCTATATAAAATTGATTTTCGAATTCAGGTGATTGTCATATTCCCAAGATCAACATTTTAAAATACAGAATATATTTTACCATGAATATAAATTTACATCGGCCAAGTCCAAAATGCCGGAAGATTTTCCGCTCAGGGAGTAAATCTTGAAAGGTTATCCAATGGCTGATAATGTTTGTACTAAAATAGTTATACTATGCTGAAATAACCATGCAGTGAGTCTCTATCATCTTTAGTGCTGGTGTCATTTACATACGTGCTGCTTCTGTCCTCTGCTATCTGTGTGCACATAGGGACCTCATGGTGCACTCAGGTGGCCCCGGTAAAATCTTGAATTTATATTTGAGAAGACCACCAAGGTTGTTTGAAATGCAATTTTTTTTATTGTTATAATTTTTCTTTTGGTGAAATACAACCGTTATTGCTTTCTTGTTGTTTCAGTCTTTTTCATGATTAGATGCTAAAAATCATGACAATAATCCGTTCTTATTGCCACCGGAAGATTTTAACTACAAATCTACTAAACCAAAAAAAATGCGAGCTAGCGGGTTCCTTGTACAATTTACAGCAATATTCCTAGAATGTCTTTTTTATATCCAAGGAAAATTGATATTGTAACTGAATACACCAAATCAATATTGAACTGATTCAGAAAATCAGCGGCAATACCCATCTCTGAATATAATTGCAGAATGTTTTCCTGCTGATTTCAAACCAGTTTATGAAGTGAAATTCTCTTATGCTGCTAGGTTAGAAGAATTTTCTGAATAAAACCTGCCCACAAACAGAGTGGAGCATGTACCTTTATACAGCAAACGTAGGTGCTGATTATGCAAATAAGTTATCTCATGAACACACACCTACTTCTGCACTGGTGGCAGTCATTGAGTTTAAACAAGCAATACATTTGCTGAATCTTACTTGGTAAAAACAAATCTCATAGAAAGATTTATGTGTTGAGAAAACGAAAATGTTCTTGCATGAGAGTCAATGTGCCTCCAAAAATATGACAAATGAGTTGATTTATAGAAATTACATGTTCCTTTGATAGCAGTGTTTCTTTCCTTTATTTAGGTGTTGAATATCATTTACTTGTGTTCAAATTTCACAAGAATGCAAATGCAGACAATCACTTAAGCAGATGTGGAATGTAAGAGTGGTGTAATGATATGCGGAAACACACACACACACACACACACACACAAACATAGACACATCACACCACTCCACCCCCTGACATCCCACCTACTATACTACTACACACACACATACAAACACCAGGAACCTACACAGTTGCATTAACGCACCCACTATCACTTAGCTTAACATTTAGCCTAAAACACACCCACACCTCTATGAAGAGATACCAGCATGACTCTAAAAGCTGAATTTACACACACACATTCTGACACACACTTAAGGCACTCATAACAGCGAAGTGGAGGGGAGGATGGACTACAGAGGTGCATTTAAATTCCAGTCAGGCAGAATTCACAGCACTTAGCTTGATTTGTTTCTCAGTCGTTTTATGTATCAATCTTTCCTCAAGCTCTGCAAAAAACTGCAAGCTAAGGAAGTTAGTCTGTGTAAAGTAATGTTAAGACCTCCCTCAAGATGGGTAGGAAACAGATGATTCAATCAGTCATCAGGGGTCCATCAAGCAATTACAATTTGAAATGAGAACAGGAAGAGTATAAAGCGGAAGGATCTGGATAAGAAAAGCACACGAGAGAGGGATAAATAAGGATAAATAAGGGGGAAAAACTGGAGTATGGATATTTCCTAATCTCCTCACCTCCTCTCCTAACCTCTGTCCCTCCTTCTTCCCCCTCCCCCTATCACTGAGCTTGCTTTACATCCAAATGTGTGTGTCAACAACACAGAGCCTCTTCTAATTAGGAGGCTCTAATGCAATGTCCTCGGCATAATGAGGATGTGAGTTGAAAGGGGTCATGGAAATTCCAGGAATTATTGTAATCATAAAGGTCACAGACGGGGTATTTAGTGAAAAGTAACCATGGGAAAGAACATTTTTAGGATTGTTTCAAATAGCTGTCTGGATAGCTAACAGCAGCTTGTTTTCCTTGGAGTGGCTTTTAGTGTATTTCAGTCAGTGCCTTGCAAATCAGATCGTGTCACAAAACGATCATCCGGCCACCTTGAATCTCCTTGGGCCAAATCTAAGTTGCCCTCCCCTTAAGGGAGCTCTCTGAGATGAACTGTTGATCAAGTGATTAAATAATTCATTGATTTCCATTAATCAGTGGGTGACGGAGAGGTTGGTTTTGTCGCAGTGATCTAATCTATCAACGGAAATCCATTGAAACCCTATCACAGATGCAAATATATAAAGGGGCCATTTGTCAGAGGGAAGTAATAAAACACAACACGCTGTTCAAGCCTTCATCAGTGGATGTCACCAGGATTTAGAGTGCACTGCCGAAGGTGGAGTAGAGGGAAAACTGTCCAAAGTAAATGCTCTCTCTGTCTATCCATGGATGACTGGTGTACTCTGCGGAGTACGCTGTGCCAGAGAGTACTGTGATAGCCATCCAGCACACACACACACACACACACACACACACACACACACAGATCATACAGCTGCCAAACAAATCTCCTAGGATAAGCTGGCAGCACATACAGTAAATGTCACCAAGCTGCCGTATATACCCTCAAACACACATTCAATCTATATCATCTGCACGAGCACATGCACAGTCAACCTTTCCCAATTACACATACACATACATGTACAGCACACTGTCGATCCCTCCCTATCAACACACAACATACACTGTGCAAACGTTTACATCTGCGGGGGCTGCCTGGCAGTTGGAGCTCCCTCTCTTCAGACGGAGGCTCTTTGTGAGATTAAAGGCTAATGTGATCTCTGACACACAACACGAGCCCTCAGAGCATCCCGCAGACTGCAGCAAAGACATGATGAGGTAAAAAAAAAAAATAGCCGGGGCCCCCGTTATATTCATCAGATTCACTATCCATCAACAAAGACAGATGGTTATGATAGGGAATTTATGGTGCCGGCCAAATGGAAGTGACAATCAAGTCATCAGAGGAAACTGAATGTGGCAGAGGATGACAGTGCTGGGACGCACTTATTGGGCTTCTGACACAGGAGAGAGACAGAAACAATGACTAATCATGGAACAATAGAGATACCATGACATGGAAATAACTAAAAATAAAACGTAGTGATCTGAGAGGAGAGGAGGGTTGATGGAAGAACTGCAGCCCTGTGCACAGTTCATTCAATCAGTCATCATCTGTGGGGCAGAAGGAAACTGCATTTCATTCAGACCTACAGCAGCAACAACATTGGTTTTTTTTCTAAATGCAACACTCCTAGCAACACCATTGTGTCCTCACTCCCGCCCGAGTAAGAAAAATGAGAGCTGGAAATGGACAACTCCCCCTTCAACTTGCATAAGCAGTTGAATGCTGGGCTTTCTTCGTAGGGCGAAAGGTCAGAGAGGTGTTGATTGGTTGGTGGATGAGAGAAAGTAATATTATAGTAGTTTCTCCCCAGAAATATGAAGCTCAGGGGGTCTATTGTATTATTTAAAGAGAAATATAGGACAAAATATGAGCAGACAGGGAGGATTTTCCTTCAGCCACAATATCTCAACTGAAAATACACACGTTCAATCATTCAAGTCCACAATTTATGGTCTTGTTGCATCATACTGGGACAACAGGTGTTTACTGCATGTCAGATGAGATGTGAAAAAGGGCAGAATCACTAATTAACGCCACAATGCTCTTGTCGTTATGAAAATGCTAATGCATGGAGGTTAAAAATGACTTCAACCGACTTAAACAAAAATGCAATAAGGGTGTAAGTGTGAGCAGCCCTCCAGCTGTTGTACTTTCCCTTTCTTCCTTGCTTTCAAATAAAATACGAAAACCTTTCAAATATTTCAAAGGAAAAAACTTAGTGCTGTTTGGTTTGAATAATCCCAATCTCTCTCTCTCTCACCCACATTGACACTTTCACATGCTGTAAACAACATCAGCGTGAGGAGAGAAATTCCAGGCTTTAATGATGATACACAAGCTCTTTTCTGTATCCTTTCTGCATTCTTTAAATCAGAATTAATCTGTAAATTGTTACTGAATATTTAGAGATAATTTCACATGTAAATAAGAAAAGCTCAGATGTAACTCACACAAATGCACACACACAGCATCGCTTCACACACACTTGTTGAAAACAGTAAAAGTGGATATACTCACAGTCCTCGGAGCCTGAGCCAAATCTTTTCAATCTGTTCTGGCTGGAGGTACTTCAGGGCCGTGCTTTCAAACTCCTCGATCTCTTTGGTAGGAGACTCCATGACTGAGGCTCAAACAGATCCGGATGTGCCAACAAGAGATCAAAAAAATAAAAAGTTTAATCCCTCTCAAGTGTGAGCGGTAAGGAAGAGGAAACACCGAGCAAAGAGAAGTTGTAATGTAGTGGAACCCAGGTTGTGACCGAGGTTTCCTCTGTCTTCATTCACATTTGCACCCACAGATGAGTCAAACCAGCCGTCATCCTTCCTTTTCCTCTCTTTTCTTCTTTGTTTATATGAGAGAGTGAGTGTGTGACTGAAACTCAATAACACTCAGTGCAGTGCAGCGCTCAAGCAGCTGTGACAGTCGTGAAACAGCCCAACTGTACCTCTTTCCTTTCTCCCTCTCTCTCTCTGTCTCTCTCTCTCTCTCTTGCTCTCTCATTCGTTCACTTCTCTCCTGTGTGAGCACAGGGGTCCTGGAGCCTTGCCATGCTCTCCCAGCAACAACGGGATGCAGACGGCAGGGCAGCTCAATCTGGGATTAACGCTCACTGCCGAGCTCTCCACACAAGAGGGAGGGAGGAGAAACACCACCAGTCAAAGAGAGGGAGGAGTCTGGCTGATAATGAGAAACCATGTCCTGTTTTCGTCCGATGGAAAGCCAGAGGGAGTGAGGGAGGCAAAAAAAAAGGGGATGGTGAGGAGGAGACCTTTCAGAGAAGACGTGATAAAGGTATGAGTCCCCTGCATTACTGTAAGAAAATATCTGGTTAAATGGGACCTTTCTCCATGAGACACTGCAATAATGACACAGCTTTTCCTTCCACTTGTACACATTTGCATATTTCATCTGGAATGTAAAGACAAATGTCACCATGCAAAAAAGACTCAGCGGTGTATGTAGAACACATTTGCCTTAGCTTAAGTCTGAAAACGTAGATAATACATGTGCCTCACAACATATTAAATGTCATGCCAGAGAGGATTAAATAGCGTGCAAACAGTGCATTGACACTGATTTAACTGAGATTACTCTGATCCATTGAGCGCATTCAGGACCGTCCCATATTCAAATAAAAGCATTGTAAGACATGAAATAATATTCTCTCTCTTTTTTTTCTTGCTCTGTCTACACTACAGTTTACAAAAAATTGTGTCTTCATGCAAAAATGTCCTTTCTTATTCACCCAGTCAGATAAATTGGCACCTAAAAGGGTAGTTTCAGATTTAAGACTGTTTTATGGGACCCACAGCTATATAAGCCATCACGACGCACAGATTCCTGCATATATAAGGTGTTATATTCCATCCTTTTGAGAACTGCATCAGTAATTGCTAAAAAAAAACAGTGGGTGCTGAGTGCTCTAGTATCTGCTTTCACTTCTAAGAGGGACATTTTCTTCTATATTGTTGAGATATCTAGTGTCTCTTGTTATAAACTTAACCCAAAAAGCATTTATGAATTGCAATAACCTCTATGAAAGGTGCTATACAACAAATTATTGATTTGCTATAATAAACCATGGTGAAATGCACCTCCCTGAGCGTGATTTCAACATTTCCATCTCTCTGCCGAACAAGAGACATTACATTATATTGCTACATGGTGATTGATAGAAATATATACTGTAACCTCACAACTTTTTGAGCCCTTCCTGCTGTTTTCTCCCTGCAGCCCACTAAACGTGTAGTGAAAACCAATGACAGCATACAGCTCTGTACCCTCATTTACTGCAAGTCCAAAACTTGCAAGGATGACTCAGTTCAGACCCTCCCTTCTCCGAGCCCCCTACCATACTCTTAGGGCTTTCAATTACTTGATGCAGGATGCAGGGATAATGCTAGGGGGCCACCTCAAAGAGGCTCCCACTTTCATCTGCTGAGATGTGTCCTCAGCGAGGAGGGAGAAGGAAGGCCTGCCTGAGTACCATGAGGCCTGCTGATGTTCTCTTTAAAGGCGCACTTATCTGTGTCTCTTTCTTTGGCTTTTAGTTTCTTTCCCTTTCTGGCTGCCTTTCTTCAACTGGCTCTTCATGTTTTTGTCCTTCATTGCAGAGGTATGCTGGTCCTCAGGAGATCCGGAGCCACAGGCAGGATTGACAGGTCAACTTGAGGGGAAACCACAACTTCACATTTCACCACTTGCTGTTCACAGGTTTACACCCTAGGGACCTGCTGTACTGTGTCATATCTATGTGTGACACTGAACATTGTTGAGCCTGGTGAGAAAGGTTCTGTCAAAAACAGTGCAAGGACTTGGAAGGTCAATGTAGGCTGCAGTGGACTCAGAATTGAGTGTTTCCTCAGAAAGGTAAAAATACACAGTGAGTGTTGACTAAAGTCTGTGGTTGAAATTGTGCTACTACAAAGACAAAGTAGTTTGAAGTTTTCAGTAGGTGACTCTTGACTGGAAGGCTGCGAGAATCAGATGGTACTAACTGGGTGTGGGAAGAGAAGAAGACATGCCGTCTATTTTCCAATTACCTGCACACTATCGCTATACAAGAATGTCAGCACTGGCTCGTGTAGCAAAAGCCTGGATTACACGCCATAGAAGCCCTACTGTTAAAACACATACAAACATTTGTGTTTCGTGCTTCTTAGTATATCAGCACATGGTAAGTATAGTATTGATGAGGTTAGGACAAGAGTGTGTAAATGTCAAATAAATTATGGTATCGGATTTAGTTGTGTCTGACCATGCCAGTAAATTTCCAAAACCGACAATCTGACACTCACACTTTCACCCTTTCACACACATTTCAGCAGGTATGAAATAAATGTTTTTGTGTCTAATCGGCAATCAGACACAAAAACATTTTAAAATGATACCTGTGCTATCTGTTAATCAGTGTCCACAGCACTATCTGACGTCACGAGTAATAGCCAATCAGCACAAAATATTCATTTAGAACAATTTGCAAAATAACTGGTAGCTTCAGTTCTCAAATAAAGTATTAAGTAGCAGAAAATGGAAATACTGAAGGAAAACACCTCAAACTCGTACATAAGTTGGTAGTTGGTTGCATTCCATCACTGGTTAATCTCGACTTTGAGACAAATATTTTTCCAATTATCGGTTGTCACTCATCTGGACTTACTATTGATCTGTGTCGGTATCAGCTGTGAAAAAATCAGTTGACCCTTATTACTTAGTGCCATATTTGAATTTCTATTATCTCTATGATAGCTGTCTTTTCTCCTTCAAATGTGGCTATTCAGAACAGCTATAATACGTACGCCTTACGTATTTGCTCCCTTCTGAATCCCAAGTCTCAAAGGTCCAATCTGTGAGACAGTGGATTGTTGAGTCTCATTCCTGACTCTTCAAATGCTGATGAGAGGTTGGTGACCTGCCCAACTTATAAACCCAAAGCGTAAGTATTTGATGACATAAACGCCATCAATGACAATTTCTGACATATGAGGTTCTTGAGGTCTTGGGTTGGCCCAGTCATAGGTGGAGATTTCAACCACTACCGTTTGTAACTCTGTTCTGTCGGCCAAGTGGGTACCAGAAAACCAGCAGTTAAAATCAAAAATGGGTTCAGACCATTGCTTCTTATGTGGATCTCTCAGTCATACTTGGTTGTCTGACTACTTTAATTATAAAACTTTGATTATCATAGCACAACAAGCTCTAAAATGACTGAAGATTTAAATAGAAAATATTTCCCATATTCAGCAGGAAAAAAGTTCTCTGTAGCATAAAATAGCAAGATGAAAAAAGCATTTTTGTTGAGAGAGACGTGTCCTGGAGGGTTGTATCCAAGGAATCTCAGTGAATATTTCAATGATGAATGAAACACCTTCCAGAAAAAATTGTGAATTTTAGCAATGTGGCTGATATGAAGCAGTGAACGGTGAAACGGACATTGTTGAGCATGTAAAGTTATTTAAATGTCATTGTCATTGCAATGGAATCTAATTGCAAAATTGAGAGTGATTAGAGATCTGAAAGACAACTCCTAACAGATACACATCCACATAAAGAACGCAATATTTGTCCCACAGTCACATGTTAAAATTCAGTCAAAAGAAGAAGTACATTTTGCAGATTATGAATAAAACCTTTGCCTTGTTATCTCTCTATAAAAGCAAGGAATCTCTGTCTGTCTGTGTGTCTGTCTGTGTGTCTGTCTGTGTGTGTGTGTGTGTGTTCCTCAAATATCTCTGCGGATCAGGATCAGACTGACCTGAGACTTACAACATGGCTGCTGCGTAGTTTAAGGGTGTGCGACGTCGGATTTGTTTGGACTGCAATGATACCATTAATAAATTATTTCATAAATGCTTCACCAATTCCGCTAGCATTGTCAACCGTAGCCACCATAGTTACGTGCGCACCAGAGCCAATCACTGCACACCGTAGCCACATGCCCACCAGAGCCTATCACTGCAGAGCTCAAGCCCACGACACACCTTAAGAAACAAGCGGATTTATACCTGCAGCGGCGTGAGCTGGACCGGGATTTTGCCGGCAGTTTGGTCCCGTTCTGTTCTGTGTATCTAAACTGACTGTTGTGGATTAATGAGATTGAACGGGTCCGGGCCGAGTCTGTTAGGGTCGGAGGAGATCCGGACACGCAAGGACAACAAACTGTGGATGTTCGTCTGTAGCTAACTGCTAGCCCACCCCCCCGAGTCGACGGACGTGCCGGTGCGTCACATGACCAATTTAAGATGACGTAGCAGCAAGACGCAGCCTCCGTGAGTCTCGGTTCCGACGTATGTGTTGGTGCTGCCTTCAAACTATATACCAGTTTTTAAATCATGTTGATAGGCCAAGTAAAACCGGACTTTTCGCGAACATTGCGATCACATTTGCCGCGCATTTGGTGCAGGAAGAAAACAGTCAAAACGGGCTTCCCTCACTAAGCAAGGAAGTGTTTGCTTTGTGCTACTCCTTTTCCTATTGGTGGAAAAAGGCACCCCACCAACCAGTCACAAAATTAAACGGCAAACTACGTGTTTGGTTGCTTAAGAACGGGGGGAAGTTGTCGGAGGGACAGTGACAGTGACAATGAGTTTTGAGAGTTGAGAGATTTGTGACATTAAGCGTGTTTGGAGTGTATTGTTAGTGTGTTATGTAGTGTTTAGTTTAGTGTGTAGTGGATTTGTTTTTTTTGTTTAATGAGGCAAAACACTGAGGAGACTGCTGAATGTTCAGCAGGCAGGAAGGAGCTGGGGGACACATATCACTACGTATAACTTTGTAAATTTCAATTTTTTTTTAGCAAACAGCAATTTATATACCTGCATTATAAGTAATAAAAATAGTTCGTTAAACATATTTGTGGTTTTCACAGTAAAAAATCTAAATTTTATCTACTCGGATTTTAATGTTTTTTGTGATTTAAGGTCCATTGTGTTATTACAGTATGTCAGAATGAAAAAATAACTGTACAGTCACACATGTGAGGTTGTGCTGAAAATATTGACACCAAGCAAGGCAAGGTAAATAGTTTTTAAGGTGAAATATAATGGCAAAATCAAAAATAGTCAAAAACGGCCAATTATACCCTGGAATATTGGATTTCACAACAAACCTAAATATCCCTGACGTCCCACCTTCAAACATAGCGTCATTTGGCCATCCATGAAAAAGCAACTTAACCTCCCACTTTTCTATAGGAATACATACTTCCTACGGGCACTGCACTAGTATAACAATAATATATGTCTGAATGAGTGATCAAGGAAGAGAATGGACTTTATACATGTAGCTAACATTTTATTAAATTTCCATAACTGTTTGTTTCCCTAAACATAATGACCATCCAAATATGCCTCAGATTAATTACTACGACAAAAAGTGCTCACAAAAAAGACCTAATGAATCAAGTCTGGGTAAAATGAATTATTCGTATGACTATGACGGAGGGACTTGCTGGGAATTACGCTCTGCTAAGGTATTCTTGTCAGTGTGCTCCAGCTCACACATTGAAATCAAGACATTAACAGCCCCGGCCATTTGGAGGTACATGAAAAATTCAAATCTCATTTAAATTTCCCAGGCAAGTCGATAAGGAAATCTATGCATCAAAATAGCAATCGCCTTAGCGGTAATGACCACATTTTGGTGAAGATCATCCATCACAAAATATGATTTCCCATCTACACTTCATTTCTCTTTTTGTATTGGATGTAGTGGAGATAAAAGGGTGGGTGGGAGAAAAAGAGGACACCTAGCTATAAAGCTACATTTATTTGCAGAGTGATGGAGGTGGAAAAATACCCCAGAGAGGAAACTTCCTATTACTTCATCCCCAAGAGAGATCCATATAGGTCAAATGTGATGCATACTATATCTGAACTGAGGGGTGAGGAGGCAAGCAATCAGGCTCCACTATCTGAGTGACATTGAGTCGGTTGACATCAGAATAGGCTTTGGTCCAAACTGTTACCATGGCATGAAATTAGGTTTTGTTACTCTCTCTCTCTCTCTCTCTCTCTCTCTCTCTCTCTCTCTCTATATATATATATATATATATATATATATATATATATATATATATATATATATATATATATATATATATATATGTGTATATATGTACATGATATCTAACATCTACTTGATAGATGAACTTTGTATTCTGATTGTAAGGATTACTGACATTTCTGCCCAATCCCAATGCTCCTCCTAAAGCTTTAATCCCTGAACCCTAAAGGATTTACTTGTTGGCACCTGGTAAGTGTTTAAGTGTGAAGTGTGCAAAGTGCAAAAATGGTGGCAACAGGAGTGGGACAGCACTTTGCAACATTCCTTTTTTTAAAATATGAAAACATTTAAAATAAACAAGAGAACACAAATACATAAATAGAAACATATTCAGTCTGGGATTCCCGTAGTTCCATATTGTCTCCAAAGCTTAATAGTTTTTCTGTTATTTCATAAACTGAGTGATTTAGGTAGAAAATCAGTTCTATGACAACATATAATCAAAAATGCAAACAGGATACTAGGACTATGGTAAGACAGTGTTTAACGCTGCTACACTAAGATTTGTGGGTAAGGCAAAATCTGCATAAATGCAGACTTACAGAGAGTGGCCATTAACAATTTGACAGTGGACCAAAACAGAACCAGCAACGTCAACGTCTGTGAGTCTGAGAGTGTGGGCATTGGAGAGAGACTTTAGTTTTATTTACAAAATGCCAAGTGTTCTCACCAGCACCTGGTTTACTTTAACTACCTGCCGTTCACACTTAACAGGTAGATAACAGTAGGCTGTCTGAGCCTGTTAGCTGAAAATGCTCCATAGTTCCAGGAGGGGTTGGCTGAGGCCGTTAGTGACAGCCGTTTGGACGTGACCACATAGTCTAAATACAGACTGGATCATGTACAAGGAGCTAAAAGCAGCTTAAAAGTGTAAATAGTTGTTGCATTGGTTGTTGTAATTAGCAGCACTAAAATCCATTTTGGAGAAGTTATTTTAGCCAGCATCAGAATTTTTGTAGAGGTTGTATATTTCTAGACTGTTAACATACTGTATTAATAGTAATTTATTGATTTCTAACAAACAGTTTCAAAGAATGTAGCCTTTAAATGTTTTTAGCTTTGTGATTATTGTCTCCTTCTTTTCTATTGTGTGCGTATCTGTATCTAGGTGGCTAGCTGCTACATACAATTTCTCTTGCAGGAATAAATACAGTTATATATTTTTGTTTATTTAAATAGGTCATATTATGCTAATTAAGGTTAATATTTTTTATAAAATGTATAATAATAATAAAAATGTAGCCAATCAAAGGCAGAGTAGGGCATGCCGAGCAAGGTAGTGTGATTGAAACTAATGGCTCTACAGCTGGTAGCCATGGCTGCGATACATCAAAAAACCTCCCAAACTATAGAAGCAAGGTAGTTTAGTTTCAATAATGAGGCCCCATCCCGATGTGGTCACACTCCAAATTTAGATGGTCAGCTTCCGCATTATGTCCTCCAATGTCCGCCATTCAAAAGCCAGTGTTTCTGGATACAAGTGATCATATCTAAATGGTTACATCTCCTTCCAACTTCTGTCTCTAGTGAATTATGGCCATCATAAAATAGCCCAAGATAGATGATGATTTTCTGCTCCAGAGTTCACTTCAGGGTCAAGGCTCAGAAAACGTTACGCTCACTCTAACTCAGACAGCTCCAAGTGACAAAAACCTCACAGCAAATTTATGCTGCGCAAACAACAAACTGTGGTGCCCCTCTCTAAGTGCCTTCCAGCCAGTAACTGCTCTGATCCTATTACTATATCAACCCGACAATAAGATGTGTGCGAAGCCCACAAAGAGGGGACTACTTCCGTTATGGGTGAGCAGTTTGCAATTCACATAGTGTATTTAAAGGCTGCTGTGTAGGCAAGAAGAACACACTGTTATTGAGTGAGGTCAGGAGTTATGAGGTAAGAGTGAGGGCAGGCTCAAAGAAATCCCCTTAATGTATTTTAAGCCTATTTGTGAATGCAGACAAGACAAGAAAATGGGCTGACCGTATTGCAGCAAATGTCAATGCCAACATACACTTTAACATTGAGAAACAACATATTTTACAATATTTGGTTTACACTTGCAAATGATATACATTTTTTTGATTTTTGAAATTCTGTGCTCTTCAATCCTGCTCCAACACACCTGATTCAAATGAATGGGTCATTTCAGAGGATCTTGATGACGATCTTTTAAATCAGTTTTGCTGGGGCAGGGAAACATCTAAAACATGCAGGGCAGGGAAACAGGAACAGGATTGAAGAACACAGAAAACATATTTTATCAGGGAAAGTTGATAGGCTGCACACAAGGGAACACAAATATTGATTAAAGCAGAGGTTTTAAGCTTTACATATGTACTCCTTACCTGCAATAACAGGAAATGTTTGCTTTAACTCTGCAAAACTCTGAACTTTGGATAAATACTGTATGTCTGTGGGGCTTTGAGAGAGTCAAAGTTCATGAAAACACTGGCCATTCTTATACAGTATATAGCAAAGTGTATAAAAGTCTAATTCAGATATTTGTCGTCATTTGGCAGACAGCTCTTTAACATCATAACCGTGAGGTCACAGCTCAATCATTTTGATGAATAGCTCTGCCATTTGCCCATGTGCTTCCAGTCAGACTGGCCAGTGGAGGCTCATTAGTTGGCTAGTGAGGCTAGTGATGGAGGTCGTTGCCACACAGCGGATGTCAGCAGGGGTCTGTGAACCTGCAGCTACATCCAACTGATGGGTCAGCCTCCAAAACTGTGGGCTGCCACGGAGGAGACAGCCGCCTTAATCAACTGCAAAGTTCACAGCAGCACACAGCATCCAATTAACTGACAGATAAATCACACAGTTGACCACAGATGTCTGAGTTTCAGCTTCATGTGTGCATGATTGTTTGATTCCAAGCATGCCTGTGATGATTCTAGTAACTGCAGGTAACTGTATTGTATATATCTGTTTGAGTTGACAAAGCAACAATTTGCTAAATAAAATTCTAAAAACGTGTTTGTGGACCCGTGGTGAGTAAAACGGTTGTTTTATTCTCAAGAAACATTAGTCCATTGGGGACTTATTATGCTTTTTCATCAATGCTGGTGTTTTATAGGTTCTTGTGCATGTAAATGTTCTTTTAAGCTAAAAAGGCAAACATGCGCCAACAGGAGCTCCTCTCTCCAACAGAAAATACTGTTTCTGAAGTGCCTGAAACACAGTAATTCCTGCCTTCAATTCCATGACTTCTTGACATCACACAATGCCACCATGTCGCACATTTGCATAATGTATGCCTATATTCAAAGTAGAAGCAATGTTAACTAGAAGCTGTTTCTGTTTTTCAGATGCCCAGCAGATTGGGGCAGTATTAGGCCATTATTCCCAGTCTATAAAGCCCTGCCTTTTACCAACAACCTCTCTCTCTCACCTTGCCTATAAATGTTGCTGCTTTACTTCCTCTTCAGGTCTTCCCTTATACTGTTTACATGCATCTCAAACTCACAGACTGCAATTCATTAATCTCAGTCTCTTCAATAAAACACTTTGTTTTACTTCTGGAAACAAGAGTAAGGATCTGACAAATTGTGGGTTCATCCTGGTTAATTTATAGTTACACAGGTTATCTGAGAATGTCATGCCATGACAGTTTGGGTGTGTCTGGTGAGCACTTGGCCTGGTTCAGTATTATTTTGTTTGGTAGATGCTTAGACTTAAGAAGCGGCACCATATTTTCAAGCCTTGGTTGGTTGAGAAGTTTTGTCGTAATCTGAAAAAGGAAATTGTTTGCGCAGTCTTAGGCATTTCCCCTTTTGGTTGCAATTTTCAGTCATTGTCAGACAATTGTCTTGACTGCCCTCAAATCGGCTTTTTAAACTTGCTTGTTTATAGTGTATAAAAACTGGACCAGGGTTGGCTGGGCGGTTACCTGGTAAACTCCTTGGGGGCTAGTTTAGTCTTAACTGCGCATGTTTGGCTTCTGTTGGGTTCATTCTCTGCCTCATTTCTTATGTGGCACACCTGGGCCTGTGTTCCAAATCTATAAAGCCCTGCCTGTTATTAAGTTTCTCTCTCACTCCCTGTAGGCACCGGTTTGGTTTTGTGGCAGCTTTAGTTCAGCGTTTCCCACATACGTTTAGCCTGTTTTGTTGTCTTTGTTTTGCGCACTTGCGTCTTTTTTTGTGGTGGTGAGTGGCTCTGTGGGAACACCCTAAATTTCGTTGTACCTCCATACAGTACAATGACAATAAAGGCTATTCTATTCCTCTATTCTATTCTATTCTATTCTATATACAGGCTCTACTAATGCATTGAGTAACATACAAAGAAACAATACCTAAAAAGTTGTCACCAGCTGCTGCTGTTACAGTCTTCCCATGGGCACATTACGGCATGTATGTATGTATGTATGTATGTATGTATGTTAGTATCAGAAATTCATCTACTCTTAAGGTTATTAAAAATATCTTGACTGTACAATTAATATCATTAGTATAATTTTTTTAAAGTTAAATTATAAAAACTATTACAGACAAATCAGAAACCCATTTGAAGGCAAGCGATTAATGTGCAGTCCTGTCATGTCAATGACTGCAGACCAGGGTTTAGGAGTTGATTTGAAATTGGTGGTGGGCCCAACCAAACAAGACATCCACATCCCCTGGATTGAAGTTCCCTGAACTGAAGAGCCCTGAGTAGAGGACTGAGCATCATAAACATCGTAAACTGCATGAGGCTAAACCTTTGTTTGACTAGTTTATAATTGAACACATTTGTTCCTCTTCAGTTCTTCCCGTTACTTTGTTTCGTTCATTTTTCCACTGAGAGCTTTAAGCAATTCTGTTTTTATATGGTCAAATGGTCATCAGCTAAAATAAAAGCCACTAGTTCCCAGACTCAAACCACTACAGAATATCACTTGTTTGAAATACAACGGTAATTGCTTTATAATAAAAAGGTAATTTTAACTAATGACTAATAACCCATCCTTTGCCCTAAAATCTTTTACTCCACCTCCTCTTGGGACCAGACCTGCAATAACCCTAATGCCTTTTTGTGCTTTCTGTGCTCTGCTCTTTTAAAGATTTGGCTGTCTAAGCAGAGTTGCAATTTTAAAAGTAAACAAAAAAACAAAGAATCAAACACTCAAACTAGTCAATTTGGATGAGAAGCGAGAGCTGATGGAAATTATGGTGAAGATTTTGCATGCGAATCACATGCTGATAGCTCAATGAAAATTATTTAAATGTTTGTCAGCAGGCACAATGGAGCCAATTTAAAAAACTCTCAAATTTTTACAGCATCGAATGGAAAATGTGAAGATGAAGTTAGTCAATGTTAATTTGTCCAATCATGTATAAGTTGCCGTTGTGAATTGATGGGTAAATGGAAGTATAATGTTAGATTTACAACTAATATTATTTACAAAAAAAAACTATTAAACTTACCATTAGAACTGTTAGTTCATAGTTGAATAGTCACTAAATAAACAACTAAGTAAGCTACTTGTAAGTGACCTTGGGGCAAACAATGACAAAGCAGTCTGTTATACACAATCCCATTAAAAAAAAAAATCCCTGTGCAAAAAGCCCATTCAATAACCAGCCGAGCAAGTGCTTTAAAGGCACAAGGCATCCTAATGAGCAGAAACAACAGCATGACACCAGCCTCACAGATGAGTCAGCGTGTGTTTATACACTAATGGCTGTGTATTGTTTTCTGTGCCTCACTGTGTGACTAAACATGCACTGGATTATCTTGTAGCAGCAGTATCATTATCAATATTGTGGAATGCTTTAAAAACACAATTAATTCTTTTGCATTTCACCACATTCACCAAGACCTCAGCAGACTTCTTCCTTCATCATTCCCCAGTTTATAACAGTCAATGGCTGCTGTCCTTTAACTCCCTCACTCCCGCCCCGCCTGCCACAAATCATGTGATCCCTTTCCATTGTCCAATACAATCCAATTATCACCGCCTGGTGTATAGCAGCCAGCTCTGGCCTCGGAGGTGACACGGGGCTCACATCATTTTATGGATTACTGCTAGTTCTGTGGTCATTTAATCACCTGTACCATAAATCTATCCATTTGTCATTCAGTTGTAGATCCCTGCTACTCCCCACGGGTTTGCCCTCTATTAACCACTGTTGGTGGCCAAAGACTCCCCCTGACCTTCGTGGGACTTCCCAGACAAGCATATAAGGAGGAAGATGTGCATGAGGAGTGTAAATCTTATGAAATTGGATGCAATAAGCAAAAGAGGTGGATAAAGCTCTTTGAGACACTTTTGCAGGTATATAAGCAAATTCATCAAGCGCAATCACTTTATCAATAGTCAAATGACTTCTAAGCACAGCATGCAATTTCCGCCACTCCGTCTCTTAATCAACACAAAACAAAGACATAAATAGTGTTGAATCATGGGAGTTGTTGTCTTCATTGTTAATGAACTATTAACATTGCAAATGAAAATGAATGGTGTTAATCTAGCAGGTTTAGAACAATGGAAATGTTTAGGATGATGTAGACGTTTCAATGCAGAAATGTTACATGTTATACTTTTTAATACACAAGAAGCTGGTGGGTGGGGTATTTTCTAAGCATACTTTACTTTTATTCAAATTGTCAGTGCTGCTGAAATGAATCATTCCCTTCTCACTAGGCAGTTATGCAAAATGTTCAGCCTCAGCAAAAGATTGAGGAGCATTTAGCTTATGATTGGCAATTTTGTTTCCACCCTGATTAAAAGCTAAAGCTCTGTTTTAATACATGACACTTAAATAAGTCACTGTCTCTATGGACAAATGAACTGTTTCCTCTATGGCAGGTGAGAGTGCTTTTAGCTGCCCTGCGCTGACTATGTTTTTCTTTCAAATCTAGGCTGTAGCTTTCAAATGGAGGAACAGGCTTTGTCCAGTCAAGTGGAAAATCACTTTCTCCTTGTCACTACCCTACTCTGTAAAAAACCAGGGCCTGTTTTCTGAAGGGAGACTATGGCGGAGAACAACAGCATTGTAACTTGAGATAGCATGGAGAAGCACCAGAGAAGAAGCCTGTGTTATTGCAGTGAGACTTCAGAAGGGAGAAAGCGAATTAGAGAATTTCCACAATGTTTATACCAAACAACCCATAAATTGTGAAATTGTGTCTTTGTTGCTACATAAAATGGGCTTGCCGTGACTCTGTGTTCTATTTTGCATACAATCAAAATCTTGTTATCGCGAATTAGGTGCATTTTTAGTATCCTGTGACAAATGCTCACTTCTTACCACCTGCGGCATTTGTTACGGTCTCCAGAGCCATCAAGGTTAATTGGAATCAGGCGTTAAAAGACGTTCAATATTCTAAAAGTGACAACAAATTATGTTAATGGTGGTTTGAAGTCCTTGTTATCAAGGTGGAATCAATCATGCCAGCGTCCCTCGAGGTCAGCAGCCATACATAGCAATTAGCAATTTGTGTGTGTGTGTGTGTGGGGGGGGGGGGGGGGGGGGGGGGGGGGGGGCGTGTGCGTGTGTGTGTGTGTGTGTGTGTGTGTATCAGGAGTGTTAAATGTCAGACAGAAGCTTATCCTCTCAACAGAAAGAAGATAGAGGATCTACTTGAAATCTTGCCAACTTCATAATCAAGTTCGCATTCATCAGAGGCCAAAACTACGAAATGAAAAAACACTACAGAATGATGTCTGATTCTATATGCTGCCTTCCCTACAAACTATACGGAACTGATTGAATGTAAATGAAAGCCAACTAAGATAATGAGCTGGACATGGCTGTCGATGTCCCACTGAAGCCTGACACAGGATATAGTCCATTAAAATTAACAAGGTCTAAACCGGGACATTTTTTTTTTTTCTTGCAGTCTGACAGAAGCAAACCTGATAGCTGTTTTCTCTGTGGCATCTGGTTCATCTGTTGCAGGAAGATCGTCTGCCAGGATCTCTTCAGGACTTCGAGGGTCATTCAGGAGGGGCTTCTGCTCTTTCCCTTTGATCCCCATCCCTGCCGTGATGGCGTTCCACAAAGCACTCTGGGACTTCGATCCTGCAATACATAAAATAAAAAACAAAAAGAGAACATTTGTATGGTGTAATAGTCATTTGGCATAGTGAATCAAGTTTTCATTTGTTTAACAGGTGGTATTTTGCTTTTTTTTACATTCTTATCCACTTGGCTGTCACAAGCTCAGTAAAAGGAAGTTGGAGGTTGAGCGCCTTTGTAATGCTGCCCCCATGTGGGCGTCTGCTGTCAATGCTAGTTTAGCTTTCAAAATAATAATAATAATAATAATAATAATAATAATAGTATAACTACTACAAATGTCAACTTTTCTTTAAAGGAACCATTGTAGCTCATCACAATTGAATAAACTGAGCAATTACAGATTTAAATTGGTTATGTAAAGTATGTGTCACATGTTTGTATTATATTTTCGAGACAATACAGAGCACAGCCTGGAATATACTGAGAAGATCAACAATTGATAAATTAACCACATATTCACTCCGATAAAGAACCAAAATACCTTTCCCATATATTTTAATGAGAAATTATCCTGTAATACATTGATCCTAACGCTGGAGCCAATAAATTGGAAAAACGGTCAAGCCAAGGCTAGATTTTGAAAGTATGCAGCTGGTAAACCCCGCCCCCTGCACCTCAGCATCTCTCCAAAGCCGCTTCCCCCAAACCATGAACTTGCACCTTCCGACAACTGCCAAATACCGCCGACAGAATCCGAGTCCTCACGAGCGGTAGGAAGAAGAGTGTATCAGTGCTTTGTTTTCATCACAACATCTAACTACAAGTAAGTATTCACCTGTAAATAAACACCTAATACTATCATATTGAACATATACAACAACCACAGCCATTGCTAGCACAGACAGCTGTCAGGCTAGCTTTGTTAGCATTCAGAAATTCAGAAAAGCCAGCAGCTGGCTATGGTAGAAAGGGCAAAGCTTAAACAACAAGATTAGTAGTGGGCCTGCTACATGTTTTTTTTGTTACCTACAGTGATTCACAGACAAACGTGAACACTGTATAGAACACATAAGGATACTATGTTTTACATAGAGCTTCCACAATGAGAGCATCGTTGACTCTGATGACGAAGACACGTCAGAACGAAGTGGAGGCAGAGGCCATGGACGTGGGAGTGCGAAAAGAGCAGATGTTCTCAGAAAAGATGACTGAAGATGTACCTAAACTAGAACATTTCTGTTTTTATTCCCTGATAAACACCACCTACAACTATTTGTGTTTGTACAGTATACTGACCAGGCATGTAACTTGAACACACAAGTGCCCTAATATCACATTTCTTGCCAAGTAGTTTTTCACAATTTGATTTTGTGTTTTGGTGCGTAACAATAAACAAAGTAAGTAGAAAAATGTAAAGAAAGATAAAGGGCTGGTACTCTGTTCCATAAAAACATCCAATCATGTTGCTCATCTATTGCTTTAAAAGCCAGAATTTGAGGACTACGTTTGGATCACATCAAATGTTGGAACTATACCTTGTTTTGCATTATCTCTAACCTGTTTGAATAAAGTCTTGAAAATAACAACCAACCCATCACTGTTCTTTCACTTTACACGATGCACTAATAATAACTGAATTAGGTAATACTCTTGTTTATTAAATTTTTTGGAACACATGTAAACAAATAACACTACAAAAATAGTATACTTTTTTATCATTAAGACAATATACAGTACACTGAGCATAAATAACTGTATACATGAAGGACGTTCAGAGGTTATAAACACAGGTCAGTGTTGGCCAACAGGTAAGGCTGCTGATGTCGGTGCTGTCGCAATCCTCTACAGTTTCGGCAATGATTGTCCTGTAGGAAGAATAGCACAATTACTTATCTGAAAGTAAATAGAGCTCTTCAAGGGCCTTGCAATACCACAGTACTTCACAATATTACTTGTCCAACTCCTGAACTGCTGTGACTGAAAATTCATCATCTCTGCAAAAATTATAATAATTACAGAAAACTGGATAAGGATGGCGAACTAAATGTATTTACAGGGCCCAAATGTACATTTCAATGTGGTTATGTGACATACAGTTACATCTGAATGTGTTTATGGTTCATTTAAATTTCATTGATTCTCTCAAGGACACCACAGGACTGTTGCTATGTAAAAAAAAAACGTAATAATAGATGCCTGGGGTTAGGAGGGTGATGGGAAGCGTGTGTGATAGGTAGCAAGCGATTATTTGAAGCGAGTGGTAGGTGCATTGTGTGCAGCAATTATCGTCAATGTTTCCCACAATTTTACTGTGGTCAGCTGACAGTGAGATCATGAGTTGAAATGCAAAGTCTATTTGTTAAAAACATGTGACTGCTAGGACCAGTACTTGAAGCATTTTCCTGGTGCAGCTAATGAAATGATGCCATTCCTTTTTGTATTGTATCCCTGCTAAGGAGCACATTCATGCAAAGCAAACCAACATGATATGAAAGTACATATATGAAATGTATCCATCAGAGATACATATAACATGAATAACAGTGGTCTGATCCATGTTGCTATCAGCATCAAATTACACTCACCTGTCAGATAGCGACTGAGCAGAAATACTGGAAACAGCAGGACATGGTTCTGCTGTGAACTGATGCTTCAAAGGCTGGAAATGAATGCTTCCCTTTCATGAATATAGGACAGAAAAATAGGCAACATCAGCAAACTTCTTAAACGTCTAGTTTAGAGTCTATATGAATAAACGTCACATAAATACCATCTAAGGACATTTGCTCACAAATACAATGCAAACTATATTCACAGATATATGCAATCTCTCCATGACCTCTGAACAGTGGACTTGGCCTTTCACACGTGTAGCACTCAAGAATTAGTCCACCACTCACATACAGCTCTTCTGGCTAGAGTCCAAACAGCCCAGGGTAGCAGTGCATGTGTGAACACTGCTATATGGATTAGAGCCAAAGTACATGTAAACGTTGGCCTGCCTGTAAACGGTAACATTACATGTAAATATGTTTAATACGGCAGTAGCGTATCATAGCTAGCTAGCTACAAGTTGATTACATAATCAGAGTAATAATACGTTTCACCCACGCAAAACAAACCAGCTCATTACCTGTCCAACAGAGAAACAGTTACCATGGCGTCCGTCTTCAGGCCATCAACTTTATCAGTTGTCTCCATCATTGAACAGCCACTCCAATGTTGACTCTCCTTTCACCTCTTGAGCTATCCAATTTCTCTTTGTTTGTAGACTTCTCCAGTTTGATCTTTCTTAGTTTGCTCTGTTTGGCAGTACAAGCTGCTGTAGTTACAGCTGGTAATGAAAAGTGTGTCTGTACTTTCTCTGCCATTCTTGTCTAAAGACAATGAGCCCACTCCGTCACAGCTTCAGCAATGATGCTAGACTCTGGTCACGCGCTATTAGTGATGGGTGGAGTCAGCGAATGGTGGGCAGGTAAAGGACAGACTGATAGACAGGTAGGCTGTCTCTACAATATATTCGGGCCACTAAAAATGGATTGGATGAAGTTATTAAAGCCCTGTCTTTGCCACTGACCATGGATTTTTTTCTTTTTTTCCCAAAGCATTTTATATTTTGATTGTTGTCTGGATGTTAAGAGATTTTAAACAGATATAATTAAAAATGCTTCTGAACAGAATTACCAACCCCTGCTTTAATTGTTAAATGAATTTAAAAGAATTACAGTAATTTAGCCATTTGACTTATAACGAAGGATGCCTAACACAGAGTGAACATGCAACTTGACTTACGTGCAAAACTGGCTTGTGGTCTGGTTGAGCTTTCCGCATCTTCATTTGCCACTGGAAAAAGACAAACAGATGGAAGAGAAAAGAAGACAATCAAGTGATGCCACTTATGTACACAGTTATCAATGACTTTATATTCATCTGTAAATGTTGTTTTATAACACACACTCACTCTGTGTTGACTACTTCACTTTCTGATATCTATTACTAACCATTAATAAAGTCACACTTCCCTCTACATAACCCAATGTGTGTTACCCTTCAGATCATGAACATTGAGTTATGAGCATGATCACATAAACATAAATGACATATCCTACATGTTGCACTTAATTAATTAATTAGACTTTGCACATCCTGTTCATGATAAATACAAGAAATTAGGATAAACAAAAAAATAGTAAAATATACACACAGTTAAAAATATGTAAGTTGCAAAGTGAACTATTGATGACACAATAATAAATCTGAAGCTGCTTTATAGTAGAATTGTAGATTCAGCAAAACCTATTTGATAATGCATGCTTTTAGATTCTTGAACATTTAGGGCATATTTTTCTCAAATCTAAATCTTTTTACTATTAAAAGACTAATTAAAAGGGCTGAGACAGGAATACTCTATGGAACAAATTTAAATGGATGTTATTCTGTTTTGCAAACCAGCAAAACAACCGGATGACTGTTTCCTACAATTTAGCAAAACTCTTTCACAGAAAAACAACAAAAAACAAAAACAATAAGATACACCTTGACAAAAGGACATCAGGGACAAAGCAGCAGGTGCCAAAGCCCCCTGTTCACCCTACTGTACATGTGCCTGTTTCTATGTCTACAGTTTTTAATGTATTTTATTTTACTGAAATTAAACAAAAGAGATTGTGAAGAAAAAAGCCAATGTGCAATACAGACAGAATCAGGACGGTCATTTACGATGGCGTTAAACCCTTGAACTACCTTCAAGTGTAATTTAAGTGATGGTGAAAGTACTGTAATTGCTGCTGTCACTTCAGAGACTGCTGCCATGCTGGAATCCCTGTCCACTAAACACTGCACACAGTATGTAGAGTTCACACAGAATAAAATATATTTACATCCACTGTCGCAGCAATGTCGAGGGCAAAATTGTATTACTTTAAATACATTTAAAGTATCAAAAAAATAAAAAAATATATACATATATATATATAGTATGCACTTGTATGTTCATATCGGTAGCACTTCTATCATAGCACTTATGCACTTAAAGAATTTTTGACAAATAGCAGTTACAGTCCTCAGACGAGGGCTTGACAATTGTCTCTATATTTCATTTTTGCTCCATCAACGGTGATATGTCGTGGTTTCTCTCTTGTGACAAATGTACTCATTGTAAGTCACTTTGGACAAAAGCATCTGCTAAATGCCCTAAATGTAAATGTAAATTAAACAGAACACAGGTACAGCAAGAAAATAGCAACTGAGTGATATTATGTGGAAAAGGGCATCTCAAAATGAACAACTTGTTGAACTTCACACTTAATCTGGTCAATACACAGCATCAGAAGATTTTTCAGGTTTGTCAAAAATAGAAGGCAGATGCACCTACTGTACACCCACACTGCGCACCCCTGAGCAACAACTGTGCTTTCTCTTTACCACACTGGTGACCAGTGTTTGGGTTGAGCGTTACAAAAACAACGTGTTACAGTAATATATATATATTTTTAGCAGTAACACAGTAATATAACCTGTTACTAATAATATGCTATGATATATTACTACAATTTTGTTACGAAGCGCATTACGTCCGAAGTGAAAAAATTCTTAATGTTTCTTTTAAGAATCAATACACACCAACATGACCATATTAATAAAGGCTCTGTGTGTGTTTAATATTGCCAGGCCAATAGTTCTTTGTCTGTGTGTGACTGAAATGAGCCCTGTTTCACAGGCCTCATGATGAAACCTAATCCTCCAAGCGCACTTACCCATACATTCCTTGTTTTGTGGACTAAAATGATAAGGCATAGAAAAATATATTTTAGTCTTGTCAAAATTAAAAATATGAATTCCTATTTCATAATTTATCAGACTTTGTTCAAGTACATTCCTCTATTTAAAGAGATCTCAGCCATTTCATTGTTCTATAGAGGTTATTTGGGTATTCTGTTAATTAAAGTACCTAAAAAGTAACTAAAAATTAATAATAATGAAGACAATATAATATTATAGCAGACATTAATACTGTAATGTTATATATTACTTTAAAGGAGAACTTCGATCGATTTAAACATGCAGCTTCATTGCTCAAGCTACCCTTGACTTGCCAGTACCGAAGACGCGAAAACATTTGGTCCAGCCATTACAGAGCTCCGTGAATGGAGACTTAGCATTGAACGCTAACAGCATGGGGTCAGAACTTTACACTGTGTTTTAAGCGTCTTAACATGCTCCACATCTCACACCAAAAGGTATGCAACATCAGCAGACACCTTACAACACAGCACTGTAGCGTTTATGACTCACAATGAATAAAAAAGTAGTTAAAACAGTGTGTTTGTGCAAGCAGCTACTTACCTGTTTGTTGACATCCGTGTCTTCCGGTAGCTAGACCAAACTAGTATATCCACCGAGTGTGCACTTAACAGGCTTAACAGGCTATTGTAAGGCTCATGGCTCATGACAGGCTGTAACATGGTCGTGTACATTATGAACAGAAACACGAAAATGCTGGAATACGTTTCCGTCTCCGCCAGTGAGGGAGTAAGCGCACGCTCGACGGATTGACTAGTTTGGTCTAGCTACCGGAAGACACGGATGTCAACAAACAGGTAAGTAGCTCCTTGCACAAACACACTGTTTTAACTACTTTTTTATTCATTTTGAGTCATACACGCTACAGTGCTGTGTGCTAAGGTGTCTGCTGATGTTGCATAACTTTTGGTGTGAGATGTGGAGCATGTTAAGACGCTTAAAACACAGTGTAAAGTTCTGACCCCATGCTGTTAGCGTTCAATGCTAAATCTGCGTTCACGGAGCTCTGTAATGGTTGGACCAAATGTGTTTGCGTCTTCGGTACTGGCAAGTCAAGGGTAGCTTGAGCAATGAAGCTGCATGTTTAAATCGACCGAAGTTCTCCTTTAAAATAAAGGTAACTAGTAATATGTGATATATTGCATTTTGAAAGTAACAGAAAGTGCATTTTGTCTGAAGTTAGGCCTACTTGGTCAGAAATGAACAGCACAGATGAATATTAAGCATTGTCAAATACCAGGTGCCTGAACAGATGCATTCTTTTACAGCTGCTGTAAATGTTTGTGATTATGCTCCACATTTCACAATGTCAAACACCTTAACTGCAATTTTCTTACTGGCCACTAGATTCTGGCTCCATAAAACTTAGACAGTAGAAGTGAAGACTGAAAGTTCAAACATCAATAAACGTTTTCCACTCACAGAAACTCTGAGGTTTAATTTGTGTTATGGTGGTAATCTAAAAAAACAGTCTTTCATAAAGAGCAAGGTTTAAACTGAAAGGGGAGTATATTTTGAAGTATCTGCCTTAATTGCTCAGACTTTCAGGCCATCAACCAGAACTCAATGTCAATCTTAGCAACCTTTTTCACAAAATTAAAAAAAAGATCTATTAACCCAAGCAGTCATCATATTTGCTTGAAATCTTCATGCCTATTCACATCATACCTATTAAGTTTTCTTTAAATTGCCTTTCAGATTTTTTACCATATTTCAGAATTTTACATTTCACATGGCCTTTACATTTTTGTGAGAGGAGGATGATTCATTTTAGTGCTTCATCATTTTGCTATTATTTAATGCAATTCACTTATTAGATAATTTTGTTTTTTTTTTCACAACACTGAAGACACTGATTGTTGTGGTTATTCTAGGCCAGCAACCTATTGTGTCAGCCCAGCCCAACTTCAGTTTTGTGGAGGTGGGGTTGGCATTTTGTTTCTTAATTCTTTCCAGTGCTATGAGTTATATGGTAAAAAAACAGCTTATTTTGAATATGATACTCTTCAGCTGAACTCATCATGTCGAGCTGCATTCTAAGGCACTAACAGGTCTCCTAAATACAGTGTAAATGTTTTTGATGGCTTTGTTGAACACATGAAGAGGAAAAAGCTTTTATTAAATGTCACTTCTGCATTGGACACAGCTGATCAACCTTTTACTAGTCAGTCTACAGAAATGGCTTGGACTCTCTTGCACAGTGTTAAACTGGTCTGAAACTTGTTCAAAGAACAGGGACTAATTTGTGTTGATCCATATTCATGCAAATGAGACACATGGATTCCTCCCAAGGCTCTATTGTCAGGCCTCAACCGTTCAACACATACATGCTTCCACTAAAAAAGATTATGAAAAAACAATAAACCATCTAACCAATAATTATGCAGACACGAACCAGACAAGCACTTAGCAAGTGCATTAAAGAAATTAATCAGTGGGTGCGAGACAATTTCCTCCAATTAAACAAGAGCAGATATAATTGTCTCTGGACGTATAGAAGAGCAATTAGATGTTGTGCTCACTTTCAACTGCTAACATTAAGTCAGGCAGGGTGGTATGATATTTTGATATCCCCTCAAAAGCAGGAGGGATTATATTTGTACTCTCAACAAATAATAATTAGCAATTTAATTACATTTTCTTAACTTACCAAACTGTTATACCTGTTCTAAAACATACTACGACTTCCTTTACTGTAATTCAGCCACTTTGAAAGAAAGTTGATTTTTGAATCTTGTTCCAAACTTGTCAAATACTGATGCATCGTGGTGGCAGTCCACCTGACCAACAATCCCAAAGCATCAGTATTTGACTAGATGTAAAACTCAGAGCATCAATATTTGATGAGTTAGGAAAGAGACTCAAAAATCTCAGCGGGTAGAGCAGGTCGACTAGTGATTGGAAGGTCGCTGGTCACTTGTTCTAACCCTGGCTCCCCTGGGGTGAAAATGAGCTGCATGTCGAAATATCCTTGAGCAAGATACTGAACCCCAAAATTGCTCCTGATGTGCAGTTGGCACCTCCGCCATCAGTAAGGGCCCTGTGATGAGCTGGCGACTCATCCAGAGTGTACCCTGCTTTGGCCCAGAGAGAAACTGGGACTGGCTCCAGTAACCCCCGTGACCCCTTGAAAAAGGGGGGATCCCCACGACCCTCACGTATAAGCCTTACTGTCTTACTTCTTATGAAGTAAGGCAGTAAAATCTGCCCACTATCACCATTACATTTTCTTTATATTTCCTTATCTGTCTTTTATAATTTTGTCGTATGCACTTAATTGCCTTGCTGTGGAAAGGAGCCATACAAAGTAACAGGATCAGGAAAATAAGTATCAGTTTAAACAAAAATTTAACGATTACAGGAGTTTAATGTTTCCTTATCTGTTACAGAGAGCACCCTGACCGACCTCACTGAGGCCAGACTCTGACCCTCAGTCTGGCCCACAGTAGGACTAAATCCAGGATTGAGATGACCATCTGCATGCTCAAAGCTTACTTCCACAACCTGTGGATGTTCAGGCTTATCCCAGAAGGGTCATGTGACATTATTACGGCCTTTGTCGACCCTGAGAGTGACGCAACCTTGAGAATGATAAAAAAGAAGAAAAATACCCTTCCACCACATCCTGCAGATCGCTGAGATTAAAGTGCTGTCTGACAATTTCCCAAAACAATCTAATGGCCCAGCTGTCTTCAAATAAAGATTAATTTGTTTAATTTTATTCATTCTAAGAATTCTTCATTCTTGGAAAGTCAGTGACAAAATGCTTTTATATTATGTTACTATAATTAAAATCTTCCACAGTCTCCCACCCACCTTCAACTCATGTTCCATTAGCTCCATTTCTACTTTTGTCTTTGTGATGTGGAGTCTTTTGTGTTCTGTGTGGAGATTGTATTTTTCCATTCGTGTTCACAGATGAACCTTTACAAGCAGCTGAGGAGCAGATAAGAATGACCTTCAGTTAGGCTTTGGCTACAGTCCTTTTCTATATCCTTCAGTCTGCAGTTCCACATTTATTATAATAGTTTCACAATGAACATCTTGCGGTGCTAAATTGTGCAGAAGAGGTGGGGCTCATGATAACCATTATGATGGAAAGATATGCTTTGTTAGGACTTGGGCTTGCAAGTTTTACTGCAGGATATTCAGGATTTATGTGTATGTTTGTACGACTTATCAAATATCTCCCACTGGCAGAGTATATAGTCTCTTCATCATCTTCCTGTGATGAATTAAAGCAATATTGTTTGATTTAGGCTCATAACAACAATTCGATTTCCACAGTTCTTCCATGTACAGTAAATCAAACTAGAGATGCACCGATCAGGATTTTTGGGGCCGATCACGATCACCTATCACCGAAAGCAGTATCTGCCTGATCCCGATATTGCCGATCACCGATCACAGCGCCAAATCCATAAATTCTTCTATATTGTTGTCTTGTGTAACTAGTAAAAGTATAAAAATTAGGAGAAGAGAAAGTATCATGAATTGACCACCGTTTTATTGCAGGCTGAGGCAATGTGCAATATTTCACACTCTAGAGACTCTCTTAGAGACAACTTAGACTCAGCTTACATAGAGTAACTGTAGCTTACAAGTGGGCATGCATGCAGTCAGGGTGGGAATTTCGTTATTTTAGGGGCAAGTCCATTTGGCCTTCACTTCACATGGATTATGTATTAAAACATTTTTTTAATACCAATGTCAAGTTAATGTTACATTAGAAAACAGATTTTTTAAGTAGGGTTAGGGTGAGGTGATTTTTGTGACACCACACTGAATATTAGTGTTATTGAATATTTCTCCCAATAGAAATTCCCCAAAATTATGGCAAAGCACATTTTTTCCAAACAAAATGTAGAATGTAGAATAACCAGCAGGAGACCACTGATGTGCGGAGTGATTTTGGTGGCACTACACTAGTGAAGTTATTATTTTTTGTAGTTTCTCTTTACGGTGTTGCACTTTGTAGACGGTCCCTGCGCCCTCGTTTCACAGACGGCTGACCATACAGACACGGAGGACTGCTGGTTTTGATAAAAATACGGTTGTAGCTTGTTGTCTACCTTACTACGGTAGGAAAGACCTGTCGTTTGTGTTTTAACAAGGTTTCACTTATGAGTTATTGATCCGGTAAGTTTGAATCTGTGAATATATTTCCAACTTTACCAAACTAAATCCTACCACATAAGTCAGTTATGTATCATGTCAAAACCGGCGCTCGCTCGCTGTGCTCTAAGTTTCGTACGTCTGTTTTGAGACGCTGCTGCTGTTTGAGACGTTTTCACGTGAGATCATCGATGTGATGATGAGACTCCACCTGCGCGAACCGCAAACTCACTGAAGTTACTGTGAGTGACTACTGTGCACTCAGGTGGCTGTAATTTAAGGCAAGCCCACTACGCTGACCGGGCCAGGGGCACAAGGGCAACTGTGGCCATACGATGAGATTTTTTTTTTTCTCACCCTGCATGCAGTCAATGCACTCTATATTGAAACATCATCTGATCGGCCTGGTTTGATCTATATTGAGCACTCCGATCAAAACCGATAGGGGCATTATCGGCCGATTGCGATCGGTTGCCGATCAATCTGTGCATCTCTAAATCAAACCATCAATTACTTTTGGAAGATGAACAAGGTTAGATGAGGAAGTCAGGGTTTTAAAGCGAGGCTGGCAAAAAGACCAAGGGTAACAATCAATGCAAACCTATTATTTACGTTCATTGTTGGCCAGAGAATTTTGAACTAGGTTTATGTCTTATATATTGTTTATGTTTCCAAGCATTGTTTACATCCATCACATCATAGCTGAATAACTAACAAAATGGATATATCGTGCCAATTAACTAGCAGTTTGCTTAGGACATTGACGCCTCCGCTCTGTAACTGTTTACAGGGCGGACTACATTATATATGACTGTGCTATAAACGTGGATGTTGACACAATTGTTTTTCCATTCACACTGCAGTTGCGTTCACTGCTGCCCACATGCTACTGTTATCCAAAAAGTGTATCTGTAGTCTGGATTCACATTCATTAAAATCAGTTGCTCCACTGGAGTGAAGACAGAGGCTCTGCTCTTTTCACGTGGTAAATCTTTTATTAGTGCTCAACTGTCAACCTTTTTTAAAGTTCACAGTGAATGAGTGTTTAGAAACCCAAAAAACATCAACTCAGAGTTCGGGATTTATGGTTTGTTATATCACCCACCTGAAATAACCTCTGTTCATTGCTTTAGACAGTACTAATAAAGAAAAACTTTTATAAACAAAAACAATGTTTGCATCACTTAAATTATTGCCTAATGTCAGGCTGTATACCAAAAGTGTACTGCACCAATTTGTTGCCAAATTTCCAAAAATGTCTGATTCAACAACAAAAAAAGAAGCTTTCTAAATTTTGCAACATGTCTATAAAGAGACACCAAGAAACAGCACTATGGTCGCACCATGGAAACAAGTTTCCTTTGATGTGTTTAAAGTCTGCATGAATCCAAACTTCAACACTTCTATCCCCCCTTTTAGCTGTTTATTCATCCAGGCGTTCCTCTAAGTACTGATGATTTCAACAAAATTAATTGATTTCAAAGCAGTCATTTTCTAACTATGTTTTCACAAGTTAAACATGCATTCAGTCATTCAGGGAAGAGGCATGTGAGACAAAGTTAGACTGTCACATTGTAATGATAGTTATTATACAAAAGTGTTGTCACGATACCAAAATTATGATTTTGGTACGATACCTGCCTAAAATATCTCGATACCGATACTGAAACGATATCACGGCAGAAAACTAAAACATCATCAAAAGTAATGGAATAAAATATTAGATGACAGAATGTGAAACTTAAAATGATTTATTTCTTTTTATTAAAACACTTAAAAAAAAAAAAAAAATATATATATATATATATATATATATATGTACATATATATATATATGTATATGTAAAAGCTGCTGAGCTTTATAGCTACTGAACCTGTTAGAACAACAATGAAATGATTATGCAGCTGTTTAACTTAGCTGCCAATGTGGTAACAAGCATCTCTGTATCCAAGAAGACACGTGTCGTCTTGTTTTGGTCATTTGTCATGTTTGCTCTCAGAGATTATTAAATAACCTGATTTTCCATTAAAACCTCAGTGCTTGTAGTAGAAAAAAATTAACAGCACATTAACTACAATTCTATTCGGCATAAAAATAAATAAATGACATTAACTGTAAGTCTGGCAATTCATAAAATAAGATAATACTTTATTCGCCCCACAAAGGGGAAATTTGCAATTTGCATTTCATGTTGATTCAGTTCAAACCTGGATTATTAGCCTGCAAACTACATTAGTGCACTAAAGTACAACACACATGATGTTAGCTACATGTTTCGCCAAGTTGGACGTGTTGGCTTCTTTGGTCATTACGGATTTAAAGCATCGTTTACAGACGGGCTTTGTGGTGTCCGTGGGCTTGCCCTTACTGTCAGCAACGTAAGCAAAATATTTCCATATTTCGCTCTGTGCATCTGCTTTTTCAACAAGCCTAGGACGGTCAGCAGGAACACTCATGCCACTTTCAGACATGTCTGTCTCACTCTGTGACTGTCCGTCACTGTGAAACCACGCCCACTCTGGCTGCAGGCAGTGAGGAAGCAGAGAGAAGCTGCACAAACAGACACGCTGCCCCGCTGTCACACAAAGTTCATAAAGTACCAATACTAATAAAACGTGAAAAGTATTGTTCTTAACGGCTGGGTACCGCGGTACCTTTCTATTATCGATTTACCGCGCAACACTAATACAATGTGTGTACAGCCAACGGGTGTGTCAAAGTTCACTCTGATATGTTATGTTATATATCATTACATAAACTATACTTTGGCATATTTGATACATTTATTGACTCCCAAGGAAGCAGTGTTGTCAATGAGTTGATTGTCCTGGTGAAATAAAATACATTGAGTTTAATTGTATATAAAATGTAACAAACCAACATAACAGTGCCATCAGGACAATTTGCTGACACAATTGCAAATTGAGGAATACATTAACTATCTGTTCATTAAAAATGCGATAATGGTCAAATGGGATTATCATAATCATAGCAATTGGGGTGTGATGCTTAAAAGTTGAGTGTTAACATCCTGTCAACAACCTTTTGTAATTTAGGTATTTCTCATTACACTTGAATAAATATACCACTCTATGTACTCAAATATTCTCGTAACTTTAAATCATAGTTAGTCATACCAAGTTTTGCCATATTACTAATTTCGTGCACTCAGACTAAGTAGTCAAATTAAAATAATCTATTTAGAATGTAATAACTGCAATTTATTTCCACAGTAAATTTGGAAAAAAACTTCTTTGACGCAAAAGCCCCAAAAAAGCACCACTAAATAGCAGAAAGGAACTATAACAGACTGTCCTGTTTTTATTATGGGTTTCTGTATTTGAGGTGGTGTGCTCTCTTGTTGCTGCTTGTTGCTTAAGTGTATCTTAATTTTATTGAACTAATGAATCACACTGAGATTAAAATCTGTTTTACAAGTGGGACCTAGCCAAAACTGGGTCAGAATAGCAGCATGAGTGCGTGGCAAGACAAGAACATCAAATCATACCATAATATTAGAAAAATAAAGAAGCTGTTGCTGCTAGACAGTCTTATGCAACCTGTCCAGTTAGCTGAACTGTGGCATCTTTTAAGTATGAAGCATATTTGTCGCTAAGTTTGATAAATTTTGTTTCAAAATCTAAATCTGAAACCCGAATACAATTGTGATTTTTGTTAGGAGAAAAAAAGTCAATGTGTCAAGCACTGTTGATCAAGATTTACCAAACCCATCTTAATTTCAATCAGGAAGATTATGTCTGTGCTCATTCATTCACAATTATCTCTCTCTCCACTTCTTAATTAGCTGACTATGGCCATTTACCCCTTCAATTGAACCTACCAGATTTTGCAACCGTTAAATCAACCAATTATGTCTTTGCCGTCAACCTTTAAATCTGTTCTCCTCTTTGCTATTCTCACCAGCGGAGAGGAGAACACCACCAGTTCTTCATTACCCGCGCCCACCTCATCACATCCAGATCTTCAGTCATTCCTCCCCACTCCAACACCACCACCAGAGTCTGGGCTCCATCAGTGGGGTTTCCTATATTACTCATGGTTTCACCTTCCCACAATATAATAGACATCACCTTATCACCAAAGACTCACAGTTTTCATCTGGTGTGCATATATGTGACCAATAATTATTGTACGAGATAATAAACAGACTAAAGAAAGAAGGAAAGAGACAAAAGAGGTTGTCAGCTTATACACTAATTATTTCACATAAAAACCTTGCTTTATTCAGAATTGTTACAAAGCCTAAACTATATTCATCATCACAAGGACACAAATTCAGACATCAACTTAATGATATGCAATCTTCCTCAGTAATTTGGCACTAAGTACAAGATTACAAAAACTTTGAAAGATTACACAACATGTGTAACAAAACAACTTAAGTTCAAAATCTGTTCCACTAGAGCTTTGTAACATCAACAATAACAGAATAAAGCTAACAAGCCTAACACACGACAAAACGCCACAGTTGGAACCCCAGCAGAGGCTGCCAGCTGCAACTGATGCTCAGAGTTTAATGGAGGAGGGAACACAAGGTGTCCAACCAGGCAATGAGGTACTAGCGCTTAGGAGTCACGCTTCAGAGGAGGTGAATGGCAAAACGCTGTGCAGACTGAGACCAAGGCCCAGTGAGCAATTGATTGTGAGACGTGTAGGTTACCATGACAACTGCCATGCTTGTGGACAGTACGGCTGTGGGCCACATGTGAGCGAGGCAGGTTTTTACAGGTAACAGGATGTGTCCATGCAAGTGGAAAATCCAAAGTCTATAATCTGTGGGATCATAAAATATTTTAGTGCTGCTTTTAATGCTTTTCAAATTATATCTGGAAATTATTTCCTGTTTTCATGTCCACCAGCCCTTAACACTGAAACTTTGCCTTTCTTATCACCAAATTCATATTACCTAGATATATGTAGGTGCTCTCTGATGGGTGGGCAGTTTGTGTGCTGGAGACCGTGTATCCTTCCTGTCTCACACTATGAAAAAATAACAACGCAGAGCTCTCTGCACACAGTTCAACCTAGGTAAAACTTCACTGTAGTGCACTATGATAAATATTGCCTGCATCAAGTAGTAAGCTGAACTGACAAGACAAATACAGAGAAGTTGATTTTGGCTGCATTAAGTTTTTAACTGCAAAGTCCCTGACTTGACAATGATTTCAAGAGTAGAACATGTACAGTACCTGGTGTGTACACATACATGCTTGAAAGCAAATTATGTAATTAATATATTCACTATAATATACAGTTTATGAATGTTATTTCTTGCAAAAGGGGCCATTATCCTGTTTTGTTTTAGATTGATTTGTTGTTGTTGTTTTTCTTCAGTTTTTAAGCAAATATTCTAAATGTAGTCTTGCCTTGATTACAAATTTTAGCAGCAAAACCACACAGCAAAATCCATTAAAGCAATGCTAACACATTTTTGGCCACTTAGTGGCATACCATCATGTGAAGTTGTTGTGCTGAATGAATTAACAATCAGTTGATTATTTAAACATTCAGTTGACACAGACTAACATTATAATGTATTTATTGTCATGTTTAGCAGCTAGCTGCTAAATGCTCCACTATAACATTTTTCACCGTTTCATAGTTTTATGTTCACTGCTGTTGGAGTTGGGCTGATTGCCTATGATTTATCAGATTGTGCTGTCTGAACACAGCTGTCTGCTAAGTTTGATCAGAGCAATGAGAGTGATTAAAAATGTTAAAGTATCAGGCTGTTAAACCAAAACAATGAGCTGAAAGATGCTAAAACACATTGGAAATCCATTTCCTGAGGAGGTCCCTGGGGAAACATTTATGGATGATACTGACTTTGTTCAGCGCACCTAGCATAAGTAACAAGGTATCATAATAACTGATGTACCAGCAGCTCTTTCAAGGCTTCAGAAGCATCAGGTAAGTGGGCTAAGCAATAATAACAGTGTAAATAGAATTCATTCAATAAAGTAGCTAACCGAGATTTTTAGATATTAATGACTGTACCGATCGTCCTTACAAAGAGGATTAGCGTCCTGTTTTTCTATTCTTGGAAAACTCCAGTTAACGCAGTAGAAGTCAAGCCCATAATTCGCAAAAAGGTATCACAGTGGCTAGAAATAAGAAAGATAATTGAATTGTTAAATAAATTACATTTGACTGTGACAAAGTGCAGTGCAAGATGGACATGAGTCCCACACACACAAAGTCACTTTCAATGATTGAAAAGGAAGTGGATCAAGCCAAAACAAAAAGTGTATTTAAATAAAAAACTGTGTTTAATGATAGCAGAGAGTTTATGGCCACAGTGAGTGATTTGCCATCTGAGCAATCTAAAACGCTCAGATCGGACAGTAGACCATAAAGTTTTGGAATCTCAAGACAAAGTTGTATGCAAGCTATGCAAGTTACAGCTAGCTATAGCAACCTGAGGGCTATAAAAAGAAAATGTGTTTTTTAGCAGGAAAAATGTAATCATTTTTTTTTGGCCAATTTTGAAAGCACTAATAATCACCTGACCCACTTTTAACATAAACATATATGATTCATGTAGCTTTAATAAAGTCCACAATAGGATTAGAAAACATGGGTGATAAACAGTCTATTCACACGTCTCCAGACCTGTTGCATCCAGCATGAGAGCATAATTGGAATTCAATATTGAATTGACATTCTGTATCTGTGGGTTGAAACTTACAAGCTTGTTGGATTTCTGCTCTCGACCCTGTGATGTCACAGCAGGTGTTTACTGTCAGCTGTGGGAGAGCCCCCTGCTGTTACAAAACTGATTTGGGTGTGGCAAAAAGGGCACAGAGACTTTTCTACCTTATGTGATTTAAAAATAATAAAGCAAAAGCAAAATGTTCATGATATCAGTCTCTATGTTTCAAAATGTTTTCTTTTGTAAACAAAGAGATCTTCATGGTAAAAGTTTTAAGCAAACTTGCGTTTTACTATGATTACCAAACGAGACAGCGCATTCTGTTTACAGTCACACCTGGGACATCAACATTACTGAATACACAAAAAGATTTTCTCATAAACAACCACTAGATTAGAGGACACCGTTCCTCTACAGTCACTCGCACAGAACATCTGCATCGCTCTGTTTCTAACACTGTTTCAACACCCGCTCATGAGAGTTTTTTCACAAGCGCTGCAACAAAAAACAAGTGGCACATAAGTTCATCAACACTCCGGTTGTCAAGACAATAGAATGAATTCAAGGTGACGTCAGCAGCACACAGCTTTACTCTGAACCCTCTTGTTACCATGGTGTAGTTGCATTACAGAGGCAAGCATCAACTTCAGTAAAATGGACTAATGTAGCGAGTTGTGCAGAGAGGCTGAAATGTGATGCGTTTAACGATGTCACAGTGTCAGTGCCTAATGCCTCGTTGCTCTGCCTCATGCACACATGCATTCTGCTCCTGTCACACACACTTTTGTAAATCTAGCTCACATGCAAACACGCTTAACCTTCCCCCCTCGCACTCTGCCTACCCTGCACATTCTTACCGATGGTGATGTTGAAGCCGTCAATACTGAAGGTGGCACTCCGACCCTTCCTAAATCGATGCTTCTTGGAGTTAGCTTCCATCGCTTTGGCACCCTCCGGTCACCCTTGCGCCTTTTAATCTTTTTTAAAGCCTCTCGTCAGTTGCAGTGCTGCTTCAGTTTCGTTAAGGGAGAAAAAGAAATGTAGTCTTCCGACTCCAGTTACTGCTGAGTGCTGGTGGAGAACTGTCAAACTCACCGCTGCTCGTTACAGACACTGAGCTGAAGCATTTCTCGCAAGTCCTTTTCCGCCCCCTTGTCTTTGTTGTACATATCTTTTCTTTCCCTCTCTCCGTTTCTCGCACCTCAACAAGCTCATTTCAAGGAGCTTATGGCTCTTGATTTGTTTTTCTTCTCTCTTTCTCCCTCCACCCCTCCCTCCCTGCTTTCTCTCCTCGCCTCTCTTCCCCAAGAGGTACAGTAGGTGTGTGTGGTGGGTGGCAGTGGTGGTGTTGGTGTTGGACGGGAGGATAGGACATCTCTAGAGGTCTTTAAATGAACATAACTCCTCCTACTGTCAATAAATTATAGAAAAAGCAGTGTGGGCTCAGAGTTGGTATAGCACAGGCACAGTAGTCTGCACTAGTTTTTCTCACGCGCACTAAAACATGCAAAAATTGACTCCAAAATCATATTCTGCCACATGTGCATCGATGCATGAGCACTGAGCGAGGGAAAAAGGTGGAAAGAAAGATAGCTAGAGTGATTATGTGTATTGAGTCAAAACTAGTCGTTAAATCAATGACCACTGCTCTTGCATCTTGCAGGAGTTTTTTACACAGGCACGGGAGGATGAAGCTCATTTGCGGCATACACATTGTCCTATTTCTTTTGAAAGGCAAAGGTTCACAGTTGGTTAAATTTGCACAAACTGCCGGACATTTTTTTTAAATAATTTCCATTTCAATGCACGCTCATCACTGCACCTGACACAAGAGCAAGGACATTGATTTTTTTCATGATTTGCCTATTTAAACTGCCTTTCCTTCACCCAAAACACATCTCCTCACCTCTGCACGTACACACACATATCTGCACACACCAGATCAACAAAGGATAAAAAGCTCCCCTTATTAGCACCATCTGACATTTAGCTACGGATTTTTTTTTTGTGTTTCATTTTCCCCCTTGATTAGTGTCTGTGAGTGCTCTTTATGAAGGCTTCTGGCTTGTTCTCACATCACCTCTTAAATTCAATAGATGTGCACATAACAGCACACGCATAGACCAAAAGTTTAATTTATGTACAAGTCACAAATGCGCTTCTAGTGTAGGCAGTTTAATTCCCTGTTTTTATCGCCTTCTCTTCTATGATAGAACAGTAAAGAAAACCAAATCTCTTTGGCTCTGTCTGCTTTCTGCAGAATTGCTTGTACTTCAATATAATATTGGCCGTAAGTATGTCCTTTGTGTGTGATCCTCTCTTTTTCCACTCTGTTCTTTCCTTGAGCAGTTTTCTAACAGCCACTATTAGTTATGTAATTTACATTCAACATGTATTAGTTGATACAGATATTCACTCAAAAGAAATATTTGACAAGGTTAATATTATCATTATTATAGGTAAATGGTTCACGCTAGTAATTAGAAAAACAAAAACCCTCCTTTTTTTTTTTTTTTTTTATGAGATTAAGAGTTATGTTTCTACTTTACATATGCCAGCTGATGAACACCAGCAAATACAAAAAACATATCAAGCTACATCTCAATTTCTTCTGTTTTGGCTAATAACTTTTTTTTCTTTCTATTAATTCAATTATTTTTGGGTCATCTGGCTGTTTTGTTTATTGGGTCTCAATCTTAAATTGAAACTTGATCTGCTCACTCCGGAAGTGCAAACTTATTTTATTCAAACATACTTCTTGGAACTTTTGACTGGTTATGAAAAAGTCTCAATCTAGTACTAACACACCAAATGAGACCATCAGCGAGAAGATTGTCTATTTTCTATATAATTACTCTTAATGCATCTTGCTCTTTTTTTTAATGGCGGAGAGAGCAGGATGAATTGAGGTGTCCCACTGTGTGAAGCAGCAGAACAACTGACTTTTAACGTAAAATGTATTTATTTATGTTGGCCTTTGTACCAAGCTATGATTTTTTTCTTATAAAGATGAAAAAAAATATCAATGCTGACTTAAACAACAAAATGTCTCTTACTGAGGGACCAAATCTGTTAGCTGTAGCATCACATGTAACCTAGGTGTACGAACAGCACATTAACGAGTTTTCTTCATTTCACCATCATGTTAATTACAAATCTAAAATAGATATATTACCTCATAGATATGCATCCTGCAAACAGCCATGTTTAGAATAGAAAAACAGTATCAAAAAAATTATATTCCATCTTGTTTAGACTGGCTTCCAAAACAATTGCAAGAGTGTGGTGGTGGTCATGCTGCTTTTTGACCACAGGGTTCGCCAGAATCAACAGTTTTTAAGGTTCCATTAAGCTGCTTTAATAATATTTACTGTTTATGTTTATGGATTTATTTTTGTTTCATTCATGTTCTTGTTCTGTTTTGGATCATGAGGTCAAATTTTTTTAATTGTGGAATTTATTTAATTTGCATGTAATACAATCTAAACAATGTGATTGCAAAGACAGGGGACTCTGAAGTATTAACATGTCCCCAATTTAATCAACAGTTCGTACGTGATTATGTGACTACAAATCCCAGTGGCACACCCACTTAAAAAATCTGCATCTGCAATCATACTCCAATGAGTGATCAAACACTGAAATTAGAGTGTAATCTCAAAGGATGATTGCTCACCAGTTATTAAGTAATCATTGATCTGCCAAACAAAGAAAATTAACAAACAAATAAAGAAATTCAGAGTAGAACTATATACAGTAATCAATGCATTATTTTAATCATGGAGTTAAGAGATCTGAGGAAATGGAAATCGATCACTATCAGGAGATATATCCAACTAAAACACAGCCAGTTTGAGCCACGCAGTACAGTTAAAGCAGACACATTATACACTTGTTAGATAATTACACTCATCTCATTTTGTTTTGCGAGCTACAGTAAGAGCTCTTTGTCCTCTCCTTCTCCTGTCACCCTGCTCAGCCCAGCCTTCAATTCACACTCTATGTAGCAATTTGTGAGGGTCCTAATTTTGCAGCACTCTCACTGTGCAGCATCGAGAGCTCGAGGGTAGCTTTTATGTTAATGACGGCATGTGTGGGAATATGCAAACTTTTATTATTTGTTCCCTTTGTCAGCAGACTCCCAGGTAACCATTTGTTTGAAAGGCTTAAACTGGTCACAATGTGCCTTTTAAGCCCTTGTTGCTACATTTAAATATGAATAGCCTATTGAGGCCACAGTTGTTTCAATATGATTAATGGTATCATTATATTACTGCACAGTCCTGACACCAATATTAAATACATTCTTGAACAGTGAGTCTAAAAGAATGTGTGTAATTACCTTGTACGTTAATTAAGGAGTAGGAGGGTGCTAAAGGTCAGGACTGTCTTTGAGCATTTATTCCCTCAGAGTAGGTGTTTGAGTGTCTATATTGATGTCGAAGTTTGCTGCAGTGTGTCCAAAGCTTCCTGCTAAATGTATTTTGGGGTCATAGAGAGAGAGGAAATTGCATAATGCACTTACCTGAAGTACTGTGCTTCTGCTTTATTTTCATGAGGCCACGTTTCCCTGCAACTTTATATATTATCTTGTAAACGGTGATAGTGCAGGCTTTACCAAGAGCATTCTGTTAAAAGCCTCAATAGGTACTAATGTAAGGATGGTGGATGCGTTTGGCAGTTTTCCAGTTTGTCAGTCTATTCAACACTTTAGTCAACAGCACGATTTTTATATTCATGGACAGTGGAGGATGAATCACAATGTTTATGGTAACCCATTAGCTCTCCTCAAGGGCCACCAAGGGGTTAATGTTTTCAGCTGTACACAGTGTATGAAATCAACTTTAGACTCACCCGCCAACTGGAAGATGTAAAAATCCCGCAAAGCATAATTGTTACTAAATAATAAATTCCTTTTTTTTTAAGATAAAAAAGGATAATTTTCAGTTTGAGTTTAATCAACTCAACAAACTTGTACGTGATGTAAGCAAATAAAGGGTTAGGATTGAATTGATTTCAAATCCAGTACTTTGGCTCTAAAGTAGCTGCCTCTCACTGTAGTCACTACTGTGTAGTCTTGCTCAGCGTCCTACCCACTAGGGTTTTCCAACAAGGGTACCTCACGATTCGATTCGATTTCCATTATGGGAGCTTCGATTCTTCGATTCTTCGATTATAACGATTGTTGATTAGATTTGATTATTGGTGCCACGATTCTTTGATTATTGCGATCTTTAATGCTTTTTTCCATACAAGATTGATTGTGTCTTCATCTGTGGCTACATTTGTAAATAAATAGCTTATAAATTAAATCAGTTCCTCTAAAACTACACTCATTAAGTAAATAACAAGGTTTTTTGAACATTTGACTTGTATTTTTCAAAGCCAGAAAATATTTTATTTTATGACTATGTAAACATTTGCACTTTGACCTACTTAACTTTGACCATGGAAAGCTCCACTTACAAGAGAGCCCCCTCTATTGGTGAAAAACACTGAAAACAGTCAAGCCCTGGATTTAATGAGTTCATTAATTAAGTAAACAAGATATGTACTTCCATCAAATTTATTTAATGGAAAATGGAAACTTATTCAGTCTGGAATATGGATAGGATAACTTAACAAAAAAGCTGCCATATTCCAAGGGAATAAATTGCATTCTTCTGAACGAAAGTGCATAATTCAACTGAACTCATGGATTAAAGCAAAAAAAAATCTTTAGACTGAAATGTTTTTTCGAGCTGTAGCCAAGTCATATTCCCAATTTGTAATTTGTTAAACATGTTACAGGGCACGTTACTTGACACGTGCTAAAAAAATAAGATAAGATTTACAGCCTCACCACACACCATGTTCTCTAATGCAGACATCAAGTTTAAATATTTGACCAACATTGTTTTACAGGAGGATGATCTGAACAGCTGTTCTATTCACACTTAAATTGTTTTTTGTCTTTTCAATGTAATTTTCAATCTATGAAATCAAACTGGGCCTTTTTTTTCCCAAGCTTCTCTCAGGTTTCACTCTTTCAAATAATCAACCATCTACAGAACTTTTCAGCCTGTGCCGGAGCCTCTTATCGTTTAACAGAAAAATACATCATACAAACAGCAACTTTTGCAGCCTTGTCAGTCTGATGGCGAGTTATCACCTTTCTGTCATCACTAACATACTGTTAATAATCAAAGAAGCTCTAAGGCTTTACATTTGTTCTATATGTTATAATACAAGATTTCAGCATTGAGCTACAATCAGGCTACATTCATGATTTTGTACAGTCAAACTAACCAAAAACTTCTTATTGATTATTATAAAGTTTCAGGGCGTTCCTGTAACCATGGTAACTCACGGTGCCAGAGGGGAAGGAGAGACGCTGAATGAAGCCGTTTACACAGATACACTCCAGACAAAGTCCAGACTATAGTTGTTATTTCACAGTAGCACACAACAGGAGACTCTCCGTGTCAGACCAGTTCTCACGTGTTGACTAAACTAAAAAACTAATTGGTAACGTAGCAGTGCGACGAGTCCTTGCTAGCTAAGCAGCTAAACTTTAGCGCCACTCTGTGTTTAGATCCCGCCCTGTGTGGGTCACTACACTGTCACTGGTCAGGCGCGCACACGCTGTTAATGATACCATTGGCTGTAGAGTGTGACAATCTGTCAATAAAGATCAGCCAACAGTTGTTGGCTCCTCCGATCTACATTGATCTCATAAGTCGCCTCTGTGAAGTTTGAATGACGGAAATCCGTCGTAGCGATGTGAACTTATTGAGTCTGGAGCTTCAGTACAGTGAGGTGAACACAACACAAACACAGTAGAGCAGAGTGGCACTCACAGGGAGCTTGTAGCGCGGCTCCATGGTGCGCACCACTAACCGAAACTAACATTACTGCTCTGTTTGTTGTGGTCCCACTCACTACACAGTCCGGGCGGCGCGCGCTCTAAGGTTCCGGTTACGTGTTTTTTGTTCCGGTCTTGCAGCAAAGCATTGACGTTAATTAATCGATGCCAAATGATCACGTGATGCATCGCGATGCATCGGCACATCGATGAATTGCACCAACCTCTACTACCACACCACTACCTAGCTGGTTACACATAACAAGTATTAGCCTAACAACACTAAAGGCTGACCTGTGGTGACAACAGAGCTATGTGTCGAAAGGAAGGGAAAAAAAACAGGTATTACAAAAGTTTCAATAAATGTCACAGCTTGCAAGTTACATCGCTGAAAATTCCCAAAGTTATAGCCAACGGGATTTCACTCAACGGCGGCTCATTCATTGTGCTTCAGAGTAAAACACAGCATGCTTCTTGTCTCGTGTCGTTGCAACTCTGCACAGACATTCAAAAAATTCACAATTTTTTGCAAGATATTTGTATAATATATATCGAATACTAGCAAGAAATCTATTGGTAATGTGTAAATACCCTCCAGTGGACAGAATGTATAACAACTCATGTTGATAGTAGCACTGGAAACGCATAACCTTCTGTATACAATTGAAAGGTAGATAGTCAATACTGATAACAGACTACATTTGAAAATTCAAATAGAATTTGAATGTTTAAATTAATAAAGAATGAAATTCAGGTGGGGGTAGATCAGAACATTGACACCACTACAAAGTATGTACACTATCCATTTTGGATTGGCTACTGCATGAAAACTAACAGTAATGTACAGTGGTCCTGAAAGAGACCATAAGCAAGAGTTAAACCAAAGTCTGTAAAAATAAACTATGCTCACAGAGGTATAGACAAGCTGTCAGCTTTGTTTTGTTGTCCCTCATGACAGGAAGAAACAAGGTATCATCAGTACAACATTAGTTCCCCATGGGAAGCACAACACAGTAATTAGTCTAGTAAATATACACATAAGAGTCCACAAGAGTATAACTTGACACTTGTGGACTCGTACGTTTATGAGCATAAACCATTGGTCAATTTCAGAAAGTCCATAAGAGATTAAATAAATCTACAACAACTCTGGTAATCGAACAATCATTAATTACATTTTTAAAGTATAAATGCCAAAAAATCACTGGTTGTTTTGTCTCAAAAATTTTCCTGATGTATTAGCATAGACATTAAATATCTTTTAGTGTTTGTTGTGGGTAATAAGACATTTGAAAATTAATTAAATAAAATTAAAATAATGATTCTCTATAATAATGAATCACTGTTTAGTTAAGAAAGACAACAAAACAATACAGAACTGTCCATTACAAGCCCAGTGACATATGGTGCAGCTGTAACATGTAATAAACAATACTAATATTGGTTTAAAACAGTTGAATCCAGCAGCATCCATTCTATTCATCAAATGAATGTTGTATGATCATCACATGAAGATTCAGCTTTATTCAAACAAGATCACTTTAACATACTGTGTCTCTCCTTTTAAGTGTAATGTATTTCATGTGTATGCTATCTCACACTCTATTGAATATGTTTAAATTTATGTTTTATCTTGTCTTACAGTTTTAAGTTTTAATGCGCTCCCAATTTAATGAGAAAGGTGTCACTCTGGACTGCTGATACAGCATTACATCACACTGTAGATACAAAACGTGTCTCAAGAATTCAGGTTCACACCTGAAATACACAATATATATAATCGTTTGTATGCCAGAGCCCATTTTAAAGGGAGCATGTTGTACAACAGCTCCTCTGAGAGGTGTATCCTATGCCCATACATCTGTTGAGTCTTGTGAAGATCCATTTTCTTCAAGGGTCAATACTCGAGTGACATCACTGTCACTAGGCAACAGGAAGACCTTTCAGACATGTATTGCATACATTACAATGAGGATGACAAGGGGTTAATATAGCAAATAGCACTCATTACGCTGGGTTGCTTTTTTATGTAATGTAAAGGTTATTTCACAGTTTTGTTTTATTTGGCGTCTGATTTCCTCATCCACATCCATGCAGACAGGTTTTGATGAAAAAATGCACAAGTCACAGAACTCATTCCGATCTAATGAGACTTTTGCAAAAGTTACAACTGCTTTTTGAATTTATCTACATTTTTTTTTTTTTTTTTACTATTTTTGAAATAAACTTGAGCTGTTTTTTAACAAACTGATGCTTCAGTGGATTGTTGGTACAAAAACACACCTGCTTGCTTTCGCTGTATATCCATTGAGTATCGCTCAACCTTTGATCTGGTCATCAAACACCAGGACAGGCCATTACCAACCGACATTAATTATTTGTGAAGATAAAGGGGAGGACTAACTTGGGGGTTAGAAATAGCCTCTAGCACCAAATTAATCCCAATTCTCCAACAGTGCAATTTTATTTGTTGGTGAAGTAATCATCCAGTCCAATAAATCAACACATTTAAATGATATGTTTACACTCAGATAAATAAAATATATCAATTATGTGAATCGCTACAATAACTAAACTAACTGGATTATAGTCCTTCATGTTCCTTTCGCCGGCATTCTGCCATCATTTTATTGTGTAAATCATAATGACATAAGATCAGTTTGGGGGCTTTCTGATTGTGTAATCTGTCCCAGTAGCACAAAATGATTCAAGACAACAACGACGCAATCAGACAGAAAAACAAGCTCATTAGAGATCTCCCCTAGACTGTGGAGCGATACACACTTTGGCAGTCCCCACACCACTGTCACCACAGTGACGCAGTCATGTAATTAAGACACAGAGGGTGTCAGGGAGCTCGCCTTTTCCCCTGCTAAATACTCATTAGAGGCACCTTTAAGGGTAATGTTAGCCTGTGTTGGAAACCTGAGGGAAATGAGCTGACAAAACTGAGAGCTACATGAACTGTCATCTGAATCCTGCGGCACCGAGACCCTGAAGGAAAACGAGGAGGAAAAAAAGTCTGGAGCTATATGGCGGACAAGTTTAGCTAATGATTTTTTCACCAGCATGGTTCCAGATCAAAGAGGCAAAAGCAGTTGGGTGAGTATTTGGTCAGCAGGGCAAACAAATGTAAACCTTTTGATTAGGACACAGCGCAGACACCCTCCCAACAGACCAAAGTCACTAATCTGCAATATGTGGAAACAAGTTCTGCTCTTTATATCAAACGGTCACACATGTAGTGCTAGGAGACGCAACAGACTGGGCGAATTATTACACTGGTCACACAAGCCACACAGCTCAGACACCAGAGCTAAACACTTGCCATGGGTGTTGATTATTAAAAAAATACCAAATTCAGTAAATCATGCTGTCATTCTGTTGCCATTTTTCCATAGTTGATGCATATAAAAAGACAGTGATATCTTTACCTAAGTATAGCTTCTATGCAAAATAGTTCATCCATCAGCTATTACAAACAAAACGTATTTTCGCACAAATTTTCATATGCAGCTCTTCTGAAATATCAAGAGACTGAAATATTATCAACATTTAATAATTCAATTGTATTAATATCTGCTGATTCAGAGTTTGAAAATAATACATTTCATAACAGCAAAAAAATGTACAACCACCAGCACCTTAGCCCTGGTCACACTGCGCTGCCCCACCACTTCCAGTAAAAGTGATTTTCAGTTGCTTATTCCTACAGTAATTGCTTAATAATCGCAACTGAGGCAACTTATTCATAAGATATAGTTAAGACAAAACAACGCAATTAAAGGTGCCCTGAGTTATCTTGTGAACAGACAAAGTTGATTTAAAGCAGCAAAACATGGCAGAAACATAGTCGATTGTTGAGTCATGATGCTTTGGGATGTGGCTCAGGTCCACCGCCAGCCCAAAGCGCCAGCGTACATGATATCTTTATTTTAAGTCAAGTATAACTTTGGCAATTTGTGGTCAGTATCTTTTCGAAGATGCTCTGATGTGAAGCTGGGATTTCAGGGTAGTGAACCAATGTCCCAGAAGTACAAAATTGCAAACACCCAAACACAATTAAGTAATTTTGTACATGATACAGGGTTTCGAAAATCCACACTCAACACAGACTGGAGTTATCTTTTCTTTGTTGACCTCCTCGCTTCCTTGACCTGCATCTATAGGTGCTTCTACCACCATGAGGCAGAGATGAAAGCATGAGAGGTGAAAAGAAACTAACAGATGGAAAACATATTTGCCATGTGGGACACACTTGCTGGATCCAGTGTCATTTCAAATTGACATCAATAACTTATGGCATGTGTCACAGCTGCATCCCATGTCACTGGGCTTGTAATGGCTTGCCCTGTATTCTTTTTTTTTGTTTTCAAAGCTTGGTTTTAGTTCTTGGCTATGATAAAACAATATGCGTTTATAATTTCCTTATAAACAGAATATGACATGTTGAAATTAAATGTAAAAGAAAAGGCATTGTGCTCCATTAAAATTCAACAGTTTGACGTACAATGCCTCACTGATTCTCAAAACCAAACACACAAAACACTATTTATCAAAGATTTTATGACTAAAGATTATTCCAACTTTGCATATTAAATGCTAAAATGTTTAGTCAGCTCTACACCAGACTATAGCCATTGATAAACAGACGTCCCAATAGGCTTGTTGTATTAAAAACATTTGAACACATTAGTCATTCATTGATCTGTGTTGCCTCTGTACCGTATTATGTTTTTGTAGTATCCTATTACAAAATAGATTTCCATCCAAGAAGCCAGCTGGTGCCTCTTAACTTATTAATGAAGAATGCATCATCATGTGCGAGTAGACGCAGCAGCAGTAATTTTAGTATACATTAGTGTCAGTGTGCATTCCAAAAAACATTAATCATTTATTACATTATATGAACATATTCAGAAGTGTTCACATATCATTTTCCACAGTGATGGTGAAAATTTATACATGATGCTTTTTCTGGAGGACTCACTAGTTATTAGCTTAATTATGTTCTGAAAATGTTGGTAACAATTTACTTGATGGCCCTTTATTAAGATACTAGATTAAATGTTAGAAGATATAAGTGTGTACCTATGTAACGACTAAAACTCCTGAGGGTACTCATGAGGCTGGGCTCCAGACTAATTTTTATACTGGTTGCATTGGTGCCCCAGCACTTAATTTAGGTGCTCCCAATAAAAAATGTATTTAAGGTTTACGATCTATTCCACAGAAATTTGTTTTTAGGCTAACAATTGTAAAAAAAAGGCAAATGTCTATACACCCATTCGGCGTTAAAAATACTTATATTCATTTTTTAACTTGACTTGCTGAATATCAAGCACACTGGTGCGAGCAATGAGAATGTTTCATTGCACTTGACAGATTTTTGGCCGCATCTGCAATTAAATTAGTCGAATGTGGGGTTCTGTGAAGTGAGGTTGGTGTATCGATGATTGACAAGGGAGTAAACCCAGTTGTAATTATGGAAAATATGTGTGCATAGGAGAAGATATCGTCGCTGGAAAAATACTGTAAATGTATAAACACTTAAAAATGTCCTTACATCTGCTAACAACTACGTTATAGTGTATCATAACCCATTATTTAAATGTTAATATACTGTTATTAAGTGTTATTAGGTTGGCTTAAAGTGTTACCCAAATATTAAATCCTGTATATAGAAAAAGTATTCTTTGGAAATGAATTGAGTCTGTGTTTCTAAATAAATACATTTTCAGTATGCTGCTTACAAGCTTTACTTACTTTATTCATCATTAGAGTGTTGTTCAATGTTTCACTTCCAAATAAAAGTGTTTTTACACTGCTCAAAAAACAGTGGCACATTGTGTGCATTCAGTAAATAAATCATAAAAGTATAGAGGAATCAGGAAATTGAACCAAATGTGTGACACTACAGTCTCAAACACAACTTTACTCCACTGTTTCTCATACAAAGGTGCTATGGATGGAAATGCCATACAGTATGACTACAATATGCGATAAGCGTGACTGCAGCTCCTAGCACGCCACAGGTAACTCCTGAATGTGACCTAGTTCTTGTGCCAGTATTGCAATCAACAACAGGGTAATTGCAGCTCTTCAACATCACTATTATTACAAAATCTCTCCAGTAGTTTATATTTACACCTGACTGTGAGGATTGACTGTAAGACACTTTTCATAAAGCTTCTGCTACGCTGCTCATGTATTGTGGATAGCTGAAACACCCTTGACAGTTTAAAACGAACCATCTGTTTCAATTGTGTGGTTGTGTGGTCTCATTTGGTACATCAGCTCAGACCAGAGCTACAATTGAAGGTTATTAGAGCTGATGTCAAACTGTTCTTTTAACTCAAGAACTCAGCAGTAGTTAAGATCTCTACACCTCAGGGACTGTCTAACACTGAACACCCAGAAGGTAACCTGATCGAGAGGAAAGTGTCTGCGGTTTGTTCCTCGGGAGGAAGCAGATGAGTGTATCGTCAGAGGAGAGTCGGAGGGGAGACTCCTCAACACACAGTAACATCACTGGGGACAGGAGAGGAAACTCAATGGGAGTCTACACTGTCATACAGTCATGGAAACGCCACAGTACAGATGGTATTTAAGGAGTCAGCCAGGGAGAAGTATTTTCCTCTGGGACGGATATGTAGGGAGATGGAGCTGGAGGTGGCAGGAGTGGTGAGAGTTCAAGATAAACAGGATGAACTGAAGGAAACACTGAGCAACACACAGGACAAAGCTAAACAAATTAACTATATTTAACAAAATAACATTTTACAGTTAAAAGGGATTTCTACATGAGCTGCACAACAGATTCAAGCTGAATTGGGGTTATTTCACTGAAATGTGAACTGCTGGATAAACGTTGTATTGTGTACTGTATCTCCCATATCGCCACTTTTTTTAATATGTTACCTCATTTCTTGTGTGCTATCACCTGACAACTGTTGCTGATAAGCAAAAACTCTGTACCATCTTTTTCCAATAAAAACAACACAGATCATCTCCCGAACATAGCAGTTTCTCATGTGAATTTGTTAAAATGAATAGGACTGCAATTTGGTTTATTTCAGTCTGAGGGACAGGACACCATGAACATCAAAGAGATGCTTTGGTAGTGGAGATATGTTGCATTGAGGCTGGTCTTCAAAGAGCTCGGCATTCATTCAGTGAATACCTTTTTTTTTCCAATAGCATATTCACAGTAATCCTCTGAAGTGACCAGTTGCTCTCATCTACAGATACATCCATGAGCTGAACCACTGAGATGTGCAGCATAAAGTGACACAGCTGCTGTGTTTGAGGCCAGGATGCTCACAAAAACTGGGACATTTCCCTTTAATGAGAAAGTTCTTTTGTAATTTTCTAAATTAACCCAGGGGGTGGCCCTTTAACAACCATGCAAGCATTTATATAGAGAGTATGACCTTCAGTTGGTGCCAATTCACCAGCCTGTTACACTGTAACTGAGTACTCATGTGCTTCAATTATGTACAATTTTAGATACCTTTCTTAAGGGGCACTATGTAGTTTTTGGAAAGAAAAGCAAACTCAGAATTGAATTATTCACAGGATTAACGAGGTAATACAAACTCAGAAAAATGTTATCTTTTCCATAAGTGAATAATGAATAAATAAGCTGTGCAGTTTGAAGCTAGAAAATCAGCAGGATCTGACAAATACAAAATGAACGATAATTAGACTTGTGTTAATGATGTAGTTGTAGTTTTTTAATCAGAAGAGAAAGATCTTCATTAAATTACTTTTTATGCATAAACAAAATAAATCAACAAACTCTCTTTGGTGTCATGACTGAATAAACTGAATAAACAATCTGACCTTAAAGGAATACACAGTTTCACACTGTTTACTTAGTTAATATTTGTCGGACCCTGCCACCTTTCTAGCTTCAACTTGTTTATCAGTTAAATATTAAAAATCTGAGTTTGAATCTCTTCTCCAAAGCTACATAGAGTCATAGTCAGTTTGGTTATTCAGTTCATTTAGTCATGGAAACAAACAGTTTGTTGATTTAGTTTGTTAAGGCAGACACAAAACAGACAATGAAGACCTCACCCCTCTGATAAACACATGTCATACTGCTTTACTTTGTTTATATGTGGCGGACCCTGCCACCTTTTCGGCTTCAAACACTGTTCTGAGGACTTCATTTTCCTCTCAGAACAGCTTAGTTATGGAAAAGATGTTTGAAATCTCTTCTCCAAAGCTACACAGTGCCCCTCTAAAGTGTGGACTCGAGCTTGCTGTTCAACTCACCACTTTGCTGCGCTTCGTTGGTCTTTTTCTTGGAACTTTCTCGGCCTTTGTCTGAGTCTTGTCTGCTCAGGACCTCGGACAGCGACTGGCGAGAACTCTGCCTGCAGGTTTGGCTGGCGACGTTGAACCGTGCGCTCTTCTTCCTGGCCCGGTCCGACTCCGGGGCGGATTGGCTCCTCTCCGGGTCATGGTTCTCCGGCTCCGAACCCACTTTCACCAACGCGTTTCTTGTCCTTGTTAGAGCAGAAGTCACCGAGCCCATCACCACAAAAGAAAAAAGGTAAAAAGCTTCAGTCGGAAACGGTTACTCTGAGTTTCATCTTACTCGAACCTGTTGAAACTTGAATCCATTTTTGTTTGTGTATTCTACTCGCCAAATACAACCAACAGAGCGCCGTTGAGGGGGGGGGAAACAACACCCACCTCCGTCTCTCAGAAACTGTTCGCTTGTAACTTCATTTTAAGCCACGTTAACCGACGTATCAAGATGAGAAGAAGCGGAAAAACAGAGTTTAAACGGATCATGTCGGCATCCCCCTCCACTCGCGTTTCCTCCGGCAGACACGTCACAAGGACGAAGTTGCTCTTGTCGACAAACACACTGATCTCTCGGGGCAGACCGACGAAAACAAGCGACATTAATTAACTGGCAGCTATCCCTGGTTATTAAAATGAGCACATATACAGCTGCACTCACGTTAGTGTGCCTAACACTGTTTGTTTTATAATCACAATTAGCCAAGAATTTTCCTTTGTTGAAATCGCGTTTTTAACGTATGTTGGGGTCAATTATCGCGAGATCTGACCCGAGTCCAATAAACAAGTTCCAAATTGTGATTTAATGAAGCTTCTGGCTACTTGTGACAGAACGTATCCTGCTGTTCAGTAAATGAGCCACCTCTGCATGTGGTTCAGTTGACACCAATCACCGACAGATGGCAGTCAAGTACAGCAGGCTCTCAAGTGAATTCAGTGCAGAGCCAATTTTTGGTCAGAGCTGCAGCATTTTCTCTCAAGCTTTTCTACTGATACTGACCAAAATGTCTGTTGTAACACTGCCACATTAGATCTCCCTGGAAACATCAATATCTTGATGTTGACATTATTCAAGATTCAAGATTTCTTCATTGCCATTATACCCAGGGACAACGAAAACCGTTGGCATTCTCTCTGCAGTAAATAAATAAGATAATAAAAATAAGTAAACAATAAATATAATGTAGAATAAAGACAATTAGGCAAAAGCTAACAAAGAGAGCATAAAAACAATTAATAAGTAAACGCAGCATCAATGAGCTGCAAGATTTTGACCTGTAAATCTCCTTACATTTTAAGGTCAAGATTAATATGCTCGTTATTTTTTACTGAAGGTCATCTTTCTTCAGTGGTGGAAAAAGCATTTAAATCCTCTTCTTACATGAGCATAGCAATACAATAATGAAAAATAACTCAATTACAGTAACTACAATTACATTCAACATATTAACCAAATAAATGAGTATGCAGTATTATCTGCAAAACGCACTTAATGCACTATAACTAATAAGTACTTGATGCATTGTTTATCAACCAGTCATACTTTTAACATGCAATACTATTCTGAAAAGTTTACTATAACTGTCAGATAAAGAAGTAGCTGTAGTTCTTGAGTACATGTACTGTTATCTTATCCAGATCTTATTATGCAACGTCAGTGTTACAACATTTTGGTTGAACTTTTGAACAGATCATTTTGTAGTAAGGACATTTAATTTTGTTCTCTAAGTTGAGTGTCAAACATTCTTACCTCGATGTCAGTTTATTTCTGGGGTTTTCAGTCATGTCACGTGTCATGATCTTTATTATCAGACGGAGTTTTGTGTGGTTGTCATGAACTTGTACATGTTTCAGTTTACCTTTTGGTCTGAACACTTATTCATCCTTGTTAGTTTTAAAGCTGAGCTTCAAAAGTTCACACCTGACTTTGCAAACAGCAGCTGACAACACGATTTCATTTCAGGATCAAATCAGCAGCTGTAATTAAGACTTAACGTATGTAATATATATTTTATGTATATGTGGATTTGAATACACTTTCTGTGATGAAACAAATAATCTAGAGGCAAAATTCTTGTCAGATGTGGGACCCAGAGGCAAAATCTCATAAAATGGGGGTCCTTGGTCTAATTCGTTCCAGTTTAAGGGTCCTTGATGTGAATCAGTTTGTGCACTACTGATTTATAGATACACTTGTAAAACCTAATGCAGTCTAATGCAAAGATGATGATTTCTCTTGGAATTACATTTGTAGGGCCACTTTCACTGATGATGTTGCACTGGATTGTTTGAAATTACTTAATATTTTGTCCCTCCTGTGTATAAATACCATCAAGCTAAGGTCAGCAGGGTGTGGTAAGCTGTGGAATCAACCTGAGAAGGAACGGACCACTCATTAAAAGGAGCGACTGAAAGAAAATTTACCAACATAGATCATAAAGTATCCCATCAACTTTACATATAAGATGTACTGCAGGTCAACTTATCTGCTTTCAGTAAGGATGTTTTGTTTTAATATTTAATCCTACTTGAATCTATCTATCTATCTATCTATCTATCTATCTATCTATCTATCTATCTATCTATTTCATTTCCAGTTCCTGTTCATTGTAAACATATAAATACAGCAGGACAAATTAATTTCCAAATCAGTTTTGTTTCTTGAAACATCTGTTGCATGTAATAGTTTTATCTCATTGAGAAAATGGAAGATTTCACAATTGAATTGCTTTTTTCTTATGAGGAACTGTTCAACCTAATGCTACTAAAGCATTACAACTCATGCACAGGATTGAATTACAGTCTCAATGTTTTATTGCTGCATACAGGCAATTGTGACATCTTTAGCATACATGTTTCCTGGAGTGTGCATGCTGTATTGATCGAAAATACTACTTTGGTTACAAAGAAAGATTTTTGTAGACCTCAATAAGGATTTCTATGTTGTGCTGATCTCATTATTGTGTCTAAACAAATGTGACAAAAGAGAATACTTTCAGCAGAGGAGAGGAAGCAAAATACAGTCTGTGTCAACTAACAGGCTCACTGGATCATCACATATAAAGGCACTTTAAGAAGCTGTTTGCTTTTTGTGTGTTGTTGGTTTGTTTGCTTGCTTGTAGCCCTGGTGAATTGTGTTTTTCTTCATATTGCTTTTGTTGATCGTTTGGCAAAGACAAATACATTATCACTCCATGTCATCGTGGTTCTGGGTCGACTCGTTGATCACCTGAACGAGGACATAGAGGACAAAGAAAAGGGGATGAGTCTGAGCTCAGAAGACCATCAGGAAATTACTTCATTGATTGGAAATCACTTGAAGTGGACTGTACCTGACCATCCCTAGTCTCAATGGTCTTGATGAGAACCTTCTTGGTTGTAGTTTCAATATGAGGTTTGGAGTCCATCATTGTTTCTAAAAAAGAGAGAAACAGTTTGTTCTATTATTAGCGTGCAATATATTTATCACATTCCTGCGGTGATGTCAACATGCAGACTTGTGATCCTACCTCTCAGGTTTAGAGATGAGAAGCTAGCCAGTGGGGTGGTGATTCTGAAAGTAGAGACAGTAACAGTCACATGCTATGATCTGCATCTCCGTTGAATCACATGAATGCTGAGACAAAGGTCATCATGCGTTACCTGCTCTCTTCTCCTTCCAGCAGCTTCCTGTAGGTGGCAATCTCGATGTCCAGGGCCATCTTGACATTTAGGAGGTCCTGGTACTCCCGGAGGTGACGGGCCATCTCGTCCTTCATGTTGTGAATGTCCTCCTCCAGACGTCCGATGGTGTCTTGGTAACCGCCTGTCTCCAGGGAGAAGTTCTCTTCCATCTCTCTCATCTGGCGATCCAAGGACTCATTCTGGGACAGCAGTCAAGAGGGAGCAAAATGACACTCATGGCGGTGAATAAAAATGAAAAGACAAGAGTGAATTCTTTGCTGTGTCATTGTTCAAACAAATGCTTTGTTTCTGGGACTTTTTGTGCTCCACTGGTTCATCTCAAGCTATTTTTGGATTGAAAACATTGGTCTTTTTTGTATTATTTACTTGTATGCTGCAGTGTGTATACTCACAGTTCCTTTGAGGGCATCCACCTCACAGGTAAGCGCCTGAACCTGACGTCTATAGTCATTGGCCTCTTGCTTGGCCACTCTCAAAGCATCATTATTCCTGGCCGCGGCTTCAGTGAGGTCAGCAAACTGGTAATCATAGCGACAAACATCGACAGAGGGAGAAAAACTGTTCAATAAATGATGAGTCAGAGGTTGAGGCAGAGCGAATATGGCAGTTAGTGTGAAGTGTGTAAGTGATGAAAGATGTGGCCAAAAAAGGGACTTGCAGACATGACGCCACACTTTGGTGAAGCAGTTTTGATGCTTGCTCAAGGTCATAAAGACAAAAAAGACACACTGTACTGATCTGCTGAGCTGCTTTTAGTATAAATGCCTTCTTTTTATAGAAAAATAACACTTGCATTATATCCTAATCTTTAGCAGCAGTTTTTTTTGTCCATCAAGTCCAGGGGGAAATATTTTCTTGGCTGCTGAATGCTCGTTGATCTTTTCTTTTTTTTTTTAAGGTTATAAGAAAAGGAAGTCTCTATTTGACTGCAGTTCTCATAGTACTTGAGCAGTTGATTTAATGCCCTATTAAAGAGAAAATAATAGTTGTAGTTGATTTTGACTAACACCAGCTGATTTTTCGGCCACATGGGGGCACTGGAAACATGCTCTAAACACAACACTTGACACATCATTACTTTTTTAAGTTGATAGATCGAACTTATTAGCTGGCAGTTGTCAGTTTGTCACAACAGTTTAATTCATCCGAATTTCTGTTTCTTGACCCTAGAATAAAGTCCTAAGTGAAATATTTTCTTAGCTGCTAAATGCTAAACTCTGTTCACAAGTTGCACGCAGGTCGGGCACAGAGGCTGCGTAGATACTTTTAAGCTTGAACAACTACTAGTGTTGTCAGAAATATCCAAATTTCCTTAAACATTGATACTGAATATTTGGAATCCTCTCAAGACTCATTTTAGGCAGCAACAATGCACCAGTACCAGCTGTGCTTTCTCACCCTCTCTTCTTTCCGACAGCAGTTTGACACATGCAAATTATTTTGAATGGGTTACGCTAAAGAGAGAAGACAATTGTTTTTGAAGAAAACATGATATTATTCAATGTGATACAAATTTAAAGTTGCTGCAAGTGATATATTTGTATTAACTTAAGTGTTAAATAGCTCTATATTCCTACAGCAAGCACTTTGTTTGGTCAGTAACCAACAAACTCTCTCCTCCCCCAACTCGTGCAGTAAAAGAACAAAGAAATGTGAATGACTACGGAGACGGTAGAGTTCTCCTGTTAGCTGACATCAGTTTTTTGGAGCTTCCTAATCTCTTGAACATACTCTCAAAACTTGTGCAAAATCTTTACCTTGGATTTGTACCATTCCTCAGACTCGTGGATGTTTTTGGAGGCCAGGTTCTCATATTGCAGGCGGACGTCCCTCAGAGCAGCTGTCAGGTCAGGTTTGGCCATCTCCATGTCCACCTGCACATGCTGCTGCTGCTGCATCTGACTCTGCAGCTCCAGCATTTCCTGCAGTATAATCAATAGAACAGGCATGTGCAATTTTGCCAACTCAGATGGTATTCATCAGGGACATTATTACGAGTACGTCATCAATCTATTTTAAGGTTCTTGCGTATACTTTTCCATGACTTTCCTGTCAGTGTAAAATTGCTCTGAAGCATCAAACCTGGCCGCTTTATTCCAGCCAGCTTAACAAATACCTCAAATGATTTGGCCCCATATGCTTGTAGTTTGCCTTTATCTTGTTAGGCAGTGCACACACAGTGTTTTCTTTAAACTAGAGTCAGCTTCGGACACAAAAAGAGGAAGCTTACCTCATCATGCAGCTTCTTGAGGAAGTTGATTTCATCCTGGAGTGATTCTACCTTCCGCTCCAGGTCCAGTCTGGCGAGAGCAGCGTTGTCCACATCCTGTGTGGTGACACCGACTCTTAATGAGCTGACTTGTGAAGGTGACATGAATTGGACATTATGTGTTTGCTGACGTGGAAAAAAACAAACGCTCTTTCGCATTGCTGCATAGGCACACTCACACAACGCCCGCGTACACAAAGTGACCTTTTGTGTAGCGAAGCAAGGTCACTCTCGCATGCATCCAATAACACTCGACTGTAGACATGTGACAAGTGTCCTTGCAGATGTCAATTAGGTGTTTTCCTGTGTCTTTCACGTGTCGTGCACACCGCAGCACCTTTCAGGCCACAGTGCTCAAATACATCATTTGCACTTTAGACACTTTAGAGGGAAATATGTTGTACTTCACTACATTTCTTTATATCTATAGTCACTAATCACTTTTCAGATAAAGATTTTACCTTCAAAACATATGCTGAGCTCCTAAGTGTTTGGACAAACTCAAACATAAAGTACTAAAACCAAAAATACAATATATCATTGGTGATATAATACTGATATAAAACTGTTTCAGCATAAAATGTGCTATTACTTGTGACACTTTGCATTATGTAATAATTGGCCACCGGTACTCATACTCAATACAACTAGGGGGCTGGGTAACCGCTAACTGCGACATGCTAGCTGGCTCAGTTAGCCGTGCAGCTAGCGGTCCCGACTGACCAGGACGGGCTGGGGCTAGCTGTCTAATAAGTCAGCATGCTGACTTTAAAAATATCTCTGCAACACAAAATACACAACACAACACAAAATCATTTCTTCGATTTCTGTTGAAATAACTTTTATTCATTTTTGGATGTTTCCGACTCGAATACTAACTTATTGCATCGTTAAGTAATTGTGCATACTTTTACTTCTTACTTAGTTTTATCTCTACTAGGACATCAGCGTGGTCGATTATCAATTACAGATTCATCGCATTTAGAAGTGTGCTGTTTTGGCTCTGACGCAGCATCTCCTCTCTGTGTCTGTGGTCCCGCCCACAATGCTATCTGGTTGGTTTAATGCCACGTCAAAGTCAAAGCCTATTAACACCGGAAAATCTGAATTGGTAGTGTAACTAAAGTTTGTCAATAAATGTAGTGAAGTGGAAGGATAAAGCAGCATAAAATGGAAATACCCAGGTATAAAAAAACTCAAAAGTTTGGCACTAAGATAAATTGTTTCACTGTTAATGTATATCGGCTCGAAATATCTTATATCAGTCTCCTAGATTACAAATGATCAGTACTGTTATAAGTCCTGGTTAACCAACATCGGTCGATCGCTAACAGACCCTTTTGTGGCGACATTTTGACATGTCGAAAAAGGAAAATCACAGGTGGAATTTATAAAATGAATGATGGCTCCATTCCATTTAGGTGAGGTATTTGAAGGGCTCCGATAATGTGCATGCTCACTCTTTGACATGACTTACTGGGACACTTAATATAACCAAGCCGGCGTTAACTTCATCAGCATTGGTCACAGTGCTCTTCCTGCTTTGATAGGTCAGACTGTGTGCTGTGAAAAGGGCCTATTTTTACGTTCTTCTTTAGCAAAAAGGATCTCAATACTTCCCCCAGCACTGCAGATCAGCTGCACAGAGTTTTGCCAAATGGAAGCCTCAAGCCCCTGACTAAACAATAAAAAAAGCAAATGAAACTCTATAGTTGCACTTCTGTCTGTTTTTACCTCTGGGAGCAGAAAGGGTCCAACAATGTTTTAGTGATTTCATCCCTTTATAAGGCAGTTTGACTGAATAAAGCAGGCACTGCAGAAGCATTGTTCGAGAGATTCTTAATCTCTTTTGTTATTACCTAACCGCATTCTTAGCCTGAAAATCTCTACGGGTTCTTTTGGTAGAAATAGTTATTCCACTGGGAGCTCTGTTACTGAGTGGTTGAAGTAAACTGTGAACATCTGATTTAACTGAATTAAGCATAAGGCAAATGTTCTCTTCTGAACAAAAAAAAACACTATAACATAAGAGCAGTCAAGCTGTTAAAAACATCCGTCTCTGTTCTGTTCGACTCCTGCGTATGTGTGGGCGGTGGCACCACGCCGCTGTGCTTTGTCAGGGCGTTGGCAGGCTGGTAACTGAGGTATCAGCAAATGAAGCAGCTTTGCGCCTGCTCTAATGCCACAAACAAAGTGTGCTATTCAGCAGGGTTTCCCCAAACAGGCCCGAGGCTGAAGGAGTGACTGTCTGCCTGACTAAGCGAGAGCCGGCTGTGGACCCTGCATTGTTGTATGAGTGCCACCATGGCAGCCAACAGGGACTTCCTTCCTGGCATTCATATGGACGTGATTGGGCGACGTATTGATGGGTCCTAAAAAAGGAAATAACTGGGAGAACTGAAGTTTATTGTTACAAGTCTACTGCTATCCCATCAGCCCTTCGCTGTTCACCCGGTGATGGGCAACAGCCTCTGACAAGCCCATAACGAGTGGGATTCTTCTGTGCTAATGCCCTCAGCAGAACGAGACAGCCGGATCACATGGCGGCTTGTCTTTTCGCTCTGATAACCACACTGGGTCCACACTGTCACACGTGTTTTTTTTTTTTTTTTTGTGTCCAGCTCATTCAGCGTGACCAGTCAGACTTTAAAAGATCTCCTCTCGCTGCAGGCATGATTTAACAGCCACAACTTGGCCTTTTGTACCGGGCCCGGGGCGGGGGGGGGGTCAGTTCTGCTGCTTATTTCGGATTCGTGGACGGAATCTGCTGTTGTGCCATCAGAAGAGACATTCCTGTGTCTGCAGCTCAGGAGCGATAATTAGATAGAGGGAGGACGGACAGTCACACCACTGAAGTGAGACTCATGGAGATAATGAAGGTCTATCTAATCTCTCTGACATCACTTGTTTCAGGTTTTTAACCCCTTACGGCGGGAGAGGTGTGGCAGAGGAGGGCTAAGACAGATGTTGACATTGCGTTAAAAAAAAAAAAAAAATGTCATACTGTACCTGTCTGAAGCTCTGCATGTTGCTCTCAGCATCCTCCCGCTGGGCTATCTCATCCTGCAACCTGCAAAGACAGACAAAAAGAGCAGGCACTTTAATTTTTTATTCAAGCAGCCACTACTGGGACTCTTCCTCTTTAATAAGAAAAAAAACAAAAAAGAAAACAGCCTTTTCTGCTTCCAAAAAAAGGTCTGGCCATTCATGCCTCACTTCTACTTTACGCATGAGAGCATTTCTCATGGAAGACTTGACTCAGACACAAAGCTGCAGCAGCACTTCAGGTTCAGCTCCTCTGCGCAGCGCCTGGCACATATTCATGAGGGGGAAAGTGCGCAAAGTCAAGTTTGTATTTAGGTCTATATAACATGCATATCAATAATAGTCAGTCATGCACACACGCTCGTGATAATGGATCTAATTTATAGGCCTGTATGAAGTTGCTCTATCGTCACACATTAGAGGACACAGAGGTGCCACGCCTCCTACTTCTCTCTCAGCCGGTCGATGTCCTCCGCCAGGTTGTCCCGGTAAACCTCCACCCGGGCCTTCTCGTTGGTGAGCTGGTCCACCTGGCGCCTAAGCTCCCGCATCTCGTCCTCGTACAGATCTCCGACCCGGGACGTGCCTTTGCCCCGCAGCTGCTCCAGCTCCGCCAGCAGGATCTTGTTCTGCTGCTCCAAGAAGCGGACCTTCTCGATGTAGCTGGCGAAGCGGTCGTTGAGCGACTGCATCTGCACCTTCTCGTTGGTGCGGTTCGTCATGAACTCGCTGTTTATGGCGTCGGACAGGGAGAAGTCCAGGTTCTCGGAGGCCAGCCGGGGCATGGCCGCGGTGCTCCGGAGCCGCTGCGTCTTCGCCGCGTACACGGTGGGAGCGAGGGAGACACCGTAGGTCGCCCGGGAGGAGCGCACCGGGATGGAGAACTGGCGGCTGGTGTAGCTGCTCCTGGCGGAGACTCTCTCCCCGCCAAACATCTTCCTGTAGGAGGAACTTGGAGTTGCTCTGTGAGACATCTTTTCCTTGTGGCTTCGCAGACGATCGCTCAGTGTTGCTCCTGTCCCGACTGTGCGCCTGGGAGGGCGTTCCCTGAACCGTTACTCATTTATAGTCTCCTCCTTATGCAAATTGCTCAACGGTGACCTGAGTGACACCCCGGTGGTCCAATCAGAGAGCGAGCCACGGGAAGGATGTCCCTCAGGTCCAGAACAGATCCTGCGTCAAACAGGGTCCAAGCTGTGCTGGTGTTGTGTTCAGCGGAGCAGTGGTGGGAAGGGCAGGGCCGTAGCCGGGATTATTTAGAAGTACCGAGGTCATGTCCCGACCCCCACCCTAACCCCCACCCCATCCATCAGGAACATTTATTAGACTTTGGTGTAAATCTATGCATTTCTTTGCTTTTTTGACGAGACCAGTATTCGCTGAGGAAATAATATCAGGGCCAGCAGACGGATGAAAACGGACGGAAGAAGAAGAACATAAGGAACAATTACGGCCAATTTTGACTTAAATTTATCAAAGTTATTTCTATGCTGAAAAGAACTTATTAACCCGGGAAACACTTTTAAAACACTATAAAAGCAATCATTAATAAACGGCAAATAAATAGTTAATAAGAATTAGTTAAGCAAATTAACTGCTAAGAAACAATGAAACGTCTCGTAAATTGTTTATAAAGCAATTGTAGATGAAGGTTAAAAATATCACTTGCAACTCTTTAATGGGCATCTAAATAATATATAAATGAACTACTTTTATTCGTGAAATATTGTAAATATCACTTGCAACTTTCCAATTAACAATTGCTTTTTCATTGCTTGTTAACAGTGAAATAACTATCTATTTGAAATTTGATTTAAAATCGATTTCACATATAGTTGTTTCTTTTACTGATATAATAGATATTATAAAGTTGTATCAAATATGTATCTATATATGTATGAAGATATCAGAAACCCAAGAGAACACAACTCCAGTATCCTCAATGGTAGCTACGGCCCTGGGAAAGAGTACTGAGAATCTGTACTCAAGTACAGTTACATTACCGAATTGGTTAAACACAGATGACAGGTTTGGATAGTAACTCAAACTATACTTAATTATGATTTTAAAAGTAACTAAGTAGATTACATGATGTAGTGCATACCTAAGTCCGAGTAAATTTACAGACTAATTAAAGTAATCTGAGTAGTTTTTTGAAGTTGCTTCCACCCCTGCAGTATAGTGACGGTCGGTATGTTTTGTCACACCACAGATTATGGTGTCCAGTCTTAAACCTCACTGTGCACAAGCTGAAATCACATGTGAGGTAATTACATTGGTGTCTCCCTTAAAGTACAGCAGCACATGAGTGTCAGGAGATGCAGCCTGTGCCACGGGTAGTTGTTTCTTTTGGACGTTTGCCAAATCTGCTTATTAATGATTGAAAACATATATGAGGAGGATATGAATCTGATCCCAAACCACTACTGAAGTGCAACAAAGCACATAGAAGGTTCCAGTTGGAAGATTTTAATGTGCGGGTAGAGAAGAAAGGTTTTCCCACGGAAGTGAAATTTCATCCTCACAATCCAGATTTGACACAACGCAGTGCTGGGAATTTCTTCTTGATAACTGAATCATTTAATCAGTTTCTTTCTCTTCTCGTCTCTCAAGCAACAAAAACACACATCTCACATGGATTTCTGTACCGCATGTGTCATCTTCAAAAGTTTTTTAACCAACTTTGTGGAGTATTGTGTTTGAAGTCAGTGTTGCAGCAAGTAAGAGTAAAGATATCGTGTCAAAATATTACTTTGGCATTAGTAAAAGTCAACCAAAGCAACAGTTTTTTAGTAATATTTTGAAGTAACTGACATTAAATGTACTTAAGTATCAAAAGTGCATGGAAAAATTAATTGTAAATTTACATGTGTGTTGGCTTTGTCACTGATGGAACGTAACTATGTACATTTAATCAAGTATTGCATTTAGGTACAATTTTAAGGTACTGAGTATTTCCTTTTTCAGCTACTTTTCACTTCCACTCCACTGCATTTGTTTGCTTACTTAAGTTACTAGTTATATTGAAGATTGCTGTATCGGAGCCAAAGGAAAGCATTTTTAACTTAATGAATTTATTCATCTGCACGTCATCAAATATTGGAGTAAAAAGTACAATATTTGCCTCCAAATGTTATGGAGTGAAAATACAAAGTAGCAGATAAAGCACCTCAAAACACAAAACAGTACAGCACTTAGAGACGTTCCATCATTGGTCACAAGACTCCTCAAAACATTGTCATCCACCCATGCAAAAATGTATTTTCTTATCATCTGTGGTGTGCATGTGTATCTGTGTGTACTGGAGCGCATTACACACACTGTTTATTAAACCATGTGTGGAACGCCTGAGTGAGACGGAGAATTTCACTCACGGCGTGCGCAAGTCAGCAGCTTCACAATTGTTAATCAGATTTGGGGAACATCATGCAGGAGGCACAGCCTGCAAACACATCCAGGCTGCACACTAATCTGGTACACACACACACACACACACAGACACACACCTCTTTGATGATCACACACACGCAGAGAGAGGCTAAAAGAGAGAAGAGTTTGAGGTGGGGAACAAATCAAAGTCGTCCAACACTGTCAGGTTTGCCGCAGCTTTGAAGTGTATGTTTGTAGTTTCTAATGAAAAACTGCAGGAGCTCGTGAACATATATCAGACGTGTTGGAGAAGACTTTTCTCTCCCTGACTGTCTGTCTGTGTCTCTTTCTTCCTCCCACTTCTGCGCACAGAGCTGTCGGTGCTGCAGTGCTGCTGACAAGCTGAGATTCAGTGATTGTAAAGGAAGACGCAGGGCAGCAGAGCTGAGCCAGTGACACCCTGCACCTCTAGATCACACTGCACTGGTGCTACTGAGCATTTAGAAGCTCAAGAGTAGAAGTCAGGAAGGGCGATCTGTTTGTTTGCCGACTTGATACCAGCCTGATTGCACAAATACTTCTTTCAGTGACATTTTCACAATTTTGCCCTGAGGGTCCGGGTGGCTGCAGTGATTTGATTCTGGCATGTTGCCTCTGAGATATGACTGTGCAGGGATGAATCCAGCTACTCAGTGACCGGCTCTGAACTTTATGAAGCAGTTTAGTGACGCTGTCTTGTTTAACGCTCACCGAAACCCATAACTGAAACACTGTCAAGCCTGTCTCGCATATTAGCTAGCTCACAGAGTCAATTCACTCTCCTTTCGGCTGTCAAAATGACCAGATTTATTGTGACTTTCAACTTTCTCGATACTTTTTCTGTGCTGAGGTGACGGCCGTGTTGGTGTTGGTGATGTATATGGAGCAAGAGATGTAGTTCACACAAAACTAAATGGTATTTATGATAAAAGTTCTCAGTCATCCAGGTCATGGTAATTCTTTGTTCTTCTTGAAGACGCTTCACCTCTCATCCAAGAGGCTTCTTCAGTTCCAACTAACTGGAGGGGAGTTGCAGGCTTTTAAACTCTGTGCGGGAGTGTCCACACAGAGTCGTTAAGGACAGTGTGAGCTGTGACTTTCAGAGTTGTTAGGGCTACTTGTGGGTCATTGATCCAACCAGCCTTCATGTGGGTTGCTAGGGCTAGGTGATTCCAGTTGTAAATGGTTGATAAGTTGTCTGGGGAGGGAACTAACTACTGCATTGTAGGTGGGTGATAAGCAATGAAACTCAGAGCTCACATGTGTCCATAGGGACTCTGTGAGGACACTCCCACACATGGTTTAAAAGCCTGCAACTCCCCTCCAGTTAGTTAGAACTGAACAAGCCTCTTGGATGAGTGGTGAAACATCTTTGAGAAACTGTAAAAAGTCCAGTTGCCTACTATATAGCACTATGAATAAATGATATTTTACTATCTTTACGGCATATTGTGACTTTCTTGACTTTAAACCTTCAAATTTGACTTGTTACAACAGCTGTGAAACACATTTATAGCGGAATAAAAAATCTAAATGTTCCTTGGAATAAGACTACAAGTGCTCCAAACTTGTACTTGAGTAAATGTATTTAGTTACTTTCCACCCCTGCTTGTATAACAACATCTTGAAAAGTACCCGCGAAAAAGGAGAGCATTGAAGCCTTCTATCTTTCACTCAATTCTATGAATTATTAAATCCAATAAAGACGTGGTGTCAGGAGTGTAAAGGAACACTCACTTAGATCGAAGCTTTGAAGTTATTTTGGGTACAAATCAGTTGTGAAACGGTTTAGTTTGGAGCAGTGCAACAATAACCTTGTCAAGCTGTAGCAAGCAGGTACACACTGCAGGTAGACAGACATCTTTTCTGGCTGAATGAGACGATCAGATGGACTTTATTACAGGTCAACAAAACTTTATTGATTTTCTTTTATTTGTCAGTGCATTTGATTATTGATTGCTTTCAGGGTGTTAAGATGTTTTCTTCAAATATACAGTCACAAAAGATGTTGAAAATGTTGTTATCATCTACTGAATGTCATGCTGATGGAAAGTTGGGCGAAGTTTCATAGTCCACAAAACATTTCTGGAGCTTTGTGGCCAAACACGGTCGCAGCATTCTCCTAAACAACCGAAGAAGAGGGGGATGTGTTTTAAAAAATGGATCCATACAGCTCATCTTGTTTAGTCCAGTTCTCCGCAAGACCTGAGATCCCAAGTTGATTTGAAAAGAAATCTTCAGTGTAGCTGCGACGCTAAAATTATTAGCGTGCATCCCGTCTGAAGTCGGAGCTTGATCATCCATCACGGTTGTAAGAAGCGTCTTTTCAAATCAGTTTGGGATCTCAGAGATTCTGGAGACTTGGATGATGCTGGATGGAGCCATTAAATGTTGTTTTTACAGTTGTATCTTTACATTTTAAAAGAATTCCACAGCTTCTTCAGTTGTTTAGCAGAGTGCCATGAAGCTCCGCGAGTGTTTAGTGGATGACAAAACTTCACCCGACTTTCCAGCTGCATGGGGGGTGAGGGGATAATGGCTGAATTTTCATTTTTGGGTGAACAAAGTGGCCAGATATTGAAATAATTAATGTGCAAGTGTATCAATACAAGTGTTGCTCAGAGGGCCCACACAGGGGCCCCAGTATGTGTAAACAGTGGAACCCTAAACTGGCAATGGAAATTCACATGATCAACACTCACTTCGAGGCAGGGGGGGGCTTTAAAATTCCTGCTCCCAGGCCCATTATGAGCCAGCCCTGCCGGTGTTGGCCACAGAGACAGACAGAGGAGGCCGGGATTGTCACAGACAGAGCAGGGATTGTGTACTGCTGATCTGTCACCTAACTGCAGCTACAGAATGCAGACAGTAGGCCGTAATTATTGTTTGTAGCCCGCTGTTTGCCAGTGCCACGGTTTAGGCCAAATAGCTCCCATTCTTGGCAATGTTTGGAATGTAGCGTTTGGTCAGTTTTAATTTATGTTGCTGCTGAGGTTACCGGTTTCTCTCCAAAGCAACAGCACTGCAGGGGGAGCTCACCGGAGAGGCTGTCGAACAGGACGAGAAGAAGAGTCAAATAAGATGCAACATTAGTCAGAGTCGGTCGGACTGTAATGGGACGGGGCCACAGATAAGTTAAATCCTGTTTCTGGGTGTCATCGCTTAAAAAACCGCAGGAGCTGGGCAGCAAAAAGGCGTTCTTTGTTTCATCTCCCATGATTGTGAATCACCGACCCGCGCGCACAGTAGCCATAGCAATCGTCCCTGACATTATTTGCCCAAACTGAAAGAATGAGAAAGATTCAGGGGCTCCTCAGTTCACAGAGACGAACTCTGTGTGGTTATAAAGTTACAGAAATGAGGGTTTATAGTGTGCAGTTTGCAGCAGCGTTTCTCAAAATTACATAAAACATTTTCGGTCTAATAACTTGGTTGGGCTTCTTTGTGGCTCATTTAATGGCAGATTTAGTGGAGGGAGTGCTGCAGCACAATGCGTGTTGTGCGCCTCATTGAATGCATGAAGATCAGACCAAAGTAAATTTAAACAAGAGAAAGAAAGGCTGTAAATCCTGCCAGGGTCCCCGTGGAGCTTTTGTCAAGTCCATGTGTGATGGTCAGGTCGTTATCAGCGGTGGACAGTAACTCAGAACAAAGTACAGACTACAGAGGGAAAATTTGTTTCCTTTTCCTCCACAATGTGTATCTGAAACTTAAGATATTACATGAAAAACATTTGATAAAGGTACAAAATATTTCGATTGAAGCAGTGCCCCTGTCAGGGCCCTTTCACTTGACTATGAGTAGTTAGCAACTCTCACAAGTTTTATAATAAATTAAAGAATCAATCAAAAGTACAAAACATGAATAGAAATATCTGTATTAAAACTTCACGTCAATCATCTCAAGACATTCTTAGTTTAATTCCCAACAAAAATCTGTATTTGAGTTGGGGATAAGGTTCAAAAACCAACTGCAGTGGCACTCCCCAATACCGGTCAACACACTATGAAGTGGGTTACCCTTTAATTACTTCTATATTGTCATATTAATATTTTACTCAAATGTACAATATGTAACCTCTGCCACTAGATTAGCGAGAATTAAAAACCTGGAGTCACTTCGGATTCTGCTCTGATCCAGAACTGTTTACCGATGGGAGGAGAGCCCAGGCATTACTTTTACACTTTTGGGATTGAAAAGTGGATTTACCTTCACTATGTTTTCAGGCGTTTATGTTCTGTAATGCTGACTGCTGCCTGGAGCTGGAGGGGACATGTACTGTACTTGGTTAACGTAACGTTACAGAGTGGAGAGACAACCAGACTCTCTGGTGAGTAGGCTACTAATTTCATTGAGAGTTGTCCTGAATTTAACACACTCACACACTCACCCTCAGTGTTGCTCACTAAGGTTAGCTAGTGTACAGCACCGAAAACTGGCTGTTTGCGGCCTATCAACACTGCGTGGATAACACAAAAGAACACAATACAAAAGTCGTCTTGTTTGCCAGCTTCCTGAAGAAGCAGTGGCGACAAAATTAAACGCACTTTTAGCTTGAATAACTGTGGATTTCTTTCGGTTTGGACACTGTTGAAAACATTTTAATGTAAGTACAAAACTCACCAATTTATAAGTAATATGGTCAAGTTGTTTTTAGAAATTTGAATGCAGAATTCTTACACATTAGACTTCCAAATAAAGGCCCTTGATGTTGAATCCACCACATGTTATACTGAGGATTCTTCTTTTCTATATCTGCTGAGAGCTGTTTTTCTTAAGCATTAAGGGAACTTAAGCTCTGGCTTTTCTGTCAGCGGTCAGCAAAAAAGAGCAGAGTACGAGACGACAGAGACGAGCTTCCACTGGATACCTTTCGGCCAGAGGAACAACAGAGGAATTAAACTGCAGGGGCTATTTTCCAAATCTCCATAGTGACTGACAAAACCCTTGGAAAGAATCCAGTATGGTCACCCTGTAAAGACCTCTCTTTCACTCTCGCTCTCTTTGTCTCACTCTTTCTTTGTGTCTCTCCGTACATGTTTGCAGGGAGTGATTGGGTCAGGGACGCTGAGGGGACGCGGGGAAATAACAACTTCCCAGCATTTTACCCTTGTTGTCCACATGACACATCCAATAAACAGCATCAAATTCTCAAATGACCCGCTGTCATCAGACTTGTTTCAAGGATAATATCCTCTGGCAAACACTTATTTCAAGCTGGTCTGTCAGTGACCATCACATCACAAGTGTCACTTGCATATGGCTGACTGCACCAGGGGGGCATCACCCAGACAGACTGACAGCTGCAGATGACACTCTCTCTCCTCTGCACACTCACCTGCCTCCGGATGAGTGGATAAGAGAGAGACGAACCCTTCAAGTGTGTAGAGAGAAGAAAAAACATACTTGATAATACTTTGTCATGACAATTTTCAGAATAATATTAAAGTAAATCACACCCTTTTTAACTCCCTGACATGATTAGTTAAAGAGATACGAGAAAGAAAGCCCCTCCAGTGTGAGTCAGGGCTGGGCTGCAATTTGGACTTTGGCGCTGTGTTGTACTCCAGTTCCAAGAATAAACAAAATATTCTGTAGGCCTAAGGCTCCTTCTGAATTCACATGCTCCTCTGAGTTAATAACCTCATGAAAGTTAAATGTCACCCCAGTCCAAAGACGCTTTAAGGCAGTTATCGTGAGTGGGATTATTTTCGCCAGTTTCTATCTCAACCATAAATGTAATTAACAGTGAATTTACAATTAGATTTTCTTGTGAATTAAAAACATCTACGAGAAAATAAAATGCAAACACAGAACATGTATTATTCTCTTCCTGCAATCATCTGCATTATATGTAAGCGCATAAATGAGCTTCAATTATGAAATATATAATGTACGTAGTCCCACAAGCAGTTTGACATTCAGATCTTTGTCAGCAGTGACACAATTGAGTGGACTGACTGACCAGTTTGTGAGAAAAAAGAAAATATACTGCCTGTTTCATGACTTTAAAGTCAGAATTCTGAGAAAAAAGTCAGAATTCTGACTTTTTTCTCAGAATTCTGAGATTAAAGTCAGAACTCAAAAAAAATTTATATGTGCAGACTACTGACTTTATTCTCAGAATTCTGAGAAAAAAGTCAGAATTCTGACTTTTTTCTCAGAATTCTGACTTTAATCTCAGAATTCTGACTTTTTTCTCAGAATTCTGACTTTAAAGTCAGAACTAAAAAAGTATTCACATGTGGCCCTAATCCTCTCCCGTAGTACGGAATTTCTGCCTGAAAAAAAATTAAAAATCGAAACCAAAAACTAATGAAAAAATACTCCCATGTATCTCAGAATTTTGACTATTCATCTCATAATAATGACTTTACCATGGGAATAGTTTTTTTTTTATTATTTTATTCAGTAATTTTTTTTCTTCAACTGGCATACATGTGCTTGCATAGAGAAGTCATCATTTTTTAGACATTGCCTGTTAATGTTCTTTTAGAGAACCTTGTGGGTACCCCTGTGACCCAAATGTATGCTTATACATCAGAGGCACAAGCTGGGGCTAGTTCCTTAGCTGCAAAATGCTCCCCCCTGTTCATCACCAGCTAGTCCATAACATTGTCTTTCTGCTGTTTGGTGCTGAACAGGAAGAATACAGGCTTGTGGAGCTTTAGCACTGACAGTAGCTGCCTGCTGTTAGGGTTAGTGCAGCAAGAGGGAACTGAAAACAGTAATTGTTGTGGCCAGACAGCTAAATAATCAGCTTGAACTCACTATATAAAGCTCTGTAAAACCAATGGGGAGCCTCAGATAGATAGTTGTCTCACTACAAGCAGCACCTTTTAACATTGACACATTGTTTGAACACGTGAAATATTTCGTTTTTAAGTAGTTTGATACAGTAAAGAAGAAAACTTTGTTAAGACATTTTAAAAGTCTTGATGCTGGAAGATTTAAATACAATCTGCCATTACAGAAAATCAGAATTTTCCCCGAAGTAAACCTGATCCTGTTTAGAGACTCTGACTGCTGACCTCTGCTGCTTTAACTTGGACTTTATTTAATCTCTCTCTCATGTAGGTCGGTAACTTCAGTGAAGTGGGGTGCCCCACAATTGAAAGATCAGACATGTTTTTATTGAATATCTTTACAGCCAGAAACAACATTTTGTTAGAAGCTGCCTGATAGAAAATGTGCTTTGACAGAAAAATCAGTTCACACTTCTTTATAAGTTCTCGACTGATGTACAGTTGTCCTTTGAGGGAGCAATAAGCTGAACATCATAGTGTCCACATCTGTCATAGGAAGTCTCCGCACATTGGGAGAACACTCTCCTTGGCAGATAAAGTAATTTCTGTGATGTGTCGCACAAGAAACTGAAGACTTGTGGTGCTTGGTATGATAGATAATACAGTGATGTACAGTCAGGTGCACTGAATCGGCAAAAACATTGTTCTTTTTTGTGCTCTGTGATGGATGTCATCAGTCACCACCAGACAGACAGCATCGAATTTAACCTGTGCAAAATGACATTTTAAACCGAATACAACATAAATAAGAGGCACAGGTCTCTTCATTCACTGCACATTTTTGTAAGTCCAGTGGGGCAGCGAGAAAAGTTATTGTTCAGGATTGTTTGACAAAACATGAAACATCTTAAGCTGCATTACAACGAGACTAATACTGCACGCAGGAGTATGCAGCACGTGTGAATTATGATGTGCCGTTCTCATAGTATGGGACAGTACTGCCCACATCTCACATGCAGTGTGTCCAGGGAGTCCTGGGCCTGCAGTACAGGACCTCCTCCACTAGATGTCCTTCTTGCCCGTGTCACAGCGGAGGACTCCCCCTCAGGATGCACTTTCCTGTCCGCTATTTTAAACTCGACTGATGCAAAAGAAGACATGCTACCGTTTTTACTCGCCCACGTTCTGGAAGTGTCAATCGTGGGTGAGACCCTGACGCCTCGCCCTCTGACACTGCTTGAATCCCTTTTCCCACTTTTGTAACTGGAATCATCCATAAACGGGTCCGAGTCGCTTCCGTGTGGCATGTTGTAGTAGGTGCACTTCGGGGTTTGAGGCTTCGCCATCTCCTCGAGCTCTGATGAGGATATGGCTGCAAGAGGGTTGGGCTGGGCTTTACAGTGAGATGGGGAATCCTCGCTCAAGTTCTCCTGACCCGTGTCTGTGGACGTGCTGTCTGCGTTTCCGTACATTCCCACGGAGACCGGAGGGGACTTTCGGATAAGGTGGTTCTCCTTGAGCAGCCATCTGCCTCGGTCGATCAAAACCCCATCAGTAGAATCTTTCTCTGAGGTGAGAGAAACAAACTGTGCGTCCTCCGGGGCAGCTTCATTGTCTGCTTTTTGTGAGCTTGCACCGCTGAAATAAGACAGATCCTCTCTTGAGGCTTTAGTGCCCGAGTCAAGGGAAGAGAAACCCCCTCCAGTTTTTAATCGGGAATCGTGCAAGGCTTCTGAATGACTTCCACTGGACAGTTCAGAGTCACCTCGCTCCGCATTCGCTGTCCCGCTAGGGATGTCAGTCTTGCGTCTGCAGGTCAGAGGAGGTTTCTCTGAAGCGCTGTCTCCGCTCTCTGTGACGATATCCACGGAGTCCTGAGATTTATATCCACCGCTCTCCGACGTTTCGGGCCTGTAGTCGGACAAATCTGAGGTGATCGGACTCGGGAGGCGCTTCAAGCCGTACGAATTATCCTCTCTGCTTCTTGGAATGACAGTTTTAGTTTGCACAACTCGGGCATTATCCGGCTCTATCCTGATCTTCCCCTGAGCGTCGTACGTGAATATAAGTGAGGAGGACTGCAGGGCCGAGTTAACAAAGTCGAGTAGTTCCTGTGATATTTCCACCGGATGTGGCAGACTGCTTCGTCTCTCCTCGTCTGTTTCTAGTTCGTGAACAGTGTCTGTTCCGTTACCTTTTTCATCCTCACACTGACCCTCGGAGGATTGTTTGGTTGGTGATTCGGTGTCTTGGTTTTCCACGTTGGCATCTGCATTTGCTTCCTCCTCACAGCTGCTCTGCTCCTGCAAATACGAGGCCTCCTCTAGTAGGATTTTAGAATCTGCATCACCAGCAATACTGTCTGTGTCATCAGAAACCCTTTCCTCTTCTATCTCTCGCTCTTCCATCTCATCTAACCCATCAGTGAACTCATTGCTTTCATTTTCTTCATCATCTCCCCTCGCTCCTTTGTTTAGTATTTGCTCTATCGTGTCTCCTTCGAGCTCTGCCTCCCCCACGACTTCTTTCTCTTGTACAGATTCTTCCTCAGCACTACTTTCTTCCCTGCACTCTTCACCCTCATCACATTCTTCTTCCTCTTCTACATTTTTGTCAGCTTCCTGCTCCTCCACTTCCTCATCTGTAATCACCCTGTCTTCTATTTTAACCTCGACATCCTCGCCGTCCTCCACCTCCGCTTGTTCTCTCTCTTCTTCCTCCTCATTGCTTTCCCCAGCAACCACCTCAGTTTCCTCTTCTTCCTCATCCTTTCCTTCAACATCTTTTTCAGCTTCTTCCTCGACAACCTCCTCCATATCCTCTCCCTCCTCCTCAATATCTGCATCTTCCACATCTTTCTCTTTAACTACATCTTTTTCTTCCTCCTCCTCTCCCATCTCTTCGATTACATTTTCAACATCTTCTTTCTCCTCAATAACCTCTGTCATTTCCTCTTCCTCTTCGATACCTTCCTCTGCTTCCTCGTCTTCATCCTCAATAAAAGTATCTTCCTCCTCCTCCTCCTCCTCCTCCTCCTCCTCCTCTTCCATCTCTTCGATTACATTTTCTACCTCCTCTTCTTCCTCTCGCTCCTCAATAACCTCTGTAATTTCCTCTTCCTCATTCTCTAAAGCACCTTCCTCTGCTTCGTCCTCTGCATCCTCAATCAAAGTAACTTCATCATCCTCTTCCTCTTCCTCCCCCTCTTCTTCAATATTATCTACCCCCTCTCCTTCATCTGTCTCCCCAGTGACCGCATCTGCCTCTTCAACAACCTCATCCTCCCCTCTTTCCTCTTCCTCCATCTCCTCCTCACCCTCTCTCTCATCTGTGTCTTCAACACTATCTTCCTCTCTCGGTTCTTGGTCATCATCATCCATTATCCCCTCATCAATGTCTTCAACCACTTCTTTCCCTCCAACGTCTGATTCCTCTGCCTCCTCCTCTTCATCCGCTGTCATCTCTTCCTCTGTCCCCTCATCTACTTTGCCAACAGTTTCCTCCTCATTTCCTTTTTCCTCCTCCCATTCCTCCTGCCCATCATCATCCATTATTTCTTCTGTCACTGCGTCCTGTTCTGCTTCTTCCTCACTTTCATTTTCTCCTATTTCTGTCTCTTCACCAACACCACCATCATCTATCTCCTTAGGTTCTCCGTCCTCCTCCTCTGCCTGTTCCGCTGCGTTTTCTTTTTCCTCTAAGGGCTCATCTCTGTCTGTCTGTGATATTTCTGATTCTTTTACATCAATGCCCATTTCCTGAACTTTACCAGCCTCTTGCTCTGATTCATTCAACATGCCCTGTTCGTCATCACCAGCAACCTGTTTTGTCTGAATAATGCCCTCAGCTGTGCAGGTAGTATCAGGCTCTGGTGTTTCACACTCTTCAACAAACTTTTCCACATCTTCATCTGTTTCCGACTGGTCTTTCTCAATTTCAACAAAAGTGCTCTCATCTACAGGGTAAAAACTTCTGGCTTGTTGGATTGTTGAAGAAATCTGCTCCCGGAGGTCTGGCGGCATATTCAGTTCTTCCATCAGCTCGTCAATAACCATATGCTGATCCTCAAATACGTCGCCTCCTTCGGAAACGACATCAAGGGCAAATTCTGTTTCTGAGACTCTTGGGGACAGCGGTTCACTCTCAAGCCTTTCCCTCAGGATCTGGAAATCCTTCCAGTGTTCTCTGAGCTGAGAAGACGCCCTGCTTTGCAGGTCCGTCAAACTTGCCCTTTGCTCCACCTCATCCTCGATGGCAGAGATTTTCTGCAGGGATTCCATCATCAACATGGCCTCTGAGTCGGATCTTGACTGGTCCGGTGTTAGGTTATCTCGCAGGGTCATCACTGATAAGAATGACAGGAAGGCTTTACACGATGAGCCGAACACTGAAGCCACTTGCGTTGGGAAATCAGGAAGGCTGTTGCACTTCTCGAGGTTGGATGTTGTGCTTGTCTCAGACGCGTTTCTGATGCACTGAACCGATGAACAAAGTTGCTGCAGGACAGGTCTGATCCTTGCTTTGGGATTTAAAGCACTGGACTCAGTTGAAGCTGACTCATTAGCAGCTGGGCCGATGGCCTCTGCCGATTTGTGAGCCCTCACTCTGTTCTCCTGGTGTCCGGGATCGACTCTGACGCTCGGCATTGAAACACATAAACCTCTCGAATATTGTTCGTTGTGCAGGAGAGCTGTGTCCGGCGCTGCATGACAATGGGGTACAGACAGACATGAAGCTGATTTCTTGACAGCGTTAGCAGGCGGGGGATTTTCCTCATCTGGACTTGTGTGGCATCCATTCTTTTCATCAGATTCAGAATCCCCGCCTATCTGAAACACAACTTTTGTTTGAGGCTCTGATACGTCTGCGATGTCTTCCTCAGTGTATGGCGCTGAGTCAGGTTCAGCTTTCTCCAGCCAGTTCTCGACATACTGGTGGATTTCAGAGGGAGAGGGATTGAGAGAAGGCATCGAAAAACTCCCACCCAACTCAGAAGACTTTTTGGGCGAAGATGCTCTGTTTTCGATCATAGATTTGGGCTTGTTTATTGTCTTTTTGCCTGGCAACAGCGACTTTCTGGGTTGTAAAATATCTAACATGTTCTTCTTCATTTGAGGCCGTCCAGTTGGCGTATTTACATTATGGCTGCTATCTTTTGCAGCTGCTTTATTCAGATTGTGTCTCAGAGATGGTGTCCTTCTCAAATTTTCTGTGCTAGCTAGTAAGGCTTGCTCTTTTCTTGGCGTCTTTTCATCCTTTCTCACTTTCTGACTTTGGGGTTTTTCTGCTCCTCTACTCTTTTGGCCACTTTTGGCACTTTCCGATGAACTCAAACTCTTTTTTCCTGCGCTGGCATTGCTCCTGAGTTTGTCTGTAGATGACCGTTTGCTTTGTTTTGAGGGGCTTTCCTTTTGCTTTTTATCTGAGCTACTTGTTGAACTCTTCTGATTTCTAGAAGGGTGAACCATTTTCTTTTTACCATCACTTCTGGGAGTTTTGTCTTTGTTTTCTGTCCCCTGTATTTGGGAGTTTGATGCAGTTGTAAGCTTGTGTGTTATTGGCTCTGATGACAAGGATAGCATCTCCTCTCTCTGTCTTTGTAGCGAGTCAGTAGTAGAGAAATCTATATCACTGCTGGATGGGACAGTGGACGGTTTGCTTTCGGGCACTGCAGCACCATCTGCACTATATTCTTCGTTTGCGTAATAGTTGTCATAGCAGCCTTGACTCTCATAGATGTGCATGACAGTCTCTCTGACCTCCATCCCGTTATTCTCTATCTGAAGTACTTCAGCTAGTCCTGACGACCTAATGGAGGAGTGGGAGCCTTTCTTGTTCGCCCCTGCAGATGCAGTTTTCCGAGGTTTGGGGATTGGCTTTGTGTTGCTGCTGCTGCTATGTCTGAGAACGCAGTATCCCTCAGTTGTCTCACCATCAGCCGTCCGCTCCATGTAGGAATAATGTCCCAGGGTGCTCTCCTGAACCCCTGTCTCCGTCACCATCTTCACACTCTCAACAGACGCCTTCTTACTAACACGCTGGGGACCTGGCGTGGGAGTGCGCTTGAAACCTGTTTTTGCTTTTCCCAGAGTTGTGGACTTGTAGCTCTCGTACGCTTGCTCGTCGTTAAAGCCGACACCCTTTCCAGCTCCGGCGGGATGGTTCTCCTCTTTTGTGTCATCTTCACTGATGCTGGAGGAGTCTTTGGCAAAGGCGTTGTTCGAGTCAGGTGAGTTTCTGCCCGACTCAGAAAACGAGGTACAAACTGTCCCCTTGCTAAGGCTGGAGCGGCTGACTGTTGTAGTCCAGTGGAGTATCTCCTCCTCTTTAATGGTCAGGTGGACTTTCATCTCCACCGTCATGCTGCCGTCTTGATTCACACGGAAAGACTTTTCAATGTCATCTTCTTGAGGTACGATCAAAGCGTGACGCTCGTTGCCCGCCTTCACTGTTCCACGCGTCTCTATGGATGTGCGCTGATGGTTGACCTCTGTCTCGAATGATCCATTCTGGTGATGTGGGTGATGATTCAAGGTTCCATTCCGAGACTTGTTTACTTGGTTGACAATATATCTCTCTGACGATAAGGAGAAGTTCCTTGAGCCTCGTCCACTTGAGATGGATTTGTTGTTCTCTGAGAGACAAAGAAAACAATATTTAAGGATGTGGAAGCATCATGTTGTCTTCATATTGCTTTGGTAGGAATATTTAAAGCAATAGCGTGACATTTTAGGAGCTACCATCAGTTGATTTAAAGAGAGCTGAAGAAACCATTTATAGCACTGATATGAGTCATATGGTTAAATTTAAACCTCTAAGCAGGGGGAAACATTTTGCCTTTCCCCCTGCGATGGTAAAAGAAAAAAATCTGGCAAACAGCGAAGGCATGCCCTTTTCACACTTTGTTTTTTCAACATGATATATGTGTTAATTAGAGAGCTTTCGAGGTGCTAGTGGGAAGATTGTGTTACCTTTGGACACAACTAGGCAAGCTCTTTTCTTGTTCCTCCTGTCTTTCTGCTAAGCTAATCTAACTGTTTCCTGACTCTAGGGTTGGTTCACTGAGATCGATGATGTCTTATGCAGGAACGCCCTGATCACATTGACACCTGGAAGCTGCCCCGTTTATTCACAGTCTGATCTGCTGATTGAAGGAGTTTCAGGCTTTTTTTAAGGGCTTTGTTCAAGGGCATCTTGGTGGTGGTAATGAGAAAAAGGGGAACTACTTCTTTTTACTTTCTTCACCCACATTTATCCTGCCCATCCAAGGATTTGAACCGGCAACCCTTTGGTCATAAGCTTGCTTGCTTTGTATTTCTGTAAGGGTCACTTACTAAGGTTGTCAGAAATATCGATAAGATGATATCTCTTCAATACCATTATGTATGAGTTAATACAATCTCTTTTAATTATACATTTCATAGTATAACTATCAAATGTATTAAAACTATAAATAATTAGATCTACAATCAGATTTTCAACCCAAGGCTAAACAGATAGTATCATTACTACATGTTGGTTGTGTTTATTGATTTTTTTTTCTGTACCTGGTTGTTTATTTTGTGTGTGTGCTTTGGACTGTTCTTTTCTTTTTGCCGTTGTATCCACGGATGTATAGAGTTCCATTTTTCTATGCTAGTATTGTATCAAGTAAAATCATGGTATTGTCACAACCTCATCATTTACATTGGATTGGGGTCGAGGCACAAAATGCTACTAGAAATAGGTGAGCAATTTCTGTTTTTACAAATTGGGTGAACTGACTCTTTAACTACAGCATTAAACATTTGAAGTACACATCATAAAGAAGCAGAATTGATGGGAGTATACATTCATGTCTCTCCTCTGTTATGACACACCGATCAACAGCTCCAAGCACAATAAGATGAAAGCTGCTTTGAAAATCCTCACAGGACTACATGTTTTAAGGAATACGTCTGTAGAGAAAATGTCCATGTTAAACTACCTGTCTGTTTTCACTCAGTCTTTTTACAGAACATTTTACTGTCGCACTGGTCAACACTTACGAGCTATGGGCTGCAACATGGACGGCTCCACAGTGTCCATGTACATCACTTGTGCCATCTGGCCTGTTCTGTGAAAACTGTAGTTTGCTAATCTGAATGGCTCGTTGCCCGCTGCCACAACAACTCCAGAGCACAGGATCAGTGCCGCGAGACCGTCGACCTGAAAGAGGAGCGGAAACAGCTTTTGTCACAGTTGTCACGTTCAACTATGCACTCACCTCGTGTATTTAACTCCTAGATGCATGTCAACTAAAAAGAGATTTTACATTTGAATAAACAAAAATCACATGTACACTTGACGTTTCTTTGGGTCTTATATTTCCAAAAACACACCAAAGATCACAGATGATGAGGCCGTTCTGTGAAGGAATAAGATGCACTTAAAGGTTCTCCGATCTCGTGACCTTTAACAGGAAGCCTGTTGCTGTTAAAGAACACGTGGAAAAAGGGATTAAGGACTGATAACTCACCAGGGGGGAGAGATTCTGATAACACCTTACATCCTAGCTCTTCTGGAAATACTTGTACTTTACAATATGTAAAGTAACAGGGGAAAGACCTTGAATTTTGACTGAAAATTATGCCCACAACACTTATTTTAGTTGTACAGTTTTGTGTGCATGAATCTCCCAAACCAAGAATCTAAAATGTAAATCTACTTTAATCATGATTCCCAGTTGAGTTTTAGTTCTAAACTGACATTAAGTCAAACTCAAAGACATACAAAGACTCGACAATAAATGTTCCATCGAGTGTTTCATGACGGCTTTCAACTCTTAATGCTTTTATAGACTTTAAAAACAAAAGCTCCAGGAGAAGCGAAAAAGTGGACATTGAGTTGAGAGTTTGTGTCAAGAACAGTCAAATTGAACCTCTGCCTGTTGACGACCATGTGATATAGCTGAAAGCTCTGGATAGAGCGAGTAAGTGGACTGTCTTGTCAGCTGCTGTTTCCAAGACCAAGATTAAACTCTTAAACTCAGAGAAATTGTGTACTTCTGCCACACAGATCCATGTCTCTGTCTGTCTGCCGACAGCTTTCTTCAGCCTCACGTCCTATAATCGTGTGTGACCCAGACATACCTTTGCTTAATTTAACTTTAAGTATCCTGAGACAGAGACTATACCCAAGGACACCAGCAGAGGCATTATGGATTCAAACAACATGGTTGAAAAGTCACAAACACTTTTCCACATTTCAAATATTTCACCAAACAAAGTGAAATGAAAAATAATTTTTCCGAATTCTGATCCTCTGTTGCTGTGGCTTTTGGTTATTTATCTCTTGTTACATGCTGAATAAGTGTCAAGAATTAATTTTCCTAACTTCTTAACTTCTCTTCTTGTGAAACATTAAGAATACTGTTGATGAGTCACCTTGAACTTGGGTGCAGTAATTTAAATATATCCGAGTTTGAGTTCTAAGTATGCCTCAGCGTTTCTGGGTAGACTAAGCCCTTAATACTAAAGGGAGTGATTTAATTGACGCACAGCAGCCACTTACTGGTGATGTCTAATGGAACATATGTTGGTGTGTTGGTTTTGTTGTCCGGTTAAATGTTGTTGCTTTGTTACTTGTTGGAAACTGCACGTACTGGAACGTAAGGCGAATTTCAGAACAATATTTAGAAGTCAAATGCAGTTCAATTAAATGTAATGTAATGTATGAATCAACAGTTGAGAGTATGTTTGGATTTCAGCTGCAAATTCCATAATATTTCCAAATCATGTGGATAATTTGTTCGTTTCTCCCGCGTCCTCTTTCTCACCTAACTATGCCTGTAGGGGAGGCGTGGGTGGAGGTGAACACTCCACGTTAAACCACAGCCACTTTAAGCCGTCCAAAGATTAGAGTTTAAGCAAATCCTTCAGATTTCTAGTAACTAGTAGTAACTGAACCACATATTTTGAAATGTGTCACATTGCTGAAGTTAAAGGCGCTGCAAATTCTGTTTCACTAGTACTTCAGTTTTCCTAGAAAGACTTCTGCCAAGAAAACCACTCTCATACCTTCTAGAGCCAGCAGACAGTTAGCTTAGCTTAGCGTAAAGACTGGAAACAAGGAGGAACAGCTAACCTCGCTCTGTCTGAAGGTCCCAGGTTAAAAAGTAAACTGGTATATTTTACGGTAAACAAAATTATTTCACGTATAATTTTACTTTTTGTGCTTAATTTAAGGTATATTTAAAATGTATTTTAAAAAGTGTGTTTAAAAATAGATGCCATTAAGTTCAATTTTACTGTACTAACAATAAATACACGAAATCTGCAATAATTAAAGTTGTATTTCCGTGTACTTTTAAAAAGTGTACTTGTGTATTGTAAGTGTATTGTAAATTTCATACACATGTATTCTAGAATATATACTCAATTGCAAATAGCCATAGTATAAATGTAGTGTACTGATATAAGAATTCCTCTTTTCATGTCCTTTGTAATACACTGTCAGCATGCTTTCTTTCATTATAAGCATATTTAAGTATACTAACAAACAGTGCACTTAAACTGTATTTGTCTTTTAAACTGGGTAACAAAATCTATAGACCAGAACCTCTAAATCTCACTTATTAACACATTATATCTGATTGTTTAATAAGTACGAAAAACAAAATGTAAGAAAGACAATTTGTGGTTTAATGGTTGGTGGTTTGTTGGGAACTTTTCTTCCAGGTGCAGTGCCTGGAATCTCCGCTCATGGCCTGTTTCCATTCTCAGTGCTAAGCTAAGTTAAAACCCTGCTAGCCCCAGCTTCAAATATTTTCAGGAGTTGCCTTGAATTAGCTTTAACCTCCATTTTCAGTTTGACAAATACTTACTCTTCTGCCATCTGTCGAGAAGAGTTTCAGCACTGGGAACTGCAGGATCTGGGAAAGGTAATCCAGTAAAGCGTTGAATGTCGGCGCTGTTCTTCTCTGCAACACAATTGTGCGTTTAACAGTGGGATCCCTGTTGTTTATAACCACAAGTTTCTTAGGTGTCCGTACTGCCACCCTCTCAGTGACCTTAGCTGGCCTATTGGCCTCTTCATTCCTTCTGCCAAACTGGAGTACTTGGCGCTTTCGTCGCCCGGCACTAAAGGGCCGGGTGGTATTCCATGGTACCTGCCGCCGGTTCACTTCTTCTAAGTTTAACGGCTTCACCCGTCTCTGATCAGAACACACGTATGATCCCCCATCATGCAGGTCATCTAAAGCTTTGACCAGGTGGGTCCCACGAGGTGTGGTGATGGTCCTCACTCCAAAGGGCAGAGGCACTTTCTTTGACAGAGCATCTAGCAGGGCATCGAAAGTCTTGAATGTACGGGCATTGACAACCATGCGATGCCCACTGAATTTGTAGTCACCACTTTTGAAGAAGCACACTCTTTTAGAAGCTGAGGGATCAGGGATTGGTTGGAAGGGTCGGGAGGGTAATGTCTGCCCACTGCCAGAGGACACTTCCTGGGCAGGTGGCTCCTGGACTGGTGTGTTGCTCATGGTGTGGTGGTGGCTATAAAGAAAGCAGAGAGCGAGAGGAAGGTGGCCAATTTGTTATTGCAGTCACATTCAATTTATTTTGAATGCACAGTATTTAATTTTTAGTGCTAGGGGTCTCTCAATCATAACAAAAGACGTAAGTAGCATGGGATCATATCTCATGAACATGGCATAAACAGACAAAGGAATGTTTTTAAAGGTATACTTGATGTAACTTTGCTGTTGCATTTAGACTCATTTGCTGACTTCTTTACTCTCTCTCGCGCGCGGAAGTTAAAGTGACAGCCAACCAAAGTCAAGGCACTGTTGCCTTGAACACATTACGGATTTTTCTGGGTTTAAACATTGCAGGAACGATTAGGTGCCCAACATGACAAAATATAAAACAAAGGTCATTTTAATGTGGAAATATTACAGTATATCTTGAAGTTTTACTTTAAAAGTCGTATGTACTGTCTTTTGAGTATCATAAAGTTACACATACACTTATTAGTTTGTAGTTTGCCTGAGCCAGACTGAAACTTAAGGTTTTCTAGAATCAAATGAGGTATAACACTTGGCTGTCAATGATAGGGTAGGAAAAAAGGAAAGTGACGCACCACAAAAATTGTTTTAGGTTTTTGAGGGTTAAACCGACAAAATGTCACTTTCTGGGGAAAGATTGTTGATTAGGTGTTTCTAGGGCCTGTCATAAATCCATGCCTCGGTATTTAATGACTGGGAATGACGTTCAACAACTTTTATGTTGTGTTGCTTTAAAGACGAACTCAGTTGCAATGGATTCCAATGTTGACAAGTAATTAAGGTGGGAAAGCCATGTTTAAATGTCCTTGGACACTTTTTCAAACCAGTTCTGCAGTACAACCCACTTGTCCATCTCTATGTTCTGCATGTTCCCAACAATTGATTCATCATAAATGGCTAAAACGCTGCTTCATGTTGCACTCCCTGCTCCAAGCTCTGATGCTTTGCCAAAAGTAGTTTGTTGACAGAAATGGTCTCTGTTGGAATTTTTCCATCATCATCTAAAAATGGAAAAACCCAAATGAGCACTCGAAACACCACTGTAGGCAGTATTCAACACAATTACTGTGTATTTACTGTGGACTACAACATTACATTTTATCAAAGAAACACTGTCATACAGTCAGTGTCCATCAAGTGTATAGATTGTACACTATGGAAATAATTAAATGATTAAATGACAATAATAATGTTAAGATGTTGTGAATACATTCAATTTCCATGTCATATTGTATGCATTATGTGTATTTTGTACACTTATAATAATACGGGTGTGGATGACATTATAGTTGAGTGATGTCAGTAGACCTTAATAAAGCACAGTGCCTCTGTTGTGTAGGCTAAAGGTTTCATAACTTGTATAAGTCTATAATAGAGCATCAGTGTGAGGAACTTTGTTTCAAAACAGATTCCACATCAATATTGTTATAATAATAACCCACAGTGCTACTGTGGACTACACAAGTCTAACTAGATGTAGGCTGTATACAATGACAGACAAAAGCCATACACACCAGACACATATCAACTGATTAGACACTTAAATACTCAAGAAAACAACAGACTGATAAACAAACATATCAACAGAAATATATGAACAAGACTTACCGTATATCTCACATTTCACCTGAAATATAAAACCTAAAACAACAGAAAGAGTGCATCCGGTATTCCTCCGAGTACAGGTCAAAGCCTCTCAGAAGCATTCGAGGGCTATTTTAGGACATGCAACATCATGGCCAATTTGCTTAATCTTTGCTCACACTTGATTAGCATATGATGGTAAGGTCACAAATAAAAAACACAGAGGAACTGCCCGAGAGTAGACTGAAAATCTGCACTGCAGAAAAAGAAAAAAAAAGGCAATGTTTCAGAAGCCCTCGTTGCCCCGTTGGCTGTAAACTTCTCACCTGCCATTTGCACAAATAGTAAAAGCGAGAAAGCAACTGTACAGTAAAAGGCTTTGTCGGTGCCAAAATGAAGAAGGTGGTGAAAGTTCATTTAGGAAGACGAATGCTCCAGGTCAGATGATATTAGTAAATCTTCACTGCTCCAAACAGATACCGCAGGTGGCTGGGACTGTTTCTAATTTGCAGGCAGTCCGTATAATCAGATTTGAGAGGCCTAATAGGGATTAGGTTAAAGATTTTGCGCACTTGCTGACAGCATGAGGCAGAATAAGGTCTTAAGAGAGCACTTTTACCTCACAGCAGGTATTGGAACTCCACCATCAGATTTCAGAACACACAGTGCATCAGTATTTGCACTTGTTGACTATCTTGTAGATGTTAAATAATAAGAATTTTGACCATAATTGGAAGAAATACTGCAGCTTTGTATGCAAACATGGAAGGCTCAGGTTTGTAGACTTACATTTTGTTCAATGACTGATGATATAATTGCATCAATGGGGTGAGAGCTGTGTCACTGTAGTGCGGTTTGCAGACAGTATGCCAATTTCCGACTGCCTCTCCACACACGTAAAGTGTCCTGGTAGATGGAGACTGTTTGACCTACACAGCAAGGAGCGGTGGAGGGGAACATGAGGAAATGTTTTATTGCATCATCGGTTCAAAAGTGCGGACAAGCATAAAATACAAGCTTCATTAATACTTTTTTTTAAATTTGTGACCATAACCTTTTGTAAATTGATGAAACATATTATGGATTTTGGCACAGTATTTCACATTGCCCTTTTTTAATGTAAACAGGATATTATTTGTACTGCCATTAGTGGCATTTTTGGTCAAATCATTTGCAGTGATTGCCTAACCTTCAGTCAGTGGGTGGTATGTCACACGCTGATCTGTTTGGATTAGTAAGATCCAAATTAGTGAGTCAATCGGTGGCACATAAATGCAGTATAGGGTGAGCAGTGGGCCGCCGTCGAGGCCTGGTTCCAGTTGCTCAAAGGTCACAAGTTTGATCTGCCTTCATCAAAATCCACAAGTCTCACCAAAGGTCACCTTGTACCTGAAACTGGCTAATTCCAGGGGTGAAAATGTCAACAGTACTTAACAAATATTGACACGAGCCCTTGAAAGGTGCAATAGGTAAGAATTGGCTAACTGTTGAACTCATATTCCGAATAAATAGGGGAACACATCACCAGCAGTAGCTAACTGCTACTAACTGTATTCTGTTTGACTGTAGCTACTCTTTGCTTGCTAGCTCAGTTAGCTGTGCAGCTTGCCAGCGGGTTTGTGTTTACACAGCTAACACAGGACCTGTGGACTGCTGGGAGACATAGGTTTTAAGGTACGGGGCTAGCTGGTTAGCATGCTAACTTCAAAGATAAAAATCACCATCTGAACAAAAATACCATGATTTTGTTTTTTCTTCTTGTTTAGTGAATCTGAATTACGGTCCCTCCTGAAGTGCAGCAATTGATTAGCCTATTATTTCTCATTGTCAATAAATTGATGCGATCATTCTCCCAATTAAGCGGTTGATGTATAATCCTAAAATTGTGCAAAACAGCCATGTTAATGTATTTCTTGTTGCTGAACAGTCCCACCCAAAATATATAATATCTCATACCATAAGATGCTAATACTATTATTTTTTTTTTAAAAAGAAACAATGCACATATTCACATTTTACAAATAATTGCTCTTGCTCTTGACAGTAATCACTGAAACATTTCTATTTGATTTAACACCTACACATTTATTCATGAACTTGACAGGATTCCTGCAACAGAGTCCATTGTTGATCCAGGTGAGGATGTAAGTGGCACTTTGGCACCATCTAACGACAGGTAGCGATATTGACAAAATGGAGGTTTTGTTTTGGTTACAAGAGGACAGATGTTTGTGCAGAACAAAGGAAAAAAACAGACGTGTATCCAGGTATTCATATATATAAAAAAAGAAAAGAAAAGTGTCATCTTGTCTGATTAATGCACTGGGGGGTGAACGCTGACTTCTCTCACAGCTCTCAGATTAATCTTGTGTTCAGTCTCGATTAACTCCCCCTGAGCTCATCGTGCATCAGCTAGTCAGGTCTGCTACACAGCGGAGGGTCAGTGCGGTCCCGGTCCGTAGACGCCGCCACTGCTTTTACTTTAGTGGCGTGGTCTTTGTCGCGAATTTTCTTTCCCATTTGGTCCTGATTTTTGGACGCCACCACATCAGTCAACATGGGCAAAAAGGAGGAAGAGGATATTATCAGAATTGCGAAAAAGATGGATAAAATGGCGCAGAAGAAAAACGGGGTGAGATGTCTGAGAAGAATGAATGCTTACCTGCCCGCTGCTTAGCCGATCAGGCTGATGTGGATGTTTAGCTAACACTGGCGCTAGTGAAATGTGATGGAGTTAGCAGCCAATTGTGTAGCTAATTGAGCCTCGAGCCATTTAATGGACTGTCAACACAATGTGTCAGTTCACCAGAGATGTTTCCCAACCGGTAACTTCTCCGTTACCCCGAAAAATTAGCTCCAGGGCTAATGCCCGCTACTTGTTGTTGTCACTAACTGACTAGCCGCAAAGAGCTAGCTTGCAACTCTGTTTATGTCTACGGCGCTACTATGTATTGCTAGCCGTTAGCCACATAGCAGCACACTGGCTCTTGCTGGCATTTAAAACGCGATAACATGTTGTATGTGAGAATTTAAAGTCAACCTGTATTATGTAGCTAGATAGTCATGTCTGAAAGAAAATTGCTCTGTTATCATTCAGATTTTTGTGGTATTGTTTTGGGATTTCGCATGCGGCTAATAAGCTAATGTCAGTGCGCTTAACAGCTAGCCGCTTAGCCACTGTAACTGTACAACAACAAACTATTAGATTCATTATTTACTAATGTGCCAATCAGTTTTCAGCAATCATCGGGTCTATAAAATGTGAAAAATGTCGATCACAATTTAATTGAATCCCAAAGTGATATATCTCTAAATATTATGTTATGTGTGCGACTAGTAGTTTGAACCCGACAGACAACACATTTAATATGATTCAAGGCAGCAAAACAAGAGCAGAAAATCGTTACATTTGCGAGGCTAGTACATGCCAATATTTGTGATTATTATTTTTTTTTTTTCCTCTTGGACATCAATAATCACAAGTTTCATTTTCTGTCAATTGGATAGTCAAATAATAATAAATGTGTACAAAGTATAATAAAAAAAAAAAATGCAATTCGTGTATTAATCAATTATGCCCAGTTAGGTCAATAAATATAAGTTTAACCTCCCAGAAACGTACTCAAAATGTCAAAATTCCGCTGATGCAGTAGTTAGTGATTAGTATGCAACCAAGAGTTGGAGGTTCAGTGTGAGATAGGTTAAAATCCATCTAACACTCATCCATCCCTTCCCTTTACCATTGCAGGCTGGGGCTTTGGACCTGTTGAAGGAGCTGCGCAGCATCCCCATGACTCTTGAGCTGCTACAGGTACCTTTTGCTCATTTCTCCCAGAGACTCATTCGGACACAGGCATTACTCAAGCCCCAAAGCACACTGACACTGTGTCTCTCCACAGTCCACCAGAATTGGGATGTCCGTTAACGCCATTCGCAAGCAGAGCACAGACGACGAGGTGACTGCCCTTGCCAAGTCCCTGATCAAATCGTGGAAGAAGCTTTTGGGTAATTATTTCTTTTCGAGCGTGTTCTAGTTTGTTTTGTCTTAAGTAAGCTTTAGGGGGCTGTCCCAAGATGTTGTGCACGATTGTGTCGTAGTCAGTCAACTTACTTACTGGAAATTGCTTGATTAAGTGCAAGACGATTCTGATCCTTTGCTTGTTGTAACACATCACGTTCTGTTTACCCCAGCTGTCAAAAATGTCTTGTTGGAGTTTCTTAAATCACTGATGTCTATTTCAACCCACGCTGATAGATAGTGAGGTGTTCAACACTACAAACAAATGAACCGCAGCCAACAGGTTGAGTGAAGACATCTACACTGACAACAAGCCTCAGCTAAATACGATTTTAATTTTTAAAAAAAGGGCGTAGAGTTATTGTTCAATATAGGAAAAAATATCATAATGATATTGTTGTTATTAATAAGTGTAATATCTGGTACTACTGATGCTGCTGGAATTAACCTTGTGAGATGCGTTCATGTTTTCTGTTATGTTATGGACGAGAATCCATTCATATATTTCCTATTCACATGTGTTTATTACCAAAAACGTTGTTATTTTAACTTTATCGTGTAATTTTTTGATTGACTGAACAGACTGTAGGCTTATCATGAAATTACTCCATAAATGACAGCATATTTTCAAGCTATTAAAGTCAAATTGCTTCTAGGGCAGTGATATTTTACCACTGAATTGTTGTTTTTGTGAAAGTACCAAAAGGCTTCCTGTTCCAACCACAAATTTGCTGTTGAAATAGTCCTACACTTTTGATAACCAAGTGGTTAAAATGCATACCATATAATCACAGTGTTCAAGTGATTCCTACCAGTGACTTTTGCTGCATGTCTTTCCCCTCCCTCTCCCGATGTGTCCTGTCCGTCTTTACTGTCTGCTGTTTATAAAAGCTCATGTGACACCTTATTCACAGAGGTATTATAAAGAAATTCTGCAAAAATTGTGTCGTAAACCATGTAACATTTTTTTATTTGAATGCAGAGCTATTCAACTTCTCATATGAAAGTATTGACTTCACAAAATTCAGTGTTGGCCTTTTTTTGTATCCTTCTGTAATGTTCTTACCTGCCTTATTTTTCATCTCTTGTACTCCAGATGAGCCTGGTGGTGGAGACAAACCTTCAGAAGAAAAGAGGAAAGAACAAACAACACCTGTTGTTTCTCCATCACAGGGAAGCCCAGAAGCAAAAGAAGAAAGGTACCAAGGAAGACAGTAACATTTTTGTTCTGTTTAGCACTGCTGATGGCCAACACAAATGATATTCTCTGCTTTTGCATATTTTTATTTTGCTCCAGTCGCTGAGTCAAGTTCTCTCATTGCTCCCACAGCAGCTCCAGCAGTAACTCCAGCAGCAAGAGCGAGCCCACCGAAGTTTCAACCAACTCGTTAATCAACACCTTTCCTCGTGCCCCCACCACCTCTGACTCCATCAGGCTCAAATGCAGAGAGTTGATAGCCAATGCTCTGCAGACTGGAGGTAATCACGTTGTTATAACAACATTAAGGCATTTACAACAAAGGATATATGTTACCGTTAGTGGTTACGTTGCTTTATTTACACGAGTTTTTCACAAATTTCTGTTGTCTCTCTGACTTTCTTCTGTTTTTCTCCCATAGAGGATTATATTGCTATTGGTGCAGATTGCAGTGAACTTGGAGCACAGATCGAGGAATATATCCTTTACGTTGAGTGGAAATTTAGTTTGAAGTAGCTGTTTGAGTAACTTCCAGGATGTCATTAGATTATTGATGTAACTGTATTTTAAATGACCTTTTTATTTTAAATTGAAACATTTTTTTCATATGCCAGTGATACAAATAAGCAGATAGGAGCTGTGCGTAGTGAATAGTATCTTTATTTTGTATTCTTCTAATCTGAATTTATTTATTTAGGTTTTTTTTTTTATAAATTAATATGTGAAAAGCTGGTGAAATGTCAATCACAGTTTCCTCTGCCAAAGGTTACATGTCTTGGCTTTAAATTGATTGTTTTGTGACCATTTGTCTGAATCTCTAAAGTATTAAAGGTAGAAACCCCCCAAAATCCTTAAAATATCTATTTGGCTAAATTGATTCAGTGTTTCAACACTCACACATCAAATAGGCTTCAGTTATTATCAGTGTAGTTTCATGCCCTACTCCCAGCAATGAAGTCTAAAATATTACGCGGCCAAAGTTGAATTCCTTGACCTGCCGCCACGTGTCTTCCAAGAGTTTAAGAACACAGACATGAAATACAAGAACCGCGTGCGGAGCCGAATCTCGAATCTAAAAGATATGAAGAACCCGAATTTAAGGAGGACCGTGCTATGTGGGAGTGTAACCCCTGAGCGGATGGCTAAGATGACTGCAGAGGTGTGTTGGCTGTAGATGGTCCGATCTTATAGAACCTGGTATTGGCACACAGTCGTAGTTTAGTCATTCCGATGCTGCTGGGGTTGTTTTTCCTTTACATAGTGTTAACGCGTGTTACTGATTAAGTTTACTTCAAGATGGCTCTCATTCTTCTTTTTCTGTAGGAAATGGCCAGCGATGAGCTGAAGGAAATGAGGAAGAACTTGACCAAAGAGGCTGTCAGGGACCACCAGATGGCCACCACTGGAGGCACTCAGACTGATCTCTTCACCTGTGGCAAGTGCAAGGGGAAGTGCTGCACCTACACACAGGTACGGATTCAGATCGAAAATGAGTTCTTTATTTTAACTGTGGCAGTAGCAGCGGGATGTTCTGGTCTCTTGCAAAGATACGGATGTGCTTATAATCACTTCCCACACTCCTCAGAATACAGGCTCATACCAAGTGTTACGTTCTGATTAGGGATATACATGAATATTATCCTTTAAAATAACTTGATTTTAAATTCTGTAAACCTAATTTTTAGTTTCAGTTTCAATATGATGGAGTCGAAGAGTTGGGAACTTTTTTGTTTGAGGTACCTTGATTTGCTAGAGAGGTGCTTGAATTGTACACTTGAAAAGCTGTATAAACCCTGAAAATATCAAACACGGTCTCTCCGTCATCTCAACATAGACATCCCACTGTTGTTTATCTGCTTGAAAAATGTATATATATCCCTGCACTCCATTCACTTGTTTTGGTTAAATAACACTGTGTATTGTCGGATTGATACAATCGTCTGCTCATTAAGTACCTTGTTGAGTTTTCTCTGATTTCAAGTCTGCTTTGAGGTGCCTTGCTGGACACTGTGATAAACTGTTTGTGCTTGTTTTTGTCATTCTCAGGTTCAAACGCGCAGTGCTGATGAGCCAATGACCACGTTCGTTTTCTGCAATGAATGCGGGAATAGATGGAAGGTACGCTGGCTAACGTTGGGCTTTGTTGTGTTGTTTCAGGTCCAAAAGAAATTAGGCCAACTTGGTCCTCTTCCACTCTCCCTGCAGACTGTTTACCTTCACACCATTTTTTGTTTGTTTATCAGTCCCACATGTGCTCAACTCATTAGTGCTATCTTCTGAGCCGAAAACCTGCATCCGGTTGTGTACAAATTAAATCAGGAGCGATGAGTCTATTCATCAGTTATCCTCCAACAAAAACTGTACATGCTACAAAACTGATAGCAGTTTGCTTTTTTTTGTCATTGCTCAAAAAAAAAAAAAAAACATTCCTGGTTGTGGGTGTCACTAATAAAGATTTGCTGCTTCTCCCTGCTTTTTTAAAATTGTACATTGAATATCTGTTGCCCTGTTGGTTGGACAGAACATGTTAAGATATAAACTTGAGCTGAAACTTGATTTTTTCTTATCAATTTATTTAAAGCAACAATATGTAGAAATTGGCTCTTTTTTTGTACGATTTGGCCCCCAACGGTTTCTGAGTGCAACCCCACTGTCTGAGATAGAAATTCCAGGTCTGTAATAATTATGTCAGATGTAATGAAGGTGCAAAGTAACTCTGACAAAACAAAGGATAGTCTGTTACAGTACCCCTCTGCCATCTAGTGACTCTTCTTTTTTATTTGAACTGTTATTACATTCTAAATAAATTGTTTACTGTCCATAGTCCAGCGGCAGTGCTGAATAACATTTTAAAATAGGAAAACAAATTGATTCATAAATTCATAGGAAACATGACTACCTAATATCTCACATACAAAATTAAATCTAGATGTTTTATTAAACAATACTTTATAGGAGCATCTATCAAGGATAACAAATATATTTTGTGTTACATCTACACCATAAATTAACAATGCTGTTTCATTTCATACACTTTGATATTTTTGAAAAAAAAACAGTAAGTGCCTTTCTAGCAATTAAAGAGTGGCAAAAAATAAAACAAATGATCAAATCCCACAGGCAGTAACATTATTTATTTAGAGAGTTTTAATTAAAAAAGTAATTGTCAGTCTTTGTTGATTTGAGTACTGATTTGTGTTTTTTTGTGTGTGTGTTCTAGTTCTGCTGAGTCTGCAGGCATTTCCACAGCACTCAAGACAAGTAGCAAAATTCCTGGACCAGGTTCTGTCTCTCTGCAACCGATTGGAGCTTTTGCATTCTGTGGTACACGGAGCACAAAATGCCATAAGAAGATGCCACTGCGGTTACCGTTTGAATAAAATATCCTGTTCATAGATTGAGCTCGTTGTCTGTCCCTCGACACCCTTTTCCCGAGATCTTTTACTATTGTTATTAGTTGTTTCTCACTGTCGGATATATGCGATCAGTCTCGTCTCATTCTCTTTTATCTGCATTTTTTTATATGTAGTTTTAACACTTGGGACAATGTTGTTTTGCTTTCCCCTCACAACATTGCATTCTTTTATTTAATTTCCCAATAAAGTGTAATCCATTTGATTAAAAAGATGTGCTTTTCAATTGTCGTCAGTCTCTTCTGGTTATCTGAATCTTGAGCATTATACTAATGCAATTAAGGATCTGAGAGGACAAATGGTGTGTGTGTGTGTGTGTGGAGGAGGAGGAGGAGTATACATTTGTTTTTGGTGCAATATTCATCACATCAAAGTGAATGCTGCCGTATGCATATTAATCTGAGCACGGATAGGATGATCTCATTGGCCGAACCACAAGAGACGCACAATTGTTTCCCTTTTCTGGAGGTTTTTCTTTTTTTAATTGCCAGGTGCAAACACTCGTTTGTTGACGAGCAGTTGTGCTGCCTCGCTCTCACACACACACACTAAACCCAGACCGCTCACACGAGCCAGTTAACAGTCGATTCGGAGGAAGGCTGCATGGCTACAATGTCATCTAATAACGACTAATTTGATAGCTGTGTCTGGAATATGTTTTATTACTTCTACTGTCTGTTTATGCCTCACTTCTCTGTTTGTCATCTTCTCTTGAGCAACACAAACTGGTGCTTTTCCTAATGAGACTCACCTGATCAGTTCGATGGAGAAAGCCCCTGATATCTTGACCAAACACTTAATTTATCTGCTAATACGTCTAGAATCCTTCAAGGTTAAGGTCACCTGAGAGAAAATCCTCTCAGGATAATGTTAGCGAAAAAATTAAAGTGTTTTAATGTGGGACTTCATATCAGTCAAAATGCCTATGCGTCATTATTTTCTTGGAGAGTAGCAGACACTAATTCACTTTCACCCTTGTATTTTGTTTACATTTGCTTTCCTTCAACAATAATAATTATAAATTCTTTTCATATTTTTCCTCTAAGACCTTATTAAAACACTGTGTGCAAAGTATTGAAGTGGTAGCTGTTCACTTTCAAACAAATGTAAAATACATAAAATGAAGGGGATGAAACATGGAAATGACCACCAAAAAAGTTATAACTCCATATAAGGTATTGTTTGATATTTTCTAGGTAATGTGCATGAAGAAATATTTACTCCTTTTGTTTGCCAAAAGTTATACAGTTTTACATGGAGGATCAAACTCCCTGTTAGAGAACTGTGATAAAAATCCATTTACAAATAGACTTTTATTTTGGAGGTGTTCTGCTGCATAAAACATACTGCTACAGATGAAGGAAGCATGAAAATCCAATGTGGTTAACTGTGATTTACAGGTGACCTCTTCAGACCCCAAAAAGTAGTAGCCATCAGTTAAAAAAATGTTTTTTGAAAGAAAAGATAAGAAAACCCACGAGTCATCAAGATGATAACCTCATCAAGGTGACAGATGCTGTTGCTGATGCTGATAGATGCTGTTCGATTATTTATAGAGGGTACCAGATTCTCCTTGAGAATCATTCTGACCATGATTACCTTCATTGTGTGACTTAATTAAATATCCTTCACTGTTGCACATCAATAGATAAGTGCAAGATAGACTAATGAAAGTCTCAAATAGAGTAAAGCCTTGTGGCCAAATATCACTTAATAACCACTGTAGTGTCAGAGACAGTATGAGGCTCAATTGTGCAACATAACTGTCTTTAACCAGGGATTTTCTTTAAATAGATCCACCTGATCAATTTGATAACAAACTAACATATAGGCAAACATCATCCTTTAAGATGTGGAGATTAATTTTGCACATGTTTACCTTCATACAATATTATAACTAATTCATTTGCTAATACATGCCGTTATTTAAGGTGAATTCAGTCCAAATTCTGCCCAAGCGTTGTTTGGTTATCCAGGAAAGTTTCAGTATTTGACGGTTGTGTTGTGATTTCATGATCAAATCAATCCAGAGTCAATAAAATTGTTGTGCTTTATTTTATCTCAATCAAAATGCCCACAAGTCATTATTTTCTTGGAGAGTAGCAGAAAAAAAAGAAGAAAGAAAAACCCTAAACCATATACTGTAAACATTCACATTGTTTGTTTTTTTAAAAATGTATTCTTCAGTAAACTCAGCGCAAAATAACACATTTCATATAGTAAACAGAAGAAGAAACAACATTTATAGGCATCACTCCAAACCATTGGCTTAGATTGTGTTTTGAGGTTGATCTGCGCGGTGTATCCATCAGCTCAAATTGCACATAAGTAAGTTAAAGTTGACTCTAAGACAAGTAGAAGTGCCACCGTGAAGCACACTGGTTGGCAAGAAGTTCAGATCAACCAGCCCTATCTATTGATCTTGGTTTGTCCTCAGCACATAAAGACATGTGTTGTTGTCATCACCCTCCGCCATACTGTTTGGTAGCGCTACCAAAAATGGGCCAACGTAGTCACAACTAAGGAATTAAGACAAAACACATGCAATAATTTGGCCAAAGAGAGGGACAATTTCCGATAAACTCGTCTCGTGCTCCAGTAAACACCCCTGTGGCAAGAGTCTGAAAACAACTTCTGCTTCATGAGAAAGATGTCATAAAATTGAATGTCAAGGCACTTCCCCATGTGAGGATCTTGTCTTTGAGTGACATGTTTGTGAGGCAACAAAGTTATTCAACTAAAACTATCAGAATACGCAAAAGTATTTAACACTTGGCAACTCCAATTTTTTTAGTCGACGGTAAATGCTCTCGGTAAGCGTATGAACACAGTTTGCGTGGTGGCTTTGGTGTTGCTGCTAACCCAGCCTGACCCCCTGTGTCAATTTCACAGAAGTCAGTTTTCGTATTGCAGTTGGGCCATTTGAAAATTATTATTTTTAAAGTCAAAATCTTGCGGGATGATACGCAAATGACGCGGCCTGCTGTCAATCTCGCAAATTTAGGTGAGGCTTTATTTAATTTTACTGAAACGAGAAATGAACTAAAATGTGTTTTAGCTCTGATTATGGATAAAATAGAGTCACTTGCAATTCATAAATTCCAAATGATTTCAAACAAGTTGATATAATAGAGAATTAAATATGCTTATTTGCTTTTTTTTTTAAGATATGAAAATCAATACTTTAGATCTGGACAACAAGTATGCAGCTACAGTTAGCTAAGCTGATCCAAACACTGAGAGTAGAATAGCGAACAGCTAGCCTGGCTCTGTTTGTGGAAACAGAAACCTCTTAACAGCACCTCTTAAACGTATTAACACATTATGTATATAATTTTATAGCTATTTTATAGACTGTACAAATGTAAAATCTAAAAAATAGCTGTTTTATGGGGCGGTAATATGGCCGACTGTCTCTTAGCCAGGAGCAGCTACTTGCTAAAGTCTGCGCTGGTGTTCTGTTTTACACTTTTTTTGTACAAAGTAAACATACAAGATATCACATGTTGCTGGTCTAACAGCTGCGAAAAAACTAGTTGCTACACGTTGGAAACCTCCACACTCACTTTCTTTCCGAGTATGGGTTTTGACATATTTGGACATTGTTTATCTGGAGTCGTCGATTGCCAGAGTTCACGGAGCTAAGGAGTCGGCAATAAAGGCTTGGCATTCACTTCTTACTACCCTCTGTGGGTTTCGGGTGTAACATGTGACTGAGGTTTGGAGTCCAGGATCCAGGGAATGGGTGGGTCATATTTGGGGTTATAATTTCGGCTCTGATTTCATTGTGCATTTGTTTATTTATTTTTTAAGTATTATTTTAGTTGTTTACATATGTATTTAAGCATGTGTGTAGGTATGCAATATATTTTTATGATCTATTCTTGTAATGTGCAAGTACCTACTTATGCCTTTCTTTCTTTAAAATAAAATAAAAATTTGATCACAAAAAAAGATATCACATGTTAATTATCGAGCTTTAGAGGTGCTGCTGCAGGCAGTTTTTGTTGGCTATGGATGGAGCCAGGCCAGCTGTTTCCCTCTGTTTCCGGTCTTTGTGCTAAGCTAACTGTCGTTGCGGTGTCGCTTCACATTTAGGGGACACATCTTCACATCTACTTCTCCACTGTCAAGCAAACATTTTGGGACATATCGTATGTCCCAAAATTCTACATGATTAGTAAATTAGTATTTACTTGGGTTTACGTGGAGCAGTTCTCTGAAGGAAATTCCTATCTCCCCCTCCCCAAGATAATAGCTCTTTCTGGAAATGATTGGCAAATTACAGACCCATTAGGAAAATGTTACCCAGATTTTAACAGTAGGCTATTGGTTACTCCACCGTAAGACTTAAATACAATGTGTACTCTTTTTCTGAATTGGCAATAGATAACAATAACAAAAATACATCATCTGGTAAATAGAATTACTTAGATACTTATGTCACACTGATTAAACTATATTAAACCTATAACGTGTGCGTTAACAACACTTGATTTAAAAATAGACGGTCTAAAATAGGCAATCTTCTGTGGTTAAGATTGAGTAAAGAAAGTTAACATACCCTTCCATCATTGATTTTGAGTTTCTTAAGGGAATGAGTTGCAAACCCTGGCAAGGGCTCTCATCACTTTCCCTTACTCCGCTAATAACCACACTTATAGCAGTTTCAATCACGCACAGTTTCTATGTGAACTGGAGTTGCCAAGTCGCTGTCACAGGTACCAAAGTGTGAGGTTAGGTAACAAAAACAGGGTGAAACCAAGGGAAAATCATACAGTACCCCACAAAGCAGCCTGCAAGTAGAGCTAACACGTAGCCTTTGACTTGAGCTTTGATTTTCATACGCAGTAAATAGAACCAGGCGTTTCTACATAAAATACCCACAATTCCATTTTTTTTTTTTTTTTTACTATTTACAAACTCATAAATATATATAGTCTACAGTAGGAATCATTTTCCCCCCAAACAACCATACAAAAAAACAACAGACCATAAAAAACTCTGAACACAAATAAAATAGATTATTTCTATCAAAAGAAAGAAAACAGAAAACAAAATGTATTCATATTCCTTTGGAGTGTTTTGCTATGTTAATCTGTAGCAGTACTTGTGATGTCGAGCCCTCGGGAGATTTTTTTGAGACCTGAGTGTCTTCGGTCAGGTGCAGATCACAATAGCGCTGAGATCCCTGGGAGGGGCCAGGCTCGAGGCCCGGTTCATGTAATCCTACACTGAACATAAGACAAAAAAAAACTTTAAAAAAGGGAGTAAGGATGAGGGGTGATGGGCTGGGAGGTTGAGGGGGGGGGAGGGGGATAAAGACAGTTAAAAGATCACAGGTCATCAACACCCTAAGATTCAGGGGACTGCTCTGACAGAGTGTTGAGCAGGTTTTTGTAGGCTGGGGAGTTCATGTAGCGGGGATACGAGTCTCTTTGCATTAGTGTGTAGATCTGCAGCTGGGCATCGTCGAACGTGTGCAAGGTGGGCTCCTGTATGCTCCTGTTGATCGACTCGCGCACACGGGAGTCAAGGCTCACCTGGGAGTCAAGGACAGGGAAAAGTTAGGAAGAGCCGGCGCACCGTCTCAATGAATCGGTTTCTTTAAAAGGTATAGTTTGACATTTTGAGAAATGAGTCGACTTTTTTTGGCTATGAAAGTACAATGACAAATTGATCTGTGTAGTTAAAGATCCTGTATGTAAGAACTGGCCTGTCGAATTCACACTCCAAACAAATTGGGGGCAGCATATCAACAGAAAGATGAAGTGTTCGCCCATTTTGGGAAAACCACAGTTCCCTTCCACGGTTCATTTCCATTTCGTTATAGATGTTTAATGTGTTTGCAATGCTCCAGAATATACCTCATGTGTGTGTAAAAATTCTGAGGTGGATTCTGGGCGACCGAATGCACTGTGCACCACAGGGCATTAGCATAAACAAATTATCGAACCAATCGATGAATGTAATACAGCTCTATTTACACATTTTTTCTCAGAAGTTTGATGGCATATTTAGCTAACATTAGTAACATGCTAGCTATGTAAGATTTCGAATGCATCAGTGGTTTATACGTCATTTAACAAAATATTTCCAAGAACTGGGAGACATTGTCATGATTTTGTTTCAACATAACAACAGAGAGAATTAGCTTAGCTTCCTTGCGTTGAACACCCAGGGTGTTCAGTAAGTCTTTAATTGCAGACACAAAAATGTGGGGAAATGAGGCGTTAGCTTAGCTTAGCACAAAGACTGAAAACAGGGGAAAACAGCTAGCCTACGCGATCCAACCTACCAGTACTTTAAAGCCTGCTAATCAACACGTTACATCTCAGTTGATTCATCTGTTTAAAAACTGAGGCGCTAAAACAACAGTTTGCTATCTTTCGGGGGTTATGTGCTGGGACAAGAAACTTCCTATAGTCTCAATAACAAACCAGATACGATGTGTTAGCTAGTGGTGGAATGGCTGATTTTGCAGCCTTTGGCGGGAACAAGGCTAACTGTTTCCCCCCATTTTCAGTCTTCATGCTAGCCTAGCTTGCTAGGCTAACCAGTTGTAGTTTATTTTAGTTTGTGTTAGCTGTAATTTATTTATAAAAAGCTAACAAGCGCATTTCCGAAAAATGTCAAACTGTTCCTTTTATGTTCGAGAAAATGAGATGAATCTGATATCATAAGCCTTCAAATCAAAGCATTATTTCGTAATAAGTAGAAATCAGGAGCTGTCAGACCTCTTTAGGCGAGAGAATGGAGATGTAGTCCTCGTAGATGACCCGAGCCTTCACCTCGATCACACTCTTGTTGGTCTCTTGCCTGAACTCATCACACGCTAACCAGAAGAGCATGTTCTCCTCGCTGAACTCGGTGCGAAGAAACTGTCGGAAGGAGTTCCTCCCTGCTGGGCAGCACATCAGCTTGTCAAACGACTGCCCCCATAAGCGCACCTCCTCCAGCGTGGGCTTAGGACTGCAGAGAGCGAGGGCAACGAGGGGGGGAGGGGGGGGGGCATTTCAACATTTATTTTCCACAAATATGTTCAGTTTAGAATGAAGCATTTTTGTAAAGTGAAATCAGCTGACCAGTCTTCACAGTCTGCGGTCCCTTCCTTGACGTCATAGGAAGTCTTTCGGTTCCTCTCATCCCGGTCTTCATTCCTGATAGTGACACGGAAACATGGCAGGCGACAGGGACACTGATTATGAACCGCACATTATTTTTTTGGAGCAGTTATTTCTTAATGCCTTATAATCATCTTACTGTAATCTATAAGAATAGAATACACAAAATATGTTTCCAGTTCTACACACGTCTAAGTCTAAGCAGACTGCACAAGACCTCTTACTATATGCACATAAAACCTATTAGCTGACATGTAATATTCACATGTAAATGTTTTACTGCCATTTTAGACTCTTTACAGTAAACTTTATGGGTAGACATCACATTGTTTCTAGGAAATTTTGACAGGTATTTTCTTACAGTTTTCTCAAAGACTAAATCATTAGTTTATTGATTGCAAAAGTAATCTGAAGATTATCCAATAATTCAAATGGTCACTTTATATATTTTCAAGCGTTGCTGTCTTGCATCTTCCATCACAGCAACCGACCAATCGTGTTTTGTGATGTCACTCGGGGAAAAAAAGAGTGGCAAAATATTCACACAGGTGATGTTATCCTTCAAAGATGTGTTCAACATTGTGAAGGGTTTATTGGAGCCAAAACCATATTCTCCTAAAATTAACCAAACAGGGACAGGAAACTGTAAAGACACAAAATATGAAAAGTCAAGCTAGTGTTAGTGGTTTAACAGGCTGTGTTACAGCAAGACAATGTCATTTTCCAAACTTACCAGACTGTTCTACTTGATCTAATTCTTGCCTTCAACCACTTTGTTATTATATCCACAAGAACGATTATAACTTATCTAAAATTGTTAAAATAAATTGTGTTAATAATTTGTGGAAGCACGAGTAGTCAGTATCACTATCGAGGTATTCCGTCAAAGTGATATTTGATTTTACCTCCCAGTTCTGGCATTTTCAAAATATCAATATATATATGGTTAGCATGAGATAGCCTGAAAATATCATGACACGATCTGAATTCCGTATCACCCAGTCCGATCTGAACAGCGTGATAATATGCTTCAACTGGGACCTGAACTCCCGAACTCAACCCATAAGGCCACTGCTTACTTGACCTGCAAGCTTTGGCCCTTTTTCTGTAATTAGCAACGACGGTCCTTGAGCAACATAAAGTATGACGTTTCAGGCACAGTACCATGAAGAGGTGCAAATCGATGACATCACAACAGCTTGATTGGTCAGTTGCAATGATGGTCCTTGAACAACACCAATCATGACGTTCTAGGAACAACACCAACCTGGTGATATCAGATAGGACACGTCTGTGCTAAACACCAGATGTTTCTAGAGAAAAATACAACAGGTTTTTCTTTTGGTTTGTTTGGCCCTCCAGGAGAAAGAGTTTGGGTGTCTCTGGTTGAGTTTAGCTATGTCCGTATCTGTTTTGTGAATGTGCTCTCTGTGCTGTGTCGAAGTATAACAAAAGCAACTGGTAACCAGAGACGAATATCTCCAATGTTGGTTCTGCAGAAATTTCCAGAGCTGACGTTCAGGCTTGCATAGCACTGTTATACAGCTACTGCAGGTCTAGAAGTCCAAGGATCACAGGCAAGAATGTAAGAAACATAAGACCCAAGCTGGAACAAGTGACCCAAGCTGCTGAGATACAGTGGCTCAGGCTGTGCTGTCCTGTGTCTGGCAATGTCGGCCATGCTGGGGCACAACGATCGAGTAGAGAAGAGGAGACCTACCAGGAACAGCTACAGCAGCAGCACCAGCAGAAGCAACATGCATTCGAGCCCCGTGGGTTGGCCTGGCCCGGCTGGCCCTGCTGGGCCGATGCAGTCCCTCCCGCTGCCGACTCCTGCTGCACCGACATCTGCCTCTTTCGCATCTCCATCCGCTCTGATCCCATGGGCTACAGACAGAGGAGAGGCACTGAGTTTAGTGTTCAGAAGACAGGGATGGTATTTAACTGACAACATCTCCTCAACCTATCATAAGGACAGTACTGGTTGTACTGGAAGTGCACCAAAGACGAGACTGATTTAATTTACCACTCACCAGTTGACACCTATGTATTTCTTAAGTGTGCTTCTCACTGGCTGCTGCATGTGCTGGCATGTCCAGAGGTCACACTGTAAAGGAATGCTGTTCTGCTCTATGCAGTGCACAAAAAAAAAAAAAGTATGGAAGAATAATTTGCTGATTTTCCTTTTTTTCCCCCTTTGCTGCCAAATATGCACTCGCCAAGCACATTTCAGCTCCTCTTATCTCAAACTGCCTGCGTGTTTCCCGCAACACACTCTGACTGCATGTGTGAAAGGCAACGGCTTGTCGAACATGGGCTCAATGTCCATAAGCCAACGTTTTATTTTTTAAGAAAAATATCCCATTTGTGAAAGCCTGAGTGTAAAAGCAGTGCATTAAAGGATTTGCAACGCTCACAGGGCCCAAGTGGAGCATTACATTTAACACACATGAAAACAGTGTAAATATTTGTTCTTTTTTTAAGGGGGGGGGGGGGGGATTTTCACTCCTCAAGTGTCAACGTGTCATTCAACCTCCAGGGGTTTATCATGTTCATGTGATATCAAACGTGATTAAAGCGTCTTCAACACATCCCCCCACTGGAGGTTCTCGGGGCCTATGGACGAGCTCACAGAATGACTTCTTGTCTGATTTTAACAAATGTGTCATCACCGGGTCAGACACCGCCAAATCCTGTCAGATCATTTATGTAACAGAGCTGTCGCTCCCACCACACGGCATCATCCCCGGCTACTACCTGACACAAGAAAACGATGCTTAAAAAAAAAAAAAAATGTCAGGAGATTTGGTACATGGGAGGAGGAGGAGGAGGAGGAGGAGGAAGGGGGGGGGGGGGGGTGTGAAGGCGCAGCTTGCAAATCTATAACCGCAGCATCGCTCTATCATAGCCTTTCAGTGAATACAAAAAACCCATTTGGCCCTTTTCTAAAATGGAGATTTCTCCAGCTTCCAGGCTTCAGCTGCACATTTTCGTGCGTCTTGCCAAATGGCATATTTTACGCGTCGGGCGCTTCGGAGCTGACACACGATCGCAGTATGCTGTGGCTTGACTCAACGAGCCACGGCAACGGTGAAATGGGGGGTTGGGGGGGGGGGGGGGGGTCGTATTCATTCAAAAGGATAAATCATGAGAAGACCAAATAATGAAAATAATAATAATAATAATGAAATTACAAAATCACCATTCCTCCCCAATCTCACTGTCGCACGAACGCGAGCGTCGCCGGGATTTAATGGCACCTGAACGATTTAGCAGCAGGAAAAAAAAAGAAAGAAAGAAAGAAGGAAAGAAAGAAAGAAAAAACACCAATGGCATTAGCAAACTCGCACACGCATCACATCAATGGAAAGTGCCACCATGAAGAAGCGGAGAGCTTCATCGCCCCGGACAACCACCGAAAAAAGACGCTGCCTCGATCCGTTTTAAAAGCCCGCTGTACGGCGAGACACTGACATGCCATTTACAAACGCCGGGGGAAAAAAAAAAAACGGCCCTCGACCAAAATGTCCGTGCAATGATACATCTGTTTCGCCACCAGTACTTACAATTTCACCATGTATGCACAGCGCGAAGAGGTAATTCTTTGCCTTGATTACATCCGATGGCACATAGGGCTTTTTTTCCCCGACCGGCTGCTCCAAGTCAGTACGCATGCGTCTGCTCTCCAACTCGTAGTAGCCCAGTGAGGAGAGTAAACCACGACGGTAGGCTGTGGCACAGGTTTACAGTGCGGGTCCTTTACCCTGCCTGGCGTGTGAGGAAACCGGACTGAACAAGCTGCGTGATGTCAGTTTATATTAGAGAAAGGGAGAGGAGCGCCGAGATAAAGGGGCACCATGTAGTTTTTGGAGAGGGGATTCAAGCTCAGAATGTTCTAATCGTCGGGGCTGCAATCTTAACGAGGGAATACAAACACAGGGATATATACTATTACTTTTTTCGTTCCATAACAAGCTGCTGAACACTGTTTGGAACTAGAAAGGGTAGTGGCAGGGTCCGCCACATGTAAACAAAGTAAAACCGTGTGAAATTGAGTTAATCAGAAAAGAAAGGTCTTCATTGATATTCAAACTCTTTGTTTTCAGGACTGGACAAACAATCTGACCTTAAAGGGGCACTTTGTGGTGTTGGAGAAGAAACTCAAACTCAGAATTTTAATTCCCCAAACACTGTTTGCAGCTAGGAAGGCGGCAGGGTCCGCCAAATGTAAACAAAGTAAAAAGCCGTGTGAAATTGTGCTGTCCTTTAAGGTCATGAATACGAAGAGAGTTTGTTTATTTAGTTTGTAAAGTAATTTTAAGAATAAAAATCAGTTAGTGAAGATCTTTCCCTTCTTTTCCCAAAACTGCATAATGTCTCTTTAAGCTCAAAAACAAACAACAACAAAAAACAGGTAGGAGAACATATTCAAACTCTGTATGAGCTCTTTGCGCATCACAACTAGTTGGGAACCGTAAACATTTTTAATCATAAAAAGGAGTATATACACACTTCCTTTTGCTCATGCCCCTGTGAGTCTTTGCCTGAAGTCGCTGTCTGTGGTGCTGAAACAGGCAGCAGAGTTTCAATTCACTATGAAACTATGTCATGTACGAGAGGTGGAAATAACAAAAGGTAATTGGAAAACATGGAAATGATCCCCCCCAAAAAAGCATGTGAATTGAAAAGAAATGGACACTATCAAGTGTCCTGATTGATTTAAAGGTGCACTATGTAGTTTTGGGGGAAGGACAAACACACAAACAAGCCAAATCTCTTTTGGTTTCATGACTGAATAAACTGAATAAACAAACTGAACTTAAAAGACAACTCAACTTCATACTGTTCATATGTGGCGGACCCTGCCACCTTTCCAGCTTCAAACAGCGTGCTGGGGACCTTCATTTCCTCTGAGATCAGCTTTTTTATTCAGTTATAAAAAAATAAAATATTTCTAAGTTTCTATTATAGCCTCATTGATATTGTAAATCTCAAAATTTGAGAGTTTACAGTTCTTCTCCAAAACTCACACAGTGCCCCTTTAAGCCGATTTGATTAAAAATTATATGAAGAAAACAGCCATGTTTCATCATTTGCCTTGCCTTACACAGTAATCATTCACGACACAAAATTCTCCCCAGAAAATACAAATCTGTCATTATGTCCTCGCCCTCATGCTGATGGGAAGTTGGGTGAAGTTTCAGAGTCCACAAAACATTTCTGGAGTCTGCAGCAAAACAACGTTCTCCTAAACAGATGAAGTCGGTGGGGACTTGTTTGAAACATAAATAAACAACTTAAAAAAGAAACACAACATGGCTTCATGTGTATTCAGAGTGATCCAAGTCAAACTGATTTGAAAAGATGTTATTAACACCCTTTTTGAAACTTCACTGAGGGTGCAAATATTGTCTTTTCAAATCAATGTGGGATTTCTGAGTTTCCGGCGGCGTGGATTACACTGGACGGAGCTGTATGGAGCCATTTCATTTATCTTTTGTTTATATAAGTTTTAAAACGAGTCCCCATCCACTTCAGTTGTTTAGGAGAACGCTGCAGCACTGTTTTGGCAGTGAAGCTCCAGAAATGTCTTTAAAAAAATCTGCTCTGTGGTTTCTATCCTGAATCTTGCAGCTTTTCATTTGTTTGGTCCTTTTAACCATGCATTTAAAAGACTCCTTATGGACTGCTGTTTAGTTAGTAGTTAAAAGGGGCTTGATGTAACAATTTGAGGATCTAACGTGTATTTATCACTTTTGTATTGGCCACGTGTGAGGACATTGTGGCGTGAAGTGCTTTTCCTCGAGTCCCTCTCTTCACTGTGGTAATGAGGAGCGACAGGAGCTAATGTTGGTTTAGAAAAAGAGTCCACTAACATAAACTAAAGACCGCTTCCATCAAACGAAGCCCCACAGAGCCCTGTCAGTCGACTTACATCTGTTGCATTGCTTCTCCCAGCGTGACAATCTGTACCGCACCTAGTCATAGGTTGCCAGTTTTAGTTAGACTTTATCTTCCTTTACAGATGACTGCCAGGCTCCTCTTCGCCTTGTAATCTACAGTGCAGGCCCTGCGACCAGTCATGATGCAGACGACAACACTGCCATCTGAAGGCAGCTCCGACTACAGCACTGACATGATGCTCTCCACATTGCCAGACTTATGGAGCATCAATGTTCACATGGATGGTGTGGACGGCTATGTTTGCAGGATGTGATCCCTCGACAATGACGATCCCTCACAGTCTACATGCTTTCATTAGCATAAATCTGTGCCAATGCAAACGAGGCCCAAAGATAATGTGATGCATATTTTTCTATCATATCTTCTTCAATTCAATCTAAGCCCATTTACCAATGCTTTGCTTTTAGGTGCACGTCATGCCTTGCTTTGTACAAACACCAGATGGCACTCTGCCTATTCTTCAAAAGACTGCCACAATGTACAGTATTTCACGGCATTATCTACTTAATGCACACCAACACGTCTGTGCCTTTGCCCATCTGCGTCAAATTGTTAGTAAAAAATGCTCTTTGATGCCGTGGAGATAAAAAGCCACCAGTCCAATATTGTAAATACAAAGTGCTGCAAAATATGAGCGCCCGTAATAGAAAAACTGAGTGGACAACGCACGGATCGTGTTCCATGATCGTGCCTATTGAACCAGTCATGGATCAGGCATTCATCTGTTCTGAAATCCTGCCAGAAAAACAACAAAAACAAAAACAAAAAGCAATGGATTCCGTTCCCGTCCAGATTAATTACTTTCTGACTGTGCTGATCTGGGGCGTGCCCTGAGCATCCACACATCCCCTCATCCCCTCCGGAGATATGAACATGTGACTCTTCTCCGCAACACTTCATTTAACACCTTCCCCTGTGTTCATGTTATGCAACACAGGCCCACAAATAGCCATGTGAGATTGATACACGCACACGCAAAGCAGCAAGCGATACCTTATGCTCTTGTGATTCGACGAGCATGCAGCCTTTTTTTTTTTTTTTTTTTACCCCCCAAGGGCACAACGCCAAGTGGAAGAGGTCAGTCCGAACACACAAGGTCACACCGGGGAGCGCGACACCAGAGCTGGGTGATGGGATGAATCAGGTCTTGGCAATATGCGATCAAGAGGATTCGATGTATTGTGAAGCCTTCGCGTTATTAGATTCAATCACTGCAGACAGAAACTAGAGAGGAAGCGAGTGACCGACTTAGCACCTCAAGAGATGATGCCTGGCATATGAAGGTGAAGATGAGTCGCAACGCAGCAACGCAGATGATTTTTATGTCTCCGCAGTTGATTTCCTGCTGACATTATCGCTGCTCTAACGAACTTCTCTCTGTTTCCTCCAGGTGTGTTGATCGAGTTGCTCTTTCTACTGTAAATGTCAGGCTCCATTTAATAAAACCCCAATCAGTGTCTTAATCCCTGTAACAAATTACACAGTCATCTGTCCTTGTTTTTGTTTTTTTCTTCTTTAACCTCACATCCAGGCTAAAGCTCTCCGCGCAACAGATGGCCCAAATCACCTGTTAATTAAAGGTAAACATAACTCCATCCATCACTCCACGATGTCATTTTTGCTTGAGACAACATTGTTCACTATCAGTTTAAGTGAAACTTTACTGCATTTGTACCAATTCTGCCTGTAATTCTGCAATGTCTGTCTAACTTCTCTTCCACAGCTTCTGTTTTAATCTCTTTTTAATTCATACGTGTTTAATTACGTGTTCCATCCTTGTGGTGCTGTAACACTCAAATCTCCCCTCTGGGGGATCAGTGAAGGATTATGTTATCATTTAAAAAGTCTTGCAAGAGGAAAGAAATTTGTAGGGATCTCGCTGTGACTTCTATCCGCCCCTTCTATGTCTTGAGTGTCATCATTACTCAGGATTTGATGTTACATCTGTTTCTTTATTGTCCCATCAGTGTCGGAATTCAATTTGCATCCACGTAATAAAGGACAGCCAACATCTTCGGACAAATATATATAATGGATTTACAGAAGTTGAAATACCATCGCTGATCTGTGGCCCTGATTCAGAGATTCAAAAGTGCTGCTTTTATGCAGTCATGCATGTGTCACAGTCATGAGTCTGAGCTAAACGGGGTATAGTTTATAGTATATTTACATTCTTATAATGAAAAATAATAATGGAATGATGTAAAAAGCAAGAGAAAAACATATAATTAATATATGTGTATTGTATATTTGTAATCTAGTAGTATATAACAATTTAGATATGTCCCATTTGTGGGCTAAGCTATATGTTGAGATGACGATGATATCTTCTCAGATTTTTATTTACTCCGAGCACACATCCAGGAATTGAGCGCAACTGTAAAACCCAACCATATTCCAGCACAATCTACCCGAGTGTCTCGCAAATCGTCCATCATCATCTCCTGATTTGACGTGACATGCGACAGCTCGTCACCGCGTCTCCTTCTTTTATCCTTTTTATGACGGGTGACATCCAGTGTTGGTGGATTAAGGTGCATTACAGACACCCACAATGACAGAGCAAGAATGGACAGAAATGGGAATGATTTAAGAAGGTTTTAACTACGTGTTTTATCAACATGTATTCTGGAATATCGCCCTGGTCAGGGACACATGGGTTTAGATGAAGAGACGTATTTGTTTCAAGGTTTTCAACATATGCAGTTTTAAGCAAAGTAATGCGAGGAATAGCGTGAGGTTAGACTGGATAAGAAATAATGCATCCTTCTTCTGCAGTGTTGACTTTATGAAAATACACACAATAATGTTAACCAAACAAGTACAGTCATCCATTTGCATCACAGCTTCAAGGCCATGTTAATCGAACAATGCCAGTATTAGATGTGCTGTAGAAAACACCAGGGCATGCCAGCTCTATTTGTTGATTGCCTTGACTTAATGAAAGCTGTTTTTTCAGAACATTTTTGACAAATTGTGCAAGTTGAAAATGCTCATTTAAGATAGTGGCGGCGGGGACATGTCCCCAGTGTCCCCATCTAGCTACAGAAAAGCAATAGAAGTTTGCACATGCTTAAATGCAAATATGTGAATGTGCAGACACATTGCACAGAGTGCTAGACGAGGCTGAGGGGATACAGAAAATCAGATATCAGGAACTCAGCATCCTGTTGACTGGAGGGAGAAAAGCTATTTCAAAGTGTCTCTGTTTTGCTGTGAGTGCTTTGTTTGCTCCAATGCGAGCAAATAAGTCAAGTCTGGCTGATATTACATTTCAACCACCCCCTGCTTTATTGAACTGTGAGAAAGTCCCCCCACAAAGCTACTTCAGGGACACAAGAAACTGGTCAGAATATGATCGTTTCATATCAGATCTCTGTGTATAATTCAAATTACCTGCACACACTGACAATACAGTTCTCTCCTTAAAATGCGCAGGAGCTCTCGAGACAAGTAACAGTCACTGAGTGGACCCAAATTCTCTTTGCTCTACTGACAAGGACGATGAAATTAGGGTTAGTAGGCATGGTCTGTATCAGAGCATGTCAGTTATGATTTGGGTTATTGTGTCTGGTCTCTATGATACCAAACAATCTTTGAACCATGTCATAAAGGTCATGAAATCACACTGCAGATAACTATATATCTATGGATGTATGTATATTTATGGTATGACACAATATATGGGATGGTGAAGGTTTAGTAGGCCTATGTTGGTACATTTTTTAAAGTACAGATGAAAACTGAATGTGACTGATTATCAATGTGAGAGATGACGAGTGCACATGTGTCAACAAAATCTTACCGTCAGTATAAACTCAGTCACACTTTATTCTAAAATGAGGATGGATCAGGGATGGGTGAGGTCGAGGACGCTGTAAGAGACGAGATCTTTTTCACAGCTGACAAGACAAACACGGGTGTAAATAATAACATGGAAGGCGGCTCCACTCACTTTAAGAGTCGTACTTAATTTGATACTAATGGTTGTTTTATTAGTTTTATTAGTGTATATTCTTTCTGATAAATTGCCTCAAGTGATGTCAAACTACACATTTTAAATGAGGAAAGTCCGGGTGTGACGTTACCAACTCATCTCCACTGTAGCATAACACACCAGAATCTTGCTCCTGTTGGCGCGTTGCATCGTGGGTAACGTAGGCATCAGATCTGGAAGAATACAGCATTGACTTTGTTCCTTTATCTGACATTTGATCTGTAAATAATGTGGACCGGAGTCACTGTTTTGATGACTTGTGCCTTGAGACTTAACGTGGAGTTGGAAGTTAAAAGGCTCACGACTTGACCTGAGTTGACTTGAGACATGTCGACTCAAATGACTTGTCTGTGTTCATTTTATTTTTTCAGTTTAGTTTAGTTTAGTCTGGCTGTCAGTGTTTCACTGTTTAACAGTGACGGGGAGGGATTTTTTTAGGGGGGGATTGAGACGAAATTAAGAATAAATTAGCTATGATAAAGTTTTTCTTTGTTTGACAACATATATTTCACTTAATATCAATAATTGTAATACCAATTCACTTCAGAGCCATGCTTTTTTTTTAACAGGTTAGATAAACTGACCAATAATATCATCATTAGACAGGTGTTAATCCCTTGTCTTTCCTTTTTATTACTACCGGATCGCTTACGGCAGAATCTTGAGGGGTGACCTGACCTTGGACTAAAGAAATGACTTGGCTCTTGCTTGACACTTGGACCAAATGACTAGAGTCCACCAATGTTATGGAACTGTAGTGATGAGTAAGAGGAGTACTCTGTCAAATTGGAGGTCAAAGTCCAGTTATGTCAATGTTTTAAGTAAAATATTTTGACTGTAGTTCATCAGGGCATCTATTCTGCTCTTCGCCAAGCAACACATTTGTGTAATGTATATGTCAATGACCTGACCTGCCTCCTCTGTCCTCCCACTCAGCTCCTGTGTCCTCATGGCTCCCTCAAAATCCCTTCCCCTCTCTGAATAGTAACATAGTTCCCCTTACTACGGAGGAATATCGGAAATCTTTATTTATCCACTTACTAAGAATGATTCTGCTGCCAAACTCAAAGCCAAATCACATGTTCACACTGTTTTTAGAAACTGACTGAATGAACTCACATCTCACTTAGTTGTTTCTCTCTCTCTCTATATATATATATATATATTCATATAGTGTTAGGATGTCTGTAGTGGTTGTCATGTGTTTTGAACGTCCTCGAGACCTGCTGCTTGACTTTGTTTAGATTTCTGATAACAACAGTAGTATCACACTATTTCAAGACACACCATCTTCTTCTTTTAATCTTGTTAAGCCTCCTTCAGACAGGAAGTGCTCCCCTAAATAGAGGTTTGGCAAGAAGCTAAAAGAGCGGCTGTCACAACAAACAACAGAGTTAGGGATGGTGACTTTACTGCGTGCGATTAATAATTAAAACAAATATAATTTGAAAGATATATGGCCTCTCTGAAGTCTAAATTAAAGGCTCTTTATTAGTCTGTTATTTCGTCTTTTATGACCTCTTGTCAGGGCAGTAACAAACAAGCGACACAGCCCTCTCACTAGTGTGCTGATCTTCGTCAAACTCCAGTGATGCTGTAGTTTCATCTGACTGGTTGGTGACTTTTGACTGTATTTGATCCATTATAAAAGTCATCAGTGTTTTTTTTTGTTAGTTTTTTTTTGTTTACGATAACTAAAAATTATCAGGACAGTAGTGCTCATTTGAGAAAATAAAACTACAACATGCCCATACCTCAAGGCACACCATCTCCTGCTCCTCCTGGATCGGGTCATTGTAGTTCACCGGGTAGCCCGCCCGGTTCCGGCAGGCCCGGGCCAGTCCCCGTATCGGCCGCCACATCAGGGCCCTTGCGCGCCTGATCCCCCGCAGAGCAGACGTGGGCCTGATCTCCCACTGCCTCACCGTCCTAACGCGTGGCATGCTCCTGCCATGGGGCCTCACTCGCCACGTGAGGCTCGAGTCTCTCTGAGATCATAAGAAAATCCACACACTCCTCGCTCCTCTTCCTCTTATGTTTTCCCGGCGTCTCCACTCCAGCACATTGTGACGGCGACAGAGGAGGGGGAAATAAAATAGCACCAGTGACCCTGACGGAGAGAAGAGTGTTTACAAAGGAGAGGGCAGAAGGGGATTAGGACAATGTTCCCACTGGATGCAATCCTGATTCCTCTGTGCTTTACTGCGTCTCACCAGCTTAGGCCAGATTAAGCCAGGAGGTCTTAGTGTCAGAGCGAGGCGGACGGAGAGGAAGACCAGCGACAGACGTGGATTCATTTGTGACTCATTTGTGACTGTTTATGCTCCTTGATGAGTTCCCACGTAACACAATGGATTAAAAACACACTGTTAAATGGACTTTGTAGAGTAAACATATGGCTGCCATGCACACGCAGAAGCATTAACACATTGCAGGCTCCAATGTGGTGGCTGCGGAGCTTCTGATGGGTCGCACACGGTCATGCACGTTCCTCTTTACACACTCAGAAGGATAAACACCGATCAAAGCTCTTCGGTGTGAGCAATCCAACATGACTTCAGTCATCCTCACAGAGCCACAAAGTTAAAAGTGCAATAGTAGATCTCAGTTTGATGTTTCTTACAGGCAGAAAACTAACAGGATGAATACTTTATCTGCCCTCCTGCTTCTCTTTCCAAGGATAGTTTTTGCGTCTTGTCCGTGCTTTGGTTGTATCAGTGTCTTATTTCACTACAGCAGAAGAACTTGTTAATAAATAAAAAATGCAATATGGGGGTTAGAGTTTCTGAATTGTTCACACAGACACAGGCATATCTAAAAGTTCAACATGGTAATTTACACCGGAAACACTAAGTCTTTAAGTCACCAATTTGGATCTAGAAATTAAAAAAATACACATCAAACGCTCAATTTCAATATTAAGTGGAGCCACAGACAATAATAGGCTACAAAATAAGATGGATCCCTGCTGGAGCATCTCAAGCAAACCAAATCAGTAGAAACTTTTAAATAACGTCTGTGACCATATTTTTACCAGACTTTTTACCTTTTTATAACTTAAATTTAATACTTAATCTAGTGAAATCTGGTTGATGCAGTGTTTTGAAATACTTTTTCTTATAGTTGGGGTTGCTGGTGTTGCGCAGTGAATAGGCCTATGTATTGTCTTGTAACGTTTTCTAATTTTGGAACATAGATGTTTTATCTTTGTCTCCTGCCCATATACTACAGATGTAAAATAGTTTATAGCTAACTCTGGCACAACTAATACATAAATAAATACATTGTTGCACATTTATATTTACATTTAGGGCATTTGGAAGATGCTTTTGTCCAAAGTGACTTACAATAAGTACATTTGTCACAGGATAGAAACTATTTTCATCTATCTATCTATCTATCTATCTATCTATCTATCTATCTATCTATCTATCTATCTATCTATCTATATGGTCTGGTCAATATGGCCTTGCTAGAATATTGCAATATTTTAAGGCTGTATCACAATACATGATATTTTGAAATCTCTTCAAAAGCACTGTAAATGCCAGAACCGACCAACAACTCGATATCTTTGACCCAATATCTCAATATTGATATTGTGACTATATTGTAGGGATGTCTATTAGTACTTTGACAAAATATTAATACAATTAAATTTTTAATAAGCATCACTATTTTGGATACAATGACAAAAGGTAGTACGGACATCACTTTGCTATAATTCAGACTTTAAAACCAGGGAAAGGCAAAAGACCATCTTTATGTTAGAAACATTTGTATTGCCTGGATGTCCTGTAACATCATTTAAGATTTAAGTGTGCGCACAGTCGGAACTTATTGACCCTCTTCTCTAACTTCTGCTGGGTTCAGACAGTCGTTCATGTGACCGGCTGTCACATGATAGAGCGTGACGCCGTGTTGTAGTCTGTCAGCTGTTCGCACAGTTCAGGATCTGGGTGAGTGGTACAACACAGTTTCTACTCCGTTGTCCCTTATAGGATCCAAATAAATTCAAACGTCCGAACTGTATGATTCGTCTTACTCTGTGGATGTAAGTGCTATCACCCGTGGAGCTTTTGTCATTCTGACACGACGACAGAAAGGATGTGAAGCTGTGTTAGCGCAGCTAGCATAGGTTAGCAGTGGCTTATTTTGCTAGTTGTTGCTAGCTAACGCCGAGCTGACGGTGTTACCTGCGCCACCTTTAATGTTATAATTTCACAATATTATATGTATATCTGGCGACAGCCTTAATACAGTGCCATAGTACTACGTTGCCTTTTATTTCTTAGTAAGAGCCATCATGTCATGTCGTGACATTGGGCTAGCTAAGCTAGTTAGCATGACCTGCAGCTAGCGGTATTAACTAGATACTGGTCTGCATGTTAGCTTACTGAATACAGTCTAGGTTAAACTTCTGAAATTAGATGTAAGGTTAGTATTTCGTAGACATATTCGTGGCTGTAACCGTAAATTATTTGCAGCTCAACAATTCCTGTATAGCTCATAGGTTACTTCAAGGTAAAAGCTAACCAAATGAAGCGAGACGTTATGCCACATTTAACTGATTATTAGAACATTGTTTGCTATATTTTATATATATCGTCACTATCTATAAACTGCAGCTTTCAGTAAACACACAAAACCAGGCTAAAGCTTGGAACAGTGCCTCTGATGTTGATCACCCTGTGCTGATGTTAACTCTGGTGTTTCCATCCAGGTGGATTTGGATTTTACCTGTACACATACTGTAGTAGATATAATACAGGATGGATATCCGCGGGGCTGTGGACGCTGCAGTCCCCACCAACATCATTGCTGCAAAGGCAGCTGAAGTGCGTGCCAACCTGGTCAACTGGCAGTCCTACCTGCAGTAAGTACACGTGCACAGATACACAACAGTACATCATGTCAATAATCACTTAATGGACACTTTAGTAGGTACACGTTCACAATTCAATACAACAGCTCTGCCATTATTACTACTTTCACAAAGCTTAGAAAATGTCAGTATTTGTCGTCACTTGATGATTGTTATTGAGGTTACAGTGGTGGAAATGTTGTCTATGTTGCATTATGTTGAAATGGTTTTTCCAAACCCATTATCATACATTCCTCCTTCTGCTTCTGGAAGTCTTCTTCCAGTGATATTGAGAGGTTTTGGGATTTTGCTTGGCCTAAGTTAAAGTATACATTCTAAAAGCCACATATGTTGTTGATATATTGTATTATCAAGTAGGGGGAGATTTGTCCCCAAAGTTCATATTGAAGTTAGAAAGTTATCATTCAGTCAATCGGAATCAGATGCATTTAAAGTGTTTCCAAACAACATGGAAGAAGTTACATTTGGCTGTAGATGTTTTGAATGTTGATGAATGTTTTGACATTTTATGACTGAGAAATGTGTTATTTGTCATTGCTCCGATTGGTATAACTTTTGATTTATGTCTGTAACGGTGCTGCTGCCAGTCTTGAGCAGCACTGTCTTGAAAAAAAAAAAATTCAGATTGCTGTGGCAATTAATTCTTGGTTAAAAATGAAGGTTAAATCAAAAAATAGAATTTCTTAAAGCCAGCACGTCAAGCACTTAAGCTCTCGTTAAGTCAATCTTTCTGAAGAGATCAGTGTAATAATTCAGGGCTGAGCGCAGTGTGCCAATCTAAAAGGTCCTCTAGTTCCTTTGTTGTGATTCACTGTCTTGAGTGCTACTTCCTCTTTGAGCCGCTGTCCTAATGCAGCAGATCTGACCTATGAATCACATAATTTCTGATTCCTTGGTTAAATACCATAATCCTGTTTTTACTATAACTGCGTACCTCCATGCACCTCCCATGGTGTGTTTTGCTTTAACTAGAACATGTGGTATTTACAGGTTAATTGCCATGATAGTTCAAGCTACCCTTTGTAATTAGAAGCAGCATGCTAGTGACAAGGCAAGGGTCACTCTCTCTCTCTCCCCCAGTGAGTGTCAGCGGTATGTTTGTATGCTGTATGAATTGCTCCAATGACAAAGATGGTGTTGTGAATGCCCCATGAATAATCAATAGGAACTATCACTCTTTATTAGTTCGTCTTGCCGTTCAAAGTCAAAAGTGTGTTCATGAATTGCTTCAAGTGATCGTACACAAATTGTAGTATGTTAATGAAGTTTCTCAGTCATCTGGGTCTTGGTAATTCACCTCTCATCCAAGAGGATTCTTCAGTTCTAACTAACAACTCCCCTCCAATTAGTTAAAGCTGAGGAACCCTCTTGGATGACAGTTAAAACACCTTCAAGAAAGTCAAACACTTCTGGTTGCCTACGATACAGTGAACCACTAGAGAAATTGTAGTAGCATTATGCAAATATGACAATGTCTGGGTGAATCATCTTGCAGGAGTCAGATGATCTCTGCAGAGGACTGTGAATTCATCAAGAAATTTGAGGTGGCCAACTCTGAGGAGAAACAGGTCATCCTGACCAACGAAGGACATCAGGTATTGAGTCCTTTACGTTATCTGTGCATTTTTGTGTCTTTACTTATTGCTTCATCTCACAGATGCTTGAGCAACTCTCCTTTAGATTTCTTTATAATTGTTTTCATTTGGATCTTAAGTTCACAACCTTCCAAACTAAGCAGACACACTTCTGGTTGCGTGAAGAAGTCTTTTAGATAAATATTGGCATTGCAGCAAAATACACAGGATTAAAGTGACTATTTATACAAATGTTTAAACTCAGTGGAATACCTGGGAGCCTGTAGCTTGGGGGATTATACAAAGTACAATTTACCGTATAAGAGTTGTACTGTAAAATTCTTCTTCAGAGGACATCAAACCACCTGCAGTATCTTGGCTTTTAAGAAACACCTTTTAACTTTCAGGTTTACATTTTATGTTCTTCCTGTACCCAGTACTAACACACCCACCCCAGTGTGGCCTCTTGCATTGCTCTGCTGTAGTGCTATTATCGTTCCAAAAGCACCTTTTATACTGTAACAATACTGAATCGGTGAGGGATTCTCTCCTGTAAAACCTCAATTCATACACACCTTCTCACATTTCGCTGACAGTCTGTGGACTGTTCTTAGAGGTGCCTGACAGAATAAAGGCAAAGGCAGTTCACTCAATTTATCACATGCTGTGTCTTTGTGCTGTGGCTGACTTTGTATTTATTTACTTTGTTTGTGTGCAGTGTGCGAAAACCTTTCTGAACCTGATGGCCCACATCTCCAAGGAGCAGACAGTCCAGTACATCCTGACTCTGATTGATGACACTCTGCAGGTAAACAGACAGACCCGTTGACTGTGGACAAATAGGACATGCATGTACAGCAGAACTGTGGTGAGAGAATTTGAGATCTCTGGACTTTATCATTTTAGTTTCACCAAGCAGGAGTTTTGGTGTAGATTTTGATTGCACACAAAGTCTTAGGCAGTGTCATGATTTCTAAAACTTACACAAGGAAATAAGAAATAAGCATCAATTGAATATTGAAGTTTTCCTTTGTGTTAGGCTTTAAGCATGTCAATAATGATTATTGTTATTAAACAGGGCATTAAAGTTTAGATCTGGCAAATTTGGACAAGGTGTTTGGTTTTTTTTTCACCTAAATTAAGCTCACATTTCTTTCCTTTCATTCATTCAAATGAATGCAAAAACAACTTTTTTAGATTTGTGAATATAAAGGTTAAACCTAAGTTATCTGTTGAATCGGACTTAACATTCCTCTATGTCATCTGATACTTTTTATGACTACAGTTTGTACATCTTACTTTATTGTTAAATGTGTTACAGTGACTTCATCACTATAAACTTTTGTAAAGATGGCCTGTATTTCATGCAGTCCATCAGTTTCTTCAGCTGTGCAGCAAATAAGTCTGAATCTGAGGACTCATCTAAGATTTTACTGTGATTCAGGAGAACCATCAGCGCGTGAGCATCTTCTTTGACTATGCCAAAAAGACAAAGAACACCGCCTGGTCCTACTTCCTGCCTATGCTGAATCGTCAGGACCTTTTTACTGTTCACATGGTGAGTTAAGAGATGATGATACTAGCTTTGTGTTTTAGAATATCGAAAAAATGCAAATGAAAGACATGTAACACCTCAAGTTGTCCCTGCAACAATAGACTAGTTGCCACATGTCAAACCAATCTTGTAACCTAGGCAACCTTTTGCTGCCTATAAATGTTATCTATCATGAGTGCCATTGTCAGTCTGTAGAATAAACAAGATGGACATATGTGGAGACTGGGACAGGAACTATGTAAGGGAACATCTAGTGCATGCTTAAAACCTAAGCACATGGTCATATTTGTAGTAGCTGATATGATATAGTTAAGAGTAACCTCTCAAACCACATAGTGCACAGATCAGGATGCAGGAGATCTTTTCCTCACAGATAAGATGCTGTGTTCGAGCCATACATTTTTCACAGGTTCGACTCTGATTCTAATCATAGAAAGACATGAATAATTCCTCACAAAGCAACCCTTCATCTTTTCCCACAAAAAACAGGCAATTAATGTTATTCTCCCTGCCAACCTTTACAATTTAAAAATGACCACCCAATGGCAAACTGAGTAGTATGTTAGGACACCCACGGCTTGATTTTAAAATACCAGCCAGATGGCATCCAGCAGGTTGGCTAAATGTGACCCCAAGAGTGTGACACAGCACTTTAACTCAATCCAACTGTCATTCTCATTCTTGCTTTTAAATTAGAGCCTTGATATTTCTACATATCCTCTCCTGTCAAGGATGAAATTGGAGAACACAATTTGTTCCCGTCTCATCACAGGACCCAAGAGGCACTTATCAAGCTGAAATTGTTCAGTAATTTCGGCGCTTCGATGAGGCTGTAGATCATGTTTTGTTCAGTACCTTTTTGTAGTGTTTCAGAACAAGGTATTTTTAAACTGAAGGACACGCTATTGCAGCCTTCAACGTAACTTATTTTTCTTTATTTCTTTTTCACACTGGAATTTAAACTAAAGATGCTGTAATTCATCATGGGAGACGTGGTCATATAGTCAGTGCTACAACTGGAAAAATGTTTTTCTTGCCTTTAAACAAAGCAGTAAATTAATAATTTTCAGTGCTTTTACTTACTTTTACACATTTCACAGCAATAAGGAACAATTTCGAAATAGATAATGATTGATGAATGCTATAGAATGGTTTGGCTGTAAATTTGCACAACAATATGAGTTGAAAATGTCCTTCTTCAATAAGGCGGCGAGGATCATCGCTAAGCTGGCTGCCTGGGGCCGTGATCTGATGGAGGGAAGTGATCTTAACTACTACTTCAACTGGATCAAAAGCCAACTCAGTTCACAGGTACGTCAATCAGCATTTGGTTGTGAAAGTGTTTTATATTATGAGTATTTATCTAAAGTGACTTTTGTCATTTTACAGTGCCTTTTTAAACTGCAAAGTATGTATTATGTCTGCTTTTATGTATATAAAATCTGATAATGACAGTGCAGTGCAGTTCGATGAAGTCATAAATCCGAGGATAGACGTATTGCCAGATTGTGACCGTTCAAGAAAGGTGAACAGGACTTTATACTTTCCAAGCTGGTTCATTTGAAGGCAAATTTTGCTGTTCATTTGTAAGTCTGGAGTTTTTTTTGCCGATTTGAAAAGTACTCTAAATAAATAGATAATGAATAAACAAGATGTAATAAACATGATAATGATGTGTACTATAAGAAATCAAATTTCCTGTCTGTGTGCATAATTGACCACATAATTGAGTTTTGAAAGATGACCCTTTTTGTTTCATTTTACTTCATCATGTCGTGGGTTATTAATTTCTTAGATATTAGGACACCATCTTCTGGAGATGCTGGCTCCCTCTCTGTAATAATGAGTTGGATTTTTTTCCCAAAGAGTCTAATTAACTTAAATGGCAAAATGATTTCCACTTTCTGTCTTTCTTCATTTTTGTAAAATTCTATTGTTTGGGCTCACTCTGAAAACCTTGTCTGAATGATTATTATGCATTTATTCATGTTGAGTTTGAGCAGACTTGTCAGGCCTTGAGATGGTCTGATGACAGCTGCACTGAAGGTGCAGGCATTGCCTTGGCAGATGTATACACTATAGAGTGGGCTGATAAAAAAGCTGAAAATTGATTTCCGTTTTTCTCTTGTGCCTTGGCTTTGCACACCAGTATTACCAAAATATCCGGAGGTTCAGGTAAAACCAGCAGCTCTGAAAAAAAAAGCAGAATTTTGTCTCTTTGCTCCTAACATTCTGTTTCCTTTAAAGTTTGTTCTTATACTAAGACTGCCTCTTGAAATTATGTTTGATTGCATTTCTCTCCTTAACAGCCCATCAGTGAGCATCCACTGTCACTGAATTGTGGTCAAGATGACAACACACACTGTGTCTCCAGTGCCACTGTAATTTAGCACTAAGTAATGGATTGTGAACAATTGTGCACTTGTTTCTTTTGTTTATCTCCCATTAGAACCTACATGGTACAGGTCCAGAATCAGGCTCAGGAGCAGGAACTATTTCCCCCAGTGAAGTGAGTATTAGTGAAGTGCATCATCGGTCACCCTGGCGCTTCCAAAACCAACAAAAAAAACCGGCAGGGTTTGTGCAAGCTGGACTCTGTCAGTTGTCTCTGAACTTTCACATCTTTTATTTCCCCTGTCTCTCCCATTCTGTTCTTGCACTCCAGTTATTCATGAATAATTGCAGATTGTTGGAGACCTGAGTCTGTCAGAGCAATTCTCCATCTTGACAGCATGGAGTTTTAACTGTACATGTGGAAATTGCATGCCGTCAGCCACTTCTCCTTAATGCTGGGAGTGCATGAGACACAGGGCTTTTCCTGTAAATTAGGATAACAAGGGAAATTGGAATAGCATTTGCACAGCTGCAGCGGCAGCGTCCTACTATCCCGCACCTATTCAAGCATTAGCGTGATTATTCTGAGAGGTCTGCTCAGAATTCCGTTGACACGATCGCTATCTCTCTAATAACTCAACATCATCTTTTCCTCTGCATTTTCAACCAGGTAACCTCCTCCACTCCTCTGCTCTTCTGTCGTCACTGCTGCCTGTCCTCTTTGCTGGACTTCTTTGCTTTTCTTCAACCTCTTTTACCTAACAGATTAATGTGATCTATTTCTCCTCTCAGCTTCCTCCACTCGCTAATCTCAAATTTACATTGTTCTGCTCAGGTGTGATGGGACTCTTTTCCCTGCTATTGCTCTGCATTGTACTATTGGGTCTGTGATCTAGCATGTTGTTAATGTGTGTAATACTATAGACTGCATGTGCAATGCCTTAAGGTTTGATGGGTGACAGTAATGCAAGTTTTTGGACTGGCCTTCTTCCACGTGCTGTATCTGCTTGTCAACCATGTTTCAGAATCGCAGTAATTGTACTTGACCCTCTAACATTTTGTTTGTTTTTCTGATTACACTGCTGTGGCTCCTGCTTTTGTTTGAGTAAATGTTTGCCTCTGTCCTTCGCAGAGCTCTCAATATGTCCAGTGTGTGGCTGGATGCCTTCAGCTGATGCTGAGGGTCAATGAGTACAGGTTTGCCTGGGTGGAGGCTGATGGAGTCAACTGGTGAGTAATGACAGTAATGGCAGATAATGTTAATCAATGAGTTAAATGTAAGCTTGATAATTCATTGACACAGTCTGGCTGACAATTAATTGAAATATTGTTGAAATCACAATATGGCTAAGTGCAATATACAAATCTCAACAAGCTGCAATTTATTGATGAAGGTAAAATGTTTGACAAAACAGCTGCAGAGATACTATAGTCTTCTTCTCCAGATGTAGCATGTTATAATTACCAAAAACAATAGTGGATAAACAAATAGGTTAATGCCAGCAGCTGTTACATCATCATCGCCCATTACCATAACCATCCAGAGAAAAATAAGTTAGAAACTGGAGGAGCACCTTGCCATCCATCACCAGCAGCGGTCCGAATTACAAATTCTTAAAGAGCCAATTACTGGTGGAATAAAAGAGCTCTTGTCCTGTTAGTGTCGTGTCTCGAGAAGTGAAACCTGATAGAAGCAAATTAACCCCACTTTGTAAAGGCTGCTGTCCTAGATTGTCTCTGCCAAGCTTGTAAGCTTTCAAAACTGTATTAAATCTTCAAAGGCCAGAATTTTCAGTGGCATTTTAATTTTCTTTGTGTCACATTCTGAAGTATATCTCCATCTGCCTAAAAAAGACTTTCACTCCACACCATTTCGAAATTGACCTAAACCAAGGTAGTGCTTAAGATAAAAAAAAAATACCCCATAGACATGAAGTCACAATAATTTTGTTTTGCAATTCAGATGTTAATTGAAAGTATCTTATGGTTCACTTGCATGGGCCGAGATTACTTTATTTTAAGTTCTTCAGCCACATTTATAAAGAGCGTAGGTACTCCAAACAGTAAGGGAAAATGGAAGATGCAAAAAAAGAACAGAAGGCTCAATATTCCTGGTTGTATGGTACAGATTATCCATGATTTCCACAATCTTTCACCTGGTACCATACAATTTATTTCTTTATACAACATTATAAAACTAGCCATCCTGCTCAGTTTTGTTTAGAAAATTATAGCACATCCGTGAGCTTCACATCTCTGCACTTACCAGCTAATGTACGACAATGGGCGGTCTAGCTGCTGTCATTAGTACTCGGTATTTTGAGCAATTCTTCCCTTATCTGAAGACCATCTGAACATTTCAATCTCAGCCATCATCAGCGATAATGGATGAACACCACGAAGCAGACAGCTGTGAAAGCTCCACTGTTAGTAAACAGATGGTAGATATATAGATGTGGGTCTTCTTTTCCGGCACTTTGCATGTTTTTGTTCACGTTTTTTGATTTTTATTTATTTATATTTATCTTTTCTGTTACAGCATCACTGCGGTGCTGAGCAACAAGTGTGGCTTCCAGCTCCAGTACCAGATGATCTTCTGTGTGTGGCTGCTGGCCTTCAGTCCTCAGCTCTGTGAGCAGCTGAGGCGCTACAACGTCGTGCCAGCCTTGTCTGACATCCTCCAGGAGTCTGTCAAGGAGAAGGTCACTCGAATCATTCTGGCTGCCTTCAGGGTATGTCGAGAACTTGTCACTTGTTCAACATTTCTCTAAAATACCACTTTTCACCAAAAATGTTTTTAACTGACAGGTGAACTGCAGTTCCTTCCTGTCTTATGGATATGCTAAGGGGCCTGCAAGATTTGTTTTCTTTTTAATGTTTTACTTGTATTTGTTATTGACATTTTACGTTTACACTTGAGTTGACATTTACATCAGGTACATTTTATATTGCATTTTCAAATGCCCAAATTGGAGGAAAGAGGCAATTAGTGCCATTGAGCAATTCAGATTCAGCTATCCAGCTGGTTAAAGGGGTGCCATGAAAATGTTTTCACTAGGACGTCTGATGGAGGACATTTTTGGGGATAGGGGATTGGTTTCCTGTGTGTTACTGTATATGAGGTTATGTGTTCCCTCAGAGTTGCCATATGGCAAGAGTTGCTTACCAGATCACAACTGTTGTCACAGACGCTTTTCACATTCACTTTGACCGCAACCTTCCACATCCCTGCCAGGTGAGCGTCTGGTAGCAGGCATAGTTGTTGATGACTGTTAGCCACCAGTGATTAATTGGCCCAACCCAGTGTTTCCTCTACATCTATTCAGGAGTGGTTGACTACCATGGGAAGAAAATTACCGCCACAGCTAGATAAAATGTGACAAAGAATATCATTATCTAGATATCAAAATAGATAACTCAAACAAACATAAGGCTCAGTGAGTAGCTTCTTAATCATAATCAAATAACTAGTGGTGCAATCAGTAAACCAAGTCTAAGACCAACAGGGATAGATGCAGAACAAATACCAAAATGTCCCCTCTGCCATCGCTGATTCAAAGCAATCACAGAGGAAACACTGCCAACTCTAGAATTCACTGTGAAGAGTAGTCATGGTTTGATAAAGTTTGGAAGCCACTGATCTGAAGTCCTTTAGTGTTTGGCTAAACTTGGAGCTGTAAAATGTTTTTAATATTGCTTGCAAAAGTTTGAAGGTCATTATTTCTGTGTGTATGTTACTAAATCTTGAACAACACTTTGAACATTCACATTTAACTATGCTGTCTACAATATCATAACTAGCAGGAACTGAAATCACAACTCTAAAACAACAGATGAGGCGTCTTATGAAACAAACAACCCCATAAAAGTTACATAAATAAAATTTATGATCATGCTGACCCTTTCAGCTCCCTGCTGCCATTGCTCATAACATCTACTGAATATTTAATGCAGTTCTGCATTCTGGACTTGCACTGTTGTTTTTGTGTTTATGCCAGGTAATGAATTCCCCATACTTGGCTCTGACAAAATTAAATTAACAGTGGATGTTCCATTTATCTTCATCCTATAGAGCTCTTTCACTTAAGGAACTTAGTGAGTCTGACAGGGCACCGACACAAGTCTGGAGCATTGAGAAATATATTGAAAATCAATGTGATAACGTCCAGGTCCTCTGAAGGCTGATTCTGGTATTATAAAAGAGTATAGAAGTGATTGCAGTTAATCTACAGTATGATTATATTTTCAGCTTTAAGTAATATTCCTTTGCTTCAGCACAGTGAGTTTGTAGTTGACAGCCTGCTGTACCTGGACACCTTCAGGTCAACACCAAACAAAATATTCATGCAAGTGCTTAAATTGTAGTCCAGAGGAAATATGGATTTTTAGATGAAAAGCTAACTTGTAATATTCTGGCTTTGTATACCGCTACACAGCCAGAAAGCGACCTCGCTCAGAGCACAATGGTGCGGTGAATGGCATTGATTACATGATTGAAACATGAGCTCACACACCATTGGAGGATAGGTAGTTGCAAACGGGAAGGTGTTTAAGGCTGCTTGTACTTCTTTGTCAGCCAGTTCCATCAGTATTTACTGGTGTTATAGCCTCAGTAAATAAGCATCTGTGTTACTTAAGGACTACATTGTGTCTTTTTATTTACTGAAATTACTTTGAGACCACATTTTAAAGAGGACGTTGTGCTGTGTAATGTTCGCCCCGATGGACTGCACAATTTCCCCTACAGCTCATTCATCACACTTCTCATGCTGGCAGAGCTTTCATGGCAAGCGTTTGTGAATGCAGCCATGAAAGAAAAGAGAGCGCAGTGTTTAATTGGTCGTAGAAGTTGTAGTTCAGTTTGAGTGCTATCATCACAGCTAAATAAAAACAATGGTGGGCAGTGAAGGGAGACCCCAAACCGGTTTGACATTGTGTGGGTTTTTCCCCAAAGTCGTTCAACTTCCCTTACAGTGATCCTATTTGACATAGAGTGGAAAGAGCTACAAAAATATTGTTCCTCACCAACAAATGGAGAATTGTTTTATTGAAACCCAAGGGCTCCTAACAGTGTTGCTGATTTTGAGAAAGCTGCATTAGTTATTATTCCCTTTGAACAAATTAATTTCACCAAAAAAAAATCCAGATTTTTCTCCCATTTTGTTATTTTCCCAAACGTCCTAATTATGCAAACGGTGATGTCACCACATGGGAATAGCAGTGTGACTTAAATTATCCAGACCATCTGGAAGTCCTTGAACACATCCTCAATGGCAGCACTGCACCGTTTGTGATGTGTTAACTCGAACCTGCTCATCCGGTGTTAAAAGTTGTTTCTTATTTTTGAGAATCGTATTCAATTAGAAAACATGGATATTTCTGTTAACGAAGACTTTTCAAAGGCAAGCAGCTCTTAACATTTGTCAGATATTTCTAGTCAGCTGTATATGTGCCGTCAATGGTGGATTAAAGGGTTCAGAGTATGGAGTTGGTTTTCCATTACCTCAGTCCCACCACTGGAGCCACTTATCTTTTATGCGTGTAAAGCTTTGTCCAGAGTTTCTGATTCAGAAATACATTTTCCAGTTCTTGAACAGCTCTGCCTTCATCCACTTCACACCTCACTTACTACACCTTAAATTGAATACTGGCTTAAGGTGTATTTTTAAATGTAGCATCTTCCTTGGAAGAATTTCATTACTTTAATGATATATTGATACTCGGGGTGGGGGATTTGGATTAAAGGCTGTACAAGAATATGTAAAAAATTTTATAATAACTAACTTTTTGGAAATTGAGAAACTGATTTGGATAAAATAATTAGACCAGAATGTCTGTTTTTGCTTAATACTTGCAAAAGTCAAGTGTTCCTTCTGTGGGGCCCTCGTCAACTGGTTGGTGGATGGGTCTGGACTGTTGTGATTCTTTTATACCACTATCGAGTATCAGAAAACATCCTGTCATTTAATACCATATTTCAATACCCAAGAAATTAATCTCATCCGTGTCAGTAAGCCAATACAATTAGCTAATCAGTGCCACGGGCAGGGCTAATGACATTGTAGAGAGATGTTGCATTTACATAGACGGCATCTACTCACTATCACCTTACATCATAGTTTGCTCTTCTTTTTTTTTTTTGCATTTCAGTTTGCTCCACTCTCAAACCCCCAGCAACAACAGTGCATTTCCACTTGTACGCATCAGAGTTGTTTTTCACAAATACTCCTCAATGAACGATGTTTTTTTTCTTTTTTTCATTTCAGTCAACTGTTTAGAAATTAAGATAAATATGCAGTATACTCCACCATTCAGCGTGCATACATGTATTGTATCACATGCTCACATATTAGTTGAGTTAATAATGTTAAACATCTGTTCCCTCACCCTTCTGTTGTCTGACAGAATCTTTTGGAGAAGGCAGCAGAGAGGGAGACCAAACAGGAGTATGCTTTGGCGATGATTCAGTGCAAAGTGCTGAAGCAACTGGAGAACCTCGAGCAACAGAAGTATGATGATGAGGACATCACAGAGGACATCAAGTTTCTGCTGGAGAGGCTGGGAGAGAGTGTGCAGGATCTCAGGTACGCAGCAGACTCCATTTCATGAGTACCATTCAGTCCCGTATACATCAGCAAACCACTCATTTTCAGTTATAAGTAGTTCTATGCAGAGAGAAGGGAGTGAAGAAGCTGAATGTAATGATCTGTTATAATAATTGCTTGTGACAAGTCTTTGAAAGACTTGAGAGTATTTTTTGGCTGATCATGAATCAGGCAAATCTTGATCATGATTACATACTTGAGCGACCTCTGGATGTTCTTAGTTTGTACCGTATGTTCTGCCTCTCTAAATCACTCCTCTTACTCACAATACGCTTCGCAAAGTAAAAAAAAATTCCTTATGCCGAGGGACAAATGATAGCAAAGATCCTTGGACTGAAGCTCTGTACTTGCTGGAAAAGATTACTTTTTCTTTTGTACACACAGCTCATTTGATGAGTACAGCTCTGAGCTGAAGTCTGGCCGCCTGGAATGGAGTCCTGTACACAAGTCTGAGAAGTTCTGGCGTGAGAATGCTGTCCGCCTGAACGAGAAGAACTACGAGCTCCTCAAGTAAGATAAAGCACGCACTGTCAAGAGACGGTTTAGTTCTCCCTCTGTCATTTCTTTTCTAACACTGGCATTTAGTTAACAGCTAACAGTGCTGCTTACTGCAGCTACACAAAGACAAAACATGTGATTTATCACAGTTACACAAAATGTTCCCACTAGAGAAATGAGTGAAATAATCTATTATGTGTGTGTGTTCTGAATTTAAATGTGGCAGTTGAAATAAAGACGTGATTTGGTTCAGAAAGGTATTGTTAATGTTAATGTCACAAGAAAGATTGAAACCCATTTCTAAACTGCTTTTGAACTAATGAAAACTGACTGGGTTCAAATTAATTTAAAAGTAAGAATATAGATGATGAGCATGCTGGTGTTAGCATGTAGCTACAGCCGCACAGAACTGCTTGCGTGGCTGTAGACTCTTCTGTCTTGTTTGTGCTTCATGTGAGTGGCATATTAAAATGAGACTTGGACATATTTAATATTGTTTCCCAAATGGAGAAATATGTAATATTTGTATCACATTAAACAGAAACCAAATGTTGAAAAATACAGGTTCACTCTGAAATTTCGCTTCATATCAGTATTTATTGTCACTTGTCACATACAGTATATAGAAAACACTTCACATGCCTTCAATTAACAGGTTGCACTTTTTAGAAAATAGCTTCCAAATCAAGCACACACTTACCAGCATCATGTTTGATGATGGAACAGCCTCTTTATGTTGTTTGTCATTCTTGTCTCTGTGTGATTGTGTGTGTGTGAGCCTAATCTGCAGACTCCGGTCCCAAAAGAGCATCAATATGTGTCTGTGTTCTTTGTAATTCTGGTCACACACTCTGAGGCCTCGTGACATTCACTAAAAATCCTGATCTACCCATCTCATTGTCTTAGCACTGTCCTCTGTTTGTAATCAGCTCACACATCATCTCAGCTTAAATTACCCTCCTCTTTTATAAGTCCCTTTCCTGGACTCTCACCCACGCCTTGTCTCAGTTTGAACCTTGAGGTGTCACTCTTTCAGTCGATACCTTGTGTCTCCTGTCCTTGGATTTGGATTTTAAAGTTTGGCCTTTATCTCTCTTTTAGAGCTACATTAACTCAGGCTTTTGGGAGATATGTGCATCTCTACAGCCAACAAAATTACCTGAAAAAAAATCCCAGTTAATCTATTAATTTGATAAAGCTTCTTTCTCTAGAAGCATCTGAGTGATGTGGGAATTTCAGAGTGAATAAGGTCTGATGAAATCTGCCTTTTGATGCATACAGGCTTCTCCTTTTGTTGGCCTTTCTTCAACAGAATTTTGACAAGGCTGTTGGAGGTGTCTGATGACCCTCAAGTCATAGCAGTGGCAGCTCATGACATTGGAGAGTATGTGCGACACTACCCACGCGGCAAACGGTAAGGCATTCTTCTGTAAAAACATCAAAGGAAAAGATAATACAAAACATCAAATCAAAGCGTCAAGCCACTAGGTTTAGAATTTCTGACTCTGGTACCCCACTGTGTTGCTATCTCAGGGTTATGATAAACCGCAATGCAGAAACTTGCTTCCGCCCCCTTAATGGGCAGCAATATCAAAAGCACGATGGCAGCGGTGCATAAACACTACTTAAACATCCAGTCTGTTCCATCCCCACCGACTCCGACCTCCATCACTGTCCTCAGAAGCAGCTGTCCAGCTGAAAGGACAGCGGGAGGTCATACTGTCTTCACCCAGCTGAATAACATCAGAAACTTTGTTTTAAACAGGCTCACCGGGATCAGACAAAAATGAAACTTGTTAATTTAGTTTACAGATTCTGTGACTTTTTTATTTCCTTGGCCTTCAGTAGCGAGTTGGGGGAATTATTTCTCGTGAAACTGCTCCCCTGTTTGTCTATGAGATTTCCATTCATTATAGAAATATAGGAGTTAAACAACAAGAGATTTGTGTGAGTGAACAGCTGTCGGTAAAGATTATGCTTCACTAATTGGCCAGTAAAGAAAAAAAAAGCTTAGCACCGAGTGTGAATTGAAAGCTCTGAGAAACCAGTAAATGACAGGGGCCAAAACCCTTTGATAACAACTGGCGAGAGAGACTGAAATAGCAGATGAAATGACAGAAAATGATTCAGGTAAACAAAAAAAAGTAAAAGATAAGCAATTATCTCTAATTTTAGTCAGTTGATGTTAAGTCATCTGTATTATACCAACCCAATGAATAGTTGAAGTTACGCAGCACTGCTGGGTCCAAAACAGTCCCAAAAACGAAAGCTACCGCCTTGTTTTCGACCTGTGACTTATCAAGCCCTATGCATTAATTGTGCTGCAGGTTTAGCCAATTAAAACATGTACATAGCCCAAGCGTTACAGCTGGACTATATCTACATGCACAAAATACTCCGATGAATATTTCACTACTGTTATATATTGTCATATAAGGAATAATAGTGAAATGATAAACGTAGTCAGTGTGAACATCAGCTTGTTCCAGTTAGTTGAGTTCATCTGTTTTCTAAAGTGGGTCTAGAGTTGAGCTTTGGTGTGTAGAAAGTATTTTCAGTTTTTTCCACAGTTCCTGTGTATGATCAGCATCATTGAAATGTTTAATAACGGAAAAGTCAAAGCATATGAGACACAGATAAATGAGCTAATTGCGGCCTTTTGTATTTAAAACATTATTCAATGACACCTCATAACAAATAACTGACCCATGTCACATTCAAAGGGGAAAATCATTCAACTTTGAATTTGAAGTCAGACAGAAGAACTGTCTTTGCCCCCACTGTGACTGTTGTTGGCCACATTTGTTTATATCTGAACAGAATGATTAAATCAAAGCTCACCTCCTCTCCCCACAGTCCACAGAAAATAAGATAGATTGTTGTCCGTCTTTGTCAGATAGTGCTGAAGTTCAGATTGCCTGTCTACCTTAAATCTCATGAAGCTGCGACTTCTTGTTTCTACATCGTTTCCATGTATTTTTTAGCTTTCTCTCAAAGTTCATTATCTTAAGACACTGTGTGTGATAGAAAGATGGTTTTTCTTGTCTTTCATATCGATGTTATTACCCGGTAGTCAGGTCTCATTGTAGAATTGCCACATTTCTAGCCTTACATTTCTTAATGAGACCAGCGTTTCAGTGATTTCTGCAATTTCAGTGTCCCCGACAAATGGTTGAATATAATCTGTGAATATTGAGCTTAAAAACAGTTTACAGAGACCGCTAATGCTGTGAATGAACAAGCCAAGGAGTCTGTATTTGGTGACCTTGGTATAAGACTCAACAATGAACTATCTTTCACAGGAATTCCTTATTCCACCTTTAATACAATTCACATTGTGACCGAAGAGATATCAATATGTAGGCTTTCAACAGATATTCTCAGCAAACAAAGAAAAAAGGTAATAACCTAATGATTAAAAACCCATTATTACACCCCAGTAGGATCAATTTACCCACAACATTTCCTGTATTTTCACCCACATTTCCTCTCTCTCCTCGCACCATTTACTGTGTAATCACATGCATTATGCGGGTGTTTTTCCTTTTCAGAGCATTATGTCCTTTTACCAGGCCAGTCACCCTTCATAAGATACACAGAACATTTCTGACAGGTTGAATTTGATTACCTGATGCGCGACCAGTGAATGACCTAAAAGATGAAAATGGGACCAGTTTTCTGTGTGTGTAAAGGTTTTTTTTCCTTCCCTTTCTTCCCATTTCAGGGTTATTGAGCAGCTGGGTGGAAAACAGCTGGTGATGAATCATATGCACCATGAGGACCAGCTCGTCCGTTACAACGCGCTGCTGGCTGTGCAGAAGCTCATGGTCCACAATTGGTATGAACACATTTGTCTGTTTGATATGAGCTACTTCTCACTCAGATGTTGTCATGAGGAAACCTGTCCTTGTCCAAAGTTTGCTCTTTGAGGCTGTAGAATTTTGCTTTCACAGTATGTTCCTCACAAATTAAGGCACAGTGGACGGTCGGTCTGGATTCACATCTGTTAATCACTTGCTAGCAGATTCCACTGTTCCGCAAGTGTGTGTACTGCTTTGTCAGTTCAGCTGCAGTTTAATGATTGCCTCTGTGCGTGCAGCAGTTAGCTAACCATGCTAATGCTTGGTATAAAAGCCGTTTTTCTTAAAGGAAAAGTTTGATATTTTGACAAACATGTTTATTTGCTTTTTCCTTGCCTTCTCCTTAAGAGTTAAATTAGAAGATTCGGTACCATTTGCATGCCAGTACCATAAATACGAGGCTGCAGTTAGCTTAGCTTAACACGAAGACTCAAAGCAAGGGAGAATGGTTACCTTGGCTCTGACTGAAGATAAAAATAATTCAAATATAGTTTGTTGAATCTGTTCCTACATGGGGTTTTACATGTTATGTACTGGACTATTTTTTTGGTGAGGAGTAGTGACTTCCGGTCCCAGTATTTGTGTAAAGCTAAGTTTACCAGCTGCAGCTTCGCATTTGATGTAAAAACACAAGTGTCTTGTCGATCATGAATCTCTTATTTAATTTAAAGTGGAAAGGGACAACTTCCCTGTGGTATTACTGTCAATGCAGCTGTCACAAAGACAGCGCTAGCAACATGGATTCCACTAGCAGCCTGGCTTTCGCCAGCCCCATTACAACCTCCATCTATACTGAAGCGCTGATCAATACTTCAGCTTTAAGGTTAAGTACCACTCCTGTATCCGAACACTCGACACACCTTTCGTCTTTGTGTGTGTTTTCTGTTCCCTGGATTGCTTGGAAACAAAAAATCAACAAGCAACAAGTGAAAATGTGTTTGTTTTGCTGCCACTATCTAAAACATACTGTGCTCCCTGAGCAACTGTGGATGGAAGTATTGTGTTTAATATATTAGTGTTTTCTCATCTAAGTGACCTGTGTTCACTGAAGTGTGAAGGCAGAAGTTTATTTGCTCAATGTGGCACAAAAGCTTCTCACTTGTGTTCAGTAACTGAGAGGACAGAAAAGCAGGTTCTCATTATCAGTCCTGCAAAAGACAACAAGATGCAATCTCAGCACTTTTGCTTTAATACTATAACTTCCGATGTAAGATAGAGGAGGTTTTTGTACAGCCTAAGAGACGGAAAAGGCCGATAACAGTTGCAGAAAGAGAGGGGGCTGAAGCAGGGTTAACTACATTTTTCGGAAGTCCTAGAAGTTTGCTCAAGCCGAGAGATGTCTTTGTGAGTTAGACGCTTGTTCTGATACTTGCTAATTCTTATGTCTCCGCAACACCATTTGGTGGTCAGAAGCATTATGGTTTGGGGTTGTCCGTTTTTCTTTCCCATTCTTGTGAGCACAACTCTTGTGGGAATGAAAGAAATATATTCACATTTGGCACAAACATCTTCCTAGATTCAAGGATGAGCTGAGCAGATTTTGATGGTCAAATTTAAATGGTAAAAGTCACTGTGACCTCACAAAAAACATTTTTTGCCAAAAGTCTAGAATTCATACACCAATTATGACAAAATTTCACCCAGATGTCCAATCAGATAAAATGATGACTTAAAGTACTGTGTGTGTGTGTGTGTGTGTGTGTGTGTTCAGTCCATGCACTCTTTAAAGTTAGTACAGTATTGTTTACAGTTGACATTTACATGCATGCTGCAGTGCACATACTTCTATAGAGAAATACAACAACAAAAGAAAAAAGAAAATATTATTCAGACATTATTTAGCATTTTTTTAATTGTGTTTTTCAAAAAGAAGCACCTCAAAGTTGCCAGTCCTCAACTTTTCACTTTGAAGTTGCAGCATTATTGTTGACAGCCACTCACAGGCACACTGCAATGCACATTGGTAAATTAAACTGAGAAATTATATTGTGCAATTCCTCAATATCCCCCTTTATTTACTCTGCTCCTCATCAAAAGTCTCAAAACAGCCGAAGAATATTTACCCGCTCTGTCTCTCGTGCGTCCAAACACAGATACAGCCACAAAACGCTGCAGCTTCCTATGACTTGCTTTGTACTCCTCTCTGCTTGCCTGTATTATACTTTCCCCTCTCCACCAATACTGCAGAAATGTCCAAATACATGTAGTATTGATATCACTGCAAAAAACAGTCATCACCATGGGGAAATCTGTAGCCTCCTACCCAGGTGCTGCCCCTGGACCAAAGCATAGGGAGGTTTTTCAACCTGACAATCCCCCTGTTCTGAACAAGTAACTGTGGACAATATCCTGATCTGATTCTCTGGATATTGTTCATACGTGAAAGGGGCATATAGCAGTTATCCACCACAGGAGCACTGGTTTTGCTGATTTGGTTTTAAGGTCTTCAGTTCTCCTCTGTTAAAACAGTCTCCAAATGAAGACGGCGTGTCTCTTACTGGAAATTATTTGCTGGAATCAAGGTCTTCACCACACAGGCTATATAGTGAGTCTGAACAGAGATGGATGTAAACTTCAGCTCGACTGATGTGCGGGGGCATATTGCAAGGCAGTAATTCAAGTTTATTTTCTGTATGAATGTGTTGAATAAAAAAACGGGAGTAAAGTTATAGAAAGGTGGTGATATATTAACATGAGGGTGAGGGAGCTGAAGGGAAGATGAAGTGCTAAAATGAAACATGCCGGTTAGAAAAAAGAAACCTGAGCGCTGCATACAAATATCCTAATAGAAAAAGAAAGCACAAATTACACTTGCATATGAGTCATAGTCTCAGATGAGAACTGATGCAAAATTCAGCACATGCTTTTTGCTCTCAAAACAAAGTTGATTTGATTTTATAAGGAAATGGTAGTTTAATCACTCACTGCTTCACAACTGAAGACGTTCATCTATTCGTGTATTTTCTTTATCCTCTACTCCTTATAAGCCTTAATACGCCCACACATATGCCCACACATTTCCCTGTAATTCATCTTCAGGTAATGACAGCATATCATCACTTCTGTTGGTGTAGCAGTTCACTGGTTGATTTGTTTCTGTTGAAAACACGAAAGTAGGAGCGTTATTCTTCATGTTAGTTTCCTCTGTTATGTGTCTTAGGCTGCTTTTCCTCTAGTTTGTTTTTTCGACTGGACCTTTTAATGTGATAGCAGCTTATGTTTCGAGGTTGTTTCATCACATTGAACTATGTCTGCTGCCGACACTTGTTGCCTTTGTGAAAACAGAAAAATCTGACTGCTGCTGTAGAGTGAGGGAAACCCTAAGGCTGGGGCTATAGATTTTAATTATTTTTTTAAAGGAATGTCTCTCTCCCTGCTGCACATTGAAGTTATTGTCAAAGCACTGTCACCTTGAGTAGTTGCCTTTCCATTGATTCCTTAAGAAGATCTCACTGAAGGGCGCTGGCTGTCATGACAACAGCACAGATGAAGCTGTGAACTGAGAACATTCACTCACTTATTCTTGTGGCCTTCAGTGAGATTTTTTTCATTTCTTTTTTTTTGCCACTCGGCTCCATATTGATGGTTTGCCATCAGCTATTAACAGTCACTTTGTTATAGTGCTAGTGTCCAGGTAGAGGAACAGTCCTTTCTACAGACGTTGACATTTCAGGATGTATCATTACGTCATATTTCATACACCAGCCTGGTTATAAGGTCCAACAGAAAAACCCAAATGTCTGTTCAAGATCTCTGTGTGCTCCTTTTAAAAAAGCCAGGGGGAGAGAGTGGAAAAAATGCAAGAATGGGGATTTGACCATGGTGAGAATTTCAAGGCACCATATGCTCGTTAAAAGATAGTCCTCTCCTCAGTCCTGGTTTTACTGATAATGAAAGTGATGGAATACTGTTTATTTCCCAGGAAATGTTTTGGTTTATATTGTTGTATTAGAGTTGATGTAGCACAAAAAAGGGCAAAATATGCTCTGCTTTTTGGAACAAAAAGACATCATGCTCAGGGTGGGAAGCTCAATGGCTGGGGTAATGTTATGCTGCTGTGCTCCAGGTTGCAGGTCAAATAAATATAACAAATCTGACAAATAGCTATCAGCCGCATGCTGCTACCTAAAGAATGGTCCTGCTCCCAGCGTCGGAGGGCTCCTCAGTAAAAATAAAGGGATTTCGAGCCATATTCCTGATGTATTGTCTACAGTTGCTGATCAATTAGAAAGTGGTGAAATGATAACATACATAGATTCCTTACATTTACAGGACTTCAACCTGGAACACTAGTTTGACATTCGAGCGTCCCACACTGAGTGTTACCGGTTCGATTGTCAAGTCTTAGTAATATTCACCGTGCACCTGGTATAACATGGCCCACGAAAATCAAATAATCTGGAAGAAATGGTTGAATATTCGCACACTGCCAGTACTGAGTTTATTAAGCCGTTTTGGTGAAAGATCTTCAGTGGGGAACAAGAGGGAACCACACAAAGGAGAGACTATAAACCAACCGTCAGCTGTTTGAACATAAGTAGCCACTTCAAACCGCTTGCTGTCTCAGGTTACAGACTACCACCTCACCTTCATGAGGGCATTGGCATTTATTTGTTAGAACATATTTGAAAATGTACTGCTAACCAGCTTGAAAGTGCCATTATTCAAGTGCAGGTTTAGTGTCTTTTATCTTGAGGCGCCAGCTGCTGCCGGACGTAAATGATAAGGTGATCCGACATTGTTACTTCGTCATGCAACAGCAGCAGCCTTCGAGTCTGACAAATGAATGTAATTTAATGTAATGTTATCACAGCTGAAGACACACGAACATTGACCTTCAATGCTGCTTTTTAGCAGATTGAAGTTTCACCTTTTGTTTGTCAGACTACATTCAGTGATGCACCTTTTTAAATAAAGTGCAAATTAATCACCCACACACACATGTAACAGGGTCTTTTGAGATGGGTTTCATTACACAGACGATACCAGATGTTTGGATGTGTTTTTAAAGTAGTAAAACAAAACCGTATCCTTTTATTCATCATGCATTCATCTTATGATGGGCTCTCACTGGCTGGTGCTGTCTACCCACACATTGTTTTCTGTTCCACGTCCCTCGGATTGGTGTTGAATCACTTTTTGTAATTTGTATTTTAATATAGTTCATTAGATTTCTTTATATATCCTTTGATTTAAGTGTAGTTGATATCCTGCTGTGATTCACCTTCATGACTCATCTTGTTGTGTAGGTTTCATTTCATACAGCAGCTGTACACACGTACATCAGAAGGCGCTCTGGCTGACTTTTATAACTCTGGCTCATGCTTCTAATTCTGCCTTTACTTAGTCCCTGGTAGCACTTGGAATCAACATATAGCTGCTATTATCAGACCAGTTAAAGGTCATCAATGACAACTTCAGAGAGGTGTGGAGATTTCTTCTCCTCTTACAGGGATTTAGTTCTTATGTAAAGATGAGAGCGTTAAAAGTTGTTCTTTTTTTTCTTTTCTTCAAAAACAAGAAGTATTTCTCTATTTTTGATAAACTGACTTCTAATCAGTGGAATCCCAGCTGTAGATACTGACCTATGTCCCTCATAGCACAGTTTAAAAAAAAAAAGCAAAAAACTTACTCTTATTTGGTGTTGGTGGTCAACAGTGAGATCAAACATTAAAAGGCAGCCTTAGATGCTTTGACGGGTGATGAGCAGAGTTTGTTATTTAAAGATACAAACATAGAGACAAGGTACTTAAAAGATGAGTCAGCAGGGCTATTGAACTGTTTTCAATCACTCCTGCACATTTCTACGTATGAACGGACTTCTGTGATTCACACTTTAATTAAAGTCAAATAAAAGCAGTGAGTTTCATCAGGAAGTTCTAACAGCTTTGTCGGTCTGCTGAGAAAAAAATCTATCTGCACTCACGGGCCTGAGTGTTGGTTCAGAGAACATCATTTCCTCCATCAGATATTATTCGCCTTTTTGGTGTGTTTTTTTTCAGTTTGTGAGAGGCATTTGATATTTCTGGTAGCAGTAAGGTGAGTGTCATGATATAATATCTGAAAATGCTACTGCCGAGAAGAATCCTGAAAAAGAAAGTCCGACCTTTCAAAATAATGGTATTTTATGCTTAGACTGATATCATGTCCAGGTCAGAATAACTGGGAGAAGCTCGTATTCTAAAAATGAGAAAGTCATTTAAAACTACCACTTACTCTGATATTAAAGAACCATCTGCCACAATAATCATCTGAATTTGAAATCCATCTCATAGAGGGGAATCATTTGATATTTCTGGAAATGCACTCTCTGCTGTCTTGCTGAGAAGATTGATACCATTGTCATGTGAAAATACACCTATTAGAATGCAATATGTCATTTGTTTGCTCTTAACCAAAACTAAAATGTCAAGCTTGCCTTGAAATTACTGCTCCAACAGGAAATGGACAACAAAGAGCTGAAAAAAGTACAGTCGTCAGCAAAATTTTTTTAAACTGATTGAATGATGAAAGAATAGAAAAAAATATCAAACATTCTGTGGTAACCCTAACCCTTTTCAAATGAGAGAATTTCATTGTAAGCTGAAAATCTTCGGACAAAACAAGCACTTTGAAAATGTTACTTTGGGCTCAGAGAACATTGTGACAAGCATGTGAGCAAATATTAGATCTGTTAATTAATCAAGAAAATAAATTGATCCTTAGATGCAGTCCCAGTTTGACACAACTGCTACTGCAAACCACGGACATGTTGAACCATTACATTTCTTTATGTTGCAGCTTTATATATCTTTAGGTTCAGTTTTCTTGTTCATATTGTGAAAACGCTGTGTTTATGACCCAGTTGGGTTTAGGTTTGAAACCCACTTGATAACGGTTAGGAAAACACCATGATTTGGCCTATAATAGCGGTTTTGATCGCCACAAACACGGTCGAAGATGATCCAACTTCTTATCAAAAGTAGTCACAAACTGAAAATGATCTCTTGAAGTCTCTCAAAAAGAAAATCCAGTGGTGTCACTCTCACAGAGGCTGCAATGCAGTCCTGAACTGCGGTCGTTGGCTTGGCAGCCTTCTCACCTGTAAATACACCGACATCTAGCACATCTACATACCTACATGACTCAGAATTGTTGGCGTCTCTCAAAATGACATCCATCACTGTCCCCAAAACAACCTGACCACTGATGCCAAACTTTCAATCTATTCTCTATACACAGTAGAGTGGATGGGGATGAAATAAAGTGCAGTGTCTAATTTGGTGTCCTTTGTTTCACAGGGAGTACTTGGGAAGACAGCTGCAGTCCACTGATCAGCAGCAAGCTCCAGCTGTGGCGGCTCGAAGCTGAAATGTTCCTGTGCATGTGTGTCTGTGTATCACTGTGTGGATGAGTGTGTACCATGTGCACATTGGTCTTTGTCATTTTAATTATCAGCTGTTGAATTTTCTGTGACAACTTGAAGAAAACCAAACAGTGCTCCAGAAAAAGTGATCCTCGATGTAACTTGATTCGACTGTCGTGCTTGGTGTCGTGCCCCTCTCAGCTACGTGACGTGTGGTAATTGAAGTCGCAATTTATGTCTGTGATAATGTAAAAAGAAAGAAAAAAAAAAGAAAAAATGCGAGTTATTTAAGTCTTACCTGTAAAACATTGTATGTATTCCAATAAAGATGCTTATCTATGGTGTTTCTTGCGTTAAAGGCTGCAGTTCCTCTGCCCAGGATTTCAGCTGTTATTGGGGTTACAGCCACTGCATAACAAAGAGATTTATTGAGATTAGCGTGATGAGATAATTGAGTTTTCTTATCGCACTGAAATCACGTGGCTGCTATCGTGCTGATCGACAGCAGCACATGTCAGGAGGACTGAGGCTGAGTTACAATCCCCCCCCTTTTTTTTTTTTCCAAGTGTTTTTGTGCCTGTTAACTCTCATTTGTCTGCAGGCTGAAGCTGAATGTAGCCTTCAATAGGGAAAATGTCCTTCAACTGTGCCTGTAGTAGGGAGTTGCAAATAGCTTGTGTAAGAGTAATTAAGTATTTTTTATTGTCAGATCTGTTGTGTAGCCGTGAAAAATGGAGGTTATGCAGAGGTAGTTTTTTATTTTTATTTTTGTTATTCTTGTCCACAAACTGAAGACTTATTTTTGTAATTCAGAACAGAAGATGATGGCCTATTTCAAACACACGTACCTCCAACATGGGAATCAACGTCACTTTGACAGTTATATAACAATATCACAGTTAATTAGGTAAACCTCTGAAATCCAATACAATTCAATAAAACAGCTCTGCCTTAAATCTTAACTTTACAAAGTCAGTACAGTTTTTGTTGATACTAAAATGCTTACAGTCTCACACGTTCTGTCCCTGTTTACACACAAAATAAAAGAAACGACTAAGTATAATCCAGTCCGGTTCCATAAAAAACTAAAACATTCTGTGTAATTGAATTAACACCTAACATTATAGGCAATATAAAAAGTAGAACTTACGGAAACCCAAAAACAACATAAAATGGTCAATAAGCATTTCTTAAAAAAAAACATGAATACATGTAATTCATTTATAGATTAATAAACTAGTTTACTCATTTATGAATGCAGCTTTTTATTGAATGATTAATTATGAATTTTGATATCTATTTACATGACACTTCACACACTTGTAATGGATCACATTGGATTGTAGGTGTACTTAAGAAATTGGCCCCACTTGAGGAAATAGTTTTTCTTTTGAAATTCTTTCATTTTTTATCAATCAACAGAAAATGAATCAGCAGCACTTTCATCAATCAGTTAATTGTTCTGAGTCGTTCAGTCGGTTTCCAAAATGTGAGTAGTTACTGGTTTCTTTACTCTAACAAGATTTTACAATGGATTCCTTTGGGTTTTGTACTGTTCGTGATGCTAACTTGGCCTGGAAGAAATCGTGATGGGTCGTCCAAACAATTCATTGAGCCATCCTACTTACACATCCAACAACTTCTACAACTCTGTCGCCCTGTCTGAGGGGGAAAAAACACAGCTCTCCAGACTTTTTTCTGAATTCTTGAGAATAACTCGGTGTCAGATCTTTGTCACCATCTTGGTCCAATCCTTCGAAGATTGCAGAAACACATGCAAGAAGGTTTTGATAGAATAAAACTACACACAGTGAAACAACTCTTCGTTCAAAATGGAACAATATGACAATTTTCAGAGAGGCTGTGTCAAGGCTTCGACTGTCAAATAAACATGCATAAGCTTCCTGTTGACCACGACTTGCTGTTCTGAACAAACTGCCCTGGTGAGTTCTGTGTTCTCCCATCGGAACTTAAGTGGAACTGGAGGTGTTTGACCTCCTCTCATCTGACCTTGACTGTACAGATGCTATTCGTCAGTCTTTTTGCTCATTCAGCACCAACAGTCGGTTTTAAAGTTTTACGTAACGCCAATTTCCACCTGTTGTTCAAGTGGTGAATTAGATTTTTCTTTACGGCTCCAAGAGGAGCAGTGCGGTATTTTGGAAAGAACACATTTGTATGGAAAGCCACGGGTATGATTATTCTTGTTTGGTTTCTTTTCTCGCTCACTCTGAATAATTACTTGTTTAGCTTTGCATAACTCGCCTAACAGTCCCCATGAGCATATAAATTCAGACAGCTGCAGACAGAGACGGTAAAATAAATACAATGTAATTGCCGCAGACACATTTTCAGTATGTTGTGTGCTAATGGGCATTTACTCATAATGTGCTGCGTGAATGATAAAAGGAAAATTCACTGATTGTATACATCAAAGTCTTGAAAAGCAGTTGAATGAAGCCCTTTGTAGTGTCCAGAGGGAGCTGCATAAAAATATGATCATAACCCCTCAAGTCACTCATGCCACATGAGTCCGTGTCAGCCGGCACTGAAGACTACAAATACAAAAATTAAAGGGAAATAAAGATGGTGTGGAGTTAGAGATGAGTTTAGCAACCACAGTAGCCCGCTCCTCATCTGCGCTAGAGGCTAGCAGCTTCATACCATAGCTGCAACTAGCATGACAAACACGAATGGCTGCGAGGCATTTTGGGTAATGCAGGCAAAAACACCAACACACACACAAAAAGCGGGTATTCCTGAATAATGTCAAAAATGTGATGTCGTTCACATGCAGTGTTGATACGTTGTGATGTATCTGAGTAACCTGGACTCCTGTTGTTATAAATGTGCACAATCCCTCTTTGAATAGGTGACACGGCCAAGGTCGCATCATGACAGGGTGAATGTGTGAATGATGAGACGTTAATGTCAGAGAGCACCTCGACCAAACCAAACCAGGCAGTTTATTGCAGCCGTCAAGACATTTTGCAGCTGCATTTGTGGCGACCAAAACAGGTATTTAAAGCCATTATATGATCTTTTCCCGATCCTGACCAAGTTGGGGGGTTTTTTCACCAAAAAATAAAAACACAGTCATTATCTACTCACCACCACACTGAGGGAAAGTTCGGTAAATTTCCATAGTCCACAAAACGATTTACAGCAAAGCAGCGTTGCAGGATTTTCCTAAACAACTGAAGTAGACGACGAGGACTTGTTTTAAAACATAAAAAATACACACAGCTGTACAGGCTCTTACATGTGTAATCCAAGTCTCTGGAAGCCCTGAGATCCAAACTGATGGAAAAGAAGCTATTTACACCCTGCATGTGCGTTCAAGCTTGTGTGCACCCACTTCAGATGTGGTGCAAACTAACACATTTAGCTTAGCACCGAAAGTAAAGATTTTTGCTCAAAGAAAGAGTGTAAATAACACCTTCTCAAATCAGTTTGGGATCGTGGGGCTTCTGGAGACTTGGATTACACCAGGTGAGCTGTATGACTCCACTGAAACTTTTCTACATTCTTTACATTATGTCTAACCAATCATGAAAAAGTTCCCATTTGCTGTAGACATACATTCACTTTGGGGACATTAGTATTTTACGACAGCTACTGTCGGCCGAACTCGCAGCCGCGTCGACAGCCAGGAGGCCGGGCTGGCAGCAGCGTGCCCGCGGGTATTCTGCTTCCAGATGCCTTCAGCACTTGAGTCAAACTCCACGAGGAAGAAATAGCATGTTTTCCAACACTGAATCCTCCGTGGAATTCATCCTCTCCTACACGTTAAATCTGAACTGAAGCATCCAACCATCGAGAACGCAGTTCTGCTAGAACTCAGTGTTCTTCTGAGAATCAGCTCTCAACCTTGCGTATAAAGAGCCTCCACCTACAGTTTTTTTTTTTTTTTTTTTACAACCACGTAGCTGTCCTTGAAGTTCATTATCAAGCATTCAAATCAGGTTTTCAGTCTTTTCAAACTCTGATGCACTCATCCCCCGTGCTTTGACATCTAAAAGGTCTGGAGAGCTGGGATGTACACAGAGTCAATATTGATGCAGAGGCTTAGTGCGTCCGGCTGCAGTTGCCCGGCCCCTGCTCTGCTCTCCCAGCGCTGTTTACAGTGGCTGGCACTCTGCAGTCCTCGTGCATGCTCACCTGCAACAGCTGATTGAACTCTGGACCCTGAAACAGATGGTTTTTCTTCCCCCACTGCCTTTTTTAGTATGCTATCCACAATTGCTGTTCAGGGTCAAGGCAGAGGATGAAACTGTCTGTTTGTGTGCGCAGTCAGTCTCCGAGGTGGCTTTATAGATGGATCCCCCCTCAGGCCACGTTTCATCTCTATTCAGCCCTGTCCCCCATCGCCCACAGAGGAGTCTCGTGTCAAGATTTCATGAATATTCAGGTAATTAAAAGACAAGTTCCTGGTTCATGCGTCCTAATTGTTTGTCTCTCACTTCTCCCTCCGCCTAGACCGCCACATTAGCTCCCCGAGAGGAGAGCATTGTAGCCGTGCTTCATCGATCAAATCCCTTTGCTCCTGTAACTATGGGTCAGAGACTGTCCGTTCCCATAGTGACAATCAAAACAAGGCTCTGCCAACCGCCATGCGGCGTGAAGCTCGGGTTTAGGCTGCAACCGAGGAGAATCACAAATACCAGAGTATTTACCGCCCGCCGTCGAGCCTGAAAAAGATGCTCCTGTCTGTGGATACCTGTTATCTTTGTGCTGTGAAATCAACCGTGCCGCGTGGGCACTGGAATTATCCAATTCCCCATGTTCTCAGAGGTGGACTTCCGATCGCTCATGACCGAGTGCAGGTGCCCCATAATCATTTTTCCTGCTGGGTTTTTTTTTCGCAGTCACACCCGGCTGGAGTTTCAGGCAGTGCTGCACACTCCTCACGAAGAACAACTTGTTCTCATGAGAGCTGCCTGTTGAGTAGGAGCTGGTTAAAATGATATGTAGTTCCTGGAGTGTGGCTGAATCACTCCATTGTGACTGTGACCTCGAGGTTGCACAGCACTGGGGGGGGACAGTCATCCATTTACTTAATGCGACTCCTGACCGGTGGCACTGTTGATGTACAGTGAAGTCACTTCCCACGATTTGTTTCTTAATCCCCAAATCAATACGCATTATCCAAGAATGAATCATTAAAGTGGTAACAAGATACACATGTGAGATACGATTTGAGTATATTCAGATTCTACACGCCTTTTTCTCCGACTCTGCTCCTCTGCCGCTTCTTGCCTCTCCTGTCGCCGCCAGCCATGTCATCTCATACCCGAATTCATAGTCCTGGTCAAAGCTCCTGTAAATGACCTCTGTAGTGTCTTCAAACTGTTGGTCTCAGAGGCTGTGTTCAGTCCCAGTCCAGTGTACAGCCGCACCTGAGCTCCTTGATAAATGTGCAGCAATAGCCAAAGGTAGCGATAGAAGGAGTGAGCAGCAGTAAATGGTTACGCTGCCCCCATACAGTTTTGAAACTACCTTCAAATTCTGGCCATTTCTCACAAATTACACCTTTAAAGCTGCACAAATCAATATCAGAACATGAACAATGGGGTCTCTGATAGTGACAAAGACTCATCGAGCAACTCTCAGCCCTGTGGAGCGTTGTTTTTGTTTTTTTTCAGCATCTCTCAGCTGATTGTTTTGGTGCTATGAGCCTCAATTTGACTGTTGGGGTTCGGTTCACCGCTCTTTTCAACCATGTTTCCTGCATCAGTTGGTGAACACTGCCCTCTTAACAAATCATAGACAGAGAGATCAGCTGACTAGCCGGTGTTGAGCTCAGCGACTAAAATGGAGGTGGTGGAGGCCAAAACTGAGCCAGAAGGAGAGTGAATACGGGGCTTATGCGACTCCGAATAAATTAAAATGGCGCTCTGTGTTTGCTGGATGTGTGAATGGGTAATAATTTACTAAAATGCCAGACCTCAACTTTATAAAGTCAGTATTCTGTATGTTAAACTTAAACTGACTGATTAACAAAGCCTTAACTAATTAATGAAAGAGTCATTGTCATAGAATCATTTGTCTCCATGTGTCTAAATGAGCACCATAGCAACCGTCAGATGACATATGCCAACACATGTACAGTATTCTCTCACATTGTAATTAAAAAAAGGGTTCCCGCACACTTGAAGAAGGAAGGGAAGAAAAGGTGTTGTTGAGAGGTGAAACATTGTCTCTAAACTGTAAGATAAAGGTGAACGCTCGAGCCACCAGACCATCATTATCACAACAGTCACATCCTGTAATTCTAGGTTCGTACTGTTTTTCAGCATCTGAATGAATATTTGCACGCTGTCCGCTCTTTCAATAACTGCCAGATTTGAACGAAATGTCCATGTCGCTCGACGCTGTAACACTGTGACTCTCGTCTAAAAAAAACAAAACAATACGGACTAAAGAAAAATGGTCCAACTTGTTGTCCTTGGTGCAGAAAAACAAACTGCAGCTTAATGGGGGTTTTTTGCCTCCCAAAGTGAAAAAGGAACACATATTCACTGGTCACATTTTCACAAACCAAGTCATTTTCATCCAGAGCAGACACCGACACTCCTGAAGTGACCACACCATCTGGTTACCTGTGGCTGAAGGTGATGATCTGTGGTGCGGGCGGAACGGCGTCTGCATACAAAGCCGCTCTCACACGCGGGACCCACCAACATGGAGGGTGCAATTATGGACGCTCTTATGTATGTGATGTTTTGCGCCGTGGTCTCCACATGCAAACATTTCTGGCTGAATAGATCATTACTGCACAAGAAGTGGCACATGGTGACCGGACAATGCAGGACTGCATTGGTTGTTTGTGATCGTCTCTGAGAAAAAGCCCTTGCGGCTAAGAAGATTGTAGTCTTCTGGGGGCTTTACCTGAGAGGATGCTTACTCAAAGAAAGTCCTCTTATTTTTAGACAAAAAAAAACAACTTTCAAAAACCCTCACAAATGTGCTCTCGTACAGCTTGAAAACAAGCCTTTTGTTACTGTAAAAGATGTTTACTGGAAGGTGACGGACAAAGGCCATTTAACCCCTCTTTCTGTCTTCTCTCACCCGCTCTGGAGATTTCTCACAAAGCGCTGTGATGAATATAAATATTAGGAAAAATGAGACATTATGAGCGCCGCCGTGATTGCACAAGGATCTTAATGAGTGCAATCTTCGACTAACGCAACAACAACAAAAAAAAAATCACATCTCATCCTTAGGAACAGATAACCGAATCCTGTGCGGCGAACAGAGAGGACCAGATTGGAACCTGAATGTGACGCATATCGCTCCAAACCTTTGAGAGAAATACCTCTTTGGAATAAATAAACTGCTGTGTACCAGATTAAGTCTTGACTATGACACTACACTGCAATGAGTCCTATCTTTAAGAGGTAACCATAGGCAACCCAGTCGTCAGAACAAAAGTGGGCTATGTAAGCCTGGGAAACAGTGGATATGTTGAAACGTTTTTTTTTTATTTTTTTTTTTTATGTTGTTACTTTTATAAAGGTTCAGTTTTCTATTTCATGCGTGACAAAACTGTGGTGAGAATTTGGATTTAAAGCCGCTTCAGATATATCATTGTGTCATCGGTAGTTCAATTTGCAACTTACACAGCTTTAACCGTGTGTATCTTTTATTGTTTATCATTATCGATTATCCTAATTTTGTGAATTTATCGTGACATACCATTCAACGTGCAGAGATGCCTTGTGAAGAGGCGTTTGAAACAAAAAAGAGATGAAGCTGGAGCCAACAAATGTTTGACCGAAACAAAAGGATCCGTTATCAAACGAGTTGTCGATTAATATCTTTTCGATCAATTCATCTCCAGTTCCATGTGCCCCCTTTTTAACATTGAGCAGCGGCCCCTCTGAAGGTCTCTGCATGGCCCTGATGTTTTGGGAGCCACAAAAACAACTGGAAAATATTTGTTTTTGTTTTCCGTTTCCCAGTGGTTTCACACTCTGCCTGGAACAGCGTTATTTTGCTTTGCAGCGGTCTCAGCTGGCTGGCACCATAAAAATCTGTTAACGATTCCTTGTTGTTTCATTCCTTGATTCACTGTCAGTGTCATGCCCAGTTCTCCTCTGCTAATTCTTTCTTTTTGAGGAACATGGGCGTTCTTCTGTTTTGGTGCATCTATCTATAAATACAAGGAATCTCTGTCTGTGTGTGTGTGTGTGTGTGTGTGTGTGTGTGTATGTGTCTGTTGGTCAAATATCTCTGCGGATAAGGATCACACTGACCTGAGACTTTCAACATGGCTGCTGCGTGGTTCAGTGGTGTGCATCTAAGCATTTGTTTGGACTGCAATGATACCGTGAATAAATTATTTCATAAATGCTTTACAAATTCCACCGAGCATTGTCCACCAGAGCCACCACAGTCACGTGCGCACCAGAGCCAATCACTGCACACCGTGGCCACGTGCGCACTAGAGCCAATCACTGCAGAGCTCAAGCCCACGACATACCTGAAGAAACAAGTGGATTTATACCTGCAGCGGCGCGAGCTGGACCGGGATTTTGCCGGCGGTTCGGTCCGTTCTGTTCTGTTCTGTGCATCTAAACTGACTGTTGTGGATTAATGAGATTAAACGAGTCCGGACCGAGTCTGTTCGGGTCTGAGGAGATCCGGAGACGCGCGGACAACAAAGTGGAATTGGAATCTGTGGATGTTCGTGTGTAGCTAGCCGCTAGCTAGCTGCTAGCCGCTAGCCGCTAGCTACACGGCCCACCTCCCGAGGCGACGGACCGGACGCATCGGCATGTCCAAAACCGGACCTAGGGTAAATAATGTCCGCCACGCTTTTTCGCGAACATTGCCGTCACGTTCGCTTTGTGTCTGGTGCAGGAAGAAATGGTAAAAACGGGCTTTTGTCACGAAAGTGTCCAAGCAGCAAGTTTGGTTGTTGAGGAACAGGAAGTTGTGGGAGGGACCTAGGCGGATGATTGACAGGCAACGACGGTCGGTGTGTAGACATTGATATTGAGAGTTGAGAGATTTGTGACATTTAGCGTGTTTGGAGTGTGTAGTTAGTGTGTTATGTAGTGTTTGGTGTAGTGTGTTTAGTGTGTAGTGGAGTCGGTTTTTTGTTTAATGAGTCAGAATGAGGAGAAGCTGAATGTGGAGCAGGCAGTCCAGCTATTTATTCAGCTGGAAGGAGCTCAGGCAGACCTGAGCATTGCCTGCATTTAAATGTAAATAGTTACATCTAACTGTACATTTTTAAAATGTATGCACAAATTTAGCAAACAACAATTTATATATGCATTATAAGTAAAAAAAAAAGAAATGGTTTGTTAAACATATTTGTGGTTTTCACAGTAAAAAAATCTAACTTTTTCTACTCGGATTTTATGTTTTTTTGTGATTTTAGGTCCATTGTGTTAATACAGTATGTCAAAATGAAAAAAGAACTGTACAGTCACACGTGAGGTTGTGCTGAAAATAATGACACCAAGTAAATAGCTTTTAAGGTGAAATATAATGGCAAAATCAAAAATAGTCAAAAACAGCCAATTATACCCTGGAATATCGGATTTCACAACAAACCAAAATATCCCTGACGTCCCACCTTCAAACACAGCCTCATTTGGCCATCCATGAAAAAGCTGCTTAACCTCCCACTTCTTTTATAGGAATACACTTTTCTTATGGGCACTGCACTAGTTTCTCAAACAAGGTGATGACCTCTAGGCTTGAATCAAGTGTAAGTTGTGCAGCTTCGTACCCAGCGAGCAGCATTGTTTCCCTTGTGTAACAGGTCTGGCCGAGCGTAGGAAGGTGGGCAGATATTTTGAAGTTTGATCAATAATATACTAGTAGCATCAAATGAACAAGGGGAAGTGTTCCTGTCTGTGAAATCCTTATTCTGCCCCTGTCGGAGAGAGCTTCTTTTATCTGGGAGAGCTGCTCGCAAATTGAGGCGGGTCCCTTCTTTTGTCGAGGCAGCACATGGCAATGAATGTTCAGGGGGTCTACAGAAACCTAATAATACATGTCGAGGGCCAAAATAAATGAAACACACCAAAATGAGACTGTGATCATCCGATGAAGCACTCTTGAAAAACCCTGAACAGCCCGTCTCATTGTGCAGTCCTTTGAGAAAACTCAAAACAAAGGTTTGTCCCACGATAACACAGTATCCCTTCAAGTGTGAAACGATCGGGCTCCAACTTCATCGCGAAACCATTAATCGAAACGCTTTTTAATGAGTAGCCAGCACCTCAGAGGTCATTATGCAAAGGGCGGCAAAATGCAAAACGTATCCGCGGCCTCATTTGCTCGAGGCCACATAACAAGCGTTTCCTCTCCTCCTCTGGAACTCAAATAAAACGACCTGTTTCAAGTGCCAGAGGAAGAGCAGCAGATTGTATCTGTGTGCAAACACACCTTTGCAGCTGCTGTGTTATTAGGGCCGAGGGTAAACACTGTCACTGTATTTTCTCCTCCGCCGGCGGCTCTCGCGAAAGAGTAAAGATGTGAATTATTATGGCCAGTTCAAGGTTGAGGAAGGACCTCACCGAAGTCGAATCAAATATTTGTACCGACAAACAAAGTCCGGCCTGGTACGGCCCTTTAACAATAGCATCACACCTACAAACAGGCTCTGTCACTCAAGCAACACCTGGCCATGATGGGTCTCTAAGCAACGAGTGTTAGTGCATGAAAGGAGGGAAAGAAAAACAGCTCCCGCTTAATTACTGCTCCTAGAAATCTGTTGTGTATCTGCTGGGAGGGAAGAACCACAGAGACTGGTTAGGGAGGAATAGCCTGTGGTTTAAGTCAACATGGGGTGTTTTCTTTATTTAGAGCTCAATTTTCTCTTCATTTGGAGCTCTCTGTGCCGCCGCATTTGGTGTCGCTGAGGACGACTGAAGGAGAGATGTGAACAGCTTCTCTTCGACCGCTGACCAAAATGGAGCAGGGAGGTCATGTGATAGTGCTCATTCCTGCCCACGTCGTTCTCCTCATTGCTTATAATGCCGAGCTATTGGAACTTACCCAAGGCCGCTGCTAAGCGTCTTTACTTTACACCTCCTCAACTTCTGACAGGACAAACATCCTGCAGCAGCACTGATTTGGACATTGTTGGACAGTTGATCAGTTAGTTGAGCAAAAGAAACTTGACGGCACACCGATTTGATAAAAATGTCAGACATTTGCCGGTTCCAGCTCCTTAAATCTGAGAATTTGCTGCTTTTCTTTGTTATTCGTGATAGTAAATGGACATTTAATGTCCTGATGATCCCGCCCAACATTTTAGCAATTCACAGTTATACTATTATATACGTTTATCAAAATATGCTTACAACTACTCAAACGGCACCAAATCATCCTGGAATCACATCATGTCGGGCTGCATTTTGTCGGGAAACAAACAGTTTATTGCGTCACAGACATCTGCTTTTAGTCAAGTCAGTTTTATTTATACAGCACATTGATCATTTGTAAGAAAAGTCGATTTTTGGGTCTCATCCCCAAACCGGTCAAAAACTGATGCTTTGGTCATCCGCCATCCCAAAGTTCCCAGTTTCTGACGAGTTGGGAATGAGACTCAAAAATGGACTTTTCTACAAACAGCACCTTTAGAAATACAAATAAAAATCAAATACTGTACATATGTGGTAATAGTGGCAGTACAATGCTTACAAACCAGCCCCAACCCACAACCCACTAATAATTGGATGATTACGATAAAAAAAAAAAGCCTCTTCCCCAGGATCTCCAACATTTGGCAGTCACCTTTCTTTTGTTATGTACTGGACCACAGCTGATTCTGTTGTAACTCCCTCTGTGTTTACACACAGGCAGGTCTCTTTGAGATATTTTACTAAATTACACCCATTTCGAAAACTAAAATGCAATTAGAATAAAGAAGAAACAACAAAAAAGAAATCCCTCTTCAGGGGATAATGATGCTTTGACAATCCTCTCAAGTTCCTAGTTAAATGAAATGGTTGAAGGTGCACTGAGGGATCTTGGGTTTCAATGAGTTCAGTTAAAGACAAACAAAAGCTAATAAAACAAAAGAAAACCTGCAGTTGTGGCTAGTTGACGGAAAACCCAGATGCAGGTTTGACTATTGTTTATATATTACAATGAAATACAATAAAACCAGGTAAGATGAGAAGCTAACACAATAAAAAAGGAATCAGATGAAAAGGTGTTATTGTTGTTATTATTATTGTTAAGAGGGAATAATGATATAATGATAACAAGTCTTTAATAAAGTGCTCCCTGTTCCAAAGAATCCAAATGCTTGTGCCAAAAGATGTTTTAGTCTACTTTTAAAAGAACAACTGTGGTGAACAACATCCTTTTAAATTAAAAAAAGTATAATAATCTTAAGGCAACATTATGGTTTTTTTTTCATTTTACCTAAAAATAACAGCTTCAGAATGATTTTGACACTTAACATTGTTATGACGTGATGAGTTAGCACCTACATTATGTCTAACTGTTACGCACCTGGGATCTGTTGTTACGACGGTGGTGTTGCACTCAGAAAACTGTGGGTGGGCACCAAATCCCACAAAATGCCCATTTCTACATAATGTTTCTTTAGATTATCAAGGTAATCATGGATCATGTAAAGTAAAGGATTGGTTGGGAATCAAGTGTAAATCTTCATGTTGTATAGCTTGTTGTGTTGGTGATAGTTGAGCCTTCAGTCCTGGTGAGTAAATGAATCAATTAAATTTCTGTGAGGATGTTCACGGTTGTTGTTTTTTATTATTATTATTATTTCTATACAAAAATCTTACATCCTTTCATCCCTGTTGTCGACTGTCGTTTGGACAAAAGAAGCAATGTGAAGATGTCACTCCGGGCTCTGGGAATTCATTCTGATTTTGTCGACTGAACGAGGAATGAGTAAAATAAACTGCAGGTGATTTAGCAATGAAATCCCTAGACTACCTTTCCTGCAGGTCATTTGTGAACTCATGATAAAAAATAAATGAATACATAAATCAATGAATAAGGTGTTCACAGAGGTGTTCCAGTGGTCACAGGGTCACCAGCGGTGCGTCTACCAAGAAACAACCACATGCATGCAGTCACTGTACCTCCAGCTGACTGAGATTGCACACCGTGTGAGAGCCTTGTCATACGTGTCCAGCCTCTGATGTCACTGGATGAGCAGTGCGGGCTTCCAGCGCGCACCTTCTGGGGGCGCAGCGGTGGCACAGGCAGCGGATTCTCTGCTCGTCCACAACTTTGTCCAGAAAACCTTTTTTTTCCCCTTTTTTTTTCTTGCTTGTGCCATATTGTCCAACATCTGAATTTTTGAAGAAGATTTCCTCTGAGAAACTCACCCTCATCATTCTCTGTTGCGAGTGGACGAACTTTTTTTTTTTTTTTTTGGTGGGGGTGGTGGGCGGTGTGAAGAGCGCCGCAGAGGTAAAAGGAAAAACAGGTAAGGCGGTGTGTTTTTACGCGCGTCTGTTGACGGCGTCCTTGAGCTGCGGGGCTGTTGCGCTCCTGTTGTCACTGTGCTGACAGACACGTCTGCTCTCCGTGTGTTTTTTTGTTTGTTTGTTTTTTTGTTTTTTGTGGCAGTTCATCAGGAAAATCCAGCTGTGTCTTCTCTCTCTCTCTCTTTCTCTCTCTCTCTCTCTCCATCTCTCTCTCTCTCTGTTGAGCGGTCAGTTTTACGCGCGGGCGGCGGGGTCAGCACCATGGAGAGCGGCGTGGTGCACATCTACAAGGAGGACAAGTGTCCCTCGGGACAGCCGGAGGAGTGCAACCCGAACTTCACCTGGCAACCCGGCTTGTCGGACGTCTTCAACTACACGCCCAACGGCACCTGGGACGCGGAGCCCGAGCCCATGTCGCCCATCATCCCCATCATAGTCGCCGTGTACTCCGTGGTGTTCGTGGTGGGCTTGGCGGGCAACTGTTTGGTGATGTATGTCATCATCAGGTGAGCCGATTGTGTCAGATTATCCATAGTGTGCCGCATGTGCCCTCGTCAATAATAAGAAATGCAAATGCTTGTTCATTCTGGAGTCATACATGGAGATGATCCGGGATAAAGTAGAAGATGTGAGTGTTTAATTGAATGTGTTTGCGTGTATGTTTCCTTGGAGTTTTTGCGTGGTGCGTGTTTCAAGGTGTTTTATCAGCCCTGAATCCAGCATCCTGAGCTGTAGAGAGGACAAAGCCTTACATACTGTGACAAGGTTTGCAGTGTCAATATTTCCCCCCTCCTGGCTCATTTGTTCCATTTCATGTGAGGTTCTGATTAAAGCCTCATAAAAAAATCTTTCTGTTTCTCATTTGGGGTGTGATTAAAGCCTCGGACTTAACAAGAGATGACAGGGGAAAAAAATGATTTTTTTTTTCCATTGTGTGTGTATTCAGTAATTTGGCTGCCGAAGTCGATCTGTTTATAATGTGTTTGCTCAGGGAAAGAGCTGTTCTCCCTTGTAACTACAACCCTTATCTCTGAAAGTGATTTAATTAACCTGGCTCCCTTTTTTTTAAAGGGACAGTTCACCTCAAAACATCACAAATTGATATTTTCATCCAGCCTGTAGTGTTGTTCATCCATCAAGACTGTTTTGGTGTAAGTTGTCGAGTTTTGGAGCGTCTTCCCTCCCTGGATCATAAGAAAACAAGATGGTGCTCACCTTGTGGTGTTCAAAACGCTAAAAGAAATCACATCTGAATTTTTTTTTTTCTTTTCAGAAATATCATCTCGACATGAGCAGTTTCATGTAGGAACTATTTTGTCTCAAGGACGACAGAATCTACCGATGTACGAGAGGCTGGCTAACTAGTCTAACTAAGCTAGCACTAGCGTTGCAGCTCGGCTAGAAACTATTTTCTACCAAACTACGCCCACCAACTGTATTACTGCATCAACTCTGTGGGCAAAATTTAAACATGTCAACGCTAATGAGTCCTTCTGATCTGCAACGTTAGCTAGCTGGTTAGCCTCTCTTCAGGACGCTGCTCAGTGGCTATAAAAATACCCAAATCTTCCGTATTGTGGGGCCCATAGAGCGTGCTCACTAGAGACTATAGGGATTAACTTCTGGTTTAGCGCATGGCTAACTAAATAACCATAAAAGGCTTTTCTAGACTTTCCAAATGTAATTGGACTGAATGGCTCAAGTTCATTTTGCGGGGGTTGTGACGCTACAAAGAAAAAATTTCAAAATCTAAGCTGGCTCAAATATTTTTGGGCCCCAGTGCGTCACGTGATGATGTATACACAGTTTGGCCACAACAGAAGTTGGCTTTCACTTCCCTCTGCGTGGTGACTTATAAGGTTATGATTTCTAGAAAGAGACATTGTTGTTGGGTTTTTTGTAAGTATTTTTTTGACACTTTGAGTACCATCAAGTTCCATTATGCTGGACAGAGAGCAGACATCCCTACAACCTATATCTTCAAAACTTGCCAACTGACCAAAGCCATATATGGATAAATAGAACTACTGGTAAGAGGAAAAATATCTATTTTTGTTGTCAAATTTCCATTTAAAGGTCCAGTGTGTTGGGTTTAGGGAGGTTTGAGTGGCAGAAATGATGTACAGTATTGATAGTTAAGTTTACATTAATGAATAAACACCTATCAGTTAGAACTGTTGTGTTTTCATTACCTTAGAATGAGCCTTTTATACCTACAGAGGAGGGGGGTATTCTTCCACAGAATCCACCATGTTGTACTGCCATGTTTCTACAGTAGCCCATAAGAGACAAACTAAATAACCATATCAGAGGGCCTTTCATGTTTTTAGCCAGCTCATGTGAGATGAGCAGTGTTCAGTTGGTCGCAATCTGTAACTGCACCACTAGATGCCATTAAACCATACTAGACCTGAAATGATTTAAACAACAAAAAGGGAAACAAATAACATCAAAGCGTCAACCTCTTCATGTTTCTTTCATTCCTCCGCCATGCGATAGATACACCAAGATGAAAACAGCCACCAACATCTACATCTTCAACCTAGCTGTGGCCGACGCTCTGGTCACCACCACCATGCCCTTCCAGAGCACAGACTACCTACTCAGCTCCTGGCCGTTCGGCGAGGTGGCGTGCAAAGTCTTCATCTCCATCGATTACTACAACATGTTCACCAGCATCTTCACACTGACCATGATGAGTGTCGACCGCTACGTGGCCGTGTGCCACCCCATCAAGGCCTTGGATTTCCGCACGCCCGTCAAGGCCAAGATCATCAACGTGATCATCTGGGTGCTGTCGTCTGCTGCCGGCGTCCCCGCCATGATACTTGGCAGCACCAAGTCCAATAACGGTACCATGTCCTTGCACACATTCATGCTGTCACGCACTTGTTAGACTCCATCTTTAGTTATTACGTTTTATCTGGTTAGTTCCACCTCCTAAAGACCCTCTATGAGCTGAAGACAACTTCACTCCTGAAGCCCCGCTGCAGCCCAGCGTGCTCGCCTTGAATTATCTAAATTGGCTGTGGGAAGCATCCTTCAAATTCCATGAAGAGGAGGTTCTATAGGTTTGATGAGAGCCTACATTACAGCTACTTGACTAGAACAGGCAGGGACAGACATAATGAGTCCTCCTGGATGGAGAATATAGCCTGAATGATGTTTTTTTTTTTTCTTTCAGCAACAGTCTAGTAGATTGTATTTTTTCGCTCCATGATGCACAGTACACTTTACCCAGAGCTATTAGATGGGCTGAAAAACCTTAATGCATCTGATGCAGAGGATGTGACATTATGCTAGAATGTCGTTGTCCATTGGTCAGACACTTGAGAGTCAATAAGTGCAGTCATGGTTTCCAGAGGATGAATCCTACTGGCTTTTCCGTTCAGTGGCACCATGTGGTTGCCTTACCTACTTAGCATTTCTCAGAAGTATATATACATTTAATATGTGGTTTGCAAACACAGTAATGTAGTTGTAAGATCAACAATATCGTAAAATATCTGTAAAATCAGGGCTCCCTCTGTCTGCTGCTTCTTCCACACCGGAGTATTACTGAACCCATCGTCCTGTACTGCTCACCCTCACTAATAGAAACAACCTCCTGAAAATCACAGACAAATCCTCTGACATAATTGGTTTCCTCTCTCCAAACCTGCCAGCCCTCACTGACACTGTTACCACTCACAGAGCACTGACCACTGCACACGACCGCTGCAACCCACCTCATCCGCCTGCTTCACCCTCCTCCTCCTCTCAGATACAGACAGCCAATCTGTAAAGAAGCATGCTTTGAGAGGAGTTTTGTGCCCTTATCTTATCATGGCCATAAACAGCCTGGGCATACTACAGACTGTAAAAAATAATTTTCAAATATAGAGGAAAATAAAGCATAAATCTGTATCTAATGCATCCATGATGGACACACAAAGTAAACGAACACAAAGAAGACGACAGTAAAACAAGTACATCACACTGCGACAAGCAGACACATTCAGAAAGAGAGGAGCAATCATTATCCGCAGTAAGCGCAGGCTGATGTAAAAGCAGATCATGATTGACAAGATGACACTGTTATAATTTTACTAAATTTGTCTTCATGAGAAGAGAGAAGCTATAATTGCTGCCAAATGCTGCACATTAATAACCACTTAAAATGTGATTAAAGCTACGTTCAAGTACATTATAGTCAGTGACAGAATGTGACTAAGTACATTTACTCAAATGCAATTTTGAGTTACATGTACTTACATCCACTCCACTACATTTTTAGGCACATTTACTCATTTCACACTCACATTTACACATTTTTTAAGGCCTTTTTACTCCATTACGTTTATTTGATATGTTTTTAACTAGTTACTTTGCAGATTGCGTGCTGCACGAGAGCCAAAGTGGTGCAACTGGATGATCAAACTTGTGCATTTGATACCGACGCACAATTTCAGCCAGAAAATTACCTTTGATACTTAAGTATAACCAATGAACTGCCTCTTGCTTTTTTAAAGGGTGAACTTCAGATAAAACATTTATCCAATTACTTTCCCTACACAGTCCCCAAACTAATGATTTCCCTCTTGGCCTCAGTTAGTTCAATGGACGATTTGTTCTGTTACCTCTGTTTGAACAGGGACCACAGAGTGTGCCCTACAGTTCCCTGAACCCTACATCTACTGGGACACCCTGATGAAGATCTGTGTCTTCATCTTCGCCTTCGTGGCGCCCGTCATCATCATCACCGTCTGCTACACTTTGATGGTCCTGCGGCTGAAGAGCGTGCGCCTGCTGTCTGGCTCACGCGAGAAGGACCGCAACCTCCGCCGGATCACTCGACTCGTGCTAGTGGTGGTCGCGGTCTTCGTGGTGTGCTGGACGCCCATCCACATCTTCATCTTGGTCAAGGCGCTTTCAGGCAACGTGCCCGAGACCACCGCCGTCATGGCCGCCTACTTCTTCTGCGTGGCGCTGGGCTACACCAACAGCAGCCTCAACCCCATCCTCTACGCCTTCCTGGACGAGAACTTCAAGAGGTGCTTCAGAGACTTTTGCTGCCCCGGGGCTCAAAGACATGGAGACTTACACGGGGTGAGCCGGGTGAGGAGCACCCTGCGGGACCACTCGTGTCCTGCAGAAGGCCGGGGAAACGCGAGGCAGGCCAGGAACGTATGACTAGCCATGGACATGTCTTCTATGCTCTATCAGGGCTGGGAGGACTCCAATGACCTGGGACTGACTCAAATCACCACTGCCATCTAAGAAAAGGGAAAGTTGTATATATTCAGCATGTTGTCAGAGAATCCAAAACGTGGTCGCTTAGAGGAAGATCAGACAATGTTTTACAGTTTTCTTAATGTCAACAAATCCCATGAAGAGACCAAAACCAGTATAGACAAAATAGGATAAAAGATACTCCCTCACCGAGATATATCAAAAACATCTGTGAGCCAACAATCCAATATAGCCTATGTCATCCTGCCACCAGAAATACTCAATAAACTCCAACAAATACACACTTTCCTCTTGTTTTCAAGGATTTACGACGATCAAAACACCATACTTTGGAAAACAGAATAACATTTCACAAGATGCGACATTTTGGAAAACACGTTTCAAACACACGACATTTCATAAAATGCAGTAACCTTTTACAAAACAAAGCATTTCACAAACCATAACAATTTTTCTGAAAACACAACGTCATTTTAGGAAACACAACATTCAAGAAAAAAGGCAGCATTTTGGAAAGAACTTTTCAGAAAACAAAACTGTTTCTAAAAACAATGCATTTCAGAGTCCCTGGCAACAATTTCAACGTCATTTCCTGTTTTGACTGCATGCTACTCTGAGAGTACTAATACATTCAAGCATGCTTTGAGGCTTCCATGGGACATTTTTAAGGGACAGGTTGGGTTTTTTAAAAATTGGGTTGGAATGTGGGACTTATCCATAGTCAGTGTATTATAACCTGAAGTGTTTTGACCCTCAGGGCCACCATATTTATGACCTTAATGAGAATGAATGGGGAGAGGTCAGACTAACATGTTGTTGTTTTTGGTCTTTTGTGGGATTTGTTAACATTTTGAGAAAAAGAAAAAAAGAAAAACAGAATAAAAGAGAATGTATCCTTTAACGTGAAATTTAGATTAAGGTTAGATTAGTCTACATACAGAAGTCCTCTGCCGTCAGCGCCGAGCGAGATACAAAATCACATGACGGTGTTTCATGATGTATAAATTCCCTTCTGAAGAAAACTGACGCTTGATGTGTTTAAATTCTTATTCTAATGTTATTTTCCACACCGTTGACATCAAAAGATGATAAATGATGTGCAAACAAGGCAAACCAAAAGTATTTTATCATATAGCTCGATCACATTTTGTTTACCGGCAAATTAACCCGATAGGCTTTTACATGAAGGTGATCAATGTAGTTCTCACATACGTATTAAAAGACCAACTGCATCATGAGCATTGTTTTTTAACTGATGGCGTTTTATGTGAATTGTGCTTTGCTGTATCGTAAATCTGTGAATGGTCTGTATATCTTTAAAGAGCCTCACTTTAGCTGTAAACCATGTAGAATATATATAATAACGTCTCAGGGATCATCCTCTGTAGGACGATGCCGAATGAAAGTATTATCTCCTCAACAAGATGGCCGACAAACGTCATCTACCGCTCTTTACACCTGAACTTTGTGCTTTAGGAGGCTATTTTTGTCCGACACTGATCCACACCTTTAAACATTTCCCGCAGCGACGCCACGTTTCATCGGGGAGATGTCGATTGTTGTACATAGTGCCGTCGACCTGGCATGTTCTCACCTTGTCTGAAACACTAGAACATGTAAAAAAACTGGGCAGAGGGCTCCAAGGCAACAGCTGACATACTGTTTCTACACAACAGGGCTTTCCGTGGTTTGTGCAATTTGATGTTGATATATACAGTAAATCTCCACTCGACGTGTTATATTTTCAACTTGGTAACTATGCATTTTTGAGTTTATCCTTATGACAATTAGGCTTTCCCTCAGCAAAACGAATATTTTCTGTGATTTTTTTTTATTTCTTATTGTATTGTGGCATTATAAGAGGCATCAAACCAGAAAGGATTGTGGTTTGTTTTTTCTCAATGTAAAGCTAAACATTCATGTCTTTATCCGTCTAAATCTGATACAGTAGTTAATAGCAGAAAATGTGTATTTGTGCCTTTGTTTGTGTGCCTTATCTTTAGCTACTTTGCTTGCTGTAACAGACCAGCAATTAGCCACGACTTCACAACTTCTGTGATGGCTCTGAAAAATATATCCTGGTGGGCTTACTGCTTAATGTTACTGTAGCATTAGCTCTTCAAATCCCACTGTTAGCTTGGTTACAGCACGTGTGTCATCTTATACTGAAACTTGCTCAATGGACTTGATTGTATTCATAAACAAACGATCGTCTGATACATGTATAATGTGCTGCTGCTGCTTTCGACATTGTATCTGTTGGGTATCTTTGCCGTATCTTTAGGCTTTTAATGTCAAAAACGCGCTTCAACACACAGCACAACTAACGTACAATAAAGTGGTAAAATGTGAGCTTGCTTCATTAAAGATAAAATGGGTTTTAATTTCTCTCCTTAATGATATCCAGGTGGGTGTCAATGAAGATATGGAATAGTGTCACGGAACAGCCATGACACCATAGTCCACCTCCCCAAATGATTCACTGTTTTTCTCCACTCCTTTATTAATGCTATTCAACGCAGGCACAAAGTTAGTGTTTCCATGGTGAGCACGCTGGCTGAAGAAGCAGAAGTCCAAGGTTTGTTGTGCTAATTGTGTGGCGTTCTGTTGCTGGTGGCCTTGTAGAGAAATTTGCCATGACTGCAAATTAAAGGGATAGTTCGTGTTTTTTGAAGTGGGGTCATATAAAGTACATATCTATAGTCGATCTGTTCCCTATACCGTAATCACCGATCAGCGCAGCCTCAGTTTGGAGAAGCAGAGAGCCACTCCAGCCCAGACGCTCAGCTTTGTACTGCAGTGAATGGGGTCCAGAGCAAAAGCAAAATTTAACCACCTAAAACAAGGCTCACCTAAAAAAATCTATAACAGTTCAAATGTAGGTTGTATAGAGAAAATTCACACCGCTTTACATCGCCGTCAGACCGGCCTTTCTTTTGGCACTACCTTTGCTCAACCGTAGAACCTCCGTATCCCTACGCATTAGCGCAACTGGGCCACAGGTGATCTGCGAGCGGCGAAATACAGTGCAAGGCCCAGTTGCTGGACGAGAGGTTTACTTTCGATAAAAACTAAACTTAACAATTTCATTCATAGACACAGACCATAGAACCTCCATATCCCTACGCATTAGCGCAACTTGTAGGGATACGGAGGTTGAGAAAATGTAGTGCCAAAAGAAAGGCCGGTCTGACGGCGATGTAAAGCGGTATGAATTTTCTCTATACAACGTACACTTGAACTGTTATAGATTTTTTTAGGCCAGCCTTGTTTTAGGTGGTTAAATTTCGCTTTTTCTCTGGACCCCGTTCACTGCAGTACAAAGCTGAGCGTCTGGGCTGGAGCGGCTCTCTGCTTCTCCAAACTGAGGCTGCGCTGATCGGTGATTATGGTAGGGAACAGATCGACTATAGATATGTACTTTATATGACCCCACTTCAAAAAACACAAACTATCCCTTTAAGACACTGTGTGAGGAGCTTCTGTATGTGTTGCTGCTGCTGTGGCTCTGTAGCTTGGAATTTAACAATTATTGTTGAGGGGACACAGGTTGCAGAAGAGTAAACTGATTTGGACTTTATTCACAGCCTTGAAGTGCAGCCGAGCAGGTGCAACTTCCTCCGTGCACCGTATCGCTTTTAGATCAGCAGCTAGAGTGAAGATTTTGGCTTGAAAAGTGGTGTAAATAACATCTTAGCAAATGAATTTTGGATCTTGAGCTGTAGGGAGCTGTTTTATTTATTTATTTTTTTGGTTATTTTTAACATTTTAAAACAAGTCCCCATCTACTTCAGTTATTTAGAAAGAATGCCGCCACACTGTTTTGCTGTGAAGCTCCAGAAATGTTTAGTGGATCCCAAAGAATTCACCTGATTTTCCATTGGCATGAGGCTTGAGTAGACACTGACTGAATTTTCACTTTTGGGTGAACTTTTCCTTTTAATGATAGTTAAGTTTTTGTTTTGTTTTTTGTTTGTTTTTTTTTGTTTTTTTGTTGTTTTTTTTATTTGAATTTGTATTTTTAAGAGGTACTTGCACCATAATCAGTGCATTAGTATCAGTATTTAGACTATCGAGTTGATATGCCCCCAGTTTGGAGAGGGAAGACTCAGGATTACCTTTGGACGAGGTCAGCAGCTAAATGTCCCTGAAACACCCTGAAAGAAGTTCATATGTTTTTGCTATGTTCACCTTTTTTTCTGCTGGCCAAAAAAGTCAATTACTGCGTGTTTAATCTATTCAAATCAGCAAAGTCAGATTGTCATTTGAATCCGATTTTTAAGACGATGAGTGTATTCTGTGTTGTAGATTGGACTTGCCGTGATCCCTTATTCTTAATTGCAGTGGGCAGGTGTAATTCCTATTCCTATTGCAGAAGATGCAGCGCTCTTCACAGCAGGTGAAGCATAATAACCTCAGGGATTTGAAAGGCAAATTAAATCAATCGGCCCTTGACTTCTGTCAGCCATAATGATCAGAATTACAGCCCTTTTCTTTCTTCTACTCTCTGTCTCTGTCTCCCGAGGTTGATGAGTAAGCCGTTACATAGAGCCAGGTTCAGGAACACGCTTTATCTTTCTGGCTCTAACGAGGCTTTATTAGGCTTCATTGTTCAGAACAAAGACTGTCAGTCATTACTTCCTGTAAGGCACATCCTACATATAACAATGGGAAATAAATAATGTGAATAAGCAATTAAGATTATGTGCACTATTAATCATATTAATATCAAGTGATGATATCTGTTCTTGAGACATCTGTTGGAAGACATCCATGACAACAAGGTTAATGTTGCCAGGTTGAGAATAGTCTCTTTGGCTCCTGTAGATACTTTCAATTTGGCAATCATGCAGCTGTCAGGGTTGTCTTAAATGTTAATTAAAGCTGCTAACGGCACGGAACAGCTTAACAGCCACATGGGCTCTGAATTTTCATGTGTTTTGGATGCAAAGTAGGAGTTAAATGCCACTTTGTTTGGACTCTGGAAGCAACAGTTTTACTCCTTTGTACTGCGTCCAAATTGTGATTCCAATTCCGGTAGTCATTATATAGGCTGACCCCTGAGCACCCCCAACTGTGATTGACTTCCCACAGACCCTGATTAAACCAGTTATTTCTAGCAGAAACGACTTGTGGTACTTTTCCACTTGAAAAGTCAGAAATAAAAATAGTCTACAATTTTTAATGCAAGACTTTTAGCTGCTTCATTCCCACCCAGTTAATCATCTCACTACCCGCCAGATTTATCTTGTGATCTGTCGCAGGGGCCAAATCCCTTGCCTCCCAACAACTGGGCTATGATATTTGAAACATGTACCACTGGTGTGCGAATAATTAAAGCAGCTCCACCTCAAGCAGCTCCAACATTAAAATGCTGTCTGAAGAAGTATTTAAAGTGCATTACACCAGCAGCAACAGGTGAATGAATCAATTAGACAAGTCAAAAGAAAATTAATTGCCAACTGTTTTCTGATCACCAAATAATCAATTTCTAAAAGCAAAATTGTGATACATTTACAGGTTACAGCATACATGTGGGGTTTTTTGACACAACTGATTTATTGTGAAAATAATCAGCAAATCAATCGATGATTAATATAATTGTTAGTTGAAGGCCTACACTGAAGTACATTTTGTTGTTAATAATACCTTTGTATTTGTTAAACAGTTCTTACATTGGTGTATTGGTACTTAAGTAAACACTCACATCATTAACAACTGACCTGTAAAGCATTAGTGACTGATTTAGTCACCTTTAATACAGCCAGTAGTTGCAACTTGTAATTATAAATTGATACCAATCAAACTGTATTTATGGAGGGGTAAATTGCACATGCTGAATGATGAGTCAATATTGATTTTCAGGTAGATAGTCTGCTGGGTCAATAAGCCCTGTTTAATGTCACCATATCTGCAGTGTTGGGGCGTAACAAAGACTGGAGACTGATGCTGTGTGTATGGGGACAATAGGTTTTCAAACACAGCTGCAGTCCTTGTGCTCGCCACACGGGGGCAGCCGCGTGCTCAAACCCCCATTGGTCACAGCCGTTTACGCCAACCAATGGGAAGCCTTTGCGTCTAAACCGTTGCTTCCGGGTGTCCCCAGTGAAGAAATCCTTTATACATTTGATGCATTTTTCTGTTTTCTAAGGGAAGCTAAAGGCTACGCTCGCACAAAACGTTTAGAAAATGAACAGAATATTCGGACGCGGAAAGCCGAAAGCGCCTCCTCCGAATCTGTCGGACTGTATCGGGAATGTGAGTACTGTCAGGCGGGGCTGTTTGTGTTGTTTATGTGTATTATCTTACCTAACGGTGTCGTTACTAAGCTAGCATGTTCACAAAAATGGCAGTCAAACCAGCAAAACCGTGCTAGCTAGCCAATAAAATCCAGTAAGTAAGTATTTTTCACAAAAACAACACCCATATCGCTTAGTCATTTGTCTCTGTTCCCGAGCTAGACAGCGAGAAGGAGATGTATTTGTCAACCACAACCGTCTATAGGCTCCAATAGGCTTTTTGCCCTGCAGCCATCTCCCCATTCTGTTTTCCTGGAACAAACACAAACAGACAGGGCATTTTAAGACTGTTATCCGCCAGGATACAGCTCTAATTGATCTCCTCCGCATCCAGGTGGATGCCAGGTCGGAGTCCATAGAAAAGAAGATTAGCAGACTAGACGCTGAACTTATGAAGTACAAGGATCAGATGAAAAAGATGAGAGACGGGCCCTCGAAGGTAACACACAGCATGTCAGTCTGTAAGTATGAAGGTTGCAAAGCTTGTTAATATACCAAATAACGGTTTCATGTATTCCCCATGTGAATGCAGAACATGGTGAAACAGAAGGCGATGAGAGTCCTGAAGCAGAAGAGAATGTGAGTCCCAAACAAGTGTTTAATAGGTCAGATATATGAGAGCTAAAGCCAAACCGGTCTATTGGCATGGCTGGTACTTACCACAGTTATATTGGTGTCTGTGTCTATGACGGCTGATTTTGTACAGCATCAAGATATGTTCTATGAAATATGCGTTTATTTGTCACTGGTCACGACTCATGAACAATCAACCATGCATTATACAATGGGGAAAGATTGACACAACAAGAGCTTACAATTTTAGAATTTATGAAAGGATTAACATAACAAAGCTTGCTCATTGTTTTTTCAAGTTAATTTAATTCTGACTATAGTCAGCAACTGTTTAAAGTATTCAGTATCGATATTCATCAATATAATACTATGAGCTGTTTTTTAAACACTCAAATGTAGGTTTTTAGGGTCTAAAGAGGACTGTGGACGGTGCAAATGCGTTAAAACCAAACTACATTTTGTTTCACACAGGTATGAAGGTCAAAGAGAGCAGCTGGCTCAGCAGTCTTTTAACATGGAGCAGGCGAACTACACAATCCAGACATTAAAGGACACCAAAACAACAGTAAGAGACACACGACTTGAAAAGAAACCCCAAGCAGTTTGCTTCACCGTTTCGTCGAAGCAGCTTTTAGTCATTTAGCGTCTTGTCATGCTGTCTTACATACCTAGAAAGTGATTTTTCTTTTTTTTTTTATGAATGTTTTTATTTTATAATTACAAGAAATCCGAACAGTTCCTAGAAGTAGCTGGGACTGAATCAAGTCTAGAAATCTGACCACAGTGCAGCCCTACAGATTCCCCTGACTTAATCCCTATCAGTATGTGTCTTTACCAAGAAATCCTGAGAAGACACAGGACAGATTATTTTTCCACTCCTGATAGAGTCCTTTTGTTTCCAGCGACTAAACTCAACTTGTGCAATCTTTTTTGCTGTTCCCAGGTGGAGGCCATGAAGATCGGTGCAAAGGAAATGAAAAGGGCTTACAAGGACGTCAAACTGGATCAGATCGATGTATGTTTTGTTATATACCACTACACCGTTTTGGTTATCATGCAGCAGTTCTTTCATTCTTTCCATTTTTGTACAAGCCCAAACACTCTAAGTATGTCAGTATTTCTTGTTCCTAATGCTTTAAATAGTAAGGTTGTAAGTTAAAAAAATCAATATTCCGGCCTGAGATATCTGACATTAAAAGTGATCACATGTGTTTTCTGTATAACTTTCAGGATTTACAGGATCAGCTGGAGGACATGATGGAAGACGCCAACGAGGTGCAGGAGGCCCTGAGCCGCAGCTATGGCACGCCAGACATAGATGAGGATGATCTCGAAGCAGGTATACCTGACAGTCTCCGCATGCTTATATTATATTTTTGCATTTCTGACAAGTTGTGCAGTCCTGTAGAAAAAATTACTTACCGAAAAACCATATACTGTATATCATGATTTTTCATCCCATGATGGCTCAATGATAAAGTCTCTGTGTGTTGATATAAAAAAGAATCGGCAGGCTGCAAACATCTCCTAAATTACACAAAAAGTTTCCTGAAACAAAACAGCTTCTGGGACATAAACCTGAACATTTTTGTCTTCCCCTCTTTTTTGATAATTGTCTACATGATTAGAATGACGATGTTACTGTGGTTTCAGAGCTGGATGCTCTGGGTGATGAGCTGCTGCTGGATGATGACAGCTCCTACCTAGACGAGGCCTCAGCCGCCCCATCTATCCCCGAGGGAATCCCCAGTGACAGCAAGACAAACAAGGTAACAGTCTTCAGAGCACTCACATCATAATCAACACACAGACCGGAGAAATTAAACAAGAAATCTTCATGCTAGTGCTTTGCATGCTTTAAGTTTACAACATCATGTCTACATAGATTGCAAATTATACTGCCGTTTTTTGTTTTCATATGTTTTCCTCACCCTACGGCAGCCATTTGTTTCAATACATTTCATTATTATATGGAAGTAAACAGAAAGGTCCAGTGGTAATATAATTCCTTTCATCATCGTATTCTCATTCTTTATTTTGTTGCTAAACATACCATAGAAATATGTGCCTGATCGTGCTTTCATGCATGACAGGAAGCTCCATCATCTTACTTTAAAGACCAACACATTGACATTATCCTCTTTAAAATGTCTGTGGAAGTTTTGTGGTTTTCACCAGACATTTTGTAAGTGTATGCAGTGCAGTTTCACAGCTGCTTGTCAAGGCACAGGTGCCATTCTAGTTAGTAGTCTGTGTTAAGGGCCAAAACCGAGACTTATTGGTATGCCATGGACCAAAAGCAAGCAGTTATTGTATTGTATTGCATATATAACAGTACAGTACCTTTGACTGGCACCAAAGTAAAATAAATATTTATTTCTAGTAAATCGGGCTTAAATGTGTGACACGATTGGTCTTTTAGGCTGTTTACAAGCAGCGTTGACAGCTCCATCCTGCTCAAAATAAACCCACTGAATGAAAGAATAAAAACACTTGAAACGCGAACGTGAAATGTGTGTTTGGAGGTCTGCTTGCCTGTGTATGCACTGACGTGTTTTCGTCTTTTGTTTTCAGGACGGTGTTTTGGTGGACGAGTTCGGCCTGCCACAGATTCCGGCCACATAAACAAGGGATAGATTCAAACAACTGCACTTCGACTGAAAACACTTTTATAGAGTAAAATTTATACATGCAAAACCATTTGACCTGAGAACACTACGATTTTGATGCTGTGTTGGGTTGTGTACTGTTACCACTACCGTGCTAGCATGTGGCCTTGTAACATACTGAACCTTTTTTTTAAAGATGTTATTCCCCTTTCTTTTGACCTGCTGTCTAACACTCATTAGTCTTGTTTATCACCAGTATTATTAAGTAATAATTTATTTTCCCTTTTATTTTATTGTAGCTTTGTGTGTTGTTGAGTCATGACCATTTTGTTTGAGTTCTCAGAAGTGGAGATGATTCCCACTGAGCCTGTACAAAGGTCTGCAGGTTTGAAACATGCAAAATAAATGACATGATTTAACTTTGAATTCTTTCTTTCTCTCTTTCTTTCTTTCTGATAACAGAAACCTTTATGCTTGTGCATTAACACAACTTTACCGTTCACAAAAACACAAGATACAAAGTAAATGGGTCAAATGAAAGGATGGATTTCAGGGTGCGAGCAAACCCAGCAATATCATAATAAAGGAATGCTGACACAGCAATAAAACACAATGGGAGTTTTCAAACAAATAAATACATTGTTGCTCTGTAAATTGTTACATCGGAGTAAGCGGTGGGTTCACGTGACTAGAATATTATATGTATAAAGATATTCATGTTCACAAGAGCCTCTTTTGAAATGTAAATGTCTCCTATTACAGTTTTGAGGAGAAGAATCAGGGGAAGTCAGCAAGCTCTACTTTTAAAAAGGTTTGTCCTGCAGCGTGACTCTCACCCTCAACCTTTGAATCACTTGACTGGTAATCCTATGCGCCAACTTCATAGGCTTATTGTCAACTATTGATCCCTTGATGATGTGGTGTGACACAAAGATGCAACAGGTGAGTGAGGCAAAGGAACTGGTGTAAAGAGTATGCCAATCAGACAAATCTCAGAGAGTGACAGGCGTCCACCTGATGGACAGACATGCCCCGAAGGTCTTGTACAGGTGAGAGTCCCCACTGCAGTCTCATTAAACACACAACACATTAAACATCAATGCTGCATATAACTTGCAGACATGACAAAAGTGTCCTCAGTGCTAATCAAATGAATCTGGTCATTACATTGTTTGCGACTAAGTCAGAGTAAGTGCCTGGGATCATCTGGCTGTATAATAATATAACCTGACACATAGTTATCCCTTCTGAAATGACTTCAGGACACATTGTTCTATACAATTTCCAGGGTAGGATCACCTAGTAGGGGGAGTTAGCAGATCTTACTCCCAAAAGTCCGACTCCGGTGGGACTCGAACCCACAACCTTTGAATCACTCCTCAAGTGCTTGACTAGAAGTCCAATGCGCTATCCATTGCGCCACGGAGCCAGGTGAGAGACATCTCCGCACACAATCGTAGCATTTCTGCTAGAGGACATCTGACTTTTAAACGGAACTAACTGTAGGATACATTATGCCGAAAGCTATGTGAACTTAGCAACACTCTTTGCTGTTGAAAAGGAGAACGCGGTGAAAACTTTTTGTTTAGTTTAATTCGATGTACATGCGCTTATTTTTCATTACTTTCAGGTTATATGAGTGGTATGGTCCGTTCGAAAGAGCGCATTTTGTTTGTATGTATTGTTCCGTTGATAAAAGTTCAATAAAAAAGCAGTAACGATAGAGAAGAAAGTAAAAAGTCAACCAGCAAAGAAAAGAAGAAGAAAAAAGAAAAAAAGCTTGGAAAGTGTTTCCGGTCTGTCCCGGAAGTTGTTAGCCAGCAGCAACAGTTAGCAGTGTGATTCATGCTGTGATTTTTACTGGACGCTAAAAAGCAGAATGTCAGAGCAAACGATCACTGTGACAGTTGCCTACGGTAATAGGATTTTTCACGATGTTACACGATTTTTACCAGATGGCTTATACACATAAAAATCTAGCTTTATTTGAGATATACACGTCGACAATCGCCGGAGTAGCTAGGAAATGGTTAGCTTATGTAGCTAGCCCTCCCTTATCATTGACGAGTAGTTCAGTTTAGTACGTTAACTGGCTTGTATTTACTTATTTCGCTTGAATATTCTCTACTTTTTATAAACCTTACATCTAAGAATAATTTCTCATTCGGCTTATATGTTTATGATTTTGTCAAAAAAATAAAGATATTACTGTTAATCCCTTTTCTGTAATATTTTGCCATCAGAAAGTCGCGTTTCATGTCGAAGGGTAACGTTTGGCTTACTAATTTCATGATTCAGTTCAACTACATTTGGTTTATAATATTCAAAGCCAATCAGAGCTTAACTATCTGTGAAGCAAATTACAAATGTAAATATCCAATTTAGCCACTTTGTTGCAGGAAAGCTTCATTTAATTCCCACACAGGGACACAGTGTTTATGCATTTTCATAGCTGCAGCCATAATGTCTCTCTCCCCCTCCAGGATCTACTAAACACAGCATCACAATAACAGGCCAGGATGACGGCAAGGGTCCCACTGTCAAAGACCTTTCAGATGCTCTCACTCAAGCTACCGGAGTCCCACAAACCTCACAGAAAATCATCTTCAAAGGTAAATTGCAGGTCCCTCTGTCTCCCAGCTATGTGAGCTTGAGTATCATATAACATGTGCAGCTCAAACCTTGTCCTGTCTTTTTTGGAAATCCAGGAAAATCACTGAAGGACATGGAGGAGAGTCTGTCCAGCTATGGATTAAAAGAAGGCTGCAAACTCATGATGATCGGAAAGCGGGTAAGACCATTACATGTGTGATGTCTCCGACGTGTGACTGTTATGTGATCGAATCCTGACAATGATCTGCAAACAGAACAGTCCCGAGGAAGAGGCTGAGCTGAAGAAGCTGAAAGACATCGAGAAATCCGTGGAACAGACGGCAAAAAAGCTGGAGAAAGTAGACGGGGAGTTGACAGGACTCAAGAATGTAAGCAATCAAATACAGATTTTATAATGCAAAACGTTCGCACACTAGTTTCTGTGAACATCTTAGATCATCACCCATCCCCTTCCACAGGGCTTCCTGGCCAAAGACCTCCAGGCGGAGGCGTTGGGTAAACTAGACCACAGAGTGAAAATAGCAGCGGAACAGTTCATGAAGATCCTGGAGCAGATTGATGCTCTGGTAACCCAGTTTCTTTTAGGCATTTATTTTTTTGTGCATGTTTTTTTTTTTAATGTCTCATGTAATAAACCCCTTGTTTCAACAGAGTCTCCCAGATAATTTCAACGACTGCAGAATCAAGAAAAAGGGACTGGTGAAGACAGTGCAGGTAAGCCCTTTTTCAGTGTCACAAAAATGACTGGAAACCACTGAGAATACTGACGGATATAATCAAGTGTTTTTATTTTCTGTTAATAGGATTTCTTGGCCCAGTGTGACAAGATCGAGGCTTGTATATCGGACCATCTATCAAAGATCCAGTCGAAAAATCTCGCCCTGGCGGAGTAGAGCGAGACAGTCTCCCATATCATGTGCTATACATTGCTCTGTGAGCAACTGCAAAGTGTACAGAAAACTTCAAGTGTGGAGCAGCTCCTTGTCTATTTATTGTCAACGTGATGTGTGCGAGAACCCTGCAAACGGAAGGAAGATGGATATCTGCGCTGATCCTGGGTGCAGCTGGGATACATTTACCCAGGTTAAAGACAGATATGAAGTGCTCCCTCGAGAAATTGTAACCACAGTGACATTGTGAAAGGATCAGAGGTGCTTTGAATCGTGGCAAATTGTGTAGATCCCCCTTTAGACCGTCAAAAAGTAGTGCTGAATGTCTATCAAATTATTAATAATGACGTTAAAGAACAGTTCTGTACAAAATTAACATGTTGGTACATCGCAACGAGAGAAAAACATAACCAAAAGTATGTGGACAAACATTAACGTGCTTAAGTCTGCTGTCTACTCGTGCTCGAGCTGGAGTCCCAATTCATCCATAAGGTGTTGGATAGGACTGAGGTCACGTTCATCTCCGAACTGGGAAGAGTACGTTTGTAGCAACCTCGATTTGTGCAAAAGGGCATTTTGATATTGCAACAGGAAAGTGTCCATCGTGAACTTTTGCCACAGTGTCATACATGTTCCAACTAATGGCAACAGGAACATGTAATGGCCATTATTCCATTATTGTCTTGACATTTTATAGATAATGGAGTCGGGGAAATAGCTGATGCAACCCCTCACACCAGAAGTACAATGCTGTCCATATACTTTTGGTCACTGTGTATATTTCTTAATCTGCATCTAGAGTCAAAGCCAGCACCTGTCTTTAAATTCAGTGACTGATCCCATTTAATGATGTATCTGTGGAATTGGTATCGCTTTAAATTAGTGCTGCAACCATTAGTCGACTCATCGGTCAAAGAAAATTAATCGCCAAATAATCAATTCAGTCATTTTTCAAGCAAAGAACGTCAAACATTTGCTAGTTCCACCTTTAGACCTTTGGTTGTATAAAAGAAGCAATTTGAAAACATCACTTTTGGAAATTGGGTTTAGCATTTCTCATTTTTACCTTTCAGAGACTAATCGATTGTTAAAATCACCTGCATATTAATAGACAATGAAGATAATAGCGGGTTGCAGCCCTACTTTAAACCATCATTAAGACTGACGCATCTTATCAATTTTACCTTGTTTTAAAATAAAACCATTTTTGAAAAATGAAGCGCGTTAGCGATTTGTCTCGGAACACATTTTAATCTCCAAACTACTTAATTCCCACAAAATACAAATGGTCAGTAAAACCAAAACCAGTCACGGTAACAGGCTCCTCATTTCAGTTTATTTCCAGTTAAATCCATGAAGATCTTACATCTTTACTAGCTTATACAGACCCTAGAGTGGTGTTTTCACAGATGTGCAAATGAGCTTTGAGAGTAGGGTTGAGGAGTTGGAGGAGGGGGTCCAACAAGCAGCTTGAACAAATGACCTTCGGTGAGCTATACCATGGTGAAGCTTGTCATGAACCAATTAACATGATATAGCTGTAAGTGGAGACTCAAAGATACACAAGATATACAGAATAAACTTTGTCCAGAGCTTCTTCTGCCACTAATCGTCTTTGTCCTTTGCACCATGCTTTAGTATACGCGTGAATGCTACATAGTTGAAGTTGCCCTTCTTGTCGATGGGCGCCTCTCGGAAGAGCTCGTCCACGTCTTCGTCTGTAAACCTGTCACCCATCGTAGTGAGCAGCTCCCGCAGGTACTCCTCCTGGATCATACCTGTGAGGGGGGACATTTTTATTGCAATATAAGGGAGGAAAACAACAACATGCATAGCAGGTTGCTGCTAGTAACATGAGCAAGCACAGCAAATTAAACTTGATTAGTTGAGTAACAAATTTGAACATTGCCTCCAGCTTTTATTTCTTTCTTTGGTGTCAAATTGTTATGGGAATTTTCTAACCATTTTTTTTTTTCGAAATAGATCTATCAATTGTTAAAATGCAACATCAATACACATATTACTTTAAACTTCTATTTATGAACACCAATTATAACTCCAACCTCACTCATATGTGTAAGCAAATCAATATGTCCTTTTTTAAAATATTTTTTCCTCACATTTTGTGATATTTTTAAACAAAATTAGTGGATAATTGAAGAACATGTCAGATTAGACAATAATAGCCAACTGCAGCTAATAATTTCCATTTGTCAATTCAGGATAAGGGAAATGATGTCTTCCGTTGAGGATATAACCGTTTTGATCATGATCACTCTTGGAGCGTCTGGAGACACTGAGGAAAAGCATCAGGTGGTACAGTGCACAGTCAAAATTAAAAAAAGCTTCCAACTCACCAGTTCCCTCCTCGTCAAAGCAGGCAAAAGCATTACGGATCACATCCTCAGGATCAGTGCCGTTCAGCTTCTCTCCAAACATGGTCAGAAACATGGTAAAGTTGATTGGTCCGGGCGCTTCGTTCATCATCGCCTCCAGGTAATCCTCTGTGGGGTTCTTACCTGCGAAACAGTCAGCGTAATGAGGATTTATGACTCTGACACCAGCACTCTAATGTCATCTACCCATATTGAGGGCATTTTGGCTTTGCACAAACAGATGCTAGCGTTTTTCTCTACCTAATCTTCATTTTTAAAAATATATACTCTATTAAATTACAAATCAAAGGAACAGTCTTGAAAATAAAACATTTAAAAGTCTAAATGTGGGAAAATAAACAGTCAGGTTTACCTAATGACGCCAGCATGTCATGAAGGTCTTCTTTGTCAATAAAACCATCTCTGTTTTGGTCGATCATGTTGAAGGCCTCCTTAAACTCCTGAATCTGAGACTGGTCAAACATAGCAAATACATTGGAGGTGGCACGCTGAGGACGCTTCTTGGTGTTCTTTCCCTTGGCCCTTTTGCTTGACATGTTGGCAGTTGGTGTGTCCCCCTCTCCTGTAACACAGATTATATATTCGACGGTGTCAACCAGGGCCTGGAAATACGATCTAACTTGTATTTTGATAATCATACATTTAAGTATATAGGTATACATTGTCTTTCTTGTTTTGGCTTACATGTCAGGTTACAGCAAATCCTTACATTCAAGTAGCTGGAACAAGCAAATGTTTGACATTTTCAGTAATTCAGTAATTATTTCTGCATATACACTTTAAGTAATGTGTTCTATTACTGAAAAATGTTCATTATTTCGAGCTTTCTGTTAACCAATCTAAACAGTTCACTTGTGGTAAAGCTAAAGAAAAATTAGTGTGAGCAGGATCATAGTGGCTTATAATGATGTAAAGAGGTTGCGGCTACAGGTTCCCAGATGGCGTAGTGACAGTCTACTGCTTGGGTCCCTGGTGTTACTACATATGAGACACTTCTAGGACACCTCATGCATACTTTTATGTGTAGCTTGGATAAGAAGCAGAGGGAGAAGAACAGCATAGAGACTTATGAAGAGCTGCTGTCAGTACTCATTCAGGCTTAGAAAACATTGGTGAGGGACTCTACATACGCACCAGATTTTAATGAGTACGATTAATTGTGTGCGTTTTCTTACTTTTTTGTTTGTTTGTTTATCTTGTAAATGTAACATAAAGTTTGAATTAAATTGAATAATCTACTCATAATTGAATAAAGTGACACAAGTCATTTGTTTGTTGCAATCGTGTGTACAATTTTAGGACTCCTATTGAAATGTTTTAATCAATAACCTTTATTTCTGGTTCCATTGGTGCTGTATCAATCAACTGACGGGAGTTCAACGCAAAATATCAAAAGGTGTCATCATCATCATCAAATTAATTGAGGCTGCACTTTTTCTGGTGTACATTAGACCATCTTCAACCCAGCCAACCCAGCTACCCATAGATGTAGAGCAGGGCCCAGTTTTAAAAGTGGAACTCTGGACTCAGCAGGTTGAACAGTTGCTAGATGTTCTCAATTTAGCTGTATGGGATTCTGGTTATTTACTTAATGATAACTGCTTAGAGGGAATTTGCAAAGATAACCACAATGCTGACAATTAAATGAAAAGGAGTTTAGTGTCCAGCATAGAGTCATAGGTTTGCACAACAAATGATGTCAGCGTTAGCCTGCCTCACATGCGCTAACAATAACTGGAACAAACGCAAATGGTCATGCAATGGTCAATAATGTGATGAAGTCATGACCTATATTTGGCATGTAACATTTGCTACCCACCGTTCTTCACAAATCTCAGGCAGCTTAAACTAACAAAACATTTAATTCTTAGCATTACTTAGCTAGCTTAACGCTAGCCCACTGTTGACCTAAATAACTGACTGACCAGACTAGCCTTAGCAAGCTAACCGAGACCAATGCACAAGAGAAACACTAGCTTTATGTGACATTGATATGCGTCACATTTAGAGGAAAAGACAACTCAGCAGAATGAATCACCCACCTTACTTTAGAAAATACAAGCGTTAGAGCCAAACGGCTGAGAAGACAGCTAGCAGAGCATCCACAGGCTGATGGAGGAGAGGAACCATCAATGTTTAAGTTCCTCTTTCCAGAACTGACCAATCACAGCCGAGCGGGGAGGAGCCAACTGTCTGGAATGTTCCATGTTGTCCTCATTTCTACTTCTCTGTTTATTTTATGATGGGCAAGAAGATGAGTGATAGTGAAACAGTGATATGTGAGGATGATGAAAAGATGTTTTAAAGTTTTACACTCATATTATTTAAAAAGCACAGGTCATTTGATAATCTGTTTATATTAGTTCAAACGGTAAACACTGCAGTTTACATGTCCCACCAGCAGGTGGCAGCAATCGCTAACAAACCTGTAATATTTTCTCCACGCCGAGTTTTATTCTGTTTCTTTTGTTAGAAACAGAAAAAAAAAACAAATCGCAATCCCAAAATTAACGTGTTTAGTACAACGTGTGTTGTGTGTTTTTGCACAACCGAATGACTACACATTTGTCAAAAACAAGTAAGTTTAGTAAATTAACTATAAGTTAAGAGAAATGGGTCATTTTACAGCGCTTTGGTGTCACATTTGGTGCAGCCCTGCCATTAAAGGTGGTCAGTGAATACATACGACAACGTGACCACGTTTTTTTTGATAGCGTATTTCTTCTAAAGACTCATCCACTGTCTGCTCTGGAACAATCCATGTCATCCCATTCAACAGACACCGAAGCTGCTGCTCCTTTATCAACTAATTAACAAATATTGGCTCACACACCAGAAGTTCCCACACCTCCTCCAAGTGGGCTGTAACGTTACTGTGAGCACCCAGCTGAGGGCCCGGCCCAGCAGAGGCTCCTCAGCTCGGCTCGCCTGGCCCTTCTCATGGTCTCATGGTCTAAATTTAAAGCCGTCCCAGCCTTAAAAGGTCCTGACGGTGTCTTGTGCATTCTGCCGAGTGGCAGCATTATTTTTGTTCTGTGGACTGCCGTCCTGTCCACTGCCCCTCACCCTGCTGCTGCCTGGATCTGGACTTGCTTTGGCTACTTTTGGAATAGCACACATTTTCTCTCATCTTCAACTTTTGTGGATTGGTGAATACCAAGTTGTGGTGAGTAATACACTTTTTTTGTTTTTTATTAAGAAGGAATTGTTATTAGAGTTTATGTCTGTTGGTCTTCAAAAAAAAAAAAAAAACCCAGTAAGGCCTGAGGCCTTTTTTAAACCACTTAATTGATTTTATTGTTGTAAATGTATGTAATTCAGATACTTTAATTGTCACTAACAGGGTTTTGTCGTTTTTGGCTATTGTATCTTGTAGATTAGACTGCATGTGTCATTGAAGTGAAATCTCATCCTAAAAAGAAGCTCATCTTTTCATTTAACATTTGCTTTAACTCCACAAAGGTTTTGTGACTCAGACCTTCTATTCATGCAGTCTGTGCCCTCATGACTTACACTCAACTTTACAGTTTGTAGCTCTTTACAAATAAAGAGGCATTCAGCAGATTGGCTGTTGGAGATGTTGCTCAAGGACATAATCGTCATAAAATACATCTTTAGGTCTCTTGTCATAAACTGCTTATTATTACCTTATTGTTGTGTGGTTACATAATCATGGGCCTCAGCCCGGTGGGAGCTGCTCATGTTTTCAGGCTGTATAACCTGAGCAGTGCTTCCACTGAAAATTCAACAAAACTTTTTCTCTCTTTTAAAGCAAAAATGCCCTAAATTAGCTTGTTCTAGCTTCTCGAATGTGATTGTTTAATCTTTTTTTAATCACAAATGAATGAATTTGGCCTGTAGACTTTTGCTTGCACCAAACATGCCGTTTGAATATGTCAACATTGGCCTTGGGACATTATTCTATGACCACTTTACTGTTACATGCCAGTCATTGATTTCCACAATCTCTAGGTGCAGCCTCTACCTGTAAGAGTCTGTTACATTATGTGAACAGTTTATCTATACAATTACTTACAAATTCCTCAAACTACTTCAGACATTCCCAAACACAGCATTTTACCATCTGTTCCTGAACGTCACTTTTATAGTTCCACCTGTGCAGGTGACTGTCATCCAAACCTTTGTATTATCTTTGAAATCACAACATCAAGACGTAGAATATTAAGATATCGCTGCTGCCACGGTTTATTTTTAAATACCCGCTGCTTCCTCATGTAACTCAGTAGATGTAGATCTTAACCAGATCTAACACACAAAATAAAAACCATCCTAACAACTAGTTGCGTAAACCACCATCCTTAATACCTAATCACCATCTCACGCTCTGAACTAACCCCCCGGTTTAAGGAATTCAATCTGTAATAATAACAATGAGATTGATTTACAGAGCTGGTAAAGTAAAGGAAAAGTCTGATATTATAAGTTGGTGGAGTGGCCCCTCAGGATGTCACGATCAATACAAGTGACGCAGAAGCAGCAGCATCATCATCAGCATCAGCATCATCATCATCATCAACAGCAGCAGCATCAACAGCTGGAACAGCATCACTATGAGAGTGGCTATCACCTGAGCACCAAGTCGTCTGTTAGCAAGCAGTCGTTCTCGTCTGTCCAGACCTCCAGCCATGGGTAAGAGGATGGGAGTGACTCAGACGCGAGGCACGAAGTACGAATCAGAAGCTTGATATTTTAAAACTGTAAAATACAAAAAGAGGTGAGCTGTCACCTCTAAACCCTTAGAAGTGATGAACGCAGTCAAGCAGACCTCTCTAAAATAATCATTGCAGAACTTTTGGTTGGGTGTGAAGCGTGTTCAGCAGGCAGCTGGAGAGAAAAGACACGAAACCTTAAAAAGAGTGTTTTCGTGGAAAGCATCTCGCCGCCTTCATCCGCCCGGAGATGTTCCTCTGTTAATGTCAGGGTTTTGTGTTTTCATAAGGACATGGATCTCTCTCTCTCCATAACGCTGTTGCGTAGCAGCCTGTTTTTAAGCATTTTAGGGGCCAAGTTCAAGTCAAGTTCCCTGTCTTCATATGCAGATGGCAAGTCAGAGTACAAGCATTCATTTCCAATTCAAAGCTGAATTTCCTCAGAGCTCAAAGCGTGTCAATTCAATGCAAAGGCCTGATAATTAGATATTCAGTGTAAGACTGTACGACATTGTCTTATTTATTTATTTAGGTTTTTTTTTTTTTTTCAGGAATCTCCCCTTCAAGACTAAAATGCTAATTTCATCACTTAAGTCAGAGTCTAGTCCAAGTCTCAAGCCTTAAATCTTAAGTCTACAGATCTGCTGTTGAAATATTTCTAAATATATTATCTACTTAGAGCTGCAACAGTGGGCCAATTTAATTGAAAGTTGATCAGCCAAGCAAGCATTTTTTTGTCTCTAGCTTCTCCATGTCTTCTCCTTTGACTTTTGAAACTTTTGACTATTTTTGGATAAATTTAAAGATGCCAACTTGCAAATTGTGCCTCTTTCACCACTTTGATATATTTAAGGGAGTAGCTGTCAGTTGTTGATTAACTGCCGACTATCTTGATAATTGATTAATCTGTATAAGACGTTGTTGAAAGATTCTTCACTCCTCCTTGACAGTAAACTGTATATATCTTCGGCTTGTGGATGAACAAGATATTTGAGCACCTCATCTTTGGCTTTGGCATTTTATACACCGAACAACTAGCAAACACAAAATTGTCATTTACTACCTTTCGCATGCAACAGGTGGACGTCTGTCTTTGCTTGTGTGTGCAAAACAGAAGAAAAACAACATATAGAGACCTATATAAATACAATGGGAGCTTTATTTTTTTAAAAAGCTTCAGGTAACTTATTGATGAATCATTAAAATTAACAACACACTTATTGACAGCGAAAATAATCGCAAAGAGTTAATCGATTAATAGAGCAAGTAATTGGCCGATTAATCAATAATGGAGATAAAATGTATTAGTAGCGAAATCAAAGAAGTATTCGACCTGTAATTTGTATTTATACATGGGCTGCACTTTCCTTACACTTTGAGAAATGCTCATCAAATTTAATCTCCATGTGAAATGCCGTGCTAGAATCGAACTAGGCTCGATCAAAGTGCAGTTCAAGTGTTATGTCAATGCAGCACCGTCAATCAAATACGGTCTGTGTCTTGTATGTGTGTTCCATTGTGTCACTAACGCTCGTCTACATGCAATAAGGTCAGAGTTTCTGTGTCCTTCCAGCTGCCGTGCTCAGTGTGCATGTTGGAACCATGATAGCTTTCTAAACGGGGTCAGGGAAGGAATCCCAGCTGTAGTGAAGGGCTGCCAAATATATTCATGGACAGCTCAAGCTATTTCTGTAGGCAGGACATGAGACGTTGCCGTTAGGGCCAACTCTAAAGGCACTGTATGGAAGTCATGAAATTATAAACGGCTGTGCGCCGGCTTCCACGGACGTTTAATAGTTGATAACTCTTGGTTTTGTGTTGACGTCCTGCCCCCTTTGTTTCAGTTAGAAGTGATTGACTGCGCAGAAAGTTTCAAATTTTATCATCCAAATCTTGAGATACTGTAGCTTCTCTGACTGGAAAGAACGAAGCGCTTTTATCAGCAGTAAAACTTTTGTAACCCTTTGACTTTCTTACACGCCGAGCCAGAGACTTCCTTTTCATCACACCTGGTGAGTCAGCAGCAGGAAACAAACTCTGCAGCAATCTTTTGAGACTCCCTCCATCTGTCTGTCTCTGCTGCGCATTCAGTCTCCTCCGTCAACTTGATCTCACCCCTTCTCTGTGGAATAGAGTTTATCAAAGCCGCGTTGTGCCACTATTCTCCGAGGCCAAGTGGGTAGGCCATGGCAGATTTGACAGAGATTTCGAGTGAAAGCAGGGTTTTGAGATGAACTTTTCCCACCCATGCTGCATATCCTCCAGTTCCGGCTCCATTTATAGACTCACCATAGACTGACGATAAGAGAGACACGAGGAGCTGATAGGTACATGAGTCAGAGTGTAATCTGGGTCAGGGTCAGCATTCGTTCTTTTAGGTAGCTTTTATCATTTTTTTTTTTTTGGTCATTACGGACAAATGTTGCACATGCTGCAGACGCTACATTTAAATTACTCCTACGAGGTCAAGTAGTTATGCAAATGTTCATCTTTAATTCATTAGAACTAAATGAGCTAAATGGCGGCCAGTTATTAGCATCAGAATTGAGTCAGCAGCGATTGTTTTATTTGCTTTCACTGCCGGACTCAAGCAATAAATACATGGAATTAAAAGTTTTCGAGAAGGAATAAATCGATGCATAACACTGGCAGTGTTTTTATTAGCGTCAACAGAAACCACAAAATTATTCATTTGGCTCTCAGGCCCAAGCCTATTCATTCCTGGTGAAGATCTTTGAAAATGGGTGACAAGTGCATATTTTTATTATATAAGGACTGGTAATTTTGTTGCTGTGCAGCTGTGCACTGTACTGTAATGAAAAAAAACGGCATAAACAGACTATCAGAGGCAGTTTTCAGTCTGATAAATGTAAGAAAAACATTGAATGTTAATTACCCCGATCCTTTAATACAGATCTGCTCAGGGGTGGAAAAAAATCAAAACTTACTTTCTGCCATTTGACACATGGGATGAACTTTCTATTTATTCACTAGCTAATAACAGGAATTTGACATGACATCAAGGGACGAAAAATGTTCATAACAGATCGATACACTGATACACTGTTCAATGAATATGTCTGTGTAATGCTTTGGTACTCTTCTCTCTCCTGAATTCTCTCCTGATTTGATTCATCGCTTCGAGTCTGCAGTTCTTCCATTAAATTCGGAGCGCTCAGATTCCAAAAACAAACACAAACAACAGTTATTAAGCCAACATAACACTCATTTTGCATCCTAGTTTTCCACTTTTAGATCCATTTAAAAGTAATGAACCAGAGAGACAGTAGAGTGTTGGACGTTTACTGTACGGCAACAACACTTGGACAATCCACGTGCAGGACTGCAGTAAACAACAATACTAGAACTGGTAGTAATAAAAACTGCAATTTGTTAAGTTTAGCTATGATTATTGTAACATTTTCTAATGATTAATTTGTTTTTATATCTATTTTTTCTTTTATTGTGTGGGCATCCCCCCAATATATATTATATTTAAGCCCCTGCTTTAAGGTTTTATATGGCTTTCATGTAAAAAAAAAAGGATCACCATAAACCCTTTTAGATAGGCTATCTGATGTATGTTGTTCTTTGTAGTGCCACGGTTCTGATTGCTGTCTCTTACCTCTCAGCCTGAAGACCTCTGTGAGAACAGAGAAGGGGCAGGAGGTGGTTAAACTGAGCCCGCTACCCAAGAGAGCCAAACGCACCTACCTGGCAATGGACAAGGATAAAGAAGTTATTGGCTATGTCATTCCCGTGTTCAGAGCCAGGTGAGTGAAGACACCGCAAAGCAATCAACACCAATGTGATGGTCTGCATTTTATTACAGTCAATGACATCATGACTGAAAGTCTGAACTGCTGTCACAAGTCGTTGGTTTGTTGTGTCGCCAGTCATGAAGCTGTTCGCGGTCTGATGGAGGCTCAGGAGGAGGAGGTGACAGAGGAGGGCATTCAGTATGTGGCCATGAGGAACCTGTTTGTCAGGGAGGCCAAGGAGGCCATGCATGTTAGGGTGGAGAAGAAAACCAGATCAACACACGTCAGGGAATCCGCCGAACGAGTGGAAATGAGCAAGACGGTAAATCCATTTCATTCTATTGTGAATCCAATTTCAAATAATCCAATCTTTCACATGAAGCATATAAAGTTGATACGTTTATCTGACAGTCTCGTTTCACTCTTTTCCTGTAGATGGACACCTGGGTAGAGTTCCGTAGGAAAATGAACCCAGACAACCTGACACACCGTCCAGAGTTCATCGTCAAGCCCCGTGGACAGACTGTATGGGAGGGCAAGACTCTCAAGCTCCACTGCACTGTGGCTGGATGGCCTAAACCCAGGGTTGCCTGGTGAGATATCCCCCAAACTCACTGGTCCTCACCCTTCCTGAGTCATAAGAAAAAAGTGGCTGATGAGAGCAATCAGCCTTTGTGTGTCATAGAGAAGTTTCCATCGCTTGTCATCTTGTTAAATACATTTTCCACATTGCAACATGAGCAGACACACTACAGTTTGAAGGCCCCGTGGTATGCTCATGTGGGTGTTGACTAGAAAATGTTTTCATGCTTTTATTAAAAAAAAATAAAAATGTAACATTACATTTTTTTAATTTTTCTCATACTGTCCATTGCTGCAGCTTTGTCTGAACACCCCATTTTAGTTCCTGTCTCTTTAAGGCCTTCCTCCCAAAAATTCCTGCTCTGATTGGTCAGCTTTCACAAGCCTAAGAAGGCATCAACCAGCATGTTTTTTTCAACTATGGCTGTGCAGGGGGTGTGGCTGAAGGCGGTGACTGTATATTTGTGACATCACAACCTTACAGAAGTCTTCACAACTCGTTTGTGGGCACACTTATGAGGCACCTTGATTTTCTTTATAATTAGAAAAAGGTATAAATGCCCTTATCTGTGATCTTCTTAATGATCAGATATTTTTCTTAATGCCTTCTACACTATGTAGTTGTAGTTTGCCACGTCACAAGAACTTCATTGCTCGGGATGACCCTGTGTTGCATTGTACATTTGCCAATTTAAACAATTTGACTGCTATGCAAGTATTTTTTACAAGACCTCAGTAGGAATAAACCAGCTGTCTCTCTCTGCTGTCTTCAAGGTACAAAAACAACGTGCTCATTGATGCAAAGGCCCACCCTGAGAAGTACACAACTGAGAGCAATTACAACATGCACTCCCTGGAGATCAAGAAGTAGGTAATCATTAAGCCCACGCTGCATGGCTTCAGCTGGAATTAATGAGATGTACCCAAAATACTCATTACCCCAAAATAAATGTTTTATGTTGCACGTTTGTTTTAAATTTCCAGCTGCGATTTCCTCGACACTGCTCAGTATTGCGCCTCTGCCCTGAATATTAAAGGAGAAGCTTCGTCTGTGGCTACGATTGTTGTCAAAAGTAGGTTAAACTGTTTGTTTTTTTTCCCGCTGATTATTGTTGCAGCAGCTCCTTCTCCTTCAGCTAGAGGTCAAAGCTTAAAGTAGAGGTTTAAATTAATACCGCTGTAAACACAACGTGGTCACACAGTTGTGTCTCCTTTACAGGAATTGGCTGTAGTAGAACATATCTGGAGGAATGTCAGAAAGTTCAAACTCAAATGAATTTATTTTTTTTATGTGCCTTCAGTGTAATATTTCATTATGTGAATGTGAATGTGAAGTGTCTTGTTACTGACACAACAAGGTTGCTGAAGGATGTGTTTCTCTGCAGGGTTCCAGGATGGCGAGGAAGCAGGCCCACTAGATCCCAAACCACGTGAGTCACTTTAAATTATTTGACCACATTTAATATTTCACATACATTTGATACAGTAATCAAAGGTGCTCTGTAAGACGTACAACAACACGTACAGTAGTTCCTGACCAATCACATTTATCTCATATAAAAGGGTTTACATTAACCAAAAACCATGATCTTAAACCCAACTGCACATTAAAAAATCCTGAAAATAATCAGTTGATCCAGCGAACACAGAACACAACCCCGGTGCTCTGGGTAAAAGTCCCGTACATGACCCATTCATCCCTCACAACTCACTCCCTGTGCAGACTTTGTTGCTCTTTGATGATGCTCCTAGTGAAACATCAACACTGTGATATCAGATGACCACCGTGCACCATCAAAATATAGACAGGGACAGTTTAGCATTTATCTCAGGAACAAGACATTTTTATTCAGGAATTGATAGAGACCAAGTACAGAGGTAGAAGAAAAGTGAATATTGTTCTTGCCATCATCAGGGGGACAAAAAAACATCTCCAAATGATGATTGTGTGTGCTGGATGTATAAAAAACACATTTATACGGTGATAATGTGTCAGTGTTGTGTGTACAGATTGTTGCGCTGCCACAAAGTGCTCAAAAGTCACTAAATGCAGGTATAATGTTTTAACAGCAGTGTTTCTTCTGCAGATGGTTTCTCCCCAGAACACGGTGTCACCTTTAGAACAACCATCCTTGATAAATTCGAAGTGGCCTTTGGCAGTGAAGGAGAAACACTGAGTCTGGGCTGCACTGTCATCATTTACCCCACTGTGAAGAACTACCAGCCCGATGTTGTGTGGTCCAGAAACTGTAAGTGGAAGAATAAAACAGGAGTAGTGCGTTATGCTCTTTTATAACTACTGTGTATCACCTTTCTAATGAATCCGCTACATGCATCCAATCACGGGTGTTTTTGTTTGTGTCCCGTTAGCTGTCCCCTTGAAGCCCTCTAAATGGGTGCACACCCACTGGTCTGGGGAGCGTGCCACACTCACCCTCGTCCACCTCAACAAGGAAGATGAGGGCATGTACACCCTGCGCGTCAACACCAAATCTGGCTTTGACACCTACTCCGCCTATGTGTTTGTCAAAGGTAAGCTGCCCGCTGGATATTTCAACTAAAGCTTTTAATTTTAATGCACTAAGTTTGAGTCTTCTAACCTCAAAGTCTTCACTGATTTATACAGCTTTCAGCAATGTGTGTATGTGCAAAATTGAAGCAACATATTAGAGATCACCACACTCACAGACGTGTGAGGGAGCCATTCAATTCTGCTGTGTCTTTAAGTGACACACACTCACTGAGGTGTTTGGTTTCTCTGTGGAATGTCGCTGCTATATCCGTCTGCATGCCCTTAAAGTCGCCACAGAGAGTCTGATCTGTAATATAGGTCAGCAGGTTCATGCATGAGAGAAAATCTTCAGAATCCCCTTTTTGTAATGTTACCAAGACGCAAAGTAATCTGTGACAGCTAGCTACAGTCCTGCAACACACGGGCTCTACTGTAACGACGTAACTAGGTCAGAAAATGGACACTGAGTATGTAATGGAGATCAGCCTGATTTAGAAACAGCACTGCTCACAAGTGTGTGTGTGTGTGTGTGTGTGTGTGTGTGTGTGTGTGTGTGCGTGCGTGCGTGTCTTGCAATGCCAGATGCCGATGTGGAGGTGGAGGGTGTTCCCGTGGCCCCCCTGGATGTGCACTGTCATGATGCCAATAAGGACTACGTGGTGGTGACCTGGAAGCAGCCAGCGGTGGAGGGCAGCAGCTCCATCCTGGGATACTACATCGACAGGTTGGTCAGAGCAGCATCTCATTGCTTTGGCTACGAGAGACCAGCTTTATTGTAAATCCTGTAGTGGATTTACAATAAAGCTGGTCTTATTCATGCTGTGAAAAGCATAAAAAATCCTCCTAGAATTAGAAGATTTTAAAACGCCTAAAATGGCCCGATTGCAGTGCAAAAGAAAAATGTGTTTCCTTGGCAGGTGCGAGGTGGGCACTCACCACTGGGCTCAGTGTAACGATGTCCCCGTGAAATATGCCCGCTTCCCCGTCACAGGACTGGTGGAGGGCCGTTCCTACACCTTCAGGGTGCGGGCCGTGAACAAGGCAGGAGTCAGCCGCCCGTCTCGTGTCTCTGAGGCAGTGGTTGCCATGGATCCCTCCGACAGAGCCCGTCTGCGAGGTGAGTAGTCGCCAGAGTTGTGCCAGCACACGGCGACACAGCCAATAACAACACTTTCTTTCTTGACAAATTTCTTGATTTTTTTCCCCCAACAGCTGGCCCCTCAGCTCCTTGGACTGGCATGATCAAGTTCACAGAGGAGGATCCTACTGGTATGACAGCTTCAAGCTCTGATTCATCAGCAGTTAATCGTGATATAGCATTTTATGCTGACCTATTCTGTACTGACCAAAATGTCTGTAAAAACATTTAAGTGTTTAAAGCTGGTATAAAATATCAAGTCAGATTTTAAGCCTAGTCCACTGTTCCTTAAATATATATTTTCTTATCTAAATCAGGGTAACTTTAATAATTTTATGATTCATCAATGGATTGATTATTCGTCAACTAATGAATTAGTTGCCAACTAACGTTGTGATCAATTTAAGTCTAAACTCTGATTCCAGCTTCTGAAATGTGAATAATAATAGTTTTCATTTTCAGACATTTTATACATCAAACAACTGATTCATAAATCATAAATCAACAGATTAATCACCGAAGTGACCTGTCAAGAATGAAAAGTACAAGTCACGTGGTTTAAGTGACCACCTGCAAATAATGTGAGCTTCCTCTTGCCTCCTCAGTGGGCGTCATCCCCGGAGAACCCACTGATGTTGAGGTGACGGAGGCAACCAAGAGCTACGTGGTGCTCGCCTGGAAGCCTCCAGTCCAGAGAGGCCATGAAGGAGTCATGTACTACATTGAGAAGGTGAGGAGAAATGGATTACTGCCTCATGTAGAACTGAAATGTATCAGTACACGTTTTGATATTCAATTAATGGTTAAATCATCTGTTTGTTTTGCAAAAATGCCATTAATTCACTGTTCTCAGCTCCTCAAATGTGAATATTTTCTTATTTTCTCTGGGTTTTGTGTAGTAGACCATCCAAAACAAAAAAAATGCTACGTCAACGTGTGTCTGCGTTCCAGTTGTCAGATTTATCTAACTATTGTCTTGCTAGCTGCTCTCTCAGTGACATGTGCCTGGTTCTCTGTGGACCACAGTGTGTTTCAGGTTCAGACACCTGGCAGAGGGTGAACACTGGTATGCCAGTCAAGTCTCCTCGCTTCGCCCTGTTCGACCTGGCTGAGGGAAAATCCTACAACTTCCGTGTGCGCTGCTGCAACTCTGCTGGTGTGGGCGAGTCTTCGATGCCCACAGGAGAGATCACAGTCGGAGATAAACTGGGTGAGCGAAAATAAATATCATCAGCTTATCATCCAACTGTCTTATTTCAATAGTTATTTACAGATCCTTCCTGATATTGTGTTCTGTCTCATTCCAATCTGTTATTTTCCCTCTTTCCTCACGGGGATTATTGTTATTTCATTTCTTTTTCCCTATTTTCTCAACAGACCTGCCCTCAACTCCGGGCAATCCAGTGGTCACCAGGAACACCGACACCTCAGTGGTGGTCTCCTGGGCGGCCTCTAAGGAAGTCGCACACCTGGTTGGCTACTATATTGATTGTAGCGTGGTGGGGTCCAATGTCTGGATGCCTTGCAACAACAAACCTGTGAAGAAGACAAGGTAGGTCACAACAAACATGACATATTTGTTGTTGCTGCTTGAGAATGTATTTATTTTGTGTGTTTAAGCTGGGTGATCTGATTAATTAACATCATTCATCAGACTAGATGTTTACCAGTATAACAAGCTTACCTTCAGTGGTCGTACCAGGGTTTTAAATGAGATTTTGTATGTGTAAGTTATTAAATCAATGTAGTGGAGTACAAAGTATAACATTTACCTCCAAAATGTAGTCGTGGCAAGCATAATGTAGCAGAAATTGTAAACATGCTAGTAAATTAGACCTACAAGTACCTCAAAATGATGGCCTATTTAAGTTAAGTACTTTAGCAAATGTATTTAGATATATTCTATCAGTGGTAATGTAAAATAGTCAAATTTAATGTGATAGTGAGTGTAGTGAGTATATTGTTAAATATCGAGCACCGGGTGTGTTATATTGCTCATGAATTCATCTTTTGATATGTAAGATGAAGAAGGTGTTATTTCATATTCATAAGTTTACAATGTCTCGAGTTGAATATCAAGATCGGTTAGCTAAGGTTAAGATTAAGCTAACATTATCAATTTTCAGAAGAAATAGCAATTAGTTGCCTGTTCTCCCTGAGCTCTAATATAAGCCTTGAAACTTTTGCATAAAACAGAAATTCAATCCTAAATGACGGTTGAAAAATGAAATCAAGTGTGATGGTAAAACTCTTCACACCTTTGTCTGTGCTGTTATCAGGTTTGTGTGCCACGGCCTGACTACCGGGGAAAACTACGTGTTCAGAGTCAAGGCAGTCAACGCCGCAGGATACAGCCAGAGCTCCCACGACTCTGAAGCTGTGGCTGTGAAAGCTGCTGTCTGTGAGTGTCCTCACATCTCATCTCCATTATTCACTTTGCCTGTAGCATTCAAGCCATACTCTTTCTCTCCACGCCATCCTCCCAGCTGTCTTTAAACATTTATTTATCCAGGGAATGATATTGCTGAGCTACCCCCCCACCCAAAGAAAGACCAGATGTAAATAGTTCAGCACATTCATGCAAGTGACCTGAAGCCGTCTGCTCTTTGCCTCTGAGCCCCTTGATTCATCTTTGTTCATGGACCTTGTTAACTTTCATCACTTGTTTTCTTTTTCCTAACAAAAAAATCTTAAATTATAGTCTCATATACCAAATATTTCCTCATCCTTTCTTGAGTTTCCTGACTGCAGACGGCTCATGTTCATATATGACTGATGTTTCATATTTTTGCATGTTGCCTGACATATTCATCACTAACACTCTAACATTTTGTCAGCCCCCCTCCTTCATTGAGTCTTGACACGGTTGAATAACAGATTAAATCATGTTTTACAATGCTTTTATTGATTTCTGTGTCAATGTGTTTCTGCTCGAGTTCTCTTTTGCTGTTTGATAACTCTTCAGGGGTGCCTCTTGGTGCATGGCCGAGGTAAAGGCTTAAAAACGTTGTGTTCTAAAGAGCATTAACCTAATGAGAGTCTCATCGCGAAAGTTACCCTGCTTCTGGCCTTGAGTGTAAGTACTTTAACTTTTATAATGTCTACCAAAAAACTGTGCTATTTGTGTGTCCAAAGCATGTAGCATGTTCAGCTGAACTGCTTTTGATCACTGTGATAGTTTAACACTAATGACAACTAAGACCTCTGCAAAATTTGGCCATCTGTGTTAGATCATTCATAAAGGGAAATCTAAACAAAAAGGGTCTGAATATCTGAAAATGACCTTCGTCTAAACCAGCGGCCCTCAATAGGCGGCCCCCGGGCCGCATCCGGCCCGCCAGCCTCCTATTTGTGGCCCCCGAACTGTTATTCCCTCACTATGTGTTTTGGTTGGGTCAGCACGTGTACACCGGGACTTGTCTCCATGCCAACGATATACAAAACAGCTGGGTCACTCACTGCTGCGAGCGCAATTTTTAACTTTCACTTTCGTTTTCGGAGCAGTTCGCGTATTCACATTTTGCCGGTGGTAAGAGACTGAAAATGGCGTGTTCAAAGTAAAATGCTATAACAAAGTGGACAGTGAAAATAAGAACTGAATATCTGCGTGCACTCTTCTTCCAACCGGGTCAAACCCTACGTACCTGACAGTGCGAAGGCAAAGGTAACATATACTTAGCTTCACAGTGTTTAACAAAATCTAGCTAGTTTCATCAAGTAACGGACGGGGAGTTTCTCCCGGCAAACACCCTTTCACTCACAGTGTCAAAATTTTTATCATCCTTGTTAAAACTCAACACCATTTAACCACAGAACAAATGACGTGAATTAACCCACAACCATCTTACATATCATCTTATTCACAAACACATTTACGAACCATAATTACACCACCACCAACAGAATACCCAAGAGTCATTGCGCCACAGTCCACAAGGGGCGTTACAATATGCCAGGAGAAGCTGTGATGAAGATTTCCAATTTGAAATGGCATCATAAGACAAAGCATGGGAATTCTGAAGAGACATTTCCTCAAAATTCAGAGATAAGCACAACACAAATAAATGCACTGAAATCGTCATATCAAGCTGCAAGCAGGATTCTTGTCACATCTATGTCACAATGAAATAAAATAATGCATGACTGAAGTGATGGACACAATGTTTGAAGGCAAACAAAAAGAGGAAATATTCAACTATGTATTTTAATTTATGTTTAAATGGAAATTACATTTTATTTTAGTTTGTATTTTGTTTTTTAGAATGAAAAGGACATTTTGTTTTAAATATTACAGTATTATTGCATGTGGCCTGACCGACCTCAATACATGGACCTTTGAGTCATTGAAAAAAATCTTTGTGGCCCTTTAAGATTTGTATTTGAATACCCCTGGTCTACACACTTCTTGACTTTCTGTCTTTTAGTCAAAGTTGATGTTGTGTCCGCTTCCTTTGCAGCCATCCCCGGAAAGCCCAATGGCGTGACCCTGCTGGAGGCTGCGAAGGACTACATGGTTCTGGGTTGGACTGCGCCTGCTAATGATGGAGGGGCTGATATCAGGGGATATTTTGTTGACTACAGGACTTTGAAGGGAGACGTTGTTGGGAAATGGCATGAAATGAACCACCAGGCATTGACTACTACCTCCTATAAAGTAAGTCCTTTGACTTTAAGCACCCATGGACCACATTTCCAATAACAGAAGACTGATCATTTTTATTTTATTTCAGTTTGCCAGCCCAAAACAAGTATTTTAATCATTTCTCATTATCCACATTTCTTTCTTTTAGGCTGAGAACCTGAAGGAGAACGTCCTCTACCAGTTCCAGGTGCGCGCCATGAACATGGCAGGTGTGAGTAAAGCCTCTCTGGCAAGTGCAGCTCTGGAGTGCAAGGAATGGACCATCACTGTGCCAGGTAGAAGAGACAATATGTTTGGGTTCGATGATATTACAGAGGACAAAATTAGATGATTTATCAACTAGCCATGTGACAGAAAATTCTATATTTTTTTAAATGTAGATGATCTATAAATTATTTAAGCTATTCTTAAGCAGAAACTCACATTATCATGTGGTTCTGGCTTCAATTGTTGGAATGTGATTACTTCCTTCCTACTTTCTCTGCTATGTGATAGTAAAGTGAATATCTTGTAGTTTTTGGCAAAACAAATGACAAATTGACAAATTAGTGAGGTCATTGATCAAAAATAAAATAATTGTTAGCTGCAATGCAAAAGAATAAGAGACGAGACGAGTCAGTTACCTCACTTAGTATTGGCGACATTGCATTGCAGATGGATAGCCAGTTCATGGGTTTTTATCATAATGAAGAAAATAAATCCACTATTTTGATGATAGATTCATTTTTTCAGCCTTTTTTTTGCAAGAGAATCTGTGGAGTTTGGACTGCTGGTTGGACAAAAACAAGCATTTTAAAGACATCACTTTGGACTCGAATCAGATAAAAAAAAATCGGATTAATCACAAATATAGATAATCATTAGTTATAGCCCTAATTACGATAAGTATATTTGAAACATCCAATGCTATTTTGTCCAGTAACAGTGTGTTTGTAAATCCCAAATTATCCCCCCATCATTCAGTTTACGTAATTTGTCCTCCAAGGTGCTCCTGTTGGTCTTCATGTCCTCGAGGTTCGTGACACCTCCGTCGTGGTCCTGTGGGAGCCACCGGCATTTGATGGCCGCACTCCTGTCAATGGCTACTATTTGGATCTCAAGGAGGCCTCTGCTGGAGAGGAAGGCTTGAAGGCTGTTCACGAGAAGGCCAACAAGTCTAAATACATGAAGGTGAGGAAGATGGAGAGCTCGTTTTTCTGTCATCCTGTTGCTGAGGTGTCCTTCCCGCATTTCTCTTGTTTTGAGAAATGCAAGTGAAATACCAACAAAATTGTTCTCTTAATTGTCTCTGCCTTCCCCTCCTTGTGTGCTGATTCAGGTGACGGGGCTGAAGCCAGGCACATCTTATGTCTTCAGTGTGCGTGCTCAAAATCTCGCTGGAGTTGGAAAGCCCTCAGCAGCCTTAGGTCCAATTCTGGCCCAGACTCGCCCTGGTGAGTGTGATTGTTATGCAACTCACACGTTCAGTGTTCCTACGCAGGTCTGAAAGTCTGGGAAAGTAGGGAAAATCACTTATGTGCCACTGTCGTTACTATAATCCTGAGTTAAAGCTGGTGATGCACACAGACTAACCATTTATTCTCTCTCCCTCAGGCACCAAGGAGATTCATGTGGATGTTGATGACGATGGTGTGATCTCTATGGTCTTTGAGTGCTCTGAGATGAGTGAAGGCTCTGAGTTTATCTGGTCCAAGAATTACAAGGCTATCACAGACACCTCTCGCCTGACTGTTGTCACTGAAAACGGCAAGTAAGTATCATTCATGTGTCCAATTTCTCCTGCAACGTCTTGTTGTTCCAGGATTATGTGCAAAACATTTTCACCGATCTGGCTACCCTTCACAATTTCTACCCCTTTCCTCACACCTTGATGCCCCCCTCCTGTGTCCTCATCTCCAGGTCCAGAGCTATCTTCAACACTCCCTCCCTGGATGATCTGGGCACCTACTCCTGTATGGTCACCGGCACTGATGGCTTCTCCTCCAGCTACACTCTCACAGAGGAGGGTGAGTCAGCCTGCAGCCTTGGCTTCTCTGAAACTTGATTCACTTGTTATTTGTCTGGATGGTGTCAGTGCTAAAGGTGTGAGGGGGAGGGGGGCCTGGAGGAGTGTGTCTGCTCCTGTCTGTTATCACTGGTCCAAAAGCTGCATCGATCCGTCTCTCTCTGGGGTAGATGTGCGATTGTTATGAACAAATAAATCAGCGCTATATGTCTTTTGAAGCTGCTGTAGTATTGCATCATAGGTTGCACTTGACATGGAGTATTCCAGACAGCAATGATAATTTGATTTCTAGAAGATTGTAAGACAAATAAGAAAAAACGTCTTGTAGCAGAGCGGATGACGCTGAAGGGACACTCACCCGTTTTTGATTCTGTTGTTGTTGTTGACAGGTCTCATGCGTCTTCTGGACATCAGCCATGAACACAAGTTCCCTGGTGAATATCCCACCACATCACAGACACTGCAAACGCCACATTTTATTTTTCTGCTTATCAAGTACAGATTCTGTTTTAGAATATGGTTTGGAATTTACAATATTGTAATCAGCGAATACTCTCTAGAAACACAGGTTTGGAATTAGTTTCCACGTGATGGTTTCTCACGTGGATGTGTCAGTGAATGTGTTGTGTACAAGAGCTTTCACAAATGTGCGCCTCTCTAGTTATTCCCTTCAAGAATGAAATGGCCATGGAGCTGCTCGAGAAGGGTCGCGTGCGATTCTGGACTCAGCTGGAGAAATTCACATCTGCCTGCGAAGTGGAGTATGTCTTTAATGATGTCATCATTACTCAGGGAAAGGTAGGACTTATATTCATTTTTTTTTCTTTTTCAAATGTCCTCCTGTTGTCGTGCGTGTCCACATATAACATCTGATGAATCTGAGTTTCCTGCTTCCAGAAATACACAATGAACTTTGACAAGACGACCGGCATCATTGAGATGTTCATGGATTCTCTGGAGGTCACTGATGAGGGATCGTTCACCTTTAACCTGGTGGATGGCAAGGCTAAGGGCACAACCAGTCTGGTGCTCATTGGAGATGGTAAGACCCCAAATGCAATTTTTTGAATGCGGATACAGAAAACCTGCAGATATATTTTCATGACACAAACTGAGCATCTTCACTCTGCTTGGTGGTATTTGCTGCAATGAACATGAGTGTCCACTGAGGGGCAGCAGAAGACAAGCTTTTTTTGACTGTCCTGTCTTTTTTAAAAATTTTTATTCCTACCATAGCTGACTGTCTGATGCACTGCCAGTCTGAACTTTCAGGTACATAAAAAAATAGGGAGTTTATTGAAAGGACTCTTCTTTGCCTTTGTCCAGAATTCAGGACGCTTCAAAAGAAGTCAGAATTTGAGCGTGCAGAATGGGTCAGGAAACAAGGTAAGAAATCCTACGTTTCTTCCGTAAGTTTAACACTAATTAGGCAGGTATATGTGGATAATGATCTTTTATTCCATCTGCAGGTCCTCACTTTGTGGAGTACCTTGGCTTCACTGTTACTGAGGAATGTAATGTGCTGCTGAAATGCAAGGTAAGAAAAGTAACTGTAAACGTTTGTACCGCCGTTAGTATCTTTAAAAAGATGAAGCGTCACAAAATTGGTTCTGTTCCTCCGCAGATAGGTAATGTGAAGGCAGAGACTGAGATCACCTGGTCTAAGGACTGCATTGAGATTGCCGAGGACGACGAGGACGCTCAGAAAATCGAGAGGAAGGAGGGCGAGCTGACCTTTAATATCGGAAAGGTCAGCCCATTAGACGGAGGCCGTGCTTTGTCAGGAGTCGTGAGCTTATGAGTAGAGAGCCAAAAAGCTGCTTCTGCTACCATTGTAGGCATAGAGTCGATGCTACGATATCAACCATCCCTCTCTGACACACAGAACCATAAATGATGAAAGACTTCTAAGAATATTCACGTTGTCTGCTGGAGTCAGCACTTTGCCATGTTGTACTAGGGAGTCAGAAGAGACATATTGGGAACAACTGACTCTCCATTTTGGAGCCTTTCCTTGTCATCCTAAAAAAAATCTCCAAATTTTGATATTATAGATTCATAGGTTGTGTCCATATAGTGTAAATGCAGTATATGGTTTTCTGTGTGATCAATTCATACATTTCATCTCTAACATTGTATTCAATTTAACTCACTGGCCACTGTACTCACACATTGTGAAACTGGAAAGCTGTCCTTTATTGAGGTTATCAATCTGGCCTGTGAGTCAGTGTGTTGCTGCCAGTGAAGTTATATTGACGTTTCAAGGTACCTATACGTTGAAACGCTATAATCATTACTCATGCGGAGAGGGTTGGTGTCATTGCATGAGCTCAGGAGAGGCGTCCTGTTCACCGCCACTCCTGTCATTCGCTTTTGCATTAACTGGCTTATCTGTTTAATTCACAGTGGGTTATTAAGCAAGAGATAAAGAAAGAAAAAGGAGGGAGAAAGCCGCCCGCAGAAGATGTTCCCCCGCCGCCAAGACCCAAAGTGTGGACATAATCTTTGCTGCCATAAGTTGACACCTATAATTTCTCCATTTGTCCTCCTCGTCTTTCCTTTTTCATGTTTTCCCCTGAACGCCTGCAGCATCCCGGGCGGGAGAAAAGCTTGCCTTTTCCGTTTAGTTTGGTCTCTGTCTGGCTGTTCTACTGTCTCTTTTATCTGTCCCAAGAATTATACTGTATTCCCTTCTGTTTGAAGTAGGGTTCATCGCGGTCTCGAGGATACTAAAGTTGCTTTCACTTCAAACTTTAGATCTCAAAGGCCGATGCGGGTATTTACGAGGTCTTCCTGAGAGACGACAGAGGCAGAGATAAGAGCACTTTCAGTCTGACCGATGCAGGTAAAGTGTCTTTCATGATTTTTTGCGGGGATACAAACGGCCGTCAGTGCTGTGATATCAGTGAATGTGACATGGTCTTATCCTTTCTTTTCCCCAGGATACCAAGCCGTATTGAATGAGCTGTTCAGGGTTATTGGTGAGTCATCAAGCACCGATCACAAAGGACACCACAGAGCAATTCAGAATGTGCAGATTTGCAGTATTTTTCCACTGCATGCACTTTTAACAGCTAGAGACTGAAATATTTTGAGGGCGCATTAATCCAAACAGGTTCCTCGGGATGTAGAAAAACACCTGCTTTTCATTCTCTACCCTGCAGCCAACTCCTCCTCTCAAGTCCAAATCACCAGCACTGAACATGGAATCATCCTCTTCTCCAATGTCACATATCACCACGAGGAACTGCGTGTTGGTTGGCTCCACAAGTATGTTAACATGTTAACAAACTCAAATTTGTCGGGTGTCTATGAGATGGGTATTTAAATATGCCAGTGTCTGAACTATGTTAAATAATTCCATTGGTAATATTAGCAAGTATTTGCTTTACTGTGAATTTTTTCCGTTTGTTTAATGAGGTACCACGCTCCTTAATTATCAACAATATGACAAGATATGACATAAATGTGTCGGATTTAGACAAAGGGCTCATTTTTTAGACCCTGGGTAGATTGATGTTGTCCGTTAAACGTACACCAACGTGTTTTGAACTGTCATGATTTAATACAGATGCCTCTCAATAATAAGCATATGTTTTTATTATTCTTAATGCCTCTCACACGGTGGTCCTTCCTGCAAAACCATGATATAACAAGAGAATGTAGATGCATTTAGCTGTAGCTCTACAAAACTACTATTGCCAAGCAACCAAATCTGTTAACCGTAGGATTACGTGTAACCTAGGTGAATGAGTGGAACTCAAACAAAGTGTACTTTGCTCACTAGCATCATATTTCAGGTATTAATAGTCATCACCTCATTGCGCACAGCTGTGTGTTTCAAAAAGACAAACGTTTGGCATCCTTCTTTCAGAGCAAATGAAAAAAAGTAGCACATGCTCAACAATACGACACGATATATGAAGACATATTAAATCAGTCATATCTTTTCTTGATTGTTTTGAAGCAGTCATAGAATGAGTCAAGATGGATGGTGCGAGACAAAGTTAGTTGATGATGATGGTTGTTTTTCATTTGTATCTCAGTCAGTCCGAGGGTGTTTTTATATAGCTGAAACCAATTAGTAAAGCAATACAACATGAGAGAGAATCGTTGCGTTTCTAGATCATTTTTTCCATTTCAGTGGTTAAGTGCAGTATTTAAAGGGTCAGGCGAGTTACTGCATTCCTATTACAATCTTGCTTTTAGGTCACGTATACTTTCAGTAAACAGGCCCGCATTAATTGATGTCTGTGCTGCCCGTTCCTCATTAGGGATACTAAGATTGCCGCCTCAGAGAGAGTTAAGTCTGGAGTCACAGGAGAGCAGCTTTGGCTTAAGATCAATGAGCCCACCGAGAAGGACAAGGGCAAATACGCCATGGACATCTTTGATGGCAAGGACGGTGTAAAGAGAGTCTTTGATCTGTCTGGCAAGGGTGAGTGAAACTTTTACAAGCCAAGTGAGGAAGATTTTTAAAAAAGGTCCCATTAACTTTAACTTATGTAACTGTTATTAATAATATGTTTGTTTTTTGCAGCATGGGAAGAAGCATTTGAAGAATTCCAACGGCTGAAGTAAGTAAACAAACTCATCTGTCCTCATGTTGTGTAATTCTGTATTTCTGTCAGGAGAGGATGTTTACACAAATAAATAGCAACCGTCATGACAAACTTAAAATAGACACTATGTACTTTTCTGAGCCCTTTCGGAAGGATTCAAAATACATTTCCTGACATTGTATAGCCCAGACGGGGGAAAAAAAGGGATTCTGTCTGCGATACCATTTTAAGATGCATCTCACAATATCTGTCTCCTTCCTTCCGTAGGGCGGCAGCGATTGCAGAGAGAAGTAAGTGGTTATTCATCCGGTGGTTTCTCCCAAGAGACATCACTTTGGGAAATGATGTAACTTTTTTTCAGGATATAGAGGCTGTGTGAGTTTTATTAGAATGTTAAACTTGGGTTCAGTGGATAGAAAAAGTATCATCATGATACCATGAACTAATTAATGGAAAATGGTTTTCCAGGAGATGAAATGGCTATATTTCATCCATACTTATTTAAGATATCATTCATGCATACAGTTGAGTTAAAGGGACAGTTCACCACAAAATCCTAAAATACACATAACTGTTGTAAGATTTATCCATCTAGATTTTGGTTTGAGTTTTGGAGATGTTGGACATAGAACTGGAACTATCTTCTTTCAACCAAACTACAGTACATCGTATCACTGCACAAAAGGAAGTGTACATGTACTGATGGACGTGAGCCTTGTGCTAGTGTCAAGATGGGATGAAAACGTTGATGCCTGTAACATTAGCTAGCTTAGTTACCCTAGATGGCTAGCCTCTTGTCCATGTGTAGATGTATGCTTCCTTTTGCACAGTGGTATGGAAAGAAAAAAGTCCCTCCATTAAATGGCTCACAACAAATGTGGTCTGTGGATTATATTAAAGCAACATAATGTTAATTTTTACCATTAAATAAGACCTTCAAAATCATTTTGATGGCACAGTGTCTTGTAATAGGGTGAATGTTGTCTCCGCCCCTCCAACAGTTGTTTCGGCATTATGTAGCTTCAGTGAGAGGGTAGGATCACAGCGTTACATACAAGGAACATGCATGTTACTTCAAGACACAAGTTTTGACCACATAACATTGTTATGACGTAATGAGTTTTGTTTGTAGTTAGCACCAACATAACGTTGGTGGGGCAAATTGCCAAAATTTCAATTTCTACATATCGCTTTAAATAACCAGATCATGATATCTGGAAAGAGGTACTGATATTGAGTTTTTCTGATGCATTTCTTGGCGCTTTAAGCCCAACAAGCCAGTGCCATCTAGTTCCATAATATTCCAAAGCAGGCAGACATCTCTACGGATGATATTTCCAAAGCTCTGCAACTCAAAACAATCTAGAATGGAAAAATAACACTACAGGTAAGAGGAAAAATATGTGAGAACTGCCCCTTTAAAAATAATGCAACATTGAGAGTCGGTTCCCTTTCCAGTTTGAACAATCACTGTGCAAATGCTCCACAAGTTGACTGACTGACTAGATGATGGTTAATATTTGCTCCTTGGCTCACTGTTTTATTTCTTTGTTTAGACCGCGCGCGTGTTGTTGGAGGCCTGCCAGATGTGGTTGCAATCCAAGAGGGCAAGGTACATAAATGAGATATTCAGTGTTCAGTCAACAGTGTTAAGCTCATTTTCTCACCTTCCTATTTATTCCTCATTGTTTCATTCCCTGGAGTGTCTCCTTCCTCTGAACTCTGTTGAATCCAGGTTTACATTCCACAAATCAACCCTCCTCCAATCCCCTTTTTCTCTTTAGTCCCTGAACCTGACTGGCAATGTCTGGGGCGAGCCCACGCCTGAGGTGAGCTGGACGAAGAATGAAAAGGAACTGGTGCCCGACGAGCACTACAAACTCAAGTTCGAGCACGGCAAGTTTGCCAGCATCACAATCGCCGCTGTCACAACGGCGGACTCTGGAAAGTACGCCCTTGTGGTCAAGAACAAGTACGGCACAGAAGCTGGCGTGTTCACCGTCAGTGTCTACAACCCAGAGGAGGAGGAGAAGGAGGAGAAGAAAGGCTAGAGGATGATGCAGTGTAATGAAATAAAGCAGAAAAGATGAACGACTGGGCCATCTCCAAAGCATTTTACCCCGGCACATGCCGGTGCTCCAAAGCAGTTTAAATAAATGATGAATGAAGCTGCTTCTTCCTGCCTCTTTCATGTGCTGGGCTAAAGAGCTTTGGGAATTGCTTGTCAAAGAAGAAAACAATGAATGTGATGCAGAGAGGATAATTGTGTGCTTGTAGTGGCTTGACATGTCTTCTGTTACCTTTGTTGGCAGTAAATGTGATGTATAAATATGGGAGATGGTTGACCTGTCATTAAATTTTGTTTTTAAAAAAAACAGCACGAAGGCCATCAGAAGCAAAATACATTCATCATATAATATTAAAACTTTGACCCTTTAAACCAGGTTATGCCTGAGGTTTATGTATAAAGTAAAGGGGAAAGAAAACTGATGTTTTGGACTAAAGAATGTGTCAGTGGATATTTCACAAGCTCCACTAATTCGAGATCTCTGTGTCTATTTATAAACTGCTACCTTATTTAACTTGTACTGTGTGCATGTGTGTTATGTACCTTTTATGTGCTGTCTGCAAGCTACAAGTGTTGTTACAGTCATCACGACCGTCTGTAGGAGAGGTGGAACAGGAAAACCCTGATGGCTCGTAAAGTGTGTGACAAAACACACACGGTAGTTGAAACTGGTTCATTGAAGGTGTCACACACAACCTACAAAGACCCGGAAAAAAAAAAGTTGTAAAGGCATACTTGGCATGCTTTTGGAAGTCTTATTGTAGGACTAATCACATGAGTGACAGATGACGTCAGAGAAAATGTGTTGAACGTTGGGGGAATGTTGTATTTCAGGTGCCATGGAAGGAAGCCATTCAGAAAAACACTACCCTGCAGCGTGTGGTTGACAAGTTAAACACACTGTTTTCTCCTTAAAGCGCTCTTGTAATAAAAGGTGCACCTGCTTTGAATATTTTCCCCTTTTGTCATTCCATTATCATCCATAAACAACTTAGAGATATGCATTGCCTTCATTAAAGTAATATAGATTCATTGTTAGTTTGGAATTAAAACAAAAAAAAAACAGCTGCTACAATAGTTACCCCTGATTTCACTGAAGGTGCTATTTCTATCCAACGTCTCCAAAGTGTGGTCCTGTGTCCACAGTGGGTCATTCAAGGGGAGAGCAAGCCAGCAGTCCCATTACCTTTCACACACAAACAGAATACAATGCTTTATGTAATGTGTGTCAATAAACATCCTCTAAAAAAAAAGCTGCTGGGGGCAAAGTCTTACTTAACCGTGTAATAAGCCGCTGGTATAACTGAACCCTGGATAAAAGTGTCACAGCAGCTGTGTGAGCGCGCCGCCACTGCGCGGCTCTCTGTCCCATCAGCTCCTCCAGCAGCAGCCCTCCGTCTGCCTCCAGCCGCACCAGTCAGCCACGGTGGTCCAGGCACGGACACGTCAGGAGGCTTTTAAGGAGCTTCACGGGCAGAGATATGGGGGCTCACTGAAGACACCGTAGCGTCCTTCACCGGCAGCATCCTGCGGAAGTCACCGAAAGGTAAACAGTCTGCGATGGGGTGAATTCGACGTGTTTGTGTGGCTGCTCGCCGCTCCTTGTGATAGTGCTTATTTTTGTGTTTGTATCGCCAGCTAATGGTAGCTAGCTTGTAAGCCGGCTAAAATATTTCAGCGATGTTGGTTTAATTTAACTCAGACATACAGCTGTAGAGTTGGAAATGAATTTAGCAAGGCAGCGAATTAACGAGACCACTTTTATTTGAAACCTGGCGTTAGCAGTGTGGCCGTTTCGCCGTTTGCTAGTAGCTAACGGTAACCCCACGACAACATTGAAGCTAGCCAACTGACAAACGGCTAGCTGAGCCCCGTCTCCATTCATTTATCCTCCTCTCTTCTGTTTTCTGCTCCACTGTTTATGACTTAAATGTACACAATTGGAAACCATTAGAGGACACTGTAAGCATAACGTGAGTGTTTGCTTTTGGTTTCCAATTCGTTTGTTTCCGCAGTAGGGCTATACGTCCATGTAGGGCTGGAGCGCTGGTGCAACGTCAACGTTACTCGATGACATTTCAGCGTTAATCTCTGAATTAGCATGTTTAGCCCCAGAAGATGGTGCTACATGAAGCTAGCTTGTGTAGTGGTTTTTAATTTATTCATTCGCGTTTTGCAATGAGTTAGACGTCTGTGTTGACATGTAAGCTGCGCTGCCACCTCACCAAACAAGCCACCTGCCTGTGGGCGGTGAGCTGGCCAACTACTGGGAAACACATTTTACTTAAACTTCAGTGTTTTTCTTGTAGTTAAAGGCGCACTGTGTCGTTTTGGGGGAACACATTTTGATCTTAAGAGAAAGATCTTCATTGAGTATTGAGTATTGCAAGTTAAGACATTTCTTGGGAAATTTACTGCAAGAAATTAGTATTTAAACGGTTTAAAACTGTTTAGATTTAGGTAGAAAAGAAAAATGACTTCAAAAATTAAACAGATATTAATGCTACACTGTGTAGTTTTGATCAGAAGAGAAAGATCTTCATTGACTGACTTTTTTAATGCCTAAACAAACCAAATAAACAAACTTTGTTTTCATAGCTAAGTAAACAGAATAAACAAACGGACCTTAAAGGACAACGCAATTTCATTTTGTTTTCCTTTGTTAATATGTGGTGGACCCAGCCACCTATCTAGCTTCAAAACAGTATTCTGGGGACCTTATTTTCTAGTGAGGACAGCTTGTTTATTTAGTTATGGGGGAAAAAAAAAAACATTTCTTAGTTTATATAATTACCTCATTAACATTGTAACAACAAAGTGGAATTAATTTGCAGCCAAAGTATGTCTCTAACATTGTACTATATAGTGCCCATTTAAGATAACCTTGTCAGGCATTTTATGTACTTGAGATTGGCCCCACAATGACACTGTCACTCAATCACTGACACTCAAGTCAGTCTATAACTGGATTAATTTGTCAGATAACATAACAATACCCAAATAATCAACTATATCACAACACATTCTTGAGCAATACTTTTTAACCTGGTTAGTTACGGCCTTAAGGTTACTAGTGTAATCTTATGCAGTCTAATACAACAACAAGCTTGTATTCAGTCAGATCTTGTTTAATTTGTAGAGCTGTTTCATTGTATCATGTAATACTGACTAAATATAAGAAACAATAACTGTGTTTACATGGACCCTCATAACCAGAATAATAGCCTAATCAGATAAAAATGCCTCGTGTTACCACTTAAGTTGGAAGAGTCTGAACCAATCCAGCCCGATCTGAATGGATTTTCAACCAGATTGAGAGAGGTGGTTTAAAGGTTTGATAATCCATTTCATGTTTAAATATCAGCAACGCCTAATAACCATGTAAACCAATTTCTCTCTGATTGGCTAAATATTTTCCATTAGGTAACATTGTTTCCAGGACAGATAGAGACCTGGTGGTAGCAAACAGAGCTGGTCTGTAGCTGATACAAGAGAGATTTTAGGATTGCTGAAAAGGTGGAAAGGCTTGAAGCAATGAGTTGTTTAAAAAGTGTTTGAAGAGTTAAACAAAGCCTGAATCCATTAAACCAAAAAATAATGTTCAAACACCAAATATTGTTCCCAAGACATGATGTGGTTATCTTGAAATCCTCTCAGTACATTTGAGGAAAAAAATCTTCCTGTTCTTCTTCTTCCTCTGTTATATTCCCAGCAGATAAGATGCTTCACAGAATCACTTTGCACAGAAAATGAGCATGTAAACACAAATAAAATCACTTTATTTAGCATTCACTGTGTGAACAGTTGAGTTGGAATCTCTAATCAGAAGGATTGAATATATGTTGTCCATTTAACCACACACCAGTATAAAACATAACAGTGTAACAGTCTCCAAAATTATCATAAAGCTGAATGAACACATCTCTAAATTAGATTTATTGCAGCACTGTTGTAATGCATCTATTAGCTTGGTGTACCAAGTAAACTTAGCAGCTGAGTGTCATGTTGAAAGTTACAGCACTGTACACTGACTTCCTGGGTTTCACTTTGAGTTTGCAAAGATTGTTACCAAAATGAGAAGCACTCGTCCAAACTTTTCTTTTCTACACTTAATGCAACTGAGAAATATGCGGTAAATAAGATAAAAAAAATTTAACTTTCATGTACAAGAAAAAAACTAAGACTTTACACTGCTTTCGGTGTTTTCTTTCTCACTCTAGGCTCAATCCTACACTGCCGAATTAGCATCAGACTCTCACCATTTCTGCTTGTAAATCCCCAAATTAGGGATTTGAAAAAATCATGAAAAAGCTGTGTTCTGTATTCCACTGCGGAATGTGTAAAAATGCAAGTCAACACCATCTGTCTATGGTTGAGGTTCTCATGGTTTAGGTTACACAATATGAGGGCTCATTTCGGTGCAGTTTGGTGTAATCTTATACTAGAAAGAGTGTAACATGAGCCTTGTGTGGTCTGGTTGGCCTGCTCAGTCTCAGGACTGATTCTTTTGTCACTCCATCAAAACAAATGTGCACTAGATGACTCCAGATGAAGACCATTATTGTGTGGCGAGAGTACCTAGTACCATACTCACCAACTAGCACCTTGTCTTATAATTCTTAATGGTGTAAGTGCAGAATGTATTTATCAATGGCATAAGCTCTCTTAATTGATTTTTTTGCTCAGATTTTTCAGCTACTGCATGGTTATTTCTGTACACAGTGCAAGTCATGAATTAATTTTTCTCTCATAACATTTCATTTCTGAAAGGAGAGTATTGTATGAATTTATGCATGGCTCTTATCAAACATTCAAACACAGAACAGATCCTAGCACAGAGGGAGGATGAACCAACAGTGCTGCGCTCAGTGGGCCTCTCTGTTTTGTTTGATAGTGTTTACAAAAGGCTTAGCAGATGGGACAGTAGGACTGAGGCCTTTTTGGAAGAGCCTCATGCTTTATGTTTATCTTAGTCATTCACTAAGGAGCTAAACCCGGCATGAAAACGCTAGAAGTTGGACCCGTTAGAACCCCCCGATGACGAAAAACATGTTTGAATTCATCATTGCTTGGACTCCAGAGTCATGAGTGTGCCCACTCCATCTGTACGGAATGTAGACAGGATTAAAATTAGCACTCGGACTAATTTTAGCAAGCTTCATTGATATTTAATTTAGACTAATCCCAGCAGAGATTATTGCATATGTGTTGACTGAACTTTCACCAGTTTATTTTTGTGATCACATGTCGAGTTGAGGGGTATTAATGAGAAACAAAGTCCAGTGTACTGAATATACCATTGGTCGACTCCTGCAACTAATCAATGTCATCAACCCAACCTTTTGATTACTCACGCACAATAACATGCACATGCAGCATGTACCGTACACGTGACTGACTGTGTATGAACGTCATGCTGCGTAGTACTACTTAGTTTTTCCCTGAGCTTGTACTCTTATCAGGGAAAAAACATTGCATCGCCGTTCACAGGAATTAGCTGTCCCTTATCAGCTACACACCGCCACCTTAAAGAGGCCATCCCATTGGCTGAACCTTTTGTGTCCTGTCAGCTGACTGGATGAACACAAGTTCATATCCTCTGAAGAATAGCCCCAGAAGAAGGATGACAATGTTTATGACAGCGTTGCGCAATCGCCACCCAGTGTCAGATAACGGTGTACTGGTATTTACACCTGCAGGGGTTTGTCCAACGTGATAAAGTAGGACATTTTTGAGATTAGATTAAGAATGGCAAGGAGGCACTATCATCATAATCTGAAGGAGGAAAAAAAGGGTCCCATTGGAGTATCCTGATGTGGGGAGAACAAGAGCTGGTGCTCCACTAACAGTTATGAAGAGACAGAGGTCCTGGGGGAACAGGGATCTCCTGGAAAGCAGCACAGATGACAACACAACAGACAACAGTGATGAGTCTCTGAGGTCGTCTTGGTCACTGGTGAGTCAGTGCTGACGGGTAGTCAGTCACAAATCTTGGGACTACAACACTATTAGTCATCTTGTGTTGTTTGGCTTGGCAGGTTGCTTGGGTGACTTACTTTTTATTGAAGCTAAGCCCGATGGGTAAATACCTGACCACAGTGAATCACAGTGGATGATGTCTGTTAGGCAGTCAAGTCTAGTGTTTTAAGGGATACATTGGACTGTGAAAGAGGATGGGACACTGTTGAAGTGTTTGTTTTTCAGATGGTTGAACATATTCATGCTGAGTCATGAAGCCTGCATGGCCTGTTAATCTGCTAGTCATTTCTTATCCATGTCCTGTTTAATTTGTACTTTGTGGTTTGAGAGTATGGCTGTTTGCGGTGTGTACTTTTCAGATCTCAGAAAAGAATACAGTGAGAAGCCGCAGGTAAGGTATGTCTATCACACGTGATTGTGTTGTAGACACAACACTGGCGCCTTTCCAGACAAATCCAGTGTAAAGATATTTTTTGTTGTTATAGAATATTTCCTATTATATGATGACCTTTGACAGATGTTTTGAGCTTTGTTATTGTGTCTTATTCCTTTATCTTATCTGTTCTTGGTGGTAGCACTGTGTCAGTCCCGGTGACAGGAGCTTCGTACTCTCTGCACTTGGAAGCTGACATTCTGGTGACTCAAAATAAAAATGAAAGTAAATTGTACACTCCAAATTTATACCATGACAAGACAGTTTTCAGTTTCCAGAGATACAGAAAATCCAGATAAATGTTCAAACAAACATAGAATTGACCAACAAAATGCTGTGTGTTTATTTAACTCTGACAGCCAAAGTGGAATTAATTTGCAGCCAAACTATGTCTCTTTTTTATTCTTCAGACCATTTTTGAGTTAATTGGTTCCTCTGAGATAAAAAAAAATAAATGTCAGCAGTGTATTACACTTTTAATCTCCTTAGTCAATGCAGAGAGAATCACTGTGTGTATCCACAAAACATTGGTTCATCTGTGGATAGTCTTTGATGGTTGGTGTAAAAAGTGTTTTGATCAACGCCTTGATAAAATACAGATCTAGTGTAACCTTTCCATGTATTTTTAAAACTAGTGCAAGTATGTTTTAATGCTAAATAACTTTAATGTAGATGCAAGATTATAAAACTTGGAATGGTACTTTCAAACAGTTTTTGTTTTAGTGGTTAGATTTGTATTGACTTCTGCAGGAACATGAAAGTGTGGTTGATGGTATTTATTGCTTTTTTAATGTGTCTATGACAGATCAAATTATTTCTCAGATATTTCAAACTGCCTGCATTTTTAAAATGTTTGTGGTTTCATTGGCATAAAAGCTTTAATTAATTTAGGATAATTTATTCTAGTGTTGAGCAACCTTTTTTTTTTTTTTTCTTTTTTAATTTTGACTCTACTAGTTACTTTCAGATCATAGTTTTATGTTTTTACCCTGAAGTGGGCCAGTTTAGTGAATGTCAACATAGGGCCTTTACCAAATTTTACAAATATAGGTTGAAGTCCCCAGAATGTATTGAACGTTTCCTCTTGTTGACAGAAGGCCTCATGTCAACAAATCTAAACCCTACAACCTTTACTGCCCTTCGTATAGTCAATTTACAGTGATGGCTGTTTGATCTCATGATGGTTGCGGGTGTGTGTGGTTAGCAGTGTGGGATTATTTAGAGTACCCTGCATCTATTCATATTTCATCCACTGGCATGCTGTCTGGTAAAACACATCATGCCAGTTGCCCATATTCCATGATGCCACTTTTGCACAAATGCCCCTATTCTCTGTGTTACCCACAACCCCCCTCACACATCTCATGGTCAGAACAAAAGGTCAGTGTGAGATGTGAACATTTCAGTTTACATAAACCCAAATGAAGTCAGCAGGGTGATGTGTTTACAGGTCCCACTAAACTAGATCCTGAACTGACCTGAACAAAACCAGAACCATGTTTGCCAAGTTCATAGTTAAGGTTCATATGCACTCTGTGTTACAGTGCACAAATGGCTGCAAAATAATTTAGTTCAGTGAAGAGGCCACATGATGTCTGGAATGTTTGCGTGATTATGTATGATTAGCTCAGGCCTGTATATAATTATTTCTCTTTTTTACTGGCTTCAACAGATTGCATACAAAATAATTTACAGTCTTACAAGATGCTTCTCCCAATTGACAAAAAATGCTCTGAGAAAATGTGTGCAGTTGTATAATTATAGCCACAGCAGAATGGCTGTTCGTATTGTATTTGATATACTTGTATATACAGAAATGTATGAATGTAAACAGGAAGTCAGCTGCTTGATGGCAGCGGGGCAGTGGGAACTCTGTGTGAGGTTGTCCCTGCTCATTGTTTGAGCCCAGCCATCAATCAGCCCCCCTTCTCTGGTGTTGCTCATGTGGGACAGTGTCCAGTGACAGTGGCACTCTGGCTGTCTGTATGCAGGTCAGGAGATAAAGGACACCACAGGGCAGGCAGGCAGGCAGGCAGGCAGGCAGACAGGGAGGGAGGGAGGGAGCTCAGAGATGAAAGCAAAAGTCAAATGAGACAGCGCGACTGCCTGGAAGGAGATACTTAAAAGAAGCAACAAGATTGGATAGAGTGAGAGCATGCAAGGAAAATCAAGTGGAAAACTATTAGACTCCACAGCTTGTGTGGGACAAATTAGTTCCTTCATCTGGGCTCCTGCTGAACAATACTTCCTTATCCTGTCTTTCCCTTGACTCAGCTGATATTTTGTTCTCCCCCCTAGGCGGACACCATGAACTACGTGGGCCAGCTGGCAGGTCAGGTGCTGGTAACCGTCAAAGAACTTTATAAGGGCATAAATCAGGCCACACTATCGGGCTGCATCGATGTTGTGGTTGTCCGCCAGAGAGACGGCACCTACCAGTGCTCACCATTCCATGTGCGATTCGGCAAGTTGGGTGTACTGCGGTCTAAAGAGAAAGTGGTAAGTTTAAGATATGTGTCAGCGTTTGTGCTAACTGCAAAATGTATCCCTTTAAAGAATTGGGCCCTTCATCACCATGTGTACATAGTTAATATTTTTGAAATGACATACAATATAGTAAAGCCACTTTGAACATGCATACATACATACAGAAGTAGTTACTGGTACTGATGAGTTTGTGTCCAAAGTGTTTTTACTTATTCGTCTTAATAGACCAATTTTCAGATAAGTGTGTCAGTGTACAAAATGTGCTCTATTGACATTTCTCTGAACCTACGTCACATTAGCTCTCAATTGTCAATGACATTGGGATGTGGATGATAGATATTGATCAAAGAGATCACACAAAGAGGTCACGCAAACTTTGTTGCTGCACTTTTCCGTCAGTAGTGTAATTTATTTTGTTTATTTAACAGGGACAATGCACGGCTCTCAGCCATACCAGAATTAGCTCCCAGCTAAATTTCATCTGTAGTCCTGAATATTGTACTGAACACGGTGATGGCCTTCTGACCATTCTTATTACTACAATAACTTTATGTACAGTCCAAAAACAAATAATCAAATGGATAAAGCAGAAGCCGAGATGTTTTTATTTCTAAACATTCGTCTTTCTTTTCGATACTGGCGCCTAAATTACCCTGGATACATCACTGGAGGCAATTTATCAAATTACATCCTGCTTCCTCTAGAGCCACAGAAGGCTTTATACTACTTATTCCACATATTCAGTTGTACTTCCCAGGATCTGTAAACACCCTTAAATGTGTTTATTGGTGGAATTGCCCTTTAATGGGTATATCAGGTTTTTCTTTTATATTAATTGTTGCAGAGAAAAAGGTTTAAATGAGAAAGATCCATGGTTTTGTGTCTCACTGAATATAAATTGCCCCATTTAGAAGTCAGTGTACCATCTCTGATGGCAGGACTTTAGACAGAATAAATGGCTTGAACTGGAGCATCTTTGAATCATTGAGGAAAGTGTTTTGGTTGTGTTTACAGAACACAGATCGGATGCTCTGTGCTTTTTCCTCGTTGATAGTAATATCTATCTACTATTCTCACCTATAGGGAACATCTCATCAATCAATTTTCAGGAACAACTGCTATTTTTAGCGCTTATTTCTCTCTTGAGAAAATTGCATTTTGGTAGCACCCTTGCAGTGTTCGAATGAATGGGTAGGGTGAAGGCTTTTGTGTGGAAGTTTTGATGTTGTAGGAATTAAATGTAGAGCTGAATATCATGGATTTTTAAAAAAGCTACTTGAAGGATGGTAATGGAAACTTGCTTTAGCACCAGATAACACAGCCTTTCTTGTGTGTGAAATTGGGGCTACTTGAGTTCATCTGGTTATATAAAGGGTTAGAATATTCCTTGGTGTATTCAGTAAGTAATTAGTGATGGCTACAATTAGATAGTAGTTATAATTTAATGATCTTTCCCTCCACCTGACTATCAATGGTGAATTTGTCCATTCTTAGAACAGCAATGCTCTGGGTGCTCTGACTTTAAAAAAAAACGTATTTGCGTGCTTGTGGAGCAGAATAGGTGATGATTTGTGGGGAATTGACACTGTCTCACCACCTACCCAGAATGCTGATGGGCTCGGCGGGAGGACTGAATGAGTGGTTCCTATGGAAACAGCTTTACAACTTGAATGTGTGGGAGGGGGAGGAAACGTGAAGAAGGCGGCCTCAACAACGAGTGCTGTTGTGTAACAAACAGTTATGCATGCGTCCCCAAGTTCACTTATCAGATGCTCGAGGGCTGATGCTAAATATGTATTGTTCTTTTAAAGTTACTGGACCAGATAAACCATGTGGTATTTCTTCCTGACATGCAGATATTTAAAAAAAATCAGAGTGGGAATCAAACTGTAGCTGCTAGCCAAATACTAATTACATTTTGGCTGTGGATTGCAGTCTGTCCCCATACACTAGTCTTTTAAATTGGCAACCAACAATGGTTTTAAAGTTCGTTTGATTTTAAAGACATTTGAGATAAAAAGTTACTCAACTATGCATTAAAAGTTCCTCTTTTCTTCTCTTTTCCTGTGAGAACTAAACATGCTCTTTTCCTGTGAGAACTAAGCATGAGTCGCATAGGCTCTTGTTCTCAGAAAGAAACAATCCAAAATGTTTTCCTCAATTTTGGGTATCAGCAGGCAGCAGTAGCCTCCACTAATTCCAGTAATCCAGCATGGTGTTGGCAGCTGTTGGCAAATCCACAACTCAAGTGACCTGTCACAGATTGTGAAAGGTTGAAGAGGTCTCTCATTTATTCTGGCTCATTATTAATTGGGCATTGAAATTCTCAGCCATCACTCACTGTAAATAAATTCCCCTTAGCAACCCTGAGGGGGTGAAATTAAATCTAGAGGCTGCTCAGAAACCCCACCAGCAGCAAAGGACATCAGCAGAATGAAAGATATAACATGACAGATCGCGAGACTTTAAAAAGAAACAGATGATGTGAGTGGCCATTGGTTGAGAATTAATATTGATGATTTGGTTTCAGGTTGTCAGACTGGGCAGAGCAAGTCTGCGTCTTCTGTGGTCTCTGCCAGACGTGACCTGTTTTTTTGCTTTTGTGGTGTCAAGTTTCTGAATGGCCTTGGGTTCACTTGGGGTTTGCATGGCAAACATGAATGGCCCTGTTTTATTGGCAGGCTTCACAGAGCACAAGCCCAGAGGACCCATACACTTGTTAGGTTTTGTAAAGCCTCTGGAGAAAAATGGGGCTGTAAGTAGCTACAGGCCTTTTATGTGGCCTGAAAGTCTGTTGGAATATAATTAAACAAGACCCAACACCCTTGTTTTTAAGTAAATAAATGTGGCATATTTAGGATATATTCATACAGTATATACAGGCAGATTGTTAATATCGTCATTATGATTTACATTAAATTGCTTGTATCTTCTGCAAAATCTTCCAGATCGACATTGAAGTGAATGGAGAGCCGGTGGATCTGCACATGAAGCTTGGTGACAATGGAGAGGCCTTTTTTGTCCAGGAATCTGAGCAACTGAACGTAAGCAGCAAATTAAATACAGCAGCATCCAGGTTTCTAATTAGTTTGGTTGCTTGTGAAACATAACATCTTTCAGAATTAGGTTGTTTTGTGTGTTAGCCCCGTAGCCAAAGTCAGTATCCTTTTGATGTATTTGTTATTCAGTGAGATCTGCCTGAAGTATTTATTTGAAGATATTCCTTACTCATAAGGGTGATCATACCAGCATGGTTTTTGTGGTCTCTACACAAGAAATAGTGTCTCATGATGCATTGAACCAACAACAACTTTCACAGTCTTTGCACGAATGAGTGCAGGGCAGTGTTTGTTTAAGGCGATCACTCAATTGCAGTTGTTGCATTTAAGTGACCTCTTGCTCAAGCTTTTTGAACTCTCACTGTGACAGCTCAGCAGTGACCCTGGACTTGAGTCACAGGATTTGACACCAATGTCAAAACCAATTGATTCTGCTTTGATGTGCACTTGTTTATCTTAAGCCTCATGTTCTTGTTTTCTTGCTCTATCCTTTAGCAGATTGTCCCCGCCCACCTGGCCACCTCCCCAATCCCCACCGAGAGTCACCTGTTCTGGATGTCAGAGGTTGAGCACAGGGCAGCAAAAGATCTGGAGGATGACCCTGTTGACCCAGAGGACACACCTGAGCCCCCAGCTCCGAGCACCACGGCCACAAAAAAGAAGAAGAGACGGAGGAAGAAGCACAAAGGAGACCCCCGAAGAGAGGAGCTGACCCCCCCGATGTCAGTCAGTACTGGTAATGCTATTGCTGCTAATGCACCTGCTGCTACGACTGCTGCTATATCCGGCAATGGGCAAAATGAAGAGATCTTTGAGATGGACCTGAGCTCTGATGAGGAAGCTGCAGTGCGTGTCTCAAGGTGGGTTCATCAATGCTCACTGCTGTAGAGAGCCAAGGTCTGTAGAAATAGAAATGGCTTTATTCATGTAAAAAATGTGTCTGTTTCACCCTTTATTAGGTCACCATCAGTGACCACAATGCGAGACATTGACCCCAAATTACCTGCAGCCAGACACAACCTTGATGGTTATCCACTGTCTGATGGGGATTGGCCAGCAGACGACAGGTATGTATTGAGGTGAACATAGAGCCATCAGCTAAGGCGCAGCAGAGACAAGTAAATAAACAAATTTGTTTTTCTTTCCCTCTCAGTCACGGCTTGTCTCAGGCCTTCTCTCCTAAGAGTGACTCTGAATTGATGGTCAGGCCCTCAGAGAGTATGCTCAGAGCTGAGTCCCACATGCAGTGGACCTGGGGAGAGTTTCCTGAAACAACCAGGGTAAGCACGTCCTTCCAGCAGGGCTGGGCAATATGACCTTGAAAAAACCTTAGATATTTTTAGGCTTTGTATTTTGAAATATGGTATTGGTGCTTTCACAAAATATTAACACAATGAGATTTCTGATAAATAATCATCGGTAGAGTCTCCATAATACCCAAGTAGGTAAAGGCAAGTATTAGAAAATTACATCACTTTACTGAAATGCAGCCTCTGCTTTTTCATTATACTTTCTTAACTACTGTCTCCTTGATATCCAATCTCCAGGTCACCAAAAAAGAGAAACCAGAACTACTAAAAACAGTGACCATCACCCCATCAGAGACCACCCACTTCCGCGTCATCCTCAGCTCTGAGGCCATGGAAAACGAGACGGATATTGAAAAGGAAGACGCTGCCCCGTCCTCCTCAGTGTGTACCATCATCAAGCCCAAGCCACGCACCCCTGTCACCGCTGTGACCATGAATCCTCTTGCATCTGTCAGCACCGTAACCTCTCTGAGTCCTATAACCCCATCAGAGCCCCTGGATGTTCTTCCATCCAGCGTTGCAACGTCCACCCCTTCTAACAGCCAACAGAGTGATTCACCCTCAAAGAAGAAAGGTGGGTTTGTGGTCATCCATTACCATTTTTTCTCTTGGTTAGCCCAAGCTATTATTGTATATTAACAGATACAAATTCTTTTGTTGAAAGAAGGTGTCCCAAAGAGGAGCCAGCATCAGGGTCCTGAGGATATCTACCTAGATGACCTGAATGTACTTGAACCTGATGTCGCTGCACGATATTTTCCTAAGAGGTTAGATCATAAGAGTCACATAATTAATGTCACTGCTTGACCTGTTCTACTTAAATATCAAAAGTTAAATTTGGTATTTTAAAAACTAAACATAGCATAAATATTCTTTCTCTAAAAAGCCTATCTTCCTGCCTAACAAGTATCATGACGTGTTTTTCTCTTGTGTTGCTTCAGTGAGTCTGAGGCAGCGACGAAGCACTGGATGGACTCCGAGATGCATTCTGGATCACAGTCGCCACAGTCTGTGGGTAGTGCAGCAGCTGACAGCGGAACAGAGTGTCTGTCTGACTCAGCGAGTGACCTCCCTGACGTCACTCTTTCTCTGTGTGGAGGCCTCACAGAAAATGCTGAAATATCCAAAGGTACATCAGAATGGCACAAAATGTAACTAAAAGTGCACTTAGTGCTTTCATTCAGGATAGAAGGTTCACCTCAGCCAGCTGAGACATACTACATTCATTGTGTAGTTTCCATACTGTAATACTGTATTCACCACATTAAAAAAGGCCTCCAGCCACTGTGGGCACAGTCTCTTATTCTAGACAAAAATCAACCTTGAAATGTGAAATGATACCAATGCTGGCCCAATATTTCTTTTTAAGGACCATCTACTCAATTTTTATAGGGCTGAATCCCAACAATACTTTGTCACTTGTCTCTGGACAACTCTGTCTTTCTCTCTGATCTTTCTCAGTGTCAAATAATTACACTCACTACATACGCTCTTCTTTGCTATACTGAGGTGGCTGATGGAAGAAAAATTTTCTTGACCTTTCTGTGTGGCTTAAGTAAGACGTTATGGCTCGCCACCACTGACCTTTTCATCTTCTGTCTCTAATTAATGTTCCTCTTCGTTCTGTGTTTGCAGAAAGGTTCATGGAGCATATCATCACCTATCATGAATTTGCTGAAAGCCCAGCAATTATAGATAACCCCAACCTGGTAGTGAAGATAGGAAATAGGTAAGTAAGCATTTTTATTTCACATGTGAATGGTACTGGAGAGAGAATGGAATATTGTCTCTTAATTAATGTCTTTGTTTTTCTCAGGTATTATAATTGGACACTAGCTGCACCTTTGATTCTCAGTCTACAAGCATTTCAGAAGAATTTACCAAAGGTAACAGTGATCTTTATTTCCATTGTATGCATTTTAGTACTATGTCTTCTTGCAAGTAGCTCATTTTGATTAGTTGTGTCGTCTTGTCTTTCCTAGGCTACAGAGGAGGCCTGGGTGAAGGAGAAAATGCCTAAGAAGTCAGGCCGCTGGTGGTTCTGGCGAAAGAGGGCAGATAGTACAATCAAGCAGGTGTGCACATGCTTTCAGAAGTATCACAAGTACAAAGCTTGTTTGTGTCCAGTCATTTGTTTTGATATCTACTTCATATGTCAGGACATTTTCCTGTTTATTCTTTCAGTCGGAGACCAAGCTTGAAACTAAGGAGGACTCTCATCTTGAGGAGGAAGGACCCTCCATATCTCAGGAGAAACTGCCCTTACCGTAAGTGGTAGCAAGAATGTATTGAATTTTATTTTTTAACCAAAAATAGTCCTAAAACATATTACAACATCTTTTATTTGTTTTGGTCATAAATGGTTTTGTTTCCCGGTAGGCCAAAACAAGGAGACTCATCCAGTGATGAAGAATCCAAGGAGGTGAGCGCTGTATCCTGTCAGGAGAGACTTCAGCCAGTTGATAGTCAGCACCACCCCAGCCCACACACTTACAGGAAGTCACTACGCCTCTCTTCTGATCAGATAGTAAGTGCATTCTGTTCCTTCCTCAAAATGCTCATGCCTACTTCTTTCATCATTCTACTGCCTAATGACTTTTATAACAATTTTGAGTTGGACTTTAATTAGACAGTTAGATTTTCAAATTAAAATGTGGCTTGTTGTGAGAATAGATGATTGCTCAGATTACAAATGGTGCATATTTCTCAATGAGATTTGTACTTGAAAGGCTTTATTTTGTAGTGTAGAGCTCCCTCTGCTGGCTAGCTATTAACTTCAAAGTGTCTCTCCATATACAGTCTGTAGGGGGCTCTAAAGACCTTCACATGTTCATTGTACTGAGGCAAAACAAATCAAACTGGAGTGAGAGTAATGCCTGCACTGCAGGGACACATGTTAGTGAATGAAATTGCCTGTTCCCTCGAGATGCCTTCACTGTTTTTTTGTGTTGCCAGGCCAGTCTGAAACTGAAGGAGGGACCTAATGATGTGACGTTTAGCATCACCACCCAATACCAGGGCACATGCCGCTGCGAAGGCACCATCTACCTATGGAACTGGGATGACAAAGTCATCATCTCTGACATTGATGGCACCATCACCAAGTACGTGCCTCCACAAAACATTTCACCTGAGGAGAGTCATGATGCTAAACCAAATTGAGTTATTATTATACTTTAATGCTACTGCACTGTTATAAAATAGCTTTCAGTGAAAGTAGGCAAACCAGATATTTAAGCATACTGATTGTGGTTAGTTCACACTTTGTTCTCTTCGGTTGCAAATCAGCCTATGTGTGCTCATAAAAGAGTGCTGTAGGGATGATGTTTTTGTAGGCAACCCAGAAGCCTTCATCGCTTTTTCTAAAATACAGTGGATATCTAGTTTGTCTTTTTAAGAAAGGAAGTATTTTTGTGCATTAACAAGACAGAATCTGCAGAAGTGCAATGTTATTAGTCATTATGACCCTCGTATCTATACATAGATAGATTGCCTTCATACTGTGTATGTATGAATATATAAATGAGGCGCCTTATTTGATGACTAATGTGATCACCACAGATGGTGGCCCGCAGGTGAATGATTAGTGACTTCAGATAACTTTGGATAGGTTGGATGAAGTAGAAAATAAATAAAAGGATGATGAATTAGTTTTAACAGATCTTCCCTTCTTAGACATCTTGTGCAGTTTCCATAGCAGCTTCATTACCATGGACAGTTTCAAGTCCTTGTCAACAAACAGATATTAAGTCCATAATCCAGTTGCATTTATGTAAAGCCTACTAATTAGCTCAAATCCAGCTGCATCTATTTTGACGCACGTTCATAAGTTCATAGGTGGTCAACATCAAACAGGCCCAGACTGACTGGAGCTTATTATCTCTGTGACCCTTTAGGCCAACCTGTGACATGTGGATCTTTTTGAGCATCTCGGCAAAGAGCACACGGACTATAATGAGCCAATTTACATTTCAGTCTGTAGACACAACCATAAGTTGAGGTTGAGACAGTGCCTTGCCTATGGGCCTGTAATCCTCATTAGTGGGGAACAGTCTATAACGTTCCCTTTTTATGATGAATAGTAGTTATGGTGTTTTATGTGACCTTCTTTGAACGGTCTGCAGCACCAATCTGCTTTATTTTATTTCAGGCACAGGTTTTATTTGACTCTCACTCTACATCTGCTACACTTCTCCGTGATGTCTCTGGCAGATGGGATTCTCTGCCTATATGTTACTAATGTTTGTGTGTGTTTGTTGAATGCTTTAGGTCAGATGTGTTTGGACAAATCCTGCCACAGTTGGGGAAGGACTGGACCCACCAGGGCATTGCCAAGCTCTACCACTCAGTAGCTGAGTAAGTGCATTACACCACTGATTAATCACAGAGGAAAGGTGAATGCTTGGTCAGTAGTTTGCACTGTCTCAGTTTTGATTCCCAGCCATCTTCCTGTGAAGTGGATATTGCTATGTTTTGCAGGGATGCTTTGTGGTGGATGGCTCAGGAAGTTTAACTATAAGCAGGACAGAGTTGTTTTAGAAAGTAAAAGCACCATGAATATCCTCTGCTGATTTAGTCAGGTAGAGAATAGAAAATGTAATACAAATAAGAGCAAATTAGCTGTAACGGCTATTAGAAGTAATTACAAATATAATTTTTCCTTAGTAAAAATGTTCATTTAATTCATATGATTTCTGCACATAATGAAAGCAACTGATATAAGCGATCTAATTAAAGTGCTATTCTTAGTAGTAGCTAATGATGGTCATGATATTTAACTCTAGTGGAACAGCCGTTAATGAGCTCTCTTTGGCAGGAACGGGTACAAGTTCTTGTACTGCTCAGCGCGGGCTATCGGCATGGCAGACATGACAAGAGGTTACCTGCAGTGGGTCAATGACGGAGGCACTATTCTACCCCGGGGACCTCTCATGCTGTCTCCCAGCAGCCTTTTCTCTGCTTTCCACAGGTATAATAACACACAATACAATCGCTATGAATCCCGGTGTCATAAAGCCAAATACCTCTTATTCCCAAACGCATCACATACATTAACTCCTCCTTATCACCAAATCGTAATTTGGATTTCAAATCACCTGGTATTTGTCTCCCTTCAAGATATCCTTTCTGTCTGCCAATTTAATTACAGATTAAATATCAAGTTTCTTAGACTTAAAATCCTCTCCAAATCCACATTTATTAATATTAGCCTTTCATATGCCGTGGGTGTTAAGGCTACTGGAAATTAAAAGTGAATAGCTGTGTTGGTAGACTTGCCATCAATTTCTAGAAAAATACTATTACCCAGTATTTTTCTAGTGTCTCTTAACTTGTCTATTCTTTCTTTTTTATTTCCTGGTTTGGACAGTTTGTTCTGAAAACTTGTGAATTGTTTCTTAACAAATGAAGAAAAGCCTTCACAACATCACATTTGATGTGTGACTGTTAAGTTTGTTCATTAGCCAGTTAAACTTAAGAGAATGGCAGCTTGCTTATTTCTGTGTAGTACTGAACTGTGGTTGGATTATTATAGGAGAGGACTGTCATTTTTCACTGTAAAGAAGCCTAAGTTGGGAAGTGTCATGAGATAACTTATGTTGTGAATTGGCGCTATACAAATAAAGTTTGATTGATTGAAAATTAAAAATTCTTAACTTGTTCCAAGTGACACTGAGAAAGAATGTGCGTATTCATTGCACAATTCAGCTGGGAATTGATCCAAAAAAAATTTCTGGTCTTGGTGAATAAGATTAAACACATGCGGCTGATTCAGAGTTAGTATTTTATGGATCTCAGCAACAGTTAATGTCAGCATATGTTAATGTCAAGTTAATTAAACAACTATAACACCACATATATTGTTATAGCTGTAGATTTACATGGGCATAAATGTCAGAGGCTTGGAGCATTACTAAATTATTGTGCCCATCTCCTTCCCTCTGGCTTAATTAAATACTGTAAGCACAAACACACACACAGGCAGACAGACAATGTGTTGTTATCCCATACAGGCCTATTATCAATTTCATGCACGTAACATGGCCAAAGCCAGTGTTTTTTCTCAGTTGCACCTATACCCTGTCAAAGGTCAGCACAAGAAAACAAACTTTCCAATTTGTTACCAATTCTGTTGTGTTTTCTTTGACCTTTACAGTGTGTCGCCAGAGCGAACTGCAGCATGTGAATTATTGTGTGATGTCTTCAGGTTGCACACATTAGCATTATTTACATGGTCCTCTTGCTTTCATTTGCATGTCACAGAAACATCTGTACCATCCCTGCATCTGGGCTAAACTATAATTTGTGTTTATTACATGTAATCCGACTGTATGTTAAGGGGAAAACTGTCAAATAATTTCGAGTAAATTAGGAAAATAAAAGATTATGGGATTCTAAATATGTGTTAGTTAACTCTAATTCAGACTTGACCCATAATAAGGACATGCATATGTGAGTCTAATCAAATCTGTTTGTTTCAGGGAGGTCATTGAGAAGAAACCAGAGATCTTCAAGATTGAATGCCTTACAGATATCAAGAACCTGTTCCAGCATAACAAGCAGCCATTCTACGCTGCCTTTGGGAATAGAACTAATGTGAGTTAATGGATGTGTGAGAAATCAGACTACCAGACATTAAAGCGCTCGTTGGTTACATGTCAGAGAGCAGTATTTTCCAAAAGTCGATGCAGACATGATGTATTGTGAGATCAACATGACACTTTGGCTATCAATTAGCAGACACAAACATATGAAATCAGCTCTGGGCTGAACCTGAGCTGAGGTCACTGGCGGAGTTTGGTCCCATGTGACACTGTCTGTGGAAGGGAGCTCAAGCTGGGCACAGTGTGCTGTCTTCAGCTGCATAAACACCAACACCCAGATTAGGCACGGGGTCAGCCGTGAAACCTCCGTCTGCTTGTAAAGCTCGCCAAAGAAAAGAAAGCACAAAACTAACACAAACATGAGCATTCAGTCTTACCGAAACATTCAGTCTCAGAAATATTGCCATTACATGCATTAGGTGGAACACACACAGGAAATCTGTGTTTAATTTTATTACTGAGCTTATGTTAGTTTGCACCAGTGTGTATTATGTATGAGAGCTACTTGCTGAAAATTATACAATCAGGTGTGTTCTCAGTTGGCTTTTAAAAGCCCAGTGGCTAATTTTAAACCATTTAAATAACAGCTTAATTTACATGAAGCATTTTCTCATGTAGTTTTATTAGAAACCAGAATTACACAAATCAAAATCAAATAAAAAGATACTTAGAAAGAGAAAACAAAGTAAATAAAACACAAATATAGACGAGAATAAATAAAACCGGAAAACACAGTAGGAAGGATGTTTTAAAAAAGTAGATGCAAGGCTATCGTCTTTGTAGTTATTGGCAGATAAATGTCTCAGGAAGAGTTTCACCTTTTCTTGTGACGGAAAGCACATTAAATCAGTCAGCCAGGATATGTTGGATGGTGGATTTGGGCTTTTCCACTGCAACAGTCCACAGGCAATGAGAGAAACAAAAACAACATCCACAAAACTTCATTGTGGGTAGAGTGTAGCAAGTCCTGTGTTTTTAATTTCAGTCGCAATTACTTAACTCCTAAATTTGGAACCCAGATTGACTTATACCATTTCGTCCCTTCACAGGATGTGTTTGCCTATAAAGAGGTGGGTGTTCCGGTGTGTAGGATCTTCACAGTCAATCCCAAAGGAGAGCTGATCCAGGAACAGACCAAGGGAAACAAGTCCTCGTAAGTACATTAACTGACTGCACTTTTCTTAAAACTAATTTAGAACCAAAATCTTTGTTATAATATCTTTTATGATATCTGATAAAGTACCCACCACATGGGATATTTTAAGAGATTAGAAGATTAGCTGAAAGCTGCACTAATTGTATCAATTTAGGTTATTAGTCATACATTAATTTATTTAGTGTTAACAAAGGATCAAAATATTTTGTGTAATGTGAAAACAGTCAGCTGCAGTGAGGAACCTGCAGATATTTATCACACAACTCTGCAGTTCTAGCCAGTTAAAAGCAGATTTTTAGTATCTTTCAGCATGTCGTTTTGGTTTACTACTATTGCTCTTATCAAACTCTTCCCTGCATCAGATGGCAACACCAATGAAAGCTCTGATCAATCACTACCTTGCCTGCACCAAAGAAAAGACAGACTGTTAGTGATAAGCTGGTTAACATTGTGGAGCATTTAGTGGCCAAGCAGCTAGATATTTTCCCTCAATGGTGAACAAAACGGAGCTAAAGGGAACGTGAATGTATGACTTCAACTTGTCTCCTGGATGGGGAAACAATTTTAAATGTATGCTCATGTTGCTTAGTGTTAGGTGGATGTGTAAACAAGCAACTGTTTCTGAACACGAGCCATAACAACCACCCGATGTCAGTGTCGTGTACACGTGTTTCGCTGCCCTCAAGTGGTCAAAAAGTAATAATGCAGCTTTAAGTTTTACTTCCTGTATTTAGGCATCTTAATTAATATTGGGCTGCAACAAATGATTATTTAAATTATTGATTAATCTGCCAAGTATTTTAACAATTAGTTTATGAAATGTTAAAAATCGTATTATTATTTTTATCGATTGCTGTACAATTATTGTTGCAGGATTTATCCAGTATTTATCTAAATATTTCTACTCTCTGTCTCCGTCTCTGTCTCTTTCTCCATAGTTACAGCAGGCTCAGTGAGCTGGTAGAACACGTGTTCCCTCTGTTGAGTAAAGAGCAGAACGAGGCCTTTGTCATGCCAGAGTACAGCTCCTTCTGTTACTGGAGGCAGCCCATACCAGTCATCAACCCTGATGAACTGCTCTGATCCTGTTTATATGGATACACAGGTATTCATAGACATGCAATTGGACTGTGCACTTGAACACATCTCCAGGAAACACATGAACTGAAACCCAAACTTTCCAGTATTTTCTCAGACTTACACACACACACACACACACACACACACACACACACACACACACACACACACAACTCAGAAACAGGGTTATCACCATAAGCAGATATAAATCTTGTTAACTGTAATTAGCTATTAGTGATGAGTAAAAGCATCTCCAGAACAGTAAATCCTGGTTACTAATCCATAAAAATGGTTATCCCTGAGAGACAAAGGACTAATCACGACTAAATTATCATCTTTTCTCACTGTTTAGTCCCAATCACTGTAAAAGGATAAAGATCTGAGACCCACCCTTTCTCTCCAGCAAACAGGATGATCTGCATTTGCCATCAGGGATCCAACTGAAGCCCCACACGAAGCATTAGTCCTCAGCAGTCTGAGCTGTGCAGAAGGAAAAGACATTGTTTTCTTGAGTTTTTCACATTATCTGAAGGCCTTGAAGAAGCAAGACGAAACGTTTAAACTGAAAAAGAGACAGGCAGTTAACACTGGCCACTAGTCACGTGCTGGAAGTAGAAATGATTGCCCACAGGCATGTATCCAGGCTTTATCTGGAGGCTTTATTCTGTTCTAAAAACATTGTACAATAAGTAAAACAGTGATAATGGCTGGCAAATGACTACTAGACCACCTACGAACCATACACAGTAGTTAGTTTCCAGAAAGCTACAGTAGGTTGTTTTGTTCTCAGTTCCTGACTGACTGTATTCATTCGTCAATCTTTTCCCTGCAGAGCTTGCATTGTTCTTACCGAATGAGTCTTGTTTGGTATTGTGAATATTCGAGGTCATAACAGGGACATACTTTTGCCAGCAAGTATGAGAAGATACAGTGACTCAAAAAACAAAATGAAGCAGCTTCATGGTATATTGTCTCGCTGTTATTTTGAAATGTGTTCTGTTCTTAAAGCTCTGGCGAATCAAGTGTGTTTTGTTATTGACGCAGTCATTATTTATGGTAATTAATATGTTTAAGTTATTGATTTTTATCGTGATGCCTTTGCTCGTCTGAAAAAGTAATTTAACACCAATGCAATGTGGAAAGTCTTCATTTTGGGTTGTTGGTCACAGATTAACAGTAACTGCTCGGCCCTGTACTATCTTTCTTTCGGTTTTATACCCCATTTTCTCAACGATCTGTTGTCTTTGTTTTACAGTAGAACTTTCAGTGTGTAAGATACATGCACATTCCTGCACAAACCTCACAATCAGAGCTTTAGTATTAAAATATGTGTGTAAATGTAAAAGATAACGCTTGAGTTGAAACGGTGGAAATAAGCAGATCTTGGAGAGAGCTTAAAAATGAAGGATTTCAGTTTGCGTGTTCCTCTGTAGGATCACTATGGGATGATGTAAGTGTGTGTGTGCATGCGTATGCATACCTAATCACTGAGTGCTGCTGCTGTTGGGGGTGACAAGATGGTTCCCCCCTTTTGCTTATGTTCCCTCAGTGGCTTTAGAGACTTATCCAACGCACTTTGTCCAACCTGCACCCAGAGACACAACTCAGAACAACTCTCACCTACAAGCACTTCGCTGAAGGTCTCTGTAGACAAAAGACCCAAGTATGCAATTGATGCGGGATGGAGAGTTCTAGTTTTACCTCTTTGTTCTGTGAGTGACCTTCTGACACCACAGACAAATCAGCTTGTCTGAAACCTGTCAATATGAGCGATGATTAAAAAGAGGGGGTTTTATGTTTGTAGGTTGCATGACAAAATGTAGGGATTGAAAGAAAATAATGTTTATTTAGGTGCTGAATAGAGCTACCTTTAGAGTGTGTGTGTGTGGTTGTGTGTGTGTGTGTGTGTGTGTGTGTGTGTGTGTGTGTGTGTGTGTGTGTGTGTGTGTGTGTGTGTGTGTGACTGAGCAAGAAAAGACTGATCCTGTGCCTCTGGTGACCAGAGGAAGAGCCATTGGGTCTTGTTTGGAGATAAACAGGAAATACTTGACTGTGTACGAGAAGCTTTTTGAAGCGCTTAACTGGCATTATGTGTGTTTGCGTTTCTTGTGGGCAGATGTGGCACTCCACTGAAATGGATCATATGTGCAACAGTAAAAAAATTCGAAAAACAAGTCAGATAAAACTTTGAAAAAAAAGCACAATTTCCGACGATGGCAAAATCCTCACTTGTCACTATTAGCCGACATTATTTCGCCGAAGTGTTGCCGCGTTCACTCTGTAGCTCAGATGTTTTTGTGATGATTAAGATGCGTGTTCTGCTTTGATTTGTTTGCTTGTTCTCTAGTTTGGTGAAGTCAAATAGATATATCGTATGATTAACAAAATGAAATCCATTTCTTTCTATGAAAGTAAAGCATCTTGTGTGGAAGAATCACACTTCATCCTCTATGATCCTGGGATACGTGGTATATAATATTGTTTGTTCTCACTCGACTGCTGTGGAAAATGATCGAGTATATATGCTGATCATCACATTCTTCTGTCTTTGATGCCTTTTTGTTTTATTTCTTATAAAGTGTATGATCGTCTGTGGGACTATGTCTGTCTCATTCTGTTTGGAGTTAATGCTTGCTATTTGATTGTGTCTGACCAACAGAAATACCTTAAGTGTATGCTGTGTTTGATTTGTATAGAAATGTGGTTTAAAGTATGTTTAAAGAACAATATACATTGTAAGAAGAAGAAGAAAAAAAAGCAGGCCTAATGAAGCTAACAAAGTGTGGCTTGTGGTCATATTTGTATTAAATAAAGTTTCTAACTGAATACATTTGTGTGTGCTCGTTTTTTCTTTTCTTCAGCGTGAGTCCAAAGTTCAACAGTAACTCCAGGCTAGTCGAGAAACTTTTACCCCGTTGTATCTGAATAATGTTATTGCAGTTTAGCTCCCTCAGATGATTCCACATTTTATTCTACTGCGTAACACAAACCTGAAAAATGTTTAAAGGCAGTACTTCAGCAGACTTTTGATAAATAGAAAACAATATTTTCTTCTTTATTGAAGGTCAGCAGAGGCTGAACTGAAGTCTAAATACACTCCTCCAGCTTCTTAGATTGGCTGATGTAATATTCTCTTAAGTCTCAGGAGTGAAAAGAGGGGAAAATTATTTTTCATCCACACCCACTTGACGTAATCGCCCATCTGGGTTTTTTTTTTGCCTCCTAATCTTGTGTAAGCCAGCTGAGTTTGTAAAATTAATAAAACCTTGATGTGTTGCTAAACCTCGTGCTTTTCATGTCTGTTTGTCAGTGGCTGAATGTAACTACTGTACTTGAGTACGGATGCAAGGTTTATTAAGTATTTCACATTTTCTGCCATTTTCTACTTACATATATTTTTCCAAGGCCATTATAGGGCTGTTTTTCTGAGCTCATGAAACACTGACTTTATAAGTGATTATAACAGGACAAAGACGGCAAAACATGACCATTCATTTATTAATGTCATGCAAAATCAAACTTTGCCCGCAGCAAAGGGAACATTTTGAGATAAACTTAACAGATTTACATCCTGTTTACATTCAGCAACAACTATTTAAATGATTCCTTGTTGCAAATGTTCCTTAGGGTGTCCATGTCGGGGCACATTTCTGTAGAATCCCGTGAAAAATAAGAAATTGGTGAAGCTATTTTATGCAAGTTTATGCATGATTTCTTTGTTTTTTTTTAAGAGAATCCATGACATCAGCTGGGAAACGTTCAGACTTCTGGTTGAGTGGACATGCAAACAAGACCGTCTGCAAGAAAACTGACATTCTGTATAATTACAACTGTTATTCTTAATGCCTGTTGCCGGGCCGAATTTAACTTGTGCGTCGAATAAGTCATACATTTAAAACCATTTCTCTTTGCAGAGTGCCGCAGATGAACTGATGAGTCTCACAGCCTGGTTATTTATCTTACATAGCAACAAATACCTCGTCACAATGCGTTGTGCGAACAGCTGTATATAACAATGAAAAGGTGTTCAAAATGTCTCTCTCTCTCTCATACCATTTTTGTCCACAGGAGGCGCCAGAAACAAGAAATAAATATTTAATTTATGTAAAAAGCAATAATACCACACTATGAAAATGCTCTACTACAAGTCATAGTCCTGCATTAGTGTGTGAGTACTAACAAAATGTACTGCCGTGAAAAGTACTGTGAAGTAAAATCTGTGTTTTACTATTGTTTCAGATTTATTTGGATGAATATTCTTGCTGTATGAATGTGTCTGTTACATTTCACTGCTGGAGATGTTTACAGCCCCACATAACATTCTGTTATATGACCAGGTTTGTTTAATATTAGTTTTTACATGACATTTTCCCAAAAAAACCCTGACATGAACTAGTAGGACCTACTGTAGGTGACTTGTAATGGAATGAGTATTATATAGTATATTCAGTGTTAAATTGACTATGTCTTATAACCAGTTACAAGTTCAGTGGTGTTTATTAATCAGCCTCTCTGTGTACAGTGTAGATTACACAGTAAGATGAAGTGACATACACACATGGTTTATTGACTTATCAACAATATTATATTCTGCTAATATGTTGATCATGGATGGTTCTGTTAAAATAATAATTAACATTTTATGACATTTTTAATGTTAATTTATAAACACTTATATACACAAGACATTCACAATAGGTACAAAAAGGCAACTTTATAATCAAATATATTAGAAACAAATCTTGCTTCTTGTGTTCAGGTATATTTGGCAAATGGCTTACAAATTAAAATGTAATGGCATCTAAACTGAATTTATAACTGAGGATCTTCACACAGTGGCACTGTGTGGTGAAACAGCTGCAGCACAGCAAATCAGTGAAAAATATAGTTTCTTCAACATTTCCTCCAGTCAAACTATCTGGGAACAAACCGGTCCCAGCTGGGCTCCAGCTATCTGTTGGCCTGTGGTGCGTACAGGAAGATGGCGCTGTAGGTGGACAGGATCTCCCTGGCCTCTGTGGTGGCCAGCTGGCCGCCGGTCCTCACCAGGCCCACGCGGTCTCCTTTCCTCAGGGGCAGGATGAGGCTGAAGGACACCGAGCCTCCGCAGCCACACTGAGCACCGGCTGAGCCCCAGTGTTGTCTGGCAGCGGGTCCAGCTGAGCTCTGCAGCCTCTGGACGCTGCGGTTGGACACAGAGAGGACGGCCTCTACTCGGTCACCCTGCCTCGCCGTCAACAGCCCGGAAATCAGGTATCGGCCGTCCAGAGGAACAGTGAAGATCCCTGCAGAGATGAGAGAACGAAAACCAGGTTTTGCTTTGTGTAAACATTCTTCCTGTTCATATGCACCATAAGAGGCAACTTCCTCTCAGACGAGACAAAATCCACGGTCCTCATCTGGTCGATTATCTGAAGTGGATATGAGGCTTCAGCTGCCCAAATTGGCAAATCAAGTGGTGATACTCAAAAATGTGTTTTCAATTTTGTCACAACCCTTTTACTACATCTTAACAAGGGAAACCGGGAATTTGTATTAAAAAGACAGTATCTAGTCATTTAAATTTATTTATTTATTTATTTATTCTTTTGAGGGGTTGAGACACACTTTAATCAACTGATTCCTTTGGCTCGATTATCCAGGTATGAAGAGGGTGTGTAGCTATTTGCAACACTCATCACTGTTAATGACCGCGGGGAGGTGAGTGATGTGTGTCTAAGCTTTAGTTTGTTGATGTTAAGACAACGTGAGTTCCCTGCATTCATAAAACTACGTATACAAATAGTATTGGTATCGGCAGTGCCAGCGTGGGTATTGCACCACCCAATACGGAAAAGCGGAGGGTGCAGCATGCAGTGTGAAGTGAAGGTGGTTTTACTTCTACAGGCGACCCCTTTCACATGAGCAAAAGAGATGGGTTCAAATCAAGGTGGGTGAAAACTTGCGTTATCAAACACAAAACAATAAAATTGATGCCTTGTACACAACTGTAGGACCACCATCAAATTCATCACATGCAATGAGGCCATGTACAGTATCATAATGACATTACAACCAATATTAAATCCTTGTTGTGTACCTGTATGGGGATTGTAGTGTCCACCATCATTGACCAGGATTCTGTTGAAGCGGATAACACCAAAGTCTCCAGTGGGGCTCTGCTGCGTGAGGCCAGCCGAGAAGGAGAAGGGATCTGCGAAGGCGCTGTTGACGTCTGAAACTGGAACGTGAAATACAATTGTATCGGTGCCCCCTTTCAAATATAGATCGAAGTGCATTTCTCACTTTATATTCAATGGCTAAAAAAGACACATGCACCCTGATTGTGTGGTGAAACTGCGAGAGAAGATTTCTTTTACCTGGTGAGTGAACTGGAGCTTGATACATCGGGTTCCAGGGCACCTTTGTTGCTATGGGAGCTACAAGGCGGAAATAGAGAAAGTGTTAATGTTGTATTGTGTCAGCTGTGAGTTGAAGGGTCGACACCTTTATATTTATAGACGTCTCATTCATCCGTGTCTCTAGTTGTAAAGTAAACTAATAACGCCACGAATCAGTTAATTAAAATCAGCGTTTGTGTGATTTTTCCGCGTTGGTTGGTATCATCACAGTGAAATGTACAGTATATAAATTGTAAATATAAAAGGTATAATACATGGTAACAGCAATATAGAGCTTTGGATTCGCTGGATATGGCCATTATCTGCTTGAGTCATTTTCTGAATCACCACCAAATGTATCAGGGTAAAACTTTCTGCTAAGTGCCTGCAGACGAGCTAAAGTCTTTCCACAGTCCGCCCACATCTCCCTAAACTAAACACATCCAGTTCCCACTCCCTCGCACTCTCGGTCTACAAATTATTCACAACTTTTCCATTTTTTTTTTTTAACACCGACGTGGTGGAATGGCAAAGCCTGCGGATGCATGCACTGTAACCTGATAATGAACTGCTACAATACCTTGGCGGCGGGTTGATTGAGGCTTGAAAGATGCAGGCTGCAGAGGAGGATAGCCTGCAAAAAGACACACATGACAATCACATCATGTTTTACCATCATCAGAGGACCGGGGTTAGTGTAGGCTCTTGCCAGAGGCAATTGTTTGCTTTTCCATAGGAGCATCATGTCAAAACACTGCGGGATAGTTTCCCATAGAGGGTACAAATTAGAAAACAACGGGTTATAATCTAGGCTGCATAAAGTGGCTTTTTTAAAATTTGTTTGATGTTATGATGTAGTTGTTTCAGGACAATGGGATCTAAAAGTAGCTTGAGGTGTTTACAGTTTCTGTCAGATCATTGAAATGTATTTAAAGCTGCAGATATTTGTGTTGTTTGAGTTCAAAATACAGACAAAACAGACGACAGAAATGAGACAAACCCAAAAGATGATGTGAAAACCCACTCCTCAATAGTGAAAATAAATGGAAAACCTGTTACATCTCTAAACAAAGCCTGAAGATCTGCTTCATGAATGACATTACAGAGGGCAGAGGAGAAAAGGCTCATAATTGTATTTTCGGTTACTACTGGAGCTTTAATGCTCAAAAAGCACATCAGTGTTCTCATACTGCACTGTGTAAGCCCCTCTGTCTGAAACTCTCTGTAATAGCTCCCGTCACTTTAAGCCCCCCCAGCCTCCTCTGATTGGTCAGTTTACACATGCCTGAGTTAACAACCACATTGCAGCTGTGCTAAATCACATGTTACGTACCAACCTTGCCACTCAGCATAAATCATGCAAATCACAACAAAATATATTACAGAGTTGTAGTCGTTTTTAGACATTTTCTTACATATTATGTCTTTCAAGAAGAAATTTGCAGTACCGTGTCACACAGCACTTTTATTTTAATGGCCCAATTCCAGATTCTGTCACTGATGATAGATGAGTATATCGGATGTAACTATGAGCTGACAGCAACGTTGAAGAGAGGGACACGCAGTATATTATGTCACACATGTGGTCATGCTGGCTCACGCTCGCTCTCCGTGGTGCCAGACTTCTGACACGGTGTCATAAAACGTCCTGCTTGTCGTGGCAGTGATGACAGATTCCAGTTTCAGTAGCCTACTCATTCATAGATGTTATAAGCAGACTCTGCATACAAATCTGAGGCTTCACACTAACAGCCTGTAGTTATCTAGTACAGTTTATATGGAGTAACAATGAAGTGCTAACTACAGGGGAATGGACAAGAGCTGGATATTCAGGCGGTGTTAGCTTTGTGTTTAAGAGGGACTGTAGGTATTTCTGAATCAGTTGGCACATATTGAATAATTACAGGGCACAGTCGTTTTACTGCTGGGTCATAAGAAATGGGAAATGGGGAAAAGACAATTAATATTGCAATGAGATTAGTGATGGCAGCAGTTATTAGAAATTCTGATATAATTACGAAACATTCGCTTATTAATGCAGTGTAAATCATTGCTGGCAAACAGAACATTAGGCTGAGCATGGGAAGAAGGGTGTTCCTCTGCTGCTAACAGCTATAACATACTCAGTCTGTCTTTTTAAATGATGATAAAAAATGTTTGGGAGCCCTTATGAAGTTTCAGTTTCCATCCGACAATCAAAACAGATGTTCGGGAGCAAAACGGAACAGCTTTTTGCCTGTTATTTTATCAGATTGCAGATCAGTTACAGGGTAGTACTTCACTGTGGCCTAGTCAGCGACCTACTGAAAGGAACAATGTGACGAGCTGTTCCTCCCTTCAGGTGTGCGCATGAGTCTATGTATCACGAGACAGGAGAGAGGGCAAAAAAATGTCCTTTCTTGACATTTTGTGAGTTTAAACAATATTGTCATATGTGTTTTATTGACATGATATCAATATTTCATTTCTAAAATATCACGGTTATAATGTATGTACATTTTTTCCTTTAATATTTTTTTAAATTCTGGCCAAATCTTACAAATTGCTCCTTTAATATTTTGTGAGAGTACCAATAGCCTTCCTTATAATGTCGCTGCAGTATCAATATTGTGGAATCTGGTCAAAAATATGGAGATATTGGATTGTGTTGCCTAGCCGGTTAGTCTAATAGTCTAAAAGTATCACATCAGGCCGTATCATCCAGCCCATAATTTATAGCATTACAAAAATCTGGTTTTGTGCCATAATAACGTGGTCTTGAGGGAAACTTAAATTAGACTTAGTTCATATACATAGTTAAATAACAGATCTATTTCAGTTATGACAAACTAATAAGGGCATTTCCAGCGGCAGAGTGAAGCTGCATTGGAACTTCAAAGGTCATCGTGGCCATTAGTGCTGCTCACCTGGTGCACCGGCGAACCCTTTGACTGGCATCCTCGACGAGTCCTCCGACCCTCGCCGCACCGTCACCCTGCGTATGTACCCTGGAGGTCCGGCCTCGCCCGTCTCCACCACTGGCCTGACGGGAACCAGGGGGAGGCTGGGCTGGCCTGGCTGCTGGGGGCTGGACGGCTGCCTTGGTGTATTGATCATGACCATGTGAGTGTTTGGCTGCGCTGGTTGGCTTGGACTGAACGGCTGCCTGGGGCTGGACGGCGGCGGTGGGATGATGAGAGGGATGTGGATTTGTTGGATTCTGGTTCTGGTAGGAGTGGAATCTGGCGGAAAAGCAGGCCTCTCTGGTCTCAAGGTCATTCCTTGGACAGCGAAAGAAAGAGACATACATCAATTTATGGCTTGCTTTCTAAGTATATGATAGGCGTTGCCGTCATAAAAAGCCTCTGGTCATAACAGGTCTTATAATCCAATTCAAAGTTACGGAAAATGTCCTAACTGCAATCGTATGAGCCTCCAATTTGCTTTATTTTTTACTTCCTCTCTCAGATTCAGACCACATACCGCCATTCTCTTGTGAATTTGCCTTTTACGACTTATATTCTGATGACAGGCCAAATTAGACCTGGCATTCACTCCACCTCTGAGCTTTTTTTTTTTTCAAACGGTACCATTATTACCCTTCATAAAAGCAGAGTGGGCGGTCGTGTTAGATTTAGTCAACGAGAACCATCTGAACAGAAAAACCAGTTGGCTGCCTGCCAGACCCCCTGAGGGCCCAGACATCACCTGGACCTGAGCGTGGAGATGCTGTGAGAGTGTCCTGGGGACACATAACCAGAATAATTACAGTACCGGCTTTGTGTCAGCCCCTTCTCGCACAACCAGGTGTCAGACAGATTGTGTCATGCCCTATTTAAGATTCAGTGAGGAGGTTTAAATGACGTTAAATGACTTGCGAAGCATACGATGCTTCCTGTATCTGTATCTGCAGGCTTGTTTCAACTTTGTGGGCGAGGTTGGGCATAACTGGAGTCCATGTAACCAGATTACAGTAATGTCCTTCAGCTAAAGACACTTACATCAAGGAAATGACCACTTATGTCAAATGATTATACAGTCAGATTTGGCGGAAAAGGCTTTGCTCTTTGCGGAAGCTCCCAAGGCATAAACAACAGAGATTCTGCAGAGAGAATAAACAATCTTCTATATACAGAACTTTGATAATGTGAAGTATAAACTTAGCTGAGCCTGTGAAGTGAGAAGTGTCAGGTTATAAAGGCGACTTTGTACATCTGTGTGAGTGATCAGCTGTGGTCACAATAGGCCTGGATGCTGAAGCACGAACAAAACAGCTGATAGCTGAACAGCTGATGCAGGTGTTTTATCATTGGGTCCATGGTAGCAGCTCTGAGAGGCTGCATTCAGACACAGTGGCGCATTGAGCTAAATGCTAACAGCAGCATGGCACCATGCTTGCAATGAAGACGTCGATGTTGTATGTGCTGCGTTCAACATTTTAGTTGAGTTTCTTAGCATGCAAACATTGCTAACTGCAGTGGCACTCAGTAGAGTGCATACCTCCGCCCAAGGCCCAACTGTCTCTATTTCTACTCACTCGTAGATACCAAGCACTTAAAAATGTTTGCTTTTGTTTTCATCAAGATCTTATTCCTTGAGAAATTAACAAAAATTGCGATCTCACAATGTTAAAGAAAGTAAGAAAAAACTTCTCAGATCCGTCTTTTTATCTGGATCAGCACCAAAACCTTAATGGGGTCCTCCATCCAAGTTTCAATCAACATCCACCTGGTAGCTTTTTCTGTAGCTTGAAGACCTGTCTCTCATAAGATGCCGTTGGAGGCTCTGACATGAATTAACGTAAGATCAGCTTTTCTTCAGACTGGTCAAGAATGAACTTTCACGCTCAAATCCACAGGATACCATTCAGTTACCTTCCAGCATCCTGAACAAGTAAAATAATAAACTACAATGTGTGTACTGCAGGTTCTGCCACAGCCAACAATACGACAATAAATCAAACGTCAACTGTTGCTTCAACAGAACTCAAGTCTTGCACCGAGGCGAAGTGGACGATCCGCAAGTACCGCTCAGCAATCGTATTACATAAGGGTTCTGCCTTTTGCTCTGGATTATCAAAGTTTTCTACCATTCCGTTCACATAAAACGTGATCAATCATCAACCGAATTCTTCCTTCTGACTGTAAGTGATACCACAAGTCTACTCAGAAACCACATGTATAATTAAAAACAAATTAAACCCAGCAATCATGTTGTACTGAGATAATCACAAATCTCTCCTTCATTTCCTTCCTATGCCTCCTTCAGGACGCCGGTTGCCTGAGTGCATATTTCCCATGAGCTCTCAGCCTGTGTCTCACTAAGGGGGCAACCGCAAAGTCGCAAAGAGAAAAAAAAAAGAAAGAGAATGGCGCACATAAGTGCTGGTGCAACCATGAGCATCACCAAAACCAGATGTTATTGCTTAGAAGCGGATTGAGACACTGCAGAGGGAGGGAGGCTTTAGTCACAGATCCGGGTGACGGTGCGTGAGTGTTCACAAGTTGCTGAAATATCAAGGAATATTGCAGCAGACAAGCCGATCATGCGATGGAAAATGGTGTCAAGGGGCGCAGGGCGGGGTGTGGTGGCTACACGCACGTACGATTTTAATGCATCGCTCACACTCTGACATACATTTTTTCTTCTTCCCTGCTTTCCACATGGACGCAATTTCACCCTCCACCCCATTTTTCCTCCAGTGGTATTAATGATGGGAGGGTTCGAAATTGTGCACTGTGTGGCAGAACCTCAGGGACTCCCATTGTGTCTCTGGGTCCATTCTGCCCTGAAGACTTCCAGATGGGCTGCCCTGGTCCGAGATGGAAACACCTCACCTTGTAGCTACAGAAATCATCTCTGGGGAAGCCGCTGCAGTCATAGCGCCCACTTGAAATGCTGCCGCTCACTATATATATATACAGTGTGTGTCTGTGGCGGTGTCGAGTACAATTTTCCATTGTTTCCCAACAGACACCCTTTGACTTCAAAAAAGCCTTTGATATTTTTTTTTCTTGTGTTCCCTCATCACGGTAGACAGTTAATCCTAGTGCCTGTCTCTCCAATATCAAGTCAGAATGATCAATTGCAGAGCATTGATCCACGAAATCAAAGACTATATTTTACCCTGGTGTTACCGTGTTTTTTTTTCACCCGTCAACAGACACTTACAGGACAGGGAAGAGAGAAAAAGAAAGTCCTCTGGCATTCTTGGAAGGACAAATCGGCAGAAAGAAAACTGGACAGAAGGAGAGAGCGACGATGGAGCGAAGGGAGAGAAACTCAGAGATAAGGGAGAGAGAACGAAAAAAAAAAAAAAAAAAAACGACAGGGAGGTGATTTGAGCCAGACTGGGATCACCTCCAAAAACCAGAAGGAGTGGAAAAAAAACAGCTTGAGAATCGAATAAGAAAAATTCAGCACAAGAAGGTTGATTAGTCACCGCCTGAATGAGGAACAGCATGCTCAAGCTCTTTGAAAACAGAAGCACTTTCCATATTTTCTACATTTCCTAATAACGTGCAAGTCTCGCCTAATTTCAAAATGGCTTTGACACATCAACGTCATAGTTTTAAAGGATGCAAAACAGTGACTGCTGCTTAACCGCAACTCTCCTGTCGTTAAAGGAAAACAGCCAGAAACAAACACACACAAGCCGTGGTGGCAGACCTCTGCTGCAGCAGCTGTTTTGGGGGCAAAGCAGTGCCAACATTTATGCAACTGAAGTCACACAATTCCAGTCGCATTGAGTAAGGGCGAAGTTATTCCAGTTAATCTTTCAGTTACGCTGTTATTACAACGCCTCATCTGTTCGCAGGCCTCCTCGGGGTCCTCATATGACTGAGTGGAGAATATGAGCTCAAACAGAGAGGAAACATTTCAGTAGTTTCTCAACCACCACCAACACTACCACACCCACAGACCTGGGTTTTTTTCATGGATTGTTTTTATGCCTATTTAGACTATTCTCTCTTTGCCAAACCTGGGGGAAAACATTATATCTTCCTGCTACCTCAGTCACACAGACCAACTCCCTCTCTTGTGGGATTCAGGATACAGATCATAAGGGCAAAGTGAGAGGATATGATGATATTTTCCCTTAAAGGAAAGGATCAACAATTTGAGAGAGACACTTACTCACTTTCTTGCCAAGGGTTAGATAAGACAATTGAAACCACTCTTATGTTTGTACAGTAAATGTGAAGCCATCACCAGCAGCCTGCTAAGTTAGCTTTGCATAAAGACTGTAAACATGAGAAAATGGCTAGCACGGCTCTGTTCCATCTGGTCATGATCCAATATGAGTAGCTCTCCGATCAGAGTTGCACATTCATGACCACGTCTGCCATCTTGGACAGCAAGGGTATATCACTTGGACAAACCACCTGCAAAAACTGCAGTAAGTTTCAAGAACAGTTTTGTCGCACAGCGCTGTGCCACGTCAGGCAGCCACACACTACCATAATCTATAATCACAACTAAACTTAAAAGATAAATTCAGCCAAAAATCAAAATCCTGCCATTATTTACTCAACTGCATGTTTATGGAAGGTCAGGTAAAGTTTCATAGTCCCATCCCTGGAGCCTAAAGGCAAAACAGTGTTAAACTTTAAAACAACAAAAAAGAATGGCTCCTTACTCCTAGCTGTCCAAAATGGCAAACAAACTTGCACATGCACTACTTAGATCAGGTAGGGACAAGTGTGCACAAAAACTAAAGTATTAAAATGACAATTTGCTGGGAGGTTACGCGGTAGACTAGTTGCTGGATTTTCTTATAATGATAAATTATAAATCCGGTGTAAGTTTAATCCATGGTCTAAATCACCGTGAAACTGTGTTAGACTCCCTCTCGAGAGATCAAGTTAGCAGACCGCTAATTTACAGAGTTTTATCAACCTCAGAAACGACCGCACGACAACAATACACTGCAGTAAATGGATCCAAATATAAACTGCCACCAAAAAGCCACAAATAATGCTCAGAACAGCACCAAACTTCAGCAACAGTACAAATAGGGTCTCAGCACATAGTCTGGGGCATCAAACCTCTGCTAGCTTAGCTGGATTTCTATTGTGAACCTAAAAACAGATTTCAACTCTCCTCCATCAGCTTCCGGGTCGGGGAAGTCCCGACACGACGATTACCGAGTGCAGTTAGAAATGCTCAATTCCGTTCTTTTCCCTGACCGCTCTCGATAATAACTGTTATAAACTGGCAGGTAAGACACATATGAACTTTGATTGCTTTTCCATGGAGTCATAATCATACATTTTCATCCATGAGCCGCGGAACTCTACTGCACTCGGTAATCGACTCATCGGGACTTCCCGTCAACAGGAAGCTGCTGCAGAAGAGTGGTAAATTTTGTCAGCTTTTCAGTGGAAATCCAGCTAAGCTAGTGGAGTTTTAATGCCTATGTGCTGAGACCCTATTTGTACTGTTGCTGAAGTTTGGTGCTGTTCTGAGCATTATTTGTGGCTTTTTGGTGGCGGTTTATATTTGGATCCATTTACTGCAGTGTATTGTTGTGGTGCGGTCGTTTCTGAGGTTGATAAAACTCTAACTTGATCTCTCGGAAGGGAGTCTAACACAGTTTCACGGTGTGTTTGACCATGGATTAAATTTACACTGGAATATCCCTTTAACAAACAAGATATAACGTGTTAATAAGGGAGCTCTAGAGGTGTGGGTAGGCAGATTTTGTTTATCACTGGACATAGCTAGTTGTTTCCTCTGTTTCTGGCTTTTATGCTAAGCTAAATTAGCTGTCTGCTGCCAAGAGCAGCATACGGACATGTGAGTGGTGTCAGTCCTCTCTTTACTCTCAGACAAAAAGGGAATAAGCATATTTCCAGTAAAAATGCTCACTCATATGATGGAAGTTGTCACAAAGTAAGAGCCCTGAAAAGCAATGCCACAGCAGGACGGACAGTTCTATCTCATTTAATCCTGGGCAAAAGTGCAGTATAGTGTTACAGGCACGGTGATGAAGTCAAATATCACAGTTTGGAACAGACCATATTTGGCAATGAGTGAAATGGAGTACAAGTTGTCTTCACGCTCTTCATCTCCCTACACCTCAACCATTAATCCAGCCGCCCACCTTTTCTCCTCAGGTCCCTCAGACCATTGTTTTGGACGATGGTTTAAGAAAGGGAGGCACCAGTGATGGGGCCCCAGTCATGACATCACAGCTGAAGGTAGTCGAAGCATCTGGTCCTGGGTGTGGAGCTCTGCTTCTCCCCTCTCCATCAAAACTGGCTCCAGCAGTGAGTCAGGGCCCTTAATGAGGACCAGACTCCACACATCAGGCTGAGGTCACCCTACCGGAATCTCAGGAGGTTGGTATGTGTACATGTGTAAAGGAGAAAGGAAGGGAGGAAGCTGTATGTGTGCACTGAGAGACCGGGAAGTGCGATTGAGGCCTGCAGTTCTGTGGTACGAGTTATAAAAAAGGCGATGTCATGGTGCAAGAAAGAAGACCTCACAAGTCAACACGTTCATAAAGGGAGTTGGAAAAATGGAATAGTCCACTCGGGTGTTCTGACGTTTACATAAGGGAGCAATAAGGCACAAAACAGTGAGAGTATATCATCGGAGTAGTTAAGAGAATTTAAGATTCTTTTAACCTATCCAGTTCCTTATATAAAGACTGGGGAATTCTTAGGATAACATAAAGCTAAGTCAAAGGAAGCTTCCAATGTGGGCCTCTGCCTCAGTGCAGGGACATATTGAATGACATACTCAAGGCGAGGACGGGAGGCCCTGTGAACTCGTGTCCTCCCTCTCCGGGAAATACCCTGTGGCCATTCATGGGATCTGATCCTGCCCTCCAAGCCTCCATGTAAGCCAAACAAGCAGCATGCATTATATGGAGGATTATCTTCAGGAAAAGTTTGTGTTTACACAGATGTTAATCAAACTTGATAAACTCATGTGTTCGATGTTATAGAGGAAGCAGCAAAGGAGTGTGTGTTCTTCTGGTTCACTGCAGTGTTCTGTGGGATTCCATGGACTTGTTAGTGGTTAAACTGTGTCATAATCTACGCTTAATTACTACATTATATCTTTTTGACATTTTCTGCTGACACTTGCATGAGATTCAGTATGAAGCTACAGCCAGTTTGGCTTCGTATAAATACTGGGAAAGATGGAAAATAGCTTGCCTGGCTTCGTCTAAAGGTACCAAATCACACAGGGACTTGTTTGCAACAAGCCTGTTTTGGGCAAATCAGTATGGTCAACTTTGGCTGCAGCAGGCCATCATATGCATTTAATGGAAAATGCGGTGTGACTCTGCACTTCACACTGAAAAGATGAATTATTTTTTTCTTCGAACAAACCCAAGAAAAATGTGACACATGGCGCAGGAGAGGAGCACCCACTCGACAATGTTTTTGCGGTTGCCACATTTCTAGCGATGTTTCTCTATGTGATCGGCCTCTAAGATATTATGTGTTTAATTAGTAACGTGCTGGTCCCCTAGGTTGGAAGTTAATATCGTCACTCCCCACTCCTTGCTATGTTGAGCCTGCTGCTTCACTTTGGAGAGTGACAAAGTCAGAGCATTACAGCCAAATACCGAAGCTCTACATGTTCAAGATTCACATAGTTATCCATTTACCAGTGTCAGTTCTGCAGTTATTAATCTTCTAAATATTGGCTCCAAATTCAGGGAATAAACGTGGATCAATATGACCTCACAATGGCTTGGTTGTTGTCAAAGAGAGCCAAAGAGGCCATTTGATAGATCCTATCATCATCATCTCAAGACACTTACACAGCAATCATCAGTCTATCCCCAAACCACCGACTCACCTGGCTCTTTGGCAGTGACATCTTTCATAACATGTCTGGCCATCTCAGACAGCTGTCCCTGGACCCTCTGCAACGAATTCTGCAGCGCAGCGATTTCTGCCCCGTGATTTCCACAGGTGACGTTCATCCGGTACATGCAGTCCCGCAGACCACCAACATGTCTTTCCATCCCATCTTTCAGCTCTTTGATGTTAGCGGAAATTCCATCTAACCTTCCACACACCTTTTCAAGTCTGGTCACTCGTCCATCAACAACGGAAATGCCATCAGAGACACCCTGTGTGTTCTGTCTACATTGACTCAGCTCGGATGACACCTGTTGACTGAGCGTATCAAGCTTGTCCTTCAGCTCATCCACCTTACGCCTGGTGTCATCTGCCTGACTATTGGGTCCAGCAATGACTGATGCCCAGTTGTCCCGTGATGGACTCCCAGTACCACTTTGCCCTGCACGGCAGCATGTAAAGTTCATTCTGTACAAATCCTGGTCATATTTTTTCAAGGAGTCACTTAGAGTGGTGACACCACTAGCCAGACCAAGCACATTATCTTGGAGATTAATCAATCCCTTCTGGAAGTCATCCATCGTCTGAACACGTCTCTCATTTGTGACTGTCTGCCTTTGAACTAGGTCTTCCAGTTGCCTGAGTTTCTGTGTGTTGGTACTCACATCTGTGTGAAGAACATCCAGGTCATTCCTATATCGACTCAAATCCTTCAAAATGTTTTCTAGAGTTTTTGGTGGTTGTGATGAACTCACTGCACCTACAGAAATTCCTGAACCTGAACATCCTGTAGAGCATAACTCTCCTACAGCATTGACCTTGTCATCCAAACCTTGGATGAGGAACTTATTGTTGTTGACTTCTGCCTGGATGGCATCCATAGAGTCACTAAACATCCCAGGGAAGGAGTTATTGCTCATTTCCACCAGCATGCTCGTAAACTGGTCCTCCATGGTGTTTAAGCGCACCTCCAGCAGCTGTCGCAGTGCTGCCACTTCCTCAGCAATTGTACGGGTCAGCTTCTCTTCAATATAGAAACAGTGAGTCTCTGCGTTTTGCTCTGTGATATTAATGCGTGCCTCCAGCTCTTCAATCAGTAGACCGAAATCATTGTCTTCCTGAGGTGCTGAGCTGAGGTGCGCCAGCTCATTGTCAATGCGGACATTCAGGATGCGGTGAGCCTCTGCGATACGGTCAATCTCTCGCCAGAGGTCTTTGTGGTCACTATGATCCTCCTCTGGTTTGGATAGCTCTGTCTGCCTCTGAGTTCGTACAGGTCCATCTGCAGCAGCCATATCCAGACGTAGTGCCCTTATCTCCTTTCTCAGATCAGCCTCCTTTGTATCAACCAGCTTGGTTAGGCTGACCAAACCTTGGTCACGGTTGTCTTCGCAGGTCTTCTGCAAGGTCTCGATCTTGTCATTGCATGAGCTTTGTAGCTTGGTCATGTGCTCCTCCACATTCTGGTCTAGCTCCTTCTTAAGCTTTTCAAATTTTCCATCAATGTAGGTTTGTATGACATCAAACTCCACTATGGCTGGAGTCTGGGATTGAGAGGCATCCATCAGGACACGGATCTGCCCCTCATGACTTGTCATGGTTCCTCTTAGGTCTTCCAAAGCTTCATCCTTGCTTTTCAGCGCATTGTTGATATCATCCAACCGGGCCTCTATTTTTTCTATAGCCTTGTCTCCAGCAAGCCCACCTCTAGTAGCCTGATGACCATCAAGCACTGCCGGGTTCTCCTCTGTGCCTGCAGCTGTGGCACTGTCTGGTGGATGTATGTTGTTGATAAGTGTCACCAGCATCTTCTTTGTGTCTTCCTGCAGGTCTGTGCGGAGGTTGTCGGTTAACCCTGTCAAAGCTGACTGAAGATCCAGGACTGTTTGAGACAATCGCTGAACTTCACCCTCCAGAAGCTGCACCTTATCCGTCCCACCATGCCTCATCTCATGGTGACCTGTCTCTCTCCGCTCTGGTCCTACGATCAGAGAATAACTGTTTAGATTTTTATGAATAAATGCTCCTCTTTAGGACACAAAAGTTGTTTGAATTACTTTTTCAGTGGTACAGAAAATGGTGTCTTACTCTGTGTGTGTCTGGTTGTATGTCCAGGATTTGGTGGTAGGTATGGCTGTATTCCCTGAACTCTTTGTGGGTCTGGAGGTGGTTTTAAATCTTTACAGTCTGGACCTTGGTATCCAGGACAGCATCTCCATTCTAACTCCGTGACTGTCTTGAAGGCAATCTTGTATGTGGGTCGAAATCGATTGTGGTATCTGTAAAAACCAGACAGTGAAATCAATACATTTTTTTCCAAATCTCAGAGAAATATGAATAAAAAACTGGAAACACTGAGCCTTTTTCTTGAGTGTTATTCACAGACTTCATCTTTGCTTCAGCTTCTCTGCCGTTCCCAAAAGACAAAACTGTTCCAGGGATATATGTTTTTATTGGGAGCTGTTGACTCCCACGATCACAAAACGCCTGTTTTATTGGACACTTTTTGAGCTTCTCTACTGTTCACTATCACATGAAAATTTCCACTTTCTGGCCAAGACAAACAACTCCCATAGAAACAATAGATGACATCACATCCCAGAAGACAGGGGTCATGTCACGCAGAACATCTGGAAAGTTGATGACTGAAACACTCATCTTTGCACATTTCCCGCATGTCACCCTCACTGATAACACCAGCCTGACAAATAGACAAAAGGAAACTGAAAAATAAAAATACCGTTTACAGCTGTAATCAACTATGAGTGCTGAAATCTCATCCGCACATGAGATAATATGAAACCGATACTGTACGTCATAACTTAGAAATGGAAAAACCCAAGCTGTCTGTCCTCACTGCCAGCTCCTTTTTGCCTTATGCAAAGAACTTGGAAATGTCTTCCTCTGACATAAGAATTATCTGTTTCCAGAAATCTTTTCCACAACACAGTGGCTCTTCTGCATGTGTGTGTGTGTGTGTGTGTGTGTGTGAGTGCATCACAGAGCTAAACCACAGATAGCTTGTGTTGTCTCAAAACAAAAATAATGACTCACAAAGGAAAATATATTAAATCGCAACACAGCGCTTCCAGTACAGAATTAATGGCCGCTGTTTCTCAGGAATTACTGGGGAAGGTACTCCCATTTACAAACAATCAATCACTACAGGAGACTCCACTTGAGGAGCAAATTGCTTTATCGATCTTAAGGGTTTTGTGTATTGACATGGACTTAAATCAAATTTTATATTACAGAATTTGTTATCAGATAAGTAAGGAGGGATTGAGATCATGTTTAGCCAGTTCTATAATACGCAAATGTGAATATCTGGATGATTTTAAATGTACTTTTGACTCTGATAATAAATGTTATGCACTGCATCACAACTGCTCAGCGACTAAATACAACTTAGATAAGATTACTTAAATGTGGCTTTGGACAACAATTCAAAACAGATGTCCTTTTTTTACAACACTCACGGAGGTGCGCAATTAGTTTTCCTTTTTAACACGAATGCAAGGTCAACGATTACAAACCCCAAAGACATAAATCCTGCAGTTTTGAGGAGGACATTTTAATCAGAGGAGAAAGATCTTCATTGACAGATTTTCTACGTATGCCAAGACAAACTGAATAAACAAACTCTCTTTGTTGTCATGACTGAATAAACTAAATAAACAAATTAATATGTGGCAGACCCTGCCACCTTTCTAGCTTCAAAAAGTGTTCTGGGGGACCCTAGTATCCTCTGTGAACAGATTGTTTATTAGTTATGGAAAATATTTCTGAGTTTGTATTACTACCTCGTTGATATTGTAAATATCTAAATTTCTGCATATTGAATTTCTTCTCCAAAACTACACAGCGCCCCTTTAAGAAGCTGGACCTGCACATTTCTGAGAATTTTGCTTAAAAAATGACTGAAACGAATAATCGACTATGAGAACAACTGGCAGTTCATTTTCTGTCAGTCGATATGTTGATTAATGGACTGGGTGATCACTGGTTGCTGTCGGCAGTTTGCCATAGCATGTTCCCTGGAAAGTCATTTCAGGTAAGATCCAATTTGTTTGTCTTTCAGCTATAGGGAAAGCTCAAATCTCCTTAAACTATTTCCTGTTTGACTCTTTGCCCTTTTCAGTGGGCTTTTTTTTCTTTTTTCAACTTGCTAGAAATGTCTGTGCTTTTGGTTCTGCCACTGGAGTTTCTTCAGCCACTGCGGATATTTCTGCCTCCAGGTCTCTCAGAGAAACACTTTGTACCTGGACTGCAGTCCATCTCATGCAACTAAACATGATGCGCCCTCAGCCACCCCTTCCCCCTCGCTCCCCCGGATGCTCACGTCACTTGTTGCTGGCAGTCGGGCTGGTAGGCTGGGCAGGGGGCCACTACGGGCTCCTGGAAGCTCTCCACACTCCCCTGCACGGCGCAGCTCACGTTCCTGCGCACCACATAGGCACACCAGTTCCTGAAGAGAGAGAGAGGCAGGGATATAAACAAGAGCTTCAGCATACCAGGAACTGTGACAAACATCTTAGTGGAAAAAACTGTGCGGATAGCTCTGGATTAGTTACGGAGCGTTTTAATGATCTGGGTAATAAAAAACATCAGAATCAGGTCGTTAAGCTTTACTTAGCTTTTCCATACAGGTTGCGTCATTTCACTGAGGTGTTTCTTCACTTGTTTTTTTTTCTCTCTCGTTTGGTTATTTTAGTTTATCAGTAGCAAATGCACTAATGGTCTGTTCCAGATGAGATACCGGACTAATCACTGGCATTCCAGCGTTTAACTAGCTCTTATCGCGTTTGGCAACATTGGCCACACCAGAGAGCCAAATTTAGACGTAGGCTGATAAAAAAGCACAGTGGACGTTATCAGGCTAAAAATGACCATAAGAGGATAAATGTGCGCCGATCCGAGGTCATTCCGATCAATGAGAAGTTTGGGCGTCATCGCGTTTTTGTTGGCAACTGCGCAACAAAAGCGCCCCGCGTGAACTTGTCAGGAGAAGCTGGGTGAACGCAGTCAGCGGTTATTATGACTTTCACAAGTTGCTCAAACTGTTCCCCAAACACGTAGATAAAAAAAACCAAACTTATTTCTTACCTATTCCTGTGTCTGTGCACCGCTCCGGTGTATGGAGACCCCTGGAACAAGTCATAAGATGAGGGAGACCCATAAGTGAAGTGAAAGTTCAGAAACAGTGCGAAAACTGTCCACCGCCAGTCCATCTCTCCATTCCTGTGATTCATACTTGACAGGCGCCTTAAAATAAATAGTCCTAACATAGAAGAAGAGAGAGAAAACAACCGTGCTGCTCTGTTATTACCAAGCGCACCAAAGTCACATTGCCCCAGCAGTGACTGGTCCAGCTCCAACAACTTTTGAGTTTGGGGAAGTCCAGATTCACTGCAACTCCCTTGGAATGACGTTCAGGGCCCACACCCTCCCCCCCAAAACACATTCAGATGATGAAAAAAACTCTCCACAGCCCTTTTTTTTTTTTTTAAAGGGGCTTTTGTTTGTGATAACGTCCTTTAATCAAGTTATGCATTTGATGATCCAAGCTGATGAGTTCTTTGTCTGCCAATAGCCCAAAAACTCACACCTCACTGATGAACATAACAGGATCAAGTCTCCTGAAGGCATCCTCCAAGTGTTGAATGAGCTCCTGTGCTGATGATATTCATAGCCTGGGATAACAGTAGTCATTTACATTCTGTCTGCCTTGTTAGTGAATGGAGGATATAGGCAGAATACATAGTGTGCAGTCTGTTGTGTTTTTTGTTTTTTTTTCTGCTGAGCAAACCCCTATTGTTTCAAGCCAAACTGAGAGGTGTCTTATGTGAAGGGGGGAAGACAGAAAGTAGCACATTAAGCTGCACAAGAGCTTCAATTCACAGCACTCGAGGCAGGAATTCATTGTCAGTGTGAAAGTGTGAGATGGGAGGAGAGTTTCCACACACGGTGGTGCTGTGAAAGTGTTTTTTTTTTTTCAGTGAGACAGCCTGAAGCACCCCCCCCCCCCCCCCCCCCCCCTTCGTCCTCCAGCGTTCCAGGGTGCTGCCACGGGCAATACTGTACCACTTTGATTTCCTGATGAGACAGGTGCTGTCAGTTAACACACATGAAAATGAAAGAAAAACAGAGAGGTAGAGGGGACGTAACCAAGGGAGATGACAGTTGAACAAAGGCAGGGAGAGAATGTGAAGTAATGATTCAGAAGAAGACGGATAAACACACCTGTGGACTCTTCTCTTACCCCCCAAAAATAACCTCTTACCATTGAACAAGCTCTCTGTCTGAGCTGCTGTCAGACCAGAGATAGCCCTTCCCAAAATAAGAATGCGCTCTTTCTTCGGGCAGTGAAGCACAGAGAGATGCTGTAAATCAGGGTTATGTAAGTGGATGATGTCTGCAGGGATTGGATTTTTCATTTTTTTAGTCAGGTAAACGTGACATCTCATGAATATCTTTCACCCCCGGAGGTCCTTTAATGACATTACTAACAGTTTCCTTTATTTCCTTCAGTTAAAGTCTAACCCGTCTAATACGGAAACATATGTTCAAGCAAACCTCGTGTGCTTTTTTGACAGTTTGTGGCAGTTTGTTTAGTCGCCATGAGAGGGCAGCACAGCAGCAGTAAAAGAGGCAGAAGCTCCTTGTAGTCATGGCAATTCCCTTTTCAGCAAGTGTCGGGGTGAGAGAGAGAAAAAGAACATTTCATTAGTGAGGCAATATGAGCACCTGAATTTTACATTTCTCCATCACCCTCACGACGCCACGCTCATATCAGTCATCTGTTTTGCGCACTCTGAATTCACCATCGCTTTTTAATTCCTAAACATTTCATGGAAGACATGCCTTTCGGGCTGAATCACCATCAGCAAACACTCTTTCTGTCCTCAGTTTTACAAAGCCACACAGCCTGTTGTTTTTCAGTGCTCTAACGTGATGTTGAGCAACGCGCCTCGCAACTACCCCTCCTGCATAGAATTAGAAAATAGTCGTCTTATTTAATTTGTGCCCCAACATTCAGGCAGGATGAGAGGTAGAAGATGAGTCGTGACTGAAGGGAAATGCACAGCCATTTCTTTCAGTTTAAAGAGAAAAAGGAAAAAAAAGAGAACCCACCGTGATTTCATCCATAAATCCAGGGGACGTTTCCCACCTCCCTCAGATCGATTTTTTATTTTTCAACTTTGCAGAAGTTGGAGGACTGATTGGAATTGGAATAGCCTGCATTGAGCCGGGGTGGATCCTTTTGCAGCACACAGGGAATTTGTCATTGAGACATGCATTTTTTTGCAAGGCCGCCCTTCACCAAGACTTGCTTTTGAATCCTTTAAATTCAGCATGCTCACACTGAACCTTGATCTTTATGTGACCTTGATCTTTATGTTAACTTATAATAAAGCCTCAAGGCTGCGACTGAAGCTACACAAAGCATGTTATTTTCATCAGAGAGGACCCGTTTTGAGCTGTATTGCGGACACACTGCTTCATATCAGCTGAATCAGATTACATTTATCCATGTTGGTACACTGTGGCTTTTTAAAGCTTGTTACCAGTAAACATGCTCTTATAAATAAAAGAAAAAAGCCAAACACCGGCTTTTTTTTTTTTTTTGTGTCACCAAGGGAGAGTCAGCCGTGCTGCAGAGATCGCTTTCATTTGGCAAGCAACAGCTATGCACCACGCACTTTACACCAGGATAGCGCTGCATTCACACTGGGTGACTCAGTGGGAGAGCCGAGGCATGGACACACACTGAGCAGGCAACACAGGTACTCCTCAAAGTGGGGTCAAGGGGCTGGCGGAGGGTGCTGCAGGGGGATTGTTACTTCAGTTTCCCTCCAGACGTGACCTTTTGATCACATATTCTGCTTTATTCACTCATTGCAAGACATTTTGTGAGCTTTATCGAATCAAAAACATTCTTATTGTAGAGCTTAAATTATCATCTACCTCCGAATCCCTCCTGAAGCAAAGATGCCGGGTTGTCACTTTTAGGTACAAACTATACTATACGAACACGCCCATATACACATTTTATAGTAAGATGAAGCAACTGAAGGCTCCCTGGCATGCTGTTACAGTCTCAGAGGCTTTTTGAATATATGTAAAGGAAGCAGAGAGGACGATACCTCAGAGGATCGACTCCACCAGTTTGTCTTCCATCATTATTTCACATTTATCCCTTTTTTTCCCAACTGTCTCTCCTCTCCTTTCTTGTTCTCTTCCCACACTAAAAAGAGAGTCTTGACAGAGACCGACTTGTATCGCTGTCACTTTGTAATAGTCGACTGATCGAAAATAGCTCCCTAATTAGTCGACCTTTCCATAATGGGTGACACTTGCATTTGCGGGCGCTTAGTCGGATTCATCTTTGTAGGTTAATAATTGGCATAACACTGTGAATGACCTCCTCTGGATCAGGTTGTAGGTTGGGTTTGTCTTGTTTTGCTCCAGGAAAACCATAATGGCTATGAATCGCTTGCAGCTTCATGATCAGAACATAAGATTAAGGGAAAAAGTTCAAACGAATGTCATGGCCAGAGACAGACAGGCAGACAGACTTGGAGACAAAGGGAGATAGAGTTGCCTGTTGTGGTCGTACACAAAGAAGACACACACAAACACACACACACAGACAGACACACATGCACACACCCCTCCACTCCAAGTCTGTCACACATGTGCATGGAGACACACACAGCGGATTAGGAAAGCTGATTTATTGGCTGTAAAATGTTAATATAGCTATAAGCCGCGCTCATGAATTGTTAATTAAGGCCGTGACAGACTCGTCACCTAAAATGTTAATGAGGTGAGATTGCGTCGGGGCCGAGAGGTCTCTGTGAGCCACGGAGCAAATACAACAGATGAGCTGAATCCACCAGACACCCCCACCTGCTATAATAAGAAACGCTGAGGGCACCTGAGACGGGTCGTGCCCATTCGGCCATAGCGTAATTAAATTAAGGAACGGCGGTGTGTGAATTTACCCGATGTGATTGTGAGAGGAAATGATAGATACGGTCCATTTTTATCCTCACCCAGCCTATATCGGTACTGTCTTGTTCCAAGTGACTCATCGGTGGTACAGCTGTTCTTATCTCTACTCCTCTATGAACTTCTCTGTGTCTCTATTGATACTATTTAATGATAATGGCAATGTTTTCTTGATTTATTTAAGGATGATAAACAATCCAAACACATTTTTAGTTTGGGGTTGAGTTTGCCTGAAATGAGTATCTGTCTGATTTGATCAAGTAAAATGTATCAGTATCTGCTTGTGATGAAGGACAATCCTCATTGGGTAGCTCGCTAAGTTCATTCATTCAAGTTTATATATATAAAAAACTTGTTCTGGAAATAGCTCTTACTCTTAAAGTGAAACTCTCACCAAAAAGCAACCGAGGCTTTATTTGGGATTGAATATGAGTCAAACCTTCGTGTGAAAGCATATATCCGACAAAAGAGGCACTTTTAAGATTTACCGTAGTTTCGGTTTTGGGCACATTAATTTTGAACGGGAGTGCATGGGGCAAGACATGCTAGCATCAAAATCGCTATTTTTAGAACACTAAGAAGGCGCGACACAACATGAAACTTTGCTCGTAGCATCACTAGGGTCTCTACTCATGAACAAGAGCATTGAGAACATTGTTTGTGTACACAGAGTTTATGAAAAAGAAGGTTTTTGAACTACTCACGTTAGCTGCTGCGCTCCTGTGCGTCGCGTCATGCCAGACAAAAAGTGTTGATCCCCGAGTGCGACCTGACAGGCAGGAGAGTAATGGTGAACCGCTCCTCAAGCGTGCCTGTCAGGTCGCACTCGGGGATAGAGCAAAGTTTCATGTTGTGTCGTGCCTTCTTAGTGTTCTAAAAATAGCGATTTTGATGCTAGCATGTCTTGCCCCATGCACTCCCTTTCAAAATTAACGTGCCCAAAACCGAAACTACGGTAAATCTTAAAAGTGCCTCTTTCGTCGTAATTATGCTTTCACACGAAGGTTTGACTTTTTGGCGAGAGTTTGCGCTTTAAGACTGTGTTTCCGTCACACTGGCTATTTTTAACGAGACCTCGGGGTAACATTCAGGTGTGTTTGTACCATTCAAAACAAGTATTTTAATCAAAATTTGACCCAAACTGAGTGTTTTTTCTCCCTTAACCAAACCAGAGCATCACAAGATAAAATTTTACCTGAAGACGCGCAAAGTTGCAGCACATCCGAAGTTTACAGAAGCCCGCATTGCTAACATTTGTTATGGCGGCTAGGTTGGTCAAAACTACCCAATTGTTATTCAAGCCTCGCCATTTTCAGAGTACGTTGATTGCGCAGATAGTGAAAGTGGTGTACTTGCTCATATTTGACTTGCCATGCCTCTGGTGTAGCTAGTACCACTAACAGTGGCTTGTTTCCATGTCGGTGTGGCAGCAAGCCGTACTATAATACACCTGTGTTAAGTCAAAGTCGGAACTACTTCGTACAAAACACACCGTACTAATCTATCTTTTCATAAGCGAGCTAGCCTGCTGAAAATGCGGTCACGTGGCCTCAGAATGACATTTTGGAAGAATAGTGTGCAACAGGAATGATTCACAGGAAACCAACACTGGTGCTGGAGATAATCCTGCTGAGCTTGGCTTTGAGGAGGTATCCAGACTTCCTGTGCTATAATGGCTTCATTAACAACTCAACATGGCTTTTGTCGCTGTCAAGAGAAATGACCACAATCGCATTTCACACCACACTCCTCACTCCTTTATCATTTCCAGTAAAAGAAATGTGATTATGTGACTGATTGTTGCTTCGTATCGCAATTACATTTAAACGGCTGAGCTCTTGTTCACTCAGCCTCGCTCGGTGGCTGCATTAAGCTTGTTTCCTGTACTGATGGTCAACTTCTGCTTATCAGCGCTACAGAACTTTTTTCTTGACAAGAGACCGTCTGCTCTGAGCCATGACTTTGTGACTGCGTGATGCGTAAGTGAATAATCTGCTGCATGGCGGACGTGTCATGATAGGATTTTCCCCAGCAGAAGCTGAAGGTGTTTTTTCCGGGAAATGGCCACATGGCTTAAGGCAAAAGTCAGACAAGAGCAACCCTGCCGGTCTGCACTAATATTAGATGAGTGGACTGAGTGGACTCGACATATGCGATCAAAACGCATCAGTGAAATGTGTCAAAATGCAGGACTGTCAAACACAGGTCAGTGATAGCAGTGCAAACTGTTCTGATTTTGTTTTATGCTTGTTATAAAGAAAAGGACATAAAGGACATAACACATTGAAATGGTGGAGAGTTCTGCCTCCTTGAAAAACCACCCTTTGGGGGGCCCGAACTCTTCGCTCTAACCCTCAATCCGAACGTGATTCGGAACACCCTTCCTCGAGGTGTGGACGTACACACGGGGCCGTGGTCCCATCCACACCACAAAAACTGCTCAGGAATGACACAAGGAACATGACAAAGAGCTCGGAGTGTCAGCCTGGCCTCCAAATTCCCTAGTTTCAAGTCCGTGCCAACGTGGATCAGATTTGGTTGTAGCCGTCGAGAGCAGTTTCTCTACTGCATCATTAGCTTTGGGGGAATCACTGTCCAGGACACAGAACAGGCACAGGATTTTGAGATGAAACAGAATAAGCATAGGGTTATTTTCTACACATGAGTTAGTTTAAGTTGTTTGAGCTCTGCAGTATGAGTCAGTCAGCCGGTCTAGTTTTTGGTAAATGCTCTGTTCATGTAAGTGTCTGAGTGATGGCATAGAAAGTTCCCAATACGCTTTTAAGCGCTTAGTTAAGAACTACGTTTGTAACCAGCATTACCCAGCATACACTGGGCCAAACCCTGAGAATTTAATGAAAAGACTTAAATAATGTACGACACTCACTTGTTTTGTCTTCCGTTGCAGTGATCTGAAGAAGGGATGAGTTCAGGGCCGGTACGTATGGAAGGAAGGAAGGAGAACAGCGACCAAAAGTTTTTTCATTATGAACTTGTGAAGACTCTACAAAGACAGTTTAGAAAACAGGTTTCATAACCCTTTATTGAACGAAGCCTTACCATGGATTGGAAGTGGAAATAACAGAATGAAACTCTCCAACTCAAAGTGGAGTCATAATGATGTTTGCTTTAGGTGAGTTTATCAAGTTCACACTCTTTGACACAGAGGAGAGCTGACGGTCTTCTCTTCCCACATGAATACCTGTGATTCCTTTAAGACATGTCTTCAACGTCTCAAAGAGTTTTTTTCAATAAAGAAGCACTTTAACCTCAGCCTTCAAGTCTCGTCCTGTAGACTTACTCCTTTCAGTTAATTTTTCAAATGTCTTTGTATTCACCTCTTTGTCAGTCAGTTGCGTGCCTCCGCTCTAACATAATTTAGTCAAGGACTGCACTGAATCACATGCAAGTGATGTAACCCTCTTTCAGATTTTGTCCTTTTGGTTGCTCAGAGCGAACAAACACTTCTTTGTCGCGTCTGGGCTCTGCGTAGAAGTGTGAAATAGTAAGTAACCCTGAGCTTTGCTTGAATGCCCACAGCGTTTGTTGGAAAAAGGGTACATATTTCCAAAAAATAATCTGACGCTCTTTCTGAAGTTTCACTTTCGCCTCAAACTTTAGTGTGAATTCTTCTTGTGCGCAAGTTGCCTTTAGGACATGAAGCGTTCTTTAAAAGGATGGAAGTATTGATTTAAGGTTGATGAATAGTTAATTTATGATAATACAGAGATAAATTCGTCATTGTTTCCAGTGACGCCAGCAGATATTGATTTACGACTTTATGCTGCAGTATGACTCAGAATGATGTAAATGTTTGTTTTTTTTTGTGTGATGCGTGTATGGTGGGTGGGGCCGGGGGTTGATGATGTCAGCACAACATCAGACGGGACCTGCAAGGCTGTGAGTTAATTGACCCACTCTGTAACCTCCCACTCCCTTTGCTGTACATATTCCCCCCAGCGTCCCTACTCTCCCTCCCACAATGTGTGCCCCTGTTGTGTGCAGTGTTTTCACTCCGTGCCAAAGCACCCAGCAGAGACTCGCACAAAAGAAGTTGTCCCTTTAAAAACAGACTGACAATTCTCCGCTCTCTGTTCTTCAGCGAGGCACGGCGTGAGGAGAAAAGGGGGGGGAAAAAATGCAGATCACCAGTGGTCTCTGATCCATATTGGTCTCAATGTAATTGATTTCCTGCTGTGTGGAATCTGTCTCTCTGAATCACAGAACAAACGTTGACTGAATAGTTGAAAGGGCAGAGAAAATCTGGGCTTTTCTTTCACAGCTCTGTCTATATCTTTTTTTTTTTTTTTTTATCCCTGTCAAATACGCAGGCAAAGTACAGCACACACGGCTTCTCATGGCTTTATCACTTTGGCTGTCTCTGTGGTGAAGCTGGTGAATAATTAATGTTTTTAGTACGCAGCTGCATCTTTCCGCACAAATTGTTCGGGCTGGGCAATCTGGACTTGTTGTTATTACCTCTTTTGGGTGTCTTGAAGTCTTCATTCCCACCAATCCCACTCTTTATTCAAACCTTGTCTTTACTCCCGTTTATCAACAAGGCTGCATGGACAGCGATCCGTGGAGGTGACCTCCATTGTCGGGTGTTAATGATGTGACTCTGACTGCCGACTGGAGCTGGAGACTGAGCGTTACTTTACTTCATGAATGTAACATTATCGAGATAGAGAGAGCTGGAGTCTCCGTTGAGTGCCGAGTTCAGTGAGATGATGGCGTCTTAGAAAAAAAGGTCTTCTCTTCGGTCAATTTGAACATTGTTGGAAACATTCACGGCAATTTAAGTACAAAACTCAACAAACCAATACATAAAAAGTGCTAGCTGATTTATATCTTCTCTCACTTATGAGATGTCAGAAACACTTTCATTAAAACATAAAATGATATTAAATGAATAGCAGGGCTTTACGTTCCCTTTTTTTGCACATATGACCGGTGGTAAACGGGTTCAAAGTTTTGTAGCACAGACAACAAAACTGTACCACAACAAAACAGCCTAAGGTAAACCTACTGTCATTTGAGACAATTCAAATTCTGTGTCGGGACTTTAAAAAGTCATTCATGGGGTGCGATAGAGAGGCTTCGTGTCAAGCGTCTGTGTTGTCACTGCACGGCATTTTTATAAACACATCTATCACCCACATCCAGACGCTGTCTAACTGTCACACAATAGACTACGGCTACAGTGACGTGCTATCAATTCAGCTCACCCAAACACAGCATGAAGCTACATTACTGTGGTAATTTGATCCGGTGTGAGAGAGCAGAGATGCAAACTTTACAGTGCAACATCGAACTACATCACCATAAACCATACTGCTCGTCCAATAGCTCATGTATACAGTTAATATAGCACCCAGCACAACAAGCTGTTTGAAATTGATTATAAAGGGTCACTGTCCTGTTTCTTTTTGAGTTCCGTGTCACACCGAGAGCAAAGAAGGTGGACCCAAATGCAATAAACCACGGGAACAGGTTAACTGATCAGGCAAACACAACAGACCCGCTGGACTAATGACTGGACTTAAGTACAAACTAAAGCAATGGGGTGCAGGTGGAAATAAACACAAGTAGGGGGAAAGAGCAGAGGTAACGAGAGAGCAGGGAGGAGCTGATGAGCTGGGAGCAGGGCAGTGATGGATGACGGGTGTGGAGGAAAAAAATCAGACTGGGGAGGAACACAGGTAAGCGCGAGAAAGGGACGGGAAAACAGACAAAGACAGGAGGTGGAAAATAACGCATGATCCTCTGTGGGTAAAAAGATCCACATATGGATTCCCTGAACATGGACAGTTGTCCATCCAAATCAAGGTTTCAGTTACTGAGCCCACAGAGATTCACCGTGTCACTGAGCACTTTGGGGATGATGGTGGATCAGCAGTGACGTGTTCTCCCAACAGTTTCTTCTATCAGACACAACACATTCAGAAAACAGCGACCTGCCGTATTTTTTAAAAAAAATTTTGGCATAGACACCTTTATTAAGCAGTAGACAGATAGGAAACATGGGAGCGTGGCACCACTCTTGAAGATACTCATCGTTCTGATAGTCAGACAATTATGAAGAAAAATCATGGAATTTCCCTTTAATGTAAAGTCTTCAACTCAACTTCAGAATACCTCACCCGTTGTCGTTGTTGTTGCTCGAAAGCCGCAGCATCTTTCAGAGTTGTGCATCAGCAAAGACTTTAGGTGCCAGAAAACTCCTCGGAGTGCAGGTGCTGCTGGCAGTAAAGGCTCATCTGTAACACTGGAGACAGTGATTAGAGAGAGGGAATCAATAATACATGGTAAGGGACGGCTAATGTACCACAGGGACTGTCAGACAGACAACGACGTCTCGGATACCCAGCCTGCCGCCTCATATCCGCTGGTTCTAACACACAAAGCCAGACGGAGCGAGCACACGAGGTATGAAAAGCAACAGGGGAAATAAAATCTGGGGAAGAGAAAGGTTAGACAAATAGAGATAAAAGAGTTTGAAAGCAGAGAAAAAAAGGACGTAGAGGTTAATCAAAAAGAAACTGAAAAGTGAAGAGACCCGAATTTCAAATCATGTCTGAAACATGAATCACTTCCTTAAATCCGCAGCTCGCATGATTGCAAAGGAATTTGTTTGACAGGAAACAGCAACACAACAAGGTTATAACAGAACCCTGTGCTCAAAAGAGGGCCCTTCATCCTCACACCAACATGATGTTTCAAAAATCAATACGGGGCTGTGAAACTGGCCAAAATGAAATAAGTGTGGAAGCTATCCGGGAAACAAGATTGGCAGGCAGACAGGAGCATGCCATCGGTCTCAGGGGACGGACGCTCGCCAAGCGGTCTCTCATCCAGAGAGATTGGGGTTAATGCCTCCTCTGCATTAGCATGCTAGCACCACGCCAGCCAGCTGACCTCAGCCACAGAAAAACTGGATGAATCAACACACACACAAACACACACACACACACACACACACACACACGAGAAGATGAGAGAATGATGATCTAATTAATCAGTGATTGGAACAACTGCATGCTTCCTCTTTTGAATGCCACCCAGCCCCGCACACACACATAGTCTACTCCTGCCCCCACTCTGCTCCCTCTTCATTACACCCCCACCTCTCCGTCTCATTTCCAGGACTTGCTCGTCATTAGGCCTCAAACACAAACACGCAAACACGGTTTACAGATTCAGACAGTACGATATTTGCCCCGCACACGCTTCTGTCTGAATACAACCTTATCACTGAACTGACTCTCCAGAAGCAGCCTCGTGCACCTCGAAGCCACAGGTCGCTCGTTTACTGCTTGACCGGCTCTCCCATTCACCGCTGCTGCATGTGACCACCTGTTTCTCATGACAAAAACGTGACTCGCAACATCCAAAGTTTGCATGTTTTGTCTGAAGTGTGTCTGAATGCGGCGTTTAGCAGTGGAATGTCTATCATTTCATGGAGGACAAAGGCGATGGCATTGAGAAGGATGGGAGTCGAGAGCCGCGTGTGCTGAGGTAATAGCGAAAGCGTTGCCACGGAGACGCAGGTGAAATAGCTGAAATGTGTTGACTTTCAACCTCAACTTCGACGCCGCTGATGTGAAGCTGAAAAGACATGGAAAGCTGATTTCTCTTTTGTATTCAGCTAACTATTGAGAGAGGAGTGGGCCAGTGTTTTGTGTCTCTATTTAATGAATTCAGCCCATAGAAAACGCTCAATGCCAATACCTTCGTGACGGGAGTTTTATAACAGCAATGTTTCAGAAAGTAGGGAACATAGAGAGGAGCAGACGTGAGGTAAAGTGAGCGTGCAGGAACTCTGACGGACCAACAAATTACATACAGAGAAGATGTTTTTCTTTTAATACGAAGGCAGCAACAAACAGTTTTCATCAGTTGATTAATTCACTTGACTAAAAAATGTCAGATTAATGTTGATCAATTCAATTCTCGATACTTGATCGATATCTGTAGTCACAATTCTTTAAAAACTGTGTTTAAGAGACTCTTATTCAAATGTTGATGATGTATCGTGTATGTATAGCAATGTTCAAACCCAGAGAAATCCACAAGTTCACTCAAAGTAATGGTGTGTTTCATTTGGTCGCCTTACTTCACAATAGGGAAATCGGCTAAATCAGAGCAGAATCCCACTCCTGGTGTTTATTCGTCTGGAGGGTTCGGCTGTGCTTCCCCTCGCTCTTGTTTTGTTTTAATAGAGCCCCCCCTAGTGGCAGACATTACATATTGCATGTTTAAAATTTGCGGTATGTAGTTTTCTCTAAATAGAAAGAAGAGAGAGAGAGAAAGATCTTTCTTAACTGACTTTTTTTTTGCCTAAACAAACTAATTCAACAAACACTCTTTGTTTCCATGACTGAATAAACAAACTGACCTTAAAGGACACAGTTTCATACTGTTTAATTTGTTTATATGTAACGGACCCTGCCACCTCGATAGCTTCAAACAGTATTCTGGGGACCTTATTTTCCTCTGAGAACAGCTTGTTTATTCAGCTATGGAAAAAACAAATATTTCCAAGTTTGTATTATTATCTCATTAAAATGTTTCAATATTAATATTCTGTCTCTGATTTTCATCTCCAAGACTACATAGTGCCCCTTTAACAGCTTATAATGGTTCATTCTGTGCCACCTGATTTTTAATGATACGCCGTTTCAACTTTCCTTCATTGGATTTATTTTTATGTCCTTGTATTGGAGTCAACTTGAACAGAGGGAAGCGTGACAAGCCCGGGCGCATCTCCCCGACTTAAAGTGATTATGGCTCGTGAGTAACACCGTAGCAAGCGTGTAAGGTTGTCACAAACCGGCTGACTGGCACCACCTCAAACGCTCATTCACACTCCCGTCACCAGGCGCCCTCTCGGCTGGGTCCTATGATTCATCATCTCCCAGGCGAGGGAGGTTAAACTGTGAAAGGACGTTTGTCTGTGTCAGAGAGGATTCCCCCTGAACAGCCTCCGCCGAGCCTATGATGACATTTTCATTTGACCCACGGACACCATCCCTGTAATGAGAAGCCATCTCAAAGCAATCTCCTAAAATAGAAAGGAATTTCAATTTGAGGACGTCTATATTGATATGCAAAATATTTCAGTCTTTCATTTATAACGGTTGGGATACACTGCCGAGTGGAAGCTATGAGATGATGCCTCAGACTGGTTTGATCTGTGCGTGCCAGAGTAAAACTATGTTAACGAGGATGGACTGAGAGAGGGCATTTTGAAAAGGAGGAAAAATATCAATCTGACTTTCAATTTTCTTTAAGATGTGTATGAAATGGATTTCTCCTCCAGGGTGTTTCAAACCCGAATCATTTATGTTTTCCCCATAATTGGTGGACAAGAAACCACAGCGCACCTTCAAGTTCATGAATCTGTTTTGCAGTAAGGAAGTGTTAGAAATAGGTATTTCTATGAAGTGTCACGCAACACCTCTGGTCTGAATACAATGCTGTTTTTCCCTTACCATCCTGTACTCACCAGACAAACAAATAGGTTGTTGATGCAAGCAGCTTATTCCTAGTGGTCGTGGTCATTGTTCTTCTGGAATTTATTTAAGTTATTATTGTTCTTCCGTACGTTTTTCGTCCGGCTTCTCCTCCTACAAATTTTGAGCTACAGAAACCATCCAATCAAAATATTCAGCTCTTTAGGGACATTACTTCTTGTACTTTTTATCTATCTAGGATACTTTTTAGAACTTACTTTTTCCGAATGAGGAACAAGAATCTGTACATAAAAAAGACACACAAAACAATTAAGTAATCAAATTATAAAAAAATGTGTTTTAGTTATATTGTGAAGGTTTACTTTACTTGATTACTGATATGATATGTCTTCATGATAACTATGTGGTTTCTGCAGACAAGTGCTTCACTTTGTCTTGGACGTGGAGGGCAGAGATGGGACCAAGTCACATATGTGCAAGTCTCAAGTAAGTCTCAAGTCTTAACCTTCAAGTCTCAAGTAAGTCCCAAGTCATATTTTCTTGGTCAAGTCAAGTCAAGTCAAGTCACAGGTTATATCAAGTCGAGTCAAGTCCTGTACTAGGTCAAGTCAAGTCACCTTATAATTGCAATTTAACCTGCAGAATCTGATCTTAATAAAGTGAAAAGACAAGATATAAGTAACTGTCAGTAAAAATCAATGGCCAACGTGTCCAACCTGTTTAAAAAATGAGAATACTTTGGATTTGCATTGTAATTACTGATATTCAGTAAAATACATAATGGAATCAAACAAAACAGTTTTTAACTAGGGGTTACTTCATTTTAAAATACTATTTATTTCATGTACTGTTTGAACATATGTATTCCATTTTAAATTATATTTACTTACTTTGCTAAATTTTAAAACCATATTTGTGTCATGATCTGTTTTTAAGCAGCATCTACTTTATTTACTAGTGTTTTAGCTTGTAGTAATTACTCAATTTTAAGACAATTGCTTCATTTAGTCCATCTCAAACAGTATTCATTCAACTTCACAACCTTAGTTACTACTACTACTCAGTGATGTGCACAAGGGGGGGGGCAGTCGCCCCTCCTCGTGGCCCAATTGTTGACAAACGCGCGCTAAAGTGCCCTCCTAGGAGCCAAAACGCGTGCTAAAGTGCCCTCCTGGGAGCTAACATGTGCGCTAAAGTGCCCTCTTGGGAGCCAAAAAAGCGTGCCAAAGTGCCCTCTTGGTTGGCAAAACACACTAAACTGCCCTCTTGGGAGCCAAAACACGCGCTAAAGTGCCCTCTTGGGAACCAAAACGCGCGCTAAAGTGCCCTTCTTTTCGCCCCTGCCCTTCAAAAAGTCTGTGCACGCCACTGCTACTACTACTACTATTTTTAAGTGATTTCATCGCTGCAATATTTACTTTGCAGGGATGACCCCCGCCTGCACACGCGCGCGCACACACACACACAGAGGTAGCAACCAAAATCACACAGGCGGCCAGCCGTTGCTTAAGATAGGCAGGGAAAACACTGGGTAATGATTCGGTGTTGGCGGGCTGGTATGTTATTTAGCTCATGTTGTTGCTCGTTCGTAAAACGTACAGCCAGTCTTGTGATAATCCGGTCGGAAGGTTCACTCACGTTGTCTGGGGTTGTTGTTGGCAAATTAAAAACAAGAAGTTCCACCAAACCATCCCTCCCCACCCCCACCTCCGTATCATATCAAGCTAAAGTTAGCTAACTACTACTACTACTTAGCTAATTGACAAGCACTTACTGGGCAGAATGGCTCTTCAAATGACGAACAAAGTTTGAAGTTGTCGCTTGGCTGTCCAAGATGTTTATGTCGCATGTCTTGCACTGTGCTGTGCGTCTTTTGCCGTCAAAATCGTAATTCCGAAAGCCGAAGACGATGACTCTCAGCACCCCTCCCGCTAGTGATGGGAACGAGACCGCATATGTTGAGACCGAGTCAAGACCGAGTCTTTTAGGTGGCAAGACCAAGTCGAGACTGAGTCTTTAAGGAGTCGAGACCGCATCGAGACCGATCAAAAAGAGCAGATTTGTTTTTCTTTGCTATTTCACTGTTCAACCCACTCCAGAAGAATAACGTTAACTGCTGTGTGCAGTGTGTGCGTGTGTGACGTTGGGGCAAACATTGTATCAATATCTTTCAAAATCGTCCTTTGATGGTGGTATGATATGGTTATAATAAACGGATATATTCATGTATGTTCAAAATGTATCTGAAATTAAACAAATAAAATTCCAAATCTGAAAAGTTTATTGTAAAACAACTGTCACAGTGGCATGACATATGACATTCAAATCAAACAGCATTTTTGTAGCAACATAAATAGCACCAAAGAAATTACTAAAATTCAAATAGTCTGCTGACCTGCAATAGGTTTTATCTTTTTCTTTGGTGGCATTTTTGCGTTCTCCTTTTCCTGCTTACTCGAGAAAAAACTGGATCTCGTTGGAAGCGCGATGTATGCACAGATGAAGTTTGGGCAAAATGGTGGCTGCCATTCAATGTAGTTTTCATCACCACCACCGGATTATGTTTTATTTATTTCATTACAGCACGTCCCCTAAACGTTAAAACGTAATCGACACGAATGAGCAAAAGAACAATGAACAATTTTGGGATCGGGTGGGGGGAATGATAAATGACACTTAAATATTAAATCTGTGTCTATAATAACCACACCCTGACATGTAAATGTGACATCTGTCTTGATTCGTTTAATTAAAATATAATATAATATTTATAATAGAAGCCTACTGCAACTGCACTTTTTTACTTTTTTTTTATGTTATTTTATACATTATCATATTTTATAATGTTCTGTCATGGACTACATCACTCATCGCGTATCAGGAGTAATCAACGTCTATAATCATCAGAGAACATTACAGACGTTGTTTTTGATTGCTCTACGTTTCCAGAGAATTCACAGAGAAACTGGAGATGTTTGTGGCATTTTCATCCCGGATTTTTGTGAGGGGGGAATTAAACGCCTGTCCCAAATAAACGCCTGGTCTGTTAAGTGATTGAGACAATTAAACGCCCGGATATTATTTGGTATTTTATGGTAGATCCCGCCTCATCAGCACGAGCTGAACAATAAATCTAACTTAGCAAGAGAGGCGGGACTTAAGGCAGAACAGCCAATCATCAGCCGGTCAGTCCCAAAGCCGGTGTCATGTTTGAAGCAGCAACAGGAGAGGGAGGAGAGAGAAGGCAGCTGCAGCGAGTGCAGAGAGCGGCTGGAGAAAGTGACTCCTGCCGCAGTAAGCAAAAAGTGTGGGTGTTGAACCCTCTCACCAGGAAACACTGCATGAAAAGTGGGATTTTCGTCAGTATGCGGCACTGTAGATTGACGTGGAATTTCAGGTTTGCGGCAATTTGCAGGCAACACTGAAAACTGCCGTGAATTGTCGGAAATTGACGTGGGCCTTGCTTGGCAGTTGTCCCCCCATGACCCCCCTCCCCCTGATTCTAGGGAGGCTTTAACATGTAAATGAAAATGCTGTGAGCTATACAAATGCAAATCAGGGTAGCAGGGGGAGTTTTACCCCAGGTGATCTTTTTCTAAAAGGTGTTAACTTCATTTTAAGAAAATCTCTGGTATAAATAGATGAGGCTCAGTATTGCCCAATTATAGACCCTTATATTTTAGCTTGAATGGATTTATTTAATGAAAGTATGCTAGATTAATTACTGTGTATGTCATTAGCAATGGCCAATGTTATGTAAAAAAGGTTATTTATTCTTTTCTCTCTCTCTCTCTCTCCTGGGAACAAGTTAAAGATAAAACACCAGTTGTTAAGAAGTTAAAATTTGCATGAAATATTTTGAGATAACCAAGATATTAAAATATATATATATATAAAAAAAAAGCATTTCTATAATTTCATGGGTTCTGAATGTTTTAAAAGCAGTTGAAAAGTAATTCTTATTGCGTGTGAGAGTTCATGACCTGTAAGAGTTTTTACACTTCCGGGTTGACCGGAGCGTGAGTGACGAGGAAGAAGGAGCGGAGAGTTAATGGCGTCGAGCAGCTGACAGAGGACTGTGTGTCTCGTCAGTGTCGTGTTTTCTCACTAACAGACTGTGAACTGTTGTCGGACGACGTGCTGTGAGTGTGTGAGTTGGACTCTCCATCGCAGTCGAAGTGTTTGTGTTTTATTGGACACGAAGCAAGTTCGGCTAAGCTAGCTAGCAGGAGCTAAGATAGCTAGCAGGAGCTAGGCTAGCGGCCCGGCCATTGTCGAGAGGAGGCCTGCGCGGACGGGAGGAGCTTTGCCGGGTCGCCACGAAGAATGTTGCCGACGGACGGAGCTTCGCTGCCGCAGAGGGACACGGAGGTTTATCGCTGCGGGCATTTTGTTTTCACAGACTAACCTCGCCTCATAACAAGGCCGCGACCTCCTGTTAGCTCGGAGCCACGTCTGCAAGTCCAGATTTACACGATGCCGATAATGACGCCATTATGTGTAAGTAACTGTTACTGTTTTCTACCTCACGTAATTTTACTGTGACTTACGTTTCTTTATTCATACCAGTCTTTTTAATTATTTTCCAGCTGCCTGTAAGACATTACGAGACAGTACGCAGGACAACAAACAACCAGATCTTCCATCGCAGGCTGAAGCTGTGAGGAGTTCAGCTCGGAGTCGATCGAGGACAAAGAGGGAAAGATTTATTAGATTAGATCCGTTTTTGGTCAATGTGACTATTATTCTAATAAATAATAGATGTGTTGTGTCCATACGCAGTGCATCGCGCAGTACTGATCGTCTTTATTGATTGTTTTTACAGCTGCTGGAAGCGAGCCAGAGTGCTAGGTGAGGCTTTGGCTACCTTTGGAAGTGCGCCGCCATGGACCTGATGTCTGAGGAGGAAGACGGCACAAGATGGCGGGTGTCTGGATGAATTGTGCGACCTCCGTCCTTTCGCAGCCGGGAGCTCACCGAGCTCTGTGCCACACTGCTGTCACATGAGAGGCGATTCCGAAGTAGCAGCGCACCACAGACGTCTGCAAAAACAGACACTTCGCGGTGCTGTAGGATTTGGGCCTCTTGTGAGCTTCCCATTTGTTGTGTGGGCAAATTATGCTTTGTACATGCTGTGTGTTTGTGTTTGTGCTAATTATAAACTCTTTGAATAAACAAGCTGCCTTCCGTGTGGCTAAATGTTCCCTTTCCTCAGTAAATCAGTCATCATTGATGCATATCATAAATCTAAATGAATGATAGAATCAGAGAGAGAGAGAGAGAGAGGAGGAGAGGAGGGATGATAGAAGCGAGAGGAGAGAGATGTAGAGGAGAGAGGAGATATTATATATATATATGATAGATATATATTATATAATATATATTATATAATAATATATATTATATATATATAGGATATATATATATATTATATATATATATAGTATATATATATATATATATATAGTATATATATATAATATATATACCTATATATATATCTATATATATATATATACTATATATATATATATATATATATAATATAATATATAATATATATATATAATATTATATATATATATATATATATATATATATATATATATATATATATATATATATATATATATATTCCCACCGGGGTTTACATTTATAATGACCCAGGGTGACCAATCACGAGTGATTTTGCTTGTTTGAGTAGTGGTTTCATCCAATACTGAGTGAGGATATTCAAGCCAGCCCACACATTCTCTGGCCAGGCGTGGTTTCGCTGCTATTCATATGCAAATTGGAGGCGTTTGCACCACCGGGAGCTCCGCTGACGTCATGGTTCGTTTCCGACAATTTTCGGCACAGACAAACGCCACGTTCACAGCCTGTAAATTGTCGTTAACTGCCGAAATTAGGGAGATTTTCGGGCGTTTACGGGGCCGAAAATCCCACTTTTCATGCAGTGAAAAGTGTGGGTGTTAAAACACACACATCCCCCACGGGGGCGACGCCCCTGGTTGAAAGGAAATCAGCGGTGACAGGCTAGTTGTTTTGGTAGCGGCTAAATTAGCATGTCGCGATACTTTGTACAGGGGATCACGTCTGCGCCGAGTAGATGCGCAGAGGATTAAATAGCGATTGTCCGGTGTGCTAACAACAAGGTCTCTTTTGCCAGTTACTTGAGTTACTGTGATTAAACACGAGTTGTTTAATGTTCACAATGTATCGTTTTTCATGGGAAAAATGAGGTGCGTCCCCGGGACGCATGGATAGTTTGTTTAGTGAATCCTTTCAGATTTTGGTCTCGGTCTAAAATTACGAGTCCCCCTCCTTCCAATGAAGGACGAGACCGAGTCAAGACCGAGTATTTTTGCTTTGGAGACCGAGACGAGACCAAGTAAGCAAAAAATGGTCTCGAGACCGGTCTCGAGTCCAAGACCGGACTCGAGTACTACAACACTACCTCCCGCTGCCATGTTGATGCAGATCTGATATTAGAGGGCGGGTTTCTCAAATAAACACATAAGGTATGCAGAGAGGGCATGATTGATTGACAGGGTAGTGATCCAATCATGACAACGCCATTCTCAGCCTGCGCTCCTAACCGGGTAATTTATATTCAAACTGAAATCATGAACTGAATAACACTCAAGTCATTCAAGTCATTGTGTCCCAAGTCAAGTCAAGTCCCGAGTCATTAACTTCCAAGTCCGAGTCGAGTCTCAAGTCTTTTATTTATTTTCAAGTGAAGTCACAAGTCAAAACAGCGACTCGAGTCGACTCGAGTCCAAGTCACAGTGACTCGAGTCCCCATCTCTGGTGGAGGGAGAAGAAACACAGATAAGAAACTGCAGCAAAACATGTAGACATCTTCCTCTAAAGTCCAGTGATGGAATGTAACTTAGTACATTCACTCAAGTACCCTACCCAAGTACAAATTTAAGGTACTGGTACTTTGAGTATTTCCATTTTCCACCCCACTACATTTTAGAAGCAAATATTGCACTTCTTACTTCCCTACATTTATTCAATAACTTTAAATGCTTGTTTCTTTGCAGATGTAATGCTGGATCCGATCATTTTGAGATTTTTTATTTTTTTTGGACTTCATGTAGACAGGACAGCTATTAGAGTCATGCGGCAAGGGGCCACAGGCCGTAACCGAAATTGAGCCGCAGCTGAGGACTGAGCCTCAGTTCAAGGGTTGCACACTCTACCAGGTGAGCTCAGCAGGCACACACTTTTGAATTAATTTGATTAGTGTGACTGCTGCAAAGAGGTCCACACAGGGCAGACTTTAAGGTGGATGGATTGATCACACACCTAGGCCCTTTCACACCTGTCCCCCAGGAAACCAAAAGTCAACGTTGACTTAAAACACAACATAACTTAAGTCACATTACTCACAAGTCAATTAATTGTTTTGTCTTTAAAATGGGACCAAAGTTACTTCTCAGGCTAATGTCTTCAAAAAGAACAGCCCAAAACCTGAAGATATGCAGTTTACTATCACGCATGAAAAAGAAAAGGATAAAGAACACCTGGAACCAACAAATGTTTGGCATTTTTGCATAATGGCAACATCGCCAAGAATATTGCAGATTTGCGGATTAGAGCTGCAGATTAATTGTTGATCAATCGACCGATAGCTTCATCTCTAGCTGACTTCAAAGCTCTCAGTGTGACCAAAGTACATTTTTGGTAACTTCTCAAACATTACGACAGGGACGTCTGCTCTTCTGAGAGAATATTTCTGAAATGATCAATGCTTAACTCTCCTTCTATTGCGCTGGTATCTTGCCATTATTTCACCTGATCCCGTCTTTTCTCCTCTCCAGCAGTATAATGGCCTGTCCTTCTTCATGCAGTCAGGATTACTCAGCAATACACCTTTTCATTGTATCCTGAACAAAAAAAAGAAGGAGGATCTTGTCAAGGAGCACTGTGGCTTTCTTTGATCTCTGAAACTGTCACAGTGACTCAGTCCCAACGTTTGGACACTTCAGTCAACTGTGATGAAAACAGAGAAGCACAGGGCTTTAAGGTTTATTAAGAAGATGCCATACAGTAACATACAGTATACAGTAATAAACACATGGCAATATACCAGCCAAATTTTATTTCAACTTTCCAACTTACCTGAATATATGACATAAACAAATATTTTACATATGAAAGAACTCCTCAAGATATTTTAGAGCTGGAACATAAATGTGTCAGTGCTATATCTACATTAATGAAGACAAAGTATATATGACATTTCTGTACTAAGTTGGCAACTAATGATTCTTTTCATTACTGATAATTCTGAAAGACAACATAACCACGCTTTTAATCGAGCTTTTGGCCAATCAGAGTTTCTCCAGAGCAGTTCCTGATAGCCAGTTATTCCCACAGATCCATCAAAATGTCGGAAAAGTATGCAAAATGTGCATCACAAATCCTCAGTGCCCAAAGTGAAACCTTCAAAACGTCTGATTTTGTCCAATTAACAGTTCAACTTTCAGAGACATTTAATTCATGTCGATATAAAAAACAGAGAAAAAGACACAACTTCACATTTGGACAAGTTGAAACAATGACAGAGAAAATCACATAAAGTATTAAATGTTAATTAATTTCCTTTCACTCCACTGAGCTAATTGACTGACAAACTGTTTCAGATATTCAGTATGGGTACAGATTTTCACACATTTTATAGACTAAACAATTAACTGATCAATCAAGATAATGGATGAGAATGGAAATAATCACTGACCAGCAAATCAAACTGCATGATTATCAATTAGCTGACAGTCCAGTGAAACCAGTGATACCTACATTAGCTGCTCCCGTGAGGTTTACTGCTGCGCTGATGTTGGAGACAAACGACATCCCACGTCCTGCGCAAAGGCAGAAGTCCGGATGCGTTGAAGCACAACAGGTAGCTGTACAAGTGTTCTACTACAAGAGATCAGGACAAAATGTCATCATTCATTCTGCCTTTTGTGGAGCAAACAATCAGAGAGAAAGCAGTAATTTTCGTTTAATCTTCCTCCATGGGTGGAACTAGATGAAAACATTACATGCTCTGCTGTCATCGTAAAGTTTCATTTTCTCCTGAGCCTCGGATGAAATCTACCTTATTGCTGCTCCCCGCCTCCCCCACACCCGGCTTAATGAGAGAATATTTCCCCAGAGTGTGAAAGCAGATCCAAGCTGTACTTTTAGAAACTTTATTAAACCAACCTAACCAATTATTTTTTTTGTTTGCCTTTCTTATGACGAGTGCCGATCCATTTAATAAGGCTGGTAAATGTTAATGCAAAATGAATTTTCTGTTGAGTTAGTGATCATTGATGTCTTTTCAGGGTTGTGGCTGCCAACAGCAGTTTCATATCTTTCGGGTAGGGTCGGCTTAACTGTACGGGCGGCAGAGATGTGGGATATATATTGGAGCAGTGACGACAGCAATACGTCTGACTCAGAAAGGATTGCATTTTAATACGAAAGTCTGAAAAGACTCCAGCTGGGGCAAAATGCTTTATTGGATTGCCCAGTTAGCCTGTGATCAAACACTTGGGTGGGAGATTGCATTCCTCAGCTGACATTTATCTATTTATCTTTTCAGAGAAAAAGGGGAAAAAGAGTAGTAAAAAAAAATAAAAAATCAATCAAATGTTAGAAACGTTGGCTGTGGGCTGATAAATGTCTTGATCCATGCTGTTACCGGTGTCAATGTTCAGCCTGAAGAATTTCCCTTACAAGTCAATTAGCTGCTGTGCAACACCTGTGGTTGCATCACCAAAGAGGAGATGCAGGTGAGAGACGTCTGACCGGCTGACAGAAAATCATAAGCTGCTGCAGACTCATGTGTGAGAAGCTGTCGTATCCTATCAAAAAACTCTGGAAGTCACGGTTTCATATATGAGGGAAAGTCCTTGTTCGGCAAAGCTCACAGGAAATGCAGTTTGCTGGTGCTTCAATTCATTGTGCGGTTGTATTGTTGAAATATTTCATCGCTTTGTTTCTTATTCCTGCTGGATTGAAAACACAAGATTCATTATCACTTCCTGAGCATTAAGAAATTATGGTTGTTTATTTTCAGGCACCCCAGTACATATTTCAAAGCAGATCTATCATTCTGTTGTAGGGCTGCTTCCAATGATTACTTTCACCACGATTAATCTGGCTTAGCTAATTGCTTCGTGTATAAATTGTAAAAAAAAAAAAAAATGTGAAAAATGATCACCGGAATTTCCCATCGCCCAAAGTGGTGTAATCAAATCACTAATTTTTTCCCCCAGAAATTTAGCGTTCTTGTGTGTACCTCAACTGAGCCATTTGATACCCCAACCCCCCCCAAAACACCTTCAGTTTTTCCTACTTCATTTCAGTGGGGACTTTCAGTGGGAACATCCATTCCCACCCACCTCCTCTAGTGGTTAGCAGTCTGTTGTAGCAAATTTCGCTAATGCTTGCTAGCTAATGTAAGGGCAGTACAGCACGCTGGGCACATAACAATTTTAGTGTTTTTATACTATGTGATACCAAACAGCATTATGCTATTGGCTGACAAATCTTGTAAAAAAAAAAAATTGGGACCAACAATCTTAAGAATGTTTTTTTTGTTTTTATAGGAAATAAAATACTTTTATGCTGCACCTTTCTACAAGCTCTGTAGATGTATTGTTTAAAACAAATCATTAGTCCGAAAAATGTTCTCAGTACGGTGCTCTGCTTTAAGAGAGGCTTAAGGAAACATATTTCAGTTTTATTATCCTTTATAGAGACTAGCGGGGGAAGATTTGTTCATTATTATCGGAGCCCTAATGGTCTTCGTATTTTTTGTTTATATATTCATGTTGTTTGGGGCTGTTTTTTTAGGCTTTTTTCTGCCAGTACCGCCACAGTTTTAAGAAGCTGGAACCAGCAAGTATTTCAAATAAAGGCGTGAAAAATTTGCAAAACGATTCTTTAAATAGCAGTTGGATTATATTCCTTTAGATTGACTATTCGATGCAGCTCTACAGTGTCACGTGTTCATTGTGGCTTTCCCATGGAGTTCAAAGCAGCGTTTGTAGCCTTGGACCCTTGCAATACAATGAAGCAATATGTCAAAGCAGTCTTGTGCAAAAAGGTGGCTTTCATTTCACTGGGCACTGGTATTCTTTCAAACTGTCATCATCATTCATCATCATTGTTCAAAGGCTCTAAAGAGTGAGTTACCATATGGCAGGGGCTGGTGGGATTGAAGGATTCATCTGAAGTTCTTTTCTCTTTTTTTTTTTTTTATTGAAATAGCCAGTGTATCCCTCTGAGTGCTAATCCATATGAGAGCCACTGTGTGGAGATGGCAAAACTACCTTTAAAAACTGTACAAAAGGAACGTTCATTAAAATTGCACACTGAAAGCAGCAGTGGTCCTCTCAGAACAAAGCAAAAATCCCGCATGAACTCTTGTTTCATGTTGGTGTAAATGGGCTGACATGTCATGATGACCCGCCTCCTGACCTGAGCCTAAAGGGATAGTTTGGTTTTTTTGAAGTGGGGTCATATAAAGTACATATCTATAGTCAATCTGTTTCCTACCGTAATCACCGATCAGCGCAGCTTCAGTTTGGAGAAGTAGAGAGCTGCTCCAGCCCAGAAGCTCAGCTTTGCACTGCAGTGAGCGGGGTCCAGCAAAAAAGCGAAATTAACCACCTAAAACAAGGCTCACCTAAAAATTTTTATATTAGGTCAAGTGTACGTTGTATAGGTAAAATTCACACCGCTTTACATCGCCGTCAGACCACGCTTTCTTTTGGCACTACGTTTTCTCAACCGCAGAACCCCCGTATCCCTTCGCATGAGCGCTAATGCGGAAGGATACGGAGAGTTAAGTTTCGTTTTTATCGAAAGTAAACCTCTCGTCCAGCAGCTGGGCCTTGCGCTGTATTCCGCCGCTCGCAGATCAGCTGTTGCCCAGTTACGCTAGTGCGTAGGGATATGGAGGTTCTGCGGTTGAGAAAATGTAGTGCCAAAAGAAAGCGCGGTCTGACGGCGATGTAAAGCGGTGTGAATTTTACCTATACAACGTACACTTGAACTGATGTACAAATTTTAGGTGAGCCTTGTTTTAGGTGGTTAATTTAGCTTTTTTGCTGGACCCCGTTCACTGCAGTACAAAGCTGAGCCTCTGGGCTGGAGCAGCTCTCTACTTCTCCAAACTGAAGCTGCGCTGATCGGTGATTACGGTAGGAAACAAATCGACTATAGATATGTACTTTATATGACCCCACTTCAAAAAAACCGAACTATCCCTTTAAGACAAATCCTTGGACTTAGTAGGATTGAATGTTCCTATAATACCCATCCCATTACTATTATAGCAAGAATTTGCATAACCTGATGGTATATGTTTGCAGTCGTTGTTGCTCTCGTTGATACATTTCAGCTCAGTATCTTTTGGCATTTCCACCTCATGATTCGTTAGCAAAGTTCAGTGCCACTGCAGACCCCGCATATTTCCCTTGTTTCATATTTGTATTGTGCACCTGGAGACATCATTTAAATAACTTCCCCCTGGGATTATTAAAGTATTTCTGATTCTGATTCTCAACAATTTTGCCTCCATCACTTTTTGAAGTCAATTAGGTAAATTGCACTATAGAAACCTGAATTAACAATCAAGATAAAATAAATTTTGATATCAATGGTAACTTGATATACATTTTTATATCCCATAATTTCTGCTGCAATTGTCTATTCTGACTTCATGTGATCCCCGCATTACATTGACTAAAATCGCACACGTTAACCATACGTCATATTTAACTTGACACAATAATGAGAACTTTCTTCTTTTGTTACTATTTGTCTTGTTGAATGCGAAGGCCCTTAATTAATGAAGTTACTCGAGTTAGACGGTATTAAGGTGAGTGTAGGTAATGAAAAAAATCAACGTCTTTCCAACGTTGATGGATGATGTCAAGATTCCAACATCTTTGAACGGATGTCACCTGGTAAACAAACACGTTTTCTTGCATCTGGAGAACAGGATTTGTAGACCAGGGCATCTCTGCAGCACTACAGTATTTCACTGTAATAGCTTTGTTCCACATTTTACCCTCATGGAAAAAAGGAGCTTTGCGATTTGCCTATTGCACTTTGCCAAATTGTGAGTTGGATATCATCTTCATTAATTGCGAGCCCTACATAACTGGGCATAAATGTCTAGAAATGATTTGTAATGTACTAAAGTGCTTGAGACTAAACTTCATGCAAAACATTTACAGTACGCCTGTGAGTGGTGGTTTGAGTAAGTTATAGTTTATACACTATAAACTGATTTGTTTATTGAAGCATGTTTCTGTGACTTGTTTAGATGGCTTAAAGTTTAAAACTGCAAATTGGGGGAGCAAGGGGAAGGATGACAACAAGGTCCCCAGCTGGACTCAGACTGGAGATGCTGCAATTTAATGGGCTGTTTCTTAAACCCTGATGCCACCAGTGGTCCATTTTTAGCATTTTCATTGTCTTACTGTTACTGGTCCTCTTCAAATTCCCAAAGTTAAAACGCATTATGAAAAATCAGTGATTCACACATTGACTCACTGCCACTAATTGTAAAAAAACAGTGGGTCTTTCAGGCGGAAGCTGGCCATTAAAGCTTGAAAATGTGGTTTTATATAAAAGCTCTGCATTTCATTTGCAGTCTACTTCCTGGCTCAAGTCCCATTAATGCCTGTAAACATTTGCTTAAAGAAATAAAATATTAACAATGAAGTGAAAAATAAAAATCTAATTGTTCTGATTTGTTCCTTCTAAGCAGGATCCTGATGACAGTCGCTCCCACAGTGCCCACAACTTCATGTTTTGTTCCACACACAATGACAAGTGCACACAGACTGTAAAGCAAAATATCATTCAGCCAGAAAACAGCGTTCATCAAGCTGTCACTGAGAGGACGGCGGAGTCCCTCCAAAACATGAAACCACCACAACAAAAACAACTAAACAGTCAAAACACGGCACTGAGGTTGCGGTTGTTAGATATTACAGATTAAACTCTCGCACGTTATGTAAACTGCAATCAGCTTTTGCTATTGTTGCTTTGATTTGCTCTGAATACAATTTCTTAAAGGCTCAATTCACAAGATTAAATGTTGAGTCTCAACATTCAATCTTATAAAGGCTCGTCAAATACTGACACTTTGGGCTGGTGGACAACCCGCCCTAACAACCTTAAGCGTCAATTCTCCGTAGTGTTAAAAATGTGTTCAATAGCCCCAAAAATACATATTTTAAAGAACAGCTTGAGGTTGCCTGAAGCTGAGGATGGGAACATCATAATACGTCTGTATGTCAGCCTGTTCTTTCTCCTAGTTTTTGTGCCTTAACCGAACCAAGTAGTTTTGGAGCCTAAACCTTACTCAACCAACCCTTAATTGAACCAATCCATGACCATCTGACTACATAAATAGCAGTCCATAAGCCATAATGTGTCATAAAATATCAACAGTTTGCCAGCTTTATTTTGAAAGTCTAACTGTATTACGTATTCTTGCCTAACCGATTGCAGAGGATGTTGTCCTAAACCTAACCAAGTAATTCTGTGCCTAAACTTAACTGAGTAGAATTGTGCCCAAACCAAACCAAACTGCGACAGCTTGAAAATATTTATAGGAGTCATAATATGTCATAATATTTTTACCATGTGGCAGCAAACTTTAAAATCTGGGCGTAGAGCTTGGTTGGTCCCAACGGTCAGCCCAGATTATCTGGTAATGTGAGGGCTGTATAGATCCAGTCAAACTACCCCTCTGACCACTGTGAAAGACAACTGACCAATCTGCCGTATTAAACGAGTTGGGAATGAGGATGTGTTGGATATATTGTCTGGCAAGCTGTAAAAATTGACAAATGCCCTTCGGCAAGCTAGTGTCTCAGTCAAATGTGAATCTTTTCAAGCCCACTGTGGTATAAACAAATAAGTGATCAAGCTGCTTCGATAATGATGGAAATAAAATGTCATCGCATAACAGATATAAACAGATAGCAAGATTTCAAAACTTTTAAAACACTTTTTTTTTTTGTAGATTTATCAATGCTTCAAGGTTTTTGCCTGGCTCTTTGCAAGGGTTTATTTTTGGGGCTGTATGTGTACATGAGAAACTGAATTTTAAGGAGTGTTAAATGGCCTTGGTGATGAAAAGTTCTTGGTTAAGAGTGCCACAGTGCAACCTTTTTGAAATGCAAATTGGATAAATATGTTTATATTTTAGGGATTCATAAGGAGTTTCATTCAAACCACTGGTGAGGCTAACAAGGGAAAGAGCAATTCCTGAGTGAATACCACTTCTATTAATGCTGAATTCTACTGAATGATTGAATCAAAGCTGAGTGTCATCAGAAAAAAATAGCTGTATGGAATATGATGCACTTGTGGCATGTCAGGGCTCCAGAGATGTGACAAGGAAACCCATCCACCCATCCCCATTTTCTCATTAACAACTGTTGCACTAACAAACTCAATTCGCACCTTCTCTGAACTCCCCGGCACAACCTGCTGTTACCAAGGTAACCGTGGGAGTCGTCAGAGTGTAAAGCACCATCAAAGGACTGCGAACCAAACTGCGTGCTGTGAGTCCTTGAAGTCGATCACAGCAACTGACACAGAGATCAAGACTTGTGGTGACAAAAGCTGCACATTGGGAAAAAGTTACGGAGGAGGGAATCATCTTCAAATGAGGGTGAATTTGAGCGAGATCGCTCTGCTGTAGAAAGGCCACGCAGCTGATGTGATCTGGGGGAAATGAAGGCTGGGACGCATCAGTGTGGCATTTCCCAAGGGAAATGAGAGACTGAAATATATGGAGATAATGATTTCCTCCAATCTTTCGGCCTGCCCCCTGCCCCAGTCCTCTGTGTCCCATCTGTGACCAACCTGTGGTGCTCCCTAGAGATGTACGTATCTGTGCATTTGTGTGTTTGTGCATGTACTATATCCGCGTGTGTGACAACGTGTCTAAATATTCTTGTTGAGCAATTAATTGTTACTGATTCATGGAAAACGCATACAGCAAATTAGAAAGCGGTGAAATGAATTCACATGCAGATTTCAGAGAATGATGGTTCTGTTTGTAAATGTTAATTCAGCTAGATAATGAAATGACATTTTCTATTCATTATTTTGGCTTTGTTGTTTTTTTTATTATTGGTTCTTATTAACTGATTGAAAAAGACATTTTTTAAGCATTTCACAAAACATCTTTAAAGGTGCTGGTTCTAAGAAAAGTTGATTTTTGCGTCTCATTCCCAACTCATCAAAAACTGACTCCTTGGGATTGTAGGGCAGGTCAGCTGCCATCCAAAGAGCATCAACTTTCCCTACAAATAACACATTTAAGCCTTCCACTCCGAATGCTGATGTAATTAATCATCATACAGACTTCCTGGTACACAGAAGGTCCACATCAGTGGCTGACCCTCGCTAACTTGCTTAGCGTACCCTACTGCTGTGCAGGAGAGTTATGGGCCTGTCAGACAGAACGAGATTTGAGCTGTCCGACTGGGTGGCGCACGCTGCTTTGTTCGACGCAGTGAAAAGCTGTCGTGACACGATAGAAATAATGTGTTTCAGAGTGCAGCAATGCCCTTGTTTTGATAAGTCAGACAGGAACTTGCCTGCATCTTGTTTGGCAGTTTGATTGCTTAAAATACAAGGTTTTACGTAAGCTAACGATGACTCTGGCTGCTAATTTTAATGTCTGTGATCATAATGCAACACTTCCCTTCTACATAAACAACGGGTCTATCAAGCATCAGGGATGACCCGACAATGCAAAAACACGAAAAACCACAGTCTGTTCACCCTGATATCAGCTGACAAAAGATACAGAAGTATCCACTGTCATACCACCACACTACAGAGCAGCTTCACTCCTCAGGCTTTGAGACTGCTGGACTTGTCCACCTCACTCCAACTACTACAACTTGCATTTTGTTGTAGAATGACAAATAAACAAACCTTCAACCTTGAAATGGTTGCCTGTGGGGTATAAAGCAGACCATGTTATGGCAATTCGCCCCCAAATTCTGCTGGGCACCTTTTTTGTTGCATGCCATCCTCATCTCTCTTCCATCATTTCCATGAACTCTCTACCAACTCTTTGTAATCGCGCCCAGAGACAGGACTTTAAATGAATGCTAATGTTGCTTTCTGTTCACTGGATGTGTGAATAGGCCAATGTTTGTGGACACACTAGTCGTTCACACTGCACGAGGGGACATGTTCTGACATGACACGACATGACATGTTCAAGTGCCCTTGAGAAGTGTCCAGAAAATCAATTACTGTTAATTGTTTTTTTAAGGTACACTTTAAGCGACATCGTTCTCTGGGGAATTTGAGGGAGCAGCCATAGGCCTACATGTAGCCAGTGAGGTCTCCTTCAGTACAGCGCGTTAGACTTTTTATTTCAAAGGTGCATTACAAAAATGGTGCAACAAACAGATTGTGAGGTTGAAAATTCATTAGGAAAGCACATGAGAGAAATAAAATAAAAATGCAATTTCTCTGTTCAACAAATCGATATCATGAACTACATTAAATATGTTAACAGATTTTATTTCCATTTTTTTTTTTTGGTTATTAATAATCACAATTCTTCAGTACTTCTATACATTAAATGCCAGCATCTCACAGACTGGTTAAAACCACAGCACACGTCAAAACCTTTCTAAACAAGATGTGACGGCTTGAAGGGTGACCGGCATGAAGGTGGGGGATGGTGATGATAGGCTCCTCATGACACGGCAGTGCTGTGAATATTTCCACTGGCACCGGGGGTTGAAGGGTCATCCATCTTTCTGTGGAGACAGAAAGACAAATAGGCTGACACTCTCCTGTGACTGGCTGTCATACATCTATCTCATCATTATTGAGCTGCCGGGGACCAGCACCCCATCAGCCCGTGTCACACTGCCAGCATTTTCGCTCAGCCGCAGTCCCCAGGATCAGACACGACCACAATAGATGAGAGCCTCTTCACAATGTGTTGGGAATCCTAACAAGAAGTTTGTCGCGCAGCCTGGGACTTAAGTCAACAGCGTAAAAAGTTTTTTACAGGTGTAGGTTGTGTTCGTACAAATTACCTTAGGGTGAGAGGCTTAATTGTTAAGTATATTTCAAAATCTTATGTTGTGCTGGAGGAATGAGCCAATTAATCAGTTATTGAACTGCCAAACATTCACTGCTCCTTATATTTGGGGTTTTGACTGTTGATCAGGCAAAATATGCTAACTTGCTCCCTGAATCTGAATAGATGAATGAAAAACATGATAACCAACATTGAAGAATTCCTTTTATTATTCGTCACTGCTAAATAATTGTTTACTGCAGCCCTAAAGCACTTTTAATTGCCTTATTATCCTATTCAAATAAACTTTGTTTGTCTAATCAATTGAATATCTTTGGGGTTTAGACATGCGGCAGCCTCAGTCGAGGGAAATTAAGCCAACGCAAGATTCCAAAAAATGCAGCTCCTTGAATTGAATAGCCACAACTGTGTAACAGACCTGGATACGGTGGTGCTTTCAGTTTTACCCAGTGCCCACTCGCCTACATTGTCCCCAAAGAGTCTATAAAACTGTTGGGAGGACTCCTTGAACTGTACGCAGGCCAATCTTAACTTTCTATTATGAGCGTTTGATCCATGGAGGTTTCATATTCGAACGACTGTCCTTGAGCAGTGAAAAGGAATTTTTAAAAATCAGTGATGTCATCATAAATGTAAAGGTCTGTGGGTTGTGAGGCCAAAGGAAGATATCCTACTGCCCAAAGCAGCGGACCTGTTAACCAGGAAGTAAACTTGGAAGCTAAAAAACATATTTGCCGAGGGAGCGATTCTTACCTGACTGAATGGGCGCCATCTTTGGGTTCGTTGTATACTTTCATTCAAACCCTATGGTCAGTCTCAACAGACGCTGTACTAAAATGGCAAGCTTTAAAGTAGAAATAGCATGTTTACAGGCTGGTAGAAAGGTTTTGGTCTCCATGGCAGTTGTCTCTGTGGTTAATGATAGCTGTATGGGAGTGAATTTTTATATGTCACACTAAATTACACGAAGGTTTAAAGTTAAGTATAATTAAGCACAAGGTAGCCTTCAGTGACAGCTGTTGGCACTCAAAGCGTCCACGTTTCATACAATATATGGATTTAGACTGCTGGTTTTACGACATCAATTTGGGTTTTGGGAACTTGTTAAGGATATTTTTTGGACATCATCCCGATTTACAGATTCAAAGAAGTGCAAACTGAAGCCTTTTTAAGCCTTGTAGTTCAGAGTGTGGATAAATAACCTCAGGACTTCTTTGATACTCTCCCAAAACCCTGACCCTGGAGGAAATGGCAGGCAGACAGCGGCTAAGAATAGTCTGGAGCTGTGAGGGGTCGATCTAAGCAATAGGCCCATCAGTGGGCATATCCTGCAGTCCTGATCTGTTTTTGTTTCTGGTTGGCTGCCCGGTGTAATCACCAGGTGCAAAGAAATCTCATTATCCCGGGTCCTGATCTCAGCACACCGGACAGACTAGCAACTATGTTCGGGCTAGTGTATTAAAACTTTGACCCCGGCATTAATTGGTCATGACTTGTTGGGTGCCTGCGCTGGGGGAGGGTGTGGGATTTTCACTGTGAGGGAGTCTCCCTCCCTCTGGCAGCTGGTGGGCAGTGTGGGCAGAGCACCGGGGACTGAGAGGTCGGGGTTCACGGATGCGGTGTCTTCTTTTTTCACGGATCTGTCCAACAGGAGCATGAGCCAACTGCACCGGAGCACGAATACTGATATAGATATTATTTATTGCTTTAAATGAAATGCCTATTTATTCTTCAATAAGACTGACTCGACTGTGAAAGGCCATAAAATTCATTAAGACGAGGAAGGCAATAACAATGCTTAGCTATTAAGCAGGAGCCTTCGGAGGGAAGCGCCAAATACTGAAATCGCTGCACCGTGGGCTCCATGTGGATGTGCATGCGTGCGGGTGTATAAGCTTTTATGTATTTTGTGCATGTGCGTCTACAGCAAAGCCTAAGGAGCAGACAAGGTCGCCCCTTGAGATTAGAGTGTAATAAAGGAGGATGAACACATCCGGAAAGCTCCAGAACGCGCTCCAGACACCGCCTTACTGGAAATCAATCCGCTCGGTCAGGCCCCCTGCATGCCGGGTTTAAGTGGGAGTGATGGCAGGAGAGAAAGAGCCAAGTAAAGAAAGGGAGAGAAAGGGAGGAGGTAGGATCCACTTGGGGGGAGGGAAAGGGAGGAAAATGTATAGAAAAGGCTGAGTGATTGAAAGCATTATGGTCAGCTGGGTTAGCGGGCTACCTCCAAGCACTCAGGTCTGAGTAGAGGTCACAGCGAGCCAAAGGGACAAGAGGGCGCAGAGGCTGCAGCTTGGTTCTGTTTGTTTTTCAGCACTCATCGACTGATGCTGAGATTCATTGAATGACCAGGCTCAAAACGCCAATACCTTCTGCTAGTTTAGTAGCGCGAGCACACAGAGGTGAGTCCACTCTCTCGACTGGCCGCCAAACAAAGAGGCGAGAAGGAGGAGCTTTAGAGAGGGATTTTATTTTTCACTTCATGTAATCCTCCTGTGAAACTTTCTTCCACTCGCTCGCTGAAGTGCTTGTTGTGGTTGGGGTTGCGAGATCCAAAGGTCAACAATCATATCCTTCGCGCCAAGACGTAACCTGGTAGGCAGAAGGGTTGACTCGTGTGTAATTTGCTCTTGCTTCAAATCAGAACAGCGTTCATTGTTCTCGGTCGCGAGTGTGTGAGAAGTGTCAGCATGGCAGCGTCATCGCTGCGAAGAGTGAAGATCCCACAACAAACACAAAGTAACATAACACCGAGACGTGGTCGCCCATCCAAAAGGAGAAACACGCCGGGGAGGTGTCAAACGCACATTAGCGAATACAGTGTCTTCATTTATTTTGCTTTTATTGATGTGCGTTAATCACTGAGAGGAACTAAGTGTCAAATTTGTCTTGGTGACATTGGTCTACAGACGTATTGACGAGTTGAGGTGTTTCACACTGCATACTGATCGCCTAAAGATCATACAAGGACAAGAGCAAAGGACTTACGCTTGGACAGCAGACACACTTGGGTGTAAATTAAAAATCCTTTCTAATGTCAAATAGTTATTTTTTAATTTAATATTTCAAAAGATAAGCCTTATTCAACCACATTTTTTCTCAATGCTTTATGAATTCACTAACCTTTCTGTTGCACTCAACCTCAATCCCACTGGTTCTTATTAAAAATGAACAAAAATATAGTTTAATTATAAAAAAACAATGCAGTTTGTTTGTTTTTCTTTCTTTTCAGATGTCTATCAAATGGAAGTAATTTGTCTATGTGGACTTTTTTCAGCTGTAAATTAATAGGCTGCCTATTTTCTGCTTTCTTTAGTCTTTAATTGGGGTATAAGAACTCAACGATATGAACTGAAAATCGTTGTTTAACATAGGCGATGCCTGAACATCGATGCATGAGCCCGACATGGATATAATTCTATGAAAGAATGAATGAATGAATATTGTACTTCCATTTCTGGTCATATACGCAATCCATCCCTCATGGAATTATTCCGACACACTACCTTACAACACATGTAAGCCCACCATCATCTCGTAACAAAGCAACATCAATATGAATCGGACGACGGCCTGAAGACGTTTTCACTAAAGATAGACGCTGTGTATTTTATATGTTATGGCATCTTCAATACTACCAGACAAATATTGTTTCTGCAATACAACCAATAACGTGTCCTTTTTCTGGTTTTATACGAGTCTAAACAACAAAACAACTGCCTTTGTGTTGCCTCTGTGTCTACTGGAGATGCCGTGAGCCTGAGCTGAACATAAACGATTGCGGTATTTGTTGTTTTTTAATTAGATTGCACGAGGCTGCTTCCCTACCATTTTATGGTCCCTAATGGATGATGAAATGTCAGTCTTGGCATTATGACAAATCGCTGTAATCAGATCAATTGCCATACAAGAACATTTTCCACCTCTGATGACAACTCACCTTCTACGCCATTTTGAAATCTATTGCCATTTTCAGGGCCCTCCAGAGTATCCACCTATATTAAGTAAATGGCGAGAGCGAGAAGTGTGTAATAAACAGATAAATGTGGTGGAGACGCTGACAAGTAAAACAATAGAAGGAAATCAATAAGCTGTGGGGTGGGTAACAAAAATGAAAAGAAGAAGAAGCAAGAGTTGTGAGTGAGTGTGTGTGTGTTTGATTGTGTGTGTGCGTTATCAATAAAGTGATCAAAGAGTCTCGCATGCACCATACTGCGGTTTATTCATAAGCCAAGCTGTTGCTTGTCATTTGGCCAGAGCCACTTAGAGCTCGCGGCAAAAGAAATGATCCGTGTCTCCGTCTGAATACAGAACCACATGTTGTCAAGTCAATACTTTGCTATTGAAATTGCAGACAAAGACCTCCCTGAAAGGCAAGAAAGCTTGACCTTCAAAAAGAAAAAAAAAAAATCCCAACTCTTTCATTGGGAGGTGAAGAGCTCCGTCTGTCTGTCTGTCTGTCTGTCTGCATGAAAGCAAAGTCAAATATATATTGCAGACATAACCAAGGTCCTGAAGCTGAAGATTCAAGTTAGCGTCTCACAGTAATTCTCCAGTGATACACATTTCATTTACAAAAATACAGAGTTAGATTTGATGTCATTAGCTGCAGTTGCTCATGCACTTGTTTGTAGTGTGCAGCAAGAGGGCAGCAGGTGAGCGCTCACCCCGTCCTCCGAGCAGAGAGAGATGAACTCTCTCCGGAAAACAATGAAATCGCACCAACATTAACCTCCGCTGTGCCGTGTTCTCCTTCCGAACACTCAAGTGACCGTCGTGGTCTGATCTCTAAAGCACACCGCCTCTCTGCCCACAGCTGGTTTAATCACGTTTTGGCAATTTTTCTGAAGGAACACCTGAAGACAATTATCTCTGTGGCCCTTGGCTTTTGTTTCTATCCATCTTTATAGCTGGTGGTTCTTATTTCAGGCTCCCCTTGGCCTGAGTTTAGCCAGCTCAGGCGAGGAGATGATTTTCTTGAGGCGATCGCTTGGGGAAGAGCCCAGGGCAGGCAGAGACATCAAACACCAAAGAAGCACTGATAGAGAGATGAGCACGAGAGCCTGTCATCAATCATATAACTCCAGCAGGACACACTGCTGGAGTCCAGGCTATCAGAGATTGTTGTCATGACTACTGATTACTTTTTGCAGGAAGAATTCACGATCAGTGTTCAGATGAAAGTTCAATTATAATACTAGTTTCTGAAGGAGTGAATACAAATCTTAACTAACAGACATCACATTAAGACAAATATTTCTTGATTACAGGTTCACTGAAAAGCTGCTGGCATATTAGAGTCAAAGGCTTTTATAGACCCAACTTTGGATATATTTATCAGTACATAAATAAAAAAAGGAAAGACTGTTAACAGCCATACAAATTCCATATTTGCCATGTTCTTATGAATAAAATGGAACATAAATCAGGCTAATGCTCAATAAATCAGACCAAATATTGTGAGCAGCCATACAAAAATCTATGTTTTTTGGAATTAAATGTTCAATAAATCAGGCTATGAATGATATATAAAGAAACCCCTCTGTCTAAAAACCTTCAGAAAATAGATAGAAAAGTACCCGAAAAGTTTGGTCAGTGTCAGCGCTACTGACATTTCTGGTTCTCTTGAAAAAATGGTAAGATATGTATTCATTAAAACAATGAATGGATAAAATTTGACCACAGCTGATCTCATTAAATGTTATTACTTATATAATGACAATTATTTTTAAAATGACTAGTTTTCCGATATTATAAGTTAAAATATGGAAAATATTAACACATTTGCATATCTGCATCACAAAAATCTGGTAATAATTACCTATTTTGGATTTGTTATATATGGAAGCAGCCTGAAATCTCATCATTAATGAACAAAAAAAAATATTTTCACCTGAGTTGTCTTTCCTTAAACGAAACTTTAATTATTTTTCCTCATAAAAAAAGTGTGCAGCCAGTTTGTTCTAAGCAGCAGCCTGTCCATGTCAAATGCAAATGTTCTGCGCACCGAAATGAGCTGAATTTAAAAAAGCTGCTTTGAAAATGTTGAACATCAAAAGATGAACCTGCGAAACAGGAAAAATAAGACTGTGATTTCGTGTCTCGATGAGGCTGAGGCTGGCGAGAGAAAGCCTCCACGTTCCGACGGCCGGCTGCGGCCTCCTGACAGTCCACCCCCGAGTAGATAGGTAGCCACAAATGAGCTCATTTAAAACAAGACTGTTGCTGCAGAGGGGCTAAAAAGTCAGACAGCGAACTCTGACAGGTGTCAGAGTGCCCAGTTGCATCCTCACCAAGGGCGCTGTGCTGCACTCCCTTCACCTTAAAGTTTCACAGAGGGGAGTGTTTTTAGAGCAGGAGTTTTATGAGTACTTTTATCAGTGAGACATTCGCAGTACTCTTGGGAATGCTGCGCACAAAATGAAAGACTTAATGTTATAATTACCCGTATCTTTTATCGGAAAATATTCATGAGACTTACGCACGTTTTGCTGTCATAAGACTTTAAAAGATGTCGGGGAGGGAAAAAAATTATGTGTGCACACAACTCATAATTTGTGCCCGTAAATCTCGTGTTCGGAGCTATTTGATCTGGATCTTGTACTGAGATATGTTATCTTTGAGATCCCTAAAATAAATTAATATATTAATATATTAATTTCTATCTTGTCACTGTAATTATGATCTGGTTAGTTTTAGGCCCCCCTCAAAAAAAAACCACTTGGTTATTATAACACCAGAAATGTCCTGAAGTCTCACTAAAACATCTGGCCTTGTAAATATCTACTGATTTCACAAAGGCAGTCCTGAACTGAACCTTCTTGTCTGTAACTTTATCGATGAAATCCCACTTCATCACCCTGTAACACAAGGGCTATGAAATGCAAAGGAGATCATGAAAGGTGATTTGACCCAAGTACGATACTCCACAGTTTCCTGCATTGTGCTCTATTGCTTGAAGCCACTATATATAGAAAGACAACACTCTCAGAGGAGAAGAGATTATTCCGTATGCCGCAGATGTACTTCTTCTTCATCAATAAGATCATAATATCACACACTTATTGCCTGACAGCAGTATTAACATCTGAACACATCAGATAAATCTGCATGTGAGCCTGACATTTCAGCGTTATTTAATCTAGCATGTTTCTGACATCTGACATCTGTCATCATCGATGTAATTGTCAGTATGTTTTTTATCTGCTTGCTTTACATTGGCAAACAAACCATTTGATAAACCCCCGAACACAGCATGTCCTGTCAGTGAGTCAAAGATTATGGGAATAGGCGTGAAACCTTTTACCTTGCCAATGTATGCATGCCTGTCTGCTTCCTGGAAAACAGCAACCACAAAGAATCAACTCACGAGCCTAATTAGAGGCGCAAAGTGCTAACAATGGCTCCTCTGTGAGATACCGGGAGACATTTTGGCAGCCTTGGCATGATATTTATATTCATTTATCTACCTATTTATTTATCTATTTATTTTTTTCTTCTCCAAGGAGACGGTCACAAAAGCTCTGACGCGGAAAATCAGAAACAAACCTCGAAAATAAAAAAAGAGAGATCCCTTCCAGTAAATTACCAGCCAGCGTGCGCAAAAGGTGACAAGGTGCATCCAATTAAAAGTAGGGAAAATGATCATGATATGGCTGGATGGAAAGTAAACACTCACCGCTGATTAAAATACAGGCCTCATCTTTTGGGAATTGACAGCTCCGTATGACAAAAAAATTATAACGCTCGGTGCCACACTTGCTGGTGTCAAAGATCCGGAGCATCTTCTGGCTAAATCCCACTTAATTTTTGATAAATTGTACATAACTGTTTTGCTCGCTTATTCAAACTTCAGGGCTTTCAGAGCTGGACGTCAGTGGCTGGTTTAAATATATCACACAAAAAAAAATGTCAGGTCTGAGACTGTGAGGAGGAACATTTCTTGAGAAATGATGAGAACTTTTTTTTTTTTCTTCTCCCAACTGTGTGTGTGTGTGTGTGTGTGTGTGTGTGTGTCTGTGTTGTGGCCCGTGTGTGTTTGTGTGTGTGTGTGTGTGTTTTGGCCCGTGTGTGTTCGTGTGTGTGTGTGTGTGTGTTTGTCTCTAATGCGAGCCAAGGCGGAGCACACATTGAGGCTGTGTGTTTGTGTGTGTGTGTGCATATGTGTGTACTCCTTTGCTCCCCTGCTGACAGTGTGTGGGTGATGGATGGCAGTTGTGCGTACCGCCTGTTATGTCACACACACACACACACACACACACACACACACACACACACACACAAACCCAGGCACACAGGCACACACACAGTTATTTGGCTAGCAGTTTGAATAGCTAGTTTCTATTACACGGACATAACAGGATGACAATGCTCTCTAATGGAGCATGCTAACGCCATGTCACACTCTCTCTCCCTCTGCATATTCCCACTAATCTGAACGTATCCGCCTCCGAGCGTTGATTTGTTGCTAATGAGACAAGCCTGTCCCGCTCTGCTTTAAACATGGAAACATCTCAACAGTGTATATTAATACAGGTTATTCTCTCTCCGTTACAGTAATTGCAGTAAAGTATTTCTAAAATAATGTCAGAAGACGTGATTAGAACAAAACAACACGTCTTCATCCATTACGTACAGTTAAGAAATCCCTTCCTGCAGACACGCAGCCTCGTTTTAATGTCTCTTTCTCTCCCTTTTGCTATTTCACCATCCACGCAAGCTGGCTTTGATGGATGGAGCCCCATCAGCAGCAAGGGACACACAGATTGAAGCTAAAAAATCTGGGCTTCTCATTTTGTTTGCATATCCTGTGGGCGTCTCAGGGGTTGGATCGAGGCAAAGTAGGATGAAGCATCCCCCGCCACCTTCAAGTAAATAACAAGGAGGAACGTGGAACTGGTTTGCAGTGTGCATAAAGTGCAATGCACAGTCAAAAGCGACAGCAATTAGTGTTCACAGGATTTTTTAAAACTTTTTTTTGTCGTTATTAGACTAGGAAAGTAAAACTCAATTCATGTAAGACTCAAGATTCTTATCTTTTATCGTCTGAAATGAGATCTATGAAAGTAGAGTAGTTAGCATTTTGTAGTAGCATTTTGCCTGTTTCAATAAAATCAGTTCCCGTTCAGTGTGGAAGATAATGATGGGTTTCATTGCCACAGCAATGTTGCAGCAACAAGGGTGCTTTCTGAGGATATTACTTACAGCACAGCAGAGCGTGATGCTTTTCCCCACGGTTTTACTTGTGAACATAAAAAACAACTTTTCTAAAGATATTTAGCCAGTGATTGTGCTCAGTGCTGACACAGTACACAGGCAGAAAACTGTAACATGCTTCAAAGTCAAACAATCTTTTTAAAGCTAAAACAGCCGTGCACATTTCTCTGCTTTTTTCAACTCGTCAGACATTGAGTTAAGTCAAGGCCACCTTACCTTGGCTTAACCGCAGTTTCAGTTCACATAAAACATGATTTAGCTACAAGCCGCCCCAACAATTTTCTGGAGTCCAAGGCGATGTCATGAAATTGACGGACAATAGAAATACAAAACGGTAACATTTGGTAATCTGGAACTAAGGATTGGTTTAAATTATTTGCTTGAAAAGTTACTTGGACATATATCATGATAGTAGTATATATATATATATCTATATAGATATATATAGATATATATAGATATCTATCTATATATATATATATATATATCAGTTTATATAAACAATTAATCAACTATCATATATATATATATATATGCACATATATGTACTTTCTCTCGAGTCATGTTTGGTTCTGGTTCTATTTTTATGTTGTGCTGATCATAGGTCATCTGAAAAATCTGACTGTTAACACCTGTAACATGTTTCATTTTTACAGAGAGGCAGCTGAAAGAAACCCTCAGAGAAAGTATGTGATTTCAGGACTTCAGCTCTTCGTGACATCAATGTCTACTGATCTCTGAGTAGGCTCGTCTCATTGATCAGGCACAGTAGTGCGATGTGAGTCAAAGTCATACTGCCTACTGCACGACTGTTGTAGAAGACTTTTCATTTGTCATCCAAGACGGCTGATTGCCTCTCCTGTTCGAGAGAGAGAGAGAGTCCCAGCCATTTAAACACCCTGACACCAGAGTTGCTGAGGTCACTCTGAAGGCCTTAACAGGCGGGAAGTCGGTTAGTCACATGAATAAAGGTGTAAATGGCTGTGAAACCACTTAAGATGGGGTTTCACTGGAAGTATCCTATCCTGTAATATCTTCAGTTTTACAGCATTACCCTAGTGAATAGTTTATTTTTCATCTTCTTGATTAAACTTTTTATTACTCTCTGCTAGAGTACTTACTCACTGAGCGTATTGTGAATGTGCAACATGTTATACGTTAAGTGTTATGTGGGTGGGTACGTGGCTTTCACACTTTTTTTTAATTCAAGCATATGTGTGCCTGTGTGTGTTCACACCTGACCATACTTACATGTTCCGGTCATGTGTGTGCGTGCGTGCGTAGGTTTGTCTACGCATGAATGTGCCGGGGTGTCTTTTGATTGAGTGACTGGAAATGGAAGCTGACCTTAAAAATGTGATGGATGACTGGGTCGAATGCAGAATACTAAGTTAGGAACCGGCCCCTGTTGGCTTATAGCTTAAGGTCACCATGTAGTGATAGAATTGGGAATGGGGAGGGGGGGAAAAGGAGACAATTCATCTCACTGTCTCCTGAACCCCTGATCCCTCATCACAACTCTGTCTCGGTCCTCCTGTGTTTTTTTGCGCAGCCAGACATGTCACGGCATATTTGGCGGACTCACTCGCCAGTAATTGGTTTCTGGGGAAAGGTTTTTAGGCTGACATTAGGAAAAGGGTGGCTTCCTTCTCTTGTTAATTGAGTCAGTGGTCAGAGTCAAAGAACATGGCAGAGATGTTCCCGCAGAGTGAACAATGGCATTAAGAGGATCAGCGCTTAAAAAGTTTCAGCTTCACTTTGTCAGGTCATTGGTAACCTGTCCAGCCTGCCATCTCCTCATTCTGTGAGGATTTGTACATATCACTACGAAAGACAGATTAAAGGATGAAGGGTTGGATGAAAGCTGCTGTACGTCTTGATTGGGGCCGATTTGCTCAGAATGATGTCGAGCCGTTTTGCTTCACAGTGGATTCTTCTGCCAATCCATTTTTTTTTGCCATGGCCCTCCAACGGGAAACTAAGTTGTTGGCAAAGTCTGTTCTCTCCCAATATGTCAAATACAGCAACCTGCACGGTGGCCCTAGGCTTCTAAGTTTGGCGCTGCAGCTTCCCCTCAAGTGTCAGAAAAGTCTGAGTCGAAGGAGGTTGGGCTGTTTGGATGGGTCATACACTGGCCTTTCCCTCTGGATAACAGAGTTAGTGTCCCATTCATGATTTGTTTTAAAGTCATGATATGCAAGTATGTAAATGACTTTAATTATGTGACTTCTGTTATGAATGTCTAAATGTCGTTATTCTAGTATGATCTCTTTCTAAACCTAACCAAGTAGTTTTGCTGACTAACCCTATCAAGGTAGTTTTTTGTGCCTAAACCTAACCAAAGGTGATCATTTGACAATGTTATTAATAATCCAAATGTCAATAATACGTGAAGTTGTAACAATACCCTTCAATTATTTATTTCAAAAGGGAAAGTACGAATGCTTATTTAAGGGAACGGGCGGACTTGATGAATGCCGCGAATGGGCACTGCCGGCTGACTGAAAACGCTTTAATCACACAAAAATAACAGCAGATCACTATCTTACTCATATGATAATGTCGGCACAAATTGCAAAGAAACGAAAACACACAGAGGATTGTCGTTATCGTTATGTATTAACAGCCAGAAAATTAAATTATGTTCCGACCTGGACGCACACACCAAACAAAAGAAGGGAGGCACGCTCCAATGCAATATAAACATTTGGGCCAAAAGCCCCAATAACCCGAAAATCTCCACAGTTCACACGACAAAAACCCCACATAAAGTGTCCATGAACAAATTAGTCCTTAGAGAAAAGTATCAAAGTAAATCTACCTTTGACAGGTGGGAATGTGGCGAGCCGCCGTAAGTCTCAATAAAAAAAAGAAAAAGGAGCAGCGAACCCCCACAACTCTCACCCGGCCCGTTTGGCATCTGGATCGCGGGCACGCAGTAATCCGGTTGTTTTTTAATCCGTTTTAGTTTCTGTTAGATTCCTCCTGCGGAAATACACAGAATAATCCTGCTGGCTGCGTCCTCCAAACTCCGGCTGGTTCCACCTGCCTCGCGCGTTGCCTCTCGTGATCTTTCTCCTCTCCCCATTTATCACATTTTGCCCCAAAATACACAGAATACAATACATAATAATACCCGTCCGTATTAATAACCCGTGTTCTTACACTTGGCTCCTGTTAAGTTTGAACCCCTCGTGGCAATTACAATTATGGCTAAAGACCAAACAAAAAACATGTCAGTCACCACAGTTGCCATACATCAAGGTAGACTTGGGTGACCCTTACAAAGTGTCAGCCAGTTTTATATTGAAAGTATAAGTGGACGTTGATTATTATGTATTTTTTGCAAAATGGACTGTGGTGCTTTCATCTTGAAAGTCTAACTAGACTAGTATGTTGTGTATTATTGCCAAATGGACTGCAGATACGTTATTTTAAAAGTCTTAACGGATGTTGTATATTACGAATTGTTGCTAACATTACTGTGGAGTCATTATTTTCCAAGTCTAAGCTGATGTTGAATTGCAAATTGAACTGTGGAGCCTGTATCTTGAAAGTCTAATCGGTCGTTATATATTACGAATTAACGGACAAACCTGACATCAGCGGGGCAGGTAGAGCATCACAGTTCGAAACTAAAGGCCACTGAAAAAGCTTCCTTATTGGACGAGTGAGAACATTTTGCAAGGAAAAGAAAAGAAGAGAGGATGCCCACACTTATATGTTTGTCCATTATGAATTCATTATGGGGAATAAGTTCACCATTATTGGCTCACTAAATAGAAATCAGATCACAAAATGATTTACTCAAGGCAGCTCTCAAAAGGCTTTTGTGAGCGTCTGTCTCTGTAAATGTGTAGATGTGGGTGTTTTTTTTAGCACGTCAACGCAACGTGTGACTGTCTAATCTAGAATCACAATGTGCTAGCGCTTGTGTGTGTGTGTGTGTGCGTGCGTGTGTGTGTGTGTGTGTGCATAAATGCAGAGACACATAAGCTATACACCCACATCTCTGCAAAGGAAATATATTCACTTCTTTGCAGACCAGGCTCTTTATTGATTAGAAGTCTCCTCAAAGACAGAGTTGTGGTCGAAACTCTAACAATAAGGAGGTGGTTCAGATATATCATAATCCGCACCTCCTGATGAGTGTGTAGCTGTGTGTGTGTGAACTCAAAGGTGGGAGGCGCACGTGGAGTACACTTTGTACTGGAAAGCACATTTACAGATATAATGTGACGCACATCTCTTCTCTCTAAACTTAAAGGTACAAAGTAGTTTTCAGACAGTATGAATGACAAATTTAGCCGGAACAAAAAAATACAGCCATGAAAGTCACAGTGGTTCTGGCTAACAAGTTCTTATACTCAAAGATCCCCTCCAGACATGTTTAAAGATGTATACAAATACTCTCATTATCTCACTAATAATTTGTTTCTGATGTATCTAATATCCTGTTTAAATCGCTTCACTGTAAAGAAATGTAGCGGACGATCTTTTCTATTTTTCTAAATTTTTATGGCTGATGAAGTAATGAAGCGAGACAGAAATGGACAACAGGAATAATCATTTGTCATTCATGTCTGTTGTTGAAGTCATTTTACCTCATGAGGTGGTTGGATCTTGGGATCTTGAAAATCCACCTTGCCAGCCTCAACTACGGCCCTTTTTTTTGCCTTTTCATGGCTATATCCGAGAGGACAGCTGTTGAGTGACAGAAAGGGCGTGACATGCAGCAAAGGGCCCATTAGAACCCGGGGCTGCTACATTGAGGACACAGCCTCTGTACATGAGACTATTTCCAGATGGTTAACTTGCTCTTTCTAAAGTTATTCTGTGATACAGAACACTGAATGTGCAAGTATGTTTTTAAAAATAGTGAAAGGGCACTGAATGTAAAAGATGTTTAATCACCTATTTATTTGTTTTTTTCCTTCAAAGGACAGTTTTCATTTAGTGGCGTTTGTGGATGCAAAGCTCCTACGGTATCTTTTGGTCACTGTTTTGCCTTTTATTCACTGTTGTTTACAGGTTCAGGTGAAGGTTATCGGAGAAGCGATGAAGGTACAAATTGTATGAAAAACAAAAACTGATTTGAAAATGTATTCGAACAACTACCGCATTTTTTGGAGAGTGCGAGTGTGAATACATGTGGGTGTGTGTTGAGGTGATACTCTGCAAAATGATAACAGCACTTGAAGTTCACGTTCTCCACACGAACAAGTTCCAGATTGACTTGACGGCGATGTTTATTGTCTGTAGTGCTATTAAATGCCCCCTTCTCTCTCTTTTCACTGCCACTTTGTTTGCTATGAGCTCAATTTTCAGACATCATCATACTCCAACATCTGGGAAACGGCAAAGCCACAGCCCCCCTTTGAGCTCATCAGTGTAAAATAGGCATTGACCACATTCAACATGACACAATCTCATTTCCTGTCGGTCGAGTGATGGAAAGTGGTCGGATTTTTCACTCCTTTATGGAGTGAGAGCATTCTGCGGCCTTAGAAATGCAGCAATAATGCCACTTGATAGCCAGACAGAAAAGAGGAGAAACAGACGGATGAAGGAAAGGATGGGTGGATAAGTCCTCCGAATGAGAGGATGGCTGGTAATTCCTGAAACGGATCTTGTCAGGAATTAGAGGCTCTCATTGTGTTCAGGGACTGTGCTGTGAATTGTAATCGCAGGTAGGAACGTGGGCTGTGGGGACGGTGATAAACATCAACTGCGAAAACAAGAACCGTGAGGGCATCATGACACAAATATGTGCAATGGAGAATAAAATCATGTTAAAAGTCCGAAGCCCCATTGAGTGAATGTGCGCCGATTTTGAGCATTCATAGACGTGCGGGTGACTGTGACCTGTAACATTTCTAATTTAGCCAGATGTCAAAGTCTTTTCACTGAGTAAATTTGCCTCATATCTTCCAATAGTAAACGAACAGAGACAGTGTGGGGGATATTTTGCTTCCCATCATGAGTAGGAATAGTGAGAAGTGGCATAGTTATTAAGCCGTGGTGCATACAGGGTCAACCCATTTACTCGGGTTATTTTGAGCTCTCAGGCTGCAGCATGATTGGTCAAGCGTGGGTTACATCTATAGCTGTGGCCATATCTTTTGACAACCCTATTCTCTATTTGAAAAGCGCGATGTTGTTATCATTCTCCGATGATGATGATCTTGGTGGAGGATGACAGCGGTGGCGACAGTCGAGCTAGAATATGTGTTGTTTTCATGTTTCCTGGTGGAGGTCGGTCCTCAGTAAGCCTACAAGTGTGCGTGTGGATTGGATGGTCTACAATGTCTCTCTCTCTGTCCACCTCAGTAACCGTGGAACAGTCGCTCGCCCCTGAATGTGATTTAAATGTCACAATTTCAAGCTGTGCAAGCAGCATCTATTGTCCAATATGACAACATTTTATTCATGTAAGTCCCAACCTTCTCTGTTAGACAGTCCTGCGATTTCTACAGTTACTAACTGTACTTCATCCTGTATAAATCTGTAAATCTTCATGACATTTGATAATTCTGGCTTACATTGGATCATGGAAATATTATCTGAATAAGAAATACATGGGGGAATTTACTGTATTGTTTTGAATTTGATGTTGCCTGTTTTGTTTAGTGTAATGGCCCTTTTGGATGAGCAAAATTGTGTGAGCACCACATTTTTTGAAACATGTTTTTTTTTTCTAATCTAAACCTTTCAAATATGAAGTCATATTTATATTAACTCAATGGTTACTCATTAAGAAAATCTATATCTATGTTTAGCAATTTTCCTGAAACCCCATTTGCTTATTATGCGACCTCATGTGCGGTCCTGACCCAAGTCTGCGAATGTTTGAGAAAGGCCTTGAGAGTAATCACAATTCTCCATGTAAAGGTTTAACTTAATACAGACGATAAGAACACTTATAAGACCTTCATTAGTCAAAGTCGACTAGACTGTTTCTCTGTCCATGTCTCATGCACTAGTCATATCCTGTTAGTCACTGTGTACAGACTTCTCCTAATCCATGTCAGAATGAAATATTTCTCCTGTTCTGCATTTGGCTTTTTGTAATCAGAGCTACTTCTGATTAAGTTAGAATTCTGGCTTAGTCCTTAACTTTTCTCATGCTGATGCATCTCATTGAAAAGTTTGTCAGCCCGTTCTCACTTCCAGCGGGTCAAATACAGCAGCCTGGTCAGTGGCCTTACGCTTCTGAGTTTGACGGTGTAGTTGCCTCTCTAGCTACCCCCTCTGAAAGTCGGAGTGGGTGACTGAATGGATCATACGCTGGAATTTCCCTCCAGAGATTTGTTTTTTTAAGTTATATCATGTAAGTTTACATACATGTATGATATATGTACATAAGGGACGTGACTTGCATAATGTAAGTGATGTATGATGTTTTCCTAAAGCTAACCATATAGGTTTTTTTTCCTAAATTCAACCAATCCATGACAGTTTGACTACATCTGTTTGTCAGCTTTATTTTGAATGTCTAACTGAATTACGTGTTCTCCGTTAACTGATCGCAGAGCCCTTCACATGCAGAACTGACACTGGAGGGTAGAACATCACAGTTGGAAGCTTAAGGCCACTGAAAGCTGCTGTTGTTGACCTTGTTGGGAACGAGAACAACACCTGCTTGGAACATTCCACAGGTAAATCGGTTATTTGGTAGCAAACAGATAGTGATAAACAGTATCATGATTGGGTAGGAGGGGGGCATCCTCGGAAAGGCTCTGTTGTTCATAAGTGAGGATGAGCTGAGGTTCACCGCTTTAATTGAACACATGATTATATAGAAGATATTACTTCACAAAGCTGTTGTTGGCAAACACAGTTGTTTGAAAACGATTGCATCCTGTTTTTAATCACGTTACACGCAGCATCCCAACTTTATTGTAGTCTGGGTTGAATAAAACGGACACAGGATGTTCAGAAACACGGAAGTACATCGGGCATCTACAGGGTAACATATGCCTGTGTGTGTGTGTGTGTGTGTGTGTGTGTGCAATATCAGCATCCCAAAAAAGAGTGTTAGACCCCTCAATAGGTTTTTAATAAGCAAGGAAGTCGTTGTGAGCTAATTATCCACCATCTCAGTAGATTTGCAATTACTGCAGTATTACTCTCATTTCTCTTCCCTCCGCTGTGTTGAATGATCTCTGCGTGTGAGGAGCCAGAGCCCTTGGTGGTGAGAAAACACATGAACTCAAATGGTCATCTGACAGGCATTTCCCAGAACTGATGTGTGTGTTTGTTTGTGTGTGTGTGTGTGTGTGTGTGTGTGCGCGCGCGCGTGTGTGTGTGTGTGTGTGTGTGTGTGTGTGTGTGTGTTTTGTGTTAATGTTTGCCGTGTGGGTGGTTGCAGTGGCAGTTGGAATACGTATGCGCGCGTGCCTCTCCGCGAGCACGCATCAATGTGCTTGGCTGTGTTAAACTAAGTGGGATCTGTTTCAGTGTTGACGGTAAAGCCGAGGTTTCATGTAGCAACTCTAAATTGCTGCCAGTCCATCCATGAAAACTGGAAGCAAACAGTCGACATGGTGTGATGATAAACATGAATAATAAACAGGGTTTTTTTTTTTTTTTTTTTGCAGAGGCAGCATCGAGAGAGACACGCGGAGGCAGCGGGAGAGGGGGAGCCGAGCATCCACGGTGATTTGTATGTGGGGAAGGGCTCTCCTCTGAAGGTGAACAAGCCGCGGCGTGATAGAATAGCTTTGCCTTGTAATCAAGGTGCGTAGAGCATCCTATCCGTGGGAGATTTATTGCTGACTTGCTTTCAGTCGGAGTTACCCCGAAGGAAATCGCAATATTCTCACAGCCAAGGGGCAACAGAGATCTGAAGTTAAGGTGATGGCGCTCAAACAAAAACTCTTCTGATTCATTACGAATTACAATGAACTCGAGCAATTAGGCGTCTAAGCACCTAAAAGTAGCGCATAAAACAAATAAAAAAGCACGTCTCAGTAAATGTATTTCATTCATGTCGATCATCAACAAGTATTGCTCGTCTGTCTTTCAAACGAACGGGCAACAGCGTAGAATTCACATCATAACTTATGTCGCACTTAGTTATGGGCCTCAGCGTCTCCGCCAAGTGAAAGCAGTTAAAGGGCTTTCAGCTGCGAATGTAATATAAATCAATAGTTTATCTCCCTATCTCTCCTCATTAGTGAAATCTCCCAGCTACCACGCTGCAGATTATTGTTTTGTTTTGGAAGACTGTGATCTCCTAAGCACTTTGCGAGAGCCATTAAAGTGCCATTTCCCTTCACCAGAATCCCTCTTCAAGTCATTTTGAATGAGTGTTTTCTGGTCGCTTGATGTTTTTTTTATGTTCATAGTCGGAGTACAAATGTTTGTTTTGGTGAGGAGGAAGGCAGTGAATTTCCCTTTATGTGTGACGTGGTGCTGGTTTTTTCTCAACTTGAGCCGCCCTAACATTCCAGGCAGTTATTGGAGGCATATATCTTTTTTTTTTTCAGAAGAGTGGTTACAAGCTTTTGGCAGGCTGATGGGTTTGTTTTATATAAACACACAACATCATGATCACGATGATCATCCTTGATTATTGCGGTGCCAAAAAACACATTTCAAAAACACTAAGTGATTCATGCAATATTAGGAGCAAGAGCTAATATTGATCCAATACAAACCATTTGACCAACTATTGCTGGGAATAAACAGCATGGCACTTCATTGATGCCATTTTGTGGTTCAGTATGTTGCCACTAGAGCTCACTCTAAAGCAGAACAATACAGACGGTGGGAGTATTCCTCCAGGTCTCCAAAACGGTACTACACATTGTTTCCTTTACATATCCGCTTACACATGGAGGAGCATTTATAATTCTGGCAACATGATGCCTCCCTTCTATATTTGGATCTATTTAATAGCACTCCTGCTACTTAATGCACCTTTTAGGTTTAGTGCTTTGTAACCCCTTCACTGCCCCGTGTTTGAGTTTCTGCAACCTTTCCTGACAAAAGTTGTTTTTGTTTTCTCTGTCGTCTTCACAAAGCTAGTCCGATGTGTCTGAGTCACGTATCTGCTAATGACTTACTAAGCCTCTTAAGTTTAATTCTTCGGGTTGCACTTGAAGCATAGAAAATCTTTGATTTTTCAATCAAGTCATGCTGGAAATGCAGCTCCAGTATCACAACACAATGCCGACACTCTCCGAGAACGCCACTCCTTGCGGATACAGGTGTGTTTGTGTATTCAGGGGCCGCCTTTGGAGTTGGACAGGGACACCATGGGAGACAGAACAAAGACAAGCAAGCCTCGACACTTCTGAGCCAGAAAGAGCCACTCTGTCACGAAAGTAATATGACAAGTGTTCACTTTTGCTGTCACAGGACCCACGGAAACGATCCCTCGGTGCAAGGCGGTGGCAAGTTCAGGAAACAAAAAGCAGGTAAATTGACAGGACAGCGGATAGAGAATGAGTTGAAAGCGGTTTGCAGAGAGTTGGAAAACACCCAGGGGAGAGTGTGGGTAGTGGGTAGCAGCAGAGAAAGAGGGTGAGAGATAGACTTAGAGAGGAGTAATAATGAAGAATGAGAGCTAGTGGGAGGGAGCTGTCAAAAGAGAAAGAAGGTGATCAAGTAGGTGTGCGGCACAGAGGGAGGTAGGGAGATGAAGGGACGAGGTTGGTGCGAGAAAAGGCGAGGAGCGACTGTTTTAATAACTTCAACTTACCACAGGTCAATTGAGACGAGATCTCCCCAAACACACAGGTGCCTTAATAAAAGCCTGGCACATCACATTCAATAACTCACCTCGAGAAACCAATGAAAGCCGCTGAGGCTGTGACAGACATATGAGCCGACATATGGATCTACCTGCCTCTCTGAGGGCTGGCGTTACAGTCATCAAGAGGAGCAAAAGAGAAATCAATACCAAACAATGGGAAAGCAACTTTATTAGCTCTTATTAGACCAGGTTAATGAATCCCACTGCTGTTGCAAAACGCAAGGACACGAGGCTGTGCATGGATTTCTCCCCCCTTGAACCCTTCCATCGCTCCGCCCGGGTGTTTTTCATCTCATCATTCATGTTGACTACGGCGACCGTCACAGTCCCCTGTCGCTCCCGGGTGAGTAAAGCTCCGCGTCGGACGTAATGGCACACATTTTTTCCCCTATAAGCTGCTTGCGCACATGGTGACATATCATGGTAACCACAGCAGTGAGGGTATTGAGGCTGTCAGTCACGAGACAGAAATATTCTTGGAGAGATCAGTGTGTTCATCCTGAGTCTATTTTTAACGACCGAAGCAGAAGTACAATCAGCAGCAAATACACAAATGTCTAACGATGAACCCGCTGTATACCTGTAGCTCTTGTCGACAAGCCGCACGATTCTTCTCTGTTGAATTGACACCTTTACTCAGGGGTGAGTTGGTGGAGTGGATGAAATAGTCATGATGCCTTCCACATCATGACTTTTTCATCAGCACACCTTCAATTAAATATGAAAAACCTTGACTTCCACCAGCAAGCACAATCACCTTGAAATCTGTTCAGCAGGTCGGAATCGTGATGAGTCCTGCTGGCAGGATCAGTCGCTGTGTTTTAAAAATGTGGTTTCAGATTTGTTTCTCAGGCTCACAGTCGGGGGGATAACACGTTGTTAAGCAGAGTTTCTGGGAAATGATGCCATCAATTTTAGACCACTGTAATGTAACCACTCTGGGTGTAATATATGGTACAATTAATGTTAATGGTACTCTCACAGACACATGATGTACCCTGGATGAGATTTAGGAAAATAAAAGTATGATTTATCATGTAAACTATTAGACTTTTTTTTCATCCAGAGTCCTGCAATTAAAAAAAAATTCTTGCACCTCACCAAAACTGTATTAAAAAAGATGTAAGGTTTGTTACAGCAGTGTGTCTTTTCAAAAGTTTTGAGAGTCTATCAAAAGAACAATAAACTTCCCATTTTGTTGCATCCAATGTTTCCTTTGGCAATCAGCATGAGGTTAGACGATCAGGTTCAGTCTGCAAGTGAAAGTTTTTCTAATTGTAATGTGATGATTAAAGTAATTCTAACCCAGATAAAGCAACACTCTAACAAATCACAATTGAGGATGAGAAACTGGAGATTTTCTCCAAATGTGCTCCATTATTATATTTTATCAAAATAATCAATTGGGATTAAAACAGTTTCTAAAAATAAACCTGGATTGACTGAAGAAGTGTGCAATGTGTTTTAAAGGTGATGACACTGAGTGTGAGGATGAGTATCATGTGGTTTGAACAAGCACATGTACAGTAAACACCTACAATAGACTGTGAAATCTAGAAATGACTATACAGTTGTCATCAAAAACTTCATGAAAATATCAGTTGAGTGTTCAACCTGTTGATTTTAGCTGTAATAATTCATCAATTACTTGCAAATGAAAAAGAACTATTTAGGTGTGAACTATTATTTTAGTTTCTCAAAGTTAGTAACTACAGCTTCTCTTTTTCTAATGTGAAAGTTAATATTTTTACACTTTGGACTGTTGAATGTATATATGAATAAGCACTTGTAACTGTTCTTTGTCAAGTTTGACAGCAGTGTTGTTGCTATGGTACATGAACTAATGTTTACATTAATGTTTACACCATGGCAACAACACCGCTGTTTTTTACAGAAATACATTCATCAGCACTGGAGAGAGAGAGCGCTGGTTTTGGATGAAGAGCAGCGTTGTACTGTTGGTTGTTATACCTACATCTTTACAGAGACATGGCTCCACCATGAACTCCTGGATCAAGCAGCAGTTGCACCCGATGCCAACTATACTGTCATTACTATCTTCTCGCTGCTGTTTAAACTCACCCCGATGCAAATTCAAAAAGGCCTTACATGTTTATGTACATATTCACATAAATTACTGTATGTTTGTGCAGCATGAAGGAGTTTACAAACAACACTGTGCAACCTTGCGAGGTGTTGCTGTGAGGACATGATAGGTCAAGCAGATGTGTTGCGAAATCATGAGCTATCCTCGTTAGCAGGCAGCACTGCCACAATAACCATCGTTAAAAGCCACTGCAGGAAATAACAGAGATGTCAAGTGGAATGAACAAGGCACAACCGTTGCCATGAGGATGTTGTGTTATTTTTTTTTTTGGTGCTATTATTGTTCAGTTTGGTTAACTTTAACTTCACATGCACATACAATACATACCTGCAGAAACGCAGATCAACGCCACATACATACTGAGACAAAGACAACACAGCAAAGCTTTCATTACTTATTTTCAATCTTCTCATGACAATAACAATCAAGATAGTAGAGAATGCCGTGCTTTTGCTACTCTACCAGCTGCTCATGTAAAATAAATGATGGTTATGTAATGAAAATACAAAGAAAGCAAAAATTATTAGAAGTGAACAATGAATTAAGAGGCCAAACTGTGTATGTTGACAAGTTTCAAAGCCCCATTTTGACTGGATGGATTTTTTTCTAGGCCAGGTGGGGTTGTGTTAACAGTTAACATCTGACATAAATCCTGTCCACAGTACATACTGTATAAGAGTCACTTTCCACCCAGACTACCAATGATGAACAGCAACAATGACCTTTTTCATCAACCTCACTGGTCCTCCTGTCATTTAAATCCCCTTCAGAGGGACATCCTTGTATTGGATGTAGATCGTAGTGAAGTTAACATCAACATGTGACGAGCCACTTTCTGAGGTACACCTGGTCAACTGCTCGTATGTGCAAATGTTCTTTTGTTCCCTGAGCTGTGATGGCTGAGTGGTTAAGGCGTTGGACTCGAAATCCAATGGGGGTTCCCCGCGCAGGTTCAAATCCTGCTCACAGCGTTCATATTGTCACTTCCACTACACTGGTCCTTAGTTTCAGACACATAGTTAAATTACATTTACAGTTACACAGAGTTTAGTATCCTTGAAAGTATGTAATTTGTTACTAATGCGGCTTCATTTGAAAATTCCATCCCTTGAAACCGTAGCACAAGATCGTATCATTGGGCAAGGCAGCTGTTCAATCTTTATGTGTGAAAGGATGAACATTGACAAATTAAGCAGCACTTTTGATAGGAAGCGTTGTATCACTCATGATAAGCAGTATGGCCGACTCCATCAGCTGTAGTTGACTGGGATCCCCAAATTTGTTCCTAAACAACTGATTTAAAGGAAGCAGCAAATTGCTTTTGCCATAGTGTGACTGACCTGCATGCCGTTAGCTCAGTACATGTTGCTAACACCGCAAGACTCGAGGTTTCCAAGTGGAGTTATGTGCATCGATTTGCAGACTGTGAAGTCACGCACGCACCAGCGCTGTTTCATGGCAGTGATACACAAATTGTCACTGCCCTGTGGTCACAAAAAGAATGATCTAATTATGTTTAGAACATTCATCTACTTTGTTCCGCATTCCAAATGTTTGCTAATTCACACTAAAGACAAAGTCCACCAGTTATCTGAGGCAGATGGGAATGTCATTAGTTTTGAAGGTACAGTATGTACGTTTTAACCAAAATACTGTGCAAAATGTTATTATTTTATTAGTAGTATTACCAAAGTTATCACCATTGGTACAGAGGTGGACATGTAATTCATCCAAGTGTTAAAATGGTTAAAAAAAATAGAAAATACAACTATATAACTTGACTTTAGTGTTAATGGCCGACATTTTGGTCACAAAGACCCCTTTCAAGACCCAACTTAAGAGAGGTTGAGACTGAAACAATGCAAAGGTAAAACAAAATGTGTGGAATTACTAGTTTTCATTGGAATTGATTTTCTGAAATTGCCTGTGTCGCCTCTGACTCATTTTGAACTTTGCAGTCATTGGTGTAGAGAAAGAAGAAGAAAAGAAGAGGCCTCTCAGAGAACTTCAATGGGCTGTGAAAGGGTCTAAATCAGGAGGCTGCCCATTCTGCATTTATAAAAAGGCCACGTCAGTGTTTGTGTGTGTATACTGTAGTTGATGGTAAAAGTGTGGCCAACACAGTCTTTTTCATGTCTGTTTATGTTCTCGGAAATGTTACAAGTACACCAAAGTGTCAGAGGAATCAGATGGCTTGTGTGTGGGGGGTCTGTTTTGTCCTGACGCGTGCTTGTGCCGTTGTCAGGAGAAAAGAGGGAGCCGAAAGGGCTCGAGATAAAGTTGAGGAGGCATTACTCATAGCCACTTGTTGTGTTATTGGTCTTTGTAATAGCTCGACCACCTACTGTAAATATCGCTGTGTTTATCCATGAGTGGCTGAGCAAGGAAAGAGAATTGGCTGATTCACTTAAAGGATTGCATGACTGATCAAAGAAGCGTGGACACCCTGCTGATTTAATAAAACTGTAAAGCGGCTGGCCAAGTTAAACCACATTTGTTATTTTGTTTTTGTTTACCCTTGCTAATACAGTATGTGGTCTTCAATATTAGGGATTAAAAATAACTATTCTGCAGGAGCCCTAACAACAGCCTAGGTGTTGGCAATTATGTTTATCCGAGCTTGTTTTTCAAGTTATTTCACTGGTGCAGTGGAGACATGGGCCTTGTATCCTTTTGTTTGTTTGAATATTACGCTTCAAATTCATTTAGGACACAAAGTTTATTCATAAAACTCTTTGATGTGGGAACTCCTCTTGCCTTGCTGTACAGTAGATTCAGTGCATGTCCTAACACTGACAGATGTGCAGGACTACCCTGCAGGGTCATCTCACCAGGGGCAGGGTGATATTTCTGCCCTGTGTAGGGTAATTATGTCAGGGTGCAGTTTGTTTTACCAGAGGTGGGATGGTGCATCTGTCTTGAAGGGCAATTTTTTCACATTGACTGGGCTGTTTGGCCAGAGGCAGAGTGATGTTTCTGTGATAACGCCTCGCAGCGCTGTCGCAAATAGAAGAGGATGATTTGTGAATTCTGCCCTCAATACACATTACACAAGCACAACATGCTGTTCATTCAGTACAGCACATCATCACTCATTCAGTAGCTGTGGATGGGTGCACATGTACACAAACAGCTGGTTCATTGAAATTTCCACATCTCCATCTTTCCCAAGAGGTTTGAGCAACCTCAAAGGGATTTGCCAGTAAATGTTGACAAGATATGGAGTCTTTTATTCAGAGGGAATTCTGGTATTGTTACATGCTTTAATGTGTAATTGATTTATACTTACCAAAAGTTTTTAATCGGTCCCAGTAGATCACTTCCGTTGATCGCCTTGACACTGCTGCAATGGCTGCAATGTAATACTTTGGAGCACCTATGACTGTCCAAGAATGTCCGCTAAAAGTGCGGGTTTCTTCTACTGACCAGATGAAGCTGTTATTGTAAGTGTCTGAAAACATTACGGAAAAGATTCCTATGTATATAGAACTTTTTGCCAAATAATGACAGATGTTTTTTCCCGCAAGATTTGAGGAGTTTGGCGTTTAAGTAAATAAGCTGCTAGGCTGCTAGCAAGAATTGAATTAAAAAGTCAGTGTTAAGGTGACGGTTTGGCTCGCATAATAGTAATAACATGACTTTCATCCAGCCAATCAGGGACTGAGTTCTGTGTGAGGCAAACACGAACTAGTGACTGTTTTGAGGAAATAGTTCTTTTAAGCATAACTATGATCTTTTCCTCGCCTCTATTTTGAAAAATGCTGCACGTCCGTTATTGGTCACTTGACCACAGAAGAGACTGCTGATAGACGAGAAATGATACAGTGACACGGTGAATCGATGGCTCTGTATCACATGCTGGTGTGATACTGGCCTGTTCACCTCCACGTTTCTACAGTAGATGTGACGAGGATGTATATGTAAAGGAGCGGAAGGAAAAACAAAGACTTACTGAGAAACACTGAGTAAAGAAGCACAAAAATTGAATGTGTGCTAACAGCTAGACCTACCTTGAAATATTTACCACATTAAAAAGCAAATGAATGTCTGACTGGAGGGACTGACTGGCAACCTGTTTCGGTGTGAACCCTTGCTCTCACCCAGTGCATGCTGGGACTGGCGCCAGCCTCCTGTGACCCTGAGTAAGAGCAGAGAGAATAAATGGATGAAACCTTTTGCCCTTTTAAAAATGCTATTAGTTTGAAATTCTTCTCTGAAAAAGAATGTGCATCTTTCATGTCGATGCAGAACAGGTCGCAATTATTTTGTGAAAACAAAACAGGGATACGAGACCTTGTGTCATACGTAGAAAAAGAAAAAATATGTTTCTGCTCTGTGTTGGAAGTGATCAAGAAGGGCTTTCTATTAAATGTCAGCTCACTTTTTTTTATTCTAACTTTAATTAAAATCCTTGTGTTTTGAACTTGCCCACAAATTGTTCCCTTTTTGCATAACACTATCTTTTCAATGTTCCCCTCAGTGAAATGGGAAAATGTCTGTGAACTATACCTGTGCTGATTTATGTGTGCTTCAGGAACTGTAATAGAATATGAAACATTTTAATTCTCCACGGCATTTAGTCCTTACTGTTCATGGAGGTGATGCTATCAAACCAGAAGTCACATCACACCGCGTCAATTAACCGAATCAAACAAAACAGGACGTGGGCGAGGACTGCGATTCATCTGAGCTTTTAAAAAGGTTTGTAATCAGCCTTGGACGCGTTTTTTTTCTGTTAATGTCATTACTGTTCATGAAACAGCTGAATGCCACAGCGCAGAAGAATGGCGTGGCCTTGATGATGCCTGACAACTGGAGGTGTTGTGTGCTAAGTGAAATGCTATTCTTTTCAATGGTAAGGTTAGCAGCTTTTGTGGCTCACTCAACTGGAGGCATGCAGGTCTGACTGCAAAAATTGTTAAACCATCCATTTTAATGGAGATATGCAGGTGGGAATTGTTCATCTGTTTCATAATGATACAGTCCGTTTAAATCCTACATAAGGTGTGTGTCAATTTAAAGAGCATCAAGTGCACAATGTAGAAAAAAAGCTCTCACTCAGGGAGTCAAACAGCCTTGATAACTTTTCTTTTGTGTCTCTTTATAAAGTAGTTACAGTCTTTCCTGTTAAGAAACTGACAAGAGCGTGTTGCCCGGCAACATCACACTTTAACTCGCATGTCAATATATTTTTATCATCAATCCTGATCGCTTCCCACTCGGGGCAGAGGAGGGTCTCTGTTTGGGAAGCACTCAGACTTTTTTTTTTAATGAGACAAGCAGGCAGTGGTGGTTTCTAACCTTTCACTCAAGCACTGTACTTGAGGACTAAAAGACACTACTTCCATGTTGCATTTCTGTTTCATGCTGCTTTATATTTCGACTCTTGTATTGGTACTTTCGACACCATTTGTTTTACAACTTGTTGTTCCTTCCATCATGTCTCAAGTGTTTCTTTATTTAAAATTCTGCTACTTCTTAAGATAGATAAACTATTTAAAACCCCCCTTGTATTCGCTGGGAAATACATTATCAAAGAGATGAAAACAGGCTGTTTTTTGTTTAAAGATTTTTTATGGCATAGACACCTTTATTAAGCAGTAGACAGACAGGAAATATGGGAGAGAGAAGGGGATGTGACATGCAGCAAAGGACCTTCGGGCGGAATCGAACCAGGGTCGGCTGCATATGTGGCATGCGCTCTAACCACTCAACCACCTGCGCGCCTAAAACAGGCTGTTTTTTGCAGCTTGTGAAAAGAAAACATTGTAGAGATACATTGTTCTCAAAACAGCGATGATACAAACATAATGATTGTACAGAACATAACACAGTCCCATAGATAAAATGATCAAAGATGCTTCGGTGCTAGAAAAACACATATATTTTCTCATACTGTCGAGTGCTGCAGCTCCATATCCCCCCTGTGTCCGAGACTCTATGGTTTAGCACCTGTCTCTTTAAGACCCCCCCTCCTGAATACCCAGTCTGCTCTGACTGGTCAGCTCAGACATGCCTGACCCAGCACAACTCACAGCAACACAACAACAGTGCTAAATCAAGTCTTATGTGCCAAACTATCAGCTAATCATGCACATGTGCGACATGCTGAGTTATTGTGATGTCACAAAGTCACAGAATTAAAGGAATTAAAGGACTGCTGATGAGGCGTTTCGAGAGCAGTGTTTTATGTGGGAGAGAGGAGCTTCTGTTGGTGCGAACTTGGACCTTTTTTAACTGATGAGATCTTTTACATTACCAAGAACCTATAAAACCTATAAAAACACACTGAAAGAAAGAGAGGGAAAAGGAAAAATCTTAATAAGTCTTGTTTAAAATTGAACGATTTTAAACATCTGCAGCAATAAAGTGCAACATAGAAAGCAATGCAACAGTAATATGAATCCAAAAACATCAGATATGATAAAATGTTTCAAAATGGTTTGATACTTTAAGAACATTTTGCTGATAATACTTAAATACATTTACTTAGGTAAGTTTTTTGAATGCAGGACTATTACTCACAAAGGAGTATTTTCAAAATGTCGGATTTATTTATTTTTTATAAATAAGGATGATGTAAAAAGTGATGTGAAAAGTACCAAAATCCAGTGACAACTGGGCCAATGTGGTGGACAGACATCACTGTCATCCCAAGAGTCACGCTGCCTGTCAAAATCTGCAGAAGCAATGAATGAATAGTCAAAGTAGCTTGTGATGTCGTCAAATTTGTTGTTACATAAGAGAGAGAGAAACACACAACCTTGCGCTGGAGGATGGAACAAAAGTTTGTAATTTTCTATGTCATTATTTGACTGACTTAATTAAAAAAAAGTGTTGCAGTTTCAACAAATCTTTGTGACATTTTGCCCATCGTTAAGAAAACTGAGTCACTCTCCAGCCGGCCTTTCATAAGCAGAACTAAATACGAGCTAATGTTGTTAGGAGAGAACTTAAGTAGTGAATGCCATGATGAAAGTCTTCTTATACTGACCTCCCCCCTATAAATGCCTTTCTATTTCCAGGCTGAGCCCACTCACAGTCTTGGCAACGTACGGAAAAAAAGAGCCTCTCTGGGATATCACATATCACATCGCTCCAGTCTGCTGTGACACTGCTGCATCATTCGGAGATGCACACCGGCTGGGCGGCCCAAAATATTCTCTGTGTGAGAGTGGGAGTCTGCACAGTCACAAATTAACCAGCAAATTTGGATTCCAATTGAGACACCCTGACCACACATATTAAAAGAGTTGGATTTTTTTCATGCAAATTAATCTCTCATATATATTTCTTAAGGTGCAATATGGCCGTTAGGGGTGGCCAAACAATAACATCACGATCTGTTTAATTAAAATCACGATCTACCATCTGAATTGGGATCTTCTTTGTTCATCAATTTTAAAATGCCTGCTGGACTATAGCCAGACTTCGATAATGCCTTTGAATTTCTCCATTTGTCAAACTCAAAACACACTATTACATGAAGGATTGCTTGTTTTTTTGGCACATGCTCCTCATTAGACGTGCCCCGCATTCTGCTATTTACATCGCACATGGACCAGGTAGAGTTATTCATCCAATCAGTCATAACCAGCCAACTCACTCTGTTAATTTGTTCATATAGTGTGGATCTGCTAGTCAATGGAGCTAAGTAAAGTTTGGAAACAGAGGATCAAAGTAGATACCATGACCTCTTTGATATACCTGAAAAGCAGATTGTGGACGCCTTCAAGATCCTGTTGTACACAGAAAGCATCTGAAAGATTCATCAGCACAATACATACGCGGGCGACTGGATGCCTTGTGCCTGGTGCATACTAGGGAATTTTCAAATCTGACTCGTCTGTTTAAATGTGACTTCAGAAACTTAAAACACGGAGGCATGCTGTCATCGTCAGGTGGTTACACAACAGCCGATTGTAGATGCCTTCCAGTCAGCTTGCTCTAATTTCTGCTCAATATTCCATCACTGTTCCTTTCACGGGTCTGGATTTCCAAGTTTTAAATATCAAACATGTTTGATATTTGCAAATGAAAAAATCCTTTATGTCTGAAACCGGGCCAACCAGTGGACCATTGTTCCTGCAAACCACTGATAAGATATTGACATTTCTACAAGAGGTGTCATATTGTGTTCATGTTAGATGTTTATGACTTGACTGTCATACCCTGAATACCCGGCTGTAGTAGTAAAAGCAAGGAAGGCTGCCAGGTGGGTGGCCATAGTTCGAGGCTGCGTTTCAACATTTTAAGCGGGAACCCACTGGTTATTTTTTCAAAGGAGACTTACGGAAAATTTCCAGCTGTGTTTGTAGTGACAAAAAACTGTATATTTTCCTCAGCCTTACCAAATGGTTTTTGTATTTAAATCTCCCAAGATTGTAAGCATAGCTGAGGTCTACACCACTATTGTAAATTAAAATCCCAGGTCAGTTTGTCAGATGTAATATAGGTGCGAACTACATAACAGGCAACTTCATGCCTGAATAAGGAACACTCTGACGATCGATGGGTGGGTCACATCAAACCCAAAAGCTGCCTTATCAACCTCCAGTATTGGGAAAGCAGTTGTTTGTGGCTTCCTCCTGGTCTTCTGTCCTTCTGACCGCTCTCTGTCTGCAGGGACTTAGACAGAGATGTGGGGTATTTGGCAAACACGCAACAATCAGCAGTGATGACACATTTCAAATGACTCGCAAATATCCTACTTATCATATCTCATCTTATCGTGGCAGTAATATTGAAACTGTTAAAAAAAATTCTCCTGCTGAAATGTGCAGACGAGCGTGGCGTCAGTGCTTTCTGAACATCTTCGAATTTACCAGAGGAAAAGGGTGTGTGTAGTCGTGATCAAAGGTATTGTATTCTTCTCCAGCTCACCACTCAGCGAGCAGCTCCCAGGAGGAATCTCACCTTGTCTGCCTGCAAACTTCTAAACCCGAGTGGAACCTGCATGGTGTCACATGGATTTGTTTGGATGGCGTTCGATTGCCCCATGTGGGTATGTTTCCATGGTTTTGGATTTCCCTGTGTGAGTCTGCCCCACTGGTGTATTTTAACTCGTCTCCACTGTGCTCAGTAGTATCACATGGATTTCTAAGAGCTCGAGCATGAATAGCGGCTGCAATAGTAAATGCTATGTGACTGTTCAGTTGGCGGGTGGGCTGAAATAAGCTTCGACCTGTGGGTTTACTATATCTGCATAAAATGTTAAAAAAGAAATCAATTAGGTTTCACTTTCCGTGTTTATTGTGTCATGCAGTGTTCTATCATAAAATAAATTGTGACTGAAATTGTATTTTAAATGAGAAAACAACAGCAAGACTTCTTAAATCATAAATTAATGGAAACAGTAGATACAATATTTTGCCAAACATATTCACTCACTCATCCAAATAATTGAAATCAGGTGTTCCAATCACTTCCATGGCCACTGGTGTATAAAAGCAAGCACCTACGCATGCAGACTGTTTCTACAAACATTTTTGAACAAATGGGTCGCTCTCAGGAGCTCAGCGAAATCCAGCGTGGTACTGTGATAGGATGCCACCTGTGCAACAAGTCCAGTGGTGAAATTTCCTAGCTCCTAAATATTCCACAGTCAACTGTCAGTGGCAGCGTTTGGGAACAAAAGCAACTCCGCCAAGAAGTGGTAGGCCACGTAAAATGACGGAGCGGGGTCAGTGGATGCTGAGGCACAGAGTGCGCAGAGGTTGCCAACTTTCTGCAGAGTCAATCGCTACAGATCTCCAAATTTCATGTAGCCTTCAGATTAGCTCAAGAACAGTGCGTAGAGAGCTTCATGGAATGGGTTTCCATGGCTGAGCAGCTGCATCCACGCCGTACATCAGCAAGAGCAATGCAAGGTGTCGGATGCAGTGGTGTAAAGCACACCGCCACTGGACTCTAGAGCAGTGGAGAGACGATCTCTGGAGTGACAAATCGCGCTTCTCCATCTGGCAATCTGATGGATGAGTCTGGGTTTGGTGGTTGCCAGGAGAACGGTACTTGTCTGACTGCATTGTGCCAGGTGTAAAGTTTGGTGGAGGGGGATTATGGTGTGGGGTTGTTTTTCAGGAGCTGGGTTTGGCCCCTTAGTTCCAGTGAAAGAAACTCTGAATGCTTCAGCACATCAAGAGATGTTGGACAATTCCATGCTCCCAACTTTGTGGGAACAGTTTCAGAGTCCTGACCTCAACCCGATAGAACACCTTTGGGATGAATCAGAGCGGAGACTGAGAGCCAGGCCTTCCCGTCTAACATCAGTGTTGGACCTCATAAATGTGCTTCTGGAAGAATGGTCAAAAATTCCCATAAATTCCCCTTGTGGAAAGCCTTCCCAGACGTGTTGAGGCTGTTATAGCTGCAAAGGGTGGACCGACGTCATATTAAACCCTATGGATTAAGAATGGGATGTCACTTAAATTCATATATGAGTCAAGGCAGGTGAGCAAACACTTTTGGCAATATAGTGTATAATAAGGATCTGACCAACATAAAATTCATTTCATCTGATGAGCAGAATAGGTAAAAAAGAATAAGCAGATGTTTTATAAATGTGCCCCTGACTGAAAAAATGTACAGACTGCAACTCAATCATACACACAATATTTTTGTACATTAACATTAGATAAAAATGACACTAATTAACCCGTTACAGTGTTTTTTAGCTAGAGGAATGAACACCCAGTGTCACATCAACATTTGTAATTGAAAAGTGTATTTATCTTCACTCCTGTTTATCACCCTGACTGCAACAGTGATCCAAGGAGGTGACCCCCATTATAGCACTGTGATGTTGAATGTACTTAACTACAAAAAATACGTTACAGAGAGGAGAGGAGATAATGAAAAAAGAAAACTGGAGTCTCTGGTGAGTGCTGAACCTAGTCAGAGTTGACCTGAATTCAAACACACAGACCCCCTTCATGTGTGTGCTGCTGCTCGTTAGCATACGATTAACGGACAGTAAAGTAATCTGGTTGTCTGGGGCAAAAAAACACAAATGATCCTGCAACTTACTATGCTGGTGGTGAACACCATTAGACAACCACCACATTCATATCAACCTTAGTCTCGTTCACAGACCCTCCTATCCTGGAAGAGTGAACATATGAAACCCACTGTTGCTTTGAGTAACCTTTCTCTGGGTTTTTACATTTTGAATAATATTACACAGCTCAACAAAATATAAAACAAAGGTCTGGCCCTTTTTTATTTTAGACAATTTAATGCAGAATTCTTACAAACTATATCTTGAATAGTTTCAGTTCACTCTCACCACTCTTAACAGCATTTTCTCCACACGTGAATCCCTTTTCGTTGTACTATGAACTACCCGCTGAGAACCACACAAAGAAATAGAGAAAATACTCTCCCCTTTTGGCAGGTGTAAACAAGTGATTATTAGCTAACAAGTTTGCCATAGCAACTGAAAAGGTGATAATGTGATAATATTGTGTTTACAGCTTGTTCCTACTGCCTCAGGTCACGCAGGTTTAAAGAATGAGCTAAAAATAAATGCCTTCACTTATTTTCCCTTTTTATCACAACATATAACAACTGCTGTAATGATTAAAGTCTCATGTTCTGTTGGTATGATAATTATTTTCATGTACCATTTATATGAAGGAAATTAAATATGTATGTTTTTTTATGCGGGCACAGTTGGATGGAACAAAGATGTTTGATATGGGTTTGTGGATCCACTTTTTTTTATGTATAGACTAAACAACAGCAGCACTGCTGTTATAAAACGTCTTCAAGTCAGAGCAGTGAAGCGTTTATCGTTAAATAATTAAAGTTTTTGGATAATACTAAAAGGCTCCCAGGCAGATTTGTAATTCAAATTGGACCTTGATGATGTGTTTTATCCCCCGCATCCTTCAGCGAGGCTGCAGGGCAAGCGACTAAAATTTTAATAACATAACTTTGTGACATCGAGTCGTGAAAGTTGTTCTCTATCACCGTGTGCAAGCATGATTAGGTCGGTCGCCCGGTTTTTTGGTCTGGTTGCGTTTTTGTACTTTCTTACATGCAAGCAGCACCTTCCCGCTTTCACTCCCAGCCCCAAATGTAACCTCAACCAATTACTCTGAAGCTCTTTTAGCTGCTGAATATGCTTCAAACCTCTGCCTTGGGTCCCAGGTTAGTTCACTGCCATGTTTTATTCATGGCGTGTTGTTATTTGCTTTTCCTTGCTGGTTCCCTGTGCGTCCATGGCAAACATGACGCACACTCCCTACGCAATAAACCTCAAACAAGACAACTGCTCACGTACGCAGAGGACAGATGAGGAAACACTGAAATGGTAACGTTGGTATCAACCGTATCATGTTTTTTTTATTTCAGGGGTGGCTTCTTAATTTGTCCCCATCCTGGTTGAGTGGAAGTGATGAGATCGAATCAACATGTATCAAAATCTGTAGCATAAAAATGAACAGAAAAGGGCATATCTATATATATCTATATATCTATATATATATATATATATATATATATATATATATATATATATATATATATATATACATATATATAAGCAATATGAGTTTTAAAGCTGCAGAGAGGCGTCAGTGAAGAGAGGGTGTTTTAATTAAATGCAGCTCCATACAGCTCCGAGATGTGAAGGCATAGCTCCTGGTTAATTGAGACATTCTGAAGATCATGATGGTGATGGGGGAGGTGGAGGTGGAAAGATGAACCCATAGATAACGTCAGTGCTATTTAAAGACCACATCCAACAACTTATTATGTTTATACAGAACGTGGGAAAAAAGTTCACTGGGAAGATTCAGTGATGTATAAAATCTGTGAATGAGAGAAGCTTTTAGAGTGTGGGTAGCTGGGAAATGCCTCTAAATTTAATTCAGTTGAAAACAGACAGGAAATTGAATAAAGGGAGGGAGTGTAAGGTAGCGGGGAATCTCCTGCACATGAGGAAATACATCTTCTGCATTGAACTTCTACCAAAAGCTTCATTAGTAGCACACAAGCTGATGGTTTTTCAGGTTTTCCTGGGGTTGATTCAGAGAAACAGCAGGCTTCCCCACAGTTTTCTTCACAACTTTGCCACCGTTGTCAAAGTTCAATTTTATTCCAGGTGCTTCTAGAAGAGGTGAAAATGTGTGAAGAGTTACAGATTTCACTGAGACAGATTAAAATGCCACTCTCCTCATTAACATGATGTAGAAATAGACTATGAGAGAGGTTTGCTTGGTTTTTAGATGGTATTCATACTATGTTTTAAATCAGTTTCATGTGTGATGTTATATACAGGGTTTATATGGGTGCTGGAAAGCCTTGAAAATGCTTGAATTGTATTGTGGTCTGAAGTGCCTGGGTTTTTTAATAAAGTATCTGCATTACTTCCATGAGAAATGTCTACCTGACTGAACAGCTCGATTTTTTAGATAAAGAAATAAAAATGCAAGTAAAAGCAACCCTTAATTTCTGTAACAGTTAGTGATAGAAAACTGATCAAAGATTTTGGGGGCAGCTAAATTTCAGATATCCATTTGTGATACTTAATACTTTATTTTCTAATTAGAAATGCAGGGTTACATTGCAAAATGCATTGTATTAAATTCTAAGGTGCTGGAAAAGCTTGAGCATGCTTCAGAAGTGCTTAAATTTGACAAAGTTTAGGAGCCCTGTTTATAGTGTCAAAATATGAATGTAACACTTCATACTTTGTATGAATAAATTTACTGATTTAAGCAAGTAATTATTCAACAAAATGTAAAAAAGAAAATGATTTCAAAAATGTATACACATACAAAACTGTAACATAGATAAAAAAGAAAAAAGCTCTGCATTAGCAACGTAGCTCCAGCTAGCAGCCTTGCTAATACTGCTCAGTGCTATGAGAAGGGAGAGTAGGACAAATGGTTGTATTAAGAAGTAGGCACGTTTTGGTACAAGCTGATCTAGTAGAAATAAAAATGGTTTTGGACCGTCTCAAGTCCCCAGTGGTTTTGTCAACAACTGTAGAATAGCAGAGTCCTTTGTCAGATTAGTATAATCCTGAAACATTTTGCCACATTACACATATAAAATCAGACTCTACGTTATCTTCTTTCATCAAAACCATCTGTTCTTGGTTTGGATTCAGGCCTAGTGGGTAATGCATCATCCCACAGGGTCTATTCTGGTGTCTGGCTATAGCATCCAGCCCCTGTGTTACATTAAACTCAGCCATGGTATGACAGCAGATCGACAGGAAAAGCTAATTGGTCCAACTGATGTGTCAGTGCAGTGCTAGGCTCAGCCGAGAGGAGGCGATTAGGTAGCAGCTTCCGCCAGCCTGTTACACCTGCACTGTTGGACCAATAATGGAAACCACCGTGCCACCAGACAAAAGCAGTTCAGTGTGGCTGAACGAATCTGCAGAACTGTTGAGATTGTCTCAGGATCCTCATATGGAAATATTAGAATAGATAGCAGGGCGGTCGAGGGTAAGGAAATGATGAGTTTAGTTGCTGATGGTGTATAATGAACATGATGGGCTTTAAGTACATGACTTTTCTGTTTTGAAAAAGTTTGCTCTTGTCAGTCAAGTGCTACTTCACTCTCTCCATCCATATGTGTTCGGCACACTGTCAGTTACAGGAACAATATATATATTTCCAACATACAAAAGTGTCAGTATACGCTGACATTTCTTGACAGTGGACATCACCTCGCAGAAACAAAACTACTCCTGACAAAGTATATGACAGTTCCAAATAGACACGCAGAACACGGTTGGTTGAGTTATCGACAAGGCTGGAAAACCAGTCAGGAAAAAGTGTGCAACCATCCACAGACCCCCACATTTACTTTTTTTTTTTAAGATTTGAGGTCCAGCATTATGTCCATCTGAAGGACGTTTATTTAACAGGTTTCCACAAGACGCCAGTTTCAGACCAGGGATATTTTAGAGAAGCTGACTTGTAGTCTGTAGGTTGCAAGTCCAAATCTCTGGTGGTGGTGTGTTTGTTAACTGGGTGGCTTGAGTGAAGATCATTACTTTCTCCATGGGGATTAATTAAGCGGTATTCAAATTTATGAAGAGCAATTTGAAGCAGGGAAAATGGCAGGTAGTGAGCAGCATTTCTGCTGCTCCCCTGTCAGGGGAGGGCAGATTTATTTTGCCTAAAATAAAACAATCTTTCATTCAGATTTTAATAATGAATTTATTTTCAATGGATGAGATGGAAGTTCTCTTAAATCTAATTCTTATCAAGGGAGACGTCTCATAATAACAGATATGAGTCTCATTCAAACTTTGAAAAGGAGCAAAGAAAACAACTTTCAAAGCAGGCTGACTTACTTTGAAATTAAAAATACCATCATTGATATTTAAATAACCAGCTCCATAACATCTCCTTTCACTGAATGAGCCTCTACAAACGTCCTGGTGATTGAACCTGCTTTTTAACATTATATAAAATGTATACAAGTTTATTTCTCTTTAATTACTCTGTTTTTCATAACCTCATCTTCTGTCAACACCAACGTCAGGACTTGGGGTGGATTTGGCATTAGATGCTTTAAAGTGCTGTCAAAGCACAAAGCTCGTCACTTTTTGATATGAATGAATGCTTCTGAAATGCTGCTCCCTCTGATTTCACAACCGGAGAGGTGTAGTTGCTTTTAAGTGGAAATGTACCTAAAATAGACAGACAGAAGTGTCCTCTCTCCTCAAAAGGCTGCACTATAAAAAATGTAAATGTATTTATTATTTCTTTATATTCAGTTACACTATATGTGTACACTGTGCTCATCTTGATGTTGTAATATATTTGAATGTACAGTACTTAGGCCTATCTGTTATTTTTGAACAATCGTGATCACAGATTGGTTAGGCGCTGCGGGGGGCGGGGCTTTGAGTAATGTCACGGCAGACACAGATTGTTTTCCTCAGTCTGTCCTTCCTCCTTAGTCTATTAAACTAGAGTTTAGCAAATGAGCTGCTGATGGAAAATTGCTAATAAGATAAAGCTAAATCTCAAAGCATCTCATACTGTTTGTGTACATGATCCCCGCGTGTGTGCAATCTAAGCCGCCAACAGACAATCTGCAGTGTGCTGGTCTGCTTTGGAGCTCTGTGTGTTTGTGCCTGAACATGATGAGGCCAAAAATCTTTGCAGTGTGTTCTGGTTTAAGTCAAACGCAGATCAGACTTGCATTGTACCGAAAAAAAAAAAATTAAATATTGAAAAACAAGCAAACACAACTAAAAACACTGAAAACAAACACATATCATACAAGTAAGCCCCTGTATGCATGATACTGTAGGTAAAGAGCGATACAAAACTGATTAAAGCTCTTTCACATGGTGTTATTGAGGAGACTTATCCTACAAATGTGCAAGGACAAGTCATTGTCTGTCTGTCTATGTGTCTTTGTGCTCATGATTTCCTGTCTTCTGCTGTTTGCCACAGAGCATCAGCTGCAGCCTACGCCTCATCCAAGGGCAGCTCTGACTTGTCAAGGGAGTCAAAGGACTTGAACACAACACAGACCAGGTTTAAAAGCTTACTTCTCCAACCTTCAAAAGTAACATCTAACCCCTCAAGTCTGAAATCATGAGTCACACTGCAGAGAGCACTTCACCATAAATATATTGTGTATGAACCACGTCATAACAGGACATCTGATCAATTGGGTCAGTTCTGAGTAACGTATAAGCTATTTTTAGATGTGCGGTTGAGCTTAACTTTAAAAGACATGGTTTGTTTTTGCGTGTGTTCTTTCTGATACGTGTCCCAGATTAAATTCGCTTCGGCCTTGAAATTCTGGTAACAATCGCTTTTTAAAGAATTTGTTCTCATCCTCTTGGGAGTCATGAGTTGGATAGATGTTTTTGTCCTTGAAGCTGGTGCTATTTTCCCCCCACAATGAAAAACGCGTCTGAATTAATTGGTTCACTTAGAAAACAATACATATTTATAACTTCACAGGACATGAGAAACAAAATGCAAATTGTGTATGAATGTTTCTATGGAGAAGACATCTCGCGGCATCCACTTCCTCCTGTTTTACATTTTCTTGGATAAAACATACAAAATAGATGACCCTCCGTATTCTCATTGTTCTTTTTTCCCACTGCATCCTCTTTATCTTCTGTTCCAGCCACCTCCACCAGACATGTTTATTTATAACAACGCCTCTTGTGCAAACAAGCTATTGGCGCGTTGAACAGTGAGTAGTTGTGAGGCAGGCTCAGAGACATCGGGCATGGGAGAAGCTTTAAAAAGCACAGTTTGTGGAAGCTCTTTAGATCCCACCCAACCACTGGAAGGCTTAGGTAATAAAGCACTGCCCAGTGGAGGCCTCGAGGGATGGGCCGCTGCCTGTGTGACTCATCCTCCGAGGCTGATCCCTTCCTGGCTCTTTCCATTAATAACCATCTGAGCCTATCTGAACTGTACTTTCTAATAGCTTCACACCCTCTGCTTGGCCCAGAAAAGTAAAGCATCCATCCTAAATGCTGTAGCCCAGAGGCATGACAATGAAGGCTCCCTCTCTTTACAGTTTTTATGCAAAATCCCAAGACCATTTAGTATAAATATAGCATGTGTTATTAGCTGTCTGTCTGTCTCAAATTTTCGATTGAGTTACGAAAAGGACATTACGTGCACGGAGGACATGAGATTCACAGCAGCCTACACATGTCATAAACGTGCATTCAACATTTGTGCACGGGCAAAAAGAGTACAGCAGCGTTAAAGGATAAGTGCACCAAAAAATTGACAATTCAGTCATTTTATACGCAGACCCTAAAGTTGGGTGAAGTAACCTGGTTCACAAAACTTTTCTGGAGCCTCACGGCAAAACAAAACAAAAAAAACAGCTCAGAGGAACTTGCTCGGCGTAATCCTCGCAAGTCTCGTAAAATCCTGAAATCCACAACTGATTCGAAGAGACATTATCTACACCGAAGCCGACAATGTTACTGTAGCTGCAGAGCTGAAAGCATTAGACTTGGATTATGTCAGATGAGCTGTATGGAGCCATCTCAGGTTTTTTCTTTCGTTATTTTTTTAGGGTGTAGGGTTAGGGTTGTTGTAAGTATGCTTAACTAAAACTTGAATAAAATGAAGCCTACCGTATACTTAATATCCACATATATTAGATTACACATCCACAATGTAATTTTCTATTCCGACCACATAAAATCTCAGTATTTTCTGTCCCTGCGACTGTTCAGCACAAAGTGACACCCTTGTCTGTTTGGACTCTGGGGGATCTGTTAATGAAGAACTGTAATTTAAACACAGGTCGAGGTCAACAAAGATAATTGAGGTCATGTACATCCCTGCAGGCATTCAGTATACCTCCTCAAAATATGATTCATGAAATTAAATATGATTCATGAAGTACATTCTGTTCAGGGAAAACCAGCAGAGCCAGGCCCACATGTTTACATGGAAAAAGTGTAAACAAAAACCCTCATTCAACAAGGCATGAAATAGCTGTTTTTCTTCTTCCTTTCTTTTTTTGGCATCTTGTTTCACTGCCAAAGTGAAGCTGGAAGGAGAGCAGGAAAGGAGGATTCCCACATTCTGTGACGAAGCTCACCGGGTCTATTTATGTCTCTGTGTGGGCAAAATTTGTTGTTTTCCTCGAGTGGGCAAAATTTGTTGACGCTTTGATGAAAAATTACCGGTGTTACAGTCTTCAATCCCGTCGGACTCGCTGATATAATCTCTAGATGTTTGATTCTGCTGAAGGTAGGAAGTGCACAAAGAGGTTTTGGTATAGAGAAACCGGCTCAGAGGCGTCAGCACGGTCTGAGTGCATGATGAATACTGAGGCGATGCTCACACAAAGGTGCCGGTGCACACAAAATATAGACAACAAAAGTACTTTTAAATGATACATAGCTGATTGAGCTGTGAGCATGGATAACAGTGTGTACAGTCATTACGTGTAGCCTCTTCACATTATTCTGTAACTGAATGAAATCGTCATCTCCAACATTGGAAAGGTGGTGAGAAGGGAGAAGCTTGGACATAAAAATAAAGAGAGACAAAAATGAAAGGCAGTATTGCAGTATCGCCTCCAGATGCGACTCGATGTCGGATGCTTGCTATCCACGCTGTCTGTTAAAATAAGCAAGTAAAAGATAGGTGAGGTTGCTAAAATAGTGTCCTCGGATTGTGCTTTTAAACAGAAAACGCACGTTTCATACTGTGATCTTTAGTTAACTCGACTGAGAATGACAAACAGTAAAAACAAAAAACAAAAACAACTTTCAACTCAAGCCGGCTGCAACTTATTTAGGTGTCCTGTAGTACAATCAGAAGGCATGGTGTAGATTTTGTATTATTTAGACATCTTGAATCAACTGTCGTCCATATCTTGCTTTAAGTCACATGGACAAGTGACAGGAGGGAAAATAAAAACAGGGCGCTTTGCTCAAACCGTGTGTTGTTACACGGGAAACCATAAAATCAGCATGAAGCTTGCTTGTGTCTCTGTAATGTTCCTGTCATTTCAGTTTCATTTTGTTTCTATTCTGTGCTTTTTCGAAGCCTTTGTGGTGTCTCTTGCACTGTTTTGTTTCTGTCCTGTTTTCTTCTGCTCCTCACCAGTCTGCTTTCCCTCCGCATTTGCTCTGCATCTCCTTTGTTAACCTGGCCCTGTTCCTGGTGTTTTTCCACTCATTACCTTCACCTGCGTTTCTCCGCCTCACTCCACCGCACTCCATCCCCCCTGTGTATTCAAGTCCAGTCTTTAGTTCAGTCTTGGTCGAGTCGTCTGCTGTGTTTCCCGTGATGTTCTGCCTTTTCCTTGTGCCTAGTGATCCTGAATGAAACTTCATTGATTCCACTTTCTGGCTGCCGTACCCTGGGCCCACCTTCCCTGCTTCGGCGTGACAGTCAAATGTAGTCAGGACATGGTGTTAAGTGTGAACTCCTTTAGGCGTGTCTAAAGATGTCCTAGCTTACTGGTTATTCTTCAGTTGGAATGGATTAAATCATGTCTTAATGCATGTGGGTTAGCAGGTAAAGTAAAGAGGAACCAAAGTTGTCGAGCTCTGTCTGTTTCACCAGCTTGACTTCTCAGTGTATTTTCCTCCACAGAGGGCTTCTTTCATTGAGCTTACTCAAAAATGTCATTTAATTTCAAGGCCGGCCCGCTCTTGCTCTGAGCTTAATGGGCAACTTCCACGGCACTGGACTTTCAGATTTAGGCAGCTCATGATTTTAATTGAAAATAAAAAAACTGATCATTTTGTTAGCATTCAACAAATACAGCTCTCATTATTCTTAGTCGCGTTTTCTAGCAAAATCTCACTGTTTAAGCCTGAAGGAACGACCGGAACAGATTACAAAGATAAAAAGAAATTAAAAATTCTGCTCCGGAGAATGTCATGAAGATTTACATAAAATTGACTGTTTATCTGCAAAATATATAAAAAGGCTGTCCAGTTTCCCTTTCCTGCTTTAACAATAACAATAGTGCTGATAGACTTCAGCAGCCACACCTCTTTATGGTAAATCCACGTATACATACAAGTTTTCTCCCCTCTCACAACAACAGCATAAATGATATTCTCCAAGTGTAAGCAAATAGCTTTGTTCCTGACGTCCACTGAATATTAATAGAAAAATATTTATTTTTCTCTCAAGCCACGATTTTCAAAGGAGCTGCCCATGCTAAGCGAGAGGATTAAGCCCCGAGGACAGGTGTTGGAATTTGTTTCCTTCGGACGGCCTTGATTCTTAAGCGTTGCACGATGAATAGTTTGTTTTCAATTTAGGAGACTTTCAGCGAGACTTTTTCATTAATTTTGACTCATTGTAATGCCTTGTGACATCAATAAATAGGAGGCTGAATTTCTGCTTCAGGGAAGGAAAAAAAGCTCAGGGCTGATGGTCGAGCAGTGATACGCATGCAAAAGTTTTTAATACGTGCATCTTTACAGTTTCCTGAATTTCAACCCAGACAGAAGAACAATGGATAACGCAGAGGGAGAGGAGAGGACTCTTCATTTCACATTTCTGCACGAGATTGTTTTGAAAACTAAAATGCAAAATTAACAAATCAGAGTTGCTCCTGTCTCACAATTTCAGGAAAGTTAATGCAAAAAAATCTATAATTAATCACAAGTGGAAGCATCGGCGCAGGTTGTCGAGCATTTTTCCGGCTGAAGGAGCCACCTGTTCAGCGATTTCCCGCATAAGCTTGTGGATTGATTTATGACTGACTGTTGGGCAATGTTCACTTAATAATGCCTTCTCCTGCTACATGTTACATAACTACATAACTGAGTGTGTGTCTGCAGTAACAAGTCTTCTAGAGGTGAATCCGTGTGTTTTCTACTGACTGATGGACTGATTAAAGAGCATTTCCTATCATGAACCAGTGCCTTGTTCTATGATAATGCCTCTGATAAGGACAAAAAATATCTGAATATATCAGCAAAAATACACAAAAATCCAGACCAGGACCCTGTCTGAAGCCCAGTTCAGACCACAGGGGCAAGTCGAAGGGCAGGGCATGTAGCACAAGTGTGCAGCTCGACCCGGGTCGGCTGCTAGTGTCGCCTGTGATTATCCTCGCCAAGTCGCTGGTGGCTGGGTTTATAACTTGATAACTTGATGCCTCAACGTTATCGGCGCCTACTGCTTAATTAACAACTTCACTGCTCGCATTCACAACCACTCTCCGTCGCTCTTTCTCCATCCCTCCCACACACCTTGGTTTCACCATTTTTCATCATTACTAGAGATGTAGCCCTGGCAAGAAACTCATAATCACTGCGCTCATTCATATTTTAAGGTGCAACAAATTATATCTGGCGAAAACACAGATGAGATCTCAAGTGGTTAAAAAGGATGCAGGTATGAGCCTGGTCGGGTATCAGCTTCGGGGCCGATGACTCACTAATTCATTTGACATGAAACGAACAGACAAAAACACAGTTTCAATCAATGAGAGAGCGGCAGAGCTTTGTTTAGTTATCATTTCAGTCAGACAGCAGTCCATTGCTGTTTCTATTTGCTGCTATGGTCTTTTGGTGTCATTACTATGGGTGGTTTGACGATTATTGTTAACCTTTTGGACAACAAAATGTGACCTTAGGTGGCGCTTCACAATGCAGACATGAAGTTTGATCTCGGGAGGGAGGTGTATCTCCCTCTAGGGCCGTAACGGTGTGTTTACACTGTCACTCCGCTCCCGCGGTGCATCTAGTGTTACTTCAGGGGAGGTATAAAAAGATCCTCCAGCTCTCTGTCAGGGAAACCCAGCATGACTGCGGAGGAGATAAAAATCCACTTCCGGAAGAAAAACAGTAGCTCCTGCAGCTCAGCGACAATATGGGAGCACGGCCCCCGATGACTGAGAAAACCTTTGCAAACTATTTCAGTTTCTTCCTACACTTCCCTTGGAGTGACTAATAACGCTAACAACTTCAGATTTTCTCAAATTCCCGACGGAGAAAACAAGAACTCTTCCAGATTAGCCAAGGGAAGCGCACTTTATAAATACAAAGTCTGCTGAGATCCCTTTAACTTCTCTAATATTTCTGTCAATACCCACCATGTGAGAAAGGCGTCACCGCTCTAATTGTTATTGATCCTTCACTGTGAGCTGCCTTGTACAAATAATTTCTATAGGCATGTCTAAATTGACAGCGCGGCTACCGATTAAAGCATCCTCACATGTGGCTCAGGTCTGCTGCCTCCGAGGGTGTTTGCCAATTTTCCCCTCGGAGTTCATATGCAGCTCATTTCAACTTTTAATCTAATTCAAAGGCATTAATTCGGAAGTCAATAAGTTACAAAGGTAGCTGCACATTACTCTCCATTATCTCACCTGGCTGATAGACAGAGGGAAATATAGTGTTTGTCACTCTCATATCATTCTCATTACCGTGAAGGATCACGATCGCCGGGTTGAAGTGTCAGTTGGAATAACAGGGGAGATGTTTCAAAGAGACACGGAAATCAGCATTAGTGAGCAGCACACCATTGGTCTCACTAATGAATCCTGTTTCTCTGCTCAAAGATTAGTTTAATAGACACGAGTGCGAGTGTGTGCGGATGTGTGCGAAAAGAGCGTGGGCGGGTGTTTGTCTTTGGACGGACCTGCAGCTGTCGCGGTGGCTTCTCTCTTTGATGCGGAATGGTAAATGAGCTGCGGCAGATGATGCTGCCACGAGTCATCACAGCGGGTCACACAGAGTGTCCAGCAGGGGCCACGGCCTTGACCTGTATATGAGAGAGAGAGAGAGAGAGAGAGAGAGAGAGAGAGAGATCTGTGTTGCATGTATAGCCTCAATCAAAACGGACAGGAGACGCAGCGACATCGAGGAGGACTGGGAGCTCTTTCTGCCCGTGAGGATAATCATATGTTTATTGCAGAATAAATTAGCGGCTAAAAATTCATTTAAAAATTCATTAATTCTCCGGCAGGCTCTCATTTGCATCAGGACTACCTAGTTGGAGCTTTACGTCTCCCTAACAGGAAGCTGATTTTTGGATTATTTAATTTTTTTTTTAGCTGATAGTACGGAAGCAGGAACGCAGGACGTTCCCATTGCGGTTCCTCAATGACTGCGCCTGTCTAAAGAAAAAAAAAAAAAAAAAAAGCCAAAAATAGATCTACTAGCACTGACGCTCCCCTCCACTCCACACCACCCCTGAGTGCTCATTATCCAATACACACACATCTGTAGCTCAGGGGATCCAGACTTTCTTGGTTACTCCAGGAGTCGTTTGTAGTTGGCAAAGCTCTGATGCAAAAGAAATCTGCATTTCACATGAGGACGCTCTCATCGCTTGACACAAATCCAAGCGAAATTCTTTGATTTCCACAAGAGATGACTTGCAGATAAAAATGTGGGGTGGGGTGGGTGGGTCCTGGCAAATCTTTTGAGGAAATCTTTTGCATTTTGCAGTCCTCCCACCGCCACTGCTGCCGCCACCACCAGCGCCGACACATGGGATAAGAGCTATATGGATTTGCATACATATAAGAATGAAAAGAAAATGGTTTCATCCCTTTTAAATACAAGAACCATGCTATAAATCACTCATAAAGATACCCTCCAACCAGCTGTCATGAAGTTTTAATGTATGCTCTCCTTATTTTAATAACATTCATATATGGCATACATATACTGTAGTTTAGTCAGGGTCTTTCAAAAGGTAATTATGAACAGGAACCCCAGCAGCAAGGCGGGTTCGCAGCAACATATGTGTCAGTGAGATAGATTTCAAGTGCTGCAGTTTGTTTTTAATACAGAAACACATAGACCACTGACAATTCGGCAGAAAATATAACTCTGGTTCAAATTAGGCAACGTGAACCGCTCACCTCAAGCAACAGATTTGGTTAACAACTCGGATCAGACGCCTGGCTGTGAGAAATACATCGGCTCATAATTAGAATTTTCTAGCACCAAATACTTTTTAAGTTCCTCAAACTTGACACTCCATATTTATCTCGCAGAAGCACAAGGTTCAGCCAAAGTTGATTAAGGATTTAATAGACAGCACTAGTCATCGGCCCAGCGCATTTGTTTGATCACGCCAACATTGTTAAGCTATAAAAAGAAAGCTTCCTGTAGCTTTAACCTGCAGTGACGTGGCGGCATGTGTCTTGAATCTGTGCTAAATATCCATAAGTGACTCTTGTACTCTTACATGGCTCGTATAGCATTAAAAGTAAGTTTCAGTGCGCATGGTTGTCGCTCTACCCCCACGTCCTGCAGAAATGCTATAAATAGTTTTTCCTGCTGCATGTCTTCTTCCTCCTATACACCTTTTACTCCACAGGATTAGTTTTAGAGTAAGGCAATTAAATGACAGTGTCACTGGGAGGAAACGCGCTCTGGTGTGAGTGTGCATGTGGAAAAAGCCGACACAAAGAGGGGAAAGTTAACTCGCAGAAAAGATTTTTTTGAAAGTAAGTTTCACTCGGGGAGGGAAAACATGGGACGACAAAAACGTAATCAGCAGCTATTAGCTTGTGGAGCACCTCAGTGCTCCCTTGTCTGAAGATATTGGTTATGTCCACTGTTATATAATATTACATAATCTCAACTCTGAGAAGAAATGGCATTAGATGATAGGATTGATTCAGTTACCGCCCTCCTCTTTTACTAAAAATGAGAAAGGCATAAACTCAATTTCAGCTGCCATAGAATTGTTTTTATATTATTACCACAGATGAATGCCCAGTATTAAGCTGGGGGAGAATGTCGGCCAAAACTGAGGGAAAATCTAATCACAGCGGAGTGATTGACCATTCAAAATAATGCTACTCTACAGTAGGTATGGCAAATCATGGAAGCTTAATGCTCGGATATGACAGGAGATCCATATTACATCTTGCATCTGCGTAATGAAAATGTGTTATTGGAGACATAAAGCACATGTAATTGGCAGTTCGCTTTAAGAAAATCACAGGAAACGTTGCGAGAGGAACAAAGACATGACACAGCTCAGGGGAAAAAAACCCCCCAACATTTTTACAATGTACTCTTAAGGTAAAGACATCCTTGAGAATAGCCTCCACACCTGGACCTCGACACATGGCATTCATTAGCACAGAGTGCTGCAGGGATTCATTAGCTGCCAGCTGACAAGACACAAAATGCACTTGGAGTGGCGGAGCACATGTTCACCTTCATCAGAATTGCCACTTTTCACAGTTACGTGACAAAGCGGAGCTGCCGCCTAAGTCGCGGATTTCTGCCTTCTGACGATTCCCGTCCATTCTGTCACTTTTCACCACTTTGTGATCATCAGATCGGAATAAGTCATTTGAATGTACAAGCAGCCATCATGACTTCCTAAATGAATTTATGCACAGTGAGTCAGATAATACTTAAATCCATATGAATGTTGTACTGATCAGCCTCATAAGTGCGTCAGCCCGTGTAGTTTGGAGCTATTACGCCTAAATAAAGATGAATTTCTTACCGCATGATGACTAAATAAAGGAGGTTATTTAATATAATAAATTAGGCTCGCAACATAATTGCACTTGATCAAGGATATCAATTTGGAAAACCTTTCTCCAATGAATAATAATGCCAATAGAGTCCACTGTATGATCAACAATCAGTGTTAATCCTAATGCTGCAGTACTGTAAAGAATTTAAGCTCCAGTTTGATGTTTTCTTCTATACAAAAGAAAATGAAATCCTTGATGAGACCCACAGGTGCTTGTTAGTGTTGCTTGTTGAGGCTAAGTAAGCTGCAGAGGGGGAAATGGATAGAATACGAAGCGGCGCTAATGAGCTTCATTATCAGTCAATGATTTTAAGAGGCTTTGTGAGGAGATCCACGAGGGAAATGAATTAGCGAGAATTCAGATTAGGACACACCAATGATTCATATCAAATACCCTTTGACGCATCAGATTATTGGTTATCAGAGGAAATACAAAAAAATGGAGAGAGAGAGAGAGAGAGAGAGAGAGACAGAGTCTGCTGAGCCACACTGAGTAACAGTGTGGTTACTTTCCCTAATCCAATCATCATCAAGCTACGCACAGCACAAACATCTGCATCAAGGCTGATCCGATGTACAAAAAGTGACACCTGAACGGAGACAAAATGCAATTTCTCTCCCCAGGAAAAAAACACAACACAACACACAACTAACTTTTTAGTATCTGGAAACTCGCTGTGGTGATCTGTGAGTCATGCTCCTGTTTCTCGCAGACCTCCCTCCTCTACCGCCTTCTCAGATCCTTTACCCCTCCCATCCAGACACCGCCCCTTCCCCTCCCCTCCTCCATTTCTCACCGCGGCAGTAGGTAGGGGAGCATCTGATCCCTGCTGCATTACCGGAGGCTTCTGATCTAATTGTTTTGTAAGGCAGGGATTTTGCTCGAGATGACTCATAAGTCGGGGAAGGAGGGGAAAAAAAAAAGTGCATATGTCACCAAAAATTTGGATGAGTGCAAAATAACAAGCAACAAACTCAAAGCAAATTACAGTCCAACCTTTCACAGCTGTCTCTTCAAACTGAGAGTCCTGCCCAATTTTTACTTGTTTTTCCTATTTCCTCAAGTATGCCCCTTTCCTCCTTATATCATGATTCTCTTTCCCCGGTTAACTTATTGAGAGGCTGTTAATTCCGGTGTTAAAACGGCGCTGTTCCGGCATCCAATCAGAGTTAATACGACCTCTTTATACAGTTTTAAACATTCAGTAAAGCCCAGCAAACAAACATCGGTCGGCCTATATAACTGTCAGTGAAAAGAAAACTGCTCGGAAGAAATTGCTGTGCGATGTGAAATGGCCCCATTATTACCACAAAAACCACATCGAAGCGAAATTGGGTTTCGTAAGGCATTTAATGGGCCTTAACTCAATTGAGGATAACTTATCTTGGCTGTTGCAACATAACAGCATTAGGCCTGGCGACGTCCAGAAACTGGTCTCATTTAAAGCTGCACAGAGTCAACACATCGCCTAAATTGGCTTCCCATGGACACTAACCTCGACCGCTATGCCCACAGTGGTCTTGTAGAACTGTACACAGGTAAACTGAACTGATCCATATACAAAAAACCTTTTTGACATTTCACTGATTTGGCAAAATCCATTCATAATGTATGAGTGATAATCCATTTGCTATTTGCTCTGAGAACATGGAGATCATAACAAGTGAGAAAAAAAATAATTTCTTGTCTTCTCTGACTGTCTGTGAAGGTAAAATGGTTAAGGTTCCACATCTAAGTAGAAAGTATTGTAATGGCATGGTCGTCGCAGCCATTATACAAGGGTGGAACACGTTGAAAAAAATGTGTCGGTCTGTCCACTCTGTGCTCTTGTCTCAGAGCGCCGCTGCCTTGCATCGAAGCAGATTGACGCGTAGCACCTGACATACACAGACATTGTCAAAAGAGAGTAAACTAAATAGGAAGAAGGGAAACATGACAGGACAGAGGAAAGTACGACAGCAAATGAGACTTAAGCAGGGAGAGAATAAGGGATTGACACATGGTGTGCACACACGGACACTGTCACTGCAAAAAGCCCAGGATAAAGGAAGTTAACCAGGTAGGAAGAAAGGAAACATGACAGGAAAGAGGAAAGTAAGATAGCAAATAAGACTAAAACAGAGCAAGAGAAAAAAAGGGGATGAAATGGAGAGGTAAGTGAACTAAACAAAAAGGGATAAAAGGCAAAAAGGCAGGAGGAGCTCTAGCATTAAGCTTTTATTTATTATGTTATTTTATGTATCTATTAACTGTTACTGCAGTGCAACTGTTACATTAGATGATACAACTCCGCACTTTATAATTGATTAATCGTAAACAGTTGTTAGATGAGTCATTAACGCTACAAGATTAAAGTTTATTACTCAAATGATAAATAAAGATCTCGGACTATAAAGAACATCATACATGAAGGCCCCTTATTCTGCACTGTAGTCACAGAACATTCCTCAATAGCACTGATGTGTGATTTTTTTTACGCTAAATATAAAAAAAAACAGCTCTTGCCAATGCTATGCTAACAGCTCTTATTCCCCCTCCTCCACAATACGATGACACACTCAGAGGCTGATGTGATCTAAAACGATGAACCCTTCGTCCGAGCACTTTTCTCCCCTGGACATCTAATTATGCTAAATGGCTCTCTTAGTGTGTGAGTGCTCCTTTCACGGGCTCCTCTGCTAATCAGGATGTGGGCTGCTGGCTATTTGTTAGCTGACCTGCTCATTATTCTTTGGCGTTAACTTATCTCACCTCGGGATGTGCCTAATTGTTTGCAGCTAGCTGGGGACTCGCCCACCATTCAAACCCAGGTTAACTTATCCCTTAATGGAGTATTTGCCTGTCAGGCTTTTTCAGCAATATCACGCATAAAGTAATAATAATTAGGCTTGTTAGGGAAATCTTACACTTTTGAGACCATGCATTCTCATCCAAGCTACTGTATGTTTGTGTGCACTTGAAGGCAGAGAGGAGTGGGAGGCTTATGTCTGTATTGCCAGCAGAATTCAATCGATTGAGGATCCCATCCTGAGCAGCACTCGTCGATTCATATGGAACGTTTAACCCTACCTGTTGATCGTTTAAGCTCCACAAGCAACACGTTTTTGTTTTTTTCTCCCCTGTCTGCATTCCACCGCCCTGGATGACGTACATGCGGGCTTGTTTGTCCAACACAGCTCCTTCTCCTCCCTCTATTACATGACGAATGCCACGGTAGTCACCTGCATCCTAAAGCAGAGATTAATCTTGCTTATAACACTCCACCCGTGTGACAGGCCAGATTGAGAAAAATGTCTGTTAGCACGAAAGCACGCACGACGGCAGCTCGGCTAAACATTCTGCCTCCACATCTCCATCCCCCCATCCTCGATTGCCCTGTGGGCTTGCTCTGCTCATCCTCAAGACCAGTTGTTAGGGAAGACCGTGATTTATAGGCCCACGATGGGCTGTGAGGTATGTGGGTATTTGTAAAGCATAATTGAGCATTGGAGTTTTATTGGGGTCTGCGTGCGTGCATGTGTGTGTGTGTATGTGTCTGTGTGTGCCGGATTGCATGCTAGGAGATTGAAATACGCTTGCTGTCTTAGCAGATGCGTCATTGTTGCACCGTCCAATTAAAAAAAAACTAGTCTGTTACTCATTAGGATGTGTAAATGAAGGCTTGTGTAGGTCTCTAGTCTTGAAGCTGCATTGAGAGAACAGCCCGGAAAAAAAGGTAGGCTACTGGGATAAGAGATGGATTTTTTGGGGCATTTTCTCATATGTTATTTTCAGTCCGCTCACTTGTAAACACACAAAAAGCAACATCTGATTATGTGAGAATACAGCCGCAATTCGTGAGGAAGAAGGATGTACACATAGACCAAGCTGCGCAGGCATTTGCTCAGACAGAAAGACAAATAAACTGCAAACACACCACAGTTTTACCGTTCTGCTAATTTGCTTAGATGTTTACTATCGCTTTCCGGGTTTCAAAGCCCCCACAGATCTTTTATTCAGATTTGTCAGCTCAGAGCCACCAGCCATGCGTGCCTACTGATGGCTAATTACGCAACATATGAAAGGGAGCGGAGATGCTCTTTGACATCCACACACCACGGAGCGACCAGCAGGAAACTGAAACCTGTTAGCGAGGACGCTGTGAGCGAGGGTTTGGATCTGCTCAGCGAGCGTCGTACCTTTTTCTAAGCCGCCCTCTTCTGCGCAATCCCAAAGATATCTGCTCTTCTCAGGGTTTATGAGGAGGCGAAAGTAGCATCTGTCAGCAGTACTTCTGCTGGTGCCGCACAAAGTAAAAAGCTGTTATGAACATGGACATGTATACAGTATGTATTGCATGTGTGTGCACTCACGTACAAGCTTTCAGGGTCTTTGATCAGCTTAACTTTAAACTTGAGATCAAGTAGAGCAGCACACGGGTGCAGTCTCACCCCCACATCTCTTAGGTTCCCTTGAAGTCTGTGATAGTGAAGAAACAGGTGCCTTAATAGTTTGAGAATGTAATCAAAGAGACCTATGTGATCCCAGCCTGTTCAGCTATTCTGATGGTCTGGCTGCTGTAATGAATATTTTAGATATGTTCATTACTTCACACTTGACACGTGCTGTGAAGTGCTAACCGATGCTAGCGCTGTTTCTAATCTTACCACAGGAATTCATCCTCTGAGGATTTAAGGTTTTTTTTGGTTTTTCTTTTTAGCTTCTCTTTTTTTCTGAAATTGTCGTTACAGGTTTTTGACCTGACTGTCCTATCTAGGCATTAGAGGGCCTAGTATGTAGCAGTACTATAGTAGTAAAGTGGTGGAGTGGTGGAGAAGGCAGTTTGTGTTTGGTGCTGATAATATTTGATGTTATCTTGAAATTACAAATATACCACTAATATCTAAATTTAGAAAAATGTTCCGTCTTTTCATTCATGATTCCTGTAATGTATTTCTAAAAAGTTACTTTAAAGTAGTTTTATTGTTAAAATGTGTAAACGCATCATGTTGGTAAACATTTGATCTATTCACAGTGTATTTGTAATGTACTATTGAAAATGTAAATATATTGAAAGTTATTTTTAGTGCATCCAGCATGAAGAAGTAGACTTAATTTAATTCAGCTTAACTTAAGTATAATTTAAGTATATGAAAATAATAAACTATCATAATATAATTATATTTTAGTATACTTTTACACACACATATATAAAGAAAATAATGGAATTACACTTTAACTAAATAATGCCTCAATCACTACAAATAGCCAAAACAATGGAAAAAACATGCTGGAGGTACGGCAACGTCCATTGTTCAGAGGATGTTAAAGCAACATGCCTCATGTGCGTCATGATTTATTTACTGAATCTGTTTCCCTTGCCACTTTCTCTTTTATTGACTCACAATCTTTTTTGCATTCCTTTTCACTCAATCTTTATGGGCAAATTTGAAATGTGCACCAAACAGGTGGATAGAAAGCCACCCATCGGCTCCAAACACGGCTCTACTCTCATTGTGTCATCGCCACACTCAGTTGCCTTGTTTCCTTTATCCTCCCCCGCCTTGCTTTAATGAGAAAAAAACCTACACAAGCAGATAAATAAACAGACTTTTTATCCTAATTGGAGAAGTCCTGCCTCACTCCTTTTGGCTCCTGCATTGTTTGGCTTCAGTGCTACGCAGTCACTGCTGCTTTCTGGACCACAGTTGGTCATCCAGTGCCAGGTGGGACTGACTGGGATGCAGTGCCAGTGACAGGGACAAGGTCAGCCAAAACTTGGTGTCACCAGTGCCAAATTTGGGGCCAAAACTGAGTCCACAAGCCAAATTAACCATGATAACAGAATGATATTCACTGCAGTCACACAAGCTTGCGGTTAGTATAGTGCAAAAGTAATCAGGAGCCCTGAATCTGTGGTGATTAATTGGAAAGCATAATTAGACTTTGGGATTTGGAACAGAACACTCAGCAGAACGCATCTAATAAGAATTTGAAAGTGACAAATGCTTTTGTTAATATAATTATCTAAATTAGATGAATACATTAGAAACCTAGCGATGGTGTTGCTTTGAAGGTATGCTTCAGATCTTCGTTCACTCTGAAGCACTTGAGGAACTCATCAGTTGCAGTGCTCCTAGACACAGGGATACATGTTTATCAGGGAGGCCAACATCAGTGACGTGTTACTTCGACCCTCGGATGGACCACAGAAGAAAAAAAGAGATCTTTGAAAAGGATGAAAAACTGCACCTGCAACCGCAAAGTGAGCATAAAGGAAACATCCTGTGCAGTATGGTTTCAGCTCCTGGTTCCACTATAAAATACAGATGAATAAAAAAGGAGAAAAAAAGAGTTAAACCTTGGCTTTAGTGAAGACCCTCCAGCCCAGGCTCAGTTGTGAGCACGGTTAGCTAGAGTTGGGCAAAGGATTTTTCACAAACCCACAGATGTGAGAGTGTAAACAGCTCCAAGGTTGTGTAGGGGATGAAAAGGATATTTTTTATAACTGTATTATATTCATTCCTCCTGTTACATTCAGGAAATAGATGGAAAACTGATCATTTTGATGGAAGGTTGCAACATCAGTGCCTGTGTCGACCAAAACTAGCATTTTAACCAAGCTGTCTTTGTGCTTAAACCTCGCCAGAATAAAAGCACAGTGTTGTCAAAACTGTTGTGGAGTAGAACATTGAACTGTAAGTTGCATCATCAAGAAATATATGGGATTCAACATATCTGTATTTTGTTTCACATTTATTCTGGTGGTTGGGTTGTGAGAGCAGTTCCATCACTGTGTCCCGTCTGGGTTGAATGAGCACTGGCATTCAGATCCAGTACTCATGCTCATCCCTATCCGCTATCTGGTCATCATGTAGTTCACATGTCTTTATGTAATGTTACACTTTGTGTTGCATTCGCCCTTTTCCCCCATTTTCTGTCGTATAGTTTCCATTGAGAAGGATGAATCTGTTCCAGGATATATATATATATATATATATATATATATATAGTGTAAAGAATTGTTATGGGCAGCTTCTTCGATCAATCACTGACTAAATCAGTATGAAGCACACTCCTTTGACCTTTTCACGCTGATCCCAGCAGCAGAGCTTGGAAACATATTGATATTGTCTAACTGCTGTCTCCCAGGCACGTTGGCTTGTCCTGCGTGACACACACTGCGACTGATCTTGGAAATAACCCAGTGTGTGGATCAGCATTAGGTGCACACACATATACACACACAGTATTCAGCCATGAAATTGATGTGCCATGTTAGAGGCTATCCCTTTCACTCCCCTGAAGTTGTCATCTCAGTGGTTCTTGTCAGCCATGAGGCCGTTCGCTAACCTGTTTGATGTCGAACAAACAAGCTGAGCTTGGAGCCGATGACCTTCAGTTTAGTTCAGTGACTACAGCAGCAGATGAAGACCGCAGACACGGACGTGTACCTTCGACATTAGATAGAGATCCTTTAGATTGTATTAGAGCATCGGTCGGACAGTGTTGTTTATGGTAACACCCAACCTTGAATGGCTGCTGCTAGATTGTCACACACAAACTCAACAATGTAACTGACAAATTTGTTCTTAAATAAGATAATAACACACAATTTCTCTTTAAGAAAATACCAGTCTGTACCAAACAAGCACGCTCCCTCGCATCTGGAGAGTTCAACTTGTAGGCTGGGTCATCTCTGTGACACCACAGTGCTTCAGTTATAATGGTACGTTGAAAAAAGCTTTACAGTTATCACTATTGCAGATCATGCCGCTCAGATGTTGCACTTGGCCATATTGTGAATTTGATATGTTTTTTCAGTTGATTGTCCAGTCATATACCTGCTTGTGCTTGTGCCTGGTGTCCACATTTTCTGTATGTTGTGAAGGAATGTTATCTATTTTATTCATTACAGGGAACCAACTGTCTGTATTGTCGGACTGACATACTGGCCATTTTAGAAGAGTTGTACACAATAATTGTTTAGACATTCTCTCCTGAAAGGCATTCATATCGCTATACTAAATGTTTAAAGTGGCAGATGTGAATGGGTAAAGGAGACAAGAGAGTCAGAGAAATACGTTAAAAAGGTCTCTCTTGCTCTGCACAACTGGTCGCTGTGGTTGGACTGTCCCTTTTGAAAAGTTACCCCAAATGCGACGTTGAACAGGTTGAGGAGTGAGGCAGTTATGACGACGAACACTGTTGCTTTTGGTGTCTTATTTTCATTTATTTAGAGTTACAGCATGCTGTAGAACAGCAGCATCATGAATTACTAATAAAGAGATTGTCAATTTTAGCACAAACAGATCTTAAGAAAGCACCACAGGTAAATTACCTTTATCCTCTAGCATGGCCAGCGAAACTCAAGCCTGGTGTTGATATGAAACCAAGCATGTATTGTCTCCTCTTTTTCATTTGGCAAATGAGTAAAGTAATGAGGAAGCCCATTAATTAGCTAATGGAAACATGCCCTTTTGTCATGTTTACTCTGGCATTAGTGCTGAATTATCATGTTCATCTGATTAGTGTTGCTGATGAGCTTGGTGAATTAGATTGGAGATGGCACTCTGCACGTGCACAATCCCTAAGATGAAGAACAGATTCCAAGATGGACAGATGCACATCCTCTTCTATTCTGAGGACTCGGTCCGACCTGTGTGCCAACATGGCCGACTGTTGGCTGCGGGTACAGCTATGAGTCACACTCTCTCACTGCTGCAGTGCACAAACACACACCTTTGCAGCATACAGAACTCACTGTGAGTTCAGCGTGAAGCAGACCACTGTCACATGAAGCAGCGGTGTAAAGAAAAAGGTTAATGGGAGGAAGGAATAAGAGACACTGTAGGTGTAGATTATTTTGGCTCATGAAAATGTTTTATTTCCTCATTTACAGATAATGGGTATTTGTATTATTACATGTTTTTGTTGAAAACGTTGGGAACATGTAGGATTGTTCTCACAATGTAAAGAGCAAAGTGCAGCAACAAGCACATATGAGTAGTTTCAAACAGTATATGGCCATACATACAGTCCTGTTACCTTACTCACATTTTTAAGCCAATATTTCTATTTACTCTTGAGGGTGCACTGGCACATACAGCCTTAGGCTCTGGCTCAGTTACAGACTCGACACATATATAACGCTTTCCCATGACGATTGCCGTCCCAGAAATGATAAAGTCAGTCTAATAACTTCAACATATAGCTCAATACTGACACGCAGGAAATTCAGTGGCGCCGAAAAAGAAATCCCCAAGGACAAAATGATGTTTTATTTCTTTGCTCCTTTCAGCCACTTCACACAACAAAGATGAGCGCTGATATAAAGGAGGAGAAGGACTGCTGTCAATGTATACATGCAGTTATAGGGCTGCAACTAACGACTAGTCTCATCACTGATTCTTTTCCCAATCAATGTCAGAAAAAGTAAGAAAATGTCTTCAGATAGGTTGTTTTTATCTGGTCAATGTTCCAAAACATGTATGTTTCCAAAGCTCATCAGAATAGTTGCTGATAAATTAAAAGATCAGTTAATACATCAGAAATTAAAGCAATTACACTCAGAAACATACATCGACATAACAATTGTGTGTCTTGTTTTGTTTTGTTATGTTCATAGCTAGTTACGTTATGCATGCCAACCTCTTTATGACTCCAAACAAGTGATATATGAGTATACCTCACCACCAGAGTCGCTATGCTGCACATAATTCTTCGCACAGATATTATACATAAATCATGTATATCACTGATAATGTATAATCAGGCCCCATTCAGTTTAACCTGTCCTGCTGTTACATCTCTTCACTCTCCTGCTGCTGCTTCTGCATACGAATTCAAGTCAGCGCTGGAGTTTAGCTCCCAGCTATTACTCAAGCCAGGTCGTTTTAGTTCCCAGCCAATAGCATATTTTGCATCCTCATGCATGGTTTTAGCCAGAAAATCCATTGAAATCTTATAATGTTCCTTTTACAACTCCTCATACTCCCTGAGCTCAAACAATCTTTCAACCTTAATGACTGTTCATACTCCTTCAGATGCCACTTCAAATAAATTACAACCAGCAATTTGGTTCAGCATCAGCTTTCGACTTAACGTTTAAACAGTCCACATCTTCTAAACATTATTGGTGTTATTCAGTTTTAAAGCCAGCAGTGCAGTTTAGCGTCAGCTTTTACACAAACCTCTAAACATTCCATATCCATTACAGTACAAACAAATACAACAGAGAGATCTGATTGTTTGTGTAGGAGTATCTGCCTAAATCTAGCATTCTTTGGTCAGTCTGTTGGCAGATGGGGAGTCGGAGAAGCCCTCCATCATGTCGCCAACGTGGCTAGAGGGAACTCGGAGCCCACAGTCATGATTCTACTGGCCTGAGACCTTCAACAAGACTTCCCTTTTATCAGCTCCTCCCAGGAGGGAAGCAGCCGCCGTAACCTTTATCCAGCACGAGTTCAGGTCTGCCCTCCAAGACGCAATCACTGCTCGAGACAACCTTTAAATGAAGACAGATCTGCCTCGCTGTCTCACTGTACACTCACAAAATTGTCTATTGTGGCTGTCTGGTCCCCCCCCGCCCCGTCCCATTTCGGTATTGCCATCCTCTCAAAACAGGTTAGGTCTGTGTCAAAGAGTACACACTTGGAATGCCTGCAGGCAATTTGTTGAGACTCACCAAGAGATGTCTGAGAGTGCTGTGTGTTGTCGTTCATTTCAGGGTATCCTCCATTAGTATGGCAAAGCAGGTGGATGTTCCTCCTCTGACTCAGTCGTGCCCTTCCGTTCACATCTGAATAACAATACATATCTAATATCAACCTGGCTAATCCATGCTTACTGTGCAGCTTTGCTTTACACAATTTCCAGGCACCGTTACACAGAACTTATGCTGAATCCAAAGTGACACAGGAGCTGATCAAAGCATTTATTGCTCCCCATTTTATTACCATTTTATGAGCCAGGGTGCAAACATAATAGCTAGTAGTCAGTTTACAGGCATGAGGACTGCAACTCATTCCCTTTTTAATAGTGCCATGTGTAAGGTGGTTTACTGCTCTGTACGACAAATTGGGACAGAAATTCTCATGAATAACTTTGCACTGAGGAGGATACTGGCAAATTTCTGGCAAGTTCATTAGATTTACCAATCCAGGTTACTCTGTACATTAGTATAGGTGAGGCATCAACAACCAAAACGCCATCATTTTAACTAACTCACTGTCTTTTTGCTTCTCAGACTCTTTCTTTTTACCTTTATGGTACCCGTTGTGAAACACCAAGAGGAAAAAAAGGAAATATTTCGCACACGGTGATGTTTTCTCCGCTGAGTACATTGTGTCAGCACGGTTGCACAAGGTGTAGGTGGGATGTGTGTATTAATATTTTAATATGTGACAGCAGAGAGTTGGAAACATGTCACTGTTTGAAGACGGCCGACGTCCATTGAGTAGTCACTGTGTGAAGTGATGGGCTCCTCAGAAGAGGTGCTTTGTCCATGTCAGCGTGGCTCATGGGGAAGGAAGTGGTAGTACACACGACCTTTCAACTCGCGATTGCTGTCACTCCTTTAAATTAAATATCACCTCGGCTATTTTTTTTCACATGTCGTTTCGCTGCTGTTGTGTCACCCAATCGCTTGTGAAATTTCTAACAGAAAGTCACTTTTTGTTCCTTTCTGCTGGCATCCAATACAATCTTGAGCTCCATGGGTTACTCCAACAGAGTGCACCTAAAACACTGAAATGGTGTCATCAACACGCAAGGTGGCAGAGCGCGCTATGGCATTTACAATTCAGATACATCATCATCCTCACATCTTGCTCCATATGTCTCAGCCTTAACCCATCTGGAAGAACCAGATGGTGAAAGAACTGAATAACACCCAAGTCCTCATCTGTCCCCTGGTCGTACTCAGTACCTCGTAACTGGGATTTCTCTCCACTTGGTACTCCTTCCTACCAAAGGATTCCACCATGCATACATTTTCTCTCCTCTTGCAGCATAAAGCAACCCCAGGATAACCACATTATCAGACACTAACACTTCAGTATAATTTACACCTGTTCTATCTTTACAAAGAAGACAGATGCAAATTAAGTGTTTGCTGTCAAGGCCCCTGCATCTCCAAGCTGTCACGTAAGGTATCCCCAAGATGCAAGTAACCATCAAAAACGTGGGCTTTCTTGCGCCCTTTTCTCACAGAGGTCATCCGCTACAAGACTCTTATGTATTTTTCATCACCACCACCATTCCTTGATTCATCTCGCCGTAACCCTGGCATCAAACGACTGACATTATCACAGTCCTGAGGGTACTGGGGGCATTACAAATTCATGTGCCCTATTGACTTTGGTCGCTTCATCAGAACAACCACCTGCAGACACACACAGCAGCTCACAAACTGAACGACAATAATGAGGCAGCAAGAAGTTTCGAATTTTGGAACTTTTACTATTATTAACACGATAATGGTGGTGATGTCGAAAAGTCATGGGAAATAATAAGCACCTTCATTACCTGCAAAAAATATAGGGACTTCCTCTTGAACATCATAGTGAACACCCACAAATGCCAAGAAATGCATATGTGTGTGTTTGCTGATAATTACAAGTGGGAGTACGGGGAAATGTGTGTGTCATTTTGTTTTGCCAGCCACATTTTGCAAGAAACTTAATGAAACTAAAAGTCTGTGTGGATTATATTTACTGATGGCCCTGCTTGTGACCTTAGATTCTCTTTGTAAACTTAGGGGAAAGGTAAAAACTATTTGTTATTAATTTTAGCATTCTGGGCAGGACAAGACAACACATCCTCATGAATATAAAAAGGTCGATTGCCAGCAACTCCCAAAATGACGTATCTCCAGTTTGGTTAGGTTAAGAAAAGAAAACATACTAAAATAAAAGCTGCAAGCAGCGATGACACGCTGCTGTCGGGGCGTGCCGCGTACCCGGCCCCATCGCCCGATTATTGCGTACACATTTCTCGACTGTCTGTGTTTCGGACAGTGCAGGAAGAGGTTAAATGTAATTTCCTGTGTTCAACATGTGGCGTTGTGACATTGACTATATACTGGCCTATGTGTTCAGGGCTGGACTCTTTATCAAACATGTGAAGTTTGGTCCAGTTGGAAATGAGGAAGTAGTTCCTTTATGATTTGGTGGCCTGCTCCTGCCGGTATTAAATAATGTATGCTGAAGTCAGAAGGACTCTCTGCAATCTACATAAAAAACAAAATGGACTACAGGTGAAAAATCCCTCAAAGTAATTTGTAGTCAGTTATGTTTTGATTATTGATTCACAGTCCACACGCGTGGGGCGGCGGCGCTGTCGGAAGGTGCGGTTACCTTTCAGTTGCATGTCATCTTGTAGTGTATGATATGGAGAAAAAACCTATAAATGTTATTTATTTTTTTTTTTTTATATGGTTTATTTAATAGGGACAGATACAGATCATGTGGGTTGTACAACAATCCAACAGAAAGCATCATAGCATTTATAGCCTTAGCTAATTTCCAATGCCCGTCCCTAGAGACGTAAATGTAAATAGGATGATGTTTGTCTGAATTCCTGTATCCAGTAGATGGCGCTGCGGATATGACACAGTATTGATGCATGGAGGTATTCAGGGTGACATGGTATACATGTGTAATGAATTTGGTGTACATAGGAAATTGTATGTTGAAGTTATAAGGACTTGATGCTTTATGGCTAAGCATGAAAATGGACCGCACCATGACACCCATTATGTTTGACGTAAGCGAAAGCTTTTGATAACTTTTGATGTTCAAGGTATGAGGATGATAATGAGTGAATTGGAAGTCTGTGGGGTTCAATCTGTGGGAGGAGTTGGTTAACGTTTGCGGCATGTAAATGGATGAAAATGGGGGTGAAATGGGAACTTTGAATCAAAACGGCCAACTTCTTGTTGGAGTGACAGTTTGGTACCCCCAATGTTTTTGTGCGTCTGGTCATGATACATAAGCATACCGAATGTCATTCATGTATATGCATGTAAGAGGCGGGGCTTAGATTTTTAATATTCCAGGGGGCACTATAGAGTCCCCTGGTAACACCTTTTGTCAGCTATCATCAGGAGGGCATTGGCAATAATTGTATGTTAATTGAACATACTAATGTGGAGATATAAAATGCTTCAATTTAAAGAGCTCCACCCACCTTTGCACAGAGCCTCAGGGGCTCATGGGGAAGTAGTAACCTCAGTTTCATGTCATTTGGACAAACGAATGTGGAGATATGCAACACTTCCTATTTTGAGCAAAATCTGCAGGAATTTGTCATTTAATAACTTGAGTATTCTTTGAAATATCAAAACTCTTTTAATAAGTTTTTGTCAGATGGGTCCATAGATGCTGTGTGCAAAGTTTCGTGCAAATCGGTGAAATTGCCCTAGAGGAGTTAGAAGTAGGTTTGCAACATTTGGCCAATTTACGATAAAAAGGGGGGTTGAAATGGGCCTGGCGTGGTGTTCACTGAACGCGTGGATATAAGGCTTTTGAATGTGTGATAAACTATATGGTGGTTATAAGTCAAAACGCACTTTCCTTGATTAAAGCGCCACCTAGTGGTGGAAATTCATATTGATAATAGATTATAAAATCTTTCGCCAGGTGTGACCTATATTTCAAGTTTGGTGAGTTTTGGGCTATGTCCAGGCTGTGAAAAATTATCATTTGGGAGAAAAAAAGTCATCATTTGAAAAACAGTAGGGACCTTGCAGGTTGACCTGTTCGGGCCCTAATTATTTATGTTAGGTTTGGGGAAACATTGTGCATTAAGCTAAAGTGTATGATGTCACTGTAAGGCATTTGTAAGTTAAAACAACTCACCATTGACTTTTGGTTTCACACTGGACACAACACACAAAACAAAGATCTCCAAAGTGAAAGTCCTGTGCTTGTTAAAGCTCATAATCCATCCCCAACCTCCCTATGCAAACCTGTCACTGTTTATACTACCTTACCTGATTTTCTACTTTGCTACCCTAATAATTGCCCTGGCCACTAGTGGACGCTGTCTAACTGGAATGTAAATATGGGTCATAATAAGCTGTTGTCACAGTCCACACAGTCGTTTTTCTGAAAAGGAAACAAACTAAAACCAAACATATCTAAGTCATAAGACTTCTGATGCAGAAATGCCTCCAGAAAATGAAAGAACACACTTTGCTTCAGAGAGTAGGTAAATCACTGATTTGTTTACTGACATTGTATATTCCTTGACTTTCTGTTGGAAAGGCTCATATTAGCAGTGTAATTCCAGTCTCATCAGCAGGAATCAGTTAGACCTGTCCTGTCTGATCACAGTATTATGAGCCCTGTTTATCATTTGGGGGCAAAAAATCAGTTGTTTGCTTACCCTCTGACGTGTTCTTTAGCTGCTACAAGCAGATATTGTTTTGCAATAATGGATATTGCAGGGAAAGCAAAATATGTTGTCTGTGTATATTTGGTGGATTTGTTAATTATTAGCGCTTTGCAACAAGGCAGATCGGTTTATTAGAAATGTTTCCCTGTTATGTTGATGAAAGACGTAATTCACACGGTCCATTACATAATGTGTTAACTGTGGTAAATTAAAACCATAGTTTCTACAAGAGAGGATGGGGTGTGTGACTCATGCACGAGTTCATTCATGACTTGGATAAAACAGATTGTTGGTATGATTCATCCTCACTTGAAACAGCTCTGCAGAGTCACGCTAAGAACAGATGCAAATTTTCTTTGTAATCAGTAGAGCATGGGAATTCATTTTAAAGAAAAGAAAAAAAAAACAAAGTCTACTTCTGCTGATTAAAATGCCAGGGTGTCTCCAGCTAGAGCCATCTGATAGACATAACCTTTAAGTGGGCCATTAGGAATATATTAAAAAAGACTCATTTCCTGGGGACATGTCACTGATGAATTATTAAAACATCTAAAACAGGGCAAACCATTCCCCCCCAAAAAGATCACCATTGATGAGGAGTTAACCCATTAGAAGATGAGCACATGAAATGAAATTTAAATTCCCACTTGTAGGAACCAGCCATCAAATCACTCGGCAGGGCCTCTGACATAATTTTCGTATCGATTTAGGGTCTGGCCGTGCTGAATTTGCCAGAGTGAACCTCTGCTCTTGCCAATCAGTATGCATTCAAAATCAGTGGGCCAAGCAAACACACAAGGAGGCAGAGAAGGACCTTAAATTTTGCGGCTGCAAGGATACTCCTGTTAGGAAGAAAATCGAGTGCTGCTGCTTCATTCAAAGTAAGGAGGCAATCAGCTTCTGCATCGCTGAAAACTAATTCAGGGATGGTAACTTGAGACTGAATTACAAAGTGAAATAGAATGTAAATATGGGATGAGTGATAAGTCGTGACAGTCAACAGGCGGAAGGTCCCAAGTGAGTGAAAGAGGAAACATTATGCAGATGAAATGCAGTGTCACTGTCAGTTTTGATGATTCATGGTAACTCCATAATATGCCTTATCTGACATCAGCCCCGACGTTTTCTGTCCCTGTTCAACTAAAGTTTTAAGTCAAAATCTAAATCAAATAGTGAATTAAAAGTTTGTTATTCCATGTGTCTGTGGGCAGATACATGATAATCCACATTAAAAAGGAAAGGAAGGCCGATCTTGTTTATTCTTCCACTTGAGGAGACATATGCGGATTAGGTGATTATGAAACACAGTGATACCAACTGTAACAGGTTCAATATCAAAGCAGTTTTGTTATTTCTGATAAGGATTTAGCCTGTAATGATAACCAATTTAGTTAGCTGCCATAATAAAATAACTGTGATAAATGAAGAATAAAAAGTAAGCCCATTTCATGCCGAGTAGAACCTTTCAAAGAACAACACACTTTTATTTCTTATACATTTTCAGTCATTGGACACATTGTTACTGTTACTTGTAAAATTGCTTGTAAACACAACCGGCAATATGGAAGGCATTTACATTTATCAGTATTTATCAATTTATCAAGTCCATAAGACTGGTGTGGTTAGTCGATTATATTTCAGATGTTGAACTATCTGATAATGAGCATCTGATAATTGCCTCAACTGTATTTTCATTTTGTTTAATTCAGATTATAAACACAACTTTTTGGGGTAAAGTATACTCATGGAAAGTATTTTTATTTTCCTTAATAAGTGGTCAAATACAATTCGAGCACAGATTTTAAAGCGGCTGGTCCAGACTTATTTTTAGCCCTTAATGAGTAAACAACCTTATGCAATGCTACAGTATGTTCATTGTCTAGCGTGATGGGTGGGAAGCTTTAAAAAAAAAAAAGCATCCCAATTACCAGCTTGTAGCAGAAGCCCATATTTTCAGCACAGACTGTGCTTTTTCCTTGGTTTCCCATCTCTGCTCTGAGGTGCACACATAGTTAGACAGGTGCGTGTTGTCCTCCAAATGTTTGCGCTGCAGGGGATGAGTTCGCGTGGGCTTGCTGTGGAGTTAACTGAGGTCTATCCGTAGCTGGGGTTCCAGGCTGAGGTTCCACGCATGCAGGTAGTGAAGCAAACCAGCAGAGGGGTAGACGCTCAGGAGAGAGATGAGGAGATGGCTGCCTGGCTGAGCTGGCAGGAGAAGGATTACAATTGGAGCCTCGTGCCTGAGCAGCCTGGGCTGAAGGAGCGTGAGAGAGGCCAGCAGTTGGCCCATGGGGCCCACAGATGGAGCCTCTGGATGGGGAGTGGAGAAACTTGGTCAGGCATTTCAGATGGACTTGTGTATGACTCACCAGCCCTCAGCATCCCATACACCTACTCAAGAGTCATGAGGCTCTCCTGTCCTTGAGATGCAGCTTGCAGGTCGTGTTTACTGATGCAGGAAAACAGGAAAAGGAAGTCGATACTTCCTCTGACTGTCTCCCTATATTTTCACATTATGTTGACATATGACTGGACTATTGTCTGGGTTAATAATGTGATTACGAAGCCTGACCAGTCACATGACATAACAGTATTCTGACTGAACCTAAATCATCAACTTTTTCTCCTATTCATTCCTTGTTTTCCAGATATCTGATAGTACAGCCCAGTGGGCGGAATAAAATGTTGACAATTAATGTTGCTGCAATAAGATCATATACATATCACGTTGACTTAACATTTTATATGAGGAGTTGGAGAGGATAGTGGTGGAATTAGAGGCCAAGTCACTGACCACACTTTGAGAGTGAAACCACTGGTTTTTCTAGGAGACATCTGGACAATTTCAGCGTCATTTAGTGGCAACAAAAAAAAACATAGTATTTTTGACAGGAAGTCATGGCATCTCCGGCCTTGTTGATGGTGACCAAAGCAGGTATTTGAAGTCAGAACATAATGTTTTCATAACCCTAACCACATGGTTTTTGTGCCTGAACATAACCAGGGAGCCAAAATGCAGAGTTGCATGATGATGATAAAAATGTGAAAAACATGTAAAGTTCCTCCATAAAGAAATGTAAGTTTCAACATTTGGTTTGCAAATACATACAGTGTCAACATTTATTCTGGCATTGTCAATAAATAAATAACTTATAGTCCTTCTGTGAAACTCTTGAGTCCCCTGTCTGTGAAAAATATCACTGGGAACATTAATACATGCTGTAAGTGGGAGTTAAATAACTCACACAGCCAGGAGTTATTATTGGCTGAGGAAGTGAGAAAAGCTTGACAGTTAGGTGTAAATCCAGGAGATGTTAAATGGATTTGAGCATCACAAGTGGTGGTAAGGAGTCATTGCTGTGGTGTTTTTGCACCACACTTGCAACGGATCACTTCTTGAATCACTCTGACCTGGACTGTGAAAACTCGTCAAGTTTGTACCAAAATCTGAGTTTATCCCATTTGTCTGTGGAGCCGTTTTTGATATTGCTGCATGTGCTAACTAGCTATTGATACTGATATTTCGCTGCTGAAGTGTGATCTGCATAATTTCCTTTGAGACCAATATTTCTCCACGCTGTATAAGAGTACTAGCTAAGAAAATAATCACAGGGGAAACGTTGCTTATAAAAGAGAGGAGCTCTCACTCACAGTTTGAGAAAATAAGATCTCAGACGAGCTGTTCTTCAAATGAAACATCTTCCTGGGCTGCATTTATATCTTGCATTTGTTTCTATACAACATTATGATGATGATAGGATATTAAAATTCCAAACATGGCTTCACCATTCTAGTACAGGAAAGTAATTGAAAGTAACCGGAACTGAAGAAATTTGGCAAACAAACATCACCAGAGGGAATATGTTTGAGTGGAAATACGTATTATCACACCATCAGGGACTAGCAGCTGCAAATATGTGAAAGCTTTCACTGTACAAGGAATCCATTTTGTGCCTTATCAATTTGTGATAGCTTGGAATGTAATGTAAGATGCACCTGTCATTTATTTTTCTTTCTGTCTTGTTTATGTGTACTCACAATTGAAAAAGAAGCAAAACTTTTTTAATCTAATAAGATAAACACAACCGGCAATATGGAAGGCATTTACATTTATCAAGTCAATTTATCAAGTCCATAAGACTGGTGTGGTTAGTCGATTATATTTCAGATGTTGAACTATCTGATAATGAGCATCTGATAATTGCCTCAACTGTATTTTCATTTTGTTTAATTCAGATTATAAACACAACTTTTTGGGGTAAAGAAAGTAGGTTGTCAGTTTGATTCTCATAAACCCCCTCTGCTTAAACAGCCTAGTTTAAGCAGTAAATTTCTCCCAGGGGGGATCAATTGAGCGTGTGTACTGGAGACTTCTGCAAACTGAGCCAGCTAAATTCCGTTTTAGTGCCCAGCTAACTAGAATAAACATTAACATGATTTAATCCTGCAGCATTTACAGACTATAGACTTGCAAAACCAAAAATGATCCACAGTTTGCCGGCTTTATTTCACAGTGTCATCTTATGGGAAAAAGTCATTTTGGATTGCAGTGCATAACGTGACATTGTGATGATTTGGTTTGGGCACTACGAAAGTTTGTTTCAAAGCCTGCCGCTCTTCCTGGGGGCTTTTACCAGACCCTAAATGCAACAATGTATATCTTTTTATCCCTTGGTCCTGACCAAATCAACCAAACAAGGTGTGAAAACACCCATAATCTCTTTTACTTCGGAGAAAAATTGATGATATGCTAATATTTCACAGGGTGCTAAGACGGCGATTGAGCTTTACTCGTGCTTGATGGATTGCCACTGCATTAAAACGCATGTAATTTGAGATCTTCACATCATTTCTCCTGCTCTGTGCTAAACCTCCACATACAGTGCATTTGTGTCACCCCGCTGGTTCAGCTCAGGCCTCCTGTACACGCCAACTTTTCAGAACATTACAGACCTCATGTCTTGTAAGCTCCATTAGCACCCGGTGCGTGGGCGGGTCACGCAAGCTCCCTTCATCCAGAAATAAACCAAGATCCTGACACACAGACCTCGCCGTTGTCTTGTACTATTTGTGTTTTTCTTGCCCATCGTGGCCCGCTGTCACACGATTCTGCCACTCAAACAGAGGCGAGGAGACATCAAATCCTTTATAGACACATCATGCATATTTGAAGATGGAGCTTTTGCCCATAAATAGCACCGCGGTTAAATAATTTACAAAGCATTTGCTGAAAATATATGAATAAGGCTGTGCATTCAGCATGGTGGCCAGATGTCTCCTGTGTGGGATCTGCAGCATGTGCTGTATTTGAAGGTGAAGTATGAGCATGTATGCAGATGTTTGTGCCCATGTCTCTGTCTACAAAGATCTTGTTCTGGTTTCATAAACACAGCAGGTTGGAGATTATACTGAGGCAAATGGGAATTTTAGCTGGGCAATAATGTGCTTAAAAACAGCTAATTCCCTTGCAGTGACTTGAGGCAGAACATATGTACCAGGATATATGTCATTTGATATATCAGGTGATATATGGAAGTCTTTATGTCGAAAGTACAGATGCTTAAACGCTTACAGCAGCTTTAAATACATTTGTAGTTATTTGCACTCTACTTTTGTATCTCTGTTGTATACTAAAATAATATTTTAGAGACAAATATACACTTGATTGACTACAATGTTACATGTAACATTGAAGTTTCATCAATTTCATACAAATCCTATGAACCCACTAGTACATAAAGTAGTGTTGTCGGAACACTGAAATGTCCTTGAAAAATATAGATATTTTATAACATGCTCGATCGAGAGGATACATTTATTTATTTATTTTATTAGAAAGATAAATATAACAAGGCTTGTGTACTGTGTTTTGAGAACAACAGCATCTAAGTTAAGTCAGTCTGGAGCCGGTGGGAACATGTGGACACTAGAGCGGTGCATGTGTTCTCTATGTGTATTAAAAATGAAGCTGGTGCTGGTGTCATGATACTGCAAAAAATACGCTCTGAGACGGTTTCAAATATTCATAGTGGGATATGTTAAAAAAAAAAAAAAGGGTCCTGGAAAAAGGGTCATTCTGCAACTGTCTTATACATTTCTTTCATACATTAGTTCATTCTGTTTATAATAATTTGGTTAAATGTACAACAAGGAACGTTGAACTTGAACCTTTATCATCATCATGTTACTGTTGTTATCCACAAACAGACACATTACCACTTCGCTATGCATCCTGCAAACAGCTGTGTTTTAAAAAGAAAGATAGCATCTTTCTTTAACCCACTTAGAAAGAAATTATTTAGGACTGCAAGCTGTGCTGCTCAAAACGCTTTAGTCCAAAGGGGGCGACAGAATCAACACAAAACGCAAGCTCCTTCTGGTAGCTTTAAATACGTTTTGAATAAAGGTTTTTTTTTGTGATTTTTTCATGATATGCTTTTAGTGATCATTACAAGCACATTCCACTACTGCTACTGTCCATCAGGCAACAATATGCAGAGGCAGCTCCTCCACACACTGTACAGCTTTCTCAAGGGCAAAAGGAAACGGGCGGGGACAATAGAAAACATTACTTCTTCACTTTTACCACCAACACTCTAACAGTTTGAGCGATTCAAACTGGAATTCAGATTATTCTCCTCTCTAACCTTTAAGATGCTGCCAGCTCAGTGTGCTGTAGGCATTTTTATTTTTCCCATCTGGAAAATCCTGAGGAAGATGTTCTCAGTTAGAGGGAGAATGCTGTAATAGAAGGCGTGCTTTTGTAGTGGTGTCTTTCAGCCCACAGGGGCCAGATGAGGTCCAAGTGTGCGTCTCATATACAGTGGAATAGAAACCCGAAAGTGGAATTCAATTTTTATAGTGAATGCATGGCCAACAATAAAAATTCAACCCTGGCCTTACCCTCACCATTCAATTTCTCAATGTCTCTTTCATTCCTTGTCCACTACACACAAGCACACACATATTGCATCTGCTCACACACACACACGCATAAACAAAAGGAATACACATGCACATATGGATTCAGCTGACGGCACTGAATAATTGAGAGGTTGCAATAAAACGAATGGTGCACATTAGAGTGAGAGATGGTTGTGGAAATAGAGAGAAAGCTCAGGGATTGCCTGCAGGTGAGAGTTAACATGGGAATCATCATGTATGGATGCTGGGAGGAGAGAACGCCACACACTGGCTGGCTCGTGTGACAGCTGGATTCATGCTTGTCTCCTTCTCTTTTTTCCTCTCTCTCTCTCTCTCTTTCCTCTCCATCGTCTCTGTAGTGCACACGCACTCACGCAAAGTTCAGTGCCCAGCCAACAAGTCAGATGAACTGGAACAAATTTAACCTGAGGGCCTTTTCACTGCGTCAGAGATCAAGACGTTATAAAATATGAATATACAAATATTGAATTAATATGTAACAAAAAGAGTGACTCAGGGAATGTAGTTTGCTGCTCTGCACAATATGTGGTGGCGAGTGAAGAGGATTATGCAACCAAACAATGTTTACTATGTTAACTTGACTGGAGCAGGTCCCTCGCCCAACATCAAAACAAACAGGAAACAGGTCAATATATTCCACATGCGTACATTACCCGCGCTGCTTGCTGGCTGTATTCAGAGTATATATCGAGAAGTAATTGCTGTAGTGGTTTGTAATTACACTATATCACATCTTGATTTTGAGCAACCAGTTTTTGCTGCACACCTTTGCCATCAGCTTTTGCGTCCAATAAAACAACTGACTTTTGATTCAACAGTTTTTTCAGTGTTGGAAAAAATAAGTTCAGGGATGGAAATTCATGTCAAGACAGAACAACTCCGACACCATCTGTGACGTCATATACTCAGAGTTTGATGGTAAGACACTTTTTATTAATTCATGTGTTGCATATCAATGTAAAGGTGCCATTCAGTATGTGAGGATTTAAGTTTAAAACCTTTTCAAAAATAGCTACCATTACCACGATTACGTCAGTATTGACATTGTGTCAAAAATGTCTATGTATTGTGTTGTAGAGGTATCTTTGAAGTTAGCATTCTAACCAGTTAGCCCTTGCCATCTCCTGAGCTAGCGGTGGAATCATGACCAAATCTCACCCCTTGCTTCGAGTTTCCCTGTCTGGACCACTAGCTGCCTGGCTAAAACTGAGCTACCGAGCTAACGCAGCTACAGTTAGCAGTTGTTCTGGCTATATTCTGCTCCCCTGTTCGTTTTAGAGTGTGAATTGCCAGGGGGCCAGTTCTTACGTGTTACACATTTACTGCTCACATGTCATTTGTAATCTGTTCTATCCACTTTGAGCTGTTAGCAAAGTTATTAGCATTAAAGGTAGTATTTGTAAGGTAAGTTTTGAGTCTTATTCCCAACTTGTCAAATACTGCCACTTCATGATTGTATCCCAAAGCGTCAGTATTTGACGAGAACACACTGTCTTTAAAAAAATGGGCCCTTTAACACAGTTGGGAAATAAATGGGACCTTCCGAGGAGCATGTGAATGCAAGTCAGTGGTGCTGCAGGCCACTGCGAAGTCCTGGAAACGCGCATTATGTAGTTTTAGGTTCAGAGGAAAAGTAGTTGTGCAACAAAAAGCGTCCTCATGTATTTCAGTGAGACCACTTGGCACTTGGTAGTCGCACAGCTGGGGTTACAGTCTGGAGGATGCTGACAGCAAACAATCGCACACACAACTAGGCCTCACTTTTGCCACATTGAGACAAGGGAGCAACAATCCAATCTGTTGAGCTGGTAAAATAATAGTTCAATCAGGGACACTCTTTTTATTCTCATTCAACTCTCTCCATTTCTTCTTAATCAGCTGTTGATGGCCATTTTTCTTTTTTCCCTCTTCATCGGACCAACCAGATTCTGCCACCATCACAATCAGCTGACGTCAGCAGAGAGAGGACGGATTTAAAGTTTGACAGCAGCAACATGATTGGCTGCCATTTAAGTGTATATCTTGTGACTCTCCTGACCCCAGTCATCTCGAGTACACAGGTTGAGATCGCCAGAATCAACTCCTCTGATTAAGATCTTCAGCCATTTACTTTATCCACCGCCACCAATGTCGAGTCTCCATCAGGCAGCTTTCCTAAACTACTCAGCTTCACCACCTCCTCAAATATGATGACATCTCAAAGAAGTCTATGACTTTTACATTCTCTTGCTGTCAGGCACATCGTAAATTTCTATTCCTCAATTAGAATGGAGTCTCTCCCGCTGTTACTTGTCACTTTGCATGTGCGCTCCCTAATAGCGCAGCAATTGGCCCCCCCCTGTAAAAGTACAAGTCTGACCACATCATCTGAGGTTAGCTAATATTACCAAAAATAGGCTGTATTTATTAAAATGTGCAAAAAGGGAGCACTTGCTGCTACTCGTTAATTTCATTCTGAGCATGCCTCGTTTTTTTTTATTAACTCTGGACTGTCGGAGGACACTGTTAACAGAGATTTCAAAGAGAAAGTCATCTTGAAACTATAGAAGTCCTTGAATGGGGGTCCATCATTATGTCTTATTAATGACAACTATAGGAGGTAGGTTGTTTAGAAGGTCAGTTAGGGTTAATGGGGAAGAAAGGGATACCTGTGGTTCCATTACCATGAATTGTTCATTTTAAGTTGCGTAGTGAAGTTTTGTGTTTCATCTTTAAGTTTCCATCTAACTTGGAAACACAGTAATACTCACCTCTTCCTGGTTGTCTCTAAAGAGGCAGGCCCAAACACCTGGTTAAGAGCTCCAGGACTAAACCCTTCAGAGAGGGTAGGGGGAGTAGAGATGCAAACAATACTGATTGTTTGTCTATTCATGTGGTTGGGTGGTGTGTGTTATCTATGTATGCATTTATGTAAATAATCATTCTTTGTACTTTGTGGTGTATTATTATTGAATGGTTGTTGGTTGTAGTGTAAATACTTACTATACTTGGAGATATGCAGAAGCATTTAACAAAGCTAAACTACAGTTTATCACAGCAGCTCAGTGTTGTTAGTATGCGCCGTTTGCTTGAATAAAAGTAGAATTTTTCTGGGTCTCAACATTGCCACATTGCTTCGGGACAGAAAAATAGTCAGACTGGAGTGTCAGCATTGGCCAACTCTCTATATTAGCCAATCAAATAAGTGCACACCCCCGGTCGGTCATCTTGTATTATTCTCAAGCCTCGTTTACCTTGGCCTCATTGGGACATCAAATGAAATGGCAGCTGCCGTGACAACTTCCCAGAGAGTCATCGCATTATAAACCAATATAAGTGTCTGACAGGTCTTATCCCTCAAACTGGAACTATTGTGTTACCTCATCCAACAGTTCTGAGCATGAATATTGGGCCTGAATATTTACATGCTGTTGTCGCTCAGGGATTACATGTAGCCCCGCGTGTAGCAGGTTTATTGGCCAACTTGATTTCCTCTCAGCCTCAGAGTGATATTTAATCGCACAGGAATATTATACTGTATACATCAAAGTCATTATATGGTTATCATACGGCTGGTACATTGGAGTAACCTCCTTCGTAATAACAAACCATTGAACAAAACCTGCATGTATCGGAATTCAATTCTAACGGAGAGCAGTGTGAGATTAGAAAGGGGGCCCCGAAGTAATCTAGAGGTTGATTTTTACTCTAATTGTTTCCCCATAGAGGCATTAAGGCTGAGAGTGAGATGTAAAGGTGAATGCTGCAGGACTACTCCCACTACACACCATATTTATTCAAACAGATAAATGACTGCCTTTATGAAGAGGAGGCTGCAACAGATGAATATGTATGCTTTTTAAAAATTCTGTGCCGTCATAAACACAAATTGGCAACTAAAATAAAGTGATTTCAAAGGCTTTATTGTGATTTATCATGAACAGAAATAACTCACGTCTGACTTCTAGGTTATACTTATTATACAGTGGCACGGCTGTGAAGCTAGAAGCAGAAAGGCAAAGAAGGATGCTTTTTATTTTAACTTTACCCGCTCTCTGCCTTTTATCATAGCAGCCGTGACAATAGGGTGCCTGGCTGTGATGTGCTGCTATTTATAAGCAGCCGTATCTCTGAATAAGTAATAGGACTAGAATAGGAATGCGGTATAGGTCACCTTTGTATAGCAAGGTTTAATTTAACTGGGATGCATTCAATATGTGGGATTTTAGCTGGTTTCCGGCTGGTTCTTGACTGTGAAGTTAAACAGACGATTGCAACTCAAAAGTCCAAAGAATGGTAAGTGAAAGGCAGAGACAAGGATAGATTTCTATATTAAGCAGGCAATACAACTGTATAAAACAGTGTTTTTCAGCCCGGCAGCCGTCTGCCGTACAACTTTTATACACTCCCTGCGCCATCACACCTGATCCAGATGATCAGCTCGTCATCAAGCTCTGCTGAAACCTCACAAGGACCCGTGCATTTGAATCAGGTGTGTTGGGCCAGGACTAAAAAACACTGGTGTTAACTATTTAAAATGCACAACTTTTTTTTTTTAAAGATTTTGAATTTTCTGAAAAGTGAAAATGAACTCGCTCACAGTGAGTTCTGTCCTGATAACATGTGTGAGACTTAAATAAACTCAAATAAATCCATAATGATAAATTCAATGTTGAGTGTCTACCATGATCATTTATTCATTTTGCGAGTTGGAACCAGTTGTGTTGGATAGCACAATTTGTTAGCCTTCAACTGGCAATCCCATGACGCCTCAGGCTGAGTCTGTCAACCAATTACAGGCAGTGTTCATGACTTGATGGGAGGCAGGTCTTATAAAGAAAAGTGGTGGGATCCATAGTAGCAATTTTAAAGCAATTAATTTGCTTAGTTACGTTCACCAAAAACATGATCACACCCTTTAAGCTTGTTCAGGCACAAGCTGAAAGAGTGCAGTATTCCAAACAAATACATTGAATGATAGAAAAAACTATGTATCAAAATACTCGATCCACATGTAATTAATGAGCATTTGCCGTATTCACTTTAGAGGAAATGATTACTGGGAAAGGTTACTCACCAGACACACACACACATACCTATATGATGGCTCGGCAGGGACACTGTCAATGGCTATATATGTACTAATTGCATCAAGTTCTTCAAGATTCCAATTAAAGTCAGCTAAAGGTATTTCAGTCAAGGTGGCTAAGACTAATGTGGATTCGTGACACTTGGGTTGACCTTTGGAGTGAATGGCTTTCACAGCACCATTGTCTCATGCATTACAAATGTGTTCCTGCGCTCTCTGAATGTAAGCATGATAGCTCCTGCTGCCTCACATATCAATGCATAGGGATCGTCATACCCTGGCCTCCGCTGGATCATTTCTCTCATCTGTTTTGCGATCTCCTTATATCTGTATTTCTGTAAAATGTAATGCCTCTTCATACCGATCTTCTCTTTACTGCTAGTTATCTTGTGTGGCCTGCCCTCTTCCCAGTGGTGGACAGTAACGGAGTAAATTTACTTGAGTACTGTACTTAAGTACATATCCAGAGGATTTGTACTTTACTTGAGTATTAGATTTCTTTGGTACTTATTACTCTTACTTGAATACATTTCCAAGACAAATATTTTTACTTTTACTCGAGTTAATTTCTAAGAAGGCTGAAAAGTACTCGTTACTTTCAGGTCTGCTCTTTTTTTTTTTTTTTTTCTAAAATACTATTGGACACAAGCTGTGTTTGTCAAAGAAGGAAACCTATCACAGTGCATGCTCTCCACTGGGATCTACGTAAAAGCGGAAATACGTCATCCCTCCCCATAAGGATACCACCAAAGTAGCCACGCTCTCGACTGCGTTTGTCAACACAAAACCGCGACAATGGCTGCATAAGATGTAGTTTTTTGTAAAGCACTGGTGCTTCTCAACCAGTGTTCTGGGGACAACATTGGTCTTTGAGGGGGTTCCAGTTCCCAACTTAGCTAAATGATAGAGAGTTAGTTGGACGGTGCAGGTTCATTTGGTTACAGTTTTAATGATTGTTAATAAACATCTGCATCTGCAACTTCTGCTGTCCTCCTGTGATCCCATTCATTGTATTTGTTTTTATAGGTGTTTCTGCAGGCTTTATATAACATTGTGGTTCTAAAAGCAAGCACATCAGTGCAGGTGGTTTCAAAGAGTTAATTCTCAGAAACAAGAGTTAAAAGGTCCTTAAATTCATTTAGAAAAAATTAAAGTAATTCATTGATGTGAAAAATAAGAAATTTACTCTTACTCTTACTCTTACTTTTACGTAAAGTAAATTTAAAAGCATGTACTTTTGGGTACTTAAGTACCTTTAAAAGCAAGTACTTTTTTACTCTTACTCGAGTAACATGTGGACTGAGCTACTTTTACTTGTAAAGGAGTAATTTTTGACCAGTAGTATTTGTACTCTTACTCAAGTACTGGGGTCGAGTACTCTGTCCATCTCTGCCTCTTCCAGGTTACCATGGTGGAGATGAGGTCGTGTGGCCCGGGCATCGCTCGGTGATGCCTCGGCGCTCTCAGTCGTCTCCTGGGTACACTCACTTTACATGTTCTGGCAATTTGTAAATTGTGATTTTGTTGTTCTGTTCTGTAAGTGAAACATCTATTGCATGTCTGTCCGTCTTGGGGGAAGGATCCCTACTCTGTGGCTCTTCCTGAGTTGATTAATAATAAAACAGAGCTAGAAGAGGTTGATAATTGGACTTCAGAAACATGTCTACAAATGAAACCAAAAAAAGTAAAGTAGGACCATAGGAGTTGTTGTCTCCATTGCTCATGTACTGTAACATGTCTACAAATGAAACCAAAAAAATTAAAGTAGGACCATAGGAGTTGTAGTCCCCATTGCTCATGTACTGTAAATGTATTTACATGACTGAGTTGGACACCGTTGGAAACAGAACAAAAACAGAAATAGACATTTTAATACAGAAATGTTAGCATGTTTTATTCAATGCTAACAAATCTTTATTTGCTAAGATGTCAGGGTGTTCAAATTTGATTGGACATTAATAGAGACCTGTATAACTCAGAATATGGACAGAAGACTGCATGTTCCACGTCCTCAGCAAGACCAATGAAAGGCGAACGGACTCAGTCAGTTTAGCAAATTATGGCGAAGGTGTAAGGATATCATAACCTGTATCTACCAATAAGAAAATTAATATAAAGCTATCTGGGTTGTTTGCTCACCAGCCACAAGCTAACTCTCTGTTGTTTTGAGCCAGGAACGTGATGACACTCGGTTTCTCCGAGCTTGTAAGGGCATCTTTAGGTGAAAGCAATGAACCAAAACAGTCAATATGTCCACTGCAAAACCAAAACAGTGGGCAAAGGTGGCCAACAGATGAGTCATCTGAGTCAGTGTCGATTCAGAAAACATAACTAAATACCAGTTTAATATGATAATTTTAATGAATGATTTGTTAAATGTTTGTAGAGGTTATAATTTAAAAATCAATCGTCAGGAACTTGTGATGATAATGAGGCTGATGAGGTAATTAAAAGGCAATGACACCCAGCATGCACCCACTGTTTCAGTCATTACCGATGCTTTGGTTTCACTTAACTGCACTGTGGATTTTCAACATGTGCCAGTTACCTTATCAGCTCCTATACAGTCCTCGACCACTGACTCATATGAGGTAGAATACATGTGTTAACTGAGCTCATGCAATGATTGCTCTCCAGTCAGTTGTGTGTCCTGACAGAGCTGCAGTTCAGGTCTTATCAGCTGCACTGTCAATGTAATTGTCGAAAGCTCCTCACAGCCTGTGTTGCTGATAACAGGGTGACTAATAGACCGTCACAATGATGCCATTGAAAAGAAGTCACACTTAAGTGAGTACAATTTGCTCCTGGCGTTTAAAGAGTATCTCTTACTCATTCCGCCGGCTTGCCTCCGAAACAGTGCGATTAGCAGCAAGATGTGCCATCACGGCCTCAAGCACCGGGCCTGACAAGGAGATCTGTCAGGGGGAATGTCACTCCTGTTTGGCAAGAGTAATGTCATTATGCCTGAAGGCAGGAATGACAAAAGGAACTTTAATTGGAGTTCAGATAGAGGTTTTTTAATACGCTGAGCTTTAGGTCTTTGGTTGGGTACCTATAAGGGACATTAGTTGTTGAGTGAATAGTGTGTAAATTAGGGAAAACCTGTGTCATGCTTAAATAATCTAATTCAGAGGCTTAATTAATAAAACAACAACTAATTTACAGATTTCTGAATCCAGAGCAATAATTGTAATTATGAAAAGATTAATAATAAATGACACATTAAAGCAACATTATGTAGAAATTGCAATTTTTTGTGTGATTTGCCCCTCCACCAGATCAGATATCTATTGAAAATAGCATGCTAACAAGCTAGCCCCTTGTCACCGTGTTACACAAGAGGTTAAAGTCTGATAGTATAGTAGAGTCAGCTAATACAACCGCTAGCTGCACAGTTAACTGAGCTCACTGGCTTATAACAGCTACACTTAGCAGCAGTTAGGGGTTACCCTAATTATTTTCTGCCCCCTATTTGTTTGTTTGGAGAATTAATTTGACAGTCAGATTCTAACATATACTTTGAGGTAAAAAGTTACATAACGTTGCTTTAAATTCGAATTTAACTTGTACTAATTGTGTGTCTGTCATCCGTTAAATTATGCAACTTCAAATTTGAAGGAAAACACCTGAAATTGAGTTACAGAAATCTTACAGATCTGTTGGGCTGATGCTTTTGTCCAGAACAACATTTAAATGAGGCAGAACCCACAGCAGACCAAGGAGGTTTCAGGTGCGGGAAATTATACACAAGTTTTCTTTTTTGGAAAGAGGTGAGGGAGAGACTACTATAGAGGTCTATATTTGGGGAATAAGATTTATTTTATTTTATTTTGGTTGTTTTTCTTTGGGTGGGCAGAGGAGTTTCTCTTTTGTTGTGTGCAGCCCATAATTGCTGTAATGCATAACAACTAGAATGGGTAAGATGGTCCAAAAATGCAGTTGACAACTGTGAATCCACTGTTTGTATAACATACGCAGTTCATACATGCATTTGCTTATTAACTCAACTGCTTAATAGCTGCACATTGTTGTGTGGTGTAAAAACCTCTTTGTCCCTATTATAAGGGGACCCTTGCTCAAAATCTCTGTTCCTGAGTAGGGTGCCAGCGTTGCGCCATACCAGCCTCTGGCACTGCTACACACACCCTGCACCCCCTCACTCCGGGTGTGTGCGTCGACACAAAGGTGGTGAATACTGTTTCAACACACATGCAAAACTGCCACATACACTTTCTCTCTATGTCTTTGCATGGAAGAAGCGACTGGGACCTTGGAGACGCTTATATTTAGGCGCCGCAGTCCCCTTCTTTCTTTTCTTTTTTTCTAGTGACGTCTCTCATGGTCTCCCCCAGCTGTTTTATCAAGTCATTCTGTCAGGCAGGCAACCCCGCACTGCTGCATTATTCATACTCTGCTATGGAGACAGGGGAAATCGGAAGTCCCGACCACCACTTTGATGACATGCAAAGAAGGAGGAAAGACTCTCTGCAACGTTTACATCTGCTGTCACCTTGGCTTTCCCAGCTGCTGTGATCATCAAGCAGAACACAGGAATCATAAATGAGACTGTGCGAGTGTGTGGCGGGGCTGTTCCGTGTAGGCGGCCGGATTTGGGAGGGTAAATGGGTACTTAGAAGTGTATTGGGTATTTTCATCATGCGTGTGTGTGCTGAATCTCATGTTTCGCATGTGTATGGAAGATCAAATTTAGCTTAATGTTATTTTCTTCCCTCTGGTATTGCATTTATGCAATACGTTCATTAAAACCATTCATCATCCTCATAGCTTTGGGTTTCCCTTGAACAGGCTCCCGTCTGTGCTATAAATATCTTTCATGGTGAAACACCCTCCTAAGGCTTTGTCAGAAACACATCTAACCACCAGCTGGGATAAAATATGTCAACGTACATTATTGGGTAATTACCTAATCTCAACATTGTGACAAGGCGACGGATGTGATGGAGAAATGAAGAACATGTGTTCCTCATATTTCTCTAAGTCTGGGCGCCACTTACGTTTGATAGAGATTGTGGCTGTAGGGAATGTGGCTGATCCTCCATCATAGAGATTTGTTTGTCAGTCTAAGGTCGTAATAGAAATACAGCAGAGCCAGTGGATTACACAATCACATACACACACACACACACACATACAGACAACAAAGGTAATGCTCCAGGAATGAAGGCATGCATGAAACCCTGATGTAAAAGTAAGCAAGTACTGCTGTGACTTGACTCTGTACTGATGTTTGCCGATTTGCGCATGTTTGCATAAATGGACGCGCCTGATTGACAGTGTGAGTTCCGGTGTTGACTCAGTGTGATTGAGTTGGAGATATGAGTGCACTCTGCTGGCAGCGTTCTTCATTTGTCACCATCTTGAGCTGCGAGATGGGCCGACGGGCGCCCGTCAGACCAGAGAGCTCCTGTCTGCCTCGCCGTAATCCCACTCTTAGCATGTGCGGGCACGTCTGCGGCCCCCAAGAACACCCATCTCACAGAAACTAATCCATTGATCCCTCTCCGTGTGTCAGTCACAAAAGCGGTTAGAGCCATGAGCTACAGAGCTATGCTATGTCAAGTGTGGCCCCTCAAAGCTCAGCAATCCATAGTGTGGAGGTAATTTGGGATGCAAATGGTCTAATGATGGCTCCGTGTATGTGTGGAGGAAGAGGAAAAGGATGCGTGTTTGAAATAGATGCCTTTCGTAATTTCGACTTAAGATCTCATTATGAACATCGAGTATGACTGAGGCACGTTTTTATTAACGATATGTTTGTGATGAAATACCACCAGGAAGCATCATTTATCATCCTCCGTCTCTCTAAAGTCTGAGGATAGTTTTTTCCCCCCGTCTTTATATATCGCGTCCAGGAATAAAACCCAAATATAAAGTGATATAAAATGATTTATGAAAGAGGCTCATTGGAGAGTAGGGCAATGAAAATGCCATCCGCCTGAAAATCTAATAAGCATCCTCCCCGAATCGGCGAATGAGGCGGTGGTATGTACAGGAAGCCTTTCACAGGATGATCATGTATTAAACAGACTTCCCCTCCTCAAATATTCATGGGCAGAGATTTACTCATTAATCTTTCATTATCTTCTATCTCTCTGTTTTGCATACATCAGGAGCTTGGAGCTGTTATTGGATGCAATCACCTTCATTTCACATTTACGAGGGTGCTTGCGGATTCGTGCTCATTGTTTTGCCCACATGCAGTAGATAATGAGTCGACTCAATATTTGAGTTTCTTATTTTGGCGTCACTTTGCGTCGGAAATCCGATTGGGGAGTTCTTGTGATGAAAGAGTCAAGGCAATGCCTTCTTCTCTATGTGTTAAAGGAGTAGGAGTTTGAGTGACCACACACATCACCGAGCACACTGAGGCTTAACTGGATCGCTCCATCAGCTTAGATGTTTGTCTCAGGGAAAGAACACACCACTACTTGTCAATATGGCTGCAGGTGCACCAACAGTAATGAGCAAACAGACGGAGGTGAAAGAAGTACAGAACCAACTACTTAAGTAAAGAACTATTGGCAGCTCAATGTACTTAAAAGTAAAAGTTCTTGTTCTGCAGAAAAAACAGTGACTGGTGTATTATTGTATAGTTATGATCTGCTAGCAGCTTTTCACTTTTGTGGTCGAGGCAGAGTTAGTTTTAAAGGTGCAGTGTGTAACATACGACCAGAATTTGCACCCTTAACGTTCAGCTGGAAGATGTATGTGAGTTTGCCATGTTTCACAAGCTTTTCTAACTTTTTAAGCCCAATGAATAAAGAAAATAAACTCACAATGTCAACAAAGCAAAAAATGTGTACACGGAAAACGGAAAAAACATCCTTATACCTTCTGAATTCAAGTTTATCTCTCTTACTTGCTTTGCTGACTCCCAATCCTAAAACAGGACTCAACATAAACCACCCACTGGACCAGTTTGCTGTTCCAAAAACCATCTCTGGTTCAGTTGAAATAAATTCTTATCATGTGAAAATCTTGGCTCGTCTACAACTTCAAGCCTCTCCTTTACTCCCCTGTCATGTCTTCTCGTCCAGAGCCTTGGAGTTCCTGGTCAGCAGAGCCTCGCACAAATAAGACCACTAGCTGCACGGCAAAATGTGCTAACTAGCTAGCGGCAGCTAGCCACAGCCATAGATAGCAGAAGTCAGTGGAAACTCTGGTTTGTTTGGACTGACCTTCGACAGGTGGCCATAGTTTACACATTGGACATTTTACTATCTTATATAAAGTAAGTTTGTTTGGCCGAGTGGTTCTCAACATGAGGGTCGTGATAGATCTAAGAGGTTGTGAGATAATTGATAGGGTACAAAAACGTGTTGCTGCACAAAACTGTATTCATAGTATTTCTAAATGTTAGCATTTATTTATCTCTTTTGGTCTTGGACAGTTGAAATGGAACCATCTTTCTCAAATTTTTAAGCTTAGAGAAGAACTCTTTCTAGTTGGACTCCTGCCTACTTATCTAAAAGGAGCCATGGAAATCAAACTAGCCACTGTTTTTTGTCACAAAGGTTGAGACACACTTGTTTAATTTGATTTGATTTAATAGTGCATTGTATTTTTCATAAGCTTGTTATTAGGGTTAAACAATCACAATCCAAAAAGGAAACTAGTTGTGTACAAGTATAAAGTAGCAGAATAAAGAAATAATAAAGTACAAGTACTTAAAAACGTACTTCGGAGCCATAGCTGAGTAAATGGTCTTAGTTATTTTCCACCACTGCAAACAGGCAACCCACAAAGCTGAGATCGCGACCTATACCACCGTAAAAAGAACAGGATTTATGTCAGCTTTAAAGTTGTCCTTGTATGATCAACATTCATATCAGCACCCTCTTCTTTGAAACTCACTCATCTCAGTGATGCTGTGACGTGAAAGATTTGTGCTTCTAAATTAGACTTATGAGGGAGAAAAAGTACCAACAGTTGCATCAAGATGAAAGAAGTTGGTAGTCTGCCGAGGTCAGTGGTTCACTGACTGCGTACTTGGCTTCCCAGAACCGCCCCCAGCATGATTAAGGATGTGCTGTGATGTGATCCCAGTGATTACCATAGATGACTATGGGAGGGCAAAGCTTGGAGATTGTGTGCAGGACTTCAGGGGGACACTGGTGGGCAGGGGCTTTATCGACCTGCTCCCTTGGATTCCTGTTAATAATATACAGGGACTTAACACGCCTACACATGTGGACAGTGTGCAGACGGAAATGCATGGACTAAAGCTCAAACCGAGATGGGAGAGAGACATAAGAGCAAAAAAGGCGTTATACTATAAATATATCACACATGCACAATCAAAAAGAGACATCCACATAAAGTCAGTGACACCATAAATCCTTGTTTCCTGCACAAAATGAAAAAGCTGCATGAAGCGAGGCAAAAATCTAAATGTTGCTGCTTTTAATGATTTTCCTCGCTGCCGTCGTCTCCTACCATCATCATCACTAGGCTTTGCAGTAGCTCAGACCTTGTTATTCGGTCCACTCTTTGTCTTCAGGTTTGGCCACGCTGATAACAATGCAATTAGTCATGAGCTACTTTTCCAGCAAAACAGCCGTTCCTTCACAAAAAGTAAAAACTTACCTTAACCTCAACTTTAACTTCAAATAAAAACTCCAGGAAACAATCAGCAATGTTTGTGTCTTCTTTTTTGGTATTCTGACAAAACTGTGAAGAAGCAAATGTGTGTCTTTTACTGTCCAAATTTTGAGCTCACAACACAGCAGACCGCTCCAGGGGAAGAAACACAATGTTTCGAGCCTTCTTGCTATTCTTTCAGTCCACCGATAATGACTAATGTAATAGTGAATCAGTGTTGTGCAGAACCTAGTCAGGCTCATGCTGTTCCCACTGGTCATCCAGCTCTGAAGTGGTATGCATGTCTGCCATCTGTTGTTATTTTGGACACCCGCTGGCACCATACAATGGTACATTGAATCATGTCTATTGACAGGGTGTCCAAAAAAATAAATATCAGAAACAAATGTAGATGGAAGAAGATGCTGCTGGTTTTAATGCCCAGTCTATCGAAAAATCAATCAGTTAAGTTAATTTTAGAAAATGTTTGAACTTGGCTGTGAAGATAAAAGCCTGATTGTATCAGTGAATATTGCTGTCGTGTGTCTTGGCCAATAATTAACAGTATAGAAATGCCTTTAGTACTGTATGTTTTAGGTCATTTAGAAAGTCTTTTACATATCCACCTGAGAGCAATGATGCTTTTATTTTATAACCTCATGAAGTATTTGTCTTTGTAATGTCTTTAAGGATCAACTGAGGAATTACTACTCACTTTTTCTCTCGTATCAGGCTCAAAAACTTTGCATCTGTCTGGATCTAATTAACACTAGAGGCTTTATTTCTAAAACAAGATTTGTATTTATCATTAAACTCAGTGTTAAAAGAGCAATTTGTAAGATATGGCCACAATTATGGTTTAAAGCCAAACTAATGAACCAACATTATGTCGTGTGACGACACAACAGTGTTGACATTGTGTCAAAGATGTCGATGCACTGTGTTGCAGAGATACAGAAATTGGTGTGCTAACTAGGTAGCCCCCGCCTGTCCTGTAACCTAAAACCACCTTGTACCCTTGTAAGAGGCAATGGTCTGATCGCCCTCCAATTTCAGGTGGGTGATGTCAAGGCAGTGAGTTTACTAGTTAGAGTCATAAGTCAACAAAATAAACCCATAAAATTTCATAAAAGGAAAAAAATTTACACTTAATTAAATATCCTTCCCACATCAGGTAAGAGCCACAGATGAGACCCCAGATCAAGAAAGGAATGTACACAAAGTAAAGAAGATTTGAGTGTGCAGGTGGCGTCAGTGGCTTATAAATTGCACAACAGGATGTAGATTTGCAGGAAAGTGGGGGTACGTCATGTGAAACACAAGATAGAGTGATACAACATGTGCCATTGACCTGACATGAGTTAAATTCCCAGCGGTTCTCCATGCCAAAATCGCAGCATGTCACCTTGATCACAGCTGACACACCCCCTATTGTGTCTCTGTTCCCATGTCAGCACCGTTCACGTTCATGGTGAGGTGGCAAAACACAGACAAAGCAAACCAGTGTGCAATGAAAATGCCAACTCGCTGCCACAAAGCCCGATGCGGCATGTGCCATAAGCTGTCGTGAAACTGGAGCGTGACTGTGCAGTCATGTGTGTCCTCAATGACCTGTTAGATGTGATACACGCATCTGAACACTTGACAAGAAAAAATGACAGAGGACACGCGAAGACCCCAGAAGTTTACTTTGATGCATTGAGGCAATCACGACTTGGCTGACGAGATCTAATGGCGAGTCCCAAGATTCCTCGAGAGAAGAATGAATCAGACTCAAACAGCACAATACAGCAGCGTCAGTAGTACAGTGCCAGCAGAAACAGATGGGCAGATGAAACAGCTGTGTGTCTAAATTAATAGGGTGTGCAGCATCAAGCTGACAGCCTGTCTCTGTGGATGTTTTGTTAGTTACCGACTAAGACTGTAATCGGATTACAAACTCTTTGGAAAGAGGTAAGTGATGTCTTTCTGAATTAGTCAAACACACTCAGAAGGAGCAGTCCCAGAGTATTGGACCGGTTTGCTTTTTCATCTGTTTCCTGGAAGTGTGAACCAACTGTGACCTGACCTGTTGGTTTGTAGACTAGCGTTTTGAAGCCTTTGGCATTACAGCTGTTGCCATCTTTTTTTTTTTTTTGAGCCAGAGGTAAAAATATTAGAATGAGAGAAAGCAGCTGATGACCGTCCTCATCAGTACGCGTCTTTCCTGTCGTAATGGTAAAGTGTACAAAGCATGCACCTAACGGTACGAAGAAGCCACGCTTCGGTACCTACCTTGGTTTGGGCGGGGGCACGTTTCAGTATGTAGACATACGCATGTGATGGCCCACCCCCCCTCCAGGTAAAGCATATGTGTATGGCAAGCAGTATGCCACATGTATAAGAGCAAGAGCAAAACAGAAAGTCAACATGAGGAGGCAAATTTTGACATTGTGGGCTGCCACAAATACATTAATGTATGGGATACCCTGTCGTCATTCGTATGCACTTTTTATGAGGTAATAACAGCAGTTTGCTCTTATTGATGGACAATATTTAGAAAACAACGACAACAACAACAACAATACAAGTGTCTGAATCTCAAAATTGTAAAAGAAATCCCTACCAGACCAACAAATATCTAAATAGTCAATTTTTTGTGTCCGGCACGCGAATACATGTACCAGCACACCCCAGTACAAAGAGTCAGAAACACTATAAAGCTCAGTCATAGCATGCTGACATACTGGCTAGCCTAAACATGCATTTTGTGTCACCTAGGTCTTAAAGCTGTGTTAATCAGGGCTTTACCTTCTAGAAATCTTCAACAAAACGGATCATCTCACACACACCTGACATATTATTGCATTATAAAAATTGTCATTATTACAAATCCAGCAGACACAGAGCATCATCAGCACTCGTATGGAGACGATGTTCTAGCCACCGGATAAACGCAAATCCAGTTTTCGCTCATAAAAAGTGAGCTGAAAGATGCAATTGTAGAGTTCAGTAATAATTTGTGGGTTTGTCGCTCCAGTACTTATGACAGGCATTACACATAGTCACTTTATATTCTTGATATGAAAAGATTGATACGTGTGGCTCTAAAGTTTTAGCCATCAATAATCACAGCCAATGAGACTCACCCAGACTGATGATAAATCTGTCACAAGCGCTGTTCAGAGTTGATTAGATCGGTCGTTTGCCTCGATTTATCAGCCTTTTCATCATTCTTGCGTGTTAACAGCACTACAGAAATTATATCCTGTGTGTTCGGGATCCTGCATGCTGAGTCTTGGGTGCTTTCAATTCGGCTAATGTTGCTCCACTTACCTCAGTATTTATCGACACTTTGAATCAGTTTCTCAGGCTCATGATGGGTTTTCCTCACTATTCCCAAATATGCCATACATACATACACGTACGTTTAAATGCTTATCCTTGCTAGAATGAGCAGCGTAATATATATATATATATATATATATATATATATATATATATATATATATATATGTTCGGCAGACAATTAGTGAAACTCCTGAGACGTTATTACAGATCAGAAAGAGAGAAAACAGCAATGTTTGCTGTTCAGACTACATTCTGACGCTCTCACATTATAATGTGCAAGTTGAAAACTGACATGAAAACAACTGCGAACTAACACAAATACAAGTATTTACCTAAACTGGGCTTTAGTCTAACACTGCTCCGGTCCAAATCAATGCCAACTTATTCATATTTAAATGAAGAAATCAGATCTTTCCCTCAGAGGATTGTTGCCACCCACACCTACGTATATATGTACGACAGGCTCATGTTGACATTCCCTTATGTTAGACTGTGTTTACGTTCTATACTCCTCCGTCAGTGTCATCTCAGGCTGCTTTGTACCAGCTGCCATGAAACGCCTGCAGTAGTGTGACCTTCCTTCTGCCTCTGCTGCTCACTAGGTATTTTTTTATTTTATTAGATTGCTCTGTTATAGACCCTGCGAGCTTCACAAAAAGTCCATCATATTTGAACATCCCTTTTATTGAAGTTTAGTCCGTAGCTTTTAAAATGTGAGATTTTTAGGCAGCATCCTGGGCTTTGAGAGAGAGAGATTTTGTCCTCCATTTACAAAGAGGCTTTCTGCTGTTTTATCCGTAGGACATGTTTTATTCCAAGGATTCAGCGCGGTTTGAAACTCTGCCTCATGGACTACTGGTCCATGAACGTGGCGGATGGGGACTGGATGTGTCACCAGGTTGTTGACGCGCTGCCACTGGGAAACGTCTCCGAAGACGCAAACGTCAGACATTTGGTTTTGATACCGTCTAATGGCTTCTGATGAGAAGGATATCATCCTGAGACAAAACTATTCACATCTATTCTGGGGAGAGACAAATACTAATCTCTCAAGCTCCAACTCGGCAGAGGAAATTCAAGGATGTTTGAGATGATTAAACCTCAAGTATTATTTCCTCTGTCATCTATCAGAGAAAAGTAGATCTCAAACATGCGTCAGTCCCCTTGATTTATGATCTGTGTATGATTTCTCCCACTCAGTGCAATGCATGGCCACTGTATTTAATATTTTTTATTATTCAAAAAAAAAAAAATACAACCTTCTCACCTCATCTGAAATGCTAACACTTTGTGTGCCACTTCCCTCTGATTTTCGCCAAGAGTAGTAAAGGTTCCACAGTTTTTAGGGGTTGTGGTTATATGATCTTCTAGGTTGCTTCTATATAAGATATATTTCTCAGAATGCAGCACCCATTTTGATTCTGGTTCGAGACTTTTCTTGCATGTCAACTCTTAATATTCACTCACCAGGATTAAATATTGGCACATTTCTGCAAACCAATGGTATGTTCACATTTGTTTGAGTGATAGACAACGTACCATAATGACATTTGTACGATAGCATTACATGTTTATGACCTAAAGTGGAGAGGATGGTGGTCGACTTACCTTGACTGCCGTCTGAGGCTGTGTTTCAACATAAATGTGACACCAAGGGATATTTTTGATGAGTGACCACGTTTCAGCAATTTTAAGCATTGCACCACTGGAACTTCGGATAATTCCCGCCACGTTTGTCACAACATCACCAGATGTTTTTTTAACAAGACATTGGGGCGTCTGAAGCTGTGGCAACCAAAACTGGTACTTAAACCCAAAACACAATCTATTCCAAGTGTTTTTTGTGCTGGAACCTGACTATAGAATTAGCACAGAGTAGCCACATTATAAAAATAGAGATTGAACCTAAAGAAATGTAATGTTGCAACAATCATTGCCAACATTTAGTCTGGCGATTGAGTTGATCCCTAAACACATTTTAAAGGAGACCTAATATGCTTTTTAATTTTTTTTTCTTTCCTTCAGTGTGGTATATCGATGTTATATCACATGTAAAATATTCTGATGGTTAAAAAGCTCAAAGTCCGCAAAAGCTCCTCCTCTCACACTGAAAACACTGCTCCTGAAACAGCCGGTCAGTATTCCCGCCATAAATTGAGAGAGCTGACCAATCAGAGGAGACTGGGTATCCAGAAGGATGGGCTAAAGAAGCTACAACAGAGCATTTTAAACATAGGGGGAATACAGAGCTTGCAACACTGGACAGTATGAGAAAACTGGTGTGTTTTTGAGCACTAAAGCGTGTAAACCTTTCCTAGTAGTAACCCCAAATAAAATCATCACTTTTGTTGGTGAACAGAAGTAAGTATTTCTCTGTAAATCATTAAACAAAAAAGGGGACAAGATCAGACTGGCTGCGAGAAAACATTTTGTTCATCGGACAATAATCACCCCAGGAAATTGTGGTAGAAAAAAATGTAATGGGCTGTCTGATTGTACGCCCTTCTCCATCTAGTCTGTATCTGAAGGGATACAACCCAATCAATGGGGATTGAGAGCGTGAAGCAGGAGCAATGAAGCATCGCCATCTCACTATCAAGTGTGCTGCACCCTGAAATATCTGCTTCTCCTGGGTGAAATAAAACATATGCATATATAACACTCTGCCGTGTTAATCATAGTGGATCCTAAAGAAGTTTCTCAACCCAATCTCTTCCATTTAAAAATACTCTCTAAAAAAATACAGTGCAGTTTTGTGCCTAAGCCTGTTAAGCCGACCTGCCCGTCCAGCTCTGGCAGGTAGATCCAACTGATCCAACTCCTCTGAGACACAGAGTTTTCTTTTTTATTTCCTTCCAAAAGTGAAACTACAACATTAACTGTCTTAGCTGTAACAGCACTGCATGTCTGTATGGGATGGTTAGTCTGGCCAAGCCCTAAAGGTCAATACCGCCAAACATGAGGCTGCAATTTGCAATGACAGTAAAGACGCTGTACTTGCATGCCAGGCAAATCATGTAAGTCTGTGCTGTGCCTATCAGAACACACTGGGGATTTGCAAAGATTGACCCTTCCCCTGGAGTAAGTTGTGGAGACCTTCGGGGAGAGGGGCCAACTGCACGCACACGGCTCTGTTTCCCGGCTAATGAGGAGCTTAACCTCTTTTGTTTTCTCTTGGTGATCACAAATAACTGGTTGTGTATCTGAGATGTCCATGTTCAGTGCTGCTCGACGCTTTGTTTTTCTGAACTCGCACTTTTCACTGTGAATGTTCACTCCGTCTCATATTCACTCTAATTGAAGCCATTTATAGTTTAACTGCAAGCTCCTGCCATCTGTGGAAGACTTTCACTGAAGGCTGCACTGTTTACAGTCTACAGTCGCTCTGCTGCTCAGTATTTTTTTTTTTTTTTACTGCTGATTGTAGGTCAGTTTCATTGGCATGGAAGCAAATGAGCCTTCTCTGAGTGTGGCATTATGATATAGATTGTGTCTGCATGTGTGTATACACACATGCATTTGCATATGCGACGACTGTTGTGTTCACATATACTTCCTCTCCTCCCTCCCTACCCCCAAACACCCCCCCCCCCCCAAATGATTCATCCGTCTGCCGTTATTGCAGGACATAAAAAAGGAAGAGAGATTTGAGGAAAACCATCTTATGTTTATATTTAGATGAAAGAGATAATAACACATCAAATGTGGCTTTTTGAACAATCAGCATCGACGTCAACATCAGTGGGTATATTTTTCCTCTAGGTTTGTCTGTCTTCTGTTTGCCTCTATTTATGAACTCACCAGGGAAATGGTATATCAGCTCTGATCTGTCCCGCTAACTGAGGGAACCAGCTGCAGCACTGCAGCATCACAGGAGGCTTAACTGTTCCGGCGCCAGTGCAGGTCTAATCAACAAATTTGGGCTTTGGTAGACACTCTGACACACTGGTGCAAAACAGTCAACATCTGGAAACCACTTTGTTTGCCGTGAGTATGTCAATCAGAATCTCACTTATGTTTTTGCCCTACATCACTACAGCTCTCAAGGCTTGAATACTGAGCGGCTGACAAGTGACCAGATGCTCAAAGTCAGATCACTTACAGACATGGTGCGTATATTATATGTCCACATGTTTGTTGTGGAAAAGAGTACAACCAGTTAGAAGTTAGTTACACATTTGCAAGGTTGGAGCAGCTATTTATACTCTTTACTTTGCTGTTGCAAAAAGTTTTGTCTATAAGGTTGTATCTTATAGACAATGTTTTATTCTGAATCCACAATTTGTGACGTTTGCTTATCGGTGTGATTACAAGATAATATGACGCTATGTTTCTCTTGGTATTCCTGGTTTCTCTTCAGTCAATTTCTTTAAGGACAAAATCATTATACAGCCTGACTCAGACCAAATGTACTGGGAAAACAGCATGGATTTTAAGTCTTCCTTTGTAAAAATTGGCCTCAGTGGCAACTGAGGGCAAAAAAAGGAAAGATTAACAACAGTTGTTACTTTGTAGATATGGGCTTAATATTTGTTAAACTGTCCACAGTATACAAACACTGATTACCTGTTAAAAATGTAATGAGTAATGTAATCCAGGTATTATAATAATACAAGTAATGTCACGTGATTACTTTCCAGTACTTTTGGATGACCTCAGTACCAAACATATGAAAATAAAAAGATAAGAAATATAGAAATATAAATAAAATTTTACTGTAGCCTCACTCCCAATGTGTCAAACACAGCAGCCTGGTCAGCGCCCTAAGCTTCAAAGTTTATCCTCCAGCACAATGTGTAAAGCCCCTCTCTAGTATAGCAGTATAAAGAGCAATAAAAGCAAAATGTAGGGCTGCGCAGGTAGTCAAGTGGTTAGAGCGCATGCCACATACGTAGTGGGCCCTGGTTTGAATCCAGCCAGAGGACCTTTACTGCATGTCACACCCCCTCTCTCTCCCCTTTCCTGTCTATCCACTGTGAAATAAAGGTGTCTATGCCTCAAAAAAAAAATCTTGAAAAAAAAAAGCAAGATGCAGCTCTTTCCCAGGACACCGGGATTTGTGTCCTGTCTGTGACCAGTTGTGGATATCAGTTTGTTTTTAAGATACTAGTGCAGTGCCCGTAAGAAAAGTGTATTCCTATAAAAAAGTGGGAGGTTAAGGAGCTTTTTCATGGATGGCCAAATGAGGCTGTGTTTGAAGGTGGGGCGTCAGGGATATTTAGGTTTGTTGTGAAATCTGATATTTCAGGGTATAATTGGCTGTTTTTGACTATTTTTGATTTTGCCATTATATTTCATCTTAAAAGCTATTTACTTGGTGTCATTATTTTCAGCACAACCTCACATGTGTGACTGTACAGTTATTTTTTTTATTTTGACATACTGTACTGACTCATTAAACAAAAAAACGACTCCACTACTCACTAAACACACTACACCAAACACTACATAACACACTAACTACACACTCCAAACACGCTAAATGTCACAAATCTCTCAACTCTCACACACACCGAAACGTTGTTGCATGTCAATCATCCGCCTAGGTCCCTCCCACAACTTCCTGTTCCTCAACAACCAAACTTGCTGCTTGGACACTTTCGTGACAAAAGCCAGTTTTTACCGTTTCTTCCTCCTCCAGAAACAAAGCAAACGTGACGGCGATGTTCGCGAAAAAGCGTGGCGGACATTATTTACCCTAAGTCCGGTTTTGGACGCTTCCGGTCTGTTGCCTCGGGAGGTGGGCCATGTAGCTAGCGGCTAGCTGCTAGCTAGCTACACACGAACATCCATTCCGATTCCACTTTGTTGTCCGCGCGTCTCCAGATCTCCTCAGACCCGAACAGACTCGGTCCGGACTCGTTTAATCTCATTAATCCACAACAGTCAGTTTAGATGCACAGAACAGAACAGAACGGGACCGAACCGCCGGCAAAATCCCGGTCCAGCTCGCGCCGCTGCAGGTATAAATCTTCTTGTTTCTTAAGGTGGGGGGTCGCGGTGAGCTCTGCAGTGATTGGCTCTGGTGCGCGCGTGGCCACGGTGTGCAGTGATTGGCTCTGGTGCGCACGTGACTGTAGTGGCTCAGGTGGACAATGCTCCTGGAATTTGTAAAGCATTTATGAAATAATTTATTAACGGTATCATTGCAGTCCAAACAAATGCGAAATATCACACCATTGAACCACGCAGCAGCCATGTTGAAACTCTCAGTTTGATCCTGATCCGCAGAGATATTTGAGGAACTCACACATACACACACTCACACACACACACAGACAGACAGAGGTTCCGTGTATTTATAGATAGATGCTACGTATGCAGGACTGTGATGCTTTCCTAAACCTACCCAAGTAGTTTGCCTTAACCTAACCAGACCAACAGTCCTAACATGACCATGGAGACAGCCAGCGGCCAACTGCATATGAGGAAATATCTCTCCGCTTAAATGGACAAAATCATGGAAACTCCAACAGCGTTCTCAAGGGCCTACCCTTTCTTTTTGTTTGTTTCTCTTCTGCACTAAATTGCTTGGCTGATCGGCTAATCAGAAGGATTTTTTCTCACCAACGGGCTCCACCACTGAATGCTCAATTGCCCAAAAAGCTGTCGACAAGGGTCGGCTGGTGCCAACTGTGCGGGACACAACTAGGGCCACGGATGATGACTGTGTCAGGGCCCAAAGGCCGCTGACTAAGCTGCCATAATTAAAGGGTAGGGAATGAGAACGTAGTGCACAAACTGGCACACGGCACAGCATTCAGACAGAGAAGAAATGATGCCACTAGACGATGAACCATCACCAACTTCTGTATAAATGTACAGACAGACATGCATCTATATTGCTGTTTCTTTCGTTCCACTCAGTACAACATTGTCTATCATTGGCATTCAAAGCCTTGTGCACAAACAACCACAGCCTGTCCACAACCCAGCGCCAAGTCTTTATCGAAGTCTGAGGGCAATCAAATATTTACCAACCAAAATAATAGGGAGAAATCAGACATCTTGCCATCTGAATAACAAAAGACTTCACCCTGCTTTTAATAAACCTCAGATTCCCAAATCAATCTGAATTAAAGTATTTGATTACCAGTTTCCTAGCAACCCAAGACCATGGCCATCTGTTGCTTCTGCAGACAGACGAGTCGGCCTGTGCTGTAGCCAGCAGGGCGGAATTCCACCACGCTTTACATCTCTCAAGCTCATGCAGAGGTCTTTTTTTACACCGAAAGGAAAAGAAAGGACCCAAAAGGACTGAATTTGCAATACCTACGTACGAACCTCACCCAGACTGTTTTCCAGAGTGCGTTCTGTTCAATAATTTAGCATTAGACTGGAGGAAAAAAATGTAATATTCATACAGACAAATGTCCCACTCTATTCCATTCGGGCCCTTGGAGGACCAAGAGGATGCCACATACTTCCTCAGACACAGTGGACGACGGTACTCAAGAGTGGATAAACCATGACAGGGTATCAGTTGGAGTTCAGCTGGTGACAACAACTGCCAGGAGGACAACGTAACCTCACACTTACACTGAATATATGCTTCTGAAGGGAACCAACAATTACAAGCAAGGAAAAAGACGCTGCGATTTTCTCTGTCATTTAGCTCATATTGCATTTTATTAATAAACCTTGCAACATCGACTTCAAGTCATTTGTATTGCAAATAAGCTAACACTTGTCCTCTTGGGAAATATACAGTAGCCGATGCTCAATAATCAATAATTCTATATCTGTATAACACTTGATAATCACTAAGCAGAAAGTGCTTTCAAGGGGGTACAAATGCCATAAGAAGGCGACACCATAGGGAATATATGGGTAAGGGGAAAAAAAACAAATCTGAAAAAGAAACAATCAAGCACATTTTAAAATTGACATCAAATCTGGTGGTACCGTGACAAATCTGTATCTGAGTCGACGAGCCATACTGAGTCCATGTAGTTTTGGGGAGAGACATAGATTTGTCAAAATTGAAGCAATAGAGACAAAATATATACTTGGGTCAAGCTATGAATACACCGGACACTACATTTCCCACAATTCAAGAGGACATAAATCTTCATGAGACCCATATGTGAGAAATACTCTTTCTAACTCCACACCTCAGTTGTTTAAGCAGATGTACTGTGAATTTGTGGTGTCCAGGTCCAAAGTAAAATAACACTAATCAGTATTTGTGGTGACAAAACTGGGTGTTTCTAATGATACCTCAGGACATCTCCAGCCAAAACAGGTACTTCAAGCCCAAACTTGATGCTTTCTGAACACTAACCAAGTGGTTTTTGGGCCTGAACCTAACCAGAGCATAAGCACAGCGTTTTCACAACGTATAATTTGAAAAAAAATACATAAAAATACATAAATACATTTCACAAATATTTGCAAGTATCTTAATATTAAAGTAATGTTGCATGCTGTGTACAGATGAGAGAAAACAAATAAGATCAACAAGATCTTACACCGGAGACTCACAGTTCAGGCAGGAGAGACAAGAGACTGAAGTAAAGAAAATGTTTATCACAGCAGATGATAGGTGATAATGAGTCTTGTCAGAAGGTCTTTGGCACTTATGCTCTACAGGGAGATTTCATGACCGAAGGGCGTCTGCCATTAGCAGCAGCAGCAGCAGCAAGAAGAGTCGTCTCACGGAGGCGATGGCGGTGGTAGTGGCCGATGACTCTTCTGAGACAGATAGGCTGATGAAATGATGAAGCTGATGACTCTTCGAAGACTGGGTGGGGATGGAGAGGTGGTGGGCAGGCGCGAAACAGTGGCACGATTGAAAGGCAGCAGTATGATAGGCTACCAGTGAAGGTGTGTCACTGTGCTATTGGCTAGATGTTACCGGCTGATGTTAGCAGCTGATATCAGTCCCAGATAGAGACAGGTGAAAGAAAGGATGGTACAAGAAATAACTGACTGAGGACTGAGCATGTCTGAATTTTCACAAGAGCTTTATTTGGGTGAGACTGTGTAGTTTCTGGGCTCTCTTCCTCAAAGGTGTCGGCGTGTAGTTTGATGATAAAAGAATTCTGCGGAGGCAAGGCTGGGTGGAATGATAGAGCAATCTTTATTGAAACAGTTCTTCAAGCCAGCGTCCGAATTCAGAGTGCGGCCGCCCTCTGGAGTTCTCTAATCTGTGACGAAGGTGATGCCAAACGGCTTCGCCCTCTGCTTCATCAGAGATCCTATCAAACCCTCGATCTTAGGAAATCTACCAAATGCCACCCTCTCTCTCTACTCGTGGGATCCCTCTTAAAGTCCCTTGGGCTGTACCTGCCTACTTCTAATTGGCCACTGTGGTGGGTTGAGGGTCCATCTGTCCAATCGACTAGAAAAGGAGATGGTCTATCTCCCTGCTCATCTCCAGTAATTGACTAAATCTGTTACTGTCACTCCTTGGGTCTTGTACTCCAGAATTAACTAAATGATCCCTCTATCCTTTCCTGGAGATGTACATGTTTAGATATCTTCCTCCATCTGACACAGGAGTCAGGCTCCATTTTAGTCCCTATACTGGCCTTGTCTCCTGCTAACCTTTGACCTTGGAGCTGTGAGCTCCGTATTGTCAACATTCCCTAACTCACACAAGGAGGAACAGGTTAAATTTAAACTGAGTTGAATTAAAGGCCCCAAATGTGTTGCAGTCCAGACACCTCAACTGATGAAGTGTTGTCATGTTGGGTGCATGTGCAGCTTATAGACTGTTATACACTCTTTACTCTAATATAGCAATTTTGTCAGTAATCCCCTTTTTTAATTGAATGCATCTGTAATCTAATTACATATGTTTTTCATGTATTCCATTACTCCCCAAGCCTGGCGACTGGAAGGCAAGCTCTGAAGGACAAGCTCTAACAGTCCAAATTATATCAGGCATTTCAAAAACCAGCTGGTCCTCTGAAAATGTAAGAAAAATACATCAAGAAGAATATGAGTGAGAGGAAATCTTGTTACAGCTCAACCTGAATTACCTGGAATCCAACAATAAAGAAACAAGAAATTCTTCCTGATTTAACTTTTGCCAAAGCTTCAGATTTAACACAGAGACCAGCAGAAGAATGTAATAAGTTAATTTGGTGAGTACAGAACAAGAACGCAGCTTGATGATAAGAGAAATGCTTTCATTTAGTAAAAATCGGACCTCAAACTGTAATTCAATCACCGTGCTGAACTCTGTGACACACATGCATATAGCTGTGATCAGATTATGATGTATAATCCATATTTTTTAAATTGATTTTACAATACAAGCAAACCATGTGACAAACAAACAATCACACCTATTCCATACCCTGATTGGCCAGCTGTGAGGTGACGGAGGAGCCGGAGTTTCTCTCCTCTCTCTGGCTCTCTTTTTCCCTTTTGCTACAAGTGATTCTTTCAATTGTTTTGCATAAACAGTCAGCAACATGAACATCATCCGTAAGGGACTGTCTGAAAGTGTGCACAATTATCCCCACATTTAAATGATATCGCGTCTCCCTTGTCTCTCTAAATGTCTTTTTACTCCGTGGCCATGATATTGGACAACACATTGTACGAAAACCAAATCTGAACAAGCATGGCCCGGCCTTGAGGCTTACACTTTCAATTATAAACAGTTCAAAAACACAAACATTTGCTGATTTCTTTGTCTTTTGATTAAACTGCAAGTATTTATACAACTGTTATGTATACTTTGTGTTTGGGGTGCATTAGTTTTAGTCGTGACTTTCTTCACACTCAAGCTAAAGTGTTTTGTTTTTTTGTTCGAATATGTGGCGGAAGATAAAAACACAACCTTGTCTTGTTCCTCCGACAGCAGTTTGTCCCAGTTTCAACAACACTTTGTGCAGCTGTTGGCTGCCTCTCAGTGCTGAACGTCATCGCTTCCAGCTGGAGCAGCCTACGTGCCGCAGAGTTACACGGTGCAACTTTCGTTTGTTTCCTTTTCGCGTACTCCTGGGACAGTTTATGTGTCTTTTAATTGTGGCTCATGTTGTGAGTTGTTACAGGAATCACGAAAAAACAGCTTTGAGAGTTAATAGAAGCTGATTCTTGGCTTAGTGGGACACCTAAGCTCTCCCTCACCCCTCTCTCTGTCTCCTCCTCGTCCTCCTCCTCCTCCTCCTCCTCCCTCTTCCTCTCTTCCTGCCTCACAGACATAAGTGACTTGACTCCAGGCTGTGTTTGCTATACACTGCAGCATCACTCAGACATTCAATAATGTTTTTCTATAATTAGAAGCTGTAGTAGCGTACGCATTCCCCCCCCCTTTCAGGTTGCTGCTGGCGATGTCCCTTGTTTGATGCTATGAGCTATATTTTCCCACCATATGGCTACCTGACGTATAGGTATACGCCAAAATATTTTATTATAGCAAATTCATTTCCATCATGATTCTGGGGAGAACTGTGTTACCGCAATAAAACCGATAGCTGAACGGTTAAGTTCCTCAATTCCCGGTCACAGCTTTATCAGGCGCTTTCTGTCAGACTAGAGGCTCTTCATGAATTCAAAAAGAAGCACTTGAACGTCCACGGAGAAAAATCTTTGTTTGCATAAGTTGTGTTTGTTTGCTTGTTGGATCCTCCCTTTTCCCCTCCCTCGGCCACCACTTGCATCATCATACAATTCAGCCGCGGTGCTGGTGTAAAGGGGGTAAACCAGCCCTTTTGGAATCCTTCAATGGCCATTATTAGTATTCTATGGGGAAATAAAAGGACCCATCTGTGGAGGTGGTGATGAGGGGGTGACAGGAGGCCAGGGAGGAGGAGGAGGAGGGAAAGGAGTGGGAGGGTGTCCCCTGAGAGACCAAGGGATTAACCACTGACACATGGAGCCTGCTAATAAGGCGGTTCAGAGACCCAATCCATAGGATCAGTGCATGCACATGTAACACACACCAGACATGCACACACACTAACAGTCATATAGCTTTATATGTGCAGTGTTTTCCACACACTCGAGCCAAGTTTCACACACAAACACGGGCAAACTGACAGTCGCATCACCGCATCTTTATTAAATTTGTAGTAGGGCCACATCTGGTCACATACACCCAGAGAACAAAAGGAAGAGGCGGAGGGGTGCAGAAAAGCCCAGTGTCAGATATGGAGATTTCATTCTGTGCCGCAGAGTATTAATGTGCGTCCGCACGCGCCAAGCATCTGTCACATCTAATTGGAGGGTGTCAGGTGCGGACACGGGGGCCAGATCCAGTCCACCCACAACATGAATTGTCTGCTCCTGTGACTGGTAGAATCTGTGTGTCAACATCTATATTTATTATGGGGCTGACCCAGAGTTTCGTTACGATGACGGCCTGATTGGGGATGAATGACTCTCAAGATTGTCATGAATCACACTGCATCACCAGGCAGACCAGCAGCGACTCATTTGCAGAGGCCCCGACGTTGCTGTGTCAGTTTCATCAGTATTCATTGATTGTCCGGAGCTTTTTCTCCAGAGAGAGGCCGAGTAAAAACATCCCCTTCAGTGTCCGCTGCAGGCAAATATGTTTACACTTGAGTTTAATAGAGCATCCTTGTAAAAGCAGTGGAGCAGGACTTGTTTGTTTTGCTGCCTAAATTACCTCATCACCAGGCGCGGCACATGGGATCCAAGTGCATGAACATGAGACCCTTACCCTCTTGAGACTTACCTGTCACTGCCACCGCACACAAGCCCCCGAGAGTCTCGGATCCTGCGCCGCCAGCTACTGGAAGGAAGGTTTTGACACTTTGTGCTGTAGCTGTGTTTGTGCAAGAAGTCCAAATTGTCTCGATGTGCAGTTCCGGTTTCTGCTTTATCAGACTGCTCATGAATGTGTGCTGACAAGAGGAAAAGTATTGCTCATTACCTTGAGCTTTCATTCACGCTAGATAAGTAATGTGACACACGTGTTGATAAAACTGCTTGGAGTGTGGATTTGCCCAAGGGGCGAGACAATTAATGGGCATGCAGAGCAGCCTCAACAACAATATGGCATGGGGGGGTTTGCCTCCGTCAGTCTCTCCGTCTAACCTAAATTTAACTTAAATGACAATAGAGTGCCTGGATAGAAATAGATCACCGGGACTGGAGGAGAGACAAGGTAATGTAATGTCATTCACCGCAAATCAGGTCTTGTTGGCTTCCTGAGATATGGTGGATCCAGAAATAGATTTTTGCTGACAGAGGAAGTTGTTGCGACCAAAGATCGATAAATACACTCGCCCCCCCTGTTTGAAGCCTGAGGCTTTTTTCTGAGCTCTGCATTTTGTTTTCCCTGTTCCTGGTCTGGTCGTGCCCTGACTTAAGTGACGGTGGTTTTGACTGTAACAAAGTTTACTCCTGAAAGACTGGAGCACCTGCAGAGTCAGCTTACTTGGGAATTATGCAGATGGAAGCTACAGTCAGACAGGACTTTGCCTTGGAAACATTCGCTTTTGAACATTTAAGTAAGGATGCACAACCCAGTCGTCAGCTTTATGTGTCTTTAGGTTCCGTTTTCAATTTTATCTTTAGTTTGACCCCAATGCAGCATAAGGGGCTCAAACTCAGTTACGTTTTGCAACCTTGGTATTTTAAAATGTTAACTGAACCTTGTAACCTTGTTAGAGTGAGGAAAAGATAATGGTGTGGCTGAAAATATCTGTTTTGGTCATTGCAAACATGATTGGAAACTGTCCCGAATCTCCTAAAATGTGCCTTAATCAAATTCTCTTTATTTGTTTCGTTTTCAAATATACTAACTGATGAAAACTCACCCCTATTGGACAAACGTTAAGTACTCAAAAGTCATTTGCTTCTGCAGTGTCTGCTTCAAACTATGTATTGATGCCCCAAATAAACAGATAGATGGCATCTGTCTGGCATTTTACACTGTCAGAGTTAAACAGTGATGATTTCGCCTCGCGCCAACATGCGACAGTCAGTCTTTCCCCATATGGCTCTGAACATGCTCACAAGCTGCTGTCAGTCAGTGACTGGATGCCTCCTACACCAAACAGTGGAAGTGATATGGGCCTACGCTACACGTCCAGCAAAACAGCAGCAGATGGTGAGTATTCTGGATCCACAAGCCATTGTGATACCTCTGAGACTCCACTGAGTGACAGCTGTTTCTCAGTACGTGTCCAGTTGCTGTGCAATCAGCCACAGATCAGAGAAATGACCTGGAGGGTGGATCAGCAGGAGGTTTGGCAAGAAAACCTTAACAACAGATGTGATGTCATCAACATCCACCCTTTAGTGTACCACTGAACGATAATGACGTTGTCAGAGAGGTAATTAGGGTAAACACTTAAAACAACACAGTCTTTTAAAAGCATGAGTCTTTTTGGATATGAAAGGTTCAGTTTTCACTTTTTCACTTTTTTGTAAGAGATGAATTAATATTCAAAGTACAAACACTAAAAATAAACTCATTACGCTCTCCTGTTTATCTGCAGCTGAATGAAACAGTGAATTTATAATTATTTCTCAAAATACATGCTGTACAAGGCATTTTCAAAGGAGTCTCATCAGTTTGTAGTCAGTGCTACAAAGTAATGCACAGAGGCTCTCTGCCAGGATATTCACCCGATCATGTTGTGCAGATGTTTAAAAGTGGGGCTTATTTATAATGAAAGATGGATGCATGTCTCTCACCTGCATGAATTATAATTAACTTAGCTTAAGGAAATAAAGCATCTGAGCCTCCTGAGCAGACAATCTGTAGGAGTGATTTACACTCACAACCACATGCAGTGTGAAACCCAGTGAGCGGAACTGGGTCATTAAGAGGCAATTTGGACAGAATCTTAGTTTACAACTTTCAAAAAATAAACTTTTATTATGAACAGAGTGTGAAGAAACAACAATGATGACGTCAGGCAAAACAAGCCAATGTATTGTATTACAGAGATGGTAACTGAAGTTAGCATGCTAAAAAGCTAGCCCCGGCCAGTCCTGTCTTGTAATATATTTTTGTACATCAACAGGCAATAGTGTGACAGCACCTGCAGTTTCAGCTGGGAGATATAGAAGCAGCGAGTTAGCTATAAAGTAAATATTTTACACCTTATTTTCTTCCTCGACAGAAAAATAAAACAGTAAGCCATCTGAATTCAAGTTTCTCTCTCTAACCGAATTGAGACAAGCTTTGTTGCTTTGTTAACTCATTTTAAAGCGTGCTTCAATCAATCTTGTCATGAATTTAATAAAACTCCCCAAAATAGCCTTGTTTAGTCTTTCCACATGGACAGTGCCGGCCCTGAGTAATTTGGTGCCCTAGGCAGAAATCTTAGGCGGCGCCCCCTTGTATCGCAGTCAATTTCACAATCAATTTTCATATATTCACACAGAAACTGCTTGTATATATTCAAGATTTTATTTCTTTTAAGTAAAAAATATCCCACCAATAAAAACTGAGGAAAGAAACAAGTGATAAAAATACAGGATAAATAAGGCATTGTGCAAACATATTATCTCTCAGCCTCAGCAAGTGCCATCTCTCACTTATCTATTGTCAGCCACTTTGCAAAACGACCTCCAACTCCTTCTATGTATCCATGTTGATATTGTGCTCAGGGCTATCCTCATGAACCTTCAGCAAGTGGCTTGCATTTTTACAGTCCTTTAGTCCATCCTTATTAAGTCTGTATTCTTTTGGAGGGAACATTTAGCAGCAGAAGCAGTGCAAGCTATCACTTCTGTTTGAGTACATCAGCCAGTGTCTTTTGATTTTTACAGCATTGACTACGACTCTGTTACAAAAGTCATGTTGACACTCTCCCATCTTTGTTTTTGGGAAATGTGTCACTGCTTTTCTATTTGAACTGGTCCTCTGTGAACTAACTCTCATCTCACTTTGTCAGTTAGAAGAGATGGTCAGTCAGCCTTTAGTCCTGATGCTGTGTCACTCTGCTGTGCTGAAGTAGAGGGACAGGAGCACCTGATGCTGTGTCACTGGGCTGCTGGTGAAATATGTTAAAAGTGCATCTGAAGAGAGAAGAGAAGTATATGTGACCACTGCATGTTACATTTTAATAAAAAAAAAAAAAAGATTGGTGTGTGCCATACATAAGACTAATATAGACTAATAATAAAAATGTGATGAGATTCATTCAACTTTATTGTCATTGAAAAGCAATATAGTGTAACCAGAGTGCAAGTGCAGTGTATATATTTCGCCTATGAATGATATGTGAAAGCTAAGGTGTGGAGTATTAACAGTACTACACTTTAACTGCACTGTAACACTGATGTAACTTTAACACACATAAACTGTGACACAATAAGCCAAAGGTTTACAACTACACTATTACAAAGGGGATGGAAAACTAAAAGCATTTTAACTAACATACAAGCAGTAAAGACACCTGTAAAATAACACCTGAACAGGCCTAACGTTAACTTTCCAAACGTCCCTGATGAATTTAAGGTGGAGTAAAATTAACACACGTCGACTCAGCTATTTATTGATTATAAAACGATGTTGCAATCCGAAGTAAGCTAGCAAGCTAACACTCTGCTCCAACAACAATCATTAAACTATTAATTTCATTCACTTCATCACATTGACGTTACTGTACCTCTATCTTCTTCACGTTTTTTTCCTCTTCTTTCCTTCGTTTCTTTCACTGGGCGCCGGATGGTTTCAGTCTTTTGGACCTTGTGGTTCTGCTACAGTATCAGTAAATCTCTCTCTGGGTCTTGGGGTCTCGGTGCGGTCAGATTCAGGCAGCTCGCCTCTCGACCCACCCCCCTCAAAGAGGGCAGGTATAGAGCCAGACCAGAACCCAGAAAAAAGGCCTCTCCTCTCATTTAATAGTCCTTGCCATGACGTTATATTGCTGTGGGCTTATATAATATTTCGAAATAATAGTAGTAATGGCACTGATAAAAAAAGTATATTTTTTAAATTTTTATTATTAAATTTTTTTTCTCCCCCACGTTTTCGGCGCCCCCGCGGATGACGGCACCCCTAGCAGGGCCGGCTCTGCACACGGAGTAAAATCTGAAAATTAACTGGGTCTCACTCTCCACTCTGCCACTATGTGCCTTTCTCTACCTACCTTCTGTGTCTTCTCGTCCCTGGAAACATAGTCCTGGTCAGGGCTGCTGTAAGTCACCTACATACTGTCTTCAAACCGGTCTTTTTTTTTGCCTAGCTGAGCCAGTTAGCTCTGTGGCTAACTGAGCTACTTGCTAAAGGCAGCTAGTCGTTACAGCCAAAGATAGCTGCAGCAAAGATTATAGTGAGTGGCAGGAAGCTGCTTTGCTGCCCCCTGTAGTTTTGGAGCTACCTACCTGAAAGCAGTGTTTCAGTTTTGTCAAAACATTGCAGTATGTACAGTCTATGAGCTTATTCAAATTTAGAAGGTGAATGACAGAGAATATGAGAAATGTATTAATGATTGGAATCTGTCAAACTAATACATTCATTTAAGTTATGACAAAGGTATCGTTTAAATAAATTTTTCCTCTTTTTCTCCTCTATTTTCTTCCTTTCCTTTACTTAAAGCTAGGGTCTACAATCCTGAAGAGCTAACAAGAGAGCTAGCAAGACTTGAAAGTGGCACCTCCTCTAAGTTCCACCCCCCCTCCCCATCCCATCAGTGCTCCGTCCAAAGCCACTCCCCCACAAACTTGAACACGCATCTGTTAGTGGGACTCAGCAGGGAGAAGGAGATGCCGGAGCAAGACGCAGCAATTCAGCTGAATTTAGCACGGAGCAGACAGGAAGTCAAGCGCTAAAATAACAAACTACATCCGGTTACTTTTCAAAATAAAACACTCCATGTTGACACCAGCACACATGGTGAGGCCAGCTGTCTACCATACTGCGCTGTTGCGGACTCAAACCCCAACCGGTGGGGATTCCCGGAAGGCGGAGCAAAACCGGATCGGAGCCGCAACGCAGCGGACCCCTATCCAGTGGAAATTGGGCCGACTCATTAGCCATTCTCATGTACGGAAGAGGATTAGGGCCACATGTGAATTTTTTCTTTCACAACTAAAAAAAGAACAAAAAAAAATGTACATGTGCAGACTTCTGACTTTTTTTTCAGAATTCTGAGATTAAAGTCAGAATTATGAGATTAAAGTCTGACTTTAATCTCAGAATTCTGACTTTAATTAGCATTTAGCATTGGGCTAATACGAGCTACAAACGTAGCCAAGTTGGCAAACCTCACATATTTCATGAAAATAAGAAATCCCCCTGAAACAAAACAAATAATTACCTGTCCAACAGAAAGAGAGCAACCTCTGCATCACTTTTCAAGCCCTTCACATGCCCCAGTTGTCTCCACCGCTCAGATGCTGCACGGATGTTGACTCGGTCCGACTTCTTTCGTTATCCAGAGCCTTTTTTCGTCGCAGCCTTTTCTGCCTCAAGCTTTCTTTTCCTTGCCTTTTTAGCGGGGTGAGCTGTTACAAGTAACGCTGGCTGCATTTTCTCTGCCATTATAACCAAATGAACGTCTTCTCCTGCAACTCCATATTTCTGCAGAGGAGTGTGCTGAATATTTCCGGCATCAGTGAAACGTAATGTGTGCACGTGCAGAGGAGGGAGGGACAGAACGAGACATGAAGGCATCTGACCAATCCGTGCATCTGACCCGAATAGCACGGATTGGTCAGCTTTTTCTCAGTCCTACAGCTGCCACAGAGATCCGATTATTTTCGTTCCTTTTTCTGAATACATAATGTATTGACTACTCTCAGGATAGCAGGATCATTTCACCCAGTATAACAAAATGTGTTTATGAACAACATTACAGACCCTAGCTTTAATGTTTTTACAAAAAAAATTATTTTTCACTCCGTTCCCACTTTCAAGAAAAGCTGTGAATTGAGCCATTAACTTGACAGGGACTCTCAAAGGTATAAAGCTTGGAAAGCTTCTGTATTTTGTTAAGATGGCTTCACTGAGCACAACATTCGCACTGATTCTTATCTGTCCACATGCACATAGTTTTTACACCAAATAAACACTATTATGAATTTATAATCTGTCAGTCACACAATGCATTTATAACACTTGAAGAAGACCTGTTTTAATATAGGATTTATCTTTAACTCTTGTGTGATTAGTGCCTGTAAATATGTGATCAATCTGCACAGGGCTTACGCAAGGGTGACTTGATTGCTAACCTCGCCTGATGCCTATTATCTGTACGTTTATGCCGTCCTAACTGAGGTTTCTTTTCTTTTCATTACAATGTACGAAACCGGTGTTTAGATCCTCTTCAGTATGTGTTGCTGTGGCTAAGCTTAACATCATTCAATAAAATTAGCTTAAAATTATCATCTGCAAAGTGTTTTTTTTTTTTTTTTTTTGAGACATCTTTAATGCTCAGCGATCATTGCCACGTTGTTTTCACTGCATCTCTCAGTAATTGCTGTGCCAGTACGGTGAAGTCATTGGACTGACAGCAGCTGCCAAACCCCAAAACAAACAGGCATGAGCTTTTCCATTCGGACTGCAAATAACAGAACGCAGAAATTAACACAGTGATTACATCTAAAGAGACAAGAATATCTGCGATATGATGGGAAATAGATGTAGAATTATCTGTTTTCACTTATTTATTATAGTTCATAGAAGGAAAACAGGCTGTCTGACATCTATAGCGACAGTGAGTGCTTACAGTACCTTTAGCATGAAAAACACTATGCCTATATGAGTACTCGGAAATAGATACGACAAGTTGTAATGTTATGTTGTTGCTGATCCAACACAATAAATTTACTCAGTCTAGACTGTGATCAAAGGCAGCCAGAGAGACTATCAGTCCATAAAATACAGCCCTGATTTGCATCTAATAACCTGTACTTCTTGGTTTAATGCATGATGAAAACAAAATCCATCACACCAACACAGTGGAGGAATGCCATAACACTGCAGTGTCTGCTTGTGTCAAGCAGTTCGATGGTGCTGGTGATGTCTGCAGAGATTTGGGGTGTTTTGGTATCGGTTCACTTAAAATAGAGAAGTGACCAGTGTGCCCTAAAATGATATGTTTACCTTCAAGTGACAAAGCCCTCCAGCGGCCGTCAGATTATTATTATGGGAGCAAAGGAGGAAGCCAGGTGGGTCAATAAAAGATTGGACTTCCTGTTTTAAAGGCCTTTTGTAATGAGCCAGACCCCAAAACAATGTAGAATATGCAATTGAAATATGACATTACAAAACTTCTTGAGTTCAAAATGACTGAATTGGTCTACTGATTCAGTTTTGGGTTTTAATTTTCAGTTTGGTTGATTGATGATATACTGTATATCACAGTTCCCAAAACTCATGACCATTGCAGCATACCAGAAACAGGAATCCAGACTTTTGTTGTACAGTCACAGTTACGTGAGGTTTAGGCACAAAAACTACTTGGTTAGTTAAAAAAAAACCATCATAGTTTGGGTTAAAGGCTCTGTGTTACTGCTGTGACTTCAGTTACAAACATACACTGTAAAGATTGTTACTGTAATTTCACATTGAATTACTGGCTGACAATGGTATTAAAGTTAAGTTTCCATACAGTAATTATTTTACAGTAATATACCTGAAAATTACTAATGTATTATGTTTCTACTGTAATAAGACATAAGTTTACTGTGAAAACACAGTATTATGATCTTAAATTACAATATCATATTGCAGTAATCATCTTTAATTATTGTAAACTCACAACAATTAATAGTCATATTAAAGTAATTTGCTGTGTTTTCACTGTAACCCAACCACAACATTACTGTAAAACTTCAATATTTTATTGTGCAGTATTAACTCGTGGTTTGATTGTTACGCTATTCAATTCTATTCTATTCTATAAACTCAGTAGCCAATTTATTCATGTAGATTTACAGGATGCACACTACATTAAAATACTGTCATTTTACATATAAACTGTATTTTTACAGCAACAATATTTTTCTCTAGATTTAAAGAGTACCTACAGTACGCAAGTAACTCTGATCACTTTAAGTCCAGTTTTAGACAGGACATGAACAACGGCCTCCTGAGCAAAAGTCCCAGACCTCCTCCCTATGCATGCCTTTTGCTCCTCAGACTGCTTCTTGTCACTTCCTCCTTTGCAACCGCGATATTTATTACAATCACTAGAGGTTGAGCCTAAAAGGACACATAAATATGGGTTTTTTAATAAGCTGCGTTCACCGGTGACATACAGTATACGGTTGTTTTCCTGATGAGGGACGTTTGGACATTTCATTTGTTTGCCTCATGTTTTAAATGTGGGGAAGGTTACATCAGATCTGTGTGGAACAATGAGTAGCTTATTTTAATCTACAACTATTTTTGCAGTCAGAGCGGAAACACCTGATGTGAGAGAAATGTTCTCTACGTCAGAACTTATTCAGAAAAGGCGTTTCCATTTCTCTGCAGGCACAATAACTCTGACAGAAGAAAAAAAAAAGCCACCACCTCAAGCGAGCGTAAAAACTTTTATGTGGAACTGGGGAAGTTCCTTTTTGAATTTCACTGTTTCTGTCAACCTTTTTTCCCATATGCGGTACTAAAACGTGTTGATGGAAACACAGCTAGGGCGTAGGTTGAATCACACAGTCGGTTACAGAGTGAGTTACAGCGCCGCAAAACGTAAGACTTAAATGTCAGGGATTACTGCTTCACCCCCAAGATTGTTTCAACAGTCTGTCAATCAATGCAACAAAAGATCCCTGTTGGGAAGAGTCGTGTAGGAGGGGAGCCCTCGAACAGAAGGAAGAGAGCCAAAAGGGTGGGAAACGCAGGTAGAGGCTGTCTCCCTTCACGGATGCCGTAACCCAGAGAGCGCAGGATGCCGCTCACAGGTGTGAATGAAGAGCCCGGTTGGTTTCCCACTCACACCTCTCTTCTTATCACACAGCCTCACTTTTTATAGAGCCGCCACAGACAGTTTTCTGAAGAGCCGTGTGTTGCTCGGTGACAGGCAGTTCCTTTTGTCGTGAGAACGTGTGAAAAGACGGGGAAAAGCCTGCGCCTGCTTTGTCCCCCCGCCTCTCGAGGTGAACGCTTACCCTTTTGGCATGTGTGTGCGGTCAGGATGAAGCAGTCTCTGGGATCTCTGTGTGGGGGACGCTTTCAAGTGCGAGAAGTTTGTAGGAATGGAGTAGATGCAGTTTTTACAAAGGGTAATGCGAGAGCGTCCTATTATGAATAAAGAGAGGTAAAAAAAAAAAAAACGACTTTGCAGCTTTTCTATTCTCCAGCAACTTTTACTTCAAACACTTGTGTTTCGTTGCCCAACAGAACTTCTTACATCTGGAGCTGTGCCTTTAGAAAACCGCTGTTACATCCCGTGTTATCTATTTGGTGCCGATATTTTGTCGACATTTTAAAGCTAGCCCCACCATACACACAGACGCACTCACATCAGCTCATACCATATTCATTAAAAGGAAAGAAAAAGGGTAACATAACCACAAGCTGTGTGTCAGCGTGAAAATTCGACTCTCATGTGCACATAAGCCATGAAGCCTGAAACCGACAAGCGTCTCTCACTGTTCCCCATTCATTAACACTCCTCTCATTCAGGAAATCTGTCACAACTTCAGAGAAGTGAGGGTGAATGATGTGGAAAGGGATGCAACAGTGGATATCTGCAGGGGGAAGGAGTAATAGGGTGTCGTTTCTCCCTCCTTTGGAGGCAAGTGGGAGAGACGGGGAGGAGAATAGAAAGAGCACGAACACGTTTTTCTTCTCGCTAATCTCACACTGAGTTTTCACACCTAACTGCTCCAGCAATGATACATTATTCAGTGTTTGCACAGCCTCGCCCAGACTAGAATAAGCTGTGCGAGTGTACGAGCTACGGGCAAAATAACAGACACAAAGGAGCTTCAAGGTGTCGGTTTGTTCACCTCACACTGAACTCTGAAGGTCAGCATGTGCAAGGGTCCGATGCCGTCATGAATGACTGGATTTTTAAGGAAACATTGCATTGAGGGAGCCAAAGATGACTTATCGCAAAAAAAACCCACAACTTCTCATTGACGTCAAGTCACCGCACTCGAGCGAGTTCAAAAGCCGGCGAGCCCACCTGCTGCGGCACACCCCCACTGACATTGTTATCGACAGACTTTTTTCAAGAAAGCACATGGGACACAACAGTTCTCCGTTCGTGTCTTTTGGAGAACCACACTGGGAGAAGAAAGCTTTAAAGAAATTTGTTTGATGTTAAAAAACACAGAGCCACGAGCTCCGGGAATGTTTTTCGGTTAAGACGCACTGACTACTGGGAGCGAGGGTGCTGAGGAAAAGCCTGTTGAAAATGTGTGCTGACAAATTAGAGCTTGAACTGGGATCTGCAGTCGGAACTGACTTACATGGGAATGAAGTCCTTCAAATGCTGTGTGTGTGTGTGTGTGTGTGTGTGTGTGTGTGTGTATGTGTGTGTGCCTGTGTCTCGTAGTGTCTCCTCATGTCTCCTTGTGTCCCCCTGTGGCATGTTTCTGTTTTTTGTGTTCCTTGCATTTTTACTTGTTGGTACTTTGCTTTTTGTGGTACATTGTTAAGCTTTTGTTTTGATACATGTGGTATTTACCAGCTTGTGATTAAAGCTTGTTTTTTCACTTTTCATTTCATTTTCATTCTGCCTGCCCTCTGAGAGTGTTTCTGCATTTGGGTCCTCACTGTATTTTCGTAAAATGTCACAATTAATAGTTGCATGTTAATGGATAGGATTCACCTTGGACGTGGTGACAGAGCCGTCAGCGACATTTATTCAAATGGACAAAACATTTTACTGTCTTGAGAAGCAAACCTGCGTCTGCGAACTTTAACCCAAGCATGTGAAGTCACTGCATGACATTGACGTTATTTTTATATTAACATCACTGTGGTTTATATTTCTATGTGTATAATCAGATGTGTAATGTGAAAGAGGTCAAACATGATGACAACTCTGCATTTCCCTTCGTTCTATGAAGCATTTAATCATGTTTTTAGCAAATGGTTTTAGGTTTAAGAATCCAACTTTAATGTTATTGTTTAGCCTCGTCAGTGTTTCAGCAGGGGTGCACTGATAAACCCAGTGTACACTACCAGGATAGTGTCGGAGATGAGAGAGAAGAGGAGATGAGAGAAGGGGCTGCCAGCCATGCTACGGCGACCAACGAGCAGTGTTAGGGGCCGGTGCCTTGCTCAAGGGCACCCCGGCAGTGCCTAGGATGTGAACTAGCATTCTCCATGTGCCATTGATGTGTAAATAAGAGGTTAAAACAGATTAATCTTCATAAAGTTTCACTGCACCCACGTGATTAAAGGAGAACTTTGGTCGATTTCAATATGCAGCTTTATCGCTCAAGCTACCCTTGACTAGCCAGTACCGAAAATGCGAATACTTTTGGTCCACCCCTAACAGGGCTCCTTGAGCTGAGAGTTAGCATTGACAGCTAACAGCATGGGGTCAGAACTTTACACTGTGTTTTAAGCATCTTAACATGCTCCAAATCTCACCCCAAATGGTATGCAGCATGAGCAGACACCTAAGAACACAGCACTGTAGCGTTTATGACTCACAATGAATAAAAAAGTGGTTAAAACAGTGTGTTTGTGCAAGCAGCTACATATCGTTTGTTGACATCCATGTCGTAGACCAAACTAGTTGATCGGTCGAGCGTGCGCTTACTCTCTCACTGGCACTTTTCTGTTCATAACGTACATGTTCATGTTACAGCCTGTCATGAGCCATTAGCCTTACAATAGCCTGTTATGAATCTATTCGCTCTGCACCGAGAGCTAGCTTGTCTGTTCATGCTAATGGTTCTTACAGAGAGCAGAGTAGAGAGGCCGTGATGATCGAAGCAGCGCTAGTTACTGAATATGGTACGAGTTTGTGCAATGCCCAATTGTGGCAATAGAATGAAGAAATATAAGAATATAAGCTTCCACCGTTTGCCTCTCTACGACCCCGAAACATCACCGTTGTGGCTGGTCATCCCTCAAATAGACATGCAAACTCCGTTTGAACTCTGTGCAGGTGACACACTGTGCGCTATCCTGGGACACAGTAGGCTGTATGATGTCCCACTCCTTACAGCATAGGCGTTCCTCTTCTGTATCCATTTGGACACAACATCCACAAGAGCACAGAGATGGACAGAGTACTGGACCCCAGTACTTGAGTAAGAGTACAAATACTACTGGTCAAAATTTACTCCGTTACAAGTAAAAGTAGCTCAGTCAACATGTTACTCGAGTAAGAGTAAAAAAGTACTTGCTTTTAAAGGTACTTAAGTATCCAAAAGTACAGGCTTTTAAATTTACTTTAAGTAAAAGTAAAAGTAAGAGTAAGAGTACATTTCTTATTTTTCACATCAATGAATTACTATAATTTTTTCTAAATGAATTTAAGGACCTTTTAACTCTTGTTTCTGAGAATTAACTCTTTGAAACCACCTGCACTGATGTGCTTGCTTTTAGAACCACAATGTTATATAAAGCCTACAGAAACACCTATAAAAACAAATCAAATGAATGGGATCACAGGAGGATAGGAGATGTTGCAGATGCAGATGTTTATTAACAATCATTAAAACTGTAACCAAATGAACCTGCACCGTCCAACTAACTCTCTATCATCTTGGGAACTGGAACCCCCTCAAAGACCAATGTTGTCCCCAGACCACTGGTTGAGAATCACTGCTTTACAAAAAACTACATCTGATGCAGCCATTGTCGCGGTTTTGTGTTGACAAACACAGTCGAGAGCGTGGCTACTTTGGTGGTATCTTTATGGGGAGGGATGACGTATTTCCGCTTTTACGTAGATCCCAGTGGAGAGCGTGCACTGTGATAGGTTTCCTTCTTTGACAAACACAGTTTGTGTCTAATAGTATTTTAGAGAAAAAAAAAGCAGACCTGAAAGTAACGAGTACTTTTCAGCCTTCCTAGAAATTAACTTGAGTAAAAGTAAAAATATTTGTCTTGGAAATGTATTCAAGTAAGAGTAATAAGTACCAAAGAAATCTAATACTCAAGTAAAGTACAAATCCTCTGGATATGTACTTAAGTACAGTACTCAAGTAAATTTACTCACGTCGTTACTGTCCACCACTGCAAGAGCACCACGAGGTCGCCGATGTCCTTGGCCGTGAAGCCGCCTCTGCCTGTTCCGCTCTCTGCGCCTCTCTCTCCACTCTCTCGTTCTCTAGTGCTAGTAACTCCTCATCTGTATACTCCGGTACGAACAAATATGGACTACCGTCGAATTCAAAAGGTCTGTCGTCGATGTCCTCCACTTCAACATCAGACAAGCTCTCCATCGTGACTATTTCAGAAACAGCTTCGATCATTACGGACTTTCTGCTCTGCTCTCTGCAAGAACCATTAGCATGAGCAGACAGGCTAGCTCTCAGTGCAGAGCGCTAGACTCATAACAGGCTATTGTAAGGCTAATGGCTCATGGCAGGCTGTAACATGAATATGTACGTATGAACATAAAAACAAAAATGCTGGAATACGTTTCTGTCTGCAAAATTCATGTTTCCGTCGCTGCCAGTGAGAGAGTAAGCGCACGCTCGACAGATCGACTAGTTTGGTCTACGACATGGATGTCAACAAACAGTATGTAGCTGCTTGCACAAACACGCTGTTTTAACCTCTTTTATTCATTGTGAGTCATAAACGCTACAGTGCTGTGTTGTAAGGTGTCTGCTGATGTTGCATACCTTTTGGGGTGAGATTTGGAGCATGTTAAGACGCTTAAAACACAGTGTAAAGTTCTGACCGCATGCTGTTAGCTGTCAATGCTAACTCTCCGTTCAAGGAGCTCTGTAATGGTTGGACCAAATGTGTTCGCGTCTTCGGTTCTGGCTAGTCAAGGGTAGCTTGAGCGATTAAGCTGCATGTTGAAATCGACTGAAGTTCTTCTTTAAAACTCGAACTTGAGGATGAAGGATTGGCCTGCATAGCAGGGCACCATTACCTTTTGGTTCAGATCCCAATAAAGAGACAGATCCAGAACTTTCATCTCGATTTCTTTAACATTGTTAGAATTTCAACATTTTCGTTCATTGCTCATGTTAGCGCATGGATCTTGAAGAGAAGAACCAGGAGTATTTAGGTGGCTGGTATCTATGAGTGAGTACAAAAAGGGACTGTTGGGCCTTGGCAGAGGTATGCGCTCTCCTGAGTGCCATTCAAGCTCTGGTATGTATGTGAACATTTTGATTTACTGTGTAAGTATACAGTTGTTTCACTATGTGTGCCTAGCGACTTCGGCACAAAAACGTCCTTTGTGAAGAACAGCTTGTCTTATTTTATCTTATCAGCTGTCAAAATGAAGGAACACATGATATCTCAAGCATCTTTTGTACAGGCAGAGTCTTGGGGTTTATTCCAAGGTACCCATCTCAGTACTCTAACTCAGCTCGGGGACACACAAGTACAATAGCTGAGAAAATGACACTTGAGATGGTCATTTTCCTTCCTGGCCATATAACCTCATGATGAATGATGGATAGTTGTGGTTACCCATGATTACTCAAGCAGCACAGGTAAAGTGTTTCCCTCTATGCCATGAGCAACTCTTGATCAGTGGTCCATGTCTGCAAGCCCTCGCCCACATCTCCTATTTTTCTCCCTGCCTGTCGCCTCTCTCTCCCTCTCGCAGCTCCCAGAGGGGCTGCTGTTCACTGCAGAGTGCCTCCCGCTTAATGGTAGATGTGACAGAACCCACCACAAAATGGGATTTAAGGGAGAAGGGGGCTTTAGGCCTGCCGGAGTCACTGGTTTCATCGCTGGCATGACCGGACCGGTCATATCCCCCCCCCCCCTACAACCTGACCACTGAATGATTCATGAGGGGAAGTGTAAGTGGAGGGAGCTGGGGATGAGGTGTGTTTGATTGCATCATTGCTGTGTCTGGGCCTGTGTTCTTAACCCTGACACGCAAGAGAGATGATGAGGGGAGACGGAGGGGGGCAGGTAAATAAGCACACAAACACACACATGATTGGAGGAAAAGGCAGAAATGTTAATTGTACATGGGATGAATCAGTATTACATGACAAAGAAAGCTGGGTGTGGTGCTTTTGGAGGGCGTCGGAGGGTGGGGGGTGTGGTGGTGGCTGTTGCAGCATGGGTATCCCCAGCGGAAAAGCCCTGAACACAACCTCCCCCCCTTCCCCCTCGAAACACCTTATACATAATTAAGATGTGTCTAGAGGCATGAGAGGGCAGAGGGAGGATTATTAAAAGCTGCGTATGATTCCAAACTCAGCGTGAGCCAGGATGTAATTTTTAGGAGATCTTCTAGTCTTTCCCCTCCAGGAACCAACCAAGAAAAAACAAGCCAGTTGAAAAAAAATCAAGATCAACTGTAGACACGTAATAGGAAGATAAGAGATGGAGCGATTCATGCCACAGAGGGGGCGACGAAGCGAGGCTAGGAGGAAGGAGGGATGTTTATATTGATTCAGGCATTACTGTACATTATGTACAAATTGGTGGAGGATGGCCCCTCACGTGAAGCAGACGAAATTGGAGAATTTGTCTCAATATACACTTGTGGGGGCGTATCAGGTCGCGAATATCGAATTCAATTCATTTATGAATACATTTTTTTTTTTTTTTTTGCATTTCTTCTGGTTGGCTTGTTCCATCTTTTTTGATTTATTTTTTTAAAGTAAATCTGAGAATCTGCGCTTGTCAAGAAGACTAAGCCTGCTTTGCTGCTTGACAGCTGAAGAGGAAGACGGGGAAGAGCGGGGGAGGGGGTATATAAAGGATGGAGACGTCCTATATATCACACAGGTACCTAAAATCGGCAAATCTGTCAACTTCTTCATAGCAACGGGGCGGCTCACAACATTCAATGTCCTCGAGGGAACAGAGATGTACGACTCAGAGTGTGTGTGTGACAGTTTTTGGTGTTTAAAGTTGCACTGTGTATTTTGGGGAAAAAAATGATAATGGGAGAGAAAGATCTTCCTTGTTTTCATGACTGAATAAACTGAATAGACAAACTGACCTTAAAAGACAAATTTCATACTGTTGTGTTTATATTTGGTGGACCCTGCCACTTCTCTAGCTTATGTTCCTCTGAGAACAGCTTGTTTATTCAGTTTTGGGAAAGAAAAAAACATTTCTGTGTTTGCAATATTATCTTATTAATATTATTAATATTGTAAATATTGAACGTCTGGGTTTGAATTACTTCTCCCAAAACGACATAGTGCCCCTTTAATATATTTTGTTGAATCTCCTTCATCATATTAAGCACCTGTGCCAGCGACTGTTGGTCAGCGAGAGACATACAGTGTGCGTCTGTGCTTTCTCTGCCCTCGCAAATGTAATGCAGAGCCTGCTGAAGGTCTGCCAGTGTGGAGCTCGCAAAACACACTCAGACACACAATCACACACACACACACACACACAATCTCTGTATCTCCCTCCCTCTCCGCACATACAAACACACTTGACACATGCGTATACATAACCGTGTCCCTTTGTGGACCGTTGCCATGCAACATTTCTCTGATTGGGTTAGTTGAGCTCTGGTGCTTGTGTACACACACACACACACACTCCTGCTGGCTGATGAGGATCAGATCACACACACACTCCTTTGCCACACCCATCCTCCTTCTCCCACGGGACACAGCTGCACTTCCAAGGCCGAGGATGGAGTGAGGAGAAAGACGAGGTTGTTGTTGTTCCTGGAGGAGGGAGGCTGCTCAGTTCAGAGTCGGAGCGAATCTCGATGATCTCCTTGGAGATGCTGGATGGTTCTTCAGATTCTCTGAATCACTCATTGCTGATGTTTGCAAGCCCCCATTTTCATTTTTATAGACTGGAGATCAAAGAGTCTAAAAAACCACCTTGAATGTCATTATGTGGTGAAGGTTGATCAATACAAGACACTTTCTGCACATCGTGCAATGTTTATTCCTCCTGCTGATAGGTTAGAGCGGCTCTGCACCGTGCACCAAGGCTTCAAGATTCTCAGAGTTTGTTGTTTCACCTCTGTTTATCTGGCATTGGAAAGATAAATTGATAGAACCCAGTGGTCGATGGGGTGTTTGTTGGAGGGTGTTTTTTTCACTTTGCAGCGTGTAATATGACTCCAGCTTTGTGTTTGTTTCGGACAAATGTGTGGCCTTTGGTGACCGTGTGAACCCCATTTTTTCAGACACAGACTGTAATGTAAGCTGTAGTCAAAATGTGCGACAAGGCTCATACTATAGCTCTCCTCTGTCTTCGTTCATGGGAATAATGTGTTTCAAAGATTAGACATTGATTAGAAAAATGTTGTTTACAAAAATTTATTCATACAAATCTTACAACACTTCCATAACATTGAGAAACGTAAAACCCCATATAAGGACTCCTGTGTGTATAATGATGCCACTTGTACTAAGGTTCACTTTTAAAACACAATGTCTTCAGATAGATAAGAGATTAAACATTGAAGTAAGGCGTTTGGCGCTTTCAGAAATATCAACAACAGGCAAGTTTTCTATGATCTGAACAACATCTCTGTCATGTTCTGAAACCCTTCTCGTTTCTGGATAGTGATGCACATAGTCGTAAAATAAGATGTCGGGGCTCTTTTTTTTTCTGGTTAATAAATTTACTGACCAATATTCAAAATAATCAACAACACCTCATAATCAACAGTAACAAACACTGGTCATTGTTCACAACTCTCACAGACACTGAACACCCCAAAACTCATGCACACGCACACGTACACACACACACATCGCCTGCTCCATCAACATATACGATCTATTCTTTTTTTTTTTTTTTTTTTTAGGATTTTTTAAATGTTTTCCACTCAATGGATCATTGGCCATGCTTTTAAAAAGAAAGCCTAATTCTACTACTCTTGGGGCAGACTAAGCCGAGCGATTTAAAAAAAACTGAGTAAAAGGAAGTTTCAGTGTAAGCTAATGGACTGCAGCATTGTAGGGCCACTAAAATTGCCATCTGTCACTTGTGGCGAATTTTTGAAATATATTTAAATGTTTTCTTTTTTTTTTTTTATTCTCACGTCAAAGCAAGGCACCAAAGCCAAAAGCTGTTTCCACCTCCACGCGCACGTTCACTCAGCCTCTCGTTCACGCACCTCACACACACACACACACACACAGGCAAACACGCAAATGCACTCTGATATGCAAACATCCGTACACATTCACACGAAGCCTGTAGGATGAAGCCGAATCGAAGAAGGAGTGTTTCTATGAAGGGGTTTTGGGGGGATGAGCAGGCCACTGATTGGATTGCAGGGGCGCATAAAGCTGCATTTGCATATGATTGAATAAATACGCAGGATATGTCTCTAATAAAAGTCAGTGGGAAGATCCCACTGCTGGAGGGGGGGGGGGGGGCCTCAGAGTGGACCCCGTCCAGCTCTGCTTGCTCTAAATCCGTCTGCTGACACCAAAGTGGAGGGAATTCAACATCTGATATCCTCTATCAGACTCATTGACCCTGATCTCACTCTGGCAGGCTTGTTTTGTTTTCAACATCCAGGGCTTGTAGGCGCTTTAACCTGTCTCTTACGTAACTTTTCCTCTCTCTCTCTCTCTCTTCTCCCACACACACGCGCACACACACTTGATCTGTCTTTGTCTCCAGCTCCTGCACACTCTCCTCATCTCTATACATCTAAGCACACCCTCACTGCACATGGACACAGGTCAGCTCAACAACGAACCACAGCACTGTCGAATCAACTATTCAGCACGGCGATCTAGAAAGCAAAGGGATCTCTACAAAAAACGGCTACCAGGACAGAAGATCAGCAAAAAGAAGTGGGAGGGGGGGTCCAGTGTCTTGACTTATGATATCCACAATGACAGCAGCAGGGAAGGTTAAAAAAAAAAAAAAAGAAAAAAAAGAAAAAAGCAATCAACAAGTCAGTGCAGTACCGGCTCCTGCCGCCTCTAGCCCTCCTTGTTCACATTCCCAACACATCTGAGAATGGGGGGCGGGGTGGGGGAGTGGTGCTGAAATAAGCTCTAAGCACAGCCCACCTCCCAAATAGCACAATCCAAAAAAAAGAAGAAAAGAAAGCACGATGGCATGCAGTTTTTCTGAGCAAAATTAGCAAAGGTGTCCGTTTTTTCCCCGCATGCACCAATAAATAAGAGACAAGATAAATATTCCTAGGTGCTACCTTTCTCCTCTCTACCAGTGCTTCATGCTCTGCATCTTACATGTAACTGGGTCCTCTCAGGATATTTGCAGTGCCGCCCCAAGTACAATCAACAGTTGAAGCGCATTCCCTTCCAAAGTAACTCTGTTGACTAACAGCATGGAGATGAATATGTGCACTGCGTAATTTGTTCTATACTGTACATAATAACACACATTTGGGACATTCTTTACACAGTCCTACGGAGCACGTTTCATCTCCTGCAGTAAATGACTTTGAGGCAAGTGAGCAAGCAGTGTTTGCCGCATACTGTTTAAGTGCTTCCTTTATCTTTAGTAAAGGCAGTGATGCCCTTGCAAAAAGCCTGCAATTGAATTTTTTTTGTGTCTTTAAAAGAAGGTTGGATATCTGTTTTTTCCTCTTTTCTCTCTTTTTTTTTAACCACTAGTTCCATGAATGACCATGTGAATCAATCAAGGTATTCATCAAATGGGAGGCTGTAAGACAGAAGCCATCTGAATTCCCCTGAAGGGGGTGGGGGGGCCAGCAAGCTATACAAACCCCAGAGCTCCCATTAAGGGTGCGAGGAGGAGGGCGGACAAGGGCAACATCTATCATTTAGAATAAGCCGGATATGCCTCACATAGCATGCTCACTGCTTCTTTGGGCCTGTTTGGAAAAACAAACAACACTAAAAAAATAGAACGTTGGTTACAAAAATAAGTATAACATTCAATACTTTGATTGTCTTTTCAAAATCTATTTATTTTCTGCATATGTAGATGACCTTTAAAGATTTCAAGCGCATAACGTTGAAGGTGCACAATTATCTTCTTTTTTTTCTGATTTATTCTTCTTCTTCTTCTTTTTTTTTTTTTAAGTCATTTTGTTTTCGTTTTTCTCAACATCTTAACATGAAAATAAAATATTGGTCCACAAAGTATAACTGTGCGGTATCAAGTGCTTTTGTACAAAAAGAAAAAAAAAAACGATATTATTATTAAAATATTCATTTTAATGGCTTTACTTCATACATAAATACATGTTGAAAGAACACAGGCGCAATCCACTGGTTGGTCAGATATATCTGAATGACTTTGATTTAACGACTGGATGTATATACACAGGAGGGCAGTTTGGGCGCTTTGACAACGCTACAAACCGCGACGTCCTTTGTTCCTAACTCGCTGTCTGTACCTACTTCCCAGGACCGCTGCCAGGTACTTCTTCACGGCCATCTGCTTTCTATAGCGACTGTAGCTGTCGGTGAAGATCCCATCTGAATGTCTTTTGGATAGGGGCTCTGACTCTTCTTCCATGCTGTTGTCGTCACTGTAAAAAAAAAAAAAAAACAAAACAAAAAACCAAGACAAAACACAACGATATGAGTTAAAGCTGTAGAATCTCACTTCCTGCTGTGTAATTTTATTTTGAAAATCTTTTTTTTTTTTTTTTTTTTTAATCTCGTCACGATGCAAACCATTAATGGTGCGTTCGTGGGCCTTTTATGCTATTTTTTTTTCTTTTTCGTTTGAAAAAAGAAAAAAAAGGGCGGCAAGCAAGACAGTGTAAAAGAAAACGGTGATTTAAGCGTTTTAAGAGACGTTATAAATTATTCATCCGCAGCCCATAGCAGATTCTGACGCATGTTCTCTTTTTTTTCATTAGGGGCAAACAAAGAAAATAAATAAATAAATCTATGGATTGATCGCATGTAAATCGGAGTGTACATTCAAGAAAAAAAAAAAGAACTAGCCCCTCTAGGGAAGGGGGGACTGATCGTGAGCGCGGTGCCACGGCACGATAAAGACAGAAACGAAAAAGGATGTCGTGAACATGTCTAGATGTTTTGTTTTGTTCTTTATATATATACATATATAGGTCTATATATATATATATATATATATATATATATATATATATATATATATATAAAGAGAGAGAGAGAGAGAGAGAGAGAGAGAGAGATGATAAATAAATAATAAATGTAACACGTATAATGATAGACAAGGGATGCAGCAGGCCGGACAAACAGAGGAGGATGATGACTGCAGGTGAACGCTTATAAGAAATGCCCTTACCCTGCACGAATTGTCATCAGAGAATGCAGATAATGTCTCGCTGTTAACTGACCCAGGATCTCCCTCAAGGCTCTATCTAATTCTTCCTCAGCATGCCTTTCTGTTCTGAGATGATAAAACGCCAAAACACATAGATCATCAGTGACTTATAAAAGAAAAAGCGCAGACAAAATGATCAAAAGTAGCCTAAAATGTCCTCCCCACCCCACCTATACCCACCCACCCACCCGCAGCTCCAAAAGCACATCAGGTGCGATTTAATCCAAATATCCTCCCGCATCTGCCCACATTTAATCTCTACGTATTATTATAATTATTCAAAAAACAGTGTTTGGAACCAACATTTTAGGCCACTTGGTATGAAAATAACACTGAACAAATAACATGAGAAACTCTGGGTAAAAAAAAAACAAACAAACAAACAAAGCAAGCAAACATTATCGCAAACAGCAAAAAAGTCATTACAAATGGACACCAGCCCCCGAGGCTCTGTCATAAACAAACAAAACAAACCCAAAAAGAAAAAAAAAAAAAAAAAAAGCTGTGGTGTGTGAGAGCACATTTACCTCTTCTCTGTTGGGTAGTAGAAGGAGTACGTGTCGTCGTTAAAGGACGGCGGGCTTCTTATAGCAATCGGATCGCTATCAAAACTCATGTCGGATAATGAATTCCCATTCTCGTCGAAGGCTTCGTTGTCAAGTCTGAGGGAAAGGGGGCGAGAGAGGGAGAGAGGGAGGAGGAGAGGGAGGGAGAGAGGGAGGGAGAGAGAGAGAGATGAGGGGGGCATTCATCGCAAAATGTTTGATCCGTGCACAAGTGGGACGCGTGCAGTGAAAGAATGCCAAAATGTCTGCATGTGTTCCTAAAAATCAGTGGGAGGGTTGAATGCAGGAGAGGTGTGCAGCAAAGTGTCTGGAGGTGTTCAGAATAAAACCAGAAAACGAATTATTGAAATGTTAATCCAAAATAAACATAACGGATTCAAAAGATGTTTTAATTACGTTTTTCTACCTTTGAATTGTTTTTTTTTTCTTCCATCGGGAAATCATGTGCTGCAGCGCTTAACAGACGCTTTAGCCTCATCATCATTATTATCATCATTATTATTATTATTTAAAGAAAAAGGATCGAAACAATGGGTGTGAAGATGATCGCGTTTTGTTGTAGGCGTTCGGCCAAATTTTCTTATTCAAACAAGAGTGAAATTAGCGACGAATTTAGAATCAATACGAACCACGCCCAAAATGATGGATATGCTTTTCAAAAGGAGAGAGAAAAAAAGAAAAAAGAATAAATCTTAAACGGATGAAGCTCTCCTATTCGTTTCGCCTCGCCTCGCCTCGCCTCTCCTTGGTGACGCCAGTCCACCGTCATCCCGCAGGGCTCTCCATCGCATTGACTGCACTCTCATTTTTAATAAGGGGAGTTCTGTGAACCGTCCCACCGGACAGATACCTCTACGCAATTTCCATTGCAGTTTTCCACTCAGGACTTGCGTTTGTGTGTGCATAAATCACTGCATTTCCTTTTTTGTTTTTCCAGCGATTTAGGATGAGTTTGTGCGCAATTACGCATGGTAAAAGTGCCCAAAATCCAAATACGCAAATAAAACTTTACCTTTATACATTGAACAAATTAAAAAAAATTTAAGGAGCATTTAACATGGATGAATTTCACAAATGCCATTATAGTGTCAGGTTGTGAAGATGCATGAAGCGCATACCTACCTAATCTTAGGATAACTTAGTCCGATATGTGTGCAGAAGACGCTGTAGTGCACTAAGATTCCGTAGATGAGCAAGATTAAAGTCGCTTTACTCGAACTGGCCATGCTGTTAGAAAAAAGAAACACACACACACACACACACACACACACACGGAACATGAGACAGGTTGGTCACTCCTATATAGAAACAATCGTGCTCGCTCTTTGTTCTCTCAGATTCACATGCGGTTCTACTTCTCTCAGCACAAACTACACAACCGAATCGAGCGCCACACTGTTTTTGCAATAACTGGAATGAACAGAAGCGTCCGCTTTGCTCAAAGCAAGAACAACAACAAAAAAGAAAAAGAAAGAAAGAAAGAAAAGAAAAACATCCCTGTCTGATTTTTAATTCATCCCATTGCGTAAAAGTTTAACTGTGGCATTCACGCCGAATCCTCTGCAAAGTCATTAAAAAAAACAAAACAAAAAAAACAAAACGTGCGGGTCTCCATGCAGTGCAGAAAAAGACAAGAAAAAAGAGAATAGTTTCCATTTACTTTAACTCGCTCTCCATCAACTGAACCTCTCACAATCCGCAGACAAAGCACATACCTATAGCAGGGGAGCGGGGAGAGCGCTGTGCTGTAAGGATGTGATCCGGGCGCGGCTGAGGTGGTGGTGGTGTGTGTGATGAGAGAGAGAGAGAGAGAGAGAGAGAGAGAGAGAGAGAGACGGTTTCTTTTTCTCACGGCACTTCTTTTTCCTGGCTGAAGCGCCTCCGTCGCCTCCTTATGTTCCCCTCAGAACAGCCTATCTCACTTTTTTTACGCGCAATTAAAAGGACTCGGCGGGTCTCACGGCCAAACAAAAAACTCGGTGAGGAAAAAGTGCGCCGTCTGTTCGTCTACATATCGCTGCTCTAAACTTTTGTCCTGTGCTGTGATTGCCTTGGATTTTTATCCATGTACCGTGAGCCTTGCCCTCCCCCCTCCTCCTCCTCTCTCTCTCTCTCTCTCTCTCTCTCTCTCTCTCTCTCTCTCTCTCTCCCCCCTCCTCCCTCCAATAAGTCACATTAAGGATGCTATAGACGTCATCAAGTCTGCCTCCCGGAATATAAAAGTACAGTTCCTTCCTCATCGATGCATCCGTCAGACGCCCCCCCCCCCCCCCCCCCCCCCCCCCCCCAACACATACACAGACACACACACCTCATCACCTCCCCCCTAAGATGGAAGTTTACTTCCAAACTTTCTTCTTTTTGAAAAAAAAAAATAAATAAAACGAAATAAAATGAAATAAAAAATGGTGTGAATTCACACACACGAAATTTCAGTAACTCTTTATCTTCTCCGGACCATGTGACGGCCGGTAGGAATCAATTTCAACCGCCCTGACCGCGGTGGATTTCTCCCCCATGCGTCATCAATAAGTCAAATTAGACTTTTTATGATTATGACTGAGCTGGGAAGTGATCTCTGGTGGTGATGGTGGTGGTGGTGTTGGTGGTGGTGGTGGTTTCGTATGACTTGATGGAAAGAGGAGGAGGAGGAGGATGGAGAGAGGATCAGGCTTCCGATGACCAAGTTCAAGGCCTCTGGGGAGTCCGGAGCTGTCCGGTGCTGAAACGACTCCTCTCAGATTGCGGCTTTCTGTATTTACAGTAACTTTTTATTTTTTTTATTTGTCCTAATCATTTCCAATCATTGCCGCCTGGATACGGAGGGGGGTGGAGGGGTGGTGGTGGCGGCTTCTTAATGGGCATGCGATGGCAGCGCTCCCACTGTGAGGGCCTCGGCCTGACCGTTTGATTGTTGGAATAAACGGGACGCGTAATGAGATTTCAGCACGCCGGCTGGTGACGCAGGATGCCGCTTCAGAGAGCCGTCAGCCTACGTGGCTTTATGAGCGATTCACCCGTCTCCCCCCCCACCCCATCATAGTTCTGAAACTGTCTATATCGTTACAATGCGCGGATTAATGCGATTAAACGAAAAAAAAAAGAAAAAAAGAAGAGGAAATATGAAATGCTCGTAGCCACGTTGCTCTTAATGTGGACCATGAACCATAAAGCAGCGAGGCCCAATTCTGACCGGATGATGAGCTTTCATTTGGCTTTAATCGAACATCTTTATTGTTCCTTAATGCTTGCTGGCGACCTCTGTGCACTCTACACACACTCTGCTTATTTATTTTATTTCTCTGGCTAGTAATGCAGTTAAATAAAATCTGTTCAACACCCATTGATATACAACGTTGTTGGATCCGCTGCCTCAGAGCAATGACACTTTTAATTTGGAGGGCTGTTTTAGGCCCGCGGATCTAATTCCGTCCCCCTGTTCTGATCACTAGCTCGAGGTCAGCGCACCTCCTCTGGTTCCGTACTGTACCGCCACTGAATCACACCTATAGCTCAACCGACCAATTGAGGACTTTGCCAAAGAGGAGAAGGACTCACGTCAGCGTTTTGTTTACTCTGACGCGATGTGACGAACAGAGCCAGTCACCGGGAGAGGGGGTGGGGGGGGGCAATCCACAACTACTTCTTCTTTTCTTCTTCTTCTTCGTCTTCTTCCGGGCGGGGCGCGATGCCTCTGAAGGCTACAACTTGAAGCCCACAGTGTGTCAGCTGGAGAGGGACTGCTGGTGTTATTAGGCCGCTTACGCGGCACCGTAGCCTGAGCAGAGGGCGCCATCGTGAGGCAAGAGGAGGAACATGCGGGTCATTCATCAGCATCATCATCAGCAGCAGCAGCAGAGCGCGGAAGGAGAGAAGAGATGAGTGCATACTGAGGCTGACAACCATGACCACAGACCTTTGTGTTTCCACAGCAGAGCAAATAAAGGCTTCCTTTATATCTCTGTCAGTCAGAAAACAAGATATATTGATTGGATTCCTTTGCAAATATCACACAATTTTAGTTTAACATTTATTTAAAGGGCAACTCCACCGATTTTAAACATTATAGCGTGCTTAAAGGTCTTGTTGAGTCCTACCAAGTAGGATAAAGCCTTCTGTGGCTTCAGAGGAAGCTGCCTGTAATCTGATATTTGCCTCGGGTGATGTCACTCAGTAACTAAGTTGTATGTGGGTGACGTGGGCGCCAGGTTTTGAAAGAGAAGAAGAATGCCTGACATTTAAAAACAAGTGATATCACTGAAAATTCTGCGATTTTGGTCATTTGTTACGAAGCAATAGACCAAGTGGAATGCTTTTCAAAATCACAGCCGAGTCATCGTTCTCATCTTTTATTTTAAATGCTCTACATTGTTGACAGTTTCTTCCTCTCTTTATTCACATTTTGCACATTATTCTGTATAAGCAGTGATACTGACGTCACTCCTTTTGCGCTTTGTTCAGGTATTCAGGTAACATCTGAAACAGTTAATGGTTAGCCCAAAATAAGCTGATATTTCAAAAAAGCTGATTGCAAATGGCCAAGTTTTCAGCCCTGTCTTTCAATGGGAACAACTTGTAGACGTGCTCTAGTTTTAAAAGAGATGCCATCAGTATTCTCAGCCAAGAGCCTGGTGGACTTTAAACAAAAACCCATGGAGAGCTGGAGGATGATTCAGTCGCTGCACGACTCTGTGAAGTGGTAAGCATCATACTTGTGGGGAACTGCACAAACAAAACTTAAAGTCCATAAAGGTTACAACCTCAAATAAGGATGTTTAAACCATGAGCTTAAGAACGTAGAGCAAAATGTATACAGTCATCCGGATACATGTTTTTGTTTTACATTTGAAAGTGAAATAAACTGCACAATAGTGAATGAAAAACAAACAATGAAAATCCCACTAGAAAAAATGTCAGAACCAACTTGCAGCACGAAGATCGACTTGATAATTATGAATAATCTAAAGCAAGGTTACTGAAAAGAATATAATGAAAGAAATGTAGCAGGCAGTTTCTGAAAAGTAAGAGCCACTGAGTGACATCACTGCTGGCAATTTATTACTGAAACACAGCTTCCTTTGGAGCCAGAGTGATTTTCCCTCTCTTCATATCTCAGATTGTTCCATAAAGAGTGAGTGAGTGAGTACTTCACAAGAAAAAAGCAACAATTGCAAATTTTTGGTATTTCTAGTCCCATTTATCATCCTGGGCGGAAGATCTGAGATGCCTAAACGATAGAAAATGATGCAAATGTGATTTCAATTGTAAACTTGTGTTATTTATGACAGTATGTCATGGCACACATAGCAAGAACATTCTGACGACAATGTGTATTGTATTTGAATTTATTTATTTTTTTGTTTTTATTTATAGCATTTTAAACCTTCCATAAACCTGTGACCCCTCAGATTTATTTTGTGAAGGATAAACCTGATAATAAGTAATAACTGTGCTCGCTCAGTCATTACCCCTCAAAGGATTTCAAATACTCTCATAATAACCTCTCATCCAGCTGTAGTCTGTTCATCTTGTATTTTCTATGAAATACAGGCACACACAATGTGTTATTTGAGTACTCATGTTTGTTTTTAAGCTAATGGAAATACAGATCTATGATAAAGGAATGGAAATGAAGTCATTATCTGTGGAAAAATCTCGAAGGGTCAAAAGAAGGTGTTAAATGTATCTTTCCCTGTGTGTGTGTGTGTGTGTGTGTGTGTGTTTAGCAGGCTACGTCTTGTTTCCCAAAGGGCACTTTCAGGAGACGCCTCCCAAGGGTACACTTGCAGCGCACAGTGCAGTAAAAGTCAGTAGGGGTCAGCAAATCACTTTAAAGAAATCTCAGCACAAGGTCTTACACATACCGAACCTGCAGTGTGATAATATTGTAGTTTAAGTTGTTGGTCTTTATATATTTTAAAACATTTTTATATAAAAAAACAAACAAACAATGTATATAATGCAACCTCAACCTCAACCTACTCTCTCAAAAACACACATTTTTATCATCATATGACTGTCCATAACCTACATAAAGACACCCATTATTCCCACTGGAAATTTTACAAGACTGATACCACATGAAGTTAAAAAGGCTTCTATGTATAAACAGCAGGTAACACAAGTCAATATACGGACTCACGCATGTTTTATATAGAGGGCGCCAGATTCCTTCTCATTGTGTGTGAGGTTCAAAGGTTAAGCTGCACGATACACAGTCGCTATTTGTGTTTAAATTATGAAATTTATAAATATATATATATATATATATATATATATATATATATATATATATATATATATATATATATATATATATATATTTTTTTTTACAAGACTTGATTGAGTGATAAAAACGAGAACAGCTTTATCCAGCTGGTGCTGAGCCAGATGGTGTGTTTTCTCCTCAGTCTGAGCCTGTGATGTCGGCCATATTGGGCACAAGGGAAAAGCATTCAATGGGAGATGATGTGACGTTCCAGTGTCTTCGGAAATAGTAGAATTTACCGGCGTGAGCCTAAAAAACGAAGCAATGGAGCAAGAAAATAGACATCCTCAAATATCAAAGCTTTGAGGATGTTGTTTGTGAAGTGTAACTGAGTTATTGTGGTAAATCACCATTACCTATCTGAGCTCTATTTTTTACAGAACAACAGCAAGAATGAAAGGTAGTTATGATGACAGGCCTACGTGTTATGTCGAGGTTCCTGGAATCTAAAGGGGGTCAAGAGATCATTATTAGGATTAGAAAGTAAAAATAAGTAAAACATGTTAATTCATTTGAACCCTTTCTTTTGTTATCTTTGCTTACTGTGAATCACAACAGACGGGATGGTTTTAAATGTGATTATAATAAATGAATGTATTGGTTGATGACAGGTTTCATCATTTGACATCACCTTGTTTTAAGGCCTTACAGTTGAGGTGTCATTCACACATCACTTGATTTAGAAAGCACAATAAGTCTCATGTGCTATACAAAAACAAAACTTGCACCAGGAAATGCTGACTAACAAATTAGATTAAATTCACGTTGATGCACCATTATGCTTTTTTTTTTTTTTCTCCTGCCGTAATTGGGTTGTCTAGTCGGGCTCCCTGCACTACAGTGCCTAAAACTGCATATGTTTAACCAAAAAAGTGTTGAGCTTTGTGTTAATGTGTGTTTTGTGACCCATTCAAACAGTGACGCCAATATGAACGAGTCTAATCTGAGTCCCTGAACGCGGCATTATTCCTTCTTTGGCCTCGTCGGCTCCTCGGTGCTAGTCCGGCTATTGTTGTGTGTCTTTCAGGGCAGCTCTGACCTATCAGCAGGCGGTGATTTGTGGATATTCTAACTGTTTTGCTTAGCTCTCACCCCGCCATATTAAGCAGTCTTTTTCAGCTGCCGGTGTGTCCTCGCTTTTTTACGGAATATAAGGGATCCCGAGCGGAGGACTTGTGGGCTGGTGAAGTAGTTAATCGGTATGGGACAGACGGAAGACTGAGATTCCACGTCCAGAAGGCTGCCTGTGTTTTTTCACATCTCTGGGACTATCGACGTGAAATAAAAGATTAAAACGTGCGGGAAGAAAAAAAAAAAAAAAAGACCACAGGACGCATGTAGCCGAAGAAACACCAGTGCAAAGCTCGCTGTTTAAGGTAAGACGCTCTCTGGAAAAGTCACATTTAGTGGTGGAAGTGAGTGAGCAGGGGCCTTGTAGTGCTGCTGTGACACTTGGAGAAAGTTGGGAAAACGCACCAAGGAGAGTTACCTCGATGTTTACACTGTTAAGAAACATTCAAAAAGAAAGCCAGTGTCGTGTTTAAACTGGAGAATGACGGGATTGTTAGCTTGTATCAGTCGGTTTTTGGTAAGAAAACAATGAGGGAAGACTCCCAAAATGATCCTGGATCAAGGTTTGAGGATTAATATTGATGCTTTTTAACACTGAAACACTCAGAGCAACACATTCTGTGACTTGTATCCACTGGTAAGTCCTCTCACATTAAGTCCAACCACCAACCCTTTTTCCCCTCTGCCTCACCCAATCTCACTGTCTCCCTCCACACACACACACACACACACACACACACACACACACAATCAGCTGCTGTTAAAGGCCTCAGCTGTTAAAGGCCTGCATTGCAAAAAGCACACACAGCTCCTAAAAATTGCCACAAACTCTTTAATTTGAGCCCTTTTCCAGTTGTTTCCCAGTCTTGTTCTTGCATGCTTTTATTGTGGCGGGGCTGCCATACTCACCAGAATTGCACAATCCACAAAATTTATGCTCTTAATGTAGTGTTTGCTGTGTGTGTGTGTGTGTGTTTGTGTGTTTGTGTTTGTGTGTGTGCGCACATACATTCACTGTCCCTGATGCTGCATGTGTGTGTTGCTTATATACTGCGGTGCCACAGTAATCCTCCTCCATGGTAATCCCTCTGTTAGTACAAACCCAGTTGGCTGGACAGTCGTGGCTCCCCGCCTCACACACACATACACACACACACACACACACACACACACACAGCTGGAATGGCGAGGGCTGTTGGCAGAGGAGTGAGGAGAGCTAACAGGTGGCGTTGGCCCGGGTTCAGGGACTCGAGTTTTAACTGGAGACATGAAGGATCTTCGCAAAACCGCTTGAGTGTCCCTCAAGACATGAAGGAGGCTCTGCAGTCGTTAGAGTTTGCAGATTAGAAGGCTGAAATCTGTTGTGCCACAGCGACACAGTCAAAAACTCACATTATACACGCTAACTGAATAAATGTTTGGATCCCTGGCTATTAAAAAAAAAAGAAAGGAGAATCCTCAGATTTTCAATTTGGGCACAGAGAACAAGAAAAGCTCTTCTATTTTGTAGCTTCTCCCAGACTCACTCTAGCCTTTGACAGTCACAGCAGGTGGCCTCAGTGGCATGAATGGATTCGGAAGGAAGTTCCTCTCTCTCAGCCCCCCGCCGACCCCCTCCGCTCACTGTGATTGGCAGAGGTGGCACGCTGCCCCGAAGATAAGGCCGAGCTGTGCCTCAGAGAGCGTGCCAGGGAAATTACTGAGTTATGCTTCAGTAATGGTTTGCAGCCCCGAGTACCTTCTCATCTCGCTGCAATTGCGGCCTGTGTTTTTACGGAGCAAGTTAGTCAAACCCGCTCGAGGGCTTCTGATCTCGATTCATCTTTCTCAGCACAAGCATCGACTCGGCTTGCAGTCTTCACATTCTGCTGTTTGAACTTTGTGATGCAGCTGCTCAATATTAGACTGATGGCCTGTCTTGTAGTGTGGGAATGATCAATGGAAAAACAAATCAACAACGTGGCAGTGATCAGTGAACCGTTTGGAAGTAATTTGTCGTGCAAAAATGCCAAACACTCACCGGCTGCGTCGTCTATTTTTTTCAGGGCTGATACTGACCAGTAGAAATCAAGGAGACTGAAATAAAAAATCTTTGGGCCAAAATTTAAAACAACCAGTGATGGAATACACGTACCATTTACACAAAAACTGTTTGTTCAGTACAATTTTTAGGTACTTTACTTGAGCGTTTCCAGTTTCTGCTACTTTATTCTTCCTCTCCACTACATTTGTTTGATAAATTTAGTCACCAGCTAATTTGCAGATTGAGATTTTTCCGTGTTTATAGGCTATTAATTGTGACGTGTTACCAACCAGATATTGTAGGCATGACGTTGTGTGAGAGGATGTTGCAACAGACCCAAAGTAGCACATTATACATTGGTTTGTTTTATCTGCAATTATGACAGAAAAATCACTAATGCAATAATCGGAAGATGTTGATAATTCACAACAAAAGTTATCCCATGATACTTTTGAGCTTCAACAGCGGCAAGTTAAAACTGCCTTTTACCAGGCAGAAACCTTAAGAAGGACCAGACTCAGTTGGCGGCGTCCATCTGCCTTGACCGGAACCTTTGGATTTTGGTTTGCTTTGTTTGACAGTACAAGAAATTTAAAGAGCTCACTCGGTTTTATTATTTTCTTATGCTTTACAGCCTTGGCATTTTTGTGTATTTCACTAATAAGGTCCTGTATCATTAGGCAAGCTTCGATACCAGTTTTCATACAGGATCAGAATTTCAACACTGATGATGATGATGATGATGATAAATGGTGCTTAACTAGATCTCCCAGCTGTGATGCTGAGTCTGGTCAGAGGTTCAACAGACTTTGAGGGCATTGAGGCCGAAAATATCCCTGCGTTTAACATATTTTAGGTACTGGGATGGACGGGGCATGTTGCTTCAGGTCGCTGTGAGTCAATGAACACAATGCAGGACTAGTAGCACAGACGGGTTTATGAATTTGAAACAAACGGAACGGTGAGACATGACTTCACAGTTTTGTAAAAAAAATATCACATTTTGAGTAATTTTTTTGTCGGACAGGTTGTGAGATAAAGCAAGCAGTGTGCTGCCAAATCTGATTGGCCGGGTTTGTTTGTATAAGACGTTTTATTGCACTTCAGCAAAAGTCTAGCCAGGCTCCCGGCATGAAACTTGGCAACACAAAGTAACATCATCCGGCAAAGGTGCTGCGTTGGTCAAACAATTACTTGCAGGCGTGTTTTTCTGGTTGATTTCTTTGTAGCACAAACACCATATTTGTATTTTAGACCTTGTGAAATGGCAACAAAAGATCAAACTCTTGCCACTGCGGTATTCAAATACTGTGAGTTTTGCAAACCATTGTTCAGTGTTTGTGAGTCTGACAATCCTTTGAACACAAATCTATCTCTAAAACTGAACTTTCTGGATCCTCTTTAATGTCTCATAGGTATCAACAAAACACCCCCACAAACTCTGACTCCTTTGGTCTGGACGCCCACTTAAAATTCAATTCAAAGAGACCAGTGCAGCTATGCAACTACAAGAATTTGCCTTGATATAATTGTTATAACACTGCTAAATTTTGATTTAGGAACAAGAACTGCTCGCTGTCTGGTTAATAGTGTGTACCCAAAGGATAAGACAGAAGTTTGATGCACATCCTTATCTGCTGAAGTCTAACTGGACCAAAAAGAGTCTTTCAATTCATGTCCTCTACTTACAGCTGAGTATACAGCCTGGACGAGTGCGTCATTTTTGTCCCAAGTGACTGTAAAGGTTACACAAGACAGGAGCTCAAAGGTCGAAAAGGCCTCTCCCAGAACTCTCCAGAGTTGCATCTTATCTGATTAGTCAGAGCGGAAACACGAGTTAAGAGCTGTGACATGCTCATTCTCGTTGAGTGCGTTACAAAGAATTCATGCAGGTCAAAGATATCTCACTTATGTATACCTTTTGTTAGCAGAGCTATACTTCAAAGAAGAATGTTTAGCTCATCAGACACAGTATCTTGGATTTTCTTTGGATTGATCTATTTTCTTTGCTAATACCATGCTATTCAATGACGTCTTCCAAGCTCTTCATTAATTCTGTCACCCTTTTCCTGTTTTGCAACCATTATTTCTCTTGGAGTGGCAGAGTTTAATCAATTTCTTCATGCATTTTTCTCTCACGGGGGAAGTGTCAAGTCATCATGCAGTGCAGACGTGTAACTGATTGTAACTGTATAACCGGATTATACAAATAAACTTGACTCTAAGACAGATGTAAATTAGCCCTGACACCCTTTGGTCTAAGTCAGAGAGCCAACATTTCAATATTTAGTTTTTTTTGGAGATAAATATTGAACTGGTGTGTGTGTGTGTGTGTTAGAAGGGAAAATGTCAGCATCAATTAAGTGTTAAGATGCGCCGGAAGTCGCGTCCATAATTCGCAGAGTGTATCATAGGCACTAGAAATGATGTGAATAGGTCAATTTGGAAAGAACTGATCATTGTAGGGAGATTATCGAACAACCAAACTAGGTAAATCAATGAAAATGTGATCAATCTATCAAGAATGATTGTGACTGGTGATTCGCTCTGCATGTCACTCACAAGCAACATCTCGTTGGACAACATTATGTAATATCAGACAGACTTCTCATGGAAAATTGAGAACTGTGTGAGTTTTCCATTTGTATTATGCAGAAAAAAATTGCACCGGTGAACCTAATTGTTAGGTGTTTGAATTAATTTGCTTTACTTGACCTTGCTCATCCTGGGATGAGACTTTTGCACAGGTTGCAGTGTCGATGCTGAAACAATATATTGTGCAGCACTTGTGTAAATTTACCTCAGGACCACTGGCTGCTAAAGATGGACACAGCCCAACAAATCCAGTGTTGGAAAGGTGAAATGAGACTTTCCAAGGCTACTCGACCTCCCTGCATGCAGGTTTAACAGAGCATACTGGCCCCTTACAGGCTGACGGTTTGGCCTGGTTACGTGTAGCACTGGGATTTTGTTCTCCTGAATGTTGCCTGCATGCCAGCGACAGCAAAAGCTTCCCTCCTGCAGCTATCCAGCATTGTTATATTCAGCCTTGTGGGAAGCAGCAGCCTGTGTCTCCTTAATCTGACACGGTGTCACTGGCAGTCTAGAGCTCAGCCTCGCATGTCACATGTCCTTGGATGGGGTCTGGGTCCAGCGTTTGTTTAAACACATAGCACTGCCTTTTGTGCGCTCTTGTACAGTATGGCTGGAAGTGAAGGTCTTCACAGATGTGTGTGGAAGGATTGGCATGTATTTACTTCCATCTCGTGTCATATTCAGTGCGGCCTGTTTGAAATTTCTGAATACTATATGTCTCTAGTGGTGAAGTAAATGTGGCCGAACACATCCAAAGAGGGTTGAGATACATTTCTGTTTTTGTAAATATGTTAAGTGCTAACACATGCTAATAAGCTATTTACGTCCGTTCATTTAAGTGGGATCCATGACCCACATCTCAGTGAGAGGCTTGAGGCGGTATTTACAGTGTTCCCTCTGAGCCACCAGAAGAATGACACATTTCTTCCCACTAATCTCATTGTGTATATAACAGCCTCATTTAGGAAACCATCTGAGAGAGGATACAACAACCAGCCTGTAATTAGATTTTCTGTGAAGTCTGTTCAAGTCATCATTAGTTTTGGTAAATTTGTCACAAAAGAATAGTGATTCTCTTCCCCACATATACTCTAATTTCTCAGTTTAATGTTCTACATGGAGGGTTTTCTTCCCCCCCAGCATGACTTAAATGAAACCCTCCTTCCCTTAGTGGGTAGACCAGGACTGGGGGATGGAGGATACCTACTGAGAAATCCCATACTAAAAATGGTTGTTTGGATAAAATGATCTATAAAACGGCATATGTTGAGTCCTACAATTATTTTATTATGTTTGCTGCAGCAATAAAATTGTCCATAAGAGCTATGGTTGTAAATCTGTTCCTGTCTGTGGAGACATCTGGCTGGTTTGAATGTTTAATTGGAGCTGTAGGTTTGATTGATTGTTGTTGAGCTTGTTGGCTCCAGCACTGTAAGGACAGCGTGTCTGAGCCCCAATTACCATTTGTGCTGCTCAGCGTTAGCATGTGTGTGGATCCATGGGACTGTGAGTGTGCTGCGCTCGGTGGGGGAGCACCACAAGGTACTTTCTCTCTGGTCATAACAAAGGGTAGACTATCAAAAGAATACATTGAAAGCCTTTCTTTGGGGTGCTAAACAGGGAGAGGTGGTCTTTTCTGTTCTTCTCAGAGCCTTATTCTCCATAGGTGGTTTAAAAGCTATTTGATACGTTCAGGGGTAGCTGATCTAATGGTTTTAGATCCTGATGGATCTTGAAGGCATCCACAATCTACTTTTTTAATCGAATGGTACAGATCACTCTATCTAATGCTCTTTTACACCTATTTCCGAACATTAACTAACCTAATTGATTAATGGAGCTTTGCTGCATGACATAACAATAGAGAATTGCGGCGTAATAGATGTCTATTCTGATAGGACGAGTGACTTCCTTGGGCTCCTAGGGTTTTGACGCATCACACCAATGATGCTGATTGAGCATGTAGAAATGGTTGGTTGGAGGCTGTTGGTGAGAGAAATAACTGTGATTGGATGTCAAGTTCTCTTCACCGTCAGGCATTCTCGATTTGAAGAGGCCGTGGTGTCATGAAACGCTACTTTATCATAGCAATGGTTTGTATATCAGTCTTTCTAAGTCATCGCGGTTTGCTTTTTTAATGATGGAATACAGACTACTGCTGCCTTGTAGTTTAGAGAGATATTTCACCGTCATGAACGTGCAGATGAGCAAGTTGGCCGTTGGCTGTAGCCTTTGGTGCATCTGGGCTCGTACTTGACGTGTTGTAAATAATGAAGAATGATTTATAGCTAGCTGATGGGGAGCTTGTCCAAGAGAAGAACTGTCCTTAATGCAACATTGAGTTTTAAAGGATCAAATGGATAATTTATAGGGTATTTAAGATCTGTAGGGGCTTTAGCCCAAGGGGCATTTAAAGATGGAGGAAAAAAAGTCAGAAATAAGATCGGTTCCTGACTACGATTATAAAGATCAGGTTATTACTTTTTTTAGGCGGTGCAATATCGTATATGTACACATAGAATATTTTCTTTTTTAAATCAAAGTGTATTTTTTTTTCCAAAGTACTTAATGGAAACCTTGATAATTGAAATGGTTTAAAACATTTTTTTAAAAAGGTCCGTAATTTGGTTATTTAGAGATTAGGAATGGACCGATTTTTGGATCAGGTATAGAAAGCGGCAGATGTCATTCACTATTCCTCAATAATCTCCCCTATGTGCTCCCTGGTTGTCCTTCAAGATTCTCTGTAGCAACAAGAACAAGACCTTCTTATTGCTTTTATTAAATACATCCGTTTTCCATGTTTAATAATTCACAATTTTAATATCCTATCACTAGATTAATTCTGGATTTTACTGTAGGCCATGTCTTGTATTTGAGCAACAATGATGAAAAGTGAAACTTGTGGGCGTTGAACCAGTTTGACACGCTGGATCATGCGCCAACCCTGTGGGCTCGCTCAGGCTTGTGATCTATTCATGGCCATTTTAGGAACGAGTCCTCTGGGTGCGTAATGGTGTAACTGGGAGAGACTGCCGATCATTAAGGAAAGGGGAGTTTTTAACATAACATCCAGCCTCTAATTACGTGACAGAATTTGGGAACGTTAATCAAAAGCGGTTTGAAATAAAGTGAAACGAATGATAAGTAATGAAAGGTTTTAAGTTCCTCTGCTCATCCACACACAAATAGTTTTGATACGGTCCAAATGAAGTCATGGCTCTTTAAAGCCGTGTCATTGTAGTTGTTAAACCTGATAGTTGTCTTCATTTTAAAACAGATAATCCGCATAGCATTACCAATCTGTGTGTTTGCATTCGTCATAATCATCTGTGGTTTCATCAGGATTAGCCCCAGCTTAGAGTATCGGATTTCATGACAAAACAGAGGATTTGAGCCATTGGTATGCTCTTTGAAACACTGACTCTCCTCCAGTATGACTTCTTTCAAGTCACCAGTTGTTTGCTGTAGCGTAAGCTGAAGGGTGAAGCACTAAGCATCTTGGACATTTGGAAACATGTCATGGTTGACATGCGCGACAGGTTAATGTCAAAGGTGGCGCTCGTGTTTACGTTGGCGTCTGCTCTGATGTCAGTGGCTTCTGTCATGGCTCTGTGAGCCAACATTTATTTCTGGTTTAGTTAGGTTCACTTCAAAATATGACACAATACAGTGAGTGCCAGGAAGTTCAAAGCACCTGATTTGGGTTGCAACTAAGAATTATTTTCATGTCAAAAAATAGTGAAGAATGGGCCGTTGTCAATTTCTGTTAGTAGCTTCTTCAAATTTCTTGTTTTGTCTGACCAGCATTTCAAAACCCCAACAATATTTAATGTACTGTCACATGCAACACATGAAATCTGCAAATCTCCACTGAGTAGCTGCAACTAAGGAATGTTTGGTTTTCTTAGCTTGAAAATTAACTCAAAAACACAAAATCTATTTTCTGGTTGACTTCTCGTTTCAGCTCTACTTAATTAAAAGATTACGAGGCTGCATTTGAAATGCCCCACAGTCCTCTGACAAAAGCTAGCACGTCCACATTTTAGAAGCCAGTAAACTACTTTGAGATTTCTTTGAAGGAAAAAGAGTCTTAACTGTCATCTGCTTCCCCCTGAAGATCTTTCCTTCCTTGTTTTATTTTTATTTAAAAAAAAATGTATTGTACTAAAATGAAATAAAACATAGAGCCGATTATTTAAGCAATAAAGAACGTTCATCATTGCCGTTTGTTCTTTCCTTCCTTCACATTCAGCGTTTTATGTGACTTGTATAAATCTTGTGTGTTTGCAGGCTCTCTGACACCTGTGTGGACTAGATGCAGATACAAACATGCAAATATGTATTTCAGGCTTCACTTACAAACAAACCCCCTTAATTGAAATGTTATACCAACCCAAAATAATGTGTCCGAAGATGAGGAGAGATATCTAACTAATAATATGATCGTTTTACACCAATTATATTGCTCTTTTCAGCGACCAGAGCCTTACAAAACTAGAGACATGTTTGTTGTTGCATTGCATATTAACCAGATTGAACAAATTGCCAGAACAAGTTATGCTGCCATGCTCTCACAGATCGCATGCTGTCATCACCAGCTGTTACTGGATATCCTGTCTGTGGTAACAACTCTGTGGAGGATGTCTGGTTTCCGGGAGGGCAATAATATGCCTGAGTGGACCAGTTAGCAGGCCAAGCCTGTGATGTTAATATAATGGACTGATTGTACTTGTTTGTTAAAAATACAATCTCATCGTCATCCACTCCTCTTTCTTAATCGATAAAGCTGTGACTGTTCTACGCATCACCAATCTTCTCCTCAAATTGTCTCAAATCATCCCTCTGTTCTTTAATTTTCCCCCATTTCCTTGATTAAATATTCCATCCGCCATTCTCACCTCATCATTCATCCCACTTGCTGTATTTTTTTTCTGCCTCAGCGTTGGCTTTTGGTCAATACAATTTTTTCATTGATGGAAGTCAATACACCATCTGTCTAAAATAAGCATATCCATAGATTGATTGTTGACCTTCATTAGGTTTAGATGAAGCGTGGCCCTTCACAAGCCAAGCCATAGAATTGAAAACGTCCAATTTAATATAGCCATTACAAATTGAAATTCTTTGCGTGACGCATGACCTTTTTCTACTTGTGGAGGAATCACAGATCAAATGTTTGTGGTGAAGATGGGTTTAAATTACGGTGAAGTGACAGGATTATCATAGAACATGAGAAATGAGGAATGTAGCACGAACAATGTAAGTAGGAATAGAAACCTACCATGGCCCTGCACAGATAACAGTCGAAGCTGTACGTAATGATGTACTTGCATTTGATTGTGTTTCCATGGACACAATGATGCTGTAACCAATCAGGTCTCAAAATGTAATCTCCTTAATCTCAACATGGAGACTGAATGAAGATATGCGGTTTTGATTATAACTTAAACCATTAACGTCTTGTAAAACCGTTTAAAGCCCAAAATTGATTACTACTATAGTTGGCAAATAGTCAGCAGTTGCTTGTGAGCAGGCCAACTACCAAATGCAGAGTGGTGAGATGTATCCAGATCTACCATTTAAACTTTAAAGCACTTTAAACTCATCGCCCTGAAAGCACTGAATCTGTATTTTTCTAGGCTGTGAATTAACTTGGCCCGTCAGTCGAAGACTTTACCTGCATTGGCAGATCGATTACCTGCTGCGGCACACCTCTGTTCTGCTGTTACAAATATAAGGGTGACCAGTCACTGATGGTCATTTGAGACTATGCTGTAATATCTTTACAATGCCAGGATGACTCACTGAAAATAGATCAGTCTAAGAGTTGAGTGTTCATCTGTTCCTCCAGTGGCAGTTTGTTTTATTGTGTACAAAACACACAGAAGAACTTGAGAAAGAGGCCAAAGGTGACAGTAAAATTAGTTAACGGAGCAGGACCTGTAGAAAATGCTGTCAACTCATGACAACACACAAAAGCTTATACACTGAAACTGAAATGCATTCATATTTCATCGGATACCCTTTATTTCTCTTCTCTTACAAGGAAAATAACAAAACTTGTTTCCCACCAACTGAGTCAAAGTATTACTTCAGAGGCATTTTTTATTTATCTTTTGGTTTATGTTAAGTGAATTGTCTTTTGTCCTTGAAGTAAAACACACACACACACACACACACACACACACACAGGCTCTCATATATCAGTTACCTCAGCAGTGATTCTTAACACCAAGGGGCTTGTTGCCCCTCACAAATCTGTGTCAGTGATAGTGTGATCACAGGGGAGAGTTGAAATGGCCATAGGCTGTAATAGGATCTAGTTTTTGAGCTGGGCAGCCTTTTGTTGGGACTTGTGAAGTCATATGAGGTCATTCGTTGGCTTGCACTCTTTGTTTTATGGGTCGCAGAGTTATGCCAGGACCCCCCAAAGAGCTCCAGGCTAAATATCATAATTATTCTTCAGCCCCGTGACAAAGCATGAGCTCAAGCTTTTGAGGTCCTGTTGCTAATTTACACACCAAAACACTTCTTTGAGTCTTAGACACCTATTTATTTCAGGAGTTGTTGACAGCCTTATAAGGCTGGGCTGCATTATGTGTTCTGGGACGATTATAGTGAAGTTGGAGAGTGTCTGTTCCAGTCTGGGCCAGTTGGTGTTGGTCGGTCACATGGCAGGAGAAATAATGATTGAAACAAAACTGCACCAATATAGAGAACAAACAGTGAAACAATGTGGTCACTCTTGTGCAGCTCATACACCTCCAGCTCTCTTAGCCGAGTTTACCACCCATGGATCTCGATAAATCTCATGTAAACGTTACGTCCATTTCTTCGCTCTTTCCATAAATGGGTAAATCATCAGTTTTTGTTGAATAGTAATTTCATTTCTGTGGGTCAAAGAAACCAGATACGGTAACATTTTTGTTCCTACCATTTATAGGCTACTCAGTGACACATCTCTAATGATGGTCTAACCTGTTGTTCAGTGTGCTGAAGTCACTGTTAAAGACTAAAGACGTATATGTTGGTGGACATGGTGTTAGATGTTTATACTTTACAGGTTTCAATATTCTGTTCCTAGATTTAGGCACCTGTACAATAGGCATCAACCAGCGGTTATTCATAACGTGATGCTTACATTACCCACAATGCAACTTGAAGTCTTAGCAAAAAGCTAAGATGTATGTGCCCTCTACAAATATCTAAACCACCATAGATGCAGCCAAACTCATGTCTAATTAAATCTTCCTTTTCCTTCTCCTGCCTGCAGGCTTGACGATGGGTTGCGTAAGGAGTAAAGAGGACAAGGGCCCGGCCCTGAAGTACCGACCCGATAACCCAAATGCCACGCCGGTCAACGCCCACCTGGGCCACTATGGGCCCGACCCCACCCTGATGGGTCATTCGCCAGCTATGAAGACACACAACAACAGCTACAACAGCCACGCAGCCGGCCTCACTCCCTTCGGTGGGGCGTCATCAGTCATGACACCCTTCGGTGGGGCCTCCACCTCCTTCACTTCAGTGGCTGTGAGCAGCCCCTTCCCCGGCGTCATCACAGGTCAGTTTCTGGAGATGATTTAAAGAAGTTTTTCAACCCTGGAAAGATGGCCCTTGCATACGACCAGGTTGTCTATGCGGTAGAAAAATGCGGACATTTTTGAAATTGGTACCATTAGTATTCTTCATTTCCACATACTACCAACATTGTAATGATACAGAGATGGTTGAAAATAGTTCCCATTTAAGGGTTCACAGGGAGACACCTGGGACCAGGAACATGGGGGGGAAAAAGCCATTGGAAATGTCTAAACATGAATGAAATCTTCTTTAATATTTAAATGTATTCATATAACTTTGGGTCCCAGAGCCCCATCAGAGGAGAAACGGAAATGTTAAAGTTATGCAGCTTTAAAATAGGATATAAATGAACTCCACAACCACATATTCCTCTGACATTTTCTAACTTCTCATTCTGTTGTCATTACTTGTTAACTAGTGTACAACCTTAGAATAAACCCTGCTGAACGTTTGTTATGCGCAGGACGTTATGAGCAGCAGATGTTATGCAAATGAGACGTTTAAAATGAGTCAGGCACAACATCAAGGCCAAAGAGAAGCCCAAAATAGGTCTGTAATATGGGAAGCAGCGCAGCAGGCATGGCCTCTCCGGAGCCAAAGAAAACAATTACATGCACTGAATTCAATAGATTTAGTCATGCACATTATAAGTTTTTATTTTCAACAAGAGTTTGACTTTGAATAACTTTTTGATTAAGAAGTTGTTGGTAATGAAATGATTCTTCACGACAGGCAAACTAATAGGAATATGACGGTAATGGCACACAACAAGAATAATGTTTCTTTTTAAAACACACACACACACACACACACACACACACACACACACACACACACCATTTTGTCCCTGTCTCGCTCTCTCGAGGAGAATAATCTGGCCTGAGGGGCTGCTGCTGGAGATCTAATCTTGCCCGTTCAATTTCCTCCTCAAGATAAAAACATCAGAGTCCCGTTGTCTCTCTGCACTCTTGTCACTTCACACCACGGACAAATCGAGTCTTTTCATTATATACAAGAGATTAAGTGACATCAATTTGGGCGACTGACGAGTGACGCAGCCGAGTTTAAAAATTGAGAAGGAAAATTCTGTTTTCCTCCTGCTTTCTTGAAATAATTCCGCATTGAAAGAGCTGGGTGTCATTTTGGTCGAGGATCCGGGGTGCAGGATTGTGTTGGCATAATTGTTTGTTTATTCAGCTCAATCAGACTTTTGTTGTGTGTTATTTAGAGGTTGAAGTTTTCATTTATTGTTCGACATTTTGAGATTTAAAAATAAAATGACTTAATCTTGTGTTTTTTAGGTGGTGTCACATTTTTCGTAGCGCTGTACGACTACGAAGCGAGGACGTCAGATGATCTGTCGTTCACAAAAGGGGATCGCTTCCAGATTATCAACAACACGTGAGTGCATTTGCTTTCGACTCTGACAGAACTCCCGCTGCGTGTATATGCGAGTGTGTGTTGGCTGTGTGTTTAATCCCTCATTGTATTCAGGTCCGATATTAAGGCTGAAATCTGTCTGGGTTAATGGATTCCTCTAATGGGCCATCTGTTTACTCCCCATCGCTTTTCAGATCATTCCGCCAGTTTAAGGTTTTATGTTTGGCCTACAGTGTAAACCATACCAGTCTTCGTTTATTTTGAAAATACAAGGAATGCAGATAATAAAATGGATAAATGTTTCACTAAAACTGATAGAACCTGTAGTTACAACACCAACAGATGCTCTGAAAATCTGCCTGAAGGTCAAACTCATTAAAATATTATGGAGTCAGTTTTTACACCATTTCTCATGCTTTTAATTTCACAAGATATTAAATACAGATATAACAAGTTCAATTTAAATATCAAAAGTTATTGCAAAAATCAAAAATATCAATAATGTTTGAGTTTTGTACTCGTGTCTTTTTATTCCTGAACTTATTTTCAGAAATGTAAATCATGAAAAAATTAAAGCAAATAAAGCAAATCATAACTAAAAGAGAAATTCCTCTCTACTCGTTCCTCTGTACCTACTGCCACCATGTCTTTTTCCCTGGCGTGTACAGATGTGAAAATTGGCAGAGCTCCAACTGCTCCACATTTACATCACATGCATTTTCAACCACCGTCCATGAGCGCGCCGCGTCTGCAGCGATGAGGTGGCCATCTGCTTTCAGAGAGGAGGGTTGGAGGAGGACAGATTTGCTCAGTTTTTCAAAATTGCCAAAATTGATTTTCTCAACACCTCAGTTCCTCCTCTTCGAATTTAAACTAGCAAAGCTGCTGTTCAACACACCAGCAGCTGTGGCTGCGCGTGTAGATCCTTTAAAGGCTGTATGTTCTGTAGCCTTTGATGAAGTTTAACTTTTTTCTGTCTTGTGTTTTTTGAAAGTTTGAAGCAGTGAAAATGTATCACGTTTATCACACATGTATCTGAATGTGTTGACCTTCATTGTCCAAAAAAAAAAAAGATTCCAGTGCACTGAAGCAGTGATACAGTGTTTTAACATCAAAATATAGGGACTGACTTGAGTAAAGGCTTTAAAAACTTCACCCACCTCAATTTATAACCTGCTCCACAATCTGATGACTTGTATAGCTGACGTGTTTGAAATGACGCACAGTCCGACCTTGTCCTTGCTCACTTTTATACCTGCAGTCATCTTTTAAAAAAAAAAAAAATTTTAGAGTAGGTGTATTTTCTCTTCATGCCTTTGTGTCTATATCGTGTGTTTCTCATTTCTAATCTCCTTCTTTCTTCAGGGAAGGCGACTGGTGGGAGGCTCGTTCTATCAACACCGGACAGAAAGGTTACATCCCCAGTAACTACGTGGCTCCAGCCGACTCCATACAGGCTGAAGAGTGAGAGCTTATTACTGTTTCTAACACTTTCACTTTTACTTTCTCCAGCTCCACTTACCTTTCATACAACTCACCTTGCTCTCTCAGTTCTCCTCTGATTATGACGACACAGTGCGGCTGGGCGATCTCACATTGTGACTCACCCGTTGTGTACCAGACATGGCAGCGAGTCTAAACAATGGAGTCCTATATTGTCGCTGTGAGCCGGTGGCATTCCCATTGCTGTTCATCCGGTGTGACAGAAACCATTGAGTGACTCTGCTGCTTTTAGTTCTGGCCTGGTTTCTCATTGGCTGACGGCCATTTAACTAATACTAGATGTTTAAGCAACTCATTAAAAAACACCTCTGGGTAACAACAGCCAGTTAATGTCGCCTTTGAGTACAAGTTGACTGACAGCGTTCAGGATTTTTGGTTCCTTCTCAATTTAGTCTGGAAACGGCTATGCCTGTCAGATAATTCAACATGACTGAACTGGTAATGATGTCTCTAAATAGACGGCGTGCTCTGTAGAAGAAGAAGAAGAGGGGAAGAAAGGTGGATTTTAAAGATATTTTTAAGTTAACTGTGAGCTAATGTTTTACTGATGTATTCATAGCTAACAATGTATAAGTTGGAGCAAAATTAATATTAAGCTATAATTTAAGTAGTATGGTTGAAATTATTTTTACGAAAATGAGATTTCGAGCTGAACAGTTGCGTCTGTCTGACTTTGAAGGTAACCACAAAATGAAACGCAAATAAATTCTGGATATCTGATTTCGACGAACACCAAATGTGTTTCCTTTTCCTGTTCATGTGTTTTTGATGTTTAACTTGATGGTATCACTGTATTCAGTATTCATAAACAGCCAGAGAATCTCTTAACCTCTAACATTCTCAAAGCTGGTGCAATGTTTTTATTGCATGAATCAAAACTACTACTGCTTGTTGTGCAGATACCACACTGAGATCTCTTCCCGTGACCTGACTATTTGACTTTCTCTATCTTTGGCAGATGGTACTTTGGTAAAATGGGCCGCAAAGATGCAGAGCGTCTTTTATTGCTTCCAGGGAACCAGCGGGGTACTTTCTTGGCACGAGAGAGCGAGACGACCAAAGGTACAAGGATTTAAATGCAAGACTGCCACGATAATGCTGCTGTTATAGTATATTAAGCCATGATGAAAGCCTATTTTCCTTATTCGTGCTTGTGCAAGCTGTGGACTTTTATTACAGCTAGAAGGTATACTATATGGACGAAAGTATTTTTTTATGTGGGTTAGAATTTAAGTATAATTTGAGCAATAACTACCGCAAGCTAACTGAGTTTCTGTGGTGTTTTCAAAGGTGCCTACTCTCTGTCTATCCGCGACTGGGATGAGATGAAGGGAGACAACGTCAAACATTACAAGATCCGTAAGCTGGACAACGGCGGTTATTACATCACCACCCGTGCCCAGTTTGAGACGCTACAGAAGCTGGTGAAACACTACACAGGTATGCAGCCTGCCGACAAATTGTTGTTTACAACTGGACCGCTGCTATGTGGAGCGATGTTGTGTTTTTGTCTTTCACACTCATGTTGGGAGTTATCTGAACAAACATTCCAGTGTTCATTGAAGTCATTTATACACGTGGCGGTTGTCTTTTTAAAGTGTTTTTGCAGTAAAAAATAGTCTCTACTGATGTTTCATTTGATATTTCAGCCTGAGAATTCAGTGCTTGCTGTAGAAAATGCATTATTCAGCTGCAGCTCTGCTGCTGGGACGTGTGTTGAATATGTCTTACGGAGGCTTTTTTTTTTGGTCACTCTCCAGCAGTGCTTTCACGGACACAGTTGTGGATCAGTAATCGCAACAAAGTCCCGATAAAGCAAAACCATGCAAGACTTGAGCCAAAAAGAGTCTCGAATATAAAAAACAGTCTTAAGCCTGCTGTAATCTTCACAGTATTGATAAGCAGTTGTTCCTAAAAATCCCCATTGGACGGTCAAAAGTAAGCATCTGGATGATGTAAGCACACATGAAAGCTTAGAAAGTACGCAGTCAAACTCCATAAAATAAGAGGATGTTTGAGGTCTTGTGTTGTTGACCTTGCCTCGCTAACTGCAGCTCACTTTATAATGGATGACTGGTAAACTCAAAGCTCGGCGCTCATTTACATTCCTGCAAGTGTAGCCTTTAAGCTCCAGACGGAAGTCAGTAATAAGTGAGCAGTCGTGCAGAAACATTCTGTAACATCTTACCTGTTCAGTGGCTTGAATGTAACAGGATGATGTTTCGCTGTGCAGAATTCAAATGGGACATTTCACACGATGGTTAGTGCTGCTGCTGCTCTGTCTCTCTAAGAGGCCTGCATAGCAAAAACAGACGCTTGATGTTTTTGCTTTCTTACTGAAATTGAAATTAAATTGAGGTCAACACGGTTCAAGTCATTATGATGAAAGTACCATAAAATTTGATTATGCCTGGAAGGGAAAGACGAGGAAATTAGCAGTTCTGTGCATTCGCTCTGTTGTGGTGTGATGTGATATTGTAGTCATCACACGTCGACAGTCCACTCACTGTAGCATGGCTCAGCTTACTGCTTAGATTGTCTGTGCTACTCAGGCCCTTTTTTTTATGTGAGTTTTCAAGTGAACAGCGTTTTAAGTCGCTGAAAACTGACCTTTTGAGAAACTTCTTCCAAGGTTAAGATATTCAGAAATGCATGTTTACGTGTGGGCAGGCAGAAATGGAGATTTTTGGAAACCTGACGCAGACGCCTACATTTGCTTCCTAATTGGGTCATTTCACTGTATGATCACGTTTATTTAAGACACAATCCAACATTAATAGTACAAGGGTGGAAAAGGGAGACAATGTCATAACTAAAATGGCATTATTCAGGAGGTTTCTGTCTTGTTTACTTGCCTACTATTTTCTGTAACTAAGCGGCCAGCCACAGAGAATACATTCTGCCTCATGTTTACACTGACAGATACATGCCCAGTGTACACGACAGCCATGTGATGTGTTTTCAGAGATTATATCTGAAATGTGCTTAATCACTCGTCTGGATGGAGATTGTTGTGGTTTAAAGAAAATACCCTTGTGGATGAGGCCTCAGTGGTTGTGAATTAGCAGGTTGATCACCAACCAGCTCCAACTTAATGCTCATTCTTTTTCTGTTTTTTTTTTTCCCTCCCTGTGTGTCCAGAACATGCAGACGGTCTGTGCCACAGGCTGACAACCGTGTGTCCCACCGTGAAGCCTCAGACTCAGGGACTAGCTAAGGATGCCTGGGAAATCCCGCGAGAGTCTCTCCGACTGGAGGTCAAACTGGGACAGGGCTGCTTCGGTGAAGTTTGGATGGGTGAGTGAGACATTACTGCTGCGCCAGAGCGAGCACGCAGAAACACGCATGCATGTATATCTGTTGTGCATATTGTGTTGTAAAGTGGTTTAGGAGTTAGCCTTTAATCGAACCCACTCCTAAAAATGAATTGAAAGTAAGTGGTGCTGTAAGCTTGGTGGAATAGAGACTACTTGTGCTCTCTGAAGCTAACTGGCTGTTTCATTATGGGACGGTATGTTTACCATTCACTCGTGTCTAATGGCTGACTGCAAACCAGGCTGCGTATTTGTTGATCCAGGCTGCATCTTTGTTGATCCAGGCTGCATCTTTGTTGATCCAGGCTGCATCTTTGTTGATCCAGGCTGCATCTTTGTTATCGATCCTTTTGCATTCCAGTAGAGCTGGATCATATTAAATTGGAAGGTAGACGCTCATAATATGACACATACTGTATGTTGGGCTGAAAATTGCAAAGCCCAAAGACTTTCAGTTTAATGTCATAGAAGGCAAAGGAAGCCAACAAATATTAGTTTTGAGAAGATGGAAATAGATTCATCGTTGGCTTCATGTCTAAGGGCGCACTCACACTTTGGCCAGTTGCTTGTGCCGTGCCGAATAATGATTTTCCCTCCTTCCCAGTCCCTGGCTGTAAATCGTAAAGAATATTTGTGTGAGATTTGTCAGGAGAACTTCACTCAGATGCTGTTGAAGGTTGACTAGTTCCAGGATACTCTGAGATTAGTGCATGTTCTTCCTGTCAACAGCACACTGATGGATAAACACTGTAGTATTGATGTTTGTTGCTGACATTGATCATGAATTAGTAAAGAACGTAAACAACTGCATGGACATATACTATCACCGCCATTAGGGCTTACATACGGAAACAAGACATCCACTCTACATTATTTATAACTGTACATTTCATGTAATAGTCGGAAGAAGCAGCGGCCACATATAAACTGAGTTAGTTTAAAGAAATGATTCAGATTAGCCTGAAGCTGAGTGGGACTGACCTCAGTAAAGAGCTCGTCCTGCTGCCGCACTGGCCCACATACTGATGTAAACGCTGATTACTGATTGCTGTGGGTTTTACGCACGCACGCACACATACACACACACACGCACACACACACGGACAGAGCTCAGTAATCACAGGTCACCTCCTACGCTTCAGTTCCCGGGCCTGCATGTGAGACGGGGGCCTTTCAGTGAGCACGACGCTCTTCTTTCATCACTCAGTCTTTCATTAAGGCTGGCCTGCAGCAAGCCTCGACCTGCAAACCTCCTCTGTGCAATCCCAGGAATCCCTCTCTGTCTCTCCCTGCAACTCTTTGCTCTTTCTGCTCTGCTACAACTTATTCTCACTGAAGCTCCCTATCCTCAATGGGGGACTTCTTGCACAGCGCGATTTACTTTCTTAAATATATCGCGCTGTGCAAGAAGTCCCCCATTGCATTCTCGCCACCTCATATTATTCGACGATCTCATTGCCCCACTTTGTCCTTCGGCTTGTGTGTGCGTGTTTATGTGCGTGTGCGTGCGTGTGTGTGTGCGCGCGCGTGTGTGTGCACAGTTTGTTCAGAGTGATTCATTCATGAAGGTCAGCCTCATGACGGAAGCAGTGGAGCTCATTGTATGTAAGCAGGGCGTGAGTAAGTGGCTCTCAACCAGGAAGTGGCTGATTATTTAAGCTGTCGTTTTCTTTCTCCCCCGAGCTGCTCTTCACACATGGGAACACTGCCAGAGATCACTGGCATGATGGCTGATTTTAGGATTGACTTTTCCAATCACTTAAAAGGGGTCAAAAAGTCTTTAATGCACCCTCAGCATGTTTTAGTATTGAAGAGTGTGGCTCTTAATAAATTGGGAAAAAAATGCCTTTCAAGCTGCGCAAACACATCAAAAGTTTATTGCTGCTGTCAAACGTGAGTGATGATTTTGTTTTTTGTTTTTATTCAGGCACATGGAACGGCACCACGAAGGTGGCTATTAAGACGCTGAAGCCGGGCACTATGTCCCCAGAGGCTTTCCTACAGGAGGCTCAGATCATGAAGAAACTCCGACATGACAAACTGGTGCCTCTCTACGCCGTGGTGTCCGAGGAGCCCATCTACATCGTGACAGAATTCATGGGCAAAGGTAAGGATGGGTGGACACTTCTGTTAATTCACCTGCAAATTCTACCGATATGGCCACGTTCAAGGTCGCCCCAGGCTGAATTACGTCTTTACATACTGAAGAAACGCACCTCAAAACCAAACGATGTCACCTGCTCCCAGCACTGTATCCTCAGTTATGATGGAGTAAGCCAAAGAGTGTTTAATATAGCTTCTTCTTAACCTCTATTGAGAGGGGCACACGCACAGTACCAATTGAGTGCTAAGATCTTTAACTTCACGCTCTCTTTCAAACTCATCGCTGACTGAACGATGTTCTAGCACTGCCTGAGCAGAGATGGAGGGAGATATTTACGCATCAGTGTCCTTAATTAGTCCTACCGAGCGTGTCTTGTTTCCTCCAGCGACGACTACTGACCCAGGAATGATTGCTGATTATACCCATTCCCACTGTAGACAAAAGCCAGATATTAGAAAAAAAAAAATGTATGTAATACGATGTCACCATGTCACTTGGTCCAACCAAACATGACCCGAACCAGTTATCCCCCCTCCCCCCCGAGTGTGGGGTATCCATGCTCTACTCCGATTTATGATGCTTCATTTACTTTTGACATAGTGTTCGCACGATGCTCACACAGTCGTGTTGATTCTGCTTGACTGCAGCCTTCTTAACTCTCCACAGGTAGTTTACTGGACTTTCTAAAGGAGGGAGATGGTAAATTTCTGAAGCTGCCCCAGCTGGTGGACATGGCTGCACAGGTAGGAATCAAAACACAAACACTCCTTTCTGCCTCTCACCTGCTGTTTTAAATCTGTGTGTGAGAGGGATTTTCATGCATCGGTTTAAAACTAAAGCGAGCTGCGTGTGGGCAGTTTCTCAGCCATGTGTGACTCATATGTTCAGTCCTCATGAATAAGGGGTTTCAGTTTGTTCTCCAGCTGGCTGTCATAATTATTTAATATCCTACCTGACATCTCTCCCCCCGCCCCTCCCTCTCCTCCTCCACACTGTATGTGCCTCCCCTCGTTCCCTGCCACTTAACTGCCTGTAGCACTTAAACGCTGCTCATCAGAGGCCACTTGAGCTCGCTGGTTCAGTCACCTACTGTGATCTGCTCTTAATTCGCCACTCTGCACGCTCCCAGGCTCCCTCTTCTCCTCAGTCAGCGGAGTGGAAAAGTGTTTGAAAATGAGAACGAGGCATGTTAAAACCTCGAGATGCCTCCGAGGGAGTTGACAGCCGGAGTGAGGGGATGCCGGATAGTTGTGTTTGTGATTTGTTGTCACAGTTGCAGATGAGCTCTTTTTTTGATCCCCGTTGTTCAGCCTGCATTGATATCTGGGTCAAAAACTAGATCAGCCAAGTGTGTATTTCCTGAAATGACAACTCACTCCATCGCCAGGCTAGCGTCTCGGTCAAGGACACCAGCAGGAGTATTAACCTAATATACATGTATCTGTTTTCTCCTGTCTGATCCCGTCCTAGATCGCAGACGGCATGGCCTTCATCGAGAGGATGAACTACATCCACAGGGACCTGAGAGCTGCCAACATCCTGGTGGCCGATAACTTGGTTTGCAAGATCGCTGACTTTGGCCTGGCTCGGCTCATCGAGGACAACGAGTACACCGCCAGACAAGGTTTGTGTGTTAAGGACTTTTTGTGAAAATGATTTGTTAATTGCCAAGAGTCATCACATATGTTTTACTCATGTATTGACCGATCTATTACTCTATCAAGGGATGACGAAATGAATAGTGGCAACTTTAATGGTATCAATCATTTCAACGCCCATTCCTCCAGCTTGACCCCTTTATTCTTTATTCCAGGTGCTAAATTCCCGATCAAGTGGACGGCCCCTGAAGCGGCTCTGTACGGCCGCTTCACGATCAAATCGGACGTCTGGTCGTTTGGTATACTACTGACTGAGCTGGTCACCAAGGGCAGAGTACCGTACCCAGGTAGGGACAAGACTCTCTTTATGACTCTACTGACTCCTTGTGCGTATTATCATGAATACGTTTCCACCCAAGGAACATGAATGAGTTTCGAGTTTCAGGAAAAATTCAGTCATTTTTGCCTCAGGATCATTCCAACATGCTATTCTGAGTCTCAGTCATCTGAAGCTTTTAATAGTGTTTTTCTCACACATGCAGATGAATATAGAACTGAGTCAGCGCAGATGTCTAATGACTTATAAGTACATGGGAAAGTACCCCTTCCTCATAGATGCACCATCTCCCTCTTCCTCGACGTCTGCTGCCTCGTTTCTGACCCCTGCTGCCTGACAGCTGTACTGCAGCAGTGCGTCGGCCATCGATGGCGTTCGACTGGCACTGATTACAGAGCGAGCCATATGGCAGACTTAACCGCCGTCTCTTGTAGACTGCCATCTGGCTCCTCTGGCCTTTTTTGGTTCCAGTGCAAACCGTTTGGTCTAATTAACTCACCTCAGAGCCGCAGATTCTGGGGGCCAAACCTCCTCTTTTCCCCTCATCAAACTGTAGCATGACTCACTGGACATTTGTGGCTCTTGTCCTGCTGTGCTGCAGTCGTTTTGGGGATGAGCTCTATTCATAGAAGCGGTATGATGCAGGTATACCAAGCGTCTGCATCGAGCACATCATCTTTCTTCTATTTTAATCTGTGTGCGTACATATAGATACTGAACTCGCACAGATATATACGGCAGACATATTATTAGAGCTGAGGGTTTCAGATCCAAGACATAAATCACGCTAACACCTCAGTATCCGACATGCCTCCGCCACCATATCCCAGTTTCAGCAGTTGCCCTGGGCCTTTCCTCTCTACCAGTGTGAGATAACCTGATCCCCACTCTCCCACAAAGAGCGAGGGGGGGGGGGGGGGGGGGGGGGGGGGGGGGAGGAGGATGTGGCTGCAACCATGCCACTGACTCTGTGTCATAACCTCTTTTAGCTGAAGTTGAGCTCCCCATGGAGCCGTTTCTGCGCCGTGTCACAGGGTTCAGGATCACTGTCTTCCTGTCTTGGGAAGGAATCCACCACTCTGGTGCTCTACGAGGGCGGGACGAAGCAAAACATTTGAATTTCTATCATTTAGATTGAGGATACATCTCTAGGATATGCACTATCTGAGTGTTTTAACCTTGAAGTTAACTACACGTTACTGGAAATAATGAACCAGGATCCACCTAGGTTGAGTTTTTATGAAATTTTTTCATCTTTTATCCTTTTTCATTAGCACGGCAGTTTGCGTGGGCATTTCTATCCTACTGTCAGCTACATGGTGCTAAAATTTTCAAACTCGGCTGTTTCCTAATCAAAACCTGCATCGTTTTCCTTTTCTTCACCAGAAGACTTGGTATAGCTTCCCTCACCCACAGATTATTTTTTCATAACTGAATAAACAAGCTGTTCTCAGAGGAAAATAAGGTCCTAAGAGCACAGTGTGAAGCTAAATAGGTGGCAGGGTCTGCCACATATTAACAAAGTAAAACCGTATGAAATTGTGTCGCCTTTAAGATCAGGCTAGGCCTGTTCGTCAATACCACAATAGTCTCATAGCACCCGTAGTTTCAGCTGGAAGATGCAAGCAAGCAATGAGTTTGCTGCATTTCACAAGCTCTTTTCTTTTATTCTAACAAATAAAGAAAAGAAACCAATACAATGTCAAGGAAGGAAAAACACTAGAAGAGGGTTGACTGCAGGGTTGTTTTCTGTGTACTTCTTTGGATTGACATAAAAGTTAAAGCTGCTGTAAGCCGCTGTTGTCTTTTAAGCTAACTTTCTGTCTGTTTTGCAATTGGCAGCCCCCTCCCTCCTCTCAACTTCACCACACATGCACTCCTTTCTTTTTTCTTTTCGTGAGGCAGCTCTCTTTGCTTCTTTTTCTACTTCAAGCATTTTTCATCACTAGACCTCTTTGGTAGTATAAGCTGCTGCTGGGAGTGCTAGAATTGGAAGCTTTCCCTGTAAAACAAGAAGTAACCAAAGGCAGGGAAACAAATGATTGTTTCAACTTTGTCTGGTCATGTTTCCATTGTGTTACTCAGCTAAAAGCGCACAAAGCTAATAATAATGATAATATTGACGAGAGAGAAACTCTGTAATATTCTCCCCATAAAGTCGTATTTGTTAAATATCCGTGAGTTACTGTACAGTTAACTGCCTTTTTCAGTTTGTTACATACGACTATGGCCCTTTCAAAATATGTACTTCTGCATTCAACCATTGTATTCCTTTGTGTTTCTGCCAGGTATGGTGAATCGAGAGGTACTTGAGCAGGTAGAACGAGGCTACCGCATGCCCTGCCCACAGGGCTGCCCCGAGTCCCTCCACGAGATGATGAGACATTGCTGGAAGAAGGAGCCAGATGAGAGACCGACCTTCGAATACATCCAGTCCTTCTTGGAAGACTACTTCACAGCCACAGAGCCACAGTACCAGCCAGGGGACAACCTCTAGTGTGGGAGATTTAGGGGCGAGAACTGTGGCATCACACAGAGGTACATCAGTGGAGATCAGTGCTCGGGATGACAAAGAACTTCAACAAAATGGGAGAAGCCTTGATGAGGCGGCGGAGTAAAGAGGTTATAATGTTATAAACTGGTCCACAACCACAGTGGTATATCTGCAAGTGCAAGAGGAAAATGTTTTCTGATGTAGAGGTTTGTCCCTTGTGTACCCGGGGGACCAAGTGTTTGGGGAAATGTGCAGATTGGTGCTGGTACGTTAAGCTCTGGGAACCCTGCTAATCAGAATAATCCGTACGGATGGGCCACAACACTGTGATCAAAAAAGAGAGGGATTTATTTTTTTCCTAATTTCAAATTCAAGGAAACTTGCAGATGCTTTTTTTTTTTTTTTTTTTTTAAACAAAAAACTTTTTTAAATGAAAAATTCCCCCATCCTCCCTTTTTTTTTTTTCTCACAATTTGATATTAGAGGCAAAATCTTTTACAAGTACACAAGTTTGGTTTGAATATGTAGATTGATGCGTATGTTTTTTTTGTTTTGTTTTTGTTTTTAAGTGACCAACAACTGTGGTTGAATTGTCAAGTATGTGCTGTGACTCTGAAGCTTTGACGGAGAAGTAGAGGCGAGGTGGAGTCGATGAAAAAGGATGCAAGAATGTACTGAGGGATCCGAGCAGATGTACATATACAGTATGTGCGAAGAGATGTATTTTTAGCAGGTGTGATCAGGTGGATGAATGCATGAGGAGCGATTTGTATGATTCTTGTTAACACGGTCACTTGAATGGCAAATCACGTGGATTTATTATGCTTTTCTTTCTTTTTATTTAAACGGGGACTTGAAATCGTAAAAAAAAGAGGTATTTTGATAATATACAAAAACACTTTTCATGTTTAACATTTTATAAATGTCTTGAAATGGACTCTCAGCTGTGAAATTTTAAGTGCGATTGAGTTTGTCTGAAATTAGCATCTTGTCTTCTGTTCGGTGCACAACTCTGATTGCTGTAAAAAGACTACACAGTTTTGCCACAGATTTTGCAGCAGAAAAAAAACAGGACCAGGAAAACTGTCCAATCTCATAGCTTCCCATCATCATCATGTAAGCCATTCATGCCGCTGTAGTCTGTCCTTTTCTTCTCAGTAAAATCCCAATGACTAAAAGCGCCTTCCATGTCCTCAGTTCTGTGTCTGCTGGAGGGAAACTTTCATCCAAAGCCAACAACACAAAAAGAACCTCTTTGATTTGTGAATGCACCTATGCAAAGTCAACCAGTGATGTTCTTGTAGAATGTCAAGCTATTGTTTTCTTACTTCCCAGTTGTAGAGATGATGAATTACTCCTGGACAAAACAAACACCGTGCACACGCTACGGTCGCACCAGGGGCCTCGTTTATAAAAACGGAATAACCTTAATTTGACGTGGAAATAATCTGTTTTACTGCTGGTCATGTGTATTGCAGTTTGGGACACAAGACTATGATGAACTTTGCATGAGCTGAATGAACAACGTTGCAGCGGCGACACACTCCAGAGCAGCGTGCTTGTCTTCATTTGCCAACCCACTGATGTTGTTGCCAGGCATCTATCTCTTCTACCATCGCATGATCTAGTCTTCCAGAAACATTGATTTTGTGTTTTGGTTCATGGCTATTCTGGACTGAAACCCTAAGTTTTGCTGGCATTATATAAGGAGAGATTTCAAAGCAGGTACGGTCATTTTAAAGGTCGTCTTTTGTAAGAAAGTTGATTTTTAAGGGAACGCTTTGAGATGGCGACCTCCTGGACCTCTAATCCCAAAGCGTCAGTATTTAAAGAGGTTGGGAATGAGACTCAAAAATCAGCTTTTTTTATCAAGTAGACCTTGTAAGTTTGATCTAGATTTATAGATCACTTGACTGGGTTACAAATGGGATTCTTGGACCCTGGCTTCAGCAAGGTCTTTTATACTCAGCAGCTCTGATGAGTGGGACCGTCAGAATTTATCTGAAGACCACGTCCGAGTGTAAATCTTAAGAACATTTTTATAAATGAGGCCCCCAAGGTTTTAGTGCTGTTAGTCCAATAACAAGTTCTTAGAGGTACTTCCAACTGTCTGTCCAGCGGTATGCAATGGGAGGTATGGAAAGATGTGAAAGCATCTTCTTATTCATTAAGCTTCAGGATCGGACAAAGATGTGAACATTGTTTATCTATCTCTGTGTGTTTGTCCCTCATGAGAACCCTAACGTGATTGTTCTTGAGCTAGAGGGGAGATGATAATGAAATTACTGAGAATGGTAACTAATATGGTTTTGTACAGAGAAAATAAAAGTTTTACTCAAACGTTTCCTTTCACTCTGGTCCTTGACGAAAGACGCTGACGCTTGTTCAGATTCAGAGTTGCCATCGAACGGGGACGACTAGTGAAACATCCACACATCGTGTAAGGTTCCTCTAATAAGATGAGTCTGAGAATCTTTTTTCTTAAGCTTCTTAAGGGGGCCGAGACTCAGAACATCAGAGTATTCCAATGCTCTGATCAGGACAAACGAAGCTCCCCTTGCCTCCATTGTATTTGGTGAGAGAATCACTGGAAAAATTCTACTTCAAGGACAAGTTTAAAATGTGATGAGCACAAAACACAAATGGAACAAAAATTGTCTACATATAGTGTCCTATATCTTTTGAGTCTTATATTAAGTGAAATGAGACATCGCAACCACAAACACCGACAACACATACTTGAAGATTTTTAGTTTTTGCAGCAAATGAAGCCACACTCTATTTTGTGTTCTATTTGTTTTTTATTATTTACACCAGCTGACAACAGGTGAGGTATGAGGTACATTTTCTTTATATATTCAATAAATAGCAGTGATTGACATGGTTCAACTCAAGTATATTTACATTTTCAACAAGGTTTGGCTACAACACACAAACACAATCTAGTTCTGTCCATAAAGAAAGCGCTGATGGAGGCTCAGGAAAGGAGGCTGTGGTTTTACTCCTCCTCATACCTGTGAAGAAAGAGAATGTGGTTATGTGAGAACGTTTAAAAGTAGTATAACCGTGAAATATTAGAATAAAACGTTCAGAAGACAATATCTAAAAACATTTTCTTCTTTTGTGCGTTTGATTTTTTTAAAGAAATCAAAAGTAGCAGGACAGAAGAGATCAGAGACAGATATCGGATGAAGGCTGTTCTTAGTGAAATCCAGCTCTACGATGCGACCGGTGCACGACACGTGTCTCTCTCACCTGACCATCTCCTTGAACTTGTTCAGGGCCTCCTGGGTCACATACTGGATGAAGGCCGGGTCCTGCAGCTCCAGCTCCCCGGGGACAGAGAGGATGAGGGGGGGAGAGTTCAGGATGTTCACCTCCACCTTGGTCTCAGTGACAGACAGATTGTGTTCATCGTGGCTCTGTGGTGCCACCTGAAGGGTCAAAGAAGACATTATGTTTGACTCCAACTGTTGATACATTTTCATTATCATCTCAAATATGTCAAAGATATATTTCTCTCCAGTTGGTGTATGTTTATCTTAAATTTAAGGATTTTTATGTATATTAGTTTGAAACTTGTGAAGGTTCATACAAGGACCAGTTCACAATTTTTTCAATGGTCCTGTGCCAATATATACCCCAAAACAGGTTTTCTTTGCTGCATTATTTCCGTCTTGTCGTATAAGATCACTTTCTAGTTAAATAAAAAATGACATTTAGTTTTCTGAAGTTAATATGAGAAGTTTTACTACAGTTTTCCAAAATGTGTTCTTTTAGGAGAAAATGTCCTTTTTGTGGTAGTCCGTTGATCTCTGTACTAAAGAGAGAGTAACTATGGAAGGTTTCCTCTTGACTTGTCTTAAGCCAAATATTAAAGGGTAAGTCCACCATTTTAAACATTAAAGTGTGGTAACAGATCTATGAGTAGTATAATAATAAGCTGAATAAACTGAATGTAATCTGATACTCCAGAGATGTCACTCATTGGCCAAGTGACCCAAAACACGGTGGCTGCATTACCCACAATGCATTTTAAACTTACCCTTTAACTGCAAGAGAAACTTTGGTAGCTATATATTTTTTCGCAGAACAAAAGCTGTTGAATCATTTACACGTAAAGCTTTATATGAACCGACCTTCTAATTGTTCAGTGTGCACAGGAGGAATGATTACAGCACCAAACAATCTGTTTCGATGCTCATATGGATGTGTGAGTATTGTTAATTGGCGTCGCTTTCTCTTTTCATTCCAATCCTTCACTGTGTCTCACCTTTGTGATGCGGAAGATGTTCTCAAGGGCGCTGCTGTTGCTCATGGCCTGGCCCACCCAGCTGAATTCAGCCGCCATGTTGCTCAGCCAGTTGACGGTTTCATCGGTGTGGCGCTGGACAATAGACAAGATCTCGTCGTACTGCTCTTTGGACACATCCAGCAGCTGGGATACCTCGTCCAGCTCCACGTGCAGATCTCGGACACTGGGGCACTCTGGAGGGACAGGAGGAGGCGCGGTCAGATGTGTGTAAAGATGGAGTTAACACAAGCTGTGAGCGTGCTGGTGCTTCACCTGTGAGCAGGGTTCCCTGGCAGGCCTCACACTGGCTCTGGAGCTGCCAGCACTCTGAGGTCTGCTTGCGAAGTTCTCGGCACAACTTCCTGTTCTGCAGGAAACGGGGCAAAGTTTCCCTCACTACACCAAACAGAAACATGTTCAACAGTTAGATCAGTGTATTTTATTTGGTAGTATTGCTTCAAGATGTTAATTGCTATTGTATTGCTACCTTTCTTCTTCTCTTCCTCCACTGTCTCATGGATGTCATCAAACACCTGGGTCACCACTGCTCCAAACTCGTCCAACACGCTCTTGCCAAAGTCAAAGAAGGAGTCCAGCACCTCCTCCAACCCCACACCCTGCAGGAAGCCCGAGTCTCGGCTGGGGTTGTAGGGATCGGTGGTGCTCTCCTCCGTCACAACGTCGGTGTTGTTCAGGAAGGCTTTCCGGAGGGCTTTGTCGAGCCTGGTGCTTATCCTGGAGACCAGGGTGACGCTGCGCTCCACCAGTGCGCCCACCTTGTTCGCCAGGCGGTTGAAGGAATCCTCGATGCGTGCAACCTCAGTGTCGGGGCTGTCGGGGCTCTGGTTCACCAGGATGTCCCCTGCCTCGATGGAAGGCTCCCGGGAGCCAAAGCGCCTAGACACTCTGCGGAACAAGTTCTCCACCTACAGTATGAAAAGTGATGGAGGCTGTGGTTACTAAGCAAGAGCATGCAAGATCCTTCGAAATACAATCATATAAAGTTCTACCTCTTCAGACGTTTAAATATTAATGAGACATTGCTTCACATTAAGGGGCCACAAACTACTAAAACGTAGAGACCCACTGGTTTGAAGGAAAATCCATTAGTGTGAAAGAAAACGTGCGATTACTTAACTTATGCTTCACTAATGCATGACTCATGAGGATTTAATGCAAGATGTGCCATTACATCCTGTTGCTCACCATCAACAAACAATAAAGTCATTTTGACTTAATGCGACTATTTCATACTTAACAGATCATCGGCTGAGGAATGTTAATGCCGACATGGGTCAAGTTAGACCCATGTCGGCAGTCTATTTATGTACAGTAAATGTGATTATTATGTAAATGTTAAAACTATTATCGTGTATATATAACTATTTCATACTGTTTTACTTTGTCTATATGTGGCGGACCCTGCCACTTTTCTGGCTTCAAACAGTGTTCTGGGGACCTTATTTTTTCTTTTTTCTTTTGTGTATTACTGAATATTTGTTACTCATTACTATTGTTAATTCTCCACAACTACTTAGCGCCCCTTTGATGCATTTCCATTAACCTCTGCTGATTGTACTATTTTACATGTCCATGTCGTTTCTGTCTAACTTGATACGTCACTGAATTGAAGTGAGTTGTTGCAGCACTAATTTCCAACTAGTTTATGGCTCACATCCGCTAAAAACTGCTGGAATTCAAAGGAAATTCAGATATGATGTTTTGTACCTTCCACTTACTGACCAAATGTTACCGAACTCATCACAGAGTCATAGTAACCAGATCAAATGATGATCTGACATGTTGTTATATGTGTCTGACTGGATAAACAAGAGAACATGAAGCTAACTGAGCCCAAAGAAGGTTTCATCTGGCATTGGTACAATTTGTTATTTTTGTCATTGCTGCTCCGAGACTTTGGAGGTCAGAATCCAGAAGAATCCAGAGATTGGCGCTTCAGTTTTTATACCTTGGCGTGGAAAGTGGCAAATCCCCTGCGGCAAGTGGAGGTGTAGAAGGTCTTGCATGCGTCCTCCAGACAGGGCCTGCAGTCCTCCCAATCAGACTGCAGGGAGTCTTTACACTGCTCCTCTGCCTCCTCCAGCTTCTCTGTCACCTCCTTCGCCAGTTCGGCCGCCCCCTGGTGGCAGAAGAGGGACACATTTATCATTTGGCTGCTCTTTGTCCTGTTCTCTCTTCCAGGGACTGTTTGTGATGGTCTTGTCTCACCTTCTTCTTGTCACTGCTGCGTTGGAGGGACTTCATGAGGTGTTCGTGCTTCTGCTCGTTCCTCCACATCACCTCCTTCATCTGCTTCACCCCGTACAGAGCTCTCCTCACCTCCTCGTCCACCAGTTTCTCGCCATTCTCAGACAACTCTGAGAGAGAGAGAGTGAGAAGGAGAGAACAAACCTGGCTGGGTGAGATGTTTTACAAACACTTCGATTAACACAGTTTTCACAGTCGAAACGGGAAATGTAGCCAACGATATCGACTCAAAAGCACTGCAATGTGATTCACGTGGCAATGAGAGAAATGAACTACATTAAGAATATGTATAACTAACTAAATGAAACAATCAACAGCTGTATAAAGTCTTTAAGATTAGTGACTGTATGACACTTTATTTAGTGTATATATCAGAAGACACAGATGTTTGCCAGGTGTTGATACTGATTGCACTTTAGACACATTTGCCTGCTAAATTTGAACCAACTACAGGTACAGAACAAAATGCTGACTCACGTTTCAGGGTGTCCTCTGGGATCTCTGTGGTCTGGTCCTCAGTGGCAGAGTGAAGGACCCCCAGTGTCACCACCAGGACGGCCAAACCGAGCAGGAGCTTCATTGTGAGGCTCAGTGTGTGTCTTGGAAGGCCAAACTCAGTCTGAGAGGAAGTGACAGGTGTGGTTATGACTGCTACAGAATCTCATTTGGGTGCACACATTTTCCTTGTGATCGCACCGAAGCACCGAAACAGTACAACGTTGACGCATACACTGAATGGGTTTAAATAGGAAGACTAAAACAACAGAACAGGTGGTATCCACTCTGATCTAGAAAGCTAATAGGATTTGAGCTCGAGCATGCTCAAACATCAACAATACTGTACACAGACATAAGTAGGTCTGCCACAAGGTGGTGCTACACATCTGTCCAGCTCTGTGTTTGTCCCACATACCAGCAGCTGGACCAGGTACAGTTAGTTTTAGTTAGGAGCTGATTCAATGAAACAGTGTATGTGCAGTAATAGAAAAGATTTATAAAATCTAGATATCAATCTAGGTAATCAGAATTGTAATTTTTTTTTTCTTTTTTTAAATCCTGGCATTAAAGCTGTGTAACGCTGCACATCAACAGTTTTGAGTTCTCCCCTGCTTCTAGCCATGACTGTGCTGTTTCCATTCAGGTGCAGGACTTATGTCATATGCTGCTGTCAAAAGATAAAATGAGTCCACAGTGAGTAAAGGAAATACATAGATAAAAAAGCCAGGAAACTACTGAGAGCTCAGAGGATTAAACAAGTATCTGTGGCGTCGGGGGAGTCTGAGGTGAAGATGTCAGTGGCGGAAGAAGTATTACTTTTTATCTACACTGGAGTTATAGTGTCATAAAAAGGTGCAAAGCTTATATCTCTATTTCTGTTTATTAAGGTCAATACATTTTTAGTTGTCACATATAGTTTAATACGAAACATTGTTTTTATGTTATTTTATATTGAATTACTTATATATCTTATTTACTGTATTCTTGTCTATTTCAAGTTTTTGTGGTGTGATGGACATTTTATTTCGTAAGAACTTGGCAGTGATCTTATTGGCTTCCTGTCAAAGATGTTCACCATAACAGGCTTGGGTGTTACTGTTATAGATGCTGCCTGTGACCAAGAGGTTATACAACAACTTAAATGTGAAAAGATCAGAGAGTGCATTTAAACCGTTTACTGCGTTAAATGGTTTGCAGTCTCTGATGAGTATAATAGAATAATTTGCTTTTTGCGGCCTTGCTTACCATTTTAACATACTTCTTAAATTCTAGATATTTTGCCTCTGAAACCTGCTGAATATTGGTAAATAAAGGCATAAATGTTGAAGTTATCAGCTTCTATCTAGGAACGAGCTCTGGAAAGAAATCAGATCATCTATTGACAGTTTCTTTCATGTGTGGCTAAATCTGAGTACTATATGTTGAACTTCATATTATAGTTTGTGTTGCTTTGACTGCCAAATTAGAACCCCACAAACACTGCAGGATATTTCTCTATTCCTTTCATCCGTGTGTAGTCTGTTCCTCATTACACTGAATGATAACAGCCCGGCTTTTAAGAGGTCAGCAGTAGGGGGGGATTGTGAGAGACACCTAATAAGATACAACATGGGGCTCACCTCAGCTTGAGAACTTGTTTATGTCTGAACCATCTGCCGTGTGCGGGAGGTCAGGCACCGTCAAGCATACAAGAAACCTTGACATGCTTTCTGATATCATAACATGTGTTTACATGCTAATTTGGTAACAAGATAAAGTCACCTGCCTTCACCTAGCTGGAGCCCCCGCTCAGAGGCGTTACACAAGTTGCCGTCCATCAGGGATTTACAGTAAATGAGGATGTACTCCCTCGACTGATTTCATTATGGGTTTAAGTCGCAGGTACAGTCAGCTTATTATATCTAACTCACGATATATCTAACTGTTGTTTCAAACTGACACTAAGATTAGAGCTATATAATCTATAATTATCATAAATGTGTCATTATGAGTTAAATATGAATATAAACAGATACAAATTGATTAAAACTGATGTCGCAGTAACATAAAAATTTGTAAACAGTTCCAATAACGAGAAGTTTTCCGAAATGTGAATTTGTTAATGGAATATTCACAATCGTAACATCTTATCCCAAAATAGACATTATGATGCTAGTAAAATATAAAATTAGGATGAAGTTTAAGTTAAAATCTGAGGTAAGACAACTCCAAAATCGCCATAATAATGCTCAAAGCAACCATCAAAACAAAGACACTTACCAGGAGATGACTGGAGGTGCTTCTCCAGTGGCAGAGGTAAACAAAGTGCTCTCTGAGCGGACAGTAGCCGTGAAGTCAAGTCTATTTGTGCTCTTGCCACTCAGACTTTATCCTATTACAGTCTTTGCTTGATGTTGATGCCCCGTTAATCCGGCATTCAACACGCCTGCTTTGCATAACAGGCTGCCTAGTCATGTCGGACGCAGGCCACTGTTTACACACAGGAAAGGGTTATTCCGTTAAAGCACAGATGCCATACAGGTGTATCACACAAGGCTGTTGTCTTTCTGCACACATTTAAGATCAGACATGTAATGATGAATACAGGAAGAATCAGTTGTGCTTCAAATTAAATGGACTTTATGTCATATTGACTCTCATATGGTGGCACTTAGACACTTTTATTTTGTAGTAAAACCATTTGTTTTTACTTTAATATTTTGACAATTGAAGAAAGACTTAATGTATTTTTGTAAAATACAGTACTGATTTTAAGATGTCAAAGCAGCTGTTTACATGAGCATACATATACATATCTTTTAGTTGTAATGTTTCTAAGACACAATGATATTGAAGCTTGTTTAATTGATATTGGCATGTCTATAAGCTTCTGTGGTTCAGGCCCTGTGGGTGCACTGGATTCAATTCTTAGATGATCCTTTACTGGGAAATCCTTATTGCAACACACACACATACAGCACCACAAATTGTAACATACACAGACGTGGTGTCATCACCGTCACTTTAGATAATAGTGTTTCTGTTATTTGATTGAGGGAATTTGTTTATGAGTTGTTAAGTTAAGAAGAGGTCACGTGATCACAGAGACTGTTTTGCTGGAGCTGAGCCACGTGCTGATCACATAACCCTGCTGGTGAAAACAGCATGGTCCGGCACCAAAACACAACATATGCCGGTCTTGCTAATGACTGGTCACCACCAAGACCAGCATGTGTTGTGTTTTGGTGCCGGTTTTAGTGCTGGTCTATGCTGTTTTTTCCAGAAGGGAAGACTGCTAACTGCCACAGGGCTGCATCCTTTCTGCTTTAACTATACAACCAACTATTACGCCCCTGGCTGTATCCCTGAAATTTCTAGTGTTTCCCTGTGTTTACAGTGCCCACCGTCTGTCTAGCTCTGTTGGCCTGTTTGTGTGTGTGTGTGTGTGTGTGTGTGTGTGTGTGTGTGTGTGTGTGTGTGTGTGTGTGTGTGTGTGTGTGTGTGTGTGTGTGTATGTGTGTGTGTGTGTTCTCCTTCCTGCTCTGGTGCCAGACCGCGGTGTCAGCTGTACTGAAATCAATGAGAAATGCATGAAGAAACACACTAAACCCCGATGTATCTTTGTCATATGACTCCTGATGAGGAAATGCCTCCAGAAAATGAAAGAACACATTTCAGAGAGTAGGTCGACCACTGGTTCTTTCATTTTCTCGTGGCATTTCTTCACCTCTGAGGTACCTTGGTTCTCCTAGCTCTGATTATTGAACACACCTGTCTGCAGTCAGCTCATTGCGCCTCTCCTCGACACACCAGCCTCTCATCATCTCATCAGCCTGCAGCATCTCCTCCGGCTCTACAATCACTCACTGCCAGACGGTTGTTTCACCTACGTGGTCAAAGCCAAACTTGTTGCTAGGCCAAGCTAGTTCTCCTTGCGCTTCACATTTCTGTGGTTTTCATCTATTCTACTGTATGATAATCAAAGTGTACTTCTCTGAATTTACAATTTGCAATTATAAGCTCGTAATTGACTGCAAATTACAGTATATATTTTTTACAGTGGCACTGTAATATCTGACAACGTGACTTTACTTAAAACAACCAATTACCTCAAAATAACCCAGTCAAGTATTCTAAGGTGTTGGAACTTTTAAGCTTGTACAACTCATACTTTACATGGTAATTCTGAGGTAATGTGTTTCCTAAATTGTTCAAAGTAAAGTCAACTTTAAAAATGTACAGTGTATAAACTACCCAGGGCTATTCTTAGATCTTTAGCCGGATGTTAATCCAGAGTATTTTTGGAATAGGGAAACATTCCTCTCAGTAGGAAGCTTTTTAGCATCTCCTCTCCTGAAGGAATGTGGGGTTAAAGGGTTCCTCTGTCCCCGTCTCTTCACTGGTGCCCCATCTACCTCAAAAATGTGCCCTCTTTGCATGCTGTGACCCAGAAAATAGGGTCCTCACCGGTTAATAATCAAAACCAGCCAGCTCTTCAGCTCAGTCTGCAGCCTCGCTGTCACCTTCGACACCTGGTTCCTATAACGCTGGAGGGAGAAACGCTCTCCCCGTGTTCTCCCGCGGTTGAAATAAACATAAAATAGTTGACGGTAAAAAGGTCTGATACATTCAAGCAATCACTCACAGAATCATAAATGTAAATCATAGTAAACAATCTACAGTGAAGAATCAATGCAGGAGAAACATTTTTTTTTTCTTTTTAGAGTTTTACAGACTTCAGTGTGCAGCAGCAGGTCCTTACAACCGGCTCTCGATGTGGGCCTGTGCTAAGTTTTGTGGTACGGATCAAAGCCTGAGCTGAAGAGATAAACAGGCGCAGGGGATAAACTGCTTCACAGAGACCTGAAGTAATGGATGAAACAGTTAAGGGCTGGGAACCAACAGGGCCTGAGAGCTGTGTTGACTTTTGTCTATGAGGGAACAAGATTGGTGTTAATGATGTCTTAGTGTAGCTCCTCCAAGACTAAAAAGCTTAAAGGGGAGCGTATTTCCCTCCGTCTAAAGTACAGTGATGATCACGCAACAATTGGAAACTCTACTCAACTCCATAGCTAACTAACAGCAGATGCTAAGAACAAAAACTGGACACCTGAGACTTCATGCTATAGTCGCCTGGAGGAACACGCAAAATTTCAATCCGTATGATTTAAAGCTGCTTTAATCAGAAATGTACAGGCTTTACGGAGATTTATAGCATCTTACAGCTCATTGTTTTGGTTTTTACGACTCAGCTTTGCAGCCGTAGCAGGCAACTGTTTTCGACTGAACAAGCTCTGATAAACCCTCTGTACGCTACCTGCTCAGCACTTAACGGCAGAGACGGACAAGTTAAGTGATTGTCAGCCTGATATTTTCTTCAGGAGCAGACAGAGACCAAATAAACACATAAAAGATGGTGAATATTGGACTATGTTACTCCAAATGAATAATAATTCTGGAGCTTGATGTGTAAATAGGCAATTGTCATATCAATTTGTCCAGCTTGTTGCTCCCTCCAAGTAATTATTTAAGAAATCTGAGTCTGATGTGCAGGATAAGAGTTTCTAAAGTTTAGGATTTATTGTAAAAGTAAGATTCCTTGTATTAAAATCAGTTATTGGTGATCTAAATACTGTGAAAGTATCAAAACGGCCAATCCATGAGAAAACACACACAGCCTGTACTCACAAACAGTACCGTCAACATATGACATCCCTATGGTTGTGATGTCACAACTACACAGTCACCACCCTCAGCCACTTCCCAAGCATAGCCGTTATTTTGCAAAACCATCGGCAGAGGTGCTGAAGAAACATGGCGGACAGACACAGCAGTGGAGGCACAATCTTGTTCATTGTTATGGCCTGGTTCGAAAAAAATGTATCCACGGTTTTACAGCCACTTCTTTCACAATGTAAGCTTATGGGAAAAAGTGTTTTTTGGCCACAGTGCATCAGGTGACACTGTAATCACACGGTTTGGCCACTATGAAAGTTGTCTTCAAAGCCTGGTGCCCTTCCTGGGGGCTTGGCAGTGTCTGTATGGAACTGTGAGAGCTGACCAATCAGAGCAGACGTGGCTTTTTCAGGAGGCGGCCGAGCTGAATAGAGGTGCTGCAGCAGTGGATAGCACAAGAAAAAGAACATTGAAGCATGCAAACATTTTTTAGTAGACACCTGAAATAAAAATATGAACCTGAAAATGAGTTTGATACGGGAGCTTTAAGCATGTTTCGGTGACTGTATATTTGTAAACTGAATTAGACAAATGACAGTATAAAAGCAGCCCACCTTTGGCATCACATATACTGATGTAAAAAAAAAATCTGCAGTATGTCGTTGTAAAGGGAACATTGGAACAATACACTACTCAAAGTGAGTAACATGGATGCTTTTATTTTGACATCCACAGCCCCACATGTTGCTCTGTGTTCATCTGTAAGTGATGTCTGTTCATCATTCATGCAATGCAATATAAAGAAGCTTATTCAGCGTAATTGTGGGCAGTATGTAACACACACACACACACACACACACACAGGGCAGGGGTGCAGGCGGTGCGCACAGATGTGGGAACACGTGGTTTCTGCAGGCAGCCCTACGGGCGCACCACTTCCTCTCACGTTTGGATTCCTGCACTTTTTGTGTGTGTGTGAGAGTGTCTCCGGTTACTGCTGCGGGTACCACAGAGAGCTGAGCTGGACCGGGATACATCCTCACCTCTGCATCTCTCAGAACTACCAGACAAAATAACCAGTTTAGTTCTCTCGCTCTTGCAGCAACAAAGTTCAGTTCAGTTTTTTATTTCTTGTTCTGCTGCAGCGTCTGAGGGACGACCCTGAAGTTACCTGCGCTGTAGGAGATCCTCCCAGGAGCGAAGAGTCACGGATGGAGCTCCGACTGTGTTAGCTGCCACTACTCCACACAAAGATAACAGTGGATATTGGGGGGGAAAGTCGCACATCCGAGGTGCCGTGCGCTCGCAGGGGAGCTTTCGGGCGCATTGCCACTGCGATGCTGTGGATGTAACTTCAAACAGCAGCTTCTTCACAACGGTACAGTCCTGTGAGCCACAATGAAAGGTAGGCTCATTAAGAGGAGAAACATCGCCGCTGATCATTTGATCTACCTCCTGCACGCACAGCACCCCTCTCACTCCTTCTTTGTCACTTTTTCTGCCTCTTTCCCCCCTCTCGCAGCCTGGGACGCGAGGAATGCGTGGGCTACAACTCGCGTCTGACATCTGGTTTCAATTAAGGGACTCAGTTTGGGAATCTTTTGCATCTGGTCGCCGCTGCACTTCAAACACTAACCTACACCAACAGAAATATGCGCAACAGGGCCAAAAAACAAACAAAAAACCACCACATGAATGCTTGCTGCACCAAGAGAGCACATTTTGAGTCAGTTTGTCCTTAAATATGAAATTATTTGTGCTTCTTTGAATTTTTTTGTTGTTCCTGCGGCGGTGGTTCAACAAGTTTGCTTTGGCTTCAAGAAAAACCAAAAGCACAGAAGGGAAACACTGAGTCAGGCTCGAGTGCCGTACATGAACAGCTTTATTGTGGCAGGCTGTAACCCCCGATGCCTGGCCGCCTGTCACCACATTACATAAAATAAAAGAGGGCAAGAAGTGCAGGAGTCACGGTGGTCAGCGGGCAACGACTCATACTTTTAAATAAAGGATCGGGCAAAGTAAACAAATAAACACGAGTCTCCTGTGGTGAAATTAAAAAAACGTGCGTGTCATCCATCCTCACCCACTTACAGAAACACTTGATGGGTCAGCAGCCTCTTGTTACACTGTGTAAACACTACATGGCTCCCGCCACCTTGTGGCCCATCTGAGAACACCGACACAGAGCTGTGCATTGTGGGCTTGAACATAAACAGCCTCCTGCTCTCACAGTGACTCTGTGATGTGGACTGGCATGTCGGCCACTTCCTGTGACTACTGTGAAATGATAGTGAGAGGCGAGGAGACATGAAGACCATCATGTTGTTGTCTTTGGAGGAATTTCGGGAATGCTGTTGTTTGTTTTTTTTGTCCAGTGTGATTTATTTAATGTTTTCCTTTGAAGACGTTGGCAGCACCGTGGACGCCTCATGTTCAGACTCACAAATAAAAGAGAATACGATGCATAAATACAAAAAGAAATGTCTTGAGCTTGAATGTTACTTCTATATCACAAAATCCAAAGTGACACGTTTTTTTTTTTTTCTGGAACTTAAAGGATAAGTTCGCTCACTTGTGAAGATTTAGTCACATGCTGATGGAAAGTCCTAAGAAGTTTTGTACTGTACACATTTCTGGAGATTGAGGTAGATATGGACTTGTTTTAAAATATGAAAAAGCAACCAGAAAAAACACGAAAGGCTCCAAACAGCTCATCTACGGAAGCCCTCAGATCCCAAAATGATTTGATATGACTGTATTTACACCGTGGACACATGGTTGTGCCCATGTACCTGAGGGGTACAGGCTAATGCTCTCAGCTCAGTAGCTACAGGGAGCATTTTGGCTAAAAACAGGCATACATTCCATCTTTTCTCTGGGCTTGGATTATGTCAGACAAGCTGTGTGGGACCATTTTTTTGTTGTTTTTATGGGTTGTTCTTTACTTTTTATTGCATGTCCCCATCTACCTCAGCAGAAGAACACTACAGTGCTGTTGTGCTGTGAATGTTTTGTAGACTACAAAATGCCACTTGCTTGTCCATCAGCATCAGGGTGAGAAGATCATGACTGAATTTTCATTTTTGTATCGCTTTGTCCTTTTATCAGCTCATCCATAAAGACCACTGAGTTTTTCAAACTGTAGAAAAAGCAAAGCATAAATCATGGGCTTCTTGTCTGATTTTGATGGTGAACAAAAAGCCATTACAAAGACATGTAAAAACATGTAACATGTTGCAGGAAAACAAAATCGTCATTGGCAGTTTTCATCAAAATATCGTGATCTGTCATCAGTCCCAGAGAGCACTTATTTAGTCAATTGCAGGCCAACAGTTGTCGTTGTCCTCACTGCAGCGGCCCCAGGTTTGAGTCCCAGCCTGGGGCCCTTCGCTGTGTGTCACTCCCCCTCTCTCTTTCAACCTTTCATGTCTTCAGCTATCCTGTCAATAAAGCCAAAAGGCCAAAAAATAGCATTATCTAGATTCGAGGCTGCAGACTGTAACAGCCTCCACTTCGATGGCTGCTAAAAAAACAAGGTCCTCTCTGGAGCCAGTGTTTGTCCATTGTGGGCTACTGTAGAAACATGGCTTACTCTGTGGAAGAGGGCCCGCTCCCTCGCATTTCTTAGTTTCAGATGATTTTACACTCCTGGAAACACAATTTTATTTCAAAATCCCCCTCAGTCCTACGCCCTGACCTTCAAAAATGAGCTAGATTCTGAGTGTTTTGGGATTTCTAGTCACCAGTTATAACAATTGTTTTAATGCCTATAGAGAGGCAGGTACTAACTATATTTTGAAACTGAGTCATTAAAATGCAGTTTTTCTAAGATTAACATGTAATTTAATCTGAAAACAGTTCACTTTTCAACCAAATCCAGCCCTGTTTTAGACCGGATGCCCTCTCATCGTTTGACCTCCAGCATAAGATCAGCACCCACTGGGGTCTGTTCATCTCATGTTGAGTGATCCCTCTACAGTATTACTGCAGGCCCCGTCCAGAAATATTCATCCCAACATCAGAATAACAAGGAGTTTGACTCATCCGTCTACTTTCAAATCCACTCAGTTTTCAAACCCTTTGTGTAAAATGTGATGAACTCCTTTTCCCCAAATGGCTCCTTTGAAGCCAGGCACACTTACGGTAAAAACACCATTGTGATGGGACACAATAATGTTGCTTGGAAACACAAACAGGAAACAGGGTATCGGGGGTATTTGAAAGGCAAACTCTTCAAGTAAGATGTGGTTTTTAGATTTTTGGATCATTCTTGTCACCTCTTAGCTCAACCTGCTCTCTGTCATGACTGTTTCAATGCCCAAAACAGTAATTTATGAGCACTCACAGACAATTCAGTTCTGGAAGAGGCATGCAATACTCCATGAAAAACACAATCTGCTTTCTTCATTCACCTGTTCACACTGTAATTAGCTTTTCTATGCCACACCTCCCTGGTTTTGGCATCATAGAAGAAGAGGTTCTCTGTTTTTCTAAAGGTCTCCAGGACGTGTGGTGTTTCTTTATTTTTACTGGCCATTGCTGATGACACAGGGGAAAAAAAAAGCTTTGAAGTTGGCAAAGTACTTTCCCACAGGCATGAGAGGAGCTTGAAAGGAGACGACACTCAGGGACTGTCGGGCCATGGGAGAGGCAGCCATCCCACCGAGTGAAGGAAAAAGAAGAGTTTACTTAAAGGGCTGAGCGAGTCTGAGTGAGACGGGGTGTATGTTTTGTTTGATATGAAATGCTGCGCAAGAAAATGGCTTCAGTTGACTGTGAAACCGGGACGAAACAAGTCCTGCATCGTGGACGCAAGCCTTGAAAAACCAAAAGGATTGAAAAGTCAATTCCTGCCTCTTGGACAGCAGTTCACGTTCTTCATCGGCAGGATAGTTTGCTGATTTTGCCAAAAATTAAGAAAATTCTATCCGCTGATGAGGACTGAGAGCTCAGATTTCTTTTTTCCTAAGAATTTAATTTATTTAGATGCTCACATTCTTTAATGAATTAGTGCCCCGGTCTCTACTTTCGTGGCTCTTTGTGTTTCATTTAACATTTACTTATGCCTTCTTCTGTGTTCTTCCTCCAGACGACTTTGCCGACGAGGAGGAGGTGCAGTCCTTCGGTTACAAGAGATTTGGTGAGTATCAAGTGAGCTCTTCACTTCCAGCTGTGAACTTAAAGGACCACCTTCACTGGTTCACGCCTCCCGTTACACCTCAATGATGTCAAAAATCTCCAAATAATTCCTTAAATACAGCATTTTGCTTGGCAGTGACCCATGGACAATAATCCACAAGGTTAAAAGGCCACATTTCATTTCCCAGAAACCAACTTATTTTTGGCGGCTGCTTTCATTTTCATTTCTGCTGTAACAGCAGCGGGGCACAGTGGAAAGAGTAACCGCAGCATCCTGGGTGTTCCTGACCACCTGAATGACTTTGCAACCTTATCAGCATCTCGGTGTACTTTTGTTTTTCACTGGGCGCAAAACTGCACATACTAACTTGGTCAGAAACCAAAAATATCACTCTCCGCTGATTTCCTCCTGTGTGTCAGCTCCTCAGATCCAACCATTCCAGACAGGTTCATAATCTCACCCGCTCATCAGGCAATAAAAATTACACCCTTTGGCCAGATGTTGATAACTCCCCAGCTGTGTGCAGCACGTTCAAATATGTTATATTAACACATTCCTCGAGTCTTCTGACACGAGCCACAGCCATTTCCTCCAAGAGGGATTTTCGCAAAATGTGCAAAACCCACTTCTGAAAAACGAATACAAGGTTTTTTGCCTGTGTCTGAAATGTCTGTTAGGGTTCAACAGCAGCAGCAGCAGTTATTAAAGAAAAAGATAATTTTCCATTTATTATGATTGATTATAGTACTTAAAGTGCAGCCTCCATTAGCCAATCATCCAATTTCTGTAGCCGAATGATGCTCTTCAGTGTGCCCAAGTTTCCTGAAGCTTGGTCCTTTTCCATACACAGATTCTGGGTCTGAAAAATGAGACTGCGGAAGGGCCCTTAACCTGCATTCTTTCTAATAGCCAAAAGGGGGTGACATCTCTGGTTGCAAAAAAGAAGTCCAATCTTCTGTATGTAAGCTTATGAGAAAATGACCGGAATTCATTTCCCACTACTATGTTTATAGTCTGGGACACAGCAGGGTGTTCATTTAGTAAATTATTGTCCCATTTAGAGTGAAATAGATGATAAAGTCGCCTCAACCGCATGTCCTCATATCAGTGAGATCCAATCAGCTCCACCTGCTCTTTCAAATCTAATGGCTCCAACAAACAAAGATGCTGATCACCATAATGCCAAACTAGAGTATTTAAAAAATTGCCGCCCACAAAACAATAGAGGACATAACAGTGACTCTGTCTACTATTTTCTATCTGCACAGGTCTTAATATGGCATAAATGCAGGCTAGGCCGGTTACACTTGAACCATCAAAGATAGAACAAGATGTTCTGTAATTTCTGAAGGGATGTGAAAATAAAAAGAACCCTTTGTCTGGATTTACCTCGAGCTTTAGAGTTTAATTCTGTATCAATTTATTGGTCTACGAGAAACTCAGCGACACATGAAGCCAAAAAAGCTCCACTTCCTGGGTGTTGAAGTGCCGGGCCCATCGAGTGAAACACTCGAAACTTAAACTGATTTAGCCGGCTAACTTCCGGTTTAGCGACCGACTTCCCTGAATAGAGATATAAAGATTTGATCATGCAGCTTCTCTCAACTTTCAAAATGTTATTGGACCAAATGGCTCAAATTTTGATAGTGAAAAAAGTAATCCCCTGCTTTTTTTCTTTCACAATGTAAGCTTATGGGAAAAAGTATTTTTGGAATACAGTGAATCAGTGACGTCATTACACGGTTTGGCCACTACGAAAGTTGGCTTCAAACCCTGGCACTCGTGCTGGGGGCTTGGTCACATGCAGCCCCTAATGTCATAAAAATCACAAATACCTTGTCTTTATGTGTCTGTTTTATACGCCTGCCAATCTACGCTGACCATTTGCTTTAATTCAATGACTGCCACAGCTCCTAGACACTATTATTTGCTACTCGCAGCTATATAATTTCTCTCTTTGACCGCGTAGCTGTGAGGAACCATAACCTCAGTGTGATGTATGAGTGTCTCCTGATGACTTTCTCCCGCTTCTGTCCCAGAACACAGATCAAGTTTCAACACTGTGGGTTGAAATGGTCACAGTGGTCCCTCTGGTTTAAGAGGTGTTTTAGAGTATGTGTGTCATCCGAGCACTCAGCAGCCGTGTGTCAGGAAGTTTGGGTGCAGAGGGAGTCCACATTGTTTGTTGCCACGATCAATTTACACATGTGCACACGTCTTACTGCCTAATCCCTGAATGTATGTGTGTGTTTATTCAAATGACTTTACAAGAAGAGGAGAATTTGGATTTTCTGGCTTCCAAACCAAACTTTTGTGCAAGAAGATATGTGATGAAGACAAGATTTACAGACTACATTATTTATTCTTTGCATCTGTACCTCCTGCTCAACTACTTGAACTGTAGCCCTTGAGCAGCTGTGTGGGACCAAGGGTCAAAGGAAGTTGACACGTCAAAACTTTTCAAAATGTCAATGAAACTTCTCAAATAACACAGCAAGAACATCATGTAACTGGCAATACAGATGGTTAACAAATAAAAGAAAAACCCAAGGTCTTAGTAAGGTTTTGGGACGGTTGAGAGTTCCTTGGCAGATATTCGTCATGTCTCCTGCAGAGATAAAAAAAAAAATTCATCCAGAAAATATTTCCTCCTTGGTGTTCTGATGATGGTAGAGAGGAGCACGTTGCTTCACCGTCTTCCATAGTTTAGTAGTGGGGTGGGTTGAGATCTGGTAACTGTGAAGGCATATTTGAACTACTTATGGTTTGTGGGTTAAGTGTGGAGCAAGAAGCAGGAGGTGATTAGCTCAGCTTAGCATAAAAATGACAAAAAAACGATTGGTGCGACAACAGTGAACCCATCTGTCCGGCACATCTATGCAACGTCTCCAGTCACTACGTCAGGTTGTTGTAGGGTGTGTTGGTAAATAGTCTGAATGCAACTCGCAACAGGAATATTCAGCACTGTTGGAATATACCGTTATTGAGAGCCCTAAACGCTCGGAGCACCAGAGCACACTCACTCTCCTGACTGAGGAGATGAAGCAGCTAAGCGCTAACAGCAGTCAGTGTTTCATGAACAGTTGAATTGTCAGTGCTAGCTAAATGTAGCAACTGTGTACTGATGGTTGAATTATCCAAAAATAATTCCACACATGTGCTTGGATATAAATCAAACAGGGGAGTTTTTTTCGGTCGAGGTTGCTGTTGAAATGTTAACATTATTTAGCTAACAATACATATTTGGCTAATTTGTTTGTGTTGCGTTGTACTTTATGGATAAAATGGTCAAACCATTGGGTAAATGTGGTGTCATTGGCTAACTGTTAGCGCACGCTACAAATTAATCTTTGAACAGACATCTTTTTTTAGTGTCGAGTGGATTTAGTTATACACCGTACCTCACATTAACCCTTGTTTGTACATTCCTGTTTCTGTAGCTATTCAATGCTAAGCTAGGCTATTCACCTCCTGGCTCCACTTCCAAATTTAAAAGCACACTCGCAAACGTGGTATCAATCTTCTCGCCTCACTCTTGGCGAACAATGGAGTAAATAATGTAGTATTTTTTTCACAACGTTTAACTGTTCCTGTCATTTTTCATCTTTGCAGAGCCTCCACACATACTTGGACGTGAAATATGTTGCCCTGCTCCTTGCGGTGAGAAATTAGGTCCTTGACTCATTCTGACATCTGCTTTCCACAAGAGGTCTATTATCCGCAGAGAGTGTGTCCAAACCTGAGAAGTTGCTGAGCCACTTCCTGCGTCCATACTGGAATTTTATTCAGCGCAGACCTATATACTTGGAGAGAGAGAGAAAGAGAGAGAGAGAGAGAGAGGTGGAGAGGGAGTAGTGGCTGTGGGCCTTCAGGGTCCATGCTCTGGCTGTGCTGTGTCAGCAATGTGCCAAGGAGAGAGAGAGAGGGAAGAGGAAGGTGGAAAAAGAGAGAAATACAACCTCAAGTAGAGATAATTGCACAAAATATAATTATTTCCATATTTTACAACCGCTTTCTTTATCGCAGTGTTCCTCAGCACTCTGTTGTTGTTCCTGCTTTTATTAATAAGCATTATTTTTTATTCCAGTTCAAGGGGGAAACATTTGTCAACAGTTTTATTTTCAGCTGAGGAGTCGCATTCCTTGCCCAACTTATTTTTGGGAGCAGAACAGCAAGTGGTTTTAATTTACGGTGACTTTATTACCAGAGAAGAATGTTTTCAGAATGCCTGTTACTTACAACCCCCTCCAGGGCATGCATGCATGCAGTTAGTGTTCTGTCGTCCTGATGAAAGATTACTCGCTCATGTTTTCAATAAAGAGCAGAGTGAGTCGGCGGGGGAGAGAGGGAGAGAACATTAAAGGTTCACGAAGAAGGAGAAAAGAGTTTACAACAGGGTAACAAAAGGAGAGACGAAGACAGATAAAATAACACAGAGCTCTGCTGGCTTGACTTGTTGATCTTATCCCCGACCTGCAAAGTCTGCAGGAACGGGCTGTAACTGGTCAAAAGGACGGTGGGCCAATCCTGGATTGACCAATGACAGGCAGACGAGAATGCATCCCAGACACGGCACAAATCACTGCGTCCCGGCGGGGGCCGGTGTGAAGCATGCCATGAGGATTTGTGCTGCGAGTGAGGGAGCAAACGTAGGTCAACTGCAGGTCGGGCCGAACAGATCCCTGAGAGCAGTCCTTTGTTTAACACTCAGCTTAACACAGCTGATAATGGCTCAGACTGTGATGAGAAAAAATTTAAATCTGCCGCAACAGATCTTACCAGATGTGTTCAGTGCAGGTCAGCATGTCTTCAGCTGGGATATACTGCTAAACACGAGACTGACCAAAACAAATATACCTGGGACAAGAACGGCGCCCTGGTACTTTTTGTTCCTCAGTATTGTTCTACAGCTTTAGTTATTGTTAATACTGGAGGATTCTGTCTGGCATTGTTCATTTAACTTAACATTGGATAGCAGTGCAAGAAGTAACTAACCCTATATGTATTGAGATGGACAGTAATGGTGCATTACCACACACTCTTGTCTCTCACAAGTGTGTACATAACTTACTCACTCCCTGCCTCATCACTGGATGCTCAGTCAAGGGGGCTAAAGGATAGTAGACACGGTGGACTACATGAGTCAGAAACCTATGCATGGTTTTTCATATTCAAGTCCCGCTAGCTTGGTGAAGTTATAACACAGGGAAATTAGATGACAACCAGCTATTTTCCATTTTGTTTTTGGAATAATTTTTTGTGGTTAAGTCAAGTGGTGTGGGTAACGAGTGTGCTCTTTAGGTTCATAAGGGAATTAAAACAAGTATGACTGGTTGTGGCCAAGGTTCCACAGGCTGGAGGGCAATCCATAAAATTGAACCTTTCTCGACTTCCCCAAAAGGCAGACTAACTGAGTGCCTTTTGAAAGTTGACTCATAAAAAATGTTTTTTTTTTTCAACCCTCACCATTATGTTAGTTACCTAACCTCAGTCACACCTAACTGTATCGAATTCATGTCTTAACCGTACCTCAGTTTCTGTCTCATTTGAATTAACATCAACACAGAAAAAGTCACAGAAATCGAAGTACAAGAGGCAGCTGGGAAGGAGTGAGTTACTTTTGCAGGAAGCAGCAAGGATTCAGTGTCCAGCATTGGCGTGTGCAGATATTAAGAGAGCCAAATTGTAAATATGGACTGGCTCATGTCAAACACGAGACACTCTTCTGTAGCTGGCGTCTGATCAAAGTCCTTTTAGGCAAAATCCTGCCACTCAGCAGCCATCTTGGCAATGCCCAAACAGTTATTTTGGGCTAACAAGCCCAGGTCTCTTCCTAAATGAATGGAGAGGAAGACATAACGTCCCATTCAATGGTCACAGAGACATAAAAACTGCAACAGTTGCTCAAATCACATTTTTTTTAAACGCTGAAATGTTTGGTAGGTTTGCAGGTTATAAACTTCTACCATGCGTGCACACAAACATTTTTCTGGCTTAATCTTGTGATGCCGTCAGCTCACCCCAACGGAGCACTTAGACGAAAAATCTCACCTTTCCTGGTTATTCTGTGTATTAGCGAGATATCCTCCTTTTCTATGAGGATTCCATCTGCAGCTGCACCAAATCCATTGGAACAATATAAATCTCAACTGTGTGACAACACGATTGGCTGATATGTCTCTCAGTTTAGCTGTGATGAAGTACACGCCTGGCTTTTGGGCGACAGGAATATGTCATTCAGCCGACATTTTCTAGTGTTACTGACTCTGTTCAAGATGGATTACCACATTAACACATTCTCTTTTACTTGATGATTGGATTATGAAATATGTGACTGTAAAGCAACTTCAGTCGCAGCCTAAACTATTGCGTGGCTCCATGTGCTATCAAGCTTTGAGATCACAATGTGTTCCAGCTGCCTTGACTTCCATCTTATCTGTAACAGGCACCTATTAGATAACAAATACAGTGCAGACACTGCTGTGCAGACATTCGAGAAGGAGCTACTATTAATTTGATATTCTAACAAAAAATTATTTTAGACATCCAACATGACAGTTCTGGAGTTCGCAGTGGAGCTTCTGTCAGTAAGTGGTTTTACATACAGTAGTTGTTTAGACCAAAATCGGCCTGACCACCTCATCAAACTTCCTCACACCACTCCGAGCAAAGTGTCCCCCAAGGGATCCATCAGCCAGCGTTAACGACGTGCCTGCGACCAACTGTCATCCGATAGGGTGTCTTCTTTCCACATAATGGATGTTTGTTAAGCTCTCCTTTCACTGCAGGTTTTGGCTCAGTCGCAAGAATAACACACACAAGTATTGGAAGTGTCTGACTCCATTTTCTGTCAACAGTCTCGGACAGTCTGGATGAAGAAGTTCTACAGATGGCTTAGCATCGGTGTTAAACCCGATGGCAGTTCTTTTTGGCTCCACAGAGGGCCAACATCAACCTCCCTGCTTCCTCTCTTTTAGAAACAGCCGAAAGCTAGAATGAAAAATGTGTATTATTCTTTGTCCTGCAGTGAGTCACGGCGCTGCTCACAATCCGACTCTCAGACCTGACTGTTGCTCTGGCTGTGATTACGTTGGCCTGGAACCAGCACACCACTCAGTGTTTTTTTTGTTTTTTTTTGTTTATGCTTTAGTTCTTGTGTTTTTGGAGATACTGAAAAATGTCTGTGTGTTGTGCAAAGAAAGGCAGCCATGTAGAGTTTTTCCATTGACTCAGGTCTCAAGTGTTTCAGATGACCGTTTCACATCAGGCATGTGTTTGTGTGTTCACATCTGTACAGCTGCTGCAGAGGAAACTATCAGAACCGCTTGGTCTGCCTGAAGATACTTACGTCAACTTTTCATATTAACAGGATTGACAGCGTTGAGTAGTTTAGTTCAGTGTTGTAACGCCGTTAAGAGACAGTCACATCGAAGCTTCTCACCGTTTTTGTGGCCATTTTTCTGTCACGCTTGTCTCTGACTTCGGATGACGATGTCTCGATGGGGCTGTTTGTCATATCTTAAATTTTAAAGACAGGAAATGTCTATTGTCCCACTGAAGCAACCCCTAAACTCACGTCTGTGTTCATCTAAGATCTTTTATCTTAAGTTCCCATGACGTCAAAATCAGAACCAATTTTTTTACTCCCATATGACTTTCCCTACATGCCAGTATCACGCCCAATGATGGCAAATAAGTATTTTGTAGGTATTCTCAATGGTATTTTAGAGTTTCCTGAAAAATGATAAAATGTTGATGACTCATCCTGCACATGGAGATGTACTTATTTAATGTCAGCCGCTCCAACAGGCTAATGGTGCACTCCATTTACCTCAGATGTTGCGGCGAGTTCACCACGTTCCGTTACAACAAGTCGGGTTCTACCCAGGTTGTCCACTGATTGAAGTCGGACAGTACTGTGTGTTAGAATGAGACAGTTAAGACCAAAGTGCCAATAAACGTTATATTCTACGGCTTTCACTGCTGTTGATGTGCACAGCAGCCATCTTGGAGTTCTAGATTGGGATCGGTTAGATGCGTCTGACTTTCTGAGCCAGAAATTACAGACTGGGAACTCGGAAATTTCACCTTCCAAGTTCCAATGGAGTGCACCATAGCATCTGTGTTAACTGAGCTGTGATCACATCAACAGAACTACAACATATTCTTCCAAATGTAAATTCTGAGATATGGGTGGCAGCTCAGTGGATTTACATCCAGGCTAATTACTGTGCATTGAGAGTGCAACTGTTTTTTTTTTTTTGTTTTTTTTATAGCATTTGTACCAGGTGGCAAGGAAAATTTAAAAGTTTTAAAAAGTTTAAACTGTTTACATGACTCAGCAGCACCAGCAGCATGCTTTTTTTGTACTTTTGAAAATTGTATTATGGCATCAGTTGATTAAAAGTTGCTTTAGTAATACATTACATAACTCTCATACATGGACCACAGTGCAGCTACACAGGCCTGACCTGACTGTCAGAATCCACCTTCTCTGTGGTCAGCGTCTTTCCCCAAAAGTTAAGCCAGACTTGGCCGGACGGCTGGCTGGGTACACACTGAGTGGTTTTATTGGCTCTGCTGGGCGGTGAAGCTTGAAAGTGGTGCACAGAGATGGGATGGAGTACAGCGCAGGCTGATGATCATCAGGCTGGGTGATGATTGTTGCTGATTCAGTATCTGAAGTGCTTCGACGGTGGGCCACCCAACAAGCGTGACCACGCGAAAACCCAACTGCACAGATGGTCTGTGGCGTTAACTCTAGTGTTCAACTTGGCACCAGAGCAGCGGTTTGGGTCCTAGTAGGAGTGCGTAATGAAATATTCTTAACCAGCATGACAGAATGTGTCCCAGTATACTTGTGTTCATGTTTGTTGTGGTGAGGTAAAGATTAGGAGGAGTGGGCTGCACTGATCTCATTCTGTCTGATGTTTAGATGTTTTGTAAGACACAGATAGTTCTCTGTGAAACTTCACTGTGGGAGCCATTACAAATAAAATGGCCTTTATCCAGACAAACATGGTTATGATTACAGATTTGATTGATATCGATCATTCTTATGCAATCTACATCTCACAACATTTAGTTAGACAAAGATTTATTCTTGAGGTAGAATGAGATCAGAGCACATTTCTTCATGGAGGTTTCAGTCATAAATAGTCAAAAATACAACATCCATTGAGATCATGCTTTACTAGAACATCTTGTGGACTTTTCCCAACCCTGTAAATGACTTTTTTTTATATCTAATACGGGTTTTTTCATTGAAGTGGCTAGTGCTTCTCCCACATGGGTTCTTTTATACAGCCATGTTTCATGTGTTTCAGACTATTTCACTCACTGTGCTTTTGTGGAGAGGGGCTTTATAAGCTTAAGATTAGGTTCTTGTGCCACACATGATTTGCCATGAGAGACTGAATCCAAGATAATTTGACATTAAGGGACATTTTCAAATTGAACTGTTCTAGGAAACATATACTTATGTTTGTTGTTCTTCCTATAGAGTCTTAACTTAATCACAGTTTCTCAATTCAGGGCTCATGCCTACATACCTAGTGAGGGCAGAAAAACATATATCACACATTCTAACAAGTCAAAGACCAGAGAATAGACACTTACGTGCTGTGCCTGACATGTTGAAAGTGAGGTTCAATGACCAACCCCCTCTTCTGCCTCTCTCTGAGGTTCACATGGTCCTGGTTTACGTAAAATGACCTAATTCCGACATGCCAACACTGGAACATGAGCAGGAGGAGCCAAGGGGTCTGTAGTTCTCCACTTGGGCCAATAAAGTTAGTTTATGGCTTCCATGTTTTTCTAAATTCATGGATGTGAATGATGGCAATTTGAACTTCTTTTTTTTTTATTGTTAAATGTCCTGTATTTCAACTGGAAATATAATGTTCCAGATATGCGCACGGGGTGAAAATGTTGCAATGCAAAGTGCTGTACTAAATTAGTAGTGCATAAATATAAGAATGACCTAGACTTTAACGGGTAAAGAATCACTATTCTCAGTTTTTGCCCCTTGAGGAAGAGACTTGTGATTTTTGTGACTTGTGCACAAAAAGTGCTGTGCCTGTTCAAAACATGTTCTCTGGCAAATATTATCTGGTAATGTGAGGGCTTTACAGATCCAGTCTTGAGCCTCCCGAACTGTACAAATAATATCAAAAATGTTTGATACTGACTATTTAAAATCTTGATTTGAACCACAACAACAGATGAGAGAGGCATCTTAGAACATCTGAAAGTGCCGCCAAACAACAGCAAACATTCTAGCCCTTGAGGTTACAAGGTAACGTTAGCTAGCCTGCTGCTATTGACAGAAACTTAAAACATCGCCTACAGTTCTCGCTGAAGAATAGAAAACCCATGTTGACTGCTTCTCCCTACTCATCCAGCCCCATTTAACCTTCCGCTGTTGTTTGTTTCTCACCGCAACACGTTACTACGGCAAGGTGATTTACCACTCTTGAGGCGCCATTCTGTTTACGTCTGCTTACCCATGAGATCATATGTGAGGGATCGTGTGAGCCCCCCAGCTTCAGTTTGCAGAGCGCTGAAGCCCCCTTTGCTGCACAGAGCGGTGTTCGCTGCGTATTTAAAATGTATTAATATTGAAGGCGATGTGTGTTCAAATTGCAACAAATTCAACACTGCCCTTCAGTTGGTCCTTAGCAACAAACCTACAGATGGAGGGTTCTCATGATATGCAATTAAGACAGATTCCTTGCTTTATAGTTGGATGTTGGACCTTCTTTTGTTTTCGCTTGGATTAGCAGCCTGAACTGAGTATCTTAGGCCATGTCAAGTATGTTGAGTGGTCTAGACTATTTAAAATGGTTCTTAAAATCATTTAAAGGACAAGTGATGAGAGAAGATGTGGAGTTGAAATATATCATAAATACATAAGAGTTTATAGGCTCTTTGTGTGTTTGCGTAAGTGTTCATACTGTACTTGCGTGTACTTGCTTTTAAAAACACTCTGTTTTAATAGTGTGGATGCAGGTGCTATTCGAGTTGCATTTTACAGCTTTCCCTGGGAATATTAATTTTCTACTACATTAAAACATCCTGCCTGCCAACACCACCTCTGCCTGCCAGCTCACAGTGGACCTCCATCACATGTTGTATTCCGTAACTCAGTCAGTAATTTGTTTTTCTTCCGCTGAAACTTGTGGAAGCAGATGTGACTCCAGCCATTTATCTGCATATCTCACCGTTCCACAGTGAGACACGCGCTTAGATTACAGTCTTCAATGGAAACTGCTGACTGGAACACAAACACCTTTTTTTTTTATATCCGATCTTGCTCACCTAAGTATCCCCTATGCAGTGGCCCAGCTTTGTTTATGAGGCAGACTTGCGTGCTTATACGTCCCTCCCTTGAGATTAAGATATATGACCCATTTGTCATAGTCTGTCTACGTCTAACCTAGCACAGATGGGATGACAGAACCAGATATAATCATCTCCATGTTACTCCGCCACTGGATCCAGATCTCTATTCTAATATGCCGTCTAACTGTTTGCTCTACCAATTAGGTTCTCTTTTAGCACTCGACAGAAAAAAATACATCACCAAAAAGTTTTCCCTCAAACTTTAGCTCTGTTCCTCTGAAAGACACATTATTTTTCTCAGATCTGTTAGGGGGAACACTTCTGTTCATTACTTCCAAGTGTTTCTCTCATTGTTGCACAACTTCCATGGAACTTGCAAGTGTCCATAAGCATGCCAGAGTACCTAAGGGGCTTGCAATTGTATAAACGTTGAAGTGAAGGGAGTAATCTGTGGAATGTTTAGAGACGGCATAAAGAGCAGGTGGTGATACTCAGTAACTGGTTTTTTTTTAGAAAAGCTATCATCAAATTGTTCAAGTTCATCGAAAAACTTTTTTTTTTTCAAAAACAAAGAACATACAGTATAGTAAGGCAACTCAATCACAAGAATTAAGTGTTGTTGGTGTACATTCATGCAGACCATGGATTTATTGAAACTACAGTACTGTGCTTATGGCCTGATTAGGTTTAGGTCCAAAAATCACTTTGTTAGGGTTAGGAAAAGATCCTCATTTGCCTGTTTTTGTCACCACAAATATGGCTGAAGATGTTCCACCTTTCTGTCAAAAATAGCTTGTTTTTTCTCACAACAGGCACGGCTGGAAACTGTCCCGAGGTTTGCTTACAAATATCCACAGTCTCGATCCATGCTCGCTGGCTTGGTCGCCCTCTCGCCTCTAGCTCCACCATCCATGCCATCCCCCCTTATTAAAGTATAAACATAGTCCGTCAGCCACTCTATTTTTAATAAAGAGCAGAGTAAATGATTATTACAGCCACAGAATGAGCAAAATGCACGGGATTCCACTTAATGAAACTGTCGCATTAGATCAAATATTAGATCAGACAGAACTACAGCCTGTAATGCCTGAGGTCAGATGTATGACTGATATTCGAAACAGTTGCATGAGTCGCATGAGCTGGTTTTGTGAGACATCTCTTCCAGGCAGCTCTTTGAAAAAGCACAAAGTTTAATGTCAAAATGAAAACCATCTTTGTGGTGTAACTATTCAATTTTTTTTTATTTTTTAGCTTTCACATCAAATCTCACGAGGGAAGAATTAATCTGTGATGAGAAAAAGTTAAATGATCCAACCTACTCTCCCCAATAATTCTGTTACCTCTCCCTCAGGAAAAGGAGAAAAAATGCATAACCCACGTCTTCAAATGATCCCCTCTTAATGAATTGCGTACAGTCACAGAGTACATTTTTTCAGGCCTATATAGAGCGAGACTTGAGAGATTATAGCATACAGAAGGGGATGTTTCCCAAAGACGCCTGTCCACATTCTACTGTATACCCCAGTATGGTGTTTATGTTATGGTCGGTGGCCAAAAGCCTTCAAAGGACACTGTTCAGCTTTGTCAGCTTTAGGCAATGTGTGTGTGTGTGTGTGTGACTGTGTGTATGCGTGTGAGTATGTATGATGAAGGCAGCTCATCCTGTTCAGACATGCAGCCCTCCGTTATTTTTCTTTAAACAGCCCGACATACAGATCTCTGTCTGCAAACCACTGATCTCCTTACTCATCATGAAAAGGAAGTCGAGTACCGACTGAGAAGGCTTCTTATAAAAACACCCAAAATAGCCTACTGAAGGCAAAGTTAAAAACCGTCTGCCCTTATTCTTATAATGCTTGGCATGAAGGGATGATGTATCAAATGTTTGCATGCGTCCTTTGATTTGGCTCTGCTGTAACAAGGTCCAGATGTTCCAGGGGACTGGGGGCCCAATTTAAAGTGTCATAAACCTGTTAGCAGCGAGTGGAAAAAAAAAAAAAACGACCCAGGCATGCTAGGCTAGCTCGGCAATTCAAGGACCCTAATGTCTTAGTAATTTGTCTCAGTGGTAACTTCCCTTGTTGGTGAGTGTTTACTTGTTAACATTCCAGTTGGCGACTGTTAATGCTGGGGTAGCTATGAGGGCCAGAGGGGCACACGACGACCCCAGCGCACCTTGTTAGCTCTGAAGTCAGAAGCACGACACAGTTCCCCAACCCCGAGCTGCACTAAGCAAAAAGTACAATTGCATCAGTCTTATGGATCGCAGAAAAGAGAAGACTATCAATCAATTAGGTCACTTTATTTACTTAAAGTCAAGTGTAGAACATGGACACGTCTGTTGACTGGAAGTAACAGAACTAAACTCTGGAATGGGATACAAATTGTCTGATAAACAATGCTGAAGTAATCACTCTGTCTAGAGCCGCAGCTCCCACCTGGTCACCAGAAGGAAATGGAGGTGAAGAAAATCTGTAAATGCATTTTTTCTTTCCAGCATTAGCGATTTCAGGATGCAAATGTGGCCTGGTGGGTTTGTTCACACCATTGGTTCAGACTGAAATATCTCAACAACATTTGGTGATCCTCTGACGTCCAGTCAACACCCAATAAGATTTTACTTTTGAAGTTCTTAGAGAAATGTTTTCATGTTTTGGATGGATTGTCTGGATTCATGTCACCTCTCAGGTGAATTGTAAGAACTTTGATGACTGACTTTCCATCTAACGTCATCATCAGGTCAAAATTTCAGTTCAATACTGTGATTTAATACTTTTACCGGCCTGATTAGCAATTGTGAGCATGCTAACAAATTAGACTACGATGTGTAACGTGTAAAAGAGTTCTACTTGCAAAACACCAGTGTGTTAGCATTATAGCTGTGAGGATGTTAGCATGCTAATGATTTAGCTCACCGCACTACTGTATCCAAATACAGCCTAACAGAGCTGCTAGCATAGCTGCAGAATGTCAGTCTTGGTTACCTTTCCACTAACTTTGATATGTTTCTTGTGTAAAATACTTGATAATGCTACTTCTTCAGGCCTCTAAACAACCAAATATTAGAAATCACAGAAGGAAAAACACACAGACATACAGACAGACAGACGGGGTGAAAACAGTACCAGCCTTGCTGTCACAGCTGTTAAATATCATGAACGCAGATCATGTGTACTGAGAGAAAATGGAAATCTTATGCCCAACCATGACAGCAGAATTACATGTCGTACCCACCAAATTACACATTCATTGAAAATCCTTATTCAAGTGGGTTGCCAGTGAAACACTGTTTGTTTTCCATACATTTATGTGTCTACATGTTTGTGTTCTGGTTTGTCGAAGGAATTTATAAAACTGATTGTTTCAGTACAAGGTGGGAAATTACAAGCTGCTACCATGATGTAATAATAGATGTAATAACTGGTTTTACATTCTGTACATTTGTAAACAAATACCACATAGTAATGTACCCACTTCTAAGAAAAATGTAAGGCTAAAATTTAGCGTTTGGCAGCATTGTAATCCACACAGGTGGAGAGAAGTCTGTGTGACTGCTGGTTTTTGGCTTGTGACCATCCTCAGCTTTCATATAACACAAAATGGTAGTCTGTGAAGTGAAAGAATTCCTGTGGTTGCCACCCAGTTACTGTATATAACATAGTATTAACACTCTGCACAAAGGGTCTTCACACAAAAAGGCTCTAGTCTGTACAGGCCGTCTTTGTGTTCCCATGGAAGTTTCCACTGCCAGCCATGCAGGAGTGAGACAGGGCATGCAGGCAAGTCTAATGGCAGGTACGTGGAAGAAGGGAATAAGTGTTGGGATTTTTTTTTTTTCTTTGACTGACTCAGTCAGTCCAAATGAAATACAGCTGTTTTATAGACACCACACTGGACTGCCCCCATCTTTAGCTCTCTTCTCTTTCTCTTCTCATCCCCGTTTCTCTGTCTCTGCCCATTAGTTTCAGAACAATAGACTAATTAACTATGATAAAACTGAACCACAATTGACTGTAACATGGCAAATGGTCCTATGTTCTCAGGGTCCCATGTTACACAGATTTATAGAGCACGTAATGATTTTATACGGCAACTAGTGGAAACATGAGGAACAGTCCTATGTTTCAAGGGTCCTATGCTCCCAAGTGTTCATTGTTCCCATGGTCCTATGAGCCCTAGATTTATATGGCACATAATGGAAACATGACAAACGGGTTGCATGTTCCCCGTTTCTACACATGTTCTCTCAGGGTCCTGTCTTGCTCCAATCGTATGTTCCCAACCTTAAGGATTAGGGTTTTTCAGCGTGGACACAAGAGGGAGAATATCGCGCAGGGGAACATAGTACCTTGGGAACTTAGTACCCTTGAAATAAAGATACTCTCCCCTGCAGGCAAATATATATATATTTTTTAAAATGTGTTTCTATCAATATTTTTTGGTCTTGGTCCATAAACCAGCCGATAAATTGTTATGTGAACACAAAAAAACAGGCCGAAAATGGGGATATGTGGTTGCCATAATATGTAAGATAAAGTACTGCGTGTTACCTCTGCTCTTAATAGGCTTCTCTGGCATTTATTTACCTCTTGGGGATAATCTGGCTGCATACCAGCTTGTTGATTGGGACTTTCTGGCTGCCATCCAGCTTCTCAAACTCTCAACAGGCCCAGTCCTCCCATGTTCTGCACCGGGCCATTTGGTCTGTGTTTTCAGTCAGCTTCATGACATGTATGTGTCAGCATGTTTATGCACTGTGGTATTTTATGCATCAACAGCAAGAAGTCCCAATGGCTCTCTGCATAAACATGAGGCTCTTACTGACTACTGAGGTACATCATGGTGGGTTGTAACATAAAACTAAGTAAGCAGTACGTGCAAAGAAGAGAGTGTAGCAATTCCCAGATTCAACGGCTGTATTTGATTTTCTTGTGTCAAAATCATGTTTTATTACTTGATGTCTTTGATTGACAGTAGCATGCTCTGATTACTGTCATCAGGATAATAAACAGCACGAGTTCCGTCTCACAGATGTTTACTATACTTACCATGATTACGAAAACATGCCTTAACATCTTCTGTGGATGTAATTATTACGTAACAAGCCATCACACTGTTTGCGACAACCACTTGACCCGCAGCGAGTTTGTATTTAGAAACCCAGTAGTTTTCTTTTCTTTCTCAATTCTGTGTAACAAAATGCTGCTGCTACCTTGGGAGCATTTGCCTTTCATTATTTCTGTTTGCCCCGTCGCTGACAGAACGGTTGTTTAAGCAAAAATCCTCGAGAGGGGAACAGAAAACACTTTAGCTACAAGCAGTGGGAAAATGTTGCGACCCTGGAAGGAGCCAGTGTCTCCTCTGCCCAGGCTGAATTTCCATGTTTCATTCAGTGGCGGCATCACTGCTCCGAGAATGCGACAGTCTGGGTTTGGAACGCGTCCCTACCAGCTACTGCAGTATGTCTGAACTATAACAACTATTAAAGTATGCGTGGACACCACGCGCTGCTTGGACATTTATGCCCTGACAGTCGGAGCTCTTTCATCTGATTTCCCTCCATCAGAAACAAATTGTTCCCATGATGGAAAGAAATAGCTTGAACATCCACATTCCAAGTTGGAATCGCATGCATTTTCCTTTGCTGCCACTAAAGTCGTTCTCTGCAGGGCTTCCCTTTTGTATATTTTACATTCAATTATTTTGAATTGCCTAAGCCTGTCACTATGGCTGCAGGCATGGTTTACACATTGTACAACCGGAAGATGACCATTATTTATCTTTCATTCAAGCAGGAAGACCCTGTGATTTACTTTCTTAAGATTTGTTTTTTTACTTTAATATGTGTGTATATGTGTGTGTGTGTGTGTGCGTGTGTGTATCTGTGTCCTATCTGTGATGCAATTTGTCTCCCAACAAAATGTAAGGTGAATGTGGTGTAAGTATGTTTTGGGGCATTTTTAGTTTTTGAAATTTAAAGCTTTAGGAATATTTTGATGTTTATCAGGATACTACAGTGAATAACTGTGGACAGGATAATGTTGATTTCCCTGCTTGCTAACCACACGATTAACACAGAACCGCAACATCAGTGTGTCACCAGGCTTCTCCTTGTCTTTTGGATGCATGGTCTCCAAGTGGCATCCGAGCTTGTTGTTTTATCCTGTCAGAAGCTAATATTATGAGACACTCAACACGGGTTAATACTCATCATTTTTTCTTGTCATTGTTTTGGTAATTTTCTAGTTTTCATTCACTTAGCTGTGCTTCATCCCCCCCAACTGTATTAAATCTGCATGTCTGCAAATGTATGTGGCAGCAGTGTCCATGTAGAATCTCTTTTTGTGTTTTAGTAGTGGGAGGTTTGTTGAAAAGTTGATTCGCGAAACATCTATAACGACAAAATCCCGAGTTTGGAGCTTTTGACTGTTCAGTGCCCCTGCAGGCATGAAGAACACATGTATGATGTCGCCACTCTGGTCGAGTTCGTACTCTAACGAACACAGAAAGACCTCCCCTGGTTTGCTCTTGACCCAGAACCTGCAGACGGTCAGCTGCTTGTTTACATGGTGTGATGTTGTCCTTTAAGCAGCATGTGGTCAGGGCCAGTGGGGGGGGAGGGGTTTCTGATTAAGCTCTCCACACTTGCTCCCAACATGAGGCTCTCAGCACATGTAAGGACAACAGTGGCCTGCATATCCATGTCTGGGTCCTCGGCTGGGCCCCTTTGAAGTGGTCAGATGTGATGTTTGCACAGATGTGTGGGTCCAAAGCCAAGAGGCCAAACCCCCAGTACCCCTCTGGTGGTCTTGGCCCACCCCCGACTGCGAAGGAGGGAGCCTCTTGTCAGTCCCATCACGGGTGACATAACTTAAAGGGACCGAGCCGAGCCTCTAGAGGAAGTCATATGAAGATGGATGTCCATCTGCGGTATTTTTGTTGCTTCCTGCAATGGAAACAATAGACCTACCCTAGTGCAAAGCCAGTGTTGTACACCGGTATGTCCACTCTGGGCTAATGTAGAAACACAGCAGTATGACACGGTGGACTCCACGGAAGAGGAGCCACAGTCTCTGACTGTAGTTTTATTTTCTTTCCCAATTCAATGTAACAGAATGCTGCGGCTACCTTGGTAGCATTTGTCTTTCGTCATTTCCGCTGGCCCCATCGCTGACAGAACAGTCGTTTAAGCAAAACCTGTCCACAAAACATTTATGGAGCTTCACAGCAAAAAAGTAACGCAGCATTCTTCTAAACCACTGAGGTGGATGGGGACTTGTTTTAAAATGTAAAAGAAAACAGAAGAGAAACAGCAGTGTAACCCAAGTCTCTGTAAGGTTTGAGATCCAAAATAGGTTTGATGAGCTGAAATCTACACTGTCCGCAACAATCCAAGTCCGAGCTACAGTCTATTTATTGGTTGTTGTCATTGGTTGAAGTCCCCATCAACTTCAGTCTTTTAGAATGATGCTGCGACGCTGTTTTGCTGTGAAGCTCCAGAATTGTTATGTGAACCGCTAAACTTCTTTAATTGAAATTCATGTTTTATTTGCATAGGTGTGTCCACTGGTTTCTTTTGGTTATGATAATGTTTTACTCTCCAAAGTGATTGCTGAGAGGGCAGAGGTGCAAGAAACAGAAGCAGTCATGTGATCAGCAGGTTGAAATCAAATCACCAGACGAGCCAAGAGAAAGCAAAGCTTAAATTAATTTGACCAGCAGCACGCCATTGTTGTGCACACTCTCTGTTTTTCTTTTTTTTATGCAATGATGGATTTTGACCTCCAAAGCCAAATAATGCGGTAGCTGGTCTGGATAAACTGGCTTGTTCATGACTTGCATGATTGTCTGACTGCTCACGTTTGTTGCCTCGGTGGATCTATTTTAAGGGCAGATTCCCAGCAATTACTTTAGTGAGTACTTACAGTGTTATTGTGACTGAGACAAACAAATAGCCAGGGGCAACAATGATAAACCACATTTTTCCTGTATGTTACATTTTGGAAAAGCACAAATTTAGGTTTAAGTTTGATTTACAACAATAAGTGTACTTTTAAGCTGTTTTGTTTTTTGCTCAGGGTATTTGATTTATACGTTTCCTGTCTGATTGATTGTTACAGGTTTCCACAAAATCTCTCTTCCTCCACAGTCTGATTAAAAGCTTGTTCCATCTACTGAACGATCTTTATTGCATGTTGTGAACAAACACCAGCTGCCCTTGCCACAGGCAACTTGGTCAGCTCCACTGAAGTCGAGTAAACATCCTGCCTATAGCCTAACGTTTAGCGTCATATCACACGGTGGTCGTCAGGATGTGACTGGGGAAGATCTTGGACATGAATGACCCAAAATTTCACTGCACCATGGTCTTAGGTTGGATGACAACGAGGAATGAGGCACAAGCGTAGTCGTCCTGTTTTGTTTTGCTGTTTCTGTCGTATGGCTCGCACATGTGCAGTGTTTTTTAAGTTTCATAGTGAGTCGTCCTGCGTATTCATGAGAGCAAATGTTTTCAATTGATACTTGGCTGAAGAAAGGCACAACGTGTCCCGCGTTAGACATGCAGTACTAAACTTAGTCATGAAATAAAAAAAAAGATAAAAAAAAAACATCCCTTGTGATTTCACTTTTGAATGAAAACCTTTAGTGTGTTTTTTATGATCTCGCTGCTCCAGTTGCACAATATTTGAGCTACTACTGCTTCTCAACATTTTGTTTCTGTTACTAGGACAAAAGCTGACTTGCTGCACTCTGTACACCGATTTTTGACACAAATTATGTATGTTGCAGGAATTCAGGAAGGAACGGAGTGCACCAAGTGTAAAAATGACTGGGCTCTGAGGGCGGCGATTGCGCTGCTGTATGTGCTCTGTGCGCTGCTCACTATAGCAGTGGCTGTCCTCGGGTACAAAGGTAAGTCAAAACTGAGGTCAAAAACTGCATGTTGTCCAAGAAGTAGATTTTCATGTTTCTGCTAAAAACCTTGACGTTGTAAAGCTGTGGTCACATCACACGAATCCAAGTACTCTAGTGCCTTACAATAATGAGATTGGGTTTTAAACCACAGACTTGGATTCAATTTCACAAGCCCACTTTTTTACAACCTACTAAGATCTTAATGTTCTTAAAAAGTCAGAAAGGGTTAAATTATCATTAAGGGATAACATTGTATTTTATACCAGCCTTCTGTTGTTTCTAGCCATGCTAGGGCCTCCGCTTCGGTCAAGACTGACAAGTCCTGACAAATTTTGGACCGACTGCCATTAGAAACATAATAACAACACTTTCAATTAATGTTGATGACTTTATTAACCTCTTGGGCTGGAGAACGAGGCCTCAATGTTTCCTCCAGGCTTATATCTGTTACAATGAGTTTAACTTTGTAATATTATTACATAAGACATAAACACCTGTATTAAAAATACATGATTATAGTAGGATGTGTATCCTATTGACCTAAGTGATCTCCTGACTTGTCATCAGCAGGTCAAATATGATGGTTTAAGACCAAAAATCTGCAGTAGAAGGGGTTTTGCAGAATAATTAACTAGTTGACTACCGAAACAAGCAGTCACCACTCTGTTGTAGACTAATTGTTCTTTGGATATCATCCTAGATTCACCCTACTTTAGTCAACCCTTTACTGGTTTTATTTGACAAGAATTGGACATCATTGAAGGATCAAAAGATATTATGAATCTCATGCATTTAATCAACTATTCGACTGCTTAATGGGATCACTCAGTGACTGCAAAAATGCAGGTGTTGTGATTGCGAATACCCTGGAAGAGGGTAGCAAGCATGCTAACGCTTGCTACCCTCTACCAGGGCATTCGCTACACTACACTACTAAGCTTGCAACCATAAATATTGCCTGTTAACATTATCATTGTAAGCATATTAGGAATGCCGGCGTTAGCAGTTAGCATTTAGCATTTAGCATCACTGGCCAAAGCGAAGCTTCAAGAGTTGCCAGCATGACTTTAGATCATAAATCTTCTTTTAATTAGAAAAAAAATATTTAGCATAATTGTAAGCTACAAACTTCACAACGGCCACTGGTGAAAATGACAATGGGAATGTATATATATATATATATATATATATTTATGCATATAGCAAATATTCTTTATTCCTCTATGTGCAATCTTTGAACTTTGGCCTTTGTCTTTTTCTCAGAGGTTTGGTGAGAACAATATATGGGTGAGATCATATCACTGGCACCAGAATGTCAAACTAAATCCAACCAAGTCATAAAAATGAGTCCAAGTTTTAACACTTGAAGAGACTCCCCTGACAGAATCCAGTGTTTACTCTTCACGGAATTCATATCTTTAGGAGATTGGAAACAGATTCATTGTATAACATTGTTCTTACTGCATGCTGACTTTTTGCTGGTTCTCCCTGTTTGAACCTGGGCAGTAGATACAAAAAATAAGTTATTGCAGGTGCCATCAATATGGAATGTACTTTGTGTATTGTCCAGTTACACATAGCAGATTTATGGCCCCAATCAATCACAGAAAATCTGTCAAAATATCCTGCAGCGAAATGTTGACGTCCTACCTGCTCCACATGCAGGCGCCCCACCCCGGTGAACCGTTTACTTCAACAGCAGACTTAACTGAATTTGTCCAGAGGGGAATGACAAAACACGGTCCACAAGTCAAGATCTAATCTCAACCGTACCACATCAGTGATGTCAGGTTGTTTTGGGGTTCCCAGCTTTCTGGGTCTGTGTGAATGTGGAGCCCATGTGATTTTGATGGTTTGGCTCTAATGTATACCAGATGACCAAGCAGCGACTACCCAAACTTAACAACCCAGAGGTGATTTTATGGCTTGGTAGCAATTTGTTGTCTCGTGAACCACAGGTTGACTCACAAATAGCGGCAAGTGTCCAAAATAGTTTGAGTTTGCAAGAAACCAGAGCAGGCTGGGCTCAGTGTTGTGTTTTTTTCTGTTAGACACCCTAAACATCACACACTAAAGTTTACCAGTAGATATAAAACACACTTTTCTGCACTAATCAAGCTGTTTGTCTGTGGTGTCCCTCCAAATGATCCTTTCTGTTTGAGCCTGAAGGACTTGTTTGCATCTGCTCCTGCAGCATCGATCAGCATTAATCCGCCGGGCCTCATGTTGGGTAACTGCCTTAGTATGGCTCATAACTTGGGTCACAATAAGCCATACTCAAATTAGCAACCTTACATAACTCATAATGCTTTTCCAATGCAGGACTGTGGGGGGTGGAAAGATTAACGGAGGGGAATAAGAAAGTATGTGAGACATCAGGGAGGAAAAAAGAGTGTGGCAGGAATTTCTGCATCACACTACAATTTTGTCAGTATTATCAAGGTTAGATCTCAGCAATGGAGAATAAACTAATCTTGCAGGAATGTTACTGACAACAAATAAAACACATGCTCATGCAAAAACAAATAAATTAACATTTTAGAGGGAAGGAGTGAGGAGTTAACCGACCGCCCTTTCAGACAGGACCCATGTGTTTTTGTTTGTCCGGAGTGCATGTTATTGTTTCATGTTTTTGTCACTTTCTGGAATGATAACAGTGAAAGCTTAGGATGTTTTCCAGTACAGTTTTTAGACGCCCACATACGGACAGAAAAACAAACTGTGGAGGGAAATGACATAGACTCTTGCTGCAGATGTGAGAAGGAAAGAGAAAGTCCTGCTAGTGCGGTATTCAGAACGTGTTCAGAGTTCTTTGTGCTCATGAGCTGGAGTTTAATTTTTGATGTACTCTGCAAAATAAGATTTGTATTGATCAACAGATGAAGAGTTGCCCGGTTACAAAAAACAACAACAAAAAAACATAGGAAACTCTTCATCCTGTTAAACATCCTTTTGTCCAAAAGTGCTGTTACAGTTTCCAGTTATTCACTGGAAGGGAATGAATGCAGCAGCGCCCTCTGCTGTTCAAAATCAGTTTAGCATGTCAAGGTTCGATGAGATCTATAAGATTAAGATTGTTTAATGAAGTAAAAGTAGCTTTATTGTGTAGATTTACTCCATTAAATTAAATTAGTGTTGCCTACAGTTGAATGTCTAAGCCTCTCTGTAAAAAATCATGTGCAGAGTTTGACATTTTATTTCAAAGATAGTTTGGAAGACATGCTGTGTCCAGCATTTTAACTTCATACAATAAATGAATGATACAACTTTCAAGGAAGGAGAAGGAATAGGTGCCATTTCAAGGGTTTGAATGTGGTCAAAAACCACGTCAAATGTTTGAGACATTGACACGCAAAATATACTTAATTGATTTGAAGTTAAAGCACTCATTAAGCAGATGAATGGTTCCAAAGAGTGTTACATTATTATATATTGTATTATTATCATTATGTAACTCATCTATCTGTCTATTGTATCTCACACGGACCTATAGAAGGTCACTTTTCACAGGAAATACACATCCTGTTCAGTGTTGTACAAAGTATCTGAAAGTTATACTTGAACAAAAAAAGATATTGTGTTAAAATATTACCTTGTTAAAAGTTGAAGTTCCCAGAGCAAATAGTAATTGTCTGCATAAAAGTATTCAAAACAAGTGTACCATCAAAAGTATTTTTATGGCAGTAAAAGTACTCAGGTATCAAAAGAAAGAGTGACATCATGACAGTACTTGAGTAAATGTACTCACCTACTCACCATCAATGAGCTTGTGTTGGTGCCTGTCATATCTGTGAGGTGTTATTCTCACAAAATTATCACATTGCAGTCTGTTTAACTTCAATCATTGCTTTGTTTATAATAAACTTATCTATATTACACATTCTGTTCCCTGTTTTGTCAGTGGTCCAGAGAATGGACAACGTCTCGGAGGGCATGCAGAACTATGGAGGCAAGATCAATGCTGTGGAGACAGACCTGAAGAAACTAGGTAATCTCATGAGCACAAGATTAGAGAGCATAATAATGTTGTGCACATGGAGACTTTATATTTATTTTCTGCACGTTCAACTTTTTCAGACGATCAGGCCGGAGCAAAGTCAGTTAATTCCACGAGCGAAATCAAGACTTTCAAGACAGACCTGGAGGTATTACAGAGCCAGCTGAACGATATCGCCCTCAGGGCAACCCAAAACAGAGACATGCTGGATGATCTTCGGATCACAGGAGACGACTTGCAGAACGGCCACGTCTCCCTGCAGAGTTTTCTGGAGGGCAACGCGGCCTCACTGCGTGGAGTCAACCAGACCTTAGCCTCCTACAGTGGCATGATTGACGACCTCCAGACAGACACTGCACGGCTCCAGTCGGATATACAGAGCCAGGTCAAAGAGCAGAGCCAGACCCAAGTCAGTGTCAGCGCTCTTAACATTACTCAGTCCCAGCAACGGAATCTGCTCAGTGCGCTGCAGAAGACGGTGGAAGATGCAGGCCAGGCTGTGCAGAAACTGAAGAATGACTATCAGGGTCTGCAGCAGACGGCCAGGCAGACTCGGGCTGACACGGAGTGGCTGAAGGAAAAGGTCCAGAACCTCCAGGTTTTGGCTGCTAACAACTCAGCCCTGGCCCGGTCCAATGGAGATGCTCTGGATGACTTGGGCACTCAGCTCAGCACACTGGCCAGCCAGATCCAGAACGCCTCAGCTCTGGCCGAGGGGCACGACCAGAGCCTGCGCGAGCTGATGGACCACCAGAGAGACCACGATAACACCACCTCGTCTAAGTTTGACGAGATGGAAGCACGACTAGACAGACACGAGAACAACATGGACCGCGTGACAGGAAACGTGAGCTTCGCCTCACAGCTCCTGGGCGCCATCAGCTCCGACCTGAACGGCCTGAGGTCCTGCGCTGAGACAGTGATGCGACACACAGACCTGTTAGTGGGGCTGAATGGAAGCGTGACGGAGGCCCAGGCAGACGGCAAAGAGCTGCGCGCCCAGCAGGATGAGCTGAGAGCCAGGTTGGACAAAGAGGTCAACAACCTCTCCATGGTGATGGAGGAGATGAAGCTGGTTGACAGCAAGCACTCACAGCTCATCACCAACTTCACCATCCTGCAGGGTAAGATCACAAGGTGTACTTTGTGTGTGGGAATGGAACAGATTTTCAAAGGCCAGTACAATAATGGTGTTCGGGAGCAGGAAAAGCTGATAGCGGATTAATCGGCCAATATCATCAGGGGTTAATCACATGCGCATGGCCCCCCAAATGTAAGATAACCCTAACCCAATGACATGACCTCGATTTTGTGTATGGAGCCCTCATGTAAAACCTTACATCGGCACCGGCTGATCAGTTGAAAATTTAGTGGAAATGATCAAAAATGTTTCATATCATAAGATGGCTTCATTTAATTTAGTGAATTAAATCAGTACATCTACTTATCTTTCCTGCCCCGCAATATAACTGTCTTAGATTGGTTTTTATAAAAGCTAGGAATAGATTCAGAGCATTTCAGATAGACTGCGCCAAATTTTGACTCAAACTCAATGAAATGATTTACCGCCAAGAGAATGACTTTGAGTAGGCGTATACCTCTAGTCTCTATTACACTCTCCAGAGTACAAGAAAATAGATTACTGGTTTTCCTTGTGAAACATGTTAAGACCTCGACAGTAAAGGCTCTTGTATTTATTTATTTAAAAGCAAACAAAATGCTGACAAAAAGAAGCAGTGCCCCCTCGAATCAGCCAATTATCACAACATCCTCCACCGCGTTCATATTTGTTGTTGTCAGGAGCTCTTGACTCTGAGCTGACCTCTAGTGGATGTATGGCTTAACATCAATGCAAACGAAACAGATGCAGGTGAGTGTGCGGACAGTAACGGCTCCATCGTTTGAGATGGACTATTTTTCGTACATAACGCGGACATCAAAGAGTCTTAACAGCATATTCTGACACATATAGTCCACTTATCTGCTGTCATTATGTTTCAGGTCCACCAGGTCCAAGAGGCGCCAGGGGTGACAAGGGTCCCCAGGGCCCAGTGGGCCAGACAGGACAAAAGGGTGATAAAGGAGACAAAGGGATGCCAGGGTTGGTGGGACTTAAAGGAGAGAAAGGTGCTGCTGGACCACCGGGTGGGACAGGGCCAAAGGGTGCAGCCGGGCCTCGAGGTCTTCCAGGAGCCAAAGGGTCAAGAGGGTCTGGAGGTCGACCTGGAAACCCTGGTGAGAAAGGTGACCCTGGGAATCCAGGACTTCCTGGCAGGGACGGAATGGCAGGGATTCCAGGACCGGCAGGGCCACAGGGTCCCAGAGGAGCAACAGGTCCCGCAGGGCTGGAGGGGCCTCGTGGTCCTGTTGGACCCATCGGCCCTGCCGGTCCTCCCGGGCTACCAGGGCTGCCTGCGCCTGTACTTCCTCCCCTTTCAAAGCCTCCTCAGCCCACTCGGCCTGCTCAGGTCCCTGAATCCCCCAAACCACCTCAACCTCCCAAACCAGCAGTGGAACAAGAAGGCACCGTGTCCCGGCAGGTCCAGCCCCCTGTGGCCACTGCTCCAACACCTGGTGAGCTCAGCAATTACAGAAGGCTATAAGATAGATTCTGACACATCATAAGATGTGATTTTACTTCCATATCGTAATATTTTGTCAATGGCTCATTACAGGTTGCCCATCTGGATTCAAAAAGTTTGGAGACAGCTGCTACTACTTCTCCTCTGTTTCTCAGAGACTCAACTTTGACGAGTCCAGCCAGTTTTGTGCCAACATGTCATCTTATATGCTCATTATTAATGATAATGAGGAACAGGTAAATAAATGTAGACCCTGGGAGTTACTTCAATGCATTCACTAACAAAGAATGCAACTATTTTATAAGATAACTTAAAATCTAAGACCTGTTTTTCTAAAAATGATTGTCCTTTTGCTCTTCTGTCCTTAGACATTCGTGAGAAACGCAATTGCAGGAAAAGGTTATTTCTGGCTCGGCCTCACTGACAGGGAGGAGGAGAATGTCTGGAAATGGGTGGATGGAACTTTACCTGTGTTCAAGTGAGTCAAATTGGTTTTACAACAAATCTGTAATCAAAGGAATGTAACTAACAAACACATTGTATGTTTCTTGAACTTCGATGTATTTTTCATGCTGCTGCTCTCAGGAAGTGGAAGCCTGGTCAGCCTGATAACTGGACCCACGGACACGAACAGGGCGAGGACTGCGCTGGGCTTATACATAACGCCAACTGGAACGATTTCTACTGTACTGACCGCATTGGTTTCATCTGTGAACGTGCCTCTGACTGTCAGTACTCTCTTTATTTCAGATTTTTTAAGTGTCCTATTGGAGTATGTGTGCATTTGTCTGGTTGTTCTATATTTTACTACACCAACATTGTGTTTGCTCTTCCCTGAATAATTTCAGACTGTTACTCGGTTCATTTCAGTCCATTCAGTCCTGCCAAAGATATAAATCTCTAAAAACAAGTAAAACATGAGTAAATTGTGTATTTGCGGATGAACACACTTTTAATGATGTAGTGAATGCTGGTATTTAAACCACCTGGATGGTGTAAACTGGATAACAGTGCTCATTAACAAAACATTATCAGCCAAAGATGGTAAATGGTCTGCATTTTTATAGCACTTTTCCAGTCTGACAGCTCAATGCGCTGTACAATACATGCCACATTCACCCACACATTCATACAAGGCGCCAACTGCTCATCAGGAGCAATTTGGGGTTCAGTATCTTGCTTAAGGACACTTTGACATGCAACTAGGGGGAGCCAGGATTCGAACTGGTGACCTTCCAATCACTAGACAACCTGCTCTGCCCACTGAGCCACAGCCACAGAGTGGCTCATTCATGTAATTTAGGTGCCTTTGGGGAATGCACATCAGATGTCTGAGATATGAAACTCCCCTCTAAAATGTGACCATAAACAAAGGTTTCTTTGTCTAAATATGAATCCTCAAGACACCAGAGGGCTGATTTTGAGGTAAATCACTCTGTTGTGGAATTTAAAGTCTCATACAAACACATCGTTGCTGTCCTATGACAAAAATGCATCTCCAAAATGGACTAAGATCATCTTATCATTCAGCTTTTTGACAGTGCTAGTTTAGATTATCCAATTTTGGGGGCAAATCGAAAAGCAACAACCTGCTTTAGTTTGTCTTAAAAATGTAAGTCCTTTTCGTGTCGTCCTTCCATGGTGAAACATTTTTACCCATGTGTCTTCATCCTTACAATAAGGTTGCATTATATGGAGGTCAGAAACTGCCAAAATTAATAACAAATAACAAAAAAGATAAGTGGCTCAAAGAATCAATTGTATGGCGTTAAATGCAGAAAAAGTTAGATTAAAAATGAATGTAGGTATTGATGCATTTTAACTATTCATGTATGATTTTTTTTTTATTATGTAATTATTTGTATATTAATTTCCCTTTACATAAATACACATTTTAATAATAAATGTACAAAAACAAATGCATTGATTAATAAAATGGTGACACAAATGGAAAAATAGATAAATAGGTAAATAAAGATGGAAGTATATTAAAAAAGAGGTCAATTTATGTGACATTTTATGATTTCTTTTATTTTGGCAGTCGTCTAATATTACTATCTTGAGTTATGTTAATAAAATCACTATAACTGTCAATATACCAGCCTGTCTGCACATCATTAACATGTTTAAATGTATCTTACGTGTTTTATTTTTGTCCATCTCTTCACAGTGGAAGTTCCAGTTTTATAGCATCCATCTAAGACAGTGTGAGCTGTCTGTGGGAGAACGATGAAGAGGCTGAAGTGGAGGTCGAAGATGGGAGGATGATGAAGGACAGGAGGAGGAGGAGCTCTGGGTGTCTGGAGGACTTTGATATAACCAGCTCAGTCGAGCATCACGGAGACTTTGGACTGATCTTTGTCTTATCGGCACTTTACAACACAGTTTGGTGCAAAAGACAGAGCAAGCACAGGCCCACTATGATATCGATTTAGTATCAGTACTGAAGGAAACATGAGAATGTAAGCATTTATGTAGGCTATACTAAGTCATTAATTGGTGCAGCCACTGTTGTACAGGTGTGTCTGTAAATAATATTTCACAAAATCTGCATTGCTGGTTGGGACTCAATTTCATATTGTATTTTTTTCTTGGCTGCCTTCTCAGTCTTTTCACGAAAAGTCTATATCAGAGCATTATGTTGTTAATAGAGTGGAACTATTTTTATACTGTCAGGTACTTCACAGAATCAGCTCTGTGAATAAACTCCTGGGAAAATGATGAGCACCCACTCACCGTCAGCAAACGACTGCAAACTGAAATAATGAATAGAAGTAAAGCTAGTGTAAATTTCAAATTCTGCAAACTGAAATGTCAGTGTCATTTAATTGTTTTGTTTTTTGAGAACAGGTGCTCAGTGTGAGCGTTGCTGCTGTTTTATGAAGGACAGTATTTCTTAGATTTTAGACTGCCAGTTCGAGTTTTATACAATATGAGGGCATACTTTAACAATATGTACATTTTTTATATAATATAGCCATCATGTGATGATTTATTCATTTATTCATATGTGAAATATGTTACATGATTATAATTTGCATAATCAGTTGTTATTGTTGTATGATTTACTTTTTTCCAATTCATAAAATGCTTCAGGACTGAGTTGCAGTTTGTAATCTGGCTCCGGGCTCATTAAGCCCTTTTAATGAAATTACCAAGTTCCTATGGATCAAAATAAAATGGGAAAGAAACTGTATGTGGAGTCACACTTTTTGTTCCATGAAATATTCTATAAATATGAATGTGACATGAAAAGACATTTATTTGTCAATAAAAACTATAGAAGAAAAGCAGCTGCGACTCTGCCACCCATCACTTGTCTCCGCACTATGTAGCGTCAGTGACACAGTAGGACCACAGCGTTACAGACATGTTTACTTCAACATACAAGTTTTCAACACATAACACTGTTATGACATGATGAGTTGTGTTTGTTGTTAACACGTACATTACATCTGACAGATTGTTACTGGGATTTTATATTTACAACAGATGTGTTGCACTCAGAAACTGTGGGAGGCTCCAAATCACAAAAAAATGACAATTTCTACATAATGTTGCTTTAAGTACATTTATTGCCAAAAAAATACTTTGAATACTGAAATACAATTATCATTAGATAGCCTACTTTAAGATTTGTACATGAGTTTTATTCTTATGAGTGACATTCGCTTTAACCAAAGTAATATTTTAAAACCATATTGCTACTTTTAAAGCATGATGTTTGGGTACTTTTTACAAGTCTGTATTTTAAAAATGATTGCCCTTACTTTTACTACTTAAAGTAGGCCTATATTTTGATAAATGACTTATTTTACTTTTGGTAATTTAACTATTATTTTTATGCTGGTAGGCTAATTATGTAGGCTACTTTTACTTAAGTAAGATTTTCATTGCAAGAATTTTACTTGTAACCAGTGATGTATAAAGCACAAAAAAAGTCATGACTGGGTAAAAGTAAGGATGTCGCGATAAATGTCAAGTCACTCATATAAACAGTACTTGAGTAAAAGTCTTAAAGTATATCATATTCAATGTACTTACAGTGACTTTCAAAATTACAAGTAAAAGTAAATCTTCATGTATATAATTCGAGAATTCACTCATTTGGCTCTGTTGCAACATGTAATTTAAAAAAGTAACTAAAGTCATCAAATTAATGTAGTGAGTCTAAAGTACAATATTTGCCTCCAATATGTACAGTAATGGAGTGGAATTACTCAAGTAAAAAACAGCTACCTCAAAATTGTACTTAGTTAATTACTCGGTAATTGAGTAAATGTATTCTACCACCGCTTGTAATAAAGTATCTTCACTCTCTGGTGTTGCCACTCTTTGATAATTTTGATAAACTACATCCTACCACAGGGTTCGTACGGGTGCTTGAAATCATTGAAAGTGTTTGAATTTCAATGTTGTGTTTTCAAGCTCTGAAAAGTGCTTGGATTTTAGTTTAAGTGCTTTAAAGTGCTTGACATTATAACTCCGTGTCTTTCACAACATTGGGATCAGACTGAATAATTAATTTCTGAAGTTTTTGCTATTATAGAACATCATTTTAGATGTTTACAGCATAATACAATGTACATAATTGTGATAAAAAGTGAAGAAAAAAATCAGGAGTATATATATTCCTGTAGATACGTATTTCACCCCAGCAATAAGGTGCTGGAAAATCTTGAAAATAACCCTTAAAAGTGCTTGAAAAGTGCTTGAATTTGAAAATGTGTACGAATCCTTTAACAGAGGGAATCCATTTACTCTCAGACATAAAGATTAACATTACATTTTGGAACGTACTCGCAGCTGTTTCAGTAAACTGTCAGGTGCTTTACGCGATGAGATAACGTCACATGACCAGCATCACCTGACGATGACATGTTTATTTTCCACGGCAGTTTGTCCCCTTATGGTTGATTTTCTCCGGTGTACAGTCGGGACGGTGTGGCTTGCAGCTGAGTGACTGACGGTGTGTCATCACATCACACCCGATGACAGCAGCGGTTTATTTAACACGGGGCTGTCGGCTTCGATTACCCACAATGCCCCGCTTGTTGCCGTCTGGCGAAGGAGTGACTGTGTAGAATCAGACAGCCAGCTACGTTTGACATTCATGAACTTGTCGTTACTATGCATGTTTATTGCTTGAAATAAGACATAGAGGGAAAGAACATAACAGGGGAAGGCGATATCTGTTGTTGTCAACGCACCAGCAATGCCTCTCTTCACGACGAACCCCTTCGACCAAGATGTTGGTGAGTAATCAGGACTGGGGGCTATTTCTAGCAGGCTAGCTAAAGTAGCTTTGATCTGTCAGCTTTGTTTGTGTTCTCCAGCTGTCTTTTACCCTGTGTAGCTGTAATGATACTGTGTCTGTATGGCTGTGTTGCAGTGTATACTGCATGCTCTATACACTGAAAAGCTGTAGTCCATGTAAATGTATCCCCAGTCTCGTTTGCCTCTGTTTGTTGTGATTCGCTGTTAGCCAGTTAGCTAACTAGCTAGCAGCCTCATCTTCTGTTGAGATTTAGCTAGCAGCAACTAACATTTTACTGATTGCATGAAAAAGCTTTGAAAACGTTTACTCGTGCACGCCATGCTTGAAGTTAACGTTGGGTTTAATATTAACTTTATTTATTTATTATCATGTTCAGTCTATCTCCAAGTGTTATCAGACGTGGGGGCACATATGCTGTCATCATATAATTGAAGTAACGGCAGCTAGCTAGCCATCTGCCTCATCATTGCCTCACTGTGTGATGACTAACCAATATGATGAACCTGGCATGTCGCGCTTAATGCAAGTGAAAGAGGATGCGGTGGTGTATGAAACCATGATGGCACTGTGTGTTTCCTTTTTTCTCTCTTTGTTCTGTCTCGAGTGGTTAACCACTCCATTAGCATGTCACAGTGTGCAAGAGGTGGCCAAAGTACACGAACACCTTTATTACACAGCACCATATCAAACTACAGCCCTCTAACCAGCTGTAAATGCAAATCTAGTCAAGCACATGATGATGATGTTGATGATGATGACGATGATGATGATGTGGATGTTATGGACGGCTGTTGTTATTTAGCTTGAGTGATCATCTTCAGGCTGTTTTTGCGTTATATGCTCTCAATGGTTATATATTTTGTCATAGTACAGTTTCTATAAAGCAATTGTGAACCTGTTAATGAATACATATGCTGAAAGGGATTTCTGGCTTAGGTAGAAATTTTGATACCTTAAAGATTTACTTCATCATATTGATGTTTAAATGAAATAAAAGTCCAATATGATCATAAAGAAATCCTTCCCATTTATTTTCAGCATTGGTCACAATGGTCTCATATCTTTGTGAATGGCCTTTCACAATAATTGTCTTTTTTTGACGAGATATTGTCAGAGAAATAATTGCAATAGACAATATTATTGTCATTTTAAGAGCTTTTCATGCCACTGATAATTATGATATTACAGCCCACGGTGAAACTCCTATACAGAGAGCAGACGAGAGGACAGAGGCAATACAATATGAAGAAATTAAATGTGTCCGGGTAAAGTTTCTTCTGTTTTTCAGCTTAAGTCCTGTGCCCAGGTCTTACAATGATAGGAACAAAAAACCCTGCTAGTTATTTCTGCATGATGTTGGCTAAAATTTAAGTAGCATTCTCAAGTAAAGAAACGTTTAACGAGAAAAAACAGTTTGGAGAATATCATCAAGGCTAGTGTCCATATATTGTACGATAAGTGTATAATATAATTCTGTTGAAGTCACGTCCATAGAATAGGTCAGTATAGTAATTATCGCAGGCTTAGCCTAAACACTAAAGGAAATTCAAATAGCTTCACCAGTGTAAATGGGAATGCAAATTCATATCATCAGATGGCATGTATCATCATACATCATACTTCATCACACGCACTATTTTGTCTCTTTTGCCAGTGCAATTTTCCAGTGGTTAGCATGAATTCATTCCATGATTACAGATGCAGGTTAACACATGGGGATGGATAGCAATATATTTCAGCTTTGTAAGAGGTCTTACTCTCACCGCTTTTATTAGTGAATTTATATGTTATTTACATGAGCTGGAGGAGTTGCATAAAGTCATGGTGACATATGCCAAAGACAGAAAAGCTGCAATTGCAAAGAGGAACTCACCACTTTTGAAACACAGACGCTAACCTTTGTAATTTCTTAACAGCGCAAACAAACTTCAAGTTAAATTAACACCTCCAACGGGCTGAACCAGAACCAGACATTACAAGCTTCGTCTGATTGGTAGTTACTACAGGGCTGCTGTATTGTTGGGACTTGTGTTATTCTGTCTGTATCTCTGTATTTTTTATAATTAAACAAACAAAAGAGACCAAGGAACAGGATCTTGCATATTCAAAGAACTTGCAACTACAGCTTGCATCAAGAGGCTTTATTATTTCTGATCCTCACCTCTTCTTGCTGACACTAAATGGAAAATGTCATGAATAAAGTGCTTTTGCAATCTAACTTTTCTACTTATGTTGGTCGTTGTGCTTCTTTTCTGCAGAGAAAGCAACCAGTGAGATGAACACAGCTGAGGACTGGGGCCTCATTCTGGACATATGTGATAAGATAGGGCAGTCACGCACTGGGTTAGTTCACTGTCTTCCTCGTATTAAACCTCACGAACAAACACATTTATCAGGCATTGTAAAACACACACATACCAGGGTTGGAGATAGAACCCAAGGATACAAAGTTTACAAGGAGACATTTAAAATGATGCTTATTACAAAACATCTTAAGTGACTTATTCTAGTGAATGTTGCTGGATTTTCTTTGTCCTCAAACTGTTTATTTCTATCATTCTGCGGCAGGCCGAAAGAATGTCTCCGTTCTATAATGAGAAGAGTGAACCACAAGGATCCCCATGTGGCCATGCAGGCACTGACTGTAAGCAGTAAACAAACACGCATGTTTTGTATTAGTGTGATTGAACAGTTCAAGGAGGCATCATGTAGTCTGCTCCTCTTCTCCTCGCAGTTAACCTTTCACTGAGATGTAAACTATCGTGGAAACAGACTTTATTCTGTGAGAATTTAGATGTTTGTCACATGTTGCTCCGGATGAAATAGTGAGTCTGTTTGTACTGACGTCCTCACAGCTCCTTGGTGCATGTGTCTCAAACTGTGGGAAGATATTTCACCTGGAGGTGTGCTCCAGAGAGTTTGCCAGTGAAGTCAGTAACGTCTTAAACAAGGTATGATGTCATTTTCTTTTTTTCTGCTTGTTGTCGATGTCAAACCTATTCATTGTTTTAATACTGCTGTACATCCAGTACTTTGTTGTCACGATGTGCCTTTTTTAATGATTGTCCACAGGGCCACCCCAAAGTGTGTGAGAAGCTGAAAGCCTTGATGGTGGAGTGGGCAGAAGACTTTCGCAACGATCCCCAACTCAGTTTGATCTCGGCTATGATCAAGAATCTACGGGAGCAGGGTGTTACTTTTCCAGCTGTTGGATCCCAGGTAGGCGCGTATGATGGAATAGATTAGGGTTTTTTTTTGTTTTGTTTTTTTTCCAGAATAAGCATACTCTGCAACTGTGTATTTGTTCATTTGAAGTGAATCGTTAAAATGAATAGAGAAAAAATCTAACACGTATCTTAAAAAACTGTTTTATTCAAATGAGAAATTTTAGTTTCTGGGGGGGATTCTTTCTGTAATGATACGACCCTGGTTTGTCCTTTTTAAATATTCTGCTGATTCACCCAAGCATGCGATTTTCTTTTATCCACAGGCTGCAGAGCAAGCAAAAGCAAGCCCTGCTTTAGTGGCGAAGGATCCGTCCACCTCAACAAACAAAAAAGAAGAAGAGGACTTGGCCAAAGGTAATAGAGGTTTCTTCAATCCTCAGCTGTAAGAGAAGAAATGTAATTGAGGAAGCATTATCCCCCAAAACATGCACACTAACACTTTCAATTCATTATTTACATTGCATAAATCACTGTTTACGCTGGATTAATGCTTTGCAGATGTTCAGCAATATTGAAGCACTCTCAAGGGCAAGCACATAATTTTCCACATCCGCCTCTTTTGTCTGTGTGCAGCTATCGAGCTGTCGCTTAAGGAGCAACGCCAGCAGCCGCAGACCTCCCTGTCGAGCCTTTACCCCAACACCTCCAGCCTGCTCTCCTCGCACAAGTCCGACGGCAGGAAGGTCCGCGCCATCTACGACTTCGAGGCCGCTGAGGACAATGAGCTCACCTTCAAGTCGGGAGAGATCATCACAATCCTGGATGATAGGTGAATTTTTAACACAGAGAGAAAAAGCTTGTAGAATCAGCACACAAGGATTTGTCAAATAACTGAGAGGATTGAGGGCAGCTAGGTGGTATTCTGAGTCAGGTGACCATTCCTTGTTAAGAATCTGTCTTGTTCAGTGCCTTTTGAGCTGAGCACTGAAAACAAATTTACATCTCAGGTGTCATTTTAACTGATTAAATCTAAGAAATTACTTATCAGGAATTAATAGAAAAAATTGAAAGAGCTTGAAACAAATTACCTTGTAAAATAATATGCTCATCTAATCTGTTGAATCTTTAATATGAGCACTGAAACGACAACAGTTTCTAATCTTTGAAATCTGTTTGTTTTGTTTTTTCCATTTCAGTGACCCCAACTGGTGGAAAGGGGAAACGTACCAGGGAATCGGGTTGTTCCCCTCCAACTTTGTCACTGCTGACCTCACTGCGGAGCCTGAGATGAGTGAGTACACACACTCACACACAGAACACACCCTTTATCCACTTAGGTCATCTGTAGTACTTTGATAGCCCATTTAGTCCATTAGCTATATTGCTTTATTGATCCTAGAGTGGGAAATACTTTATCACTTAAACACGGCTGGTGCAACAATTCAAAGAACACAGTACAATCAAGACATCAGCTGCAGAGACAGAAACTGATCAGTGGGTTCTCACAGGCAGTAAAAAGACAACGCTGCCTGTACTTCTCATAAGCCATTTGAGAATTGCTCTGATAGCGCTCTGGATGAATTCCCTCTTATTAGAGAGAACTTTTATACAACCTTTTATCATTTCTGAGACTAATACGACAGCGAGAAGTATCACACCACGTTGATACACAATAATTTTTCTTCTGTAGTTGCTGCTTCAGTCAAAAATTAGTTTTTCTTCTGGTTCCTAATGTTGATTGTTTGAGCTTCACTGTGCAGAATGACTGATGGACGTGCAGAACTTGACACTACAAAATCTTGATGATGTGACGTTTGTTGGGGTCCATACCAAACAAACATGTAATAATCTACAGCTCTACAGTACTTACACTTAGTCAAATTGTGATTTTGATTATATTTAAATTAATTGTTCAGCCCCTAGGCCTGTCAGATATAGTTACGACAAAGGATTTTTTTTTAACTCCATATTTAAGCTAGAAAAACCAGCACTGTTTTTAATTGTTTTAAATAAATGCATTTCCCTGTGGATACACACAAGGGTCAGCAGTATAATGCTGATTTGGTGTAAACAGTGATAGTGTGTATTTAGATGTACAAGAACTTGTCACAACCCCACAGAAAGGGTTAGTTGTCTAGTTTTAATTGATTCTATGCTTGTCACTGTTATAAGCTCTGCCTTGTTGTTGCATGTGGTGGAAGTTTGTCATGCTTTTTAATTACATCCCCAATCTTTCTTCTGCAATTGTGTCATCCCTCAAAACACTCATACTGCTAATGTGAATTCTGCTATTTGGCCCTTTTCCTCCAAACATGACGACAGCTTATGAGTTGTTACAGCAGGTTGCATAAAAAGTCAATGAATCCAAACATGACATTTGAAGATGATGTTTTGAATAACTCATATCGGATTGTAACTTTTATTTTTCTCTAATCTTATCAGACCATTAGTGTATGTCAATTCAGCGTCTTTCGACCTCTTATGTATGTTAAACTGATTACTTATGTGTATTGCTTTGTTCCTGCCACACCCGCTGTTGCTTGTGTATCTACAGTGAAGACAGAGAAGAAGACAGTACAGTTCAGTGAGGACATCCAGGTGGAGACTATAGAGCCCGAACAAGAGCCTGTATATATAGATGAGGTAAGTTCCCTCGTGTGAATTCCTGCATACAAAGCTTGTTCCACCTCATTGATATCTGACTGTTGTATGAATGAATAAAGAGTTTTTCTCCAAATAAGATCTGCTTAACTCCTGACGAAAAAAATCATAGACTAGGTTTGCTATAATGTGTCGCTGAACTTCTTTGGCAACCCCTCAGGACAAAATGGACCAGCTACTGCAAATGATCCAGAGCGCGGATCCCACAGACAACCAGTCGGACAGCGTCGAGTTACTACAGTTGGAAGGTAAACTGAATTGGACACAGAAGACAATGTCAGTATATAGAAGCTAATCTGGAATGTATTGTTTTTATTAAAGTGGATTATTGATGTTTTTTTTACCAGGTGCCTGCAATCAAATGGGACCCCTCATTGACCAGAAGTTGGAGGATATAGACAGGTACATACAGAAAGCTACAGATGGCAAAAAAATATAACACAGACTAGTTCAAGCGCTTCATGAAAAGTTAAGCAGATCTAATTATGTTTTTGCCGTGTGTGGGGTTTGTATCATCAGGAAGCACTCGGAGCTGTCGGAGCTCAACGTGAAGGTGATGGAGGCTCTGTCATTGTATGCCAAGCTTATGAATGAAGATCCAGTTTACGCCATGTATGCGAAGCTGCAGAGCCAACAGTACTACATGCAGCAACCTGCCAGCGCAGCACAACAGGTACTGTCACCTTTTCACAGACGCGAGACATGATAAGTCTTAAAGGGGCAGTTCACTCACAGACTCGTTAACACTGTGTATGTGCGCACAGGTCTATCCTGGTCAGCCTGCATCAGGTTCGTATGCCATGAGTGGTACCGGGGGTTACAATGTCCCCATGGAGCAGCTTCCAGCTGGAACTCCCATACCTGGTCAGCCAGCTCCCAGGTGAGTTTCACGTACCCCAGTAGTTTGGTATTCTGGTTCAACAAAGCACATCACAAGTTATTGACATAAATACATTTAGACTCACATAATGCTGTTTATATGCCTCTTTAAAGGGAAGACGAGTTTAGTGAATTTAGCTAGAACACCTAGAACACCTCATTTACTTTTTACTCATCACTTTACTTTATATCTCATCTAGAGTCTGTTCAGTTTCATACCATTTTCCATGACAACTTTGATAGCATTGTTTGTTCTCAATTAGTACATTAATACCTTATTTTACCAAAACTGCAGATCCAGAACTCCAGAACCAGGCCTTTACTTGTTATAGGCATATGTGATGTCACATTTGTACCTGGAACTGTTCCTGGATACATTATCCAGATAGTCCTACAGAGCAGACCTGCTCTTGAGTTACTTTGAGTGGTGCCAAACTAACTCCCCTAAAATAATGATAATATCATTGAGGGAGTGGTCAGGAGACACTTTATAAACTATGTGAACTATTCTTAATTTTTTAAAGCATATTTAGTATGAAGCCTTCTCATTGTCTGATCTGATGCAAACTCAAAGCTGTCATGTTTTTCTGATTTAATTCAGTACAATCTAAATTTACAGCACTAATGTACACCAACAGAGACAGATTCACTCATTTGCAGGGAGTGGTGAGTTTTATTGACAATAACTTCACAGCGCTGAAAACCAGCAGAGAAGCATTTTGTACCTTGTGTGAATCAAAAACAGTATTGGTTTTTATAAAAAGACAAAGTCACTGTTGAATTCTAGACTTGTTCATGCTGATCAAGGCTTTTATTTGAGGGTTTTATTAGAGAGTTTACAGTATTATGAGTTTAAAACTTCCATCTTGCTGTAGTGAATGCTGCTTTGCTCTTTTCCACAGTGACGTTCATATGTACATGGGCCAGCCGCCAGTCTACTCTGCAGTTCCAGGCAGCATGGGCCCAGCAGACGTTCAGTCCTACCAAAACGCAGCGTCCGTTCCCGGCCCGGCCCCAGGCATGACACAGACGCCAAACTACAGCACCGCCTCCGGCCCGAGCATAGCACCTTCCTCAAACGTCTCACAGGCCCCCTACTCAGAGAAAGCCTTGCTATAGGGCTGCCTGAGCTCACTATAATAGTCACCCATACACATACCCACACACACACCAGACCTGATCAAATAGTGGTCATATATGATTTCTTTTATTATGTTTTATAATTAGTTTTGTCACCAAATAGACGGAAAGATTCAAAAAGAGTAGACTAACCACGACATTTGACACTCTTAAATATAAATGCAGTTACACTTCTCACTCCAGGTTTAGAAGTGATCACGAGGGTTTGAGTTGAAGAGCTCAAACCAACTGTGTTCTTTTAGGATTGTATTTAATTATTGTTTTGCATTTACACTCTTCTTCTTCTTCCTCCTGTCCTTGCATGACTCAGGTGTGAGGACAGAGAAGAGCTTTCAGTGGCACTTTGAGCTTCAGTTGCACTTTGGTCATCATTCAAGCCTGATCACTTCTGAATCTAGATCTGATAGCAATATATGCATTGTCCTTTTTTGATATACGAGAACTGACATTTATTGCTTCCTTTTTATGATAGGAATATTGATGAATTGTGGTAACACTATATATTATGGGTCTGTAATCTTTAAATAGATTCCTGGAAAGAACGACTTAATTTGGTACAAATTATTATACGAGAAATGCGAAGGGAGGTTCTTTTAGTTACCTCTTAGATATGCATCAGTCATGTGTCAATGGAAACTTTAATTTGCGCACTATATATATGTTTGGATGTTCAGCTAACCCACTGTGTACTGACTTAAAGGGACAGTTCACACAAAGGTAAAAAGGTTACCCATGTAGATTGTTGTGGTGTGAGCTGCTTGGACTCATGGTTAGGAAAGAGCACCTCGTCCATGAGCAGATGCTCACCATACTCGCCAACCCTCCCGATTTTCCTGGGAGACTCCTGTTAACTTGTACTTTCCACATTTTCCTCCAGGGATTGCAATTCTCCTGTATTTGCTCCAATTGATGACAATTTTTCAAAGTTTTTTTCCCTTTTGGTAATCATAACTTGACAATGTACAGTGTTTAGTCATCGAGTTACAGACAAAGACGAGAGGAGAAAGAATATTTAAACACATTTCAGATGAGAAGAGAAGAATTACATTGAAGTTTCATAGGGAAGGGGATGTGAAATCTGCTGCGTCGATTCTTCAGACCTGCAGTGGCGCACTGATGTCAATCACCATCAAGAGACTTTCTGAGAATTCAAAGTAAGATTAAGATTGATTGACATAAAAACATTTAACTTATTGAGTCCTTGAATCACAGATTTTTGGGTCTCAAGGTTGGCAAGTATGATTCTCACGTCCTGCACAGTGATACGGAGTAGTTTGGTAGAAAAAAAATATGTCCTACATGAAACTGCAACAACGAAGTAGAGATAAGCCAGATATCTCTAAAACTCGCACTAGAACAATGTAGATGGAGATATAGCTCTACAGGTAAGAGGAAAATACACATTTTAAATTTTAGAGTAAACTGTCCCCGCTAGATTTCTCAAGTTACACTAATAAAGTGAATTTAAATGTTTCTCTGCGTATTTTAACTTTTTAATTAGTATAACATTTCACAATATTTTCCTAGAAATTTCTGAGGAAATTATTCAGAAATTACAGACCTGTTAAATAAGGCGCTACCAAAAATAAAACGAGTGTAACTGCAGCCACTTCAACCACAAAATATATATGCAATTACTATTTGATTAAGTGTGAATTACGCACGGGCAGTCCTTCACACCACCCCTTAACATGCGCACTGGAGCTACACGCAAACACACAAACCCACACAATACTCCAACACACTACAACCAGATGTACAGCAGTGGACACACACACACACTTAAACATAGATGCACCCGTTGGTTCACACATCCTCAGCAGTACGTGTTGATTCACCTTCACTCACACACTAACATGCCACAGCCTTCTCACCCACTTAAAGCAACCGCTAACCGTGTCACAAAAAAGGGTGCGTAGACTTGCATTTCTTTTCTTTTTTTTTTATCAGAAAAAGGACTTTTAGCGATGCAGAAATCGTTGGCTACTACATCCTGTATATGTTGTCAAATTTTAGAAGTATCAAACTGAAGCCACTTTGTTTTTGGAGGGAAAAGAAAACCAGGGGGGATTTAAGCATGCACATGACTCTTGTATATACTGTACTGAACCAGTAGTGAAGCCACATGATGACCTCATGGTGGGCTGTATGTTAGCACAGCTCCGGGTGTTTCTCTCAGCCTCTTTAAAGGTGAACTCTGCAGCCGTGATGTCCCCGCTGAATCAAAGGTGTAAAAGCCAAAGAGAACAAAATGAAGACAAACAAAAAAAAAACCTCACATGCCGGAAAACAAGTTAATTTTTTCTTTTTCTTAACTCGATCGACTCCTCACTTCATACTGCAGAGTTTTCCTTTTCAAATTGAGAAGCTCTAGATCCCTGTTGGTGGATGTAGGGTTCGCTCCGTCTCCATTCAGGGGCTGTATTAACAGACTGGTACCACGGACTTGGCTACCATGGGGCGAACTCTCCGAACGGGCCCCCAGTGTCTTTGAAGCATCTCTTTAGTCAGTGTTGAACAATGAATACTATGTTGTTTTTTTTTGTAGTGCATTTTAATTTATGTTTTTGATTATTGTTATGCTATTTTTAAATGGAGAAGCAGCGCAGGATGTATGTATTCACAGAAAAGCAGAATTTTGCGATGTTCTGCCGAACTTAGTTGTATATTTAAAATCGCTCACATGAGAACATGGACATTTCTCTCTGTGTTTGATACATGCTTATTGTACTGTAGGGTCAAATGGTAATGTGAAAAAAAAACTGATCGAAACCTCCCCACGCATTACAAACCTGTCCTTTTCTCAGAGCTGTCTAACACTAAAACATATTCTACCTGAAGCAGGAGTGAAATAAGGCTCCTACGATTCTGGAAGGTAATGTCAGGATTTATAAACACCTCTTTCCCAACGTCCCACTAAACTGTCGTTACTGTAGTTACAGTGACATCGAAGTCTGCTTCTCATACTACTACATGTTAGAAGTCAGTGGGAAAGAGTTGTTTGCAATACTTATTTGTCAGCAAAAAGCTAATGAAGCAGGAAGATTATTTATCTTTGGTTGTTTTATGTTGAATGAAGCTACATGAAGGAATTTCCAAGCAGTTTGTGTTAACTGGAACTTTTTCCAATTGCAGGGCAAATTGGTATTTTGATTAGAACTGCAACAATTAATCAATTAGTTGATCGAAGGAATTAATTACCAACTATTTTGATGATCGATTAATCTTTTCAGTCATTTTTCTTGCAAAGAATTTTGACCTTTTTTTTCATAATTTATAGTGATAAATTGAGAGTCTTTGGATTTTGGACTGATGGTTGAACAAAGTAATTGATTAATTGCGCAAATAATCTAAAATTGTGTCATTTCAATTCCTCTCGCGATACTTTATTTCATATGCGATTCTCTTTGCCATCCCTGTGCCGCCTTAAGAGTGCAAAACAACCCTAAACTTTAGCTCGGTACCTGGGCAACAGGAGGACAATTAACTCTCCAGAACTTGTTGTTACTTGTTTTTTTTGCATTAATATATTCGATTCAAAAACAAGAATCTTTTATTTTGTTGTTTTCTTTGCTGCCTTTGACTAAAAGTAAGAGTGAAATAGTGTTAATGTTGGATCAAAGAGGGCTGAAAATATCAAATATGATTAAAAAAAGAAAAAGTAGCAGCTATTCTGGGACCACGGGACCAGGAGCCAGTTAATCATCATCATCATCATCATCATCATCCAAACGTGACATCTTGTTGCACCACAGTGTTGGACTGCAGCCCCGATGTAACCTTATTGCACAGGATTGAGATGCTGCCTGTTTTTAAGTTTTAAAATGACATCTTTATTGTAAAGTTTCTGTCTAAACTTGTACCCTGCTGTTTGTATGCATTCTTTTAACCATACTTATTAATTGGTATTCACAATAAAACCAGGCCAAATGTACAGAATAATATCGATGGCTCCCTCTTCTTGTACTTCTTTCAGGTATTTTAAATACAATTTCTGTTTTTATCTCGTTACATTTGATGGGGAATTTATTGTTTTTAGACCCAGGCGCTATACTTACATATTTTGGCGTTTAAATTACCTTTATGTCCAAAAGGTTTTGGTGAGTTTAATTTTGCTTCTGTCGAGTTTGAGACGTTCGTTTTAAGTTGATGACATTTCTGTTTCTTTAAATGGTGTCTGGTGGATTCAGCAAGAGCAACAAAGCAGCTTTTTTTTCTAGTTAAACAAAAATGACTGTACTCTTAAACAAAAAAAAGTCTATCTTTATAGGGATACTTTCTGTAATGCCTCCAGACACTTGGAATAACAATCTCACCCAATCAGGGGCCAAAACAAGCACTTTTAGTTGATGTACTTGAACGGTTGCCCTTAAGGATTGCATTGCAGCCGCCAGCCGGTGTTGCAGTGATCTACTGAGTATGGCCTATGTTAAAATATACCAGACTTCCCCTTCTAACTTTACAATTGAGAGGCATTTTCAGGAGATTGTAAGGCCTCGAAAACCCATTTTGTCAATCAACTCCAGCTGTGAGTCATGCTGTCCAACATGAAAGCATTATTTTCTTTAAGTTCAGTTAGAAAAACGGGTGTTGTCTCATATTTATGTGCAGCAATCAGATTTTAGCAACATTTGGATCAACATATAATAAAAGTGTGGGCTCATGTAGCCAATCATATCAAATCTGATCGAACCACAGCCAGAGTTCTCATAAAACACATACAGTTTGTTTTTTGATCATTAAACTTTTAAAATGCGCGGAATTTCTAGTGTATTAGTCGCAGCTGCCATATATGAAACACTCCAAAATGACCATACAGTCCAATGAAGACGTGTCTAAAATGTGAACAATATTACCTTCATCAAGGCAGAATTTACTGCAGTACTGTCCAATCAGATGCATAAGCTTTAGCATTAGTGAGGCGTATCAAATAAACTGGAATCTGACTGTATAATAACTGAGGATGTTTTTCCCCAAACCGTAACACCAATGGCTTAAAACAGAATGTTGTCATACTCTGAAACCTTTGTCATGTGAGTAACTTGTATTTGTGTCTCTCGTATTACGTACAATGTTCAAGAGCTTCTAATATTGTCCACTGCCAGGCCACTAGGTGGAGATCAGGTATTTGAGACCTGAGAGAGGCTGGATGGAAGAAATTTTGTAAACTACAACAGGTGAGATAAAGACAAATGTCCCAGCAGCCATAGAGCACGTCACTGTGGTGGGAATTATAAGGAGCTGTTAAATTTCACATTACGTTTTTAATTTTGTAGCTAATGTAATGTAATGTTGTCTGAGTGTAATCAAGTACTTTTTCCGTTTTCCTTCTAGTACTTTTTACCTTTTAAAGTACTTTTTACATTTCCACTGTGAGCTTGAGGTAATTTTCTCTTTGAAATTATGGGATGGGAGTGCTCGTCTTTGTGAGCTCATAAAAAAGCATGACCACCTCATTACCTCAGCAATAAAAGAATACAGCCTCCGCTGCAGTGTAAGCAGTGTCAGTGTGCAGAGTCCAACAGCCCGACAGGCTCGTTTCGTGGGAGATGACTGTCAAAGTCTTTGGCTCTAAGCTCAGACCAGCAACTGGTGTTCAGGGACCATGCTGTCAGGGAAGACGGTCAAGTTCATCCTGTATGAGGTGCTGCAGTTTGCAGCCCTCACCGTACCCATCTTTGTGATTATGGAGAGGTTTGCTAGAATCATACATATTGTGCAAGGAGCAAATCGAACGGCCTATTGGCTGGTGGTGGCGGTCTCTATCGCCTATGTGACCACTGCGACCCTGCTGGTGTGGGCTCCTCTCAAATATATGATCCTGAAGCGGAGGAGGTTCATCTCAGACATCACACAGTGGTGAGTACAGATGTTGGGAAGTACAGTAGTGAAGTCAGTGTCACATTGATGAACTGTCTACATGTAAAAGATAAAACGCCTTACTTCAAACAATTAAACAATACAGAGAAGTGAACAAACTCAGAATCATGATAACACCTTTTAAGGGCAGATTTGGAATTTGTTGGGACATAAATAAAATAAAACTGACAAGGAATATAAATGATGTAATAATACAAACTCAGAAATATTCATTTTTTCCACAACTAAGTAAACAAGCTGTTCTCAGAGGGAAATAAGGTCCCCAGAACTCTGTTTGAAGCTAGAAAGGTGGCAGGGTCTGCCACATGTAAACAAAGTAAAACAGTGTGAAATTGTGTTGTCCTTTAAGGTCAGTTTGTTTATTCAGTCATGGAAACAAAGAGAGTGTGTTTATTTAGTTTGTTTAGGCATTAAAAATCAGTCAGTGAAGAACTTTCTCTTCTGATTGAAATGTCTACACAGTGCGCCTTTAAAGCAAAGCATCATGTTTCATATGTGTTGTATGTGAAATGTTAAAGCAAGACGATGTATCATAAGAAATAATAAAAACTTCTTACAAATGAAAAGTTGAATTCAAAGCCAAAAATACAGTCTTGTTCAGTTCAATTTTTTTAGGTTTCAGTGTTAAAGCCTGAATGTGTCTGGCGTGGGCGGAAGTTTAGCTAAAAATAGTAAGCTAGACATCACTTTATAACCGAAAGTCGCTGATTTTATGACTCGTCTCTACTACAGCATGTTTAATTATCACCATTCTAAATTATGGCCTTTGTCCAGCCAAAGTCACATAGCCTCTCATTAATCTAGAAAGGAGCTAGTATCAAGGAAGCACAATGCGGAAGAGTTTCAGCTGATACAATAACCAATCAATCAAAACTATCATATACACGTATTTTGGCTTTTATAGAGCATATTGCAGAAGAATTTGAATGAAATGTGTTTTGATATAATCAGTTAAATTCAACAACATTTTTTGTAAAACTGAGCCTCTGGCTGTTTAGCCTGCAGATAAAACACACTGACAAAAATCATATTATTTCCTTATTGGCATCGAACATAATTGTGTCAAACTCATGTTGTTCCAGAGCAAGACAGCTACTAAATACTCATTAATTTACTCAGTCCAATTAGATATAATCTGCAACTTACTCTACATTTCAAATATCGCACTTTTTTACCATGACATCTGTCTGACATTGTTAGTGGGGATGCATTAAATATAGCGTATAAAGGTAAGTACAGAAGCATATTGCCACCACGACAGGAAACAACAACTATATCAGCATCACACAAAAATGTGTAAAGTTTATTGTTTTAACAAGGTGTTTTTCACATTACAGAAGAATCTATTCTTGTAATGAAAATACACTGTTTGTCTTGTTATAACCTGAATGTTAAAATGTTGTAACATATTTTTAAAAACAGATGTAAAAAAAACTAAATAATTTAAAGTTATATGTACTAACATAATATAATGTGAAAATACATTTCTACAAGATGAAATGTTTTGTTATAACAATAAGTAAAGGAAAGTTTCTTGTTATGATATCATTTGTATTTTGTAATAACATAAGAATTGATGTGTATATATACGTATAATATACATACATATACATGTATATGTATGTATGTATATATATATATATATATATACACACACACACACAATACATTGTATGTATGTGTATATATATATATATGTATATATATATATATATATATATATATATATATATATATATATATATATATATATATATATATGTACACAATGTGAAAACATCCTGTCGCAGCAGCAATATGCTTCTGTACTTACCTTTATATACAGTATATTGTGCATCTCTACTAACTATGTAGGACAGAATTCATGGTAAAAAAAAAGTGCAATACATACATCTGTGGCAAATAGTATCTAACTGAACTCAATTACAGTACTTGAGTAAATTGAGTAAAAGTGTTGACTTTTTTGCACTGGAACAATGTAAGTTTGACAAAATGTTGCTCATAAATTGAGAATATTTAACACTCTGGGATCATTATTCAAATGTTGACTAAAACATCCTATATTGTTTTCCAGGAGACCAACAGCACTGGCGTACATCGTCCTGTGTACTTTTCCGTGCTTTGCTATTTTAATAACCAGCTCCAAGGTAATGTCATCCAGACTGATTGCTCTTGTCACTGAGGAGCACCTGTTGACATTTCCTTCTGTCATGCTCCGACGGGGTCCTTGAAGAGGCATTTTGGTTGTAAACAGTCCATTTGAGGCACAAACTGGTTTTATGACTCCCTTGTGTGAGCGAATGGTGTTTAGATCACTATAATTATTCACTGAGTGATGGTTGACACGGCACATTGCACCACAGAGGGAGAAAACGATGGCCTGTCACCGGTTCTACTAAGACTCTTGAGAGTTTGCTTCCTGAAGTAGCATCCAAATATATTCTCAGTGTGTGCTGAGATGGACTTTGACACCATCACATGTAAAAGGAATGTGTCCATCATCACAAGACTGAACTCTCCATCCAGGGTATTCAGTAACCAACAGAGAACATAACATGTTGATCATTAACCCAAACTTCAATACCATCCACAACTCTTAGAAAAACTTGACTTTTTATGCAAGTAACACTGTGTCCTTAACTGTTGGACAAGCAGGATCATAAATAAGAGAATCTGGCCACAAATACCTTTCAGACATATTCATACATTTAATATTTCTTAATCTCCTGTTAAGGGCATTCAGTACCATCTTAATGTCTGTAACGATGGGGTAATAAAATCAGATGGCTTCTTAAAACTTGGAATGCAGGAGTGCCTCTTTCTCAGCGCTGCCAAATGTTGTAATGAAGAGTTTCGATTTAGTTTCCTCCTGCATCATCCTTCATGATTTCTCAGTGGCAGATCAGTTCTTTCTGCTATTGAATTCACATTAATTTTTAATGCCATCGGTTGTACTGCAGGTGCAGGCAGACAATGATCCAGAGATCCGTGACCATTTTGATGAGTTGCCTGTCTCCTTGGTGCTTGTGTGCCTAATCTGTGTGGACATCACAGAGAGGATTCGGCCCTGCAGGCTCCTCGGATCGTGTAAGTCTTGAAGGCGTGTGTATTTTTTTTAATATATTATTTGTTCTGTAGGATGAAACTGATCACAGGTAGACGTTCTAATGTGTTACAGCAGGAAAAGCATATTTGTATATAATAAAATGACTGGTATCGTCAATGCTGACTCACTGTCACACTGTCATGACACACAGAACAAAGCAGTAAAGTGCAGTTATGGTGCATTCAGTTTACCTAGGAAGTTAGAGCTTGGTATAATGCCTTACCAAAGTTTAGTTGCCAAAAGTCAGGTTGGCCATTGTTAACAACACAACATGTTATTTTGCACGTTCAAACGGCAGAGCCACTTTCCACAGATAGAAGTTGGACACTACTGTGTTTAAGAGTGATTTAATGACACATAAATCTGAAGGAAGGGCTTAAAACCCACTGCTGATCAGTGGAGCAGCCATCTTGGATTTTGAGACTGGGGTTGGTGAAGTGCGTCTGACTTCCAGGCGTTCCAGTTGAAATTGACATTGCCAACATGTCAACATGTCTGGTGTCTAGAAGATACCCATAAAGGTGCAACGTGAAAGCATTGGCCACATGCCAAATTCATACTCAAAACAAATTAGCGGGCAGTATATCACCAGAGTTACTGCAATCTGCTGCTAACTATAGCTGCTGTTGGCTAGTTTGCTCAGTTCTGTGCAGGGAGTGATATGGACTTAAGAGAGCTCACTTTCCCCTTGGGCCCAAGAGCAGGCTAATCTGGTCCTGATAGCCAGGATATACAGCATGCCGTATGTGCTTCTCTAATGCAACTTTAGGGCACCATTTTAAAACAACCACCTCCAAAATCATCCCCAAAAGTCCCTGAAGCACATTTTCTTCAGCACACTGACACCGCGTCTATATATTTGATTTTCAGTTTATCCACCAATTGCAACTTTTACTGTTTTATGTGTATTTGTCGCCGGTGGCCACAGTCCACCGATAAAAAAGTTAAAGAAGAAAGTGCTGAACACTTAACCAAGACAATATTAAAAGTTTATAAGAAAGCCTTTTGTTGCTTTTACTAAAATCTCAAATTACAGAGCAAGACACACATATTTGAGGTTAACGGCTACATTTAATAGCACTTCTTTGCAATTAGCCTTATAATCACCTGTGGACACACACACACACACACACACTCAGACACTGATGGCAATCGGCTATAGTCTGACCATCTGGAGCAATTTTGGGTCCAGCATCATTGGGACATGTGGACAGGAGGAGCTGGGGGTCGCATCTCTAACCCTGTGATCAGTGGACGCCCCGGATTGGGGACGTTGATTAATTTGAGTGTTCTTTGGCTCTCAATGTTGAAGGGAAATAAAAGCACGCTCATCATACAGCACACTAAACACTACTTGATTGGACAAAAGCAAAAGTGAAAGATTCAAAAATAGTGTTTTCTCTTTAGAACGGGGGCCCAAAATGTAACACGTTGGTAATTAATATTCAAGGGAGAATTAAGATAAAATAATATAAGATAAGATAATAAATAAATAAGATAGTTATTGATCCCCATATCCTGCCGAATACAGCTGATGTTGTGTGTACTCTTGTCATTTGCAGCAGACGGCCTGGATCCTGAACTTGACATGTCAGGCCCCGTCCTCACCCACCTGGAAGCTGTGACCACAGTAACCGCCCAGCTGCACACTGATGAAGGCCAGAACGGTTTGACCCAGGGCCAACCAGAGGCCAGGAACGGCAGCACCCCAGGCAGCTGGCGGGACCTCGCTGGCTCAAGAGCGTCCAGTGCTGCCTACCTGTACACCTCCTCTTCAAGGCCCCGGTCCTACTCTGGTCCTCTGCGCTTCCTGTGGAGGAGGGATGGCAGGGCGGAGGCTTTTGTGGACAGCTTCATGTTCTGGCTTGACACCGTGGAGCTGGTGAGAGTGGCTAAAGTGCCATCAGTCTTCTTCTCAGCCTGGGTGTTCCCAGTCTACATCGTGGCCTTCCTGTCTACTCTCCGTGTGGCCATCACTCCCAACAACCCTCTGCTGTCTTCTGCTGGATTTGCTCTGCAGGACCTTCCCTTCTTTGTCATTCGTGTCGCTCTGATCGCCGTGTTTGGTTTTGTAACTCCTGTGTTGTACCCGTTGAAAAATGTGCTGGTGATCCTGACTTTTATCTACTTTACATTCCTGACCAGGCTGAGGATTTTCAGAAGGCAGGCCATGTTTTGAGGAGGAGTGGCACATTGTGTTGTTAATGAAATATCTGCTTTGATTGTGGATGGCGGAACAGTTGGTATATTTATGTGCGGGGAGCTGCAGCGGGGGATGCAGTGTGTTCCTACTGGTGAAGAAGCATGACGTGTTTTGAATTGTAATGGCTGCAAATGCACTGTAAAGCTATTCATCCAAATGAAAGTGTGAAAATGATTCTGGATTTAAAACACAAAAAGCTTGTGTGGGTTGGAGTGTACAGTCGGCCAACTCTTTTCATTTTCCTGTGGCATATTTGAATCCAAACGTATTTATTGATACTGATGATGACGTGTTTACCTGCTATGTTTTCGTTTTTTTTTTTTTTTTTATCCATACGACATTTATTAACAAACTACAAAGAGTGAAGTTGAAATGTGATGATTTTAAATCATTTCCCATCACCTTTGCTATGGTAAATGAACATACTTTGTTTAAATGCACAACACGTGACCTATTCCTTCTATTTCAATTTGGTGCAACTTTATACTTGCACTCAACTATATCACAGAGGGAAATATTGTACTTTTATCACATTAAATTGCAAGTTACTTTTCAGATTACAATTTGTCATGTCCTTCCTGTGCAGTGAAAACCTTGTACGTTGAATGTTTTTGATAAACTGAAGGTTCAGGTGTTCTTTAATGCGTTAAACGTACACAATATAATTTGACGTTTGGGGGCTCTCTGTCAGAACAAAACAAAAGACTTTTGCAAAGTGTTGTGTGGAGGGTTTGGGCAAAGTGGGGGGACAGAGCTGACAAAACACTGATGACAAAATAAATGATTACTGTAGGAATACAGAGCTGATTCACACACAAAAAATCAAACTTAAAGCAGCTTTGAGTAAATTATCTCCGTACTTCTTCCTCCTCTACATATACTCAGTTTTCCTCTCATGATTTCAGTTCAGTTGCCGGTTTCTGTCACAGGACCAGCACATGACTGGCTTTTCTTTGCTTACTAGCTTCTAATTTCCTTGCTTTGTCCTTGGCTGCTGCAAATTAGCATCTCACCCTCATCTTTTCGCCTCTGCTGCAGGCACCATGGTGGTTTATGTGTTTTCATGGCCGTATAACTCTTTGTTTTGTAACCTTGGCGAATGAGAATGTATGTGCGTGTGTGTCTGTGTGTATATGTGTGTGTGTGTATCGATACAGGATGCCACAGTGACACCACAGAGAGACGCTGGTGTATAATCGGTAGTCCTCCACCCGCACAAGTCTGACAGAATTACACCCCATGGAGCACTTGGTCTTTGTCCGCCTGATGGATGAGCCAGGGCTGCAGGACAAAGTGTTTAAGGGAATTGCCAAACCGGTGGCTCCTGTCTCTCACAAGAAAAAAAGGGAGATGAGAAAAATGAAGAATTTGAAAAAGTAGCAGTAAACATCCTGATGCATCTGTGGTGATAAATCTGGTGAATCCCAGACAAGAATTTATATCAGCTTGAAGTGCTTTACCACACTGAGAGGGAGGATTTGTTAAAGGCGTTATTAATGATCTACACGGTCCCACCGGTGACAGGACGCCAGACAAGCAGCTGTAATTTAGAAGGAGGGAGCAGAGCTGGCCTGCTTTCATTTACTGGTACGAAAAAACTAAAATTAACTTCCCCTTAATTTCCCCATAGCCACGATCATCCTCCTCCTTAATGATTCATACTATAATCTTCAAGAAAGCATTAGTGCAGCTTCAGTTATTGTGGCCATTTTAGAGTATGTCGTGTCGGCAGACTGCAGAGCACGTTTCTTAAAAATGTTTTATTCCTGTGACACGGAATAAAAGCTCCGAGTGATCAAAGGAAAAAGCAACAGCCTGTATCTGCTTCTCTTTATCTGAGCCTGTAAGATCCACGTCCAACTTTAAAGACTCCTCCGAGGCAGGGGCTTTCATTTCTCTCCCTTTTTTTATGTCATCAGCTGAACTTTTCATGCACGCTTAGAGAAGCTTTGCATTAATTCAACGGGTTGTAACTTCACAGTCAGCATGCCAAAATCTCCCTCTTGTTTTTTTTTTTTATTTGTTTCTGTCCTTGAAGTTCCACTCTCTTGAATCGGGGAGGAAAAAAATCTGCCTTTGCCTTATTGCTTGGACACATTTCCAGTGCATGTCAACCTGATACAAGTACTTTCTCAAATGGATTTGAGTGCAGCAACCTGCCTTTTTCTGTACTCATTTGAACACACAGATGTCAGGGCTGTAGCCAATATTTCAGAAGTCATGTGTAAAAAAGTTTTCATAGCACACCCGAGTTACCACCAGCCAAGGCCTGTAACATTTTGAGTGTATCTATTAACTTTAACTATAATGTCCCCGATTTTGTCTATGCACATAGTCGTCTAATGTGGTTTTAGGGATAGAAATTTCAGTCTTGGCCACCACTTCAGTCAGAAATACATTTGTGCAAACATTCATGGTCAAAACAGAATGAATCCTAATGAACTTCATCCCCCAACTGAGGCTGGCTTTTGATTAAATGTTTTAAAAAAATATTAGATGGTCTGACATGATATTGTGTGCACACCCATCATATCATCAGGATGAACTGTAATAACCTTCCTGTTGATCCCTTAATCCAAAGTGCCCGGAGGATGCAACATAATGGACTGAGGATCCCCTGACTTTTAATCCAGCCTTGAGCCAAGTCTTCACTTATCCTGTGAAATTCGTCTTTATCTTTGCCATGGATTGGCACACATTCTAGCCAGACATTCATTGTCCCAAGGGGATAAATCTCAGTGACTTTTCCTAAATGATTAAATGTCTCAACAAGTATTGGACGGACTGCCGTGAAATCTGGTACGGATACCAGTTGTTCTGCTGGGATGATTTGTAATAATCTTGTTGAGCACTTAAATGTCCACTTTGTAAGAAAAGTAGATTTTTGAGTTTCATCCCGACTTGTCCCAAAGTGTCAGTATTTGATGAGTTAGGAATAAGACATTAAAAATGTACTTATTCTTACAAGGTGGACATAGATTTAATAAGCAGTATTATTTGTGCTTTTTCACCCACTACAGCCAGACAACTTTGCTGTACATCAGCCCTAAGTTAGCGAGTGACGGCATGCACTGAGGTGTGTGTGTCTGTGTTTGAATTCAGGGCAACCTCTAACTCAACTCAGCACTCACCAGAGACTCCCTCTCTTTTTTTCTTCCACTCCTCTCTGTACCATTAAATCTAAGAAATACAGTAATGTTTCCCCTCCAGCTTCAGTCAGCAGTCAACATTATAGCATGTCAATACCTGAAGTGGGAGGTGACCTCCGCGGATCCCTGCTGCAGTCAGGTTGATAAATGGGAGTAAAGATAAATCAAAAAATCATCTCTGAGCTTTCCTCCTGTTGGTTAAAGGTACCAGATCAGAGCCGAATCTGATGTGGCACTGGGTGTTAATTCCTCCAGAATGTCTGGCACAATAAACTTTGCAAGTCCTCATTTTCGGCAAACATTAAAGGTGCAATACGTAACAATTGGCCACCAAATCAACACAAAAAAGGTCGCTGCATATCACCGCGTGGCCGCTAACTGCTGCTAACTGTAGCTGCCCTTAGCTAGTTAGCTCTGTGCAGCTTGCATGTCTGAATGGAAACTGCGGAAACAAGGGGAGTGTTTATACCACTAGCACATCTGCTGGTTAGCATGTTAATGGTGTTGCAGAGACATATACTAAATATGTCTCTGCAACACAATCGTAACCACATCGTAATGTCAAAACTGTTATTCACATTCTGTTCATACTTTTGTTATTTTAAAAAATCTTTTAAACAAAAATTCTTACATATTGCCCCTTTAACGTGTTAACAGTCTCACTGTGGGCATGTGAGTATGTTGATTTTGCATTTTAGTCACTGCGTCACTGCACATGGTGACATCCTTGAGGAGTCGCTACCGTGGCTTCAACTACAAAGATTGAATTTAACAAATAAAACAAGGCGACAGAGACTTCTCTGTACTTTTACAGTGAAGCTGGTTTCTTTTCAGAAACAGGATGAAATATTCTCACTGCACTGACAGATTTTCTTCAGGAGTAAACTACATACAGAAACGGCTCGAAGACACAGAGAGTTTTTTGCACCGTTAAGCAGTCGCAGAATTATCCCCAGTGCAGTTCTCAAGGTAGCGTGAAAAAAAAAAATAATAAAAAGAGCGCGACAGCAGAGAGGAGAAATGACAGGAAGGGAAGCAACAGTGGAGGGAGAGAGGGAGGAGACACTGTAGACAGAGATGAAGAGAACGAGATAGAAGGGGGGGAGAAGAGAGGACAGATAGAAAGAGGAGGTGAGAGGTGGAGGGGGGATGTTGCTGTTAAGGATGGGTGGAGGCTTTGTAAATCGGAGAGGCTGGAGGCGCATTTGAATTCAGGCTGTGTGTCCCCTGCGCTAGCCGAATGTTACCTGCTCTAGCATGGCAACAGAGAGAGAGGGAGAGCGGTGAGCTTCAGCTGCAGCCTCCACACACACAAACACGCACACACTCACACACACATGTGCATACACTGTCACAACAGGAGCGCAAGGAGTGACTCAGGTAAGCAGGAAAGCTCCTGATGAGAGAGGGAAACAGCGTGGTGGAGTGAGAGGAGGAGGAGCCACAGAGCTGCTGGGATCTTCTGAGGGGAGGAAGAAAAGAGGAATTGCACAGAACCTGAAAATCTCTGTATCAGGACTCCCAGGGTGGGCTTTACAAGGGAGGGATAGACGGGGATACGGGCAAGACGGATGTGGAGCGATCGGAGGGCTCTGATTGGATGAGTCCGACTAGACCAGAGAGCACTGAGGGACACACACACACACACACACACACACAGACAGAGAGAAGAAAATGACATTTAGTTTTTGTAGCGAGAGTGTTTGGGGGGTTTAATTCAAGGGGAGGCTGGAGGAGAGGTCTGTTTTTCGACACTGAGGTGGGGTAGTGGGAGGGCAAATAAACACAGGATGGCAGATGAACCACCTGTCCTTCTGAGATGAGATGAGGTGAGCACACACACACACACACACGCACACACACATACATCGAGAAGACATACACACCTCACACACTCATTGGATTCGGGACTGATTGGATCCCGGCTCCCCACAGAGCGCAGGACTTCGAAGAAGCAGTGAGACGTCTTTTTTATTTATTAACATTTTTTTGGAGTCATCTGAGGACCTAAATTAGAGAGCCACTGAAACCTCAGGTGGACCGAAGAAATACGATCCTTTTTCTTTTTTGCGGGGATCCCAAACTACCTGAAGAGCCGGCGATCAGGTGGATCACCTGTGCCATGAGGATCCTGGCCTGAGACGACCCACCACCCCGGAGGCTCTATCAGCCTGTCCCCTCTTCCTCCCCTAACTGGATGTCTTGATGTATTGCTGTGGGCTGGGACACTGGCGGAGAGTGCAGTCCACCTATGTAAGTGACCATCGCAGCATCACTCGCAGCATCTATCCTTGTGTTTTTGATCCCATAGCAACAGTGGAGTTGTGGCAGAGGGAGGGAAAGCGAGGGGTAGGGGGTGATACACAAGCCATGACACATCATTGCACATGGTCTCTTTTGCAAATAACCCTCAGAATTCATTCACAATTTTAGCTACCAGCAGCCGTGTGCGTGCCACTCTCACAACCTGTTATTCGCTGCTGAGGTGTTCTCCGCTGACTTCTTATTCAGGCTGCAGTTTATCAGGACAGACAGTGGCATTGTGAAACAGCTCTCCGTATTGATTCCAGCACAGGACTCCATGAAAACATGACCTAAACACCGGTAATCTGTGTTTTTCTCTGCGAAGGCAGCGGTTTGAGTTCATTGCCAAGCTGGTAAAATAAAAAAGGTTCGCGGAGCGGTGGTTGCGTTTAAGGCGATAAGGTGATTTTGAACGCACGACAGCTGCTCAGAAGAGCTGTTCTCCCCACATCATGTGTCCCGTCTGAGCTGTCTTCAAGGAGGAGGTGAGCGTGGGAGGACAGACAGGTGTAGTTATCTCATTACAGGCCAGGTTTGACTGTCCTCTCAATGACAGCAAGGAGCAGGGAGGACGGTCTCACACCTCTCCTCCACCTGTTCCTCCCTATTTCTTCTTGTCCTCCCACCAACTCTCTCTCCTTCTCTCCTTCCTCTGTTTACTGCTTCATCACCACAGCCATTGTAGATTTTTCTCTTCATGTGTCTCTAAAATCCTGCTGCAGCCGACCCTATAGAGTCCCAGAGCTGTGCATTGTGTGATGGCGCTGACTGCGGAGGACCTATCGCAACCACATCCCTACATGAAATAGGCTTACTGTCAGCCCCTTCAACGCTCAATAGGCTGTCAGCCCAGATTACCCACAATCTGTGTCGGTGCATGCAGCGAGTGTGCCCACCTCAACAACAAGCCGGGGGAGAAACTTACAGGATTGAAAAGCCACACACGGCTAAAAGCATCGACACATCAAGAAGCAGGACCTGATGGCCACATTCAGTGTCAGTGAGAGGGAAAAACCCTGAGCCCAGGAAGTGCACGTAAATGTGAGGAAAATCTACAACATGTGCTGCTTTCATGCACTCAGGCTTAAAAAAGCTTGTGGTGAGTGGTTAATGCCTGTCTGGCTAATGTTCATCACTCATCCGTTATTTTCACTCCATTCGCAGCAGCACGTTATATGTTGTGTTGCCGAATACACAGTTGCCTGGGAGATTTTCAAAAGATGGATCAGTCCAAGTCACAACTTTATTAAGACAGGGGTTCCCAGCCTGGCAGGTCGACGACCAAATTACACATTTGCTAATCTGCGATTCTGCCAATCACTGATTTATTAAAACTCTATAAAGCTTTACATTCAAATTTCAATTTTATGTCATGAGGCAACACCTGTGTTTATGTTCTGGTTAGGTTTAGGCACAAGAAATGCTTGGTTAGGGTTTGTAAAATATCATGTTTTGTCTTATAGGTCTGTTGGCACATGCATAGCTGGAAATTGTCCTCACAACTCATTGTAAATTGTTGGTTTTGGCTAGAAACTGTCTCCAAATCTCTGAAATATCAAATTTTTCTTTTCACTAACACAACTCCAAAATTGTTGCGACATCTTGTGAAAAACGCCCCCCTCACTCCCCCGGTTTTTGGCTGAAGTGGTCTTGAGCGGTCGTCTCTCACCTGGGAGCCATATCAGATAGATAGATAGATAGAATTACTTTAATGATCCTAGACTGGGAAATTATTTATATTTTATTATTTATAGCCAGGTGTCACACCACCATCTCCTGTCGGCTTATATGAATGTAGTCTGAACATCATACGCAACACGATAAAGAAATGTTGATTGATACAGTATGCATGAAACGTACAAGCGTATGTGTTGTTTCAAAAAAATTTGAATCGCCAACAATTTACACAGTTTGTGTTTATTTTACTGGATTTTTCTCTAATCTTTGCTTTTTCATTATGCAATCTTGGCTAGTTTTCTCTCATCATGTATCCAAAAACAAACAGTCTGAGGAGGGAACATCCCTCTGTGGTTGCAAGTAGACATAACTTTGATTCAAAGGATCATGAACCAAAAAGATGCACATCTAAATCAACATGTCAGCAGAACTCAGTCATCCACATTATATACACTTCCTCAAAGCAGAGAAGTTTCAGGTCAAATACATTCCGGTCGTTTGTTCCTGACCCTCTCCACTTATTTTGAAACTGTTGGAGGGAAAGTCTCTCGAATGATCACATCCACTTCTTAAATTTTTGCAATCCCAGTATAACATTTGATCATGAAACTGAGATTTCTTGTTGGGTTAGGGTTAGGGATTTTATATGTGTCCTCGTTTTATTTGCTCACAGGAAACCCACATAGCTCTGATCACACCATTACTTCTAGCGTTTTTTGGGGGCATCTCTGGTTGTGGTTCCACATCTCAACCTCCAGTTTTATTTCATGTGCAGGATGCAACACATTTTTTTTTTATACTGCAGAGGTAGTTTTGATTCCTTTCCTCCTCGTGGCCCGTTCCTGTTAAGGTTCCTGTCTATAAGGGCCGCGGATCCATACGGTGCCGAGGTGCTCATTGATTATCACGCTGAATCAAAATCTTGTGGATTCTGTAAACACGCTGCGAGCTGCAGTATTGACTCGTTTCCTCACTCAACACTCGCACTGCTATTTCCTACCTCTCCGGAGGCGATGGACTTGTAGATCACAGACAAGTAACTGTGTGGGACCCAAAAAGCTCTTCAGGACTGCTCAGCTTTCATTTATTTATTCTTAAAAATGCAGTTTAGACGAGTAGGGGGGTTCATTAATTGCTAATAAAGTTTTTAAAAAGATAAGTGGAGGCTGCTGCAATACTTGAATGAATTATTAATTGGCTGACTAGAAAATATTCATGACAGAATATATTTTCTGTTTTGAATATGGTCAGAAGATATGTTTTCTGGAAGTAATCCACCAAGTACAGCCTGTTATTTTCAATACACTTTCACTTAAAGGATCAGTCAAACATTGTAAGAAACTGAAACCACTTTCACATCTGTGTGTTGAGTATGGAGACGATTAGCCTAGCTTAGCATGAAGACTGACAGCAGGGGGAAACAGCTAGCCCGGCTCTCTCCAAAGTTCATTCATTCAACTACACAATTTATACAATTGACTAAATAACACAGCAGTATATTATAAAACTCAGCTTACATTTAGAGACTAGTCAATTAATTCCTGTCAAGCTACGAATTTCTCCACACAGAGAGCATGAGGGCGTAATTAGTGATAAGCCCTCTGTGTTAAAGAGCTTTGAGGGCTGTCTCTTTTACTAAAAACCTTTCTAAAACCAAAAACACCAGAGCCAAAGTGTAAGGAATGGATTAAACTGTGTGTTTATCTGCTCTAATGGGAGCTGCTAACATTAACAGGCCTGACTGATGGGTTACCTCCAGCAGTAACCCAGGTTCTATCATTAGTATTAGCATGGCATTAGCAACTTACAATGTGTGGGGTGACAGATTACATGAGAAAAAACATGTGAGGGAATGATACCAGTGTGTCAGTTAAACTAAGCATCGCGAGGACTAGATTTTGGAAACGATTTTGAAAACGATTTTAAAAACTTTTGAAACTTTAAGAGTGAAGCTAGCTGTTTCCTCCGTGTTTGCAGTTACACTAAACTTAGCTAATCATCCCTTGGCTCCAGTGCTGCACAGACCTTCCCATCATACTCTCAAGAAACAGTTGCACTGCACCTTTAAAAACATTGTGTCATGTATTTTGCAGTCGCCTAGCATGCTGTTTTTAGGACATTGTGAAGAGGCTCATGAAAAAAAGAAAAAAAAACTGAGTTTGGGATTTGGGATTGGCGGAGAGAGACATTCATCTGTAATACCATCAAGCTCTCATGCCGTCAATCCATCTCTTCCTCTCTCCGACCAATCACAGTCATGGAGCTCAGCGCCGTGATTACAGTCAAAAACATGCAGGAACAGAAACATAATCACAGGGTGATAAAATAGCAGATGTGCATGTCGTCTCTCTCATTCTCTCTTCTGTCTTTGTGTGAAATTAAGAGGCAGGTTGTGGAGAAATATTCCATATTCCACGAGAACCAATTCAGTGACTGACATCTTTGTTTGTTTAATCTCATGTTAGGGATCAGTAACCTGCCCTCCAATCTGTGTGGGCCCGCTGCGCCCTGACTGGCCCTCTCCAGTCGTCTGTCCTCCCTCCTCCACTTAACTCTCCCGCCATCCTCATGCGCTCGACATCCCTCCACCTTTCTCTCTCCGCTCTCCTACCTCTCTCCCTCCTCATCACCGAATTCCTCCCTTCCTGTATTTCCACTTCTCCCCCTCCATCCATCTCCCCTCCATCTCTCCGCTCCCAGATGTTAGGAGGGTAGGATTGGCCGTTTGCTGGCCCCAGCCTCCGGCATCATGGAGGAGGGGCATCAGCCAGATGTTTGGTTGCATATTCATACAGGTTTTATGAATCTGAGGAGAGCAGACAGCCACTGACAAGGAGAAGGAAGAGGAGGATTCAGGTGGACGACTGAAGGAACTTTTTTCTGCATGATCTATTTCTGCCTCTGACGGGTACTTCTGGAGTTATCCTATTTGTTCCTTTCTCCCACTCCTCCTCCTCCTCCTACTCCTCCTTCTTGAGTCATTTTTGGATCATGTTCAGCCGGGTGTGATTGGAGGGCGAAGCTCCAGGCAGATGTAAATCTGGTGAGGGTTGCTGGCACAGGAGGAAAACAGTAAAGGACCTCAAATGAAAAAGCCCGTCTCCATATCTGAGCGGGCTGTTGCTGAAGGTGGACTTGGATCCGCGTGTGTGCGCGAGGACGCTCAGTGTTTCGGGGGTCGGGCCTTTGGCCTCCCCGCCTGCAAGCCATGTCAAAAGGGCCCAAGAACAAAAATGTCTCCTGGGTGAGTACCACTGCCTCTGTGGCCGATCAGAGAGGGGGAGGAGTGGGAATGGATGGAAGGGGAGGGCTGTTTGTGGATTATCAGAGTTCAGTCTGAGTGCTTTTTCATTTATGTCAGCTTTATCTGCTTTTGAATTGGCTATCTTTGGCTGTAATTTCTTAAAACCAACGTTTCAGATATATTTTTAGTCATCTCATCAGACAGCAGTCTGGTGCTGCACTCACCCAAAGCACAGTTGCTCTGTTGTGGACCGAAGAAGAAGCATTTTTGGAGGTTTCTAGAGGGAGAGCAGATATCAGATAAAAACCATTGTCTCTGCTCTTTTGCACATCTGCCTTGACATGTCCAACAGCTGTGTGGTCAAAACTGTCCTGAAGCTCTCTGCACTCCTCTCCAGCCCGCTTTACAGTGCCATGCTCAGCCAGCTGAAAAATAAAAGAGCATGAACAAAAAAGAAAAAGGTGATGATTAGGCTCAAACCAATGAGTGTGAAATGGGAGGGGCTAACACACACTGACATTGCTCAACCGCAGTTTAATGAAAGAACTTTCTGGTTGCGTCTGCTTGCGAGCAATAATGACTTGTGGAGCCTTTTTTTAGGCCGGAGCAGATGTGTGGTTTCTAGCTGTGTGGACACAGTGGAGGGCAGAGTGGAAGGCCGAGGTCTGGAGCTTTGCCTGAAATTGTGCGTGCCATCCATCTCTGGCCCGGCAGCCCTGCCCTGCACTCCTGGCCCCAGCTTGACAGTACATACACATACACACACACACACACGCACACACACACACACACACACACACACACACACAGACGCACGCATACACACACACACACATAGTCACACACACACGTTCTGGTTGTAAGAAGCTTAGGGACAGATGTTTGTTTATGTACATGTGTACATGAACACGTTTGCTGTGAATGCATGGGGGGGGAGTGAGATGACTGATGGGTTTTTTATGGCGTTGTGTGAAAGAGGCTCTGTGAGCGCTGCAGTAGAAACTGGACCGTTCAGTGAATATGATTTTAATGTCTTTTAAGCAAAAATGATGGATCAAGTGTAGTGAAAGTTGTCCAAATCGTCCGACCCAATTTTGTCCAGTTTTGATTTCTTTATTAAACTCCAAAATCAAGTCAACAACCGTCGTCAACTAAACATTCCAGTTCAAAGTGCTACATGTTGGAGCTCTTCTGCTGCTCGTCCTGGTCAGGATGTTATAATCTCTCCTAACCTGTTACCTGATTATCAGTTAAATCCAACTTTCTTTAATTTGCAGTGTTACCTTTCTTGAGGATCAGTTTTTCAATTTCATACTGTGACAAAGCTTTGCTTATGCAGTGGTTAGGTTTAGGCACAAAAACAACTTGATTGGCAACTTTAAAAAAAAATCACGTTTTGGTTCAAAATATATATTTTGGTTTCACACTTCACCATGCTGAAACTCAGTCCCAAGCTGTGGTCACTGGCTTGGCAGCCTTTTCACCTGTGACTCCATCGCCATCCCCTCAACCTGCTGATGTGACAGTCAGGTCAGAAACATGTAAAGTGAACATGATTTTGCTGTTTTTACATCGTTTGCTTTATTTTACACTAAACTATCTTTGCACAACAACAGTGCGCCCTTGATGCCTTTACATTCTGTAATTATATTTGTGTCTACATACAATATCTATATGGGGCATCTGTGGCTCAGGGATAGAGGCAGTCTCTCGTTATCGGATGGTCGCTGGTTCGATTCCCCTGATCTGCATGTCAAAGTGTCCTTGGGCAAGATAGTGAATCCCAAAACTGGTATTGATGTGCTGGTCGGCACCTTGCATGGAAGCCAATGACATCAGTGAATGTATGTATGAATTACTTTGAGTCGCTTTGGACAAAAGCTTCTGCTAAATTTGAATGTAAATATAAACATGCACCTCATCCCTGCTGCCCTATATGTTTATTCTGCATACTCTGGCTTGACAGTAAACATCTTGATTCTTGATTCTTGATATGACACATACTGAAAAGGCCAGTACGGTGTGTATGACACGGACAAATGTGAACGACTGGGCTGGTTAAATCATTTTAAACAGGGATGTTTATGACAGAAAAAAAAGTTTGATCTCAATGTGACCATGATTTGTTATAGCAATATTATTATTAGGAATGCATCTTATGAATTTGTCCTCTGTCTTCAACTAAGGCACAAGCATTAGCCCTCAGCCATTAGTCCTCCTGCTCTGCTCTCTGCACCACGTACATTAGCACAGGACTGTTGCAACACAACACACGAACAATAATGGAGGTGCACAGAAAAAAAAAAAGTTTTTCTTTGATAAAGTGATTTTGGAGTTCTTGTCTGCCAAGTTCCATTGATTGGTTCTCAAATTCTAACCAATTCTAACCACAGTTTTCTGTTCTTGCACTGGAAACAAGATGAAGAATATTTTTCAGCAATCTCTACAAAGTTTGAGGTTCAGAAGTAAACATCCTTGGAGGATGCATGGCACTAAATGTACAGAGTGTAAGGATGGTTTAGCTCCATACGCGGCTTGTTTCAGCACCGCAGCAATGATCCGACCACCTTATGTAACAACTTCACAGCTGTGCTAAGAGAGAGTCAAAGTAAGCAGGGAGTCTGTTGGAGCGTTTTGTTGGCACTTGAGGAGAGCTGGCTCTCGCTGGAGGAGATTTGAAGTGTCATGGAGCAGATTTAGTAAAGCCCTGAGTCTGGTGCAATTCTGGGTCATGGTGTCACCACCTTCCATTTACAGCATCTTGTCTGTCTCTATCACAGCTGCTGTGATCACACAGTCTGACTTCTGATGGTGTCCACTCCAGCAGCAGAGGTATTGATGAGGACGTGTAGTGTACATCTACAGCCTGTATGTGTGTGTGTTGCAGTTCCAGATGTGTGTCTGACCCGGAGGTCAGTGTCACAGCTTCTTGCTCCACACCGTCACAGGACGTCCCAGCTGATGCCGGCCCTCCATGTTGCGTTTCCATTCTCAGTTATGTAACACTCTCATCTGTGTCCCTTGCCTCCCAAAGCTCTCCCTGGAGATTTTGGTACCTCACCGTATTGCCCATCTGCTGACATTTCCTGCCTGACTGTCTGGGTTACAGGCCACGGCGCCAAATGGACCGTGCAGCATTGCTTACCTTCAGGTGGAGGGAGTATTAAGATACCAACTAACCGCTCATTTGGATATTCATTGTAAGGCTCGAGTTGTACGTTTTTGAAAATATGATACATATTATTTAACCATATCGCCACTAGAGGTGGGAAAAAAATCGATATTGCAATATATTGTTGTGCTCTCTGTCGCAATAAATAATCGATATACTGACGGCAAATATCAATATTTTATTACAACACACATTATGGATTTACCCCATTGTCGCCGTCAGTACTTAATCTCTCCTGTCCTGTTTGTGGGGGCGCTAATCCCGTAAATGAGGGTAAAGTAGGCGTAAGCAGCGGCCGGTGAAGAAGACGAGTTAACAACAAAAGAAGAACAGGTGCAAGAATGGCGGAAAATACGAACAACGAAAAACAAATCAAAGACCCACCCGCAAGTTTCCACTCTAAAGTGTGGACCCACTTTGGCTTTTACGAGACAGATGACGGGAGAACACTGGTGCGGTCGTTATCGCCGTCGGGGGGGGGGGCGTTCAACCCTCCGTCCCCCGGGTCCTCGCCGTCAGCCGGGGGACCGACGGACGAACAGACGCTCATCACCGTCAGCCAGGGGGCGCTTTTTTTAACGAGAAGACCGCGGCAGCCCACTAACACCCGCTATAAAGCAGCTAACATTGAAAATTAGTATAGTGGCGCAGAGCCGCTGTTCCACCGTCTGGAGAGAACCCTGAGCTGCCTGGACACATTAAAGTGCATGAACATTAATAACATGTCTTATGTAAACCAGGACAATGCTTTCTGATACTGAAAAGTCAGTAGCAACTTGTTTTATGTAAACTTGGGCCCGTTTTAGTTTAACAATAGCTAAACAAGATAAGAATAACATAAAAATTAAATGAAATATTGGGCACATTTCAGTATGCAACCAATTATGTGCAGAGTTATGTTCACCCATCCAGTACCTGGGAAGTGGGAACATAAAAGTGCTTTGGGTCAACCTGGACACATCAAGGCATATTAAATGTATAGAAAATAAAATAAAATAAATGCAATAGATGCATAAGACGTTTTTCTTTTTCAGTCACATATTGTGATATATCGTTGATGAAATTTCTTGCAATATATCGAATATTGCAGATATCGTGTATCATGATATTATCATTATCGTGGGCCAAATATCGTCACAGTATCGAATCATGAGTTACCCCTATCGTCCCACCCCTAATCACCACGTAAAAAGACAAAACAAAATAGGAAAAGACTGATGATTTGGGATGGCGACCTACCCAACCAAAGTGTCAGCATTTGACTAGTTGGGAATAAGACTCAGAAATCTCTAGATCTTTAAAGGGGCACTACATAGTTTAGGAGAATGTATTCAAACTCAGAACTTAAATATTTATGAGTACAACACAAGCTCGAACCTGAATAAACAAGCTGTTCTCAGAGGAAAATGAGGTCCCCCAGAACACTGTTTGAAGCTAGAAAGGTGGCAGGGTCTACCACATACAAACAAAGTACAACAGTATGAAACTGTGTTGTCCTTTAAGGTCAGTTTGTTTATTCAGTTTAGTCACTCATGGAAAGGAAGAGTTTGTTTATTTAGTTTGTTTAACCATTTTTAAAAAACTAAGTCAAATAAAATCTTTCTCTTTTCTTCCCTAAAACCACATAGTGCACATTTAAAAACCCTATTTATTTTGTAGTCTCTCTAGGTCTGTCCCGACACAGAAGAGTTTTAAGAAAGATGTTTTACTCTATTTAAAACACATATTTCCACATGGCTCCATGTGTAGGCTGAGCCCCTCTGAAGGCAGCTCCATTGCAGTCTGAGGGTAAACTTGAGGATGCAAGAAGAAAAATCTGAGATGTGCTGAGCGCAGTGTGTGGCTCGTGCTTGACAAGTGGAGAGTTTTAAAGTAGTGACATAATGAAACTGAACTCGTGTGGCGAGGGAATATCACGGCTGAGAACCCGCGGAGGGTGAGGGTGCGTAGCGGCTCTGTCGGTGGTGTTGTGTGTTGTAAATCGGGCGCACAAAGGAATTATCTCGTGCTAGCTTTTTAATTTCATCTTTCTATTTTGGAGCCGGGCCATGATAATGCTCCCATTTGTGCAGCGCAAAACCGCAGGAAGTTGTTTGGACACACTACACACACACACACACACACATTAATCAGGCATCGTAGGCGCAGAGGACGGAGCCAACTCTGGTCAACAACCTAAATGAGACATCCCTCACTTTGCGTTATTGCGCGCGCATGGACGGTGCGGACGGTTTGGACACCTTCTTGGTTGGTTCGGTGTTTGAGGTCAGACTGAGCGGTGTGCGGCTCAACAGATGCAGCTCCGAGAAATAAGCCTTTAATACCCCCTAGGACTCGGGCGAGGGTAACTACACTCCACTCACAATACACTCTTAAGAGAAACCCCTCACGCCACTCATCCGCGTCTCCGGCGGTGCTCTCTGCGCGTCGCTGGTTTCTTGGGAAATATCTCAACTTTGCGGGCGGGAACGGCGTTTTTTTTTTCTCCCCCGCGTCTGACAGCATCCTCGGATATTCCCACCTGAGGTGAACTCCCATGGCATGCCCGTCCATGTCTCATGTCTCATTTACTGGAGCCAGGTGAGCGATAATTCGATCTGGTCGTCACAACCGTGGGATAACACGAGTGGAGCGCTTTAACAACCATGCCACCCAAGAAAAAGGTAAAAAAAAAAAAAACAACAACAACAACAACAACAACAAAACAACAACAATGTTCTTGTGTTTGTCATGCGTCTGTGTGTGTGTGTGTGTGTGTGTGTTCGTGCGCGCGCGCGTGTTTGTGTGCGTGATCATGTGTGTGCGCGCCGAACAGGAAGGGTAGGAGAATGCACCATCTGTTGCACCGGGCGTTAATCCTTGTGTGAGGCCTTTCCACATCACTGCACTCATAACACTGACACATTGCGCAGGGCCGGATAGAGATGCATTTCCACATGCATATACTGCATCTTGTCATGTGTCCAGTTCAAACACCACAAGCTTCAAAGAGAGTTGCATAACCACTGGCCTGCTGTGAAGATCTTATGGATTAAATCTCTTTTTTTGCCCTTTTCTCTCACACATGACTCCTGGACTTGCTCTGAACTCGGTGTGATATTGTGTTCGGGCTACAGGCGCTCAGAGAGTTTATTTATTCTGCTCTATTTTCACACACATGACAAGTTTTATATTGTGCAAAAGTTCTGAACCTGCATCACTTTCATCATTTGCCTGAAAAAAGCATATTACTAACAGTATTCCAATGTTACATCCACACTGCTGAGACTGAGAGAACTGATCTCTTTTACTGAGGGGACCTTTGTGCTTCTCATGTATTACATTCAAGTCACAGAGCGAGGCGAGGTTCTGTGAATGACACACACTGCTGCTCTGAAGGTATTTTCCAGAATCTTAGAAGACTATTCTATCCATCGGGATTAAAAGATAACTGAAGATGTGCACGAGATCTCATACTTATGGTGTATGACATTGAGGCATCTGGAATGTTCTACACATCAGGGGCTACAGAGGAGCCTGTCCTCCTCAGAGAAAAACAGCCACGTAAAGTATGTTGCAAAAAGAAGCACCTCAATATTAACCGTATTTAAATTTGCCGTTAAGCAGCGACTGTAGCAGCTATTACAGCTGTACAGGCAGAAGCAAGGAGAAGTAGTATAAAGAGCGTCAATTTCAGGTTGGACCTCAATTTAGGAGACTCAGTCCAGTGTAAGACCAGAGGTCAACGATACGTTTTGTTTTCAGATTGGTCACGTCATTTCCTGCATTCTGGTGACTACTTAAATAACCAAGAAAACACCTAACAGCAACTGAACTTGGGCCAGAATTGTCTTTCCAAAGGCGAACACAAGATCCTGACGTTTTTGTTAGCCTAACTATACAGTACACTGTCTGCATACGCTTGGTGTTACCCTACATAATGCTTAGTTTAGCAGGCTGGCGTTCACTAGCAAACCTAGTATTTTACCTGACATTAGACAGGTCCCTTTCAGGGTCCCTGGTGCTGGTGCAGTGCAGTAATTTCGAGACAGAAGATGCATCTGAAGTAGATCTCGTTGGTGAAATCTTTCAAATACCAGCCAATGAAGCAAACAGGGGCATGTCACAGGGTCAATGAGCGGGGGCCAGTTCCTTTGTGGTCCAGCCCCTAATCCATCCATGGCACCCAAACAAGGTGAACCAACATTTAAAAGTTTAACTTTTAGTTGTATTTGTTTACCATAATGCTATTTGGTACATATAATATTTTCATGCAGAGTGCTGACCACTCACTGCTTTTGTTTTTGGCTCCAGCAAGCAGCAATTCTCAATGAAAAGGCTCTAAAAACCCACCTTAGATTAGCTCCACAGGGCCAAACAGCAGAGTCAGTGACCGGTTGATAAACATAATGGAGCATTTGGCAGCTAAAGAGCCAGATATTTCCCTCAGGAGTTTACGGAGACAAGACACTAGAGTTAAAATGAGTAAATATCGGTGGTCAGAAACAAGACTCCAAATGACCAATAATGTTGCTCCATATCTGCTGGATGTGTAATTAAGCAACTACACATAGGGGAAAAGAGGAAGATCAAACTATGTAGGTGTTGGGTTTTTGGCTTGTTTGTTGCTGCCCAGAAATCAGCAAATGCAGGTTTAAGGATTCTTGAAACAGCAGTAAATGTCACACATATGTCAGGGGATTTGTTTTACAGAAGAACCAATCCTTGGCATGAATGTACTGTGAGACACAAACTGAAGCTTGAGGAAACCTCATGGTTTCTGGGTGGCCTACTGTCTTGGCTTTACAGTGTGGCTTGCACCTAGAATAGGAAAAGCCTCTTAGTAGCTGTTAGTGGGGCATTACATCCAGATACCTGCCCTCCTTCCAGGCAGGAAGTGGGGCAATAAGGCAGCAGAGCCGTCTGGAAGCTTCCACAAGAGTATTGGATACACCAGTTTTCTTTTTTTTTTTTTTTCATTTTCTCTTTCTTAATATTTTTCAAACTACAGAAGAATGACATAGATTAGAGTTCCAGTGAGAGCTGTGGTGAGGTAATTGCCTCAGCGCAATAAGTGAGAAATTATCATAGCAACATTTTTTAAAAAATTGTATTTCCATAATCCCCACACGCGCACACCCCTCCTCAGTAATCATGTTGCATCATAACGCTTTGCAATGCAGAGGGGCAGGGAGAGCTGCCTTCTATGTATGTAGAATAAATCTATCTATTACAGAAGCCGAGCAAGCTGGGGATTAAGTGGTATAGATAATAGCCTATTAATGCAGCTATTGTATCTCTATCTGATGACTGTCAGGGAGCCTGAGCACACGCAGTCCAAGCAGCCGCGCTGGCTGTCTGTGAGGAGTCTGCGTTTGTCACTCTCTCTCTCTCTCTCTCTCTCTCTCTCTCTCTAAATCCTGGATTGACGCATGCTATCTTAATCTCCTTACTCAGAGACAATCATGACACAGAGAGGGAGAGGGAAGAGCTCAAATACACATTGGGTTTTTTCCCCCTCTGTGATGATTTCTTTTCCAATTTAGTCTTTGGTGCTGTGATTTTCCTTTGAGGCAAATCTTTTTTTTTTCTTTTTTTTCTGCGTGATGTTCCTTCAAAGGTGCCGATATTCTGTAGCAGTAGTTAAATGCTGTGGATGAGAAGCTATTTACTGCAAAATGATATGAAAATTGTCTGTGATGTTAAAAAAAAATGAACGTAACTCTTGCATCATTACTTTGATATTCAGGGTAAGGCCTCAGCCCACACTAGGAGAAGCGAATCCAAAAATGAAGTGACTGTTCACTAAATCCTCGCTATAAACTCTGGATTTCCACTTATATCCAGGCGGCAGGCACAAAGCTATAAATAGACTGGATGGTGTTTTCTCTTTTATACCAGCCCTAAATGAAAACACAAAAGACAAAGTGTAAGAAGTGGATTGAACAATGTTGGACGCCAATGTAAGAACGTCCAGCTAACTACTTTACAGTGAAAACATTTAGATTTAGGGAAAACAAAAAAGACACATGAGGCAACATGACCTGAAATAGCATCAGATTCACCAAACCCATCGGTTCGTGATTGACGTCAAAGCCTTCTTTAGTTACATTAAAAGTGAAACATCTGCCTCTGTGTGGTTTGTGCAAGTCTGAGAGTAAACACAGGATTAACTAGTGATACATATCCATGTATTCTCTGTGGATAATGAACTGGTATAGGTCGGTGATGAAGTTTTGCCCCACCACATTCAGCTTTAGCCCACGGATGTATTACAGAGAATATTGATGCTGTGTTGGAGGCATGGCCCCGCTTATCCCAGTGAAAGTTGATAAATGGTGTATGAAGCCAAAAAAGTTCAACTTCCAAGGGCAAAGAATACTAATGAAATCTAGGAATGATAACAATAATAATACTAATAATAATAATAATAATAATAATAATAATACTAATAATAATAATAATAATAATAATAATAATAATGATGATGATGATGATGATGATGATGATGATAATAATAATAATAATAATGATAATACAATTAACCAGATCTTCCATTTAATTTTCTCTTTGCAGGGCTCATAAATCATAGACCTCCACCGGCTGAGTGGCTAACTTCTGTTTTAGCCCTCTGCTAACTTATATGTGGATGAAATTGTTTAATAGAATGGATTCTGAAACAAATCATTTAGCGGATGTTGTGACACTTATTTATCCACCTGTTTTACGGCCACTTCTTTCTGCTGTGTGATATTTAAAAGTCAGCTGTAATAAAATGCTGATCATACGGCTAAAGTTAGTTTAATGAGCTAGTTAGCGAGCCAGTTGTTATTTCAGCCAGCAAAATCCAAGGCCTTTGGCTAGAAATGAGAAGACTTCTTCTGTCTACTTAAAGTGTTGTTTGAAATATAGCTGATAATTGGGTGGTGCATTTGCCACAGTTATCATTGTAAACTGCATACTTTGTGTTAAGGTGAATGGAAAGCCTTACAGGGGTAGCTAAATTGACTAACTGGGCCAGGGCTTAGTCGTTTAAGTTAGTTAATTTGAAGCTCAATCCTAATGCACCTCCTGCCCCTATTGTTTAGCCCTACCCCTCTGCTTAGTGCTCTCAGGTCTAGGGGAAGGATGATGGGTTACTCCTGGGATAGATGGGTAGGGCGAAGTGTTCGGTCTACAGGGCCTTCCAAACAGAGGTTTTTCAGAAGCACTGTTCAAACCAAGGGCTATACTTTCTTATACAAAAAGCATAAAAGAAGTGCTAGCAGTATTCTGACGTTTTGGTAGCTAACTAGCTAGCTAGCTAATGTTACATCGTCATTCCTGATTGGCCTATAAAGCACCATGGTGTTTTTTATTTTGATGACTTGATTGAAAGCATGAAGTTGTGAATGAATTGCGAGCAGCCACGCTTTTCCACCTCCCTCAGATAAACAGCAAATGACATGATAATACCACAGTAACACAAGAGATAACACACGAGATGAAGGCGGCATATTGGAAATGTCCGCGTGTTTGTTTATGTTAACGCTACTGATGACATATGAGGGTCTTGAAGGGGTGTCCAATTTCATAGGGGGGAATTCAATAACTACCCCTTGTCCTGAGGCGCATGGGGGTAGAAAGAAGGGATAGGGGTGAAAACTGGAGATGGTACTGAGCCTAAGTAGCTTCCACTTTAAACTCTTCATTTAATTTGTAACCACAAACTGGTGACATCAGTTAAAATGACCAAACTCATATCATCATACTGTATAGACATAAATTACATTTAGTGTAGTCCACATTCGCTGCCACTCTTGATCTATAATTGGAGATCTAAAGGGCGGCGATGCAGCCTTTAAACTCCACAGACAGAGACTTGTGCCAAAGTAAAGGCGGCGGTGCCAGCCCAGCCATATCTGCTCTATGGTAGCATCAGGCGGAGGGCATGGAGCCAGTCTCCTTCAGACAGATGATGCAAAGCAGCTGATTAGACAGCGCTCGGAGAAAACTGGATTGGAAACACACGCTGCATGCAAATGTGGGCCGGTAATGAAGACGAGACAGAGTAGCAAAAGAAATCATTGCAGTATGCAGAATAACACATCAAAGTAAATGAACAGCAGCTAAATTGCGAGAGGAATGGTGTTATCAGATGCAATCTCACTGTTTGTCGGCAACAGAAAGACCCAAGACAGGAAAATATTTATAGGTGAAAATTTGTGAACACCTGGGCTCAGTGCCAGCTGCTCATTGGTGGGTTGACAGGAAATTAGTCACAATTAGATTAGTGACCTGCTCCACAGACAACAATGACCTGTGGTAAAGGGTGTTTGGGAAGCAGGCAGTGTTTTTGTCTTTTTTTTTATGCATGACTTTATGCATGATTTTTTATGAAGTTTATTCATTTAATGCCATGGAATGTTTCTGCAGATCAACAAAAGCACCCTGAGATATGAATAAACATATACAATTTTGATCTTTTCTCATAAAATGTATGAATTATGATTTTTAAGAGAATAACCTCAGCAGATGTGCTTTGAATGGTAACAGTAAGGCGACATTTTGGTTGTCACACTCTTATTCAGATCTACACTGACAACAGTCAAGCACCAGTAGTCATGACTGTGTTCGTAATAGGGAGAAATATCATAACACAGGCTGCTCTCTGATAGAGTTGTTTATCAGAGGACTTATTTTGTCATCCACAGTTTTAAGAAATCAAAGTTCTTTTTATTTGCCGCATGGGCAATGTAGAGTTGAATCTGTTTTCTGTACAGTACATCCCTGGGGGCATTTGTGCACACAGTAAACTGAATGTGTGTTTTCTGCCTGCCACCCTTCTCTTGAAAATCCTAAATTTGCTCGATGATACTGAATCGCTCATGTGAGGACTGAGTAACAATAAACCCACTATTGCCTTGTGGGAACACTGAACAAACAGATGAAACAGACAGAATGGGCACATCACTTAACAATAAAAACATGCAGATTTCCTGTGTTGTGGCAGTTTGGCCCCAGACAATAGCGGAGGATATTGCAGGTTTAAAATTCCTTTATTGTTGATTTCCTTCCTACGGAAGCGCATTGCATTCACTGGATAAATTAGACACCTTATCTCCTAATTATGAGAAAAGATCTCGTAATTACGAGATCAGGATCTGACCTAACCAGGTACGTTTTCAGGTGCCTGATAAAGTTTGACCTGGTCGATCCAGCATCCTTTATTTGGATTGCGCAGACGTTGCATTTAGTTTGGGCCTTGTGCAAAGTCTTTGTAGCCAAGAGTGATGACGAACAGCACAGCAGCTGTTGGCATGCTCCCCATGGGGTTGTTTTGAGCTGTGTTGTTGCGCAGCATACTGTACGTCATCATCTGTGGCTGCCACTGGTGAACCGGGAAAGATAGTGAATTGGAAGTAAAGTGAACAGTTTTCATGAATCCCAGATTGCGAGTCAAATCATGTCTTAAATCTCTGTGTGTGGCGACTCAAGACTTGAGGACCAGTTATCAAAACACTTTCATCAAGATGGGCGTGAGAATCACAGGGCGGTAGTCGTTAAGATGATGTCCAGCAGACTTTTTAGAGACAGGGACGATGGTGGCTGGTGGGAACAGTCTCCAGTGAGAGTGAGATGTTAATATCAAGAAGAACATCTGATAGCTGATCAACACGTGTTTCAAATTATTTTGAATTTCCAAACTTGGCTGAAATCATTACTGACTATTTCAGAAATCAGTTCAACCGCCCACTCCCACTCTTGATCTAGACTCGAGTGCTGTGAAACCCTCTCCCTCATCACGTCAACTCCGCACCGCTGCTTCCACGTTGATTCCCTTTTGCTTAAATTTCGTACTGATTCTGGATCATCTTGAGCTGTGTAAGAAAGATGCACGTACCATGCAGGGTGAGTAAGAGTCTGCTGCTGCGGTTTATTGTTAGATCATGTTGCTTTCTGTTCTGGTGTGTGTGTGTGTGTGTGTGTTTATTCATTAATTTGTGTGGCTGGCATGTAACCATCTTGAATGACACTTTACTGTTAATAAGTTTGACATCCTCGACTGTGGGAAGTACAGTAGCGGTGGCGTTGGACAGTGCCAAGTGAACTCAATTATTCTCTATGGAGATCTAACTGTCAGGTCAATAGCTCCTCCATGGATCTCCCATTGATTTTAACGTCCTGCTCAATTACTGTACGTGCCTTTAATCAGTCAATGAAGAGGATTTTCTTTCTTTCTTTTTTTTTTTTTTAATCTCTCTGAGGATTACAGCACACAATTCACAACATCAGTGGGAATCTTTTATGCTTAGGTGGCGTATTTCTCTCAATGGTTGCCATGGAAACCCCCACCCCCCACCCCTCATTTGTTGAGGCAGTGTGCAGCAGGATCTGGTATCTTCAGTGACACATGTGTATACTGTCTGCTGCAATAGATCATTTCCACTCGTGCCAAGCTTGGGATTTTATCAAGAGCCTCCTCTTGGTATGGAAAATGGATGAAGTCTTGAATTAAGAGACAAAGAATAGCGACCCAGTGTCTCTTCTGAACCATAGTCTTGTGGTTGGTTGGTTGGTTATGCGGTTCCATTACAGATATTTTTCCACTGTATGCTGTTTATCATGTTAAGAGAACACTTTCATCATTGTCAGAGCTTTCAAGTATTTATTGAATTCCATTTAAAGCACCAAATAATCCCACAAAAGGGCCACGTTAAAGCACAATTTCAGATCTGTGCAACATGGATCTTATTTTTTGGGGGGGGGAGTTTTGGCCTTCATGCCTGTTTGCAGTTGTTTCATTGTATTTACCAAATTGATAGCTGACACCCATGGATAATATTTAGGGTACATAGCTTTACAATGGAGACCAAGACAACCACCTGTCGAGATTAGGGACAAAACTGTACAGATTAAAAACCACTGTTTAACCGTATTAGATAAACCACTTCCTGTCGAAATCACAAATATAAGTGCATGTTCAGCATCCTTGAGTTTTTAGTTTCATGCTTCATCTTGGTTCGGTTTTGCAGCTCAACAATGCAGTAACGAATTCTAGATGGACCTTTTTAGTGCATTTTTCGATCTGGCTGTCAAATATCGAGGCGTGGATAAAATGGCTATTTGCAGAATGGGGTGTTGTCTGTCCCTAAATGTAAAACAGTGTCTATCTGTAAAATTAACTGTGAGGGCACCTATGTGTATTTGCAGTGACTTCTCATCTTCCTCGTCCTTGGAGCCTGCTTTTGTATGGAATCATACTGTTTGAATACACTTGCAGTGAAGCATAAATCTCACCTGTGTGCAGCTTTTTCCACTCGTTTTTTGAGTCTTTTGAACCACTTTAGAAGGACTCAGAACCCAGCTTATACAAGACACGAAGAGCTGAGTTTTAGGCTTCATTGTAAGTGTTTTTTAAATTGTGTGTTTTGGTTTTACAAGAGAAAAGAGTTCCAGAATGAGGACTTGCTGGTTTCGAGAAAGAGCAGTGCACAGCAGCCTCCCTGAGTTTTTCAGTGGGAAACTTCCTGGACTGTCAGACATGTAGTGGATAAGACGGCGTTGAGCTGAGACTGAACCGAATGAGTGTTTAAAAAGTGTTCTGCATCAAGGGTTCCAAAAGCATTCGATCATGGGCCTCTGCTTGTCTTCTCGTCACTGTCAGTATTTTGTGCTGCAGAATAATTTTTCTGGGGAAAGTATATCTATTTTTGTTTGCTCTGAAACTCACGTGGGGAACTTTACTTTGTCGTTCACAAATCAAACCTTCCTTTAATCAGGCCAATCCGTTGAGATTGGGATCTCATTTTCAAGAGAGAGATGTGTGCACATAAGTGTATTGATAAAACACAACTGTCATCTTTCTAGGTTAGAGACTTTATGTGTCAAAGTGAATTCAGTAAGATTAGTCTGTGTGAGTTTAGTGCTGCATTAGAAAACCTGTTTTCTCAGCTGAGAGCGGCAAACCTGAAGAAAAATGGAGAAACCACTTGAATTATCTCTAATGTAAATGTAAGCTGCATCTCAGCATTTCTTTAGAGACCCGTCCAGAGTTGGGTTCGTCCTCTGGGGTATCGCAGTGCTCCAGGTCAGCCAGCTGGCTCCTGGTGACTCCATGGCTCTGATTATTTCAGTTTAGGGATGGAGTCCATCTCCCCAATCAGACGCTCCTCTCCTAATGTACTCCCCTGGCATGTGTCGAAAGAGCTGTGTAAACGCTTTTGAGCGGGAAAGGAGTCACCTTCAGGTAGCGCACGAGAGAGCGTGGCTCCACTTGTTCACCCACCCTCCCCATCATCCTTGTCCTCCACCTTCCTTTGCCCACCTTCTAAACCACGTAATCACGTTAATGGGCTGGGCTGGCTCTCCAACAGTGAAGGGACCAGGGGAGGGAAGAGAAGGCGAGTGATATGAAGGAGGGATGAAATAAACAGTGATGTGATGGAGAATAAGAACATAAGTTATTCAGTTATTTAACATTCAGTTAATATCGTATATTATTATTCCAGTTAAAATAACATTGTCTTAACTGATGATTTTGTCTCTAAAATGTCAGAAAAAAAGATTTTTAAAAATACCAACAATAACTTTCCAGATCAGAAGGTGATGTATTCAAATATTCAAATTCAAGATATATAATCCTCCATTTGGGAAGCTAGAATAGAGAATATTTGTAATTAATTTTACTTGAGAAAAGATTGAAAACAACTGATTAATGATTTAAATGGTAACCAGTTATAATATTTTATTGTTGGACTAACTGATTAAGCTCTATTTAAAGGTGCAGTATGTAAGAATTGGCCATCTGTTGGCCAATTCTTATTTCAAAGAAATGAGGGACAGACCTACCATGCTAACTGCAGTTGCTATCTCTGCAACTCAATACACATACATCATTACATCAAAATTGTTATTCACATTCTGTTGAGAATTTTAGTGCATTTTTGAATGATTTCAACTAAAATTTGCACGTATTGCACTTTTAAAATACACATGGCTTCAGCCCAGAGTTTGGAAATAACGATAAAATCCTCACAAAACAGAAACATCATTATTTATTTTGAAGTATTAGCATTACTTAATACATGTACTCGTGAGAAATGCAGAGTTGCAGTTTCTACATATTTGATACACGGTGCCTTGACTGATGGCTCACATGAACAAGAATTAATTATTTATATCTGATTGACTTTTCCTTCTATTCAAGAGATTCAAATCAACTCAAATGTAATTTTTTCATGTCTTCCCTCCTCTCAGACAGTAACCACCACTAAGTCACTAGCAGTAGCGAGCTCAACATTGTTTAATAATTCAGCGGGGGCGTTTTGTACCATTGGCTGGGTGACATTGGCTTGCAGGAGAGGCGGGTGCTGTGCGAACAGATGTCTACACCAGCCGTGGGTAAACAAAGACCCATGCCTGGGCATAATTCTGCCCCAGGGAGATTTGCCTCCTCCTCCTCCTCCCTTATTCCCCGCTCGTCGTGTTGAATTCTCTGTCTTGACATTGTCTCGATTGCATCCGCCTGCTTCTGTGCAACTTATTCTATCCGCTAATTACCAACACTGTCCCACCTTGTTAATACGTGTGCCGTCTCCTCCTTCTGTTCCATTGTTTGAGGACTTATTTGCTTCCAAGGTTATCGTAGTTCTTTACTTTTTAAAATATTTTCTGAATTTGATTTTCCTTTTTTTTTTTCCTGATATGCATATTTAGGCCTACTGTTGCATGTTTAGATAAACAGCCTACAACTAAATGGGTGCAGTCAGAGTCCTTGTTGCATAACCCCACTCTTGTGTTGTCTAGCCAGCAATGTAAATAAGCGATACACTTGATTAATAAAGTGAATGTTTCTAGTTAACCCTCTCACCAAAAGTTGATTATTTTTCTTAATTGCAACTGGATCTTTGTGTTGGATGATAATCTGTAATGAGGAAACACCGCAAGATTCTATTTTCTAGAACAAATTCAATTGAAAATGTTGTTACAAAGATTGGTTATTAAGAAAAAACCCTGTTTTTCATTTTTCAGAATTTCGTTTCAGAAAAGTAAATTGATAGAGCAGAAGGTACACAGTATTGTCTTTGAGCATTCAAGTCCATTTAGCAGCTTTTACCTATTTAGCCATTTTAATGCAGGAGCCTGCCTCTTGATGTGCAAATGTTCCCCCGGACAGGTCTGGCCATGCAAGAGGAAACACAATTGCTGCCTTGATGATGTCAGTAGTCCAGGAAGCGTTACATCTGAGTCTTTCCAGGAGTCAGACAAGAAGATTGATACCACTCTCATGTTTGTGTGTACAGCCGGATTTGGGACATGGTTTGCTTAGCTGAGCTGACTGGAAACGAGGCGGGCGCTTCTCAAGGTCAAAAACACCCAAAGCAACACCTCTGAAACTCACTGATTGGATATGTTGTATCCCGTTTGTTATAACTGTACACGGACAGAAATGTTAAGACGACAGATGTGGTTTAGTTCATCTGCCGACATTGTCCAGGAGGATGCAGTCACCACCAAATGTCAAACCACTTAAATCAAAACAACAAATTGTCTGTTTTACATTTAAGTTTGTGTATACCTGCTACAGAATGTATGTCCCAAAGAAAATGAGTTTTGTGGGAACATCCTTTTAGAAGACAGAGTTGAAGAGGCTCAGCTACAGAAGAGTGCACTCAACTCTGTCATGCTTCACTAACGTTACCTGTTGTACTCTGAGGTCTTTCTGTTCCCGCACTGTAACTTATAACTCAGTGCTCCAGCACAGTGCATTTCAAACTGGGGGGAAGGGCCTGAAAAGGGTTGATCATTGATTGTTTATTTATTTTTTGCTTTTATTGTTTAAGTTTAACCTAAAAAATTACTCAGAGGAGATTCGTTAAGACAAAATCCTTTCTGGGAATCCCTGCTCCCGCACACATCCATATGAACATATTAGTAAGTTCATATACTGTACACTGGCACCTCTCTGATACAGTCAACAGAAATATTATTAAAAAACATAATAGTGGTTGAATCCACTGCTCTTTCTCTCCACATGTCCTTAAAGGGTAACTCCACCAATTTGACACACCAAAGTGTGTTTACAGTATAACTTCATAGGTGAAAGTGTGGTATAAAGCCTTGTGTTGATCCCGAGGAAGCTGCATGTAATCTGATAAACTGCCTCCAGTAGTTGCATTTTTGGGTAATGTAGGTGCTAGGTTTCGAAAAGGAAGAAGAATGCATGAGATGAAGATGGTTGTATGTCTGGCTCTGCTGTATTGATTTATGATCATTTGTTTTTAAGCTTTCATATAGGAGTGCAATGCTGGACCAGTGGACTGCTTTTACAAACCTGGCGCCTACATTACCCACTGTGCAATTTAGCTGCTGGGTGACATCACTGGAGGCAATTTATCAGATTGAACCCAGCTCCCTCTGGAGCCGCAAACAATGTTTTATTACTGTTTTACACATGCAGTAGGACTCCCCAAAACCTGTAAACACACTTTATTGTTTAAAATTGTCAGAGTTACCCTTGGTGTGCAAAACATTGCACACCAGATTGCTTCCAGTGTGTATGAAAAATAAAAATAAAAATCAGCACAAAGCAAGTTAATTATGAAAGTAAGTTACACATCACAGTGTGAACTTGGAATTGTAAAGCGCACATAATTGGCGCATTATGTAAAATATTGTGAATATTGTGGCCTCAGTTTCATTTCAGTATAGTACAAAACATCAATTTGAGAAACTTCGACCCACTCAAACTCGCCAAGGTCTCACAGGATCACTGTCTTGTTAAAATGCATCAGACTGAGCAGACTGTCGACGCCGAGAGAGCTGATTTGCGACTTTAGGATGCAAGTGTGTATCTTGAGTGCCAGATTGACGCAGAGGTGCCACCTCCTGGCTATGACACAGAGGGCATTAATTACCATGTCTTTGAGGGGACAATCTAATCTCTGGGACGCATGGCACATAAACCTGAGCATCCCAGAAGGCATCGGCTGAAACACTTCCTAACAATTGAAGGGAGACATGTCTCGGAGACGATGATAGGTCGAAAACTTAACAGTAATGCTTTCAGGCATTTTAAAGTATGAAGTGATTCAACTAGTTTTTGATTAATTAAAACAAAGATATAAAGAATATAATGATACTCAATGTTATTTTGATTATAACATTGTTCAGTCAGCAAATCAATGTTTAGATTTTTTCCCAGGTTTACACCCTGCTGTTTTTTTTTCATAAGGACTAGTGGTCTTCACAGGTGCAATATGTTGGAGTTAATCAAACACCTAACCAAACCCAACATGCAAAACAGAGACCAAATCTGTGTAGACCTGAGGACAATTAGACCTGATAAAAATTGATTCAACCCAAGACAATAACAGAGAGAGACTGCCAATTCCTGCAGCGGTATGATGCTATCAATTAACAAGCAGCCGTGGCCAAAAAGAGCAGCAATCCAATAAGGATAATGTCCCAGAACCAAAAATGTAGAGTCAAGTAGAGGAACTTTTCCAGTGGAGTCTCCAGCACAATGCACAATGACCCAATCAGCGCAGCCGACTGATTAAACTAACGTCATCACTCTTCTCTCTCCTGCAGGGAGAGCGTCAGGACACGGACGGCTTTGAGGAAAGAAACGCTCAGGTGCAGTTGGAGAAGGCCAAGGTACTTTCTTCACTATTTCATCATCAGCTGACCCGACTCACAGACTCATTTTCCAGAGAGGCTGCTCTCAAGGACATTATTACATCACAGGCAGGAAACACAGACATAAGGACGTCGGATTAGCAGAGCAATATTCTGCTGTTAAAATGACTCACTGCAGTCTTCCTACTCGTCAGCTCGATGTCTGAGAGGGATGATAATAATGAAGGATATTGATTATCGCTGGTTCAGTTCAGCGGACAGGTTCGTAGCAATATAGCAATTTTTACACTGCAACAAGACAAAGTGTAGTTTAACAACAATTCAACGAGCCAACTTTTGAGATATATATGAAATGTTACATTGTTTTTGCAATGATAAAGATATACAAGGACAGTTATATTCAAGGTAATAAGAGTACAGGAGAGCTCTTAAAGTGATATTCTGACTACATGAATTACCTATCTGTGTCATGGTTCCCATTAGTATGCAACTGTTTCTGTTGGCATCATGACCTCAGAGGTCATTACACAAATATATCAAATTATCACAGCTGATATCAAACTCTTCGCCTGTGAAGCAGCGCCGGCTGACACACGTCCCGTTGCATATTGAATTAAATCCTCCCCAACAGATTGAACGCGCTCCCACTGGTGTTCTGTAATGAAGGCGACAAACACGCTCAGCCCATCCCCTGCTGACCCCGCAGCCTCCACCACACCACGGCCTCATCTTTCCGAAGTGGAGTAATTAGCAGCTTGATCTGAATGCCACTGACGTTCGACTCTGATAGGATTACAACTCCAACAGGCATTCAATCAGAAGGAAGCATGCACTCGCTACTGTGGAGCACAGAGGAGGACACAGCAGAGGTTTGGACTTGTTCACAGATGGAAAAGAAGCAGGCGTCACTAATAACAGTAACGATCGCTCGGTTCTGCCCGAGTACCCCAGCGGGCCGTGCTGATATACTAACCACCCACTGAAGCACAAGCTTGGGGTTACTAGAACCCCAAACCATCAGACTGAGACTGTCCTTATATCGTGGAAACATCTGAGAAGCATCATATCCCAGTTCACAAACCCAGCAACACACTGAGGCAGAAACTTGTCCATACTAAGGACAAAACACCAAGGCTTAAACAGCCTGGAATGCACAGATTTGTACATTAGGGAGACAAAACAAACTCTCCATGAATGAACGGCACAACAGCGGAGGGCCAACTCCTCAAGACAAGACTCTGCTGTCCACTTACATCTGAAGGAGAAAATCATTCCACTTAGGACAACAATGTAAACATCTTGGCCAGAGAAGACGGATGGTTGGAAAGAGGAGTGAAGGAATCCATCTATGTCAAACTGGAACAGTTGTCTTTGAACAGAGGAGATGGCCTGCAACATTACTTATCACCCAACTACAATGCAGTATTGCGTTCCCTCCTCAGACAACTTAACAACCATTCACACCTGTGCTCACCTCGCCCTAGCAACCCACATGAAGTTCAACGACCCACGAGTGGCCCTAGAGATAGAATAGAGATTAGAATAAAACTTTGGCAATTTGCCATACAAAATAGTCAAATACTAATGCATTATACATTAAACACATACACAGGACAAGATTCATATCACTTACACTATCATCACAGATCAGGCTGGTTGTAGTTTGTTTAAATAGTTTTAAGAGACGATCTGTGTTTGTGCTGCTTGGGGAGACTAAACCTCGGCCCTGATGGAAGCATCTGGATCTCGACGCATAAAAGATGCTAAGTGTCCGAAACAATAGTCTAGAGGCGGCCTTCATTTCTTACAGATACCGAGGTAACACCTGTAATCTCACAACACTGCATAACAATTCTTACCAGTTTGTTCTTGCTGTTAAGACTCAGACTACCAAACCAGCAGACATAGATAAGGAAAGAACAGACTCAATAAAAGCCAAATAAAACATTTTCATCAATGTCGGTGTCACATTAAAACTTCGCAATCGATTAATATCCATTAGACATATGTTGATAACATTGTTAAATGCTATATTCGAGAGCACAGGTAATATACAATTACAAAAATACATTCTGTCTCTCCGTGATACCGGATGGTTCTGTAGATCTGCAATATATTTTGCCTTCTATGTTTTCCAAACAGTTTTACATTAATTATTAATCTTCCTCAAATAAGTACGGTCACATGCCTCCATTTAGAAGCTGTTAATAATAAACTGCAAAGCTGTTTCTTACTTTAAAAAAAAGCACATGACCCACATACAAGCAGTGGTGGTAGAAGTATTCAGACAGGAGAAAACTCTTTTCCGCTGGTGATTCCAAGTGGCGTTATTGTGTTGTTTTCTCAGGAGTAGCAACTACACACAGCCAAAAGGACAAATTGTGAGTTTATTAATGTATCAAGTCCTTAATGGAGACATGAAGGCAGATAGAAAGGTATTAAAATTGACTGTGACATCTGTTAGTAATATTAATTTATGTCCTGTGTCCCCAGTCCAAGCCTGTGGCATTCGCTGTACGTTGCAACTTCTCTTACACGCCAGCAGACGACGACAACGTTCCTGTACCGGGCCAGGCCGTCACCTTCGAGGCCAGAGAGTTCCTCCATGTCAAAGAGGTTTGAAACACAATCACGGACACACACAATACTGAACCACACAGAGGTGGATTTACTGCAAAGAAATAAATGTGAGCCAGATCCATGAATCAAGCCTTTAATTTCCTTTTTTTTTTTTTTGTTTGTATTAAATGAGCAGAAGTTTAACAATGAGTGGTGGATCGGGCGGCCGGTGAAGGAGGATGGCGTGGTGGGCTTCATCCCCAGTCCGGTCAATCTGGAAACCATTCTCATCAGAAGAGAAGTCCAGGCCAGGAAAGCTGCCAAGGCCTTAGCCAAGTATGTGTGACACGTTTCCACCAGCTTCAGTACACTGGGGTTACAAAAAAGCACACGAGCCCACGCTGTCGTGTGCCGAATTATCTTGTAATCCTAATAATAATCTTTATTGGTCCAGCACAAACAAAACATCACTACAAAGTAAAATACAGCGGATTATATGACATTTTAGGCATTCAGCTGACACTCTTTTAAAATATCCACAGATTAGCAAAAGTGCATTTGTCACCAGAGGGGGGAAACACACCAGGAACTGTTTTGTGAATGAAAGCAAAGCAAGTGTGAGCGGACTAAACCACAGCTGGTTACTATATCAATCTGGTTCTTGGTTGGAAAGTTACTTGAAAACTTTAATCCATTGCTCATAAATGCTCCAAAGTAATGAAAATGGATTACATTTGAACTCAACTGCAAAACTAATGTGAAATTACGTGTTATTCCATCAAAGGCAGAATTGAAGGTTTCCTTTTTGTTCAGTCAGTAGGTTGTTTTTAGTCTGATCAGCCTGGCAGGCAGAAAGATCCACTACAGACTCTCAGACTTTGACTTGACCCAGTTAGGCTGGAAGAAACGCATCTAGAGGATCTTGGAAATTTGGCTCTGGCTTTATCTGTGTGTGCCGAATCACTTCAAAGGATTTACTCTCTCCGCTTTATATAATGCTGTCTTACATAAGTGCATATATAGTGTGTAAGAACAAATTATTTCACTGGAGTGAAACATAGAGCTCTGTTTTCACCGTGACTGACAACTGTGTTTGTCTCCGTTTTTGGTGGGAAGGATCTGAACTAATTCAGGACTTTTCTCTCTCCACAGCAAAGCTGCAGCTCAGCAAACCCAAGATATGAACGCAAAGAAATACACCCCTCCATCTCAAGGTCAGTGTGTGCGCAGAAAAAAAAATCTGTGAAAGTATTCCTCGCTGTTTATTTTTTGATACATGCTGCGTTAACATTAGATGTGTCTCTCTTATCCGTCTGCATGAACAGCCAACCAGCAGGTGAAAAAGAAGCCGGTAAGTGACTGAACATTTGTCATTCTGTTGACGTCTCTTTCGTTGTTTTAACATAGTGAGGAAGACCGCTCGATGCTGTTGAAGGCTCCAGCAAAAGGCTAAAAGCAGGCGTTAAGAGTTATAGTCACACAAACTTATTTGAGTTCCGTTTGACTTCACCCCTCACAAATAAAATATATTATTACTGTCATTCAGAAGTATTTTCCAAAAGTCTGATTTAACAGTTTCAGACATTGGATGGATGAACTATTTTCTGTTTGTCATCTACTTACTGTACTTGCCTCATGTGGAGCTGAAGATATTGTGATGAAATACTGCTTTTGTATATTTGAAAGTCACTTACAAAAATCAGACTTGAGTAAAAGTCTTAAAGTATCCAATATTAAATGTACTAAAAGTACTAAAAGTATCAAAAATACAAGTAATATTGTAAAAATGGCAAATTATCCGATCTTGATAATCTCTCTGATAAATGGAATCACTGATTTGTTTGGGTTTTTTTTTTTTTTTTTTTATCTGATTGTCAATATAATGAGTTAATTCAAACATGCACCCAACTGGCCCTGATGCAGCATGTAATCTGTAACTAGAACTGAAAGTTATGAATTAATGTTGTGAGTAAAATGTACAATATTTTCCAAAATGTGGCGAGAGTGCAGGTCTAAATGACCAGAAACCAGAAAACCTCACCTATTTCAGAGCATCTTCTGGACTTCTCTTATCAACGGAAACAAAAAAGTTTGTTTTTTTTAGTTAATGTGGAGATACTCTTTAATCTTATTGCCGGAACTTATTTATAAGATAAGATCCTCTTGACCACTGACGGCCTTTCTGCTGGACAGGGTGAAATACAATATCCTTGGTTGGCAAAGCTTTTTTAATGTATGTAAGGAATACACTGCGGCTTTTAAATATATCTTCAATGCACTTTTACTGATACTGATATGTTGCTTGCCGTGTAAACATGCATTCACAGTAACTCGCCTTTATTTCATTTACTGAATCAAATGTGTGTCTCTTTGTGGCCGTAGGGGGAGCAGGTGGCTATGTATGATGTAGTGCCTACAATGCGCCCTGTGGTTCTGATGGGACCGTCACTGAAGGGCTTAGAGGTGAGTCTGCCTCACACACTACCATGATTTAAAGATGAGAAACCTAATCTAGTCATTTTGAATAATTATTGGAGTTTCATTTTAACATCCATGTTTCCTGTTTAATTCCAGGTTACAGATATGATGCAAAAAGCACTGTTTGACTATTTAAAACATCGATTTGAAGGCAGGTAAGTTCTGATTTAAGTCTTCAGTGTCATGCCTTTTTATATTGAAGACGATTAGGGACACTGGAAAAATAAAAAATTTGGGTTCCAGCTATTTTTTCACAGTTTTGACCCATTTCCTCTAAATTCTGATTTAAGTCTCATAATCTGAAAATCTGAATTAGAAAAAAGGCAGAAGTTTAGTATAAAGTCGAAATTGTTAGATTGATACCAGATTTAAAGTGAATAATAAAAAAAAAAAGCTTAAAGTTGAATTTTGAGGGGGGCAAAAAGTCAGAATTGTGAAAAAATAGAGTCAGAACCCATTTTCTTTTCCCTGTGGCCTAATCCTCTTTTGTAATTTTAAAATGAAATTAAATCATGATGAAAATCAAGACAGAGTAACAATTCCCATTTCTGTCTCCTCTCCAGAATCACTATCACACGGGTCACAGCGGACATCTCTCTGGCTAAACGGTCCATCCTCAACAATCCGGGCAAAAAGGCCTTGATGGATCGGTCGAACACCCGCTCCAATTTAGGTACGCGGCTGTACCTTCCCAACCTGAATCCAGCAGTTGTGAAAAAAACTCTCTTTTATCTGTTTGTAGAGTAAGATGGTTGGGGTTCAGAAAGTATCAGTGACAGAAAGTAAACTAAATCGACGCCTAAAATAACTTGTAGTAATTGTTTCAGCCGTCTGGCTCTAATTGTATTGTCCCTTGAGGAAGAGCCCACCCACTTTAATTAGTTTAAAATCAAGCGACTGATACTGTCCGACCCAGGTATGAAGCTAATGTGTCAGACTTAAACTGAAACATGGTGCGGTTTGTGTTAGGATCAGCTTAGCATTTTTGGAGAAGCACTTATTTGCTCTCCTGCAGATGGAAGCCGCTCATGATTGTACGCAAAATATGAAGCCGCATCCAGCAGCCCGTTAGCCTAGGAAAAAGAGACAAGAATAGCCTGGCTCCATTAAAAAGGCTTTAAAGACACACATCTGCCAGCATCTCTAAAGCTCACTAATAATGATGTGTAACTGTTTGATTTAGGCTAGCTGTTTTCAGTCTTTATGTGATGCTAAAAGAAATAAAATCTGCTGCTGGCTGTATGCTCAAGATGAGCGTTTGAATGTGACTTCATTTGCAGAATAGCGAAGAAGTTGCAAAGTGAAGTTAGACACAAGTGGGTCGCTGGATTGTGCCAGTGAAGGCTGTACAGTTCTGTTTGCTGAATGGCTCCTCGGTGACATTGTGCGGTACGCTCAGTTACAAACGACAGGCTGGCAGTCGAACGGAAGCCAAATAAGATTTACTTGGTTTTTCTCTACTCTTGTCTCTCTCATTGCTCTCTCATCCCAGATGCTGCCGGTATGTATGACTGAAAGCACTGGCAGTCCTTGTGTGTTTGTATTCCGTCAGCTTCCTTCCTTCCATCACCTCATGTCAATGCCGACAGTCACTGCTGAATGTGTAGATACAAACGGGCAGATGTTCTCTCCTGTTGACTGTATGTTAGTTGGCTTACAGATGTGTAAGATGTAGTTCAGTGTTTTGCTAATGTTTGTGAGTCCAGCCACAGCCGCTGCCTCCCCCATACCCTGCATCATGCTCTCCCTCTAGTGGCCAATCTTTAAATTACTTCTCCCATCCTGGCTCTCTTAAAAGTGTAAGTCCACCAATTTTAATTAAGGTGTGTTACACCTTAAAGTGTGTCACACACCTTAAAGTGTGTAACATTAAAGTGTGTTACAGTACAGGTCTTGAGGAGTATGTGAAAAACAGTGGTGTAAACTCTTTTGTGGCTCCAGAAGAAGCTGCATGTGATCTGATAAATAGTCTCCAGTGATGTCACATAACACAATATAACACAATTGCACTCACTGACAGTTTCAAAACAAATTAATTAAATCGATGGGACAGAACCAGAGATATCCACGCATTCTTCTTTCATTACCCACAATGCAACGTAGCCCCGACTGACATCACTGGAGGATATTAATCAGATTGCACAAAGATTTTTCTCCTTCTTATACAGTGGTACTCCCCAGGACCTGTAAACACACTTTAATGTGTAAAATTGGTGGAGTTACTGTTTATCAGATTGGTCACCAAGGAAAATAAAGGAAATAACACTAATTTAGGCCGTCTCGTTAGCAGGCAGTGGTTCTTCCTAGGTCACATTTACAGCTCTGTTCTGTACTTTTCACCTGTCTTGTTTTCTACAACAAAAATACTTGTTTTTGTTTGTTTGTGTGTTTGTTAAATTGAATTTAGATGTTGTTCTAGGGATGTCCAAAATGTTTTTCCTCTGCAACTTAAATCTAAAAGTGAACCACAGGTCAAAATCAAACATCAGTGTAAAATTTTATCCCAAGTTTCTGACATACAGGAGACATTATATAATTGTACGATTACAATTATATGTAAGGCCAACGTTAGGCCTCGCTTTGACCAGCCCTGTTCTAGAGCTTTTGATCACATCACATGGTATTCCTCAGCGGGCAGAGTTTCCCAGGTAAATATCAGGTACAGATATGTAGATTGTAAATCGGGTTTCCATCCTTTTGAGCACTTTAAGGACCTGTTGGCTTCCTGTACTTAGGAGACTGTGTGAACGCAATAGAAAGCTACCTCCTGTTTGTGTTTCAAAATAGAAGATTTCATATTTGTATCCATATTCTTGCATCTTGATTAATAATGAGAAAAACAATAAATACATTTAAAATCATTCCAAATGTTTACATAGAGTAATAATGTAGCTGTTTCAAATAAATTATCAAGAAATAAAAGAAAGAGACCAGTGGTAGGAAAAAATACAAATTGTAAGTTTATGAGTTATCTGTGAAAATGTGGCATCTTTTTATTCCCATTCAACCTTTATTTATACACGCTGGCCCAGTGAGAGCTGTAACTCTCTTCTTCATGTGCGCCCCATGTATATAGGAAAAGAAAAGATAATCACATTGAAAATACACAAATCAGCAAATACTACATATATAATGATACGACCGAAATGTTAACATGAAAAACACAGTTGATGGATTTCCTGATCTTCTGTGTGGAACTCCTGCTTTAGCCCAGATCCAGGGGGAGGTGGAGCGTATCTTCGAGCTGGCCCGCAGCCTGCAGCTGGTCGTTCTAGATGCTGACACAGTCAACCACCCTCTCCAGGTGTCCAAGACCTCCCTGGCACCGATCCTAGTCTATGTTAAGATCTCCTCACCAAAGGTGAGCTTCACCAGAGACCTTCCTACTTCCTCCGGACTAACTGCTGCTCAGTTCTCATCGTATTTTGTTTTGTCATCAGTGTTTGTTAAATGACAACCAACATTATAACCCTTCTTCTGCCTTTCTCTGCTTCCCTTTTCTCCTCCTTCTTTTCTTCCCTTCTGTTCTGTAGGTGTTGACGAGACTGATAAAGACCAGAGGGAAGTCACAGACCAAACATCTCAATGTTCAGCTGGTGGCAGCAGACAAGCTCGCACAATGCCCACCGGTGAGTGCCATCTAGTGGCCACTGTCTGAAATTGATGGAGTTGAATAACAAATTTAAAATTTTAATAAAATTTTATCTTGAATTGATTAATTGTAATGTGATCATTTGAGATATTTCAATAGTTGCACAAAGCATACATTTATGTTCATCTCTGTAGTTGAAGTTGGTAAAATGGTAATAAATAGAAAGAAAACAGCTTCTTCTGGTTTTTTACTGCCCTTGTTCCTTTTTTCCTGTAGGAAATGTTTGATGTCATCTTAGACGAGAACCAGCTAACTGATGCCTGTGAGCACATTGCTGATTATCTGGAGTCTTACTGGAGAGCCACTCATCCTCCAGAGATGGAGGCGACCAATGCACTGGTAGCCCATCTGGCTGGGAATACACTGCCCACCAACCCATCAGGGATACAGGTACATGAGAAACACTACATAGACAATGAAGCTACAGGATGTAACATCACTTTGACACTTTCATGTCATCTCATCTCATCTCGTCCTTCTTATCTCCTCTGCTGAATGTAGAAAAACTGTTTGCAAGGCGTCTTATGAGCTCAGCAGGAATGTTTACTAGACAGAGGAACTTTGCATCTGTGCATTGCATCGTGTTGCATCTGTGCTTGTTCCCACTCAGCCATCTAACATTTTCATTTCATTTCTCCTAATCCTACTGTTGGAAAGTTGAAGAAATGATAGGCCTGCCTCTGGTGAGTGAGATGTCTTTAAATCCTGCTGTAGCTGAGTTTTCACCATCCCAATGCAGTAATATAGATGAGTTACAGTAGCACCTTCCCTCCCTAACGATGGTAATCTTGGCATGCAGAATTTCTGCTGTTTGCGGTCAACATAGGCCAAACACAAGATATACTGTATGTCATAGTGTTCAACCTTTAAAAGACTAGCTTTTTTCTTTATTTATGTTTGCTGTCGGGGGAGCATGAGTGAATTATCTTGCTATCTAAATTTAGGGTAACTAACTTGCATTTGTCATTCATCTTGACAATTTATACACTAAATAATTGATCAAGTAATAAATAATATAAAAAATCAATTAAATAAAAACCACAAAGTAGTTGCAGCAGATGTAGAACAGATGCTGAGAAGCCTGAGGTAGCAAGTGTGTCTGTTTCCATGTGAGTAAGTGCACAAGGCCCATGGTCCAATAATAAAACTCATTTTCACAATGCCTCTGGTGTGATGCCAGTTTAGGCACATGAGGGCCAGCTGCCTCCCCAAAAGCAGCTGTGGGCATGTGTGTATGTATGTGTGTGTGTTAGAGTTTGTGCGTATAGACAGTGTTGTGAATAAATAACCCAAAAGTCACACTTTCAGTGTAAAATAGTACCTGAGTAAGCGTCTTAAAGTACCTGATGATAATAAATGTACTCAAGTATCAGAAGTATGTTTTTTTTTTTTTTTTTTGTGGGGGGGGGGGCAATTAACCCTCAAACCCACGTAGTTTCTTCCTCTGGGCCAACAGACAAAAGTTGTATCTGAGCTTCTTTTGTCTTCATGTTATAGTAATGATATGTTTCTCTGCTTCTATGACATCTGTTATGATTTACAATGTACTCTCATCTATATGGTTAGTAAATGAAATAGAAGATTACCCCCTTTTCACTGTAAAAACATGTGAAATGGATAATGTCGGGATAATGTCACACTATAATGAAAGGATGTAACTTGCTCATTAACGGGCAAATATAGACAAAATGTCTAAAAAATACAAGAACAGAGTCCACAGTGAAATTAAAACATCAAATTTTGACTGCCGTTTCTATATATATATACTGTATATATATATATATACATATATATATATATCTACATATATATATATATATATATATATATATATATATATATCTACATATATATATATATATATATATATATATATATATATATATATATATATATATATATATATATATATATATATACACATATATATATATATATATATATGTATATATATATATATATATATATATATATATATATATATTTCTGGTTAGCATGCTTACTTCAGTAGACATCTCTGCAACACAACACACAGACTCAAATGTATTCACATTCTCATTCTTTTAGGTGACTTTTGAATGTTTTTAATTAATTAATTAATTAATAGTTAATAATTAAAATAATGAAGCCAAAGTAAGTATCAAAGGTACAAGTAAAACTGACCTGTAGTACAGTATTGCAGCCTGTTTTTGTGATTCTGCTAGCTTTCTACATGTGTGTGTCCCTCATATGCATGTATGTGACCATTATGTTCTATTGTCTTGTCCCAGGAAGGGCAGAAACACAAGAAGCCAGCTGCCCCCAAGAGGAAGGGTTCCCGGGAGAACCACCTAGACCAGGAGCCCCCTTCAGCCGCAGCACAGGAACAGAGGGCGGAGGAGGGCCAACAAGAGGAGGAAGAGCAGCTCCTGAGGACTGAACCAAAGAGACCCCAGCACGCCCACCACCATCACCATCACCACCATAACCACCACCGCCAGATGGAGCCTCACACCCAGCACAACCAAACATCCGGTGGCCCGGAAGTACAGCAGAGCAGGGAGTACACCCAGAGGCTTCCCCGCAGGCACCTCCCTGAGGAGAGGGAGGAGGAGGTGGAGGGTGTGGTGGAGGAGGACGAGGAGGAGACTCGCTATAACCACCGGGGCCACAACCACCACCATCACAACAGCAACCACCACCATCACCACCACCATCACCACCACCAACATCACCGTGGGAACAGCCAGCCACATGTGGAGGAGGACTATGAGCAGGAGCACAACGAACGCAACCGGCAGCACAGGCATCACGCGCATATTCCACAACGGACACACCACTCAGATCAATATCCTGCACACAATCATCACAACTACCACCACTACCATGGCAGAGACAGGGACAGGGACAGAGACAGAGATAGAGATAGAGATAGAGATAGAGATAGAGACAGAGATAGGGACAGAGACAGAGAAAGACACAAGGACAGGGAAAGAGACAGAGATAAGGACCGAGACAGAGATAGAGACAGAGATGCACGACAATGGCACAGGGATTCCTATATACACCAGTGACTGCGTTGTTTCTCTTGAGGGGCCAGCACATGGTTTTGTGCTGCTCCGGTTATAATGCACTAACGGATGTGGCAGAGTGGTGTGTCCTCTTTGTAGACTCCTCGTATTGTTTGCCATTTTTACCCTCTGCCACTCACGCTCACACATTTTGTCCTTTATTTCTTGTTCTTTACCCAGATGGATATTATCTATTATTGTTGTCCGTCTTATTTTTCACCTCATTCATATGGCCTCGTCTGTGTGTATTTTTGCACAAACATTAGTCAAGTTAAATGCGGTGGTGTGCTCGTGCAGCGTCCCTCCCTGAAAATGTTGGATTTCACGTCGGCCACACAAATGTACAGAAGCCAAGGATGGTCATGGTTGATGTTCTCCTGTTGCAGGTTTATGAAAACGCAGTCTCATACAAAAGTCATGCAATAAATCCTACTTTTATTAAGGTTGCAGTGTTCAGCATCACAAACTACATGCTCCAAAACGACCATACAACAAATCAATAAGGGAAACTGATTGAGAAAAGACAACAAAGGTCCTTTTCTTGATGTATTTCAGACAGAAGAATAAATGTCTTGCATTGAGTTAAAAAATTAAATTTAAAGTGACCACGAGGATCTTTTTGTTGTTTGATTCTCACGCCCCCTTTTGACAAAAGCAGTGCGACACCAGCTCTGTAACAGATCATTTATAATTATCAGTGGAATCACAAGACTGTTTCATAAACACTTAAGAGTTCCTCGGAGTCACTTTGATTAACCAATTGGTCGATAAACAGAAATATAATGATAAATAATAATATCTTGCAAAATTATCTGGTTTCAGCCTCTTAAAAGTCAAAGTTGCTCTTTTTTCCCAGTTTTTTTTTTTTAAAGACGATGTCCGTTGTGGTTTGTTGGTTGCACAAAAGGACACAATTGGAAGACTGTAAGACAATATTGTGTTACTGTTTGAAATTTTTTCTAGGGGTGTGCATCTCTCCTTTAAAAGATGATCCAATATGCGTCACAATACATGGGCTTTCTTACGATTCAGGGACCATTCAGTGCGATGAAATCTAATACAGTTATGAATATTTGGTCATTAGTCATTATTTTCCATAAAAAATGTAAATAAGCCATTTATTTTAAAGTGGCAACACTTGGGAGTTTATTTGATGTACTTCATCAATGACCAGGGAATCACAAGTATTTTTGATATTTTGCGTCCAGTTTCTCTCCTTCCAGAGAAAATCAAAATGTCTTCCAAATTACAAATTTGACGATTCACTGCAAACCATGTTGCAGATGTTGTACATGTTGTTCTTGTTTATCCCTCACAGGTAACAATGTCCCAATGCAGTTCTCATAACAGGTGTCGGGCCAGTGTCATGCGTTAAAGCAGGTGTCCTGCTTTGACCTTTGACCTTAAACAGGATTGGAGAGGGTGCGCCAAATTAGCAGCTGAGCTTCAGAAAACATCTGTAAATTTAATATCTGGCCACCCACCATTTCATAGTACGATATAGTCGCATTTTTAATGTTAAAACTGATCTCTGATTCATTTCAGTGAATCGCTCAATCCCTATCCACACACTAAATGGTCAAAGACAGTAATCAGCAGATTAATGGATAATGAAAATAATCTTTTGTTGGAGCTCAAAAATGGTTACTACAAGAAAACATCTGTTATCCAGACATCATGAATCATTTACCTTGTGGTCTCAAGACAATGGGATAAAATTACTGAAACAATGGCTCGTCTCAGCTTCCGTACAATATATGCATTTTATGAGTTTTGTTTCTACAAAGTTACACAATGGGATGTTTTGTGAAATGTTCAAATAACTGTGGGGAGCAACAGGCTTGTGTGTCACATCTGGCTCTGTCCCCATGTGTTTAAATTGGTGTCCTTTCAGAGGCCAACAATTTATTTTAAACAATGGTATGGAAAAACAAACTATTTTTCTACATGACTCTAAAGGGAAGTCATACTGTGCTTCCTACTTTTCTAAATGGTGTTCAAGCATATCTATTGACTTGCATTTGCTCTGTCTGGAAGAATGAAAAAGCTCTTGGTGACACTGACCTGTGCTGTATGCTGGATACTCTATGCATCTTTTTGTGATAAAATGTATTGCTTGAAAACAACCTCTATGCATTTGTACATACTTCATAACTGCCTTGTTGGGTAAATATAAGGACAACCAGAGAGCCCGTTGCACTGTTTGGTAGAACTTGACCTACTGTGTATGATTACTTTGAGCTGATGAGACTGAACCGACTCTGTTCCTTTCAAAAGGTTTGTTTTGTTAATTTAGTTTTGTTTTGTACAGCATTCAGATGATCATTTTGACAAATATGCATTCTATTGTTGAGTACCATTAAAATGTAAAATAAAGACTGTGTTAAGTGAGAGTTCATGTGAAAATGGCAGAATACTGACTTAATACTGACCACTGACTTTGTAAGTTATATAATTTCAAACTGAGAGAATTTCATATGAAGATAGATATTCTTGCTTATAACCTACCTTTTAAAGTGTGTCAACCTGCAATAACTATTCTTGGCCACTTGAGGGCACTGTTAACAAGTCATGACCACAGTATTAAAATATTATGCAAAGATGGCAAAGTAACATCGGCGGGGCCTTAACCAGACCAGTGTCGCCCTGACAGTCTGTTAAGGTGAGGTCTGCAGTTTGTCATGGAAGGAATGAGAATGAGAAAATGCAGGCCTGGTGGAAGAAGCATGAAGTTGCATGAAAAGAAAAGGGCTCCAGACTACAGATTCCTCAGTTTGTGCTTAAGTACAGTACACAGTCACATACCATACTATTTTGCAATCTAAAGAGTTGGATGCTTTTGTCCAAGAAAATAAGTAGAGTGAATACTGAACTTGTCGGATGGCCAGAAATACTTAAACACACCTGCCATGATAACTTAATGTGATTATATGTTGTATCTCAGGGGTTGTGTAAACACCACAGAAAACATGAATTCTAAAGTTAACCACTTTAATAAACCCTGTGAGCCTTTAAAGTTTAGGAGAAGGTTAATGTTGTCTTCTGTAAAACATTTTTTGTTATATTTGCTAAAATTGTCATTATGATCTGATAGTAGATTATAATACAGGTCAGCTGTGTAAAAATCCACTGTCTGTGGGTCCGCCCAGTGGCTGTAATTTGATTTGCAAGAATCCACCGCTGGAATAGCCACAACCAATCAAAACCAAGGGGAGTGTCTGAGAAGTGCCAATTATGGTCCTGCATATGCTGCTGGCAGCCCCCCTCCCTCACACAGTGCTAGTCCGCAGTGCCCCTCCCCGCGCAGGCGCACTGCCTGCTCTCACCTGGTCAGATACGTTCAAGACCAAGTCCAAACTGTAAACAATAGCAAAGAAGCAACTGAGCAGAATATTGCCCAACCATTGCCCATGCCAAAGAGGAAGAAATAAGAAAGACCAATGAAGAAAAGCAGCATAAAAAGAAAGCATTGGACAGAGCCAGAAAGAAAACAAGGATAAATATCAGAGCGTCATTTCAGAGGTGGAGGGAGCTGCTAGATTTGTAAAGACTCAAGAGCGAGCAGAGTTGGCCGCTTTCCTGCTGGAAAAGTAAGGACCCCTGCTTTTTTTTATTCTGTTGTTTAACCACAAGGTTAAGATGGTGGTGGTTACAGTAATACTTTTAACAGCGCATATCGCCTTATGATGTTGCAGTTGAGCTTTGTAGCTTGTTGTCTACTGGTTAGCAAAAGTGTCTTTTCAAGTGATCGGGCAGTTACAACATTAGTTTGTGTTCTGTATGCTCTGAAGTAGTGATGTGCGAGTCATGAACGAATCGTTCAAAACTAGTTTTACTGACTCTGGAGTTACGAGTCATTGTCTCCACTAACTCGTTCACTGACTCACCGCTGCTACCACCAGCTAACAGCAAAGAGGAGACATGCCACAACTGTTATTCTAACTGCACTTGCGTAAATGTATCACGCTAATTGCTGTATTAGCTCCGTGGCTGAAACAACAGCTCTGGTCATTATTTCAACTCAACTCCCCTGAGCTGAGCTGTATCACAGGCTGATACAGAAAAAGAAAGATTGACTGACCCAGTAGCGCCAACTCGCTGCTCCGTTCCGTTCAGGACGCAGCATGTCAGACTCGCCGTTCACAGGCAGCTCACAGCTCACTCGCTCTTCCTCCCAGCTCGCAGAGCCCCTCCCTTAAGGCCCCCACACAATACCCAGACGTCCAACTGCCTTATCCGACCACTCTCCGACCACTCCGTTGCCTCTTGTCTGACCCGTTCGGCAGAAAAGTTGCATTGAACACACCGCTTCGACGTGCTGCCTACGCCACAGTAGCGTGTACGTTCTGCGCTTGCGCGAGATGCAATAAGCGGGTGGTGCTTGTGTTGTGAGTTGTAAACGAGAACCTTATGCACGCAACTCTCTTTACTTTCGATCAAAACGAAACTTAACTATTTCCGATAAAAAACAGCTGCATACTAAACATGCAGCGAGGCATTACCAAACTTACACAAATTAATTCGTCCTGAATGGACGTAACAACTAGTCTGGTGCCACTACTGCAAAACATGAAAACGGGGAATGACGGAACGGAGTGCATAGAAAAACAAAGCGCACACAGTATTCCGTCCCTCCCACACACCGCGCTTCGCCAGCACACCGCCAATCAGAACGGCCATTCAGCTGGCACACAACCAATCAGTGGATCCAATGGCTCAGACGTCCGTCGGCCCTCCTCCTCAGACTTCGCATGCTCAGTTGGATCCGACAACGTCCGCGTGGCTCCGAAAGCTTCCGACAGAGCCGAACACACCAAACATATGTGTTCCCGACCTCGTCCGAGTCTCTCCAAACGCTTCAGACGTCCAACGGTTGGGCTGGTGTGTTCCTGCCTTTACCTGAAAAACTTGCTGCTCCCCGCCGTTCAGGACTCAGCACCCCAGACTCGCTGTTCACAGGCAGCTCAGCTCACTGCTCTCCCTCCCTCCCTCCCTGCTCCCGTGCTCTCAGAGAGCCGCTACCTCACCTGAGCAATGTACTGCTACGCTCCATTCACGGGAAGTCTCTGAGTGATGGTGCAGAAATTATTCTCAATATAAAATCATGTTTGTCTTGCAAATGTATGTATGTAAATAAAAAAAAAAACTACAACCGTGTTGCTGTTCCTCTCCTGCAGTTCCGCCCCATCAAGTTACTAAGTGACATTTAGAAAATCATAGAGTGTGCTGCACACTCTGAGTGACTGACTCAAGTGACTTGAAAACCTGATTCACATTAGTGAGTGACTCATACAAACTTGAGTCAGTAAAAGGAGTCGAGTATCCCATCACTACTCTGAAGTGCTTGAATTGGTTTAGAGAAATAACGTTACTCATGCTTCAGAAAGGCAGCATGACGTCGAACCGGGTAATAATTACCTGGTAATTTTGTCTACCACCATGTGAGGAATATTGTTTGTTACTCAGATTACTACAGTGATTGGCATGAGGCACTTGTCATTGTGATTTAGTTATATTGATCATAAATAGAACTGCAGCTGTATATAAAATCAGGGTTTGCCCCAGTGTATTATTACATTTACCAGGATAAATGAACAAAGGCAGAGACGTTTAACCCGCTGTTTCACCTGTTGACCAGGAGTGCGACGTTGGCTGAGCCACGTGTCGATAAGGCTGCTAGCATGGATGTTAGCTGCAGTGGCAGAGCAGCCTTCTCCGTGCCATGATGGGAAACATAGAACCAGCAGATTGATTCAAAATTGGTTTGTGGACCTGAAATTCAGCAGTTGGCTGTACCTGAACAATTATGGTAAGTTCTATTTTGTTTGTTTTGTATTATGTGAAAATGTTAACAATATTAAGTGCGCTAATTTCACAGTGGTTTAGTAGTAAAATGCCGCTATTAAATTCAGCATTACATAAGGTATGGCGGTAGTTGTTTTAATGAAGTCAAAGTTTTGGTTTTAGGTACGTTTTGCCAAGTCTGTCGCAACCACCGCCAGCGGGCAACGCAGGGATCCTCGACCAGAGCTTTTATTGATGCTCCTTGCACTACTTAGTGCACTTAGTGCACTACATAGACAAGATGTGCTAAACACTCATGTTGGGTCTCTCCACCATCGCACCAGCATCAATATGGCAGCAAGCAGAAGAAAATGTAAACAATGCCACATTGCTTCAAATGTGAATATATGTCTAATAATGAAATATTTATTATGAAATATCCAATAGTTATCTTGCACTGTTTTCATGTTGTAGGCTTGTCAATCCAAAGCATTTGAGCTAATGATTAATATGGAGCATGAAGCCATAATTGGTGGTTTTAAATGCCTTAACTGGCTCCTAAAGCACGAAATTGCCCACCATACAAATTACGGAGCCTTGCTGGATCTTGCCAAGCTGCTTGGCTGTGATTACTTCTCTAAACCTCAGGTAAATGATTAAAATGTATATTTTGCAATGTTGACAAAGTTTTCAAAATGAATATTTTGAAATGTTGGAGATCCTGGCCGTGGTTGTGGAGCAACCAATTCTAGAGACCATCTGCCTCTCTTGTGCCATTGGCCTAGAGGTGGATGAGTCCACAGATATGTCCCTGACCAGGCAGCTGGATATACACATAAGGTACTAATTTTACATTGAGTTATACATACAGTGAGACATACAAATCCGACCTTAGGCTAGATAAATTAAAATAATATTTATTTTAGGTTCCTGGACAGAGAAGGCCAAATTTTTTTTCAGTTCCTGGACATGGTGCCATTAAATGATGGGAGGGCAGATACCATTGCAAAGTAGTGATGGGAACGGCAGTTCTTTTTTGATTTGTTCAAAAGATTCGTTCACCGAATCGTTCAGTGCTCTCCAACTCCCTGAACTGATAAGCAGCCAAACGATCCGTCATTCAGTTCATGATTCAGCCCTGAGGTTCACGTTCTCTTACTGAGGCACGGTGCGTTCATGGACTATAGTACACAATCATTCGCGGGAGACGCAGCGCTGCTTTGAGTGGTAACGTTATACATGCACTAAAATCATTACACGGTGAAAGTGTCCTCTGTGCACAGTAAAATCACTTAACATAATGCTACACGGATGTTAGCAACACAGCGCTAATTTTAGCAGTATGGTTACTGAACGTGAATCAACTCCTCTGCCCTGAGTGAGTGAGTGAGTGACACAGCGCCACTTTCAGCACAGTACATGAGCGAGAATCACGTCCTCAGCGACGCGAATCATGAGTGAGTGACAACGCAAACGTGATTCACGTCCTCAGCAGGAGGTCGTTTGTGAACGACCTGTTGAAGACGTGAATCACGTTTGCGAACATGAGTGATGGCGCGAATGTGATTCACGTCCTCAGCAGGTCGAACGTGAGTGACTTTTACTGTGCAGTAAAATCACTTAACACGATGCTACACAGATGTTAGCAACACAGCGCTAATTTTAGCAGTACAGTTACTGAACGTGAATCAACTCCTCTGCCCTGAGTGAGTGACACAGCGCCACTTTCAGCACAGTACATGAACGAGAATCATCACGTCCTCAGCGACAGTTCTCTGTGTGCAGTAGGTTTGCAAATCATGAACGAATCACATTGCGAACGTGAATCACGTCCTCACAGTTCTCTGTGTGAGTCGCGGCAGTCCCACTCCCGGCTGGCATGCTCGCGGCTGAGCTCAACTGAACTGAGAAAGGAACGAATCAGTTCATGAAGTGATTCCGTTTACTTCGTTCACTCAAAAGATTTGTTCGTTCGAACGACACGTTCGCGACCGACACAACACTATTGCAGAGGCCATCCATGAGGTAATCGCAATCAAAGCCATACCAACAGATCAGATTTTTGGTGTGGGGACAGAGGGTGCTGCTGTGATGACAGGTATGAACTAAATAAGTTTAATTTTATGTATAGTTCTATGTATCTCTAACTAAATAGTGATTATTGTAATATATATCGTTAAGGATGCCAAAATGGTGTTGCCCAACAGCTGACAGACTCTTGGTCACAGCTAGTGTCTGCACTGTGCAGCACACGGCCTTGCTCTTGCGTGTAAAGATGATGGAGATAATGTGCCATTCGTGCAAACACTTTTTTTCAAATATCCAGTCAACTTTTAACATTGATTTAATGCAAGGCAGTATGGAACCACTCTAAATTCTACTACATCATCAATCTGTTACCTATAGGGCACTACCATCAGTCAGTTGCTGGCCTGTGTCAGGCACCTGTCCCAAAAAAAATAACATGCTTTGCCTGTCCCGTCCCACTCCTGGTAAAATGACTCCCGCTCCCATCCCGCTCCCATTTTTTTTTCTTCTTCTATTAGGATCTATTTAAATTCCAGCTAATGTATTCATTTAAATACAGGTTTCAATAGGAATGTATCAAGGGTATTAACCATGTTATTATTATCATGGTGTAAGTCTAATTTATACATTTTGAGTTGGCTAACAAATGATAAATGACCAGTTGCACTTTGAAAATTAATATTAACTAATGCTGAAGATGACTAAAATATTATTTTCACCACTATTATCCACCTGGACATTGCTTGACTGAAAGGCCTCTGGGTCTGGGTCTGTCAGGGTCAGGTGGGGGAATTCTCTCCTCTCTCCGTTTCTTTAGTTCCTCGTTTTCTTCCGCATGATTTCTCACGTGCTTGAACAAATCTGTAGTGTTACCACTGTATTTTACCCCCTTCTTACAAATGATACAGGTCGCCGTTGTGTCATTTTCGGCCTGAAAATATAACCACACGGCTCCTCTTTGGCTCCGTCTCTGTGTTGTTGCATGCTGCTGGCTGAGCTGCTTCAGTGCTGCTCCGCTCTGTGAGGAGCGACACTTGAAAGCAGCGGACACAGACAGCAGGTAGCCACTTTAATGAAACCGCCTCAGTGCATAAGGGAGAGAAAGTGAAACTAAAGTATCGATCTCATTACACTGGTAGCAACTAAATATCAATACCAACGCGGGTATCAGTATTATCAATATTTGGATTTGATCCGCCCAACCCTAGTTCCCGCTCCCGTCTGCTCCCGTTAACTTTTGATCCTGTACCGTCCCAATCACGTGATTAATAGTAAAGTTGACTCCCATCCCACAAATGTCAGCCTCTAGTGCAGACATTACTTTAAAGGCACACCATGCAGGATTATCCTACAATTTAAATTTATAGACGGACTCACAACAACAATCCCTCTCATTCATCACGTTTGACCCATTCAGTGTGTAGAAGTGTCTAGATCTACTGTCACATCCTTGTCTGGCAAGGTCTTGACATACATCCACATGTTGGGTTTAAAGGGGCCTTCATTTCTGCACATATGTCCATAATGTAGCTGTGTTCAGCCTCAGAAAAATTAGACTAAGTTAACTGGCTAACTATACTGAAGAAGCCAAGGAAAGGCAATGCATAACAGTTGCCTGCAGAAAAGAAGCACTGCTGCCACCAATGTAATCGAACATCTGGAATTTGCCCACATGTAACAGATGCAGACAAGTTTCGCCTTACGGCATCCCCAAGGGTACACACTACTTTTTGGGGTCTTTAGTCGGGGGGATGCCTTTTTAAATCACTGTTAAGATGACACAGGGCTCAGTGGTTGATGACTCAGTAGTTGATGACTGATCAGTGATGGAAGATGGCAGCATCGTAATAATGGTCTCACCTTTGGGGATTTTGCATATATATCCTCTGCTGCGCTGTGTGGCTGCGACCCATTTTCCATCTGTAGCTCCAATTGCACCATACCTGCTGCCAGAAGTTTCTCTCAAAGCCCAGTTAGTGTAGTCCATGGCTGTTCTATCTAACCACAGCCACATGCCTGGAGACAAATAGAAATTCAGTGTGTTATCTCAGTGGTTGTTTTACCAGATAAAGCAGTACTTTTCTTCTTTTGACGTCAAGAGAAAAAAGATTCCAAATGTACATGTATAACCTATAACCAAATCTTTCTATCTAACATAATTTTCATTGTGAAAAAAAAGGAATTAGCAGCTATTTTAAAGCTACACAGAGCAACATGAGCATTTCTGTGAGTGTGTGTTATTTGATTAAATGATCAATGTCCTTTTAGGCCTGTATTAATCTTAACCAAACTGATGGAAATATAACGTAATTAAGATGGAATATGCTTTCCTATGTTCACCACCAGGACTTCCAGTAACTATCAAGCTTCATGTTACTTTTCATTAATAACTGATAATGTGTGTGTACCTTTGCGAGTTTTGTACAATCCAATCCAGAACATGGGTTCACTGTCTTGGAACATTTGGATATTGCCATGAATGAACTCTTGCTCATGTGGATCTTCAATGCTGGCTAGAGCTCCACCTTTACAAATAATCAAGCAAATGAAATAAAAGCCTTTAGTTAAAGCTCGGCACAGCTGAGTGACTGAGAATATCTATTAGAGAACCCTCAAAAATACTTACCTTCTCTTGCGCACTGGGCTGATGCCAATGGCCACTCAACATTTATTTTGAGAAAGAGGTAACAATAACCCCTAAATGGGAGCCAGCTGACTGTCTGGCCTCTGAAGATGAATACATCTGGGTCATCAGGGCAAAATCCTGGGAAATCGCTTGACTCTGTTGGTGGCACATCTGTGAATAAGAGAAACATTGAGATAGATAAATAGATAGATAGATAGATAGATAGATAGATAGATAGATAGATAGATAGATAGATAGATAGATAGATAGATAGATAGATAGATAGATGGAGGGGGTGAGAGGATTGTCCATGATTGCTAACAGTTTTGCCAGCATCCTGTCCTCCGTCACCTCTAGGGTGACAAGCTCAGAGCCAACAGCAGACCCTGCCTTCTTGATGAGTTTATTCAGGCTTTTGGCATCTTTTGCTGTAATGCTTGCACCCCAGAACACCACAGCTACGGAGATGTGCTTCTTTTTCTGTTTTATCTTCAATATCTTCTATCTTTATATATATATATATATGAATATATATATATATATATATATATATATATATATATATATATATATATATATACATATATATATATATATATAAGAGCCCTACCTGTTGTCTTCATACAAATGCTCTTCATTTTCCGATTGCAATCAGCAGTCTTCCATGTTTTATCCACATCCACATACACACAGGGTTGATCCATTCTTGGTTCATTATAATCCCAGTTGGCTATGGTGATACGCCAGCCGTCAATATATCTGAAATATCCTCCAGTCTGAAAGCAAAGACAGTTCAAACTGCAATTAACATCAATCATTCAAACTACATTTAGATTATTTTTTCAAGGAGTTGTGAACATGTGTGATTTTTACAGCAAATGATGAACTTGAGAGAAAAGCATAGAAGAAGTTTAGCTTTTAAAAGCAACCATTGTTTATATATATATATATACATATATATATATATATATATATATATATATACATATATATATATATATATATATATATATATACACGTTTGCTTTTACATAAACAGTAGTCAGCGAAAGTTTGAAGTGACAAGCAGAGTCTAGTCATATTTGCTATGTGCAGTTTGAGAGGCTTCCTGCCCTGTACCTCTGCCTTGTTCAGTCCAATCCACAGAGGAGCTCTGAGATTCATAACCTTCAGCTCAACATAGGCCTGTGACCACTCATTTCACACGTTAGCCAGTTGGGCACCATCACCTTGACAGTGTGCCTTGGCTGCATTCCAGGTCATTGGTAGAGTAACAACCTTGATAGAGTCATTGATGGAGTTGTTGGTTCAGGAGTGTCTGGGAGAGAAGGGTCTGTTTAGGGTCAGAAATTGTACAAAATTAGTTTTCCCATTCATGTTAATGTCGGGCTCTGGTGTATATAAGATGCTTACTAGTCCTTTCCTTGTTCTTGCGAGAAATTACCCACCTAATTCAGAAACAACCAGTTTGAATATACAGTTTAAAATATAGTACAAAACATCCTAAGGTTGCATTGTTAAATTCAAAGAAAAAGTGACACAAGAAATTGTCGTTGCTTTTGTAAGATTGGTGCTCATGTGGGCAGAATTACCCCAGAATGACACATTAGTGGATTGATATTTGGTCAGATCTCCACTAAGGCCTGTGCAAAAATCAAGTCTTTTTCCAAAGCGATGAATTTAATCTGAGTTCCAAATAAATACATGAATGTGCCCCAAAGCAACTTGCATGGAACAGAGCTATGGTCTCATAGGGATGGGTACGTAAACGTGGTATTATAAGCCTAAATTATTGCATCAGGATTTTAAAATCCTCCTTACTGTACACATACTGATCACAATGTCAAAAAGCAACATCTCGTCCTGTCTCAACCCAAGCCTGGACTTAATCAAATCATGTAAATGAGATTTAAGAACAATATAAATGTTCATTTTGTAACGTGATAATGTTGTTGTTTTTTCTTTCGTGGCAGCAATATGCTTCCTTTATGACAATACTTAATCCTTTAATACTTGCATCCTTTGATAAACCCTTTATGTAGCAAATAAAAATGGACAATACTGTACCAGTTCTTGTCTATTAGAATTACTTAAGGCCATAGAAAAGTCATATATAAGAAAAAGAGTAGAACTTGGGCTCACCAACATTTCGACCACAAACAAATCCAACGGTGTCATTGCAGGACCGTTTTGTCCATTTCCCAATACCTATGTTGGGATCCGTAGTCATGGCAGCACACTCTTTCTGGTGAAAAAAAGTATGGTGAGGTCAAGGGTCATTTTAAAGGATTCCCACATACTTGACGAATATACTGTAACTACTGACAAATTTGGTTGTATTTCCCATTACAGTCTCAAGAAAGTATTACCTTTTGACGCATGAATGGTCTGCCATATGCCTTCAATGTAGATTCATGATGTTAGAAATTTGTATGAATACAACAGAAGAAAAAATATCACAAACAATACACATGCATTACAACTGTCATGTCTCGTCTCCCTTCTGTCATACCTGTTTGTTTTTGTGGTGTCAAACTCCCCTCTGGTTTCAGATCTTTTCAGACAAATGTCCCAGTTTGCAGGGCTAATACAGGCATTCTGATTGTGATTCCTATCCCTGTGTGTTTTCCCATTGTCCGCCCTTCCTACACCTGTTTCTCATTGTCCCCACCTTACTTGTGTATGTAGTATGTTAGCTCCCTATCTTCAGTGCCAGTTCGTCTTTGTCGTCCGTAGCAAGCATTCCAGCATTTCTCCCAGCGATAGCCTCCCTGGTGTTTGTTTACCCTGTTTTCAATCCTGACTTGCTGACAGCTCTTTTTGGTTTTGCTGACTGATTTTTCTGTGTACTGTACCTGTCTTCAGTAGACTGTTCGCCTTTTAATTAACTGTCTTGAGGCATGCATCTAGTCTAATCTAGTGTGTCAATAATTTGTAAAAAATCAGAGTAATGTTTGTGTGTCAGATTTGTAACCCCAGCATGTCATCAAGATGTCATGTATGAAGTCTTCAAGTCAAGACAAATAATTACAATGAAATTTACAATAAATGTGTTACCAGATAACGGCGATGCCCCTGTAATGGAAAATCAAGATGTCAGAATTATTTAGCAAGGCAGCTAAAAATGTATTAAAAGCAATACAGACAGATATAATTCTTCAAAATACTGAATAAAGGTTGTGTGTACTTGGGGCCTAACATTAGCTGTTGACAGTGTTGGGGAGACTTAAACTTCATGCAGTTGAACCACATAGCTTAACTACAATTTGCTGTAACTTGCTGGTAGTTAAACTACATTAATATTTTGTGCTGCGTCAAGTATTTCAACTACTTTTTGGGTCATTTTTTGTAGTTGAACTACTCAATTTACAAACTACAATTCTGGCCAATAACATGATGTTTTTTTTATATTTTTTTTTTACATATACACACACACACATATATATATATATATAGGCTGAATTACATGTAGTTATACAAGTTACACTTGCACAGTAGCTTCCCCAACACTGGCTGTTTAGGCTCTAATTTAACACACTAACACCTCAAGTACAGTTTAGTTTAAACATCTTACTATATAGCGGTCCTCAACGTGGCGCTGCAACAATAGAAAAGCACAGTCTTATTTTCATGAGATAAAGTAAAAAAAAAAAAGGAGTAAGTGTCCACTTACCTCTAACCCCCAGTTGGTGTATCCCGTTTGTTCAGTAAAATCGTCTATCATTTCTACTATTCATACCAATCCACAGGTCTGTGGTTGGTGCCTTTGCCATTTCAACAGTTAAAAATCCTGAAAATGTAACACGTGTTTATAATTAAAGGCTTAGAATACCATCAGTCAAGTATACAGTTTGTGTCATTCAGTAATTCTTGTTTCATTGCTTTGCTCTTTGGGTTGCACTGATTTTCATATTTCTCAGGTGAATGACAGCGTATCTTGGGTTGTTTGTCTACTTGACAAGACTAGTCGACTAGTTGATAATGCTTAAACACTACACAGTGTACCTGTTCAGTTTATGGTAAGCTCAATAGGTAGGTCTGGGTGACGTTGGCAATAGACACATCACCGGAAAAATAAATATGTTTGATAAAATGTTCTAAAGTTTCACGTGTATGCACCATCGCCATGTGACTGACAACAACAGAAGAATGTGGATTATAAGGTTTTATTATGGATCCCACCACAGTGCAGACCAGCTCTACTCTGCCAGCAAACACACAGACCCATTCGGCCTCTGTCCAATTGTACTGCTTTTTCTGTGTGCCTTGATAAAGTGGTCAAATTCAAAATAAAGATGTTAAATTCAACTTTTTTTCGGCTGGTCTTTAAATGAAAAGAAAAATAGGGCAAGTTACTAATGTGATAGACTTTTAAGCCATGTCGCCCAGGTCTTGAACCAGCAGATATACACATTTTCATGAAATATGCACAGTACGCATTTCTCTGGAATATAGTATTCCAGAAAATATATGATTCCGATCATAAAACAAACCTTGTACAATTTTTGAGGAAATTGATGCCAGATTTCCTCCCATTCTTTTGCATTGTGTCCTCGCTCCTTCCCATGTCTCATTCTGGTTATTGAGGATGTTATAACACTATGGGGAAAAAAATAAAATGTAATTGCTGTGTGTGATTTCTCAAAAGAGCAGTAGTTTATTTTGTATCGACAATAGATCAGTATTTTATAAAACATCAGTTTTATTAGTGTTATTTCGATGAATATTGTTACTGGATATTTGAAACTGTTTCATTACTCATTATCCAAAGTTTCAATACTGAAACCAGTTGTGCTTTTCCACTAGACAAAGAGTCGACATACACACTGCAACAGTGTTTACACATAGGCCCCCCCCCCCCACAGTCCTCCTTTTCCAAAATGCTGTTGTGCTTAAAACACATTACACAAGCTGTGTTATACTTATCTTTTTAAAAAAAAAAAAAAAACAAAACATGTTTGGCCATAAATGTTGTGTCATTATGTATCCGTGATATCAAACATTGTATCAAATATTGATATTTTTCAAGGTATCATATCAAGTTTTCCTGTATTGTGACAGCAAATTTTTTTCCAGTTTTGTGGACATCCACCCTTGGGGGAAACTGCTGGTACTACAGTGGCGTTGGCTAGTGGTGTGCCACTTCGTTTACAAATATAATAGTGTTCAAACCCACAATTATAATTCACCCAGAACCCTGTGAGATAACAAAAATAGGCATTTTTACATTCAACATCTAATCCAAATGAATTCTTATTTAGTAGGGATGGGCATTTCAAGCAAAACTACTATTCGATAATCACAGGGAACTATTCGATTATTTTTCTAATAATTGCTTCGCTCTCATATGACTGTGCATGGTTGACGTAGACTTGTGATATGCAAACTTTGCCTCGCAGAGATTACACTGCACCTCTGTTTCATTTGTTTTTTTTTTAAATAGTTCCACACAGAACTTTTTGATGGCTGCAGCACTCTCTCCATGGCTCCGGCTTGTTTCTTCTTCTACGGAGGCATCTAACGTCAGCCTATCACGCAGCGTATCAAATGCTATACTGGCGCCGTCCACACGGGGGCTGAATGAATGATCGAATGATCGAAAATCATTGCCCATCCCTTTTATTTAGTTAATAAAACATCTGAAAGGTCACTGAAGATTCATCCATTCAAACTACTCACCCTTAAACGGGGTCATTACAGCACAATTCTCATCATTGTTCTTGAAAAGAGGTTGACCTTCATCCCACCTTTGAAACACCACTGGTGAACCATCCATCCACCTTTTTGGGACACAAATAAAGTCAGTTAAAAATTGTAAAAAATATTCATGGGTTAGTCTGTTGAAATTAAACTCTGCACTGCAGTCAATTCAGCAAAATCTTTCAAATTTGGTTCAAATAAATACTTTAACTGCTTCATAATTAAAACTGCACTTGTCAATACTTGCCAGAAAATACAGTAATCGGGTAGAATAAAATGTCATGTAACTTGTAAACTGTGATTTGTTGCTCTTTTCTGTACACGTGACATCTATTGTATGTCTGTCCATCCTGGAAGAGGGATCCCTCCTCTGTGGCTCTTCCTGAGGTTTCTTCCATCGTTTTTCTTACCCTGTTAAAAGGCTCTTTTTTTTTTTTCCATCAACAGGGCAACTTTTTCCTCACTCGAGTCGAGGGTCTAAGGACAGAGGATTTTGTTTGCTGTACAGATTGTAAAGCCCATTGAGGCAATGTGATTGCGATTTTGGGCTATATAAATAAAAGTGATTTGATTTTGATATATGTTTATCTTAAACATAAAAACAAATTGTGGTCTAATTTCTATAAAACTGATGTTTGAGGTCCGTTGTAACAATTTCCATAATAGAAACAAAGTGCCACTGATTTCAGGCAAACCTTGTCACTGTTTTAATTATTTAACTTGTAACAGAATATTACAAGGTCTTTCACCATTCTAGTTATCACCTCTAGGAACTCTTCATATACCCGCTAGGACTCTACAATCTCAAACTCCCAGTTTCCTAGGGATTGATTCCCTGTCAGTGTTGCCCTGTTATATCTATACATCTATATTTTGGGGAATTAATATTACTACTTGTTTATTGTGTATGTGTCATTGGACTGCTGTAGATGTTCAATGTTGAGCTCATTTTAACTTCTTTATACACTGCTGAGCTGGCATCGTATTTCATCAGGTCATCATATGTTCGTAATGTGGTAGTCATGTTAGAAAAACGTATATCTAATAAAGCATGCAAAATTATTATATGAAAGGTAGCAAAAGTAGCAAGTACTAGCACTAGGGGTGTCACTTGTGTGGCACTGGCAAAGGTTTACAAGTCTGGTATGTGGGCTTGTCATCAGAATTTTGCTCAGGGCCCCAGGGAGATCAGGACCAGCTCTGAATGTATATAATAGAGATCAGAGAGAAGCAAGATGTCTCATTCCTTATCAACTTCTGTTATCAGCTCCGGAAAAAACCTATGTGTCTCATTCAGAATATTATTGATTAATTCATAAAACAAGTTTAACATCTTCTGGATGAGGATAATCTGCTGTTTCCTACTGTTCCCTGTTTTTCTTGCGCATCTGTGATGATGAATGGCACGCACAAGGGAAAATCGTCCCCTGGCAAAAGAGTGAGGTATTTTGCTAATGTTATTTAATGTCTCTCATTTGAATCTATGTAACATGATTTTGATACTTGACTCCTTTTCTCATTTTCATTTGATCCATTTTTCATTATTTCCTTTATACTCACCCATATGTTTCATCAAGATCTACAGTCAGGCCTATCCAGAAACCCCCCTGACGTCTCTTTAACTATACACACAGACGGCCACATGGTTAAACTAGCAGTACTTACATTGCAGTATGTTCCAAACTTGCGTGTCATTAGCGAATTAGTAATGTCACTGATGTAGTATAAAAATGACTGCTTACCCGTTTCCATAAGAAGACACTTTCAGCTTCACTGTTAATTGTTACCAAGTCACCATGCATGTTTTGACAGGAGCGACGAGCTTGTTCAATGGCCACTGATCCTCTTGAAAAATAATACTGATTCCCATTCCATTCTAGCCACCCATCTGATGTCTCATTCCAGTCTATAAAAATGTTAAAGGAAACAGATTGCATTGACAGCCCTAATTAATTAAAATTCACACCTATAAAGGAGTCATAGCTGCAGCAAGTTTGTAAGCATACAATGGAAAATAAGGTTTGGGAGAAAAACATGATGCAATGTTTTCTACACGGCTGCAAAAAATGAAACCACTAACCAGGAGCGACAGGGCCTGGAGTCGGTTCTGAAACAAATCCTATAAGAACATAAACAGAGGAAATCTATTCTCATAATAGAGCAATAAAATGGTTGCAGGCAGCCTGTCAAGCTTGTTCAGTAAACAAGAGAGAGAGATACATTGTTTCTATCTGTCCTTTTACCTGCTGGGATCTGGCAGATCCAATCATTACTCATCTCACAGTGCATATCGTTCCAAGACCCACTGCCATCCGTCATAACTGGAATGAATACAGCACAAGATTCTACGTTGTTCTTATTGTCTGGCTGTCCTCGTTGCCAGTGTGTGAACTGCACCTGTGAACAACAAAACAGCATTCATACAACAGTTGATACATGTGTTGTCTATTTAAATGAGTCTCCAAAATGAAAAATGATTGAGTCAGTAATAAGAGTAGAAAACTGTTAACTTACTGGAGATCCATCGCTCCATACATAACCGGTGACAGGGTCAGGGGCACTAAATCCAATCCAGGCTGTATAGTAGCTGTAGAGGGGACAGATCTAGATTAATGATTTAAATATGCAACCTGTTTACTATGCTACTATAGCTTTAATGGATATGTATATATCATTCAAGTATAAAACCTGTTTGTTCGATGTAAAAAGAACAAACCTCCTGAATTAAAGTCCGTGTAAAGCAAATTCAGCAATTTTCTTCTAAACACATTAAATAGGTCAAATGTATTTCCTTAAAACATGTAAATAGCCATTCAACCATTTAGAATTTAATTGTGGAGCTAGGCTCACACTGTTTCAAAATTTCTATGTTCAGGATTTCATGAGTGGGTCAGAAATCATGGGCGCGTTACGTAACGCGGCCATGATTTGCATAAACCCAGCCCTGCTGCGGAAGCGGTATAAATACTTTCAGTGCATCGGTGGTTTTTCCGCTCGCTCTCAAGTCTTGGATAGCATCTCTTACGATAGTTTGCAGCTAGCTAACCAGTCAACCAGTCAGCTAAACAGTCATGTCTCCTCCACGTCGCTTGTGCATCTTTCCTGGATGCCACAGTGTGCAGGGCAAGGGCGCCGTTAGCTTATTTAAGTTACCTACGGACGACAATGTAAGGAAACGGTGGATCGATTTTGTCAAGAGGAGCTACTGTGGAGAGTTTAAATCACCACCAACACCCTTCTCTGCAGTGTCCACTTTACCCCCGATAGTTACAACAACTATTACCATGTAACGTCTGGATATCTGAAGAGTCTGTTGACGCTGCTCAGTGGGGCCGAACCGACCCTCTCCATCCCCGGCTTGCATCCTCCTGTCCCACCGACAGTGGGTGCCACCATCACGGCCACCGGCATTATGTGCCCGCCACCAACCCTCTCGGTCATGACAGCTGACAGCAGGTGCCACCATCACGGCCACCAGAATTATGTGCCCGCCACCGGCCCTCTCCGTGCTGCCGACAACAGGTGCTCTCATCTCCGTCACCGGCATTACATGCCTGCCAGAGTGCAAGTGTGTGCTTAAGTTATAAATATTGTACATTTGGGCAATTAAATGCATTTTGCTGAAGATGCAAATCCTGAAAGTGATTTTATATCGTGCATCCTGTCATGCCCATGTAATGTTAGCAAATGTTATGGCATTTAATCATGACATGATTTGGCCTCATTCCCTGAGCGGAGTCCATTTGACAGCGCAATGATAATCCACAGGTAATATTTTATGTGCACCAATATAGCTATGACAAGGAATTATATATAGACTGGGTGTGTAATGTCAGTTTCTGGCTCTGATGGCTCAAACAGGTCGGGCTGGAACCGTCCAATGACGCTGCTAGCTCCCATTGTTACTGTAGGTCACGTCCTCGTACAGTACATGGAGGAGGCTCCCCTCCCGCGCGTGGGCGTGGTTCCAGAGCCTCTATCTGACACGCCCCCAGCGTTTCACAGCAGAGGGAAGTGCTTGTTTTTCCATTATTTTGAGACCTAATTTTATATACTTAGCAATTTTTTTTATCTTTCAGATTGGCTCAGTTGTCAATGACACATGTCTCTGTGGTGTGACAAACTCATAACACAAATTCATTGCTGCTTTACACGGACTTTAACTGTTATCTGTAGAGACACATTCTCAGTGCTGGACATGAACCAATCTTCATCTCTGCTGAAACCAATTTTGTATTTTTTTTCTTAGTATTATCCAGGTCTTACTGTACCCCTTTAGAACTCTAAGGTCAGCAAGACTGTGGAAGCTGGCCAGGTCTCCTCCAATGGTCCTGCAGTAATCTCTGGACTCAAACCAGGTCCTTCCACGTGAACCTCTGTCTGAGAATCTCTTGAAACAAGACAAAATAACTTCAACGTGGCTTGGTAGTGTCACTTCACAACAACCTCTGATCAACCATTTAATTTGACATGCAGTGTTTTATTTTGGGCTAGGCAATAGATCTTGTAAGTTACAAGACTGCAGCAGCCCACAAACACCCGCTATAAAGCAGCCAACATTAGCGAAGTCATTTAATTATTGTGTCCCGTATGAGAAGAAAGGGGCCCAGTGGACAGCTTTTACGGGTGCAGTCACGTTGAATATCGCTATAGATATAGTGCCCATATATACAGTGGAAAAGCCGGAGGTTCATCCACATGCTGAAAATGTTCGACCCTGGGTTTGTGTTACGAAGCCACAACAGGGCATGCCTCAAGCAAGAGGTAGTAGACAGGCTCGTCTTCCTGGCCAAAACAGACAGCACACACCTGATGTCCTGTATATCTACCAACATGTCATGTTTACTATGCAATGCATGCAGATGTTTAATTTAGTTATGAATATAAAATACTTTTTGTAAAGGAAAGGCACCTTTTGCAAAATAAAGTATTTAATTCAAGTTATGTTCACACTCAATACCAATACCAATGGGGAAACTGATCTGTTTTTATAATAGCATGCAATCTGACATGTTTAATTTATGTTTACGAAAGCATTTTATCAAAAAGGGACACATTCTTTTCAAAAGGATGCACTTTTATCAGATTTTTCAAGTGAGTTCAAAGGTGTACTGTGTACAATGGAAAAAAAAAAGTATTAAAACCGTAAATCGTGTTTGGTATGAAAAAAAACGGAGAATCAATTTTTAGGCCGTATCACCCAGCCCTAGTTTTATTATTTATTATTTTATGTCTTTGCCCTCTTTGTATGTGTGGATATTAGAGTAGTCTCTATTTGTTCAGGTGCAGTATAGATGCAATATTAAGCAGCAGTTATTTCAGCAATCATTAATTTGTGAGTGTATGCGGGTGTATTAAGATAGGTTGAAAATTTGAATTTATCCTTAAAGGTGACATGATTTCCTTTTTTTTTGGCTGTACCTTAAGGCAATAGTTTCTTGATGTCATGCCTGTCCAGCCGGCAACACACTCAAATGTAGCGAGGGGTGGTGTAGGGGTTATAGCGGCTCCTTCTGCCAGGTGTTTGCAGATGTATTTCTCTTCATTGGTGCAGGGCAGCACATCCCAGTGGCCAGCATAAAGCCCAGTTATCATGGCGACACAGCCCTGTTTGCGACCTTGCATTGTCAAAGGAGATTCCGTGAGATGTGAATTGTGAAGCCACTTTCTGTCACATCTTAAGAGATTGGAGTTAAAATGTCTCCATACCTGGCATTTCAGCGTTCCAGTGTGTATATCTCACTGGGTCCACACAAATCTATGACCGCTTCTGTAGTTTGAGAGGCCTATCCAGAAGTATTTTTCTGGTTTCATCCCCACCAAGCTGACAAGGAATGCATTATCCACCCTGGAATATATATAAAACAAGCACAATCGTAGGATTTCTGGTGTCTCTAAGGTCAATCCCATTCCCAGTTTTCACCCTTATCTCTGCTTCTCAGATGCTTTCTTGCCCTTCAGAACAAGGGGTTACATGGGGTACTGGTTGAAATCTTCGCTTATGGTGTTAACATAAACAGACATGACTGATACATCAAGATGGGGGACTGTCATGCACAAATGAGCAATAAAAATGTAGTGCTAAATGGCTTGCTAGTTAGCTACCCAATAACAATAGCTACTACATCTGTGACGTATTAGCAATTATTTTATACTTGTTACACAGAAAATAGTTTTCGATACTCTCAGTCTGAAGTGTACCTTTTGAAAAGCCTCAGTTGGGAAGAAGAATTTGCATACTCTGGCCCGAGGCGTGAACGTGCAAAATTTGGTAAGTAAGTGCGAGTGTGCCTTTAGCTGTAGGGGAAAGGGTGTGTAACGATTGGGCCTTTGGGATGTTACACAGTAAATAGAAAGCTCATATGATTGTTGTTTAAATTGGTGTTTGAGAACCTCAGTACACTTGGACTGCTGAAATGTAGTATTGCTGAGAACATTTGGTGTAAAAATAAATGTTCTTACCCATTTGAAACGTCAACTAAGTAGGAACCCGATCTTGTGCAGTCAGCTCTAGCGGCAGAATAAGTTAGGACTTCTGTCCCTATGAAGTAACAGTAAGAGCCATGTCTTCTCCAACCCTAGATTGTTTGACAACAAAAAGTGTACAGCAGTGCAAAATGTGTATAATAACAAAGGTTTAGGTCCTACATCCTTATTACACCTTGGATCTACATCTTTTGGATCATTTTTAAATAAATAAACAAATAGGTGAACTTTAACGCACAGTTTTGCAGCCTTCATCCTGTACCACTACATCTCCAGTAGATTTTGAGGCACTCATCTTCATACAAATGTAGCCATGTTTTTCTTCACACATATGGTCAGCCCAGTTCCCATTCTGCAAGAAAGTTCCATCAAATATTTATTCGTGTGATGTCTGGATGTGATGGGAAATGTTACAGTCAACACCAAATTCTTAAACTGACAATAACATATATCGATATACACATATAAATTAGACCAGCCTTCCCAAACTTATGAATGACATGGCTACATTCTAAAGTTGTGTCGAAGTCTGTTTCCCAGTCACATAATGTTGTTGTTGTTGTTTTATCAATGCAATTAATGCTCATTAAAGAATATATAGTAATCTCAAACTTAATAAGAAAATTGAAGGTTTCAGTTTGTATCTATTTATTGTAAATAACATCTCGCAGTCCACCTGCAGTATCTTTGCAGCTCTGACCGCACTTAAGGAATTGCTGCAGTAGTCAGTATACGTGTTAAATTCAACACATGCACAAATAAGTGAAGTTTTGATATATAGCTTCACAATCTGCCAGCTGATGAATAAGGTCAAAGAATGTTATTGTTGCCCCATTTTCTCAACAAGTGAATTTTAGGTGTTTTCATATGAAAGGTAATCTGTGCAGCATACCAACATGGTGCTCCTTACCTCTCCCCTGATGAGAACGCAGTCCTTTATTTCAGTGGATGTAGCAGGTTTCCCAAATTCCCAGCTGGTGAAGCGGACAGGAGAGTGGTCAGTCCAGTCAAACAGCCCTTCTGTCTTCCTGTCGTTCAGTCCAATCCAAAGCTCATCTGTGGATTCTGATGACAGACAGAAGAAAGCAATCTGTCCTTAAAGGATTTTCCAGTTACTTTACTGTCTGTTGCTAGTGAATAACTGACATCTGCACGTGGTGTTAAGATTTTTAAATATATGTCCTTCTTGTTGAGCTACTATCTTACTATGCTGACCCTCAACATTTTGCATTTGCAAGACAATAAAAGAACAATCTAACGAATAAATAGACCCCGAAACCATGGGGACACCTTGGTATTGTTTATTCAACTAAGATTTGACATTTGACTGAACTGTCCATGGCCACGGTGATGCTTGAAGAGGCAGACTATGTCTGCAAAATCTACAATTGTAAATAATAAATTTTAATGTTATTGACCCTCAGAGAAAAGTTGAAAGGTGTCGTCTCTGGGCTTTCTTCCTCAAAGGTGTCGACGTGTAGTTTGATAATAAAATAAGTATGCGGAGGCAAGGCTGGGTGGAATGATAGAGCAATCTTTATTGAAACAGGTCTCAAACCAGCGTCAGATTCAGAAAGCGGCTGCTTTTCTGGTATTCTCAAATCTATGGAAAAAGCAGTGCCAAAATGCTTCGCCTTCTGTTCTATCTTCGATCTTAGGAATTCTACAAGTATCCACACCCTTTCTCTTTCTGCGCAGGCCTTATTAGAGTCCCTTCTCCAGTACACCCACTTCTCCTAATTGGTCACTTTGCCAAATTATCCAATAGACTAAAAGAGAAGTTGACCTGTCTCCCTGCTCATGTCCCATAACTCAGCATAACTTTAGGTCTTGTCCCCCAAAATGAGCCAATTGGGTTCCCTATCCTTCTACGGGAACATAAACATTTAGGCATCTCCCACCATTTGGCATGTAGGTCAAACTCAGGTTTAGTACTTTATGATGGCTTGGGTGTCTGCTAACCTTTCACACACTCACAGTTGGAAACCAACTCCTGGACCTTCACTTACACAAGGAAAAACCATTAGTCATTGTTGAATCTAAACTAAGTAGAACCAGAATGTGTTGCCATCCAGATACCACAAAGGGAAGCAATATCATGCATGTATTGTGTATGACAGTTGTTTATACCATCATCTAGTAATTGGATGTCTGGATATGACAATTTCAGCTCAGCACATGACAATTAATGATGGTAGATTCACAGTCCATCTGAGGGAGTTAATCTGAGCAGGATGTCACAATTAGACGATCGCAATGTTTTTTAAAAAAATGTTCACGTACTATATCCAAGTTGAGAGATGACAAACCTTTGATCCTCCACATTGCGGATGTTGACTAGGTCTCCCCCTCCGTTTCGACACCCTCTCTGAGCATCAGACCATGTTTTCTTAGTCCTGTCGAGGCGGAAGCAGTGGCCATTGTAGGGAATCCAAGGTGCTGAACAAAATCCTCTGACAGCTGATCATAAAAATATCAAAGAAATGTAAGGATTGAGTGATAAATCATGCAACTACACGGTTCGCAAGGATGGGATGTGGATAGTAGAACAGAATAGATATTTTTCTTTACCTTGCGTAGGCAATTGCTCGGCTGCTTTACTGTAACAGATGTATCCGAGTTTCTTGCTACAAGGTGAACTTTGCCAGGAGTAATGTACAACAGGCTCAAAAACCGCACAGTTGTGTCCCGGATCAGGAAGTGGATGCCCTAAAACAAGAAGATGGTTAGGCATGTTTGTTTACAAAGATCAAATCAGCTGTCAGATTTGTCTCATTCTTATAGTCTTGCAGTAGCTTTGGAGGTTCTGGTAGAAACATCTTGTTACCTGTGTATGGAGCCCATATCCATTCATTGTTATAAGCTAAGATAACTGATAATTGCTACTGTAGTTCATGTAAACTTTACAATATATCAGGATAGAATGATGAAGTGGTGGAAAAAAATCTACCTGAGTCCCATTTCAGATAACGGTAAGGCCTTCCATCTAACCATTTCCAGCCATGTTCTGGATCCAGAATCAGCCCAGTCCAAAGCTTAGTGCCTGCTGTTCCTAGTAGTACTGTTGGGAGCATGGGAAAGAAAAATGTACAATCAAATAACAAACATTTTAGTGCATGTGGTCAAATAGATGCTCCCTTGATGTCGAGTCAGAGTGTCAACTTACCTGTGACATAAGCCTGCTCATGAGGATCGGTGATACTGAGCAGGGAGGCACCCTGCTGTTTGCAGCTGGTTTCAGCCTCTCGCCAAGTCAGAGCTGACTGTGTGTTGAGCTGGTAGTACGCTCCTGTTGTTGGGTGTACATGCCAGCCACCTTTTGCTATGAATGTATGCACAAAATATGTCAATTTTAGTATAATATAAATATAAAGTATAATACTGCCTATAGTCCATGGTTGTATATTTTAATCTTTATGAAATGATGGGGGTTAGATTAACTATAGGGGGTGCTAGACCTGCATTAAAGGATATCTCCTTTCAGTGTTACTTTTTCACTGGATTTAACTTTTAAGACCTGTCTAGCAGTTTTTTCCCGAATAAGGTAACACTTTATATTCACTTATCCTTATAATGAGTATTATTAATAGGAAATAAAGGCCTTATAAGAGTCTTAAAAACATTAATATAATGAAAAGCATAATAAATGCATTTTTAAGAAACTTGTTAACAGTTTATAAACAGAGACCTTAATGTAGTGTCCTCGATTCCAGCCTTTTGCTTTTGTACTTAAGGCAACAGCCAATTAAATTGATCTTTAAAAGAATGTGTGATGAAGTAATAAGGTTTAATATTAAGAAAATTACAATATGGCCACCTCTCACTGAGCTCCAAAAAAACCCCAAGGCAGTACTCACAAGTAACCGGGCAGTGAGAAGAACAAAAGAAAGATCAATTTCAGAACATCTGTACTCTCAGTGATTTATGTTTTAATGACAACATATGATACTGATTTCAACTTCAATTTCAGGGTGTGAAAGTTTCATATTTTCCACAGTTCAAATGAAGATTTAACAAACAACATATGTCAAGTAAATTTAAATGCATGAATAGCTGATAACTCGTTTGACCTTCTGTTAGAGTATAATTTTTAACATAACCCCACACCTTTTAGTGAAAATGGTTGTGATTTAGAGTGGACAGTGCATGTCTTTCAAAGAAACACTGTTTATTACAGTACTGTACCTCTGTGTGTTCTGGTGCAAGCACCACTGGACGTCCCTGTGATCGTGAGGTTGTTATTGGCTCCTACTCTTTTGGAGAGAACTGCTGTGTTATCTGCAGTCAGCTCAATGTAAAGCTCTTGGTCTTTGAGGGCGAGCACTGTTTCATTCCTGCATTCCCACTTTTGGAGTTCGCTGTTCTCATCACAATCATAGAGGCTTATTTCACTTCCCACACTTTTCCCCTGGGCTCCCAGGCACTTATTCCTCTGTGGAACCAGAATTCGGTCACCAGTCGTCCAGCGTATATCATTGCAGTCATTATTTGTTTTAACCAAACAGTAACCAGTCTCCATGTTAGTTAGTTGAAATGACGAATCTGTAGAGAAAGAATTGCACACCTTTGACCTTTATTTGTCTTAGAAGGGTTTTTAATTATTTACACAGCAACTTTAAAAAAATTTTATACATGCATACATACATAAAATGTATTTAATAAGCAAACATCTATCCAGTGTCTGGAAAAATAGAGATACAAAGAAAAATAATAATAAAACCGCGGTACTGGCCAGTTTCACTAGCAAGGACCACACCATCAACGAGATGCGTTTAAGGATTTATTAGTGACAAAGGAAAACGAAGTGTCGAAGATCTTGGTTCTATTGTGTTCTTCGAGTGCGTTGTGGGGATTCTTGTAGAGAATCCGCCGCCGCTCCCGGGCAGCGACGGACCCCCTCATGGAACTACGAAGGAGAAGAGAGAAAGAAGAAACAGACAGAGAGAAATGGGGTGGGGGGGAGGGGTGCAGAATACGAGAGCGAAGCAGATGAGAGGGTCAGGTGGTTATTTATAGAAATGCTGAAGTTGGCGCTGTTGAGGTGTGGTCCTGCTCCTGAAACTTCGCCAATTAAGCTTCAATTCACTAGCAAGGACCACACCATCAACGAGATGCGTTTAAGGATTTATTAGTGACAAAGGAAAACGAAGTGTCGAAGATCTTGGTTCTTTTGTGTTCTTCGAGTGCGTTGTGGGGATTCTTGTAGAGAATCCGCCGCCGCTCCCGGGCAGCGACGGACCCCCAAAAACCTCCAATTACTTGAGAAGAGATTGAGCGGATCTGAGATCTTTGAGATCTGAACAGATGTAACGGTGGTACGTTTGGGAGGACCAGCGGCCTATGAGATGTATGAAGTGTTCTGGGAAGCCATTACGGGAGGCTGAAGTGGCAGCTCCGATTCTGAAGGAGTGCCCAGAGTAGTTGTCGGGCAAAATACCAGACAATGAGAGCACCCGGCGAAAGTGATGGTGGAACCAGAATCGAGTAGCCACTTGGCTGGATTCGGAGATGAAAAGAGGATCTGTCGTTGTTGTGAGATTTACGGAATTGCAAGAAATTTGCGAGGGTTTCGAAGGGATTCAGTGGTGATTGGACCTTGAAGAAGAAGACGGGTGTAGGCGGACCAAATTGATTGGTTTTGGTTTGCTTTAAGTGGAACACCATAGTGTCGTCTGAAAAGCAAGACAAGTCAGAAATGCAAGCATGACGGCTTGAGTCGAAGTGAATGGTTGAGGAGGTGAATTCGGAGCATCTGAGGAAGCCAAAAGGCAAGCAAGAACATGGCTTCCAGGGTTTGGGCGACTTGAGGAGTGCCGTACCCGGAACGGATTGTGTGGAGGCAGATTAACGGCAAGTTGGCATTAAGAGGAAGACGGCGAGGGCTTAACGAACTGTTAACGAACAGCCGGTTATTGTCTTGGAAAGAAGCTGATACCGCTAAGGTAAGCTTGGTGGTGCGTGATTTGTCATGAGGAATGGGCGTAAGTACTGAAGAAGTCGTGGTGATGAGATCGAATGACGGAAAGGTTGTGTTGTATTGGTCGTGAAAGTAATGGAAGCTTTCCAAGCTGTCCAGTAGGAAGAGAGGGTCGAGGGTGATAGGCTGTTGATGGTGGAGCTCTGGTAGTCGCTTATCAGGGGTATAAGCGCAGGATTTACGAGTTGAATGTCGACGCCCAACTGGCATAGGGAAGGTATCTGCGTGAGGTGCCAAGCTTCTGAACTTCTGGCATTCATTTGCGAGCTTCGGGGGCGATTCTGCCACAAGCCATCTTCCTTTGTAGAAACCCCCAAAACCGGCCTAAGGAGCAGCATCGCTGTACAGATGGATGTCATGTGGGTTAGTTGGTTGGTCATCGTAAAAGAAAGTGATTCCGTTCCAATTGGTGATAGGGTTGAGTCACGGACAGATTTCAGCAAGGCTCGAGCTATCCAGGGAGATGGAGGTCAAGAGTGATGGGACGGAAGGGACAGAAGTTGACGTTTGGTGCGGCGCTGGGCGCAGAAGAAGGTTCGGCTGAGCTTTCCGACCGGGAATGAAGTCTAAAACTTGTTAGTGTCAAGAATGATTCTGAGAAACTCAAGGGATGTGGAGGGGCCCTCTGTTTTCTCTGCGACGATGGGACCCCGAGGTTGGAGAAGACTGAAGTCAGGGTAATCAGGCCGGAAGCGGGTGGCGATGTGGTGGGGGGAAATTGTTAGACTGGATCCAGCTGAGGGCTTCAGGTGGGGTGTCGAAGAGTTTAGGCTGCTTTGCGACCAAAGGTGAGCCTAACGGCGAAGTAATATATACCACGCCAATGGATGCTGAAGAAACGGCAGAAGTCGGGGTGAATAGGGAGGACTTTAAGAGCACTGGTCTGTTCCTGGACCTTCCTTAACTTCCTTAGCGAGCGTGCGGTCAACTGAATCTGGCTCGGTTATGGTCGACTGAAGATTTTCGATTTCAAAAGAGATAGATGATTGTGTGGAGTCCGGGGTGAAGACCTTCTTCAAGTCCTTTATGAGAAACTAGCTTTGGCGAGGTAGGTTGTACGGGCATTCGGGGTGGGCGTGGCCCCCGCTGCAGAAGGAGTAAACGTGGAGGAAGCGGCACTGGGACACGGTGCATCCGGTACTGTTGAAGCCGTTGCAAATCGAACAACCTCCTTGGTGCATGACGGGCCTGCCTTTCTTATATACGCCGTTGATTATGGGAAGATGACAGAAGGAGTAGATGACATCTGTTCTGGAGGTATGGGTGCTGGTGGAGCTGCCGACAACAGGCGAGAGAAGGCTGAAGCTCTCGTTTGGTTTTTTGTGCGGCCCAGTGTGGGTAGCTGTGTATAAAGTGAAATTAGTGGTTGCCTGTTGAGGGGGAAGAACGGGTGCCGGCATCCCGGTGCTGACGACCCCAGCCGACATGAGCTGCTGGGACTGATGGAGCTGGGAGATGGAAGCTCCCTGCATCCCGGCATAGGGTGCTGGCACCTGGTGCCAGGAGTTGAAGCGAGGTGCTGTGGTTGCTGGAATTAGACGGCAGAGGGCACTGGCATCTTGGTGCCAGGAGACTTGGTTGAAGCGAGGTGCTGTTGTTGATGGAAACAGGAAGCAGAGGGCGCTGGCATCCTGGTGCCACGAGCCCTGGTTGAAGCAATCTGCTGTGGTTGCTGGAAATAGGCACCAGAGGGCGCTGGCATCTCGGTGCCAGGAGCCCCGGTTGAAGCGAGCTGCTGTGGTTGCTGGAAATAGGCACCAGAGGGCGCTGGCATCTCGGTGCCAGGAGCCCCAGTTGAAGCGAGCTGCTGTGGTTGCTTGAAACGCGAAGCAGGGGGTGCTGACATCTCGGTGCCGGGAGCCCCGGTTGATCAAGCTGCTGTGGTTGCTTGAAACGGGAAGCAGGGGGTGCTGTCATCTCGGTGCCGGGAGCCCCCGTTGATCAAGCTGCTGTGGTTGCTTGAAACGGGAAGCAGGGGGCGCTGGCATCTCGGTGCCAGGAGCCCCGGTTGAAGCGAGCTGCTGTGGTTGCTGGAAACAGGAAGCAGGAAGCAGAGGGCTCTGGCATCTCGGTGCCAGGATGAGAATCAGAATCAGAATCCTTTAATGTTCCGCAGACGGGGGAATTTGTTTCTCGCAGCAGCAGAATATTACGAGAACAGAGCAATAGCAAAATAGATAATAGAATAGACACTATAATTAAAAAGGGAAAGAAAATGGAATCGAATCGACGTATATACATATTTACATGATGTAGTGCAAGAATGGACAGTAATTTTTAATATACAGACCGGAGCGGTTGAAGCGAGCTGCTGTGGTTGCTGGAAACAGGAAGCAGACGGCGCTGACATCTTGGTGCCAGGAGCTCCAGTTGAAGCGAGCTGCTGTGGTTGCTAGCAGTGGGCGGTAGGGGGCACTGGCATCTCTGTGCCAGGAGCCCCGGTTGAAGCGCGCTGCTGTGGTTGTTGGAAAAAAGCAGCGGGGGGCGCTGGCATCCCGGTGCCAGGAGCCCCCCCAAAGGTTAGCTGCGGTGATGGCTGGAACTGGATGGCGGTGGGCACTGTGGAGTTTGCCCTTGAGGTTGTAGGTTGCTGTAGCTGATGATGATAATCCTGATAGAAGTTGGAGGGTCCTAGAATGCATCTGGGCGCTCCCTCTGGAGTGTAGTGATGCGAGAAGTGGTGGCGGAAACTCTGGAGTTGTTTGATCTGGCAGAGGATCTCTGTCTCTGCTTTTGCTGCTGCTCTTTGTTTTCTTTGGGCTGTGTTATTTGATTGTACTGTCCCTTTAACAAGAGCGTAGATGTCACTGTCTGTAGGGCTGTGCGTGATGACGTCACCTGGAAGCGATCTGGTGTCGATGATGAAAATCCTGATGGGGATTGGAAGGTCCTGAAATCCATCTGGGCACTCCCTTTGGAGTGGAGTGATGACGAGAAGTGGTAGCAGAAACTCTAGAGTCATTTGATCTGGCTGAGGATCTCTGTCTCCACTTTTGCTGCTGCACTTTCTGTTGTCTATGAGCTTTCTGCTGTCTTTGGGCTGTAGTATTTAATTGTACTGTCCCTTTTAACAGGAGCGTCGACGTCGCGGTGTGTTGCGTGCGCGTGATGACGTCACCCGGAAGAGAGCTGGTGTTGACGGAAGAAGCACACATGCGTGTGGAGAAAGTTTGGCTTTATAGTCCATTTGGTGAAACAGAATTCATTTGTCGTTTAAAGTTTTCTGGGGAGTGGCTACTGTCCAATCGGTGACTGTAGAAGATGAAAGCCGGTCGGGGGAACTCACCGGAGCGTGGAGACGTTGAGACCGGCGAGTTGTTCGGCCGGTGTTGGCGGAACGATGGCGGGAGGCTTCGCTTCTTGGAGGTGAAGGAGTCGGCGAACCATGGCGAACTGCAGCGACGGTGACTTTCTGTTCCGGAATTTCCTCGTCCTCTCTTTGCTGCGGAAGGAGGTGGGCTGGGAGACACGGGAGAGTCGTTGGACGAACTATGATAATCTTGGATGTTGAGGAGAGATGAACCAGGCGGGATGCGAACTCGCTCGCGCCCTAGCCGGCTGTAGGGCCACTGGAATCAGGGTCTCGGGAACGGAGGTGACGGGAAAGTTGTCGGCTTCAGATGAATGGTGATCCTGATCTCGTCTGAAAGATCATCCCACGGGGATAGTGATACGAAGTCCATGATGAGGTGAGTAGAGCCTGATGTTGCTCGTACAAAAGTTTGGATGTGCTCGGGCGAGGCGATGTCGCGTGATCTCGTTTCTGGGTGCGAGAGCGCAGAATACGAGAGCGAAGCAGATGAGAGGGTCAGGTGGTTATTTATAGAAATGCTGAATTTGGCGCTGTTGAGGTGTGGTCCTGCTCCTGAAACTTCGCCAATTAAGCTTCAAAACAATATACAAGAATATTTTTTGCACATATCTCAACTTATACACAGAAAAAGATAGAATAGACTACAATCAAAATAAGGAGTTGGAATACTGTACCATCAGAGGCCAAACATTTTACTGTTTGGATGAGGAGCACAAAGGCTGTAGTTATCTTCATTATTAGAATTCTTCTAAAATGGCTCACAGCAGAAGACTTCACCCATGCATTACTCACACAGGCTTTAAGAATTGTGTGGTTGATGATTGAAGGACAGTCTTAATATTGCTGACAAGGGAACCCACAATGCTGATATCTGCAAACTTACCAGATGTTGGAATATGGGTGTATACCACTGCTTAATAAACTGACAGTGCTTCAAAAGGGAAGTGGCAGTAACATGCTCCAATAAGTGAACTTTCAATTTGCAGCCATTAGCTCAGTTGGTAGAGCTTGGTAGTCGGTCATCTCTGAAGCTGTCTTATCAATAAAGTCATACAAAGGCCCAAATAGATAAATAAATTGATAAAACAAAAGTAAAGACAGGGAAGCAGATGTGATACAAATTGCGGTGTAATCCGCCCAAGTCGATTGACGTACATGGAGAACATTTACTGAGCCATTCTGGGATTTCCATCATGACAGGAGGGACAGTTGTGCAATATTCACAACAAGGAAGCTATCATAATGCTTACTCAGCATGTCTGCAATTGTCAATGTTCGTCAGAAGTGCCAGAAAGTCTGAAATACTCTAGATCTTTTTTGTGGTTAGATCATTTCCTACCATCACTTAATCATTAGTGTGTTTCATTAAATGGCAGGTTTGGTTCATTTAATTGTTACACTGTAGAATACTGCTCAGCACACACAGGTCAGTAGTGCCTTTGACTTTAGACAAGTCTTATGTTGGTCCGTTGTCGCCTTCTGCTGCCTTAAGATAGCAATCTGCCATCAGGGCGCCAGATCACACCTTACATTAAGACTAACACGTCCAAAATGTGTGCAGACAGGGGCGACGGTCAGAAGTCTATGTTGGAGGAACTGTGGAGAACAGCTAGCAGACCATTTTCATATATTTTGGAGCTGCCCAGCCATTCAGCCATACTGGCAAGAGATTATACGGGAAATACAACATATTTTTGGTGATGAAAATAACTGCTCTTATTCTACAATCTATTTTGGCAATATTGCACCCCATTTACTGGTGCGAGACAAATATCTTTTAAAAATATTATTAGCAGCCAGCAAGAAAGTCGGTCTTCTGTGTCGGTCTGAAACTAGCAATGACACTTGCACCAAGCAAAATATACAGCCTGATGTGTCTTGATTTATGCAATTAGAGATAATAGCACACCATAATAACTATGATGACTTATTGGACCAAATAATGAAAAATTGATATGTGCATTTTATGAAAAAAAAATGACTGTTACATTCAGAGAGGAAGTGGTTTAAGTGAATCTTGAAGTGAACTGTGGGAACACTGGATTTCAGTAAGAGGTCAAAAAGTGAAATGCTTGTACAATCTGCTTTATAACATAGCAATTGTGCAACATCCAATTCGCTTTGTTGGGATTAGTCAATCATCTCAATTTGAATTACAAATACGTTCCATTTTCCACTTTTTGTGCATGTTTCATTTCGGCGGAGAAAATGTATTTGTCACGATGATTTTCATGTTTTATAATGGTGTCTCATCAGTTTTACATTAAAACCTTGTCAATGAATTTGATGAAACAATAAAAATAAGAGTATTAATTTAACCTTTTTCAAAGCCTGATATAGCTTATAACTCTGCGCTAAAGACCGGCTGTTGTCCAAGACTGCTTAAAACTTACTTGGTTACAATGAACATGGCTTCTGTTGTTTATTTTGAGCCAAGCTCATCAACCATTGTGCTGTGTGTGGGTGTGTGTCAATCCACAGACTTGCTATTTACTCCAGTTTGAGTACAACGTTTGCTAAAAGAAATTACAATGCCCATCTGTTTTCGGAAATGACTGTGTTTTTATTAAAAAAATATCTTGTGACATTTTATTTAAAAAAAAAAATAAAAAATGTTGTCAGTAGAAAACAAATGGACTTAATGCTGAATGCCCAGGCATGATGTGGAAGTTAGAAAGTATTGAGAGATGGATGTCTTAATCTTAAAAATCTTACAAGATCACCAGAATTTTCCAGATGAATATGATACAATGTAACTTTAAACATGAGAAATTATAATTCCTTAGATAATAAAGCATTATACATTATACATACAACAGTTGGCTTTACACAGCAGCTGATCTTCAAATATTGCAAATATTAGAAATACACAGCACTGTCCTACAGTTCTAATACTGTCAGGACTTATTCCCTTATTCCCTAAATTCCTTCAGGACAAAAACAGCCCTCGACGCAAGGTTCGTCCTGTCGGGACTTGTTTTCCCGATAATGACTGCCGTTTTATACATTATCCCTTACTTAACACAGAATTAGCCTGAAGATGGCCCAACCTGACAGAGAGGAACAACAATGAGTGGTCGCCGTAACGGTTGCTTCTATTCATTGTCATTGTGGAAGACATCTATTGCAAAATTTGGGAAACCTCATGACTTCCAGACACTTGCAGTATGTCAAAATTTCTTCCTGCTTGTGTTTAGTTTGACAACTAATACATTTTTTGACACTAGCTATATTGTCCCCAAAGACAATATTTTTAGGTGGACGTTTATGTGTATGGATGAGACAAGTTTTCAGTCTTTGTGCTAAGCTAAGCTAACCAGCTGCTCAATATATATGGAATATAGCCTACCTATTAATGTCAATGTACGTCAACCTGCAATCACTGATTTTGGCCACTTGAGTGCACTGTTAATAAGTCCTGACCACAGTATTAGAATATTGTGCAAAGTCAACAAAGAAATATCGACAGGGCCTAAACCAGACCATTTTCTACCGGACAATCTGTTAAGGTGAGGCCTGCAGTTTGTCAAGGAAGGAATGAGAATAAGAAAAGAAGGTGGAGGACTGTGGGATGTTCTGTAGGAGAAGAAAAAGACTCCAGACTATAGATACCTCAGTTTGCGCTTAAGTACAGTACACAGTCACATAGCATAGTATTTTGCAAGCTAAAGAGTTGGATGCTTTTGTCCAAGAAAATAGGTAGAGTGAATATTGAAATTGTTAGATGGCCAGAAACACGATTCCAAACCAAAAGTTTACAAACCCGCCATGATAACTGCGTGTGATTATGTGTTGTATCTAAGGGGTTGTGTAAACACCACAAAATACACATACAAAACCCTGTGAGCCTTTAAAGTTTAGGAGAAGGTTAAACAGAAATGTTTATTATTTACAACATCTTTAATATAAATGTTTATTTCTCATAGTCTAGTTATCGTTTTACAATTGTAGCAGGCATCGCAGATTGCAGTATAATAAAATATGAGATATGATTCCCCAACACATTCAATCAATCAGCAAATTCTTTGTTAGGAAATATAATTGAACACAATTTCAAATGATTACCAATAGATACAACTCAATGAAACCTCTCATTTCAAAATATGTCATGAAATTTTAGGTCATAAAAAATGACAATCATCAATCATGGATTGTGGGCCCTGACAATTTCTGCGTCTATTTTTAAATCACACAGTTGCAACAGGCGCAGGGTTCTCTTCCATTTCATTTACTACCAGTTTATTATTGTCGACCACATTAGACCTGAATCGCTCATTGTTGAAGAAGAGCGGGTTGTCGAAGGTCGTGAACTTTTTAGGCATTGGGAGGCGGCGGCCAGACTTCTTGAAGAGTATTAGGACAACGACGGTCACGATGACAATCGCAATAAGGACCAGCCCAACTGTCAAAACCACGTGGCCATGGGTTGGAGGATCCACCTTAGGACTTGCTGTACAGATTCAAAATGTATATGATGAGCGAGAAGAAATACATTTTATTTATCATAGAAGAAACGAGTATAGAGAGATATAACTTACCAGCTGTTGTTGGCGCTTGTCGTAATACTAGAAGGAAACAAACACGATGAGAAAACTTCACAGTGGGTGTATCATTTCTGTATCCTATTATCAACATTATGCTCCAAATATCAAAATCAATTTCTAAACATATATCTTATTTTAGAAGTTATGATCTTATTTCAGTTCAACATCTATGTCATTGTGCAGACAATACTTTAAAGGCACACCATGCAGGATTATCCTACAATTTAAATTTATAGAGGGACTCACAACAACAATCCCTCTTAATCATCACGTATGACCCATTCAGTGTGTAGAAGTGTCTAGATCTATTGTCACATCCTTGTCTGGCAAGTGTTTGACATACATCCCCATGTTGGGTTTAAAGGGGCCTTCATTTCTGCACAACATGTCCATAATGTAGCTGTGTTCAGCCTCAGAAAAATTATACAAAGTTAACTGGCTAGCTATACTGATGAAGCTACGCTAAGGAAACACAATAATAGCTGCCTGCAGAAAAAAAGCACTGCTGCCAACAATTTAATCGAACATCTGGAATTTGCCCACATGTAACAGATGCAGACAACTTTCACCTTACGGCAACCCCTACGGGACACACTACTTCTTTGTGGTCTTCAGTCGGGGAGATGCCTTTTTAAATCAATATGTTACAATGACACATGGCTCAGTAATTGATGACTGATCAGTGATGGAAGATGGCATCATTGTAATAATGGTCTCACCTTTGGGGATTTTGCATATATAACCTCTGCGACGCTCTGTGGCTGCGGCCCATTTTCCATCTCTAGCTCTAATTGCACCATATCTGTTGCCAGAAGTTTCGCCGAAACCCCAGTTAGTGTAGTCCATGGCTGTTCTATCTAACCACAGCCACATGCCTGGAGACAAAAATAAATTCAGTGTGTTATCTCAGTGGTTTGTTTTTCATACCAGATAAAGCAGTACTTTTCTGCTCTTGATGTCAAGAGAAAAAAGATTCCAAATGTACATGTTTAACCTACAACCAAACCTTTCTATCTAACATTATTTTCATTGGGAAAAAAGAGAAATATTAGCAGCTACCTTAAAGCTACACAGAGCAACATGAGCATTTCTGTGAGTGTGTGTTATTTGATTGAATGATCAATCTCCTTTCAGGCCTGTTTTAATCTTAAGCAAACTAATGGAAATATACCATACTTGAGATGGAATATGCTTCCCTATGTTCACCACCAGGACTTCTAGTAACTATCAAGCTTAATGTTACTTTTCATTAAGAACTGATAATGTGTGTGTACCTTTGCGAGTTTTGTACAATCCAATCCAGAACATGGGTTCACTGTCTTGGAACATTTGGATATTGCCATGAATGAACTCTTGTTCATGGGGATCTTCAATGCTGGCTAGAGCTCCACCTTTACAAACAATCAAGCAAATAAAATAAAAGTCTTTAGTTAAAACTTGGCACAGCTGAGTGAATGAGAATATCCATTAGAGAACCCTCCAAAAATACTTACCTTCCCTTGCACACTCGGCTGATGCCGATGGCCAATCAACGTTTCTTTTGAGAAAGAGGTAACAATAACCCCTAAATGGGAGCCAGCTGACTGTCTGGCCTCTGAAGATGTATATATCTGGGTCATCAGGGCAAAATCCTGGGAAATTGCTTGACTCTGTTGGTGGCACATCTGTGAATGAGAGAGACATTGATATTGATATTGATAGTACATGGTTTCAAATTCAATTCACTGAGCACCAATTTTTGAGTTTACTGACGTTAAAGAGAAGACAAGATCACATCTAAAACAAAAACAGTGGTTCAGTGCAATAAAATTGTATGCTTTTTCCACACAGGTAAGGGAGGGATTTATGTGTAGCCAAGTGGAAATAAGAGTTCACACTAAAGCCACTAGATGTACTGTGCCCCAGACTGTGAGATGTTCTGTAGGAGATCACGTGAGAGAGAGTGAGAATCGCGGAGTCAAGATTTTAAACAGTTTATAGATAGTAGGAGTATAAAACCAGATATAATGTGTGTTCAAGAAACATGGTTAAACCTAGATTTGATTTTGTTTGATCTGACCATATTGTCATCAGACGAGACAGAGAACAACAAAGTGGTGGGGGATGTGCTACCTTTGTAAGGAAGGGTGTTCCCTATAGGATGTTGGGTACAGGTAAGGAACAAGAATATGTGGTAGTGGAAGTGTGGGCAGAGAAAAAGAAAATAGTAGTGATAAATTATTATAACCCTTGTAAACGGCTAGCATTACATGAACTAGAGGAAATAGAAGGCCAGGATAGAGATAATGTTGTATGGTGTGGAGATTTTAATGTCCATAATACACTGTGGGGAGGGGAAAAGACAGACAACAATGGGCAAGAATTAATGAATGATTGGAACTTAGTTTGTTTGAATGATGGTAGAAGGACTAGGATTGATATTATAACTGGTAAAGAGTCCGTATTAGACCTCACAATTCTGTCCAGTAGAATGGCTCCAAAGTGTGAGTGGCAAGTGCATGGAGAAGGCACTATTGGAAGAGATCACCACCCAATTATATGTAAACTGGATGTTGATGTAAGGTTAAGCTCAGAAGATAGTCATGGAAGGTGGATTTTCAAAAAAGCAGGGTGGAAGAGAAACAAGTGATTTGTACATTAGTTCAACCCATAAACAAATGATGTTGAAAGAAATGAAAGTGAGGTGCGACACAGTATTTATATGGCTACAATACCAAAAAGTTCAGGAAAACTATTAAGAAAAGCGGTTCCATGGTGGAATGCTAAATGTGAAGAGGCAGTTCGGGAAAGGAACAGAGCATTTAGAAGGTTAAAAAGAACTCATAACTTTCAACATCTGATTGAATATAAACAAGCACAGGCAGTAGTGAGAAGGTCTATAAGGCAAAGGAAAAGAACATACTGGAGAGATTATTGTAGCTCAATTGGAAGTACTATTAATATAAATGATGTATGGGGAATGATCAAGAAAATGGAAGGTAATAGAAGAGTGTGGAATTATCCAATCCTTTCAGATGGAGAAAAGTTGGCTATATCAAACCTAGAGAAAGCAGAAATGATGGTGAACACAATGAGTAAGGTACATAGTTCAATAATTTATCAGAAGAAGAAAGAAGGGGTAGGGAAGAAACAAGGAGTCTATATGCCGAGGTTATTCAAAAGAAAGACAAAATAGAGGATAAATGTAATGTTCCATTCACATTGAGAGAGTTAAGAAATGCTTTGGATAAGTGTTCAGAAGAATTCAGCTCCTGGTTAAGATGAAATCTGTTATAGCATGTTAAGACATTTAAGTGAAACGGGAATTCATTAGGTTTTAAATGTATTTAATAAAGTATGGTAAGAAGGAAAGATTCCTGCAGGATTGAAGGAGGGAGTTATTCTTCCAATAAGAAAACCAGGAAAAGATGATAGTAATCCAGCTAATTATAGGCCAATAGCTCTAACTTCTCACCTAGGTAAATTCATGGAAAGGTTGGGGAATGGAAGGATAATGCACTTTATTGAAGAAAGGGGGGTGATGGCTAGTTGTCAGTGGTTTTAGAAAGGGGAGATGTACTATTGATTCACATGTGTCATGACTGTTCTGTTTGTTGTGTTGTCTGGTTTTGTCTTGTGTTTTCTTGTATTTGATTTCCATGTCTCTGTATCTTGTCTTGTGTCTTGTTTTTCCATACCCTCATGTGTCCTTTAAGTTTTCCTGTGTATTTTCCCATGTTCCCTCTGGCTCCCTCTGTCTATTGCTTTGTTCCCTTCATGTTCTCGTGTGCTCCTCCCCTTCGTTACCTCACCTGTTGGTCCACCTCACCTGTTCCTCGTCTTGTCATCAGTGTCTGTGTATTTAGTCTCTGTGTTCCCTTCACTCCTTGTCTGGTCATTGTTCTTGTCAGCGTCTGTCTTTGTCCATGCTCCCGGCCATGTGCCTGCTCCTGTCTGATCCTTGTTCCCCACGGTATGTGTTTTGGATTTGAGTTTTGCATTTTGCCTTTTGATTTGAACTTTGATTTGAGAAATGAGACACAGCTCTTTTTATTGTACTTTAGTGCTTCCTCTATTTTATATGAATATTAATATGCAGAAATTATAATTTTTTTTCTCAATAGCTTTCATGTTATGTGGCCCACTGACTTCTCAAACAGATTCTGTTTCCATAAAAAATGTAAGAAAAATAATGGTAAAAATGTTCTCTAATGCTCAAGAGGTTAACATATTTTCAAACAGCGACTTCAGCTTCTACACTTTTTTGTCTCATGTCTTAAATTCTGATTCTAAAATTCTGACAATGAATTTTTTTTCTAAATTCTCACCAGTAGTCACCATTTAAAGGGTTATTTTTCAAAATTTTCTTCTGGGGGGGGCATGCCCCCGGACCCCCCTAGTGTTGCTAGGTTACGGACTCAGAGCACTGCTGCTACAAAAAATTATAGGGGAAACACTGTCTGCAGTTTACTAATACAATCTGCTTACTCTACAAACCAGCAGCGGGACACCGCCACAGAATGCATATAGGGGAAACGTTGGTGTATGTGCGTTTTTGTATGCAGGGGGCCATCCAAGAATTGTGCCCAGGGGCCCCTGCCCTCTTGATCCAGGCCTGGATAGGTGAAGTCGCTTTGATGCCCGCACCCCAGAACACCACAGCTACGGAGATGGTGCTTCTTTTTCTATCTGTTTTATCTTCTTTATCTTCTATCTTTATTATATAAATAAACATGAGCCCTACCTGTTGTCTTCATACAAATGCTCTTCATTTTCCGATTGCAATCAGCAGTCTTCCATGTTTTATCCACATCCACATACACACAGGGTTGATCCATTCTTGGTTCATTATAATCCCACTTGGTTATGGTGATACGCCAGCCTTCAATATATCTGAAATATCCTCCAGTCTGAAAGCAAAAATGGTTCAAACTGCAATTAACATCAATCATTCGAACTACATCCAGATTGTTTTTTCAAGGAGTTGTGAACATTTTGTGATTTTTACAACAAATGATGAACTTGACAGAATAGCATAGAAGAAGTTTAGCTTTTAAAAACTATCAATAACATGTTTTTGTATATATACATTTTTGTTTTACATAAACGGTAGTCAGCAAAAGTTTGAAGTTACAAGCAGAGTCTAGTCATATTTGTTATGTGCAGTTTGAGAGGCTTCCTGCCCTGTACCTCCGCCTTGTTCAGTCCAATCCACAGAGGAGCTCTGAGATTCATAACCATCAGCTCAACATAGGCCTGTGACCACTCATTACGCACGCTAGCCAGTTGGGCACCATCACCTTGACAGTGTGCCTTGGCTGCATTCCAGGTCATTGGTAGAGAAACAACCTTGATAGAGTCATTAAGTATTCTGACATAGTTGGTATAAGTTGTTGGTTCAGGAGTGTCCGGGAGAGAAGGGTCTGTTCAGGGTTAGAAATTGTACAAAATTAGTTTTCCCATTCATGTTAATGTCGGGCTCTGGTGTATATAAGGTGCTTACTATTCCTTTCCTTTTCCTCATGAAAAATTACCCACCTAATTCAGAAACACCCAGTTTGAAAATACAGTTTAAAATATAGTACTATATTTTATATAATCCTAAAGTTGCATTGTTAAATTAAAAAAAACATTTTTTTTAAAACAATACAGTGACACAAGAAATTGTCATTTGCTTTTGGAAGATTGGTGCTCATGTGGGCAGAATTACCCCAGAACAACACTTTTGTGGATTGATATTTGGTCAGATCTCCACTCAGGCCTGTGCAAAAATCAAGTCTTTTTTCAAAGAGGTGAATTTAGTCTAAGTTCCAAATAGATACATTAATGTGCCCCAAAGCAACTTGCATGGAATAGACCTATTGTCTATAATAGGGATGGGTACTTAAACTTGGTATTATAAGCCTAAATTATTGAATACCATACTCGTATTACATCAAATATTACTCTCAAGTTCACGACAATTACACTTGCCAGTGTAAGTGCAATAAATCCCTCAGTAGTAAAACGTCAATACTGCATCCATACACCTGTTCAACAAGCATAAACGTAATTAATCTGCTTAATTAAAACGCAGTCTCTCATCCACTGCTGCTTTGTTTTTGCACAAGCACAGCACGCTAGCTCTCCTAATAGAGAATTGTTACAGAAAAGCTACTGGCACACTATTGAAAGCTGTGTCAATGTAGTCCAACAGTTGAGCTTGATATGCCACATAATTGTATCTCACAAATTCTTGCACACTTAGCTCCTGGCTGAGACAAACCAGTACCCTCTCAATCCTCCTGTCTCTCCTCCCTTCATCAGAGATGAATTATTTCACCCACCCACACCTGCTATTCATCAGACTGATAGGACTTACAACCAGTCTGGTCCGATCAGAGGACTGAGATCCATGCATCACATTACGCACACAGAGATGCACCGCAGTGCTCCTCCTCCTCCAGTTAAATAGAGCATTTTGCTCAGATACAGTCTAATCATGTTGCTGCCATCATCTTTACTGTTTATTGATCACTATCAAAGGCAAACTCACAGGCTGCTGTATTGCTTGTATCCATGGTCAGTGAGAAATGATGCTACCTCCAAAAGGAGGAGGACTGATTCTTTCCTCCGTACAGCCCAATGCATTTTAAAATCCTCCTTACTATACACATAGTGATCACAATGTCAAAAAGCACCGTCTCGCCCTGTCTCAACCCAAGCCTGAACTTAATCAAATCATGTAAATGAGATTTAAGAGCAATATAAATGATCACTTTGTAACGTGATAATGTTGTTTTGTTTTGTTTTTGCGTGGCAGCAGTATGATTCCTTACTTTATGATAATACTAAGTTAATATGGTTTTGCATCCTTTGGCAAACCCTTTATGTAGCAAATAAAAATGGACAATACTGTGCCAGTTCTTGTCTATCAAAATTACTGTAGGCCATAGAAAAGACATGTAAGAGAAAGAGCAGAACTTGGGCTCACCAACATTTCGACCACAAACAAATCCAACGGTGTCATTGCAGGACCTTTTTTTCCATTTCCCAACACCTATCTTGGGATCTGTATTCATGGCAGCACACTCTTTCTGGTGAAAAAAAAAGTATGGTGAGGTCAAGGGTCATTTTGAAGGACTCCTGATACATGATACTGATTCTTCCGCACTTCCACAGTTTGTAGAATTTTTCTTTTAGCTGTCCAAGTGCTTACAGTTTGATAAATATATTGTAACTACTGACAAATTTGGGTGTATTTCCCATTACAGAGTGTCAAGAAAGTATTACCTTTTGAGACATGAATCGTCTTCCATAATCCTTCAATGTAGAGTCAAGAAGAAATGTGTATGAATACACCAGAAGAAAAAATGTTACAAACAATACACATGCAATATTACTGTCATGTCTTGTCTAACTTCTGGTCATACTTTTGTTTTTGGTGTCTCTTGGTTCTGTTTCCTGTTTTATTTGCAGTGCTAATAAAGGAATTCTGATTCTGATTCCTATCCCTGTGTGTTTTCCCACTGCTGTCCGCCCCTCCTACACCTGTGTCTCATTCCCCACCTCCCTTGTGTATATAGTCTGTGAGCTCCCTGTCTTCAGTGCCAGTTTGTCTTTGTCGTCCGTAAGAAACGCTCCAGCATTTCTCCCAGCGATAGCCTCCCTGGTGTTTTTTTACCCTGTTTTTGATCCTGACTTCTGCTCTGTTTGCTTTCACTGACCAATTTCCTGTGTACTGTACCTGTCTTCAGTAGACTTTTCGCCTTTTAATCTTAACTGTCTCGAGTCATGCATTTCGGTCCTAATCTGTGTGTCAATAATACTAATTAAGAGTAATGTTTGTTTGTCAGATTTGTAACCTCAGCATGTCATCAAGGTGTCATGTAATAAGTCTTTCAAGTCAAGACAAATGACAGGTTATTACAATCAAATTTACAATAAATGTGTTACCGGAAAACGGTGATGCCCCTGTAATGGAAAATCAAGATGTCAGAATTATTTAGCAATGCAGCAAAAAATGTATTAAAAGCAATACAGACAGATATAATTCATTACAATACTGGGCAAAGGTTGTGTGTACGTGGGGCATAGGGTTAAGGTTAACACCTAGTACAGTTAAGTTAAAACATCTTACTATATAGCGGTCCTCAAGGTGGAGCTGCAACAACATAAAAGCACAGTCTTATTTTCATGACAGAAAGTGTAAAAGAAAAAAAAGAAGTAAGTGTCCACTTACCTCTAACCCCCAGTTGTTGTATTCCCTTGGTTTCCCATCAGTCCAGTAAAATCTTCTACCGTTTCTACTATTCATACCAATCCACAGGTCTGTGGTTGGTGCCTTTGCCATTGCAACAGTTAAAAATCCTGAAATGGTGATAATGTTGATAATTAAAGACTTAGAATACCATCGGTCAAGTATATACAGTTTGTGTCAGTTATTCTTTATTCATTTCTTTGCTCTTTGGGATGCACTGTCGATTTTCATATTTCTCGAGTATTTTTACTGTACTTTAAAAAAAGCAGAAACATCTCCTGATTGGACACTCAGTTTGTATATTGAGCATTTACTATGACTAAATAAATTGACAGCGTATCTTGTGTTGTTTGTCTACTTGAGTAGACTAGTCGACTAGTTGATATTGCTTAATCACTGTATCGTGTACTCTGTTTATGGTTGGCTCAATATTAGGTGTTGTCTTTGCAGTGGGTTTAAGTGCAATCTTTACCAGAAGAAAGTAATGTGAAGCTGTGCACAGCATAATCATCAGTCAGGTTTTGAGAACCTTTATGCTCGGAAGTTGGTTTTGTTGATATGGAAATAATATATTTCACTTGAGCATTTTAAAGCTTTCTACTGTGAGAACAAAAGTTTTAATCAACTAAAGGAATTTCCTTGTTTCTTGAAAGGCAAAAATCATGTGTTAAATAAACTTCTGAACACTAGGATTTGTGCAATCTTTCAGTATAAACAGTGCACAGTGTGAGTACCATTTTTCTGTAAAAAGCTTTTGGTCATATTGTCAGACTCTGACTGCCAGATGTTTCCAACATACTACTGTACATATCCATGGACACATTTTGCACTCTAGGACAGGTTTTAACGTGTATGACCTTCACGTAATTTGGCCCATTGTGGCAGGCTAACTTTTTTTTTAACACCAGGTAGGTCTGGGTGATATAACCATAGTGATATCAGAGGAGGCTCGTCCATAGAGGCAGAGGAGGTTGGTCCTCCTCTATTTTTGAGAGGCAAGAGGAAGATCAATTTTTTTTTAAGAAAGAGTAACTGGTTGAAATAAATCATTACCAAATCTCAGTATCATTTATAAAATATTATATATATATTATATCATTAAAAAAAGTTTCTTCTTTGGAAGAAAATCCACTTAAAACGGTTGAATAGCGACAGCTGCAGACGGAGGAGACAGAGCAGTCTGTGAGAGGAGCAGGGAGCAGGAAAGTGGGGGCTAGAGGAGGACGGAGGGCTTCTGTCCTCCGTAGGAGGGATCTCCTTCCATTGACTCAATGCATTTAAGTTTTTTTCATGCTGATCTATGATTGGCTAAGACACGTAATTTGACGCGCTAAGGGAGGACGTCCTCCCTTACCAATCAGCAACCAGAATACAAGATTGACAGCAGGTTGGTCCAATAACAGTTCCCAAATTTCATTCTCACATTTATACAACCGTAAACAAAAAATACTACTATGTATTTTACAGCTTTCACTGCCAGCCATGCTCGGACAAGAAATATGGAGTTTTCAGCGATATTGGAATCGGTTTCAAGGAAATATAAGCAATTTTCTGAAAGAAAAAAAACTGTTAGGAGAAATCAGAGAGAAGTTTCGTTTCTTTCGTTCGTCCTGCTGGAGGACATAAAGTTAGCGGCACGACCGGGACAGCAACACAGTTACAGCGCACACAATACAGAGCAGCAACAAAGCCACTGTCGTGAAGGATGTGTGTTGAGTGCTAAGATAGCAAAGGGGGTAGCGCAGTTGCCTGCTAATTAGGTTCGAATCCCTAAAGAGATAGAAGTTTAATATTTCTTTTTGTCTTGTATATGAGCTTTTTAATGAAATGTTTTTTTAAAGAAGTCTTGTAAGTCATTGTTTTATTGCTTAATTTTCATTGAATATAAGAAAGTAGGGTTAATTAGTTGACTTGTATAAAATAACATGACACCGTGGACTGGTTTTCCTCCTGTCCTCCCCAATTTTTTCAGTCACCAGCCGCCACTGAGTGATATATGTTGGCGACAGACACATTATCACTAAAAAAAAGAAATTAGTTCGATAAAATGTTCTATAGTTTCACGTGTATGCACCATCGCCATGTGACTACATTGGCTTACATTTACATGAAACATGAACCATATGCATTTCTCTGGAATATAATATTAATAAGAAAAATCGATCATAAAACAAACCTTGTACAGTATCTGAGGAAATTGATGCCAGATTTCCTCCCATACTTTTGCATTGTGTCCTCGCTCCTTCCCATGTCTCATTCTGGTTATTAACAATGTTATAACACTATTGGGAAACAATAAAATGTAATTGCTTTGTGTGATATCTCAAAAGAGCAGTAGTTTATTTTGTATCCACAATAGATCAGAATTTTATGAAACATCAGTTTTATTATAGTTATTTTGACATATATTGTTACTGGATATTTGAAACTGTTTCATTACTCATTATCCAAAGTTTCAATACTGAGACCAGTTGTGCTTTTCCGCTCGACAATGAGTCGACATACACACTGCTGCAGTGTGTACACATAGGCCCCCTCCTTACAGTCCTCATTCATTTATCCAAAATGCTGTTGTACTTAAAACACATTACACAAGCTTTGTTATAGTCATCTTTTGTTCAAAACAAAAAGATGTTGTGTAAATATATATATGTGACATCAAACACCTTATCAAATAGGTATTTTTCAAGGTATCATATCAAGTTTTCCAGTATTGTGTCAGCACTTATTCCCATCCTGCCAAACAAATATCACATCAAAAAGTGTCCACTGACCTTTGATTCAATTTTTTTCCAGTTTTGTGGACATCCACCCTTGGGGGAAACTGTTGGTGCTACAGTGGCATTGGCAAGTTGTGTGCCACTTCGTTTACAAATATAGTTGTATTCAAACCCACAATTATGATTCACCCAGAACCCTGTGAGGTAACCAAAAATATAATATTTCAGCAAACAAAAATATGCCTTTTTACATCAACATCTAATCTCAAATTAATTATTTATTAAATTAATGAATCATTCGAAAGTATGCCACTAAAGATTTATCCATTTAAACTACTCACCCAAATGGGAGGCCATGATAGCACAATTCTCATCATTGTTCTCGAAACGAGGTCGACCTTCATCCCACCTCTGAAACACCACTGGTGAACCATCCATCCACCTTTTTGGAACACAAATACATTCAGTTAAAAAAATTGTAAGACAACATTAATGGGTTAGTCTGTCAAAATTAAACTCTGCACTGCAGGCAATTCAGCAAAATATACCAAATTATGTTCAAAGAAATACTTGAAGTGCTTCATAATTAAAACTGCACTTGTCAATATTTGCCAGACAATAAATCGGGTTGAATATGATTATTATTCAGATATGTTTAAATTAAACATGGAACAAATTGTGGTCTAATTTCTATGCAACTGGTGCTTGAGGACCATTTTAACAATCTTCATGATAGAAACAAAGTGCCACTGGTTTCAGGCAAACCTTGTAACTGTTTTAATTATTTTACTTGTAACTTATAGAATATTACAAGGATTTCCAACATCCTAGTTATTACCTCTCGGTACTCTTAATATACCTGCAAGGACCCTACAATCTCAAAATCCCAGTTTCCTAGGGATTGTTTCCCTGTCAGTGTTTTCCAATTATATCTCATTTTTGGGGATTAATATTACTACTCCATTAATGTGTATGTGACATTTGACTGCTGTAGATGTTTAATGTTGAGCTCATTTTAACTTCTTCATACACTGCTGAGCTGGCATCGTTTTTCATCACGTTATCATATGCTCGTAATGTGGCAGTCCTGTGAGAAAAACATATATCTAAAAAGTCAACTTGTTCACTTTTTAAGCTTCACTTTTTCAGTTCTTTAGCTAATCCAAGAGGATTTTTAAAATGGTAATTGAAACTATAAAAGATGAAAAATTGTTATATGAAAAGTAACAAAAGTAGTAACTACTAGCACTAGGGATGTCACTTGTGCGGCACTGGCAAAGGTTTACATGGCTTACAAGTCTGGTATGTGGGCCTGTTATCAGAATTTTGCTCAGGGCCCAAGGGAGGTCAGGACCAGCTCTGAATGTATATTATAGAGATCGGAGATGTGTCTTATTCAGAATATTATTGATTAATTAATAAAACAAGTTTAATGTCATCTGGAGGAAGATGATCTGCTGCTTTCTACTGTTGCCTGTTTTTCCTGCGCATCTGTGATGATGAATGGCACGCACATGGAAAACTCATCCAGTGGCAATGTGAAAAGACTTAAGGATTTGCCTAATGTTCTTTAATGCCTCTTATTTTATACTTGACTCCTTTTCTCGTTTTCTTTTGATAATTTTTCATTATTTCCTTTATAGCCATCAGCCATGACTCCATAGCTTACACTTGGGAGAAGCTGTTAGCACTGTGCAACACGAAGGTACTCCCCGTGGAAAGACCGGAGATCCCCAGGGAATTAAGGAGAAGGAAGAGCCGGGAGAAGAAAAAATGGTATAAACTGTGTATGCCGCCTGTCATTATGGGAAACGTAAGATCTTTCCCTAATGAGATGGAGGAGCTAACAGCACTAACCTGGCTGCAGATAGAGTACTGGGAGTGTAACCTTATGTGCTTCACAGAGACTTGGTTGAATGAACTCTCACTGGACTCACACGTCAATTTGGGTGGATTTCAATGTGTGAGAGCAGACAGGAAAGCAATGGAGAGCGGTAAGAGGAAAGGAGGGGGCATAGCGATGTTTGTGAATGACACAGATGGTGTAACCCGGGACGCATCAGGGTGAAGGAACAGTACTGCAACAGAGACATTGAACTGCTAGAGGTTAGCATTTGGCTATATTACCTCCCGAGGGACTGTTTCGACACCACAGACTGGGATGTGTTGTGTGAAACTCACGGGGATGACACTGACAGCCTGACAACCTGCATCACAGACTACATTAACTTCTGCGTGGAAAACACTGTGCCGACCAGGAAGGTACAATGTTTCTCCAGCAACAAACCCTGGGTGACTCCAGAGCTAAAAGCCCCCGCCTCTCCCCCCAGTACACCTCTGACACCCCCACACCACGGCACCCCCCTCCACTCCCTGCCTGATCGATCCACACACCCCTTCCTCAACCTCTCTGAACAGGAGTCACTCCATGGTCCCACCAACACCGCCAGCCTCTCCATAACAGCTGATCAAGTGAGGAAGGAGCTGAGGAGGACCAAGGCGAGGAAGGCTACTTGCCCTGACGGCATCAACGCCAGACTGCCGAAGGACTGTGCACATCAGCTCTGTGTAGTACTCCTGCACATTTTCTACCTGAGCCTCAGTCTGGAGAGAGTCCCACTCATGTGGAAAACATCATGCGTGGTTCCTGTACCAAAGACTGCGCACCCCAGGGAGCCCGACCACTTCAGGCCAGTGGCTTTGACCTCTCACCTTATGAAGACCATGGAGAGGATCGTTCTCACCCACCTTCGACACCTGGTTAACAGCGAGATGGACCCACTGCAGTTTGCTTGTCAGCCTGGCATTGGTGTGGTGCACAGGTCACTTTCACACCTGGATAGCACCAGGAGTACTGTGAGAGTCATGTTTATATGACTTCTCCAGTGCTTTCAACACAATCCACCTATCACTGCTCAGGGGGAAGCTGGAAGGAGCTGAGTCGACTGCCACCTGGCTGCACGGACCACCGACTACCTCACAAACAGACCGCAGTATGTGAGGAACCGCGACTGTGGGTCCGATGTGGTTGTCTGCAGCACAGGAACTCCACAGGGTAGAGTGCTCTCTCCTTTCGTCTTTTACACTCTATACATCAGGCTTTAGCTAACACTGACAGCTGCCACCTCCAGAAGTTGTGCGACAATACAGCCATCATTGCACGTGTGACAGAGGGGAACGATCTGAGTACAGGAAGGTCATCACAAACTTTGTCACCTGGTGCGAACTGAACCACCTGTGCATCAACGCCAGCAAGACAAAGAAGGTGGTCATTGATTTCAGGGGGAAGGCTCCTCAGACTGCACCGATGAACATCCAGGGTATGGACATTGAGATCGTGGAGGAGTAAAAATACCTGGGTGTTCACTTAAGCAACAAACTGGACTGGACACACAACACAGATGTCCTGTACAAGAAGGGCCAAAGTCATCTCCATCTGCTGAGGAGACTGAGGTCCTTTGGTGTGTGCAGGTCACTGTTAAAAACCTTCTATGACTCTGTGGTAGCATCAGCTATCTTCTACGCTGTGGTCTGCTGGGGCTGCGAAAGCTCAGAGAGGAACAGGAAGGGACTCAATAAGCTGGTCAAAGGGGCTGGCTCAGGTCTTGGACTGTCGTCTGGACTCCATTGAGGAGGTGGGTGAGAGGAGGATGTTATCCAAGCTGACATCAATTATGGACAACCCCTCTCACCCTCTACATGAGACTGTACGGGTCCTAAGCAGCTTCTTCAGCAACAGACTGCTTCACCCACGGTGTAAAAAGTAACACTACCGCAGGTCATTCATTCCAACTGCTGTCAGACTGTTCACCAGCAATAACCCTTAATGTAGCACCATAAGCACCTACTTATCTTGCACTACTTACACCTCTGCCATCTTGTGCAATTATCCTGTGCAATAATACTATTTTATTTTTGTACATATTCATTTGTATATACTGAATCTGTTTATTTTCAAACACTATTTATTTATTTATGTATCCAACCTTCAACAGGGCTATACTCTGACACTTTATTTAAATGTATATAACACATTTATATATGCACATTTTTGCCTCCTGTATATAATGCACATACAGAATAGTCCTTTCTATATTTAATCTTTTCTCTCTTATCTAAATCTTTTTTTAGTTTTTTTTTGTATTTTTAAGTCTTGTACTTATTGTATGTCTGCATGTCTGTCTACCTGCTACTGTGACAAGTGAATTTCCCCAGTGTGGGATTAATAAAGGTGTAAATCTAAAGTCTAAAAAAAGTCTATACTCACCCATATGTTCCATCAAGATCTACAGTCAGGCCTATCCAGTAAATCCCATATCCTCTGTACATCTACACACACAGACCAGCACATGGTTACACTAACAGTACTTACATTGCAGTATGTTCTAGAGCCTGACCGATTTATCAGCGGGCCGATATTAGGCATTATCCAAACTATGGGTATCTGCATTTATATTGGCCGATAAATGAAGATTTGAAAAATAAAATAAAAACGGACGAAACACCCTCCAACCATGTTATGAGTGTTGGCGTTCACCAGAGGGCACTCTACAACAGGTCCAGTCTATGCCACCTGATTGACGTACCAGACGGCCAGTCTGAGATCTTCTTGCATGCGCAAACGTGCTAGCTACTGCAAAACGCAAGCGAGCAAAGTGTCCTGGTAAGCAGCTTCATTGATATCAACAAAAGAAGGGATATAAAAAAGTGTGCACTTGTCAAACTACCATCGCTATTCCAAAGCAGGGGAATGTTGAGAGGCACTTTCCAACTGTTCATAAAAAGTACGACACTGACTTATATCCGAAAAAGCGAGCTGAGAAGGAGAAAGGTGAAGGAACTAAAATCACAGTTAATTGGACAGCAGTCGTTTTTCACACAGCGGAACTCACAAGCAAAGGCCGACACCGAAGCATCATTATGGGTGAGTCACTCTATCATGCGAGAGGATGCTGGGGTGAATATCGCCGCTGCTTAATCCATAGCAAACAGTTTTTTGTGTTTTTTCTGTTCAGATGCAAGTGTGTTTATACGGACAGTGCTATTCCCTCCGTGAGGACTGACAGACGATACATTTATTCTTTGTTTTGTTTGTTTCACTTTGTTAAGTGCTAAGATGATCAAAGAGGCCTTTGTGAGGCAACTGACTCCTTGCTTCAGGATTTGAAAAAACAAACCAGAAATATTATCATCAGTCAAAGTTCTTCAGCTATCAAGAAGTACAGTTACACAGCGCTGTGAATTAATGGCTGAGGATTTGACACAGCAGCTTCGGAGAAACATTGCAAACAGTAAATTGTGTGCAGTATTGATGGCTGTTTGTCATCCATCTGCATTACAGTTGTCAATTTTTATGTGCAATACCAAGGGTTACATTACTCTTTCAATATCAGTTATGCACTGTGTCATATACAGTATACTCAGTGTATGTATAAATAAATAGATGTTTAGTATTTTTATGTAAGTAGATCATTTTGATCTGGTCACTCTGAAAGTAACTCGCAAGCTAAAAAAATTTGGGTACCCTGCTCTACAACGTCACTGTTGGCAACACTCGTGTTTAGAACGCCACAAACCCTATAATATATTTTGATGTTCCTCTCTTACGTTGTGACAATAAAACAAACAAGTTTATTTTTAAACTGCATTGTCATATTATTTCAGTGAGGACTCATAAATAACCACAAATAACTAATGTTACGGAAATCTGTTTAAGTTTTGTTACGTGTTTCTGGATTATTTTTTTTTATATTTACATCGGCCGATATATCCAAATATCTGATATATAAATCACCAAATATTTGTATTGGTATCTGCCTTAAAAATCCTTTATCGGTCGGGCTCTAGTATGTTCTCAACTTATGTGTCATTGGCGAATTTGTAATGTCACTGATGTAGTATAAAAACACTGCTTACCCGTTTCCATAAAAAGACACTTTCAGCTTCACTGTTGATTGTTACCAAGTCACCATGCATGTTTTGACAGGAGCGACGAGCTTGTTCCATGGCCGCTGATCTTCTTGAAAAATAATACTGATTCCCATTCCATTCTAGCCACCCATCTGATGTCTCATTCCAGTCTGTAAACATATTAAAAGAACAGATTTTCAGTGGCTTCTCGGCCGTGCTAGGCTCTATATTATATATATATATTATATTATTATATATTACGCTTCCACGTTATTATTTCAATGGATGATGCCGTTTTCATGGGGACACGTGGTGTGCACTGAGGGGAGGGGCTGTGTGTAGATGTGTGAGTGACAGAGAGACGGAGGAAGAGAAGGGGAAAGAAATGCCGCTGAACGGATACCCTGCGTTTTTAAGAAGTGCTACAAAAAACACAAAATAACCCCGAATAGCAATATGTGGCTGTTGGTCTTGCTTCCGTGGCGCACCGCCAGAGTGGGAAACGCTGCATACCAGTGGACTAACCTTTCCTTTTTTATTGACAATTTCTTCTCCGTCAGCACTCGTTTTCTCACTCTGGTGTTGATAGGTTGTGCACATGTTTTTCTTTCTTGGTTTGAAAAATGATCAGCCAGTAGCAGATATGATACCATGGGTGGTGAGTTGGAGTTGCTCCAATAATCACACCAACTACTTTGGCTGTCACTACTGCAGTGTCTCTGGGCTAGCAGGTAAAGCAAACAGACTGGGCTGCGTAGAAGTGGCAGTGCAGTCGCCTCCTCCACTCTGCCTAACAATCAATGAATGGCTCCAGAGGATGAGTGTCACCTAGAGGAGCTGCAGAGGACCAGGAAAGAGGCCTGTTGGTGTGTTTCCCAGCTAAATAACAGCTTATAAACAATTAACCGCCACATCAGTTAACAAGAAAAGCAGACATTTGCACAGCTACTGTGTGAGTTGAGGTGAAAGTAGTGAAAATTCCAGGCTCAGACCTTTGTTGTCAGTCACAAGGGAGCACAGCTGGGGTTTGTGTATTAAATGACTGTACGCATGTCAGTCATAGCAGCTCCATTATCAATGGATATAACAGGCTGTCTATGAGCCGGCAGCATATTCTCTTCCATCGGTTTGCATTTAATAAATCTTCCTGAAACTATCGAACATTTTATCAAACCACTGTCTTATTGCTATTGATGTATTGTGTCGCAGATATACTGTATATTGCCATCATTTTAGCAACCAGGCCTATCATCAGGTTTACATTGGTGGCTCTGAGTGAAATGTCTCAACTATTTTTTATGATGACCAGGAAATTTGGTACAAAATGTCATGTATCAGTCAGGATGAATGCTAATACATTTGGTGATCCCTTAACCACCACTTATCTGACTGTAACTTAAAAGTCACCGACTACCATTTTGAATCCAGGAGACTTTTTTGGTTTTGGATTTGACAAATAGAGTATTAAGCAGAGCAGAATCCTCTATGTAAAAAAACAAATTACAATCACAGGCTTCATGTCGTTGACATGTAGCAAAAAGAAAAGTGGACCTAAAACGCTCCCTTATGGGACTCCACATTTAGGTGGTTGTGGGATGGACATGGTTCCATTAACATCCATCACTTGTTCTCCTACTCCCAAATAATACCAAACCCATTGTTAAGATGAATTGTTAAAGCCTAGACCCCTCAGCTTAAACAAAAGAATATCATGATTTTCTGTGTGCCACACGTAATATTAATTAAAGATCACACCTACAAAGGAGTCACAGCTGTAGCAGATGTGTAACCATACAATAGGAAATAAGGTTTGAGCAAAAAACATTGATGCAATGTTTTCTACATGTTTACAAAAAAAATAGGCCACTAACCAGGAGCGACAGGGCCTGGAGTCGGTTTTGGAACAATTCCTGTAAGAACATAAACAGAGGAAATGTATTCTCAGAACACTGAATAGAGCAATACAATGATTGCAGGCAGCTTGTCAAGCTTGTTCATTAAGCAAGAGAGAAATACATTGTTTCGATTTGTCCTTTTACCTGCAGGGATCTGGCAGATCCATCCATTAATCATCTCACAGTGCATATCGCTCCAAGACCCACTTTCGTCTGCCCGAAATGAACTGAATACAGCACAAGATTCTACGTTGTTCTTATTGTCTGGCTGTCCTTGTTGCCAGTGTGTGAACTGCACCTGTGAACAACAAAACAGTATTCATACAACAATTAATACATGTGTTGTCTACTTAAATGAGTCTCCAAAATGAAAAATGATTGAGTCAGTAATAAGAGAAGAAAACTGTTAACTCACTGGAGATCCATCGCTCCATACATAACCGGTGACAGGGTCAGGGGCACTAAATCCAATCCAGGCTGTATAGAAGCTGTAGAGGGGACAGATCTAGATCAGTGATTTAACCTGTGTACTATACTTCTCTAGCTTTAATAGATATGTATGTATCATTCAAGTATAAAACCTGTTTGTCCAATGTAAAAAGAAAAAACTTTCCCCTGAGTGAGCTAACTGTTATCTGTAGAGACACTGCCTCAGTGCTGGACATGAACCAATCTTCGTCTCCTGCTGAAACCAGTTTGGATTTTTTTTTCTTATCACCCAGGTCTTACTGTACCCCTTTAGAACTTTTAGGTCAGCATCACTGTGGAAGCTGGCCAGGTCTCCTCCAATGGTTCTGCAGTAATCTCTGGCCTCAAACCAGGTCCTCCCAGATGAATATCTGTCTGAGAATATCTTGAAACAAGACAAAATAACTTTCACGTGGCTTGGTAGTGTTACTTCACAAGCTCTGATCAACCATTTAATTTGACATACAGTGTTTTATTATTTATTATTATATGTATTTGCCCTCTTTGCATGTGTGGATATTAGAGCAGTCTCTATTAGTTCAGGTGCAGTGTAGATGCAATACTAAGGAGCAGTTATTTCAGCAATCATTAATTTGTGAGTGTATGCAGGGTGTATTAAGATATTAAGAATTTATCCTTAAAGGTGACGTGCATTTCCTTATTTTTTTGGCTGTACCTTAAGGCAATAGTTTCTTGATGTCATGCCTGTCCAGCCGGCAGCACACTCAAATGTAGTGAGGGCCGGTGTAGGGGTTATAGCTGCTCCTTCTGCCAGGTGTTTGCAGATGTATTTCTCCCTATTGGTGCAGGGCAGCACATCCCAGTGGCCAGCATAAAGTCCAGTTTTCATGGCGACACAGCCCTGTTTGTGACCTTGCATTGTCAAAGGAGAATTTGTGAAATGTCAATTGTGAAGCCACTTTCTGTCACATCTTAAGAGACTGGAGTTAACATGTCTCCATACCTGGCATTTCAGCGTTCCAGTGTGTATATCTCACTGTGTCCTTGTTGGTCCACACAAATCTATGACCGCTTCTGTAGTTTGAGAGGCCTATCCAGAAGTGTTTTTCTGGTTTCAATCCCACCAAGCTGACAAGAAATGCATTATCCACCCTGGAATATATATAAAACAAGCACAATCATAGGATTTATGGTGTCTCTAAGGTCAATCCCATTCCCAGTTTTCACCATTACCCCTACTTCTCAGGTGTGTTCTTGCCCTTCAGAACAAAGTTACAAGAGGTACTGGTTGAAATCTCCCATTATGAGATGAGACGAGCTCTCAAGACCTTCATGTCATTAGCAGTCAGCAACAGTGTTTTCATAAACAGATATGACCATGATAAATAAAGATGGGGGACTGTCATGCGCAAATGCGCAATGACAATGTAGTGCTGGATAGCTAGCTACTCAATAACAATAGCTACTACATCTGTGAAGTTTTAGCAATTGTTTTACGCTTGTTATAAAGAAAATAGTTTTTGAAACCCTCAGTCTGATGTGTACCTCTGAAAAGCCTCAGTTGGGAGGGCCATGTAGCCATAAGCACTGCAACCCACCCCTCTATCCCAACAAGACTTTGCTAACTCTAGCCCTAGGCGTAAACATGCAAAATGGAGAGACAGGGCTTAGGGCGCACTCAAATGTGGCCATCCATACTGTGGCAAAGCACGTTTGGCTCCCAAAGTCCAGTTTATTTGACTAGTGTGAGTTCTCCATAGACTTTCTTAGTTGTGCTTCAGCACAGTACTGTTGACATGAAGAATGATCATACATATTACGCTACCCTCAAAAAGTGAGAGTTAACCGTACTAGTCACCCGGTTGTGGACGGAGAAATGTGAGCGCAGGGCAGCGGCGGGCTGGGGAGGAGGGACAATTGTGCTTCAATATAGCAAGTGTAAATGTGCCCTTAGCTGTAGGGGAAAATGGTGTGTAGGGATTCGGCCTTTGGGATGTTGCACAGTAAATAGAAAGCTCATATGATTTTTGATTAAATTGGTGTTTGAGATCGCCAATACATTTGGACTGCTAACATGTAGTATTGCTGAGAACATTTGGTGTAAAGATGAATGTTCTTACCCATTTGAAACGTCAGCTAAGTAGGAACCCGATCTCGTGCAGTCAGCTCTAGCGGCAGAATAGGTTAGCGCTTCTGTCCCTATGAAGTAGCAGTACGAGCCATGTCTTCTCCAACCCTAGATTGTTTGAAAACAAAAAAGTGAACAGTGCAAAATGTGTATTATAGCAAGAGTTTAGGTCCTACATCAGAATCAGAATCAGTATTCCTTTATTGTCCCACAAACAGGGAAATTTGTTTGCCACAGCAGCCAAAGGACAGTAGTATTTTAAAAAACAATAACAATAGTAAAAGATAAACAATATGATTTAAAGGTAAGAAATAGTATAGAATAGAATAGAATAAACTCTTATATAAATATGAACATAATATTGTACAAAGTTTGCATGTAATTATTAAGAGTGTGGCAGTGAATTGTTATTTACAAATGATAATAAATATGGGTATTTATACAAATGTACCAGATAGTGAAAACTAAAAATAAGAAATGAGTTGTGTATTCTACTGGGAGCAGTGCTGATTGTAGAGTCTGACAGCAGCAGGAAGGAAGGACCTGCGATACCTCTCCTTCACACACTTGGGGTGTATCAGTCTGTTGCTGAAGGAGCTGCCCAGTGCTATGAAAGTGACCTGCAGGGGGTGGGACTCCTACACCAGCAGCAATGACAGCTTGTCCATCATCCTTTCTCCCACCACATGCACTGGGTCAAGAGGGCATCCAAGGATGGAGCTGGCCTTCTTTATACGTTTATCAAGTTTCCTCCTGCCTGCTGCTGAGATGCTGCTGCTCCAGCAGACTATCCATATTAAACCTTGGGTTTACATTTTTTGTTTAAGAAATTGATCATTTTTAATTAGATAAACAAATAAGTGAACTTAAACGCACCGTTTTGCAGCCTTCATCCTGCACCACTTCTTCTCCAGTAGATTTTGAGGCACTCATCTTCATACAAATGAAGCCATGTTTTTCTTCACACACATGGTCAGCCCAGTTCCCATTCTGCAACAAAGTTCCATCAAATATTTATTCATGTGAAGCCTGGATGTGATGGGAAGTATTACAGTCAATGTTCTGGTAAATCTAACATCAAACATGAACGCCAAATTGACAAAACTGACAATAACATATATCAATATACACATATAAAGTAGACCAGCCTTCCCAAACTTATGAATGACATGGCTACATTCTTAAGTTGTGTCGAAGTCTGTTTCCCAGTCAGATAATGTTGTCTTGTGTTGTCTGCAATCCTGAAGGTTAAGATTGGTAGATGGCACACAAATCAAAGGGAAACAGACTTCAACACAAAACCAGTTTAGGTCAGTTAAATGAAGATTTATGTGGCATTTAACTCCCTTGTATTATCAGTTCTTATTACTTTTACCAATGCAATGATTTGCTCATTAAAAAAGTATATAGTGAAGAAAATCAAACGAAAATTGAACGTTTAAATTTGTATTTATTTATTGTATACGACCTCTCGCAGTCCACCTGCAGTATCTTTGCAGCTTAGACTGCACTTAAGGAATAACTGCAGTTGTCAATATATGTGTAAAATTCAACACCTTTCTGCCAGCAGTTGAATGAAGTCCAAGCATATTATTGTTGCCCTGTTTTCTCAACAAGTGAACGTTAGGTGTTTTCATATGAAAGGTCATATGTGCACCATACCAACATGGTGCTCCTTACCTCTCCACTGATGAGAACGCAGTCCTTTATTTCAGTGGATGTCGCAGGTTTCCCAAATTCCCAGCTGGTGAAGCTGACAGGAGAGTGGTCGATCCAGTCAAACAGCCCTTCTGTCTTCCTGTCGTTCAGTCCAATCCAAAGCTCATCTGTGGAATCTGATGACAGACAGAGGAAAAAAACCTTCCTTAGAGTATTTTCCAGTTACTTAATACTGTCTGTTGCTAATTGATAACAGACATTGGCACGTGGTGTTTAGATGTTTTTATTCATATGTCCTTCTTGTTGAGCTCCTATCTTACTATGCTGACCCTCAACATTTTGCATTTGCAAGACAATAAAAGAAAAAGCAAGTAAATAAATAGAGGTTAAAAATAGATGTCATGGGCGCGCAGGTGGTCGAGTGGTTAGAGCGCATGCCACATACGCAGTCGACCCCAGTTTGATTCCGGCTGAAGGTCCTTTGCTGCAGGTTACATCCCCCTCTCTCTCTCCCATATTTCCTATCTGTCTACTGCTTAATAAAGGTGTCTATGCCAGAAAAAATCTTTTAAAAAAATAAAGAAAGAAAGAAATAGATGTCATTTATCTAATTAACATGTAACATGTAATTAACAGATGCATTAAACCCCTAAGACATGGGGACATCTTGGTATTCTTTATTCAACTAAGATTTAATGTTCAGGTGTTGTATGTTTTTAAAGATGTTATTAACTCGCCAGTCAGAGTTATTGTTGCGGCTAGAATTCTTTGAGTGGTGATGCTGGAAGTGGCAGACTATGTTTGCAACATCAACAATTGTAACAAATAAATGTTCATGTTATATTGACCCTCAGAGAAAAGGTGTTGAGATGAAGGGGAAGCAATATCATGCATGTATTGTGTAGGACAGTTGTTTATACTATCATCTAGTAACTGCCGTGGTCATTCATAAAGATGTCTGGATGTGACAATTTCAGCTCAGCACATGACAATAAATTATGGGAGATGATGAGCTGATAAGAGCAGGATGTCACAACAAGAGGATTGCGATGTTTTTTTTGTTTTTTTTCACATACTGTATCCAAGTTGAGAGATGACAAAGCTTTGATCCTCCACATTGCGGATGCTGACGAGGTCTCCCCCTCTGTTTCGACACTCTCTCTGAGCATCAGACCATGTTTTCTGAGTCCTGTCGAGGCGGAAGCAGTGGCCATTGTAGGGAATCCAAGGTGCTGAACAAAATCCTCCGACAGCTGATCATGAAAAATAACATTGAAATGTAAGGATTGAGTGACAAACCATGCAGCTACAGGGTTCTCAAGGAGGGGATGTGGATAGTAGAACAGAATAGATATTTTTCTTTACCTTGCGTAGGCAATTGCTCGGCCACTTTACTGTAACAGATGTATCCAAGTTTCTTGCTACAAGGTGAACTTTGCCAGGAGTAATGTACAACAGGCTCAAAAACCGCACAGTTGTGTCCCGGATCAGGAAGTGGATGTCCTAAAACAAGAAGATGGTTAAGCGTGGCATGTTAGTTTACAAAAATCAAATTAGCTGTCAGGTTCGTCTCATTCTTATAGTCTTGCAGTAGCTTTGGAGGTTCTGGTAGAAACATCTTGTTACCTGTGTATGGAGCCCATATGCAGTCATTGTTATAAGCTAAGATAACCGATAACTGCTAATGTAGTTCATGTAACTCTACAACATATCAGAATACAACGATGAAGTGGTGGAAAAAAATCTACCTGAGTCCCATTTCAGATAGCGGTAAGGCCTTCCATCTAACCATTTCCAGCCATGTTCTGGATCCAGAATCAGCCCAGTCCAAAGCTTAGTGCCTGCTGTTCCTAGTAGTACTGTTGGGAGCATGGGAAAGAAACATTTACAATCAAACAGCAAACAATTTAATGTGTCTTTCCTTGTGACACTACTTGTCAGTAAGGCAAATGTTTGGTGCATGTTAGATGCTCCCTTGATGTCGAGTCAGAGTGTCAACTTACCTGTGACATAAGCCTGCTCATGAGGATCGGTGATACTGAGCAGGGAGGCACCCTGCTGTTTGCAGCTGGTTTCAGCCTGTTGCCAAGTCAGAGCTGACTGTGTGTTGAGCTGGTAGTACGCTCCTGTTGTTGGGTGTACATGCCAGCCACCTTTTGCTGTGAACGTATGCACAAAACATGTCAATTTTACTATTAAGTATATTTCTCTCCGCCCCTTTTACCTGCCTCGCGAATTTCAACAACTCTTTTTTACCTTAGTGTACATTCACCCGCGAGCCAACGCGTCAGCTGTTTCCCAGCTGATCGGTGACGTCACAGACAAACTGGACTCTATTTGCCCTGACGCACCAAAGTTTGTCCTAGGAGATTTTAATCATTGTAATTTAAAAAAGTCCTTGAGGACATATGAACAGTATGTTACTTGTCCCACCACACATAGGAACACCGTACTGGATCTTTGCTATGGATCAATCAGTGGGGCTTACAAATCCCAGCCTCTACCTCCCTTTGGTGCTTCTTACCACAGCAGCGTGTATCTACTGCCTGTATACAAGCCAGCCTTCAGACGTCTGGAGCAGGAGGAGAGAACAGTGAAAGTCTGGTCCGAGGATAACATCTCCTCCCTCCAGGCATGCTTTGAGTGTACAGTCTGGAACTGCTTTTATGATGTGTGTGATGATGTAAATGAACTCTCAGACACTATCTCATCATACATCACATTCTGTGTGGACTTGATAATTCCTACTAAAAAAGTGATCACCTACCCTAATAATAAGCCCTGGGTGACTAAAGAACTTAAAGGTGTGATCAACAAGAAGAAAAGAGTCTTCTATTCAGGTGACCGCCTGGAGAAAAAGGCAGTTTGTAAAGAAGTTAAGGAGCAAATAAGGAAGTCCAAAATAAAGTATAAGAATAAAATCTAAAGTCAGTATTGTAGGGGAGATCTTAGAGCTGCTTGGAGAGGAATAAAGTCTATGGCATCAATTAATCAGTCATCTTGTGAGACCAGGCAGCCCATCCGAGTAAATAGTGTGGATGATAGCAACTTGGCAAACTGTTTCAATTCGTATTTCTCCCGGTTTGAAAGGTCTGATTTTATGAATAATATTTCTATGCTGCGGGAATCTCTGTCCCCACAGAATGATATTGTGATATCCCAGGGAAATGTCACAAATCTCCTCAAGGGGGTAAATATACGTAAGGCTGCTGGCCCAGACTCCATCTGCGGTCGCAGCTCAGTGAAGTGTTCTCACTTCTGTTCCAGATGTGTGTGGAGAGTGGCCAGATACCGACTATGTGGAAGACATCCACCATAATTCCTGTTCCTAAAGCTTGTAATCCAAGAGAACTCAATGAATTCAGACCAGTCGCTCTCACGTCTCTTGTGATGAAGGTTCTTAAGAAAATATTAACGGATGAAATTGTCTCCCTTATAAATGGTAAACTTGATCCACTACAATTTGCATATCAGCCTGGGAAAGCTGTGGATGATGCCAAGATTTTTATCTTAGACAGGCTATATAAGCACCTTGAGAAACCCAGTTCACATGCTAGGCTTTTATTTACTGATTTTTCCTCAGCTTTTAATAAGATGCAGCCTCATATTTTAATTGAACGTCTTGCTTCTTACTTTGATCTACCTGATCAGATTTTATTGCTGCTCTTAAATTTCTTAACTGACAGAATTCAGCGAGTATTTGTGAATGGTTATATGTCTACCTCCATCACTTCCAACACAGGCTCTCCACAGGGCTGTGTCCTTACTCCTTTGTTATTTATTATGTATACTGACAGCTGCAGGTCTTCCCAAGTGGACAGCCATCTTGTTAAATTTTCCGATGACACGGCCCTACTGTCACTCCTCCAGGGGGCCCAATCAGACCATGGCTGTGCATTATCTTCATTTGTGGAATGGTGCGATGACAACTACCTGGACTTAAACGTAGCAAAAACCAAGGAGTTAATCATTGACTTCAGGAGGAACCCTCCTGATTCTGCTTCATGCACTATTCATGGAGGAAAGGTAGAAATTGTGGAGACATACAAGTATTTAGGTACAGTGTTTGACTCCAGACTCAAGTCTGACAAAAACACAGAGTCTATTGTTAAACGGGGCCAACAACGTATCCATCTACTGCGGAAGCTGAATTCTTTTAATGTTTCTAAGAGCATTTTATGTAACTTCTATCATTCTTTTATTGAAAGCTTGTTGACATTTTCTTTTATTTGTTGGTTTTATGGTTTATCTGTGAGGGAGAAGAACTGTCTCAGCAGCATTATCAAAGTCTGTTCCAAGATCATTGGAATTCAGCCAACAGACTTAAGCTCGATCTGGAAAAAACAAGTTATCCAGAAAGCCAGAAAGGTCATTAGTCATCCTGACCACATCCTCGGTCAGGAATTCTGTTTGATGCCCTCAGGGCGGCGTTACCTTGCCCCCCCGAGGAAGACAAACAGATTTGCAAATTCATTTATTCCTTCAGCCATCAGGCTTTTAAATGCTGCTGACAGCTAATGAACACAGGCCAGGCATTGTGCACCTGAGAGCCTTAATGTGTATATTTATTCATTATTTATTTCCTATTGTTACATGCTGCTAGCTCCCGTTGCCTCTGCCAACCTGCAGTACTGACAGAGTGGATGTTGTATGTGTCTTGTTTCTATGTGACTGAGGCTGCAAACTGAATTGCCCTGTGGGGATAAATAAAGTTGTTTGAATTGAATTGAATTGAATTGAAGTATAATACTGCCTATAATCCAAAGTTGTATATTTTAGTCATCATTAAGTGATGGGGGTTAGATTAACAATAGGGGGTGCTAGACCTGCAATAAAGGATATCTCTTGTCAGTGTTACTTTCTCACTGGATTTAACTTTTAAGACTTGTTTAGGAGCTTTTCCGAAGTAGGTAACACTTTATGTTCACTTGCCCTTAGAATGAGTATTATAAATAGGAAATAAAGACCTGATAAGAGTCTTAATAACATTAATATAATGAAAAGCGTTAATAAACGCGCTTATAACAAACTTGTAAACAGCTTATAAACAAAGACCTTAATGTAATGTCCTGTACTTAAGGCAAAGCAAATTAAATTGGTCTTAAAAAGAAAAATACTGTATGTAGGTGCATAACAAAGGCATTGTTTTTGCTTTAAATATGGAAGCTGCAACGAGCATGCCTAACTATTAATAAATGTGTGATGAAGTAAGGTTTAATATTAAGGAAATTACAATATGGCCACCTCTCACTGAGCTCCAAAAAAAACCCAAGGCAATACTCACTAGTAACCGGGCAGTAGCCCCAGCGTTCAGTTTGATATTTTGTTTCAACAGCACACCAAAGCCTCTTTTCTGAGGAGTCGACCGTAGTGCAGTCTGAATACCACTGGTCATGGTACTGGAAGGGAAACATGCACGGCATTCCTGCTGCATTTCCACCAATGGCATAAAGTTCTAAGAAATAAAAAGAACAAAAGAAAGATCAGTTTCAGAACATCCATACTCTCAGTGATTTATGTTTTTATGACAACATATGATGCTGATTTCAACTTCAATTTCAGGGTTTGAAAGTTTCATATTTTCCATAATTCAAATGAAGATTTAAGAAACAGCATATGTCAAGTAAATATAAATACATGAGTAGCTGTTAACTCATTTGACCTTCTGTTCGAGTATAATTTTTAATCTAACCCCACACCTTTTAGTGAAAATGGTTGTGATTTAGAGTGGACAGTGCATGACTTTCAAAGCAACACTGTTTATTACAGTACTGTACCTCTGTGTGTTCTGGTGCAAGCACCGCTGGACGTCCCTGTGATCGTGAGGTTGTTATTGGCTCCTACTCTTTTGGAGAGAACTGCTGTGTTATCTGCAGTCAGCTCAATGTAAAGCTCTTGGTCTTTGAGGGCGAGCACTGTTTCATTCCTGCATTCCCACTTTTGGAGTTCGCTGTTCTCATCACAATCATAGAGGCTTATTTCACTTCCCACACTTTTCCCCTGGGCTCCCAGGCACTTATTCCTCTGTGGAACCAGAATTCGGTCACCAGTCGTCCAGCGTATGTCATTGCAGTCGTTATTTGTTTTAACCAAACAGTAACCAGTCTCCTTGTTAGTTAGTTGGAATGACGAATCTGTAGAGAAAGAATTGCACACCTTTGACCTTTATTTGTCTTAGAAGGGTTTTTAATTATTTACACAGCAACTTTAACATTTTTTAACAACATAAAATGTATTTAATAAGCAAACATCTATCCAGTGTCTGCAAAATATAGATACAAAAAATAAAACAACATTCACCTGCAATACTGACCTGTAACAATATCCAAGAATATTTTTTGTGCATATGTCAACTAACACAGAGAAAAGGATAGAATAAAGTGCACATGTACACAATCAAAATAAGGAGTTGGAATACTGTACCATCAGAGGCCAAACATTTTACTGTTTGGATGAGAAGCACAAAGGCTGTAGTTATCTTCATTGTTAGAATTCTTCTAAAATGGCTCACAGCAGAAGACTTCACCCATGCATTACTCACACAGGCTTTAAGAATTGTGTGGTTGATGACTGAAGGACAGTCTTAATATTGCTGACAAGGGAACCCACAATGCTGATATCTGCAAACGTCCCAGATGTTGGAATATGGGTGCATGTTATTGCATAATAAACTGACAGCGCTGCAAATGTGAAGTGGCAGTTAAGGGCTCCAATATGTGAACTTTCAATTTGCAGCCATTAGCTCAGTTGGTAGAGCTTGGCAGTTGGTCATCTCTGAAGCTGTCCTATCAATAAAGTCATACGAAGGCCAACACATTTTTTATAAATAAAACAAAAGTAAAGACAGGGAAGCAGATGTGATACAAATTGCGGTGTAATCCACCAAAGTCTGTTGACGTACATGGAGAACATTTGGTGAGCCGTTCCGGGATTTTCATCATGACAGGAGGAACATTTGTGCAATATTCACAACAAGGAAGCTATCATAATGCTGACTCTGCATGTCTGCGATTGTCAATGTTCGTCAAAAGTGCCAGAAAGTCTTAAATACTGTAATACAATCTTTTTTGTGGTTAGATAATTTCAGACCACCAATTACTAATTTTTGTGTTTCATCAAATGGCTTGTTTTGTTCATTTAATTGATACACTGTAGAATACTGCTCAGCACACACAAGTCAGTAGTGCCTGTGACTTTAGACCAGCCTTATGGTGGTCCGCTGTTGCCTTCTGCTGCCTCAAGATAGCAATCTGCCATCAGGGCGCCAGATCACACCTCACTTTCAGGTGGGCGTAAATGATTTGCTCTTTAAACAAGGTGGGCTCTGGCTATGAAAATGACTGTGTCGGTCTGAAACTAGCAATGACACTTGCACCAAATACAAGATATAGCCCGATGTGTCTTGAATTATGCAACTAGAGATAATAGCACACTACAATAACTATGATGACTTATCCGACCAAATTATGAAAAATTGTTACGTGCCTTTTATGAAAACTGGCTGTTACGCTCAGAGAGGAAGTGGTTTAAGTGAATCCAGAAGTGAACTGTTGTAACACTGGATTTCAGTAAGAGGTCACATAGTGAAACGCTTGTACAAATTGCTTCGTAACATAGCAATTGTGCAACATCAAATTCATTTTGTTGGGATTAGTCAATCGTCTCAGTCTGAATAACAAATACATTCCATGTTCCACTTTTTGGGCATATTTCATTTCAGCAGAGAAAATACATTAATCATGATGATTTTCATTTTTTTTACAGTGTTGTCTCATCAATTTGACATTAAAACCTCTTGTCAATGAATCTGATGAAACAATAAAAATAAGAGTATTAATTTAACCTTTTTCAAAGCCTGATATAGTTTTTAACTCATTGCTAAAGACCTGCTGTTGTCCAAGACTGCTAAAAACTCATCAGTGAGCATCAGCGCTGTGTGACTATTCCTTGGTGACAATCAACACGGCTTCTGTTGTTTATTTGGAGCCAAGCTCATTCACCATTGTGCTGTGTGTGAGTGTTTTTTCTGTTATATTATGCAACATTATACATTATACATACAACACTTGGCTTTACACAGCAGCTGATCTTTGGCAAATCTTATAAATTCACAGCACTGACCTACAGTTCTAATACATTTTCAAAATAAATTGGGGGGTCGTCAGATAGTTATAATGGACTCCGAGCTCTCTTCCTCTCTTTTCATCCTGCAACGACTGCCCCGATAATGGCAAGCCCAATAATGATCGCCACCACTAACCCAGTAATGTGTACAGGATGTCATGGATTAATAACTGCACACATTGAAAAAGAAGTTGATGATTAGCCAAACTAATTAAGTAACAATTTTGAGCAAAACAAAGAAAATAAAGAAGTGTGACGGATTAACTGTAGATTGTGACGGCGTTGTTGGCATTACTAGTGAGAAAAAAGTGAAATGTGGTCATGACTGTAGATTCTTGGTTGTTGTGTTGTGTCTGGTTTTGTCTTGTGGTTTCTTGTATTTGATTTCCGTGTCTATGTATCTTGTCTTGTGTCTTGTTTTTCCTATGCCCTCATGTGTCCTTTAAGTTCTCCTGTTTTTTCCTATGTTCCCTCTGGCTCCCTCTGTCTATTGCTTTGTTCCCTTCATGTTCTCATGTGCTCCTCCCCTTCGTTATCTCACCTGTCGGTCCACCTCACCTGTTCCTCGTCTTGTCATCAGTGTCTGTGTACTTAGTCTCTGTGTTCCCCTCACTCCTTGTCTGGTCATTGTATGTACTCTGGATGTCTTCTGTTTGTTCTTGTCAGCCCCTGTCTATGTCCATGCTCTTGTCCATGTTCAAGTCCCGTTATGGTAGGTTTTGGTTTGGAGTATTCCATGTTTGATTTGAACTTTGCCTTTTTCTTTGTACTTTGTCTTGCCTTTTAGTTGCTACTTTGCCTCGCTGTTTTTGTTTGCTACTTTGCCTCTTGCCTCCGTTTTGTCTGCTTCTGTTTTTGTGTTCAGCTTTTAAATAAAGCTCGCCTTTTGTTTCCCCATATCCTTGCCTCTCGTGTTACTGCATTTGGGTCCACCTTCCCCTTTCCATAGTCTTCCCTTTAACCCCCTGCCTGACAAATGTGACAATTGTACACCAAAAACAGTTAACAGTTTTATTGTGATGATGGCCCAACATGACAAAGAGGAACAGCAATGAGCAGTGAGCGTAACGGCTGCTTCTGCCATATCATTGTGGAAGACATCTATTGCAAAATTTGGGAAACCTCATGACTTCCAGACAGTTACAGTGTGTCAAAATTTCTTCCCTCTGGTGTTTCGTTTGACACCTTCTACAACATTTTTTGACACTAGCTGATGATGCTCTCCAAGAGTTTAGGAAAAAGTTAAACAGAAATGTTTATTTACAACGTCTTTGATATAAATGTTTATTTCTCATAATTTAGTTGTCATTTTACAATCCTAGCAGGCATCGCAGTAAATTCTTTGTTAGGAAATACAATTAAACACAATTTTCAAATTATTACAAATAGATACAACTCAAAGAAACTTCATTTCAAAACATCTCATGAAATTTTTGGCCATAAAAAATGATAATCACATCAATCTTCCGTCAGGGATGAATTGTGTGCAGTAGCAATTTCTGCATGTACTTTTAAATCACAGTTGCAACAGGCGCAGGGTTCTTTTCCACTTCATTTACTACCAGTTTATTATTGTCGACCACATTAGACCTGAATCGCTCGTTGTTGAAGAAGAGCAGGTTGACGAAGGTCGTGAACTTTTAGGCATTGGGAAGCGGTTGGCCCGACTTCTTTAAGAGAATTAGGACAACGACGGTCACGATGACAATCGCAGTAAGGACCAGCCCAACTGTCAAAACCATGTGGCCATGGGTTGGAGGGTCCACCTCAAGACTTACTGTATAGATTCAAAATGTAGATGATGAGAAAAAGTACATGCCAGAAGAAGTAAATTTTATTTATCATAGAAGTAACAAGTATAGAGAGCGATAACTTACCAGCTGTTGGCGCTTGTCGTAATACTAGAAAGAAACAAACACGATGAAAAAACTTCACAATGGGTGTATCATTTCTGTATCCTTTTATCAACATTATGCTCCAAATATCATAATCAATTTCTAAACATATATCTTATTTTGGAAGTTATGACCTTATTTCAGTTTGACATCTATGTCATTGTGCAGCCATTACTTTAAAGGCACACCATGCAGGATTATCCTACAATTTAAATTTATAGACGGACTCACAACAACAATCCCTCTTAATCATCACGTATGACCCATTCAGTGTGTAGAAGTGTCTAGATCTACTGTCACATCCTCGTCTGGCAAGTGTTTGACATACATCCCCATGTTGGGTTTAAAGGGGCCTTCATTTCTGCACAACATCCATAACGTAGCTGTGTTCAGCCTCATTAAAATGATACAAAGTTAACTGGCTAGCTATACTGATGAAGCTACGCTAAGGAAACACAATAACAGCTGCCTGCAGAAAAAAAGCACTGCTGCCACCAATTTAATCAAACATCTGGAATTTGCCCACATGTAACAGATGCAGACAACTTTCGCCTTACGGGACACACTACTTCTTTGTGGTCTTCAGTCGGGGAGATGCCTTTTTAAATCAATATGTTACAATGACACAGGGCTCAGTAGCTGATGGCTCAGTAGTTGATGACTGATCAGTGATGGAAGATGGCATCATTGTAATAATGCATGTCGAAGTGTGCTTGAGCAAGATACTGAACCTCAAATTGCTCCTGATGAGCAGTTGGCGCCTTGCATGGCAGCCTCCATCATCAGTGTATGAATGTGTGTGTGAATGGGTGAATGTGGCATGTATTGTACAGCACTTTGAGCTGTCGTTAGACTGGAAAAGCGCTATAAAAATGCAGACCATTTACCATTTAATAATGGTCTCACCTTTGGGGATTTTGCATACATAACCTCTGCGGTGCTCTGTGGCCGCGGCCCATTTTCCATCTCTAATTGCACCAGATCTGCTGCCAGAAGTTTCGCCCAAACCCCAGTTAGTGTAGTCCATGGCTGTTCTATCTAACCACAGCCACATGCTTGGAGACAAATAGAAATTCAGTGTGTTATCTCAGTGGTTGTTTTTTGTACCAGATAAAGCAGATAAAGATTCCAAATGTACATGTATAACCTATAACAGGGGTGTCAAACTCATTTTCAGCCCGGGCCACATCAACATTATGCTTGCCCTTAAAGGGCCGGTTGTAACTGTAAGACTGTATGAATGTAACTACTCCGTAAAATATTGTAACAAATAAGTGTCTCTGCATTTAATTATTATTTATTCAACTGTACAAATATTGAACAAGCATTTACATAAATGTAAAAATATATTTAAGCACATTGCTCTGTAATTATAACTGGTCCCTTTAATTTATCAGGTTAAGAAACCCACCATTACTCCATCAATCACAGATCAAACTTTTCAAATTATTAACAAAGATAAGCCAAATATGATCACACACAAGTTATTACATCAACTTTGTTCAAAATGTTTTTTTCACTGTTGAGTTGGGCAGAACTATGGCACATAAATAATTCTGAGCTGCTAAAATACGTCTCACGTGTGTGGCATTTTAGAAAAACAAAAAGCAGAGAGCCTTGCAGAGGTAATGAGAGATGGTTTTGATTACAGTAAATATTTGAACACATACACCTGTAAACACACTGAATATGTGGCATTAACAGAGCACATGAAAAAGCACCAGGAACTGAGGCTGAGATGCTTTGACAGACAGGAAAGTGGGCAACATTGTCCTGTTCCAACTGGGACCTCCACAGGTGTAGTTTTCGCTGGAAAGCTGTGACCATGTCGGACTTCTTGTGTGATGACTTCACTAATCCAACCAAGCCCGTTTTTCCTCCACACATTGCAGATGCACCATCGGTAGTTAACCCATCAACTTGTCCCACGGTAATTTAGTTTTACTCACGGACCTTTCCACCGCATCAAAAATGTTCCTGCCCGTTGTCGTCGTCCCATGCATGGCAGCTACATCCAAGAGCTCGTCGCTGACGGTGAAGTCTGCCTTCACGCCTCTTATGAAAGTGGACAGATGCGCTTTATCCATGTTGTCCGCGAAAAAGCAGGTAACTGCGTGACTCTTCGGCCAGCTGTGTTGTCAGATTGTCTGCTAGTTCCTTAACTCGGTCTGCGATGGTGTTTCTTGACAAACTGATATTGTTAAAAGTCTGATTCTGGTCGGGGCACACCTGCTCACACACCTGCTCACACACCTTTAGCTTGCACCGCTTCACAAATGCGCCCTCCGAAAAACACTTGGACGCTTGGGTGATTTCTTCAGCCACAATAAAGCTAGCTTTCACTGCTGCATCACTTTTAGCGTTAGCTTTGGTGAACACATTCTGCTGCAGCTGCAGTCTGCCTTTTAATTTGTGGACAACTTCTCCATCACTTCTTAGAAATCCGCTTTAGTCAAACGCTGATATGGAAACACTGGGATCTCGCGGCAGGATGCGGTCTTTTCGCGGGTCACACAATGCAAGTCGGGTTATCGGGTCATCGACATGCATTGTGGGAGATGTAGTTTATGGTCACTGTACACTGTAAAGCAGTGTAGACTTTTATTTTAAGACAATTGTATACCTTTTAAGCTCTCGCGGGCCACATAAAATGACGTGGCGGGCCGGATTTGGCCCGCGGGCCTTGAGTTTGACACATATGACCTATAACTAAACCTTTCTATCTATCTTTCTATCATTATTTTCATTGTGAAAAAAAAAGAAATATTAGCAAATACCTTTAAGCTACACAGAGCAACATGACCATTTCTGGAGGTGTTTCTTATTTGATTGAATGATCAGTCTCCTTTAAGGACTGTTTTAATCTCAACCAAACTGATGGAAATATACCATATTTCAGATGGAATATGCTTTCCTATGTTCACCACCAGGACTTCTAGAAACTATCAAGCTTAATATTACTTTTCATTAAGAACTGAGAATGTGTGTGTACCGTTGCAAGTTTTGTACAATCCAATCCAGAATGCGGGAATGCTGTCCTGGAACATTTGGATATTGCCGGGAATGAACTCTTGCTCATGGGGATCTTCAATGCTGGCTAGAGCTCCACCTTCACAAACAATCAAGCAAATAAAATAAAAGTCTATAGTTAAAGCTTGGCACAGCTGAGTGACTGAGAATATCTATTAGACCACCCTCAAAAAATACTTACCTTCTCTTGCACATTCGGCTGATGCCGATGGCCAATCAAGATTTATGTTGAGAAAGAGATAATAACCCCTAAATGGGAGCCAGCTGACTGTCTGGCCTCTGAAGGCGAATACATCTAGGTCATCAGGGCAAAATCCTGGGAAATTGCTTGACTCTGTTGGTGGCACATCTGTGAATGAGAGAGACATTGATATTGATATTGATAGTATGTGGTTTCAAATTCAATTCACTGACGTAAGCACCAATTTTTGAGTTTATTGACATTAACGAGAAGACAAGATCACATCTAAAACAAAAACAGTGGTTCAGTGCAATAAAATTGTATGCTTTTTCCACACAGGTAAGGGAAGGATTTAAGTCAAGGTGGTTTTAATTTAGGATAATTATTAGATAGATAGATAGATAAGGAACTATATCCTGTGCCATTACTTTAGGCATAGGGGTTGAATGAGTTTGTTGCTGAAGCTGCTCCTCAGCTTGTCCAGAGTTTTGTGGAGGGGGTGAGAGGATTGTCCATGATTGCTAACAGTTTTGCCAGCATCCTGTCCTCCATCACCTCCTCTAGGGTGACAAGCTCAGAGCCAACAACAGACCCTGCCTTCTTGATGAGTTTATTCAGGCTGTTGGCGTCTTTCGCTTTGATGCCCACACCCCAGAACACCACAGCTACAGAGATGGTGCTTCTTTTTCTGCTTTTCTGCTATCTGTTTATCTTCTTTATCTTCTACTTATTAGAAGTTATCTAAATATAAATGAGCCCTACCTGTTGTCTTCATACAAATGCTCTTCATTTTCCGATTGCAATCAGCAGTCTTCCATTTTCCATCCACATCCACATACACACAGGGTTGATCCATTCTTGGTTCATGATAATCCCGGTTGGTTATGGTGATACGCCAGCCTTCAGTATATCTGAAATATCCTCCAGTCTGAAAGCAAAGACGAGAGAAGGGTCTGTTCAGGGTTAGAAATTGTACAAAATTAGTTTTTCTATTCATGTTAAGGTCAGGCTGTGGTGTATATAGATGCTTACTATTCCTTTCCTTTTCCTTGTGAAAAATTACCCAAATAATTTAGAAACACCCCGTTTGAATATACAGTTTAAACTATAGTACAAATAATCCTAAAGTTACTTTGTTAAATTAAAAAAAACAAACATTTTTTTTTAAACAATACAGTGACACAAGAAAGTGTCAGTTGCTTTAATATGTCTAATAGGGATGGGTACCCAAACTTGGTATTATTAGCCTAAATTATTGAATACCATACTCGTATTACGTCAAATATTACTCTCAAGTTCACGACAGTGCAATAAATCCCCCAGTAGTAAAACGTCAATACTGCATCAATACACCTGTTCAGCAAGCATAAACTTAATTAATCTGCTCTGTCCACAGTCTCTATCCACTGCTGCTTTGTTTTTGCACAACCAAGGCACGCTAGTATGAAGCGAATCTGTTCCATAATTCAAATTAAAATTGATTAACAGAATGCTTTTTCATTTTCAGAATATAGCTGCATTTTTTGACTCATAAATGAAATGAGTAATAAATCATCCAAATTGCATTTTCATTTTCTTCTGCAAGACTGCTCATTTTGTGACTTAATTAAAATGATAAAGAAAATTACATTTAAGTTTCAATTTTCAAAAGATGCCCAGCAAATATTTACCAAAATTCAATTTGAAATGTCAAATTGGAAAATTAAAATCCATTAGCAGAAATACTTTTTCATTTTAAGGTCATCGCAGCATTATGTGACTCATAAATAAAATGAGTAATAAATCATCCAAATTGCATTTTCATTTTCTTCTTCAAGACTGCTCATTTTGTCACACGACTAAAAAGAAAACTGCTTTTTCGTTTTTAAGCCCGCCCCCCCCCCCCCCCCGCAAAAAGTGTTCCAAAATTCAATTAGTGATGGGAACAGCAGTTCTTTTTACTGTACTTAATCTCTAGAATCCGTTCATTAAAATGATTCGTTCACCGAATCGTTCAGTGCTCTCCAACTCCCTGAACTGATAAGGAGCCAAACGATCCGTCATTCAGTTCATTAATCAGCCCTGAGGTTCACGTTCACTTACTGAGGTAAGGTCTGTTCAATGATTATAGTACACAATCATTCGCGGGAGACGCAGCGCTGCTTTGAGTGGTATACATGCACTAAAATTATTACACGGTGAAAGTGTCTTCTGTGCACAGTAAAATCACTTAACATGATGCTACACGGATGTTAGCAACACAGCGCTAGTTTTAGCAGCACGGTTACTTAACATGAATCAACTCCTCTGCCCTGAGTGAGTGAGTGACACAGCGCCACTTTCAGCACAGTACGTGAACGAGAATCACGTCCTCAGTGACAGTTCTCTGTGTGCAGTAGGTTCGCGAATCATGAACGAATCACAGCGCGAACGTGAATCACGTCCTCACAGTTATGTATGTGTATGAGTCGCGGCAGTTCCACTCCCGGTTCTTGAAGTGATTCCGTTCACTTCGTTCACTCAAAAGATTTGTTCGTTTGAACGACACGTTCGCGACCGACACAACGCTAGGAGAGTGACGTCAGCGGCCTCTGTTCTTCTTCAGCCCCCAGTCTGACCGACCGTGCTACACATCTACGTTAGGGGGCGGCGGTGTGCATATTCGACGCTGGAGCAAGAAGAGAGACAAGAGGAGAGTGTGAAGACTGTGTTGGTAGCATAGACTGTGGTACATGATCTCAGAAACAGCAGGGAAATCACCACCATGTCCACTTCTGTACTGCGGTCAAGCCAGCCATGGTTCGCGTTTGCTTGGTCAAATCAGTCGCACATTTTTTTTCCAGTGCGCAAATTCTCTAACATATACAGTGATCGTAATGAAGCCGCTCTGAAGAGTTATCGGTAGTAACTGTGGGTCAGACTGCAGTCTCACAGTCAGACACATGAAACACACACGGTACTTCACAGTCAGTATTCCCGGTAATAAAATGAAGGTATCAGCTGGACCGCAAGTCGACGTTGCCCCCATCTTGGATGTGGCAGCTCGGCCCCATGAACTAATACAGGTCAATGGAGTGAACTTTATAAAGCTCCCTCTACAAAGTGCTACAAGCTAATGTCTGGCATTTACACATTCACACACGCACAGATATATTCAGGAAACAGAGGAACCAAAAACAACGTCTGTAACGTTCTCTGATGATTATAAACGTTAACTACTCCGAATGTGTTCAGTATACAGGTCGGGACCAAACCACAGGATGTGTTTTTATAATGCTGCTAACGTATGTAACGCTGTTACTGTGATGATACATGACAGTTACATATTTAATCTGTGTCTATAATAACCACATCCTGACACGTTTATTCCCACAGATGTCACATTTACATGTCAGGATGTGGTTATTATAGACACAGATTAAATAGCATTTTGTAGAAGGAGCTTTATAAAGTTCACTCCATTGACTTGTATTAGTTCTAGAGCTGGTAAATATGGTTCCTTTTAAGGATTCGAGTCATTATGAGTCCCTCACTAGAACCGGGTTGTGTGAGTCACTTGAGTCAGTATTGCCCAATCACCATGGAAACTCAGTCCTAGTCCATTGTCTCTTAAGCACTAATATAGTAAAAAAAAAACTAAAAAAAAATCTGTGTTTCCAGCTGTGTGCTACGAACTACTAGCTTTTTTTTTTTTTATTTAAACAGATAACATTACATGAACAATGACATACTCTCATAAAAATAACAGTATATGACCTTTTAAAGTAAATTCACACCTCCTTTCACTGACCAAAATGACAATTACCTGTGGTGTATATCACATTTCAAAGGTAGATATACAAAAATAAAATAAAAGAACAAAAGAGATGGGTAGTAAATTATAAAACAAATGAAAGTAGAACATATAGACCAGGAATGTGTGCTAATTAAATACAAGGGGTTTAGGAAAGGTTAAATTCTGCTATAAATGTGTGCAGTTCATTTGCATGGGGATTATTTATTTGTTTCAGACAGTTTTGTAACAAGGAGAATTCATTCTTAAGAGCAAACCACAAGGGGGGGGGGGGATTTGGCATACCGACAATTGTGTATATAATATTTTGTCAAAATAATGAGATTATTCACTAAGAACTCAGTTTTTTTGTCTTCGAGGATTACTCCTATTTGAATATTTTGAAAGGACCAGAAGTCAATGTTCCTAGAGGCGGACCATATGAAGTCGTGGAGGGATTTCCACAAATTGTGGACCGTCTCAGTACAAAGTTGAGTGTCTGGGCTGGAGCGGCTCTCTACTTCTCCAAACTGAGGCTGCGCTGATCAGTGATGATGGTAGAGAACAGACCGACTATAGATATGTACTTTATATGACCCCACTTCAAAAAAACAGAACTATCCCTTTAATTTGTGACTGTATACAGGGTGTATTAAGGTAGGTTGAAATTCTGAATTTATCCTTAAAGGTGACATGCATTTCCTTCTTTTTTTGGCTGTACCTTAAGGCAATAGTTTCTTGATGTCATGCCTCTCCAGCCGGCAGCACACTCAAATGTAGCGAGGGGTGGTGTAGGGGTTATAGCTGCTCCTTCTGCCAGGTGTTTGCAGATGTATTTCTCTTCATTGGTGCACGGCAGCACATCCCAGTGGCCAGCATAAAGCCCAGTTTTCATGGCGACACAGCCCTGTTCGTGACCTTGCATTGTCAAAGGAGATTTCTTGAGATGTGAATTGTGAAGCCACTTTCTGTCACATCTGAAGAGATTAGAGTTAAAATGTCTCCATACCTGGCATTTCAGAGTTCCAGTGTGTATATCTCACTGTGTCCTTGTTGGTCCACACAAATCTATGACCGCCTCTGTAGTTTGAGAGGCCTATCCAGAAGTGTTTTTCTGGTTTCATCCCCACCAAGCTGACAAGGAATGCATTATCCACCCTGGAATATATATAAAACAAGCACAATCATAGGATTTCTGGTGTCTCTAAGGTCAATTCCATTCCCAGTTTTCACCCTTACCCCTACTTCTCAGGTGTGTTCTTGCCCATCAGAACAGAGTTACAAGGGGTACTGGTTGAAATCTCCCCTTACGAGATGGGACGAACTCTCAAGACCTTCATGTCATTAGCAGTCAGCAATAGTGTTATCATAAACAGATTTGACCATTGCTGTGTTACGATTTTCATACTTCCAATAGTACACTTAAACATAATACACTATCCGCACTTACTAAGTACGCAGATGTAGGAGACACTACTTTGATAAATATTTGATGATTAATCACTGGCGATTAATTTACACTCGTTTACAGGGGCACCACCTCCGATATTTGAATTCTAAACTAATTTCGGAGGTAATTAGTTAAGATATCAACTGTCATAGTTTGGTAGACAGATAAATCATCAATCTCAAATGAATCTTGTTTAATTTCAGTGTCTATTCGTTCCTATTCTGAAGCAGTGAATTCTTTCCACGATCCCATCGATTTCCTACTTCAAATTAAACGTGCACAGACAACGACATAAGATTAAATATGTTTATTAACTAAATAAATGCAGATTAAATGACATGAGGTAAATTCAAACGGGTAACAAAATAACAGAGAGTGTGAAGACTGGAATGAATTATTGACTGGATGGATTCAGACAATGGTGGATTTTGACATGGAACCGTTTATTCGCGAGTACGGGATTAATTTCTAACGGAATTATATGGGAGATGTTTGGATTTATGATATATATATATATTCGAAGCTTTCACAAACACCAACTCTGATATCATTCACATGTGACTCTTGTCGTGTGTGGAGTTCTTAGCCTACTTTTGTTTGAAGAGGGGAGATGATCCAGGATCCGGGCTCTCTGGGTCAGCTTAGATGCAGAAGCCGCTTCCGTCCAGCCGCAGGATGATGGCGAGGCAACCCCTGGTGACGTAGTGTTACCGGCACAGCGGGGATTCCGTCTGAGCTCTTTGCGGCCTGTCGGCTGCCGTACCGCTGGAATTTGATGCCGTCTCGGGCCGAACTCCCTCTGCCCAGCGAAGTGTCTCGCTTGAGATCGCTGCAGGCGGTTCTGCTGTGGATATGTTCTTCACGGCTTCTAGAGCAGTTTAACTGCACCGACTTCGTAATGGCTTAAGAGTTATCAGAGTCTCGATAGAATTGGTGATTACGGAGCTCCGAATATATATTGAATTGACTTTCTTGCGTAAAAATAACTGGGAGAGAAATGCCGGCCGGACAATCCTTCTCTGTTACTAAATACAAGAAAACAAAAATGGTTTCTTTGGCTTTAAGTACGATACTCTAACAATGAGCAAAATATCACAAAATAAAAGAATCAATTTCGTTCTTGCTCGAATTTCACAGAAAAAATCTTTTCAGAATAAAAGAGCTTCACCGGGAGAGGTATCTCGCAAGTGGCTCAAATCTCTGGAGGTTACCAAGTCTCAGAGCTTCAAAAATCTGGCAAAGTACGGAAATTAACTTGAAAAATAAGAAGTTGCGCGTACTAAAAATTAAAGTAAGTACGAAAGTGGCAATCGAAAGCAAGCGAAGAATGCGAAGAAGTTTTTTCAGGAGAAGAGAAGAGTTTTTTGGAGAAGAGAAGAAGAGCCAAAATTAACGGAATGAATGGGCTTTTTATATGTTAATCGAGTGCGGAACCTAGGCGGGCTTGGCGGCGGCCTGGTCACTTGCTTCCTCCGGTGACGTCATAGCTCATGTTACCGATTTCTTACTTGTTGAATCAAACTAATGATTTGATAAAGTTTTTAAATCGCAACTGATTATGTGCTGAAATCCACCATGGTCTCACATTAACAATTGTTATGGAAATGTAAAAGAACACCATTGAAGTTGCCTAATAGGCAAAAGACAAATTATTGGTTAAAATACAACACAAATACAAGCACATAATCATTAAAGGCACTAATGGCTCAAGAATATCTCATACATTGACAGTTTATACTTCCCAGACATGTATCAGATTAAAAGAAATCGTCTAAATACTTAGAAATAGATGATAAAATAGAACATTCCATTAGTATTGGCCTTTGAAATTATACCAAAACTTACCAGGAGGTGGTACTCTAGCTCCACCGAAGTATTGACATTAACCCTGTGATTCTTAACATAAGTTTTCTTTAACCAACACAAATGAGAGACAGAGCATGTTTGAGGTCTCATTTAGCTAGTTAAAGGTAAACTGTCAAAAAGAAAATGAGTTTGTAATCTAATGTTTCTTTGTATTACAGGAGAAATCAAGGCTTTTGGTTTCTTTAAAATGAATGTGAAGACACCCTGCCGGGTTTGGGTGTAGTAACTTATGGGATGACATCTTTATAGTACATGCCAGATGTGGGCTTTTCCTTTGGTGACAAGCAAGTTGTAACAAAGGATAAACCTGATGTTTTCCAGTGATTGAATTGGCACTGAATGTAAACAGTCCGTGAAAGCGTAGACAGGCACTGATGTAACCCAGGTATTGATCAAGTCCTTTCCGAGCCTGATTGTCCATAGGTTTATTATGAGAGGCTCTAATAAGGCCAGAGTGTGAGAGAGAGGGCAATAAAAGGGTCAGAACTCTCTCTAGGCGGGGGAAGGAACAGAATCAGGAGGTTATCTGGTGATTCCACATGAGTGGAACTCAGCAGACTGTCCTTTCTCGCAGGCGAAAAATGCATATAGCTGGATCACATGCTGTTTTTGTCAACAGCATAGTGTCAAAGAAAAGGGGGGCAAAGGAAGTACAGTATCCAAGCTACCACAATATGGCAGGGAGTAGGTGAGAGGTGAGATGGACACTGACATGCCATTCACACCTCCTGTGGTGAGAGAAACAGAGGACGATGGCTGGTTCCTACACAGATTTCAGCCAGTGAGTGTTGTTCCAAATCTAATACTCCGTGGTGCCCTTACCAGAAATTACGATCGTGACAGCCGCCGCTGCTCGTCACCCACGAAAAACATCCCGCTTTGAACGGTGAACACAAGACATCTACGACTTAACTTTTTAACAATTACAATCCTACAATCCTGCAATATGGCTCCGCTGCAGGCGCTGTCGTCTCGGTAGCCATTTAAAGAAAAAGTTTCCGAGCTGAGTGCCTCTGCCTGGCTTGGCTTCTTCCGCTACGTAGACAAGATGGCGGCCGTTGAGTGCTTAAAGTGTACATCATTGCACACTCAACGTTTTTGCCGTTATGAGGGCACCATCCGGGTCCTTTAGGTACACTTCTTTTCACCGCGATCGATATCGGAAGTTCTCAAACTAAGTATAGTAAGTACGGGAAGTATGGATATCGGAACACAGCACCTGATACACGGACGTAATTTGGGGGGGACACAGGGGACATGTCCCCTGAGCTTTTTCAAAAGGCCATTTTGGTCCCCTGCAGTTTTTATTGTTCAAAAACAATGTTACGCTATAGTAAACAGAGACATCCGCCATCTTGTCTACGTAGCGGAAGAAGCCAAGCCAGGCAGAGGCACTCAGCTCGGAAACTTTTTCTTTAAATGGCTACCGAGACGACAGCGCCTGCAGCGGAGCCATATTGCAGGATTGTAGGATTGTAATTGTTAAAAAGTTAAGTCGTAGATGTCTTGTGTTCACCGTTCAAAGCGGGATGTTTTTCGTGGGTGACGAGCAGCGGCGGCTGTCACGATCGTAATTTCTGGTAAGGGCACCACGGAGTATTAGATTTGGAACAACACTCACTGGCTGAAATCTGTGTAGGAACCAGCCATCGTCCTCTGTTTCTCTCACCACAGGAGGTGTGAATGGCATGTCAGTGTCCATCTCACCTCTCACCTACTCCCTGCCATATTGTGGTAGCTTGGATACTGTACTTCCTTTGCCCCCCTTTTCTTTGACACTATGCTGTTGACAAAAACAGCATGTGATCCAGCTATATGCATTTTTCGCCTGCGAGTCCTCCGACCGAGGCGCTGGGACGGGACTTGGCATGGGCCTCGGCCGGTCCTCCGACCGAGGAGCAGGGACGGGACTTGACATGGGCCTCGGCCGGTCCTCCGACCGAGGAGCTGGGACGGGACTTGGCATGGGCCTCGGCCGGTCCTCCGACCGAGGAGCTGGGACGGGACTTGGCATGGGCCTCGGCCGGTCCTCCGACCGAGGAGCTGGGACGGGACTTGGCATGGGCCTCGGCCGGTCCTCCGACCGAGGAGCAGGGACAGGCGCCATCAGGTCCGCCGACAGAAGGCCACTGGCAGGTGTCGACCGGACCGCCGACTGAAGGCCACTGGCAGGTGTCGACCGGGCCGCCGACTGAGGGCCACTGGCAGGTGTCGACCGGGCCGCCGACTGAGGGCCACTGGCAGGTGTCGACCGGGCCGCCGACTGAGGGCCACTGGCAGGTGTCGACCGGGCCGCCGACTGAGGGCCACTGGCAGGTGTCGACCGGGCCGCCGACTGAGGGCCACTGGCAGGTGTCGACCGGGCCGCCGACTGAGGGCCACTGGCAGGTGTCGACCGGGCCGCCGACTGAGGGCCACTGGCAGGTGTCGACCGGGCCGCCGACTGAGGGCCACTGGCAGGTGTCGACCGGGCCGCCGACTGAGGGCCACTGGCAGGTGTCGACCGGGCCGCCGACTGAGGGCCACTGGCAGGTGTCGACCGGGCCGCCGACTGAGGGCCACTGGCAGGTGTCGACCGGGCCGCCGACTGAGGGCCACTGGCAGGTGTCGACCGGGCCGCCGACTGAGGGCCAGCTGGAACCGTTGTCAGCCATGCCGTCAAAGGGGATGACCCAGCTGGCATCGACTGGGCAGCCAACATAGGAGCTGGGAATCGAGCTGAGGCGTGGTCTGTGGCTGGAGCTGAGGCATGGTCTGTGGCCGGAGCTGAGGCATGGTCTGACGCCGGAGCTGAGGCATGAGTTTGGGCCCCAGAGCCTGAGTTCAGGGAGCCAGGACGTGGACGGGCTCGTCGCTTTCTCGGTGGGGCCTTGTAAGCCAGCCGGGTTCCCCAGAAAGGGGACATTTCAGGATTGGCAGACACTGTGGTTGAGACTGAGGCCTGGGCTGGTAGCCGAGCTGCGGCTACGGCATGGGCTGGGGCTGGGGCTGGTAGCTTGGCTGTGGCTGTGACTGTGGCGTGGGTTTCGGTTGGTAGCTTTGCTCTGGCTTGAAAAAAAAGGTTGCTAGCAGCAATTTGACGAGCCCTGCTAGCTGGATTTGTCATAAAGTCCTGGTACCAGCGAATAATTTCCAGCCCATTAACTGCTGGGTCCATTTTAGGTCTGGTCATTCTGTCAGGTCGGGGTTTTAGGGAAGACTAAGGAAAGGGGAAGGTGGACCCAAATGCAGTTATACACAAGAGGCAAGGCTAGGGGAAACAAAAGGCGAGCTTTATTTAAAAGCTGAACACAAGAACAGAAGCAGGCAAAACGGGGGGGCGAGAGGCAAAGTAGCAAATTAAAGCAGGGCAAAGTAGAAACCAAAAACAGCAAGACAAAGTTCAAATCAAGAGCAAAGTTCAAATCAAAAGGCAAAATGCAAAACTCAAATCCAAAACACATACCGTGGGGAACAAGGATCAGACAGGAGCAGGCACATGGACGGGAGCATGGACAAAGACAGACGCTGACAAGAACAATGACCAGACCAGGAGTGAAGGGAACACAGAGACTAAATACACAGACACTGATGACAAGACGAGGAACAGGTGAGGTGGACCAACAGGTGAGGTAAAGAAGGGGAGGAGCACACGAGAACATGAAGGGAACAAAGCAATAGACAGAGGGAGCCAGAGGGAACATAGGAAAATACACAGGAGAGCTTAAAGTACACATGAGGGTATGGAAAAACAAGACACAAGACAAGATACAGAGACATGGAAATCAAATACAAGAAAACACAAGACAAAACCAGACAACACAACAAACAGATCTACAGTCATGACAGTTGTGTATTCTACTGGGAGCAGTGCTGATTGTAGAGTCTGACAGCAGCAGGTAGGAAGGACCTGCAATACCTCTCCTTCACACACTTGGGGTGTATCAGTCTGTTGCTGAAGGAGCTGCCCAGTGCTGTGAAAGTGACCTGCAGGGGGTGGGACTCCTACACCAGCAGCAATGACAGCTTGTCCGTCATCCTTTCTCCCACTACATGTACTGGGTCAAGAGGGCATCCAAGGATGGAGCTGGCCTTCTTTATACATTTCTCAAGTCTCCTCCTGCCTGCTGCTGAGATGCTGCTGCTCCAGCAGACTATCCATATTAAACCTTGGATTTACATTTTTTGTTTAAGAATTGGATAATTTTCAAATAGATAAACAAATAAGTGAACTTGAACGCACCGTTTTGCAGCCTTCATCCTGCACCACTTCTTCTCCAGTAGATTTTGAGGCACTCATCTTCATACAAATGAAGCCATGTTTTTCTTCACACACATGGTCAGCCCAGTTCCCATTCTGCAACAAAGTTCCATCAAATATTTATTCATGTGAAGTCTGGATGTATTACAGTCAATGTTCTGGTAAATCTAACATCAAACATAAACGCCAAATTCATAAAACTGACAATAACATATATCAATATACACATATAAAGTAGACCAGCCTTCTCAAACTTATGAATGACATGGCTACGTTCTGAAGTTCTTTCCCAGTCAGATAATGTTGCCTTGTGTTCTCTGCAACGAGTGGTAAGATTGGTAGAAGGCACAGGACCACAAAGGGAAACGGACTTCAACACAACACCAGTTTAGGTCAGTTAACCCCTTAAGGAACACTGTTCCAACATAGGAACACCCTTCACTAAACGAACACCTTTCGAATATTTTTTTTGCTAATAGTTTTAAGCATCAGATCTTAACAGTATATACTCACTGTTGGAAAGCTGAGACTGTCGTGATTATTTTAAGCCCAAACACAAAGGAAAAAAGTTATTTCCAGACCATGTAATAGCCTTCTAAACTCACCATGACACAACATTAGAAAGAGCCCTCTACCGCAAGAAGCAAGAATGCCTACATACCTTCGGTGTGTTCCCTTTTTCCACAGCTACAACGTCATGCCACAATTTTTTCTTCGAGTGCAGTAGAGTTCCGCAGCTCAATGATGGTCATTACTGCGGGACTCTACTGCACTCGGTAATCAACTCACAGGGCTTCCCGACAACAAGGAAGGCTTCTCGGGTGGTGAGATTTGTTTATATTTTCCGACAAATACGGCAACTATATCAAATCTTTGATGCCCTCGAAATATGTGCTGGGACCCTATTTCTAATGTTGCTGAAGTTTGGTGCTGTTCTGAGCATTATTTGTGGCTTTTTGATGGCGGTTTTATATTTGGACCCATTTACTGCAATGTATTGTTGTCGTGCGGTCGTTTCTGAGAATGCTAAATCTATGTTAGCTAGTGGTCTGCAAACTTTATCTCTCGAGAGGGAGTCTAACACAGTTTCATGGTGTGTTAGACCATGGATGAAATTTACACCGGAATATCCCTTTAAGGAATAACTGTAGTAGTCAATATGTGTTAAATTCAACACCTTTCTGCCAGCTGATGAATGAAGTCCAAGCGTATTATTGTTAGGGATGTCGCGATCTGATCTGTAGGATCAGGATCGGGGCCATCTGGGCATTTTTCCACTGATCGGAATGGGCAATTTTGAACGTGGACCCAAGCCCGATTTTTTTTTCTTTTCTTTTCTTTTTTTTTCACGTCTGAGCACAATTTGTGGCAGAGCACAGACACGCGTGTAACGTTACTCTAGTAAACCTGTGGATAAAATATCTGCAGTGTGAAAATAACTTAAATCAGAAAGTGAAATCAGTCCAACGGCGACATGTAACATCTGCAATATGACCGTTTCGCAGAGCTGCATTTAATACTCATTTGATACGGCATATACAAAACAAACACTCAAAGAATACAACGTGTTCACTCGAGAGTACAGGCAAGGACACCGAAGCAGCAAACAGTCGCGGATACTTTCAAAAGGAAAGAGAAATATCCTCGAGACAGCGACATGGCCACAAATATTACAGAGAAGATAGCTGAATTAATCGCTCTGGATAACCAGCTCATCTCTGTGGGAGAGCATCAGGGTTTTCTTCGTCACCTGGAGTTTTTGAATCTCCAGTATGCCCTACCATCTCAGCATTACATTACATTTACTGCACTTTCGAGTTACAACGTGTTGGTATGCGCACTAGTTTCATGGGTCTCATACAGCACAGCATGTAAACAGGCAATCGAGGAGATGCTGAACGCTGTGAAATAGACAAGCAACGGGTCGATGTCATTTTATGTGACAATGTAAGGAATATATAAAAAGCAACGGATGGTATGGAGGTACCAAGCGTGGGCTGCGTCTCACACACACTTCAGCTGGCTGTACACAAGGGTCTGCTGTCACAGTGCAATGTCACAGACTCACCTGCTAACATAAGGAAGGTGGAGGCCAATGTTGTAATAACATGCAGAATAAGAAAGAGCCATATGAAAGTATATACTTTGTTTTAACCAAATAAAAAAACCTATTGAGGAACAGCTTGGATGCAGGTACTTTTTTCTTAATGCAGCTGTATTATCCAGGACAATATTAGTTAAGGCTAAGTATCGGATCGGGAATTGGTATCGGCAGATACTAAATATTAAAGGACTAGGATCGGGATCGGGGTAAAAAAAACCTGATCGGGACATCCCTAATTATTGTTGCGCTGTTTTCTCAACAAGTGAATTTTAGGTGTTTTTATATGAAAGGTCATGTGTGCACCACACCAACATGGTGCTCCTTACCTCTCTCCTGATGAGAACTCAGTCCTTTATTTCAGTGGATGTCGCAGGTTTCCCAAATTCCCAGCTGGTGAAGCTGACAGGAGAGTGGTCGATCCAGTCAAACAGCCCTTCTGTCTTCCTGTCGTTCAGTCCAATCCAAAGCTCATCTGTGGATTCTGATGACAGACAGAAGAAAACAATCGTCCTTAAAGGATTTTCCAGTTACTTAATACTGTCTGTTGTTAATGAATAGCAGACATCGGCATGTTGTGTTTAGATGTGTTTATTCATATGTCCTTCTTGTTGAGCTCCTATCTTACTATGCTGACCCTCAACATTTTGCATTTGCAAGACAATAAAAAAAAGCAAGTGAATAGAGGTTAAAAATAGATGTCATGTATCTAATTAACATGTAACATGTAATTAACAGATGCATTAAACCCCTAAGACATGGGGACACCTTGGTATTGTTTATTCAACTAAGATTTAATGTTCAGGTATTGTATGTTTTTTAAGATGTTATTAACTCGCCAGTCAGCGTTATTGTTGCGGCTAGAATTCTTTGAGTGGTGATGCTGGAAGAGGCACACTATGTTTGCAACATCAACAATTGTAACTAATAAATGTTAATGTTATATTGACCCTCAGAGAAAAGGTGTTGAGATGAAGGAGAAGCAATTTTGTGCATTGGGTGTGAAAGATACCAGACTATCGTCTAGTAACAGCAGTGATGATTCAAACAAGATGTCTGGATGTGACAATTTCAGCTCAGCACATGACAATAAATTATGGGAGATGATGAGCTGATAAGAGCAGGATGTCACAACAAGAGGACTGCAATGTTTTTTTGTTTTTTTTCACATACTGTATCCAAGTTGAGAGATGACAAAGCTTTGATCCTCCACATCGCGGATGCTGACGAGGTCTCCCCCTCCGTTTCGACACTCTCTCTGAGCATCAGACCATGTTTTCTGAGTCCTATCGAGGCGGAAGCAGTGGCCATTGTAGGGAATCCAAGGTGCTGAACAAAATCCTCCGACAGCTGATCATGAAAATATCAAAGAAATGTAAGGATTGAGTGATAAACCATGCAGCTACAGGATTCTCAAGGAGGGGATGTGGATAGTAGAACAGAATATATATTTTTCTTTACCTTGCGTAGGCAATTGCTCGGCCGCTTTACTGTAACAGATGTATCCAAGTTTCTTGCTACAAGGTGAACTTTGCCAGGAGTAATGTACAACAGGCTCAAAAACCGCACAGTTGTGTCCCGGATCAGGAAGTGGATGCCCTAAAACAAGAAGATGGTTAGGCATGTTTGTTTACAGATTTGTCTCATTCTTATAGTCTTGCAGTAGCTTTGGAGGTTCTGGTAGAAACATCTTGTTACCTGTGTACGGAGCCTGTATCCAGTCATTGTTCTAAGCTAAGATAACCGATAATTGCTAATGTAGTTCATGTAAACTCGACAATATATCAGAATAGAATGAGGAAGTGATGGAAAAAATCTACCTGAGTCCCATTTCAGATAGCGGTAATGCCTTCTATCTAACCATTTCCAGCCATGTTCTGGATCCAGAATCAGCCCAGTCCAAAGCTTAATGCCTGCTGTTCCTAGTAGTACTGTTGGGAGCATGGGAAAGAAACATTTACAGTCAAACAACAAACAATTTAAAGTGTCTTTCCTTGTGACACTACTTGTCAGTAAGGCAAATGTTTGGTACATAATTAGTGCATGTTGTCAAATAGATGCTCCCTTGATGTCGAGTCAGAGTGTCAACTTACCTGTGACACAAGCCTGCTCATGAGGATCAGTGATACTGAGCAGGGAGGCACCCTGCTGTTTGCAGCTGGTTTCAGCCTGTCGCCAAGTCAGAGCTGACTGTTTGTTGAGCTGGTAGTACACTCCTGTTGTTGGGTGTTGTTACATGCTCCCTGTCTGCTGGCCAGGATGTGTCACCATGGCTGGTGATTGGCTTGCCTGCCAGGTGATAGCAGTCTGGCTGATCAGGAAGAGTCAATAAGAGGGGGTAGGGCACTAGGCTCTGGTCTCTCTCTTTCCCCCTGCTCACTACATGCCAGTGGACCAGCAGTGCTGTCAGTCAGCCGGGAGGCTGGCTGAGGTAGTACGCCTTTGATTTATGTTATTCTGATGGGTACGGTAGTTCAGTTTTCGTGGCTTTATTTCAATTAGGATTAGTTGCTTTGTTGATTTAGGGTAGAGGGTTAACCCCAGTTCCGACGGCCCTGGTGGCCCATCAGTTTGTTTACTTTGTTTGATGATTGAGTTAATAAAATTCACCTTCCTTTGAATCATAATTTGTTGTTCTGTCTTATGTTAGACCTAACTTAAAGGGGGTCGTAACAGGTGTACATGCCAGCCATCTTTTGCTATGAATGTATGCACAAAATATGTCAATTTTACTATGAATCTTGAATGTAATCCAAAATTGCATATTTTAGTCGTCATTAAATGATGGAGATTAGATTAACCATACGGGGTGCTAGACCTGCATTAAAGGATATCTCCTGTCAGTGTTACTTTCTCACTGGATTTAACTTTCAAGACCTGTTTAGCAGCTTTCCCGAAGTAGGTAACACTCTATATTCACTTATCCTTATGATGAGTATTACACATAGGAAATAAAGACCTGATAAGAGTCTTATTGAACAGTCTTATTAAACATTTGTGTCAATGACACAAATGTTTTTACTTCTCGTCATATCAGCCCGGCAATCACAGTGACGCTCAGTGATAAAGTGCCCGGGGTCCTGGCTCCTTTTGCGACTGCGACGAAACCTGTGGAAAGCCTCACGATGAAGTGAACTCAGTACTCAGTACGATTCTGTGGCACCGGTCTCTACTTAGACAAGACGACCAAAGAAATCTACTCCCTGGTTTACTGACGAAACCCGAGATCTCAAGCAGGCCTGCAGGAAAATGGAATGAGCATGGCGTAAATCTAAATTGGACGCTTTTTTTATCTTGCTTGGCATGATAGTGTACTAAACTATAAGCGTGCTCTAAATACTGCTAGAACAGCATATTTCTCCGGCCTAATAAACAATAACAAACACAATCCTAGATTTCTCTTTAACACCCTGGCTAAACTTACTCAAAAAACACAGTCGGTGAGCTGTGCACCCTTTGATGCAAATGATTTCTTAGATTAGTTTTGCAATAAAATTGATAAAATCAGAATCAAAATTAACTCATCATCTTTGGCTTCCTCGTCAAAGTTTGTTAAAAAAATATCCTGCTGCCGATTCTCAGTTAGTCTCAGCTCTAAACACTTTTGAAAATATCTCCCTTGAGATACTGTCCAAAATTGTCTCATCCTCAAAGCCAACTACCTGCGTCCTGGACCTCTTTCCGGCAAAACTGTTTAAAGAACTATGGCCAGCACTGGGACCTACAATGTTAAATATTGTTAACTCATCACTCATGACTGGTGTTGTCCCTTCTAGTTTTAAGTCTGCTGTGGTTAAGCCTCTACTTAAGAAACCACACCTCGACCCAGGATCACTAAATAACTATCAACCGGTATCCAACCTTCCCTTCTTCTCTAAAGTCCTAGAAAGAGTTGTGTCCCAACAACTTTCAGGCTACCTACTCAATAATAATCTCCTGGAACCTTTTCAGTCAGCTTTCAGAGCCTGTCACTCCACCAAAACCGCCCTTACTGAAGTGGTAAATGACATTTTACTTACCTTGGACTCTAACTCGACCTCAGTGCTCATGTTACTGGATCTCAGCGCTGCATTTGATACTATAGATCATGGCATACTGTCAGACCGACTTCCGAAAGAACACAATGTGTTTCTTACAATGGTACTTCATCAATTTGTACTGCTGTGAAGTATGGAGTTCCCCAGGGCTCTGTTCTGGGCCCTTTGCTCTTATTTTTATATATATTTCACCTCTCGGCCAAATTATTTGGAGCTATGGAATACATTTCCACTGCTATGTGGATGACACTCAGCTGTATGTGCCCTTAAAAGCTGATGACAAATCTCAAATCACGAAACTAGAGACCTGCCTATATGCAGTGAAGAAGTGGATGTCAGAAAACTTTCTGCTCCTAAATTCGGAAAAAACTGAGATGCTGGTCATCGCCCCTGCCAGACAGAGACACCATGTTGATCAGGTGACTGTAACTCTAGACAACTGCATTATTTTAAAGCTCAACCGTCAAGACCCTAGGTGTTACTTTTGATTCTACACTCTCTTTTGATCAGCACATCAAAGCAATTACCAAAATCGCCTTCTACCACCTGCGAAACAGAGCTAAAATTAGGTCCTTCCCATCCACTGCGGACGCAGAGATCCTGATTCATGCCTTTGTTTCGTCTAGGCTGGATTACTGCAATGCCTTATTTTCAGGTCTTCCACGTGACAGCACGAAAAGTCTTCAGATGGTTCACAATGCTGCAGCCAGAGTCTTAACACGTACAAGAAAATGTGATCATATTACACCAATCTTAGCATCTCTGCACTGGCTCCCAGTGCATCTAAGATCAGACTTTAAGGTGCTACTGATGACATACAAAACTGTGCACGGCCTTGCCCCATCGTACATGTCAGATCTCATTACACCATATATTCCAATTCGGGCATTACGCTCTCAAATTTCAGGGCTCCTGATGGTTCCCAGGATTAAGAAGAAGTCAGCTGGCTGCAGGGCTTTTTCCTATGAAGGCTTCTTTCCTCTGGAATAACCTCCCAGCTGACATCAGACAATCTGGCTCTGTTGACGCCTTTAAATCTAAACTCAAAACTAATTTATTTGATTTAGCCTTTAATTAGCCCTTGATATCAATTGTAAGCTTCTTCAGTGGGTCGGTATCAGTCTCAATGAGTTCCTATAGTACTAGATTTACACTGTGCTGCCGACGAGAAACAATCTGTTTATTGTGATCAATATTGCATTTCTCTAACCTTTGTTTTTGTTTTCTGTTCCCACAAGCTGCAAGCTGTGTCACTCTCTACACTCTCTATAGCTTCCTCCTCCCTCTCCTCCTTCTCTTTTTCCTCCTCCCCTCTTTCATTCAGGCTCCCTTCTGATGGACCACGGCCCCTTGGGACCATCTACCGTTTCCGGGCTCCTGCTGCCTTAAAATACTGACTGATCTGGATCGTCACACCCTGGGCTCTGCTGGATCATTGCTCTCCTCTGCTTCACTATCTCCTCATATCTATATCTCTGTAAATCTTGATCCCTCTCTCTGTCTATTTCTAATTATCTTGTGTGGCCTGCCCTCTTCCAGGTCACCATGGTGGATAGGAGGTCGTGTGGCTCGGGCACCACTTGGTGATGCCTCGTCCTGCTTGGTCATCTCCTGGATCCACTCACTTTACGTAACTTGTATTAGACTTTCTGTTAATGTAACTTGTAAACTGTGATTTGTTGCTCTTTTCTGTACACGCAACATCTATTGCATGTCTGTCCGTCCTGGAAGAGGGATCCCTCCTCTGTGGCTCTTCCTGAGGTTTCTTCCATTGTTTTTTTTTACCCTGTTAAAAGGTTTTTTTTTTCCATCAACATGTGAAGTTTTTGCTCACTCAAATCGAGGGTCTTAGGACAGAGGATGTTGTTCACTGTACATATTGTAAAGCCCATTGAGGCAATATATAAATAAAATTGATTTGATTTATTGAATTAATATAATGAAAAGCATTAATAAACACGCTTATAAGAAACTTGTTAACAGTTTATAAACAGAGACCTTAATGTAGTGTCCTCGATTCTAGCCTTTTGGTTTTGTACTTGGTCAATTAAATTGATCTTAATAAGAAAAATACTGTCTGTAGCTGCATAACAAAGGCATTGTTTTTGCTTTTAGTATGGAGCCTCCAATGTGCATGGCTGATTATTGATAAATGTGTGATAAAGTAAAGTTTAACATTAAGAAAATTACAATATGGTCATCTCTCACTGAGTTCCAAAAAAACACAAGGCAGTACTCACTAGTAACCGGGCAGTAGCCCCAGCGTTCAGTTTGATATTTTGTTTCAACAGCACACCAAAGCCTCTTTTCTGAGGAGTCGACCGTAGTGCAGTCTGAATACCACTGGTCATGGTACTGGAAGGGAAACATGCACGGCATTCCTGCTGCATTTCCACCAATGACATAAAGTTCTAAGTAATGAGAAGAGCAAAAGAAAGATCAGTTTCAGAACATGATGCTGATTTCAACTTCAACTTCAGGGTGTGAAAGTTTCATATTTTCCATAATTCAAAAGAAGATTTAACAAAGAGCATATATTAAGTAAATATAAATCCATGAGTCACTGTTAACCAGTTTGACCTCTTGTTAGAATATAATTTTTAACCTAACCCCACACCTTTTAATGAAAATGGTTGTGATTTAGAGTGGACAGTGCATGACTTTCAAAGCAACACTGTTTATTACAGTACTGTACCTCTATGTGTTCTGGTGCAAGCACCACTGGACGTCCCTGTGATCGTGAGGTTGTTTTTGGCTCCTACTGTTTTGGAGAGAACTGCTGTGTTATCTGCAGTCAGCTCAAAGTAAAGCTCTTGGTCTTTGAGGGCGAGCACTGTTTCATTCCTGCATTCCCACTTTTGGAGTTCGCTGTTCTCATCACAATCATAGAGGCTTATTTCACTTCCCACACTTTTCCCCTGGGCTCCCAGGCACTTATTCCTCTGTGGAACCAGAATTCGGTCACCAGTCGTCCAGCGTATGTCATTGCAGTTGTTATTTGTTTTAACCAAACAGTAACCAGTCTCCATGTTAGTTAGTTGAAATGACGAATCTGTAGAGAAAGAATAGCACACCTTTGACCTTTATTTGTCTTAGAAGGGTTTTTAATAATTTACACAGCAACTTTAACATTTTTTAACAACATAAAATGTATTTAATAAGCAAACATCTATCCAGTGTCTGCAAAATATAAATACAATAAATAAAACAACATTCACCACCATACTGACCTGTAACAATATCCTGGAATATTTTTGGCACATATTTCAACTAACACAGAGAAAAGGATAGAATAGAATGCACATGTATACAATCAAAATATCATTTAAGTGTTACACTGTAGAATATTGCTCAGCACACACAGGTCAGTAGTGCCTTTGACTTTAGACCAGCCTTATGTTGGTCCACTGTCGCCTTCTGCTGCTTCAAGATAGCAATCTGCTGCCATTAGGGCGCATGATCACACCTCACTCACGTGACCAGCACGTCCATGTAAACACATTTGCTATTTAACAAAGTGGGCTCTGGCTGTGAAAAATAACAACTGCCTCTGGTCTGAAACTAGCAATAATACCTGCACCAAGCACAAGATACAGCCCGATGTGTCTTGAATTATGCAACTAGAGATAATAGCACACTACAATAACTATGCTGACATAATCACACATATTGATTGTAATTATTTTATGTTTGAACTGTTTTTTAAAATTGTGTTTGTCATCAAAGATCAATAGTACCAGTTTAAAGACGATACTGATCAGGTCGGTTGGACCAAATTAGGACAAAATGTTACATGCCTTTTGGAAAACTGACTGTTACGAGAGGAAGGGGTTGAATCGAATCTGGAAGTGAACTGTGGTAACACTGGATTTCAGTAAGAGGTCAAAATGTCATGACTGTAGATTCATGTTCATTGTGTTCTTGTGTCTGATTTTGTCTTGTGGGTTCTTGTATTTGATGTCCATGTCTTTGTATCATGTCTTGTGTCTTATGTTTTGTTTTTCCATGCCCTCATGTGTCCTTTAAGTTCTCCTGTGTATTTTCTCATGTTCTTCCCTCTGGCTCCCTCTGTCTGTTGTATTGTTCCCTTCATGTTTTCTCATGTGCTCCTCCCCTTCGTTACCACACCTGGCCTCCTCCCTCCTCTCTCCTCACCTGTTCCTCGTCCGTTCATCAGTGTCTGTGTATTTAGTCTGTGTCCGGTCATTGTATTTGTCAGCCTCTGTCTATGTCCATGCTCCTGTCCATGCTCCTGTCCATGTTCTTCGTGTCCATGTTCTTCGTGTCCCCACTTTGATTTTTTTATTTGTCCTTTGTCCTGCCTTTTAGTTGCTACTATGCCTTGCTGGTTTTTTGCGACTTTGCCTTTTGTCCCCTTTGTTCTTTTTGTACCTGACCCCCTGTTTTTTTTTGTATTCAGCTTTAAATAAAGCTCCCTTTTTGTTTCCCCATATCCTTGCCTCCCGTTCCATGAGTAACTGCATTTGGGTCCACCCTCCTCTTTCCATAGTCTTCCCTTTCACCCTGCCTGACACAAAAAGTGAAACGCTTGTACAAATTGCTTTATAACATAGCAATTGTGCAACATCAAATTCACTTTGTTGGGATTAGTCAATCATCTCAATCTGAATTACAAATACATTCTATTTCCCACTTTTTGGGCATATTTCATTCCAGCAGAGAAAATGTATTTGTCATGATTTTCATTTCTTTATAGTGGTGTTTCATCAGTTTTAAAACCTCTTGTCAATAAATCTGATTAAACAATACAAACCTTTTTCAAAGCCTGATATAGTTTATAACTCTTTGCTAAAGACCTGCTGTTGTCCAAGACTGCTAAAATCTCATCAGTGAGCATCAGCGCTGTGTGACTATTCCTTGTTTACAATAAACATGGCTTCTGTTGTTTATTTTGAGCCAAGCTCATCCACCATCTTGCTGTGTATGAGTGTGTGCCAATCCAAAGACGTGCTATTTACTCCTGTTTGAGTACAAAGCTAAAAAAAGACAGTGCCCAGCTGTTTTTGGAAATTACTTTTTAATAAAAGAAATATCTTGTGACATGATGTTTTTTACAAGTATGTTACATACAAAACTTGGCTTTACACAGCAGATGATCTGTCGCAAATATTAGAAATACACAGCACTGTCCTACATTCCTCATACATTTACAAAACAAATTGGGGGGGGCGTCAGATAGTTATAATGGGCTCAGGGTTCTCTTCCTCTGCGTTCTCTACCAGTTGAGTTTTGTCAACCGTATCTGCTTGGGACTGCCCATTGCTGAAGAAGAGTGGGTTGTCAAAGGTAGTTAACTTTCCAGGGATGGGTAAGCGATGACCGTTCTTCTTGAAGAGGAAGAAGACAACTGCCCCGATAATGGCAAGCCCAATAATGACTGCCACCACTACCCCAGTCACGTGTCCAGGGTGTTGTGGATTAAAAACTGCACACATTGAAAAAGAAGGTGATGATCAGCCAAACGAATTCAATAACAATTTTGAGCAAAACAAAGAAAATAAAGTGGTGTGACGTACCAACTGTAGATTGTGACGGCGTTGGTGGCATTACTAGAGAGAAAAAATTGAAATGTGACAATTGTACACCAAAAGCAGTCAACACAGCATTATTCTGATGAAAGCCCGACCTGATCAAGAGGAACACGATGAGTGGTGTGCATAACGGCTGCTTCTAGCGTGTCATTGTGGAAGACATCTATTGCAAAATTTGGGAAACCTCATGACTTCCAGACACTTACAGTATGTCAATTTCTTCCTTCTAATGTTTAGTTTGACAACTTCTACAACATTTTGTGACACTAGCTGATGGGAGTGCCAATCACTTTTAAGTGCACAACATAAACCATGGTGGTGTGAAAGAAGAACGGGCAGCACTTTATAGTAACCATCTCTAATAAATTCTATTTTTTTTTTTTTTTTTTTAAAGATTTTTTTGGCATAGACACCTTTATTAAGCAGTAGACAGATAGGAAAATATGGGAGAGAGTGGGGGGATGTGACATGCAGCAAAGGACCTCCGGCCGGAATTGAACCAGGGTCGGCTGCGTTTATGGCATGCACTCCAACCACTTGACCGCCTGCGCGCCCAATAAATTCTAATTTTATCTTTGAATAATTTTTTGATTGTTAACAAACAATGACATTTAAAAAAACAATTTAACAATTGTTTATTGTAAAGTTGCAAATTATGATTATAATACTTGGTAAATGATTAGTAAGTACTGTGTTAGTTTGTCTGTACACATTATTTGGATGGTCATTATAAAGTTGAAACTGATGTTTATGAACCTTTACAATTGGTAAATAAATGGTTTATAGTGCATTTCATTGTTTAAAAGTCCAAAAACTACTTAAGTTTCATAAAATATAAATCCATTATTTATTAACGGGGTTATGATAAAGTGTTACCAAAAAATGATGTAATATTTCATTTCAGTGAACCTGTAGCTAGATGACTATCGCCCATATGTCAAGAGTATTAAGACATATTAATGACACTTATTGGTGTCACACCCATATCACCTACACACTCACCTCCCCACCTGCTTTGAAAAGTCTCAATGATTTGTTCCAACTTTAAATTGTAAAATTGTCATTGCATATGTTGTCACTGCTGTCAGTTGGGAAAGTAATGTCTGTCCCTTTTATCTGCTTCACACAAGTCTTGGAAAAACAGAAATACACTAATCAACAGGCCCCAACATGTAGTTTGCCATGTAACTCTTATTAAATAATTTCCCAGACTGGGATCATTAAAGTAATTCTATCAATCTAACTCAGCCAAGTCTTAGCTAAAATGTATGACTTAATGATCGTCGACTCTATCACAGCCATTCATCTCGACAGACAAATGATTGTGTGGTCTGATCTGGACATTACAATGTACAACATTATGATTCAAACACCACATAAGAAGAGTTAGTTTACCTTTGGGTGTTTTGCAGATGTACGGTCTATTATAGCGCTGATAGCTTGCCTTCCATTTTCCATCTGAAGTAGCAATCCCTCCATAGCTGTGATCAGTAGGTTGACCTTCACCCCAGTTAGTATAGTCCATGACTGTTCCGTCCAACCACAACCACTCCCCTGGAGAGAAATAATATTTTTTTATTATCAAAATTATTGTTCTTGTTCAGTTTTGTTTCATTATTATTCCTATTTTTTACTCTGCAGAAAACAAGATAGCAACTGAATGATTCTCCTTATGTGCTTGTGCAGTAAAAAAAAGAAAAATTAGACAATATATCATTTTAAAATGATATTGTTTTCTTTTCTAAATAACCCTTTTTTTCTTCATTAGTTGTTCATCAAGCATGGTCTTTCTTTTTGGACAGTATTAGTTTAGTTTATTAGTTTATTATATCGAAGACAATCCCAATTAATTAACTGCATCAACAACAGTAAAAAGGGCAGCTTTAGCCAACATGGCTAATATCCTGCTGTAGTCCCCGGCCAGATGACAATAGGCACCCTAAAAAACAAAACAAAAAACCAAAAAAAACAAAAACAATATTCTTTCCGTCTATAACTGAATATTTTTCTTTTTAGTGTTTGAATGTTAGAACAAACAGTGTAGCATACCTTTGTGATTTTTATAGAGGCCAGTCCAGAAAAAGGTTTGGCTGTCTTGAAATATTTTCATGTTGTTTTCAATAAATTCTTGCTCAGACGGATCTTCAATGCTGGTGAGCCATCCACCTTCATGAAACAAAAAACGCTCATTTAATGCTGAATGCATTTCAGTGCCAAGGAACACAGTATCTTAGACAATCCACGGGCAGTACTCACCATGGGTTACACAGTTGTGAGCTGCATCTGACCACCTTTTTGATTCTGTGAAAAATATGTAACAATAACCCTTAAATGGTTGCCAGAAGTAATTACGACCTGTGTGCAATAAATCTGGATCTTCGGGGCAAACTCCTGGATGTTCACTTGACTCTGTTGGCGGCACATCTGTAAGTGAGAAAGACAGTGACACAGTGATCAATTAATTCGATCTTTTCATACTTTTTTTTATCCAATGCATTGAAATAAGCCCTCATTATCAATATTAATATTACATATTTTATTAAATATAACTGCCAAATTGAAAAGAAAACATGTAAAGGCCTGACATCTCTATAATCTAATGTTCTGAACAGTGACTAAAGGGTCACTTGAAACCAGCTAATATTGAAATAATATTCCAAACAGATGAGCACAGAGGTATTCATTTACAGGATAATAACTTCAAGTCATGTTAAACAGTCACATTAATATTAATATAATATGATATTCATTAGTTTGTTAAGGGCCGTACCTGTAGACTTCATACAAACACTGTTCATGGTCTGGTTACAGTGAGCGGTCTTCCATTTTCCGTCTACGTCCACGTAGACACAAAATCTCTCCCTGCTCGGTTCATTATAAGCCCAGCGAGTAAAGCTCATGAACCAGCCATCAATAAATCTGAACAAGCCTTTGGTCTGAAAGCAAAAGGCATTCAGATTTATTATTCAACTTATTTTTCAAGAAAAACTGCATTCTTTGTGATTTTTACTGCAATTATTAGTGATAATGTTTAGCCTCGTTAGCAGTGTGGCTGTATGAAGTTAAATTCCAGTCAGTCTGTCATTCCAATGCTTTGACCCAAACAAAAATATTGAAGCAACACCAGAACTGGACAGGTTGCCATGGAATTCTGTTGGTCTGGTTAATTTGCTATTCGCAGCTAGAGAGATGTTCTGCCATGTACCTTGTTTCTGTTCAGTCCAATCCACAGAGGAGCTTTGAGATTCAAAGCCAGCAGCTCAACGTAGGCCTGGGTCCACTCATTTCGTATGCTAGCAAGTTTAGCATCATCATCCTCACAATGCGTCTTGGCTGCATCCCAAGTCATCGGTTGAGTAACAACCTTGATGGTATCATTAAATATTCTGACATAGTCAGAAGAAATTGTTGGTTCAGCGGAGTCCGGCAAAGAAGGGTCTGTTTCAGGTGAGAAATATGACAAGTTTAGTCAACTTACTTTCCCCTTAAACCTGCCAGAAATGTAAGTTTTTTAAGTTTTTTAAGTTTTAGGATACCTGGTGCAGTGAAAAACGTTGTCACGGAACATTGATATGTCATCATCTTTTAAGTTAAATAACGACCTTATTCAAAAAGAGTCTGACTTATACTTTTAGCAGTTTCAGAGCAACGTTGACTTTCATTTGAAGTTTTATATCTGACTACCTAGTAAACATAATACCAATTTTCACTCTCTTTTAGCTCTGCTTTGGTTTCTACTGTGGTCTCCGCCAATCCCAGATGGAAATATCTGCTCTTTAGCTGCTACATGCTCCACTATGTTAGCCAGCTAGTCGCTACCTGTGTCTGTCTCCTGTTTGGTGCTGAGCAGTCAGTGTACAGCAGGTTTTGGGAGGTTTTTAATGGAAAACAGACAGTGAGCTGAAATTCTCTGTAAAGGTCTCTGTAAAACTGATGGCATCTGAGCTTGGAGATAATCATCATTATAAATAATCCAATCGTCATATTGTTTCCACTTGTTTTGTAAAAATGCTTATATATTTAGTCATTATCTACCAATGTCTGTCTCTCTACCCTGAAATCTTGAATGTCTGTCTTTCTGCTGCTGGAAATTTTCTGGAGCTTCACCTCAAAACAGCACTGCAGCATCTGATGTAGGTTGGGACTTGTTTTCAAATGTAAAAAAACATAAGAAAGCATAACATGGGTCCATACAGCTTGTCGGGAGTAACCCAAGTCTTTCAAGGCCCAAAGATCTTTAATTGAAAACACGTTATTTTCCCCCTTTTTCTAAGCACAAATCTTCACTGTAGCTGCTAAGCTAAAAGCGCACCCGGACAAGGGCTGCCGCACAAGGGAGTGCAAATAATTTTGGGATCTTGCGTGGTTTTTTCTACACTTTAAAACAAGACCCCAGCTTCATTAGATGTTTAGGAGAATGCTACAATGCTGTTTTAATGTGGTGCTCCAGAAATGTTTTGCGGATTATGAAACTTCAACTGACTTTCGATCAGCATGATGGTAAGTATATAATGACTGAATTTTCATTTTTGGTTAAACTACCCCTTGCAAAAGAATACCACAAGTCAGTATGTCCCCCCTCCTACAACAGTAGTGCTACTATTTATTACTGTGAAATCATCTTTACATCACAGGGAAGCTATCAAAGGGGAAAAATGAAAAAATGAGCTCACCAACATTTTGATGACAGATGTATCCATTGGTATCGTTGCAGGATTTCGGTATCCATTTCCCAATACCAAGTAAGGGATTGGTATTGATCACAACACAGTTTTGCTAGAAAAGCACGGAGAGAGTGAGGAAAAGAGAAAATTGAGTCAGGGTACAATGTAGTTACACAGACATGGTAATACATGTTCAGCAATACAGCATATTGATATTAACATGTTTTTGAAGGCCTACTATCCCTTTACTTCCTCGGTTTATAGGAAGGGCATTTTGTTCATATATACAGACCAAGGTCAATCTTGCATTGAAAATCTGCAAATATTAAATTGATTAGAGAATTATCTGATGAAAAAAAATAGTCCTGATGTGTAGTGAGGGTCTGCTGCAAAACCCTTTCTGTCTTTTTACTTCACTACAATTAGGAGCGCACAATGGGAGGGTGGTTTTAAACTGCATGGCCTTACCTCTGGTGGATTACGCATCGACTGGTAAAATTCTCGGATAGCCTGCCTTTCCTGCAATGTAAGCCCAGGTTATCCATATTTTTATATAAATACATACAAGAAAAATCATGGTAATTAATTATATAAATGCATTTAACTTGTCACAATAGTGAATATAGATTGTGTCGGAAGTAAAGTCAAATATGAGCATCTCACCAAAGCACTGTGAAAATGTCCATCTCTATATCGTCCCTAAAGTGGAGAGACAGACAATGGATAAACAAGTTGTTACATTGTTATAAACTAGGAGTTTCACAGAATTATTGGCTAATCTGTTATCAAAACAACTAGCACTGTTACAGAATAATCGTTCATATGAGATTTTAGCACAGTGCAATGATAAGTGACATCATTCGTCATCATAGCCGACATTTAGAGCTTTAGGCAGAACAGAGTGTTGTTGTTAAACATGCATTTTATTTGTTTAAATAAATATTTTCTATGTTATTCCATGTTAAATAAACTGAATTTAAAGGATGGGTACACCCTCAGGCTGATGGAAAATTGGGGAAATCCATTTAACATTTCTGACGTCACAGCCAAACCATGCTGCAGTATTCTCCTCTCCACAACTTCAGTAGAGGTCGGCAAAAAAGAAACAAACAAACATAAAATTGCTCCATACATCTTGTCCGGGGAAATCCAAGTCTCTGGAGGCCCTGACATCCAAATTGTTGTTACTGAAACCCTTTTTGTATAGTCGAAATCTTCACTGTAATTGCTAAGCTTAAAGCATTAGGGTCCACGCAGAAGCTTGACTGTGCATCGGGGGTGTAAATAATGTCGTCTCAAATCAATTTGGGATATTTGCACTTCAAGAGCCACTTTGTTTTTGTTTTTTGTTTGTTTTTCTTATTTACATTTTAAAACAAGTCTACATTTACCTTAGTTGTTTGGGAGAAAGCTGCAACACTTTTTTGCATTGAAATTAGATAATGACATAAGTTTCATTTTTGGGTGAACAGTTCAGTTGGTGTTTAGCTTTTGCTATCACAGCAAGAAAACAATTGTATCCAACTCAGAGAGGCTTGCTGGTGGTTAAGTTCAAACAGAACATGAGTCACAGTCTTTCGGGCCCAATTGTGAATATAAAAATGTGACATATTACCCGTATCCTGTCATGTAGATACATGACATAACTCGTGTCGGGTCTCTAAAATGGAGAAACAGACAATAGAGAAATTAAGTGCCACATTTTAAAACACACAAATAAAGTACCAGCAGTGTAGCCCAGTTGCCAGGATAAAATGTTGGCAGTTAGGCTTTTTGGAAACAACACAAGTTCACATCACATGTTTATGACCTGACTATCATGACAAGAGGTGGAGACAGTGGCGGAGTTATAGGCGGGAAGTCTGCCAAGCCAGTGAAGGCAGTTTGAGACTGTACAAAGTGTTTTCTGTGCCTAAACCTAACCAGACCACAAGTAAAGAGTTGCCACAACATGAAAGTTGGAAAATTTAGGCTAAATTTATAGCTGTCACATAAAGAAATGTCAAGTTTCCACATCTCCGTGGTTTGCAGAAATGTGCATTGCTAAGGTTTATTCCGGCAAATGGGTTGAGCAATGCTACACACAACCTGCATCACATTATAAAACACAATTCAGATTGAGTCTACTTACTTTAAAACTTAAATTGATATACTTCTTGGGTTTCCCATCAGTCCAGAAAAATTGACTACCCTCTGATCTGCTAAAACCAATCCAAAGGTCAGAAGCAGCTCCTTCAGCCATCTGAGTAATCAAAAACGCTGAAAACAGATGACAATGATTTCAGAATCAGATATTTGCATTGACGTTTTTAAAATGTTTAAATAAATATATTATATTTGTAATATATATACAAATATATATGTGGATATTTAATCTTGAATTAAAGTAAAACATACCTCCCACATCTCTTGAGGGAATGGAGACCAATTTTGCTTGCATTGCTCGACATTGTTTCCTCCCCTCTTCCCATGTTAACTTCTGGTTGGTAATGATGCTGTAACACTAGAAGTGAGGAATGATGAAGTTGATTTTACAATTTCGGAAAATATACTAAATACTGCCACTCAAACAATGTCCCATGTAATAAATCACAATCAATCAATTTCACATGACAGAACAGGTTAATGTGATATCTCCAAAGAACATTAGATAAAAAAAATATAGCCTATAAACATTCAGATCCATTCAACACGACATGTTCAAAGCTTAAAAGTGACCTCTGACCTTAGAGTTGAATTTTATCCAGGGGGGCCTGCAGCCACCTTTAGGGGGCACTGTGGGTGCCACGGTGGCGTTGACAGGTGGTGATGCATCCCGTTTACAAAGGGACCTGAACTCATTCCCACAATTATAATTATGCCAGAACCCTGTGAACAAATGTAAGACAAGAAACATAACACTTTCTTAACATGGCAAATGCAATGGCGTTTTCTTTCAGTTATGACATTAAGCCAGCCTTTTGTCATTGCATGTTGGTAGTAAATGCAAATTAACAATCATGTTACCACATATCTGAAGAGCCAGAACAAAGCTCAAAGTGGTTGGTCCTGGCTATTGCCGTCTTGGCAGCACCTGACTCCATCTAACTCCTGGCTCATCAAAAATGGGCAAGAGGTGGAGCGTGGGTGGAGCTGATCAAGTCTAGTTAGTTAAACAAGCCCTGCGAACTGACAGCTTTCAGACTGACTAAGACGAAGAAGCTATGTTTCCACATACAGATTAGCACATTTTGACTTAAAGGAGTCATCACCTGGTTTTTTACATATCCAGTCCCTCTTGGATCGCTTTGGATCAATTCTTAAAACATAGATAGACCGCGACTTTCTCACGCGAGATTATGCGCGAGGTTTTGACCGGTCCAGATGTGCATTGTATTAATATGTAATGAGGCGCGCGTTGATTGGCCGCAGGAAGAACAGAGCCGGAATGGGGGGCGAGCCTGCATGCACACAGACTCCAAAACATAAACAGCCCCCTGTCATGGCGCACACACTAAATGACGAACCTTACGGAATTCAGGCATTTATGTACGAGCCGGAGTCGGAAACCGAACGGGAGAGTGAAGAGGCAGAGACGGTGGAAGAGACACGTTTACAGCAGGATGTCTCTGAATGGTAAATTCTTTTTTTTTCCTTCTTACTTTTCACACTCGTGTTTTACATGTAAGACCTGAGTTTTAATGCTGGCGGTCACGATGTATGGCGTGAAAATGACAGAGAAATAGGCAGATTCGGCGTGCTCACTCAAAGTCTGGCTGAGGACGGCTGTGAGCCGATGCTTATGCAAGTAGCCTCCTGTGGTAACGTCACCACAGGAACAGAGTCAAAATCTCGTGCTTTAGGAATGCGCACTATTGTGCGCTATCCCTGTTCGGAAAAAGAGCCAAAGCGAAAAAAATGAGCCACTTTCAAACTCCAGCTTTTCAGGCAAGTTTCAACAGAGGTCCAACACCAATATGCATGATTTAACGAGAGAAATTGTGATTTCCGGGTGATGACTCCTTTAAACATTTTAGGCGAGACATAGGTAGTGTATGGGTGACACCACGGTGGCTCTATCCACAATTTTATACAGTCAGTGGTTTTCTCTGGTCAGGTAGCACCAATTTAAATTGTAGAATAGAATAGAATTATTTCATTGATCCCAGACTGGGAAATTATTTTGTTAGAGCAGCAGTGGGTCCGGAAAGAAATAAAGAAAAAGAAAAAACACTCTGTACATAACATAAATAGAAAGCAAGATATATACAATGTATATACACAGTGTAACTATACTATAAACAATAATAATCTCTACAACTATACAAGAAATATACAGTTCCTATGAATGCGCAATAACAGAACCAAAATGTACATATACATGTGCAATAATAAAATTGTGAAGCAGCCACATGAAATGTAACATTTGCCACCGTGGTTAGCAAGAAAGAGCAGCCACGCAAGTGATGAGCTGTAGGCAACACTTTGAACACCACTAACTCCCCAGCAATGTAACCAGTTTTACTGTGTAACCCAGTGGTTCTCAATTATTTTTTGTCATGCCTCCCCTAGAGGACAGAAATGTTTTCACACCCCCCCGAATTGAAATACTATTAAGAACCTGATAATATTCATTTATTTATCTGTATAAACCACTGTACGAGTTGCAGCATTCTGCATACAATCACCTGATTATCAAAATGGTTTCATGCTGTCCGGTGCCAGAGTTTTTTTGCATAAAACACAAACAGGTCTTTCCCCATTTCCGACCGGGTTCATGGTAAACCCAACGTCTATGTAAGCATCGGGATATTTCCTGCTGCATAGTTCCCGACCGAGGGATTAGCATCAGAGCTTGTGTTTTTCTTTTTTTAGAGGCGTCAACACGGAGTGTTTTATTTTTGAAAAGTAACCGGATGTTATATTGTTATTTCGTCGCTTGACTTCCTGTCTGCTCGGTGCAAAATTCAGCTGAATTGCTGCGTCGTGCTCCGGCATCCGCCAGATCTACAGAAGTCCTGCGTAGCTGTTCTGGAGGGCTCCCGACTGCCGGAGCTGGACGGAACAGACACGCAGCGCAGCGGACCTGCTGGAAGTTAACACATAGACTAAAGTGAAAGTGAAACCTATCAGCTCCGCTGGCGTGACGGAGACGTAATGCAGCGGACAAGTATCCAGTGGAAATAGACCGTCGTGTCCTGCCCTGCCTCTCACGCCCCCCCCCCAACTCACACCTCACCATTTGAGAGCCACTGGTTTAACCTGTTAATTTCAGGTATGTCCATGAACGTGGATCGTATTCCAGCTTACTCACCATGGTAAATCGACATTGAAGCACAGTTCTCATCATAGCTCTGGAATTTAGGTTGATCTGTGTTCCACCTTTGAAACACCACTTGAGAACCATCCATCCACCTTAATGTAGAACACAGAAAGAAGTTGAAATTGTGCCTCAATACAAATAATTTTTGAAAATAATACTAGCACAAATAACTACCACTGAAGCTACAGTATGTTTCTTCTTCTTCCAGGTCCAGATGTCAAAAAGTACACATTTGCTAGATGTTGGGACAAAATAACAAGCCATTATACGCTGTGACCAGTGACTCCACATTCAGTCTGTACTGTGTAGAAAGCGTTTTTGTATCAGATCCACAAAGAAACACACTTCTATCAGTGGGGCAGTCTTATTCTCATGTAAGTCCTGGTGTTTTTGGTTAAGTTTAATTTTAGCTGTGATACCCCAGTCCAATTCATCGAGGCCCAACTGTGGCATCCACATGAACGCAAGGGCCCGAAGATGTTTGGTGCAGACTAATTTGACGTGAAAAGATACATGGGCTGAGTTCCAATGAACTTGATGCAAGAGCAGCCAACCAAAATTTTTATATGTTTCTAAAGAACACAGAAGACTAACAGTTGGATCTCCATCATCATACTTCCCTCCGTCCAACCTTTTTTTCCCCATTTTAAAATTCAGCAATGGATTATGGAATTATTTTTTTTTTAAGTATATTCTTTGGCCTTTTGTAGATAAAACAGCTGAAGATATGACAGGAAACAGGATGAGAGAGAGGGGGAGTGACACGCAGCAAAGGGCCCCAGGCCGGGATTCTAATCTGGGGCTTCTGCAGCGAGGACAAAGCCTCTGTACATGGGAAGACCGCTCTACCAACTGAGCTAAACGGTGCCCCAGAATTTCAATTATTTTGGGGACATACATTTCTTACTTTGAATCATGAGGCTTTGGATGTCTTTTTAATTTTCATTTGTATTGAATTCATACTCACTCAAATGTTCCATCGAGGTCTACAGTAAGGCCAATCCAGAAAGACCCATATTTTTTTGATATCTGCACAAACAGACACACAAAGTTCAATGCCTTGGTATTTATACTTACTTATATTTATACCTACTTATAGTTTTTTGCTCTAATTATTTAATGTAAATATCACTGCTTACCTGTTTCCACAGAAAGACCCTTTCCTCTTCACTGTTGATAGTTACCAAGTCGCCATGCCTCTGTTTACAGAAGTGACGAGCGTCTTCCATTGCCATTGTCATGTCATTGATATAATACTGACTCCCCTTCCATTCTAGCCACCCGTCTGAGGTCATATTGTAATCTGAAAACATGTCGGAAAGATTTATCATCTCAAGCTCCCATATTTCAACACCAAAAAGGGTTATCTGTCACTGCCTTCCATAATGTCCCCTATAACCGTTACAAGAACAAGTCATATGAGTGTTTTCTGATGTGTCTCACTGGCATTTCACCCAAATGGGCGTGGTTTACTGGAAGTAGCAGCGCACACTTCAGTGAGCTCTCTGACCATTTTAGCCTGTGATGAGTGCAAGGTATTTTACTACCATTGCTGTTTTGGTGCATGGAAAACTATAGTGTGCTTTGTAAGACTGTTTGGCTAGTTATATAAGAAACTATTTCAAAAAGTTTACAGCCTGTGTGTGCTTAAAACGTATTATAATTAAAAACTGTATTTTAAACAGAAGTTATTGTTTTCAGGTATCTAAAAGAATATTTTCAGTTTTCAGTCTGGATAGGTTTTGGCAACAAAACTGCTTGGTTAGCTTTAGGAAAAGATCATGGTTTTGGTTAAAATGATAAGTTACAATTACTATGGCTGGGTAGCAAACTTTGATGCTTGATACTTGTGCCAAGATCTAATACTGCTGGTGATAGGATGTCTTGAGGCATGTAGAAAAAACATTAGGTTACGCCTAATGGTTGTTTCAAGAGTCAGTATAGACTTATCTTCTTTGCTAACACCGCATATAAATTCAGTTATATTTTCACAAACGTGAAAAATAACATATGTCTGTGTGGTCACTGATATAATTTATCACTTACCAGGATTGGCAGGGGGTGGAGGTGGCTTTGGAGTCACTCCTGTAAGGACATAAGCAGAAGATAAATATATATTTAGAATACAGTATTAAAGGAGTAGTTTGCACCTTTGCACTGAGCTTACAAGAAAAAAAGTAACCTCGCTCTCTCTACTCTCAGAAGAATTACGTGATTTTCTTTGAATCCCATGCAACAGAATAGATATGCTTTACCTGCACGGATCTGACACAGCCATCCATTGGGCTTCTCACACTGCGCATCGTTCCAAGACCCTCCCCTACCCAGTTTATATAGTCGTAATTCAGCACATGATTCTGCATTATTATGATTGTTTGGTTCATTATCATCCCAGTGTTGGTAGTTTACCTGTAAACAAGAGGAAAAATTATTAAACATGTAGTGACAAATAGATTAGTTTTCATTTATTTGTGTTGAAGAAACTTAAATTGAACTGTTAACCCACAGGTGATCCATCGCTCCATACATAGCCATTGTTTGTGTCAGGGGCGCTAAGTCCAATCCAGGCATCAGAATAGCTGTATAGGGGACAGACCAATGTAACTGATTTAGATAAGCAATCTTTCTTGCACTTTATTCTTTACTCTTAACAATTGTTTTGACAAATAGGAATGTGCTGTATCTTAGAAGAATCACAAGAATCTTCTTTGATGGAGCTAATGTAGATGTAGATGGAGATTTTGTGCAGTCACACTGTACCGTCTGTCCTCTTGAATGTCTACAGCACTGTGGATGCTGAGCAGATCCCCTCCAATGGCCCGGCAGTAATCTCTAGCCTCATACCAGGACTTTCTTTGTGAAGATGACTTTGAATGCAACTTTAAAACAAGGCAAAAAGAACAAAAAAAAAACAAACTTGTCAATGAATGCCTCCAAAAACACAACCACATAGAATAGGCGTATCTAGAATTTGGTTAGATGCATTGTTGCTTGATTTGGAACAGGTATAATGATATAACTTAACAGTTATTTTCAATTATTGATTATTGTATGTATTTTCCGTGAAAAATACCCATCATGTTTCTTAAAGCAAGTGTTTTGATATTTTGACTTTGAAAATCAGCAAAACTGAGGAATCTTTAAGAAGAAAAGTCAAAACCAGCTTTTTAAATGTGCATACTTTCTGGTTTCTTAATTCAACTATTCATACTATAACAGTACAGTGAATATCTATGGGTTGTTAACAAAACTAGACATTTGAATATGTCAGCTCGGGCTTCTGTCGAAATGTAATCGAAAATGTAAATAATATCTAGCCGCAGCCCTATTGTTGATATTGTCCTGATTGTTATTTTGTAAGATTATATATGTTACAACACCAGCTGCATATCTGTTTTGTTAATGTAACCTTGATAACCCCAATCATCCCCAAAATTGCAAATAAAAGAAACAGTCCTTGTATTTCAGCAGCAGTCTCAGACTTATAGCTCAGGGCCCGTATTCACAAAGAATCTTAAGGCTAAAAGTAGCTCCTAACAGGCGAATTTAGGAGCAACTCCTAAAGATAATAGGCGTGTCAGTCGTAACTTTAGGACTCCTCATTTTTGAAAATAAGAGTTATTCACAAAACATTTTAAGCCTAAAAGTAGCACCTAAGTCTGGGAGACCTTAGAAGTAGTAGAGGACTCCTAACTCACTAAGACCTCGTCACAGCCGAATGTTTTGGAGACGCTAAATGACAGGGAGTTATTAAAACGATGTCGGATGGACCGCGAAGGGATTGAAGTTGTGGTTGAGTTGGTGAGGGACGCAATAACGTTCCCAACCGACTGAAACAATCCAATAACACCAGAGTTTAAATGTTTGGCAACACTCCAGTATTTGGCTACGGGGAAAATGCAGCTCTTCACACGGGACTAGTATTACCTGGGGACCGCAAGTGATTTAGAAATTATCCCACCACGTCTGTGTTTCGTGCTGCGCATTCGCACACGATAAGCAAAGTCTGTGTTTTAACTTGGATTTACTGACTTTATCCCCCAGGTCGATCACACCGGAGCCCTTGTTGGAGCAGCATAACAGTTAGATATGGATATTTTTAATATAATAACTGGTGAGCCTGTTGAAAGATGGAAAAATGTTCCTTACCGCATGCTGCCATGCATGTAATCCATCTAATCGTCTTTCGAGATTTCGCTCTTCTGATGAGCCTCCTGAATTTGCACCCAAAATGCTGTCAAAACTTTCATTCATAATTCCCAAAGCAGCCTCCATAATTCTCAACCGGGAAAAAGGCAAAAAAAAGGCGTGGAAAACAAAAAAAACCTTTAGACAAACAAAAAACGACCCCAAATCACAGAGATGCTGATTCGCACGGGACTAATATGATCACATGACCTCTGTGTTTGTCGAAATATGGTAGGTAATTTGCGGTGGAATTTTTACTTTACAAATTACGGACATGGCAGATTCACACGGGATTAAGATCACAGACGACCTTCGCAATTATTACAAATTACTGGAGGTCCCCACGTTATACTAGTCCCGTACAAATAGGGCTTTTGTCAATCGGAAAAAGTTGCATTCCATCAATACACAAATTGTCTTTGACACATGTTACAATATACTGGACATTGTTGCGAAATGGCCTGGATCAACACACGATTCCCGAATTTTAATGGAGAGTGGTTTGACGCAGCTTTTCATAGGCTTTGTCCTGGGCTTGTAGGCAACTTCCTTATTTTCACTTCATGCATTGCGTAGCCTAAATGACTTTTCAATGGGCTGCCCTGTCACTCAACAACCAATCACCGTTGTCACCGCTTCTAAGTGCGTCCTCATAAAATGACATCATCCATAGCAACAGAGAGTTACTTCTAGTTTAGGAGTTCACTGTTTTCATAACTAAAAGTAGGTCTCAGCGGCTTTGTGAATTACTTTTAAGAAACAACTCCTACATAAAAACTTTTAGTCCGATTTAGGAGTACTCCTAACGTTAAAATAAAAGTCTTTGTGAATATGGGCCGAGATCTGTTGAGGATGATGTGTGGTAGCCATCACTAGAGGTGGCTACTATTACTTTGCGAATCGTTAAGGCAAAAACTATAATATTGTAATTCCATTATTCAAGAGTCTATTTTCATTGGTTCACTCATTGTTTGAACACCACTGAGTAAGATTCAAAGAGGGACCCAAACTGGTTACTGTAAATATTTTTTGTTTCTCATTTTTCTGTCTCACCTTATAGCAGAAGTTTCTCGATGCCACTCGTTTCCAGCCGTCTGCACACTGGGGAGGGGGAACAGTCTGTAGTGCAGGGGTTGGAGATGCCCCTTCTGCCAGGTGTTTGCAGATGTATTTCGACGTATTGGTGCAAGGAAGCACATCCCAGAGTCCAGCAAAAATCCCGGTTGTCATAGCAACGCAGCCCTGGTGGTGACCTTACAGTGTTGGAAGGAAGAAATTGTGAAATGTCAGTTGTGAAGCCGGCTTCTGACACACCTAAGAGACAGAGTTTAAAATGTCTCTTTACCTGGCATTTCAGCGTTCCAGTGAGTATATTTCACTGTGTCCTTGTTGGTCCACACAAAATGCTCTATGTTTTTCTGGTTTGAGAGTCCCAGCCAGAAGTGTTTCTCTGGTCTCATTCCCACCAAGCTGACAAGGAATGCATTATCCACCCTGGAATATATTTCAAATGTAAGGTTGTCTTATATCAGTGCATGGTGTACCATGGTAAAAGTGTACATAATAACCTAGCAAATCCCATTACATCTGAACATCTAAGATCTGGTGTGCTCTTTATTAATTTGGAGTCAAAATCATTGTTTTTACCCATTTGAAACATCAGCTAAGTAGGAGTCTGAGCTCTTGCAGGCAGCGTTGGCTTCATCAAACGTCTTTGTCGCCGTCCCCACAAAGTAGCAGTAAGAACCATGCCTTTTCCAGCCCTGGATTGAAGGAAATTAAAAGTGGGAAAATGTTTTCAAGCAGTTTCCTTCTTTCGTCCTCTTTCATTCTTAACTAAGATTGAAACATTTTCAGAGAACAAAAAACAAAATGACTAATACATACTGTATGTGCAGAGATTTAACAGGGTTCCTCAATAATGTTTGAATTAAATATCTGCCTTTCATTTGACTAAATATATTCTTTTTGGAGCAAAAAGCTCCTTACCCAGTGGTTTCATAAGCCTAAATTTAGAATTTTATAACCTTGCCGCCCTAATATATTAAATAATTCAAATATCACAATAGCATTTAAGCATGATGTGTTGCATTATTCAGGTTTAAACACTGTACATATAAGAAGTCTGGTCTCTTCTTATTCAATTTGCCTGTCCCTTAGTTGACATTGTGTCCATTTTAAAGTTACAGTAGAGGATGGGATTTGGGATGCCTCAAAGTGGCATTGGTTGTTTTATTTCTAATCTAATATTGTGCTTTTGCTGCAACTTTTGCAGTAAAAATCAACAAAACCCAGATTTGTTGTCAAGCATTATGACCCAACACATTGCTTGGTTCTTGATGCAATCTGCCATCAGAACGTTTTTTAAATCCATTAACCTGAGCTGTATGGCGACATTTTAGGGTTTATCTTTGAGGAATTAAGCATTAAAACCAGATACAGATGATTATTTCATCAATGGAAAGAAGTAAAGTTCACGCACAGTTTTGCAGCCTATGTTCTGCACGACCTCATCTCGAGAGGGTTCAGAGGCGCCCGCCTTCATACAGATGTAGCCATGTCTCTCTCCACAAGTACGGTCAGCCCAGTTTCCATTCTGCAAGAAAGAAGTATTACAAAATGTTTATCTATGTGGGAACTGGGTGACAGATAGGCATCATACCTCGATGTATGCTGTCAAAGAAAAGTCCATTGTCTTAAATACATACAAATTTGTTATCATAGATACTCATACATTTTATGACACCCAAACATTTTAAACCCTGTCTTGATTGTTTAGCATCTTGTTTCAAAACCACCAATATCAAAAATTATCCTCTGTTCTGTTTGGAAGGCTTTTGAGGAGATTTGGAATAATGGCTGCAGGGATTTTAGGTTTAGTTTAAGGGTAACGATTTGTCCTTATACAACACAGGGCCGCACAACATAATTGACGTTGTAGTCCCTTCATGCTAGACACACATGAAAACTATGTTTTTATTTTGAATAGGATAGAGTGAAATATAAAATGAAATATGATCAAATAAAATGAAATAAAACAAAATGTTTTATAAACATATACACGTACACGTCCAGGATACAGTTTAGGAGCATTAGTGTGATCAGCCATTGATGACACTGAGAGTCACATCAGGACTCTGCCAAGGGCAGTTATGTTCTCCCACATCACTCTTGGGAATTCAGGTCTTTTTTTTTTACTGTGTTTTCAACACTGGGTGCATTAATGTGTTGAAACAGGAAAACCCTTTCACAACGGTTGCCACATAGTTGACACACTGTGGTATGAATTACAATTTTTTTGGTGTATCTGCACAGTTGGCCAGTTTGTGTTCAGGCAGGTTAGTCGTCATCACTAGATAAATAATGACAGTTTTACAGGTAGCTAGCACTAGTACCATAACGATGCAGTGCTCCTCACCTCTCCCTTGATGAGAACACAGTCTTCTTGATCAGTGGAAACAGCAGGTTTACCATATTCCCAGCTGGTGAAGCTGACAGTAGAGTGGTCACTCCAGTCAAACAGTCCCTCTGTCCTCCTGTCATTCAGTCCAATCCAAAGCTGGTCAGTGGATGCTGCAGACATGGGCAGAAAAAACATATTTTACTGTCAGGCTGTCATTTATCTTTAATTACTCATGACTTAATTAGTCATTGTTGTTAGAAGAGGTGGAGACTTCCTGGAGCAGAATCGGCATGCAGTATTGACAGGTTTTAATTCTTTCTGTTGTGAATGAGGCTCTATTAAAGAAGGAACTCTGCCTCCCTTCCTCCATACCTATACAGGGCACACTGTACACCTGGATATGGCTCTCATGTCAGCTTAATCAATAAAAGGCATGCAGCTTTTAAGCAATTTCCTTAACTGATAGTTGGCTGCCCTAACAATCGATTATCGGTTGATTATTAGTAACATATAAAATATGTGTCAGACTCTATTAAACACTGACTTGATATACTGTATGTTCGATGCATAATCAGAGTCAGCTACATGAGGACTTACAAAGGACAGATAATGTAAAATTATAAACTAAATAACACAGAATAATGATCAAATTTCCATTTCCCAGCTCGTATTTGTCACTTTTCAACAAATTTGAAAATGAACAAATGTTTGGCCCACCAAATGCAAACCATACTGAGACTACTAAATGGCTAAAATATGTAGAATATATTTTTTTAGATTACAAATTACTTTTCCTTCGTTGAATTTTGTCATACCTGTATATTTTGTAATGTTTGAATAATTAAAAATTTTAAACAATATACTTTTTGATGCCCACCTCTGGTTGCTGCTTAATTCAGATATAGTTTCAGACAACTTTATTGATCCCAAAGAGGGCAATTCATATTTGCAGCATACCCAATCCACAGTCACACAAGCAACATCCAAATATGTTGCATGTCAAAAACACGGATCAACAAACAAACAGAGGTCGATAAAAGACAGCAAGATTAAGGGCTGCGGCAGCAATAAAATGATAAATGAATGGATATTTGATACATCTGTAAACTAGAGATGCACCGATCAGGATTTTTGGGGCTGATCACCGATCAACTATCACCGAAAGCAGTATCTGCCGATCCCGATATTGCTGATCACCGATCACAGCGTCAAATCCATAAATTCTTCTATATTGTTGTCTTGTGTAAGAAGAATCATTAATTAAATATATGAAAGTTACACAACATTGACATTGTATTATTAAGTATAAAAATTAGGAGATGAGAAAGTCTCATGAATTGACCACCGTTTTATTGCAGGCTGAGGCAATGTGCAATATTTCACACTATAGAGACTCTCTTAGAGACAACTTGGACTCAGCTTACATAGAGTAACTGTAGCTTACTAGTGGAAATGCATGCAGTCAGGGTGGGAATTTTGTCATTTTAGGGGCAAGTCCATTTGGCCTTCACTTTTCTTTTCCGGGAGCACAAAGGCCACTGAGTAAAATTTGTTGATTTACCTTTCAGACTGATACCATAACATCCTAATTAAGACATGGATTATGTATTAAAACAAATTTTAATACCAAAATCAAGTTAAAGTTACATTAGAAAGTAGTTTTTGTTAAAGCGAAACTCTCGCCAAAAAGCAACCGAGGCTTTATTTGGGATTGAATATGAGTCAAACCTTCGTGTGAAAGCATAATTGAGACGAAAGAGGCACTTTTAAGATTTACCGTAGTTTCGGTTTTGGGCACGTTAATTTTGAACGGGAGTGCATGGGGCAAGACATGCTAGCATCAAAATCGCTATTTTTAGAACACTACGAGGGCGCGACACAACATGAAACTTTGCTTGTAGCATCACCAGGGTCTCCACTCATGAACATGAGCATTGAGAACATTGTTTGTGTACACAGAGTTTATGAAAAAGAAGGTTTTTGAACTACTCACGTTAGCTGCTGCGCTCCTGCGCGTTGCCGTCATGCCAGACAAAAAGTGTTGATCCCCGAGTGCGACCTGACAGGCAGGAGAGTAATGGTGAACCGCTCCTCAAGCGTGCCTGTCAGGTCGCACTGGGGGATCGACACTTTTTCCCTGCCAGGACGGCAACGCGCAGGAGGTGCAGCAGCTAACGTGAGTAGTTCAAAAACCTTCTTTTTCATAAACTCTGTGTACACAAACAATGTTCTCAATGCTCTTGTTCATGAGTAGAGACCCTAGTGATGCTACGAGCAAAGTTTCATGTTGTGTCGCGCCCTCTTAGTGTTCTAAAAATAGCGATTTTGATGCTAGCATGTCTTGCCCCATGCACTCCCGTTCAAAATTAACGTGCCCAAAACCGAAACTACGGTAAATCTTAAAAGTGCCTCTTTCGTAGTAATTCTGCTTTCACACGAAGGTTTGACTCATATTCAATCCCAAATAAAGCCTTGGTTGCTTTTTGGCGAGAGTTTCGCTTTAAGTAGGATTAGGGTGAGGTGAGTTTTGTGACACCACACTGAATATTAGTGTTATTTAATATTTCTCCCAATAGAAATTCCCCCGAATTATGGCAAAGCACATTTTTTCCAAACAAAAAATTGTAGAATAACCAGCAGGAGACCACTGATGTGTGGAGTGATTTTGGTGACACTACACTCTGAATAATAGTGAAGTTATTGAATTTTTTGTAGTTTCTCTTTTCAGTGTTGCACTTTGTAGACGGTCCCTGCGCCCTCGTCTCACAGACGGCTAGAGTTCTCAACGGGTCGGGCCGGCCGAAAAATTACGCAAATGAGCCAGGTCGGGTCGGGCCTCGGGCTTCCTTTTTTATAAAACACATTTCATAAAACACATTTCTTGCAGGTTGTAAATTATGTATTGTTTGTTGTGAATCATCGCTGTTCACGTGTCCGGGAAGTTCGAATCTGTGAATATATTTCCAACTTTACCGAACTAAATCCTACCACATAAGTCAGTTACATATCATGTCAAAACTGGCTGAGCTCGCTCGCTGTGCTGTAAGTTTCGTTCTTCTGTTTTGAGACGCTGCTGCTGTTTGAGAGGCTTTCACATGAGATCATCAATGTGATGATGAGTAGTGTTGTGACGTTCACGAACGAACCGATTCTATTGAACGGCTCGTTAACATGAACGATGGGATCTGAGTCGCAGCTGGAAACCTTTTTTTTTTTTTTTTTTTTTTTTTTTAATATCACTGTGTGCTCCTCCTTTGCTCCTCCCCTGAGTGGGACAGAGAAGTTACATGGGGAGGAGCGCAGCCCAGCTGCACGGTGCCTATTAGATATGCAAATATAGCATGACGCCACCTGAGTTGTGCACGCTGCCTTTGCGCAAACCCCCCCCCCCCCCCCCCCCCAAAAAAAAACAGAAACACGTGACTGCCCTGCCTCGGAGAGCAGAGCAGCTGCAGCGGTCTTAATTAGGAGGAGGACAGTTTTGTTCCAAATCTCACCCCATCATACCTCCCAGTGATTATTTCCAAGATAAAATGAGTTACCACCAGGCTGGCTTCTTAAAACTTAATAAATTTAAAAATCAGTCAAATGAGCCAGTTTTTTGAACGGCTCTTTGAAAGGAACAGCTCACCAAGATCCGGCTCCCCTCAAAGAGCCATAAATCCCATCTCTAATGATGAGACTCCACCTGCACGAACCGCAGACTCACTGAAGTTACTGTGAGTGACTACTGTCCACTCAGGTGGCTGTAATTAAAGGCAAGCCCACTACGCTGACCGGGCCAGGGGCACAAAGGCCACTGTGGCCGTACGATGAGTTTTTTTTTCACGCTGCATCAGCAAAGTGGGGGGCATGGCCACCGTGAAATTCCCACCCTGCATGCAGTCAATGCACTGTCTCTATATTGAAACGTCATCTGATCGGCCTGATTTGATCTATTTTGAGAACTCCGATCAAAACCGATAGGGGCATTATCGGCCAATTGCGATCGGTTGCCGAGAACTAATAGAAATCTATTAGTTTTCCTACTAAATGATAGTGGCAGCCGGAAGACACCATTGTGAACTCACAGAACAAAACGTGACTAGGCTGGCTGATAATGTTCCTTCTTTTTCACCTGGTTCTCCCAGAGTTAACACAAATCTCTTTGCCTGACTCCAATGACCTTGGAGCAGACCTGAACATTGCCTTACAGGCTGTTCTTGTCTTGTCCATTAAAACAACAGATAAAAGAGAATGTTAATAGACTTCTGATAAATGAACACTGAAATAGCAGGGGAGCAAAAGCAGTCTTGCCAGTTAAAAAACAGGCTGAAGTTAATATGATGTTCGATAATCACCTACACAAGTTTTGTATTGTTTTAAATTTCGGGGGGAAAATGTTGCCTTCTCATAACACAAACAGGGCCATGATGCTCATTGCATACTAGAAACAAATCTATTAAGTAAATTGTTATTGTTAGATCCAAACACAAGAGGAGCAGGCTACGTAATGTTTTGCCAGTGGAAAGGGATACAGTCTCAAAGTTGTGTTCTTTGTTTATAAGATGTCTTTCAAGGTATTTTTACTGTCGTCACGTACCATATCCAAGTTGTGAGATGACAAAGCTTTGGTCCTCCACATTGCGGAGGCTGACCAGGTCCCCTCCTTCTTTGCGGCACGCCCTCTGAGCATCAGTCCATGTTTTCTCGGTGCGATTGAGGAAAAAGCAGTGGCCGTTGTAGGGAATCCATGGGCTTGAACAAAATTCTGCCTCAGGAGCTACTCGTGAAAAGAACAAAGAAATTTAATTACTGACTCACTGACATCATTCAATTAATCAAAGCCAAAATACTTATACGGTAACCAGTGGTAAGCTTGGATAAAATATGAGTTTAAAGAATATTTTTCTTCACCTCCAGTAGGTGGAGTCACAGGTCTTTCACTGTAGCAGATGTATCCAAGTCTCTTGTTGCATTTTGAGCTTTGCCAGGAGTATTGCACAGCCCCATTAAGAATTCCACAGTTGTTTCCCGGATCAGCAACTGGATGTCCTAAAAACAAGATGATGGTTAAACTCAACATGATGAAACAGACTTGGATGTGTCTCAGAGTCTTCAAATTATCACATGTTTTATTTGTAGCACTTAAGAAATAAATATTATCAAGTGACATTATTATTCAGTACTATTGTAAATGAGATTTTCAATGCAAATAGCAAGTTGAGTGGTTTAGAAAAACAGTAGAAACAACAATAAAAGAAGCATATCAGTATAAAAAGAAAAAGTAGAAATAATAATAATAATGATAATATTGCAATATATCAATGCTATATCTCAATACCTATATATGTGTGTGTGTGTGTGTGTGTGTGTGTGTGTGTGTGTATAGTATACTATATATAGTGTACTGCAACCTTAAAACCAGGAAAAGACAACACTAATAACAATATCCCAACTCTGCGTATAGTATCTCTTCTCAGGATAACAATACAATACAGTCTCAATATGTTGCCCTGACATACAATAATGCACATGTACTGTTTTTTGTGTGTGTGTCATGACATGTGTGCCTAGATCTGAAATACAATACATTTAACTGGTGGTGATGTGATTATGATTGCATGATTTGAAATGTGCGCACTATTGTGATGACTTGAGATTTGAATGCAAACTGCAACTTTTCATTTGACATGCAGTTCCTCTAATGCTAGTTCTAATTTCAAACAGCTGAAGAGTCAGATTCCTCTGCTTCCTTAAATATCTGAAGTGTAACCTGGACCCTTGCAGGGGTTTGTAAGTGTAAAGTAAAATGACAGCAGTTTTACAACTGACTGGCAACATGTGTTAAAGCGATAAACTTATCCTTGTAGCGCCTGAATAACAACACAAAATATCGAAGAGGAAAGATTACTTACCTGAGTCCCAATTCAGATAACGGTAAGGCTTCCCATTAGACCACTGCCAGCCATGTTCTGGATCCAGGACCAGCCCGGTCCAGAGCTTGTCCGCCTGTCCCTGGCCCCTTGCCCCTAGTAGTGCTGTGAATGACACAGAATCCATGCACACATTAGTGATTGTTTTTTATCATATTAACACTTTATTGAAAGGGTCTTGGAAAGTCCTGCTGCATATGTGAAAAAATTTTATAAAGCTGCATGTGATGTGATTCAGTGATGCCACTCAGTGGGTCAGTTGTGGATAATGAAGGAGCCAGGTTTTTAAATGTATGAACAATACTTGGAATATGGGTGTCTGGTTCTATTTAAATATTTGTTTTTAAACCATTTAAAGAGTCCTGTATTAGCCCATTTTACTGAATATAGCAGTGCAATGCCTTACAAAACCTCCTGCCTTCTTTACCCATAATGCAACCAAACGGCCATATACTACTTTTTTTGTATATGCTGTAGTACTCTCCAAGACCTGTAAACACACTTTAATGTTTGCAATTGGTGGTGTTACCCTTTAACGCCATTCAAAATAAATATCAAATACAAATACATGAAGCCTTTTATCAAAACAAGTGTCAACTTACCTGTGACATAAGCCTGCTGGTGAGGATCGGTGATACTAAGCAGGGAGGCACCTTGCTGTTTGCAGCTGGTTTCAGCCTGGGACCAAGTCAGAGCTGACTGTGTGTTGAGCTGGTAGTACGCTCCTGTTGTGATGTGTTTGGTCCAGTGTTCTTTGGCTGTGAAATACACCAAAATATGGAAATGTATTTCAAATTGGTATATTGTTGCATGTAAACTAAAGTTGCACCTCATCATTGTTTACACTGGAAGCTAGAGGCTGACTTTAATGTAAACTAGTGGTGGGTCCTCAATAAAATAATACCCTGATTAGGTGCTTTGACATTCTGAGAGCTGACATTATTCATTTCATTGGAAATCAGTGTGTCCCTCAAAAAAAAAAAAAAAGAAAAGATGTGTGTGCATTGTTTCTATGGCCCTCTCTCACTATTATAACTCATAGGCAGTACTCACAAGTAGTTGGGCAGTAGCCCCAGAGTTCACCCGTATAGGCTGTTTCAACCCCACACCAGAGACGGCCGTTTGAGGAGTCAGTGTCCGTGCAGCTTGAGTACCAGTGGTCTTTGTAGTGGAAGGGAAACATGCAGGTCCTACCATATGCATTTCCTCCAATGGTGTAATGTTCTGAAAGCCCCAAACAAGGACAAAGCAACAAAACAAAGAACAGCTTAATAAAGTTTTCACAAAAACAGAAATGGATACATTACTTAAAAAATAAATAAAAACACTCAGTGCCTATAACAGAAAACAGTGTTTTGTACATTACCTCTGGCGGTCCTTGAGCAAGCACCACTGGGCGTCCCTGTGATTGTGAGGTGGTTATTGGGTCCTATTGTTCTGGAGAGAACTGCTGTGTTATCTGCAGTGAGGTCAATGTAAAGCTCTTGGCCTTTAAGGGCAAGGACTGTTTCATTCTTGCATTCCCACTTTTGGAGTTCGCTGTTCTCATCACAATCATAGAGGCTTATTACACTTCCCACACTTTTGCCCTGAACTCCTAGGCACTTTGGTGGCCAAGCTGCCAGAAGTCGGTCACCAGTTGTCCAGCGTATGGATTGGCACCAGTCATGGTATTTAACCAAACAAAAACCAGTGGCCTTGTTAGTTAGTTGAAATATTGAATCTGTAGAGGAAGATTAAAATCAATACACAGCTGTCATAATAGATTTTCTTTTTTTTTTTTTCAAAAGTATCCGTCTATCATTTGAGTCGTTTCACTTGTGTCTGATTGGATTTTGTATTACTAGGAAATAAACAGAAATGCTTTTTTGCTGGCATCTAACAAAACAAAGGAACACAGGCAAAACACAGACACAGGGCAAAGAACTCCACAGTCTCTCAGTCTAACCCTCTCACATAGAGTTAGTATTTTCAAGAGTGTGCACGACACTACCCATTTGTAAAAAAAAACAAAACACAATAATCAATTCAAATTAAATGTTAGAATACTGTACCGTCTAAAGCCAGACATCGTAATGTTTGGACAAGGAGTACGAAGGCTGTACATGCTAACTTCATTGTCAGTGTTCTCATGGCCGATGACTTCACACAGAGTTGTTTGAATGAATGTGATCGCTGATCGAGAGAAGGATATCTTATCAACACTTTACCCATCCTACCACATCATTTCATCATGACTACATTTACAGATTTTTAATGAATCAGCATCCTGTTTCCAGTCAACTGTTTCAGACGAACAGGGAAGGGCGAGTTTACTATTGCCCTTTTCCCTGGAATCCAAATGCTGATGTCTGCCTTCTTGGGTTTGTCCTGGAAACTGTAAAAGAAAATGACAAGACTAAGTAAACAAGAATTAAAAGAAAGGTACAATATAGTTTACAAGCAGCTTACAATACAGTGAAAAGGGAAGTGTATTCACCAAAGTCCAGCTATTAGATAAGTCACATTGCGCCTCATGCCAGGAGGAAAGAAAGTGCTGACGGATAGTCAGGTAATGACTTCTAAACATTTCTGGAGATTCACAGCAAAACAGTGTTGTAGCAATCTTCTAAGCAACTGAAGTAGATGTGGTTTGTTTTAAAACGTTAAATAACAACTGAAATAATCAAAATAATAACGGATAATGGTTCCGCACAACTCTTCTGACGCAATCTAAGTCATCTCCTATCTCTAAGATCCCAAGTTGATTTGAAAAGATCTTATTTAAACCCTCGACAAGTTTACACTTCAGACAGGGTGCACGCTAACAGTATTGTCTTTTCAAATCAATGTGGGAAGCATACTGCAGCGCTGTTTTAAAGTGAAGCTCCAGAAATGTTTTGTAAGCTATAAAACGGGGGTGAGTAGATAATGACTGGAATTTAAATTTTGGGTGAACCCTTCCTTCTTTCATAGACGGTATGAACACAGCAATTGATCCAGTAAACACTAACATTATTTTTACTTTCACCACACATAAAATACACAAAAGCTAGCCCAACTGTATCCTTATTTAACAGTAATCTAGAAACGTCCTTGTTCAGATGAATTCAACTTGAACACCATTCCCACGCTAGTTTCTAGGAAGTTGCTCTTGACTGGTAGAGGTATTGTGCAACATTTACACAGAGGCAGACATCATAATGCTGACGGTCAGTGATCTATTCTTTTATCTTTGTCTATGTAAGCAAAAGGGAACTTCTTATGAATTGATTGGTAAACAGAAACCAGGACAGGAATTAGTAAAGAAAATGTTTTTATTGAAAAAAATGTTTGTATTGAAATGCAGGCTCACAGTCAAAAACAAAACATACAGTCAGAGCAGATAAACAAACCTGGAGAGCTAAATGACACCCAAGCCCCCCTTAACCCATGGGGTACAGTTGCTGTGTCACAAGTTTCTAGACTTAATTTTGTCATTTTTGCAGCGTGCACATTACGCAGGTGAGCCTTGTAATACAGTAAGATAGAGAACAACTTATACACATTAGATTGTTGGTTGATGACATGATATTACCAGCGTACCCTCCAAGCTTGACATTAAGCTCTGAAACCTAGGGCTCAACACCACCCTATTGGATCTGAACATCCTAACAGACAAGCTGTGTGGGTAGGTATAACCACCACCTCAACCCTTATTTTTAAGCCTATATTTTAAAGATATGATATGTAAGACTCCTGCATTAAAATGTCTAAAAACAACCAGACAAGGGGTTAGCTTGGCTCAGGGGCTGTATGCTTTGTGCTACTGACAGTGTTGGGGAGTAACGAATTACATGTAACGACGTTACGTAATTTAATTACAAAATTTACGTAATTGTAATCCGTTACATTACTGGGAGAAAATATGTAATTAAATTACAGTTGCTTTTGGAAATTTCAATGATTACAACTTAAGTTACATTTGAAAAATCGCCGCAAAAGCTCGGATTTATCAAATAGTTTTTTCGCCCCCCTGGATTCATGTTTGTTTTTAGTTTTTTTCATATCAACATCCTCCTTCCAAAACTGACGCTTGTGATTGGCTCTCTGGTCATGTGCCATTCGACTCAACCGACAAACCGTACGGCGGCAGTCAGACTCAGCAGCAACATTGTCGGCGGCGCACAAGATGTTCCTGGGCTGGAAATACAAAAAACACTTCATACTGACAGAAGCCAGGCTTCCCTGTATTACAAAGGTGGCTCTGTTTTAACCCGACTAGATCACCATGGTAACTTATGCTTAGCTCATAACCTGGTCCTGACCAGGTTCTGTTCAGAGTTTAATAATAAAATAGGCTATAAAAGCGCCGCTGTTTCACTATTTAACTCATTTACAGCTGGCGTCACCTTTACTTTGAAAGTCCAGTGGAGCTGGATCAGAACATTTGTACGGAGGGAGAGATCGTGCTGATCCGCTGCTGTTTGCTTTCTCTCTGAGCGTCTCCGCCTACAGATATTCAGCTGAGGGGATACGCTGCTCAGCTGTTGATCCGACTCGCGTCAGGAGGTCATTTATTAGGCTATAGCCTATTTACTTTTATATACAGTCACCACTGAAAGAAGTTGTGCGCTCGCAGCAGGACAGATAATTTACCTTAATGTGGCCATGAATAAATTAATTGTTTCGCCTGTTATGTGTTGCCCAAACGCAAATCCTGAGTAGTCTACTCTGTTTTCTCACATTTAAGAAGGTCTTTGTACAGAGACAACATGAGATTTGCTTGTAGCTACAGCACCTAAAAAACCCACTGTAACCTATTTTCATACGCACACCAGCCTCGCTTTCAATAAAACACACACTGGCATTTTATAATTGTGATCAGTGAAATATATGAAAACAATATAAAACACAGTTTAAAACAACAGTTGTTGTTGCTCTAAAGCTTCATATTTAAAAGCAGCTCAATGTAGAGCTGTCAGAAATTAAAATTAGCCTCCTCTTGTCATATTTGCAGCAACACTGTTGCTTCAGGCTGTGATCAGGCTTTTTTGTATCGCTCATACTCTCTCCATTAAAACAACCTGCTCCTCTTGGCTGAAATCAGCCCGTTGTCGCTCAATTTAGTGAGGAAGTGAGCCTCCTTCGCAGTACAGGCCTAAGGTCAGACTCATAATATATGGTTAAACCTTTGAACTGAAAGGTTTATCACACTATAGGTCTTAAAATGTGAAAATGGTTAGCAGTTGAGCGATTTCATTCAAAATTAAGAAAAGTAATCATAATGTAATTAAATGTAATTAGTTACATTACTTTGAGAAAGTAATTGAAATAGTTACACTACTATTACATTTTCAACAGGGTAACTTGTAATTGTAACCAACTACATTTCCAAAGTAATCTTCCCAACACTGGCTACTGAGTTAGCTTGCTGCTGACCAACAGGCTCAGGGGTTGTGTACTGAGCCTGTACATTGCTGTCATGGCTGGCTGCGGGTCCTTAAAAAGTCTTAAATAAAGTTTTCCTAATAAAAAGCCTTAAAAGGTATGACATTGTTTAAATTCAGATTCTATGGATCTTAAATATTTTGGGTCACATTACTGTAATGTCATCAGAGAGGATTGAGGAAGTATACAGGTCAAACTATAGCTAGCTGGGAGCATTGCATATTCCAGTTTCTCCTCTGGTGCTTCACAACAGTGCAAATAAAGAGGATTGTAACCTGTAGTTTCCCTACTAAATACACTGAACTTCTTGGCATTTCACTCACAGGTCTGGTCTTAGATTTCATATAAAGTGGCATTAAAAAGGTCTTAAAAAGTCTTGAATTTATCTTCAGATTGAGAGTATGAATAAATCTTAGCTGAAGGAAGACAGGAAGCGATTGTGATATGATGTTGCAATATGATGTTGACATATTAACTTTACTACCCCCACTGATGAGTAGTACTCCCGCCATGATAATGACTTCTGTTGTGTAAGTAATTTACTGTATAGTCTGTGTTTTGCCATCAATAGTTTACAGGAATGAGTTTGACCTGCTGGCCTGATGTATGAATAATGCCCGGATTCATATAGAGGAAGTGGCCTCTGCATGTCTCTGAAATGGTTACCGGTAGAAACAGTCCACCCATCAAAATTGTTATGATGTCACAAACGGCTCTCACGCTCTGATAAGGAAGTAAGCTAAAGACAGATGAACAAGAAGCCTCTGCCTGTGTCAGCAAAATATAGCCCAAATATCTCTTCAACTTCAATTTACTGTCATTTTTTTGTGTACCTGCATACTTACAAAAAATGCTGTTCCTCCCAGCCCATAGCAGTGAGACACCAATAAATGTATAGAATATTGCACACTAAAAAACATATAAAAACGGTAACACAAAAACAACAATTAGCAGCACAGTTTCAAGAGGAAATGTTATTTCACAAACAGTGTTTGTCCAGCACACACAAGAAGAATAAATATTACATATATACACAACGTGCCTCATAGTATAGGGCCCAGGTTTGCACAAAGTTATCCATGGTTTTATTTTTTCGCTCTTTAGGAAATCAATAAGAAAATCTGAGCACATAACACCTGTTCTAGCCAACTTAGACTGACAGCCCATTTTATTTCTTACTGATTTTAAATGTTAACTTATGGCTTTTAAAGCTTTAAAGGGATATTCCGGTGTAAGTTTAATCCATGGTCTAAATCACCGTGAAACTGTACAAATAGGGTCTCAGCACATAGTCCGGGGCATCTAACCTCCGCTAGCTTAGCTAGGGAAGCTATTGGGTAGCTAAAAACAGACTTCAACTCTCCTCCATCAGCTTCCGGGTCGGGGAAGTCCCGACGCGACGATTACCGAGTGCGATTAGAAATGCTCAATTCCATTCTTTTCCCTGTCCGCTCTCGATAATAACTGTTATAAACTGGCAGGTAAGACACATATGATTGCTTTTCCATGGAGTCATAATCATACATTTTCATCCATGAGCCGCGGAACTCTACTGCACTCGGTAATCGACTCGTCGTTACTTCCCGTTAACAGGAAGTTGCTGCAGAAGAGTGGTAAATTTAGTCAGCTTTTCTAAGCTAGCGGAGGTTAGATGCCCCAGTCTATGTGCTGAGACCCTATTTGTACTGTTGCTGAAGTTTGGTGCTGTTCTGAGCATTATTTGTGGCTTTTTGGTGGCGGTTATATTTGGACCAATTTACTGCAATGTATTGCTGTCGTGCGGTCGTTTCTGAGGTTGATAAAACTCCGTAAATTAGCGGTCTGCTAACTTGATCTCTTGAGAGGGAGTCTAACACAGTTTCACGGTGTGTTAGACCATGGATTAAATTTACACCGGAATATCCCTTTAAATGGTTTTGGATTCGTAAGTGAGAATTTAGTTTTACTGGTGCTCCATTTTCTTCTAATTTTTTTTTCTTCATGCATGTAACATAGTGATTTTTATCTGCTCTCTTAACCCATCTGCACTCAAAATGCAAAAGTGATGTTTTGAAGTATTTTATATTGTTGCTTGCTGTGGGTTTTGTTTTTTTGTTTTTTTTTGTGGCATGAGTTTCATGCTTTTATTGTTGCAAATTGGTTTGTGTCAGCACTTCCTGTCACTGCTTGAGGTCTGCACTCCCCTTGACTTATTTGATTTCCTGTTAACCCCCCCAATATATAATATGTGTTAGGAGGTTATGTAACATGTCATACTTGGCACCATCACTGTCACAGGTGGAATACTGTGTATAATCTGTATTAAGTGTGACAATTTCTTTTTCACTCGGCTCGACACATGACAAAAAAAATTGTTTCACTCAATCATACAAACATGAAAAACATTTTTTTAGAACTTGGAGCACCCAGAAAACAATAAGTCTCCCTTGCCCCTCAAGCCTTCTGTAGATGATGGTAATGAACATGAGTAACATCTTTCATTTTTGATTAGATTGCTTTTATTATTAATGGTCATGTTTTCTTTAAGTTTTCGCTCTGCTTTTATTGCACAAACAGCTAGAGGTTAATGGTTTAACAGTTAATTGAATTTACTAAAAGCTTATTTACTTTAAAGAACTTAAACTCACTCAGTGACTGTGATATAAAATATATATGCTCGCTATGCGTTTTATAACAGGCTCATCTCATGGTGTACATGAATAAGAAGTTGTATTCTCAATTATGTGATTTCCTTGCCTTGTAAAGTACCAACAATATAATTTCTCAACTACAACAGCTTGAAACAGTAAATGAATACCTTGATTTTGTTTCATAAGATAGAACTCATTCAATAAACATGTATTGTTTAGTGCCAAGTTTAATGTTGACTTGTAAACAGTGACAAACATAGGGATTACATACACTTTACAAGAGTACAAGCAATTAACAGCATCACGTGAGCATTAGCACAACATGTAACAATTATATACATTGAATCATAGATAAAAAAAAAAGAAAAAAATCAATATAAATCATTCCTATTGAGACATCCTAGAGCCTGAATTGTTCTGTTCCATGACGTCAGACACCGCCAACTTCATTGAAACTCGTACTTAGCGACATATTGTTAAATAATTGAATATATATCCTACATAGTAAAAAAAAAAAAAACGAAAAAAGAACAAAGCAATAACATTAATGAAGCATCAAAGTGTAATACATCGGTCTGGGATACAGCACAGTATATGTCCCACTAGATTCTGCTGCTTTATCAATCACAGAGTTATAATTGGCTCAGGGTTTTCTACCTCTGCATTCTCAATCAGTTTATTGGTATCCACCACGTCGGGCTGGGATCGTTCACTGTCAAAGTAGAGTGGATTGTCAAATGTGGGCAGGGGCTGAGCAGACTTCTTGTAGAAGAAGAATGTGGCTGCCATCAGGCCGGCAACGGCAGTAATGATCAGCACAACTATCAAAGTTGTGTGGGCACGATTGCGAGAATCCTGATCTGAATGAGGCCCTGCAGAAAATTGAGAAAGAAAATGTGGGTCACTCAAAACAATTGAATGTAAGTGATTGCAGTGTAGTTTCTTTTTACGATAATAATTATATTAATGATAATAATTATAATAATAATTTTAATAATAATTCTATTTTAAAAGTTTAATAAAGTTGTAAATGCTGCATTATATATTATTCCTAAATAATTCAAGTAATACACAACCTTAGTATATACGGAGGTTTAACTTACCAGCTTTTGATTCTGAGCCAGTCACAATCACTGTTGGGAAAAGAAAGGGAAACTGCTTAGATAACTATTTTCTTTTAAAGAATATAAATGGGTAGCTCCAACTTCTCCTCCATCCCTGCAACCAGGTCAGAGCATCCCTGGAGTGAAGGTTCTCACCCTGTCACTCCCAAATCTACCCATTAATTTCTAGTTATTCTTTTAAGCAGTGTATGCAAAAAAATAACCTGTAAAATAGCTAAGATGCAGAGGATGACCTGACACTTGAGTTTAAAAAGGTGAGGAGGATGTTGTTTGTTGGCAATGGATATGATCACCTTACCTTTGGCTGTTTTACAGATGTATCCTCTGTCATGCCATCTGCGACCTGACTTCCAAGTTCCATCTGCGGTGCTGATCTCTCCATAGTCATTCTCAGGCTCATCTAGAGCCCAGTTGGTGTAGTCCAGGACTGTTTTATCCAACCACTGCCATGTCCCTGTGGCAGAACAGAAAGTCTGTGGAATACTTTTTTCACTGCAAAATAACTTCTTAATATTGTTATGTAGCTCTCTTTGTGATGTTAGGATGCATATGAAAAGAAAGTACCTTTATGAGTTTTATAGAGGCCGATCCAGAAATCGCTTATGCTATCTTGAAATATTTCCACACGGTTTTCAATGAATTTTTGCTCATCAGGATCTTCAATACTGGCCAGCATTCCACCTTCACAACAAAGAAAAGAATCCTGTTTTAAGAATGAATAAAACATATTATTCTATGTATCCAATTTGCTCTGAACTTACCATGCCTTGCACAGCTACTAGCTGCATCTGCCCATTCAATTTCATCTGTGACAAACAAATAGCAATGACCCTTAAATGGCGTCCAGCTATAACTCGGGCGATACTCCTCTTTCGTCTCTTCAGGGCAAACTCCTGGGAAGCTGGTTGACTCCGTTGGTGGCACATCTGTGTGTGACAGAAACAGCGATAAGGAGATAAAATAATTACGAAATGTCTCACAGTGACATATAATACTGTTTGACTTAAGCAGCAATCCTACCTGTGGTCTGCATGCAAACACTGTTCAGGGTCTGATTGCAAAAAGCAGTCCACCATTTTCCATCAGTATCCATGTACACACAAGGTTTGCCTCTGCTTGGTTCACCTTCAGCCCAGCTGGCAAAGGTCATGTGCCAGCCATCAACATACCTAAAATAACCGCCAGTCTGAAAGCAAGAATGGATGAAACAATTATCTCTCTATAAAAGCACGGAATCTCTGTCTGTCTGTGTGTGTGTGTGTTTCTGTTAGTCAAATATCTCTGCGGATCAGGATCACACTGACCTGAGACTTTCAACATGGCTGCTGCTTGGACTGCAATGATACCGTGACTAAATTATTTCATAAATGCTTTACAAATTCCACCGAGCATTGTCCACCACAGTCACGTGCGCACCAGAGCCAATCACTGCACACCGTGGCCACGTGCGCACCAGAGCCAATCACTGCAGAGCTCAAGCCCACGACATACCTGAAGAAACAAGCGGATTGATACCTGCAGCGGCACAAGCTGGACCGGGATTTTGCCGGCGGTTCAGTCCCGTTCTGTTCTGTGCATCTAAACTGATTGTTGTGGATTAATGAGATTAAACGAGTCCGGACCGAGTCTGTTCGGGTCTGAGGAGATCCGGAGACGCGCGGACAACAAAGTGGAATCAGAATCTGTGGATGTTCGTGTGTAGCTAGCCGCTAGCCGCTAGCTACACGGCCCACACCCCGAGGCGACGGACCGGACGCATCAGCATGTCCAAAACCGGACCTAGGGTAAATGATGTCTGCCAAGCTTTTTCGCGAACATTGCCGTCACGTTTGCTTTGTGTCTGGTGCAGAAGAAACGCTAAAAACGGGCTTTTGTCACGAAAGTGTCCAAGCAGCAAGTTTGGTTGTTGAGGAACAGGAAGTTGTGGGAGGGACCTAGGTGGATGATTGACAGGCTGAACGATGGTCAGTGTAGAGACAGCGATATTGAGAGTTGAGAGATTTGTGACATTTAGCGTGTTTGGAGTGTGTAGTTAGTGTGTTATGTAGTGTTTGGTGTAGTGTGTTTAGTGTGTAGTGGAGTCGGTTTTTTGTTTAATGAGTCAGAACAATGAGAAGATGCTGAATGTGGAGCAGGCAGTGCAGCTCTTTATTCAGCTGCAAGGAGCTCAGGCAGACCTGAGCATTGCCTGCATTTAAATGTAAATAGTTACATATAACTTCGTAAATGTTTAAAATGAATGCACAAATTTAGCAAACAACAATTTATATTTGCATTACAGGTAAAAATGGTTTGTTAAACATATTTGTGGTTTTCACAGTAAAAAAATCAAACTTTTTCTGCTCTTTTTTTTGTGATTATAGGTCCATTGTGTTAATACAGTATGTCAAAATAAAAAAATAACTGTATAGTCACACATGTGAGGTTGTGCTGAAAATAATGACAACAAGTAAATCATTTTTAAGGTGAAATATAATGGCAAAATCAAAAATAGTCAAAAACGGTCAATTATACCCTGGAATATCAGATTTCACAACAAACCTAAATATTCCTGACGCCCCACCTTCAAACACAGCCTCATTTGGCCATCCATGAAAAAGCTTCTTAACCTCCCACTTTTCTATAGGAATACACTTTTCTTACGGGCACTGCACTAGTATATTTTAAATGCATTTCTTTTTAAAAATAAGATATTTTGCTAAATAGATTAATTGCATTGGGTGTCATATAAGAATAGGTGGACAGCTACCTGAGACGCCTATGAAATGTGTCATAGAAAGTATAATTGTATTGTGTCTGACATTTTCCTGGAACAAGCCCTTAGGAGATTTGTGATGCAGTACAGTAATTTTCAGCCCTGTACGTTACCTTCTCTTTGTTCAGTCCAATCCAAACAGGAGCTTTGAGATTCATAGCCAGCAGCTCCACATAGGCCTGTGTCCACTCATTTCTCAGACTCGCCAGGTTCGCTTTGTCATTTTCACACTCCTTCCTGGCGTCCTCCCATGTCAGATTCTTTGTTACAGCCTTGATGCTGTCATTTCCCACAGCAACATAGATGTCAGGAATGACTGTATCTGGTGGAGACTGGGTATTTGGGTCTGTTGAGGGGAGAGATTTCATTATAACAGACATTACTCTCACAGGAACTGCAGGTTAATCTTTTAAAATTTTGCCTATTTAAAAAAAATTATCATGAATTTATTTGTTTATGCAAATCATGTCTTCATATTACTGCTAACACAAGTAACACTGATGTTTGGAAAGAATGATGATGGACACCAACTGTAATTTGGGGCTTTAATGTTAGGACCCTGACACACACCAATGTGAGGGATATTGGTAAATGCCTGTGGCCCCTTGTCGTTGCGGTGTGTCTTGTACTACTGGCACTAGTCAGCCCTTGTCCACAGAATCTTTGCTGATTGAGTGTGAATCGTTGACGGAGCCTTTCGGTGAACCAAAATCATTCTAACGTTCAACTGAGCGAAACAGCGCACAAGAAGATAAACAGAAAAACAAAAGGGAATGCCTTTGAGCATGTCACTATAGTCATGATTTTACCTATCTAGCAGTGTTTCTTCTAATCAAGTGAATTTACCTCTTCACTAGTAACAAATGCAACTCTCATCCGACATATCCTCAATAAGAGGGGGCTTTATAAGTGAGAACTGCAGTGTCAGAAAATGCTGTTTTATGATGACAACGTTTTTTTTCTTTTTTTTATCCACTGTCACAAGTCTTCTGTTTTTTCTTTTCTGGACTACCACAACCTAGTGGTATGGAGAAGCATTTCCTTTCACTCAGCCGCAAAATGTACATGCTAGTTGGGCGTCTGTTGTAGTTTGCTGTGTGTTTATATGCAGGTTTTTGGCTGATACACATGTCGGTTTGGAGTTTCTAGGCTCTAAGATATACATTTCCTTGTTCACTCACACAAAACACTGAACGCCATTTTTTTTAAGCCTTGGACAATTTCTAAAAGAGCAAAAGGAAGAACTTACCAAGATTTCGGTTACAGATGTATCCATAGGTGTCATTGCAGGATTTGGATAACCATTTACCAGCACCAATGGTGGGACTGCTGGTCATCATGACACAGTCATCCTGTTGAAGGACATTGGAAATGGTAAGAGTTTTTAAAATACTTCCAGTATGACATCAAAGCTTAAAACAATTACTAGTTTAAAATCAGCTTAAAAACAATGCTGGAAATGTTACCTCATTCCATCTTTGATAAAAGGCCCCCGGACGACGTCGATATTTCTGAAGAGCAGAATGAGATTTTGAAATGATGTTAATTGTATTTTTCAGCAGCTCAACACCAAGCCAAAAGCTCAGTGGAGTAAACTTCCACATCACTGCAGTAATCCCCTGCAGGTCATCAAAAAACAGGATTTCTGTTTAATTTTCTCCACATTACAGTTGTGCACTTACAGAATAGCCCCAGTTGGTGTATCGCCTTGCGTTTCCATCAGTCCAGTAAAATCCATCTTGTTTTAAACCATTTAGACCAATCCACAGGTCTTTAGCTCCCAGTTTAGCCATTTTGATGATCAGAAACGCTGTAAATTTCCAAAATCATATTTCCAAATATTCAATATAAAGGAATGGTTTGGGTCTTTTGATGTGGGGTTGTATAAGGTACTTATCCCTAGTCAGTGTATCATCTGCTGTAGATGACCCTCAGTTCTCCAACTGTCCAACGTCCATATTCCACAATGCAGTGCAAAGGCAAAAGGCTGTTTAACAGCAACGTAAAGTCTAAAAAATGACCAAAACATTGCTTACACTAAAACAGATTATTTTAGGTGGCTAAAATAGTTCTTGCTGCTGATATGAATTTACAGCAGTACAATGCTCTGCTTCCTGCCAGCGCTGCAAACTGCTTCTCCACCCTATTGACAGCTGACAGTCATTGACTGCAGGTAACACACTGACTAGGGACAAGAGCCTCATACAGCCCCACATCAAAAGACCCAAACACACAACATCTTAACAACAACATCTGTTTTTCAGGGTCAGAAACAAACATTCACAGCCTTTATTTACTATGTACACACAATTCTGATCATTCTGAAATATACATATATGTATAAAATATATTTAACACCATATATATAATCAAACAGTCCAACAAACCTTGTACACGCCTTGTGGGAATCGAGACTAAATTGCCTCCTATGCTAATGCACTGTCTCCTTGCGTCTTCCCAGGTCATCGCTCGGTTAGTAACGATACTGTAACACTGGGGAAAATAAATACAGTTGTGAGTTTTCACTGTTCAAACAAACACTGGCTTTCTTTAATTAAGCTTTGTTGCCACTTGATCTGGTCTTAAAAACATATGTGTGCCTATTTCTTTACCAAACTCAGCATTTATAAACTTCATCCCTCTTGTAGCCCTAACATCATCGCTTCCCATATCTATTTTTACGAGACAGAAATGACATCGTGTGAGGAATTATGTAAATGTTGTATACATGCTATTGATAAATACCATTTTTTTTTTTGGTTTGGTTTGGTATGGAGTTTTATATTTGGCAGATTCAATTGTGTTTTTGTTTTTCATTTATATTTACCTTGATTATACATTAGATGTATTATTAAGGTATTATTATAATTAGTTATACCTTCAGTAACTGGTCCTACATATCAGTAGGTTTTCATGGGAAATTCTGAAGTTTTGATCCATCATTATTTTTTTTCCTTAATGTCATTTCTGCATTTTCTTCTTCGAAATTAAATTGTGCCTTCCTTTTATTCTGTAATACACCAATAGTAGCAAAACCTGTATACATTAGATTTAATGTGTAAAACAGGATAGGTGGAGTGGCATATTGTAATTTTTAAAGCTCACAATCTGACATTTCAGCAGAGGTAGATGTTTTGCACTAGAACTCTAAACTTGTGCTCTTTCAGGTTTGAAGTTTAATTGGGATTTCTTACCTTTGAGTCAAATTTGTCCCACTTGAGAGGGCAGCCACCTTTAGTTGAAACTTTGGGGGCAAGAGTGGAGTTGACAGGAGCTGAGTTTCTTCGTTTGCAAATGAACTGGTGCTCTTGGCCACAGTTACAAGTCTGCCAGAAACCTGATTGAACAGCAGACGTACAATGAGAAACCTCTCACCAGCAGCATAATGATCTCATCCAGAAAATCTCATCTAGGGTTAACACTTTGTTTAATTGGTTTAGATTACTCACCCATATAATAATTCATCATAACACATTTTGAGTTGAAGTTATCAGTACTGGGTTGATTTTCGTCCCATCTTTGTATCCCCACTGGAGTACCATCCAACCACCTTAAAGCACACAGAGTTAAGTTGAATTATAATGTGTAATCATGTAACAAATACCCAACTGGTATTAGACCTTGTCATTCATCCCATTGAAATAAATGAAGGTCATCTAAAGTTAAGAGTTGACAAATTTAAGAACTGCATTTGAAGCAAAATTGGATCATGGAAATGGCACAAATAGGTTTATGAGTGTAGTTGGGTAAACAATGTGTGAATTGTCAATTAAAGCCAGCAGGTTGATTATCGTAGAAGCATAATAATATAACATAATAAGCTTTTTGTTAAAAAAAACTAACATTCCAACAGCAGTGAGTAAATCAGTAAATCAAATTATCTGCTAAATAATTTAACAAAATCCAGTATCTGTCACTGTTGCAATCCTCTACTGAGCTCATCCTACCAATGTTTTGTTCGTTTTCTTCCGCAGGTGATGTTACCGCTTTATACCACCATTTTCAAGCGGGGGGGGGGGGGGGGAGGGGGCAAAGGTCAGGGCACTCCCTGGAGTTGCCAGCTCATCGCAGGGTCCTTACTGATGGCAGTGGCTGCCACGAAGGTACCAACTGCACATCAGGAGCAATTTTGGGGTTCAGTATCTTGCTCAAGGATACCTCGGCATGTAGCTCAGTCCTGCCCCGGGGAGCCAGGGATTCGAACCAGCAACCTTTTGGTCACTAGTCCTCAGCTCTACCCACTGAGCTACAGCCGCCCCATCCTACCTACTGGGCGACAATCTGTCACTAATGCCCCCGGATACATTGGTAGGATATATCTGGGTGCATTAGTGACAGATTGTCACTCAGTTGATCACCCAGTAGGTAGGATGGGTGACAATCTGTCACTAATGCCCCCAGATACATTGGTAGGATATATCTGGGGGCATTAGTGACAGATTGTCACTCTGTTGATCACCCAGTAGCACAAATCACTCAGTCCCTGAGCCAATGAGTGGTACCTCCTGCACTGGGTGGCCTTTAGACTCAGAGACGTTCGTTAAGGCTATTTTGCTTGTGTGTACATGATGGTGTCATTTAACAAAGTTATTATGAACCATTTATCATCAATTGCATTCATTGATACTCACCAAAATGACCCGTCAAGATCCACTGACAAACCTATATAATAGGATCCATAGCTCCTCGAAATCTGCAAACACACATACAAATACAAACAAATACAAACCTTAGTCTTTAGTAATTACTTTGTTATTACCATTTTTCAGTACCTGCCAAATTAATATACCAACCTGTTTCCATAGGAAGACATTTTCCTCTTTAGTGCTGATAGACACCAAGTCACCGTGTCTCTGCTGACAGAATTGACGAGCATCGTCCATGTACATTGAGTTTCTGACGATAAAATAGTGATTCCCTCCCCACACAAGCCAACCATCTGAGGTGGTCTCGGTTTCTGCAGAGGTTTCAGAAACATCGCGACAGAAGTCATTTTAACAGGTGACAACATATTCAGACCCAGAAATCTCCATTCATCCCCCCACTGTCACTCTGTGTTATTGCCTGAGATTTAGGATTCAACTTTACAAATTTTAAAAGCTGTAATGACCCTTTTAATGGATTTCTATGGTAATATTTCACTTAGATTTGGTCAATTCAGGTTTAGATCGTGCCAAAATTGATCAGTCAATCTAGCTAATACACAATTCGGGCTAGTTCTTTTAACAGCTTTTACTAGTTTCCCAATTGATAGCATTTTTGTTGTAGTCACCCTGTGTGTGTGGTCACACAAATCAACTTACCCACAGCAGTATTGTTTGGAGGTGGTCTTGGAGTCACTCCTGTAAGGCCACAAAGAGTGTCAGTTTGTTATCGACAGAAAACACTGTAATGTAATTTGAGTCAAATGCCATATTGTGGGACGCTGTAAATCAGAATCATGTAACATAGTAACATAGTCAGCATTCTGGTGGTTTTGACCACTCAAGAGAGTTACTAGAGAGAGTAGAGAGAGTATCGAGCAAATGACTTGAAATATACAGTTAAAACCATGAAAGTATCGTGCTGTACTTCATAGTTGTAACTGTTTTGGAGCTAAGCAATATTTGTTTGACTTTATGGTAATCATAAAATAGCAAAATCATAAATATTACTTAATAATATCAAAAGATATTGAAGACTCCTCTTTGTCGCATGAGTCAGTATTTTATAACTTAACCTGTCTTGTGTAAAGATGAAACATAGCTAGATAAAAAGTTGGTTTTTAATTTGTTACTTACATTTCCTGTCTACCATTTCTCCCTTTGTTTCTCCCATCTTGGCTTTAGTTAAATATCTGATCTGCTTTACAGCCAAATACCAAATAAATAATGCTGGTATCTTGTAATTATTCAATTGCACCAACTCTTAACCTCTGTTGTTTTCAGTGAGTTTGTGATAGAGACATGGCTTGAGGGGAAGCTTTGCATAGTGGGGAAAGGCAACTGCTCAACTAATGAAGCCGGAACTGTGCATGAAAAAGCCATGCGCACTCCAGTCAGTTTTTTCTTGGATGAGTATATGTAATTTTTCATCAGGAGAGACAGTTTGCAATTTTTTACTGTACCTGCACGGATCTGACACAGCCAGTCATTGTAACTCTCACAGTTAACATCGTTCCAAGACCCAGACTCGTCCCAGTTATAAATTCTGAATTCAGCACAGGATTCGTCATTATTATGATTGTTTGGCTCTCCCTCCTGCCAGTGCTGGAAGTTTAGCTATAAACAGAAAAAAAGAAAGAAAATACAGTATAAAACAAAACAAGATTGGATGATTTTTGATTGTCAAATTAGTTGTAAAAAGTAGAACACAGTTAACTTACTGGGGATCCATCGCTCCATGTATAACCAGTGCTGGTGTCAGGAGCTCGAAGACCAATCCAGGCTCTCCCGTGCCTACTGAACACAAAATAATATGATATGGTCATCTGTCAAAAGTGAACTTAGAAAGCTGAAACAAAAAGCTTTTGCATTTATTTGATGCTGCTTTGTCCCGTTGCTCTGCTGTGCACAACTCATCCTTTGTTTTTAGCTACAGCCAAAAGCATCTAAAACACTAACTGTACACATGGTCACCATCTACACTAGATTTGTAATGGCAAGATATAAGCGGTGGTAAAATGGAAGTTTCAAAAACACAACGATAGGGCCCAAATGGAAACAATTTGAAAGAAAAATGCAGCCCCATTAAAAAACGGTTGTCACGATTCTCCAAATACACAGTTTAATTTGACTAACTTGACAAAAAACTTTTCATGCAGCTTTGACAGCTGTTCTATTGATTGACGACTTCTATGCCCTCACAACTGTCCTCTACATTTCATATTCTTCTTGAAGAGAAGGGGGGGGAGTTACAAGAACTGTTTCACACTTTGCAGATCAGGGTTTCATGCAGGCAAGTTCAAATATTATCAACCAAAAATAAGGATTCCAGAGTTCAGAAAAAAATACCTCCCTTCAGTGATTCAACAGTAAACAACAAAAGATATAAAACGGATTTGTGTTAAAAATGTTCATTTCTCAAACCTGTCCTGAGTAAACTCTCTGCTCAAAGAAATTGATAAAGGATCTCTGAAGCATCTGAAGGCCCATTTTGATACATATTTGATATCCACGTAAAATTAAAATAGTGACACTCCTGTTGTAATTAAAGCTGAAGACAGTGAAAAGAGCTAAATACTGCTAATGTTAGCAGCAAACGGTGTAAAACAGTAAGCTGAATAGAGGAAGCCTCTGCAACTTTTTTATGAAGTCTGTCATAATGGTGGCTCAGTGTGGTACACTGTGTGACAAGTTTGGGAAACACTGCTGTCATTTGTATGAACATATTGATATATACTGGCTTTGCTGTAAAACAATTTGTGTTTCACAATCCTCATACACACAGTTGGATCTAACACTATATATATGATGGTGTCTTCTTGAATGCTGCATGAACTATGTATTTGTACAGGACCGTCTGGTGCTGCAAGTTTGTAAAAATTGTAATTAACAGAATCTTACCGGGCCACAAGCAGCTCCGCAGCACTGTGGATGCTGAGCAGGTCTCCTCCGATGGCCCTGCAGTAATCCCTGGCCTCAAACCAGGTCTTTTCAGATGATCGAGGCCCTGTAAAGAACTTGAACACAACACAAGAAATTATTTGAAATATATGAATCTGAGCAAAATGGATGAAAAGGTAAATAACATTTTTTTCAAAACATCTACTCTGCTGCTGTACATGCAGTCCATCATTGAGAGAATAAGTGATATATTTCCTTAAAGAAAAGATATTTGTGCCCCACTACCTACAGTAACTAGATTTGGCTTGATGGGGGCAGCAGACACAATTTGTTAACACAACTTTGACATGTCATCATTTTTTAAGTTGTTTTGGGAAACTCGTTAGAAAATAGTTACTTATTTTCACATCCAGTATTAATATAATTTATTTTGAGTCATGTGTCTGGCAACAAGTCCAATAATTATTTTGCTTCATTTTATAGGGAGGTCTTACCAACCCCTTGTATGTATGTTTAATTGTGTTATGCTGAACTCTGGTTGTACCTTAGCGCAGTAGTTTCTTGTTCCCACTCGATTCCAGCCTTCCGCACACTTAGGAGGAGACTGAGTAGGTACAGGTACGGTCGGAAGCGCCCCTTCTGCCAGGTGTTTGCAGATGTATTTCGACCTGTTGGTGCAGGGCAGCAGATCCCAGAGTCCAGCCAAAACCCCAGTTGTCATGGCAACACAGCCCTGTGAATAACCTTGAGTTGTTGAGGGGAAAAAAATAGTCACATTGTGGAGTTGCTGTTTATGCCCCCTAATTGAAAGGCTGAATTGGCACTTCTCCATACCTGGCATCCCAGTGTTCCAGTGAGTAAACCTCACTGAGTTTCCCTTGGTCCACATAAATTCATCAATATTTTTCTGGTTTGAGAGGCCCAGCCAGAAGTATTTCTCTGGTCGCAACCCAACCAAGCTGACAAGGAATGCATTGTCCACCCTGGAAATATTAAAACATAGTTCAAAGATGTTTTGTCTCATTAAACTATACTGTCAAATACATCCACGCACAGCTCCTGAAGTGTTAACATAAACAATAATAATTATAACTAAAAAAAAATAAAAACATGAAATGTTCTTACCCATTTGAAACATCAGCTAAGTAAGAGCCTGAAGCCTCACAGTCATCTTTGGCTTCATCGAACGTCTTTGTTTCTGTCCCTACGAAGTAGCAGTAGGAGCCATGCTTTTTCCAGCCCTGCAGGAAACACAGCACATATTACAAATGAGGAGTTATGACTTTAAAGTGTCACATATGCTTTTTGTTCATAAAAGACATTTATCAGCAATTCTACAACAATTATTTATGACACTAAGATTTTATCTGCTTCTGTTAAATCTACAGTGCTTTGAAGGCAACATACGTTCATCATAGATTACAGGTAAACTTCACTCACAATTTTGCAGCCGAGATCCATCTGTACTTCATCTCCGGTGCTGTCAGTGGAGCTCTGCTTCATACAGATAAAGCCATGTTGCTCATCACATGAGCGATCCCCCCAGTTCCCTTTCTGCAAGAAAGAAACAATGGTAAACACTTGCATAGTTGTAGATTGAATGCACAGCATGACAATTTGACACCACCTTTTTTTGTATGTAATGAAAACTAATAATAACTAACTAATAATAGAACACGAAAGGACGGCTGATTTGTTGTTGGACCATTTATATTTATAATTTTCATGATTTTCAGAGCTTGTCTAACCACTGGTCATAAGAAAGGTTAACTGTATGTGCGCTATCATATCCACACGTTGTCTCTCACCTCTCCCGCGATTATAACACAGTCTTCTGCACCAGTGGAGACGGATGGTTTCCCAAACTCCCAGCTGGTGAAGGTGACAGGCGAGTGGTCACTCCAGTCAAACAGTCCCTCTGTCCTAATGTCATTCAGTCCAATCCAGAGTTCATCAGTGGACGCTGCAGCCATGGACAGTAAAGAGTATGCCTCATGTCACACAGTTAACATAACATAGTTTTCGGTTCCATCTAAACATTGGTATCGTGGACAGTTGTATGTCAATAAATTTGTCAGCAAGTATTGTGTTAATAACACAACAGCCATTATGGAGAAACATTGTCTTAGTAGTGGACTGGCTAATCCTTAAGAGGAAGCATATTGTACTGCCTTTCCTTCATATTTACTGTCTTCTGCAAGTATTCAGAAAACATAAGTAAACTAATTAATATCTAATTTTTAAATGTATTCATATCTTGGGTGCTTTGATGATAATTACCAAGTCAGTAAGCAGACTCATATTTTAAAGGTTAATTGCTCCTAAAATATCTTACCACCTCTCTCAGACTTGAAGTCATAATAATGATTATTTTGAGTCTGACATATGTGTCAAAAACTGTCAAGATTACAAATTTTTGGTTGGACAACATACAATACTGTTGTACGGTCAAGACCACTGCGGGCCACTGACACTATGATTGACATAAAAATGCAACTACAACCTTTTAAAAAGCAATTAACCTATTATTTATAGTCAAACACTGGAATTGGAATATGAAAAAATATCAAAATATCTTAAATAAATAAAATGCACTGTTGATTGAATAAAACAAAAAATATCTAAATCTAACTTTATAGATAATTTGAGATCTTTGGATTCCCACACTGAAAACAAACTTGCCATATCCGAGTTGAGAGATGACAAAGCTGTGGTCCTCCACATTGCGGACGCTGACCAGGTCCCCTCCCTCTTTGCGGCACTCTTTCTGAGCATTAGACCAGGTTTGGAGAGTACGTTGAAGTTGGAAGCAGTGGCCATTGTAGGGAATCCAAGGGGATGAACAGAAACCTTGCTCAACTGAGGACAACAAAGATAAAGGGGATTGAACAACTGATATCGCACAGTGAATGTGTCACATTAAGAAACAATACATTAGTAGAGTATGTATTGATAGTATTTTTCCTGTACTTTGCGGGTGAGTAGGCGGAGCGCCGTCTTTGTAGCAGATGTAGCCCAGTTTCTTGGCGCAAGATGAACTTTGCCACGTGTGCTGCCCAGCAGAGTCAAGAAATGCACAGTTGTGTCCCGGATTAGGAAGTGGGTGTCCTAAAACAAGATGATGATTTAAGGTGAGATTAGTGCTAGAAAATATAGCCTTAAAATGGTGCTGCGATGCTTTTAAGATATATAGTGAGACGCAAAAAGTCTCCATGAATTGAAATCTCCTCAAAAGCATTTTATTAAAACTAGAACTGGGCTATAAAATCAAATATCACAATTATTTTTTTAACCAGATACCTTGATATTGATATTGCTACAGTATTGAAGGGATGGTTGGTGCTTTTGGAAAACAGTACCACAGTGATTATTTTCATAAATAATCTGGTCTGGGAACTTTAATGAATTCAACGACATCATACACTATAATGCGGCCTTTAAAACCAGAAAATTAAAAAACCCTTATGCCATATCATTATATAATAATATCCCCAATCTAAGATAATGTATAGTCACTCATAGCAAGACAAATATATAATATCAATACATCTCCCAACCCTACTTGTGACTCCTTCTTTATTAGTGGGGATCCACACACAAAGTGTTTGTGCAAGAGAGAGCGTCAGTTATAACTATCAAATGCTTCAGTGGTGCAAAATCACAAGCAAATAACAAGGACTTGCAGTTTCAAATAGGTACTGAGACCAGCATGAGATATGCCTCAAGTGCTGTATCAGTTATTGGCCGGCACTCAAGTCTTTGCACTGATCTGATTTACTTAATTTATTTATTAGATACAGGGCCTTGTTCTTCCAAGCAGCCCGTCCACCTGTATACAACTAGTAGCAAGTGTTACTGGATCTGTACTCAGAAACGGCTGATATGCAAAGTTTAGGTATCGGGGAGGAAATAATGGAATGGAAAGGAACATAACTAATTTCAAATATCAATAAAATATCACAATTATATCATTATTTAACAACAGAGTATGTTCAACAGCTTGTTGCTGTCCTTGTCTGTCTTTCTGTGGATTGTTGCTGCTTTGAGGATTAAAATGTGTCATTTTAGCTTTTGTTGCATTAGCAGCCATCCCAGAGTATCAGACAGCCATGTTAGTGGATTTCTTAGTAAAGAACAGGCCTTATTTTTTTTACATCTATTACCACCCTTGAAGACTAGTTACACAGTGAAGTTACGTAAAAAGCTGCTGGACTTACCTGAAGTCCATCTCAGATACCGGAAGGGCTTTGCATCAGACCACTGCCAGCCATGCTCTGGGTCCAGCATCAACCCGATCCACAGTTTGTGTTTCCCTGTTTCCAATAGTGCTGTGTGTGTGTGTGTGTGTGTGTGTGTGTGTGTGTGTGTGTGTGTTTGTGTGTGTGTGTGTGTGTGTGTGTGTGTGTGTGTGTGTGTGTGTGTGTGTGTGTTTGTGTGTGTGTGTGGAGAGTGAACAAAAAACAAAAAGAACTGAGTAAAGAAATTGTTCCTCTTTTTTCACATTGTTCCTCTTTTTCATTGCTTCATAACAAAATACTACAAAAAGACAGAAATCAGTGAAACAAACAATTCATCAAAACACAAATTGCATGTGTATCATGGATGTCTTTTGTAGTTGAATTTATCAAAATCCACAAATGTTTGTATCAGTTTATCTAATAGCATGTGATAAAATTACACTAAATTAATTGTGGATGATTGGCGGGACGCATTAGGCCCCGGTGAGGGCTTCAGATTCGTAGCCCAAAGCGTAGCAGAGGATTCATTTTACTCCTGGAAAAAAGTGGATTGCACAATCTCTCAAGTGTCACAGTGAGTCAGTTGATCTTAAGGTTCTGGAGCTCTTTGTTCTGAAATAACTTTGACCTTACAGTTTAAAGGAAGCACCCACTCTTGAAAATGCTCATATTGTAACCGATCAATCATTGAGTTGACTGGGGTGCGCATAAAACGTCACTGGTCATCATTTTATTGATGATTTCCTGTTTACTACCCTCTGTTATCCAGCTGAATAATGTTATTTCAGTTGTTTCAAATGCAAATAAGGAGTTTTCTAGAAACCACAAGCATTGTTTGATATATAAAAAACGTTTGAAACATGGAAAACTGCACTGAGAATAAGTCAGACCATCAATATCTTAGTTTTCTCAACTTTGGTGAAGATTATTTTTTTCCTGTAATTGATAAAACATACTTAGATGTAGATTGCATTTTATACCTATTTCTTCCTCCAGGGAATGGAAGCATTACAGAGCAATTTTAAGCGCAATTATGAACGTATACAATCATGTACAATAAGTATAACAATAAGATGATTATGTAAGGATCTGTTGAATTAACTAATTTCTTAAGTAAAAGTTTGCTCAAACCACAGTGATAGATACGTTTTACATTTTAAGCTATGCGTTACATAATCATTTTTTAGTACCAGCCAACATCCACCAGGTGGCACCTTACCTGAGAGATAAGCCTGCTCGTTGGGATCGCTGACACTGAGCAGGGAGGCTCCCTGCTGTTTGCAGCTGGCTGCAGCCTGATCCCACGTCAGGACCGACTGTGTGTTGAGCTGGTAATACGCTCCAGTTACAAGGTTTTTTGACCAGTGCTCATTGGCTGTGCATCAATTCAGAAACATGGAAAATAAATCCTTCAGTCATTCATACATTTTGATGTAGCAGTGCAGCTTACATTTCCCTCTCACACTGCATGTTTTCTATTGTTGACTAAATCACTGGTCTGTCTGTATTAGGACAACAGCTTGTAGTATAATCTGGTGTCCATATAAGAAAATGTATCAAACACAGAAGGAAACATTATGAAACGCTATATTATCAATATAAGTGTCTATGTCATGAAACCAAATTAATCCGCCTGAAAATGCAAATGCTGTACTCACAATTTGACGGGCAGTATCCCCACTGTTCATGTTCAAATTTTGTTTCAACCGCACACCAAAAACGCCTTGTTGAGGAATCAGACTGGGTACAATCTCCATACCACCGGTCTTTGTAGAGGAAGGGAAACATGCAGATCTTGCCAAACGCATTTCCTCCAAGGGTGTAAAGTTCTGAAAGAGAAAAAAAAAAGAGCTTAATTACAATAGGTCTTCTTAAACGTAATTGTTGCAAATGAATCATTCTGCAAGGATGCCTTTTTAGTTCAGACAGTTTCAAGGGCAGACCAAAATCATTTGTGTTTTTATATCTTTCCTCAAGGAGAACATTGATGCATCATTATCACTTCACCTGACACTAAGAATCAATAGGTTTTGTGATCAAGTGCTTGATCATTCTCAGTAAAAAATTATAAGCAGTGCATCACAACCTGACCGTCAGCAGAAGCGCCAACAGTAGTCAAACAACACCCAAGGTCCCCGGTGTCTGTTCACTTCAGAGATTTAGCATACTGTACCTCTGTATGTTCTCGAGCAAGCGCCGCTGGACGTCCCTGTGATCGTGAGTTGGTTATTCGGCCCGACGGTTCTGGAGAGAGCAATTGTTTGGTCTGGTTTTATTTCAATATAGAGCTGTGTGGTTTTGAGGGCTAGCAGTGTTTCGTTCCTGCATTCCCACTTCTGGAGTTCACTCTTGTCGTCACAGTCATACTGGGTTACTTCACTGTTCACAGTTTTCCCCTGCACTCCCAGGCACTTTTTGGTTGTGGGAACTAAAAGTCGATCGCCAGTCGTCCAGCGCACGTCAACACAGCGGGTGGATCTTTTCACCAAACAAAAACCAGTGGCCTTGTTTGTGAGTGAGAATGGGGAATCTGCAGAGGGATGTACAAGAAATAAATCTGTTGAAAATATGTTGTATAAAATTATATTTCTGCACATGCACAGGTTTTTCTGAAGTGCAGCATTTAAAACAACATTGTTCGAAATTGGCAGCATGAACTTTTTCTGTTTCCTGTTTAACCTAACAGACAGAGCATCCTTCTTCTTTTTTTAATCATGCTTGGTATAGTTTCCTTAACTAAATGAATACAGCAACCTCAACCATAGCAAACACAGTAATATATAGATACAACTGCAGGTAACAAAGATAATGAGAGTGGACTGAAAAACAAAGTGTGCATACACGAACAAGGAAGATAAACCAAGGAAGGTCAATTCACACACCGGATTCAAATTCACCCACACAGGAAAGATCCTGCACACAAACTGTGTGTTTAAGGCAAAAAAATAATGCAAATAAACAAAAATTAAATTAAATGCAGAATTAATCTGAATCAAAGGTGCAAAGGAGTGGGTAAGACAAAATATGAAAACAATAATTACAAATAAAATTCAATACGATTTCATCAAAGGTTGCACTAAGAGCATCCTTAAAATACAGGGATATGTCGCTATAGTTGTTTCAGTTCTTTGTTTAGCCCAAACTCGAATCATCCGTCATAAGGTTTGTGAAATCGAAACACCAACTTATAATCATAATCATAATTTACAAAATGACGTCACCTCAAACAGTAGTTTTGACTCTCATCCTGTAGTAAAACCATTAAGCTCATTAACGATTTCCAATACCACAAAGAAACAACAAAAGGGAATTGCTGAGCCTTACATCACACAAATATACCTGAAATGCCACATAATGTCACATAAAAGAGCCTGAGTGCATACTGTACCATTTGATGTTAAACACTGAGATGTTGGGATGAAGAGCACGAAGGCCGCTAGCGTTATCCTCGGGCTCAGCATTCTTCTGATAAGTCTCAGAGCAGCAGACATTGTCCATGCATTGCAAGCAGAGGACTTATGAGCATGAACATGAAAAGGAAGGAATCTTAATACCTCTGACACTGTCTGTCTTTTTTTTTTTTTTTTTTCCTTTTCATTGAGAAAGTGTCATGTTTCAGATTGGCACATTTCAACATTTTGCTACTGGTAAAAGAGGTGGGGTTGGGAGGGAAGTAAAGGCAACAAACACAAAAGCACTCACACACACAAACACACACACTTTCTCGCTCACATGGATGACACTCTCCAAAAATGGCAAAAGTTGCCCCATTCACTTCCTGTCCACAGAGTAAATGATGTGTAAGAGATTTGAGCTAAACATGACTCAACACGGTCAATTGTCCAGTCCAGCATCCACCTTACAGTCTTTGAAATCTCCGGCTGGTGTTTTCAAGGACTCAGGACTTCACATTGTAACTCCCCATAATGATTTCAATACCTAAACTTTGCATAACCGCCAATACTGAGTTCCAATCCAAAACCAGTGGGAGTAAAAAGCCTATTAAGTTGCATAAAGGTGCACAAGACTCTGCTGGAAAGTTGTCAGAAGTATTGGACTAGTGCATTGACTCATAGACTCAATTACTCATATTCTCTGACGCTGATACCCAATCATGGATTTTAGGCAGCGTCTGAGGCATTTAAGTCACTGGTATCGATGTCTGAACAACCCTAGAAGAGCTGACTTTTCATTGCATTAAATGTAAACAATGAAAGTGACATGAATGTTCTCAGAAAAATAATGAATAAACATTAACAGTTTGCAGGCCACCTGTATCTAATTTTTTAGGTCACTACCTGAAGCTCATGATAAGAGGTGAGGGTTGGAGCGTAGATTGACTGCTGAATCAAAAGCTTCCCCCTATGGCTCAATTCCTCACTATGATGGTCCGAAATTAGTTTTCTCCTTAAGTCGGCAGGGCTCAGCCTTAGAGGTAGGGTGATGAACTCAGACATCCGGAGAGAGCTCAGAAAAGAGGCACTGCCCCACCATGTAAAAAGGAGCATATGATCAGGATGCCTCTAGGGGCCCCCCTTTAGAGGTTTTCTGGGCAAGACCAACTGCCAAACAAGACAGACCCAGAACTCGCTGGAGGGATTATAAATCTCATCTGGCCGGGGAATGCCTCGGGATACCCCAGAAGGAGCTTGAAGGTGTTTCCGGGGAGAAGGACATCTGAAATATCTTGTTATCCGACCCCGGAAAAGCAAAAGCAAGTGGATGGAAATGGAAAGATTGCAATGTAGTCAGTGTCTAGTTGATTATGTTGATTTAGTTTCGTCTGGGTTGATCACTAACATTTGCTGTAGTCAAACCTGTCAAGTGCATGAGCAGCAAACACTCCATCTAACTCAAGACCTGGCATTTAAATAAGTTCCAACCAGTTGATCACAGCACTTAACATAAGGTTCTAAAGGCTTAGAGTCATCACTAGGACTTGATCAGTCCATCAATCACTCATTCCGTCTCCAGAAATAATCTGTCAATGAATTATTATGTACTCTAGAGTCTGAGGACAGTTGAACCATAATATCTGAGCTATCAGACTACGGGGGTTGATTGATGATTTTATGACAGGGTCACAGTCCTGTCCTACATTTGCACGTACGTCCAGTGGTCATGGAGCCTGCCAATTCCCTCTGAGAAGTCAGCATCTTGAAAGTGACTTCCTGAAATTGGTCATCGATAACGCCATCATCCCTGTCAAACTGGCGACCACTGAGCTCCTTCCTCATTCATAGTAGTCTTGGGGTTTCTGATCTGGTGACTGCGGGAAGGTGTTGCAGGAGTTCAGATTTGCATTCCTGTATGCATGGAATGAGAGCTGTGTAATTTATTTCCTTCTACCTTACAGGCCATGAACTTATCATCTCCATCCAACTTTGTAAAAGTGCAAACATCAAGATTGTTGCAGCTTTCCAATTCTTTATTACAGGTATATAACCTACCAACTACAAACTACCAGGACTTAAAGAAAACAAAGCATTGAAAATAACTGCTTAGGAAAATAACTACTACATTGTGTCCTACATTGTGTAACTGTCCAATCATAGATGAGTATTTATATGACTTGCTCAACGCAAACACGGAAGTTTCAAAATTGCGTGACACAAACGCGCAGTCTGCCATTTCGCATCCATACGTGTGACGAGGCACACACACTCCTTCATGCTAGTCACACTTTAGTTTCCTGGAATCATTTAACTCTACAATTCACCACACTATTGGCTTTTAAAAAGTCACACCACATGCCCTTGAACATTCCTACATTGTACAAAATTGACCAACAACCATGCACAACACTTAAGCAATCATTTGGCAATCAAGTAATCAGCAATAGGCTAGTCAGCAAAAATGCACCAGTGCATGGTTCCATGAAATCAGATGCTAAAAACCAATATTCCAATGATAGTATACACACCAGAAGTGCTATGATAGCCATAAGGAGGCACAGGATTTCTTGTGAGGTTATTGGAGTAGAGTGATATTTCACTGTTGCTGATGAAGAGAAAATGTTGTGCATCCTGAGTGTAGCAACACGATATCCTGTGCAGAGGCATTCAGATGTTGAGGTTTGTTCTCCAACTCTTCCTTAACATCTATCATAGCATTTTGTGTTTTCACTTCCTCTTTGGTTATTCTCCTTTTTGGAGAGGGCTGTGCTGAAATATGAACCTATGTGACTTCACCAATTTCAAAAAAGCCTAATGTGCGACTTGTGGGACTAGTGCAGTTCTTGTAGCTTCTGTGCAGCTTTGACAGTTATTGTAGCAGATGTTTATCTCCCAACATGTTATGGTCGCCCCCCAATTTGGCCAAGTGATCATTTTGGTGAAGGAAATGTGTTAATATGTCGTCTGCTTTTACCTATTTTGTCCCCAAAACTTCACAATGCAGTTAAAATGTACGAAAACTCCAGTGGACACCCAAGACCTCAATAGACCATCATATAACCAAATAATAATCCAAATCAGAAACTGATCAATGCTAAGGGGTAGAAAATAGCTATACTCAAGCTTTACAAACATCAAAGTACTGTGAACTCATTGACAAACATAGGGTTGTCACATTAAGCTGAATACTTCCGAGTGAAGCAAACTCACCTTAATGGCAACTGACAAAGTGGCCAAAGAGTGCTATTTGGTGGTGAGGTGAGAGCCAGAGAAGAGAACATAGACTAACAATGTGTATGTCATGTAGCTTGTGGTGGCTGAATCCAAATTAAAACAGCACTATAATGTTTCTGTTAACACTTTAAAGCTGTGAAAAGACGCAGGCAAAGTTTACTACAATATCTCCACCTGCTGCTGATTGATTATGAACTGATGTGATTTAGTGTCATATCTGCAGCCTCCCTTTAGCTTAGTTTCCTCGCCTTCGCCTATACATTACAAGTGACTTGGCAAATGGAGCACAGCCATTGACTTATCGACTGTGAGCCAATCAGTTATCTTTATTTGTGTGTGTGTGTGTGTGTGTGTGTGTGTGTGTGTGTGTGTGTGTGTGTGTGTGTGTGTGTGTACGTGTGTGCACGCGCATGCATGTGCTTATGTGTGTGTGTTTTGCAGCTTTCCCTCTCTCTACCATAAACTTGTTGGAAACCATGATTTCCTGGAGATACACAAACCTTTGCTCAGGCTTTTTGATAGCTCGCTGTTCAGGAGATGATGTCATCAACACTTTTACTGGCCCAATGCCTGCAAACCTTACAGGTGTGATGACACCTATGACTGTCAGTTTATAGCCCCTGTAGAGGACAGGTAGGCTTATTAGAAGGGCAAGAAAGTAGTTTAACAACCTTTGTTGTTAGCTGTGTTATCCAGGAGCTTGTACTTTTTATAGTTGTCACATATTATATATTTCATATTTGTATATTTTGTTTTATACAAATCCCAATTCCAATGAAGTTGGGACGTTGTGTAAAATGTGTTTGGGAACTGAGGACACCAATTGTTGAAGTGTTGTATGTGAAGTTTTTCCCATTCTTGCTTGATATACGACTTCAGTTGCTCAACAGTCCAGGGCCTCCGCTGTCATATTTTGCCCTTCAAAATGCGCCACACATTTTCAATGGGAGACAGGTCTGGACTGCAGGCAGGCCAGTCTAGTACCCGCGCTCTTTAACTACGAAGCCACGCTGTTGTTACACGTGTAGTATGTGGCTTGGCATTGTCTTGCATAAATAAGCAGGGACGTCTCTGAAAAAGACAGCATGTTGCTCCAAAATCTGTATGTACCTTTCAGCATTTATGGTGCCTTCACAGATGTGCAAGTTACTCATGTCATGGGCACTAACACACCCCCCATACCATCACAGATGCTGGTTTCTGAACTTTGCACCGATAACGGTCTGGATGGTCCTTTTCCTCTTTGGCCCGGAGGACACGACGTCCATGATTTCCATCTCAGATTAGCTCGAGCCCAGAGAAGCCGGCGACATTTCTGGATGTTGTTGATATATGGCTTTCACTTTGCATTGTAGAGTTTTAACTTGCACTGGTAGGTGTAGCGACGAACTGTGTTCACTGACAGTGGTTTTCCGATGAGTTCCTGAGCCAATGTGGCAATATCCTTGACAGAATGATGTTGGTTATTAATGCAGTGCCACATGAGGGATCAAAGGTCACAGGCATTTAATGTTGGTTTTTGGCCTTGCCGCGTACATGCAGAGATTTCTCCAGATTCTCTGAATCTTTTGATGATATTATGGACTGTAGATGATGAAATCCCTCAATTTTTTGCAATTTTACGTTGAGAAACGCTGTTCTTAAACTGTAAGACTATTTGCTCACAAAGTGGTGAACCTCACCCCATCCTTGCTTGTGAACTACTGAGCCTTTCGGGGATGCTCCTTTTATACCTTATCATGGCACTCACCTGTTTCCAATTAATCGGTTCACCTGTGGAATGTTCCAAACAGGGGTTTTTCAAGCATTCCTCAACTTTCCCAGTCTTTTGTTGCCCCCGTCCCAGCTATTTTGGAATGTGTTGCAGACATCCAATTCAAAATGAGCATATATCTGCACAAAAACAATAAAGTTTATGAGTTTGAACATTAAATATTTTGTCCTTGTGGTGTATTCAATTGAATTTAAGTTGGAAAGGATTTGCAAATCATTGTATTCCGTTTTACAAAACGTCCCAACTTCATTGGAATTGGGGTTTGTATTTATTACTTATCCTATTTAAACCTCTCTATAGTATGACATTCCTATTCAAGAAGAAGCAACTCTAACTGATTCGGATTCCGAGCTCCTTCCAAGAGTTGCTGTTTTTTCCTTTGTAGAATATAGTTGACCTCAAATACTCCAACCAGAGCATGGAGTATCTAATTTCTGTGTATTTTTTTATCTCAGAGTTGGAAAGTCAGATAAGATCCAGTAAAGCTTGGTCATTACCAAACACACAACTTCACAGGGTACACAACCTTATTTCATTTTATTACAGTAAGGAGAGCTTATAAACCTTACATATCTGTGGTGAAGTCATACGATACATTTAGCCAATGGCATAGGTTTGAATTTACATGAAAGGATCCAAACTGATGCCACTCCATACACCATAAAATAATATTCACTTCATCATGAGTTTGGCACAGATCTGCTTTCATACTGTCATCTGAAGCATTTACAGGGCAAACAGTAGGTCGTTCTTGTAAACCAGAGCTATGTTTTGCTCAAGTTTTGCATGTGGGGAATGCAATGATGGCCATAAAGACATGCAGCGGAAATGTGATGCAGTTCACTGAGGACAAGCTGGACTTTAAGCTAAGGTTTACCGATAAGGACTTGCGTCTTTAGCACAATTGTTGTACTAAAGGTTTGACTCCAATAATAAAGACACAATCTGTTAATCAGAGGTTTTACCAGGATAGCTATCATGCTTTAAGGATCTTCCTTGGATTTTCTGACCTTGTGTCCTTTTTTTGCAGACATGAAGCAAGTAATTGTTCTGCTGTCAGGTGAGGTATTACATATCACTGTTTATAAGATGTGTACTTTATTCTATGTGTCGACTAGTTAAAAAGGGTGCAAAGATAAGGGGGAGAAGTCACCAGAGTTGTCACTAACATAAACTGCAGAGTGACAGCTTATGCAGTGTCAGTGGTCTGTATGTCGCTGTGAAAGATCTACCGTGTGTCTGATATCTGAAAGCTTGAGATGTTGGAGTAGTGCAAAATGAAAGATTGTCAAGATGTAAATCAAAGGTGTGATCACATTTTTCTTTCAGATTCTTTTCTTCTTATCTCTTTGTAATAAAACTCTCTTTACAGTATTGTCGCTCACCGTGTCCTCTCGTCCTGATGAGGAGCTCGAATGTAGGTCTGGAGAATGTCTTCCTGCTGCACTCATCTCTGATTTAAAGACAGGCTGTAAAAATGGCACGGACCAGGAGGTTTGGGGTGCGCTTTTTCTTTGCTAAATGTCACCAATGTTCAGACACTTATCAACATAGCATTTTAAATGTAGCTTTTGTGAACTTATATGCCAAAAACAAAATGAAAATATAAGAAAAAAGTGGAACAAAGCAGAATGTACCACAAACAAGACTGTAATATGTTTATTTCACAAAATCTGTGACTTTTTATACTTTCTTACTCAATTTTGTACACTGTTCCTCTTCCTTGTCAAGGCTTATGTACCTTTGAGCATCACTCCTGTGGATGGAACGACACCAGCGACTCCTCCTACCGCTGGAGACGGCAAATGGCAAACATCACCTCAGTACCTGGGCTGGATCATACCACAGGAAGTCCATCGGGTAAATATTAACCTCCTGTCACGTTCCACTCGTGTCATTGCTTTGTTGATGATTAATTTAAAACGGAACTGTTAGCTTTTCACATGTGTGATAAAAATACTTGATTAGATAACAAGATCTTTCATGTGACCCCTTTAAGGTACGCACCAAGAAAAAAGCAAAGGAAACAATATTTCTTTGCATTTTTTATTCAATTATGATAACAATAACAACAATCAATAGTTTTTCTTTAATTAGACCCTACAGTATTTCAGATATAGTCCTCTACCAAACAGTTGAGATGTCTGTTCATAATAAAAGAAGTCCTCTACCAAACGGTTGAGACGTCTGTTCATAATAAAAGAACGACATTCAGAACAAGTCACATTAAGTGCAATTTCTTGACGTGTTTGGAGTGTATAGTTAGTGTGTTATATTGTGTTTAGTGTGTAGTGGAGTCGTTTTTTCGTTTAATGAGTCAAAACAGTGAGGAGACTGCTGAATGTGGAGCAGGCAGTGCAGCTTTTCATTGAGCTGGAGGAGTTCAGGCAGACCTGAGCCTGAGGCATTGCCTGCATCGAAATGTAAATAGTTACATATAACTTTGTAAATTTCAAAAACGTATGCACAAATTTAGCAAATGACAATTTATATTTGCATTATAGGTGATAAAAATGGTTTGTTAAGCATATTTTGGTTTTCACAGTGAAAAAACTAACATTTTCCTACTCGAATTTTATGTTTGTGATTTTAGGTCCACTGTGTTAATACAGTATGTCAAAATGAAAAAATAACTGTACAGTCGCACATGTGAGGTTGTGCTGAAAATAATGACACCAAACACGGCAAGGTAAATAGTTTTTATGGTGAAATATAATGGTAAAATCAAAAATAGTCAAAAACGGCCAATTGTACACCAGACCTCAAATAATTTCTTGATATTAACCATATACAGTAAAGAAATGGTGAAAAAATGATATTGATAAAATATTTTTCATCAAATATGTAATTGAATAACATTAAATTAACTTTTTAATTTGAACAACACTAACCCTATAATTTATTATGGCTAGCTAGCTAATTAGCTAGCTTCTCTACCTTTACCATAAAATGACAACTCAACCGTTTGGTAGAGCACGTTTTGAAAAAATTATTTGACCCTTATGGCACTTATTTTTGTTGTATTAAGTTACATAATTCTGTTTAACAACTCATCTGAAATGATAATATGTCAACAAAATAGTCTTACATTCGAAAGTCCCGCCGATATGCGTCATCAAACGACGAGTTATTCGCGGTGTCACTTACTGTTTGAAGGAATGCTGAAGAGGCATACTGCTCACAGACACAGTGCCATCTAGTGGATTTTTTTAGCATTGCACAACTACGCCAAATGGTAGAGATGGCTCATTCAGGTTGAGTCAAGCTTGATGCATTTATCAATGAAATTGACTTAAAGTGTGGTCTACCAAATGGTTGAGTAGTACCTTAAAGGGGTAATCTTATTATTTGATATCTGTGTGTTGGATACAGGATATGTCATGCGTGTGGACGGCAAACAAGACGGTGGTATGTTTCCAACAGCTACACTGGAGTATTCTGTTGACAAGCTGGCAGCTCTGGGATGTCAGATCAGGTACCAAAAGCCACTTTTTCAGCAAATTTTTTTAAAAGATAGATGATATAGTTAGAAATAATCTTGACTGACAATGCGTTTGAATGATTTCACAAGAATTAGTCTCCAATCTGTCATATACATGCAAGCTGTTGCCTGTTTTTTATGATTTGACTGTCAATCTGTTTCAGCTTCTGGTACTATATTTATGATGAAGCGTCAAAATCGTCATCATCTTTCAAACTAACCATGCTCAGAGGTGACACTGAGGAGAAGTTGATGCCCATATCTGACAGTAACACAGGCGGTTGGGATAATGCCACCGCCTTCATCGGTAATCGGCCAGGAGGATACAAGGTCAGTGAAACTGTGTGCTTTAAGGCTGTGCACAGTCATTAAGTAGTGATCCAACACTATTTACTCAGAGTAAAGGTTTTTCAGACTGTGAGGCACAGGGGGCCCATAGTGAAAGATGTAAGACAAAGATGTGTCTGTGTGAGGTGGACCATGGTTTCCCGTTGTCGACAACCTCCAAATGTCTTACCCAGCAGCGAAAAGCTGTCTCCTGTTACCACCACCATACATCTTGGTACTAGTTTAAAAGTGTCTTCACATCTGCACCACATGTTTGTACCTTAGCTGTGTTCATCCTCAAAAGCTCGAAACAAAGTTAGCCATGAACATGCTGAATAACTGAATAACAATGCAACAAAGTTATCCAAGCAACTGAGCAGCCATAAACTTCAGTTCATCGCCTCCCACATGTGACAAATAACAAGGAGACACATTACTTTATTGCGCTCTCTTGCGTGGAATCATTTAAATCCCCATGTTCTGATTGTCAGGGGCCAGTGCAGTGACATTGCTAAACCCCAACGCATAACTCACAGCCAACGTTATACGCTGATAAGCCACAACATTAAAACTACTGACAGTCAAAGTGACTGACATTGATCATCTCGTAAACTGCAATGTTCTCCTGGAAAACCTTGCCACTTGGCATGCAATCCCCACCCAAACATCAATGTAGACCATGTAAACAACCTTCATGCCTCAATGGCAATGCCCCTTCAGTGTCAGACACCGCAGGACACCGACAGAGGTCTCTGCCTAGATGTGTCAGGGCTGTTTTGGAGACACAACAGGAACCTGCACAATATAAAGGTGCTTGTTCTAATGTTGTGGCTGATCGGTGTGAAAGTGTTGGGACCTGGGTTGTCAGTGAGGGCCTTCTGGTTTATGTAAAGCCCTACTTCTTTCATCTTGTTTTAGCTCCTTTGAGGGTGAAGAATAACAAATAATTTTGAATACTGATTTCAGAACAAACAGAGTAAAGCACCTCTCTTTCTACAGTTGCGGTTGTCATTTGATCAAGAATTTTTAACAGAAAAGGACGTCATGGTGGACGATATCAGCTTTGAGTACTGTAAAGAGGGAGAGGTCCCTGCAGGATCGGAACAACTCTCATGTGATTTTGAAACTGACACCTGTTCGTGGTACCCTGACTACACTGCCAGCCTTTTGTGGGAAAGGAGTGATGGAAGATATGATGACGGCCCAGCTGGGGAAGGTAAATTTTGTTTAAGCAATTATGTTGTGGCATCTTTTTTGGAGCAATATCACATGTAAGCACAATTATTTGTATTAGTAGTAAATAACCACTAACCTAATTGCTGCATGTAGAACCCGAGGCATAAGCGAACTAAGTGGCTGCTTGGCTTTTTTTACATATTAAAGACATTAAACAAGTAACATGAATGAATGAATAATTCAAAACAAGATGATTCTGATTTCATGATCAATATACCTGCCTACAACTGCTGTGTCTGCCAGCATTTGAGTCATGCGCTTAAACTAGACACCTCGCGTGCATAGACAAGCAAGGATGGATTTTGGATGGATTTCCACTAAATGAACCTGAATGACCCAAGAGGTGAAGGGGCCCTGAATCCCAAGTCATTGCATGAAGTCACTACCTCAATAAGTCAAAAAGCAAAAGGCTATGAGTCTGAACGAATCTCCAGCTGGCCATCCCAAAAAGGCACCAGATTACAGGAAATCACATCTACCAACTTCAAAATGTTCTGGGGGGGGGCAGACCCCCCTTCCCCCATTTGCACCCACTTTCATACAAATAAGGTAGGGGGTGTGGGTCCTTATGCATCTGTGCCCAGGGGGAAAGTAGTTCAAAAGCTGTCACTGTATTAATACAATTTATAATGTAACATTATAGTGTGACATTTGTGTCAATAATTGTCAAGCACAGGTGACTCCGCGGTGATGGGAGGGGGGCCCCAAATCAAATTCTGCTTAGGGCCCCCAAAAGGCTTGGGCCGGCACTGACTGCATGATAAATCTGTAGCTTTTGGGTCCACGTCAGGTCAATGGCAGGTGCCTGCTTTACCTGTAAGGTTGGTTATTCAACCTTGTAAACACCTCAGCAGCACTTGTTGTTTTACATCCAAATGAGACATGACATCTGCTTGTTGCTGTTGTTTATTTTGTTTCACTGGATGCTCATTGGTTTCTGCCGTAGCAGTTGCTAATCTTCCTGAGGTCAACACATTAAAAGATGTCGAAATAGGATAAAGATACGTTAAAGAAAAGATGAAAATAAGTAGATTAGACAAAGCAGCAAATATTAATGCAATAAATAATAATATCATCAAATGGTTCAAATGAACTCATACAGTATAATGTATACAAAATAAAGGCACAGAGTGTGCAAAACAAACATTAACAAATGACAACTAATAATTATGATATTACAGCTACATTTAAATAACCATCCGTTAAATTCATGAAAACTAGGGTTAATTGACCACATCAAATAGCAAAAATGTATATATTCAGTCTTATAGTCTACTTTAGGCAGCATGTTCTAATACCAAATGTGCTTGATGTTTTTTGGGGTTTCATTACATTTTTTCTTACACTGCCATATGAACAGTGACCTGACCAAAGCATTCAGGTGAAGAACCCTGATTTATTTTGTTGTCTGAATGCAGTATGTTGAGTTGATCTATGTCTTAGCCAGATTCATTGAAAATGCATAGCTAATAAGACAGAGAAGACTGTACATAACACAATAATGCATTTTCCTTCATTATTTTTTTTTTAGTGCTATGTGGCCATCTTTGTGTTCTTATGTGTAATTGATTATTTAAAAAAAAAGAAAGAAAGAAAAACAGACATTTTTATTCTTTTTATTCTTTTGTCCTCTGCAGGCCACTACATGCTGATCAAGGCTGCATCCAACCTGAATATCTCATCAACAGCAAGACTCATCAGCTTACCTCAACCTGCAGGTCAAGTCATTTGTGTGAGCTTCTTGTACCACATATTTGGCAGCAGCATTGGTACGTACCTCACCATCATTAGCTACACCTGCTGACTCAATAAAATTCAAAAGTAGACACAGAAATCAGCAACATTACAGGACTTTTAAAGATCCCAAATTCCGTTTTAATCTGGCTACCTTTTTTTTCTATATTACACATATATCCCTCAAATTCACACGTTCTGTTGATATTCTCTTATTTTCAGGTTCATTGAAGTTCATTTCAAAACATCCTGGTGAAGATGAGGTGGTTATATGGATGAGAAGTGGCACCCAGGGAAACAAATGGAGATTTGTGGATCTTACCTTCAACAGTGACAAACCAATACAGGTATTCTTATTGCTCTTTATTGTGTATATTCTTCTACTAATCATAAGATAGAGGGTTTTTATTGGATCATTTAAAATTCGAAGAAATTTTATGTCATGTAAAAACAAGAGCAGTTATCGAGACGTGTTAGAAGATGTGACTTCAAACAAAAATTCCAATACTGCACTAGAACTTTGTGAAAGTGAAACAAGTAAGCTTCAATGCACTCCCAATAGATTTAAATTTCATAGCCATTTTGAAACAGTAGCATGAATAAATGTGTTTTTAATTCAACTCTTTGTAATCTAGGAAAGCACACTTCAAATAATCAACTTTGCTCTCTAGTTTATTATAGAAGCCGAGGTGGGTGGAGATAAAGGCAGCATAGCCTTTGATAACATACAAGTGTACAGCAGTCAGACTGGCTCTTGTCCGGCCGAGAGAGAGTGCACCTTTCAGGGCTCCCTCTGTGGTATGAAGCCTCTACCGTCTGCAAACTTCACCTGGAACCGGATCACAGGGGCGTCCCAACCAGCCAACTCCTCAGGACCAGCCACAGATCACACGCTGGGGACAGAGCAAGGTGTGCAAGCTGGCTAATCTGCTGTGAAGTTTGCTTCTTTTGCAGCTAGATAAACCAACCAGTCGTCAGCATATGGATTTGTCTCATGTTGGCTTTAGGTGTTTGTTTGAACAAAGAAACTGGGATGACTGGGAATGAGGTTGTCTATAAATTGATGATCCTTTGTGTGATCCTGTGCTATTAAAACACAGCTTACACACTTCCATTTTCAAACACATGCTCTCAAAAAAAAATTAGCATGCACATAACTGCACTTTATGTGTAGGTTACTATCTGAGTGCCCAGCTGTGGAGTCATCCTGTGGGGTCCAGAGTTGCAGTGGTGACTGCGATGATGGAACCCACTCCTCCTGACGAGGAATGCCTGATGTTCTGGTACTACATGGAGGGAAATGAAGTTGGGGAACTCAGTGTTTACCTTCAAACCACTGACAACCACGCGCGATCTGCACCACTGTGGACCAGAAGTGGAGATCAGGGGAAGCACTGGAGGCACGGAAGAGTGACGCTCAGTTCCAATACCCTGTATCAGGTAAGTTGGTTATCAGATAATTGTAGTTGAATATTAACAGAGCAGTGCATTACTTTGAAAAGTATCATCAGAGTCACTTTTGTGTGGTTTGTACACAACTTCAGTCTCATAACTGTCTTTGCTATGTACCCGCTGCTTTGAAATGTGCAATACTAATATTTTTTTATATTTCTTCTTAGATATAACATTTTGCAGATGATTGCATGCAGCAGCATACATAACTGTAGGTGTAGCTCCATCAAATCAATATCAGTGTAATCACAATGACATTTAAGAACAAGTTCACATTCTTTTAAGTCTTTTTTAATAGATATCTCAATATTCACATGAATTGTTGAATTTATATGAAATTGACAATAATGCTGGAAAATAACGCTTACATCACTATAGAGAGGGGTCTCTGTGCTGCCAGTATGGAAAGAAGGACAGATTACGTGAAGTTCAGTATGTGTGGATTATAGAGAGCATATTTCTGTGAGAAGGCGTCAGACATGACTGCTATCCATCTCAGCTTGTTCAGCGAACACCTGTAGTTTGGAGTTTTGATACGACTTCGTCAGACCTGCAGTAACGATAAAAGACACATCTGTCGAAATAAAACAGGAGTTCTTACAAGATGAACTTTGTCATCAGGTGATTTTTGAGGCGGTGGTTGGGAATGGAACGAGGAGAGATATCACCATAGATGACCTCACTATCTTGAATGGTGCCTGTCCCCCGCCAGGTTAGTGACTGCTGTAATCCTCACATTTTAGAGTAAAAACAAAAAAAATGGATGAAAGATGAAAATGAGTGTAAGTGCATTTGGTTGAGCAGTTGTTCCAAATGTGCACATGTATGTATTCTTGCATAATGTGTGTCTGTGTTATTCCTTTCAGGTTTTTGTGACTTTGAAATAGACTTCTGTGGTTGGGTGAATAATCCTCCAGCAGAGTCTGGAGTGGAGTGGGACTGGCTCTCAGGTGGCATGGGTCATTTTATTCCACAGAGGGACCACACCACAGGTTCTGCTTTAGGTAAATCACCGCACACATAACAAGTGAAGCATTTTGCAATCCACAAAATAGGCACTGGTGGAAAATAATTATCTTGTAAATTATTCTTGTTGTTGCATTTTTCTCCCCATAGGCCACTTTGCTATTTTCCTCCCCGTAAAGTCAGATACAGAAAGAATTGCCCAGCTGGAAAGTGAGACCATGGAGGCTGTAGACCGAGCTTGCCTGGAAATGTGGCACTATACCAGTGGATGGTTATCAAATGGTTAGTAAATGACGAGCAGTCATCATTGTTACAACTCGTTTGAATTTGGCTTTTCTGAACCTGTTTACTATCTACTTCACCTTTTAATGCTATCTACTTTACTTACTCTACTTTTAATGCTTTATTTCAAGGCATAGTTCATAGTGACATATGATCATTTGCTATAAATGTTGTTAGAACTGCAGCCAAATGTAACAAAGACACCAAAATGTTCACTTTTCAACTATATTTTGCTTTGAGAAGTCTAGACATCCTTTGACTTGCAAATGTTCTTTCAAAGCAGCACCACAGCAACTGAACATAAAAAATGTAGGTCACACAAAATACTGACAAACGTTCACTGAATTATATATGTATAGAATAATTTAGGATCGCAAAACATATAACATCAAAGTTAATAATGATAAGACACCAATAAATAGAACATGAGAAGATTGTCAAGATTCGATTTCTGCAGATCTTTTTCAAAATGTTTTCAGAAACATATTTTAGTCAGCCGTTGAGCTGGAACACAAAGATGTTTTCTTACCAGGCCAGATTGTTGAAAACAGATGTGAGGAGGACTGATAGGGACTCATATAATATTTACATAGCAGATGCCTAAAAGTATCATATATGTAACATGTAATTCTCATCTTTGTGTTTGATTTGATTGCTGAGAAGGAGAAACATCCTCAGAACCTGTCTATAAGCACTTTGTTCAGTCTTTTGATTAGTTTTGGTGCTTTCAGTGCCCTCAGACCTTACACTGACTGTGTTTGTGAATGAGACTGCTGAACTGCGTCCTGTGTGGAATACAAGTGGATATATGAATGAAACATGGCTCCGAGGGAGGGTGGACTACAGTTCCTCAGAACCTCACCAGGTATCATTTCATATTGTGATATACCCTGATTAATACTGCTCTTTCATAAATCAGTGCACACTTCTAAATCAACTATTGTCATTATCAGATTATTTTACAAGCCAGCTGTCCCAGCAGTAAAAAAGGAAGTTTTGCCCTGGATGACGTCCACATCATCCGGAACGAGTTTTGTGATGAGATCATGCCAACAACCACCCCAAATCCTGCCACCACGACCACCTCTGTTCTTCCCTCTGACATGGACTGCACCTTTGAACAAGGTGACGGGGAAAACAGAGGCTCAAAACAACTGTGAATTGTCAGTTTAGCCTCAATTGATTCCTTCAAGTCAGTACTTGTTGATTAGCTTATAAGATCGTGACTCATTTTTGAAGCGCCTCACTGAGGCCACTAAAGACCTTGTTGAGCAGTGTAAAATAATTCAGCGGACTCTCTAACATATTTTTCTCAAACCGGCTCAGACTTGCTGTTTTTTTGTTTTAATGAAGTGTGTTTGTGAACAATCATAAACAGTCAACATTTTCATATTTCCTTCGCAATAAGTGAATAACCAAAAGGAAGTTATGAGGTGTTTTTAGCTACCGCAGCCTAATTCAGACTCTAAAAATGACTGTCGCTCTCCATAGTTGGGTGGATGTTTGGGTTTTACTTGAGGCCGTTTGAGTTGTATATTATCCCATTACCTATGTGACAGTACTGTATTCTAAGTTTATTTTAATTTGTACTCTATTAAAAACAGGTCCGTGTAGTTGGGTCCAGGAGGTCGGCGATGATTTGAACTGGACTCTCAGTAGTGGACTTAATGTGGACGAACCATGGGATGGACCTCAGTATGATCATACTCTTGGAAATATTCAAGGTAAAGACTATTGATGACAACACAAGCACTAACAGCAGGAGTAGTTTCGAACACTGCAAATAAACTTGATCTAAAAACAGATGTAGTAAAGGTGGGATTTTAAACACATTGTAAGGTGAATATCTTAGTGTTTTGGACTTTAAACACATCGCATTTGGTCCTAAGGCGTTGTAATTTCTCACAATTACTAAAGAAAAACATGAATCTTCAATAATTAAATACATAGTTACTTGCAGCCCTATGCATTAACGATTCATTTAAAAAAAAAATTATTGCAATTCCACTGTTAAATTCATAAAAATTGGCTTATACTGCAGATGTCAATACGTGTTCATCACAAGACTAGCACTGCGTTATATAAAGTGATTTGCAGAGAAGAGGACTTGAGTAAATGTGACTTGAACTCGAGTCGTGTTTTAATGACTTGCAACTTCACAGAGCTTGAGACCTGACTTGTCCCTGTAGATTAAAGACTCTTGACTTGATTTGAATCAAAGTTATTGAAAAGAAATGAAGAATCAATACGCTTTAAGTTGTGTTTTTTTGTTTGATTGCATTTATGATATGATAAATTTAATACAAATTAAATTTATCGTTGTAATTTTGGACAGGTTAGAGAAATTAGCCCAACCATATCCTAGTTAGACATTTACTGATACCTTGTTTCTCTTCATAGGTGACTTGTCTTGACTTAAAACAACCTGTGATTGAATTTGGTTTGACTTGCCCTACAAAAAATTATTTAGGAACTTCCTGAGACTCGCACCAAATGACTTGAGTCACATGTGTGATGGTTTTATTTGTCTGAAGGTTCCTTCTTACTGTTGAATGGATCTGGATCTAAGGATGAGGAGAGAGCAGTCATCTCTGTCCCTGTCACCAGTCTAACATCACAAATCTGTGTCGGATTCTGGTACCACATGCTCGGACCTTCAGTGTCCATCCTTGATCTGCTGGTTGAGACGGTATATGCCCTACTTAGTGCCACTTCAAACCTTCTGTTACAGCATTACTCTTGAGTTATAATGACTTTCTTTGCTCTAGAACTCATTTGAAGAGTTAGTCTGGACTCGCAGAGGGACCCAGAATCCAGAGTGGATTAAAGCACAAGTGACTATCAGCATGAACGAAACAAAACGGGTACATTTTAACTCAACCACATTTATATGTTTGCACTAAAGCCTAACTAATGCTTTTAATGTTAGCACCAATATTTGAGAGTTGATGTTGTTGAAACTTGAGGATATATACATATATATATATATATATATATATATATATACATATATATATATACATATATACATACATATATACATATATATATATATATATGTATATATGTATGTATATATATATATATATATATATATATATATATATATATATATATATATATATATATATATATATATATATACATACATATATATGTATACATATACATATATATATATATATATATATATAGATATAGATATATAGATATGGATATAAAACATACCTTTGGCTGAAATATAATGAATCCAATATCAGTAAGTAAGTGAGCTTACTTATGCAGTAAGCTATTACTGGCCGTTTGATCTGCCCACATGTTTAAGTATCCCTGTTGGTTTCATTAAGTTGGAGTACATAAACAGAGGTGTCTCATACAAACAAAACTATGCAAAGAAAAAAATATGTCTTTTTAAAACACTGAACATTGAATTCAAAATAAAACTTCAAATTAAACTGTGTATATATTCTCCCTTCATCCACAGATGATGTTCACCGGCCATAGAAACACAGACAGTAAAGGATTCATTGCCATTGATGACATTACAGTGAGGGAGGGAGCCTGCAGTGATCAGGGTATGTAAACACAGATCCACAGCTATCTGATGTTCAGATGAAGTCAAAACATACAAAGGATTTTTACAACTATACAACCCTTTTTCACACAGTTTCAGATGTATGTGGATTTGATTCAGACAACTGTGGCTTTACAAACAGTGTCGATCATGACGGTCGATGGATTCGAGAAAGAGGCACAAAAAATGAGGAGGATCACACCTATGGGACCGAAAATGGTGAGTAGAAAACAGAGCAATAACAGTCAAAATTACATGGAAATTCAAATGTGGATGAATAGTGAGTAATAAGTTCAACTTGTATGTTTGAGCAGTGGTTCCCAGCCTTGGAATCTGGGCCCCACAAAATCAAGGTTGGGTCAAAATATTACTCTGAGGGGTTGTGAAATGATTACAAAAACAGGAAACAGGAGAAATGATTTAGAGTATGAAGTGGTTGCCAAAACCTATTAATAATGTTTAAATGCATTTGTCAGTGATATTTGGTCGATCTAACACTTTGGTCCAAAGGGAAGTCCCTCAAGAACTAACTCTAGAACATAAGTGAACTTAATTTTTTCTACAGATATTATTGGTTTCCAGGGAATAATTCCTATTGACACTGGTGATCCTTTGTCAAAATGTTCATTTTTTTCCAGCACTTTATGACCAAATACCTGCAAAACTAAAAGAATTTCCCATCAGTCTCAGCTGCACTTGGTTAGTGTTAATTAGCTATTAGCTATTGATAGTACACTATTGATGTGACGCAGAAGAAACGCCAATATCCTGATTAAAGCAGAATTTACAGTGAGCATAATTAGCACAAACATCAGGGATTCTCTAACTCTGTCCTCACTGAAGGTTTCTACATGACTGTGATGACATCAAACTCTACACAGACTGAAGCTCAGCTGCTCACACCTGAGTTAAACTCAGCTACAGCGATATGTGTACGCTTATGGTGAGTCCAATGCTGCCATCACACACATTTATACACTGTTGTCTGATACACAGTTTAAGGTTGTGTATCTGTTGTATTTGTTCAGGTACTGGTTACCTGCAGGGCCATCCAACACCCTTTCTGTGCATGTGCTGCAGAACTTGGAGCTGGGTGAAGCACTTTGGCTAAGATCTGGAACACCGTCTTTAGGCTGGGAGGTTGCAGAGGTCACTGTGTCCTACCCTGCAAAATTCCATGTAAGCTGGTTTTTACAACAATCTCTTTCCTCACACTTTCTGACAGTCAAACTGCCTCTTTTACAGTGAGTCATCAAACTGAGCTAACATCCATGTCCTTCACCAGGTGGCGTTTAAAGCGGTCCATGTGCCAGGCACTAACTCGTCAGTGAAATTAGATGATATTTCTGTGAGGGACGGGGCCTGCAGTCCTCCAGGCGCCTGTGACTTTGAATCTGGGCAGTGTACCTGGGTCAACATCCCCAAAAATCATGGACATGACTGGGTAGTGGCTCATGGAGGCTTCCAGGGTCCACCGACAGACCACACCACTGAGACGCAAGACGGTACACCCTTAAATAATATAAGAGATTATTCCCCTGATATATGACTGAGCCAACACAAAGTTCAGATTTCCAGTTGACCTGGTTTGCCTTTGGCCAATCATAACCAGTCATCTTATATGTGGTGTGTTTGATACATTAATTTTATGGTCTACAGTCTGAAATAGTGTTCTGTGAGCTGAAGGGGTTTAAGCTTGAGTAGTAGAGTTCAATTGAAGGAGGGTTAACGTGTTAACTGCTGACTCCCCGCACTGTCCTTTTTTGGACGGAAGCTAGCTCGCTGGTAGTTAAAGAGTTGAGGTGACAACATTAAAACAGCTATAATACAAACAAAGCAGCAGGCCGCTCAGATTCGGCGGGAGCAAACAAATTACATTTGAACTGTCCTGTGAGCTGTGCACGTTTGGTGTCTCTGATTGGTTGTAGGTCTGTCTTGATGCATTTATTTTATGTCTGCATCCGGGACCAGAATGACCAGAATCAAGACTTCAAGTGCTAATGTCACTCCATGTCTGCTGGATGGGTGAATGAGCATCTTTTTCTCACATTCTCCCTTATTCTCCCTTTCTTTAAACATTTTGAGAATTTCAATATTTATTTTCTGTTAATGTTTTTTTACAGGCTCAAACATAATTGAGGATTGTTAGCTGATTTGTAAGCTCAACAACTGCCTGTGTTGCAATCTTTGATTAATAAGAGTCGCTGTTGCTGCCGTTTAGCTGACATACTGTTACATATTAACTTCTGTTTTTATCCCTGACTTATGCCCTGTTGCTGATATTACCTCCTCTGACAAACTGTTTCCTTATATTTGTTCATCTAAAAAAACCTTTTTAACTGCTCAGTGTTCAAAATCAGTGTTTCTTTAGCTGGCGTTGATCCTGCTGCACTCAGTTTGAAGCCACAGTTGGCATCACTGAAAAACTTCAACAGCTGATCGTTTGCACTGAAAAAGGGTCCCTCATTTTATTTCTGTTCTTGATTTTGCATTCAGGTCGGTTCTTGTTGAGCTCAGCGCTGCACCAGGACAACAGCAGTGTAGCGCAGGTTTTGTCAGAGTGGATCCAGCTAAAAGACACCACTTCCTGCCTCACCTTATGGTACCATACGGACAGCAGGTCAGCAAAAAGAAAATCTCACACCACCGCCCACATCACACCATTCAGTATGTGACAATGCAGAGGATGCAGTTTGTCCTGTTTGTCCTGTTTAGTTTCCTCATCAACTTCCTCAGGAAGTGTGCACAAAAGTCATTCAGACATGAATCACCTGCTTCACTTTGTGCAAGAGCAGGAATCTTCTGTGGCAGAGTTCACTCTTTACAAAGGTCTGCTGTGCACAAAAGACCCAAGATCAAATTAGGTTTGAACCCATCAAGAACCTGAAAATAGGATCCATGTAATACATATACAATGTTTGTGTCAGCTGAACTGAAACCAGGAAAGCATCAGTAAATAAACTCGTGTCTATGTTTACAACCTCATTTCCAGGATTTTTCTTTTAAAACTCCAAACTCCAACTCCAATTTTCTGGAAAACAATAATTTTGCAAATGTCACAAATGCTTTCTGGTTAAAGTAACATAAGTAGAGCTGTTTTCACATATCACGCAGTAAAAAAGCATGACATTTGTCTTTGTGTCAGTGAGTCAGGCACGTTGAAGGTGTACCTGCGTTCAGGGCCATCAGAGCAGGAGCTGATGTTCAACAGTACCAGCAGTGGAAGCAGCTGGACCCGGTTCTCTGAGTCTGTGGAGAGGAACAAACCTTTCCAGGTGAATAAAAAAAAGGCTCAGTGGTAGAAATACAAGTAATGAGAGTAAAAGTAGATATTTATTCATAATATTCACTGATTTGGACCTCATTCTCAGCTGTTGATCGAAGCAGAGTCCAACAACAGAGGATTTATTGCTATTGATGACATCACTGTCACCCCAGGTCTTTGTCAAGGTACTGATGTTGTTTTTTAATATCTGGAGCTAATTACTGACATGTATTCACAGCAAATTGGATAAGTAGTTAATTAAACAGTTTGTTTTTTTACCCTTGTAGAAAATGAAACAAGTTTGCGATTTGTGGGTTGTTCCTTTGAAAATGGCACATGTGGTTGGGAAGACATCAGTGTTGGCCAGTGTCACTGGATGAGAGGAAGGAACGCCTCTGAGAACACAGGACCCCCTGTGGACAACACAGTGGGCACTGAACTGGGTGAGGCCACACTCTCAATCTGCCTGTATTAATAATTGGACAGGTTGTCTGCATGTGGACAGATCTTCTGTCTCAGACTATAGAGCATTATTATTTGGAAACAGGTGCATTCTGTTGCTTGAGGAATTTTGTCATGAGACCAATTATAAATCGGAGGGAAAGTTTAAAATCAATGGCCTTAAAAGTCGAATAAATAAGCTACCAAAATTGCTGATGTTACACTTTTGATAAACATCATCTGTATACATTATACAAGGACTCCTTGCATTCATAGAATTAATTACTCCGCCCACCAAAGATGGAAACATTTTCTATCATATGTTTCTGATCATAAAAAGATGTTCTGGGTACCATACTAAGAAGTCTGTTACAAGGAAAAAAGCTGCTGTATATGGAAGTGAGATTTTTCTTGTTTCCCCTTTTACTAAATGTTTGGTACCAGTGCTGCATGTGGGTAGTGTTAGCCACAGTTTTTATATCCATGTCCTTGTTATGTTCATGCTTTGGCTTCCTTGATTTGAACTCTTATGGCAAACACTGAATCTCCTCTTCTGTGATTTATTGTTGAATTCTTGTCTTAGTTCGACTGTAAGATATGGTGCATTTTTTGTGTAGCATCACAACATGTTCTTATTTTGCCTAAAACTCTGAAACAGGCATTCAAAAGAGAGAGGAAGTCCATGATTCATGGTGCCTCGCCACCAAACTTGCACACTAAACTCCATGTAGGCTAAACATTTTGGAGGGTTTGCACAACAGTTCTCCAGCATCATGATAGCTCATGCTACTGCCACCATTCTTCCGCTCCATGTCAGTTTAGACTGTGCAGAGAAAGAATAAAGAGTACAATACTCTGGGTTCATATTTGATTCTTCCAGGTTGGTACATGGCAGTGAATTCTGTCAGTGGATTAGAAATCAGCCCTGCTGCATTGCAGAGTCCCACCATGAAACAGGCCAGCGCCACCTGCACTCTACACTTTTACTACAACATGTATGGAGAAGGTATGTGTTGACAATTGAAATCAGCTGTTTTTTTCCTCTCTTCTTATGAGTATGTTTCTGTCAGGAATCTTTAAAGACATATTTCACCCCAAAACCAAAAATACACATTTACCTGTAGTGCTTTTTATTCATCTGGATTGTTTAGGTGTGATTTGTCAGCCTTTGGATTTAGTTGAACTAGATGGCTCCTGGCTTTTGGTGCTCACGGTGCCATAGAACATACAGTTGAAAACCTCAATAGTAATGTTTCTTTGCAGAAATCATGACCTGGTCACTCAAAATAAGCTACAAATCAATCTAGATGGAAATAACACTACAGGTCAGAGGAAAGATATGTATTTTGGGATTAACTGCCTCTTTAACTCTCTCCACTGTTACAGATGGAAAAGACCTGAGTGTGCTGTTAAAGGAGGGCTCCAGGACCAGCACGCTGTGGTGGCTCTCTGGTAGCCATGAAGATTTGTGGCATCACGGCGAGGTAACGGTTGGTCGAATGCCTCAGGACTTCACCATCCTGTTTGAAGCCTCCAGGACATTCAACAGGCCTGGCCACATCGCCATCGATGACATAGATTTCAGCAACTGCACCCTGCCTGGTAGGCTACCTGCTCCACTTGCACACTCTCACCTAGCCCCTTTTTAAAGCTGATTTACAGTCATGATTTTTTTTTCTTTTTGGCGTCCTTCTCAGAGCCTCAGCCCTTGTGTCCAGAGAATATGTTCATGTGCAACAACAACGCGTGTGTGCCGCAAAATCAAGTGTGTGACTTCAGCGATGACTGTGGGGACTGGTCTGATGAGCACAACTGTGGTGAGATGACTTAAACTTTAAATATGTAATATCGAATGCACTGGTACAGTAAATTCATACACACGAGTCTCTGCACACTGCACAGATGCTCACTGTGTACTTCCCCTTGTCCTGAACATCGTTTCATAATTTCCTTGTAAAGGGTATAACATTAAGCACATTGCAATATTTTTATATTGGCTAAGAGACCTTTGTATTTAACTTGATAAGAATAAATAATATATATTTTATTTTTTAAAATCACAATATCTATAAATATCATTCACAATGTGTCTCTATGTCATAATTTGATTTACATGTTGGTGAAAATATACAAGTATATGATCCCAATTTTCTTTATCTGCAAGTTCATGCAGTTTTTCTAAACCATATCCGATATCCGATCCGATAGATTGAAGGTCAGAAAACTATACAGAAACTATTTACATACATTTTTAAATTAATCTTAATGCATAAATGTTTAAAAAGCTGCTCACATGAGAATTAGCTGCTTTTGCTTGTCTTACATTAGGTGTTGGACCGATGGTTGAAACCCACGATGTATAAAGACGCCACAGTGGGCTCAAGGAAACAGTGATTTATATACTGACGGATTAATCAATTAATCAAGAAAATAGTCAGCAGATTAATTGCTGTTTATTGCAGTTGTACACATTCAAAAGGTTGAAATCCTTTTGCTCCCTTATACCTTGTAATTACAACAATGTAGAGGAACAAGGTGTCGTGGAGCGCTGCAGCTTTGAACAAGGCCTGTGTTTCTGGGGGGAGAGTGATGTGGACACACCTGGAGCTGAGTGGATGTTTGGCACAGGAGAGGAGTTCTGGCCCAAACACGGGCCTCACAGGGATCACACCCAAAACTCTGCTGCAGGTATTAAGACTCTCTGAGCTGTCGGGCACTGAGATGATTCTGAATAACTTTACTCGCTTATTGATTGCTTATTCTGTCATACTTTAACTTAACATTGTAATGTCTGATTTCAATATACAGGCCACTATGCCATCCCTGGGACTCACATGACTGAGAAGAGCCAGATGTCAGAGATTCTCTCCAAAACCTTACTACCTAGCTCAAACTGTACTGTGAGTATGTGTACGTGCCTAAATGGCTTAAACTTTGTTGAAGTGACGTACAACAGCAAAAAACATGGAATGCTGTGTAAACAAAATTAAAAGGAAATATGATTAGCTAATCATGTGTAATTTTAGATTACTTGTCTCAGCACAGCTCAAACAAAACAGCTGCAATATATTACACTGATACCTTGCTACTATGTGTGTGTGTGTAGCTTTGATTCTCCATTCCTATCTCTGAGTTGTACATTATTAACAAGTCTTACATGTAAACGGTTTATGAAACTTTACGTAGCTCCACTGTGATGACCCTTGCTGTGTCCGTGTAGGTGAGGTTCTTCTTCTTCAGCCTGGAGGACGCTGCAGCAACACTGACTGCCCAGTTCAGGACGCAACAGTCTGGTAGCGACGACGTTGTTCTATGGTGTAGGAAAAACTCACAGCAGAGTTACAGCTGGCAGAGAGCAGAGGTCACGTTCTCCTCCTCAGATAATAGCAAGGTCAGTGAAGACACAGACAGTTAATTCAGTGTCAGATGTGATGCTACAGGCAACCAGGGAAGGGTTTTTTTACTGTCATTATGGCAACAAACAGATAAAAGGCAGTGAAAGGTGTAGCTCATATATAGAAATCCACAGCAAATTATCACCAAGCTCTGCAAATAGAACATTTTAGCATCTTTTAGCTAATAGTTTTGGTTTTACAGCCCATCACTTTGTTGTCGTGTTACATTCTCATGACTCTCATCAGTGTTGTTTAGCTGTGTGCTACCTGCTCAGCACTGAATAACAGTTAAACACAGTTAGCAATTAGCCTGCAAACATAGGGGAGTCAGATATTTCCCTCTGGAGCCAGTGTAGTCCAAACCCAAGCTTCAGGGAAAGTGAACATGGGAGTTTGATTTGTCAGGTGGCCAGAAACACGACTCCAAATAGATGCTAATGTTGCTCCATGTTTGCTTGATATGTAAATGAGCCATTGTTTATCTACAAGCGTGTCCATTTGGCCCCATAAAAATCAAACAGCGTCGATGGTTGAGGAGACTTTACTCCAACACTTTAATTTATTATCTTAGCAGGCGTTTTAAGTTAGCAACAAAGTCTGAATGCAGTTTTGTTTTCTTCCTCAGATTGTCTTCAGATACGAGCGAGCCGATGGTCCCAGAGGACTCGTTGCGCTTGACGACATCTCTTTCTCCCGGGAGTGCATATTTGACCCTGACAACAACAAACTGCCCGACACATCTTCCACCTCTGCCCCACCTACATCCTCAAACACACCCACGTCTCCAGCCATACCCTCAACCTCAACTGCGCCAACCAGCCCCTGTCAGGTACCTTACATGACAAACTCTAAAGCAGTTCTGTTAAACAAAAACAATTTCTTTAAAACTACTCTGTAAACCCGTTGAAAATAATCCTCTTTTTTTGGGGGTGATGCAGGGTAATGAGTTTTACTGTTGGCGGTCAGCTGATGAAGTGTGTATCCTGGCAGCCTTAAAGTGTGATTATCATCCAGACTGCCCCGAGGGGGAGGACGAGGATGACTGTGGTGAGCTGCGTTTTTGACATCGACTGTATCAAAAACAGGCTGTAGAGACAGCCCGTACAAATATCTCTAATTTTTTCAGTGATGTACAATATCTTATCTCGATTCATTAGCAGGTTGATGGAAAGTAAAGCAGGGTGGGAACTCATAAAAAGAGATAACGGGAGCACAAGGGTCAAAATGATATCAAGTCATAGTCATGTGATCGGTGATTAAGAAAGAGGTTCCCTCTCAGATAGCATAAATGGTTTAGCCTGGTCAACACATGTGATTTTATATGATTTTTTGTTTTGCATCTATTTCTGATTTCATATGTTGAATTATTAGTTAGCCTTATTAGCTGTCACGAGGTGGTGGCTGTGCAGTGAAATGAGTTGCTGCATTCCCCAGTCTAACAACAGAACTAAAACAATGACAACAACAATTAGATTTAAACGTGGATCCACACCAACAGTTATCGTAATCTATTCTGGGTCAAGACCCGTCCGCCATCCAAGTTGGAAGTGGAAATCCGTTCAGTAGTTTTTGTGTAATTCTGCAGACAAACCAACCAACAACAAACAGACAGGGTTGAAAACACAACCTCCTCGGTGGAGGTAATGACTCAATTTATGAACGACATTGGCTCAGCCTACAGTAGAAAATGGAAAAAGGAATAACCACTGAACATGTACACACAACTGTATCGTTCTGGTGTTAAACTGTTGATGTGCGGATTAGCCTGAATGTGTCTGAAAAGCCTGAAATTAAATGTTAGGGTATAAAAAAAAAAGATTATACACAAAAATACAGTGTTGGCTATTCTGTCCTACAAAGTCAAAAAAACACAGTCACTACATTAAAAAGAAGGACCAGAATCAGACTTCTTGTGTATAAGTGTATAATTTCTGAGAGAGAACATGTCAGATATGCAGTATAGGCCTCCTAGTAAACAGACACAAACATAAAAACCGCACTGCAGTAGGCTCAGTCTGGTTGTGTAATCTGTGGGTTGTGCACTTTTTGCCACAGAGAGGCTGGACAGCTAAAACCACAAGAGAGCTGTATCAAGTCAACGCCGGTTCATGAGATCCTCAGCTCCCCGTAGCTTAAGCTAAAACTTAAATTGCTTCCAGCTGTTATCGTGAACAAATATCACTTTGATGAACTCAGTTGATTCAGTTAATCAGCAATACTGTGAATCAGTTGTGCTACAGCTAACTAGTTTAGCAGCTTTCGCTGAGGGCCATCTGAGCTTTAGACTCGGTTTGGAATCACATTATGTTAAATTGTTAATTCATTGATGTTATATTTTTGCCGATGCTTGTTTGTTAGGTGCTACAAACTAAAAACTACAGAATGGGTTGACATGACACTTATATGGAAGAAAGGTCGTGGATCAGAATAGACCCCCTTCAGTTCTGGTGTGGATCCGGATAAAGGGACTTTCTTTGATATTGTGAAATAGGGCATTTTTCCACATTTTTGTTAATTTCTCAGGGAACAATTGATCTTGATGGAAATAATAAGGCATATTTAGGTGGCTGGTATCTTTGACTGAGTACAATTTGGTGCAAATCCAAATAAAAATCTGGACCCAGCAAATTGAAATATGTTTTATCTGGTATTGGATCAGCCTTGATTGAATTTAAAAGGTGGAGGTATGTGCGCACTGTCATTCTAGTCACTGCAGCATATTGATTTCAACATAGATATTAATAGTAGGTCAGACAGCAAAACAGATACCTTTAAATCACCTTGAATAATAAAACAAGGTTTATTTTCTTCAACAAAGTGGTTAAATTGACATGGCATGGTAGATATTGTGTTTTCTCTGCAAAAAGACATGCCGTATCTGTATTTTTAGATATTCTGTAGGTTTTAGCAATGATTTGGGGTTTAAATTAATCAGTGTAAAATTTCAGTTCATATTTCTTTCTTCAGTTTGTCTCCAGCCTGAAAACTGTCACTGGTTTCCGCTTTTGTAGTGCAGTGCTATTAAGATTTGATTCTCAGGAGAGTCAGGAAGTAGAAGCATGCTAATACAGCTGTAAAGGACCAGAAATGATTTTTTGAAAATTATAGTTACATAACCTTTATGTACTCAGGTAATCAGAATCTATTTTGAGAGGCAGACTTGAGTGCAGCAGTAAAATAGAACGAATATAAGACACAACAAACCACATCCAATCACACATAGAACCACATACAAACAGCATCACGCGCATGTCTAATAATGTTAAAAGTTCTATGTCATCCAGTGGTGTGAGACTCAAATTTTAATGTCCCTTGTAATTCAATGTATCAAAATGGCGCAGATTATCGTAGGGCAGTCTTCCAGGTTCAGTATTTACAGGGAGATCGTGTTTTCATACGTTCATGTGTTTATTTTCTCTGCTGCACAAAAATCTTTTCTCAGAAACATGTGATTCATGCATCATCATTCACCTCCCATCTTTCCCAGCAGTATTACTCATGTCTCGCCTTATACTTTCAGGCCCATGCACATTTGAGAGCGGCCAGTGCCAATGGACTGACACCAGTGATGGACAGAGCAGGTGGCAGAGACACAAAGCCAGTAACGGCACTGAGCCACCCACTGATCACACCACGGAAACAGGTGAAGAGTTTAGTGATGATAATTGAAGAGATTACACGTTAAATGACCCTGAAATCATCCTAACTGCACTCGTCCCACAGCAGTGGATCAGCATGTTTAAGAGTTTTTGATGTGTGATGTTTTGCCTTGTTCTCAGGCTACTACATGAGAGTAAATTTCAGCCAGGGGTCTAAATGGAGTGAAGCACTGCTCCAGAGTCCCCCTCTCTCCCCTTCATCTCCCTACTGCCAGATTCTGTGAGTGACATTAAAAGACTAATTTCTCTTATTATCATCCAGAGCCTCCATCAATTATTTGTTGAATATTTAAAGCATGAATTGCTCAATGCTCCCCAACGTCTCCTCTGTCTTTCTACCATGCAACTCTCTTCCCAATCCAACACTCTCCCCTTCTTCCTTCCTTCTTTCCTGAGCGCAGGTTTCACTTCCACATCAGCGCAGAGAGTGCTGGGTCACTCAGAGTGCTTATGCAGCAAGCTGAGGGGAGTGAAGCAATCCTGTGGTCACGCAGTCACAACACTGTCTCCCACTGGACCCCAGAGCAGCTGCCTGTAGGCCTGCACCAGCAGCCTTACAAGGTGTGTGGTTGAGTGCTGAACAGTTGGACAAATACATTTGAATCCTTATGATAGGGACATACAGACAAATAGAGAATAACTATTAAAGGGGCCTGGCCAGAATTAATCTTAAAAAAATGAGCTGATATTATCAACATATGAAAGATGTCTACTTAATGTGCTACAGACATTTCTTAGTTAGCATGCTAATGCACGTCCTGTGTCCTGATACCACTTCGTACCTCAAGAGGCAATAGTATGAGAGCTCTGTAGGCTTCAGCCAGGAGATGTAAGTGAGCAGCTATTTCCCCTTATTTTACAAGCTCTTTTAGCTTTCAGTGTAATAAATAAACATGATAAACTCACAGAATGTCAAAAAAAGTAAATATACACACCTGTATATTACACCTGAAAACACCTGTTTTCCGTTTTTAAAATAAAATAAAATCGCACATGTTCTGAGTCTCGGCGTGACTTTTTCGCCCGTATCCGTGTGGGGTGTGAATATCAGTAGTGTCGGTGTTCACGATCCTTCACGAGATCCTTCAAAATCATGAATGTTATCCTTTCAATTCTTAGGTTTGGTTCAGTAGCATCAGTAATGTGACTCCGACAGATGCTACCGCTGCAGGCCACACTGTTGCTGTGGATGATATCTCCTTCCTGAACTGTGAAAAATCCTACCAACCACCAGGTAATTAATTGTACATGTGAGGATTTTGGAAAGGAATGATGGCGGTGCACTTCATAAATTGTTTACTTTGTTAAAACCTGCAGTAGAGAGTGTTTGAGTGGAAATTTGTCTAATCCTGAAATCGTCTTCCTCTCCTCAGCTCTGTCTGCCTGTGGCTGTTCTTTTGAAGATGGACTGTGTGTTTGGGTGCAGGGGGCTCAAGATGACTTGACCTGGCTCAGCAGGTCCGGTCCAACGGAAACCCCCAACACAGGGCCTGCAGGAGACCACACTACCAGCAAAGGTCACTCTTATTCTTATACAAATCATATACAAAATATATTATGACTAAATAGTGTTGCGCACGACTGTAAGATCCCTATTATCGCATGTCTTAAGAAATTTCCTTAGAAGCAAACCATTACAGTGGTAGCTGTCACTGAGGCCAGAGTGACCGTTACTGGGAATTTACCGTCACATTACCACAAGTAGACAGGAGTCATAAAGACTGACTCAGTGGTGTCAGTTCCAATCGTTCTAGTCATGCCAGACCACTTTGTTTGTCTGCTGCATTTTTCAGGTAAAAATCTCACTGTCTATTTGAAAAGGTTCACTTTCAGGCCATATTTCACTGAGAAATAGCTGCTTTCAACTGAGAATTCGGGTGTGGTTTCTTAGTTAGGCTCCAAAATGCATAACAGGTTCTGATTTGCACATTTTAGAGCATGGAAAATGTCTCTTTTGAAACCCTTCAATGACATAAGCCAACCCGATGTATATCTATGGTCCTGGTAGCACGAGTTACACCTATGTACTTGAGCATGCACTTCACAACAAAGAACGCGATGTCTTTTATTTATCTGACAGTAATCTATATATGTGCATCCATTACGATGTTGGAAACGGCTTGTTTGCAGCACACAGCTTATATAGTTCCATATTTATTCAATTTAACATCAGACACTAAAGGTGTTATAATTACTTCTTAAGGTATCTCATTCAACATACAGATGAACATGTGTTTCGTGACATGCTGTAACCTTGTAACCTTATTTCAGCCGGTTGAAAAGAGGGTGAAAAGACGTCTTGGGCGTTCAGAGAGTTGGGACTTGATAATGTGAAATTGTGAAAAGAATCAGCCAGCTTGTGACAGAAAACATAATCACTTGACTAACAGTGGTGATTTTGTATGATAGTAGTTCCCAATCTGGTGGCAAGGGGCACCATAAGGAGTCACAAGATGAATCAAAGGAGTCATAGGATGATTACCAGACTCGGAAACCAGACAAAAACTCAATAACATCACCTGAATCTGACTTTTTTATGCCTTTTCTCTAAACTTTTTCTTATCTGTGAAAGGCTGGAAAGCTAAACTTTTTCAGGCCTCTAAAAGGTGTTGAATTGAAAATAACAGCTTATAGATATAAGACATATACTAAAGGTATATACCTTCTTTTTGTGTTGTTTCACAGGGAAATACCTTTACATCGAGAGTTCCCCACCAAGTGTTAAAGGGAGTAGGGTGCAACTGAAGTCCCCAATGCTGTCACCTGCTGGTGAAAACGGATACTGTTTCACATTTTGGAATCACATGTTTGGAGCGACTGTGGGCTCTTTGAAGATGATTCTACAAACAGCTGACCCCACCAAGAAAACTCTGGTAAAACAAGCATAGAATTAGTTTATTTTTTGTTTCACCATGCAAAGAGATAACAGAGGTTAGACAAGGCCACAGTTTTTTTATTTATTTGTTTAAGTCTGGGTCCATTACTTCCCTTTACTGTTAGAACAACGGCTTTGAGGTTGATTGAGAAATTTTTCTGACCGTTCCCGCTGAGTTTTCTCTCTGTTATTATACTTTTCACATGGTTGTGAAATGCTGATTGCAAAATAAGCACTTTACGCATGGTATATGGAGTGCAAGCTGCACACTTTCAGCGCATACGGTGGTGTTGCAAAAACTTCCTCACATCCTCATTGTGACCAGTGAATCAGCCTCCTGTCTTTCCTGTAGGTGTGGCAAAAATCAGGAAACCAGGGGGATGAGTGGCAGCGGGCGCACATCCATGTGACCTTGCAGGAAGTCCACCAAGTCATTGTGGAGGCTACGGTTGGGGGAGAGGCCGGAGACATAGCCATCGATGACATCTCATTAATCAGTGGACCATGTCCTGCTTCTGGTAATAAGACTGAAATGGGAGGGAATCACGAGGGGTTGACTGCGTTGAGATTATCTGATGCTTTGTTGACTATTTTGATGTGACTCAATATGTAAGGGTAGGATTGACTGGAAACATTAGAAAAAGAAAGAGTAAAGGCACATTTTTTGAGAACTAATGTCATATCTTCCTGTTTTTCCAGCTCTACTCTCCCTCCTTACCCCAATTAAGCCATGAGTAACAGGGACAGCTTGAGGAAGCTTGAGTTGTCCTACATTTAAAGGACAAGCCTTAATATATTTGTGTGTTGCTCTTATTATCCGAAGGCACATCAATGTTCCAAAGCCACCATTGAAATTGATACTATTAACATGTATTGTCTGTTTGGCCCAATTGTATATAATAATAGATGTATTTATATAGCTACTTTTAAAACATACATAAAAATTGCTTTACAAACAAGATAAACAGTAAAAATAGTCAAAGAAAGCAGGGTTACACTTTTCAACTAGAGGAAAATAATGGCGCAAATTGATAAAAAAGACAGTCGTAATAGAAAAATAACTGAATTTATAATATAAGAAGACTTTTATATAAAAATACATTTTCAGAGAGTTTTTTTTAAGGGAGTTTCTCAAACAAGGGATCCTTAGTGCAAAAGCCCCGCCGCCTTTTGTGACAAGGTTGGACTTATGAATCGACAAGAAGGACACAGCAGAGGATTTAAGGTCACGTACAGGCTCACAGGGAACCAGTAGGTCGGAAATATATTTAGGGCCCAAACCATGCAGAACTTTACAAGTCAGCAATAAAATCTTAAAATCAATTCCAAAAGGCAAAAGTGGCAAATACGTTGTTAATGTGCTCTCAACTAGTCGAAGGCGAGCGATGGCTTTCTGCCTAAGACCAGAATAAAGGTGTTGCAGTAATCTAAGAGCGATGTGATAAAAGCATGAATGATCGTTGGAGTTGGACAACGTGTGCTATTTTGTTCTCAAACGAAAGGTTTGAATCAAGAATCACACCTGGCTTACAGGCAGAGGTGGATATATCTTATCCTCTGTGTCTCGAGAGCTCCATTGCTGTCGTAATCTGTTAAAAAAGCATTAAATCACAGGATTGCACTGTGTGATATTCACCCTTTTTATGAGGAACTGCTGCATGTGTGGATTATTTGTTCAGTTTTTGTAATTCTCCTTTTGAACACCCGGTGGTGTTTGAGTGCCAGGAGCCATACAGGCATGCCGACACAGATGTACTTGAATACAGGCAGGAGAAATTATAAATCAAAGACCTTTTTATTCATAGATTATTATACATCAATTCCAGGGTCCTCAAAGAAAACTATAGAACAAATTTAAATATGTGTAAAAATAAACATGTTTTAGGCACTGTTATGAGCATCGTTGTCTATTGGTCTGTGAGTCTTAAACCCTCAGTTACCCTTTTTTTACTCTAACAACATATTAGTAGTAAAGCTTTCCTAAACATTATCCCGCAGACATGTGTGACTTTGAGGGGGGAACCTGTGACTGGCAGCAGCAGACCACCGATGACTTTGACTGGGTCAGACAGTCGGGCTCCACCTTCAACCCCAACACTGGGCCAGACAGCGACCACACCACCAACACACCCACGGGCCATTACTACTTCCTGTCCTCCTCTACTGCAGACCGTGCCGGACAGAGGGCTGAAATGTTTTCACCGTTGTACCCTGCAGGTGAGACAGTCCTGTGTGACGTGCCTGTCTAAATGTGAACAAATCTAAGTTGTGCTGTACTTTCAGTCACGGAATCACATTTCCTTCCCCTTCAGTCAGAGGAGCTTGCGTGCAGCTGTGGTACCACATGTATGGCGAAGGAATGGGAACGCTGAACGTCTACCAGCAGAGTGAAGATGGCAAGAAAGCTCTGATTTTCTCTCAGATAGGAGACCAGGGCCGGCTGTGGAGGTTTGCTCAGGCTTCACTACTGCCCCGGGTTCAGTCTTACAGGGTGAGTCACAACGATCCACCTGACACAGTCTGACAATACTGAGTCGTTCCAGTGAAAACATGGATTTGATTTCTTTGATTCTAAAGCTATGTCAGTAGATGAGAATGACAGTGTGATGACCTCTAAATCTCATTTCAACGATGACACTGATATTAGACTATGTATTATTATTGTGCGTTAGATAGCGGTTGAAGGTGTGAAGTCCGGCCCCACTCATTCAGGAGACATGGCCTTTGATGACGTTCAGCTGACGGACGCTCAGTGTCCTCCTCCTGGACATTGTGACTTTGAGACCAACATGTGCAGCTGGAGCAACCTGGGAGGAGAAGTCGACCAGGAGGACTGGCTCCGCGGCAGAGGAGCCTCCACAAACCCCAACACCGGCCCCAGTGTTGATCACACCACTAACTCGACGCATGGTAAATCTGTGTCTATTTAACACTGTGATTTTAGGTCTGAAGAGGATCGATACAAGTGCGATCAAATCTAATGTTTGCAAACTCACATGCAAACTCACTTCATGCCACTGATTTAATTGTGCAACGAAACTATGGAGATAATGTCCTGTCAATGCCCTACAATGCTTTTTGTTTTGCAGACTCAAACTGTAGCTATTGAACAAATACAAAATATATGTATATATATATATTTTTTTTTTAACACATCCAGTGCAAAAAGGAAGACACAAATCACAAGACTTTTGGCACATTCTTTTTAATTCCGTGCTCATAAATGTTCCTCATAGTTCCTCATCCATCACAGCAGATGGCGCTATTGACTTAATTTAAACGCACAGGGAGACAGAAGAGCAGACGGGGGCAGATTTAACACCCAAAACCACAGTTGGATTTCACAGCTAAAACAATTATTTGATTACTCAATTACCAGAAAATCAATTGGCAACATTTGTGATAATCATTTTAGTTATTTTTTCCAAAAAATGTCACAGTTGCAGCCCAAAAATGTGAAGATTTTCGCCTTTCTTTTTAATTGTCTGATATTTTTAATACATTTGAGGATTAGATTATTGGTTGTACAAATCAGGCACTTTCAGCTCTTGAATTTCAAAATTTTACAAAATAATCAATCAGCTGGAGAAATCACTTTAATCAATCAATTGAATGGAGAAGGTCACAATATTTGCAGCCCTGTACTAAAAAGTTTGGAGTGAGCTTCACTTTAACCAACTACAATAGCAAAGTCGTGCTGTCTACATCAATACATGATTGAATACTTAATAGTATAACAAATGTACAATTTGTCTGAATGACTACTTTTATTTTCAAAGTACATTGTCCTGATTAAACTTAAAATACTTTACTCAAGCAACATTTTCAAAGCAGGACTTTTGTATTAGAATTTGTACTAGATTATTTTCAGTGTGGATTGAAGCATTACTGCTTTTACTTAAGTAAAGGTTCTGATTGCTCCCACCACCATGGCAGCTGCTCATCAATCAGTTCATTGAGAAAACAACCAAAGCAACAGAAATCACCCTCACCAGATCTGCATCTCATGATCGGTGCTGTTAAAGCCTCCACCAAGTCTATGATACAATATGCCTTATTGTCCGTGCAGAGACATGTATCTTGGACTGATACGATGTCAACCTATAGTGGCGATATTAGCAAATGAAACATTTTGCATTACTCCCTATATTGCACATATTGCACAACCAGTGATGATAAGAACACCTGAAGCTATTGCACAATCTCTGCGATCGTTTTGTAACTGCTGGGTTCACAGTTGGGCGTTCTATATTGTTTGCCAGAGGGCAAAAGCTCAAACTCGACGTGGAGAATACATGTCTGCGATGGGTGTGCTAATATCTTCTGTGCTTGCCTGAGTACAGGCTGCTCATATATTGACTGGAGGGATGGGTGTTTGTTCTTTCCCATGATGTTCATGACAGTCTCCTTCAGACAAGCAAGCTTGAATTTTATCTGTACAAACAAGTCCAGCTGGATTTGGCATGAGTAATAGGTAAGAAATGTAAAGGGTTGTAGCTTTAGTGTAGCACATCGTACACCAGCTGTGTAAAGTGAAAAAGACTATATCAAAATTTGAATCGAAATTTGGATTAAATGTATTTATATACATAAATATATTAAACTTCAAATTCAGTTATTTTCATCATTATTCACTGCCACGTTTTCACCAGGTTATTATCTATACGTGGACAGCTCTGTTGGTGAGTGGGGAGACATGTCCTTCCTCATCAGTGATGTCCTCCAGCCGTCCACTAGAGGTTACTGTCTGAGATTCTGGTACCACATGTACGGTGATCATGTCGGGACTCTCAGAGTTTACATCAATGACAGGTAACTATTTGACAATGCCTGAAGAGTAGCTGTTCTCCTAACATTTGCAATACCTCAATTGAAATGTGTGTGGTCTCTTAGAAAAATGCATGCAGGAGGCTACGAGGACGGGGATCTGAAGTGGATTGAGACGGGAGACAAGGGAGACAAGTGGCAGGAGGCCGATTTGACTATTAAACACCAAGAGGCCTTCTGGGTAATAATGAGATTCTGATGGATATTATCAGAATAGGCTTTAACATCCTGCATCTTTCTGATAAAATGTAAATAAACAGCTACATATAGTGGAGTAAGAGCAGATGGTAGTCACATAAAAGACAACATTGTATACCTTTGTTAAAACATTAACCAATAGCAGCAGTGTTCATTCTGGTTTTCTTCTGAATTTTCCGATCACTGTGCTGAATTTAAACTCTCTTTCTGTCACAGTTTGTGTTTGTGTATCAGAGGGGGAGGAATCCAGCTGGGGACGTTGCTCTTGATGACATCACCGTCATCCCTGGCGGCTGCTACTCAGAGCCTTCCATTGACCCTCCTGATAATGACAGTGGTAACCTGAAAGCATTCCTTTTTGCCATGCAATCTGTATAAGTAAATGAATACATTTCAAAGTATCTGACCAAACCCTGATAATGGAGATCTATGGCACATGACTCCGAATACAGAGACAATACTTGTAGAGTTGTTGTAGTTCTTTGTTTTAGTCTTTTCATGGGATTCATTGATGAATATAGAATATCATTAGTCCTACCCTTTTCATATATGTTAAAATTGGAGTAATCAGTTAATTCCTTATGCAAGTGCTCAAAAATGAAGGCATTTTCAAGCCTCGTTGCAAGTGGGAAGTGTAATGTATAAATAAATGCATGTTGGAAAGGTGTTAATGTCGAATGTTGTGCTCTTCCGTGTTTCTCTCTCTGCAGCTATGTTGTCTGTTGGCTTAGCAGTCGCTCTGACTCTGCTGGTGGGAGTCATCATCTCCATCGTCCTCTTTATGCTCAACCGGAGGCGTAATACAATGTACACAGATAATGAAATATATAAACAATTTACATGATGTGCATATTAACACTGAAGTAAGCTTATTCATCTTTTCCGCTTGTCTGTCTTTTAGGAATCACATTTTGAACAGTGACGAAATTAACCAGAGTTCTGCATTGGACCTCTTTGACTGCAAAATGGATGTACGTAAGCAAAATTTGGTCACATGTCGTCTTCTGACTTCACAGACAACAGATTATAAAGATATGTGTTTTCCTCTCAGGGCACACAACATGGAACTCAGTCTGACTTTTCCTTCTTCAACAAACTGTATGATCCATCACGACCTGACTCTGACGACACCAGGGTTTCATCCGATGCTTAGTCCAGGTTATAATAACTACAATGAAAGATTTAAACAATTACACTATTTATAAATGATGCCTGTTTTCTAGAGGTGTTTGATTTACATTCAGATTGTTTTTTTATGAGATGAACTAACGGTGTTAGTGGGGCATTTTAAGAAAATGGATCAGATGATGTAATGGCATTGAGGCTTCAGTTTTGACAATGACATCTGGTTTATTGATTATTAGGAAATACTCATTGCTTACCCGCAGATATAATTATTTTTCTATTATTGTATTATTCTTTTTGTTTTTTTTAATCTCCTGTGCCAGGATGTACAAAACGTGTACAACTTGTAAAATTGTAATAATGTGAGATAGTTTGAAAAGCATCATTGTATAAGCTCCATTGCTCCAAGCTTTATATGTTTTGTATGGAACAATCTTGATTTGTGACTCATAACTGAGGCTGTAAAACTGTAGGGGAGTAAAAAGTACAATGTTTTCCTCTGAAATGTTATAAATGGACTTGCATTTCTACAGAGCTTTACCAACACTTGCCACAATCATCCATTCACACACATTGTGATTCACTGATGGCAAAGGTTGCCATGCAAAGTGCCAACTGCTCATATGTTGCTCAAGGAAGCTTCAACGGGCAGCTGGGGCAGCCGGGGATTCAAACCAGCAACCTTCTGATTACTGGACAACCACCTCCTGAGCGACAGTCACCCCTTTGTAGAGTAAAAGTATAAAGTGCCACAAAAAGAAATTATTTTCTATATAAGTAGGCCTACAATGCCAGTGTAGTGTAAGAGCCACATGTTTAAGTGTTTGCATAATCTTGGAATTGATTTGTATGTGCACACTACATGGGTACTAAGGTAGTGGAAACGTCATTGTAATGATATTTCTTTTTTTCTAGTCTTTATTTGCACGTGTTTGGTAGATGAAATCCAACAGGAACAGAAAGTAATCAAGTGATATTACTTTAAAAGTGCACTGTGTAGTTTTGCAGATGAGTAAGATCAAATTAAGAGCAAGAACAAACTAACTTCACCTTTTTAAGCTCTTTTGGCCATCTTGTCAGCTTTTTGAAAAATTCTGCTTTATATTCAGCTATCAAAATGTTCAACTTTTTAAACCATTCAGCCTATTACTTTTCGGCCTTTCTGCCTTTTCAGCTTTTGAAAAATTCAGCTTTTTCTGCAAATTCTTGACCATTCATTCTTATAGTTTTATGCATTTCTGGCAGTATATTCAGCAGATTTCTGAAATCACTTCAGCCGCCAACATTCACACTGTATTTTTGTGGGAATTGCAATTTTTCTAGTTTCAAGTGGTGTTCTGAAGACGTTATCTTTCTCCGAGAAGAGCTTGTTTATTCAATTATGGTGAAAAAAATATATATTTTTGAGTTTGTAGTATTACCTCATAAATATTAGAAATATAACAATTCTGAGCTTGATTTTCTTATCCGAAACAACATAGTTTTAAGATGAAATACAGTAATCTTATTGACATTTATTTTTCTCTAGCATTTATTTGCATGTGTTTGGTATTGGGGTAATCCAGAAGTAGGATAAAGTAGTCGAGTAACCTTACTTTTATATAGTGACACTTCGATTATGTAACTGACTACATTATTTTAACCCCCCCAACCCTGCCACACATCACACAAAAGAGTACATTCACTTGGATACATTCCACTACTGCTCACAGTGGAGGTGGACTAAACCATGCGCACCTTGTTTAGGGGGGGCGTGGGCTATGAGAGGCTTTACTGTGTATCTTAAAATACAATAAATTGTTTATCAAAACTATTTATTTAACCCACAGTAATAGTTGACCAACATTGCTGATTACGTACAAAAACCAAAATTACACACAAGTCAATTTTCAATTCCGGACGTTTTACAGCCCTCCCGCTTATGGTGTACTTTCAGTGTTCCCCTCAGTCCAACGCCCCTTGCTATCGTCCTGTTTGTTTAGCTGAATTAAGCTTTAAAAATCATTTTATTTTTCCTTATCGCACGCTGTTCTCTTTCAGTTAAACTTCAGCACAAATCCATAAAAGCAAGAATAAAAACAGACATTGCTTCGGGCTGGACGGGCCCTCTCAGCCGCGTGAGACCCCTTACACGGCATCACTGAACCAGCCAATCCCGTCGCGTGTAGCTGCACTGCACATAGAGCTCGTGCTCAAGGAATCAGTGTTCGAGAGAGAGAACTGCTCGGCGAGAACAATGGGAGTACAAGTTGACACTCTTAGACCCGGAGATGGTGAGGATTTTTATCAATCAAGTGGCTTGTTAACTGAAGTACGCTTAATTTTTTATCATAGGTACGTTTTTAACCGTCGTTTTTACCCCTTCCAGGACGGACTTTTCCGAAGAGAGGGCGGACGGTGAAGGTGCACTATGTTGGTGAGACACGGCGTTTATTTCATTGCTGACTGGTCAAAGGTTGTGATTACATCTAGTTTAATCAGAAACGGGAAACATCGCCCACTCGAATATAAATGGTCGATTTTTAAATGGAATCGTGGAGAAATGGTGTGGTTTCACATTTTGGAAATGCCGTATCGTCGTTTTCTTGTGAGGAGACGGAAACTGTGAAGCGAGTAACGGTTCGCTAAGCTATCTTAGTTAGCACAAAGACTGGTAGCGGGGGCTCGGTCCAGTGTTGATAAAATTCTGCTCACGACCAGCCCATTTGCTCTCCAATGAAGACGGCATATGTCATTTTTTTCACCGAAGTGTAGAAATATCAATTGGCTAGGCTATGGTGGCGGGTTCATGTTGGTTTCAGCCCTTGTGCTAAGCTAAGCTAACCGTACCCTGGCTGTAGCTTCGTAATGAATGTATGACGTTAAGGAGGTGTCACCGTGCATCCTGATCGCACGAACTGGCTCATGTATGTCATATTCAATCACGTTGTGTTTTTTAAATGGTAAAAAACACGTAACATGTCTTCACGCACCCTGGTTGTGTTGAATCTTCTCAAATGCTAATACGTTTTTGTTCTTGTTGCTTCTGTTGAACAGGCACGCTGACGAATGGAAATAAATTCGACTCCTCCAGGGACCGGGGATCTCCCTTCGAGTTCAATATTGGACAGGGTCAAGTAATTCGTGCTTGGGATGAAGGTGTAATGCAGGTATGAAGAGGCTCACTTTATTATGAGCTAAATCATCTATGGGGGCACTGTTCAGCGTGTGAAATAGGACTGGGCAGTATGGCCCAAAATAAAATATTTTTTCTTTTTCTTTAAATTGCCAAGTGCTCCTTGATAAACACAACTTTGAAATGCTAAATGTTTACAGTTGTGATAGAATAATGAAATGCCTGCACTACATGGTCATCAGGCACATGTTATCCCATACAGCATCTGGACTGCCAGTACCAGGTGCTTCAACTAGGTAGAGTGATTTATTTGATGTACTTGAATTCAGTTTGCGCACAGATGGTGTACAACAGTCATCTCATAGTCATCTGCTAATGTTGTTTGTGCTTTGACATCAGCCTGATGTCTGTAGACAGGTGGCTGGCTACTAGCTAGTGTTAGCTCATGAGCACTGTTGGAGCCAGCAGTCCTCAACATTGCTTTTTGCAATACCTGGAAGTTCGCATTCTAGACATTTAAAGCATTTTGCCTAAACATGAGTTTGAATTAAGCCACTTATTTTGATTTATCACCCAACACTACTGTGGCAACAGCTGTAAAATATATTGTGTGGCTCTACATGTGCTCTCCAAAGTCTGTATGGCCTCAATGACTTCAAATTTGTAGGAGCATATGTAAGTGTTGGCAGAAGTTTGAAAGTTATAAGCATTTACCAGGCAAGAAGGGTCTAACATATCACGCTGTTAATTTGCATTCTGGGAAATGTAGGATCCAGGGTATTTTATTAATTTGATTCATGCCAGGACATTTAAGATCTCTCTAAACTCTGGTTCAGTTGTCTTTTATATTTTGCAAGTCTCTCTTTTGATTTTCCAAACTTTATGCAAGGGCATTACTAAGTCACTGGAGTAACCCTTTAACTGAGATGCCTGAAATGCAGATCAGCCGTTCAAATATTAAAACCATATTTTTAACTTCCTTTACAGATGAGCCTTGGCCAGGTTGCCCGGTTGACCTGCTCGCCGGACTATGCGTATGGCGCTAGAGGATTCCCACCCGTCATCCCAGCAAATGCCACTCTCATCTTTGAAGTGGAGCTGCTCAGTTGCTGAGTGTTTTAAATTGAAGGTTGCTCTTCAGAGTTTCTCATTCCACCCACACCCGGACACAAATAACTGTTTAATTAAAGGTGCTATCAGAAGCATTTATAATCAGGAATAAATCGTTGTAGAAAGAATGCTGATGTCTTGGTATGATTTAGACAAATGTTAAACATATGAGACCATAATAATGCAACTGGTATTATTGTTGCTAAGATGAAACTTGGATCCAAAAACTGTAAACGAATAGTACAGCATTTTGAGAAATGTTCATATTTCTTTCAGGATTTATGGGGCTTATACTCTTACATGTGACTGATAAATGTTAGGTAGCACAGCAGTCAATAATGGAATATGAGCAGATGACACAGGGACATCAGGAAAACTTGTGTGCTGTTCTTAATTTGTGTGCCATTAAAGAATCTTTACAGAATTGTCGCCAAATCTGAACCAGTGGCACTAATCCTGCAAACTCTTGTCGGTTCATAAATGTCTAACTCCAGCATCAAAAGGAAAATGTAATGATTTTTGATATTGAAGAATGTAAATGAAACACCTTTTAATGAAGAGCTTATTTGTGTTTTCTTGTCTGAATTTCTCCCTTCGGTAGATGAATTGACAGCTTGAAAGTTTGACACAATGGAAAACACGTTTCTCTGAAAACTGTCTTATGACTTAAGTTTTCATCCCCATTTGTGTTGCCATTTATAGTGTGAGGAATAGATTTTGAATCCCATCCCTTGTAATATTCTCTTGGGTCTTTGGAAAGGCCTCAAGTGTCCTTGTTTTTCGACATCATGCTTCACGTAATTTTTGGTAATGTTTTGTTTCTTCATTGTGCCATTCTTTAGGAATTGTCTTACCTGTGGGTATTGCATTAAAAAGAAATTATTCAATGTTTTTGCATCAGTCATTTTCATGATTTAGACTTGGCTATCACAACTTATTGTTCCTATACATATCAGAGATTTGTTTCTCAGGGTGGATCTTAACTTAAAAATGTGGCCTAAACACAAATCATGTTGTGAAGTTTTAAAGTTAGTTCTCTTAGAAGATTTTTTTTTTTTCATAAAATCCTACCAGAATATAAATCATTGATGTATTTGAACTAAAACTATGAAGTGTTTTTGGTGGCCAGCAGACTAGCAGGGGTTTTTGCCTTTCACTATCATTGTACAAGGGATTGACACGTGGCTTTAGGAATGTTCCCAGAATTGTTGTCAAACTGGATTCTGCTCTGTGGGTTTAGGTATAGTTTTAATCTTCAGTCCTCTGCATCAGTTACATAATATAGCAGGATACTCTATTTTAAGTGAAACTGCTGAATCCAAAGTGTTACTCAACTAAAAGAATCTGGAAAATGTGACTAATGCTATTATATAATCAGATTATTGTTACTTGTGCATTAAGTGTTGAAGCTTTGTATAATGCTGCAACCAGTGATTATTTTTCCCTATGGATTTATCTCCTGATTATTTTCTCTATTATATTCATTCTCTTTTCAAAGCACATTCTTACCTTTAAAAAAATAACCAACACTGAAATAGGAAGGAGATAAATTCCCAAACATCAAAACAAAGATAAACATGGAAGTGAAGAGCTGTTCCCAAGAAAGTGAAGGGTTGATCTTGATGTTAACTCTGAGCAGGGTAACATTTACAGACATTTTATTTATCTGTGATTGCTAGATATTTAGATAAAAAGATAAGTATCATCTTTAAATGGTTAATACAATTACATAAAAGGTGTGGCTTCATGGGTTTATTATTGACTGTCGCCCTCCAGTGGGGAGCTTATGGAATTACAATGGGGCGACACAACTCTGCTGCCTTCACTTGCTCCTAATAAAAGTCAAGTCGGCGGAACATTCAGGCGGATAATTACTATGATGATTGCCGCACACTAAGAATGAATTAGTATGGTAGAAATACTTGAGTAAAAGTAGCAATATCGCAGTGTAGAAATACTCGATTATTCAACATTTTACTTAAGTTGGATTACAAAAGTAGCAGTATTGTATAGAAGTGTATTCCTACTGTATACATTTGGACATTTACGACAGCACGTGAAGGCAGCGTTTCCACGGGTACGGACTCATCACCAGCAGTGCTTCATTCTGGAGGACAAACTGACGCACAGACGTCTTTCGGACCAACTAAAAGCTAAACATCGACATCAACTAACTAGAAGCTCGACGTTAGGTCACATTCATATTTAGAGTTCGCGTCGTCTGTGTGTTTTTTTAATTTTTCTAATAAGATAAGTGGGTACTTTTTTGTTTTTACAAAAAAAGTGAGGTGTTAAGACACAAAATCCCATTGAGCCAATTAGAGTCTAGGTTAATTCGCGTTTTGAGATGCGCTACGAACTGGGAGGAAGGATGGCGGTGACCCTTACAAAGACGGTTAATCTCATCACAGGACTGGTCATTGTTTTTCAGTTTCAACTGAGCTTCATGAAGCTGAAATCAGTTAATGGTGAGTTAAAATATAGATGTATATACACGTCTTGAATCCACAAATTAGTTGCTTGTTAGCATTAGCTAGTTAACGGAGTTATAGTTAAAATAACATACTGGACATTAGTAGTAATGATTGAATAATATTATCTTAAAACATTATTAAACTTTAAATATGTTTTTTCGTTTATACGTATTAAAAGTGTCAGTACTATCATATGCAAGTCAATACAGACGTTGGTGTCCACCGCACTTTTGTTACTGCGTCATTTGATGTTCGTGTTACGTTAGTTCTAGCCACATAAGTATCTGATTTTTTATATTATACAAGAGTTGTTATGTGCCAGTGATATTAATGTATTTGGACTGAACATGCCAACTACAGAAAATGATGTGAAGACATTTTTTTAAAATAAAGAATCCGAAAAAAAATCCCAAATGTTTTTTTGGTCTTGGTCCAGGGTCTAGTTGTTATTATTACCTCATTAATATTGTAAACATTAGAATTCTGAGTTTGAATGTATTCTGCCAAACTAGTTAGTGCCCCTGTAAGTTGATAAGTGAGGTAAAATCAACCATATATTCTAGCAATTTCATTTGATGCAGGCTAATTTACTCAAGAATTGTAATTAAGTACATATTGAGGTGCTTGTACTTGAGTATTTCAATTTATGTTTTGGAGATAAAAGTTGTACATTTGTTACTGTGCTACATTTTTTTGATCACTTTAGTTACTAGTCACTGTGCAGACTGCGGACTCTATCAGAGCCAAAGTAGCACATTTTTAAATTAATATATGTTCTCAGCAATCATTTTTAAGAAAAAAACTCTGATTCGGATGATCAGAAAAGTACTGAATATCAGATCTGATAATTGGCCAGTCTGATAGCGCCAAGTATACAGTTTATACATACATGTAAATGTATGTTTAATTTACCTTAACTTGTACTTTTTATCCTTTAGTACAGAAAATGCAGAAAATTACTTTTGATACATGTCATATCGGGCACAATAAACTTTTACTTACTTACTATTCATATAGGTGATTTTCACTTTGACTTAAGCAATATTTTAACATCGTTATTTGTATTCAATATGACTTCTGGGTACTTTTACAACACTGGGCCTGTGTACCTGTGTTTATTTGTGTTGCCATGTTGAACCACCAGGTGGAGATACTTAATTTTGAGGGAACTGATCGAAGGTGTAATCAGGCTCAGACGTGTTACTGAAGCAGCTGTTTTTGACCCTGTTTTTGCCAATATTTGTGGCTGGGCTCAACTCTGCGCAGAATATCTGCTTCATTTGAAGAGAGAGATAAAAAAAAAAAAAAGGTGGACCGTGATGCAACAGCGACTGGTGAGATTTGAAGTGTATGATAAATCCGACTGAATGCGACAGACTGGACATTTTAATAGTATCAAAAAGAAGCAGCCCCACAGTGGCAGTTGCAGTTAATACTTTTTGTTATCAATACAACTTCTCTATCATCTGTTTTCTTGACATCTGCACTGCTACTTTAGACTATATAGCAACAACACACTGCCCACGCCACAATAACATACATGTGGAAGGTTATCAGGCCTCTGCAGCAACAGGGCCAACATGTGACAAAAAATAAAGACACCCAATGCTGCCCAGCTGGCCTCACATGCCTGGTCCTAGACCTGCTGGTGTGAAGAATGTGAAGCATGCTTTCACTCTCTGCTGTGAAGAGAAAAGTTTGGACACACTGTTGTCACTGGAAGGGCAGAATGACGGGGTGACCACACATGTTTGCCACTTGGCGCATGCTGGGGGAATTGTTTATGTCCTCTTCCATGTGAGGAGGAGATTGTTTACTGATGTTTAAGATATTCAAGAAGTCATTCTCCACATCTAATTCTCTTAACATACATTTTTCGCCCTGTTAAGTTGCTTTATGCCTGTGAAAATGTTATTCCATACTGTCAGAACAATATATGTCAAGCGCCAGAAAGAAAATAATGTGCAGAATATTTGATCATTGAAACAATCTTTGTTTTCAGTCCGAGTGTGAATAAAGTCCAGTTGCGCAACATGAGTTTGTGATGATTTGCCCACCAGTGAGCAGCTGCTTGTTCACGGGTGTGACTACGACAATAATGATAAATCTCCTCTCTATGATGCTTCAGGAGTCTACCGCACTGACACACAGGAGCTGTCTCCTCCAGAAGGAAGCTCGTATGTAGTCGCAGGGAACAACAAGCCCAGGGAGAGAGGGTGGGCACCCAGGCCCAGTTCTGCGGCCCCTGGCTGGGCGGCAGATACAGGGGGTCACTACAGAGACAAGCACCAACCAGAGGCGTCAGATCCAGAGCTGCTGACGGAGCAGGGACACGACAATTCTACACATATTGTGGTAGAGTTATTTACAGCTAAGAGGTTGTCACTCGATGTATTTATGTATTTTGTCATGAGTCAATGTGCCAGTGTTTCCTGTGTTCAGGGACAATTGAATTCAGGTTCAGCAGATGAGGGAAAACTAGCTCTTAAGCTTTAGTTCCAAGGTTTTTAGGAAGGAAGTTCAGGACATTTAGGTAAAATGTTCAAATGTGGGTGACTAACATCTTACAAACATGCTGAATAAGTACAAAATTTATAAGCAAGAAAGAAAAAACGAAGACAATGGGAATATTTGTTGCTGTGGTTCTCAAATATGTTTCCTAGTTGGAACCAGAAATTGTAATATTAGATATATTAGCAACAAAATGTGATTTCTTGATTAAGGCATGTTTCCTCAATGAACAAAATAAGTTCATCTTATTCTTAAGACAAAGGTGCTAAATTCAAACTATATAGCAAGCTTGAAAGCACTCTTTTCATCACTCCAACATAAAGTAGATTTAATTTATTTTCTACAGTTTCTGTCCCTAACACTGGTTTAATGTATGTTTTAAAGCATTTCAATCCCTACATTTTTGGACAGAACATCGATCACGCCTACTACACATCTAAAATCTACGGACCTGGAGACGCAATGGGTAAAGAGCTGTGGGTGAACATCGATGAGACGGAGGAGGACGAGTGGAAGGTCTTTGGCGTCCTGTCCGGCACCCACAGACAAGCTGAGGTATAAAATCAATCTGTGAATACAAGGGACAGTCAGTGTTTTATGCTAAATTAAATACCTCCTGTAGAAGAATTATATTTTCCTTTGTGTATGTTCTTTAACTTTCCTGAATGAAATTATTATTTTGACATTTTAGTTTATATTGCACTTTGCCTTTCTTTGTTTCCAGAGAGTGAATCTTTCCTTTGACTTCCCTTTCTACGGTCACATACTAAAGGAAATCACGGTGGCAACTGAAGGTTAGTCTTTAACCACACATGAAACGGGATTCTATTTTCTTATTTAAATTTTTTATTAGGCCTCAATCTGTAGTCAAAGTAGGTTTAAGAGTATATACTGTATAGAGCAGCAACAATTAATCACAAACTATTTTGATAAGTGATCAGTTTAAGTAATTTCTTTAAGAGAAAAAGTTTTTTTTTCGGGGGTCCTTACTCCTCAATGACAGTAAATCAGTAAAATAATCAACATTTTAACTGTCAATGTAAATACTTGTTTATTGTGCAGCCTCATACCATAAAGAGATACATTTTATGAATTTAGAGGGATTTTTGTATTTTTGTTCAGCTGCACAGTTCATGCTTAAGTTATAGTAGGTCAAACTTTAAATAAGTACATCAATTAAAATATATTTGTTTGCAGAATAGCACTGCTTTAAAGAGGCTCTAACCTGCATCACATTTCCTTTGATGTTCTCTGATATTTTTTGCTTATACTATCATATTTTTTATGATCTGTGTGAGTCCACAAATGACATAAAAAGATGTACAATGACTGTGAGTGAAGCAGTTTGTGTGTGGGGATCCTTGTACCACAAGTCATCCTGGATTTGAGTAGTTATTGTGAATGTCTCAATGATCATTGCAAATAAATCCCTGATGGCAACCTCTGCTTGTTTTCCTGTCGCAGGCTTCATTTACACTGGAGATATAATCCACCGACTGCTCACAGCCACTCAGTACATCGCCCCTCTGATGGCAAATTTTGACCCGAGTCTGTCCAAAAACTCAACTGTGTTTTACTTTGATAATGGTAAGAGAGATAGAGAGAGAAATCTGTCGAATTTGGCCTTTTGTTTGTGGGTCTGCTGAGAAAAAAACATACTAAATAAATGTGCATATGGTTGTGTTTGTCCATTGTGTAGGCACTGCGTTAGTGGTTCAGTGGAACCAGATTCACCTGCAGGACAGCATCAGTCTGGGAACTTTCACCTTCCAGGCCATTCTGCACACAGACGGACGCATCGTTTTTGCATACAAAGAGGTGACATTTCTTCTCTTCTGTGTTCTTCATTTCTGTGAAATTTGTTTTATTATATTCTGTTCCCTTTTTTTATAGATTCCTATAGACATCAACGACATCAACACTGAGAACCATCCTGTTAAAGTGGGCTTGTCGGATGCTTTTGTGGTGCTTCATGAAATAGAGCAGATCCCCAGTGAGTTGCAAAATTAATTTTACTAAAGACTCAAAACACTGGATCTCATTGGTCTTTAACGACATCATATCCTCTCTGCCATGCTCCAGATGTTCGGAGAAGAACCATTTATGAGTATCACAAAGTCAACATCCTCAAGTCCAAAATCTCCAACTCTACAGCTGTGGAGATGCTTCCTTTGCCGAGTAAGACAGTCTTTCTTACAGTGCTGCTAAGATGGCACAACAAATTATAAATTATATGAATATATATATAAATATATGTATATATTTGTTATCCTATCAAATTGTAAAAAATTTGTGTTTCAAATACAGTAGCAGCAGTTGCATGTCAGCTCTATGCTGCAGGATGGAATGTAAAAATGTATTCAGGTTCAGTTTGCAGAAATCAAATCCGTCTTTTCCTCTTCCGTCGTCACTGGTTTCTTTATTCTCAGCATGTCTCCAGTTCTCCAGCTGTGGTCCATGTGTCACTTCTCAGATCGGCTTTAACTGTAGCTGGTGCAGTCGACTACAGAGGTAAACTGGAAAGCACTCATAGACAACATATTGTACACAACACTGCACATTCCACAACATTTATTTAAAAAACAGAATTAACTGAATCTTTGTTTTATTCCTTTTGCTTTACAACATGCTGCCCTATTGCAGCAGAGTATAAATTGTAAGTAAGTATATTAGACATGATCCACGCTATTCAACCACCTCATCCTTTCATCAATCACCTTGTCAATTAGGGTTGCAACTAATAATTATTTTCATCATCAACTAATCTGTCATGATTTTTATAGATGAATCAATAAGTTGTTTGGTCTGTAAAATGTCAGAAAATGCTGAAAAAAGTTGATCAGTGTTTCCAAAGCCCAAGACAACTCACTCAGATGTCTTATTTCATCTAAAATCTAAAGATATTCAGTTTACTGCCTTCGTGGAGTAAAGAAACCAGAAAATATTCACATTTAAGGAGCTGGAATCCAATATTTCTTTAAATGTTTATCCTTGACAATTGAGTTATCAAAATAGTTGGCAATTAATTCAATAGTTGAATACCAATTGATTAATCACAGCATCTTGTTTGTTTGGGAAGGTTAATGTGTCTTTCCGTTCTCTCCATACATTGAAAATGGTTGCTTTCTTTCTCAGATGCTCCAGTGGTTTTGATCGCAACCGACAGGACTGGGTCGACCTCGGCTGCCTGGAGGAGGTTCTTATCATTCCTCAATTCAGTAAACTACACAAAGTGTAACTAGTTGTAACTTGTGTCTGTCTGTGAAACAGTTTGCTGATGTTCGTTTTTACAGAGAAGGGATCCCCGGTGTCTCCGAGTGACCGATGTTGCAAACACCACATCTCACCACCTCACACATACGACCACTCTTGTTATGACGACCTCGATGCAGCAGAGGACCTCCAGCATGACCTCCACCCCCGTTAGCAAAATGTCATCCACTGTCACCAGCCCCTCTACACACAGCAACACCAGCAGAAGAAAAGTATTCACTCCACAGCCTCCGACCAGCAAACCTGCAGATGGTACGCTATAATAAACAAAATGTGTGTTCCATCAGTCTGAAACTTGTTGTTGTTGCTGGGACCCACGCCCAGTGTGTTGGGTAAAGTCTGACTGTGAGAGGGTCAAGTGGTCAGCTATTTCCCAGCCCTCTGTTAGCTCATAGCTGAGTGTATACAGCGCCATGTTAAATACTGCATAGTGTCCTCAGCTGCTGAATGTTAATGCTAATGTATGTGAATCTCTGCGGTCAGCTCAGAATATGGAGGAGGCCTGTATTTTGTCTGTAGGGGTCATTGGGCCTCATTCACCAATATCTTCTTAAGAATCTTCTTAGATTCTTTCTTAAGTTGTTCTTAAGAGGTTCCTTAAGAAAACCCTATGTCAGATTCACCAACTCGTTCATAAGCCTCAGAATTGTTCATAGGTGTGTTCTTACATTGATGAAAGCCGTAGCAGCAATATATATGCCATTGTTTTGCGGGCCTTGGATGGAGAAATGCCACGTATAAATAGGGTGGAGGGGTTACTAATTGATGGCACGTTTCCAATTTACTTGATTTATCTTAAATCATTGGCACATTTAATTTATTTTAGAATTTAAATTAATTGTAAATGACCAAAAATATGAAATAAATAAATGAATAAATATGACAGAATTATCACTGTAATATTGCATTTTATTGAACTACACAAGAGAAGAAAACACAACCATGCCAACATTTCGGCACTGAAATGTGCGTAAGAGTACTCCTGAGTGTTCGTAGGATTTGTTCTTGCCAAAGAAAAATCCTAGATAAGAAAAAATTCATGAATGCCACAATCTTCGTAAAATCTTCGTAAGTGGGACTTAAGAACAAATGTGTTCGTAAGAACGGTTCATGAATGAGGCCCATTGTTTGTATATGAAATGTCCTCAATCAAAAACACTGTTATTTTAGCTCTCATTTTGTATATTTATATTTAGATCTTATAAAGTACTTACTAAAATAGAATACATCCGTTGGACGTTCCATGTACAGAGGCTTTGTCCTCGCTGCGGTGGCCCCAATTTGAGTCCCGGCTTGAGGCCCTTTGCCGCGTGTCACTCCCCCCCTCTCTCATCCTGTTTCCTGTCATCTGTTTAACTGTACTTACAATAAAGCTATATAAAGGTCAAAAAATATACTTAAACAGTAAATAAAAAGCTACTCTATTACAATACAATTAGACATGGTCAATCTCTTGAAATGTTAAGCCTGCTCTTTCCCTGAGAAATGTCTTTTATTCCTTACAGAACCATCAATGGAAAAAAAAAAAACACAAACCATACCATATTGCATGTAATAACCTGTCTTTATTATCTTTACTAGATGACTCAAAGATGTCTCTACACATCAACGAAGCATGTAAGTTAACTGTTACCCAGAACTTGTATGTTTCCATCTGAGGTGCGACAATTTTTGTTATTATGTCACCATTGCAATTCTGATGGCACAAGCCGAACAAGTGAGAACATCTGCATGTTTGTGATGATTTTAGCCCCTTAATTTCGAGGCCCTGTCCACATGTACATGGGTATTTCTTAGAAACAAAGCGTTTTCTTTGAGTTTTGGCCTTCCGTACACATGTAAACTGTGTTTAGGATCAACAAAACAGAGCTTTTGGAAAAGTCATTCAGATATTTTTTCAGAAAAAGACACATTTAGTGTTTGTAGCATCATTGGCAATTGTGTTATAATGTCTGAGTTTGTACGGCCTGTTCAGGTGTGTTCTATGGACACAGATAACTTCTGAAAGGCGGCTAAAACACTCGTCTGGACTGTTTTTTTTTCCTAAACCCCGTGTACATGTAGACTAGGCCCCAGTTAGATCTGTAGAGTGGAGGGTAGCAACCCCTGTCATATTATCAGAGACACAGTGGCTTTCAGTCTGAGTGTCACTGAGGGTCTCATCATCATGTCTGTACAGCAGGAGACGAGGAGACCACAGGAGAGAGTGATGAGCGGCTGCAGATCGGTCTACTAGCAGGCATCATCATGATGATGGTTGTCATGGCAGCAGCCGTTCTGATGTCTGTCTACATGTACAACAACCCGACCTCCAGCGCCGGCCTCTTCTTCATGGAGGTCAGTGGCACCTACAGTCCATAATACCCTGAAAGAACCATGCTGCTAGTTATTTTTTTTATTTGTTTATTTTTGCAAATTTGCTTGAGCAAATTTTATTTCCTTTCGTTTCTGTTCAAAATGCAGATACTGGAACATGAATTCAGACATTTTGTTGAGAGCTGTGAGGGCTAGACACTAATGTAGGGAAAGATATTTGGACTACAAAGATTACCACAAAGTTTGGTATGACTCATCTTTGTCAATGAGTTCTTATTAATTTAGAACCAATCATGGGTAAAAAGTTCCCATTAACAACCTGCCAAAGTCGTAGTAGTTATGGACTTGTATGACATTTGCAGCTGATATTCATGTTTCCCAGATGATACATTTCAAGTATAGAGTTTCTGACCTTTTCTGTGTAAGTGCCAAATCTTTTTTCCCCCCCTTCCACCATATTCAGCACATTTTGAACAGAAACATACATGTCATGCATACAATTAGTAGCAGTAAAAATCATTTTTTTTCTCAGTGATATAATGAAATATTCCTTGAACAAACAAGCTCATGTGTTTGTTTAATTTCCTCTCTCCCCTCAGCGGCGGCCGACCCGCTGGCCAGTCATGAAGTTCAGGCGAGGCTCCGGTCACCCCTCTTACGCCGAGGTGGAAGCTCCCGGTCAGGACAAAGACACCGCGGTGGTGATCGACCCCAAACAGTCTTTTGCCTTGTCCGACAGGAGAGAGAGCGACCAGAGAGAAGGATTCATTGTTCCTGATCAGAGGGAGCGCTTCCTCGTCTCAGAGAGCTCCTGACCAAAACTACATACCCAGGAGGCTTTGGGGCAGAGATGGTTCTCTATGTTCTCTAATGCGGAGACTTTTTTTTGTTTTCAGTTACCTGTTGCTCAAGTTCATTTTAAAGATTTGAGTATTCAGAGAGGAAAACATCAAACCTCTATGAGGAGATTGTAACTGCAGAAGATTTTAAGCTACAGGTTTAATGTTAGCATTAGCTATCTGAGCCACTGGACTGTTTCAATGCAAAGAAAAAGATAAAAACTTGTTAACCGTTGCTCAGGTCACCCATTCTTGTTTACTGCAGCATCACAGAGAGCGAGAGGCGACGCTGCTGAATGTTTGTTTTGAGACCTTTTCTCTCAAAGACGACTGTTATTTTCCAGAGCAGGTATGTGTTGTTCCCACACCTACTTCAGAAGGAGGAATTTCATATTCGGGTGTCATTTCCTCATCTCAAAAATACAGACTAAATTCCTCACCATTACACCCACCTCCATCAAACAGAGCGCGCAGCGTTTCCATCTCAGAGCACAACATACTTTAACAGTTTGAAGCAAATGTCTGCAGCTGTTTGAATTTTTACTTTATTTCTAAATTTAACATTAAAGGCAGAAAACAAAATATGTATACTATAACATCTATAACCATGGAAAAATACAGATCTATATTTATTTCAGACAATTGTACAGTCAACATTTTTCTAGCATGCTGTAATTGTTCCCATTGTGTAATCTGTATATTTGAGTTAGTGGTAAACACAATGCAATATTCAGTAGCTGTACTGCAGACAGTTTTAGTGGCTTTAGAACTTTTATTCACCAGCAAGTTAAATTGACGGCTAATGTTAAGAAGTCTAAATATTATTCTAATTAAAACATTAGGATTTGTGCACATGCTGTGTGATGTAATAATTTTACCAGTTTTAGCAACATGTTAGTTAATTTTTTCGTTCTTATGCTTAGTGAGCTGAGTTTACCTGCTCGTCTTCAACAAATTGAAGAAAGTTTGTCATCCACCTAATAATAAAGTAGTTTTATCTACATTTTGATAAGATGATACAAGAATCAACAGTCAGTAACATACGGCACAACTACACCACATAAACATACAGTACTAGTGTCCCAAATTGTTTGAGGCATGTTTAGTTTAAAACTAAATTAAGGCAAAAGGTGTCCGAACGGATCACTTAAGACTGGCCTGTTGGCTGTAGAGGGTCAAGGCACTACTGTGATGGAGGTACCGCAGAAGAATCAGGCTTCCTTATCTTCTGAGAAACAAATCAATCAAAAAGGGAGAGAGAAAAAAAAATGATTTAGAATTCAATTACAAAGTGACCTGGGGTGCTGGAATGAAATGAGTCAGACAGCAGCTCTTGTTCAACGGGTGGATATTTCATAATTGTCAGAAAAAAAACTATCAATGCAGTTTTGTAACATTTTGTGACAGTAATTTACATATAATCTACAAATACTTAATATGATCTGGTTTAGATGTCCAAAGATTATCAAAACAACGTGAAAAGGGTTCAAACATGTCCTTGAAAGTTTGTGAATTAAAAAAAAACTCAATGCCTTGAACATTTTAGAAAAAAAATAAAAATAGACTTGAGTCATTGAAAGTGCTTGAATTAATATGTTGCACAGGAACATACATTTAAATTCTAATATTTTTTTACTTGACTTTAGCAGTTAGGCTACGATCTGCATTCTGCTGTTTCCACTGAAACAGCTTGATTGGAATTGTTCACACATTCGAGCCGCTCTGTTTGTTTTCTGTGAGTTTCTGTAAAGTCTGCCAGCTCAATCTAAAAATTGTTGGTGTTGTCTCAAACTCTGTCATGTTGGGTCCTTGAATTTGATGTTTAAGAATGTGAGGTGATTAAAAAGTACATTTGAAATCCCTTGACTTTTGCACATGCCATTGATGGACACTGTTATCCCACAAAGCATTGCACAGAAGAGAGGGAAGAGCTGGTTACACTTTAAAAATGTGTCTGCTAGTTAAACAGCTACAGGACCAACTTAGAGAGTAAAAAAAAAAAACTGCTTATAAATGCTAGGAGAAACATGTTGATGACGTGCGTGCAGGAATTGCATAAGCTTTTGTTTTGTACCTTTCACTGGTGGTGCGGGTAATCGCCTCCTCAGTTGTTTTGATGAGTCCAGGGTGACGGGCTGCATGTGAAACATAAGGCTTGTGTTTTTTTAATTCTTCTACAATGTGTTTGTAAGGAAGCCCTGAGGGGCAAGTGTAGAATTTGTTTTTTTTTGGTGATCTGTTTTCTAAGTCTGATTGAATTCTCTTGTGTTTATGAATTAAAATGTTGGAACTGTTTTACCAAGATAATCTTTTTCCATCTGCGAAAAGAGGTGAAAAAAAAATAATAAAAAATTCAAGACTCGTTTTGACCACAAGAGTCTTAAGTGCACCACTACTCAACAATCTTCTAACACTCAATACAACTGAAAGCATTATTATTTTATTCCAGGGGAGTTTTAATTTCTCTGCACTCTGAATACAAGATGCTTCTATTGTTAAACAAATGTTTTACTTGACAGAGTATCCTGACAAAAAAGTTTCCTAATCCGTTCTTCAGTCATAAACACAGGAGAGAAAACAATTCTTCACTTGCCCCTCTGGGCTTCCATATGTTTGACTTCCATGTTCTGTTAGCTGTGCTGATATGTATATTAATATGAAGTGATACGGCACCATAACTGGAATCGTCCTGGTCTTATTGGCGCGTGACTGTGTGTCCACATCGAGGCCTGCACTCTTCAAAGCAGCAATTCTGGCGGAGATGTCACAAATCTAGAACAGAAACATCAAAAGGGCGTGACGCAGTACATGTTGGTTAATGTCACACTGGTTCTATACCTGCCATTTATAATTTTTGACCTTTGATTTCAGCACCTCAGTGAAAACCCAGGACTCTTCATGAACTCAAACAGCTCCCAAACCAGGCAACTCTAAATTTCTGTTCAATACAATTGACAAACTTGTTAATCCTTTGAGACCAATACCTACTGAGCTCCACTCTGCAGAGAAGTGTAATGAATTTGCCTCATTCTTCAAACACAAGGTTTTCAATATTAGAAATAATATTGTAGCTCCCTCCGCTGGTAGGTGTAACCTCGCTTTTTCCACATTTGCCGACACTTTGTCCAATTTCACGCTTACTAATTATAATGAACTGCAAGTAGTGGTACAGCTTTTAAGTTCTGCAACATGTGATCTTGACCCAATGCCTACCAAACTATTCAAAGATGTTTTCAGCTGTTTGCTAGATGATGTCCTTGAAATAGTCAATTCATCCCTTTCTACTGGAATCTTCCCCATAGGTTTTAAACAAGCCATTGTAACACCATTGTTGAAAAAGAGCAACCTTGATCCATGTGTTTTTCAGAACCACAGACCAATTTCTAACCTCCCATTCTTGGGCAAAATTCTTGAAAAGGTTGTATACCAACAATTGCATGCATATCTGTCACAAAACAATCTGTTTGATATATACCAGTCTGGTTTTAGAGTAAAACACAGTACTGAAACTGCACTGGTCACAGTTGTTAATGATCTTAAAATTAACTCAGACCACCGTAAAGTTTCTATTCTGGTGCTCCTTGACCTCAGTGCAGCATTTGACACAGTACACCATACAATTCTCCTTCATCAACTAGAACACTGTTTAGGTATTAGAGGAACCGTTCTTAACTGGCTTTCATCATATTTAACTGGTAGATGTTTCACTGTTTCCATTGGCAACTTTAAATCTGATAAAGTGGACATTCCTTACAGAGTCCCTCAAGGTTAAATTCTCGATCCACTACTGTTTAATTTGTACATGCTCCCGCTTGGTTCTATCATTCAACAATACAAAATTTCATATCATTCCTATGCTGATGACACACAGTTATACATATCTGTCCCTACAACAGCCATAGCCCAGTAAATGAACTCATCCAATGCAGTACTGATATTAAACAATGGATGTCTGAACATTTTTTACAACTAAATGAGAACAAAACATAGATGCTTTTAGTGGGTCCCAAGGCTTTGAGGCACCAGATTCACCCTTTATTAATCCCCCTGGCCGTAAAACCTAGTGAACATGTAAATAACTTAGGTGTGATTCTAGATCCTGATCTTAGCTTTCATAAGCACATATCTAATATCTCCAAGACTGCCTTTTATCATCTAAGGATTATTTCTAAAGTTAGACCCTTCCTGTCACAATCAGATGCTGAAAAACTGGTTCATGCTTTTATTTCTAATAGACTTGACTACTGTAATGCACTTCTTGCTTGACTGTCAAAACAGGTCTTAAATAAACTACAGCTTATTCAGAATGCTGCAGCCAGAATATTGACAAAAACCAAAAGGTTTGAGCACATCACTCCTATTTTAACTTCTCTTCACTGGCTCCCAGTTAAACAAAGAATTGATTTTAAAATACTTCTAATTGTTTTTAAATCCATTAATGGTCTAGCTCCCCCATACATTGCTGACATGCTCACTGAATACACACCAGACTGATGCCTTAGGTCATCAAATAAAGGTCTCCTTAATATACCTAGGATAAATTCTAAATCAGCTTATGGTGCCTTCAGTCATTATGGTCCCACTCTCTGGAACTCTCTACCACATGAACTAAGGTCTGCTACTACTGTGTCATCTTTTAAAAGCAATCTCAAGACATATCTCTTTTCACAAGCTTAAAGCTAGTTTTAAAGAATGTATTTATTGTTTTAATGTTCATACATGTTTTTTGTTCTTGACTGATCTTTCAAATTGTTATGCTTGTATCTTGAAGCACATTGAGTCTACGCATGCCATATGAAATGTGCTATATAAATAAAGTTGACTTGACTTTATTGACATGCCATTTTTCAGCTTTAAAATGGATTCGTAGTTGGCTTCGACTCACCTGTAGCTCAGACTGTTGAACTTTAGCAGCTGCTGATGCGACCTGCTCCTCCAGGAAGGACAGCTCCATATCGGACGTGGCACTGCAGATGCCCCGGGCGCACTCTTCCAGGTCGCTCAGCTCTGACTCCAGATTGTACACCGTGCCAGCTGCTACATACACCTGCAGCATTGGGTTCAACAGAGGGTTAACGTCAATATTGGTATTTACTGAGTAAACCTTTAGGCTACTACTGTTTCCCACATATGGTAAAAAGCAGCTAAAATGACCTTTACCAGAGGAGACAGCTGAATAAGTATTTTTATAAAACCATCTATAATTGGAAACGTTTAAGTTTTTGGTTTTTTTTGTACTGTACATACGGTGTCTGTCCCGTCTTTGTGCTCCTTGCAGACAGTGATGCAAACATATGTTTAAAACGAGCAGCAGTAGCCTATGTTATTACTGCACGGCTGTCTAAAAATCTGCAAGAAAACCGTTTCACTAAAACAGCGCCACATGCAGTGTTGCAGACTCACGTTCTCCTCCAGTCTGGAGAACTGTTGGTCCAATTTCTTGGGGTCTGTGTTGGGGGGCAGGGCGGAGGGGGTGGACAGTCGGGGCTCGTCTCCTCCCTCCATGCCCTGCAGCAGCTCCTCGGTGGCGTTCAACACCTTCAGAACCTCAGTGGTGATGCTGCGCAGAGACACCGCCGAGTACCTCTGAAACGTACACAAACCCACTGAAATCATTGCAAGGTAAACAGCAAGTGTGCATCGTAATAATAAAGTCTTAGCTGACCATTTTTTAACGTTCTCCGGCAAACTCAGGTTAATGAAATGTCGTTACATGAGATGGGAAGGTGAGTCACACAAATCCAAGCGTACTGAACAAAATAGATATTATTAAAACTACATATTGGAAAATAAAATGATGAAATGAAATGCAAGCATGAAAAAAATGAGTGCAAGGAGAGAAGAGAAAGGGAGCGAAGAGGTGTCAATAAATCAGCAATCATCACCACGCTCCAAGCTCTCACCTGCTCCAGCAGAGTGGATATGTACTCTAGTGTTTTGTAAAGCTCCAGGTCAACACCCTACAGCACACAGTGACGAGGAGACAACACAGGACAGACAGGAGGAGGGAGTCAGCACCAAGCAGAGAGTCAGCTATTCAGGAGTTAGTGACTTTGAAAAGAGCAGTTAATGAGCAGAGCTCCGGTTAAGTCGGTTAACATGTAATAATACAGCCGATGACGAGTATGAAAGATTAGCTAGTTGAGTGAGCAATATAAAATCTTTGATTTGTTTTAAACGTATATGCAATAAATATCAACACATTCAGTTCTTTAAGACATTCCAAGAAACTGAATCTAATCCTCCTCCTACTTTAAAAATATCGCAAGAAGCTTTTTTTTTTTTTTTTTACAGCAACAAAGCCATATGTAAAAAGATCTGCAGCATTTTTTAAAATGCAGGAAAAAATAACCTCTATATGTGAAGAAGTCAAAAAGACTTATTGTTATCTATCTGATTACTGTAAACATTCAGCAAATGCTATTTAAACTGATACGTGGTGCAAATTATCTGTGTGGTTTCTTGGATGTTCAAGACACATTTGAACCCAATCCAGAAAAAAAATGAGCATCGATGAGGCTCAAAATACAAACAATCGAAAACACGCAAAAACTGAGCAATGAAGGCCAAATTTAGAAAAATCTTAACTTTGTAAGTGATGTATTCTCATTAAAATAAGTGTTTTTAGTTTGCTCACGTTAGCCGACCTCAAGTCAGAACAGACTGTCAGTGGGGAATATATGATATAAACACGTCAGGCTTTTCTAACTCGATCTGACTTTGGATAGTCTTGTTGGATTGCTGGCCGGCTACAGTAATAGTTCATGTCTGTATCTGTTCTACGCTTCAGTTCTTACGATTTGAATCTCCTCTGGTGACAGTAAACCCTCCTGAAGAGACGACATGCTGCTCTGCTCCATGTCGTCCGCGTCCTCTTCTTCTTCTTCGGCTTCCTCGAGTCTCTCATCGGTTTCTTTACTTTCGCAGCCTCCCTCTGCTCCGTCTCCCTTTGTCTCCGTCATGACTTTTCCTCCTCCGTCCTCTTGTTCTTCGCCATCAAACGACTGTTTGGCCTCCTGTGTCTCCGTCATAAGAGGCGTTTCTTTCGTTAATTTGCTGTCCTCCTGCGTGGCCGTGTCTCTTTCATCTCCACTCCCCTTCTCACTTGAAATATCTCCCTCAGCTTCCCCGGCTACGTCTCCTCCTGGCCTCTCTTCCACAGCCGACTCTGACGTCACTTTGCCGCCTTGACTCTGACACTCTTCTGCACTTCCCGTCTCTTCTGATGCGTTTGTGCGAACATCGTTGTCCTCAAATCCACTTTGTCTCCCTGCTCTTACGCTCTCTTCCGTCTCTTCTTCCTCTGTTTCTCTATGCGTTCTCCCGTTTTCTGCAGCTTCTTCTCTTGATGTCGCTCCCTGCATGTCCTCCAGCGTCATCATCAACATGCTGCTGATTATTCTGTCGAATTCTGCGTCCTCCTCGTCGCTCTCTGCGTCTATGACCTGTTCCTTGTCCGGCCACCTCGCCTCTGGCTGATTCTGTTTTGTTTCCTCCTCCGTTCTTTCTGCTTCAGTCTCTTGTCTTTCCTCTGACTCTTTCAAATCTTGTACTTCTTCTTTCTCTTCATCCTCAGTCTCTGTCACTCTGTCTTCCTCCACCTCCGTTTTATCTTGTCGGATGTCTTTTGTCCGACTATCCAAAACGTTATCAGTTCTTTCTTTTCCCTCACTGCTCTCCGTTTCATCCCTCAGGTCAAACATGATCACATCCATATGCCCAAACGATCCTCTCCTCCCCTGATCCAGATGCTGTCCCCTTGCCTCGTCCCACAAACGTCCCTCAGCTCCCCCGTCATTTGCTTCCCGGTTCTCTCCAACTCTGTCCAGCTCGTCCTCGGTGGAGGAAAACTGAGAAGCACTGACTAAACTGGACAGATCGCGCAGTTGAGCGGCCTGGACGGCTTTCTCCGCCTGCAGTTTCCACAGCGCCACTTCGTCTATCGCCTCCTCCTCCTCCTCTTCACCTCTCCCTGCTCTGTCTAACTCATCCTCTGTGGAGGAGAACTGAGTGGCGTTGATTTGGTTCGCCAATCTGCACACTTTCGCCGCCAGCTCCTCGTTCCTCCCATCCTCCTCCTCCTCCACGCCGACTCTGTCCAGCTCATCCTCGGTGGAGGAGAACTGGCTCGCTCTCACTTCTTTCTCCAGCTGACAGATTTTAAAAGTGAGTCCATCTGCCTCGTCCTCCCTCTGCTCCGCCACATCTTCATCCCCGTCTCCCGTCCATTCTCCCTCACTCTGGCCGACTTTGTCCACGTCGTTGTCAGTGGACGTGAAGTACTTGAGTCGGGACTGCCTGACAAGCTTGTATAATCTGGATTTCATCTCTTCATCATCGACCTCCTCCTCATCCTCCGTTCTTCCTTCATCCAAGTCGACATCCATCCTCCACAGCCCCTCATCTTCCTCATCTCTGTCCTCGCTCCCCCGTCTCTCGGCCTCCCTCTGTCCATCACTTTCATTATCTCTCTCTCCGTCGACTTCTTCTTCCTCTCCTCCAGTGGAGAAATCGGAACCCCGGCCTGCTGAATGTTTGAACGACAGCTCCTCGTCCGTCTGATTGGCCCCGTGTGCAGTGATGTCACGCTCGAGGGCCAAAGGTTCAGGGGTCGTGGCTCCAGAGGTCAGAGTGTCGGGGGTCACAGCATCGGAAGCATGTTGGGAGTGGTCGTCATTTGTAGAGTTATCCTGTGAATACAGGGAAGAAAACATTTTAAAAACACATTTAATCGTGTGAATATAAAAACATAGTGTTCATTTGGTCTGAAAGAATGTAAATGAAAAAAAAAAAGAAAGGGGAAAAATGGTAATTCTTGTAAAAAACACTAAAACATAACATTGCTGATGTGATATTTGCTCCGGCCTGTACCAAACATGTTCCCTTACATCTGGAGGATATGATTTGTAGGCCGTGCCATCTCTGTCACATATGGAAGAGTATTAGGGTCAGGTGGTGAGACAAAAAAATGAGAGGAGGAAGTTTTTTTTCATTATGCATTTTAAGAAAAAAGTCTAAGTCAGGTCTTCTGGTCCGTCAAATCCAGTTCGGGGAGCGACTGACAGCTACGCAAGCTGCCCGAGCCAACAGCTAGGAGGATGAGCTCGTGTGGTTTTTCCTTCTGAACAGATGCAGCTCTCGGCACAATCTCTTCAAAGTCCTAACACTGAAAACTACACTGTGTTCATGAGCTAAAAGAGAAATGATTTCTTTCTTACTTTTCTAAGAAAGTACAGTTTCACCGCTACCCCTACTTTTTTCCCCTCACTCCTAATACTCTTCGTAGTCGTACCACACAGCCTGGTAATAAAAAAACAAAATTACAGCTCCTGCACTCAGCCATGTAGCAATTTTAAGTATTTGACCACATTGTTTAATCGTCTTTACATCTCAGCAGCTTGTAGATGATTTTTCTCACCACAGAAGAAGCTGCCGACTCTTTTTTACTCTTCCTTTTCTTCCGTGACCTCCTGACTTTTCTCACTTCCGGATCTGCAGTTGCCTCTCCATCCTCTTCCTCTGTCGCTCCCTCCACGTTAAAGTTCACATCGATGATGCTGGTCCTTGGGGACGATGAGGGTCGCCTGATCTCGGCGGGCACCTTCTTCTTCAAAAGAGCCAGCAGAGGTTTATGAAACTTCCAGTTCCCTTCAGAGTCTGAGAACAGCTCGTCTCTGCTGCTCCAGCGGCTCGTCAACGGGGACGGGGTCCTGTTTCTGATGTCCTGCAGGCTCAAGTACGAGTCCGTCATCTTCCTGTGGATCTCCTGGAGGGCGGTGCTCCAGGAGCTTTCGGGCTCAGGTTTGGTTTCGTTGTCAGAGCCCATGCCTTCGTAGGCGGACACCACACCGGACTCCCTCTCCAAGGCACTGTAGACCAGGCTCTTCCTCTTGGTCAGCAGGCTAGGACGTGACAGCTGGGTGCTCTGCAGGGCAATCCAGTTCCCATCTGGGCTCTTCAGCACTGAGGACACACACACACACACACACACACACACACAGATATCATGCAGGCAAGAGACCATATGCCAAATAAGCATACCACGCAAAGTACAATTACACATGCAGCAACAAACACAGAGGAGGCAGGTATGAGCTGACAGTGATTTTCAATATGATATAAGCTTGTTTTTAAACTTGACCTCAACTATCAAATATATAGTAGCACCTCACTGAAGCTATTAGACCTGGAACTATTAATCAACTATCAAATTTGCTGCTGAAAGTAACTTAAAGTAAAAATATTCCTGACACAACAATGTCTTGAACCAACGGTGACGGAGAAGTCGAAGTCGCAGTGATCAACGAGATCTCACCAGCATTGTCGAGCCGGTCTACGCTCTTCCAGGTCGTCATGGTCGACCCTCCTCCTTCCTTCTTCAGTGCGTGTGTCGAGTCCGGTATCAGACCCGGAGGGTCATTGTCCAACAGTGAGAAGGCGGAGTGCGACCTCTGAGGACAGACGCACCACAAATAACAATAACTATCTCTCTGTTGTGTCGCAGTCACCTGCTCCAGTTTCACCCACAATCATTGTGGATGTCAGCAACTAGATTACGTCTATGGAGCAGTTTAGCCAGCAGAGGTCAGCATACAGTATGTCATCTCGAACAGAAAGGACCAGAGGAATGTACATACAGTAAAAGCACTTGTTCTGCAGAAGAAATGGTCCCTGTGACTGATACACTTCTACAGCACAACATCAGACTCTGATTCATTCATGTTGAAATAACATTTGACTGTTTTAGCTGGTGTAGGTGAAGTTTAGTTTAGTTTTGTAACCTGCTAAGCAAAAACATATCCAAAAGACTTTGCCAATGCTGAAAAGACGTCAAGTGGATGCAAGAATTAAAATTTCTTTTAAATGTCTTTACACTAGTGAAGTCCTCGTGGCATCCTTACAGGGTTCAAAATGAAAGTTTTTACAATTATTCAACTTCAATCACAGAGGTCTAAAGAACTTCTTGTGGTTTTCATGGCGGCCACATTTTACTCGGCTCAGTACGGAGGACTTGATCCGCTGGCCTCTGTCTCAGTGGCCTGTATGAGGCACACTCTTTACCAGCTGAGGAATTAATCAGCTTTATCAGATGCGGGGTTTTGGTCATCCAACCATCATGAAGCAGGCTAATGTTCCCAGGCTGTGTGAGTGAATGTGACTCTCTTTTATTTTTACCCAGAGGCCTGGCTGTTGTTTGAGGGAGCTGGAGGCTTGATCGCAGGCAGACTGATGAGGATGATGAAGGTCAGTGTCGTGTTTAAGTGGCCAGTCCCGGTCATATTCCGCCCTCATCTCAGCCAAAGTCTTCCTCCTGCTAATGATCTGAGAGAGACGGGGACACGATGAGTACTGTGAATGGATCCGATCCCACGCGGAACACAAAGTTCTGTTTTCCTGATTCAGAGCAAATTAATGTTTTTGTGCAGGAAGTTTAAATTTGAATACATCGCCCCATCTCAGAACAGCTGTGGAGGCTTCTCACACACACACACTAAGTCAGCCTAATTACACACCACAAAACATCTGTTCCTGCACAAAGTGAGTGTTTGCCGCTCAGACGGATAAAATCTATTTTCTATTAATCTATTTTAGTTTTCGTACTTTTTGCACAATCGTCTTGGCGAGTTCCTCGATGAGTTCCCCTCTGTGCTCCCGCAGATAGTGCGCCTCATTCTGCTTCTCCTGGCAAACGAAAACACAAATAAGAGAGCTGTTCAGCACCACGCACACACAAACTCACGCGCCGTAAGCTGATTACTCCTCTCAACATACGCTCTAAATATACATATTTGCTGTAAAGCTTTGGGATACTTAAACAGATTAGTGTGAAGTAGATATTTTCTAAACATTAGAAAGGAATAGACACTCTGGTTTAACCTACGGATACATCTGCTGTCATAAATACTCACCCAGTAGCAGATCATATGATTTTTCTCCGTAGTCATTTCGCGTCTCTTTGTAATAACTGACAAAGAGTCTCTTTGTGAGGGTTTTGCATCTCCTCCATGGTGTCTATGTAGTCACTAAGGGTGTATTTGTGGTGGTTTTGCATCTATAAAGTTAACTTAGTCTTCTTAGCTAGTCAGCGTCTCATTCAGAGTTTAGAATAGTACCAACTATAAATGCATGATGACAGACTGTTAATAAAATGTAAACAACATAAATAACCTGACTGGAGGTGTCGAACTCGGCCTTGGAGATGGCCTCGTCTATGGCCTCCTCTGCCACCCGCAAGGCCACAGTGAGTGTGTCTGCCATGCTGTGCTCTGAACACAAAGAAACACCAATGATCACTTGTCATTACCTGAATTGAAATCAAAGAAAACACCATTCACTCTTTTCCAATTATGTCTGACAGAGAAGGGTAATTGCATCCCTTTCAGTTTAAATCGTTTCCAGGCCACGTGTTACTAATCTGTTTGCAGTGTCTCGTGTTACCGAGGCGCTGCCGACAGAGACGTAACCATCGGGCTGCTGCAGCCTTTCATTCATGTTCGCAGTCTTATCCTGTTAGTGCAGTGAACTGGGAGCGTGAGGAGAATTGAGGGCAGAGCGAGAGAGCAGAAAACACAACGATAACACATCATCCGATTGTTTACCTCTGCACTGCAGTAAAGCATTTGATTCAACTCAGCTGGGAAAAAATATGAGTTTATGGATTCATGAGAGGATTACTACGACCGCTGAGTAACCTTGAACCGGATAATGCAGCCGCAGAATGTCAGCTGCAGAAACTTTCCTGCGCAGATGGAATTAAGCACTCGCTGCTGCCCCGGGGCCCTAAAGGTGACGCATCGCTGTGCGGAGAATAGCTTGTGGAGATTAAATGATTTAATATGAATTGACATGGAAAGAGGCCTCACTGCACTTTTTGTATTTACCTTTCTTTGACCTTGATGTCCAGGCCCTACCTTATAGACAGGGCTTGTTTTAAAATGTAGTTTTAACAGACGAGTTAAACAATTTCGGAAATACGCTAATTTTTTCTTTTTTTCCCTGCAGAGAGTTTCAGGAGAAAAATCTGCCTAATTCAATATGAAGATGGAGACAAAAAAGATCGCAAACATAAGGAAACAGCTGGCTCTACTTGCACGTGCGAGGTATGGTCAGGTGTCAGGTGAGGTATGGTGAGGCGGCAGAAAGCAACTGCACCATAGGCCAACAAAAAGGTCTAGATTCAAAGGTGCAGTCCGCTTCCTGACATTTAAAGAGTGCATTATTCAGACGGTAAGATGTGTCGACACAGTTGGGTTTACAACATGCGCACACTCTGGTTTTATGATTTGAGAGGCTGCTTTCAGTTTTCTTTAAACGTTTCCATGCACACATTAATGTCAGTAACAAATATCGTGGCACATTTGATCAGCAAAACTAAAAGCTGTGGTTATAAACTAGACAGGAGCAAGGAAACTCTCCAGAGTAAACAACATTACAACAATCTGAAATAAATGTTTTTCAACAAGACCTGCTTGGCTGCTTCACTTGAAACTATTTAACGGTATGAACCGGGACTGTGTGTGACATTTTGATGCAAAGAAGAACAAAGGACACTCATTAACCTGAATTACTGACCGAGCATGATTATTACAAACATCCTCAGTTAAATGTCGGTGTATTTTCTCATATCAGAGTTATTGATGGGACAGAGGATTGTGAAATGGCGGGGAAGAGGGCCCAGCAGCCGGCCAGCTCTTAAAGGGAGCAGGAGACGGTGCTCTTTGTTGGTTTAATGTATGTCTCGCCCAAAAACATGAATAGAGCAAGCATCCAAAGGTGAATTCGCAAAAAAACTGTGGGATGGGTGTAATCTTGAAAAAAACAAGCCTGCACCTTCAGTTTGTCTGTAGAAGGCTGAGTCGCTCCCACAGACGCTGCCCTCATTGCAGATACTCTCCTCGTAGGCACTGCCCTCTGCAAACACACACACACACACACACACACACACGTTGACATGAACCTGATAAGACGGGATTAACCTGCCAGTTTTAGAACAATAAGAATAAAACATAAAATGATTCACAACCAGTAATAGGAAATTATGTGCTTAAGTGCTGTGAACGAGGAAAGCTGAGAACATGATGAAGGTTTGAGTTTTTAACTCCGTGACTTAAACTTGGAGTCGATGACGGAGCAGCAGAGAGCTCAGTCACCCTTCCGACTCTGAACCCTGAGCTCTTTTGACGTGGTGTAAATATTCATGCAACAATGCAGCCATTTGTGGTTATATAAGTGCATTAGGGCGACCTCGCGTGTGGTATTACCACGACCTGATCTGTGCGCAGCAGGCGCCCATTCAGAGGTACAGTACAGTACACAGGGTCACATCCAATCATTTTAAAGGGGCAAAGAGAGGACTTAAAGCAAGTGAGGTTGCTTTTTTTATATATATCATCTATACTTACTCCCTTTTATTGCTAAAAAAAAAAAACCCTGTAGGCATAAGTTCACTGATGGAGGATCTCCTCTGGGTTTAGGGGCTGGAGCATGGATTGTGCTGCTGTGACCCCGAGTGTAAGCCTGCGTGTGTGCGTGTGCAGACATCTGTGTTGTAACATCATATGAGTCAGGATACATTTGGCCTCAGCACAGGGACATGAAGACAAACACAGTTGCATTTACTGGAGCAGCTAAAAGGTCACAAAAACCCCAAAGCACTATGAGACTCTGGGGAAGGTCAGCGGACGTTGACATACATGAGTATTTATATGTCGCTCACTGTATTATGTTTATATGTAGAGACATAATACTAATGCATACTATGGCAGGTTGAACCCAAAATGTCAAAATAGTCTAGAACACATACAGTGGAACGCCACTCAATGTCCGAATTTGTAGTTGGAAGTTGGAGTTGGAAAATGGAAAATAAAATGTAACAAGTGCGACTGCAACCTTGTGTGGCGTTTTTCCACCTCTACTTTGTTTATCTATGCAAGAAGGCTGCACTGCTGAGGGTTCAACTGAGTCTACGCTTGCAGAAGAGACAACATTTTGTTACGATCAGTCAGTTTTCAGCATCTTGCACTTGAAACACTGTCTCAATACAAATTATAAAAGGGAGAAAAAAGAGAACGGTAAAAAAGTACTTTTTAATACCTAACAAATTCTGCGTTTGTCTTTGATTATCATCATTTTGACTGTTCTCCACTCTAAATGTCTGTACTTTGAATATAAATGTATCTGTATGTGCTCTCTTGCCCTTTTCTTTGCTCCTCACTCATTATCTTCTTCACTCTTTGGAGGAGGATGTGTCACTGAACTGTCACACTGTCTTGAGGGGGAAATGTTTCACTGCCACACAAACCTCACACTGGATGATGCCTATACCCTCAGCCATTACTTCCCAAATGTCAGCTGTGTTAATTCTGATGCTATCCATGCAGCTCGCATTATTCTTATGCAGAGTAAGCATCGGCGGGGCTTTTCCATGAGTCAGACTGTGCAGATTGGATTTGGCAGCTGAATAAACACTGCTGAATTTCCAGTGCGGGTCAGTCATGAACAAATCAGAATGTATGAAACAGACTGTGTGTGTGTGTGTGTGTGTGTGTGTGTGTGTGTGTGTGTGTGTGTGTGTGTGTGTGTGTGTGTGTGTGTGTGTGTGTGTGAGCTTAAAATGAAAACAGAGCTATGTGGACCAGAGTGAGACGCTGAGCGGTGGCCCGTTGCTCGGCCACAGGGGTCACAGCGCCGCATCACCGGCGTACAGCGACCTCTCCTCGTTATTCTCTGTAATCCCTTGTCTGCTCAATCAGATCACACTCTAAACTGATGACCCGGAGACACTCTCCTCCACTAGACCAACATGCTGGAGCACATGCTGCTGGGCGAGCAGGCCTATTCAATACACTTCAGAGCATCACCAATACATGTTCAGCATGGCTGCCTCCAGCACAGCTCCTATTACCCACACTGTTTCAGCCTGCTTAAATAAAGACTTCCTCTGGATACAGTCCCCCCAAAAAAATACTATGAGAGCCGAGAGAGTGAACCAAAACAGTAAAGTCAGGGCCGGACAGATAAACTAAAACTATATAGAGGTCAAAATGCAGAGTTGGGGGCTAACTCTTTGTAGTTTCATCACTCAACAACACCTTTCACATTACAGTAATTTGATCCACCGTTGATATAAAAAGATCTTGATTAGTGCAGATTTAATAAGTAAATTAAGAATTTTGACGATCTGTAGCCCCAAATTGTATAAAAAGAACAAAACACACGGGGTGGCAAATTAAAATGAACCTTCTATAAGAGCGACAGTGACGCTGACTCACACACACGTATATAGAGTGATAAAATCCTAATAAAACAGCAATGATTTCTGATTTACAACAGGATGATTATATGAGGGAAGCAAACAAGCAAACAAACTTGCAGTAAAGTAATGTGAGATGAAAAGCCAAGCAGGAGTTTAATCCTGATTCACTCTCCCTCTCACGTCCTGTTCTACACATGAAACGGCAAAAATCACATGATCCCGACGACAGAGTTTGTTTAGGTAGACGCATATTGTCCTGATAAAACCACACCGTCACTTCTCATGACTGTGAATTCATCCCCATGGTAATCTGTTTACAGCATTCAATAGAGGATTAGACTCGCAGAAGAAATCTGAACAACTCGTACTCAGTATTTCAGAACCTTTTCAGATGTCTTATTTTTCTTAAGTGAGTCACAGACAAGAACCGTAAGTGCACGTTTATCTTAAATGTCAAGGGACCGTAAAAAAAGATTTTTAAAAAAGTAGTCACATCACCAGAGGCAGAAGTGTCAGCTTTTAACCACAACTCTGAGGAACAGAGTGATTTACCAGTAAGCTCTGAAAGCGCGCTGTGCTCCACCAGGTGCTTCCTGTAAAGAGTCTTCAGCACTTTGGCGCTGCCAAACCTCTTGAAGCGCTGCTTCACGTTCGTGTAGAACCACTCCAGTGACTGAGTCTTCAACAACCTGTGAGAGACACACAGACACACCTAAACTTTACAAATGTTATCAATGTGTATCCTACTGTGATCCTCTGTCAACACGCTGGTCTCCAGTTCAGTTGCTTCACAGTCATTCGTGACGTTAACACCAATTTACCGTTCTTACTTTCAGATAGTTTGGAGGAAAAAAAACTGTTAAGATGCATGAACAGTAACGATTTTTCCACTATTTTATTTCATTAAAATCTGTAAGATCAGTGTTTCCTCTACATTCATTTAGGAGTGGCGGCCCGCCACTCCTAAATCCTAGCCGCCACTCCTTCAAATTAATTTCTTTTTTGCTTGTTTGTTTTTTTTAAATTGGCGCAAAAACACCACTGCCGCATCATCCACCTTCACAGCAGAGTCCTGCACTGGGTCGGGTGTCGCGAGTGCTGAGGTAAACTAGATAACTATCTTGCTCAGTATCTAACTCTTTGGAGTAGATCCCCCCTCCCCCAAGAACTTACTACTCGCGAGAGCGCTGCCTTGAAAGTGACATCACGTCAAGCACCCAGGCACCAGGTCGGAGAGTCAGAGGAGTGGCATCTTGAAAATAGGGAAACGACTCACCGGAGAAAAGGTAGACTTATTAGCTTAAGAAAACTTATAATAGATCTTATGAGTTCAATAGTTCAATAGACATTCTCAAAATATTGATGGCCAGCTAAGGTTAACATATCGGTAGCTTAATTAATTGGTCCTGGTGCCAACTCAACTCAGTGTCGCTAACGTGAGTAAACTAATTGATAGCATTAAGCGAATATAAACACGCCATGATGTAACTGCTGACTGCACTTTCAGATGAGCTTGTTCAAATATTTCTCAAAGAACAGAAAGACACCTGATGAAGATGACGCTAGTCAGGTATCATTAGCCTTTTACTGACTCAAATGATGATGGTTAGGTAAAAAATTGTGTTCACACTTGTAATCAGATGTGATGTGAGTGTAAATTATCTAACGTTAATGTTTTATGTAATCCTATAAGACAGGTAACATTAGACAGGAAGGAGCAGTGGAACAAAGTGAAGGAGAGCAGAGTACAGCAGGGGGAGAGCCGAGTGAAGGAGCAGGAGAGCAAAGTGATGGTGCAGGAGAGAGAGATGAGAGTAGAGGAGAAAAAACCTAAAGTGAAGCACAGGCTATCAGGCTGGGACCCTAAATTATATTAAATTAAATATATATATTTTTTATTTAATTGTTGTATTTTTTGTTATTATTTTTTATTTTTGCATTCAGCCTTTAAAAAGCCATTTTCCATGCCAGCCATTCAATAAAAAGGGGGATTATGCTGGGCATAAAAGTAAAATCTGCAGTCAAGTGTCATTTGTTTACGCCGCCACGGCTCCCCGGAGAGCCTGCCCCCGCTGCTGAAAAAAATCCTAGAGGAAACACTGAAGATAATTTAAACATCATAATAGGCTGAATGACATTCAGCTCAATGTTTGGCTTCCTGGTCAGCAACTGTACCGTTTTGGTTCTCTCAGCATCATTTTCAGCAAGGAGCTGTTTTAAGTGAAAATTGGTGAAACCCTACTTTACACACTACCATCTCAGCACCAAACAGCAGACTGACAAAGCTAGCAAATAGCTGCCGAAGATAATGGAGCATTTGGCAGCTAAAGAGATATATATTTCAATAAGGAGCTGGAGGAAACTAAAGACAGAGCTAAGAGGAAAGTGAATATTGGACATACAATTGATGGATGGACAGAAACATGATTTCAAATAAATGATAATGTTGCTCTTTAACTGCCGGATGTTGTGTAAGCTGTTTCTACTGCATTTAAAGGAGAAGGTTTTGAATTTAGGAGAAGTTTACCGTCTGTTTGACTGATTCAGATTTGGACCCCAGTGAGAATCCAATTAGTGAATCCAGAGTTTATATTGGTGTCTCAAGTCGTGTCAGTTGAACACACCATCATGTATTATTAATCTAACAGGTGTATCATTAAAGTGGGTTTCCATGTACATCTAATTTATGAATGAAAGATTCACGTCTCACCTCCACGTTTCAACATTCGCGAGTAAAAATGAAGTCGGATATAATTGAATGTTGAGGAATGACAGCTGTGGGGCGCTGCAGAGATATATTCATGTCAGCATGCTAAATTAGTCGCCATCTGTTCAGTGTGCGCCTGAGTGTGAAGGAGGCTGAGTGAGTGTGTGTACAGGGAGTGTTTTGACAGGACGACACACACACACGCACGGTCTTCAAGTGTGACCTGCCTCGTCCAGTCTGTACGTCTCCTCAGACAGACCGGTGGAGGAAACTGTCAGGGAGGTTTAACAAACAGGTCTCGTCTCAATTCTGTCGTTATAGAAACATTTGTGAAGCCTTCATTCAGATCTTGGCTGAGATGGAAGTGAACAATATTTATGTAGTTTATCAGACTGATTTGTTTTTTTGTTTTTTTAAACTCTTTATCATGAATTTTAGGTCATGATATAAACTACTGGGTTCTTGGTTCGATCTTTTCTGTGTGGATTTTGCTCATTCTCCCCTTCTGTGCTCGTCTTTCTGCGGGTTTCTTAGGTGATTTGACAGGTTCAATTACTCACACTGTGGGTGTTTGTTACTGTGATGACTGCACCCTCCTTCTGCCCAAAGCCTGCTGGGATACCTGCAGCCGCCAGTCATCCAGAGCAGACTAGGCAGGGTTAGAGAATCAACTTTGGGTTTCTGCGGTATACAATATTTGTAATATAAGTTGAGTCATCTAGTCTAGCGAAGAGTCTTACTTTTAGCATAACTGTCTGAAGTACACCGACCTGCTGTAAGGTGGGGTACATAATGTGCATTAATCTGCAGCATAATACAATTTACTCACACTGAGCACCATTTGCTAAAAACTGTCCAGCAGAAATCCTTGAAGCCATTACAAGTTTTTTTACTTGTAAATATCCAGAAGTTTCCTCAGGGTCTTACTGGCAATAAATACCACTGGGTCACAGCGCGCACACACACACACATCTCCTAAACTTTGAAATCTACATCACTATGTACGGCAGTGTGTGGGTGCTGAAAGGGACTTCGTGGTGCATTCAAGGTGCAACTCAAAAACTAAGAAATCTGTGCTCGAATGGCCACAAAGCTTGATGAAGACGGGAAAGATCCTTGTGGAAAATACAAAGGTCAATACAAATGTCACAGGGGTAGCTGTAGCTCAGGAGGTCGAGCGAATTGTCTAGTAACTGCTGGTTTCAGATCCTGTGTCCTTGAGCAAGAAAGTGAACCCCAAATTGCTCCTGATGAGCAAAGGCACACTGCACGGCAGCCTCTGCCATCAGTGTATGAACGGGTAAATGTGACAATTGTTGTAAAGTGCTTTGAGGCAGGGGAAAAAAAATTATCCAAAATGACTTCTCTTACATAGTCTTGTACAACAGGTCCCCTTGCCCCTGCAATACTTTAAGTTGTTTTACTGCAGTTTGTTAAAGTAATAAAAGACTAAATCCATGCCTAATTTCTGGTCTGGGCTTGTTAAATGTTTTCTTCTATACACAAATACTTTGTACAAACGAATAAAACACGATGAATCCTTCCAGGAGAAACTGTCTTAATGTGTGAGCTGTTATCTGAACGATTATCTCCTCTGCCCTTTTCCGAGACGGACGACTTTTAACAATTCAGGATGACTTTAAACACGTCATCATTCAGACATATTTGGACATCACTAGTTCTTACTAGTTTACCCCAGGCCTCAGAAACACAGCACCAGTCTCATCTACATCACAATCACTGGACACATTTTCCATCCAATGAAATCCAATAAAACTAACATGTCACATTCATGAGCGAGTGGTTAAAACATAAAAAAAAATCACCACATTTCGACATGATACAGCCCGTCAACAGACTTGCTGCGTCAAAAGACAATTTAAAATAAACAAAAAAAAAAGGTAGAAAATGTTCTTTCTACATACAGTTTTCCTTCCAAATCTGCCGCCTTGTGAGTCGCTCTCTCTGGCTCATATTTCATCCAGCGGCATCTTCATCCTGCGCTGTATCTTACCGACTACGTTGTATGTAATAAGTGCTAAATCCATCTCTCCAGCGGCAGAGTTAAGACCTTAATAACCTTTGACGTCAGCCTCTCATCCTTAACTTAGCCTCATGTACTTGGCACAGACACACACTCCCTGAATCCCTCCTCCACCACCACCACCACCACCACCACCACGACCCTTACCTGCTCTTCTGGCAGGAGGAGCAGAGCCAGGCTTTGTCCCGCTTGTTGTAGACCCGGCAGGCCTTGCAGACGTTGTAGCGGCAGTCGTGGCACTCGCGCTTGGGGTTGAGCAGGAAGGTGAAGGGCGAGCAGCAGCGGATGCAGCAGCGCCGGTTGAAGCAACTCTGCCGTGACAGCAGGAGGCAGCGACTGCCCTCCTCGTCCAGCTCCTGCTTCAGTTCACTGTGGGGAGGAGGGGGAGGGATGCTCAGAGGGAGGAAGATACAAGGGATGTGTGTGTGTGCGTTTGTTTGTGTGTGCATGTGTGTGTGAGAGAGAGAGAGAGTTGTACAAAATGACAGAAAAAAACATTGTATATTTATAGATGATATTTAAGTCTGTGGAAGGAGACAGGCGATAGAGTTGCTCTCTGTGGACGAAGCAACAATCATGACTGAAATCGGATGATTATGACGACGGGGACATGGAGTGCACGTCAACACACAGCTGATCCTTTAATGAAAATGGGGCAGAAATTAAAGTGCTTCCACAAAGTCAGTCAGTTCATCATTTTATAAACATCATTTAAAAAGGTGAATGAGGATTATAGAGTGCAGCAATTTCTCCCCCACTGCACATTATTAATCCCCGGATGGTCAACGTCGTTAGAGAAAAAAAAAAAAAAAAAAAAAGGAATTCCAGAAAGGAATTCTGCTCTCATGTAAAAGGTAAGAGGAGGAAGCTGTGATGAATAATACATCAGTGGGTTTCCTCGACAGCAGCAGCAGCTTGTTCTGTCCATGCGGTGCCTCGTGGCAGAGTATCATAAACATGCATCACTGCTTAAGTATCAGTTTCGTCAGTTAGTTTTTATTGTGGAGCTTTTTAAGGATATGTCACAGACATGTCTTAGTAAGTCCCAGATTCTCTTTGTTTGTTTGTTTTTTCAACATTTATTAAGTTTTTAATTGCAATACATCAGACTTTGTTACATTTCTCCCCATCCATCTTTCTGCCTGTTTTTAGAAAATCTTGGTTGAACAGATTCAGGCTCTTGAGTCACATGTGTCGGATTTCTTGTTGAAGAAACATCTTTAAACGTTAAATGAAGTAAATACAATGGAAGACTAATATCAATACAGTACACACATTTTCTCGAAACCTGTTGTATTTTAACATTTTTAGCGGAGCAAAACATTGTGATCACCACAGATCTCATACACTCACCTGTTCAATCCAAAACGATCAAATTTATGTGCACAGCATGCAAGTTTTTCCTGCATTCAAACACTGCTGAAGCATCAAGCGCCACATCTGAAACACGGGTTTCCAGACGATGGAAGAAGAAATTGCAGAAAAAGGAAAAAAAAAACAACAGGGATGGAGGCAGAAGGGAGACAAAACTGGTGTGAGCAACGCCAGAAGGAAAGTGTCAAAAAAAAGTCTGCAGGCCTGCAGGAGCATCACCCGTGACCGAATCATTTATAGGTGATTACTGCTGGTGATTGATGGAGGCTGACAACACGAGGACGCAGGCAAGATAACGGAACAGAGGCCGCTGGCTTCAAAGTTTACTTCAGTTTAGTTTTAAAAAATCAAAGTTTAAAGCAAAAAAATTGGCCTCTCAGTAACGAGCTTCATTCACGTACAGAATCTTTGCTTATGTCTGATATATGCACCGACAAATGCACACATAAAAATATGTGCAGGGAACATGAAGTCTCTCCTGAAGTGGAACTAACTTATGATGACTCTTATCGTGATAGCACACTGACAGATGGAGACATATAATGCTCTTCAAAGTGTTCGCATTCACAGGCCAGCATCATAAAACTTCTCAGTCAAAACATGAATATTGCATTGTGTTCTGTATAGAATTCATGGAGGAAAAGACAATATAACCAAATAAAACACTGACAGGGCTTCAGGTGATCATCATTTTCATCCATTTCTCTGCTGATTTGCACTTTATTATTTCAGTCATTGTCTATAAAAAGGTCAGGAAAAAAAAATATCCTCACTATTTCCTTAAGCCACAGATGACTTCTTTAAAAAGGTCATTCGGAAGAAATTGTCAAAATCTGAAGTAAGCTTTAAAACTATAGAGTGCGGCACATCCTATTCCTGCTGCTCACTATTCTGGACTATTCTTGTTCTACTCGTTGGATGTTGTGACTCGCTACCGTTAGCAAGTAGCTCAGTTAGCTGTGGCTCTGACTCAGACTCTGGTCCTGAGGACGAGAAGACATGGCAGCTGGGGACAGGATATAGCTGGGATACTTTCACATCTGAGTCACTGATTAGAGGATTAATTTTGACCAAACTCGAGGTGATTGTGTAAAAGACTAGCCAAGTTTATTTCATGTTGAGTAAGAATGAACTGTTAACGAGGCAATTAAGCTAGTCTTATTTGAGTAAGAGAGAGAAATTTTAATCCAGATGGTGTACGGTTCCATTTTCTTTGTTAAGGAAAGTAGGCGTAACTATATTTCCCTTCTTGACATTTGTGAGTTTATTTTGTTTATTTATTAGACTAAGTAGCAAACTCACCACTCTACGTCTCTCATTTGTTGTCTCTGGGCAACTTCACTACATAAAAACAACACAGTATATAAAAAGGTCCATAGGTATAAAACGTAGAATCGTTCGAGACATTAGAGACACTTTTGTGCTGATTTTAGCCCAAACTTAAACCAGTTTAATCTTAAAACACTGCAAAACGCTGGGCTTCTGAACGGATTCACCCAGTCTCTTCTCGTGGATGCTCAAGTCCCACCAGCTCTGCAGCAGCTGATGACAATGTTAGTTAATTTTTTCAAAGGTTTTCAACTACAGTTGTGTCCCTACCTAACAAATCGCTGCTTTAAATGTTTTGTTTTGTTCAAAAATGTGTCCAAACCCAAAGATATTGTCAGCAAAAATGCACTTTTAGGAAGATGAAAACTAAACTGTCAAATCTGACAGAGCGACTTAACTTTAAAAAAAAAGAAGAAAGAATCGAGGGAACTGATTACCTCAAAATTACCAAGTAAAGTTTTTTTAAACTTTTAAGCTTATATAATAGTCTACTTGGTAATTCTGAGCTTATCGGTTTCCAGTTTTTTTTTTTAAAGTCAACTTTTAAATTTGACAGCGTCCGAGTCATTTGAGCTCAACACATCACACAGAGTCTCCCTCTGGCTGCCTTCTCTCTACAGCAGCACGCTGCATTACTGAAGCTCACTGGATGGTATAAATAGCTCTGAGGCAGATCATACACAAACATTTGTGCAGGGTCAAACGCGCACAGCCACAGCAAGATGCAGTGCACTGGAGTAACATGCAGGATAAATACAAACACACAGCAGCATCCGGTGTAAACCCAAAAAAAAACTGATGCTGAGAAGCAACAACAGTGGACGATGCAGCAACAGACATTCGTTGTGTCTCGTCTGAATATCGATGAGACGTGAGACACACATGTCCATCAGCGGCACAGCTCTGCACTGTATCTGTGGAGCAGCTCTGTCCTCACACAGCCTCGTCTAAAGGAGCTTTACAGCTTCAGGCATGAGGACAGAACAAACAGGGAGAGACTCGAGCTGTGTCAGCTGCAATAATCCTCACAAAAAGTCTGTTTCTTGGCGATAAGCTGATGTGACGTCCGCTAATGTGCACTTACATTTCTGTGAATGGATAACAGCTTATTTTTTTTTTCGTCTTTAAAAAGATTTTAAAAGATCGGCAGCGTTTTTTTTTTTTCTCTTCAAGGATGATGACTGTCAATACTGCGATAAAATGTAGCTGCTGTAAACGGTGGAAAGACAAAACCCTGGAACTTTCTACGCAATACTCAGAGTGGTGTTTGATGTAGTTTGTCCGAGTAAATCATTTTGAGGATTCAATGAAACACGTCAAATGTCTTTTGCCATTTCATTTGTTTTCTGCGTTTCCATTTAGGACCGATTTTCCTGTAACACTGAACACAACTTCTCCTCCACAGACTTCCTCTCCCAATCGGGCAGGATTAGCATCCACACTAACACTCTGCATGTGTGTGTGCAGATCGGAGGTGCCAAGCGCTGTGTGTGTGTGTGTGTGCGCGCTGTGTGGGAGGGTGTTACAGCAGGGAAACACATGCCAGCAATCCGCAAGTCATCGTCAGGTGCAGGTTCAGTGAACTGTGGCCATTTGAGGACGAGTTTCTCTGCTGGAAGACTGAACGAGACAAACACAGTCTGCCTCGTCGATATCACCACATTTTATAGTTCATTTATGCCCAGACAGACACACCTTGTTCAATCTAACAAAGTTTTTCTTCAAGAATACCACATGTTATACACTCAGTTACCAGTTTAATGGGACACCTTGCTGAAATGAATGCAATAGCAGTAATCGGGACAGAAGCATGTTGAGGCTTGAATGCTTCAAAAATTTGAAAAATTGACGCTACGCCGAGAGTGGATATCCAAACATTTCATCACAAGTGTTGGTTCACAGGCAGTATGTTGGATATGCCAGGACAGTATCTCAGGGTTCAAGAAACACATCATTAAGAGACATTTTTCGACAAATCATCCTTATTATGCCTTATATTTGTCATCGCAGGAAAGAGACAAAAAAGCCCTGAAACTGCGTCCAAGCTTCATGACCAGGCAAACATTTTTACAAAGCAGTCGACCGTCGAACTTTCGAACGAAAGCTAGCTACCTGCCGTCAAACAAGATGTGGGAAGGAGTCAGCCTTTCTCTGATGGTAACTTTCTGAAAGACTGCATGATGGAGACAGCTGTCATACTGTGCCCAGAAAACAAAGTTCAGTTCAAAAGCATCAGTCTGTCTCCATCCAATTGCCCAATTTGTTGCCCTTCGCTTCCATTCTGTCAGTCAGTGCGGCCCTCTGCTGTAATATGTGCACCCTGATAGAAAGTGTCACCCACGACTCAGTCCAGATCAGAATTCACAGACAACTGAAGGACGGCAGAAACACAAGCACCAGCAGCGGTATTCAGCACTATATGGACCTCTCAACTGTATCCCTTTCCGCGCTTCAACTCTCGACACTGATTACTTCACTATACTCCACCGTCTATCAGTCATTGACCATCACTGAGGCTCCTGGATTTCATCTCAGGGGGGTCGACGGTGCAGGGATTGAAAGCAGGGGGCATGAAGTCAGAGCCCACTTAACAACTAGAGGAGGGAGGATGTGAAAGCTGAAGATGGTACGTGACCTTATCTGCTAATGTACTTCTGCTGAAGAAGGGAGCTGGTGTGGATTTGTCTGATATAGTTTAGCAGGTTAAACACAAGTTTCATTGCTGTTAAAGAAATCAGTATGAACTAGTTAAAAAATGTCCTGTGAGCCAAACATCAGCAGACAACAACAAGATTATCTGTTATTAAGCACTTTGCCACAATTAGAATTAGAGAAAGTAGAAAGCTCTGAAGATTAACCACCTTGACTATTATCACATGAGCATTTAAAGGGTGCCTCCACCAATTTTACACATTGAAGTGTGTTTACAGGAGTTCTACCGCATATGTGGAAACAGTTGTAGAAAAGCCTCCTGTGGTTACGTTGCATGTGGGTAATGTAGGCGCCAGGATTTGTAAAGCTCCACCGGTCTGCATTGTACTCCCTATTTGTACTCATTATGGACAGTTTAAAAATTAATGATCAAATCTGACCTGCAAAAAAAAAATAAAAATCACCTTTTTAATTCCACACATTCTTCTTTCTCTTCACTGCCTTTTCCATTGCGCTGTTGTAATTCTAGGCTCATTGGTCTGTCAGTGGAATAGTACTGTGTGTCGCGTCACCCATGTGCATCCACACGACAGTGCATGAGTTAAACACAACAGACTGCTATTATTAGTTCATCACAGAGCTTCTGTCATTACAATAAATGTCACGATATACGAACCTCCACCACAAAAGCTCCAAACAACACAACAAACAGTATTTTGTCACATAGTAAACGAGGCTCGAGCCAAATTCCACATTAAGACATTCCTCTCTCTAGAAATCTTCAGGAATTCACAGCTATTAATTAAGATTAGCGCAGCATGTTAATCTTGCATGCAAGGGGCAATTTTCTTATCTATTGATGGAATTCTTTGATTACTAAATTACTTTTTGGAAAAAAAATGACGTGCGAGGGACTAAAAACTCAAGGAGCGAGTTAAAAGAGTCTGAAACCAATGACATCACCATGTTATTCTTACTCACTTACAAGCAGACAAATCATTTCCTTCTATTATGTACTCCTCGGCTTTTAGACCAAACAGACTTAGGTCAAAAACGCCCAATTAGCATAAACTACTCTATCTCTGTGTTCATACGTATTGTGTTTGGGTGCTGAAGGGAGGGTGGAAGTTTTCAGGAAGCCGGTCTGAGTGTAACAGGAAAGGGAGGTCGCTTCCTGTCCAGTGATTTGAGGAAACACTTCAGAGCAAAGAGGCAGGATGGAAAATAACCACAGAGGTCTAAAAAAGGCCTTGAATGTAAATCACAATGTGATCCCCCTCGCCGTTACTCATCTTTACAGTGAGTTTCAGCAGGATACTGTTTTCAGTAGGTGCATCCCTACAAACAACAATGAACAATCTCCTTTAAATCAATCGAGACTAATCTAATATCAAACCCTGTAACACTGTACAACTCTAAATTCTAGACCACCCATAACTGCTCAACCATAATTTAAGCTCATCAGATCTTGGATCCACATCAAACTGCACTCACTCATAGATACAACCACCTAAATACACCTTTAGACTTTTAGACTTAGAATAGACTTTTTTCATCAAAGATCCACACCAAAAGGTGGAAAAAGGGGATCTATTCTTGGCTAAGACCCATCCTCCACCCAGTTTGATGAAAACGAGTTGGCATTAGGAGCATTTCTGTTGAATTTAAGCAGTAAAGCAGTGGTAACGAGTAAATATAGCCTCTCAGTGTCCTGTGTTAACAGGGTGAGTAACCATAATCAAATGAGTCACTCAATGAATATGTAAAGAACCTTATGAGTGAAGTGAACTGAACATCAGAACCGACCTGAGGCGCTCTTCCTCCTTCTTGCGTAGCCTCATGTCCCTCTGCACCACCTGCAGCACGTGCTCCGCCTCGTTGTCCGTCAGTCCGGACAGATCTAACTTACGGCCCATCGCTGACACGCCTCCGGCTGTCATCGACCTCCTCTGACCAAAAGTCAGCCTGTTCTGATTATCTACAGGAGATAAAAATACACATCAATCACAAAAGAGCAGGAAATTACAGAAATCGTCCTGAACTGCAGAGGGGTCTGACGACTGAGTGCATTTCATCTTGTCATGCAATCCAAACACCACTCATGAACTATGAACTTTAAGAAACCAAATGCATTTCACTGCTGATACGCTGATACTCACCAAGGAGACTGAAAACTGATTTTTGTGATCAGTATTCATTAGCAAAAATAGAAACTCTACATATCAAAATTTCCAACAACCAGTGAATGAATAACCAGTTAATAAGTTAAATTTACTCAAGTACTGTTCCTGAGCACAGTTTCCAGGTACTTTTTGAGTATTTCCATTTTCTGCTAATGTATTCTTCCTCTCCACTACATTTATTTGATACATTTAGTTACTATTTAATTTACTGATTTTGATTATTCAGTGATTTACGGGCTGTTAGTTGTGACATGGTACTAATCAGATGTTTTTGTAAGTGCTACACTGAATGAGAGGATGATGCATCAGAGCCAAAGTAGCTCTTTTTTAAGTCAGTTTGTTTCAGAGAATAATCACTGACACTGATTATCAGAAAATGTTGAATATTGGCCCTAGTAACCGCTCCACCCCGACTGTAAAGCCTGTGTGTTGTAAGGCAATAAGAGTATGTTTTTGTGGAATAATCATCCAGTAATTCACCACTGAGACATTAAACAATAATGTTTGTATCAATGAAACATTACTGCAAGAAAACAGTGTAATGCTGTCATCAGACGGTGAGTGAACCTCATCTGTTGACTGAAGCTCACACAGCCTCCTGGTTGACACAGAGCACAGAACTGTGTCCGTAAGCCCTTCAAACTCCTTATTTTGACGTACTACAAGCCACTTACGTGAGTAAATCGGGGGTATTAACACCGAGCTGGATTTGGGTTTTCTCCATCAGCATTCCTGAGGAGGAAATCTACTCAGAGGTGAAGTCCAGGCCCACTTCTCTGTGACCGAGGTCACCATGACAGCCCATCAGCTCAGGAGATCTGCGGTGAGCCTGTGAGGATGAGCAGCTCCTGGGTAGAGAGGAGTTCAATAAAGAGGGACATTAGGACATAAGCCATCTCAAGCAATAGACCCATCTATTAATACCTAGGCACCAGTACTTTGTAACTGTTCATGCATTAAATCTTGTGACTTACTTAGTAAATTGGAATAAATACCACAAATCAAACCTTGTGAATGATCAGGCATGTTAAAAGCAAATTATCTAGTAAAAGTCATTATTTTTTGTTGTTTTTATTCGGGCTGCTGTCAAAAAAAAAAAAAAAAAAATGTATAGATGTAATTTCGCAAAAGAGGTTTTGCATTTTCTTATGTTCTAAAATGCTCAAACAAACTTAAAACTCACCGCCATCTGAGTCTGTTGGTGAGTCTGACCACCAGTGCTCCTCCACAGCCGGCACAGAGGAGGAGAAACCCTCCTGACGTCCTTTAATTGTTCCTCGTGTGAATTATGTGCTTAGCCAAAAATCTGTTAAATAAAAAGTCGAAATTAGTTATTACATCAACGCTCTTTAAAACAGCAGTTTTCCCCGCGACCGAAGTCGAGGAGAAGTTTCTCTGTAGGTCTGATCCCTGCTGCTGCAGCCGGTCCCGGTGCCTGAGAGGAAAACAGGATCAGGCTGTCACAGGATCTACTTCCAGTTCTCTGCTGGACACAAGGCGACATGGAAGTGATGAAGTTTGGGGAAACTTCAGAGAAAAAAACCCCGATTATTTATGCGGCATAAAGCGTGGTGCGTGGAGGATTTTTAGGAGAATGGAGAAAAGATGAATTTCTCTTCTGTGCGTAAATGTGCAAATGTTGACCCACATTTGGATTTTTTCAACCGTCAGTGTCACAAAAACTAGCTGAAGACAGGGTGAAAGTCTGATACAGAAGCAGTGGAGGATAATACGATGTGTACTCGGTGTCAAGCAGGTAAACACGATGACACGTGTAGTCTGAAGCAAAGCGGAGGCTGATGGGACAACGAGGAGCAGGTGTGTGCGCACTGACAGAAACCCCGCTGAGGGCAACTAGTGGACAGGTGGAGTATTACAGCCTGCACTCCACAGAGGCTCTGACATTCGACACTTTTTATGTTGCAACTTTACGATTCTTTAGGTTCAGTTTTATTTTTTAAGTTCTATCAATGCTGTGCTTTTGCTCTGGTCAGGTTTAGGCACAAAAAACACCTGGTCACGGTGAGGAAAAGGCTGTGTTCCGGCTTAAATATCCAATTTTTGTCTCCCCATTGGTTGAGTATTGTACTGATGTCTCCCTGAAAATAATGGTGAAAAGTTTTGTGAGGGGGGAAAGTAGATATTGAGTCATCTGTGTTAAAAGAGACTGTGAAGGAGTAGACAAAGAGGAGAGAGTCTTCTTTTCTTTTCTTTTCTTTTCTTTCATTCTGGTGACGCTTCCCCATTATTTTGTAGTAACTGGTTGGTTGCAAAATCACTTAAATTCCAACACACGAACATGTGGTCAAATCAGTGAAAGGTGCAGACTAGTTAAGTTAAAGTCTGAGTTCACATACGGTCATGCTATGCATGTTCACTGCAACATCTTTAATTCAGTTTTATATATGTAGCAAGAAGACAGGGCAACAACAATCCTTAGACCCTCCATCAACAAACCCTTACATGGTGACACAAAAATGTGACTCACATACTGTGTTCATCTGCATCAGACCGGCAGTGAATGGTCACTCAAGGTTTTAGATTTTGAATTCAAGCCTTTCAACAAGTAGTTGGAAATGCTATTTGTAAGCAGGGCAGACATGTAAAATACCCCGAACCCTCTGAAATCGCAGCAAAACATAAAGACTGAAAGAGAAACATAAAAAGATTTCAAACTGCTTCTCTTTGTATATGATTTGTGTTTGTTTTGTTTCCGTTTTTTGTTTTTGTTTTTGTTTGTTTTGTGTCTATTTTAGTTTGTTTTGTGCCCTTTTGGTTTGTTTTGTGTCTCTCTTGGTGACATTCTGCAGTTGAAGCAGAACTCTGCTCTGCTGTTGTGTAATTATCAGTGAAAATATGTGCAGTCAAATTTTCCAATATGAGACGCAGTGGCTGCATGGAAAATCCCCGCTTATTTCTTTTTCTTGCTACTGTGATTGATTTCAAAACACAGGGTGGCGGCGGGTAAGTGTATTTCTCCGTATTTCTTAATTTCCGTGCTCCTTGCTCATTATTTTGCAATAAAAGTGGTTGTTGCCGCAATTTCCTTAATGCCATGCCTCTAACACATGTTCAGATCCATGCACTCACACTGTGAATGCTGGAAAAAAAACAAACACATGTTGTGTTGTGACATTGAACAGTCATGTTAGTGATGTCACTTCAAGAAGGTACATATCAGTTCCCTCGTTTACCTCTGGTGCTGAAATCATGTGTTTTTGTGAAGGTGTTGCTCATTAAACTTTCCCCTGACGTCTTTCTGATGATGTAAAGAGTTGGTATGCTGTTGCTTCCTCTTCTATGGTTGGCTGGCACTCATTATATTAAGACCTGTGTGTGTGTCAGACACTCTAGTTCATCAGCCATGGAGAAAGGTGTGCTGCTGGTCCTGTTGTGTCTGTCTTTCCTGCTCATCACAGCCTTCACTGCTACTGATGCAGTCGCTCTGGTGAAAGAGAATCGAAGACAACCTCCGCGTCTTAATTTGGTAAGAAAACCTGCTGCTGGTTTCTGACTGAAGACGATAGTTTTTATGTTGATTTAATGCTTTATTTGTTCACTTTGTATTGTAGGGACGACGCCGGGGTACAAAAAGAGTGGGCAGACGCAGACCCAGATTGTGGTTGGGCTGTTGGAAAAGATCAGGGGGATGCGACATTTTTGGCAGGGAAAAGGTAGAGTTGTTGCTCTGCTTTAAGTGAAACGTTGATATCTTAAAAGGTAGATGACAGTTGGTTTATGAGTTTGTTGTTTAAATTAAAGTATGTCTTTGTCTGTCTCCAACCCTTTAGCCCGACCGCATCCCTTCAATCCAGCTTCAAGCCTAAGGAAATGAAGATCTCCTCAAAGTAACATGATGAGAACAGCCTCCTTCACTGCTGCATTGGAGAAACAAGCTTTTTTTTTCCAGAGCCGCCACACTACATAAAGAAGTGGAGATGGATATACTAAATGCTCAATTGCTTATGTACTGTGCAGTCATTTCAATATTTTACTAAATAAAAGATTTCTAATCAGATGTTGTGTATGGTTTCCTTCTTGGCACACAGTGTCATCAACCTCGAACTGCAAATGTGTTGCATGTTACCAAGGAACATTGTTTCCCTTTGTCTGTTCTTGAAGAAGTTATTCAGGAACTGAATATTCAGAAGTTATCAATGAAGGAAACTGGACAGAAGAATTTAAGATCTCTGCTAACACGTTGTGTCTGTCTGCGGTAGTTTAATGTTCTCTAAGAGCTGCATCACGTGACCACTAGATGGAGTCAGACAGCCTTTGTGTTTTACAGCAGCAGTTACTGTATGTACTCGAGATCGGTCAGCAGTGGGTCGATACACACCTGTACCTGTTGTGTCTGCAGGTTTTTCCAGCTGATCACCTCAAATGATGCAGCTGCTCCCGTGTCAAAGGATCAACAATCACTCTCAGTCTAATAAGATCATTGACGAGCCTGTCAGTTGATGATGGAGCTGCTGTGGTGCAGTTTCACACTGTGTGGTTTGGATTGTTCACTGGGGTCACTGTATAGATTAAGTGCAAGTGATTTTGAATAGAATGTGGTTTTCTGTTCGTAACAATGGCTAATTTCTCCTGATTTCATTTTAAGTGAGGGAAAGTGAGTGTGCACTCCAGACAGTGGTGCCCCTGAGGGGTGGCCAGGGGGGACCACTGCCATCCTGATACAACCACATCCAGGGCGCCCTCCTCAGGGAAACGACCATATTTGTTGAAGAAGCAAGCAGGTCAAAACAATCCATAGTTATGTTTCCTGTTGGGCAGCGGCCTCTAGCGGCTTTTTTGAGTACTATAGCTGTAATAATATAAAGAACCACAAGTCCAGGTAGGGAGGGAGGAGAGTTTTAACAAGGAGAGGACTTTCATTCAGAAGACAGCTGATCGTGGCCAGTGTGAAGGAATCAATGTTTCACTTGAAACCAAAAACTTAATTTTCAAAACCATCACGCTAACAGCAAAAATACCAACACGTTTTCAACAGTAGATGTTAATGTTTGGTGAAACAGAAGAAGAAGGGCCAAAGTCATCACCATCTGCTGAGGAGACTGAGGTCCTTTGGGCTGCAGAGGACATCACTTAGAACATTTTATGACACTCTGGTGGCATCAGCGCTCCTTTATGCGCCCGACTGTGGAAGCCTCTAGCAGTTCTGTCAGCAGCAGACACCGACACCTACTGTGTTAGAATGAGTGCTACTGCAGATCATTCATCCCCACAGCCATCAGACTGTTTAACTCAAGCACTACCTGAACAATCACCTTCCACTCACTTGCTTTTTGTAAATATCTTATTTTTTTATATTTATCTTCTATTTAACTTTATACGTATTTGTCTGACTCTTTTCCTGTACTTTTTGCATCTTAAACTGTTGTAACAAGTGAATTTCCCTGTTGTGAGATGAATAAAGTCCATCTAATCTAATAAGCTGTTTTGGCAACTAAGAGGAAGCTAATTTTTCATGGGCGCGACCCACATAATCAGCTCTGCTACTCACCCCACAAATGCATGTTCCTTACAAATGTGGTACCATATAAAAGGGAAATAAACAGGCTTTCTAATGTTATAAGATTTATTGCCAAGAAGCATTGTTACAACAAAGGAATAATCCACCCAACACAAATTTCCTTACTTTTTGAGCTTTGTTTATTTTCCAAATAATGCTTGATATTCAACATAATTAAGGCAATATAGGTCTCCACTTCTTTTAGATAACCCAATTTTTTATCAATAGCTTTTATATATATATTGTACTATTAAAACAGAAAATTTGAGTTTACAAAGTGCTTTGACAGACAGATCAAAAGTAGGACACTCAGGAAGACATTATAGTGTAAACGCCCAACTGTTGAGCCAAACCAGAATAAGGACAAGTTTAAACTAGAAGGCCAAAACACAAAATGCAAACCACAATGTGTCAATGAGAATAAAGTCAATTGAATACAAATGATTTTAAAAGAGGTCCAAATTATATGAAAGCAATACAAATAAAAAATTAAAGCTGCAAACAGTGATGAAAGGGCCGTCACAATCCACACGCGTCGGGGCATGCTGCTGGCGGGGCATGCCGCGTACCCGGCCCCATTGCCCGATTATTGTGTACGCATCTGTTAAGTGTCCATGTTTCGGACGGTGCAGGAAGGGGTTAAATGTCATTTCCTGTGTCTAACATGTCGCGCTGTGACTATGACTGTATATTGGCCTATGTATTCAGGGATGGACTCTTATCAAACATGTGAAGTTTGGTCCAGATAGGAAAGAGGAAGTAGTTCCTTTATGATTTGGTGGCCTGCTCCTGCCGGTATTAAATAATGTACACTGTCAGAGTCAGAAGGACTCTCTGCAATGTACATAAAACAAAATGGACTACAGGTGAAAAATCCCTCAGACGAATTTGTGGTCAGTTGTGTCTTGATTATTGATTGGCGACGACGCTGTCAGAGGGTGCTCTTACCTTTTAGTTGCATGTCATCTTGTAGTGTATTATATGGAGGAACAAATAAATGTCATGTGAATAGGATGTTTGCCTGAATTCCTGTGTCCAGTAGGTGGCTATGACATGGATGGATATGACACAGTATTGATGCATGGAGGTATTGAGGGTGACATCGTATATGATGAATTTGGTGGACATGGGAAATTGTATGTTGAAGTTGTAAGGACTTGATGCTTTATGGCGAAGCATGAAAATGGACCGCATCATGACACCCACCATGTTTGACTTAGGCGAAAGCTTTTGATGTTCAAGGTCTGAGGATGATAATGAGTGAATTGTAAGTCTGTGGTGTTCAATCTGTTGGAGGACTTGGTTAAAGTTTGAGGCATGGAAATGGATGAAAATGGGGATGAAATGGGAACTTTGAATCAAAATGGCCGACTTCCTGTTGGAGTGACAGTTTGGTACCCTGAGGTTTTTTGTGCGTCTGGTCATGATACATATGCATACTGAATGTCACTTATGTATGTGCATGTAGGAGGCGGGGCTTAGATTTTTAATATTCCAGGAGGCACTATAGAGTCCCCTGGTAACACCTTTCGGCAGCTATCGTCAGGAGGGCAGTGGCAATAATTGTACCAAGTTTCATGTTAATCCAGCCTACCGATGTGGAGATATTACTTCAATTTAAAAAGCGCCACCTGGTGGTAATCGGGCAAAATTTTGCACAGAACCTGAGGGGCTCATGGGGAAGTAGTAACCTGAGTTTCATGTAATTCAGACACACCAATGTGGAGATATACAACACTTCCTGTTTGGAACAAAATGGGCAGGAAGTTGTTATTTAATAAATTAAGTATTCTTTGAAATATCTAAATTCTTTTAGTACTTTTTTGTCAGAAGGGTCCACAGATGTTGTGTGCAAAGTTTCATGCAAATCAGTGAAATCGCCTGGGAGGAGTTCGAAAAAGTAGGTTTGTGAGATTGCGCAAATTTGCGGGAAAAAAAAAACGGAGGCGGAAATGGGCGTGGCCTATATCACGAGACTCAGCACAAATCAGTGAACGCATGAATTTAAGGTTTTTGAATGTGCAACAAAGTATATGGGAGTTATAAGGCAAAATGCACTTTCCACAATTGTAGCGCCACCTAGTAGCGGAAATTCACAAAGACAATAGATGATAAACATTTTTGGCAGGTGTGACCTATATTCCAAGTTTGGTGAGGTTGGGGGTATGTTCAGGCAGTGAAAAATGTGATCATTTGGAGAGAAAAAAAATCGTTACTACAAACAACAGGGACCTTGCAGGTTGAGACCTGCTTGAGCCCTAACAAGAAAATAAAAGCCTCATGTTTCTGATAAAGGTGTGGTTCATAAGACATTTTCCTGACATTCTCTGATGATGTAAAGAGTTGGTATGCTGTTGCTTCCTCTTTTGTCATTGGCTGGCACTCATTATATTAGGAACTGTGTGTGTGTCAGGCTCTCTAGTTCATCAGCCATGGAGAAAGGTGTGCTGCTGGTCCTGTTGTGTCTGTCTTTCCTGCTCATCACAGCCTTCACTGCTACTGATGCAGTCGCTCTGGTGAAAGAGAATCAAAGACAAATAATAAGAGAACGACAACGAGAACTGTGTCTTAAACTGGTAAGTTAAAACCCACTTGCTTGTCTCTGACTGAAGGAGATGGTTTTCCATTGCTTAATGCTTTATTTGTTCACTTTGCATTGTAGGGAAAACCACCTAATTGCAGACTTTGGTTGGGCTGTTGGGGAAGACCAGGGGGGTGCCGCCTTTTCCCTGGCGGGGCAAAGGTAGGGTTGTTTCTTTACTCTCAATGAAAGGTTGATATCTTAAAAGGTAGATGACAGTTGGTTAATGAGTTTGTTGTTTAAATTAAAGTATGTCTCTCTCTGTCTCCAACCCTTTAGCCCAAGCCCATCCCTTCAGTCCAGCTTGAACCCAAAGGAAAGAAAGATCTCCTCACAGTAACACGATGAGAACATCCTCCTTCACTGCTGCATTGGAGAAACAAGCTTTTTTCCAGAGCCCACACGCTACGTACAGAAGTGGCGATGGATATACTCAGTGCTCAATTGCTTATGTACTGTGCAGTCAGTTTAATGTTTTATTAAATAAAAGATTTCTAATCAGATGTTGTGTATGGTTTCCTTCTTAGCACACAAACAGAATCTCTCATGTCTCATCCCTCAGGTTGTGACGTCGACCCCGAAATCCAAATGTGTTGCATGTTATCAAAGAGCACTGTTTGTTTGTATTTCGTTCCCTTTGTCTGTTCCTAAAGAAGTTATCAATGAAGGAAACTGGACAGAAGAATTTAAGAACTCTGCTAACACGCTGTGTCTGTCTGCTATAGTTTAATGTTCTCTAAGTGCTGCGTCACGTGACCACTAGATGGAGTCAGACAGCCTTTGTGTTTTACAGCAGCAGTTACTGTCTGTACTAGAGATCGGTCAGCAGTGGGTGGATACACACCTGTACCTGTTGTGTCTGCAGGTTTTTCCAGCTGATCACCTCAACTGATGCAGCTGCTCTTGTGTGTAAACACCTAACTGTCCAACCAGAATAAGGACAAGTTCTGATATTTCTGTTAAAGGTGTGGCTCGTTAAATTTTCCACTGGCGTCTTTCCGATGATGCAAAGAGTTTTTATGCCGCTGCTTCCTCTTTTGTCATTGGCTGGCACTCAGTATATTAAGACCTGTGTGTGTGTCAGGCTCTCTAGTTCATCAGCCATGGAGAAAGGTGTGCTGCTGGTCCTGTTGTGTCTGTCTTCCCTGCTCTTCACAGCCTTCACCGCTACTGATGAAGTCGCTCTGTTGGGAGAGAATCGAAGACGAAGAATAAGAGAACAACTATGTAAAACTCCACATGCTCGTCTCTGACTGAAGGAGATGGTTTTCTTTTGATCTAATGCTTTATTTGTTCACTTTGTATTGTAGGGAAAACCACCTAATTGCAGACTTTGGTTGGGCTGTTGGGGAAGACCAGGATGCAGCATTTTTCCTGGCAGGGTAATGGTAGGGTTGTTTCTTTACTTAGTGAAACGTTGATATCTTAAAAGGTAGATGACAGTTGGTTTATGAGTTTGTTGTTTAAATTAAAGTATGTCTCTCTCTGTCTCCAACCCTGTAGCCCGACTTTTTAACTGAAGGAAACAGAGATCTCCTTACAGTAACACGATGAGAACATCCTCCTTCACTGCTGCATTTGAGAAACAAGCTTTGTTCCAGAGCCGCCACGCTACATACAGAAGTGGAGATGAATATTTACTAAAGTGCCTATGTACTGTGCATTCATTTTACTATTCTATTAAATAAAAGATTTCTAATCAGATGTTGTGTTTGGTTTCCTCCTTGGCTCACAAACAGAATCTCTCACGGCGGATATCTCATTCCTCAGGTTGTGTCCTCAGCCACGAACTGCAAATGTGTTGGATGTTATAAAAGAACACTGTTTATTTTTTTGTTCCCTTTGTCTGTTCCTAAAGAAGTTATCAATGAAGGAAAGAGGACAGAATAATTAAACATCTCTGTTAACATGTTGTGTCTTGTCTGCTGTACTTTAATGTTCTCTAAGTGCTGCATCATGTGACCACTAGATGGAGTCAGACAGCCTTTGTGTTTTATAGCAGCAGTTACTGTGTGTACTAGAGATCAGTCAGCAGTGGATGGATAGACACCTGTGTATCTTACAGTTGTGTTAAACTCTGGTTAATGGACAGACCTGTACTGCTGTACCTGTTGTGTCTGCTGGTTTTTCCAGCTGATCACATCAACTGATGCAGCTGCTCTCGTGTCCAAGGATCAACAATCACTCTCAGTCTAATAAGATCATTGACGAGCCTGTCAGTTGATGATGGAGCTGCTGTGGTGCAGATTCAAACCGTGTGGTATGGATTGTGTGGTTTTTGGTGGTCTGGTGTTACTGTATATATAATGCAAGTGATTTTGAACAGAAGGTGGTTTTCTGTCAGAAACAATGGCTAATTTCTCCTGGTGTCATTATAAGTGAGGAAATACAGTGAGTGTGCACTCCAGACAGTGGTGCCCCTGAGAGGTGGCCAGGGGGAACCACTGCCAATATAAGGTATTACAGTCCAGGTAGGGAGGGAGGAGAGTTTTAACAAGGACAGGACTTTCATTCAGAAGACAGCTGATCATGACCAGTGTGAAGAAATCAATGTTTCACTTAAGACAAAAACGTATTTTTCAAACACATCCCGCTAACAGCCGAAACACCCACACATTTTAAACAGTAGATGTTAATGTTTGGTGAAACAGTAGAAGAAGATGTTTTTGTGTTTGTAAATGTTCGATCAGTCGTCATGAGAGGGACTGTGAAGGAGGAGAAGTAAACGACCTGGGTTGCTTAACCGGCCGGTGGTGCAAATACTTAGATTACGACAACATAACATGTGGTTAAATCACCCCAAAAGCGCTCACGGATGAAGAAACAGGCCATGTAAGACTCTGTTGCTACGACAACTTCTGTTTGTCAGCCGCCCAAAAACTGAACTTTAATATGAAATCACTGAAGTCACCTTCAAGAACAACAACCTCACACTGGGAGCTGACAAGGAACACTGTAACACTCAAAGGATGCAAAGTTTAAAGGTTTTCAATACAGCAGGGATGGAATGTGACTAAGTACATTTACTCAAGACTGTACATTTTTACTTGAGTATTTCCATTTTCTCTTACCTTTTACTTCCACTCCATATATTTTAGAGGCAGATATTGTACATTTTACTCCACTACTTTATTTCATACTTTAGTTACTAGTTATTTTACAGATTACAGGCTGCATCATGGCCAAAGTGCTTTCTTAAATTTGATTTGCAAGTTGATAAAATAAACACCAATTCTGATGATCAGAAAAATGCTGAATATCAGATCCCATGGTATACAGTATGTACAATACATACACGTAAATATATGTTTGATTTACTTTTACTTGTACTTTTGATACTTAAGTTAATCTGATATTAGATCCTTTATGACATTAACTCAAATATCGTTTGAATAGGTGAATTTCACTTTTACCAAACTAATATTTTAATATGATATCTTTACTTTATATAGCATTAAAAAGCAGTAATGAGCAAACACATCAGTGGTGGACAGTCAAAGGTGAAATGGTTCATTGTTGTGGAATCTGAACCGAAATATTATAGCATGTTAAAAAAAAAATATTTTTAGATGTTCACACTGATACAAAAAAAGTTATTTGGGGTTTCAGTAAAGGTTTTTAATTTGCCAATTAATGCAAATTGTTGTCATCAAAGTATTCTGGTCAAAAGCTGAGTTGAATGTCTCTGCTGTACCTACATTCTGAGTTTGATATTTTTCCAAATTATGCTTGAGATTCAATGTAATTAAGGCGATATGTTGTTTTCACTCCTATAAAACAACCCAAACAGAACATATTATGAATAGCTTTATTTATAAAGCCCTGTTAAAAACAGAAAAACAGACTTTACAAAGTGCTTTGACAGACAGAGCAGAAGAAGGAGGACACTCAGGAAGACATTATAGTGTAAACACCCAACTGTCCAACCAGAATAAGGACAAGTTCTGATATTTCTGTTAAAGGTGTGGCTCGTTAAATGTTTCCCTGGCGTCTTTCTGATGATGCAAAGAGTTGTTATGCCATTGCTTCCTCTTTTGACACTGGCTGGCACTCATTATATTAGGACCTGTGTGTGTGTCAGGCTCTCTAGTTCATCAGCCATGGAGAAAGGTGTGCTGCTGGTCCTATTGTGTCTGTCCTTACTGCTCATCACAGCCTTTACTGCTACTGATGCAGTCACACTGGTGGGAGAGAATAAGAGACGAAGAATAAGAGGACGACTACGACGACTGTGTCTTAAACTGGTATCTAAAACTCCACTTGCTCGTCTCTGACTGAAGGAGATGGTTTTCTTTTGATCTAATGCTTTATTTGTTCACTTTGTATTGTAGGGAAAACCACCTAATTGCAGACTTTGGTTAGGCTGTTGGGGAAGACCAGGATGCAGCATTTTTCCTGGCGTGGTAAAGGTCGGGTTGTTTCTTTACTCGCAGTAAAACGTTAATATCTTAAAAGGTAGATGACAGCTGGTTTATGAGTTTGTTGTTTAAATTAAAATATGTCTCTGTCTGTCTCCAACCCTTTAGCCCAACAAGCCTAAGGAAACAGAGATCTCCTTACAGTAACACGATGAGAACATCCTCCTTCACTGCTGCATTTGAGAAACAAGCTTTTTTCCAGAGCCGCCACGCTATGTACAGAAGTGGAGATGAATATTTACTAAAGTGCCTATGTATTGTGCAGTCATTTTAATATTCTATTAAATAAAAGATTTCTAATCAGATGTTGTGTTTGGTTTCCTTCTTGGCTCACAAACAGAATCTCTCACAGCGGATGTCTCAATCCTCAGGTTGTGTCCTCAGCCACGAACTGCAAATGTGTTGGATGTTATAAAAGAACACTGTTTATTTTTTTGTTCCCTTTGTCTGTTCCTAAAGAAGTTATCAATGAAGGAAAGAGGACAGAATAATTAAACATCTCTGTTAACATGTGGTGTCTTGTCTGCTGTAGTTTAATGTTCTCTAAGTGCTGCGTCATGTGACCACTAGATGGAGTCAGACAGCCTTTGTGTTTTACAGCAGCAGTTACTTTGTGTACTAGAGATCAGTCAGCAGTGGATGGATACACACCTGTGTATTTCACAGCTGTGTTAAACTCTGGTTAATTGACAGACCTGTACTGCTGTACCTGTTGTGTCTGCAGGTTTTTCCAGCTGATCACATCAACTGATGCAGCTGCTCTCGTGTCCAAGGATCAACAATCACTCTCAGTCAAATAAGATCATTGACGAGCCTGTCAGTTGATGATGGAGCTGCTGTGGTGCAGATTCAAACCGTGTGGTTTGGATTTTTCACTGTTTGCATTGGTGGTCTGGGGTCACTGTATAGATGAATGCAAGTGATTCTGAACAGAAAGTGGTTTTCTGTTTATAACAACGGCTAATTTCTCCCGATTTCATTTTAAATGAGAGAATGCAGTGAGTGTGCACTCCATGCTGTAAATAATAATAATTTTGTAAATGTCTTTTTTTTCTATTTATTTTCAGTCTTACTTTATACATATTTGTCTGACTTGTTTTCTGTACTTATTGCATCTTGAGATGTTGTAACAAGTGATTTTCCCCGTTGTGAGATAAATAAAGTCCATCTAATCTTATAAGCTGTTTGTCAAGGAAGAGTTGGCTAATTTTTATGGGTGCGACCCGCTTAATCAGCTCTGCTGCTCATCCCACAAATGCATGTTCCTTACAAATGTGGTACCATATAAAGGGGAAATAAACAGGCTTTCAAAAGTTATAAGATTTATTGCCAAGAAGCATTGTTACAACAAATACATAATCTACCCAACATAAATTTCCTTACTTTTTGTGCTATGTCTATTTTCCAAATTTTGCTTGATATTCAATGTAATGAAGGCAATATACTTTCTCCACTTCTTTTAAAAAACCCGAACACATTTTTTTTTTCAATAGCTTTATATATATTGATTGGACCATTAAAACAGAAAAACAGAGTTTACAAAGTGCTTTGACAGACAGAGTAAAAGTAGGACACTCAGGAAGACATTATAGTGCAAACACCCAACTGTTGAGCCAAACCAGAATAAGGACAAGTTTAAACTAGAAGGCCAAAGCACAAAATGCAAACTATATAGTGTCAATGAGAATAATTACAAGTAAATGGAATAGAAATCATTTTAAAAGAGGTCAAAATCATATTGAAGCAATACAAACAAAGAACAATAAAATAAAAGCCTCATGTTTCTGTTAAAGGTGTGGCTTATTAGACTTTTTCCTGACATTCTCTGATGATGTAAAGAGTTGGTATGCTGTTGCTTCCTTTTCTGTGGTTGGCTGGCACTCATTATATTAAGACCTGTGTGTGGGTCAGGCTCTCTAGTTCATCAGCCATGGAGAAAGGTGTGCTGCTGGTCCTGTTGTGTCTGTCTTTCCTGCTCATCACAGCCTTCACTGCTACTGATGCAGCCGCTCTGGTGGGAGACAATCAACAACATCGACAACAACGACTCTGTCCTTATCTGGTAAGAAGACCCACTGCTGGTCTCTGACTGAAGAAGGTGGTTTTCTGTGGATTTAATGCTTTATTTGTTCACTCTGTATTGTAGAGACTATGCCTGGGAACACCGGTGAGGCCCAAATTTGGGCTGGGCTGGACTGCTACTGATGCAGCCGCTCTGGTGGAAGAAAATCAAAGACAACTACCCATTCTTTGTATTTATCTGGTAAGAAGACCCACTGCTGGTCTTTGAATGAAGAATGTGGTTTTCTGTTAATTAAATTCTTTATTTGTTCACTTTGTATTATAGGGACCATGCCCGGCAACAACAGTGAGTCCCAAGTCTGGGCTGGGCTGTTGGGGAAATCCAGGCGCATGCAACATTTTCGCACATAAACCTCAGGTTGCTGCTTTCATTAGAGTGAAATTCAATTCTCAATTCGCTCAACACTTGATGACAGCTGTATGAGTTTGATGTTGTTTAAATTAAAGTATCTCTCTCTCTGTCCCCAACCCTTTAGACCACTGTCCAACCAGAGTTAAGTAAACAGCATAAGATTAAGGAAATAAAGGCCATCTTGCAGTAACATGATGGGAACAGACGCTTTCACTGCTGCATTGAAACAACAGAAGTTCAAAACAAGCTTTCCAGATCCGCCATGCTACGTAGAAGAGTAGAGATGAATATACTAAATGCTCAAGTGCTTATGTAATGTGCAGTAATTTGATTATTAACTAAATAAAAGATTTTCAAATCATACACTGTGTATGGTTTTCTGCTTGGCGCAAGAAACGGATGGATGTTATCAAAGTTTCTGTTTAAGGTTAAACATTATGTTTCTGCACTTTACCACCACACTGGTCTTTAAAGAGGTGCTATGCAGAAGGAACTTCAAACTCAGAATTTTGATATTAATGAGGTAATAATACAAACTCATTGGTTTCTCAATAACTGATAAACAAGCTGTTCTCAGAGGAAAATAAGGTCCTCAGAAAACTGCTTGTTTCTATTTCATAAACTCTGCTGCCACTCTAGCTACAAAGTAAAACAGTGTGAACCTGTGTTGTCCTTTTAAGGTCAGTTTCTTTATTTAGTGTATTCAGTCATGGAAACAAAGAGAGTTTAATTAGGCATGAAAATCAATCAATGAAGATCTTTCCCCTATGATTAACATTTCTTCTCCAAAATCTACATAATGCAACTTTAAACTATAAAGGAAATGCAAAAAGAGTTTCTGCTTTTTGGAGGAGAATTTGATCTGAGTGGATGTAAATTCTTGGCATCTGATTTTTTGTAATGAAGTTGGTGGTTTCGTCTTGACACTCTCAGGTGTGTAGCAGGAGGTGATGCTCCTTACTCTTTCTCCAGGAGTTTGTTTGTTGCGTCCAGAGTGATTCATTTATCTCCGCTCTAATTCTCATTCAATTGTCTGTTCCTAAAGAAGTTATCAATGAAGGAAACAGAGCAGAGGAATTAAAGAACTCTGCTAACGTGTTGTGTCTTGTACGGTGTAGTTTAATGTTCTCTGTGTAACCTAAGTGCTGCGTAACGCGACCACTAGATGGAGTCAGACAGCCTTCGTGACGTGTTTTACAGCAACAGCTACTGTGTGTACTAGAGATGGCCAGCAGCCTGCTCCCCTGTCAAAGGATCAACAATCATTCTCAGTCTAATAAGATCACTGACGAGCCTGTCAGTTGATGGTGGAGCTGCAGTGGTGCAGATTCAAACTGTGTGGTTTTGATTTTTCACTGGGGTTACTGTATAGATTAATGCAAGTGATTTTGAACAGAAGGTGGCTTTCTGTTCGTAATAATGGCTAATTTCTCCTGGTGTCATTATAAGTGAGAGAATACAGTGAGTGTGCACTCCAGACAGTGGTTCCCCTGAGGGATGGCCAGAGGGGAACCACTGCCAACATAAGGTATTACAGCTGTAGTAGTATAAAGAACCACAAGTCCAGGTAGGGAGGGAGGAGAGTTTTAACAAGGACAGGACTTTCATTAAGAAGACAGCTGATCGTGGCCAGTGTGAAGAAATCAATGTTTCACTTGAGACAAAAACGTATTTCTCAAACACATCCCGCTAACAGCCGAAACACCCACACATTTTAAACAGTAGATGTTAATGTTTAGTGAAACAGTAGAAGAAGATGTTTTTTTGTTTTTAAATGTTCGATCAGTCGTCATGAGAGGGACTGTGAAGGAGGAGAAGTAAACAACCTGGGTTGCTTAACTGGCCGGTGGTGCAAATACTTAGATTACGACAACATAACATGTGGTTAAATCACTCCAAAAGTGCAGACGGAAGAAGAAACAGGCCATGTAAGACTCTGCAAACTGGTCCTACAACAACTTCTGTTTGTCAGCCTCCCAACAACTGAACTTCAATACTGAAACCACTGAAGTCACCTTCAAGAACAACAACCTCACACTGGGAGCTGACAGGAACACTGTAACACTCAAAGGATGCAACGTTTAAAGGTTTTCAATACAGCAGGGATGGAATGTGACTAAGTACGTTTACTCAAGACTGTACATTTTTACTTAAGTAATTCCGTTTTCTGCTACCTTTTACTTTCACTCCATATATTTTAGAGACAGATATTGTATTTTTACTCCACTACTTTATTTGATACTTTAGTTACTAGTTATTTTACAGATTACAGGCTGCATCATGGCCAAGGTGCATTTTTAAATTTGATTCGCAAGTTGATAAAATAAACACTAATTCTGATCATCAGAAAAACACTGAAAATCAGATAGTCGACCCACAGTATACAGTATGTACAATACATACATGTAAATGTGTCTTTTATTACTTTTACTTTTGATACTTAAGTTGATTTAGTATTAGACCACTTTATCACTTTAACTCAAATATTGTTTGAATAGGTGACTTTCACTTTTACGAAACTAGTATTCTAATATGATATCTTTACTTTTACCCAGTTATGACTTGTGGGTACTTTATATAACATATATAACAAAAGCAGTAATGAGCAAACATGTCGGCACTGGACCATCAAAGATGTAATGATTCCATGTTGAGGAGTCTGAACTTAAATATTATACCATGTTGAAAAAAACATGTTTACATGTTTACAATGACGGCTGCATACAGTTGTGATTTCAGTAAAGGTTTTTAATTTGCCAATTAATACAATTTGTTTTCATCAAAGTATTCTGGTCAAAAGCTGAGTTGAATTTCTCTGCCTTACCTACTTTCTGAGTTTGATATTTTTCCAAATTATGCTTGAGATTCAATGTAATTAAGGCGATATGTTGTTTCCACTCCTATGAAACAACGCAGACAGAACATATTATGAATAGCTTTATTTACATAGCCCCGTTACAAACAGAAAAAACAGACTTTACAAAGTGCTTTGACAGACAGAGCAGAAGGAGAAGGACATTCAGGAAGACATAATAGTGTAAACACCCAACTGTCCAGCCAAACCAGAATAAGTACAAGTTCTGATATTTCTGTTAAAGGTGTGGTTTGTTAAATTTTCCCCTGACGTCTTTCTGATGATGTAAACAGTTGTTATGCTGTTGCGTCCTCCGCTGTGGTTGGCTGGCACTCAGTATATTAAGACCTGTGTGTGTGTCAGACCCTCTAGTTCATCAGCCATGGAGAAAGTTGTGCTGCTGTTGTGTCTGTCTTTCCTGCTCATCACAGCCTTCACTGCTGCTGACGCAGCCGCTCTGGTGGAAGATAATCAAGAACAGCTTCTGCGTCTTGATCCGGTAAGAAGACCCACTGCTGGTCTCTGACTGAAGAAGGTGGTTTTCTGTCAATTTAATACTTTATTTGTTCACTTTGTATTGTAGGAAACACGCCCGGCAGCAACGCCACAGCCCAAAAAATGGCTGGGCTGTTGGAGAAGACCCGGGGGATGCAACCTTTTCGGCAAAACAGATCAGGTTGGTGCTTTAGTTTGAGTGAAATTCAGTTCTCAATGCGCTCATCACCTGATGACAGCTGTATGAGTCTGTTGTTGTTTAAATTAAAGTTTCCTTCTCTCTGTCTCCTACCGTTTAGACCAATGACCAACTGGACATAGCAGGAAATAAGGAGCAGTTTGCAGTAGCACGATAAGCGAACAGACGCTTTCACTGCTGCATCTGAAAAACAAGCTTTTCTTGAGCTGCCATACTACGTAGAGGAGTGGAGATGAGTATGCTGTATGCTCAAGGGCTGATGTAATGTGCAGTAATTTGATTATCAACTGAATAAAAGATTTTCAAATCATATATTGTGTATGGTTTCCTGCTTGGCACACAAACAGGTGGATGTCATCAAAGTTTCTGTTTTCAGGTTGAACAATATGTTTCTACCATCACACTGGTGTTTTCTGGTGGTCCATTTTCTAAGTGGTAATGTCGTGCGATTTGGTGGGGGGAAAAAAAAATTGCCTTTCTCTTTCTCTTCCTTATTTGTGTTTATAGCTATAAAAACATGTGGATTTTTTCTTTTTCAGAAATACATTTTTCTCATGTGTGAAACAGAGTTGCAACATTTTTTTCACAGTTTTTTTGTACAGAAGAAAACACTTTTTTTCACTCAATTACACAAGGAGCTTCTTTTCTTGTTGAAGAAAAAAAATTACTCAGTTTCTCGCATGACAAAAAATATGACTCTCTTTCTCTCACATTTTCACAGATGGAAAAAAAAAAATTGGGAACTTAGAAAGATTCTCCTGGCAAAACTTTCTTTTTTTCTCTCTGTTCATCAGATCGCAAGTCACAAACACCAGAGGGAAAATAATTTAGGTCAGACTCAGAAAATGGATCACCAGAAAAATCAAATTCTCGATTGTCCCTCAGGGCTTCCGTACTTTTCTCTAGGCTGACTTGAGTGTGTGCTGATCAGGGCCGTTACTGGCATGTGCAGCTCCACCTTTGGCCTCTGGGGAAGCATGCAAAAGAAACACTTAAGTTGGAGTGCAGTTATAAAAAAGGGTGTGGGTGTTACATTGAAACACAGGACAAGAAACCACAGGTCCTTGCTTTAAGTGGCTCCAAAATACATATCATATTTCAATATTGAGAGACATCTTCTATGTCATCTAATTTGTATGGGCATACGTGTCAGACTTATTGGTGATCCTTTGCTGCTGAAATGCCGTCAACACATGTGATTTTGTGTCAGTGTCAACATGTTCGTGCATGTTTAAAAAAACAAAAAAATAGTTTCCTCAATAAACACCTCAAGCAGAGGGTTTGGTTGTAACTTGGTTTCTGTCTCCTGTCACTTGACTTCATTCACGCTCTCTGTGAGTCATCGTTCCGAGAAGTGTGTTTACAGCGTGTGGAGCCACACGACTCAGCCGGACTTCAGACTGGACTGATTCCAGTGACTAACTCTCTGGTCGGAGAAACAAAGCAGAGACTGGAGGTAAGACTGGTTTCTGTGCTGATTTAAATGCCATTCGAGCCAAGTCACAGTGACTTTTATACTGTGCTGTAAAAGCTTTACGTAGTGTATCTTTAAGTGGTGCATAAGATACAGGATGGCAGCTCCATCTGGTGTTTTAGTTGGGGAAAAAAAAATCAGTTATAAAAAGTTAAAATTCTTAAGATGAAAAAGTGCTGACAGGAGTTCAGTGTTCCCTTGGATCTTGTGTGGGGTTGATTATGTCTCCCTCTGTCCTGCGCTGCCATCACAGCTGATGACAGCAGATCTGTCATCAGTTGTTACCAGGCTTTGCTTTAAAACCTTCAGTTAAAACGCTGTTTTCAACATCATTTGCACAGAAGACATATCCATTGCTTTCAAAGCCAAATCTTATATGTAGTGAGGTAGAGGATCTGTCTTTTATGTCCCCGCCCACGTGTGCTGCGCGTCCTGGGCGTGGAATCAAACGAACCCCTCAGAAAGCCATTAAACAAAAAAAAACTAGAAACTTTGGATCCTCCATGACACACTCCGGGACGGACTGGCGAATGACACATCGTGAGTATCTATCAAACATCACGCAGCATCGTCGTTATTGTTATTATTGTTATTATCGTCTGTCTGTCTGTGTTGTGACGCCTCAGCTGATGCACCGGTTCGTGCAAGTTTGGCTTAAGAAGCGTTTGTTGTATTTTTACAGGGTTCAGTTTTAGCTGCTGATTTACTTCAGCATTACCTTATATTAACGTTACTTAATGCTGGTTGCGTCCGTAAGATTTACTCTGTGGTGGGATGTGACTATTTGCTGAAGCAGCCATCTGTAAAGTCGCATTTTGTAGAACAAAAAAACAAAAAGAAACACATTTAGTACAAAAAAAGAATGTTCCATGTAAAAAAAATGCCATAAAAATACGATATATTGATATAATTGTAACTTTAACTGGGTTAAATTTTTCAACCAACATCCGTCCTGGTAATAACTACCAAATATAAGTTAATTCACAAGATTTTAACCCTCTGAATACAAGTTAATTCACATGATGTCATTCAAACAAAATGTTATTTCCCGTATACTCAACATATACTATTTTTTAATGGCATTTTTTTTTACATGGAGCCTTTTTTGTGCTCAATGTGGTCTTTATCTACAAAAGAGTATTAGGGTCAGGGGGTGAGGGAGAAAAAAAGAGGAGGAAGTTTCTTTTTTTCATTATGGGCTTGTTGAAATGTCGAGATAAAGTTGACATTTCAAGATTCAAGTCGACCATGTGAGACTACAGGACATGTGACTGCCTCGACCACACGCCTTGTGTAGATGAAGTGGTGAGACTGTAATTTAGAATCAGCTTTAGTAACAAAGAAATAATTTAGGACTAAGACTTAGAGATTGTTACGCTACACACAGATTGATTCACTCCGAAGATGAAGTAATTGCAGAGACTGTTGGCTCGGGCAGCTCACATAGCTGTCAGTCGCTCCCCGGACTGGATCTGATGGACCAGAAGAGCTGACTTTGTTGTCCACATTTCCACTTAATTCACAAAATCTATTCAAATGCATTCATAATGACTCATAAATGTACCTTGTTTACCAGCAGCCTTTTCGTTATCAGCAAAAACCGTATACAGTTTATTCATAGACAGATGATTAACAAAGTGTTTTGGCAAATATTTCTTTTACACTCAAACAAAACATAATAATCATTCCCCTGGCAGTTATCATCACATACAGTAACGAATGGACCACAAAATCCAGGACCACAAAATGAAAGCCTGATAACATGGGATGCATGGTTTTAATCTGTACTGGGTTGGCTGCCTCTAATATACACAGTGCGTTGTAGACAAGAACTGAGGTTGGAATGAAAAGAAAAAACAACTAACACCTTTGCCAAATCAATGCACTATGCATTAATACTGCCAAAATGATCCAAAAATGAAAGTAAACAAAAACAAAAAAATATCAATGTGTTAATGTATCAACACTTACAAGGATATTATACTATCAGTCTTGTAAAAAGTATGGGAAGTACTTTAACAATCAGTCACTCAGCTTCAAATGCAAAATTCTTTATCTCCAGCAAGTTAATTCAGATAGAGGAGAAATCTCAGCCAGGGGATCTCCAGGGAAATTTGATAGCTTATCCAACCTGCACTTGTGTAAACTTTGTACAGTATCCTCCTCTGTCCTTTGAACGTATCACAGGGAAGGGAGGCAAAAAACCCACATTATTTATCTTCGCGAGGGTAAAACAGGGAGGGTCAATTAAGGTCAGGACACGATGTCCAAAAGTCAACAAGCAAAGTATGTTGACATCGATGTTATCAGGGCACAAGAATGAATACAATCACAAAATCATGCACGGTCTTCAGCTTTCCTCCTTGAGATGTTTCTCTACAAACTTGAGGTTTGTTTCGTGTCCATTTTCCTGTTCTGGGGCCAACTCTAGCTCCAGTCCAGCTGTAAAATGAAGACAGACTTTCTGAAAGCTTTATTGTTATGGGAACATTAAGTCCAGACGCTGGCTCATATGGATGCTCATTTAAGTTAAGTCTTTTCAGTTAAAGAAAAGAATTAAGATGAAAACCAAGCTTGATGAAAGTTGTTCCCATGGTTAAGTCATAAATGTGAGATAGGAGTTATAGTTAGGTCATAAAAGTCAGAATTATGGATAAGAAAGTAAAAGTCGAAAACTGAGAGAAAAAGTCATATTTATGTAAAAAAAAAGTTAAGATTATGGAATGAAATGTTGAAAATAAGAGATAAAATGTAATGATTATGAATTATAAGCATTATGAGATATAAGGCAAAAGTCTGAGTCATTTTCGAGCTAACCTTTGTTTAACTGGCGGGAATGGACTGCTGCTTGTGGCTTTAAGTAAAGGAGTAATTCAAAATGTCGTCCTCCCTTCACAGCTTCATCTGATGAACATGGACGTCTTAGAGGAGGACGACTACAACTACCATGAAAACATCAGCATCAACTTCACCTACGACGACTACGTGACCCTTTGTGAGAAAGGGGACGTCCGTTCCTTCGCAGCCGTCTTCCTCCCCATCATGTACACTGTGTGTCTGGTGGTGGGCCTGGCTGGAAACGCCGCCGTCGTGGCTGTCTACGCCTACCACAAACACCTCAAGACCATGATGGACACCTTCCTGACCCACCTGGCTGTGGCCGACCTGCTGCTGCTCTTCACGCTGCCTTTCTGGGCAGCGGATGCAGCGAGGGGCTGGGAGCTGGGGGAGGCCGTCTGCAAGATCGTGTCGGCCTGCTACACGGTCAACTTCACCTGCTGCATGCTGCTGCTGGCCTGCATCAGCCTGGATCGGTACTTAGCGTTAGCCAGGGCGCAGGGTGGAGACCACAGAGGGCGGCTGCAGAGGATGTTCACCAGGAGACACTGCTGGAGGATGTGTTTGGTCGTCTGGGCGACGGCTTTCATCCTCGGCCTTCCTGATTTGTTTCTCTCAGAGGTGAGGTGGGCGTCTAATAGGAACATCTGTCTGGCTATCTACCCTTCGTCGATGGGTGGAGGTTGGAAAGCCGCCCTGGAGATGGCAGAGGTGCTGCTTGGCTTCCTGTTTCCTCTCCTGGTCATGGTGATCTGCTACTGGAACGTTGGCCGAGCACTAAAGGGCCTCCCCGTCGAGAGCAGAAGCAAGAAGTGTAGAGCTGTCCGAGTTCTCCTGATAGTGGTGGGGGTGTTCGTGGTCACTCAGCTGCCTTACAACGTGCTGAAGGTGTACAGGGCGATGGACTCGGTCTACGCCCTGGTGACCCACTGCGGGACGAGTAAAGTGTTGGATCAGGCGGCTCAGGTGACGGAGAGCTTGGCCCTCACTCACTGCTGCCTCAACCCCGTCCTCTACGCCTTCGTGGGGTCCTCCTTCAGGCAGCACATGATGAAAGTGGCCAAGAGGTTTGGAGAGAAGAGAAGAAGGACGAAGAGGACAGAGAATGCGGCAGAGGGGGAAGGCATGGACATGTCGTACAACTCCCGCAGTGCATCCCAAGAGACAAACACATTCTCTATATGAGACAGCGAAACACGTGTATCAGAATCACTTATTTAGTTCAGAAGAAGTCTGGATGCAAGTGCTTTGGGAAGTTTGTTTTTTAGGAAGCAGCAGCAGTGTGTGTGGAAATCATTAACTGGCACAAAAATTCCATTTAAAGTAAAACATTTCAAACAGGAGGTTGTTGTTGTGAAGCCGTGTTATCGTTAAAGCAGCTACAGGGAGAGAAAGTGCCACCATTCTCTACCAGGAGACAACACAACAGCTTCTCTCCTCAGACTGTGAGACTCTTTAATTCATCCTCGGCACTCTGAGGATGAATTGAAAAGGACATTTATTCTATGAAAGATCCGACCCAGATTGTTAGTTTTTGTTAGTGGACTCCATTTCTCCTACTATGGGGGCACCGAGACGAGGCACCCGAGAATGTGCATGAAGTCACATCCTCAGTCCAGCAGCATTAAACAACTTAGACAAATTGTCCAAAGTCTTGTGTAGGCAACTGAGAGAGACAGGACGGTCTCATTTCTTTACGTAGCATTACAATCCGATCACATACCACCAATAAAAAAAGTGATGTGTACATTGAATTTCACTTCCGAGTAGCAAAGAAAAAAAAAATATTCTGTCAAGCGAGTGATGAATGAAAGGAGTAATTTGTTCGGTTTGGATTTATTTAGTCGATTTTTAAAACCTTTTTTTGGCGTCGGGACGAATAGAACATTCTGACCTTATGATGCGATTAGATTAAAGAGAGAGAGCAAGAATGTCTGGACCAAATATCATGTCAGTCTGTCCAGTAGTTTATTATAGTTTGGATCAAAGTGGTGGACTGCCAGACCGACGCTACTGCTGCTGTTGCTGTTGCTGTTGCTTATGTTCTGTCAGTTTTGGACCTGAAGGTATTTTATCTTTTGACTGTATTGTAGCAAGATGTCAGTGATTTTCAGTGTTTTATAAACATGTATTAAACATTTGTAAATGTTTATAAACAAAAGTTGCATCTTTATAATGGCCAGTCAAATAATGTTTATGGATGAACTGCACAGTATTTATTAAACATTCACAAAAGAGTATAACAATTATCTGCAGCCTCGTCATGAACAATTGCCTAATAAACAGTTAATAAAACATCTCATTGTCAACTGTCAAATAACTCAAGTTTAATTAAGCATTTATTAATGATGGTTATTATAAAGTGTTATCAGAATCTAAAACTTCATCTGCTGATCGCCTCACAGGCTTGATTTGGTTTTGTTTATCCAAATCAAAGAGGTAACAGATCGGCTTCCAGGATTTCACAAGAGACATTCAAAACATTTCCAGCTGTACACACAGAACAAAGGACAACTATGATTCAAGCCGATACTTGATACTGTTCATGACACATTATACAGTGAAATAGAGGAAGAAAAACAAGAGCTATTAGTGAAACTATGTATGAGCTAGAACTAAGTAACTGCTTGTTTGAAATGATGCTTGTTTGAATTTTAATCAACTGAAGTAAATACTCCTGATCCACTTGATGCTACACATCTGCTGTACACCAGACATACTACACATGCACACATGCCTGCACCACATGAAGAAGTAGGTCTTTAACAATGTTCCACTTGACCTGTGTATTTTCTGATCATACATTTGTTTCCTCAGCTCAAGACAACTTTTATTTCCTGAAAATTAAAAGATACCACAGATTGAAGCATATCGGAAAGCTTTTTTTTTATTGCACTGGTGGTGTTTCTTGCAGAGTCTTGTGCCAGATCTACATCTAGTGTGATTTCATGAAGGAAAGCCAGAGATTTGTTGTTTCCCGAATTCCTCCTAACATCTGAGATGAATTAACTGCATACGTACTTTACAGTTTATCTGTGATCACACAGAGAAGTCCGCACAACAGACTGGAAAACAACTTAATTAGGCCTTTTTTACAAAGTGATAAGGAAAAGTGCAGCTGTAGCCAGCAAGTCCAGCATTAGGACTCTTCACATATTTAGATAAGTCAGTGTTACTGCTAATCTTGCCAACCTTTGCAGACTTGTTACAACACTGCCTTATTTAAAAGGAATTATTCGTATAGCAACTTTCGATAACAGTGCAATTCATATTGATTTACATAAGACAGAAAGACATTAAGAAGATATATTTAATGGGAATTTAAAGAGTGTATGAAGACAATTTTATCTATATCTAACTTGATAACAGCCAGTCAATGACTTTCTACATACACTTGCTAAATTCTTGTATGGGGACCAGTCAACCCGTGATTTTGTTACATAAATGTGCGTTTTGGTAGCATATTTAAAGTATGATATTTTGTTATTTTCTTTTATCCAGCGGGAGCATGTAGATGTTGAAAAGCAGAGGACCAAGAATAGAGCCTAGAGGAACTCCACATCATTTTTGTACCCTCAGATTTGCAACTACAGTTTGTTCTCAGTGGCAGCACGTCAAAACACTGCAGTCTGGTCAGTGGCCCTATGCTTCCAAGTATGATTCGCTCTTTATTCTACTGACACTACAGTAGCATAAAGACCGAGGCAGGAGGTGGTTGGATGGGTCAAAAACTGGGCTTTTCCCTAAGAGAGTTGGGTTCAAGAACAAGTTTATAGCTTTTAAGCTGTGTAAATAAAGTAACTAATTTGACTGAAGAGTAATTTAAGAACTGCGGTTTCCAGTACCTAAGGGAAATAGCATGAGAGTAGATAAGTGTTTCCTTGTAGAAGATCTGATGCTGTGCAGTAGAAAACATCCTTTAAAAAGTCTGTAGGTGGAATCTCAAGGCAGAAGAAGAAAGATTTCAGATGTTGCACAATTACTTCTGAGATTTTATAGGCAATAGGTTCAAAATGTTTTAGACTTGTGTTGAATAGATGCATATCAGACCTTGTATCTGATATTGAGGAACTGAATAAAGCAAATTCATTGCATGATTGGGTGAATAAAAGGTCAGGGGTCAATGACACAGGAGCAATCGTCAGCCGGTAAAAACATCGTCTCCAATTGTAAAGAAGACATAAACACAGCAGTAAATAGTTTGAATATTTAGCATTTCTGATGGTATTCTTCCTTTTAGGCACATGTTTGCTGTGGTTTGACAGGTCATTAATCTCTCAGACAATATGTAAACACATTTGACCGTTCACCGCCTGCCTGACTTCCAGCACTTCCGCATTGATTAGAAGAAAACTGTTTAATTTGAATATCTTTTCTTCCTGCAGCACAGCTGGTAAAAATCAAGTGGTTTAGGTGATGTGGCAGGTCATGCTCTGGCACGTATACGGTCCCATGTGGAAACCATTTGAGGTTTGCCATCTGTCAATGGAGCAACACATTTTACTAAGCCAAAGAACAAAAAAAAAAACCCCCAAAAAAACTGTTTCAATCTGGAGATTCAACTTTGAGCTGATGTGTCATTAACAAAGCCCTCTGTATTGTTTAAGACAACCTTGTCAACTCCTCTCAAGTACAGTACATGTTCAAGTAATTTGTTTTGTTTGTTTCATTTCATATTTTCAAGTCAAACTTGTGGGAAAAGAAAAGTTTGTAAATCAAGATTATGTCCATTTATTGAAAAACATTTAAAAAATGTGTAAATAAACAACAAATTGTAACAAAAGACATGACTTCTTGTAATCAAATAAAACTATAAATGTACAAAAATTCCACTCAAGGCTCTTAACATCTGATATGTCAGATCAAAAATATGGCCAATTCACTTTTTAAATGACGATTAAGGCAGTCAAACAGCTTCAGTTTCAACAAACTTGAACCAAGAATTATTTTTTAAATTAAGTAAAAAATATTAATTATTCAATACACATAACTGTACTTAAGACTTTTTTTAAAAACAAAAACTCAAGAGGCCTAAAACGGCAGTGTCTCAATAATTTAGAAAAGAAAACTTTCTGGCATTTTCACACAAGAACAAGGTCACAGAACGCAACCAAAAAATTCACTCATTAAATACAATATGCCTTTGTATGAAATATAACTATGGAGTTTGTTATGTTACACAATATGCTTTCAATGTAAAGACAATTACTTGTATACCCTGAACTAGATCATCAACCCTGTATCGAATGATAGAAAGAGGCCAATACTGTAAGTCAGCTGGAGAAAACACTGTTGCAATCTTAACTGATCATACACTAAGTAAAACCAGTTGTTCTTCCACTGGATGTGTAAAAATACAGAGATACGTACATGCAAAATGTCAGTAGGAGATTTTAAGGGCTTGTCCTGGCTTACTTTCACACCCCATTTCTCTGGAATGTTGTAAATATGTATCCAGTAAATCATCATCAAGTTATTGTAAACTAATTCAGGCACTTAGTTTTGTGTTGGCTGAGGCAAAGGGCCAGGATAACAAACAAGTCATCTGGCAGATAGTGGTCAAGTCTAATGTGTGTAAAGGATTTCCTGATAACAATACATTTAAGTCCCAGCTGTGCAATCTTTAAATTGAAAAAGTCCTCCCCAAGCTTGTATAACCAAACAGCAGAGGTGCTGTTAGCACTCAGTAATTTAGGATCTGCACATCAAACAGGTCACACACTCCCTCGTTGTCGTCCAGGTTGAAGCTGTAGTCAATACCTGAATGAGGAGAGAGGAGCATTAACAAGAAATATACTGTAAAATATGAATACAAATGCAGATTGTGGATAGGTAGATTAAAGCTGACTTAATCAGCATTGTGTCAGTGCTCTGGAAAAAGGTCAGGCTGCACCAATTATCATTCTGGTATAGGGCACAAAAACACAGTGCTGCCGGGAACTTCACATGTGGGGGGGCAAGTCCGGGCATTAAAATGGCAAAATCCCCACAAAAGAAAAAGGTCATAGGTGCTGGCTTATCCAAGTTCATGTTGTTAGCATTTGCTAGCTCAGAGGTTGTTGTTATTGTTTTCTGTATTGGTGAGGATTTTCAGAACGGTGGCACAGAAAAAGTGGAAGGACGAGGGGACTGGAACCTAAAATAGGTTTATACCTAAAGTTTACATCACGTGAGTCAGAGTATCCTCAGCTTTGCTTTATGATGAGTGATAATAGCCAAATGTAAGTATGCTAACAGGCTACATTAAGATGTTGAATATAGTCAACATTATATCTGCAAAACATCCACATGTTATGATGCTGCATTCAGCTCAAAGCGCCATTTGGCTAGCATGGCTATGGACTACCAATCGATTATCTTATAAATAAACTGACTGCAAACATTTGTGGCCACAGTTTTCTCATTTATGAATTAGGTTAAACTCCCAACAGAAAACTTTTCCTTTTGAGCATTTCCAAATGGTATTATTGTTGATGCTGCTGATGCAAAGACAACTGGATAATTTACAATACTGCCAATAACAACAACAACACAGCACAAAATAACGAGTTTCTTTAATCATTTGGTCTGTAATAGAACGGGACTGTCAGTTAACCTTCCTTTTTCTTTGGTGATTGCATGTCCGGTGTCAGAAAAAATTGTCTACGGATAGTGATGTTTATAGAGAACCGATGCAAATGCCAGTGGTTTCAAAATTATACATCCATTACAATGTGTAATCAACATTTACTTCATAATGATGTGTTGAGGCAGAAAATATGTTTATTACCAGTTAAAGAAAGGTTTTCAGACACTTACCATCAGTGGACATTAGCTCATCAATCAGGTCAACAGTTCCTACAAGAGAATTTAACACAACATGTTTATAATTCAGTGAAGTAAACTTCAAATCATTTCATTCAGCCATTTTCTCTAACTAAGTAGTAAAACTTGGGATCAAAACTTCATAAAAGCAAGATTAGATCTCAGAGCCTTTACAGAACCAACTAATATGAATGTGAATAATTAAATTGCCCCCAAGCTTAAACAGAATAAACTGTGTTCAGATCCCTGTGCCTTACCCTCTCTGTCGTCCTTCATGTGGTCTCCAGCAGAGCTGAGCTTCAGCAGGCTGCTCATGTCCAGTACAGACTGGAACTCTGGGCCCTCCAGGTCCATCTGCTGCTGCTCCAACACTGCTGCTGACTGACTGTGACAACCTGCAAGAGTGAGGAAAGTAAAACAAGAATACTTAGCCTTAGGTATTCAGTAAGCCCGCCTTAAGGAAATTAAACTGGTAACTTTACAGGGTGCAATTATCTGGCCTTTTTAGAGAAAAAGACAACCTCAATCAGCTGTGTCGGAATAAAACAACAAAGTACCTAAAGAGGGGCTCAATCCAAGTGTGCACCCTCCAGAGCTGCAGACCAACTCACAGACTTTTATAATCCATAATGTACCGTGACAAGGGTGCTGAGCAGCACTATAAAACAGGACTTGAGACTTGTGTTCCCATGGAGATGAATGCAATTCCTGATGCTTTAACTCAATTCAAAGTGTTTTTCCAGACAGTTCCCAACAGGGCACTAGCAACTTATGACTGATGTGTGAAAAAAAATCTGAATCAGAATCTTAAAAAAATCCAAGTTATACAACCTATCCATATTCTGCACTTCAAATATCACATCTTACTACATCAAGCCTAACAATTAAAATTAAAAAAGTAAATGCCTTAAAAAATAGAAAAGGCCTGTATTATCTTGTTGGTAATTTTCCAACAAAATCTGATGAAGTCTGCACTCTAAGCAGACTCTTTAAGTTCACAAAAGTCCACTTGAGGCCCCTTGTGTACGATGAATTGTGGACTGGACAGCCCTCAGCACTGACACACTCCACAGGAAAATTCCAAGTGTCTGCTGACGACCAGAAGGGAGTTAGACATTTTTAACATGATATGTCAGCTGATTTGTTAAACAGAACCATCTGGAAAGGCACCACTAGAAACTGATTGAAAAAGGGCAGGCACTTCTGAAGAATATTAACAAGTGACAGACTCTGTTTATCACCTGCTAACTTCAACCAATCAGATCACAGTAGAAGATTACTACCACCAGCAGAACCAGTTAGTAAATCATAATCTTAGGGAATAGTCACACATGTGCAAAATATGAGAATCAAGTGATCAAATACACGTCTAGGCTTTGCGTGGAGTTCAACTTTGCTAAACCTTGATGCAGATTTCATCTCAGCAGGTGATTTTCACACCTTTTATCTGCATATAGCATGTCCATGCCCTTACTAAAGCCAGCTGAAAGGGGAGTGAAAACATCTTTTCCATTGTGAAAACCTTTCTGGGCAGTTCGCTTTTTATGAAATATACTCTCCAGTTCTGAGATAACTGAAGCACCATGCTAAGCTCTTGAGACATGATGTTTTCAAACACTCACTGCTTCTCTCGCTGGTTATCATTCTAAATTATACATAGTTGCCAGTAGTTTCTTATTTGAAGGCTGACTGGTTCAACCACAAGCCCATAGGTTGAACCATGACAAGATGGATTCGCAAGATTACATGATCATGTGATCTCATGATCACAGCTGCCTTGGAAGATAGACATATTGGGGAAATGCACTTATTAACTTTCTTCCAAAAAGTTAGATAAGAGGATTAATATCTCAGTTGACTAATTAAGAAGCAGCCAGCAACTGGTTAGCTTAGCTTAGCATAAATTGCTAATGCCAGAACTAATTCATGCTGCATGTGTGTGACAAGGTGCGTGGGGCTGGACGTTGGATGGTCTGTGTGTGCTGTAAAATTACATCATTTGCTGTGTCTCAATTCAGGGTCTGCATCCTTCGGAGGCTGCATTTAAAGGCCAGTTATGTCACAACGCTGTGTGAAAGGCTGTCCCAATTTAAAGGCTTCTTCAAATGCAGCCCACAAATGCAGCCTTCTTTTCCCTCTTTTTGGAGGATGCACTGCTACTATCCTTCGTGGCATCACAAATCCAAAATCCTTTGTGCGTCCGAAAAAGAAGAAAGAGAGAAAATGGCGAAACCGCATGGCGTAGATGGTCACTTTCGCGGCTTTCCCTGGGCGGCAGATGCAATTGTAAAACATCTGGTGACGCAACCAGGAAATGCTCCAAAGGCTAGACCGTCCCATTTAACAACGGTTGACGCGGTTAACAAGATCTCTCCACGAAGGACTCACCTTCGAGGACTGCAAAGGCCGGGGCCTTCGAAGGATGCAGACCCTGAATTGAGACACAGCAATTGTGCATGGCCATAAAACAAACCCACACATAATCCCTTGTAAATCCAAATTATTTTAATCTGGCTCTTTCTCAAGGTAAAGAACACTAAACACTATGTTTGTTCCAAACACTGTGTTGTATAAAAGTAAAAATGTCTACTGTGGTGCTATTGTGTTAATTCCTCTTTTTTCTGACTGGAAGGTCTGACTGAGTTTCACTTTGACAATGTTGAACCATACTACCCAGTTGTATCTATTTTTATACACTTATTACAGCAGTGAATCATCCTTTGCGCTAAAACCTAGATCAGATGAGGAAGCTGTTTGCCTTTCAAACATATTAAAAGCTTCCCACTCATGAGATTGAGTCTTTTCCCATGACATGATGCATGAACAGATGCAAATGCAGTCATGCTGGCTGGGTTGCTGAACTTAGTTAATACAGGGTGACATATGCGATACACATACAAGATGTATATTCCACATCAAAATGACAGCGAATCTGCTTTCTCATTTCTCCATCTATGCACTAGATAATAGTTCACTTGTTTTGGGCCTCCATCCACAAATGTTTCTTTACAATCAAACCTACTGTTGTAATGTAAACATGCTGCAATCAAATCACAAGTGCTTTACCAGGAAATTATAGTGATGTTGTTGCTCTCTGTTGTGAAAATTTCTACAAATCTTGTTTCTGTGCTGCTGAACTAGAGCATTTCTTGCAGAAGAAATTAGACAGAACATTTACAAATTAAGGTTGAGTTAGGAAACAATTTATGAAAGGATAGGTTGAAACCTGCCAGTATAATTTCCTTCGATGTTTTGCATTTCAATATCAATGAAAGGAAGAATTTTAGGCACCCAAAACAGTGGGTTTGCAAAGTACTATTTTTAATGTCTTGGCATTTGTCAAGTTTGTCTATAGCTTTTGTATCCATATAGTATCTTGTTTTCAATCTTGCTTTATCTTGCACATCTACACCTTTGCATGCTTTAGCTTAATTTTTAACAATGACCATTTTCTACAGCGTGGCATCTCTAGTTTCTTTGTTGTGGCACAGACAACCGTTTTGTGGTGGTTAACTTGCCGAGAGTTTAACTTGTGTGAGATGGGTAAGCCATTATGACTGGCACAAGTGTTCTTGTCAGGACAAGCTGAGATCAGCTGGTAGAAGGCAAACTTTTTAAAGCAACAAATCAACCAGTATTCACATGATTCTTTCCCAGGGTCGTTTTATGTTCGTCATCACGATTTACTGTATGAGGGTCTTGGTATAATTAACGTGTGCAGGTTATGTTTACCATCCATGCCCGCACTATTTGTTTTTTCTCCCGAATTTTGCTATAACACACAATAATGGTTCTGCACTCTCACCAAGGTGTTCACTGCTTGGGATAAAGTAAGGTGAGGCTTTATAATGGAAATTTCATGAGGTCACATACCGCAAGGAACCAACCAGAGTGATGAAGGTGTAGGTTTTTCTTATCTTACTAGATGCAAGAGGATAGGAGGGAGCGGTCAGTTTTTATGACATGACACGAAACCAAAAGTGATTATTGTCAGAACCAAGTGGGAGTAATGCCATTGCTGACTCATGGGGTGGAGGATGTTACTTCAGCTGGATCATGGAGAATTTGCGTAATTAAAACAGAAACTGCCCCAGTGTGAAAATTTTCTCTGGTAAAGCTAGCTTTTCTGTTTAGGCCACAATTTATTCACTTTGTAAAGGATTGGTTTCTTGTGAGGGCTGATTTTGTATTTTTTATTTCACTATTGATTAACTTTATTTCTTCCAATCAACATTATTCTGCAAGTTCTCTTAGCTATTGAAGTTGGCCTTATTCATTTATTTCTGGTATGATGTTTAAAGCTTCTCCTGTTGGCATAACATTTGTCTCGGACACAAAATATTGAAATTACAGAGTGTCAAGCTAAACTTTTATCTTCTATATGTTATTCATTGCAGTCTAAGGGAAGCCATTAGAAGTCAGTAACAATGCACATGGTGGGTCTCAGGTCCTCCCGTTCCTTACCCATATGTATGTCAGAAGGGGTGGAAGATGGAGTCAGCACATCATCACGTTCTGGTAGCACCATCTGGTGGTCTGAGCAGAGAGAGTCCTGGCTGCAGTAGGAGGAGGTGGTGTTTGAGGTTGAGTACAAGGACGTTGAGAGAGGAAACCTCTGAAGGCTTGCAGGGGTGCTGGGTGGAGTTGGCACTTGACAGATGTCGTCAGTGGGTGGCACAGAGAAGACCACAGGTATTGTGGAGTCTGAATCTCTGTTGATGAGCATGACCTGGATGGGCGCCGAGTCGCTACGTAGGTTCACCTGGTATTTCTTCTGACCACTCTGGCCCTGAGGAGCATCAGTGTGGTGACATGTTTATTGGCATTACTCCGCTGCATTCAGTATTTTCATATACACAATTGATCTGGTTACTACTTGTATGTGAAAGCAGCTGCTTGTAGTTTTCCCGATTGCTATGGAATCTTTTAGCATCATTCAGCTAATTTGTGATCTTTGATTTTACAGCCTGCAGCTCTGAAGTCTTGATTCACTGTCATGCTCTCAGCATTATTTCCAGTTGCAGTAGATATATTTTTCCAATGAAAAAGCTCTAAAAAAAACAGCTGCACTTCCTCCTCTGCATCAAACAGCAGAAATACTATAGACTAGCTGGTTAACATACTGGAGCATGTAGCAGCTAAAGAGCTAGTTATTTCAATCAGTAGTGGTCCAGAGGACAATAAACAGAGAGTTAATACTGGATTTATATCTGCTGGCCAGAAATATTATCTCAAATGAATACTAGGTTACTCCGAATCTGCTGGATGTTTGAATGGCAATGTTTTACGTGCCATGTCAACAGAAAAGGTGTAAAGTGTTGTTTCTGCTGCACCCAAGTGGCTGTAGGTTTCTAACTTAGGAGATCATAAGCAGGCGGTACATAGAGCTGAACTTGGCAAGTAAAGTAAGTTTGAAAGCTATCTCCGTAATCATTATATTGGACTGCTACACAAGGTTATGTGTCAGTTAATGACAATATGTTAATAAGTGTCCAGCAAGATTGTTTTCCATTTCCAGTTAGAATTCATATGCCTCAAGAAACAAATTATCACATTAGCCTTCTTTTATAAACAGGCTACATGTTGTTTACCATCGGACACAAGGAATACATGAAGTGGTGAATTTCCTTCTTTCTAGTGACTATAATCATTAACATATTGCAAAAAATATTCCAGGTATCCCAATCAATAAAAAAAAGCTTGTGTGACAAACCATTTCAGGTAGCGCTACCTCCAGCTGAGTCCCAGCAGGAGCCATTACAGCAAGAAGAGTGTCTCCACTGAAGGCATTGCAGATGTCTTCATGAGTCACAAATTTATACGTGGAGAGGTTGTGTTAAGGAAACAGGAATGGGATTTCTTGTAGGAGGAACATGGAGACAATAAACTGGAAACACCAGACTGTGGGCATTGTGCAAGGATTAGCCTGGCTGTGATTTTACAACTGACAATAGCAATTATAGTCATAATCCTCCCTTTGAAGCGTTTTCTCTGTTCAATAAGAACCAAGTAGGGATTTATCCTCTCAAATGAATAGATGGGATACCAAGAGGGGTAGAATTACAAACTGCAGAGAGACACAAAAAGAATGCAGAATACCAAGCACACTGACGGATATTTCACTATAATGAAATCTGAAGCAAAGCCTCACCCATAAATATTTTCAACTCTTCATATGTTCACTCCAACAGTACGTTGCTTTTTTCAGAATGGAGATGTGTCGACATTTAACTTGCCCCATTGGGTAAAGCTTTCTATTTCAGGTCCTTGTAATAAGCATTATAATAAGTCCCTATAAAATGCTTACAACCTAATAAGGTTGGGGATCGATTCCAGCCTGAGCCCCTTAGCTTGACATCTTAAAAAAAGAAATGTTAAGAGCAAAATTAATGTAAAAAAAAAAAAAAAGTAATGTTAATAATGCATTCATCTCACTATAGTCCAAGTAGCTGCAAAAAACATTAATAAACGTTTTCATAAGTGCTTATAAACATCTTCTTATTCACAATATGCCTTTATCATGCTAAAATTGACATTTAGGGTTAGTCTAGTCAATGGTAATATCAACAGCATCTTATATGGACTTAAAAGGGCTTCATTTCATGTTAAAAAAAGACTTATTACAGGGACCATAAAGGGGCTCTATGTAACAGTTTGTGGCAGTTTACATTAATCACTTTTTTTATAGGCCATAGTGAGCAAATTATAACCTAACATTGTGTGGATGATTTGTTTAAGTTGTTTAATGCAGCTGGAATTGTCAGATTTACTGCGACAGTCCAAAGAAAAAAAGAAAAAGGTCAGACTGCCATTAAAGGATATGCACTGGTGATGGGATCGTGGTTTAGGTGTTTGATGTTCTCCTCCAGCCATGACTTCTGGTTGTCCAGCTCTTTCTCTTGGGCCTCCAGCTCAGAGATTTGTGCCTTCAAAGCCTTTACCTGCTCCACCACCTCCTGAGTTTGGCTGCCTGAGTTTTCTCCCCTGGACACACGGAAGATAACAGATAAGAAAGTGCAAGTTGAATATACAAATCATATATTTGTGATGTTTTGCTTGTTTTTTGAAAAACACCCATACCATTTAAAAGTTCAAAAATAATTAAGTCATTTAAAAATGTAGACAGCACTTCACCGTTTCTCAAATGTGAATATTAGATAAAAACGTTCAAACCTCCACTGGATTATGTTCTTGTTTTTCTTCTCGATCAACCCCACTCCTTCTAGTACATTGGTGATGTCATATATCCTTCTCTTCTGTTTCACTGCCAAGCTGTCTGCAGCCTGTTAATTCAGACATACATTTTCATTAGGGGCAGCTTAATATGACCCCTTATCAACAAGATACCTCAGACACTTACACCAGGCATCAACATGAAACTAGACATTTCTGTGGCAAACACATCTTGAGGTGAAAAAAGAGACTCGGGCAAAGCCAACACATAAGGATATGGCAAATTAAGCTGAACAAACAGCAAACACAACCCCTTGGCAGAAGAGGACAGTTATACAATAGCAGAGGAGGAAGAAGGAGGAGGGAAAGGGTCTAAGGAGCCTGCTGTGTAAACATTACCCAGCTTTGGCGCGCGAGAAGAGAGGGAAAACTACCCATCATTGTGATGAATATGAGGCAGATTTGAGGAGGACACTTCAGGGGAGGTTTGGCAAAGAGACACTGAGGGCAGCTACATGGATGGTACAAGAAGTCTAACACAATCATAATATTTGAGGGGAAGGAGTTTAAAATTACAAGATCAACTATCAATTTCTAGAGCTTAGTACTGGCTGGTAGCAGGAAATAGACTTTCAAAGGAAAAAAAAAAAAAATCACACAACTAACATTTTCATTAATATTAATCCTTGGTAATTTTCTCAATCCATTGTTAAGTGTATAAATCATTATAAAACTGAAAAATGTTAAACCCAGTCTCTTAGAATCCAACCAAACTTCGTTAAATGTCTTGATTTGTCCAATCAACGGTCCACAATCCAGAGATATTCAGTTTACCATAATATAACAGATTTCACCAACCGTATTACATTTGGAAAAGCTGGAATGTGAAAATTGTTATGCGTTTTCTTTAAATAAAAAACAAAAACAAAAACAAAAACAAAAAACACCTGGATGACTTTAAAAAAGATGGTGCTGCAATTAGGCTCCTACTGATGGATTAGGACATCCCTGGGGTCTCACAAGAAAAACTGCTAGGTCAAAAAACATTACCACAATAGAACTGTTGAAAAAATCTAACGTTATGCTTTTGCTCCACAAAATTAAAATGACATTTTAAAGAAATTCCTCTAACTCGTTGCTCTTTTTGCCCGTGTAAATTACTTAATAGTTCTACCGCTCTAGTTTATCCTAGACAGGCAGACTGTTGTGGTGTAGTGGCTGCCTCCTAATGCCTTCTTTTGGGATCGCCATAGGTCATTGAAAGGTTTCAAGGGAGTCTGCATTCAAAATTAGCTATTGAATTTCACTCTAATTTGTTTCAGTTAATTCTGCGAGGGTGATTTCAAAACAGGAACCATCATGTAGCCTAGGTGTGCAAAAAGTCGGTTACAGTAGACTTAAATGGGACTGCCTCATGACTTTAGGTTTGTTTTGTCAGTGTGAGGAAGGAAATAGCATTAATGGGACCCCTAGCCTCACTTCTTATGTACGGTATAAGCTGATTTAATGCTATTAAAAACTTTTAATCTTTTAGAACTAGTAGCCAGACACACCCTCTGTGTTTAACATTTTTACTGCCCTTCAAGTGAGTGTTACTGAACACAGACGACGAGAACTGGGTAGGCTAATGGCGGCTAGCTAGTCCACCTGTTAAGCAAATCAATGCACCTGACCGGCTCCATATGTGACGGACACCCCTTTGTTCACAAACTGCCTCTGGAAGGTGGCACCGGTCCATTCCCCCTGAAAACAACCCACACACACCAAAACTGAACCTGCAACCGCCGTTTCACTGACCACTTTCAAATCAAGGACGCCATCCTTCGCGTCTTGAAGCAGACTGACAAACTTCATCGTGAGGAGCCCCAAACTTTTCTCGTGGCGGCTCGGTGTCGAGCGAACAGTCTCCGTCGTCTCAAACTCCATCTTCTTTCTCTAAACGAGAGCCCAGCTTACTTTCAATCAGCCGCCTGTGTTTAACTACAAATAAGAAACATTTCTGTCCGTCCACATACCGTCTGTTGTTACCTCAGCGGGACGACGGCAGCACCTTCACGGTTTTTAAATCAACGGACGTTACGTTAGGTTACCGTTGCCATGGCAACTCTTGCGCCGCTCGTGCCCTCCCTGTCAGCGAACCCCCCCCCCCCGTCAACCCGGATTTGACCCCGCCCCCCTTTTTTCAACCGTACAGACAGGTATACACACTCACTGTATGGACGCTGAAAAAGAAATTAAAAAAACAACATAGAGAAGTGAAGGGTTACAGTTTTGATGAGATAATGAGTCTGACTTACAATCACTTACTTACGCTACAAACCAGTGTTTTAAAAAGGGAGTAAAAGTTAAGATTTTATGTTGAAATATTACCCTGGTGAAAGTAGCTCATGTGACTGGTAATTGAGTTATAATCCTAAAGGTCAAAGTTACTTTCTGGCAAGTGCCAAAAATACAAGTAAATCCCGTATACTATGGGTTGACCGTTACCCAGTAAAATAAATAATAAGCTTGAAAAATTAGCTCTGATGCAACATGCAATCAGCAATTTAACCATTTACTAAAAATGATTAAATAAATGTAATAAAAAAATATATAATAAATCATATTTGCACCCAAAATGTAGTGGAGTGGAAGTATTAAGGAAATAGAAATACTTAAGTAAGGTACACCAAACGCAACATTATAGTCTGTCAAAAAAGAAAACGACAAAAACATGCTTGAGAGAATTTATTGGAAAAATCATGATAAAATAAATACAATAACTTAACATAAAAACAGAAACAACTTGATTGATATTTAGAAAAACTAATCCTCTTGTGGTGAAATGTATATATTGATGTGGCTGCAAAGAAGACATATTTCATGTGTTAAAAGTCTTTTAATACACTTGTGAGACGCTTCATTTTCTCTTCAGTGATTCTCTTGTTAGTTTCCATCTCCTCTAGGAGTTGACGCATCTCCTCCTCCACTTCAAATACCTGTAGACACACACAGAGACAGCCTCAGCTACAGAAACACTTCATTATAAAACGTTATAACATTTATAACGTTCATTATAAAGTTCTCATAAGCCTTGTTGGGTGAAATGCTAAGAACCAAAATGCTAAGAGACTTCATGGTATTCATTTTAGAGTAAGGGCTAGATTTGGCTTTTGTTCATATTAGTCACACATGACCAGTCACACAAAACAACTGTCCATCCAAAATGGGATGAATACTGCTAAATGCCTTGATTTTACCTTATGATTGGCTTGTTCAATCTGTTTCTGCTTTTCATTCGCCAGTCGAAGCAGCTCAGCTTGATGTGCAGCCTGGCCGGACTCAAGCTGACGACGAAAAGCATCATCCACGCAACGCAACTTCTCTACTGCAGCTCTGCAAGACAGACAAGTAAAACAATATCATATTTAAGGTAAAGCACTTGGAGGATGTTGTCCCATCAACTGCCTTGGATACAACTAACGTCCATTTTTTTAGGACAGATGTCTACAGAAAAGAAGCACAGACATAAAGCTAGCTAACCATTATTGTATTGAACACGACATCACTCACGTTGATCATGATACTGAAGAGAACTTCATGAGTCATATGATTAAATTGATGAGACATGTTTGACCTTGTGTGGTATTGTGGCCTACTTGTGTGCTTCTGTTGCTTTATCTCTTTCTTCCAGCAGCAAACGTTCCTTGGAATCAAAGTTGTCCTTCATGCGCTTCACCTGGCTCTCCAGCCGAGTGAGCAGGTCAGCTTTCTCCTGCCACTTCTTACTGGAATCACTAATACAAACAGAACATAACAATGTTGAATAGACTGACTGGATCAAGTAAACATTTTTCTATTCTGTCTGTGTGACCTATGTGCATGTTCATGCTTGCCTGTAAACTCTTTTGACGTCCTCGAGCTCAGCCTCCTTGTCCTCCAGCTGCTGTTTGAGCTCCTCCTTGCGAAGGCTCAGATGCTCCAGCCGCTCCCTCAGCTCAGTCTGTCGAGTGGTTTCCTCCTCCTGCTGCTGCTGGAGCCTCTTCTGGCCCTGAACTGCCTCCTCGCGCTGCCTCCGGATCTGATCATCACGCTCCTGCAAGGCCTGAGACAGCAGGAAGGCAGATGAGACGGAGAAACTGTTTCAGTATCCGTCAAGATCAAAATTAACATTAAGACAGAGAGATAGATAGATATACACAAATGCACATAAACAACAATTGACATACAATGCTCAGCGTTAAAGGCACAAATATGAACGTTAAAGTAGTAGCAAGTTGTGGTGTTACAAGCATTTTGCTACCTCTTTAAGTTTGCGGATGGTCTCTGTCTGATCATCAATGATTTTGGCTTTGATTTTAAGGGCATCATAGTCCCTCTCGTTCTGTTTCTTCTGAGTCTCCAGTTCAGCACCCAGCACCTCTATCCTAGCCTCCAGGCGTCCTCGATCCTGAGCCAGAGATGCTCCTAGTAAAGAGAAAAGCACTTACTGTTAAACCTTACAACTTTAACGTATATTTTTTATTCATTTGATTCCTTGTTCATTTAAATCTTAATCTAATTTTGTCAGTGCTTTTCAAAATGGTGTATTTTGTGCATTTCGATGCCTTATACAAAGCATTTTGAAATTCTTGTCTACTATGTCTAATTTACCTGCACAACCTTGTTACCTCATGTGAGTAAGAGTGTGTTTCTTTCAAATAACCACTAGATGGCAGACTTTACATGACACAAATTAAATACAACATCAGACTACACGGTACTAAGCCAAGAGTGAGTCAATTTGTAAACAGCCAATATGGAAAACCTGTACAAGTGTCTGTTAATATACTTTAACGTGGACGTCTCACACCTTGCTGAGCGAGCTCCTGGCCCCAGATCCTCCTTTCTGCCCGGAGGCCATCTATCACCGACTCCTGAGCTGTGAGCTGAGACAACAGTCGGGCCTTGTCCTTCTTGAGCAACTCAAGCTGCAGACTGACGTGCCGATCCTGCTCCACCTCTGCTTCCATGGAATGCAGTCGGCTCTGGCGGAGGGACAGACGGACAGTAATAATGATCAACGGCCATCTGTCACAGCTGACAGATGGAAAGGCAGCTGGATGCATTCAGAATTCATGATGTCTTAAAGATGTTTCCTACAGACTCAGGCTGAAAGATTTTTTAGGAGGCTGATGCCCTGAATCGGTCTTATTTATTATATCTTATATATCAATGTGATATTTTATACCTGATCAGACAATTTATTCTTATTTGCTAAGAAAAACTTCAGTCACGCTCTCTTTAACTTCCGCACTGTACCTTGAGATCAGTGACAGCGTCTTTCTTGGCTTTGATGAGCTCAGAGATGCGGCTCTTCTGTTCTTTGACCATGGCTGTGAGCTCCTGCACCAGAGAGCCAGATTTCTTCTCCCTCTGCTGTGACTGGGCAAGGGTCGCCTTGAGCCCTAGCAGCTCTGCTGTCATGTGATCACAAGCCTCCTTCACCTACAGAGGCAGGGAGAGGATGTGGAATGTGGATGAGATGTCTTGGAGTGAAGGACTTTTGGGCCAAGCATTACCTGATTTGACATGTTTATCAATCAATGTCACATTTCAGGTCTGACAGAGATGGTTCTGGAGCTGGGGATTTAAAGTCAAGCAAACTTTTAAAAGTTTCCATAAGAGAGGGTTCAGCTGTATTTTATTCAGACTATTTCAGCGGTCAAAGTTTAGAGACCTTAAAGTAGAAAATTGTGCAGCGGTAGTAATCAAGATTGGATTAAATTTTGTGTGGAGGCTGAATGAAATCTGTAACCATAACGAGAAAGTACAGATTGATTCAAATCCAATCCTTTTGTATAGCTTTCTTCCTGAGGCAATCACACATGCTTGTCCGTGGTGATGATCCTAATTCAATCTCAGCTTTCACCATCAGAAAAGCCTATCTAGATTGGGTTCAATTCCAGTTCAATCATTTCAGTTTTTACTCGACACAGTAATAATTTTTTGGACTATACAGAGGATGTTGAGAAAATTTTAGGACACCACATCAGTGATTACAGGCCATCTGTGTAGCAGGTGTCCATGCTGTAACAGACCTCAGAGAAGCGAGCCGCCTCGATGCTTAGTGCCATGCGGAACTCGTCCTCCAGAGCGGCGTACTGTTTTCTGCCCTCTACTAGCTTCTCCTGCAGCTCCTCCTCCCTGCGGGCGTGTCTCTGCTCTGCAGCTGCAACTTCTTTTGCAACTGCCTCGCGGAAATCTGCTCCGCCAGGCTGCAACCGCAACTCAAGCTGTTTTCTGTAAAACAATACAAACAAGGATTATAAATTGACCTATTTTAGCTATTGGGGTTTTTAGGATGTATTTTGTAATATGTGGATCAGAACATACAATTCCAACTGTTATTTAAAGCTGCTGTAAGCATTATTTTCTTATCAAAATAAATGTTAAACAGCTCCATATTCCAACGCTAATCACTGTTATAGATTGTTTGGTCAGTAATCCATGTATGTGTGTATAAAAGCTGCTGTGGAGGTGAGCGTGGTCAGATCGCGCCTGCAGGGGAGAGAGAGGTGGAGAGCGCCCATGAGAGCAAAGCCAGGTGAGTGATTTACAGAGCTGGCACCCAGTTACTTATCACTCACTCCCTCTAAATGCAGTAGCGTGCTGGACCTCAGATGGAGGAGGCATGTGAGGCGTCAAGAGAGGAGGACAAGAGCAGGACGGCAACAGGAGAGAAGAGAGCACGAGATGCACAAGCGCATTCGGGTCCTGGGTCTGCACGAGTGTTTGGGGGCTTAAACCAAATAAAAGAGGCTTAAACACAGTCCTGTGTACTTGCTCTGTGTGAGCAGAACTCACAGTAGCTTGGAAAGTGCTACAGCTGCCGTGGTGTAGAGAGGAGGGAGGGGATTGCAAACTGCACAATAGATAGAAAGTTAGCTAAAACAACGACAATTCTTACAGCATCTTTAAAATAAATGTAAACAGATTCAATATAAAACTGACCACATAAGTATCAATGTTAGTTTAGAAAAACGCATTTTAAGGTATTTTGTTACAGGAGACGAAATCAAAAACTCAGCTCATCTGCTTCATCAACATGTGTTGCTGTGTTGTTTGTGTTCCGATCAGATTTTTCCTAACAACCCCACAAGTATCATCCCATTTGGATTCAAATATTGCTTAAAAATGTTTGTCAGGCAAACTAAGCCTTCCCTTGTTAAAACCTTTCAGAAGAGAAAAGGAAGAAAATAAATGAAATATAATACAGGGAGTATTGTGTGAAAAAACTAAAACTAAAAAATGTTGCATTGATAACTCATAGGAGGGGTTTTGGTTTCAGGTGTACCTGTGCTCTTGTTCCCTGGATGCCAGCAATTCATGCAGCTGCTGCAATTTGTCTTTATACTGACGTACTGAAGCTCTCTGGATGTCCAACTCTCTCTTCAGAGCTGCTGCCCTGTTCTCCAGCTCCTGGTACCGCTTCATCTGAGGAAGGTCAGAAGGACACCATTTATACCTGCCTGTCACATCCTTTAAGAGCTGAAAACACTGTCTGCTGAATCTTTAATCTATTTCCATTTATTCACTCTGCAGGAGCGAATATGGTATAATAATGAACGATACTTTTTATATTTTGCTTTTCTTTCTATGTTGAGAATTCATAAGAACTACCTGACTGGATGTACACTATGTGTGTACACAGTGATACAATTTTTTTCAGATATACTGAACCAACAACACTACCTCCTCAGCCTGCTGTCGAGCCCTGAGTGCCTCTCCATGTGAGATGCTCTCCCCCAGTCTGTGCAGCGCAGTCTTGTGTTGTTCTTCACTGCTGCGGGCCTGCTCCAGCTGCTGGGTCAGAGACTGACACCTCCCCTCTAGCTCCTCAACTCGAGTCTGCAGTTCAGAGCGCCCCGATCGCTCCTTGAGCAACAACTCTTTTAGTCTGGATGGGGAGAAAGCATAAAAAAACAGTGTGCAGGAACAGCAGGAACAGCAGGAGCAGCAGGAGCAGCAAGAGATTTACCCTGAATGTGTATTTTAGTTTTGTTTGGAAACTGGTCGAGGCAACCGCTTTCAATTACGTGATAACCTTGATTGTCCTCTGTGTTTTATCTGCATCTGACAAAAAAGCGATAGCCTGGGAAATTGGAGAATCTGACATTATATGTAATAGTCTAAAATATATCCCATGGGAGAGGAAATAGAATTATAGATGAAATGGGAAAAAAAACGTTTATATATTAAAGGGCAGTCTTGGAGAGCTATACAACCACCTACAGCAGCTCTCCCTTCAAATTTGCAATGACTCATTTCTCTATGATGTGTCTCCTGATGAGCAAGTGAGTCAACAATAGCAGCAGTGTTCAGTGTCATTAGAAAGTGACAGCCAAGACTGACTTGTGTAGTACTGCTGACATATGCTTGTCACCTGGCTTCTAATTACACCCATAATGCAGATTTATCTAAGCAGGTTGTGATGTACGAAGAACAAGTGCACAAAATAGCTACACCTGACTCTATCTGTGCTGTGCAGAAGGAAGGAAGCTCACAGCTAAATGGTCTCATGTGTGGAAAGACAGAGATAGGAATATTTAATTATAGATAATGAGAGCCTCTGGAATTTAAATTTAAGACAAATAAGCAGAATGGGTGTGTAGGTTAGTGGCTTTTATAATAAACATCTTTATTATCACAGATGATCAGCAGGCATACTTTAAGGTTTTGCGGTGCGGCAGCCAAAGTGTGTGCTTTAATTTCATGAGAGGCTACAGGACAATGACAGTGAGGAATTTTAATGGTAGGATGGTAACTCATTGTTCAAGGATGAGACTGGTCTCAGGAGAGCCAATACAAAAGATGAAGAGGGTAGAAATGGATGAGAATCCATTATGCAGTTGACAACAGAAATCCACAGAGACAAGTTCAATTATCCCTTTCATCATGATATCTGCTTTAGAGCTATTGCACCGATTCATGTGGAAGCTGGTGTGTGCAGCGCAGACATGTGCGTTTGTGTGTCCGACCAGTTTTTCCTCTTACCTGTCGGTGGTATGCAGGGCCATGCTCTGAAGGTCTTTCTCCTCGTTGACCTTTGTCTGCAGGCACTTCAAATCCTCCGTTAGTTTCCTCACAGCCTGCTCAGCCTTCCAACGCCTCTCTCTTTCTTGGTCACGCTCTTCAACAATGGTCTGAGTGCACATACAAAAAAACACAAAAACAAAGAGATAAACTATTAAACATTGAACATTTCTGTTTCTATTTCTTTTAAGTACCAGTAAGTTCCTGTAAAGAATATAGACATGAATCAAATATTTATTTTATAAAGTTTTTTGGTTTTTTTGCTTTGCTTCAGATGGAGGTGTATGAAGTGATGTCACTCTGGGTCTGATCAATACAAGTTTGAAAAGGCAAGCGGCTTGAGGCTACATTACCTACTAAAAGCATAGCACACTTGCTGCATCGATATTGCATCTTTATTTTTCATATTGTCTATTGTGAGTTGGACAGTGTTATGCAAGTGCGATGCCAAATCAGTAGATATTCCAAGCCAGGGTGAAGGTTTGACTAAATATACAAAAAGAATTGTAGCAAGTATATGAAAAGGAAGGGAAATATGCTATATGCTTTGACTGCTGACTAGGACCAAAATGCCCAGAAACTTGAGCTGTCTAAAACAAATAAAAACAGATGCAATCATTTGCAAAGAACTGTGTTTACTAACAATGGTTTGACAAAGCGTTCCTGAGCCCATGTAGTAATATCCTTTATATAATCATGTGTTTCACAAAGAGGTGAACCTCGCCTCATACTTGTTTCAGAACGACTGAGCCTTTTGAGGATGATCCTTTCATACCCAGTTCCTTCCGTCAGCTGTGCTACCTGCTAATTTCTCCAAAGGGGGATCAATTAAGGAACATCTTAATCTAAAGACTTTTAATACTATCACCTGTTACCACTTAACCTGTTTACCTGTGGAATGTTCCAAACAGGTGATTTCTGAACAATCGACAACTTTCCCAGTCCTTTGATGCTCTGTCCCAACTCACACAATATGTGCTGCTGGCATAGATTAAAAATAAGCATATAGTTACAAAAAAACGTGTTGATGAGGGAAAACAATAAAAATATATTTTTTGTACAGTTTTCAAATGAGTATATGTCAAATTGGATTAGTTCATGATCAGATTCTGTGCTATTTTACACAGCGTCCCAACTTTTTGGAATCAGGGTCGATTCCCAAAAAGAGCAAAAGTTGAATGAGAAATGTTATTTTGTTGTCTTGCAGTTATTCATTTTGTGCAGGTGTTATCTTGTATTCTGTCTTTGTGCAAAATAAAAAACAAATACAAACCAAAGTATGCCTTCACAAAGATATGGTCTCAGACACACAAAGAATATCTGCTCTCGTCTTGTGTGGAGACATAACCTTTTTGCATATTACACTCATTTAACAAAAATAGAAGCTGCCATTCAGTCAGCGGGTGAGCTATCAATGCTGCAGTACCCTGTAGGTTTCCTCCTCAGTGGATTTGGTTTTCACGTCACCCGAGGTCTTGGCAGCTCTCAGAGGAACCCTTCGTGTTAGCCCCGCTGCGTCTTTACCCCCTGTGCTGTCAGCCTTTCTCCTGGGCCCCACAGCAGACTTAGAACTCTTCTGTTTATTATTCTCCTGATCACTGCACATAAAACAAATCACAGGTATTGAACCAGCAGTAAAATTGATTATCAACAGCCATCCAGCTAATGTCAGGCTCTCTAAAGGTCAAAGCAGATGGCTTCCTCACTTGTATAGGAAGGCGAAGTTTGAACAACTTTGAATTGAATTTGGAGCTAATATTTTAATATCACCTTGCCTCTGATGAGGACAGTGGGGAGCTTACTTCAGTTAAATTACTGAATCCTAAGCACATGTCATCAGTGGCTGATGAAGTAAGATGAGGGGGTAGAACATGGAGGCACAGTCGTTAATCATGGGAGCGAGATGACAGCTGTAATTTCTAACAGAGGGGAGGAAAGTTTACCGCATCGCTCAGAGAAGAAATAGTACCACCCCATTTCAGCCGAGAGCTGAAAGAGACCTAACGATATTAGGTTGATGCATGATGAACAAAATAGAAATATCCATCGCTGCATGTTGAGTTGATTACTATGGCTGCAGCCTTTGTCAATTACAACATCGCAAACACTTGTGTGTCAGCTAACTTTGGCAAGTGTCTGAATGTGATTATCACTCCTCACGGGTGCACTCCCTGATTTTGTTATAGTCTACAATAAAGCTGAAAATGTCTTCACACCGTTGAGTTTCAAAACATTAACAGTGAGTTCTGAGCAATGTCGGGCTTTGTGAGGGTGGCAATTAGCTGCTGTAACAAAATTAAGGAGTACACAAACAAACTTATTATTTCCACTCCAGAGAGTAAACATCTTCATTGTGCACAGATATGGAGGTACCTGTCTGATCTCCGGCCCCTAGTCTCCTTGGAGTTCGACCTTGTCGATAGGTTACGATGTTTGGGGATCCTGGTGCGTCTTGTGTTTTCTTTCCCGCTGTCACACTCGCTGTCAGATGTGCGATCAATGCTCCTTTTGGCTTTCTGTACGATCAACTCAGACGGAGTATGGGATTTGCCACCTGCAGGGGTCTGAGTAAATATTGCAGAAATACTTATAATGTTGATGCGATAAAATATATATTTAACAGTCTACATGTTTGGTTGAATACAAACGAAGCAATTAATAAAACAAAGGGTATTTGATAAACATAAATTGTACCAATTAGAAAAACCTTGTAAATCATGAATTAAAATTCCAAATGTTTTATGGCCTGCTGAGGATAAAAGTCTGAGGAGAGAAGCTGCTTTGTCTGTCTGTCTGCTGTAATGGTGCAGCAGTAAAACAAAGTTTACTTTGTTTCACGGCCTCCATGGGCCACCAAAATTGACAAAAATAAGTTTCTTGTATCTGCTTTAAGAAGAATGCTCTAAATATGAAAATGCAAAAACACTGCTATTAATTTTCTTTTATATGATTTATAAGATTTTAAATAGGTTATACAAGCTACGTGTGTTGGCTAAATACTATTAATTTCTTCTAAAATATACCCTCTTTGTGTTATCTCACTTACACCAAACCTTACACAAATATGTCTTAATAAATGAGAAAATGGCTGACAGCAGTGATAAATGGGCACCTTCTGGATGAGTTGGGACACCTGGTGCTCCAGTTTCCTGATGCGTTCTTCATTCACGGGGTCTGCTGGATCAGCCACAGTGGAACAAACTGGCTGGACACTCTGACAATCCGGTTGTGCGACTGGATCTGTGATTGCTTCGGAGGCTATTCGCTGCCGGAACTGGCTCAGTAACTCATCAATGCGGGGTGTGGTGAGAAGGACCTCGCCTTTAACCTGCAATAGGAACTTTTATTTGTTTATTTTTCTTTTTCACTGTGAGCATTTTCTTCCAGCAGGGATCCCACAGTGGGTGTGTTACACTACACTGCAGCTGGTTTCACTAATGAGAAAACCAGATGGATATTAGACCATCTGGTGCAACGGATGTGTGAAATGAATTATTAGGAAAGAGATCAGATTCACCAACTCTCACTATCCTAGTATAAATCCACAAATTTACATAATATCCAACAGTTCGGTGGCCGGTGGGAATCTGCTCTTTACAACAACTAGAGTATTGCAGGGGGACACAGTGGTTCAATAATTAGTGCTGTCACTTCCCAGCAAGATGGTCCTAAGTCATTAAGTCTTTTGAGCACATCCAGTAACATAACACTTTCCTTCATCTGTCAGCACTTTCAGAAGTTGAGTGGACAGGCCCTGCATGTGTGTATGAATTTCATAAATCCAAACACAGTATGAAAAAATCCTATCAGGGGTCTTCTGAATGCATGACTTGTTTGTAATAAAGGAGAGAAAAGCTGCTCTGGGTAATTCATCATCATTAAATTTTAAGTGATGTTGATTTCATTTTAGGACAATCAAGTTGATTGTTAAACTGTAAAATATCCTGCCTCCATTACATATCTTTGTCAGATGTTTTTGATAACCACATTTAAGGGTTCACTGCAAAAAATGTATCTGTATTGATTGAAATATTGATATTGACATATTCTACTTTCCTAATACCAGTATTAGCCCCCCCCTAGTCTGGCTCTGAAGTTTACATATATAGTAGACGGACGGAGATTGTTTTTGCATTTTTTTGTACTAGGCACCCATATTTTACACAATAAACCTGAGGTTATGAGGAAGCCACATTCAAAAATAAACAATAGTAAATCTTACCCCTCTAATGCTTCTCATGTCCTATTTTATTATGCTTTATTCAAGTGTTATAAATGAATGTGAGAGCTCTTCTGTGACTATTTGCTAACACTTCTATGCTGCCATGTTGGCCAGTATCTCTTGCAAAAAAAGACAATCTATCTCAAAAGACTTCCTGGTTATGTAAATGTTGCATTAAAAAATAGAAATATGATTATTTTAATGAAATATAAGGGTATAATTAAAAGGCTTATAATGGAAGTGTGGCATCAAAATTACCGCTTCATTGCGACTAGTATCCGAGGACAGAAGGAGGTCCACATAGTCCTCCAGACCGGGGATATCACAGGGACTCACTAGACCTGGGTGTGATTGACTTCCTAGCCGATCCACTCCGTCCAGAACAGAGATCTGTGGCAAGGACTGCATAACAATCTCCCAGTAACCTGCAGCAAGATGGACACACATATACTTTAAACCCTAGCAGGCTACAGCAGTGTGACTGCCCATGAACACCAATTTTTGGTTTTGTAGTATCAGTGGCTTACAGCCTGGATTAAACATCAGGTGTTATGGTGGTTGTGTTGCAGAGAATAAAAAAAAAATACATATCTAAGAGAATAACCTCTCCACTGTACGTACTATCCCCATATCGGCTATTGGTGTGGCTCACTTAATGAGATCTGAGCACAGTTAATATCAGTGTATCCACGCATATTGACAGCAGGGGTTTCTAAGAATGCTTCAAGTATGCCCTTATGGATTTAAACACATGCTTTTAACAGCTACTGCTGTAAATTAATCATGAACAGGAAGACAGGGATAATGGATGCACAGCATAACTTATAGGGAAAACAGGGGAAAGAGTTTTACATTAATCTAACCGCTGCCAATCCAATTATTAACTCACATGCACAGAGAGATAAATAGACCACAGTCATATTTTTAAGTGGCTCCAAATGTAGCTAGCTCAGATTTTCATTGTGCATACATTACAGACGCTACAGGAGGAAGAAAACGTTAGTTGGTCAGTTATCCTCTGGATTCGCGAGTGAGTCATCGAAAACAACACAGAGAAAAGAAAGGGACCAGCTGTTTATAGCCCATAATCATAATGCCCGTTACTACACTTTTTTAAATGTCCAACACATAAAATCCTTTTAAACACTCAATTATCTGCTTTTTTTGGTACAGCTAAAGCTAACACAGTCTACAATACTATTTTTTGTATTGCTTTGTGTTGATGTTGATTTGTACTACATTATACTGAGAGGTGTTTCTAATATGCAGTCTATTCTCATTTATATGCAGTGGACAGAAAAGCAAAATACGAAGCCTCCAAAAGGGTTGTAAAGGTGAATCAACACATACACTGAACATTATTAGCTTCATAAATGCAAGGTTTGATGCGGGGCTGTTGTATGACATTATTCACACACTTTTATCCAGTCTATTTCGAACTACATGTGTTAAAAAATGTGGAAATGCAAAGTGTGCAAATGTGTTCAGTGCTACAAGTAAATAAATAAATAATAAGTAAATGCATTATTATTGAAATGAAAACTCCAAATGCATCATGCCATACCTGTTGATCTACACACGGGGTTGTCTCTGCCATCCTGACTCAAAATGACCTCTTTCAACGATTGCAATCCAAGTAGGCACTGCAGGAGGTGATCGATGCTGTCCAGGTGGTTGCCTTGGAGACTGACGTGCTTGAGCTTGTATTCCAGACCATGAAGATACAACAAGCCTAATTTACAACATTGACATGTCAGTCAACAGTTAGTATTTTCATTTTCATTAAATATAACTCTGGTCAGTCCATATTAAACTCACCAGTGAGGTTGTTTATCTGATTGTAGGACAGGTTTAATCTTTTTAGGTGCACAAGGCCATTCAGTCCTGAGGTGAAGGGAGGGGACAATAACAACTGAGTGATTTTGCAGCCCATAAAACAGTGACCATAAACACAAGACTGTAATGAAGAATTATCACCTGAAGAACACCCACAAAGTTGAAACATTTATTGTACGAGTAAAATGGAGACGAAAAACTCACCTTCAACCTTAGTGATTAAGTTACAGGATAAATTCAATGTCCTCAGGGAAGTGAGGGAACTTAGACCCTCAATCTTTGAAATGCAATTGGACGAAAGGTCTAAGTGCCGCAGGTGCCAAGCTGAGGTCAGGCCCTCGATCCTTGGGATGTGATTGCAGTGAAGATTGAGGGATGTTACAGTGGGACTCAGGTGGACATCTAGCAAACTAAACAGAGATTGACAAATTGAGACAACAAATTCACCATCAAAGGAGAATCTTGATCATTTTGTGTCGAGGCCCAATTGTGCTTCTGGAATCAAAATCTATATAACAATTTGGGGGATTTTCTTTTTCTATTAATCAATTTATTGTTTATCTTACGGAAAGTCCCGGAAATTGGGAAAATGTCCATCACAAGTTTTGAGAGCTGAGGTTGACATCTTCAAGTTCAAATGTCCTGTTTTGTCATTTAGTTCACATGAATATAAATCTCAGAGAGGGAAAACAAGAAACTAGTGAATATTTGGCATTTTTGCTTGATTTTAATGTCTGAAAGTATTAATGAATCATTTACTGAAATTGTTAATGATAACCTTTCTGTTGATCCACTAATCGACATATTGTTACAGTTCCAAAACCTGGCATGTAGCATGTGTTTTTAGAAAAGATGAAACTAAAAGATCGGCAATAACTAGATGAGCGACTATTTCGATAATAATTAAAAAATAAGCAAAATGCAAAACACTACCTGGTTCTAACTTTTCAGTTGTGAAGGTTTGCTATTTTCATTTGAGCCATATTATGATAAACAGAATATTTGGGGGTTTTGAATGTTAGTCAGTCAAACAAGCAATTTAACTAAGTACATTTACTCGACTAAGCTTGAATAGTCCTGTGGTACTTGTACTTGACTAGAATACTTGATTCTTACACTAATTTAAAATTATACTATACCATACCACCATCTTTCAACAAAAACGTGATGATCATCTAAACTCTGAACTTCCCAAGAGTATACAAAACAGTGCATATTGCTGTAGTTTGCCCTTGACAGGTACAACCTAGCTGCTTACACATTAATACGTTAGTAATAATAATCTAATAACATAGCTAACCTAACAGGACGTAAACTATAATCACTGCCGGGAGCCATTTTGCTATATAAAATAAATGGGTTTACTTTTGATAGTCTAAGTACATTTTGCTGATGATATTTCTGTACTTTCACTTAGGTATATTAGCTAACATGTTAAAGGATTTGGTTTTACTTATCATTAAGTATTTGTCATCGTGTACTTTTAATCAATTGAATGTTTAAATCAAATCGGGGGTCATATTTTTGGTGGCTATCAACTTAACCAGAGCTTAAAAAGAGCTTTGATAAGAACAATTACCTTGTAACTTTCTTGTCGATGAGACTGAGGTCCTTCTCTCCCATTACGACGATAAGCAGGTCGAAAGCTTATAACATAAACACAGCCACCACTGCTGTCACATCACGATAAATGTGCAGACAACTTGCTCGGAATTAGCCACCTAGCATCCTAGCTAAAGTTTACTAGCGAACAAGTGTACAAGGCAAATTCATTCGTAACTGTTAAAATGTACAATCTAACACCTAACAAGTGGAGTATGTTTTTTTTTCCGAAGGCCAAAGCACAGTTCCTGAGCTCGCTAAAACATTTGTTTTTGTTTTGGGCTTCTCCTCTTTCGAATTGAACGAGCCGCTTCTGGTATCGTACTTCCGGTTTGTACGACGTCGCTAACGGCAACATCCGGGAAACATCACCTCCTAGATCCGGTCTGTCCAGGTAAAGTTGTTAAACTTGTAAAATTGTTATTATATACTCGACAGTGTACTAGAAATACTCTGAATAATTTGTACACGTACTAAAAGTTTATTGAGAAGTCTTTATAGCTAGTTTTTATAAACTTAATTCCCAGCATGAAGTTTAAAAGCTTACTTTTTAACAGCCAAGCTTCCGGCTAGATCTAGCTCCTGTTCTTCAGCTTAGGCACAGTATATCTCCACCCACATAGGCCTATGAAAATATATTATTTAATAGAACTTTTTCAGTTGTTCAGGAGAATTCTACAATGTGATTTTGTTGTTTTGTTCTCTAATTGCAACATCTATTGCAAATCTGTCCATCCTGTGAGAGGGATCCCTCCTCTGTGAGTCTTCCTGAGATTTCTTCCAAACTTTCTTTAGACCCTCACTGTCTTGTGAATGCCCGCCTCTTTCTAACTCAACAGTTCCAGATTGAATCTCAGGTTTTCTATTAGTTACATACTGTGAAGTCTCAAGGGCATGAAATCGGAAATGTTGAAATTTCTTCACTTTGTCTGCACTTTTCTTTCATCGTGTTGGGCTTCAAAGTTTGGTTTTGGCTTAAGATAACAGCAGCTGACAAAACAATGTCAGCTCAATGTCCATTTAGAGGTTGTTCTATTACTTAATATAATCCCATGATCTTAATAAATAGAAGAAGCTAATACTTTGAGATGATCATGTTTTTTTCAACTGCGGTTTTCACGGTCAAAAGTAAATCTTTAAGCTCATGATAAACCAAAAACATAATGCCTACTCAACTGTATGAATTTCAAGTTTTACAGAATTCTAAAAAAGAAAAAGAAAAAAAAGAGCTGTCATTTATGTGTTCTTCTCACTCTCATAAGTGCTTTGTATCTATGTGTGTGCATTTCTCACTCGCTGTGTTTGACAATGATTTCCTTTTTGCTGTCTACTTTTCTTGAAGCAAAAAGCGCAATAATGTAGCTGCTAAGCCTCCAGTTTTTCAAAACTTCATACATATTAAGTACCAGCTGCTTCCCTCAGAAGTTGCAGGAATGTCTCAGCCCCAAAAATGTGGTGATTACAAGTTCCCAGTTAAAGAACAAAAAAATATTCTAACAAACATGCTGTATAACACATAGAAAATTTAATGGTTGTCAGAACATAAAATATTTGTGTGTAACAGAAAATGAGGCACTTATTTAAAAGAAACCATGACATTTCTGCCTTGAAAGAAATGGCTCTGTTATAATCTGCTAAATGAAACCTCGATTCATTTCCAAAAATAGACCTAATGGGAAATTAATATTGGCATTTGGCCTCTGCTGCACGTTGACACAACCCACTGGAGAAGATTGCTTGTAAAATCACATGTCACCAATATTTTTAAGCACTTGAAAGTGTCTTACACATGAGCAAATAGACCAACAGTATCCAGTAAATAGTCAAAATGAGAATTTTAAAGCCTTTGCCATTTTGGAATTACTAATAGAGCAATGTATTACATCTAAATGGCTCATTTTATGCTTGTTTTCCCTGAGAAATAATTCATAAAACTTCCTACATTAGCTCCGTCTTTGACTTATAGGCCTGTGAAACAATGGCTGCTGCGAGTCGCGCATCCCCGCTCAACTATGGCTAATCACAGATGTATTATAAAGATCCTGACCCCTATTATACTCGTAATTCCTCCAGCAGCTACAGGCCGGTGATTGATTCAGTTCATCACACACTGAACATTGTCCATATTAGAGAAGATGCATGACTGATCACTGTACTCACTGGCTGCTGGCCAGCAATGATAGAACCAATTATACCTGCAACCCCGCCAATGGCCCTCCTTAACCTGTGAAAATGATGATCTGGTGCTAATGAAGTGAGTGAAGATGAAATGCCATCTGCCTCACCACCACTTATCTCTCACAGGCTGTAGTTTTCAAGGGCACTGTGTTTAAAAAAAATATGATGAATATTCTTAGAGCCAATTCGAGAACAGCACTAATGTAAAGGAATGCTATAATTATGCGTGAGTGGAGATTTCTTATATTTAGCATCGCTGTGCCTTCATCATCACCTTGCAGCTCCCATTTGTTTTGAAAAATAGTTAGAGGGTGGAGGGAGACTTTTAGTTCGAATCAGGAAGCTCATTTGCAGTGTGATTTGTAATCTTATACAAAGTTAATAAGTGATATATAAAGTCCACAACCATGTGAGGCACTGTGATGTTGAACTGAGGCGTAGCATCGCTTTGAGCTAAATGTTGACATCAGCATGCTAACCTTCTAAAAATGATGATGTTAAGAATGTATTTATGTGTTTACCAAGTATAGCTTTTGGTTAACTTAAAGTATCAAAGCTTAAAGTACTCATTGCTGAAAAATGTTGTATTAACGTATGTACAATATAAAATTGTTATTTGTCATGTAATAATTAGGGCTGCAGCAGTATGAAATTTTCACGGTACAATCATCATCTTATCAAGGTAATATCAAGATATCACGGTCCACAATATTACACAGAGAATATTAGCTTTAGACTAATTATTGGGCTTTTTTCAACGACACAAATTACCAAGGCTGATGATTAAGCATTCTTTCACTGTTGGTTGCGACAAAGGATAGTTTCATTAGGGATGATTTGCTGATTATTTTCTAGGTTATTCAATAATTGTTTGGTTTGTCAAACAATAATTGTTTGGTTTGTTTTATATATATATACTATTAAGACTGACAAACCAAACTATATATATATATATTTATATAGAGCTGGACCCACAATCATGGTGAAAATCACCAAAGTCAGCAGGATCCATCCTCCAACCAGGAGCATGAATGTCCAAGCAAAAAAAAATCATTACAGTCCATCCTAGAGAGGAAGAGATATATCAGTCTTAGAGGTTGGAGGAAAAAATTTAGCCAGGAAAATAGTTGGAAGTTGTTTTGCAAGTCTAAAGTGAGTAAAAGTTTCTGCTCCGAGCTGAGAACCCAGAGTGCATCTTTTCAATTGTTTGTGAAAATGAAAGCCACGACACTCAGGCAGACTTTTTTTGTTGTTGTTTTTTTGTTTTGGGGAGGAACGGGTTTATTTCAAAAACGAATATCAATCATAGCTGTACAACAGATGCAATGAATACAAATGATCCATAATAGCCACATTTTCGACATGCTGATAGTAAAAAATAGTTATCTTATGTTTCCCATGAAATGAATGTAAACAAAATTCAAAATGCATCTTATCATGTGTGACAAATGAAAAAACATTATATGCATAAAATACTGTGTGGATTTGCTGTGAATAAATTACATACCGTACATTTCAGCCAAATGTACGAACAAAGCAAATCACATAAATTAAAACGTGTTCCTCTTACATTCATAAGTAGCTCTCTACCAGCGTCGCGGCTCATCACAGAAACAGAACAAACATACACTTTGCAGTACAACAAAAGAAGGGCATTTAATGGTTCATCTGTTTTTTTTTGTTTTTTTTTAATGCACAATAAAGACAATAATATATTAAGCACATGATATATTGTCCTTATTTTCCAGAGAGGCAATTAGTTTGAAGAAGGGAAACTACTGATTGCTCTCTGCAGTTGATCTTGCGGTTCTCTGGAGAATATTCATGACCAGCAAGTACACATCAGGAGTGTCGTGTTCTCTAATGAGGCAAACAAGCAACAAACATGTCTGAAAAAACTCTTCCTCTGCTGTCAGTCACTCTCGTCTTTGCTTCCCCTTTAATTTTGAAATACACCTTCTTGATGAGAAAGGTTGTGCTGGTATCTGTTCTCTCAACTTCTGGTACTGTAGGACCTCCTTTTTCCCCCAACTTGAAAAAAAAAGGGGAGAAAAACAGACAAACTGTGGTGAAAATTCATTATTAGCGGCTTCACAGTAAACCTATGTAGAAACGGCAGCTATTTTTAGGAGCTTTATCTGCAAGATCGTTCTGTGAGATGGGTGGAAAAACAGAGGACGCGTGGAGGCTGTGACTAACGTTCCTGATATTACCTGAACCGCTGTGATATCCACCTGAGGACAAACAGTTCATTAGGCCATCGCCTTAACGATCGATCATATTCAGAGTGGCTGAAAGAGATTTCCGTTATCAGGCACTTGAGGACAGCAGGGAGGAAATGTCAGCCAAGAGGCAAATTAAATCTTGCAGCTATTTGTTCATACAAAGAAAATCAGGGGATTTAAATGTCGCTTGATGGAAAGTGCGGATGAGACGGAGTCCTAATCTCTGCGGCGGTTCAGACAGTCATCAGTGATAACTGCAGAGAAGCTGCCTTTCCTTATGCGCCCAGACGGAGAGAATGACAGGCCATTTAGAAGAACAGTGTTTCTCGCTTGGCTTAAAAGTAGGAAAATAAGCCTCAGATCCTTTGCGATGCTGCTGGTGCCAACTTCAAGTTGTTGGGCATATGTTGTCCAGACATTAAAATTTCGATTCACAAACTAAAATGCCAATTTTAGTTGTCGAGAATACAACGGCTGGTTTGTATTCATATGGCTAAAGAATTATGCTCTTTGAAGCTTGGATGAAATACTGACCTTACTCAGTTGTCAATGTCCGATATGTGGTTCTCTATCTGCAATTAAAAGAAACAGTAATCAATCACAGCGATGACATCAATGAGATAACTACCCAACAGTCCCTTTTCAACTGTGCACCAATGGCAAAATATCAGAATATAAGAATTTGTCATTTAGAGCTGTATTTATTGCCACTAAAAACTTAAGTGTCCGTTCTGCTTCAATGCATTTATTGATTTATATGATTTTTCCTCAATAAATGAGACAGGAGGACAGAAAAAGTAATATGCAGATGCACACGAAGAGAAAACATCAACGTGTACTTTATTCAGCTCATACAGAGATGGTTGGGTAACTTTTTTTTTCCAAATATAAAGAATAAAGCGACTGCATTATATTTGAACTCTCTGCTCAGGATCTTTAGTCTCTACATCAGTTTTTCCCATGGCCAGGCATCTTGAAAGGCTATTCAGCCTTCCAGTTTGTGACTCAGATTTTTTTCCTCCACTGAGGAAAAATATTGTATTTTGTAGGAGACAGAAGATATCACCAGGTATAAGACCCAATATGCAAAGATGTAGGCGGAGACATACTGTTGAACAAAACTATAACAGATAAGTTCTGTATTATCTGACACGACTGTCACGTCCACCCAGCCACAGTTTACATGTTTGTCTGGATTATTTTCATTAAATGAGACTAAGACAATGAGGGATTTTAGTCAATCTAAGTCTTACCCAACTAGTTTTAATTGTTTAGTTCACACGCTCGGACAATCTAATTAACCCTTAGTCAGCCAGAGTGTGTCCAACTCCTATAAAATGTGAAGAGCATTGCTGGTTATTGAACCAAAACACTCTTTTGTAGAAGTGCAGTGCCCACAGCTTCCAGGATGAAAGAGTGAGCTTGCAGCTGAGAGTCTTAAGAAAGTTGAAAAGTATTAAGAAACAAACTTTTGGTTTTGGCCTTTTCATGGGATTTGCAAGTATCACCAGACTCAAACTTGATGGCAAACTGGTTTACTTAACACAAATGTACAGAGCAGTTTGTTTTTTTCAAATGGGAGATTTTTTTAATTTCCCAAACTTAGGTTGCAGGGTAAAAAAGTATTGTTTTAATATCAGGACCAATAGGGAAGCCATTATATTTAGCAAGCTCCTGATTTCCTTCTAATTTCTTTAAGAGGTTTATGTCATTTCGTAGTAATTACTGAGACATTTTGAATCCTCTTGAAATACGTTAATATCATCATGGGCAGCTTTAGTCTTCATATGAGTTGAATTGTTTGCTTTTTTGTGCACAACTTCCCTTCAGCTGGCCTGGAGTGCCCTCACTAAAACACTGTAGAAATAATTAATTGAAAATGTTCCAACTGAACACACGCTCTGTTTTCTCCTCCAGAATTGCACAGTTTCAGTTCGAGGAAATTAATATGAAATTACAGACATAAAAAGTGTTACCCGCTGAAGGCACGGAGTAATGGGAAATAAATAATTGTCGATGTGTATCTGGTGTAAGTTCATGCCAGGACGCAGGGTGGTATCAACGTTCTCCTCCAACTCTCCGCATAAAAGAAAATAAGTGTGTTTCCTAAAATGTCCTTTAACAACTGAGATTATGACTTAAATATGGTCAAATGAACACATGCAGTAGATATAGATCGAATGCTAACAAACACACCAGAGTGACTGTGCACACACCCTCCACACTCAGCCTGTTCCCACTCCCAACACGTCAAATACAGCAACCTGGTCAGTCACCAAATGCTTCTTTGATGCTGTAGTTAGCCCCGTAGCGTCAGTTCCCCTCTGAAATTTCCAGATTAGGTGGTAGTCACGGTGGTTGGGTGGGTCATATGCAGGACTCTCCACAAATGGCCAAGACACACCAAACATAATCAAAGAACAAGCGTCAATGAGCATGGTGAACTGTCCAAAAAGCCTCTGACAAGGGCTGTGCAGTGCCCGCGGTGCAAAACACACCTCACCACCAAGAGCCACGGACACACTTACTGACGGCCCTGACAATGACCAACGGCCGGCTGTCTGGTATGGGTTGTTGCGACCTGAAGATACCAGGATCCACATCGCATGTGTGACTAAGTGTCTACACTGATTTGCTTTTAAGTCATGTTGCAAAGTCAAGTCACATTAATTACATGATGCAAGTTGCTTATGTTACGTGACTGAACATTATTTTAACACAAAACAGGATGTCTCCCAAAACCTTTGTACTTAAGTCATATCAAACTGTTACCAGCATTTACCAGCATAAATAACAGTCCAGTGAAATGTTTATCAGCAAGCTTTATTTTGAAAGTCTAACCAGACATTGCAAGTCGTATCTGTGCCTGACTTGACCGCGGAGCGCTACTCACTCCTCGTTGAGACTGAGAGTGGCTACTTGTACTGCTCACCATATCGCTGGTGCCTTCGTCTTCAAAATCGTCTTCTCCGCCATCCGTCATCTCCCCCGCCTCCACCTCGGCTGTCCCCTCCACGTCTTCTCCACCTGAGTGTTCTGCTTGGTCACCATGGAGACGCTCACACATCTCCTCCTGTTTCCTCTGCATCTCTGACAAAAGAGACACTCACAGTTAACATCGGCATAATAGGTTATTGAATTGATCTCTTATTTTGATCGTATTGCTTTGCCCTGTGTGTCTCTCTCTTTTCAATACCTCATGAGCACTCTTGCGTCTCTCCCCCCTGACAAATCTTACCGGCGTCGGAGCGATGTTGCCTCTCAATCTTCTCCAGCCTTCCCAGCAGGGAGTCGATCTTGGTCTTGATCTGTGACAGCTCCTTTTTGATTGTTTGGAGCTGGTCTGTCTTCACTGTGAGCAAAAATGATTAAAGTTAAAAAGCATAAATTAATGTGATGTATGACAAGAAGACTGACACAGTTACAACAGCCACTGCACTTAAAAGGAATAGTGATGGAAGCCAAAGTTTAGGATGTTTCACTGTACTGTATCATGGGGGGATCACTGATCAATATCTGAGAGTCTTTTTTTTGTAGTTTTGTACACAGTTACCATCAGTATTGTAACGCTGTACTCACAAAATTAAAGGAACATTTTTTCATTTAATACACTTGCTGATGCTAATGGCAGATTTTGTGACCTAAAGACCAGAGCCACACTAGCTGCTTCCCCCTGTTCCCTTCTTTGTGCTAAGCTAAGCTAAGCTAAGCTAACCAGCTTCTGTCTGTAGCTTTATTTTGAACACACATACTTGAGATGATATTAATATTATCATATAGCTCTCTGAATACACATCTTTCTCAAAAATTACTATATTGATTATTTTTAAGGCCACTTTGGGGAAGAACAAGATGTGCAAAATGTGTTATCAAGTGGTTTCTTATTAACGCATCCAGCATATATGGAGTAACAGCAGTATTCAATTTGAGTTGTGTTGTGTCCACCTGAGAGTCCAATAATTAAGTTCAATAATTTAACCCAAGTCATTTGCGTCTAAAAGCTTCACTAAGTTTACCAGTTAGTCACCAACTCTGTCGGCCTTTTGCTGCTGAACAGGTAGTGTACAGCTGTTTCAATGCTTTTCTTGCTGAAAACGTCCGCTTGAAACAATGCTATGGTATTAGAACAGTGCGAGTGAGTCAAGACAATAACGATGTTCATAAAGCAACACCTCTTACATTGCACTTAGTCAGTAAACTGTTGTCCATACAAAAATACTGACTAGTGCAGCTGTTATTGCTAAAATCTTGGAACATTAAAAAGGAGTCAGACAGGTGAAGAAATGCAAGAAATAACATTAGACTGGTTCAATAATTAACATCTAGGTTAGTCGAAATTGATTTGGAAGGTAAAACAAAGATATAAAATAAATCATTGATCAAATCTTCTGTGCAACAAGGAATTATAACCATGTTATCTAGAGGTAAATCTGCGACTGAGTTACTGAGTTGAATAATCTGACTTAAATGTTAGCTTGTTTGCAAATTTAGTAGAAACAATTCACTGAATGGATCAGCAGAAAATTAACCAGCAACAAAAAGTCATATAAAAGTCATAGCAGGAGAAATGCCAGTCATCCGTGATTGAACAGTACATGTCTGGGGGGCTTCAATGGTGTTGGACAAAATGAGACATATAAAGTCATCACTTTGGGTAATTTTCAATGTTTTCTGGCAGAGAAACAACTAATCGGTTAATTGAGAAAATAATCGGCAGATACATAATCATGTCCTTTAACGACTCATGTATTTTGCATTTAGTATAGCAGCAATGTTTCCAGTGATCTCAGCATTTACATTGGTGAGTTCAATGTTACTGTAACTAATAACTTCAAAATTAAGACCCAAAATGTAATAAACTGGAATTTTCCTTTAGATAGAGCAGGAAACTTGACTTTCAGGAATGAAACAGGAGAAAGAGAACATACGTTTAGGAGCTGTGATGGAAGAGCCGATATTGAGTGCTCGGGAGGAGGAGGAGGAGGAGGAGGAGGAGGAAGAACAGGCCCTGACTGGAAAGGAAGATTTGGCTCTGCGTGTGGAGGGGACAACTAGCCGCGAACGCTTGATGGGAATCACAGCCCGGGTCGGGGGCACGACACGACCGTGGTACTCAAAGAGTCTGAAGACACAGGGAGAATAAAATTGCACCAGTCTAACAACAACAACAGACATGTTACAAAAAGGAAAACACATTTTTAAAAAGAAGGGAGAGGTATTTCTGGTTTTATTATGAGCACTGAACAGCAAAGTGTCAACAAATTGGTGTTTTTCTTCCCCAGGAGTCACTCCTGCAGCCCCACGATGTTATTATCCGAGCAACAAGAAGTGCTTACAAAGCACCTAATAGACATGCTGCAAAAGATGTTTGAACGATAGTGGTACATATTGAACAATGCCACAGCCATTCAATCAAATCCGATCCCCCGTTGCTTACGACACACCAAATAGGCAAAACAGCAATAATGACTCAAAGCTGAAGGATTCAACTCTCAGGGATATTGCAAAGTAGAGGAAGTAAACAAACCAATGAAAATGTCAGAAGGAAGATACATTCTCTGCCTTGCCAGCGCAAATGACCAGCCGGGGGACTATCTGACATTCAGTACTCGTCTATGCAGATAAAAGCATCATTAGTAAGCCCAACGGAGAGGAATAAAAACCTCCCCAATATGACATTCATTATGCCTATGATAATGTAGTTACTTTGCCTCAGATGGAAATGGGGCTATTTTTCTCAAAACTCATCTTTTTCTAAGTAGCTGACAAGGAAATGGGGAGAAAGGGGGGTTGTACGCTGAGGGCAAAATACCAGGAGAAAAGGGACTTAAATAGCGATATGGAAAATTTAAGTTGGCAAAGTAGAGCTAGACACTGCTGTCTTTTAACCAGGGTGTTTTCTTCTTTTACATACCTGCTGTAGAAATCATCTCTGTAGTAGTCGTAGTCAAACTCGTAGCCACTGTTAAAAAAAAAAAAAAAAAAAGCCACTGTTAGGGAGGAAGAGGAAAATCCAGACAGAACACACTAACAGGAAAATAACGAACATGACCAGCAGGTCTGAGCGAAATTATCTGTTCTGTGCCTTCTCAAAGATAATTTGCCACTTGAGGATCTACGCTTATTCGCTTTTTTTTCCGTATATAAAGCTGCATCCAGCAGCTGGTGAGTTAAGCTTAGCTAGAAATAGAGAGAACCAGCACCACTAAGCTCAATGATATGTTTCATATTGTTTTGTACTACACAAAAAACAAAGAAAATTTGATATTTAATTGTGGATTTATGTGCTAATAATTTGCGCTCGAGTGTCAAACTTATATTTATCACTTTTCATTAATAATTTGATATTTTTGCCCCTGCCCTTTAGAATCTGTGCACACTACCCTGCGTTTGTTGGCCTCTGGGTGGTGACTGAAGCGGTGCGATCCCCGTGAATGAAAGAAAAACAGACGTGGCAGATTTTACATCCCCTTTACTTTAACATTTTACAAACGAAACAGTAATTCTTCTTTCCAGAGCATCTGGAACTTGTTTAAATATTCTTTCTCCCCTCCATTTCTCTGTCTGTCTCTCACCGAGGAGGAAGAGGTGCGACAGTACAGCAGACTTCACAGCGTACAGTGCCAGAAACAGGTTGTGGTAACTAAAAGGGGATAAAGTGTGAAAAATTGTCACAAATCAGGAGAAATACGGGAGATTTGTGAGCCCAGAAGGGAACCGGGAGAGGCCAATAAAAACAGGAGTCTCCTGAGAAAACCAGAAGAGTACAAGCTGGTGTGAGCTGCATTTCCAGGATCAGGCTTTGTATTTAGCAAAACAATGTGAGAGCTGTATTGATTATCTCCTCTGATTCCCAGCCAGGAAACACATTTTTTAAAATGTAGACATTTTTTGGTATAGGGTGAAGGCCAACAGCTGGTTAGCTTGGTTCATAAAACCACAATGTATCATTTTTACACCTTTAAACGTACAAGATATACTGTAACAAGACAATTAGTGAGCTCAAGAGGTGCTGGTTGGTGGATTTTTATTTCAGAGCCAGACGAGCTGCTTCCTGCTGCCGTTTTCGTGCTAAGCTAACCATCTCCAGGCTCAAGCATAGCAATCAGTGGACCTGAGAGTGATACCTATCCTCTCATCTTACGCTCAGAAGGAAAGCGAAAAAGAAGATTCACAAAAACGTGAAACTGTTCTGTATTGTATCTGTATTTATTTTTTTCCTGTGCACTGCTTTTTCCTTTGCTTCAAACGAGACTCTAAAATGTCAAGAATGAGAAAATGTGTTATTGCAACAGCCAGAAATGGGGCGCTGATAGCACAGGTAGGGAACCGACTGTTCCTTCAGAAGCACCCCGGCCGCCAGTGAGGATCATGAGCACATATTTCACAGACTGCAGAATGAAAGTGTAGCAGGAAAAGTAGGTCAGCAAAGCAATATCCGACTGATACAGCAAAATAAGATATATGGTACATGTCTCACACAGACCTATAGAGGGAGGAGAGAGGCCTCTTGGAGCCCATCTTAGGCCTGTATGGTTTGGGCTCTCCTGCCATGTTGATATCTGGAGAAGAAAATGAAAATGATGTGATACAGTAGCAGCTTATAATGCACAGAAAATAATTTGGATCATACGACAAGCTGCAGCTCAAGAGCCCCGGTGTAAAATATGCTTCTCAAAGCTTCTTGTGCTCTGCTGCTATCTTCCTTTATGATTCAAAATTGGATATCTTTTGGTTTTGAACTCTTGGTCAGAGCATCTAACTCTCCATTTCAAGCGAAAACATGAAACTGTCAATGGAAGTGACACTCGGTTACTTTCAGTATCCAAACTTCAGGTGATGAGTGACGCCCGTAATTATAGGATTTTCTTTTGAGGAGACGAAGAGTGAAAGGTGAGATTAGAGGAAGAGTGTCGCTGACAAACGCCGATTCCCCTAAATCACTTCTCAGGCACATCTGACAGACTCCATTCTGCCTGTCTCCTAAATTTGACCTCTTGGGGTAACCTTGCAGATATTTTTTTTCATCTCAGAGAAGTGGATTTGGATGTGGGAATACTTTCCAACATTTCTTTACACGGGGCGGAATCTTTTGAAGTGATGCCCTGCAGATTTAAGGAGGTGCTTTATAACAATGCGAGGGAGGCATCATTTATTTCTGACTTCTAAGCGACTGTAATGTAGCACACAAAAGCACAATGTACATCTGAGGTTCTCTACATCAGCAACACCCTTAAATGTAAAAGTTATGTAGCACAAAAACGCGACGCGGTCAATGAATCATATCAAACCATGGCACCAAACAAACTTATAAAAACAGGGTTGGCTGCTGTGATTTGTTTGTTTTGAAACGTTTGGCTTTTAATGGGTTAGAAATGATTTATGGCAGGCATTCACTGTGATAGCATAGCCCTTTGTACTCCTATAAATGTCATGAATACCATGGCGCTCATTGAGGTGCACAGAAGACACAAAGTCAGTTTATGACACCCGAAAAAAACATTAGTAAGCATGTTCAATAAGAGTCCGTAAGGTCTGTTCTGCTATGGCCTTACTAAGTACTGGACCCTTTTTTATGCAAGACAATCATGAACTAGAATGAAGTTCAGCGTAATGACTAAAAATTAACGTTTATGAGAAAGTTTTAAGTCGAGGATACTGCATGATGTATACGGGACTGGTTTGTCTCTCTAAAGGGGACAACAGTCCTGCTGGTTGAGCCAGCGCACCAACGCTGTCAGCAGCTGGAGCAGCAGCGGTGGACACATGATACACATGTTTATTAAATCCAAGGTGATTTATAATTCACCAGGATATCATTAGATTTAATGTCCGTTGTGAATACACGCCTATAAATTTGCTACAAAATCATGGATAGATATAAAATCATTCATCATGTAATCAAGTTGTGGTACACATTAAGCATTTTCTTGTTGGAGCTTCTCAAATGGAATTAATTCCTTTGTTTAATGTTGGGTTTAAGTTGGTCTGGGGACTGGGTGAAAAAATACCTCGATATCGACACTGCAACAGTACCGTAGAGACAACTATCCATTTTTTTTTGGGGGGGGGGGGAGAAATAATCATCAGTAATGTGAAGAATTAGAACAGGAAGAACAGTTCAGTTTAGTGTAATGCAGCCTTTAAAAGCAGGAAGACAACACTGATGCAATATCTGAACGACAGTCCAAAAATCTAAGACGATACATAGTCTTACATCCCAACAGCAATATCATATCAACATGATGCCAAGCCCTGCTCTGGCTCTAACAAAGCGTGATTTTAGATTCTGGTTAATTACTGAATTGATAAATCATTCGATAAGAAGTTGCGTCTACAGTTGAATTCTAACTGGTTACAAAGTATCTGTTAGTTTGAGCTCTAAAGCTGGCAGAGGTTTGTGCTGTCTAAGCACCTGCAGTACGGTGTTCTGTGTGAGGAAACTAACCGGGTGAATTAAACTAGAGAGCATCGATTCATTTAGTGATTCGGCTGAAGCCCTCAAAGAGATAAAGACAAGCAGAGAGAACCTTTTAGAGGATTTCGGGGCCTTGAGATACTGAGACATTGATCGACTACAAATCAATGTTTGGACAGCGTTTTTAACATTTTGTTCACTTAGTACAAACTCAAGAAAAAAAAATTGTAATCCCCTTGAAATGCACGAGCGGAGTGCTGTGACTCATCCCTACACACCACATGGCTCTCCTCGTGATTGACAGCCTCTCGTACCTGCCAAGAATCACTGCACACTAAACCAGGCCGGTATCACTGCATTTAGTCTGTCGTCGCTGCTGCGGCGGCTCTGCTCAATCAGCCTCAAGTGCTGCTCAAGGTCATACACAAAAAACACAAACAAATATCAAACATCCCCTTCCAACACACACACACGCACACACAAACCATCACATGCACACACACAGGAGAGATGGATGAGTCACCCCTGACATCTTCAACAAGTTACGCAGATAAAACAGCTTTGCATCAACTGCCTTGGGGATCACGCAGGGGCAAATGTCACGACAGGAGCTAAAGTCAAGTCATCTCGCCGAAAGCGCTGCAGTCGTCTTTTTTCCCTCCCGCTGGTGGAGATGATAATGCCATCCCAGGCTGCGATGTTAACGCACAGATCTTATGAATTAAAGAATGCAAGATATCTCGGACCACAGTACACAGGATTTCTTTTTTCCAAGATTTTTCCTCCAGCACGTCTTTTCACACACACTCCAGCACCTGTGTCTGGATCTTCCAGCACGTTGTCTGCAGATTAACCACAGCGCTATGTTTGTAGTCCCTTCCTCTCCTCCTTTCTCCTCCTCTTTTCCCCCCTCGATCTCCCTAATGGACTAATGGATTGGGGATGTATCGGCAGCTCTCAGGTGCACAGGGACAGCTGTATCATTATCATTAGGCTCCAGGAGGACGTGAGGAATGGTTCGCAATGTAAAGTGTGCTCTCTTCTCTGGTCCCCTGCTGGGGTCATTAAAGAGAGAGCGAAGCACTAAAAAGCACTCTGAAGCGAACACCGCCAACCTCCAAGCAACCCCCAACCCTCCACACCCCCCACAGACACACACTGAGCCTCTGATTAATTACAGTCATTATACTAATCATATACAAAAAAATGGAGCAGTTGTGTGCGTGTATGTGTGTGCGTGGCTGACTTGTTTGTATGTGGAGCAATAAAAAGGTTGAGGCTGGAGATGGAAGAGATGGGTCTGTGTTGCTAAGCAATAGCCAGGTATGGCTTGATTGATACTATAAACTGTATGCAGCTTCACATTGACAGGGTATATAAAAAGTTGCTTTATGCTGAAGCCATTATGGACAACACAGAAGGAAAATCACAGGCGACAAACAAAGTCAGACACAGATACTCTTAAACTCTCTTTGTAAAATGAACACAACACCTCACTAAGAATCTTTACTGGCACAGATCTTCAAAGTGGGTCTACATTTAAAACCATAAACCATAAAACATAACTGCTTAACGCAAATGTAAGATCACCAGATCTAGGATCTACTCACTAATAGATACCAGCCACCTAAATAGCTACACCTGATTTTTTTCCTTGCATAATTTCCAGAGAATTAATGCAATTTTAAAGAAAAGTGAGAACACGTTTCTGAATCTGTCCCTTTATTCAGATTAGAACCCAAAGTTAAAGGGCTCTATTCTGGGCCAAGACCCAATCCCCCATCGAAGTTTCATGGAAATCCGTTCAGTCGTTTTTTTGTAATCCTGGTAACAAACCAACTAACCAACCAACAAACAAACAAACAGACACTGGTGGACAAAACAACAAAATGTCCTTGTTGGAGCTGATAAAAATGTAACAATCTTAGTAGTAAAGTTATGCTTATAGTGACACCTGTAGTTACTGGTGGTGCATTTTTATCCACCTTTAATGCAGGTTCTGTTCAAAATGACACGTGCAGGGGATGAAAACATGGCTGCTCTGTGTGAAATGCTGCAGAAGAAGAGCAGATCCTGTTTTTAACACCCATGGGTTGGAAATCCTTTGCGGACTGTGCCAGTAACATGTAAACTGCGATTAAGAGGGGTAATTACAGAATGCAAGTATACAATATATTTAATGAAAGCATTTATTAAGAAGGATTTCACACAATATAATGCTACTCTTAAATTTGGGGGCAGCACAATAACATTTAACAATTGCTGTTTCCCCATCACACCTGCCAGTCTGGCTCTACTCGGCTTGAAGGTGTTTTCTTAAACCAATGACGTGCTTGTCCCGATCCCCACATTGCTATCAAAGAGGCTATCTATATGTTCTGTTTTGGTCTTCACCATCAATCCCGCTCTTTTGCTGCTATTAGCAAGTTGCTAGCATAGCCACTGAGCAGGTTGCTACCCAACCCAAATATATCATGTTTACTGACGTAGAGGAGTAAAGAAACCAGCAAATATTCATATTAATGAAGCAGGTATCAGAGGCAAAATAGTTGGCAATTAATTTAATAGTTGACAGCTAATCGATTAATCGCCTCAGCTCGGGAGTCAGTCCATAATTATCTGTTGGTTTTCAATACAGGGGAACCTTTTCACATTAAACTAAAGAGATATGAGCAATTATTGATATAAGAATATAGATTAATGCAGCTTTAAGGATGATGAGGAGTCTGATCAAAGGTTAGGTGTAAGGTTTTCTTATGCAAGGAAATAAGTTACACTTCAATTGTACAGACCTTTTTCAAAACCAGGTTTACAAAACGATTCAGTTTCTAAAAAAAGATGATAGAAAGCAATAAAGGATTGGAGGAGAAATGGGTCTTGAGATGAGGTGTATCCAGATTGTACTGACTATCATGTCACAAATCAATGATGACAATATTGCTGTCATTTCAGCCACACTTCTGGGCCATAAGCAAAACTTTACATGCACTAGGAAAGCTTTTCTAAATCCAGTCTGAGACACATCTTAATCCAGTCTGGTTTGCAGGTCACACGCTGAGGTCAAACCGGTGTTTTCAGCCCCCCCCAGTCTCATCTGTCCGCAAGATGAAAGCATCAATCTCAGGCTTTACAAGATCTCATTTTAACTGAGCGTCTCCTACGGCAAGGATGACTTCAGTAACAGTTTGGATGGATAAAGAACACCATCATCACCACCACCTCAGGAGCCTCTGACACAGTTTGGATTCATTCATATTAATGAAGTTAAATTACCTGTGAGTGTGCTGCGTGTGTGTGTGAGTGTGGGTCTATTTTAGTTAGATATAGACCGCTCAACTCAGCGTGCCCTTGAGCTCTTTGTCTCTGGAGGTGTGAAAAAGTCATTACAGCCGGACCGGGTGCACACACAGACACACGCACATAAATTTGAATGAGTCCGCTGGGATGAGTTTGGTTCGAGCAGCTAAATAACTGTGCGGCCCTTGTGCTGCATCTGTTTAGCCAAGCAGAAGCCACAGAAAATTATAGTGTAGTCGCAATTTACCTCTTGACTGGGGTTTTTCTAATAGGTGACAATACATCTGAAGAGACTTTACAAAGCAACTCGACCTTTTTGACTCTGCCTTTCTTGATTCACGGCTCTCGGGAAATTAGCGGAGGAAATAGTTGGGAAGTGGCTGTTAAACTAGTGCTCTCTCTCCAACACGACTCGAGAGCTGGAAACAAGATGATGGAGAAGAGAGATGAGAAAATAAGCTTTCCTCCCCTGAACTAATGCCTAGACATCATCTTTGGCAGGCAAAGGATCACTCCTGGCACAGAACAAACTCTGTCTCTGCCGTAACACGCATCCTGAGAGCAGGCGAGCAGTATTTGATGAAGAGATCATCCAGGCACCTGTGTGAATACAAATGCGCGACTAAGAGACATCCTGCGTGACAGCTGTCGCAGATTCAATCTAGCCTGTGTTCTCGCGTCCCTGTAAATCTGACAGTGGGGACTTGAATAATCTCCGATCTCGACTCAAGGGCAGAGGGAGCTCCGGCTTTTTATTGCACCTGAGAGTGTGTTTTCTCAAGCAGCAGGGCGGGGTGAATGTGAATGATTGTATGTACGGGTAGACGCAGTCGTGTGTATGCATATGTGTGTGTGTGTTATGTGTGGACGTGATGACCTTCTGTTCACATCATCTTTAAATGTTTTCTTTTACAAGTCAGAGACGTGATGTAATTCATTTTAGTTGATAAGCTGCACAAAAAAAGGCACGGACCGAACTAATAGCGCGGATAAATGTTTAAATTCACATTTGTCTCTCTCGACTATCTCAAGTGGGACTAATTTGCTATAAATTCTGGGTAAATTATCTGTGCCAAGCCCAACGCTCAGCTCCATAGGGCCTTCAGTCCAGCTGGAAATGCTTCAGTTAGCAAAAAGATTCAACATTAGCATAAAATCGTCATGCAGTGCAGGGCGGCGCTGCTTGGTCAGGCTCATTTTCCTCGAACAAACAACTAGCGACATCCTCACCAGGCTACTGTACATCTGCAGAAACTGTGCCCTCAGTCATTTTCTTGTTCCACAACACTGTTAAACGACAAATTAGCAGCAATATTTTCTCTTTTTTTTGGTCATTTGTTGTCACTGATAGCATGGCTCTGTTCCGTCAGAGTTGGTATGGGGTAGGGCTGCTGACCTTTTAGCCTTTAAGTGACACTATGGATCAATTTGAAGCAATTTACATGTAAATCATCTTTTCTTTTCTTTCTTTTCTTGCCATTTGTGAGCAGGTCGTAACGTGACATGAAAAAAATGAGACCATCCGTGTCTGTGGATGATTTGTTTAAGCTGTTAAATAATGCTGGACTTCCTTGAGAAGGATGTGACTTCAGGTGTGTTCTTGAGTGACTCTGCTAACATCGAGCAAAACAGCAGCTAACATTATTTTATAAATGTCCGCTTACATAAACTAAGGAATGGCTTAGTTCCAATTCCACAGAGCCCCTTTAAAATAATTCTGTCTTTATTTACTGGGAGTCACTATCAGTCTATCTCTATGAAACCGGCTCCTAATATGACCAGCTAGCTTGTTGGCAGGGCTAATGTTAAGTGTTAGCTAATGTCAGATCTCTTTGGAAAGCTGTTGCTGTGTAACTGCGATCACGGCAAGCATGCTAGTTATATGCTTTTCTACATTTACCAAATTTTGGTAGCAGAATTTAGAAAGTCTCTCTTTAAAACTGTATTCAGCACAGACAAGAAAAAAATCTCTTTGCTAGCCGTTAGGCCTTAAGGCTACCTTTTGAGGCTAATGTGTAGCGTTAGCTAGTAGAACCATCTTAGGGACTATAAATTTACTGTTTGACCCTTTATTTTACTGTTGTATTATTTGTACTGTAATAATTCAACGTATTGTTTTGCTATTGTGACATAATGTTGATCACTGCAAAAATATGATAGAATTATAGTAAAAATTACAGGTAGTCGGAGCCCTTAGGGAGATTAAATATATGAGATAATCAACACTGTGTTGTGCGTCATGATTTATGTGGATATGCTTAATCTGAGTCATGTCATCTTAATAATCATGCGAGCGTACCACTCTGGGAACTCTTTGAACTGAGCTTCCTGCTCTGATCGTGTGTATGATGATGTCCTGCACTGATTTCAATGAGGACTTGAACCTGGAGGCTTCAAGGTGGAAGTTTTTGTTATGGTTGGAAGGCAACACGTGGATTAATTGCTCACCAGCCTGTCCTTCATTAATGAATTTCTTGTACTTTGCTCTTTCGCCCTCTTAAAGGAAAATGGTTACTTGGCAGTGCACAAAATTGGCAGCTGGCCCCAAAGCTCCTGAGTATCTAATACAATTATTTTCATTAGACCTGCTGAGTTATGGTCCATTAAGGAGAACATGATGTGGGGTTTGCTACTCTCTCAGGTTGACTGTGCTCCATGTATTGCACATTGGGAATACAACTACAAGCAGGTAAATATTCAGAGTACAGAAAGTAATATTTTCACACCGCAGTGGAACATCTCAGCATTTTTAAGTGTTGATTTTTGCATTAATTCATAATGAGTGTGTTGCGGTGGCCTGAGGTGCAGATACTTGAGTCTTTCATCTCTGAACTGTTGATACACTTTCTTCCTTTTCCGCTTTGGCTTTTTTTTTTCATGATGTAACTATGTGGCTCCTACGTGCAATGCTTTGAAACATTTTAACCCCTCAAGCAGGTCCATCCCTTTAACCTAACCGCAGGGCATGTGAGTCTGTGCAGGCAGCCGATAAATAAAACTGGCAGCTGCCACCTGCTCGAAACTCCTCGTACATCTGCTCTGAGTGTCGGCCGCCCCGTTGATCAGTTCACACATCGAGAATCACACATGGTGCGGAGTTACAACTGCTGTAGCTGACTGTGATTATAATTTAGTTGAGCAACAGATAACGAATATTTGATTAATCACTCAAGCCAGCGGTTTCCAACCTGTGGGTCATTGATAAGGATTGTCTTCGCTTGTGATGTGTGATTAAATCCTCCTTAAGAATAGCCACCAATTTAAGTTTTGCTGTGAAATGGGCAAACCAGATTTTAAGGCTTTTTTTAGGCTCTTTCTCATGGCCCAGGTATTTCAAAATGCACATTTTAAGGCAGGCAGAAAACAGACTGAGCATCAGTGTAGATAATAAAATGTACAATGGCTATATTAAATTTAGGTGCTTCATTTTTGTGGCCCAAAACAACCATATGCACTAGTTTGACTGTGAAAGCTGCCTGTTAGGACACTTGTTTACATTTCTATTCAAGTGGCGACCTCTAGTGGCCATGGTAGCAATTACAGCAGCAAAGACGGGAGTCAGTTGAAGAGGTATAAAGTCTGCGTAGAGAGGAGGCTGTGATGGACAGGTGTCTAGACTCCATGTGGAACGGCACATGCACCTACATTTTGTAGAGTGCGACTTAACACGTTTATTGGTGCCACCAGTTTGGTCAAATTTAGCAGATTTTTAATGTAACCCACAAAAAATGTTTGAGGTATTATTGGGTGCAGTTAAATGATTTGCTGGTGCACCTTAATTAAAGAAATTAGGCACACCAGTGCCACAACATAACGTTAGTCTGGAGCCCTGGAGCCCCAATGTTCTCCTCACACCCCTCAAGTAGTTTTATTTCCTCGATCCAACCAACTGTGACTACACAACAAAGGTTTGGTGTTAGCTGTGCTTCTCCTGCGACAAGTCAAAATATCTGCTGTGAGAGAAATGGAAAGACGGATAATAGTTCACTGCAGCGCTAACTTCATGTACTTAAACAAATATTAATACAAGGGTTTAAAATGCAAAACTGCCCAGATGAATAATGGATTTGGATCATGAAGCAGAGCATCAGTAGATTCATTAATGTTATAAATTATTCATTTACCCACAGATCTGCTCACCAAGCAAGAATATCTCCATCAGCACGCAGCCTCTTTATGTACACAGGTGCACAGCACACCTGGAGCAATCAGCAGAGAAGCACTTTGCTCAAGGGCGCTCCATGGAGTCCAACCTGAACATCACATATACTTCTTTAGACTGCAGTCACCAAGTAGATTCAAATAAATGTTATGCCCTTTAGGCAGCAATTTCCTGCCTTTGATCAAGTCACAGGGGGAAAATTAGTTTCAGTGAAAAGCACAAAACCTGGATGAAAATGGATTTGTGTTGTCTGATATGGTAAATTATTGTCATATTAGCCCGGGCATAAATAAATGATTATCCTGTGTGATTTGCATAATTTAATTACTATGCATGATGAAAAGCTAAAGCGCAGTATTTCACAGAGCACTTCAAATAAGGATTACGTTTTCTTTCCTGGAAATTTCAGATTTACATGCAAATGCTGATGCGCAGAAGAAGAAGAAGAAGAAGAAGAAGAAGAACGAGGCACAGTGCAGAGGACGGATTTCAATCAACAGAAAAACACTGCAAAGTAGCCTGCACACACATGGATCTCAAAAAGAAGTTCCTCAAAGATTATCACTCAAACAGGAGATATTTGTAGAGCAAATTCAATGTCAAGAAAGTGAAACTCTTGACAAGGAAAAAAAAAATTTAATCAACTTAACATAAAACAGGAAGCGATATAAACTCCAGTTATCATCACTGACTGATGCCTCGTACTCACATCTCTGGTTGCGGCGCCTGCCTTTGTACATAGTCATGACGATGAGCGGTACAACACGCTGCTGTGATAACTCTGCTGTGGCCGAGCTGACTCTGCTTCCTCTTCTCTCTGCCCAAAAATAGACAGAGTGCCAGTGCACCTCCAGCTCCAGACACACAGCCGCTTCAGACCATACCATTTGTCAGACTATTCCAGGGGGAGCTCTCGCCTCAAAGACTCCACTCCGCTCCAGATGCAGGAAAACACAAGCTGTACTAAAAATCCTCTTTTTGCCTTCATGTCTCTACTGATGGCGGGGGAAAGGCAAGAAGTTTGATTATGATCTTTTATGGATGTCTCTCTCTCCTCTGAAATGCATTTTTACCAGGGAGAAGATGGATGTTAAAGAAAACAGATCTCATGAAAGTAATAGCTTTTTCATACAATATTCTGTGTATTCTGTTTCAAGTACAAGGCTGTAACAAGCATCTCAGTCCACAATTTTTTAATTTGAAAATCAAAATTGTGTCTCTGTAGCTATCTATTAATTTAAGTGAATTAGCTGATTAATTTACTGGATTCAATTCAAACATGGACATTCTTAGCATACTACATACATATATAATTATCTGTTAAAAGCCCATCACGTGTATGGCTGCAACTAAAGATTATTTCCATAATCAATTAACAGCTGTCAGACAATAAAATGTACGAAGATAGTGAGGAATAAATGCAGATCCCAAGTTAACCCTGTAAGACCCAAATATAGAAAAACCTAAAAAAAAAAAATTTTTTGACCCTTCAGATGTTGTTGTAGGAGGCCTCTGATGCAGAAATGAAAGAGTTTTTGAAAAAAAAATGTTTATGTACGTTTTTAGAGAAATGTTGTAATATTGCAACGTTGGGCTTAGGTGGGAGCAGAATTTTGTATGTGTACTCATGTTCTCTGAACAACAATTTAGAACAACTAAGGATTCATTTGCAGAGTTGATTGCTTACTTAGCCCCATAAAGGTATATAACATTAATAATAATCACACATTCATATTTTTATGAAGAATTTTTTTTTTTTTTTTATTAAATAGCTTTTTCTAGTGACTTCTTCATTCCTTTTCTTCCGTTTCATGGCTGACTTTCATTCATAGTGAAAGTCCCAAAAACAGTTCTTGTCCTCTGAAAAGCAGAGGTGAACATCACACTTGCTGCATTGCACTTTAGTGTATCCTTTAGTGCAGTGTCTGCAGCTTCCTCTCCCTGTCTTCACTGGGAAATGTGCAACTAGGTCCTTGCGTACACCCAATGGAGCTGTGCCCTTCTCTTGGATGGTCTCTTCTGAGGAGTCAGAGAGCTTCCTGATGTCACTGTTGCTGGGCTCCCTTGGCCTGAAGATGGTCGTCCTCTCTTTGGAGTTTGGAGCGCCATGTTCACCAGGATGAGAGAGGATGCTGGCTGTGCCTGAAACTGTCTCCTGTTCATTGTCTCTTTGCTAGAGATCTTGAGAGAGGATGATGGTGTGCCAGAAGATGTACATGTACCAGCGACGGGATTTGATGGGGGACCTCTATTTGGCTGTAAATGAGTCCAACAAATCCACAACTCCCAGAACTTGTTGTTGACACCAACAATGTAAGGCCTCTCAACTTCAGTGTAGGTTCGGCTGGCTTTGTCCCAGCGTTGAATCTTCTGCACAGCTTCAGGTCCAGCAAAGGATAACACAAGTGTGATGGCCCTGTTGTCACACCATTTGACAGCACAGATGTTGAGATTCCCCTCCACTCTGACGTCATCGCTTCCTCTCCCCTTTTTCTTCAAGCTCTTCTCGTCCTCAAGGTCACAGTTGGGCAGGCGCACCTGCCTGGCTGTTCCCATGTAATGAATTCCCCAATGTTTTCCAGGCAGACAATACTGTCTGCTTATTGTAAGTTGCTTTGGACAAAAGCATCTGCTAAATGCCCTAAATGTAAATGTTGATGGCTTAGCCTATGCTCTCTACTTATCATGCTAAAAGAAATGTGCATCCCAATCACCAGCCATTAAGTCACACAATACTGCCTTGACATGACAAAACTGCTTGTAAAGCCCTCTAATTATCATACTAAAAGGAAAACATGCATACCCCCACTTATATCCACACATCCACATTCAGGAAAATGTTCACCTTTCTCAGAACTGAATGTCTGTTGATATCCACTTTGTGGACAAAGTTGTGGAATTTTAGGTCAGTCTGATCAAATTAACTACATTTTTTTAGAGATAAACTTTTAAATCAGTCAAAATTGAACCCAAGGGTAGTATGTATACTTTCCATGTATAAAAAAACACACTGTTTCAGGCAGTGGTGTAGTGGAGGGAATACAACCTGTTTGTTCCCACTGCAACAAGCCTGCTATTTTGACTACCACACTCACCCAACGTTGTAATATTACAACAATTATATAACAAGCTCTAAATGAAGCTTGATGAATCTATTCTACAAAAACTACATATGTACATGTTCTAGACATTGTAATAACAACAAAAAAAAAATATAAAAGACATTTTACTTACTTGATTCTGATGAATTTAGTCCAATGAAACAAAGCAATGTTGTCCGAAGGAAACCATGAGAGGTTGTGTGAGTTCATGGCCATGAGGCCGGACTTAAAAACAAATGTACTATCCAATAGCATCGTGAGACTAAACAATAGGACCCAATGACTATGTAAATGTGGTAAAAAACAAGATAAAATGTAACAGATTTTTTTTAGGGTGGCTAAAGGTAACGTTGTAATATTACAACAGTGGGTCTTAGAGGGTTAAGACATTACTTAAAATACCTTGTTTAACAGACCAATCAGTCCAAAACCCAAAGATATTAAGATACTGTCATACGTGATGACGGAAAAACAAACAATAATCAATATATCTTTCAGTCTATTAAAGCAACAATACGTAAAAAATGTCATTTTGTTCGATTTGGTAGTCCCCACAGTTTCTGAGTGGAACACCACCGTCAACTCGTTACATCATAACAATGTTATGTGTTGTAAACTTGTGTGTTGTATGTAAAGTAAACAATGTCACTGAAGTTACATAGTGCAGAAACAAGTGATAGAGACACCATTCACCCTGTTACAAGACACTCTACCATCAACATGATATTGAAGCTGTTATTCTAAGGTAAGGTAAGGTATTAACTAATTACTGAATTAAGTAGTTGTTTCAGATTTATTCACGTTTGTTTTTAAATTGTAAAACGTAAACTTCTCTTGGCAGCTACGGCCTTCGTTGTTTTCTGAATGTGCAGAGTAACAAAATGACTTCAAGTTGTATCTTTACGTTAAAACATCAAATGTATTCAATCAGGTGAGTACAAAATTAAGTTATTTGGCTAACAGTGTGTCTCATCAACATTGCCAGGAAAGTACTCTGAAAAAAACCTGAAATATAAAACTACCAAAATAAACTGTAGGGGGCTTTAAACACACAGGTATGAGTCATGAATCCTTTCACCTGATGAATCTAAGTTCGCTTTTGATTCTCCTTTTAACCTTAACTCCTTTTAATGTTTTGTTCCTCACCTTCGCCTGAGGGAAACATTTCGCTCCGTAGCTTCTAAATACTCCATTATGTTTACAAGCTAATCGCTAACTTGGTGTTGGGAAGGAACGTTACCCCGGTTTATAACAACTTTTGCGCCGTGAGATCATCAATAAAACATAAAGTTGAATGCCGTAAAATCAAAACAACGAGCTAAAAGACACTAAAAAGATCCATATACAGTAGAGCCAGAGTGACGACTCTCAACACGTTCACACTGTACAATCTTATGACCCACGGCTGACATTGTTTTGTGCAGCATTGAATAACAACAGAAGACGTGAACGCACAATTTTATCACCTAAATATATTTCAATGAATATCTCGTCATGTATAGTACTCGTGAGACACGTGTACTGACATGCACACAGTTAACGTAAAACACAAGTACGTTGTATATATATATTACTTAAACCGTGTAAACATTGCAGCTTTTGCATCTGTATAGTCCCAGTGAAAGTATTATATTAGCAGTTTACTTATACGGAAAGATCAAATCAAAATCAAATCAAAAATGTTAATAAATAAATACTTTACAGACATAGGAATTAATGGAACATGGGATAAAACATGTACTTACTGAGAACAAATAATTGAATGAAGTGAGAAATGCTCGGTATTACAGCAGAAAAAAAGGTTAATTGCGTGTATTTGATAATTACAATATCATGAAAAACCATCCAAACATGTCTTGCTTTTTTGATTCTCTCCGTTAAACACAGACTCACACACGCAATTCCGCAACAATTCAACAACCATTTGTGGCAGATTAACCAAAAAAAAAACCTTCATCAAGAGAGTCACGAGTGAATCAAATGCACACTTTCATCTCTCGGAATGGCAAATCAGCCTCCTGCTGCCAAAGTCTCCCATTCATCTCTGTTTTTTTGTTTTTTTTGCAAATTTAATTTAAAGTGGATGGGCTGTGGACTTAAGAGACGGATTGAAAAAGCAGAGCACCCAGGGGGGGAAGCTGCCTACTGATTCCCCAGCTGTTGCAGCATTTGGGCTCTGTTGAAGATGAAGCCTTGTAATTGTGATATCTAATTACACTGACACGGGGTTCGCAGCTGTCTCGCGCACAGCCTGACGTCTTAATAGTAACCCAGCTTCTCTGTTCTCGATTAGAAACGACAAGAAACTAAAAGCTTCATGAAAGACAGAGGCAGAGCATGACGGATTCATTGTTTCAAGGCGAGTCACTGGAATCAAACGCCGGCTTCCTCAACTGTTGACATCTTTGGAGACGCTTTAAAAAAGAGAGCTCTGATTATCTAATGTGAGGAGTGAAAACGAACTAAACCGTGCTCAACGAGCTCCTTCCTCTCATGGGGTTCTTCCAGGCTCATTTTGAAACACTCGTCAGCCTCATCTTAACCACCAACACAACATAACCACCGTCATATCTATACACAACACGGTCCACGTGTCATCGGTTTCCGAGCTGCTTACCGCCACCGTGAACAGCAGAGACAAATCATTCAACTTGCTTCTTTTCATTGCATACAAATGACTCATTAACAGGAAAATGTGGCTGAATATTCTGCAGGCTATCCTCCCTGCATGAGTTTGACTATTGAGGATCCAAATGAATCATACATGCTGAGGGACAAAATAAGATGTCCCAGTTTTCGGTGGTGGCGCCCTCACTGGTATTCTCTCAGCACCATCTAGTGTTCAAGCAGACGGAAGATTCAGGAGGGAAGAAGGTCTGGTAGACAGAGCGCAGATGCACATTTCCATCCACTGATGAATATATAACCATCAAATCAATAAAAAAATTGCCATGATCTGATCATAGTTTATTGGTTTGATGTCCTTCTGATGTAAATTCTAAATTCATATTGTTTTAAACTCCCTGTGTCACCTCATTTTACATATATATTATTCTACAAAATCAAATACATAAACGTTCTCCAGATTCTTTGATTAGAGCTTTGACAGACACATTTGCAAACTGTTGCTTCATTATTACAGAGAATACAGACATTTTTCCCCGAACAGCCATCTGACACAATTCATCAAAGAACAAATGACTTGCAGCGCTGACTGTAATGAGAAAAGACCTTAAAACGCCTCTGATCAATCCTGCAGTATGTGTTTCAGCCACAGAGAGACGCTCCAAGACTGCCAGACAGCTGCCGCACATGAAAGCTCCCGCACACTTTGAACCGAATGATGTCAGGGAGGCAGATATGATCACAGCTAGCTCTGATTATGAAAAATGAACCTTAAAATATCAATTCATCTGTGTCCAGATCTTATCCACAAAAGCAGAAAATGCTGAGTTGGTGAAACAAGAACGAAACGCTCCCCCTGTGTGCTCTTCATCACTGGCAGACAGCTTCATCAGGATCTAAGTAGCTGCTGTCTGAGGCCAAACACCGATGTGATTGAATGTCACTTTTATTAACGTGGACTACTTAAAGCCATCATGTCGGGAACCCAGTCATGTCTGAAGGAATGAAATTGAGTAAAGCTAAAGCTGAAGATTTAGCATCTTGTGGTTATTAAATCTACTCAAGCATGAGGCGTTCTGGTCATTCAGCAGACCGAGCTCCCCGACCTAATCACCTGGATAAATGTTGGCAATGTGTGTTTCTGCAAATGACCGATACGTTGAAATATTATCTCTTTGAGTTACATTTTACAGTTTTATGTTATGACAACAAGACTTGTTATAATCTGATTAGGTTTAGGCACAAAAAACACATGGTTAAGTTAGCGAAAGATCATGTTTTGGTTTAAAATGCCTGTTTTTTTGACATAGAAACACAACTGAAGATGACCGGATTGTCACCACAAACGTGGCGAAGAATGTCACGACTTCTCGTCAAAAATACCCGGTTTTGTCGCCACACAAACATTGCTGGAGATTTCCAGACTTCTCGTTAAAATATCTGCAGATGCCCACATATCTGCAGATGTCCACGGTCCCCTTAACATATGCTGAAACGCAGGCTTGAACTGCAGTCAGTGGCTTGCCAGACTTCTTGCCTCTAACTCCACCATCACCCCCTCCACCTACTGATGTCAACAATGTCAGTATGGTACACAGCCTATGCCATGTACAAATATGAATGTATCAGCTATTTGCACCGTATTGTACTGCCAGCACTTTATCTTGGCTTCCTTCACAGTTTTGTTTCTGACCCTCCTTTCATGACGTACCTTTATTCATGAAGCCCATCACTGTGTGTAATTGAGTATAAGAATTCATTTATCTTGCAGGCTGCACCCTGTGGCAATATGGCTCATAATCACATATGAAGTCCATGTTTAAAAGATAAGGCGTGAGGGTTAAATTTCACAGGGCAGCACAGAATAAAAGAAAAATAGATGACTTTTCGAAAGCAGAGGCAGGCAATACTGAAGGCACACCTCTGACACTTGTGGTGCATTGATAACATTCTGAATATACTGTGTGTGTCTGTCTGTGGTTACGGGGACGCTATTGAAGTGCAGCCAGTGGAGATGCAATATGTCGAGCTATGCAAAGGAATAGCTTGCTGATATATGTGATTTAAGCTCTCACTGCCTTTGTTCAGAAGACACATGTTCACCTGAGATGTCCTTTCCTTTCTCTGGGAGCCTTTGTGGATGCTGTTTTCCTCAGATGATATAAATGTTGTGGTTTATCGTGTGAATAACAATGAGAGGAGCCACTTTAAGTGGATGCAATGATGCAGACAGGACGAGACAGACAGGACATGAGAATTTGTGTTGACAGCAGTGTGGGTATTTCTGCCGTGTGGTTTTTACAAATTATTTTTCTTGTCACTGATCACGTCTGATGAATGAACAAATGGCCAAAATCTGGCCAGCATTTACAAGAAAACACTTTAATGACACCGTGGTGGAGACCTTGAAATGTGTCCTTAAAAACTAATTAAGCAAACATTAAATGACGAAGCCAATGAGGCTTCAAGGATTAAAAACTCTACCATGTGACACTAGAGGAAATAGTAAAAACTATCTGCAGCTCTGGAGGAGAGAGTGAGGTGTAGAGCACGACCTGCTGGAGGAATAAACACCCAAATTCACACTGAATTCTGCTCGGATCCGGAGACGAGAGGAGAGCACAGAGTTTACATTTTAACTTTTGGGATCTGAAAGGTGGATTTATCTTCACTACCCTTTATCAACCTGACTGCAGCAGCAATCTGTGGAGCCGACCTCCATCGCTGGGTGTAACATCTAACATCTCCCCGACTGGAGCTGTAAGTTTTATTCGTGTTAAGTTGACTCGCGCCCACTGTCTCCCCTATCCTGGAACTAGTGATGGCAACAAAATGAAAAACACTGTTACCCCAAGTAAGCTTTTCTCTTGGTTTGAACACTGTTGGAAACATTTCGGGCCACAAATGAACAAATTATATCAATTATAATATCTTTATGGGGACAGTTAGCTTTAACTATCTCTTTAAAGATGTTATATGTAGGAATTCAGCATCAAAATGTACTTAACTACATACAAGCTTTTTATTTTTTTATTCATTCATCATTTCTGCTGCCTCCAGTGTTTATGCTTAACTGCTAGAATACAGACATTAGAGTGGTATAAATGTTCTTATCTGATGCTTGGCGAGAAAGTGAATAAGCTTATTACCCAAAAGGTAGAATTGTTCCTTTGAAGGGTAGTTCCACTTTATTGCAACATTTTCCTAGTTTCAGCCATTAATTCGAGAAGATGTGATAACAATGTACTCACCTAAGTAAATACTGACATCTGAGAACAGAGCAACAATAATAACAACTCAGCTGTTGTCAGGCTTTAAAATCTTTGGAGATTTGTATTTTTTTCAACTGCAACAAGCTGTGAGAGGAGAAAAGCATTATAACAGATAATCTAATCTTTGAGCTGAGCTTTGAACAGGAGGTTATTCAGGTCTCATTTTGAGTCATATCTGCCTCCTTTTGCTCCTCATGAGGTTTGAAACAACCCAACAGTAAGGCCAGATTATCTAAACTTATTTATTTTGAGTAAAAAACTAAAGTTTCTGAGGCTCTGCAGCAGACCCGGGTTCGACTCCCGGCCTGGGTCCCCTTGCTGCGTGTCACTTCCCCCCTCTCTCTCCCTGTTTCCTGTCATAGCTTCAGCTGTTCTATCAATAAAGCTAAAAAGGCCAAAAAAACATTTAAAAAAAGAAATGTTACTGATGATCAGCCGGTTTGGTTCATACTTTTACTGTTGGCCATCACTTTTTCCTCCAGATATGTTTGCCTTATATTTGGATTTGTGTATCTGATTTAACAAATCTTCCTATTTTTTTGCCTTTTTCTAATATCGCCCAGGAAGCCAAGTTTAAGTTTTTATTATCAATAAGAGAAATCATTGCCCAAACTACCAAAATAAAACCTCAGACCAGTTGCTCGAGCAGGTCCAGTTTCACTACTAGGCACAGAATCTTAGCCATAAAGTTCTGTATTAGTCGAATAATATCTCCTGAGTCATATAATTATACAGCAAATCACCGTGAACGAGACTCCACCTTTCAGTTTTACCACTTCAATATGTAATTTCACACACGAAAAATGCATGAAACCGGGCAAACACAGTGGAATTACAGATGTGACCCCGCAGCGCTCTTAATCATATTTAATGAGAGAGCAGGACGTGGAGAGGACTTTTATTTTCCATGGAAGAGGCTGCGAACTAATCAATAAGTAATATAAGGAAGATTAACAGGGATCCACAGAAGGCCCTCGAGGACTGGGCTCTGAATGTTTCCTCATTGTTGCTGTCTGTTTATCTGTCAATCTGTCTGTCTGCCTGCCTTCCTGCCTGCCTGCCTCCCGTCCTCTCTGCAGCCTCGTGTTTCTAAGGTTATACCAATGAAATTTAACAACATACATCAAAATATGTCCCAGAACTTTTCTCCATAAACCCGATGAACCAGATGGAAGCTTGAGGTCTTCAGGAAATATTGATTTAATATAAGAGGTGATCATTTTAGTTCGAAAAAACAGGCTTGAAGGTCTCGCTCAGACTGACTAAATCCATATATTTCCAGTCTCAAACCAAATCCTATTTTATAATTGGTATTGACCCCTCTTTTATGACTCTTGCCTTGCTTTTATATGTACTTCATGTTTAGTTTTTAATGCCAACTTAGTGCCAATTTAAGGATAAGGGTTAGTTATTGGGTAACAAGACAGGGAAAATGGAGAAAGCAGAGATACAGAGTTGATATTGCAATTAAATAAGATACGGTATCATGTATTCTAAAGGGGCAGTATGTAACTTATTCTGGACCTATTTTCTTGAACTGTAGGACGTCTGGCTAATAGTAATAAGCTAACTAGCCAGTAGCCAAGTTTAATTTAAAATAAAACCAAAAATACAAGCTACCACTGGGTGTGATCGCTCTGGCGCCCCCATGTTTGAAAGACCAGCCTTTCCACGGTGGATTACCTAATGTTGATACAATACATGTGCTGTTGGTTGTCAATGTTGCTGGCGGAAAAAAAAATATATATATAAATTGGTATAACTCTGCATAAGTAAACGGTCATTACTGTGGTGCCATCTCACTTGAAAACATACGCATATGACAATTAAAGTAACAGGAGGACTGCAAATACTCATGTTCTAAATATTGAGGGGGACCCGCCAACCCCAATATCTGCACATATAATCATGTGCTACTGAGATCCATTTAACAGTCAAAACTATTGAACTGATACACTACCACCAGGACCAAGCACTGAGGATGTACCATGTTGTGTAAGCAGCTCCCTGTGCAACCCTTACCGTACACGGTAAGCATAACTTAAGCAGAAAATATTCACACTGTAACCAGAATACAAAGCACAACATTACCTAGCGATTGTCCGGCGATGACCCTGGTGTTCTCCCCAGCCACGGCTGCCCTGGCGTTCCTCTCGCTGGCGTACTGGACGAAGGCGTAGCCCTTGTGCACCGAGCAGCCCACGATCTTGCCGTATTTGGCGAAGATAGCCTCAATGTCGGCCTTGGTTACCACGGCCGTGTTGAGGTTGCCAATGAAGACGCGGGAATTGAGGGAGCGCGGGTCATTCTTGTTGGTCACGTTGCTGGTTAGGGTCTTCCCAGTCATCCTATTCCTGCAGCACTGCCTGCTGGGAGACACAGTGGCACACTGCTCAGAAAGCCAGGAAGGTTAGACTGTGGAGGTTACACACAGAAGGCCAGACAGTGAGCACCAGTGGAATGTAAACAACAAGCAGAGCTGAGGCCATGTGCTGTCTATAATCGAGAGAGAATTTTTCATGCTGAAACCACGATGGACAGTCAAAATAAAGAAAAATGCTTCCCTATGCTCTGACAAACATTCAGAGGATTTTTTCAGTTCAATGTATTAATCACAGCAACGACTTGATTAATTGGGTCATATTTTCCTATTTGATTATAAGATAATCTGTCACAATTTCCCAAAGCTCAGCCTGATGTCTTAGTTGCAGTAGAGCTGCAAGTGCTGATTATTTTCCTTACTGACTGCTGAACGTTATTTTCCTAAATATTTGATTAATCCTTGCAGTTTATTAAACATTTAAAAAAGAGCAAGAAAATGTCCATCCCAGCTTTCTAGGATCCACGATCAGGTCTTCAAGGTTTTGTTTCATCTAAACAACAGTCAAAAACCCAAATATATTCAATTAAGTAGGATATTTTTTTTTGCCTGAAAAATGACAAAAAATAAAAGCCAAAAGGAATTGGTAATAATTTCCTGATGATCAATTAACTGACTAATGTATGCAGCTCTACTTTTTATCTGGTCTAACGAACAATGTAAAAACCCTAAAATACAATCGATCAAAGAAAGTTGGCAAATGTTCACATTGAGCAACCAGAAACACTGAGTTTTGAGATATTTTCGCTTAACAATGAAGCAATTATTTGAAAAGTTGTCCGTGCTCTCAACTAATCGATAAATTGACAAGTCGTCACTTCAGCTCTGCAGTCACCACATAGCTTCTGCAGGTGTTGCAATCATCTTCGCCTGTATAATCGGAGAACGTAAGGAACACGACGGCTCAGACAGATTGTTGTCGGCAGGAGGTGAGAGGAACTCTGACACGGCAGCTGTGATCCAGACGTGTGAAATTGTTCTATATGTGAGGACTGTGTTAAAATAGCACTTCACACCAAAGTCACACGAATCTTTAGACACTGTGTTTCACCTCTTTTCTTCCTCTTTGTGGGGCAAACAACTTAAAGCCAGTCCATGTAATAACCACTGTACTGTAAATACAGTTTGAGGTAGTTGTACTTCATTTGAGTCGTATGTCCGTCTACTTCACTTGCTTTCAGAGAGAAATAATGTACTTTTAACTCTACTACATTTATTTTACAGCTACAGTTATTTGTTTCTTACAGACCATACTACTAATAGTAATATAATAATTACAGATTACAACAAATTTAGGTTACTACTTAGGGTTTTGAAAGCAGGATTTTACTTGTAATGGAGTATTTTACTCCATGCTGTGTTGGTACTTTAAAGGATTAACATTTTTCTTCCTCCACAAGTATTAACGACACATATTGTATGTGCCAATGACAGCCTTATAACCGTCAAACAGAAAACAAAGAGGATTTGCCTGGACACTTCAAATCAATTACAACCCCCCTGCAGCTGCACTGTTTGTTCCCATAATGCTTCAGTCCTCTGGAGGGATCAGGAAGTGTCGCCATGGCAATACATCCACTCACAGCTGGAGGAAGTAGCTCTCAGGCGGCTGCTTCTTGGAACTCTCTGTTGGTTTCGTGTGTGTGTGTGTGTGTGTGTGTGTGTGTGTGTGCGCATGTGTGTGTTTCTTTTTTTACCTCCCACAATGAACCTTCATTTCACAACTGTACTTTATCATCACAGGAGAAGCTTTGATGAGACTGGAAGAGCAGAAACTGTCAACATGCTGGGCAGGAGAGAGTCTCAGTGTCATGTTACAGAAAAAAAGGATGTGGGTTTTGTTAGCACTGACATAATTAATCAAATAAAAAATAATATGTCGTGAATAATAATATTCTATAATAAATTAATAAATACATCAAGTCAGTTGTATACTTTCTCTGGTTACTGGTTCTTAATTATGCAATATGTTTCACCTTGGACTTATTTTTATTATCAATTTACATTTTACATCTATCTATCATCTGATGATCTGCTATTATTTTCCTGATAAACACTTTCATGTGTAAAATGTCAGAAATGTCAAAAATTACAGTCATAGTTCCCCAGAGCCCAACACTATCTTAAAGGAACAGTTCACCCAAAAATGTTAATCCAGTCATTACCTACTCACCGTCATGCTGATGGAAAGTCAGGTTAAGATTTGTAGTCCACAAAACATCTGTGGAGCTTTACAGCAAAACAGCGTTACAGCGTTCTCCAAAACAACTGAAGTAGATGGGGGACTTGTTTGAAAGCGTAAAAACCGACAAAAACATATAATGAAAAACATTTAATGGCTCTTGAGATTCCACATTGATTAGAAAAGATGTTATTTACACCCTCGACATGTGGTCCAGTTTGTGCACCCACTTCAGAGCAGCTACAATGAGGACTTCACCTTAAAAATACTGTAAGAAAGAAGAAACAAGACTATTTGGGATCTCAGGGCTTCCGGAGACTTGGATTACACTGGACAAGCCGTCTGGAGCCCATTTAAGTTTATTTTGGATGTTTATTTATTAATAATATTTATTGAGCACCCATCTACTTTAGTTGTTTAGGAGAATGGCACAACTCCACCTCACTTTGGGTTAAGCATGAGGGTGAGTAGATAATATTAATCCAGGGTTTCCTCTACATGTAATTGACTGTGGCGCACCGCCACGGCAAAATAAAAGCCGCCACACCTTAAAAATTCAGGCATAAATAAATCTAGTGTTAGAGAAAGGAAATATTTTACCGTCGTCTTCCACCGCAGTCTTTGACGTTAACTAGCATGTTGGATATTTAGCTTGATAATTAGCTAGAGGATTAAAATGGTCACTTAGAGCAGAGTCCTGCACGGGTCTTATTTTGCAAACCCGCCCGAACCCGCCATACTTATAACCGCATCCGACCCGTTTTCCGACAGTAGCACAAATTACATTCGTACCCGAGCCAACCCGGTATAAATTGATACCGGCGTCTGAAGGAAAATTGGACGGACGCAATTTTTAAAAGTGAAAGTAAGCCAGCGTGGGGAATGGGAGTTCTGGGAGGGCGCAAGCACGCATTAATGAGCTCATATGAAATATAAATGCTTATCTTTTTTGTCGCTAATAATGACTGATGATAAGTGACGCCTTGAAAATGGTAATCGTAAAACCCGACCCGCCTCTTCAGGCGTCCGACCCGATCCACATCTGTGTCCGACACAGTACATTATTTTTCACCCGTGCAGGACTCTGACTTGGATAACTCCTCTCTTAAAACAAATAATAAAAATATTTCTTTACAACATGAATCTTCATTCCAAGCCCATGCAGGGGAGTTCATGATGGCTGTGTGAGAGCATTCCCTAAATTCCCTAAGTAGCCTATGACATAAGTAAAAATATTACATTATGATGACCCAAACTGTACACACACACACACACACACACACACACACCCCAGCGCCACAGTCTCAGAAAATACTGGAGGAAACACAGTAATCTTTGGGTGAACTGTTCCTTTAAAATTTCTTATTGTCATAGCACTCATTTCATGGCTTACTCAGAGTTGAACCAGAGTTTGTTTGCTTGAAAAATGATATTAACATTAATGAATTATCAAAATAGTTGGCAATAAATGTTCTGTTTATCAACTAACTGGTTTGATGAGTAAATGATTTGATGAGTAAATGATTCCAGGTCTGCTTTCTAGATGTGTCAGCTCAGGTGAACAGGAGACTTGTAAAGGTGTTTTAAGCTATGACTGTTTCACGTTTCAGTCTGAATAGAAATGAGTACGTATAGGGGCTAGGATGGGAAGGTGTAATAACACTTACAGGTATTTTCTTTAAAATATGACTCGCACATCCGCACAAATACTGCCTGCAGTCGATCTCCTCTCGGGTACACTTCCCATCACAGTTTTCCCCATCCTACCTGCCTCTACCCACATATAATCCACTCTAAGTCTCCTCTGCTGTTCTCAGAGAAAAAAAAAATCTGCATTCGCACCTCACAGAATGGAGGATAATTCAGCACTGCGGCGAGGCCCATACTGTGGCAATGCAGTCATCGAGTTTTCTGGAGTTGATTAACTTAATTATCAACAGTGCGGGAGACTGGAAAGCCCACCAGTCAATCCAATCCAATCAAATCTCATTCAACTCCGTCTCTACCTTTGAACAAGCCTCGCAGCTCCGGCGCCTAACCCAACCAACCAAGTGACTGATGGAAGTGAAGCGCATTGAATGGCCCCTTTAGGGCAAATGCACAGAGGTGAGGCCATTAGAGGGCTGATTAAGCAAGTAAGAGCAGTTCTTAAAGAAGACTTGTGAATCTGAAATGTAAGCCTCTGCTGAGCTGGGATTTAAAGCTGAATGAAAGCACTGATTTGACTTTGCTCATGAAATACTAGATGAATGAGCAGCGTTAGAAAAAGACTGCAGAAGCTAGTCTGAAAGAAGTGAACAAAAGAAAAAAAAAGTTATGGTTTATTTTATATTCAGTCTTAGCTGCAGAGAATTGAAAGTAAGATTGTAAAGCTGAGTCACTGCTATTCTTACCTCAAAGCACGCGACCGACCAGGACTAAGGCCTACTCTTAAGAATTTCTCTTAAAGCCCCTGAAAAAATATTATATAACATGAACACTAAATAAACATCCTTAGGTATAATTCATTAAAAGTGTTCAACTCAAAATCTCAACTAATCAGGATTGTGTGGCTGTCACAAACAACCCACTGACCATCATCATTCTTCCAACACTTTTGTTCTGTCCTCTGAGTGGCTTCGTATCTCACAGGGAGCATTTCAGAAACAGAGCGTCAGGCATGCTTGGTGTTGTTGAGTTGCTCTGATGCTGTTTGCTTCTGTTGAAATGTGCCGTTGCGCAGACAGTGGAAACATGAATGTTGTCTAGAACAGCCACACTTGGCTCAGGTAAAGGCCTTAACACAATGGGCATGGTGGAATCTGGGGATTAGGGCTACACTTACATTTACATTTAGGTCATTTAGCAGACATGGCTACATGGCCCTCCAAACCTCAGAGGCACACTTCAAACCAAGGGTAATGAGAGCGCAATGTTGTCTCAATGTATTATGGTCCCTTTTCTGTATAATAAGCATTAATAACTACTGCTGCTACGCTGTTGACATCTCAGTAGCTAATTTGCGAGCTAGCGAACGTTACACCGTTATTGCTGATTTTTGCATAACAGTCCAGAATTTAGTCATTTTTCAATGTTGCATTTTGATGGCATATGAAATGTAACTGAAGTCCAGCAGTGAAGTTGTTGCACTTTGTACAGCTCCTCTAATATCATATAATATGCTATAAAGCACCGCTACTGATGACGCAAGAGGGTTCATAGTGCTGGATTTCAGCCTCTACCCCTTGTAATTCTGTTCAGAGGGGAAGCAGACCTTTGGGGGGAAATAAAGGAAGAGGAGTAGAAATTGGACATGCAATTGAGCCAAAGACCCATTGCAGCCCCTTAGTGTTAAAGCTTAAAGAAAAAAAAAATTGCTACTGATTTAAACAGCCTTCTCCACAGCCTGAAGGCACAGTCTCGCAACAAGCAACAGCAGTTATGCACCAGAAAGAAACGGCAAAATGCTTTGAAAGTGTTTGTGTCTGTTTTGAATTTCAAGGCTGATGCAAACCTGCTTATGGACACAAGACATTAGCCAGACTAATGGTTTGTAGTTTCCTTCAAAGTCTGTGTACTTGTCAAACTTCTATTAGCAGCTGACAGCATCAAATTGTCACTGAGCAACCACTGAACTCATGCTTTAAATAACCACAGGCTGCAGCTGCGGGGAAAAATATAACTACAGGCAATCTATGGCCGAAAGCCTTGAGGAATTCATAAGCTTTCAGCCTCACTTTCTCCACATGCATCACTGTAGATTAACGCCCCAGAGGTGCTCGAGAATCATTTTGTCAATTGCCCTAAATTACATGTTTTTAATGAGAATGGTCACAAGAAGAAGTGCATTACATTATTCCTCTAGCTCATTCAAAATGGAAAATAGAGACTTCAAAGATGATTCTTTTACAATATTCATGAGTCTCTAAGATCCTCAAAGCCTTTTAAGAAGAACATGTGGCATAACTGCTGGCAAATGCTGGTAGAAACGTCCCAGGCCAGAAAACACATTCACTCTGAATTCAAAGCAGCCTGATGGGCAAGGCAGGAGGGGAGAGAGAGGGGTTTGGATTCAGCCTGGCACGCTTAATGCTCCAGAAATTAATGCTAAATAACATCTTCATGCATGGGTGAAGCTGTTACCCAGCTCATCACTCGCACATTTCCGCACGCAAAGACGTTTTGTTTATCTCTGAAGACGTCTCATTTTATGACAGAGACATGAAAGCTCGACAGGGATGTTTCGTCTACGGCATCCTCCTGTGTTGCAGAGGTTCCAAGTGTAAGCATTTCACGGATCCTCTTTGGTCCTTTCACACCGACTGTCAGGGGCTTCAGAGTCTGAATTTCCCGGAGATAAAGAAGCGAGGAACTGGTGAAAGTAATCATTTTAGCACTTCCTTTCTCCCTGATCTCCCCTCACTGACTCATGCTCCCCGTCTGAGGAGAAAAGATGAAAACTCTTCATCCAAAATGACAAATACGTATGGGATGTGAAGGATGCATTCAGGCCACACTCACTCTCCGCTGCTTGAATGTTGCACTGCAGCATTTTATCTTAAGCGAGTTGACAGTGCACTGCTGAAAGCATCAAACCTCAACTGTAAGGCTGAGTTTAATGTGCAGGCGTCTTCATAGCCCGCGTCATCGACACGTTACCTTCTGCCTTATCAGGCTCAGGAGACAGATATCTCTGGAACTAAGTCTCAACTTTTACTGTCTCCCTGGAAAAAAAAATATGTCTGTAAGGGAGAATGAACATGGTCTAGAATACGCCAGTTTTCTCTTCTTGCCTCATTCTTTTGAATGACAGCCAAACGCATTACAAGGGAATAAATGTGGACCGAAATCTAATTACATTTTTATACAGTCTAAATTTACGAACAACTCTGCGGTGCAGGTACGGGTTGCTTTCCTTCTTTCTGCTGCTATGTGAGAACATATGCAGTATAAATTGCGAGGATCTATCAAAATGCTGCGGTGAATAATATAAAGGCTGAAAATAGTGCCTGAAATCACTCAATGACACAGCCTCTGGGACATTTCATAGCAAGAAATGATTATAGCTGACCTGACTGCTACAATTTGTCAGTTTTATTCAAAGAAAAAAACATCAGTACAAATGTAGCTGAACTGCCACAAGGACAAAATAAGACGTTTAATCAAAAACTATGGCTGGAGTAAAGGGTAAATTATGGCTGAATGTTTTTTTAATCGCACAACACAATGAATCAAACACAACCTAATTGAAAAAGCCATAAAAAAGGATGATTTAACAGATTCTTGGGAGTTAACAGGTGCCTGGGTAATAATGTGCCTTCTTGTTGACAGGTGATAGCCGATCAGTGTGCACTAACTATGAAACTGGAGCCAGGAGAAGTTTAGCTTAGCTGAGCATATGTAACAGCTAGCCTACGTATAGCTACATATTGAAAAAAAAAATCCACCTAAAAGCACCCCTACATATCTATTTTTTAAAACGTTATATCCCATTTGTTTTATACGGAAGAGGATTAGGGCCACACATGAATTTTTTTTGTAGTTCTGACTTTAAAGTCAGAATTCTGAGATTAAAGTCAGAATTCTGAGAAAAAAGTCAGAATTCTGAGATTAAAGTCAGAATTCTGACTTTTTTCTCAGAATTCTGAGATTAAAGTCAGAATTCTGAGATTAAAGTCAGAATTCTGAGAAAAAAGTCAGAATTCTGAGATTAAAGTCAGAATTCTGAGAAAAAAGTCAGAATTCTGAGAAAAAAGTCAGAATTCTGACTTTTTTCTCAGAATTCTGAGATTAAAGTCAGAATTCTGACTTTAAAGTCAGAATTCTGAGATTAAAGTCAGAATTCTGAGAAAAAAGTCAGAATTCTGAGAAAAAAGTCAGAAGTCTGCACATGTAAAAAAAAAATTGAATTCTGACTTTAATCTCAGAATTCTGAGAAAAAAGTCAGAATTCTGACTTTAATCTCAGAATTCTGACTTTAATCTCAGAATTCTGAGAAAAAAGTCAGAATTCTGACTTTAATCTCAGAATTCTGAGAAAAAAGTCAGAATTCTGACTTTAATCTCAGAATTCTGAGAAAAAAGTCAGAATTCTGAGAAAAAAGTCAGAATTCTGAGATTAAAGTCAGAATTCTGAGAAAAAAGTCAGAATTCTGACTTTAATCTCAGAATTCTGAGAAAAAAGTCAGAATTCTGACTTTAATCTCAGAATTCTGACTTTTTTCTCAGAATTCTGACTTTTTTCTCAGAATTCTGACTTTAAAGTCAGAACTAAAAAAAAAATTCACATGTGGCCCTAATCCTCTTCCGTAGGTTTTAATAGTACAAATACTGCAGTGTAAATGTGAAGTAGAGCCACTTAGCTTGCTTGAAACAGGAAGAAACAGTGAATATAGCTTTGTCCAGATGTAAAACTTCCATCTATAGACATGTCTAAGATCTGTTAATAAAACTTTATATATTGTTTAATTTGTACAATTGTGCAAAAATCACAGTTTAAATATAAAGCTAAAGCCTCTTGTGTTTGTGTGCTAATTATGAAGTGAAAGCAAGAAGAGGCAATTAGCTTCGCTAAGCATAGCCTAGTCTACTGGAAACAGGAGGAAACAGCTAGCCTACATGGAGCTTGTAATACATGTAAAATCTCTGTCTAAATGCACCTTGAGCCCTACTAATAACAAATTATACGTAATTTGTTTAATCTTGATCAACAAATGCAATGTAAAAACATCAAGGTTGGTTTTACAAGCCAGGCTAACTACCAGCTAGCTCTTACCATTGCCATCTGCTTTCAGTCTCAATGCTAACACTAACTAACATCTGGCTATAGTTTCATATGTGATGGATGGACATGGAAGTAGTAGCTACCAATCTTTTTTATTGTTTTTGCTCTTACTGAGCCGTCGTGAGAAGATTGATACCACTACATGTGTGTGCTAAATATTAAGCTAGAGTCAGGATAACTTTAGCTTAGCTAGCATACTGGAAACAGCTCAGGGGAAACAACTAGCCTATATTTAGCTCTGTCCAAAGGTAAAATATCCTCCTACAAGCACTAACACATGCAGTATAAAAACAAAAAGATTTGGCTGCACGAGCCAGACTAACCACTAGCTAACTATTGACCATTTCTGCCTGTGTTCAGTCTCAAACGCTAAGTTAACATTAGGCTGTAGGCTGTTTTATAGCCTACAAACTGGACGTGGTACAAATCTTCATATTAAGCCAGTTATTGTTTTTACACTTGCTGGATATGAAACTTTTAAAAATGCATGCTGAATATGAAGCTAGAGTCAGTAGAAGTTTAGCTTAACTAGCATACTGGAAACAGCTCAAGGGAAACAGCTAGCCTACATATAGCTCTGTCCAAAGGTAAAATATCCTCTGACAAGCACCTCTGAGCTTTATTAATAAAACTTTATATCCCAGTTGATTAATTAGTATTTAAAAAAAAAAAAACGCAGAGTAAAAGCAATAAGTCTTAGTTTAATGAGACAGGCTTACCACTAGCTTCTTCCCTCCTGCTTCCAGTCTTCATGCTAACTATGCTAAAATCTAGCTGCATTTTCATAATGGCCGTACATTTCATATCATGCCAGCTTTTCTTTTGCCTCACAGCCAAACACATTACAAGATCATAAATGTGGACTGAAATCTAATTATACTTCTATACAGTCAAAATTTACGATGCTACTGGTTTATATTTCGCCGTTCTGCTGCTTCACAAGAATCTATGCAGCATAAAAATAGTGAGGATTTATCAAAATGCTGCTGTGAAAAATATAAAAAGCTGAAAATAGCAGCTAAAATCACTCAGTGACAGAGTCTCTGGGACATTTCATAGAAAGAATAATGACTGTTGCTGACCTGACCAACAATTTTTTTTTCCATTTGTCAACAGACAAAAGAAGGAACAAATGTAGAACTCCCCCTGAAGACAAAACAACACGCTTAATCAAAAAATATTAAATTAAGATTGCATGAGGTGGCGGGTCAAAATGCATTATTACTGAGCGGTATTTAATCACAGAACATAATGAATTTCATAACACAACAAAGAGCAATTGTGCCGTTTTCTGAGAGTTAACACGAGGTAGTTGTGTAATAACAGCGCTGTGCGGGCACCGATGTCCTTTTTAATAACACTCTCGTGCCCTCGTTCAATTTTTTTCCCTGCTTCCCCTCGCAGCCATAAATTACTCAGCTAATGCCCCAACAGCAGCAGCTATTGCTGAATCATTCAAAGACCTCAATTAGCAATTAAGAGCTTAATGAATAGAGGTCCTTGCTGGGCCATTCTGCTCCCAGCCCAGAGGAGCCCACTGGAATTTAATCTCTCCTGCAGGACTTGTACAGTAAATACTGGCTAACGGTGCAGAGAAGATAGAGAATAGCTGTTTTTTTTTGTTTTGTTTTTTTGCCCGCGTGTAATGAGCAACTCGCTTTGCCGTTTTAAAGCCTGTTTACTCCAGTACCTGCATTTTCTTTTCATTTTTTTGCGGTGGATCTTAACAAGGAAGGATGACTGTCAACAACTATTCTTGTTTTTCCTCCATTTCCACACCCCATTACCTCCTGCATAATACCTGTCTTGAGTTTGAATTGGAGAAGGAAGGGGGGGGGGGATGGCAACAAAAGGAGAGAGATGGAGTAGCAGAGAGGGAAATAAAAGGGTGTGAACTTCTAAAAAAAAAGAGGGGGGAAAAAGACATTTGCAATGCCAATCATCTTCAAGGAGCTTAGAGCTGGGCCTCACACAGAATATCAAAGATGGGGGGGAAAAAAACGCAGGCGCACATCATGCTGTAGGTATGTGGCGCTGGCTTATAAATTATTTCTATGGCTATCCTTTCATACATCAGCCTCTTATCATTTACATATTTTCATACCTTTAATAAACTGACTTTTTGAAGTGTGAGGCGACGCTTCACCGTGTGGGAGCCCACAGGTCTCTACGCTCATGCAGGGCTCCTGTATAGAAAGTACATTGCAATTTCCATCAGTTTTATCTCTCCTCTTCCTCCCCCCCGGTGAGAATTTACGGAGGCTCTGTGAAGCGTGGAGACTGAGGGGCAGACGATCATGCACCTAAAATGAGTTGTACCATAATCTGATGTTGGGGAACCTATAGCTTCGACCGGGCGATGACAGCAGGCAGATAAGAGCACAATGTGACCTATACAGTGAGATGGGAAGGAGCCGTATCTCTGCAAGACGTTTTATCTTGTATCCTTCAATAACAGGCGGGGCTGATTGTTTCTGTAATCGGGGCCTGTCTGCTTGATTTTATAAGACATCACACACCTGATCCTGGAGGTCAGCGTGTATCAGTTGGACATCTCAAACTGTTTGCTTTCGTAAACACTTGCAGAGGTGATATGTGCCATAGAGCAACTTATTGTGATGGCAAATACTTTATCGCTGAACTTAAAGGGTGACGTTTCTCACATTAAAGTGTATTTACAGGTCCTGAGGAGTTATACTGCACATGTAAAAAATAAAATAAAATAATATAAAGTCTATTCTGGCTCCAGTTTTATTCCCCCAGTGATGTCACCCGGTATTATGTACCGTTACTGCATTGTGGGTAAAGTAGGCACCGGGTTTTGAAAAGCAGTCCACTCGTCTCATTATAGATAGTTTAAAAATAGATGATCAAAACCAATACAGCAGAAGCAGAGATATCAGCTAATTCCACACACTCTGGTGCCTACATTACCCACAATGCAATTTAGTCACTGAGTGATTAACTGCAGCTTCCACTGGAGCTACGAAAACCCTTTTAATACTTTTTCTTCACATATTTATTAGGACTCCTCAAGACCTGTAAACGTCCTGTTTTGTGGAAAATTAGTGTAGTTAACCTTTAAATTGATTCAAGGGGAGTAATGGAGGATTCTTATTTATTTTGTGTCCCTGCGCGACGCCTTCCCAGCATCACAAGACTGATTTCAACATAACAAGACGAAAACAGACTCGAATGGGGAGAAAAGGCTTCTTAGTGTCTTTTTGTTGCTTTGCAGACCCAAAGTGTCAGTATTTGAAGTCCTGGACATGAGACTCAACAATCAACTATCTTTCTGGTGCATTTATACACAGCAGCATTATTACTAATCAACAGCGAATATTCAAAGCTTCGGTTCTGGGAGGAGTGTGTGCTGAGCGTGACTTTTGAAGGACTCGGCCCGACATTTCTCTCTTCTCAACTGAGATGGACGGCATGGCTGTGCAACATATGTTTCATCATTTAATCAAAAGCATTTATTTTTAAGGATCCTGCTATCCTACAGTATTGTTGTTTCTATTGTTATTTTGTTAAATAATAAAAAGACATTTTCCAAAAGGTTTGGTGTGTTTAATTCATGTTTATAATCCCCCCAGCAGTTTGTTTGGTTAAACAAGGTATAATAACAGCCGTTTTGAAGCAAAAATTCAAAAATCTGAATCCAAAACCTGAAAAACGAATACCCAGCCATCAAACAGATATCCGATAAGTCAAATATTTGGGTCCAGCCCTATATTCAAATTAATATGGCGTGAGGTTCAGTTAGCTTTGCACAAAAATGGCCAGCAAGAATGTCCCTCAGAAGGACATTTTTGACTTTTTTACTGTAAGCTACATCTGTACTTTATTACTTCTACTCAAGTAAAGACGTTGAATCAGTTCTTCTACTACCACCAGTCTGTTTTTACACAAGCATCTGTACTTGTACTTGAGTAAAGTATGTGTGAAACCTCTGACAAACAGCGCTTTAGATTTCGCTCCGTCGGTCCCACAGGGACTTTTATCGTTTCAAGGGAACATTTTTAACCCTGTTTGTATTTCCACCTGCCGCCTCCGCCAACTGTTTGGCTTCAGAGACTTTCTGTTGCATCACCGTGCATCATGCTGCTGCCGTCTGAGCCTTCTGAAAAGTTCATTCTTTATTTTATTTGGAGACTTTCCCATTTCTCGCACTGCCGAGAAAAACACTACGGATTACACCTTGCATCAATATGTGCACTTGAAGGAAAGAGCGAGAAAAAGACTCCACCTGCTGATGTAGCAGGGGAGTCCACAGCGCCGCTCGAGGGCAAATGAACATATGCAACGCTTCCCCATATCTCTTGGCACGGACATATTTCTCCATTTCCTTAATTCTCCTCTTGTGTGACTGCCAAATATAGCACCCTGCTCCACCAGGCTAAAGTAACTGGGTCACTAGAGCTGTGAGTAATTAGCTGGTTCCTGCTTTATGGCACCAGCGGGCTGTGGAGCGAGCTAATGATTTGACTAACAGTGAGGGTGAAAGGTCAAAGGTCGAAAGTGGGCTCGTACACGGGGAGGAGGGTCCGAATGAAATGCCTGCAGGAAGCCGAGGCGGATATGTGCAGAGGTGGGGTTTCCTTGGTGTGAGCACTAAAAAACAACATGACTAAGAACTGATTTCTTATTTCGTTTGAGGAACAATTTGCAATTTCAATGGGAAAAAAAAAGCGTCTCCGGCATAAAACGTTACCAGCTGATGGTGTTTTCGGTTTAGCGTATAGCAGATAAGAGATAGATTTTGTCGACACAGCGACAGAAGGGTGAACACACAGTACATCTAAACTGGTAAACACTAAACACAATGCTAATTTGAATGTAAATAAACATCCAAGGGAGATTCAGTAAGAAAGATAAAGGCACTGAACTACTGGACGCCTGGTTTCTTTATTTATTCGCAAGTGTTTCAAAGCAGCCGTAATACGATCCACTACAATATTCACATAATAAATACCGTCGAGGCATATTCCAGTTCTCGTTAAACAAACTATAATTTCTTTTTTTCCAAGACCAAAACCAACAATGTGTAAGTCTGTCTCCCTCAGCCTTTCTATGGCCCTTTACTTTACTTCCTCCTGAAAACATGAATCATTATAAAACTGGTCTTGAATATACAGTTTCAATTTTTTCTAAAAAGGGCTCAGAAGAATCCTAAAGCAGCTGGGCACTGTCGTTTTTGGCACCTGCTATTGAACCAGGAGAGGATGGAGGATTATGGCTGTGGATTAATACATAATTGGTGCTCTAGTGAGTAAAACAGCAGGATGAAAACGGGATTAACTCAAAGTAAATGTGGGACTGACTCATGAAGGCACGTGTCACCAGTGTCATTTTCCAGATGTGTTCTGTTAAACTGGATGTTATTGGCAGAAAATGTTAAAACATTTTGTTTTGTTTTTCAGAAGATTCCTGGAGTTGATGATTCTCAGCCTTGGTCTCTTTTTTCCCACTCCTCTGCTCACTCGCTAACTTTGTTTACTGTATTTTCACTGTTTTCGGTCGCAGTAGGTGGGGTCCAAGCGTTACAGCTGAAAGCAAACATACCAAATATCATCAAGCGCCATTTACACCAGTCAGTAATCCTATTTGTGGTTTTTCAGCCCCGTCGTTAGGATAAAAATGTTGGCTGTCAACGTTTCTGCAAACCACTGAGATGAGAAGATAGAGATGCGGAGGGGGCGGTGATGGAGTTACAGATGAGAGGGACCGGTGACTGCGGCTCATTTTTTAAATTTCCAGCCATGTTTGTGGTGACCAACACAGGTATTTGAAGCCCAAACATGACCTTTTCCTGAGCCTAACTCTGTGGTTTTTTTGTGCCTAAATCCTAATGAGCTTAAGCACATTGTCATCACAAGATAAAACCAAAGGAAGTTACGTTTCAACAAATCTGTTGTGTGAAGAAATGCACATTGATGAGATCTGTTGTCTGTAAGCAAAATACACCTCATAATTGGTTACCATGGTTACCAGGTGGTCACCCTCAGGGCAGTCGGGCTAGAGGAGAGTGAAACAGACTTTTTTTTTTTTTTACCTCTAGCTGTCTAACCGTTTTTGCTTTGCTGATTAATAACCTTTGAAATTGAACAATGTCTCCGTGCCACATTTTCTTTTGTTGGATCAAACTGTCTGAGTGAGTCCTGTGGATCCTTTTGATGTGGATGAAGATGATGGCTTCATTCAGTGAGAACCTACACTGTCATTTAGTTGAATGACAACACACACACACCTGTTGCACACCTGCATATCTCCCCCTACAACATTCCAGCTCCACTCTGAAAAGGAGACTCAATTGAGCTTTTTTCAGCTGGCTTTAAATTATACAGGAGCTTGCTCTGAGACAGTATTATCATTTGCTTCCTTATCTGGGGTGCAACCTCTTCTTTAACCTTTTGAATGTGGGGGGTGGCACGGCTTTAAATAGCTCTGAATAAGACGGGCGCCGTGCAGAGGGCAGGGGTTACTGAGAAGAGACGCTCCGAACTTCCAGGCAGGAATCAGCCGGCTCCAGCTGCCAGAGCAATAAAGTGTTGGCAGCTGTCCACGGTGCTGAAATCAACCTGCTATCTCTTTGAATGGAGAATAAAAGGGAGCTGGCCGCGGTGCTGAGACACTGACGCTGCGAGGCTAATGGCATGCCTCGCAACACAACTGAGCATCAGGTGCACGCGTATACTGTGGCTGCTGTTCGTCCAAGAACGGCTGAAAAAGACAGTATTGAAAGAAAAGAATTTTGTTGAATGTGACTAATGCAGATGTGGAACAGGACATTCAGAGCCAAGAATAGGAGATGTAACGGGGAGCGGTGGGTTATTTCCACATGCGTAATGTAACGCAGAACTGCTCCGAGCGAGGTGGGTGTCATACGCGTGTGTGCTCCAAGAGTTTTGATGCATTTTTTTTTTTTTTTTTTTTTGTAAGACGAACGCGCGCACACACCATCCTCCTGTTTTGTTTGTCTGACTCACTCATCTGTTTTTTTTTCTCTCTCTCCGGTTATCTTTCACATGCAGGGTGATAAAAAAAAAAAAGAGACAGAGAGAAGCGAGCTCGCCTAATCTCTTCTTTGACCTATAGCCCGAAAAGCCCGGCGCGGCTCTCAAACGTTTTTTCATCCGTATCTCACCGAAGATGGACTCCGTGGCGCGTGGCTTTTTGAGACAGCCCACACCGCACACCTGCAGAGGGGGGTCAATGATCATCCCGGCCCACGGGTGCAGAAACGCAAACGACGAAAAAGACAGATTACTGACCGCTCCGGAAATGCCTGGCTAAACTTTACTCCTGCCTTTCCTTCCTTCCTCCCTCCCTCTCCGGGCTCGTTCAGTGATTCAGTGCATGCGTATATACGGGCTGGCTATTCCGGCGCCCCAGCCTCCCACTTCATCCCGAGTGAGAGATAAGTATTGTTTGCGTAGCAGCACATTTCATGCTCCGCTTCCCCCACCTGTTCCCTGAACCTGCAAAAGTCGGAAGGCTGGAATAGCTGTCAGATGCCTTCACCCGTATCTTTCTCTCCCAGGGATGACTGAAAAGAGGTTTTTATTTGTCTTGAAAGCGTTTCCCTTTAAAATAAAAACAAACTTTGCTCAAGGATTTTTTCATAGAGGTGATGCCAGCGGTCATTTTTTAAGGGTTATATCGCTGTTTTTTTGTCTCCCTGCTCCTGTCTCTTAATTGAAGGAGATTTTTGTGTGGTTTTTTTGGGGTTTTTTTTTAACGTGTCGCCTGCAGGTTTGTGGGTGAGCACTGGCCGCATGTGAAGGTCAAACTATTAATCAAATCTATCGGCCTGATTTGCATAATGAACTGCTGCAAAAAAAATAATAATGTACCCAGGCCTTGAAGACACCCCCCCCCCCCCCCCCCCCAACCCTCCCCATCTTCCTCACATCCAGCCCCCTTTAAGTTTCCGAGTGTGATGTCTGAGTGTGTCGGCCGGTTATCACTCACACACGCAACGAGGCTTGTGTGTGTGTGTGGTGTGTGTGTGTGTGTGTGTGGCGAGCGAAACAGGGGCGGAGGAGAACAGCTGTGTCTGGTTCAACTGGCAGGAATCTGTTTTGTTTTGCACAGCAGTGATTTGCATTCATTAAGAGATAGTTTGAAATGTTCCCAGGCAACTTAGGGGACTGGAGGGCAGTCTCCCTGCATTTTGGGGCATTTGGCATCACTTTTCTCATCCTTAAATAGCAGAAAAATATGGATTTAAGGTGAAAAGTGTATTCAGTGGTGCCATATTGTGATTCTGTTGCGTTTGAGAGACAGGTATGAGACATTCAGGGACCCCAAAACGATCTGAGGATTCAATGTACATCCAGCTCTGTCCGAGAAATTCAGCTTGGAAGGCAAAAAGTTCCCGTTTTGCTCGCAAAGGCTGCGTGAAAGAAAGTGCAAAGAAGGTGCCAAAACAAACTCCAGCAAAGTTCAAATTCCTCACCTATTTGAAAAGCAAAATCCTCAAGGGTGAAAATCAAAACTGTAATGTTTGCGCCCTGAGAGACGTTCAGCCTCCAACACCAGAGAAACACTGCAGGATGAGAGGAAAGCACCGAAACCGCACCAAAACAAGCCATGACAGAGGAGGAGGGGGAAAAAGCCTGGAAATGAGCAAAAGGTTTCGGGGATTATAACAAGTGAGCTCGTAAAGAAGCTGCCTCTGAGGTGGTGGTGGTGGGGGGGTTGAGAGAAGAGGAAGAGAGAGGGGGAAGAGGGGGAAAAAAATATCAAGAGCGTCCGCAAGCACGGAGGGATATCTGTCAGCGGATGTCGCCGGAGCGACAAAACACTCAGCATCCAAAGATCTCAATCATTGCATGCAGAAAACGAGAAAACATGTTTGGTTTTTTGTTTTTTTTTCCCCCGCGTCGCAACAGTCAAGACAAGAAAAGGAAGAAAAAGAGGATAAAAATATGCAGAAGAAAATGTCAGTGGAAAATGTACTCACCGAGCGGGAGTAAAAGGTTTTCAATTAAAAAGAAATTGGGCGTGTGGCGGTGCTGGACTGGTGCTGTGCAGGCTGCTAAATACCGAGGCTCTGCGTCCCCGCCGCGCTCTGTGTCGCTGCCGGTGCTGGAGTCATGTGACTCGGGGTTTGGCCAGAGTTTCTGAATCAGTCCGAGCTTTTTTTTTTCTCTCGTAGCTACACACGGTGGGCAATTCCGGGGCTGTAATGGATAGGAGCTTTTCGGGCAAAGTCATAGATTTTTTGATTTATTTTATTTTTTTCTTCTTTTTGTGGTGTTCAAGCTAGGGTCCGGGTCCTAAATGGTGTCACCGACGGTGACCCAGGAGGGTCACAGGAGAGAGGTGTATGGGGTTAATTCTGCTAAGAAGAGCACCTGTTCGCCTCAGGTGACTTCCTGGTGTAACAGAGGAGATGATCAATATGATTTTTTAATTGAGGGTTTCATGATGAAAAACTTTATAAACTTGTGATCTGTGGAGCTTCAAATAAAGTGAGAACAAAAGAGTGGAAAAGTGTTTTTATGATACGGCTGTCTGCACTTAAAACAACTTGGTTGGGTTTAGGAAAGAACGGGACGATCAGGAAGCACAGTGGTTTGACTCATGGAGATAATAATAAGAGCTGCTGCTCAGACCTGTTTCCATTTGTTTCCCCCAGTGGCCATTTGTGGTATTGCAACAAAAAAAATCCACCGCTGCCCCCCAAAAACATTCTCATCATAAACCACAACTATAAAAGAGATGTCTGTTTGTAAATCTGTTGACAGGACACATCCACCTTCAGACACACTCCATTTTTACTGCTTGTATTGTGGATTCATACACAGTGGAGGGTTAAGGGGCCACTATGTTGTTAAGTAATAGGTAATATTTATGATACTGGTAAGATAACAATATAGAATCAGAAATACGGTACAATATTTCAACATTTCCCATCTAGTAACGCTGACCCTTGCAGCTAGCTACCGTTAGCAAGTTAGCCCACGGCTCGGTGATCCGTACGTAGATGTCGTTACGAAGGTTATGAAACAACACCTAGGAAGCGCGCCTAGCTTATTTTGGCTTATAGACTGTCAACTGGAGAGAAACAGCTAGCCTGGCTCTCGACAAAGGTTAGAAAATAATCTACAGACTAAAATGTTGAATTCTGCTTGAAAGAATAATTCCACTGTGGGCTTATTTTTCGTCATATTTCCCATTATTATTTTGGTTTGTTGATCGTAGTTTACCAGCTACACAGCATCCCAGCAATGTAGTCCAACAGAGCAAGAAAAGTCAGTCAGATCAGATAAAGCAGTTTATCCAGATTATCTCAAGTGTTTGGTATTCTCCATTATCACTGTGTTATTGCAGACGGATAAACCAAAGACGTGTGTAAACTTGGGAATCTTTTCTGTTTGTTTACTATTATAGTATTATTGTTCTGTTTTATATTTGTACTCCGCACCAGGATGTAGTGGTCGAGAGTAAATAAAGAAATCTGAAATGAAAATGAAAATGAGTATATTTGAACTGTTCAGCACTCAGATCTTTATCTAAGTAAAAGTAGGTCAAAGTTGAACCAGAAGTCGGTCTGCAAACTGTGACGAACGAGACATAATTCAAACTTTTGCCTTAGTTTTCTTTTTCAAACAACTTTGTCAGTTTGTTTAAAGCCGCCTGATCATCTCACTGATTGAAAGCAATCAACTTGATGTCACAAGTGTCAGAAATATTGGCCCAAATTACTGAATTAGACCCAAGGTGCATGTCTAATAAGCAGGAATTATCTCCTCTGCCACCACCACATTTATAGCATGAAAGAAAATATACTGTTTCAATAAAGTCAAACAGCATTTTTCACTTTATTGCTCGTTGTAGCTCATTATGTTATTTATATAAATGCGGTCCCCTGTGCTAATTATCATCATTGCTGAAGGCTGTTGTTGTCCACTGAGTGATTGAAAAGGTTTCCACATATCATCAGTCTCGCAGCTCTAACCTCTCGGTGCTCTCTCATTAAAATCTGCTTACAGGATTAATCAGCTGAGTTTCTATTGAGCCCTATAAGAATATTGATCATCAGTGAGGAAGTCGACGCTCAGGGCAGTTCTTAACAGAGTTTAAAGCTCAGTTAATATCAGGCAATGACTTCACACACAGCCCGCAGGTGAAAAGCAGTATTGATTGAGCATCTTCCAAACATTAAGGTAACTCCGGGACATAAAAGGTGCAGTGTGTATTTTTAGTCTGGAAAACTTCGACTCTGGCCCGGCTTGTCAGCGTGTTTCATTTGATGTGCTCTGCGAGGTTGACAGCTCCACGGTTCCTACTCGATCTTGACGGAAACACGAGTGGTCATGCTGTCAGGCAGCAACAGAAGTCTTTGCTGTTGCTGCAGCGTCTGCCGGGCATCTGAGCAAAGGGTCTGTATGGATCAATGACTTCTCATGGGGCTGATGGGCACAGACAGGCAGACGCAAGGGCAGCGCACTTCCTACTGCGTCTCTTTGTTTGCTTTATACAGATGTCGGCGTCACGGGAGTGACATCTATCAAACGTGTTCACTCCTGTGAGTATATCAGGTTTTGATTTCAGATGGTGTAGAAACCTCACAATCTATTCAAAAGGTGTTTATTATTGTTACAGACAAACACCTTTTGGTTGAATGAAAAGGGCTGGTTCAATTTTAGTTCTACAATTGTTCGCACAGTGACGCTTTAAGCAGGGACACGGGGAGCCAGTCGCAGTTGGGAGTATTGAGGGGCCAGTCTATATAATGATGTCATGGTAAATGGTGCACAACATTCGCAGAATACGAGAGCGAAGAAGAGGAGAGGGTCAGGTGGCTATTTATAGGAATATCGGAAGTTGGCGCTGTTGAGGTGTGGTCCAACTCCTGAAACTTCGCCAGATAAGCTTCAATAAAATGACTGAAAAACTCAGGGTTGTGTCACGACTAAGCCAAAACATGATATTTTTCAAACTCTAACCAACCAGTGTCTGTGCCTTAACCTAAACAGGTCATACGTGAACATAAAGAAACCTTTGAGACTCAAGATATCGGTGGTTTGCAGAAGTGAACATTTCCAACATTTGCTCTTGAGATGAGGTTGAAATGCTGCACCTGTTCACCAGGTAGTCCTAGCTTTCTCTGTCTGGCTTTGTGCTGCCAGACAGGTGGTGCACGTTCGGTTTACCAAAAGGTTTTGCTGGTAAAAGATCCCTGCTGTGGCCAAACACAACACAAGGACAGCAGTGAGAGAGTGAACCAAAACAAAAAAAGCTCAAAATAGTTGTGTGATTCTTTGAATAAAGATATTAATTATAGTCTTTGTCACAGTTGGATTCAATTAAATCACATGCTTGAAAGCAAGCCAGAAGAAAATGATACCAAGGCTGATTTCAGCATTGGACTGCAGCATCGTCAGCCTCGTTATGTGAATATGTCGCCTGCTCTTCCTGCAGCAACACATCAGTGTCTTCAAGTTTGAGTGGAAGGCATTCCAGCACGGTGTGACCAAGAATTCCTCCATCTATACATCTGTATCCACTTTCTTCAACCTCAGCACATATGCTGATTCTCTGGCTGGTGTGCAGGTAATTCAACAGCTCATCTTAGCTGATAGCCCAGCTGACACCGCCAGCTCCGAGCCAGGTGTCCGCAGACGAGGGAGGCGATCTCAGACGAGATGTGTGTTGTGTGATTTCTTGTAGTTTGGAGTTATTCTGTGCTTCAGGTCGCATCATGGGTCTGGACTCTGGCAGAGCGAGCGCTGTAATTACAGTGAGGAGCAGGACATGTAATGCAACGTTAATGGCAAAATGGACTGATGCTGCGTGCACTGTGTCCTCTTTTCAAACACGAACAGTGCATTAGCAGCAGGGATCCACTGTCCCCACACTGATTGGAGCTATTAAATACAATTGAGGATGTGTAGAGAGGGGAGTGAAAGTGAGTGGTGGAGAAATGAGGTTCGTCCTAGTATAATGCTGCCAGAATTATACAAGGGAAGAAAAAAAAACCCCAGCATTTAACGGTTTGTAAGTTACGGCTCGGAGGAAATGTCGAGTGGCTATCCTCCACCGTGTTGCTCTTTTCTTTGTTGTGCCCTATTTTTGAAGGCATTTTCTCTGCATCAGCTGCCATTTCTCACAGAATTTACACAAAGAAAAAGTAATTTGAGCGTGAGATTCGTGAAAACACCATTTGTGCTGCTTATTTAAAAATAATGATGAGACAAAAGGTCATTTATGGATGCAGTCTGTGTGTGTGTGTGTGTGTGTGTGTGTGTGTGTGTGTGTGTGTGTGTGTGTGTGTGTGTGTGTGTGTGTTGTGTTTGTGTGTGCATTTCCAGAGAGTGGGAATCTATGCTGATCATGTGTTCGTCTGTGCATCTGCCAGCGCGCATGTGACCGATGAAGCGTAACCTTCTAATGTGTTTACACACTGACATTTCAAGATCTGTTGTGTTCCTCTGTGAAAGTAAAACCCCTTGACATTCTTTAGGCTCACATTTCCCTGAGCTGCTGGCCCCGTCAGCTCTCATATCCTGCAGAGCCGGCATCAACAACATAATTACATCAGCTTCACTACCTCATCTGCCCCCTGTCAAATATGAAGATGATGTTTTTCCCTTTAAAACAAAGTGTTCCACCCACCATCTGTGTGTTCTGTTATTTGGGCCGTCTCGTGATCTCGCTCGTCCACGTGGGAGGAAAATTTGATGTCCTCTCAAAGTGCTTATAAAGCCCTATAGATTTCACGGTGTACAGTAGTTATAGCTCGAGACGAATCCTTTCTCAACAAACCTGATGATTCACTCTCTCTCGGTGTGTACATCAAGCTTCACCACCTCGCCGAAATTAAAAAGCAATACTAACTTTTTTATTTTAAGATTACACATCCAGCCTGTGATACTGGCTTTTAAATGAGCCCTGACATTTAATGACTGTGTGGGTTTGAGTCCATCTGTTCATTTGGCTTCTCAATATGGCCACCCATATGTTGTGGTCTCTGTATCAAACTGTGAGTTAACCTGGCAAACTCAGTGATTCACCTCAGGATATTATTATTCTGTGTGAAGATAAGACCAAAAGTAAAGCTCTGACTGATTAGGATAGGGGCAAAGAAATAACTCAAACTTTAAAACACACAGAAAAAATATTCCTGCGGACATCTGCACCCTAGCCCTGGTTTCAGAGCCAAAGAGACTTTTTTATAAAGAATGAAAGAAGGAGACCAAACCAGAGCTAAAAGGTGAATACATATTAGACTCAGATTTATAAGATATAATTATCTATATTATATATAAGACTTTACCCATTAAAGTGTGTTTACATGTCTTGGGAAGCCTTAATGCACCTGTGAAGAAGTTGTAAAACGTCTTCAGTGGCTCCAGAGGAAGCTGCACGTTATCTGGTAAATTACCTCCAGTGATGTCACTTAGTGGCACAGTTGCATTGTGGGTAATGTAGGTTCCAGGTTTTGAAAAGCAGTCCACTTTTCTAGCATTCCACTCCTGCAACACTGTCAACTCATTATGGACAGTTTAAAAACAAATGATCAGAATTTATATATCACCCACAATGCACCTCGGCCATTGAGTGACATCAATAGAGGCAAATTATAAGATTACATTGAGCTTCTTCTGGAGCCACAAAAGGCTTTATACTATTTTTTACCATATCAAGACCTGTAAACACACTTTAATGTGTGAAATTGACGAAGTTACCCTTTAATAAGAAGACAGTGTTTATTTACCGCTTCTTCTTCTTCTTCTTCTTCTTCTTCTTCTTCTTCTTCTTCTTCTTCTTCCCCCTAAATTGACAAAACTGTCTGATAAAGAATGGTGTGCCTCTGGAGCGGGGCTGTGTGCAAAAGTTGTCTCTGCAAAGTGTGACATTGACAAGCAGTGCGACACCACGGTCTCTGCTAAAAGGATCAGAATATTTTCACTTGACGAATGCAACAAAAGAGCTCAGGGCAAACAGTGGTTTTCCTGGTGCATTTGTTGCAATGCGCTTACGGTGAAAATTACCTTTTTTCTTCAAAGTATAGAAAGGTTGTTTTTGGCTTCATATAGATCTGTTTTAAATTTGTATTCATTGTTCTTGTACATTTCCCCAAGTGCCCAAAGGGACCTGAAACTTATTTTCATTTTCACTTTACAATCAGAACACAATCAGGGTCAGTGGAATTTGATTTGCGTGGGTGAGCTGAGTCTGCAGCCCGAGCAGCATCATATTTTTGTTATACAGAAAAATATATTTTTTGTTTTAAAGAGTGAACATCAAAAACTTGCACTCATGGAAACATTATGAAAGCTTCAAAAGCGTCCACACACTGACACAAGAGTCTTCTCACTATTGCTAAAGATTGTTTTGCCTAATTAAAACGCACCTTAAATATTCCTTAAAGCAGCCCCTCCAGGAATAAAACAAAAGTCGCTAAGTCAGCCTTCTCTTCCGCAGCGTTCAGTCTAAACGTCAGTGCTTACCTTCCCAGCTGTCTGTTTGCAGAGCAACGTGTCCCTTGTGTTTCCAATTTGGAAAACATGCTTACTTTCATTTGGACCCCAATGCTCTTGTCAATGTAAATCAGGTAGGACTGTCGGGCAGATCGATACAGACGTGAGAAAGGATTCACTCTGTATACCCCTGGGACTCATCAGTGACAGCAGTCTATTACTCCAGAGAGCGAGCAGACGTGTGGGGGGGGAGCTGCTATGAATTGCAAATGTGAAACTACTGACTTGCCTGCTATGCAAACTCCATGATATATTATGGCACACTTGGGATTATCTTCCTATAACACAAAGGTCCTACAGCATGATGAGAACCAGCTCCCTGAAAATGCCCATTCAGTATGAACAGACTCAAAACAACGCTCAAACAACAGAGGTGAGCTGCAGACCCTGAGGATTCATCCTGATTCTCATTCCAGAGGAAAGCACTGTTTGCGCTTTTAACCCCAGAGGGTACTTGTATCACACTGAGGATTCAGCCTGAAATTCGCTCTGCTATGTAAAGTGAAATGGGTGCACAGTGTTATTTTTGTCCCCCTCGCTCTTTTTGGTCTTTCTCAAGTGGTTAAAGGTCATTTGGGGCCACACTGTGTCACACAGACGCGATGCTAGCCGGCGCGCTGAAGAAAACTCTCAGGCTCCTGATTAATTCAGCTGATGGAGAAGGTTGATGCTCTCGCTCATTTCCCTCCTCTCGTGGTTTAAGCTCAAGGGGTGATTATTAAACATCCTGAGGGGATTTTAAAATGTTAAGAAGTTGTCGAAACTTTCCGATGCATCCTCGTGTTCAACTTGTAGCGACGGCTGCCTCTAAGGGTTTGGTAAATTCCTTCAGTAAGGACTGAAGGGTGATTGGCTTGACACTATGCACACTCTATTTCTGTAAATGCAACAACAACAAACAGCTGTTCACTTTATTACGGAGAGTTAAATGAGAAGATTGATACCACTCTCAGGTCTGTGTGGTAAATATTAAGCTTCAGCCGACCCAATTAGATTAGATAAGGCTAAGGACGGAAACTGGGTGAAAGAGCTAGCCTGGCTCTATCCTAAGATAACAAAAATCCACTAAAGCCCTCCAATTAGCATGTTGTGTAGTCTAAAAAACTATTTCTTGGCTGGGATTAGTGCCAGGCCACCAGCGGAGACTCCAGGACCTAACTGGTCTGGCCCATAATCCCACATAAAACAGCAAATTGTTAAAGGGGCTCTGTGGAACTTCTGTGTTCGTTCATGTCGGCGGACCCCATTTCTAAACTAACGTTAGCTGCTGTTGCTCTCTGTTAGCGGAGCGGAAAGAGGCACTGAGACTTGAGAACATAAAGTCACATCCTTTGGACTGTCTCGGAAAATCCAACTCGAGTCCTCCACAAAGAAATCCAGAGACCAGCAGCATTAAACAGCTTCAACAACAAATGGTCCACAGGCCTGTAAAGGGCGAACAAGAGAGACGGGGGAGCACTCATTTTTCATGTCATGTTACGATTTGCTCTTGAATGTCCCCCCCCCCCCCCCCCCCAAAAGGGTTGATTAATTAATTTCTACATATCGTTACATAGAGCCAAAAAGAAAAAGATATTATAAGTTTAATAGTGAGTTTTAGAGCTGGTTTCCAGAAATTATTAGCCATAGACTCAGGAGGTCAGATTCTGTTAATTTTGTTTTCAACTGCATCACATCCACTAACCAGGAACTATCTTTCTCAAAATAAAATCTATCTATTATTATCTATACCTCCCTTTTGTATATAGCTTGTGAGCTTCCTGCTCTATTCATCTTTTCATCTGTTTAGTCTCCCTGGGTCTGTTCCTGTGTTTCCTCATGTTATTCCTAGTTTGTAACCCTTGCCTTTAGATTTGATGCTTTGCTTTTGTGTTTGATCCTTGCAAAAGGCAAAATACACACCAGGAATAATGCAAGGAATCTGTAATGAAAAGCCAGAAACGCATAACAGGAAGGCGGGACAGGGGGACAAAACAGACAAAATTACAAAGATAAGAGGGAAAGACAAGGATCGAAATAAACAGGAGGTGACAGAACAGAACACAGGTGGGATTGAAAAGGGTGGGAAAAGGTGAGAAAAGGACAAAGGGAGGAAATGAAAAGCAAAATGTGACACATGAGGGCAGAACTTCAAAATAAAACAGGAAATAACAAAACCAAAAACCCTGACTTTTACTGTTCAAACATGGGAGCGATAACAATCTTCTCATCGAACTCTCAGAAAGAAAATGACTCAGCTTCAAACTCTTCCATTACATAAAGGAGGTTATATAAACATTGAGTCTGGGTAGAGGTGCCATCTTAAACCTAGATTTCCTCTGTGACGCTCTCCAGCTCTGCCGCGCCTAATTTGTCTCTCTCTGCTCGTGTCAGGTCATTTAGGTTCATTACCCGTCGGCAGCTGATGATGAGCGCTGAGTGCCTGGCTGGAGTTTAGTGTCGTGTGCTTCCTCATTGTGTGTGACAGGAGGGTCCCAGCTCTCCAGTCCAGCACTTGAATTATTGAGCAGGTTCTGTTGGACTGACCCGGTGCAGTAGCTCAGTGTTAAAGGTGGACAGAGTGTGACTGAATCTTTCTCCCTGCAGGCCGCACGATACAGGACATCGTAGGAGGGCATTAACATATTAATAAATCATCAGTTACAACTAGTAGCGGGCCAGGGTCAGCTGAGGATGAAAATAAAAAGTGATTTGCCAGCGTATTTACCACATGCATCGTGCACCCAAGGGGCACGCGTTTCTATGGCTACTCATTTCCCATTCTGATTGTTGCTGCAGCTGATTATCAAACAGTGAAAGAGCAAAGCAATTCCCCGCTTGCGTGCACGGTGTGCGCGGCAAGCATCAGGTGGGTAATTTCGCAGTATCGTGCCCACTCCTGCCTCTCCGTAAAAAAGACACAGCCTTGTTAAATCTGGTCGGTGTTGATGCAAGTATCGATGTCAGGCAAGACACCAGCGAAACAAGTCAACCTACATCAAGTTGATGACGCGGGGAGGGTAAACAGGAATGCGAGGCTGCGCAACTTGCTCTCCTCTAAATGAGCTCTGAAGACCAGTTTGTGCACGTGGAGGAGAGCTGAGAGTTAATGGTAGTCCTTGAGCTAATGGGAGGGCTGTTCTGCTGAGTAGTTGTTACTGTCGAAGATGAAAAAGTAGCTGAAGATTCCCCTCTGTCTCCACAGTGGCATAAATCTCAAAAACGCCACTCACAGCGTCTTCCCGAGGAGATTGTTTCCACGTGATTACACAGAATGTCACTCAGTGGCCTTTTATTGTCCCTCTTTCTTGGCAGCAATCAATAGTGTATGCAAACATGTTCTAGGTGTGTCAAAATTTGGGAACAAAGCAGCTGAAGAGTTCAACTTCCTGACAGCTTCAGACAAGATATCCGCCTCTTCTTCATTCCCAGTCGGAGCTTCTTTCCCACGTGTTGCCTTGACAAGTGCTGGTCCTTTATATGTTTCAAAAGGCAGCAGGGCTCCATCTTAAGTCGAATCTTGAAAATGATCGTCTCCCTGGCTGGCAGCTTTCTTCAATCTAAGCTGCGAGTGTCATCTCAATTCTTGACTTTGTGTGCTTTGTCACCATTTTTCATTTTCTATCCAGCCTCAAAACACAAAGGAAAATGTAGAGCTGTGATTGCAAACGCACACACTGCGAATCCCTCTCCTCAAAATCCACCTTCAAATCACATACAACATGCCTAGCACGCGCCAGTTTTTCCACGACCACAGCCTGCAGCTGAAAGGCATGTTCTCAGCAGCCCGTTAAACAGAAAGTGAATTCCTCCGACATGCTTTAACCTTGACATCTGCCAAGCATCTGTTTCGGTACGTCCGCCTCCGAGCTGTAGGCCGGTCAGCTCTGTGCTTCAGAGACAGACCAAATTAAAAGCACATAAAGCTACAGATAAAACGCCCCACTGCCGTGATAATGATCAGTTTCTGCAATTTTTCTGGGTTTTTCGCATCGCCGTATACCCCAAGACGCCGAGGTGCATTGATTTTTAAAAAGTAAATAATAGGCAGCAAAGAAATAGATCAAACTGAGATAGAAAGTGTACAACAGGCAGCACGGAGTACATAACGAAAGCTGTGTGTCTCTGAAGGAGAAAAAAGTGAAAGGGTTTTCATTTGTCTTTTATGTTGTTGCAGTTCCAAATATATTATCAGAGGAGCAGTTACGGCCAGCAGCCTGTTAGCTTAGCTTAGCATAAAGACTAAAAGCAAGAGAGAACAGTAATAATGTCCATCAACCAGCACACTCTAAAGCTCAGAAATTAATTTCTTTAATCAATTAATTTGTTCTCTTACGATTAGCTTTAAAAAAAAAAAGCTAGCAGGCACATGTTGCTGCCTGTGGACAAAGCTAAGCTAGCTCTTTCCTCGTCTCTAGCTTTTTGAAGTCCGATGTTTTGGAAGATGCTCTTATTTACTTTCCTTCCAAGAGTCAGTTGAGAAAAATCAATACCACTCTCATATGTGTCGCTAAATATGAGGCTAGACTTAGCTTAGCATAAAGACTGGAAACGGGGAAAAAGCTAGCCTGGCTCAGTCTGAAGGGAGCAATCTGCAAATTAGCACCTCACATTAGAATCAATTTGCCGCTGTACAGTTGGTTATGTGCCACCACCACTGCTGACGAAAATGTATCTGAAGACATTTTTAATAAAAAATTCTTACATATTATATATTTAGCGGAAAAATAGAAACATTGGTATCGATCTCTTCATCTAACCCTGTTGTGATGGAACTTTTCAGCAGCGGAGAACAAAAAGCAAAGTACATAATATAGAGGTATCTCAGGGAAATTGAATAAGTCATCCAGCTGCGAGGGAAACAGTGAAAAAAAAATCACTGTGGTTCTATTCAGTGTTGCTGTTGATGAAAAGATGATGGCAAAACAAGATGGCTCTGCCAGTTATCCTTCTGTCACAAAGACAATGCTGTGTTGCCTCCACAGACAAAGGACATGTCATCTTCCCTCTGCTCTCCTTTTCTCTCCCACTCTGCTGCAGCACACAATTGACCTTCAGTCAACGTGTTGTGAACTTTAAAAGACAGGAGAGAGCGACAGTCATGTATTTTCTGCTTGTCCGAGCCATAATCCTGCAGTGAAAAACACATTATTTCTCTCTTGACTCTCTTTCACTGCCTTCTCTATTTTCTCACACAAAAGCAACACCCCAGGCGAAAGCTGCCATGGTTTTCTTTCCTCCCCTTCACATACGGTAGATTCAGCTACGATTGAGATTGTAAGAGGTATGCTGATTCCGGTTGAGAGCCCACTGAAGAAGGTTTCACTACACAAGTCTGTGTTCAGCGCGCAGCGTGTTTGACAGCAATCTGAGAGTATTTGGGTCAAAGGGATGTCGACAGAATGACCTGTGAAGTCTGCTTCCCTCCAACATCAAGAGCACAAGACTTAAAGATGTAGCAACTCTGAGAAACTCATACCGAGAGGAAGATTCTGGGCAGCAGATGCTTCAAAGCAAATGCTCAGCAGTGTGTGTGCGTGTGTGTGTGCGCGCGTGTGTGTGGGAGTACTTTTCCATATCAATATGGTCAATACCATTGAATCTGGGGTGTCTTTACGAATGCTTCATACATTCAAAATATAAAGGGACCTTAAAGGTGATCAACGTAGTGTTGAGGAAACTGAATAAATAAGCATCCCCAGAGGAAAATAAGGCACCTACAAAACTGAAGTCAGAACGGTGGCTAATTAGAAGAGTACAGCCGTCACAAACAAAGAAAAACAGCACACAATTGTATTTATTTAGTTTAGCAAGTCATAAAAATCAATCAGATTAGAATTTCTTTCCCAAAACTACACAGCACACCTTTGAAACAAGCTTTAAGAAGCCGTAAAAAAAAGAAAAAACACATTTACCTCCAAATCTGAAGTAGATATGTAGCTGTAAACTGCATTAACAATGACCTTGATATTCAACTGATAATCTGAACAAATGCCCAATCAGAATAAAGACGGTGACAGAGCCGACCGCGCCTGATCTGATGGGAACATGAGGGGTGGTGTAAACCTTTGACGTTCCAATCAACAGAAGATCAACCATGTAGACGCCTATTCAGCCATCTCTCTCTCTCTCTGGTTGAAGGAACGCTCACCTCATGTGGGGGAAACACCACAGCTGACGTCGCTGCCAGGAGGCACAAAAACACAACAGGAGCAAAATAAAACTGTCTGTGATCAATACAACTTTTGTGCTTTGGAGGTTAAAGATTGATTTAAAAAAAAAAAACAATACAGGCGCTCCATAAAAGAAAATATCAAGAAACGAGGAAGGCAATTTAAAAAGCCTTTATTGTCGTGGCTAAATCATAAAAAGTGAAATCGTCTATTTAGCCAAAAGGAAAGTAAAGTAGGAGTTGGAATAGTTTGTAACTAAAGTCGGCCTGTGAAGACGGACTAGTGAGTGGATGAATCCGCGTGTGTGCGCGTGTAAAAATGCTGACTGATTTCCGTGTTTTAGGACAACAAACTACACCACTCTATAAACATGAATGTGAAAAGCGTTTTGACAGACGGTGCAGAGGAATGATAAACTGAATATTCTCAATGCAGCTGGAGAGAACAAAACTCTTCTGTGGTATGTTCCAGCAGATCAAACCCTTCACAGTGGGCAGAGCCAGAAAAGTTGTATTCTGATGAGAAACACACGTTGTTATCGGAAGACTTTTTTTCAGCATCCATGTAAACGGTTAAAGTTTGCGTCTCTCGTCAGAATCACTTCCACCGGATTGAGAGAAATATTGTCCATGTAAACACAGCTGCGGTCGAAGATTGCGGATTATTTCGATCGATCAATCAAACCTCATCTATACAGCACTTTCCAACAAATCCAATGCAATTCAGAGTTTTATACCAGTGGGACTCAGACAAAGATAAAAGGCTGTCGATGGAGACAAAAAAATTGATTCATGAGGCTGCAATAACAGATTTGTTGTTCAAGTGATAAAAGAAAAATGGATAAGACGAGCAATGAAACATTTCCTGCAATCCACTTTGAATTATGCTTTTATTGAAAGCCGATACCCCCTCTATGTTTATGAGGTATGAGGACTTTTTAAAAAGTAGCATTGGAATGATTGTGGTTCGGCTCAGACCAGCTCCTTTGTGAAAAAAAAGTCGAAGAATTTTTAAATAATAAATAAACCCTGAGGCAGAGAAGCACTTTGACAGCACCACTGCCTTTGAACACAAAATCAGCATCTGTATCCAAAGGATGGGATAAAAAATCATTCACGCGCTTGAAAGAAGTGTGCCATATTTCTATTAAATGTTTTAAAGATGTCATATGATATTTCTCTTGGCTTTGTTTGAAAGGACCGCTCGGATGTCTTTGTGCTGCTGAGGGAATATCTCCAACAGGATAACCTGAAAAAAACTCTTGACAACATCCCTCCTAAGGCGGGGAAACATTTCTGACTCCTCTCGCTCCTTGTGGCGCTTGAAATTTAGAAGTAATAAGAGCAACTTTGTGAATTTACAACCACCAGTACATCTACTTTTTCCGACACAAGTCTGCCTGCAAACAGGCTCTCTGTTGTTGACTGGGGGCTTGCTGCACAAGCAGCAACAGTAATACACTGCAGAGGCCGTGTTTGCCGTCTTCGCCGAGTGTCTTTACTTGGTGTTTGCAGATTTTATCTGCTGGGATCCTCGAACAAACAGTGTAAAACGAAGCCAGTTCTCTTAAGTTGCACACAGACACTGACTGATAATGTTAAGATGACTTTCGGCAGCATTCAAGCCGACGCCTTTCATTTTAAACTTTTGATGAACAGGCTACAGACGCCCTCCGTGTGCTGAATCCCAAGAAGACTCAACAGTGCAACAGTGCAATGAACGAACAGAGGAGCTAATTTCACTTAGCTTATTCGCCAGCTCTGTTTCTTTTTTTTTCTTCTTTTTTTTGCTCCTCATTGCCATTCATAGACTGTAGGTTTGATTGGAGGTAATGATATTCCCCCGCTCTCTGGAGGTGCAGGGTGCTGAGGCCTCACTCAGCCACAGTCAGCACAAACCTCACCCGTGCTGACTCAAGCAGCGGAGAGAACTCCCCCAGCGCCCAGGACTCCCCCGCAGCCTCAGAGGCCGAGACTTAGTGAGCAGCTTTGTTTGTAGCCAGTCAGCTAAAATCGTTGTCCACAATACCCCGGAGGAGCGCCCAGCTGAATAACAATAATGGAGTTCAGTTGGGTTTGGTTTTTTTTTTAACACTCCAGGGCTGTCTGACTCCTTCACCCCCCACTCCCACAGTTTGTTTGTCTGTACATCTGTCGGTTTCCTTTCCCTCATTTTCTCTTTCACTCCCCTCTGTCAGTCCCTCTCTAAGTCTCCATCTGTCCATGTGTGTTTGTCTGTCTCTCTCTCCCTGCCCGCCGTATCTCCCTGCAAATATCCGACGTAAACGGCAGCTCTCTCCCGCTCAGAGCCTCCTCGCTCAGTCTCCTTCGCCCTCCTCCACCTTCCGTCCTCGTTCGCCTCGCTGTGAGTCAACGCTGCCAATCAGCAGGCGTCTCCCGGTTTACCCACGGGTCTGATCTCTGCTGGCAGAGCCGCCGAGCTGCGACAGATCGATGACAAAGCCTGTCAGGGCCGCTCACTGTTATTCAAGGCTAGATTGCATCTGAAAGACCGTGTGCCACGCGGTTAATGAATTAAAAAAGTGGCCAGCAAGCATTGATCAGATCAGCTGACAACCATCGATATGTTCCTTTTTTTTATAGGAGGGAAGAGAGGTTGTTGGGAGACGTAATGCCTCGGCTGTGATTCTGCTGCTCTCGCTCACTGTTTATTTATTTAACGCTGTTCGGCTTCAGTGCGAAGAAACACTGAGAATACAAAGAGAGACTTTAAAGCTTGAAGGTTAATTATTGACCTTAAAGACAGCAGTTTAAACAAAAGGCAGTTTACTTGTTTCTGAATATTTCAATCCTCACGTCCTCTGGACTTCTGCGTTGTTTTAAACCATCCTCAGACTCTGGCTTCCTTTCCCTTTTTCCTGTTCCCGCCTTAATTTAAAGCGGCCTTTGAGTCAACCAGAAGTCCCTTCATTCCGATGGGAATCTCTGTGATATCCGATGTACCTCCGGGACTCCTCCCCTCTGTAATATTTCGGTGAGGAATTCATTCAAAAAATGTCACTTTTGCCGTGAATTTGGGCCAAGCCAGTGTGTTATCTAAGCTAACAGACAGCTAACTAGCTAACAATTTTGGTCCTGTTCATGTCCATGTTGTGCTCCGATCTCATGTTCCAAACGACGGGTTGGCAAAAAAAAATGACAGAATTAGCTTTTCAGTAAAATTCCAGCCAGTATTATTACAATATTTCATACTTAAATAATAAATACATAAACAAAATTTAACAGAATTTACACTAATTCACTCAAGTAAATCCACACGGAGCTTTCACATTTAAACTTTGACCATCAAATTCATTCATTTGAGGCAGTTTGACTCATCCACGCATCACAGGAATATAAACTGTTTAACAAGACACATGGTTTGCAGTAATGAGGTAAGAATCAGTGGTAAAAACTATGTTCACTCACTGTATGGTTAGGGGTCAATCTGAAGCTAGCTGCATAAGTCTTTGAAAGTAAAAACAAGTATAAACACAAACAACAAACACTTATTTTCTTGCTGCAGCAAATCTAATCCCGAGTAATTTGATTTTAAAATCATAATTTTCTACCTATTTCTAACCTTTGATCACTTATCAGAACCCGCTTATTTCTAAACTGGAACCAATTTATTTTGAGTTTTCTTGTCAAGTTAAGTTATCCGACTTTGACTATTTGGCATTTAAGGGAAAGTTTGGGTCTTTTAATGTGGGGTTGTGCGAGGAACTTCTCCCTAGTTAGTGTGTTGCAGTCTCTCACCGTCAGCTCTAGACCTGTGGGGAGAAGCAGCGAGTAGCACTGACAGGACGAGGAGCATTGTACTGCTGTACAGCTAACCAGCAGCGAGACGTATTTCAGCCACCTTAAAGATATGTATCTGTTGAAGTGTAGGCTACGTTCTGAACATTGGTTGGGGAAACACAACACTTGGTCGGGGGTTAGGAGTAGGTTTGGGTTTAACTCTCACTCACCCTCTCGAGATCCTTCGCAGGTCTGGTTTCTCCATCTAGCCCTGCATTAAACTGTAAAGAGGAAACAGTGAGCCTTGATGGGAGATGTGTCATTAAAAAGGGAACGGGAATAAAGGCCGCTTAATGGCGTAATACATTATAAGAATACGGCAGAATCAGCACATTTGCCAAGTAAGGCTGTGGCAGCAAAACCCCTGTGTGTAAGTAGAGATGAGCAACAGTCCCTTTTATATCTAATGAATTCAACATTTCATCTGGAAGAGTTTCTTCCTTTCTCCGTCTTAAATTATGCATATACTGTAGTTTCATATTAACAGGCCGAACTGTAGTCGATCAAATTTCAGACGTCTCTCATGAATCTGTCAAAACATTACATGCAGTTGCTAAAAAGACCTCACCTGTCCCTGAGACATGGCAACCCAAAGAAAACCCATTAAGAGCAAAATAATAAATAATAAAAAATAACATAAAAAAAGGTTAAATTAATCAAATAAAACACCTAAATTACCTCTTTTATCTTATATGAAAAACAAAACAGGCTCATGCAGCCTTGGCAAGAGAGGAAGCTCTTAAAACGTCTTGTTGCAATTACTGCCCTACAAAGCTGCAGGCTTTTATTCTGGTGAAAAATACAAAAGACTAAGTTTTATTAGGGGGATGTTTATGCAGGAAAATTGATTTTTTTTTTTTTTTTAAGGAACAGTAGCAGCTCTGTTGTCGACAGAGATTCTCCGTGGGGTTTCTCTCCATGTTTGAGAGTTCTCGCTGTGACCCCGCCGCTGACTTGAGACTCGGTAAACGTTGATAGGACAATGAGGTGATAGCAGAGGTTCGGCCTGCACGTATTCATTAACAGCACTGCAGCCTAAGATAAACTACCGCGCGTAATTACCCATTAAAGCATGAACAGCTTCATTTAACCAAAATGAATGGCAAATTAAATAAATTAAGTAACAAGGACATTTTTTTCCTTTTTTTCTTTTTTAAGAATTAGAGCAATTTTCTCACACAAACGGAAAGCCGGTGCAGACCAAACACCTTCTGTTCCAGCTGCAATCACATCTGTATGCAAAAAAGTTCCTTAGATTTATGAATTTAAAAAAAAACACTCCGAGAGCTTACGCGGTGCTGACCTTTCAAATGACTCACTCTCTCTGCCTGTCACACTCACTTTCTCACACAACTTTTAGTCTCCCACTCTGCTAATCATTTGCATTTTTCCATCATCTCTCTGAAATAGCAAAAATAATGCAGGGAGCAGAGAGCAGCCCACAAAACATAATTATCATCTGTAGCACAAGTGCACCGGGGTCCCTGCAGACCGCCACATATACGGGCCCCTGTCAATTTATGGCTTTAGTGTACCTTTTTCACGGTATTGCCTCACTCATATAGAAAGCAATATCGAGGACAAGGCAAAGAAAATGAAATATTATGATATTGCTTCTTTAGACTCAGTCGGTGGCAGAGAGAGACAACTTTTTTGCTCGACTTTAAAGGACACTGACCTCAACCAGCTGTCAGATGGTCTGTTAGATGCTCTGGTCAATTCTGGTGAGTAATGAATACATGTGATGCCCATTAGTGTTGTCAGCCTAACTCTTTTAAAGGGACAGTTCACCCCAGAAAATGCATCAGCCTGTTCCTGATCCTGACACATCAGAGACAGAAGCCTGGTCGGAAGCTTCCGAGTACCTCAAAGTTTTGATGCTGTAGTTACGGCTCTCGCATAATTTCTGGAAGCTTCCCTCTGGTGTGGCAGTGTAAAGAGCAACAACGGTCTGAACACCCGACACCTATCTGCTGCCATACCACCAGACTACGGAGCACCTTCACTTCTCAGGCCATGAGACTCCTCAGTTCATACTCAACAACACTCAACGCTCCATAAAGAAAATGTAGCAGGACATTATTTTCGTTTTTTTTTTTTTTTTTGCCTGCCTCACAACCTGTCATTGGACAATCATGGATTTGCAGTGTGGAATACATCTAGGAATTTTCACCATAGAAAGACAACATTCACGCACTATGCAGTTGAAACATACTTCATACTCACTTTGACACCATCGTTAGCACGAATTGTACGACGAACACACACCATTGGCGAGAGGCCAGCCGGCTAAGCTAAATGAGCTAGCTAACGTTACAGCTCAGCTGAACCATTTGATTTTATCCATGATGTGGTAGATGATGGCTTACTTCTCCACGGTGTTACAGCTGGCGGTTGTCGTGTGGTCTGTGGATTATCTTGAGTAACTGGGTCATGATTTTAGAGAAAGAGACATTAGTGTTACTTTTTTCCAAGTACGTTTTTTTTTGGCACTTTGAGCACCCGAAGAGATCTGCTGCGTAGTTCCATCATATGAGAGGGGAGAGATGCATAAACAGCCATACAGGTGAGAGGAAAAATAGGTATTTTTTTAATCTTATGGTTGACTTTCCTCTTAAATGATGGATTCAGAATTTAAATGGATGTGACTCAGGACAAACTCTGTGCTTATTTATGACAAAAAAACTTATCCTCAACCAAAAACAGAGGCGGACCACAGACTTTTCATGTAAAATGTAGGCATGTAGGTCTGCGGCACACTGACATGTTTCTGATATGAATAATTCAGGAAAAATCTATCTATCTATCTATCTATCTATCTATCTATCTATCTATCTTTCTATCTATCTTTCTATCTATCTATCTGTCATGAATGAAGAAAGGAGCAGGAGGAGTAAATATGTTTTTCACAGCAGATAAATCCATCAGTTATTTAGTAATTAACACAAAACAGGCAGCCGTGATAAACCAGTAGACTAAATGCGTTCCGCTGTGACAAGCTGAAGAGGCGCTTATCTTAATATCATAATGTTTAAAATCCACAGCAATTATTCTTCACGGAGGCGTGAAATTGATTCCAAACATTTCTCTTTTTCTCCTGCTCACACTGTTTGATCTCTGCTCCCCCGAGACGACCTTTGATGAAATTCAATTTCCAACAACGACACTTTGTGCAGCTTCCACGTAGCTCACCTAAAGATATCAAACTTTCGCCTTTGATGAATTGTTCGGCGTGGCTCAGATTGGAAAATGTTTTGACTCGTGTCAGAGAGGAGGTCGTCCAGCTGAAACAGCCAAGGCTGGATAGATGACTTAATTACAATGAACTCACTTGTGTTTTTATTCTTTATCCTCAAATGACTGCCTGTCGTTTATTAAAACAGCAATTACAGTCAGGATGTGATGGAGACAAACATTTATTTGCCGAAACAGTGGCGACAGCAGGTAAACACACAGAACTGAAGGCGCTGACAGCTTCACGTCACGGAGCTCTGGGAGATCAGCGCCACCTGCTGGAAGTCACGTGTAAACATGAAGGGTCACGCTGCAAAATCAAGTGGGAACATCTCGACAGGGGTGCAGTTTTACTTACGTTCAGTGCATTTTTACTCGGTTAAAGTCAAGAAATACATTTATTGGACTGAGGCAGAGTGAAACAAATTAAAAACATGAGAGCTGACTGGAAAGTTTCCTTTAAAACAGTAACATCATCTGAAATTATCTCTTTCAAATGGCAGATTTTACTTTATCTACTTTAAGACCAGTAGGATTTAAGACCTTAAAGTATTTTATCACTTTAAGTTCTAGGCCAGAAACTTCAGTTTCTTTCAGTCGTGTGTCTCTGAAACTCTGCCATCAGCTTTAAACATACAGTGGATAACATCCCATTGTGAACATATATTGCACTTTTGTCAGGATAACCAAGACTATTTGAAAATAAAGATTTATTTGATTTGAATGATTACTATTAAGACACACAGCAGATTGTACAGACATGTAGAATTAGGTTCACCTGGAGAAAATTGGCAGCAAAATGCATTTTACTAAAATTCTGAAGGTGTCGAATGCATTAGCTCTTTATATAACGTAACTAACGAGTGGCTTTTACAAGATTTGATGAAACTGATGGCAACAAGGAGCCCACAACATTTTCATAATCAATGAATAAAACAGGAGTAAAGTTTAACCCAGGCTTTTACTCCAAACCATTGATGATTCTCAAGGGTCGAGGGTCAACACCTAGAGTATGAGTAGTTCGACTGAAACGTGAATAATACAAGCAATACATCACTCCCTGGACAGATGATAACATGCTATGGTGGCCACCACAAAAAACAGCTGACACCTGAGAACAAGTTTGCAAAAGGAAATTGTGCTTTTTACAAATAATACCAGAATTAACCAGAACTCTGGGGGGTCTGGAGGCCTGGCTGAAATGAACAAAAAGACGGAGCAAGTGTGAGCCAGAACTTCCTCCTAACCCCCTGAACTAAAAAGGCTACATAAACTAAACTAAAAAACAAACAAAGCTACCATCCTCAAAAGAAGGAGAAAAAAAACACTTGCACAGGAAAATGACAAATCAAACTGTAAGATGGTTCTTCTCCCTTAACATCCCTTACGTACGAGCAGGGCCTGATTGCCTGATTAGGAGCACCTAAAGAGGAGAGGATCGGAGAGGAGAGGAGAGGAGAGGAGAGGAGAGGAGAGGAGGAGAAAACACAGACAAATACCTATTTGAGCTGGAGCCCACATCTGTGGGAAGGACTGGCATTACATCACAGAGCAAATAAATGCATCTTGTTGAGCTGGAACCACCGACATTCAATCTGTTCAAACAAATAATGAGTGAAACTTTACGTCTTGAACAGTGAAAATGTCCTTATTCAATTTAAAATCTATGAACCGTTTCGTGATATGCATGAATATTCCAAATGTGTTCCACTGCTTATCTAAATGTGTTCCACCTTTCAAGTTGCCAGTATTGTTAATGGGGAATAATATTTGTCTTTTGTTTTGTAATGATAATAGTGGTGTCTTTTTTTTATTTACACTGAAAATGGAAGAGCAAATTCCTCCCTGTGGCCTTTAATTTAAAAAAAACATACAGAAAATGACCAGCAGCCCACACATTGTTGCGGGTAAGAATAATTTGATTTGAATAACTCTCAGTGCTGAATATGCTTGATGCATTTTCTTTGCACCGAATATGTTTTTTGAGATATTGAAAGAGAACTCAAATGTTTGTGTCAGCATCATTGTTTCAGAGCTTTGAAAGTATTCAGACGAGATAACAATTACTAATTAGTTAAAATGCCATGTCACTTGTATTCTGACCCAATCCTGCAGACGCGAATGACACTTTAAGTTCTTCTTGCTTCAGACGGTTTTAATTCCTGTATGACAGGAGAACTCAGCACAAGTCCAAACCTTACAGGACAACAGCTACAATTAGGAACATACCTCCATGAGGCTTTCTTGAGTGCGTGTTGTGTTCAGGTAGTCATTACTGCACCCGGCTGTGTGTTATCTGCCTTCAAAACTGTCAGCGGCTGCAGCAGCCACACTGCTCGTCTCCTCGAGGCGACTGCTGTGCTCTGCAGTTGGAAAAAGTTGGCTATTGAAAAGCAGACTGCAGTCCTCGTAGCCCACGGCTGCAGATCATTTCTAAAATATAACGTTCAGCATTGGGAGAGAAATACCACAGTTCATCCTTCAGTATTTCTTAAATATACAGACTGTTGAAAGAAGACCTCCAGTCATCAACCAACGAATTAAAGGACATTTTTAATGTTTTTAACTTTAGGTTAGCATTTAATTAGATCTGCTAGGGAGTCAGTGAGTCCTAACAACAAACAAGTGTGTGTGAATGTGTGTGCAATGACATGGGTCCTTCATTTTCACCAGTGCCATTTGCAACTTCATGTCAGACATATTCCTCTGACATCAGGCTCAGGGAGAGAAACTCAAATGTCGCACTGCTTCTACTGTTCCAGTTTGCAAGTCCTATAAACGCTGGGGAATTTTGAATCCCAGAAGTGAAACACACTTGATGTAATCAAACGGTAACATTAGCTAGGAAGTGGTAACTAACCACTAACTAACTAACTAACCAATGTTGTTTTACCTTCAAATATGACCGGATGTCCAAAGGTTTTCATACTAACTGATTGAATTGTGTCATGAATTACACATATAATGCACATCAGTTGAAAAGTTCCTTTTCCAAGTCTGTGGTTTGTCATAAAACCAAATGAAATATAAGAGTGTGAAAATACGAAATAATAAAGACTGAACAGCCATCAGTCCACGTTAGTGACGTAGTCTCGTTGACCGCTCACAAAACATTGTAGAGCTGCTGCTGTATAACAGCAGCTCACAGAACTGAGGAACTACACTTTCAAATAACTGCAGTTAACAGTATGACCAGATTTATTGTGATTTTCATCTTTTTTAGTACCTTTTCTCTGCCAAGTTGGCCGCCATAAGTTCATTGAAGTTGGTTTTGAGGTTGATGAATACAAACTAAGTCTAGCAGTCAGCTCAAACCACCACTTTGTCACAGCAAAGACATGAAATCATCTTTACTGACTCTGATGGCAGTAGGGTTTTTGTGATTTGGGTGATTAGGGCACTGACCTGTTATTTCCTCTTAATAGACCATTCGGTCAACTGTTAGCAGAGTTTAAGATTGAGTTTTATAACTGCAGTGTCCGTTGCTGGATCGACCCTCACTGAGCGTCATCCACCTCTCTCCCTGTGTTTCCTGTCTGTATCTCTACTTCTACCACCAATCCTTCAAATAAAGTCAAAAATGATAAAAATACAGGATGAGTATTGGATGTATCGTGTGTTAATGCCTCTCTAATTGATTAGGGGTCTGGAATGCAATGTCCTATCATGCAAAACACACATTTCCAGTGATTCTGTATGAAAATGAATCGTGCAGATGTACCAACAATTAGCTATTTTCATAATGGTGGAGGATAAGCTGGTGCAGGCGCAACACGCCAGCTGGCACACTGAGGCTCAACTACGTGCTGTGTGTTTTAGCTGCAACAGCTGGGGACTGATGTGCTGAGAGGTGGCTGCGTGCACATACAGAGAAGGCTCCCTCTATTTAAAACTTTCAAATCCACTTTGGAAACTTAAAGTTGTGGTGTTTTGCTGCTATCATCATGAGGTTTTACACTTGTCTGTGATAGTTTAACCTCGAGGCAAGAAAGTAGAGAAGTTTTTCAAATCTTTCTTTTTTTTTTATTTAGAACTTCATAAAAACTAAACAGATGAAGCATTATGAGGTCGAGAGTTACAGAAAAATGTGAAAAACAACTTTAAATACACTTTGGGTAAGTCAAATGGAAACAGAGAATGTACAACAGAGAGAAAATGATTGCCCGCTGACACAAATTCAAACTAACCCTAATCTATCACACATCTATACATACAGCTCCTTTCTACAAACATACATACATGAAGTTTTACACACTGTTCTATGTTGCTTTCCTCCTGAATTGTTCAGATTAGATTTTCTGATTTTTGTGTTTTGTTTGTTTGTTTTTGTGAGGACTTTATGACATTGTGGAAGGTTTTTGTCCATAGTCCAAACATCTTTGGGACTTTTTCTGCAGTTTTATTTTTTTTTCTGAAATCTACTGGCGCTGGTTCATGACGGCCTTGAGGAAGTCTTCAAAGCGTGGGGCAGCGGCCTCCTTGGCGGGCTCATCAGCAGCGGCCTCCTTGGCGGGCTCGTCAGCGGCAGCGGCGGGCTCAGCGCGGCGCAGGCGGCAGTTGTAGTCGAACTCCGGGTCGCAGTCGGGGTCGGGAAGGATTATGCCATCCTTGCCGGGCTTCGGGGCCTCAACGTTGGAAGGTGAAGCAAACTTGCCGCAGCTGGGGTCGAAAGGATGGCAAAGGGGCTTGGTTGGAGCCTTGATGGAGGCTTTGGCCTCTGGGCCAGACTTCACCGGGGTGCAGTCTTTATCATAGTGCACATAGCAGTCATAGCCCTCCTTGGTCTTGCCGTGGACGCCGAGCTTGTAGCGGACCTGATTGATTGATTGATTGATTGATTGATTTGTGTTTTTGTTCAAAAGCAGATCACAGATAGCAAGTGAAAGCATTATGCAACACCCATTTCTTTTAACTACATCATTTAATTAACCAAGTGAGAAGGAAAAGAAGATTAATTCAACAAGCAAGATTACACTAGATTAGTCAAAACATTGAACTATTTAATCCAACAATCAGGACTAGATCAGACCTGGTGCTCGGGGATCTGTGGAGCGGGCTTGCGCAGAGCGGCGGCGGCTGCCAGTATGCAGTACGGGTCGACGCGAGGGTCGCAGGACAGAGGAGCAGCAGGAGGTGCTGGCTGGTCGTTGGCGGGGTACTCCAGCACAGGCTTGGTGAGGCCGGACAGCTTGGTGGCAGTCAGGGGGTTGCAACCGGCATCAAACAGAGGGTTGCAGTGCTGCTCTTTAGGGGCCTCCTCAGCAGCGAGCGGAGCAGGAGGAGCCACGTTGCTCACGCACAGAGGATCGACTGCTGGGTCACAGCTGGGGTAGAGCAGGTGGTAGAAGCCAGTGGGAGCTTTGGCGACCAGGGTGGGCATGCAGTAGGGGTTTTTGGGGTCACATTTGAGGGCCGCATAGGATGGGGCAGGGCCAGGGGCCGGGCGGTAACCATAAGCTGCCCTCAGGTGATACTGCAGACACTCCACATCTTCAGGGTTGCAGATCCTCATCAGCTCAGTCCTCTGCTCATCACTCAGGAAGGGCTCCAGGACGGGGGCATAGTGGTAGAAGCCAGTAGGGCTCTTCAGGGGGAAGGGCAGGAAGGGGGTGAGGATGGGGGCTGGCACCTTGGCTGGAGCGGGAGCCGGCTCAGGCTCAGGTGCAGCAGCCTTGGGGAGGAGGGGGAAGAGGCAGTAGGGGTCGAGGTAAGGGTTGCAAAACCTGACGGCAGCAGACTTGTAGGGGGCGGGCATCACCAGGGCAGCCTTAGGCTTGCTGGTGGACTCGGAGACGCACTCTGGGTCATCAGAGTCGGCGCAGGACTTGTAGATTTCACTGAGGTGCTTGAGGTAGTGGTTGAAGGTGGGGCCCTCCTCTGACCTGTGCTTGTTCTGCAGGTAGGCCATGTACAGACGATCCAGATCCTCAACCTGAAAAAAAGAGACAATATTAATAAACCTGCTCTGATTTCATTGAGAGACTAAAGATAAAAATAATTTAAACCAAGCTTTTGATTGATGATGTTTCATACACATTCTCTGAGGAGAGCTCACCGCAGAGCTCTTACATGCTGAAACATGTCTTGTAGTGAAGAGTAACTTAGCATAATAAGAGGGTAAAGGAGTAATAATACTTTCTGTTGTGAGCAATAACGAATTAAAAAACACTGTTTCATAATCTCGACTCTGAGAAACTGAATAATTCATGTGAAGCAAACTGCACTCACTCCCTCCTGGTTGTGGCTGTCCATGAAGTACTTGTACCATCCCCAGAAGTCAGGCAGACGTTTAAACTGGGGCACCGCCAGGACCGGGACGTTCCTTCTGTTGCGAACCAGCTTCGTCAGGCTCGCCATGGCCTCGGCTATCACATCGTCAGACACCGCCGACACTGAGGGGAGAGCCGAGGGAGAGAGTGGACTACATTTAGTTTGCTGCTGTCTGAACTTACAAATGAGGTACTCAGACTGAAGAGACATATATATAGAGATGGTATTATGTGTATTTGTATGTCCTCCTACTCAAGATGATCGTAAGGGTGTGTTACTGTGACCACCACCTGGAAGAATGTATGTATGCTTGAAATTTGGATGGGTATTATTAAAGGTCTGTGATTTAAGTTTTTTAAAGTCCCTTCCCCAGTGACTTAACAGCCAATATATCCCAGGTGCCACGTCTCAGGTCCTCACCTTCCTCCTTCTTGTGCTGCTCCACTGGAACGGCCCCCAGAAACTCTGTAAAACACGAGCAGCAGCCACATTAGCAGCAGCAGGCGCACCAGCTGACGAGGACCAGATGTGGAGCAACCCCTCAACATCAGGGAAAACGCTGACCTGCTAATAAGCCCCTAGGTGAAGCGCGGCAGGTGCTGGGGCTCTGGCGCCCGGCACAGGCAGCATCCTGCCGATTAAACACCCCTCCCTCCTCCTCCAGACCCCCACCCACATCCATGCACGCTCAGTTTGGCTTTGAACCACACTGGTGGAGTTAGTGCAGCTACTAGGGGCCTCCTGAAACCTGTAAAACTACAAAGACTGGGCCCTCACACAAACCAATTACCAATACACCGTAAAAGTGGAGGTGGAAGGAGGGGACATGCCGGTGTGCATCCCTGTCTCCACATGTGGAGCGTCCTCTGCTCCACCAGGGGGTCTCTTCAGAAGTTTACAGTTATGAGAAAACAGCCGAGTCAGCTGATTATGGCAGAAACTTCCGGAGCTTTCTCAGTTATTAATGTGGAAAGTCTCCCGTAGGAGCAGAGATAAATGTCTCTTTATGACTCTGGGGAGATTCTGAAGTACTTACAGGCTGCCCTGCACATTAACATGTCATGCTATCTCAGTGTTCAAGAGATAAAGGTAATTGTGTCACTGTAATTCTGTGTCATAAATTAATGTGCATATTCCCAGGGCTGTAGAAGGGATTTCAAATACTCTCAAACGCTCATAATACATTTCTGACCAAATACCAGATACTTTTAACTGCCTTTATTTATTTTAATTATTTATTTTATTTATTTATCCTTTATTTAAAAGCCATTGAGGTCATGGATCGCTTTTAAAAGGACACCTGGCCAGGAATGACAGCAAACACATAGTTAAAATTGTGAATTTAGAGATAAATTCGCTGTAATACTAAAAGAACCGACTGATTTCACCATAGTTTTAAAATTGTTCACTGATATAAAATGATATTATGAAGTTTAACCACTTAAGGAACACCATTCCTACATAGGAACACCCTTCACTAAACGAACACCCTTCGTTAAAACGAATAGTTTTTTGCTAATAGTTTTAAGCATCAGATCTTAACAGTATATACTCACTGTTGGAAAGCTGAGACTGTCATGAATATTTTAAGCCCAAAAAAGTTATTTCCAGACCATGTAATAGCCTTCTAAACTCACCATGACACAACATTAGAAAGAGCCCTCTACCGCAAGAAGCAAGAATGCCTACATACCTTCGGAGTGTTCCCTTTTTCCACAGCTACAACGTCATGCCACAATTTCTTTTTCATAGTTCGCCAAGAGTCCATAGAATGGGAATATTCATGTCATTTTACCCAAAACTAGCTACAAGTGTCGAACCAGCAAGAAACCCCAGGGTCTTAGCTTTCATTTGAGACCACGATTATGTTTCTAGGTAAAGGGGTTCTCAAGTTATAAGCCTTTGAATCTCAGTAGGCGCTCTTGGAAAAATAGGACCCAAGCAAAACGCACAGACATGCCTTTAGAAAACAAATTGTGAAAAATCAATTTTTTAGTCTTTTGACTTCAAATTTTGAGTGTAGCAAGCTGAGACCTGTGGCTATGGCCTAATTGTTCTGTGTCCATAGACATACCTGAACCCTTATATCTTAGTCAGTTTACTGACATTTGAATTGGACGAAAACCAAAACCTGTGTTCCAACCTCTGTAACTCTGTGTCAGTATGTCATAGAATCACCACTTCTAGAAAAAACTTGAGGGTGTTACCTTTCCAATGGTACCAAGCACATCCCTGAGTCTAAAACTATGTGGGAGCTGTCATGCTTTTAATTTCGGTATGTCGTTTTGGAAAAAGAACCTTAAAACGGGGGCGTTCATTAAGTGGTTCAGTCTGTAGATTGTTTCATGCTGTGAGTGCCTGAACCTGAGAAACCTGAAGGCTTTCTTTCCCAAGTCAGTTCAGACTTGATGCTACTAAGTATATTAACTTAAGTACAATCTTGAAATACTTCTACTTGTTGTACTTTACTTGAGTATTTCCATATTGTCTGGTTTGTTCCATTCCATTGCTCTAGTTACTTTGCAGACTGCATGTTGCATCAGAGCCAAAGTAGTGCATCTTTAAATTAATTGATTTTAGTGGCAATTGAACTACTGAACTGCAACTGCTGTGTAGTCTGGCAGTACGGCGCCTAAACAAACTTATTGTCCGCAGGGGCCGCAGCAAAAGATTCTCACAGCAGCTTTAAGTAAAAGTAGCAATAAACAGAACTACAACAAAAAGTACAGTGTTAATGTTCTGATAGTATTACAGCACAATATCTGGAAACTATATCCCTAAGTGGAGGAACACGTTCACTGTTTCGCTCTGAAATTATTTTGGAGTAGAAGTATAAAGACAAGGAAAGGGGAAGTAAAAGTAAAAAGTAAGTTGGGTTTTTTTTTTTTACATTTTTGGTGTTCTTTGTACATTACTGTGTACTTTTGTCTCTTTAAAACTCTTCTAAGAAAAGAAGGACTCTGCAAATGAGATTCACAACCTGTGACACTGCATGGCAAGCTGCTTTAAGTAGTCGTAAGCCAGACCGATTAGGAGCGACTGGTCTTACTGGTTATTCAGTGTTTGCTCACTGTCATGAATATTATAAATGGAGCGAATAACTTAAATTTTTTTCGCCATTTTTTCATTCTAAAGATATTTTTTTTATATTTCAGAATTCATAAAATAACCCTCAAAGTATCTTGAGTGTAACTGTAGAGAGTGAAGACCTCCTCGGGTGCTGGGATCCCCAGAATTCCCCAAAAGACCTCATTATCTTTCCCTGAAATGGTTGCATCACTGAATGTGCAGATAGTAAACCAGGGTACAGTTCCACCTTTATCACAGAGACCATCTAAAGTCACACACACACACACTTCTTTCTGTAAAAAAGTTGTAAATCAAGTCTCACCTGGTAATAAAACAATAGCTAACAGGAGCCCTGTGTGGATCAGGGAAAGTGACGGTCGTCCAACGCGTGCCATTTCCTGTTTCGTGTGCTTCCTGAGGGTGAAAGACAAACAATGGTCACTGATGATGATGTAACAGAAGCTGTATTTGAGTGCAGATAACACAGTATGACCTCCTGGCAATAACAATCCAATTACACTTGGAGACTTTGATGACTGTGTCTCAATTTTTTGGGAGAGTTTTTCAGGAAACTCTCTGATATGGAAACAAAAGACTATGCGCTTGGAAAAAAAAGACGGAGGTTTCTATTTAACTGGCTGATACCAAGACAATAGAGAGGATTGGGGACACGCTGTAATGGAGCTTTTCATGGATTACTGAGGAAAAATAAGACTTTAGTTCCGAATATCAAAATATCAAATAAAGCTACTGAAGTGAGCAATCAAACAGCCAAAAGCTTGAAATGTTCTTCTCAATTACTGCACAGATGGCTGCTGAATTACAGCTGCTGTGCCCAAAAATGAGAGAGACTGTCTGCCACAGTCTCGCACTCATGAATAAATCTCTCTCACTTTTCATCCAAAGACAGTGAAGTTTCAGGCAGCCGCTGCTTCTCTGTGAACTCCAAAATATATATCAACTTCAGCACATCCAGCACTGACATCAGGCCTTACCTGCAAGGGTGCTGAAGTTCTGGCCTCCTGTGATCAGGAGCGGCTCTCTGGGTCGAGCTTCTTGAGGGCTGACTGAGCTGTGTAAACCCTCTACCTCTCTGCTCCCTTGTATGGGATGGACAGGCAGGCAAACATTTTTAAGGAGCCCACTTGATCATTAAAAACAAAAAGGCATGTCGTACGGCTCCAGCGTGCTGGCAGGCGCTCCGGGATTGGCTCCTGCACCGCCGGCCGTCCAACCAATAGGGGTCCTGTAATTAGCAGAGGTGAGCAGCACAACTGCATTAACAAGGTGTCTCTTGACTTGAAGTTTTTTCTTCCCTCACAGGTTTGGAATTTAGGGGTCAATGTGCGAAGGTGACATCGTATGTGTAAGCCACAAGTTGATTTTGAGATTTGAAATTTAAGCGGCTCAGTGGGCGTGAACTGAAAAAGTGTGAGCTGTTAAAACCACACAGCTTGAGGCCTCCTGCTAGGGGAGAGCAGATTTAGAAAGAGGTGCTTGCGGCTGTCGCAGAGGTGACGCTCATAAAACTTTCAGTGGAAAACTGTAGAGCAAGAGGTAACTCTGGAAAAGAAAAACACATAAAACAATCTAGCTGCAAATAACACAGAGAAAATAACTTCCTTTTATCACGTAAACGAAAGAAATCAGTCAGTGAAGCCTTGTGTTTTTGATTTATCTCCTTAAGAACAGTCTCTTTGTAGACACTGACTGAAGAGAATAAAAACATCTTTCTGAAATAACCACTGTATTGCATCAGTATATTGACAAATGTGTGAGCAATATCGTCCAGGATGACACGAACGTGACTCTTTTCACATCAGTGGTGCAACGTTTCATCCAAGCAGCAGTTGCACCAGCCTGTTTGAAAGTGTTTCCAAACTTGTGCCAGCCTTTTTCTTTTTCTTTGAAACAGCTACTCGGCCGCTCTACGAAGGAGCAAAATGTGAGGAGGGAAAAAATCCCTACTACAAGCGTTGTCCTCAGATTGGAGATGTTTTCATTCTCGTTGACCGGACCCACAAATCCTGATTATAAAAAAAAGTTTATTGTTTGCAAACATATATTAAGATAAAGTGTCTTCCAGACTACCAATAGCCGACTTTCCATTTATCCAACACCATGGAGGAGGCTGGGGTCGTTAGGAGAGGTCGGCCTCGTGTGTGCCACTAATGAAGCTGCTGCTGCTGTGCAGACCCATTAGGACCAGCATGCCAGCACCACTGTTTGTTTGGTACCTACAGATTCCTGAAGCCTGGATTGTGCCACGTAGCCTGTGCAGCCTCCAGCCTGTGTTAGTTAGTGGAATATGCAGTATAGGCTGCCACTGTATGGGAGCCATGGAAACTTGAAGTCATAAGTCAAACAACACAACAGGCATTTTTTTATAGGTATCTCCCCTAAAATTCTACACAGACATATGTAGTACATATAAATACACACACAGTACAGAGTGTTTGTTTGGTTCCTAACCATTTAAACTCCCACAGCCCTGTCACATCAACTTAAGGAGGCCTATCACTACATATGCCTTATATATATCTTTTACATTTGTGTTAATCGATAACCGTAGTGCATTACTGAAAGTGCACATTGTCACTTAAGTTCTTATAAAACATAATTATAATCTTATATATTATATATATATATATATATATCACTTAGGGTTAGGGTTAGAGTAACTAACCCTAACCCTAACCCACTTCAACCATTTGTCCAAAACTAACTAGACCGATGTTCACCATTCATAACTTTTATCTTACACTATTTATCCATTTTAGCCTAACAATAACTATTTCAATCATTCATCATCCACACCATTTTGCTTAAGTTACTATTTCAACCATTTATCCATAACTTGTAGCCTAGTTAACTGTTTCAGTGTCATTCTCAATCATTTCGAACACAAATATCTATTCTATTACTGTCTCAATTAAATCAAATACCAGACAAAATCAAAACAAAATCAGAACATTCTGCATTAGGCACCATCTCCACTCGGTTCCTTAATGCTCCGTTCTTGAAGTCTAGTTTAGTCCCCTGGCACTGTGCCGCTCTAGCATGACTGATGATGACTCAGCCTCGGCTATGATCCCTGCAATTTACACATTTCAGAATAACCAGTGCTGTGACAGAAGGAGACAAATGGTTGTCGTCTTGAGCTTCAAGCAGAACCGCCATCAGGTGAGATGTCTGTCTGAGCGTGGAGGATTCTCGTGAATAGAAAGCTCATTAAAAACACACAGGCCCTCGTAACAATGATGGCGCCTGTCGAACGCTTTTTATGTGAATACGTTAGTTGTGGTTCATGTTTCATGTCACATACAAATAGATCGGCAAAAGATCAGGGTTTTTGGGAAGGGGAGGGGCGTTATTCAATTCAAAAAGGACGCCAAAATGTGACAGTAAGCATCAGGGTTTACACCAAATGAGGTACATAGTTTCTAAAAACCTCTCAGATCTTCTATCCTTTGTCAGTAGATACATGTTGGAATTCAATCACAGACTGACGACTGACAGTGGATCTGTGGCTTGTCGCTTTGAATGAATGTTTATGTTCACAAACATTGACTGAACTGTCAGAATAACATACAGTGTTTCTCTGCTTGGGTTTTTTTTTTTTTGCCACACTTACGACTCTACAGCTCTGTGGATGCAAATCTTGGTTGTTGCACCACTTTGATCCAAACTGAAATATTAACAAGGCCTATTGGATAGATTGACATGAACATTTGTGCATTGATGATCCTCAAATGATGGACTTTGGTGTACTGTTTATTTGTCTGATGTCTTTTTTCACCACCCTGATACGAACATTCGTGGTTCAAAGTGAAATATTTCAATCAACAATTGTTTATCGTCTTACCATCTTAGCATTGTCATTGTGAGAATGTTAGCTTTCAGAGTTTTTCAAACCATTCACAGATTGATTGAACATTATATTGTACCATGTCTGGACAGGCTTGATTTTCTAAAGTGTTTCCTGCCAGTTCAGAGACTTTGGTTCCTTCAGATACTACTATGTGTGTACTGCTGTTTTTCAAGTGTAATTAATACCATTGTCTTGTACACAACTGTTGGACATGTCTGTGCTGACGGCGCGTTTCTCTGTTTTGCTGATTCCGTGCGGCAGGCCGTTAAAATCCAGCAGTTTGCATTTTGGGCTCCTCAGAAGCCTCTTATTAGTCTACCAACTTGTGCTGAATAGTAATAAAAACCCCAATATGCTGTTTCACAAAGCTGGAAATATTGTTGACCTTCAGATCAGCAGTCTCGTTGGCGCTGGTATTGAAGAGTCCCTCGTTATAAAGTAAACGCTTTTGGAAATGACAAAACCTACACTCCTGACTGACACGCTGAGACTGAAAAGTACCAGGCCTACATGTTGCAGTGCAGAACCTCGGCTTGTCTCACATGTTCAGTACACATCTTGAAGCAAGGTTTTTATTTTGACTGTACTGATGTAATCTATGGACACACACACCAGCCTGTGTGCTGTTTACTCATAGGCTGACAGTGTCAGATGCCAGAGCAGTCAAAACATTTCATAGCAAAAACTGTCCTGGCTCTTTCACATTCTTATCTATCATAGTCTTTCTTGGATTCTGTTTTAAAAAGCTCTTCTCCGAAAGTTACCATATGTCATTCTGTATAGAGGCTGCAGTATTGGAGTTGATCACGCGTGCTCTGACTGCTGAATGACCCTCTAGCACTTACATTCTGCTTTTTATATTCCTGGAATAAATTGCGGTACACCCTGTAGTTTAAAGATTTTGCCATGAAGGGACAATTCAATAATCTCAATCAACCTTATTATCTATCAACTCTTTATTAGATGAATAACACAATATATGGCACGTCTATAGCACGTCTTTTTTTCTCTGAGATCCATTTTCTTGGTCTGAACTAAATAATTTTCTCATGAATCTCAAAAATTTTTTTTTCACTCGGTTCCACACAGAAAAAAAAAAATCTTCTCATGTTTTTTTTTTCTTCATTTTCTCTGATGAAAAGAAAATCACAGAGCTTAGAAAGATTATCCTGGCAAAAAAATGTTTTGCCATGAAGATGGAAATGGATCACCAGAAAAGTACAGAAAAACCCAGAAAAGCTGAGGTGAAAAGTTCATTCTGGACCTCGGACAGTAGTTCAAAATAGCAATATCTCTAATCTAACGCTTTCAAGAATTATTTGACGATTGTCTTCTCGATCAACCACTCAATCAAATGTCAGCACATAGTGAAAAACGCCTGGTAGAATAACTTAAGTGTAAGTTCCCCCCGAAATCAGAATTTAGTTTGTTATCATGCAAATTGAATTCATTTAAAGTAATTTAAAGAGAACACTGCAACACTGTTTAGTTGTACATCTCCAGAAATGTTCTGTGAACTACTTAGGTGAACTATTCCTTTAAATATTACTTCTAGGTTACTTCCTTAAATGTCTTTCTTTGTCCAAAAGACAGTGAACATACTTCTGAACAACTTTTCAGAAGTCAGCTTGATGCAGCGTTTGGGTATGAAAAACCAAAAAAAAAAGGATTAATAGATTATGAAAATCAATAATAAAATTTAATGTAAATATTTAAATGTTCATTTCTTACTTCTTCAAGGACTCCTAAGAAAAATAAAGGCCCATTTTATTGCAGTTCTGTAAGTGCTATTCGAATATCTACAATATCAAATTTCAGCTGCTGATTAAGATCATGTCATGTGATCTAAAGCTCTGGAAGAGTGGTGAACCCGTTTCCTCAACACAGAAACAAATTAAACTGATGCTCAGTGTTTGGAAGTCCTGCACGCCTGCTAGACTCCCAGTTTAAACTCTGGTTATTCATGTGTTAGTCATGATTCTGGCAGAAGCTGAAACCAGCTGATGTTTCACAAAAACTCGATCATGAACAGGAGACCAGTGCACATATTAACACACATGTTAAATGGTAGAATATGTGACAGAAGATGTTTAATTATCACTCTGTAACTTTGCATTCTAGGCAGTCAAAAACATATACATGTAGAAACATCTGATCAATGTGGGATTTATCTGTCTTAAAAATACTATTTAACTTATCTAGTTTATGTCAAATGTTTTGGAGGATACAGGAAACTGCTCTTTAGATAAAATCATGGTTAATATTTAAATATAGTGAATGAAGAGACAGACACTTGCTGCTTGTTTTATAAATACAAAATGCTATGTATTGACTTTTGACCAGTGTCACATATACAATCCATCACAAAAATACAGCCGTGGATGCATTACTACTTTACAAATGTACAAATCCAGGACATTACAGAACACATAGAACATATGTGACTATCACACTGTCGTACAAAATAATTTAAACCATCGTAGAGGACCATCATTTATCATAAGCCATCTGCAGCGTGTTTAAGGGCGACAGCATATGGAGCCTCCGCCCATCACATGTATAATTACACTACTAACAGGTGTTCTCCGGCACACTGAAACCTGCAATCCAGCTCAGAAGCAGTCGAAGACACGAGCACGACGCAGGCTCATAATTTTAACATGCCACATATGAAGGAATCCTCAGGATCTTAAGAATCTCACAACATCTGGAGCCGGTGACGACTTTTCAAGGATGTTTTTTTTAAAAAGCCTGAAACTAGGACAACTATGAAAGGAAATTGTATGTCATTAGACAGTAAATGGCTGGTTTGCTTCCCACTAAACCAAAAATGTTGAGGAAAAAGAAGGTGTGGAGCTGTGCAGGTGTCATCCATCATTCCTCTGGAGACACGTTAGTCTGTCACTGGATGTCATCATCATCAAACAGATCCTCAAAATCTGTGGAAGGACGACAAAAACATACTCATTACACTGAAGTTACATAACAGCAGGACAATGAGACACTGGCCGTATTTCAAATGTTTCTGCAGGCCAGACGTTTTCTCATAAAGCAGCGTTATAGTTCGGAGGGTTAAACGGCTGCAGGGTTATAAAAAGTAAAAGGATCTGGGAGGGCACTCGCTGAGGAGTCTGCTGAGTGCCCTTCCTGTGGGTCTGTTAGTTTGTGAGGTCAGAGGTCAGCAGGAGAACTGCATGAACATGTATGGGAATATGTGCCACATCCCCGCTTTCTGCAAGGTTAACCTACATTTAAACCTCTAAAATGTAACGGTTTTTAAGACCTTTTTTTTTTCTTATTCAAGAATTGCAGGTAAATAAAGGTGATTAAGTGTATGCGAGAGTTTAGGTAAATCTACATCTTGCAATAGACATTAGTCATGTTTCCATAGAGCATTTTGAAGAATATCGCATTGAAAAATTTTATGGAAACGGCAAAATTCAAAAGAAAAATAATCACGGCATTTCTATGTCGTCTTCTATCAGCGTGCAATACGGCCAATGCAAGAACGACTACAGCTTGTCCTATCGAAAGTAATTCCTGACGTCCTCTCTCCGTGTATCCGCGTGGCCCTCACCCTTCATCCTCTGACGAAATTACGCTTTATGTAGCCGAGTTAATTCGCTCAAAACTGTTTATGGAATCGCAGCAGATTTGCCTTTTGACAAAAATGAATAAACAGATTGATAAATAAAATTGAATACTTTGTCTAAAGCATTTCAAACCTCAGAAATTCAAATTTAAGACTAATTAAAAACCTTCAAACCTGACTGGATGTTTGCTGGAACCACTCTTTACACAGATGCTGCCTTGTTTTAGTCGTTTTGCGACCTTACGACACTGTGTAATGAATCAACTGATCAAAGACATAATAGTGAATAAAATAATCATTAGTTGGAGCAGAGTGTTATCCTTGTGAAATAAAACCAAGGACAGTAAATGATGATTACCCTCATTCGAGATTAATCCCCCCCCCTTTTTTTTTAAATGATTGTTTTATTGATGTATAAATTGTCAGAAAATGCTGAAGAAGGACACTACAGCTCAAAAAGATGACAGCACATATGAAGTATTAAACCAGCCAAGTATTACCAAAATTGCAATACAGCAGAGTGCAATATCCGAATCACAGAATTGGCAATTTTTTGATAGTAAAAGGTCAATTGTGTGACAAAACAGCATAATAACAAAGTACTATGGTCCTAGCCTCTTAATCTTGTTCTCCAGATGTAAGAAGACGTGTTTAGGTGGTACAGACCCCGACAGACATCATGATTTCAATAGTCGTTTTCAGTGAAAGTTAAAATTGGGATGCAAAAACGTCATCATCATTTCCACTTATATCAGCATCAGTCAAAATGATAGCACCACGATTTTTTTTTTTAACCATATAGTGGAGCACTGACTAAACAATGCAAACCAAAGAAGGAAGCAGGCTCTACTCACTGTCTTTGTAGCAAATCTCTTGAAATATCTGAGTGTGCTACCAGTATCGGCATTCACATCACGTATATAAGATAAATCACAGACACACACACTGAGGAAGGCAGAGCCATAAACTAAAACTTAAATGATATTTCGAGTGATTTTCCTGTCAGCATCCAGTCTGCATTCAGTACAGACTGCAGGTTGTAATCTACAAGGACTCCTGTGGCAGACTGCTGTTTTCAAAGGTGTCATCACACACACAGAACACAGAAATCAGATGGCACATGACGGAAAAACAACATTTTGACTCTAATTAAAGCCTTCACACAAAAAAAAACAACACATTACCTACAATGAGAGACGGCCACGCTCAGGTGGCAAAATTCCTTTTGTTGGATTGCAACTGCAGGCTGTCAGGATTTCTTTTCTTTTTCCTTCTTTGCATTAATACGCTGCTATGACATCATTTGCCTGATACTAATTTGTAAAACTTTAGTAAGTGAAATAAGCAAACATGTTCCATAAGGATTCCTTCCGCAAGTTTTTCAAACTTGACCTCAGGTAGAAAAAGTAAAATCCTGATGCGGACACGCTGACAGCAGAGTATCTTCCTCAATTTATCGATGATGTTGAGGTCAGACCGCTATGCCGGTCTGTCAAGTTCTTACACACCGAACTGAGAAAACAAGTTTTCTAGTCATGTGAATCATAAAAACCATCCATGATTAAAAGGACAATCATGAACACTGCAATGCAACCAAGCCTCTTTACACTTTCACACAGTTTTTTGTTTGCCAAGAATTTCGTCTTACCAGTGATGACCCTGTCTTTTGTCCCCTTTAAAAAAAAAAGAAATGGGAAAAGTGCTTTCTCAAAACGTTTCCACAAAGTTGGAGGCGTCTTTCTGTCTAAAATATCCCTACATGCACGGAGATTTCCATAAATGATTTGTCGAGTACAAAACTTTACAAAACTTGCCATCGGCATGGGGGTGAGTAGATGATGACTGAAATGTAATTTCCTTTAATCAGAACTAAGGAATCAGTGCAACAGACCATTTAACAATGAGTTATTTGATGTTCAGTCTGAAGTTTCTGCACACTAGCAACCCATATTAACTCTAAAATCTTCAGACGTCCAGTTAACTGCACAGGACTGATGAAAATATATGTGCATCGATGCGATAATCGTGTGTTACTGTATTATCCATATGTTATTTTAATAATTTTTTACATGTGATACTACAAAACTATATCCAAAGAGGTTAACTCGTGTTTTACTTGCAGTAACAGCTTAATAATGCTGGAGTTTAATATCATCCTTGTAAGAAAAAGGCTTGGCAAAATAACATTAGATATTCAACACTGTTAACTTACTTTTCCACAGATCTGCTTCAGCCTAAATATTCCTGAGCAGTGTGAAATCACACAAATTAGCAGAGCAGTTTTACTTTTGTGACAGTGAAAGAGTTGAGCCGGCGTGTCACTGATTATTTCACTAAATGAACATTTAAAATCCCTTTTAAAAATGTAGGCCAGGGGACTCGAGAGCTGAGTTCAGTAAGCCTGGAGACAGTTGAGTGGTACACATCTCTACCGTAAAGGGAATAAAGCCTGCCACCCTAAATGAGCCTCATACAAAGCACATCCACCGAGCTCCCGCTGAGAAGTCTGCGTGGAATCTGTGTCGCATATGGCAAGGAGTTGTGGCTGTTTGATGTAGCTGCGCCTCGGGACAGAGATCACACTACATTATAAAACACAGTTTGTAAAAGGGGGGCGGGGGGCCACAAGGAATGTTTTGGGGGGCAGTAAAGAGATCCCCTGCTGTGGAACCGACATCGCCCCTGACGCCCAGAGGTGAAATAACATTATGTGCTAATTGATTCAGTATGCCCTGACTGACAGTTTACAATTTGAAGATGACTGACACCTCCTCACTTCACTTCAGATTACCTGGGTAGCAAAATGTATTTACATTGATACTTATATTATATTTGACAGCCAAAAAGCCCTGTACAGCTCTGTTTCTAGGAGTCTAGATGTCTAGAAGCGTGATTGAAACACTGCTGAAAGTGGATACAAGAATAAAACAATTTAGTCTTGCTGGTCTTTTGTGTATATGTAGGGTTTGAGTGTCTCCAGGTAAGTCCCTCCAATCAAATACCTACTTCAAGACATTTCTTTCCTGAGAAAAAAAACCTTCCGCCCAAACAAAAATGTCAGACTCCATTGTATACAATCTGCAGGTTTGTAAGTGCTAATTTTGGGGGGGGGGGGGGGAGAACAACAGAGAAATTCTAGCATCCACAACATAATAACCACTGGCACAGCCAATCTTTGTCATTTTATGGTGTCCAAACAGAAGAATGCAGTACTGATGGTAATTTCCGGTACAAGGAACAGTCTACATGAGGCCGGTCGCAGCGTTAGCATGAGCAGCTACTGGCCACTAACTCCATCCAGATGCAGACATCAACTGGAATAATAAGCTGTTTCATCTCCAAGCACAAGAAGCTTTGCAGAAACGCTGGATATGCAGCCAGTCCACAGTTTCTCAATAAATGTATCTTTAGGGAATGCCTCAAATGTCGCCCTGTGTATTAATACCTGGGGCTGTGGTGCATTTTTATAAGGTAAATAAAAATCATGTTGTGATTATTTTGACATTTCCGGTATGATGCATAATTAGTTGGAATGGTCACAATTTCATTTTCACTGAAAGGACTGATTAAAATCATAATTATGTGACATTCGCTGAGGTTTGTACCGAAGAAAGCAGAGAGGAAGGAGAGGAAGAGAAAGAACTGAAGCACTGCAGCACCTCATTATAATGCTGTTTTGCCACACATTTTACCTTTATCAAAAATAAATACCTGACATTTCAATAGTATTTATTTTTTTAAAAACTGAATGATTTGGCCACCTTGCTCAAGTTACTTGATTTTATTAAGGACAAGAATAAATGCATTAAATAAAGTCAAATCTGAGATGAATTGTGAATCTGATTTTTACCAATATGTCTGTAACTTTTTTTTAATCCATCCATAGATCATGTATATATGTGCAGGACAAGAATATAGGATAATTCACCGCCCTAGTCCTTTTTCAGAAGAGGTATATTTTATTTTAGGTTCCTGTACAAGTGAGGCCAGTGTTATATACAATCTCTGCACAAGACATCAGAATTCCTCTGCATTTAATGCGAGCTTCAACTATTTTTGCGTTGGGGAATCTCAATTTGTCAGCTGTTAAGGTAAACTAGCTGAATGTATATGAAGAAATCTTTACCATTGAAGAAGTCTGAATGAACGGCCTTTTCATTAGCAGCCAGGTCCATCAGCAGTCCTGTGCTTCCCCCAGCCTGCCAGACAACAAACATGCAGCTCAGAGAGGAACAGATTTAACCACAGACAGACAGACAGACAAACAGCAGCTTACTAACAGTCTGTTTAAAAACGCCTGAAACTAGAAAATGTTGAACCCCATTTTATAATTACATTTTTTTCATTTTGCTGCTGCATCCTAACGTTTTCATCCCACCCAGCAGACAGCGTTCAGTTTAACTTTGTTTAGTTTACCATCCATTTTATTTTTTCTCCACATTCACACCTGTGTACTATTGTTAGTTTGTATACATATATACTGATATATGGGACCATTAAATGTCTGGGTTGGTCATTGATGGAGACTTTGATACGCCTCAGACAGTACGTATCTTACAGTACGTCAAATTAACTTGACTAACGTTAGTAAATAAATGTTTGCTAGCTATTTAACTACCGTTAGCGAGAACTGTTACATTAGCATTAGTGTAAATAAATAACTTAACCCCGTCACTGCTGGTTTAAAGTAGTTAGCATTAAATGCTTATTTAACTTTGAAGGTAGGCTGAAAAGGGTGTAAGTTACAACGAAGACTGTACAGCGTGAATTGTTTACACACGTAACTAAGCTACTGAGTTAGCCTGCTAAGCTCGTTAACTAACAGACCTCGTCGAGATCAACGTACGGTCCCGCGCCCTCCGGAAACATTTCATCCACTGCTGGTTTCATGGCGGTCGAGTTGGACTGATCCTTGAGTGGCATGGATAAACAAAACCACGAGGTCGTACACTCAGATTATCATCAAATTCTCAGCTAGGGATGCTACACCAGAGCTACACAGCCGGGCTTAGTGTGGTACCGTGTGAAAATATATCCGACGTGAAAGTGGAGTGCAGACACAAAGGTTCCGCATCGAGTTCAGAGGCAAGCGTTCATGAATGAATTTGTGTCATCATTGATATAATACAAGCACATATTAATACTTAACATGTTAAGCCAGTTTTCTTTGAGTTAAAATTAATTTGAAGTATTTTCATTGTTTTTACTCTTGTTCTTGTTCTTGTACTTTTTCATTAGCTGAATTATGTTGCCATGTGAAGAAACCACAGCCTGCCAAAGTCATTAAGAAAGAAAGAATGAATGAATGAATGAATGAAAGAAAATGACACACTATTGGCTTAATAAATAGCCATTTGAAAAAAATAAATATGTCATTAAATGCACAAAAAAATCAAATGTGACAAAACTAAGCATTTCTGCTTTAAATCTAAATACCCTGTTTTAATTTCCCTTTGTATTTATTAATTCTATTTATTTACTTTCCCATTTGATTTGTGAAAGTCTTCATTTTTTAATGTATTAGGTTAATTAGGTATTTATTTATGTATTATTTACCATGTGTAATTCCCCCTATTTATTTCCATAAATGTATTTATTCTTGTGTTTAATTTTATTTTTCTGTGTGAATTTCTGGCCAGCACAGCGGAGCTCCAGCTTCCTCCCACAGTCCAAAGACATACAGGAGAGGTTAAAATGTCAGTGTGAATGGTTGTTTGTCCCTATATGTCAGCTGTCAGCTGTGATTAACTGGCAGCTTGTACAGGGTGTTACCAGCCGCTCGCTCAATGTCAGCTGGGATCAGCTCCAGGAAATACCAAGAAAATGGAAATGTACCAGACTTTTTTTGAAGCCCATTTAAAACATTTTTTTATATGGTGACTTATATGAAGGCCTACTTTACATCCATCTATACATGGATATATATACTTTATATGTAGTTCACATATTTTGTCACACATCTGAATTGTGTGTGTTTAGTATGTCATGGACAAAAGGTGGTATCATGTAGTATGAAACATGTATTGGAGTGGTCATTATCATGTAACAAAGACAGAAACTTTGCATTGATAATGACCACTCCAATACATGTTTCATACTACATGATACCACCTTTTGTCCATGACAGACTAAACACACACACTTGAACACAAAAGCTATTTAAGGGTAAAACTGATACAATCTTTTATGACGTTGATAGGATGCTATTAAGCTTCACACACCTCAGTAATTTGACGACACTAATTGGTAGTCCTTAGTTTTGATGTTATACAGGTGAAGTGAGATTCCTTTCATTGGGATCATATCCTGAACTGCACGTTAATGTTCACACAGTCTGTTTTCATTCAAATCACGCAGCTACAGAATCAAAGACGATCACATGAAGTTAATTCCATTGACTTTTATTGACCCTAATTGGATTCTTTATGTCTCCAGTTTATGTTATAATCAGTTGTATCATCCGGTTTACTTAATTCCATTTGATTCCATTATAATTTTTCTTTTTTTTTTTTCTTCTTTACAGCAAATTAAACAGCAAACATTGTTCTTTATGATTACATGAACAGCTTTATTGGTTCAAACTGTGCAGGCATCACTCTTAGCTTTCAATATTACAACTCAGTGATATTGTGTTAAATAAAAAGGTGGTTATACTATATGAACAGTTGAGGCATGCAGTTATTTTGTGCTGCAAACATTTTTATTGGCTTGAAAAACTCCTTTCTTACACACAACTGGGTAACTGAGTTGAGTCTAACCTCCTCGTCAAAATCACCATGAGATATTTGTCAAATATGTTTCAGGTGATGATGAATCATCCTCTCCCTCCCGTCAACAACAGCACCATCTTGTGTTGCACTACTGATGCTCAGAGAGTTTTGTCACAGCCCTCCTGCCTGCTGGGAATCATCCTGCTCACATCGATGTTGTTGCCGGCGAAGATGTCCTTGGCCTTCTCGATGGTGGAGTCTGGCAGGGTTCGTGTTCGGCCCAGGATCCAGGCGAAGTCGACGTGGAAGAGCCTCAGGACGTCCGTGCAGGAATACACCAGGGCCGAGTTCACGTAGTCAGTGGACAGGATCCAGTAAGGGGTGTAGGGCAGGACTGTGGAGCACAAAACAAGATTACCTACTGTGTTTTCTCCTGATCTGACACAGGAGGAGAAGTGATCTGTCTATAATGAGGTTCATTAAGGTCAAGGGTAACATTCCAACACATAACAGCGGCAGTTATTTCCAAAAGAGTGTATAAATGTCTGGCTCACCGTAGGAATAACTTATTCCAAGTTTGGCAGGATTCTTCAGATCCTCTATGACTCCGGTCCCTTCGATTTTCCTCAGGTCTCCTTTTCTGTGTCATTTCAGACAGTTACATTTAATGTTTGATTATGTGTTAATTCAAACCATGCCAAAATGAGCTCCTGCCTGCACATTTGCTCAGAGAAATTGCAGCTAGGACTCACAGTATTTCAGAGCTGACCACTCGAATGGAGTTTTCTGACGTCAAGCTGAAATTGGTTTCAATGCACCGGCCCTTCTCAAACTGCGCCGGCAGTTTGGCAATCTCAAACCATCTCCCCATGAACTGTGAGGGCAGAGACACACATGAGTTCAAAGACAATTCAGAACAGTGGATGAATAAATCAACATAATTTATTGGAGTCAGTAAATGTACGGCAGGCGTCCTGAGCTCATCTACTTAATTACAGTTTTGTGGTTTGTAACTCACCATAATTGATGTGGGAGGCACATATAATGGCAGTTTACTTGTCTGTTAATGTAGTTAGTTGTCTTCTGAAAACATGTTTTTTTAAATAATATTACAACTGCATTTTCACTACATTATCATTCATTATCTGTTTATACACCAGTCTCCAATTACGTGTACTGACAGAGTAGCATTTGTTGACAAAAACACATTATTAAACATGAATTTTTTGCTTATAACTAAATTATAATGTGTTAAAAAATCATGTTTTACACTCAGATCTTGATTAAAGGAACAGTACCCCTAATGCCAATGGAAAGCTGGCTCGTGTTTTGTAGTCAACAAGTAATTTCTGGGGCTTCACATTAAAACAGTGTTGCAGCACTCTCATCAACAACTGGGAGTGTGTTTTAAACTGTTAAAATCGGAAGAAAAAAAAATGACTCGGCTCCGTTCAGCTCGTCTGGCATGATCTGAGTCTCCAGACAGTCTTACAACAGTCTTTAAGCCAAAATCTTCACTGTAGCTGCTAAGCTAAAAGCTTTAGACTGCGTGTCGAGGGTGTAAATAAAGTCTTTTCAAATCAGTTTGGGGATTTAAGGGCTTCAGGAGACTTGGGTTGGATGACAAAACTCCACCTGATCTTCCATCGACATGAAGTTTAGTAGACAATGGCTGGATTTTCATTTTTGGTCAATTGTTCCTTTAAACAATGTGAAGATGATGATAAGTAACTGAATTACTAACTGATATTTTCTATTTTCTAACCCTAACCCCAATAGTTTTGATGCATTTAAAAAAAATGTTTTAAAAATGCTAATGACTAAAAGAAGGTCGACAGTTTTTAGTCTATTTTTCTCCTGCTGTTTTTGTCCCAACACATCACTGGAGGCCACCTGGCTTTGCTCTGCCTGTTTATTCGTCATATTCAGAACAAAGACGTTCGTACCTGTTTAAGGGTGAATGCCGGTTGAACAGCTGGTTCCGGACATGGTCCCCAGTGGGGCACCTGAGCCCTGACGATCGGGAGGATGAACACAAACACCAGAATAAAAGATAACTGCATGATGGAGACGGGCCTCTGTTAGCTGCAAGAGACTGTCAGCCAAAACACAAATGAGTTAAGAACTGAACATCTGCAAATTCATTTAATCTGCATTATGTGAAGAAAACAAGATAGTAGCAGTTAAGTTAACTCAACTTTACATTTAATACACAATTTGATTAAACACATGAAAATACATCATCTGTTAAATGGGATTAATCCTCACAAAAATGTTTTATATACATTACAGAATATATTCCCTCACCTCTGTGGCCCGGTGGGTCAGATATACGTTCTCTCCCTCAGACAAGTCCTGGTATTTGAATTAGAGACGTTGCTCTCGGCGAGGTTTTGCAGCGCTGCGACCGTGTGTCATCAATGGTGTCTTTGTGTGTCGCCAGCTTTATTTCAGACATGAAGTGAACTATTAGTAAAGTGGAGTCATGGGGGACATTCCAGGAGAAATGTTATAAAACAATCTGGATGTTCTGCTGCCTTGTAGACGAGTGGGAACGTGTTTTTCTTTATATATCCGAGGATTTCTTTAATCTCAGGTCTGCAAAGATGCACATTGTCCTCACACACAGAGAAACAGATAGACGCCATTTTTAATGTTATTTTGAAGTTTAAATAAGAAATTGCACCACTTAGTCTTTGGTTAGACAAAGGGCTTCACAAAATGGATTGGATTTGACCTAATTTAATTATATTCTGTCGAGTCACATCACTGTAGCTTATCTCCGCAATTGACAAGTCCAGACTCTGACCTCTACAGCCATGCAACAAAGTGTGATTCTGGATGTGGTGATGTCGGTCCTCCACTTTGGTCCAGACTGAAATACCACAACAACTATTGCCATGAAGTTTTGCACAGATATTCACAGTACCCCAACAATGAATGTGTTAGACAGTTGATTAATGGATTTGACATTGAACGCCAGTACCTGACAAGTTGGGAATGAGACTCAAAAATCAACTTTCTTAAAAAGTGGACCTCTGATGACTTTGATAGCATTGTCTGAATAATCCAGCGAAGATAGTGAGTTAATCTGCTTGCCTTTTCACCAGTAATTGAGTAATTTATATTAATTGTTATGTTTTTACACTTACTTCAACAGTTATGGTTACAGACTCTCTCTCTCCCCACCTCCCTACACTGGTATTTTGATTTTGATTTCTCTGCCAAAAAAAGAGACAAAACACACAGTAAACTTCTATTACATTAAATTAAAGATGGCTTTGTTTGCTAGCTGTTCCCCCAAAAATTTCTATAGCTATCGCAGTGGTATCATTAATGAGAATTTATTTGGCCACAATCATTGTGTAGTACAATAATCTGATGTCATGACGGCTCTAGTTACAACATAGAGGCACACGATTGATTTGTCATAAAAAGAAGAAGGCATACTTTATTCATTCGCCTCTAGGATCATTTTTTTATAACCCATGAGCATGTTATTTGGGGCAAACATCCATTTCTGGTGATCCCTTGACTATTGATAAAGCACCATCATCATGAAAGGCGAAAAGTGTATGTGGAGAAAGTGAAAGAGAAGCACGTGTCCCTCTGTTATTACCACAAACATGAGAGCTGCTCAGTGGTCAGCAGGTCAGACTGGCTGTTCTGGGCAGCCTCAAAATGTAAATGGTCGAATTGATTTCTTTTACCTTCCTTTATTTAACTTCACCAAGCGCTCACACAGTTTCACACAACACTGGTTTATTTATCTGCGTTGCACACTCTTAGTCATCTATGATTCACATCACAGATTTCCACCTTTGTCCGACACGTTTCTGTCAGTGCGCTGTGAGCAGAATCCCTCCTCTCCGTCGCTCTGTGCTGGTGTCGGGCCAGTCTGACTGCTGACTCTCATACTGTCAGTCATCATGCTGACAAGTCTGCTCGAAACAGAGGCCAAGCCCGCTGGTAACAGACTGCAGGAGCCAGTCCAGGAGCATCATTTTCACAAAATCGAGGGTTTACCAAGTGTTGGTGCGTGTGGCATGTTTCTGGAGATGGATGATTTCTTCTTTTTTATTTTACCAATTGATGTGTAGTAGAGTAGTGAATAGTTAACCCTGCCCCTGGCTATTGTTGTTGATCTTGCTTCTCTGCAGATTTTTGCTACAATGATTGACACATGATGGCACATGATCAGACAGTGCTCATCCATTTGAAGAACTGGTCGTGACTCTGTACGCAGGAAAAGTGTAAGACACGCCGCAACATACACGCAAAACCAGATTTTCAAAAATATGAGCCAATCCACAGAGGGATTAAAAATGTTTTTAAAAAAAGGTATATACTAATCAAATGACTTTTTTTTTACTCAATAGCCTGACATTTAAATATCTGCAATGCTCTGGTGCAGTGAACAACAACTGATTGACACTCAAAACGGTTCGTACCAAACACTGTCAATTAAATGCAAATACCATTAAATGCTGTCTGCTTTCAGACAAAAGCCCCGCAGCTACAAACAAGGTTAAATGAAACAAGAGAGAGATCAAAAAGGCTCCGTTTCCAGCTAATACGCTTCAGAGAGGAATGACTTGTTAGCTGCGCCCAGATACATCAAAGCCCGCCTGGTTAAAGCAGAGGCGCCCAGACAGAGGCAGCGAGCCTGGCTGGTCAGTATGATCAAGGACCACGCTGGCTAACTCAGTCAGAAACATATCAAAAAGGAGAAGGACTATTAAAGAAGAACATGAGAATGAAGTGACTGAGTGAGTTAGCCGGGAGCAATTCAGTCAAATCTGGCCCAATAACATGCATGGAACTTTAAGTTTTGTCTTCCAGAGAGAGCCCGTCATGTGGAGGGAAAACTCTTTTTGTTTCATTGTCATTCAGTCTTTACATTTGAATTGTTCACGTCACCTCCAGAGTATAGTCAACAGTATGCTCAGTGCTTTGATCTTTCTCTAGATGGCGCTCTTTTATGTGTTTTTCTTCCTCTTTTTGTTTTTCAGCCATGGCTTCCAACACTGCTCATGTCCCCCTTTTCTCAAACCTAATCAGACAACAGTCGCTCTGTGGGAAAGCCTCCTCTCGTACTTATTTTCTGTGGACGTGCCCGCCCACCTTTCAGGAAACACCCAGCTACACCTGCACCATGGGGCCCAGACCCACACCTGAACAGCTCGTCTTGACACTAGTAGCCTCGTGAGGCCACAATGCTCTTTGAACCCCAGAGAAAAATTGGATTTTGGATTTTAAAAAAGAAGAAAGGTGAAGGTACTCTTCCTTTACCTGCATTTATCGAGCGATTTGGTCACGGGGGGGGGGGGGCAGCGCAACGGGCTGCAACCACAACAGTGCATATTATTACTTTATAAAGTCAATAATGGCTGATGAGTTGGTAAAAAAATAAGAAATTTGACGCACCCAGCAGATGCAGAGCAACATTTAGTGAGATACGTTCCCTTTGCCATGAGCTCTGTTTGTTTTTTCTACCAAATCCGGAACAAAATATCCTGCGAGGAAGCTTTATCCATTTTCCATTAAAGCTACTCTGTCAAACTCACCCTGCCACCTTTCTAGCTTTGAAGAGTGTTCTGGGGACCTTGTTTTGTATTATTACCTCATTAATATTGTTAATCTAGAAGGTCTGAGTTTGACAAGCTTTCTCTTCTGATTAAAATGTCTCCTCCAAAACTACATAGTGCACCTTTAAGGTTTAGGACAAAAGTGGGAAAATCAATGAGAAAAGTAGAAATTGTAAATCCAAAAAACAAAGCGGAATTCTTAGATGTATGTTTTTTGAGATAAGGGATGTGCAACAGGAACACGTATGATTGACAGAGTTTTGTAACAGCTCTGGAAAAGACTGTTCCACGACACATGGGGTCACGCTGGGACTCCTGGCACCTGTGCACACACACACACACACACACTTACACACACATTTACACCGAAGCGTAAACATGTGGAGGTGAAAATTATGTATCCTGTAACACACACAAAGTTTGAGAATGTTTCCTGCTGCTGACGTACAGCAGAGCTCACAACACCATCTGTGACCATTCAGCTAAAGTGAAATTGAGGGTTTTTTTTCACAGAATTGGTGCAACACAACTGTCTTTGTAGTCAAAATGATTGTTTTGTCACTGAAAAATAAGTGATTGTAGAGTTGAGATGAAATTATGTCTGTAAAGGTTGTTTTTTTTAATAAAATAAGATAGCAGTTATTTTAATATAAAATACAGACTTCAGCAACAGAACCACAAACAACAGCATCACAAGCTCTGACAGAATCAACACCGTTCTGACCATCTAAACAACAACTCCATGTGAAAAGCATCCAACAGGTTTTATTTGTTGCATGTTTTTTTTTGTTTTTTTATTGCATTGGACTGATTTATACTGGCAGAACTTAAAAACAAACAGGTCTGTTCTCCTTACGATGCTGATGCTATTTTGTCTGACTTCGAATTGAAGACTCACAACTGATACCATCATTTTGAGGACTTTGTCAAATAGGCAACAAAAGGAAGATAACGGGAAATGAGGGGCTACAGAGATTGAGAACAACACGCAAAGAAGGTACGCAGCTGTCAATCGTCAAGGCCTCAGGCACAAATAATACGTATCTATCGTTCAAGTGTTTTCGCAAACAAGGCTGTGTGATTATCTCAAAAACGCTCTTACATTCCTCATGTTAGGAAAAAATCTGTTGAACCAGCCAAGGAATCCGCCTGGTGTAAAGATTACGAAAAAACAGAGAAAGCTCCCTTCAAAACTGCCTTGAAGTGGCTTCTTTCAGCCTTTTGGATGGGAAACACAGAGCAGACTACACACCTAATTGAAACTGACGGACCTGCTTATAATTAGAGTGAATACTGACCACAGGCACAGCTCCCTGAGCAAACCTATGACTCAGAGAGTAGGAGACGTAGTATTTGACGTTAAAAAGATCTAATTGTAAGCTGAAATTCTACACAGTTTCTTCCTTCAGAATATTAAATACGCATTCTATGAAGTATGGTGTGTTCAAATACGCACTATATGCATTTGGTTAGTGGTTAGTGTTGCACTTACTGCAGGTGAATGTTTGATTAAACTGATACAGTCTGTGGTTATCCTTTAACAAAGATAACGGTCCCGGTGCCTTCATATTCATGTTTTTTTGGTCAAACATGCCTGAGAATGTGTCACATTGGAGGGTCAGAGGTCGTCTCTCACCTGAGCGCAACAGCGTGAGCCACCAAGGATCGATATGACCACTGAGTGACCTTTACTGACTTTCCATTCATCCAAAACAATTCAGCTCAGTTGCAGATTATGTTGCGGCCAAGATTAACGCACCCGCTTTTGAAAAGAAGCTTATGTGAGTGTTGTTTAGTGTCAAAGGAATTCAGGTTGAGAATAAAAATGAGGCCTCGCTTTCTACTTTTTTGCGTGTTTTGGCTCACAGGTGTGGTAACGTCAGTGGTCTGTTTGTCTTTGGTCCACAGCTGTGAACATTAACCCTGCTTAACATCAGTATATTAGCATTGTAAGCTTGGTGAGCTAGTTAGCATAATGGACTTAGCATTTAGGTTTTTTAGCATTTTACAAATTCAGAATCAATGATGACTACAGACTTTACCAATAGCACGTTCATCCCACTGTGCAGTTTGCAATACCTCCTACCTACCTGTGCAATAGTATTAAAATGAATTTGAAAATTTGCTTTGAAAAACACTTTTCATGTTATGGGACAAACATATTTTTTACTGTGCGACCTCTGCATGTAAACAAACTTGCATTATTAAGAGACGACATTTTTATATTCTAATACATACGCAGGCCAAGCGTTACAGGAAACGGGGATTTACATAATGCACTGAAAGTGATAGTGAGCTGATTAAAATTCAACAAGCGAGCCTGTTGTTTATCACACTGTGCAGCAGTTCTGACCAGTAATGGCTCTATTTACTGTTTATAATGAGGTCTAAATGTTGAATGCTTTTAATGAGCATTTTGTGTCGCGCAGCTATTTATCTGATTATGTTTTCTCCATCTCAGCGCAGCGCTTGCTTTCCATTTTCCACTGCAAGTGCTTTTCCAAAGCCCTCACAGCTCTCTGTAAAAGCAGGCCAGGGATTAAAAGTGTATCCAGAGGCAGAGAGAGCAGCTGAGGGAGAAACACACACACCTGTGCCTAATTAATCCTCCTTCACACCTGTGTGTGCTTTAGAAAACTCTGAGAGGAGACGCAAAGGTCTGGAAAAGCAGCGAGGTGCAGTTAATGTTTACCTGACACCTTTCTTACGTTTGGAGAAAGAGAAACTTATACTGGCGACAGTAAGCTGAATTCTGAATGTGCTTTGTTGCTGTTTATATGATCTATAATGTCCTCTGTGGTGTCTTTCTTGGTAAAAGCAAGTGTTACAGCTGTTACATCTTCAAAACATTTTTTTTAGATAAAAGTAGCAAGAAAATCACACACCTGCTCCAACTCAATTGCCAGAATAAACACTGGCATTGTGCATCTATCTATAATACAAGGAATCTCTGTCTGTGTGTGTGTGTGTGTGTGTGTGTGTGTGTGTGTGTGTGTGTGTGTGTGTGTGTGTGTGTGTTCCTCAAATAGCTCTGCGGATCAGGATCAGACTGACCTGAGACTTTCAACATGGCTGCTGCGTGGTTCAGTGGTGTGCAATAAGCATTTGCTTGGACTGCAATGATAGGGTGAATAAATTATTTCATAAATGCTTTACAAATTCAGCCACCACAGTCACGTGGGCACCAGAGCCAACCACTGCACACCATGGCCACGTGCGCACCAGAGCCAATCACTGCAGAGCTCAAGCCCACGACATACCTTAAAAAAACAAGCGGATTTATACCTGCAGGCGCGAGCTGGACCGGGATTTTGCCGACGGTTCGGTTCTGTGCATCTAAACTGACTGTTGTGGATTAATGATATTAAACAAGTCCAAGTCTGTTCGGGTCTGAGGAGATCCAGAGACGCGCGGACAACAAAGTGGCATCGGAAGCTGTGGATGTTTGTGTGTAGCTAGCGCTAGCCGCTAGCGCTAGCGCTAGCTACACGGCCCACCGCCCGAGTCGACAGAGCTGACGCACTGGCACGTCCAAAACCGGATTTAGGGTAAATAATGTCCAACACGCCTTTTCGCGAACATTGCCGTTACGTTTGCTTTGTGTCTGGTGAAGGAAGAAACAGTAAAAATGTGCTTTTGTCACAAGTGGATTTATACCTGCAGCGGCGCGAGCTGGACCGGGATTTTGCCGGCGGTTCTGTCCCATTCTGTTCTGTTCATCTAAATTGACTGTTGTGGATTATAATGAGATTAAACAAGTCCAGACTGAGTCTGTTCGGGTCTGAGGAGATCCGGAGACGCGCGGTCAACAAAGTGGGATCGGAATCTGTGGATGTTTGTGTGTAGCTAGCTGCTAGCCGCTAGCCGACCCTCACGGCCTAACGTTACCTACCGAGTTGACGGAGCGGACACACCGGCACGTCCAAAACCGGATTTAGGGTAAATAATGTCCAACACGCTTTTTCGCGAACATTGCCGTTACGTTTGCTTTATGCCTGGTGCAGGAAGAAACAGTAAAAATGTGCTTTTGTCACGAAAGTGTCCAAGCAGCAAGTTTGGTTGTTGAGAAACAGGAAGATGTGGGAGGGACATCGGCAGATGATTGACAGCAGCAATGATGTGTTGGAGACAGCGACAGAGATAGCGAGTTTTGAGAGTTGAGAGATTTGTGACATATAGCGTGTTTGGAGTGTATAGTTAGTGTGTTATGTAGTGTTTGGTGTAGTGTGTTTAGTGAGTAGTGGAGTCGTGTTGTGAGGCAAACCAAGGAGGAGACGGCTGAATGTGGAACAGGCAGGAATGAGCTGAGCCCTGAGCCTGAGGCATTGCCTGCATTTAAATGTAAATAGTTACACATAGCTTTGTAAATTTCAAAAACTTATGCACCAATTTAGCAAACAACAATTTACATTTGCATGATAACTAATGCAATTGGTCCATTAAACATATTTGTGGTTTTCACAGTAAAAAAACTAACTTTTTCTACTCTGATTTTATGTTATTTTGTGATTTTAGGTCCATAGTGTTAATATAGTACCTTAAAATGAAAAAATAACTGTACATTCACACATGTGAGGTTGTGCTAAAAATAATTACACCAAGTAAGGCAAGGTAAATAGTTTTTAAGGTGACATATAATGGTATAATCAAAAACAGCCAATTATATCCCTGACGTCCCACCTTCAAACACAGCCTCATTTGGCCATCCATGAAAAAGCTACTTAACCTCCCACTTTTCTATAGAAATACATGCTTCCTACGGGCAATGCACTAGTTACTGCAAACCATGGATATGTTTGATATGTCAATTTTACATGGCAGTGCTGTGTTTTGGTCTGGTGATGTTCAGGCACAAGTTGGTTAGAGTCAGAAAGATATCATATTTTGATTTTGTTAGCTCTAGACACACCGCCAGGCTAAATGTCTCTCCCTGTTTCCAGTCTTGACGCTAAGCTTATGCTAAACAAGCTTGCTGCTAGCTGTAGCATTATAATTACCACGCTGATATGACAGCGGTATTGCATTCTAAGTGATTGTTGCCACTCTCATGTTCGTCCAGCAGCTAAATATGAAGCTAAAGCTAGCAGGCAGTTAGCTTAGCTTACCATCAAGACTGGAAACGGTAGGTTACTGCTAGCTTGGCTCAGACAAAGGTGGCAACTCAGACTCATTAACACTTGACATGTGGTTTGTTAAATGTACAACATTACAAAGTAAAAATGATGATTTGTGCTCTTTTTTTTTTAGCAATGTTTATGTGTTGATCTGCTTCTTAGCAAACGGCTAGCAGCAACGTACAGGAGTCTTTCTGCCTTTTTGGATGGAAGACAGAGAGCAAGGCTAACTGCTTCCCCCCCATTTTCAGTCTTTATGCTAAGCAAAAGCTAAACTAGCTGGGAGCTAGTTAAGCTTTATATTTAACATACAGACATGAGAGTGGTATTGATATTCTCCTCTAAAAGTGAGCAAGTAAGGACAAGGTATTTCATTAAATCGTAATTTTAAAGTTTGGGTGATCTTTCATGCATACAAATTATTCTTAATGATTTTGGGGAAGAACATTTTTAATATAGAAGCAAAAAACGCAAATAAGCAGCAACTAATTTTGAAGTTGGATAAACCCAAGAAGAGAAATGTGGCCTCCTCAGCCCACAAAATGAAAAATGTATGTCTTTAGTTCAAAGAATATCAGCATGGCCCTACAAACTGGCTGCGCTGATACTAGTTTACTGTCTATCAGAGCACCTAGGGGAAGAAAATATATTTGATCTTCATTGCAATTTTTGGATGTTGTTGGTGTTTATTATTCATCGTACTTGAAAATCTTTTTTTTTAATATTCATCATGCTGGTTTTTAGCCTTGATTCTTTTTGCAAAAGATGATATTGAAAAGTTCATTGGGATGAAAGGGAAAAAAGAATGACTGAGATAAACGTCTACAAAGAAAGTGAGGGGCCTGTTTGTCATTTGAACAGGTGCCAACTCTCACACTCCCTCCATCGCCTCATCACGTAAACAGAGGAGGGGCTCAAGAATGTGATCATTGATGTGGCTGCAGGTCCTCGGATGTATAAAAGACCCTTGAAAGTCCTTCACACAGGTAGTACCTCTGATTACGTTCAGGTGAGCGGACTACAGCTATTACTCCTATTTAATTCCGTTCAGGACCAACCTCCTGACGTAAAGCGGATTGTTTTAATAATCATGCTGTTTCGTTCTCTGCAGGTTCGGGTGAGAAGATGAAGGCCATGCAGGTGATTTCCTTGACTTTGCTGTGTGCTCTGGCAGCCAGCGCTCAGTTTCTGAAGTTCGGCAGATGTCCCAAGCCTGCTGTTCAGGCAAACTTTGACGCTAGCAGGGTGAATACTAACTCTTTTTACTTATCATTCCTTTCCTACAAATCAATGTAATGTATATAGCATGAGATTGAAAGGTGCTATTTATAGGAAAAGTTGATTTTTGTCCCAACTTTCTCAGTCCCAACCCATCAAAAATCGATGCTTTTGGGATGGCGGTTGACCCATCCCACAATCACCAAGCATCATTATTTGACGTGCTGGGAACAAGACTCAAATAGCACCTTTTTGAGCAATCTTGAAATGGTTAAGGCTACGTTCACACTGTAGTTACAAGTGACCTGAATCCGATTTTTTCACTCATATGTGACCCATATCTGATTTGTTTTTGACAGTGTGAACAGCACAAGTCGCATTGAATCTGACATTTTCTAATCAGATTCAGGCCACATTTAAATGTGGTACTGAATCGGATACGTATCGGATTTTTTTTAATGCGACCGCAATCTGAACAGCAAGGTCGCATTTAATGTGACTTTGACGTCATTCTGACCCGCGCTGCACTGTTTTGTAAATGAATGACAAATAAAGTTGATTGAAAAAAAAGTGTGCCACAGGCGGGAGCGAGCGGGAGCCACGAACGTAATCAAAACAAACATGGAGGACAGCAGTGATCCTGCTCGGTGTAACCAGCCACATCCCGATCCCACCACTCCTGGCTCCGATGCCATATCCAAATACTCCTCTGTACGGATGTACTCCGCATAGAGCCATCATTAAAATATGAATTTTCTTTCTCCTCTTCCTCCTTCGTGATATCACCCGCTCACAAATTTGCCGGCTGCCGCCACACTGTTTTTAGCATTAAGCCATACAGTCCCACGTTACCGGTTGTCGTTGCCATGTTCGCTTCCGTAAACACCGCTGTGGTGTGATGTCATCAATGATCAACTGCGCATGCGGGTCACTTCAGGAGCGTGAGCTGTTCACACAGCAATCCGTAGACAGGCCGCATTTAAAGAGGTAATGTGAACAGCCAAACAAAAAATCGAATTTGAGCAATAAATCGGAATTGTGCATTAAGACCTGCAGTGTGAACGTAGCCTAAATGTCCAGCACAATCTTTGTTTTTGTGATTGATTGAAATCCTGTGTTTCCTCTGCAGTACGTTGGTAAGTGGTATGAGATCATGAAGCTGCCAACAGCCTTCCAGAAAGGCGAGTGTGGCACTGCCACCTACAGCCCTAAGAGTCCTGGAGTCATCGGGGTCCTCAACAGAGAGCTGCTGTGAGTTTGTGTGGCATAAATAATTTTTTTGACGCCAGCAAGTGGAGAGTCTTTTTTAATATTTAGTAAAAGAAAAATGGAGGATAAACGATTTGCTGGGACTTCAAAAATGTCACTACGTGAAAGGAAAAACCTGACTATTTTGATTAAAATTCTTTCTTCCTTTTTTTTTTTTTTTTTTTTATTAGTGATGATGGAACTATTAATTTCATCGTCGGCTCTGCCAAGACCAAGAACCCCGCTGAGCCTGCCAAGCTTGAGGTCTCCTTCGATGATAGTAAGGAAGTCTAAGTCATTACAAACATATTCTAACATTCAAGTTCAGCCTTCATAAGTAGCTATGTGTGTGCGCTGAATATCCCCGCTGCTTTGACTCTCATACTTTTTTACATTTTCCCAGTACCTTCTCCCCCCGGTCCTTATTGGGTGCTCTCCTCCGATTACGAGGGTCACTCTCTGGTCTACGGCTGCAGTGACTTTGGCCTGTTCCGCATGGAATTTGCCTGGATCCTGAGCAGGGAGCCCACCCTGAATGAGGAGACTGTTGAGATGCTGCACGGCATCCTTTCCTCCGCCGGAGTCAATCCGGACAAGATGGTCGCCACCGTCCAGGAGGAGACTTACTGCAGACCCATGGAGCAGTAAAAAGAGATACTCTTGTTTCAACTACAGGACTGTTTGAAAGGCCAACCTGGATTTACAACATAGCTGTACTGTATTCAATGTGTCTCGCCTGGTCTATGTTGTGAAACTCAGCAGTAAACCTGTAGAAAGAAATGTATGTTGTGTGTTTTTGTCTTTGTATCAATATGGGCGTATTCTGAAAAGATAATGAACAAAGAAATTGCGACTATGAAAAAACTAAAGCTAAACTGCACTGCTGACTTTAAAATGAGAATGATACCAATCATGTGAAAAAGACGTGAAACATTTTAAGGTTTGTTGAAAAGCAGACGCTTAATTGAATGGCTGGCACTAAAACATAAGATCTGATCATAAGATTAGGAAAGGTTTAAGGACAGGACATCATTCACTGTACAGATTGTAAAGGCCACTGAGGCAATGTGATTTTGGGCTATAAAGCTCATTGTTTTGAAAAGCTGACGCTTGTCTACATTGCTGACTTAAAAAATTAGAATGAAACCAATTGTGTATGAAAGATTAGGAATATTTAAATGGTTTGTTAAAAAACTGATGCAAAACTGTATGGCAGGCTTATTTACTTGCAATCACATCTGTAGGACTTTTACTTCTGAGAGTGTTTCTACACTGTGGTATCAAGGGTTTAACTTGGTAAAGATATGAGTACTTCTTCCACAGCTGCTGAGCACGTTGTGAAAAGTGTGAGTGCATTTGTTCTTTGTCAGGTACAGAGAAAAGGCTTTATAGATGAAATATAAAAATGTTCAGTCTCCGGTGAGAATCTTCGGGAGGCAGAAATAACACAAGGTAGAGTCTAATTTTATAGCAGCAATGAATTATTCATAGTTTAGGAGAGCAGCAATCACTTTGAGTGTTAGGAGTTGTTTAAGGACATTTCAAGTGTTAATATAAAGTATTTGTCAGTAACCATAACTTCTCTTATGAAAACACATCTTATATCATTAGAACTGTAATTTACTCTAATGTCATCCAGTTAGCCTCCACTTATGGGCGTCCACAGGAGGAGTTATAGTGTTTGATAAATACAAAAATAAACAGTTATTTCTGCTTGCATATAGCAGATGCTTTTGTCCGAAGTGACTTACAGTCATTCATACACCGATGGCTGCCATGCAAGGTGCCAACCAAGCACATCAGGAGCAGGTTCGGGTTCAGTATCTTGCCCAAGGACACTTGTACTTGCCGACCAGGGGAATTGAACCAGTGACCTTCCGATAACAAGTTGCTGGCTGTAGATGGATGAAGACAATAGAGAAAAGCTACTGTTGTACATTTAATGGCATATTACATTTTTAGACAGGACAATCAATCAATTTTTGGGTAGCAAAAACGGCACTGTAAGAAACAGTTAATCAGTTATCAATATTGATAAATATGTCACATCACCACAGAGTCCAAATAAAAGCCACAAAAACCTTCAGTGCTGTTTAAATCAGTTTATTGCATTGACTTGGCATGAGACAGTGAGTTACTCTGTGGGCTCGATCAGGTCCATCTCAGTCCGTTTACTGGTGCATGGCGCTGCAGTAAACTGAATCCTGGTTGGAGGAGAGCAGCTTGTCCACTCTGACTCCGATGGAGGACAGGGTGCCCTTCAGCTCCTCGAGGGTCTCCTCAGGCATGGTGGGCTGCCTGCTCATGATCCAGGCAAACTCCACATGCAGCACGCCGAGGTCGGTGCAGCTGTAGACCAGAGAGTAGTTGTTGTAGTCGGTGGACAGCACCCAGTAAGGGGCAGGGGGAGCATCTGGAGGTGCAGAGTTTAATGTTAGGTCTGATAATTGTCAGTTTTCAACATTTTCTACATCGACAGTGTTGTTAAAGACAAACTGCAGTTTAAAGTGTTGTGTGGGTGTTTTTGTGTGTTTGTAATAAATGAGAGGTTCTTACACTCAAAGAAGGAGACGGACAGCTTGGCAGGCTGAGAGGGGTCCTTAGCCATGGCAGAGCCGCTGATGGAGTTAATGGTCCCATCAGCACTAAAAAAAAACAACAACACACAGATGGTAAAAATATACAATTAGAAAAAGTGACAAGCATCTGAAAAAACCATCTGACTCTGTTCAAGCTCTTGTAAATATTTGATTTACAGTGATTCATTGGGAGAATATGTTCCTATTCTTAAATGTATTCTTTAAGATGATTTATCAATCAATTGAACGTCATAGTGCTTTACAAGTGATTGGAAAAACATGAGATATTATGAGGATCAAAAGATGATGCAAGCAATGAAAAAAAAAGACTTTAAATAAAATAACGCAATCTACACATAAAATAATAAAATAGAGAAATAATTAGACACACAAGCAACTTTGTTTCATAGTTTTTGCCATAAAACCTGTATGTCTTATAGTTGTAACTCCAAAAAGTAAGAATATACTGACAGATATTGTAAAATATAATGTACTAGTGTTGCGCGGTAAACCGATACTAGAATGGTACCGCGGTACCCAGCCTTTAAGAACAATACTTTTTCACGTTTTATTAGTATCGGTACTTTATGAACTTAGTGCGACAGCAGTGCTGCGTGTCTGTGTGCAGCTTCTCTCTGCTTCCTCACTGCCTGCAGGCAGAGTGGGCGTGGTTTCACAGTGACAGTCACAGAGCAGAGCGACACAGACGTGTTGGCTCTTGGTCATTACGGATTTAAAGCATCGTTTACAGACGGGCTTTGTGGTGTCCTTGGGTTTGCCCTTGTTGTCGGCAACGTAAGCGAAATATTTCCATATTTCGCTTCGTGCGTCTGCTTTTTCAACAAGCCTGGGACGGTCGACAGGAGCACTCATGCCACTTTCAGCTGACAGACATGCGGACTTGTTCAAAGAGTTCAGAGAGCTGCAGGTTAGCGATAGATGACATAAACATCCCCCGGATCGAAGTCAGGCGAGGTTTTTGTTGTGACATGACAAGCGAACTATTTTCACCATCAGAGTTGCAGGAGGCAGTCAGAGGTAAAGCTAACTGTTAAACAGTCTGATGTGGTTCCACACATCTCTGTATGCAAACACAACGTTCACACTGGTAACATGAACTTTACCATAACATGCGCTGGAGTTCACAAGTATGCTGATCAACAACACCACTTATAATTTATCTATTTTAAGTCAATCAGTACTAGTAATATAATCATAGGATGTACATTTTTGTCAATAATTTATAATAAATATTGTAATTTATATTATTAGAAAATGGTCTGATTAGAGCACAGACCTCCACCAGGTCTGGGCCATTTGTGTTGTACTTTAGTGCACTAATGTAGTTTGCAGGCTAATAATCCAGGGTTTGAATTTTATCAACATCAAAGGCAAATTGCAAATTTCCCCTTTGTGGGATGAATAAAGTATTATCTTATTTTATAAATTGCCAGACTTAAAGTTAATGTCATTTATGTTCATTATTTTTTATGCTGAAGGTGCTGTTAATTTTTTAAGACACTTGTCTTCTTGGAAACAGGTACAGATAATTTTAAGTTCCACATTCTGTCATCTAAAATGTATGCCATTACTTTTGATGATGTTTTAGTTTTCCGCCGTGGTATCGTTTCAGTATTGGTATCGAGATATTTTAGTCATAATTTTGGTATCGTGACAACACTATAATGTACCATGTTAAAAACAATTACATATAGAAGGAGTTCACATGTATTTGACAGTATATGCAAATATATTGGCATTTTGCTTCTAGAATGTATTCCAAAATATAATAATAATACATATGTAATATACTGTGTAATGATATGTATTTAAAAATCTATCATTTAGATATTTCTATCTAATATATTTTCATATCAGTGGAATGAGTAATTACAAAGTGAAAATATTGTCATAATGCTGTGTAATTAACACTTACTAGCATGTTAATACTTATGAACTACATATATGAAAACTACACTTGTGTCTCTACATAACAAACACTTTCATGACCGATGACAAAACTCTTGTTGGATTGGATGATGGATGTGGGTGGAGAACTTACAGCAGCTCCCTGTTGAGGACACCAACGACTCCGGGGCTCTTCAGGCTGTAGGTGGCAGTGCTGCACTCACCCTTCTGGAAGGAGTGTGGCAGTCTCTGGATGTCATACCAGGTACCGAGATACTGTAGAGGGAGCGCGACGGATACAAGAGCATGAAATGAATTTACTGTTGGTGGTAATTTATGCTAAGTTGGATAATTTGTCAACCTCCATGGATTAGTTTGTTTACTTTTATTATTTTTTTTTCCAAACAGCATTAATATTAAATACAGACTTTATTAAGGTAAAAAAAAAGATGTGGTTTTCACCCTGGCAGCATCAAAGTTCTCCTGAACTGCAGGCTTCGGGCATCTTCCTGGCATGATGACCTGAGCGTTGGCTGCCAGGACGGACAGCAGAGCGAGGGAAATCACCTGGATGGCATTCATCTTTTCTTCACAGCCTGCAGAGAGAACAAAACATACTGTACTTTATGAAATGACATTAATTATCTCAGTTCATTTAGGTATTCACACAAAGAGACTCCGGTGGAGACTGACACCCTCCTGCTCACCTGTTTTACTGGGTAGCAGTGAGTTTCTGAGTTTTGTTGGTGTTTTTAAAGATCAGTCACACGTCTCCTGCAGCCCCTCCCATCTGTTTACATGTGAGGCTAGTTTGAAAAAATGATGTGAGAATTGGCACCTGTTCACATGATATTTGGTGTTAAAAGAGGCCTCTGATAAAAAAGAACTGATTGACAGGTTAGTGTAAAGGTCAGGTTACTGTAGTACACAGACCATGGCTGCTGTTTCAATTCAAGCAAATAGTTATGGAACTAACTATTTTTCATATCCTGTTAGTTGATTTAGAAAAAATGGACTATGGCACCATTTTAGATGGTAATATTGGTCAGTCCACCACTTTAGAGTTAAATATCTCAACAACCATCTCTCCGAGTATACGAGTTTGATATAGCTCAATATGTTAGATTTCTACATCAAAACATTTGTACTCTCAAACATTATGAATCTCTGTGACTTTTTCTCCGGTGCCCTAACGAGGTTGAAATGTGCGTTTTTTATTGATTTATCTCAACGTCCATTCGATAGTTTACTTTCAAATTTGGTAATCATTCAACTAAATATGTCTAAGTTATAAACAAAACAAACTTTTGAAAAGATCTCTGTGTTGTTTTTCTGTCTGCCCAACAGGCCGAGATGCTGACTGAGACGACTCTGAGCAGTACGCATGGCAGTACATTACATATTTGTATTTTTGTCGCTTTGTAATAACTTTCTGCTGCACTGTGCCGCTGTTATGATGCTGTCTCCTCCTGTTCTATGAGTAATATGTTTGTTTTTCACTGCAAGAGAAATGGAATGTGTGGCGCGAGAGCGTGTGAAAAGTGTCTCATGTGAGAGAGTTGGCACGACCTCACAGACTCACTACTTAACGAATGAATCGAAACATGAATGATTCCCGTGATAAAGGCCATGCCAACTCCAGTGATTTATATTGAACAGCCTTCGATAATGTACCAAAGGCTCTGCTAATCAGTTCTCTTTCCATTTCTAATTCTTTTGTCACTTTCTTTAAATCACATCGTAAAACATCTTGCAGCAGGAGTCCCTTGCCTCAGATCTGCCCGCTTGAGACCGAGACATCACAGAACAAGATATAATTCTTTTATTGATGCAGACTGCTACTTCAGCACACTGAAAACAAGAGTACCTGCCTATACTATACCTCAAGGATCTCACTAAAAGAGCCTAATTTCCTCGATAAGAAGAGAAATTAAACTTGAAATCAAGAATGATGCAGAATGATGTCTTCTCTGCATTTATTAATGATGATGAAACACATAAAATAGCACAATTTTAAAGCGTAAAAAGGCCTAATGCTTCCATTTCGGAGAGTTCACAGCTTTGGCACAGTTCTTGCTAATGTCGAAGAACACAGGGCCACCAGCACGGTGATACGGAGACCAGACAGTGTAATAAGAAGATGGACGGTGTTGGCTGTTTATACTGACCCAGTGAGTTGATAGCCGGGACTGTTTCTCGAGGTTAAACCTGCTCTGATCCCTTCGCCTCACTGTGACTCTATAATGCTGAGTGCAAGCAAGACGGACAGAAATCCCTTATAAAAAGCTTACAGCCGGGAGATCTTAAATTAGCAGTTTAGATGTCCTAATGCTCAGTTCTCTTAATTCCTAAGTCCTTTATTAGTCTTTTTTCAGTAAATATTGTCAACCGACAGACACACAGCTGCTACAGCTACAGCTTACTACATTTCATTGTTCTTTAAGAACTAAATGTAAGGGACGCTCATGGAAATGTTCATTTATGTCATAATTTGACATCATTTTAGTAGATTTTAACATGGTGCTTTGTGTTTGGCCATTTGGTTCATTGGACACTTTTTAATACCATGTCTATAATTGAATTAGATAGCTAAAAATGATTGTGGTTCCAGTCAGCACCTTCATTTTTCTGTGAGCAAATAAAATTATACCCACACCCCTGGACACTTTGATAAAGGTGTTTGCTAACAGAACATCTAGTTTATTCACCAATAGGAATAAACTCTTAAAGAAAGCTCTTTTAGGCAGCAAACTCCCACATGACACAGACTGTCCACTCTCTGGTTGAACAGCACTTGTAGGGGATACGTGCAGAAAGGCTTGTTTAAAGTGAAACTCTCGCCAAAAAGCAACCAAGGCTTTATTTGTGATTGAATATGAGTCAAACCTTCGTGTGAAAGCATAATTACGACGAAAGAGGCACTTTTAAGATTTACCGTAGTTTCGTTTTTGGGCAAGCTAATTTTCAATGGAGTGCGGGGGCACTCGTACGCTAGCATCAAAATCGCTATTTTTGAAACACTAAGAAGGCTCGACACAACATGAAACTTTGCTCGCAGTATCACCAGGGTCTCTACACATGAACACGAGCATTGAGAACATTGTTTGTGTACACAGAGTTTACTAAAAAGAAGGTTTTTGAACAACTCATGTTTGTAGCTGTGTCTCTCCGGCACGCTGCCGTCATGGCAGACAAAAAGTGTCGATCCCCGAGTGTGACCTAACAGGCAGGAGAGTAATGGTGGACTGCTCTTCAAGCCCACTATAGCTGATAGGAAATTCACATACCTGCCATTCAAACACCTGTTTAAAGTGAGCGTCCATGTTTTTTCCGAGCAGATGCACTGGAAAGATTTTAGATTGGAAGTCAGAAATACCTATTCTGACTTGCAATGGACTGCACCAAAATACTGTAGTGTGGTGACGTTGTGAAGTAGCCTGGGATCATGGGAGTTGATGTCTTCATTGTCAGACAACCAACAGTGCTGGTAAAAAAACGAAACCTTTTTTCCTAGAAATTGGTAAACCTGAGTTTACAAGCCTGGCATGGCTAAACTAATTCCTTAAGTGTGTAACCTTCATTTACAGTGTTTTCCATAGGCACCTACCAAAATGCTCCTGGACAAAATTGGATGCACCTACAACCAATCAGAGCAGCGAAACACGTGATAGTGCTAAGTGACACCTTTAAGTTTGGACAGCTCTCAGCAGTTTTCAACCAATCCAGTCGGAATTAACCTTTCTGTAAACCACAAACATGTTACAACTTACGTTTCTTTAAGCTAGAAGTTGTGAAACTTAACTTTCCTTCAGATGCAATCTTCAATTATATTATAGTAACAATGTTGCGCATATGCTCTGGTTAGATCAAAGCACAAATAACACATGGTTAGGGTTGGGAAAACATCATGTTTAGGATGCTTTGGTTGCTACAGCTGGAGAGCTGGGCCTGGTCCCAAAGCTTCTCTGATCAGAGTTCGACAGAGTACTAAAATGTGTTTTTGAAAACACTGGAGGTAGGAAAAGAAGCAACGCAGTGACAGAAGATTAATTCATATTCGATTAACATTTCCCAGTTGGACTGTTTGCTCTGAGTTTCATGCGATGGGTGAGTTACACCGGACCGACCTGCAGACTGGGCGCAATCGGATAGAACTGCAACCAATCAGAGCAGCAAGACGTGTGACATGTGACTCTTCAATAATGGACCTGTGTCATTCATCGTATCAACAAGCCCCATATTAGATGAACGGTTGTGATTGGCCCGTCAATAAAACCAGGTAAATCTGTCTGAACGGGAGGGCCAGACGTATGTAAATCTGTCTGACCGAAAAAACTTGAGCTGGCAGATTCGTCTGGCTCCACAGATTCATATTATTCTCAATAATTGGTCAATAAAAAAGATAACTATTGATTTTTAAAGTTAAATAATCATAAAAGAAATTAAGGGAGAATCTGCATCGCAGTTACTTGTGGCCTGGTGTCAACAAACTGAACATTATAACCTTCATGAGGCAGGGATGTTTGCAGGATTAGACTACATTAGTACACCTGAGTGTGTGCGTATGTATCTCATAAACAACACAGTCGCGCTGACCTCTACGTCGACTCGACTCTCCGGGAGCTCTCGGCTGCCCTGCAGACTGTAGAAGGAGATGGAACCACCACACGGCCCCCCCTTCACATCGCGTCTGCTGTTTAGCAAAATTACCGCGCAGCCCACCAATCGTGCACTACTTACTGCCCACTATGCATTAATAAAATACATCTTTCAGAAGAGTGCAGGCCCAGGCTGTAAGCGGTGTGTGAGCACAAACTGTCAGATTAAGAGGTCTGATAGGATGATCTGTCCAACTTTTAGTCGGATTTCTAGCAAATTACCACAAAGCATGTTTGGGTCAAACCCTGTGGCACCCTGGGGAGTACAAAACCCCTGACACCCAAAACTGGACATGTGAAGAAAAACAAAAACAAGACTGATCCGCTGGATTTTTACAGTCTACCACCAGCATCATGTAGCCTCTCCGCATGTGGCCACAGGGCGGATAAAGAGGGGTTGGCCCTTTTGCAACTGGAAAAGGAAGCTAAGCATTTAGGTGTCTTAACTGTGGTCTAAAGTGCTAACAAGGGATTAGTGAGGTAAACGTTGAAAGAGGTTTAGCACTCCATGCTTAGGACCAGTGCTGCTTCGGTAATTACACTTCAGTTGCAAGGTGCGGCAAGCAGTTGGATGGGAGATCACAGTGATGTCAGGACAGGGAGGGCTTACTGCAGGAGATAAGGCCATCTAATGGAGATGAAATGAATCGGTATTTAAAAGGTCTTTTTTAGTTAAGGCAGTTAGCTGGCAGCAGATAGAGCTCAGAGCAGTTGGTTGGTTAGTGGGAGGCCATTTATTTGGAAGGGAAAGAGGCACTGTGGGGAGACGGGTCCTGTGAGCTCACCAAAGGTTTTTCTTTCTTCACATTTCTGAACTTAACTGGGACAAAACCAGATCCAGGCTGTGTTTACTCGTGCGAACTTGAAGGTAAGTCAATTAAAAACTTTCTCTTTCAACATGACTGATTTGTTAAGGTTGTAAGTTGGTAGTCGTCTATCACATTCGCGCCGACTTTATTCTTGTGAAAGCACAAAATGTACTGAGCTTAACCTACGAAGTGAGTCTTATGCCTTAGTTTGTGGTTGCAGCTGCAACTTTAAAATTCATGCACACTGCTGAATATCTGCAAAACTCTCAAGCGGCAACTCTCGTCATGCATAATGTAGGCAGTAAAGTGCAGAAAAGGCTGCTGATCCCTCAGCAAGTGATTAATCTAAAGGCCAATGCGATTAGATGAGCAGCCTTGAGATCTGTGTAATTAACCTAATAATTAGCCCAGATTCTGTAATAACATGAAAATAATGCTAAAATACATAATGAATCTGCCTGCTGTGATTAGTTGTGTCTATGTTATGCTTTACATTTCTTCATATTTATTCTGGTTTAGAATTATCCTTTTCCTCACCATCCTTTTTTTGAGCGAACGACACCACAACTAAATAAATACAACCTGCAACTCTCCACCTATGACTCTCATAAAATCTAATCTGCTCCATGTAACCGACAGAACATACATGGATTCAGCATGTGTTTGTTGCGCGAGGGAGGATTAGGGAGGACTAGACAATACTTCTGTCTTGTCTGATATGACCTCCTCAGGGCTCCATCTAAGTCGTCAGCAATTTTTCCCTTTAATTCATTCTTGTAATGAGATTAACCAGGCAACAGCAAATCCAAGGACTCCAATCCTCGGATTTGGCAGCTGCGGTGTGACCCCTGCTCGTTAAAGAAATATGACAAGAGTTTTCCGGGCTCACCCGTAATGACAGTTTCGTTCGCAAAAACGGCGAAGCGGCTTGAAAAAAATGTGCACGTGAGAGTCTGTAGCTGCCAAAGTCATCAGGTGTGAACATGTGTTCACAGCAGTTAAGTCACAGGCGACAACTTCGCTTAAGAGACTTAAAAGAAATGCTAATCAAAAGTGTGAGCTGTGATTGAACGGGCCTTACAGAGGATTCCTCTGAAGTTTCCTCAATCCGAGACCCACTTTGTGCCTCTCATGTGTCACCACTAAAGGTGCACTATTGAATGTGTTTTTTTCTGATGAATTATAAACTGAATAAACAAACTGTACTATTTTACTTTGTTAAGATTTGTTGGACCCCGCCAGTCTTTCTAGCCTCAAAAAGCGTTCTTTGGACCTTATTTCGTTCTGAGGAACAGCATGTTTGTTCAATGACAGGTAGATATTCAACAAATAAACATTTCCGAATGTTTCTGAACATTGTAAATATTCACCATTTCGAATCTGAATTTCTTTCCCAAAACTACATAGTGCAGCTTTAAGATGCAAATGATTTTACATAGATAAAAAATACCCAGCACTTTCCCTTGTTGTATAGCTATTTGCAGATTCATATACAAGTCTTGGTATCACTTTATAGTCACCATCATTGATAAAGGGTCAAATTTGAGTTAATTAAATGTTTGTTAATAGTTATTTCACTTTTTACAAGCAACTAAATCCTTAATAAACTATTTATTAAGCAACTGTTTATGTAAAGTTAATGAAAGAGCAAATATTTACTGTGCAGTTCATCTATTAACCGTAGCAATTATAAAGTTGCATCTGATGTTAAACATTTACATCTACTTAATAAATGTTTTATAAAGCATTTCATTGTTTGGTTACAGTGAAATAACATTAAACTGGCACTAGACAAAGTTTTTTCTTGTTTTCTTGTATTATGAAATAAATGTTGATTGCACAGTGTCATCGATTCAGAGCGATGAAACCATCTGCGTTTACATTCGTCGCCTATAAAACTAGCAATCACTGCTGAATTTGTCAGCCACCCGGGGCACAGTCAACTGGGAGAAGGAAGGTTAACTGACAGTCCATTTCTATCATAGACTACATGATTGGATAAACTCGTATATTGTCCGGTGATGTTGTTATTTGTGATTCTGAGGAAAACTGAGATGATCCAGTTGTCCTCGCGACAGCAGCGTCAACGATAATACCAACTGGAAACGCTAGGGGGGGGAAACGTTGTCTATGGCCTTTATAAAGTGTTACCAACTCTTTTAAAATATTCTGTCTGCTGAACGATAAAGCAGATTTTTGAGCAGCCTCTCAAGTTGCAAACAAAGACGGAAGCTGGAAATGATGTCTGTCTCTCCACAAAGTCAAACAGTTAAACATTGGTAACACTATCAGCAAACGTGTCCAGATTAAAGTGAATTGTTTCCAGCTTACCTCTTATATTATGGTATTTTGCTTATTTAAATGTACATACATATGATGCTTTTATTAGTGGTATGTTGTATTGTCTTGTCTGTCCTGTTGCACCATGAACCAAGTTCCAAACAATGTTTGTTGTATAGGCAAAACATTAAATAACTTATTAGTATTTACTGAAGTTTGCTTCCAACATGTCAGTGTCAATATCTGGCTTCTGTTACACAAAAAGGAAAGGCAGTCTGAACTTTAGAGACAGTTTAAAAATCTTCGTCATCATACGACGGGCTGAATGTATTTTCATCCGTGTAGTTCGAGGAGTCTTTGGGGATTCTGGAAAATATCTTCCAAAGTGTTTTTTAAAGATCAAAGCATTTTTATTTTTTGAGGAAACAAGATGCTGTGTGATTGAATGTAATGCTGTCACATGGGAGGCACAATCTGGTGCTAACAGCCTGTCACAGATTGTGATATTTTCAGGGATCAAACATATCGCTTTTTGATTAATTTACTGTCAAGATGTTATCACCAAGTGTGTTAACTGTTCATCCACTCAAACTACACGAGCAAACTACACTAATCATCCCGAGCAACAAACACATGAGTGTGAATCCTTAAACCCGACATGAGAGAATGTGAAGGCGATCAAGGCCCAGAGGCTTGTGGCTTAGTGCCCACTTGGGAATTACAGTGACATATATGTTGAAATACATTTCCTCTCATTTGCTGATGCTAGCTGCCATGACATTGGCAGAGAAGTAGGTGGAAGCAGGGTGCATGTGTTCGCGCCACATAGCTCCACATAAACCGATTGCGTCCCCAGATTTATCCCCAAGGTGTTTTTAGGACATCCTGGGAGCTAATGGAGGCTAATAGGCTTAGCACTTAGGGTGTATTGTCCGGGATGCTTACAGGCAAGGTTTGCTGAGGGTAAAACTCTAAACGTGCGGATTACCTCCAACACATCCCTTTAAAGTGCTGTATAGCCAGGACTTAGCTAATAGGATCCTGGGGGGGAGCAGGGGCCTGGGAAGGTGGGGATGGGGGTTGGACGGGCCAGCAGGGCGGTCTGCAGGCGGGGTCAGCAGATGCAGCTACCAGACTGTTGCTGGGCTAATAGGCGGATTACAGCCCTCAGATTAGATGGGCTTCAGAGGGAACTTGAGTGACTGTGGATAATGCACAAGGCCTCAGGGCAAATCTTATGGCAAAATTTGTCTGGGGGAGGGGGCAGAAGATGAAATGCGGACGAGTACATGTGCACGGTTCACACATGTTCGATGAAATTTACAAAACACTGATAAAATACAATTATGATCGATATAAAAGACTCATAAAAGCACTGGAATTGCGATATGAAGGGGTGGATGATGAAACTGGCACAGTGAAGCTTCAGATTCATGTAATCAGAAGCATATTGGTCCTGGATTAGCAGAACTGGATTATTGCGCCGTCATTTACAGTATCATATTTTGTAATGGGATTTCTGGCGTGAAGAAGGCTAATTGCGAGGTGTCTAAGTCGATTGCGGTTGTGTGCTCAAGCTGCTGCCTCAGCCAAGAACAATGTGGCCATTTGGTGTGTGTATGTGTGCGCGGCTTTACATTCGTCACTATACATACAAGGACAAAATGTGCTTGCAAGGATGGAAGGAGAAGGGAAAATCCTGTTCTTCATGTTTCAAGGGGTTAGGATTTGGATTTAGGTGTTAAATTTAAGTTAAGGATTAGGTTTAGGTTACGGTGAGGGTAAAGGGTTAAAATTGGTTGGAGGGTTAGGGTTAGGATAGGATTAATGCTTAATACTAAGGTGGAGGTGAGAGGCAAGAGTTAGGATCAAAGGTTTGAGAATGAATTTGACAGTGTCTGTGCGTGTGTGTGCATAGAGCCCATATTAGGAGCTTGAAAAAGTCTCTGGTCTTTAATATATTCTGCCAGTCTGTTCAATATCTTCTGATCTCAGTAAAGATATTTCATTGTCACAGCTCTGGTTTTAAATAAACACACAAATGAGAGCGCAAAAAAAAAAATCCTCTCGTTGGAATTGTAGATTTTTTTCTTCTCTATGTCATTAAAAAGTCCAGTGACAAAATGTGTTTGTTTACTTGTTGTCGTCTTTGGTACATTTACATTTTTTTCTCTGGGAAAAATGGCAGCACAACGTCCAATAACAATCAACAGCTCTGTAATGTGTGGGGAGTTGCTGCCCTCTAGTGGTGGTAATCAGACATGCGAAAACTTAAACATCCGCCAGCCATCAAGGTCAATTTTATATGAGTTTATACTTCATAGCAACAAAATGTCATTCAGTCAAAGTAGTCACATGTTCCAGTGTGTAGGAGATTTTGATTTTAACTTTCAACCTCTGCAGGATTCAAGTTGAGGTCAAAGGTGGTGTGTGACATGACCCCACGGGAGCAGCTGAGGAAGATGACAGCACTGGGAGAGCAGGGGGCTTTGGATGAGAAGCACTGGTACCGTCTGGTCAACGGCATGTCCGCTGGCGGTAAGAAAAGCAAGCGCAGAGGAGACGATGCAGCATAAGAACATAAAAATAAATCAGAAGTTTTTATATTTTTTTATATTTTTATATTATTAAACAGAATATCACAAGTTCAAGCTCAGTTTATAACATATTGTAATACACATACTATAAATTGTAACATATTTTAATACACATACTTTAAATTGTCTGAATTTGAGATCCTAACAAGTCAAACCAACTTTGTGTTCCACATATGGATTCCTCCTGCTTTAGTCTCCAGCTTTCACAGTCAGTGCATGTCTCAGGTGTTGTTAGCTCTGGCTCCTCCCTGACCTGTTGGGCTTTTGTCTTCTCCTGCAGAGTTGAGGCAGAGGCAAGAGATGATAATGAGGAACCAGATGGCCATGGCTCCACAGATCCTCGCCCAGGGGCAGCAGAGGTTGCAGGGGGTCCCGGCTCAGTTCGAACCTCGCTTCATGGAAAGGTCTGCACCTGAATTCTCTCTTATATATGAAACAGTAGCTCTCTGGTGAAGAGAAGCCCAGAGAATTGTCAGGTACAGGTGCACTTGTGAGGAAGACGTGCTTGAGAGACAAATCGGACATTCAAAGTTTGGTTAGGTTTACAAAAACAAAAACTTCAACTGAATGTAACTTTATCATTTTGGTAAGTTATAATAACTCACCACTAAGTTTCAATTTCGCTTCCTTCCTCTACAAATGTGTCATTCCTTATACAACTTTACCTGACTTGCTCCTTTCCTGCTGGAATAATTACTGTGGCCACTAGAGATTGCCACCTAACTTAAATATGAGTCGTAACAAGCTGCTTTCACAGTCAACCCATACTGTCGTTGTTCCACAACCCAATCACAAAACCATGGATGAATCAAAACCATCTTGGAAATCTCCACTCAGACTGCACTTGAAAGCCAAACCACCAGTTTATAAGCATATAATGTGAATGTGATATGCCTTGTTTGGTACAAATATCAATCTTGAACGTATCTGTGGTGTCTAAAACGATGTAAATTCAGCTCTCTGTTGAGGATATAACCTTAATCACTGACAAAGCAGCAGTTATTGAAGCATCCTCTTGATATCTTGTTTAGAAGACTGATTTTTCATGCACTTGTCATTAGGGATCTGGTTCCCCCCAGCGAGATGGTACCATCCGATGCCAGACAGATGCACATGGGACCTCACCTGGGTCCACCTCTACCTCCGCATGCCAATGTCCTGCCTGGGAGAGCCTTCCCTGGAGCCGGTGAGCATGCACATTCTTGCCTGATAGCGTTCCCAGCCTGTCTGAAGGAATGTGAATGAGCATTAACAGCCCGTGTCTCTTTTATCTTTTTGTCTCTCAGCCAGCTATGGCTTCTTACCCTCAGAGCCCATCGAAACAGTTGCCCGGCGACAGGAGCTCATTCACAAGCAAAATATAGCCAGGTAGTGTGCAGACACTCCACCTACGCAACCATCTGCAACACACTTTGATGAAAAACAGAGACCATTCATGCAGTATCAGGCTTTATTCAATCCCCTCTGCTCCAACAAAGGCACTGTTGCATAGATGTGTACCTTATTTCTCTCTACTATTTGTCTGTCCTGTTCAGAATGGAGATGAATGCCATCCTACATCAGAAGGAGCTGGAGAACGCCCACCATAAGGGACTCATGGGAATGGACAACCCCATGTCGTACCCTTCCAACCACATGGCGTTCAGAGGTCGTCAGCGCATGCCAGATGGCCACGACGTCTTCGTCCACCGCCCCACCCTGGATGAGCTCCACTCCAGCAGCATCCTCATGTCAGCCAGCCCTTATCCACCGATCAGCACGCTGCACAGAGAAAGGGGACGCAGGGCCGGGAGGAGGCCCACGGCTCACAAGAGCGCAGAGAGCCACGTGGCCAACCTGAAGGGCCAGACTGAGGATAAAAGTGTAGAGCAGAGCCCAGGAGCTACGTCAGGGGAGGAGAAGGAGGTGGAGGCAAAGGGGGACCTTGGGGAGGAGTGTGCCACCGGCAAGACACATCATCAAGCAAAAATAGACTCTGAGCTCGCCACAGGAAGCAGGAAGAACTACAAAGAGGGGGAGCCGGGCCTGCGTAAAGCCTGCGTGAACAGTCAAGATGGCTGCTCAGACGGGGCCAACAGTGGCACAAATGATAAAGACATATCGAGCCAATGTTCGGCTTTCCAGGAGAAATTCATATATCCCTCAACAGGTGGAGCACTCACAGGCATGCCTTACATGTTCCCGGTCCCTGGAAATGGTTTCCTTCCACCGGGTGGGTTTAGAAAACAAAAGATAGATTACAATAAATCATATTTACACAGCGGCCATTTTATTTTGACATCACACTCAGGATGGGAAGATTACATTTCTATTTGACTATTTTCCACTTAAGTCAACTTCTCCTCTAATATCAGGGAATTAATATTGGACTATTCTACCACATTTACATCAACTATTAAACTTAAGTTACTCTGCAAGTTAATGGGTTTAACAGCATGCTAACATAAGCTTTGTCAGTTGGTTCAATTAGCTACACGACCATCAGCCTGACAGTTAATAGGTGTATCAGCTAGTTAACATTAGCTTTGTCAGATACACAACAGTTAACGGGTGTATTAGTATGCTAACATTAGCTTTACCAGTTGGTTTAATTAGCTACTCAACAGTCAGCCTGACAGTTATTGGGTGTATAAGAATACTGACATTAGCTATGTACATTAACTGCACAACAATTAATGAGCTCCCACTGTCAGAGGAAAATGGCCGCAATGTGAATACAGTTATTTTGTAAATGTTGTTCTTTTTGTTTTTAGCGAAATAATTCCATTTGTATGTTATAGTACTGACAAATGGTATATGTCATCATTTTTCCAGGTCCACCCAATCTCTTTCTAAATGGCGACGAGGTGTCTGAAGACATAAGGAAGTGGACAGTAAATGATGTTTACAACTTTATCAACAGTATACCCACATGTTCAGAATATGCTCAGGTTGGTTCCTGCTCTTTTCTTTGCCCTCTTCATTTTCCTTCTTTTGTGCCTTTGCTGTGTCTGAAGTTGTGTGATTTCACTCTGTAGACATTCAAGGACCACATGATTGATGGGGAGACACTGCCCCTCCTGTCAGAGGAGCATCTACTGGACACACTGGGGCTCAAGCTGGGACCAGCTCTTAAGATCCGCTCACAGGTAAGAATTCTAACTGAGCCCTGAAAATCCACATTTGAGTCATAAAAGAAAGAAATGTCGAGCTTGACTCTGTGAACATGGGGTGTGTGTTAGTTTGACTTTACTTTTAAATCTCATGGATTCCTATGCAACACTACGCAATAACTCTTTGATAAGTGCAACTTTTGTAAAGCTTCTCATGGCCTTTGTTCATCTTTGATCAGTCTGGCAGATTAAGGAGTCTCTCATCTTTTATATTTTAAATCATATCAAGTTATTTCTAGGGTTCAAAAAAGTCAACAATTTGCCCAGAGGTCTTCCAAAACTATAAATCTTACGTCCTTAGATCCTTTGATTTAGGTAAAGGAAAACTGCACACACACACACACACACACACACACACACACACACACAAACATTGCATTGTGTTGATAATTCTGAGCACCCTTTACAGGTTCATCATTCCAGATGTAATTAAATCAGCACTCTTTAGTCTAATATGGGTCAACACCTCCTCCACAGGTGTCCAGGCGAATGGGCAACATGTTGTACATGATGAACTTGCCGCTCGCCACCACCGCCACCGCCCTGCAGGCCACTCCGGAGAAGCCCGGCGACCGCTCACCAGAGATCGGCTCCCCTGTTAACTGCAACAGCGAGGAGATGATGGTGAGTCCAAGAGACCCTGATGTCCTCAAATCCACAGAGCACCTCCACGAGACAGAAAACAACTCCCCCCCATCTGCCAGCAGTGAGACAGCTTGATCATCTCTAATCGAGTGGACAGATGCTGCCAGGCTCAATCTGCACCTACAGTACAGCATTACACTACCTTAACCCCTGCTACCACACTGGTGGATTTGTTTACATTTACTGGATTGAAGATGCTTTTTTACTTTTTGCTACCGGGAAATTTAAAGCACAGGTTCACACTAGGCCCAGGTGTCGGCTAAATGTTTGTATTTTACATATATATTTGCAAACTGTATATTTTTGAAAACTTCAGTGTGATGTGATTCTGAGTTATGAGGCACTAAGAAGGTTTTCTTTTCTTTCTACTTTATTACAGGCCTTAGTCTCCAAGCATCTGATTATAGCTTTAAACGTACTTATTTTTTTAAGCTGCTAAGTGAAATTTCTACAGCGGGTCGGCATACAGACCATAGAAATTATTTTGGAATGGTTTTGTAATGGAATAATTATAAAATCTGTGTGTTTTGGATTTGGATGTTTGATATGTTTTTGCATTTGTTGGACTGTAAATAAAGTGTTTTTCTACATAGGAACTTGCACTACTGTCTTCATGTAACAGTAAAGAACAAATAACTGAAGATGAAGAATGACATATTTTGAAAACAAAGCCCTAAAAACTGTCAAAACATATTACATGTATCTGTAGCTCCCTTTTAAGGTATTTAGAGTGAAAAAATCAATTTGCTGAATAAATGTATTTTTTGAAATATAAGTCTCTTTAAATGCATTGTTCTGTTTTCATTGGGGTCCTAACAAGGTAAATGGTAAACAGAAACAATGACAAATGTATGACATTATATAATAATTATTATATAAAAATTAGTATTAAAAGAAAGAATAACTGGATTTCAAACCAGAAAAAAAGCTAAAGAAGCCTTAAAATGATGTTTTGTTTTGCGCTGATATCCACACAATTTTAAAACCCTCAAATGTGCTTATCAAACACTTGTGACAAAGATATGTAATGAAGGCAGGATATTAAAACGACACAGGAATACTGGAGCAGTAAACTTAACTGGGAAATTATGAATATTTATAAATGACTCCCGTCAAAGCATCTTTTTATCATCTTGAATTGCATATCAGACAACATACATGACAATACGGTTATATTTGTGTTATGCCAATATAGGCAGATCTTTTTTGGCTGATATACTGCCAGCTGGCTTGTGTAGTTCAGGTATCAATAAAGTGTAAATTTCTCTCCATAATAATACTTAAGAAATTATTTGTTGATTTGATTTAATTTAATGGAGTAAAAAATGTATTTACCTCTGAAATTGTATCATATTAGCAGTAATGGAATGTAACTAAGTACATGTACTCAAGCACTGCAATTAATTACAATTTTGACGTATTTGATCTTAACTTGAGTATTTCCATTTTCTGCTACTTTTTACTTCCACTCCACTACATTTTTGAGGCAGATATTGTACATTTTACTCTACTACATTTAATTGATTACTTTAGTTTCTAGTTACTTTGCTGATTACATGGTGCATCAAAACCAAAGTAGTGTTTTTTTCATTTATTAATAATCAGCAATCGGATGGAAAAAAAAGACAACACAAAAACACGGTTTCTGATGATCAGAAAAGTGCTGAATATCAGATCTGATAATTGGTCGACCCATAGTATACAGTTCATAAAAACAGGATAAGTAGCTAAATAAGTATCATTTGTACTTCTGACGCAGCCAATATTTATTACCAGAAAATTCATTTTGATACTTAAGTACATTTAGCAGTATCATGATACACAGAATATGAATAAAGAATGGATATGCTGCTAAATAAATCTTTTATCACTTATGAATGAAACTCACGTTGTTTCCTACCGTTACTGTATTAGTCTCGCGATACTACATGCCCTATGCGCGTGCGCAGCAGCGCGTGCGTCGGAGGAGCTGAGTTGGAGGATCATGGCGGAGCGCAGGAGGCACAAGAAACGGATCCAGGTAACATCACTCAATTCACAAAAATTACTACCTGTGCAAGTCGGAGCACAACGATTACACTTCGGTCCCTGATCCACGACCTGTTGCAGAATGTTTGTTCATGGCAGCATCCTCGTGAGGAGCCATTAACAGGCGGCAGGTGAAGCCATATGATGGCTAACGGTAGCTAGCATTAGCGGGCTAGCGAAAACAAACGTTAGTGTTTGTATTTTGATAAGACGTTTCCGAGCCAGTTATACAGCCCACTTGTAACATTCACACACTGGTCTACACATCATATCTGTGTTGTAACTGTCGGTCAGTGAGCTGTCTCTCCAGACGGACCTTTTTAATTGTGATTGAGTTGGCTTTAAACATTTGCTGGCTAAGCTGCGTCAGCTCTTACCAGGCGTGTTTACATAACGTGAGGCAATCTGCGGGAATTTTAATTAATGAGTCAACACAGGGCATCATTATGTTGCTTACCGTGTCTGGAGCAGCAAGGTAGTGTGGCTCCGGTACCGCTGTTAAGACTGGATACTAAAGCAACAGTTTGCAGAGGGGCTACAGGTTCAGACAACTTACACATCACCATAAGTCATAGAATAATCAGTTTTGCTGTTTGATATTTCAATCCCAAGCTTCTCCCAAAATGGTGCACCATTCAGATCTGTTTGTATGAACGTAGACAGGCACTAGTAGGATAATTTGATCACCATGAAAGAAAAGATGAAGAAGACTAGAGAAGGCTCCCATTCCAGATGTTCAGTGATGCATAGGCACAAAGTCCAGAATAGAAAAAAACTAATTGGAATCAGTTTGATTGAGTGTGATTGTTTGTTTTCATTCAGACATGAGCTCTGTGTCCTCTAGGTGTGGACCAACTGTCAGTCTGTACAATATTCAGCGGCTTTACGATTATTGGTGTCTGTGGTTTTTGTTTCTGATTGACAATAAAATTAAATAAAAATATTGAAATGTAGCACTTTGGCTCTGATGCAGCATCATCTGTCTGTTAGTGGTCATAGTGTCCACGAAACTATCTGGTATTATGACTAATAGCCAATCAGCACTGAATAATCTGAATTTGCATCCTAAAGATATCAAATAGATAAAGTGGATTGAAAGAATAAAGTAGCAGAAGATGGAAAATCCAAAGCAAAGTACTTCCAAATTGTACACAAGTACCGCACTTGTTGTTTGTAACATTCCCTCACTGGTTATTCTTGACTTTGAGGCTAATATCGCCATTTTCCTGTAAGTGGATAACAGTACCAATTATCAGTTATTTTATGGATTACTAATAATTGGTATTGGCCCTGAAGAAAAACATATGACTCATCCCCTGGTGTCCTAGTTTCACACTTAAGCAACCCATTCTGATCAGGTTTCCAAGTTTGTTTTGATAAAATTGAATAGAAAATAGAATACCAAAAAAATAGTATATTTAGATATAATAAAGATATTTGAATGTGATTTTAAGTCTATGATTGTTCCAAAATGTAGTACTACACAAAGGAAATGGTAGGGCAGCTCACAGCTAGATACAACTACTAAATATTGTAAAAAAATTTGTGTAGTTGCCAGTGGCGATGTATAATTCCCTGTAAGCACATACTAATTATAAAACAAATACAGAACATACTGTATACTGTTAGTATGTAGAATGGATTTGGGACACAGAAAAGGTGTCCTACACAGCAGTGGGATAAGCTAAGCTGAACCTTTCGCTCCATTTGTTGTAACTGTAGATGAATGACAGTGTTGAATTTGCCTACTGCAGGGCCTCAGGCCACCAATAAAAACAGTTCTTTTGTATGTGTAAGTTCTGCTATGTCACAACATATACCACTGAGTGAACAGTGATGAAAGAGGCCTGTTTATTACCAACATCCTCACTGCTTGCACAATAATTATCTCCTTTTTTTGATCGCAATGTAATTTTTAGTTTTTCATTTTTCATTCTTAAATGGCATTTGATTGTGGTGTGCTTGACAGCATTTAATTGTTTTATAACAAACAATGTTACTCGATAGCTAGTTATAGACATACACATATCAGAAATGTATGCAAGCTAATAAAACAACCCAGCAATAAAAGTTAAGTTTGTGTTAACAGTTTTAGAAATGTTTCTATCAATGTAGACTTAATATTAACCTCTGTTGCCTTACACCGGTCAGTGTGACAAAGTATTATTCAACAGCACCGCAGCTTCAGCCTCCGAACAGTTGGCCAAACAGTTGAATCAGCAGCTTAAACGAAAACTGGACATTGTAACATTCATGTAGGGAGGATTAAATCTTGTAATAGGCTGCATTAGTTTGAGCTAGATGTACCTAATAGCCTGGTACCTGACTGACTGTAGTTCTCTTGCCTGTTCGAGTACAGTTGCATAATGACACATACTGTTATCTCATTTAAGAGCACAGCACAACCACAAGAGGTAGGTCTGTTAAAACATCCCCACTTCACATCACACACGTTTCCACTGTGATCGTGCTTTATATCACAGCGTCTGATGTTTCACGTGAGTTTGCAGCCAAGATTATTACACTTGGTTGCCAGATACTTGGCACACCTAAACACTGTAACTAATGCTCGCTAATTCAGCAGGCCTGCTGTAATGAAATCCTGCCTTCATGAAGGTGATGAGGTTCAATTTTGTTGAAACAGTTTTACTCCACTTGACACAGGCTGTCTAGTAGAAGCACCTCTCAGTATAATGCAATACAGTTCAACATTACCACAAACTACACAGCTTAAAAAATGAACATTGAGTTGATTCAGAGCCTTTCATAAGACATGTGCAACTTCAGCTTTGGTGGAAATAGGTTTTTTTGCATTACTTTGAGGTTGTTATTCTTAATAATTCACCCATCTGCTAAAAGTGTAGGTCTCTGCATGTTACAGTACAGTACGTTGCACAACAACACATACTGTTATCTCCTTATGTGTTATATGTAGACCACAACTAAAGAGGATATTTTGCCATTGGACTTTACTGCATTCAGCGGATGAAATGTGTCGCATATCAAGCCAGAACTGTTTCTTGTATATACATTTTAAAGGACTGGTACTTTGGTCTTGGTGTGGAGAACAATCATTCTTCACATACTGTGCATATGCTTCATAGGCACATAGTTAGATCACAGTAGCTAATCCTCACGTGTTCCTGCCAGGTAGATCTTATAGATGGAAACAGGGGGCTTTCCATGCAGGTCTCATGTAACTGAGCTGTGTGACTACCTGTGATACCTGCTTTCTTAAACAAAGGCCTGTTTGATGGCCTCGTCTTCCTCATGTTGCTGCTCAGAGCCAGCTGGACTGGATAAAGCAGCGCTCTCTGTGCTGATACACTCAATCTCTCTATGTTGGCATGTGACTTAGTGCTGCTGGCAGAAAGTGCAGATGTTCTGAGAAGGCAGGATTTGGCCGCTTTCTGTTTTAGCTATACGTGAACATGTACAGTATATGAAACTGGGTTTGCAAATAGACAGAAAGTGTCGCTTTCTTTGGAGATCGAGGCACTTCAGTGTCAGTTTGAAAGGTTTTTCAACATTATTTAAATCATTTTGGTAGCCTCTAGGGCTGCAATGGTATGAAATGTTTACGGTATTGTGGTGTACAGTTTTACAGTTTATTATTATCAGTTACAATGACCCTAAATGGGATGAAAACAAGGGTTTTTGATCAAATGTCCTGACAGACATGAAACGTTATCTAAACTTGAAATATGTATATCTTTTAGATAATACAATAGAATTTAGTTATTTATGATAAAAAGCAAATGTATACAGTCAGTTTAAATACCACTGTGTACATTAAAGGGGCTAGTGTAGTTTTTGAAGAATTATCAGTTAGAACTTTTTAACGCAAAGGTTATAATACATTACATAATTGAATAAACAAGCTGTTCCCAGAGGAAAATAAGGTCATTCTCTTTTGATTAGTGTCATCCGTACTAATACTGGTATACATAATGTACCATTAAAACAGGTACACCACTGCAAACCTGGTTACCTTCCAGTATATCATATAAAAATGGAAACTTCGGAGTGAAAGTAGGTCATGGGTGTAAAACAGATCTACCCCTGCTGGTACAGATGTTATGGTAATTTTGTGATGAAGTGAAATATTCATGATTGACCCTTTAAATGTCGTATGAACTTGGTCGGGTCAAAATAAATACCTGATTTACATATGCCACCTGTAAGAGACTGTTCTTTAATATAATATTAGATTTACAGGATGTTAATATCTCCAGACTCCGCCCATCACTGTCCCAGTCCAGCACCGAAATCCTGGTTCATTCACTTGTCACTTCCCGCATCGATTACTGCAATGCCATCCTCACTGGACTCCCCACCAAACTCATCAACAGACTGCAAATCATCCAGAACTCAGCCGCCCGGATTATCACCCGCACCAAATCATCTGACCACATCACCCCTATTCTCATCCAACTTCACTGGCTCCCTGTACAATACCGCATCCACTACAAAAACCTCCTCCTCACATACAAAGCTCTCCACCATCTAGCCCCCACCTACCTCTGCAACCTCCTCCATGAATACAGCCCCTCTCGCACCCTCCGCTCAACCTCTGCTGGACTGCTAACCATCCCCACACCACGCCTCAGTACCATGGGTGCCCGAGCCTTCAGCTGCTCGGCACCCAGACTATGGAACTCTCTCCCCCCACACATAAGACAGTCAGACTCCATCACAACATTCAAATCCAAACTCAAAACCCACCTGTTCAAACTGGCATACTCACTCTGACTGGTCACTGTGCACTACACCTTTCTTTTCCTTTTTTATATCAATGTTTGTTTTTAATATTCTGTGATATTATGTGGTAATATTACTCTGTGATTTTATGCTTTTATCCTATGTAAGGTGACCTTGGGTGACTTGAAAGGCGCCACCAAACAAATAAAATGTATTATTATTATTATTATTATTATTATTATTAAAAGAAATATCTCTCTCAACAAAAAACATAGCAATATATGTATACATATTGAAATAAAAAAAGATACTGCAACTATTTTAGTCTTCACTCCCACTTCCCATCCACCAGAACTGTTCTGTCGTTAAAAGCACTAACCCCAATAGAAGACACACTTCTGTAGTGTAAAGAAGTGCAGGAGAAACGTGGATGCAAATTTTTTCTTATTTGTGTTGACTCATATCAGATGTGTTTGCTTGGATTCAAGGTTATTCACAAATTTCTGCTAATTTGTCTTTTGTCTTACAACTGTTTTGTTTCAGTTGGAAAAACTTGAATTTGCAACATAACTTAATTTAGCTAGTAAGCGAGCTTTGATGTCTCATGTTTATTTGATTATCTGTCCTATGATTTTCCCAGCTCTGAGGACTGACTGTGATGTTGGTTTCGTATTCATGTTTTTATTTGTGTGTTTGTCCGTGCTTTGCAGGAGGTGAGCGAGCCCACCAAGGAGGAGAAGGCGGTGGCCAAGTACCTCAGATTCAACTGCCCCACCAAGTCTACGAACATGATGGGACACCGAGTCGACTACTTTATTGGTTAGTGCTCAGCTGTGGGATGTGAGGCAACAGACAAAATACACAGGAATGAGACAGTGGGTGTGAGTCAGGAGATTGCTGGTAAACCCTGCCCTCTGTTTGTTATGGGAGCCACAGACAGTTTACTGTGTCTACTGAACATTTAATCTTGTCACTGTCAATGAAAATGACTTCTCTGTTGCCAATTAGTACTTTTTGGACAAAGAGTTGCTAAAGATGTCATGTTCTATGACAAACTTTTCCACTTCATTCCTGTTTGCAGACCTGATCCTCCCACTCTGTGTTTATATTTGTCGTGTTCTGTGGCATCCTGGAATTCATTTGTCAGTTTTGGGAAATGCTGTTTGCTCAGTAGATGTGGGCAGAATAGGATAGGACTGCTGAAGCCAGTTATTCCTCTAATTACCATCACATGACCTTACAATTGCTGACCTCTGCCATGGACAGTAATATATCTGCACCATAATGCAACCTGCAGCCATTATTCAAGGTGGATTTTTGTCTGTTGTTGAGAAATTAAGGGATGAGTTGACATTCTTCAGCAGCTATGATCAGTTTTTTACAAAAATTTACCAAATGACAAAGTAAAACCAGTGTAACAATGTGCTCATCGTGACGAAACATCCAAGAATTATCATACAACCCCCTCCTCAAATTTTTTCACACCAGTTACACATTTCTAGTCACCTCACATCTGATAAAAACTGTAAGAACACCAGGACAATGACTGCAGTAGTACTTTGTGACTGTTTTTTTTTAACGTCTGTGTTTTTGCCCTATATTTAGCATCCAAGGCAGTGGACTGTCTGCTGGACTCCAAGTGGGCCAAGGCTAAGAAGGGAGAGGAGGCACTGTTCACCACCAGAGAGTCTGTGGTGGATTATTGCAACAGGTCAGCTAAAATGACCAGAAAATCAAGTCAATCACTTAAGACGATCACATACACACGTTTGAGAAGCTGAAACTAATGAGTTTTTGGCATATTTGCTTTAAAAATGACTTGATCAATCAACTACAGCTCAAAGGCCATAAAACTGACACTTAAATAAAATTGCTTTCAGTCTTGCAAAGCGAGTCACTGATGAATCGTGGAAAAGCATTTGACAATAAAATCCTTCCTCTGAGTAGAGCTGCACAGCCTAATCGATTTGTTGTCAACAATGAAATTAATCACCAGCATTTTTTTTGGGTAATAGATGAATAATAACAAAAGTTTTCTGTTTTTTTTCACTCCTCTGTGACATTAAACTGATTATTTTTGGGTTGTGGACAAGATGAGACATTTGAGGACTTGAGAGCATTTTTCACCATTTTGTGATTTATTAACCAAACAAATGGTAAGAAAATTATTGACAGATTAATCAACAGTTAAAATATTCTTTATCTGCAGCTCTAGCTCTGAGTGACACTGATGGAGATTCCTGTTGGATGGTAATGATTAAAAAAATGTGTTTAATACCAGTCGTTCTCCTCCTTCCTTCTCTGTAGACTCCTAAAGAAGCAGTTCTTCCACCGGGCTCTCAAAGTGATGAAGAAAAAACCAGAGAAAGACACCAAGAAAGAGAAGGAGAAGGAGAAGGAGAAGGAAAAGGAGAAAGAGAAGGAGAAAGAGAAGGAGAAAGAGAAAGCGAAGGGAGACAGCAGCAAAGAGGAGGAGAAAAAAGGGAAGAAGGAGAAAGAAAAGAAGAAAGAGTCGGAGTCTGCTGAAACCAAGAAAGAGAAGAGTGTACGTAACCCAACGCTGTTGTCCTCTGTGATGACAAGACCCCAGATTGTTTTATCATTGTGGGAGCTTTTACTTTTTGATCCATCTTGTAAAAATTCTGACCTACAAATTTACAAGTAAGCTGATCCAACGTATTTGTTGCACAGTCACAGATCTCCAGGAGTTATATAAAGTCTCTGTGCTCAGCTAAGTTAGCTGGTTGTATATTCATATTTAGCATACAGACATTAGACTGACATCCATATTCTCTGCTGAATCCTGGCAAGAAACAGGTTTTATATTAAAATGTTGTTTGTTTTGCTTAGGATGACAGTCCTGGAACCCCTAAGAAGAAGAAGGAGGTGAAGAAGAAGTTTAAGCTGGAGCCTCATGAGGATCAGCTGTTTCTAGATGGAAATGAGGTGAGTGTGCAACCATAATTTAATTTGGGAGAAGTGTTTGCGACCCTTACAGACATAAAAACCCTAAAGTTGCCTTTTTTTTTTTCTTCAGGTGTATGTTTGGATTTACGATCCTGTCCATTTCAAGACCTTCGCCATGGGGCTGATACTTGGTGAGTCAATAGAGGGTTGTCTTTAACTGGTTGCAGCTGATTTTAATTTTCTGTACTCATACAATCTGCGTGTGTGTTCCTGTCTTTCAGTCATCGCAGTGATCGCAGCAACGCTGTTCCCACTGTGGCCGGCAGAAATGCGTGTAGGAGTTTACTATCTAAGTGTCGCAGCGGGCTGCTTTGTGGCCAGTATATTGCTGCTTGCTGTTGGTAAGTACTTCATTAAAAAGACCAACCTGGTACCTGTAAAATGACTCAGAAGTTCCCACAAGGCATCTGTTGCCGTTCATTTTAATAGAAAAAAAGCCCACCAGAAATATTAATTACTAATCAAACCATAATTAAAACATGCCAGAGTAGAGAGAGAACTCTACTTTGGCATGGTAGAGAGAGGTGTCTTGCCTCAGACACAGTCATGATGTTGTACTGGGTCGTTCATGGATTTCAGAATAAAAGCAGTCCAGTTCAGCATCACCACTCCCTTGAAATAATAACATAAAGCTAAGTTATACGTCGCTGATGCTCTGAGTCAAAACCAAACATTAATGTCTTGTGGAGGTAGAATTTCAGGCCAAGCTGTCATATTTGATTTTAATGTATAAAGACGATTGTCAAACAAATGTGGAAACATGAAGTATATTATGAGGGCTGTGCGATATGGTAGGAATGATGATTTTTGGATAAAAGTTTTAATTTTTGACTGAAGCCGATACAAGAATTCTGGGGAAATTCTCATATTGATACATAGCCAGATATTTCCTTTTTTTTTTTTGCAGTCATCATTTGGGGTAATCAAACACTTGTGACAGAGATGTGTGTCAGAGGCTGGGAATTTTACATGTTTACAATTAAATTGATTGTCTACAATGACATCGTGCACTGAAACCAACATCAGTGGGACTTAAAGTATTTTTATTTTATTTTTTTAAATAATATCCGCCAATAGATATATTGGATGGGCCCTAGAAAAAAACCCAAACTATTAAAATCATGATGATTAGACAAACCAGGGCATCTCTGCAGCACTAAAGTACATCATTATAAGTTTCCTTTATCAAAAAATGTCAGCTTCTGCGATTTGGTTATACATTTTTTACTATTTCAGTGATAATTAGATGAATTGCTCTGGCCTTTTAAATTACTAAAAAAATAAATATAACCTGCATACCTATAGAGATGCTGTCAGCAAAATAACACTATACTGAATACCGTCACAGTGACACACAGACTAGAATTACATTTTTCATAGCTGTTTACATAATTTGATTTTATTAATTGCAAAAAGATGACACAGGTCTCTAATTATAGCACTTTTTAAACACCTACAATTCAAAGTATTTATATAACCAGAGTAAATTTAAAACACAACAAAAACGAGAGCAAACAAATCCAAGTTGACAGAAACAATAACAGACTGACAAATCTTTGTCAGGCGCTGATGAACAGCAGAGGTTTTAAAGATTTCAATCCCACTAAAGTCAATAAGTTGAGACACACAGATGGTGGATTTAAACTGCTGTAGTTAAAAACTGATCCCACTGGTTGTTGCGTCTCTCCTCAGCCCGCTGCATCCTCTTCCTCATCATCTGGCTGGTGACGGGAGGGCGGCACCACTTCTGGTTCCTCCCGAACCTGACGGCAGACGTCGGCTTCATCGACTCGTTCAGGCCGCTCTACACTCACGAGTACAAAGGACCACGAACCAGCAGCAAGAAGGGCTCGGACAAGACGGACGACAAGGACAGCGGCTCCTCCAGCAAGGCTCAGAAGTCAGACAGCGACGAGAAGTCAGACAGCGAGAAGAAGGACGGCGACGAGGAAGATGAGGAAGAAGAGGAGGAGAGCAAAGGGGCGGTGCCAGAGGAGAGTAAAGAAGCAGAGGGGGAAGGGACGGACCGACACTCGGACACAGACAGCGACCGTCGTGAAGACGAGGGCTCGCAGCACAGCAACGGAAACGACTTCGAGATGATCACCAGGGAGGAGCTGGAGCAGCACACGGAAGAGGAAGAAGAAGAAGAAGAAGAAGAAGAGGAGGAGGAGGAGGAGGCGGAGGACGAAGAGGAGGAGACGCAAGAAGAGAGGAAAGAAGGGGGTGGGAGTGAGACTAAACCCCTGACTGCTGAAACATAAACTCTTTACAATCCCATCACTCTCTACTTCTCTCTCTCTGTCCTTCCCTCCCTTTCTCCTGTCTCCTGTGATCCCAGGACCTGCTCGTCCGGCCTCTCTGAGCCCGCCGAGGCCGAGGAGAGGCTCCATCTCTTGTCGTTGAGATCTTCCACTAAACAGTACCAGGATAGACATGGCGGTGAAAAGCAAACGGCTACGACCATGTACGGGGAAATCAAATCGATAAAAAAGAAGAAGCCTTACGGTGGCTCTGATTCCACCTACCCAAATGTTATTTATGTACGAATGAAAACCTGCCTGAGGAAGTCGTCAACTAAAATTCAGCCCCTAATGGAGGTTTTCATTTCTTTCTTATGTCATGAAGTAGCTTTTTCACCAACTCAGAACGTTTTATTTGTGTCCCCTGTCTTTGGTAACATTTGGATGTGATATCCGTGAGGTCAGATCCTGATCTTAGATACAGATGACGGAGAAGAGCTATAATACTAAACCGACCTGTAAAAGAAGACATGCCGGTTTCTTTACCCCCTTTCTTTTTTTTTCGAGCTCCATGTTGTGGGTACAATCACAGAAAGCCCTGGTCCTTTCACCTGTTTTTGGTGAGACGTCAGGAGCACTTTTCACGAGTCTGACAGCTCTCTCGGGCAGCCATTAAAGCAAAGTGACCAGCTTTGAAACCTGAACGAAGCCAGATGGACCAAATCCTGTAGTTTATGCCCAGGAACCTAAAAAAAAACAAAAAACGACCATATTGAGACTGGATGGAGAACAGAATAGAACAGCTCTTTGAGGTACTTGCCATTCTCATTTTTTTCTTCTTTTTTTTTGTTACACAGTCTGAAGTACTTCTAGTTCATGTTTAATGTGGGACTCATCTTTAAGAGTAAATGTGAGCAACTGGGACACAGCTGGCGTACTTAAATTTTCTTTTTTAAAAAAAGACCACAGCATTTGTTGTACAACTAAACCTAGAAGATGTTCACTGATCACAAACAGAACCAGATATAAAGTTAAGCGAACTCTTGTGCCAAAAACGTCTGATAATAACGATGTTCTGCATGCTGATTTTATGTGGAGAGCGAGGGGTACATTTTTGTTCATTCGTTCATTTTTGTAAATGCAGTGTCAAACTCCTCCAAACCTTTCACATCTTCGGAACAGAATGGGGATTAAAGGATAAAGTCACCAAAAAATGTAAATTCAGTCGTTGTCCACTCGACCCCATGTTGAGGGAAAGTCAGGTGCATAAACCATTTCTAGAGCTTTACAGCAAAACTGTGTTGCAGCATTCGTTGAAATTAAACTAAAGACAGAAATACAAATAAAATGGCTCCATACAGCTCATCCAGCATAATCCAAGTCTCTGGAAGTCTCAAGATCCAAACAGTTTTGACTTTATTTTGACCCTGAATGCAGTGCTAACACGTTTAGCTTAACAACCACAGTGAAGATTTTGGCTTTTAAAGGTAAAAGTAAGTTGTTTTCAAATCAGTTTTGGATCTCAAGTCGTCTGGAGACTTGTAGCCCTTTCACACTAGACAAAAAAGCTCCCGACACTCGCAAACATCTGGCTTTTGTCATCAAGGTGAAAGTGTATAATTGGCATTTAGCAGCAATGGCTTCAGTCGGCTGCAATGGAAACACAACACTAACGGTTTTTCCCCCGTCGTCAGGCACAATCATAAGACGTGTTTAAGTTAAGGGCGCTGGCTTGTTGATACTTTTAAATCCGTATCTATTCAAGCAGCAGTTGAACATCATTTAGTCAGCGCCCAGTTTGAAAGAAAGTCAAAGATAAAAAAAAAAAAAAGGGACATTGTATCCTAAACAGAGATGTGGAAAGGAGCAAGATGTCTCAGTCCTTTTTGAAAGTCCTATTATCAGCACCGGAAAAAATGATGTGTCTAATTCAGAATGCTTTTTTTATCAAGACTTTTTTTTTTTTTTAAACAAGTTGTGTGACACAAGGGGGAAAAAAACAAAGGCAATCTTGTCGGCTGGATATGTGAAAACGTTGAATGCCTTTTCTTAGCTGGTTTAGGCGAGTTTAAAAAAACCTACACATGCGCGCTAATTTTGGCGTAAAAGTGGCATTGGATTACACCAGGCGAGCTGTATGAAGTCATTTAATGTTTTTTCCGGTTGTACGTAACATTACATTATGTTTTTACACTTGTATGTCTCCATCTGCTTCAGTTGTTAAGAGAAAGAATATTTTTTGCTGCGGAGCTCCAGAAATGTTTTGTGGAATACAAAACTTCCGCTCAGCTTCCATCAGGGTGGGGATGAGTAGATAATCACAACATTTCCGTTTTTGGGTGAACTTCCTTCAAGAAAAAGCACAGCACGGGGTTGTTGATGTGTAGCTACGCAAAGATTTTTGGTCTCAATGAAACCATTTAAAAAAGGAGTTTGCACTAGACTCCCAGCCAGATCAGTCTCACGCAAGCCGTCATGTGTGAACCAGGCGACAGTTGAATTTCCAGTCGAAGCCCAGTAACTGGCGGCCGAGGTCCAAGCTGTTCCTTCACGTTAACTTCTGGCTAGAAATGTCTTAGACGCTCTTTTTAGTCATAGCGAGGATTATATTTAAAAGAAAAACTAGAAATGTATCATTTATATATGGATTCTATTGATATATCAAATATATACTTACAGTCTAAAACTATCAAACGGCTTCTTTCTCTTTCCTCCCTTACTTTCTTTTGTATTAGGAGGTTTGATTAATTTGTTTAATGCTTTTTTTTTTTTTTTTTTTTTTTACTCATTATTTAAGGTGACATCTGGGGTTAGAAAACAGTGGGAATTTATTAGATATCAGCATTTTTCTGTATTTTATTTTTTAACATTGGATGTGTGATCTGGTTGGTTTATGCGCTGCCACATCTGCTTCTCACTTTAAAAAAAAAACAAAGGTCAGTCATTAACCAGAGCTGAACTGGTGGGTTGTTGTAACACTGACGCTCTTACTCAGTCTGATATCTCACACAGCTTTCTGTACAGTTGTCCTTTTGTTTTGTCTGAAAATGAACTCATCTAGATTGAATTTAGTAGTTTGTTCTCTGTAATCCCACTGAGCTTTGTAGCTCTCACAAACCACCTTGTTGTTGCTCTTGTTTTCTTTCCAATATCTGTTAGTTTTTTTCTTCCTTCCCAAACGGGCAAAGTGCATCTCTGTGTCCTGAGTTGCCAGTTGCTGTACTCTGAATATTGGCCATAACCATTTCACTAAAGAGAAAAAACAGAAAAGATAATTCTCCCAGTTGTTCTTGACTCTCGCACAGTATCGGTCTGTTGTATATTGTAGTATTACTCTCTATGCTGCTGCTTCTCATCGCACATTTCTGGGGGAAATAAAAAGTGGAATTGTAAAACATCCATGTTTTATCTCTGGTCGAAAAAAAAAACCTGTGTCTTTTGATCACCTAGTCGTCCACATTTGGATCAGTGTCATTCTGAAGACTGTCTCATGCAATATTGGAGTATAATTTAATAAAACTGGATGTCTGGAAATATATCTGTATCTTATCATTGCAATAAAAATATAGAAAGCACTGTCATATGTTCCTGTGATGTATCTTTGGTTTTTTTCTTTGTGCTTGGTGGGGACAAAATGCAGCACAACCCTCATTTATTTGTGAGGACAGTTAAATTAAATTCTGTGTAATGTAAAAGATCGCTCACTGATGGTTCACAAAATACCTTTTTGAGCAATGATGTGTATTACAGTTGTTCCAATTTCTTTTGATCTTGTACACAGGTTTGAATTATTTCCATGAAGTATTGATGAAAATAATAAATTAGAATTTTTTGGTTACTTAGCAAAAACTCGTAAGAGTTTCCACGAGTCTATCATGTAACCAATTAGAACAAAACTCATGTTTAAAAACCTGAAGTTTTTTTTAAATGGCATTTTAAAGTACTTAATTATTAAAATCATGACCAATTTTCTGTTGATCATCTAAAAGGTTGAATGACTAATCATTACAGCCATTACAGTTTAATTCTCTTCCAGTGTCTAGCCATGCTAATGCTAACAGCAGATAAGTGAGATGAGGTAAAAACTAAAGTCTGTTTACTGTTTATTAGGTAAAGCTAGCTAAAGCAGCAGTTTTTTTTCATAACTGAATAAACAAACTGGTCTCAGTGGACAATAAGGTCCCCAGAACAGTTTGAAGCTCTTCAGTCACGAAACAGAAAATAGTTTATTTCGTTTGTTTAGGCATAAAAAGAAAAATCAGTCAGTGAAGATCTTCTCTTCTGATTAAAATGTCTTCACCAAAACTATGTAGTGCATCTTTAAACTGACAGGCATTTGGTAAAATATGATGAAGTTGAATCAACTCATGTCAGAAACATTTACAACAAAAACTGAACATTATAATCTCTATGGAGGGAGGAATTTTAGTAGTTTTAGCTCAGTGTACTAAACTTACTGTACTAAACTTGCACCTGGGTGATCAGTGAAGTTGAGTGATAAACAGTAAAAGCTTCACTTACAGCTTCACTTTTCAATAAGTGGCAGATCATGAAAGACACCACAGCTGTTCAAGCCTCATCTAGTTAGACTGCATGATGTCCAAAGTTCCTGAAAGAATCTTAAAATGTTTATTTTAAAGCAATAAGAGTAATATAGCAGATTTTACTTATTAGATGGTGCTTAAATGTATCTTTCATGTAATCAAATGTTTTTATCCAACATCTAAGCTGGAGATGAAAAAATTTAGCATCTTTTTTTTTATGACATCCTGTGAAATGGTTCCACACAAATCAGACAGCAATTAAGTCTTTACGTGTGCTTCAGCTTTATTTCAGCTCTGCTGCAGACCAACAATTTCAGTTAAACGATCGTGGACAGAACATAAAAGTTTCTCCAACTCCATCTTTCCGCTTTGTTTTCTGCTACGACATTGCAATCTGACCGGTTGAATTTAACTTGGCTGAAAACATTTAAAAATGAAGTAAAAAGAAATCCCTCAAGACTGCTGTCAGGACGTACAGGAAGCTGGCTCTGGATTAAAGAAAATGTTTGTGCGGAGTAATCGCATACAGAAGTCTTTGGCTGAGTCAGTGATAGAAATTCAGTTTTAAAGTCTTTTAAAGCGCTTGAAAATATATAAATATCACATAAATATGACATTAAATAAATGTATCCAGAATCATCTATGTACACATTTACATTTACGGTATATTCTCTTCATTTGTCGGTTTCTTCTACGTACAATTCCTTCGCGTTGATGTCCAAAAACATGGTATTTATTGTAAGATGGAAGTTATTTGAATGACTAAATGATTTGGTTGTATTTTCATTTCTAGATGAGAACATGCTCTTTTCCTGTAAGCTAACTACAGGTTGTGTTTAAACTGGAATGTAACGCTCACGTGTATAAAATACTGTACACATGCTGTTCACAGTACTGATGAAACACTCATTTGGCTGCAGACACACATGCTCTCGCTCTCACAGTCCAGGCAGGTTGACCTCACGCTCGTCTCCCAGACTCCCACGCTCTCACTCACTCGGCTGCTGTGCAGAGAAATGTCTTTAATGCCGGCGGCAGATTCAGTTCTCTGTGTCTGACGAGTCAGATGCGTCTGCCAGTCGCGCCTGCCTCTTGCGCACGTTCCAGTGCAAGCACTGAGCCAGGCTTTCGAACCAGTCGTACACCAGGTCATGGCAACAGATGGAGGGCACTGGGTAACAGGACGTAGTGATCTTGATGCTGTTCGGGGAAACACAATAGGCAAGTTCATGTAAATTGAGGGAAAAAATCCTGTGGAATGAAAGGGTGGCTGATAATGAAGGTTTGTGAACTTTACCAGTCTCCATACTGGATCTCTTGTCTCTTCCTGCCGTCAAATGACACCCAGGCGGTGTTCCTGGCATCGGGGGACAAGGTGATCTGTTTTAGGAAAAAAAAAGGGACAAATGATTGGTTTCTTCGAGTTAGAAGTCAGCTCATAATGGCCTGACCTTCTGAGCTCAGAGCGGCCTCCTCCACGTCATTCTTACCATGAGCTCCACCCCAGCAGGGACGACGATGGGCCTGAAGGACAGCGAATGTGGACAGATGGGTGTGACCATGATGGCGGGTACGTTAGGGTGGATCATGGAGGCTCCTGCTGCGGCTGCATACGCTGTGCTGCCCGTGGGTGTCGAGACAATCACGCCTGGAGGAGAGAGAGAGAGAGAGAGAGAAACTTTCCCACATCACCATATTTATTTATTAGATTTCCTTCAGTTGTGCAGTTCTTTCATTGTGCATGTAATCTGCCGTGACCCCACTGTGAAAAATGTGACTTTCAGTTTGGGAAGAAGGTGGAGGCAAAAGCGAGACATCGCATAACTGCCCTTACCGTCTCCCTGCACTGAGGTGATGAGTCGTCCATCGAGGTACAAGTCTACATTGGACAAGTAGGAGGATGGGCCTCGGTCCACCACCACCTCATTCAGCACCTGCAAAAAAACACACACACACAGATGGAAAACAAAAGTCAAGTTTCTGCTCTTATCTCATATGCTTTGTTACTTTGCCAGCGTTTTTCTTTTTGGTAAGTTAGTCTTCTAACTAATGTAAGTCACAAGCATCAGACATGTATTTTAGATAAATGAGATGCATACCAGGGGTAGTTATTCAACATGTTCCCCATTATCGATATCAGAGATTCTTTCTGTCAGATTGCCAATAAAATACAACTAATTTAAAGATGTGCTGCTTTGGCTGTGATGCATCATCCTCTCACACATTATCCCATCCATGACAATATCTGATTGGTAACACGTCGCAACTAATAGTCTATGAACACTGAATAATTTGAATCTACAAAGTAACTGAAGTTATGAAACAAATGTAATGGAAAGGATGTATAAAGTAGCAGAAAATGGAAATACTCTCGTGAGGAACCTGAACATTGTACTTAAGAACCGTACTTTAGTACACTGAACTGCAAATGAGTCTCAGCCCCAGATTTTCAGTCCCCTTGATTTCTAATTATAGGTATGGGCCCCCTAATGGGTACACCTTGCATCATGAAAAAATACATAATGCCTGCGTTGCCTACCTCTATGATACTGTGAACAAACAATGTGATTGGTTCCATAGCTTTTACTCTGAATGTGTATAAAAGGGTTATAGTCAATGAGACTCGTGACCATTCACATTAATCATGTTATTGTAGTGCCATCTATAAGCAAGTTTCTACAAATGTCTTGATGTGCATATACTTATATGTGCAATCTATGTGAATTTGGCCACCCTTAGAGGAAAATAAAACAGCATATCTTTATCAAATACGATACAGACTGGGTGAAAGGTGCAGTGCTAAGAGCAGTGCTGCAAAACTAAATTTGTTGAAAAATGGGTTCATGGAGAAAAAGACGAGGACTGATCTTGAATCAAAGAATGGCTTTCACAAGGGGTGAAGTTAAAGGTGCTTTATAAAATGGCCACATGGTGGCTCTGTACACAACAAAAAAAAACCCAACAGTGTGTCGTTGGCCAATGGCCTAAATCTGCAGCAACATTTCACCAGTAACGGTTCAGTGCATTTCAAGACATCCTGCAAACAAACAAAAGACTGAAAATCAACCTAGTTGACAGAGATGATAAAGGCTGTACTGCCCCTGCTGTTTAATGAGGAAATGCCGTCTTTGATATGTAATTTCTTTTTCACAGACAGTAAATATGAGACATATGTCATTGATGATCTCAAAAACAGACGCAGGGCTACACTGGATTACATCCCGCATGACAGCAGCAAACTACACCATGAGAAAAAATGCTGTTGTGCAGACAAGCATCGTACAAATCATGTTCCAGTCTTAAGTCAGTCACACAGAGTACTGCCGCAGTGAAGTCTGGGAGGTGAACTGACGTCAGCTGAGCGCAGAGCAAACATCCTGCAGACGTGGTGTAATGTGAGGTCAAACTCAGGCTCAGAGAGACCACAACAATCCAGACTCTGTCTTGGATCGATGAGATGGGGAAAAAAAAAAAAAACCTGAGAAAAAATATAAAATAACACACTGCAGCTGTGTGTGTGTGTGTGTGACTGCAGCAGTGAGGCATGTTGTTTAGTTACACCGTGTGTCAGACGGAGAGCGGCAGAGCTCATTAAATATCTGTTCGGCATAGACTGCACTGTTGACGCCACGGTCTCCATGGCAACTGGCTCTAAAGAACATCACAACATCTGACTTTATTATGACTGTCGCCATAGTAACCCGGCTCGCTTACTGAGCAGTGCACATGTACCGATGAACGCACAGACACACCCAGGATGATATAGGAGTCACGAGCCTTACTGACACACACACACACACACACACACACACACACACACACACACACACACACACACACACACACACACGTAAGAGGGTGAATGGTGTCTCTGTCTCAGCCACTCTGGCCCCCATCACTTGTTTCTGCACTATGTTACTTCAGTAAGAGGGTCGGATCACAGGGTTACATACACGTTCACTTCAACGTACAAGTTTTCAACACATCACATTGTTATGATGTAATGAGTTTTGTTAGTATTTAGCACCAACATTATGTCTGACAAACTGTCACAGACCTGGGATTTGTATTAATGACAAATCCTGGCGTATCAAAAGGTTAATGGGGTCTACTCTGATCTGAGACCCACCCTTCTTCCTAGTTTGTGGAAATCTGTTCAGTAGTTTTTATGTAGTCCCAATGTTACGACCCTAGCGGTCATAAATGTTTGCATTGTTGTCTGTTTTTAATATCCCTCTTTTACCTGAGTGAGAGTATGAGTGGGTGTGTGAGATTGGTTGCAGGTGTGTTTGATTGTAGGCTGGTCTCATTCTCTTGTTGCACCAGGGTTTCCCCTAGGCCCTGGTCGTAACACCCGAGAACAAGCAAACAAACAGTCACTGGTGAAAAGATAACCTCCTTGGTGGGGATACGAATGCTCGAGAACTATACAACCTCCTTTAAACATTTGTTCTTACATTTAAGTGTCTGCAGAACCAAGAACTGACTTAAAGATCACAGCACTTACAGACACAGAACAAAAACAAAGGTTTGTTCTGTTCATCATCATTTGTTTTTACTGCTGTGTAGCTCTGATGTTTCCGTGGATTCAATTAATTAATGCAAAGGAGATGTGGAAAAGGAGACAGAAAACTTCAGAGCGTCTGTTTACAAAGCTGCTGAGTGACTTAGTTAGTGACAGTTCAATTATCTGTTTTTAGTCATAAGTGCAGTGAAACAAACAGCAAATTAACGTTTGTTTCTTTGTTCTCTCCTCTGTTGCTGCCTCTCAGTAAAATAACACTCTCTTGGTATCTTGTTTTCTTTTCAGACTGGTTAAAGAGCCGACAACATAACTTTGATTTTAAGATCAATACACTTTATTTGAAATGTCTGACGCTTGCTCTAATATCGACTCGAGTCTCACCCAATATTGACCCGCCTCCTGTGTGAATAAAGCTGTTGTAGAGTTGTCGATGAGTTGTAACTATTAGGGTAGAGTTTTTACCCTAATAGTTAGAAAAGCTCCTGCAATGAAAACAGGCTGTGGTCTGCATCTTTACCCTGCTTTGTGTCTCAACTATGAGGCAAATAATCAGGAAGGGACCAAGAAAACACATCAAGTAATAGTAGCTTAGTGCTTCAAAAACCCAGGTCGACACTGTTAATTGTGCCTCTTTGTCCTCACCTGGAGCTGCAGGGTGACCTTGCCGGCCTCGCTGTTGGTGTGTCCTTGGGGAAGAATTCCGTTGTGTTCCTGCTGCTGGTGCTGCTGTGTCGTCTCTCGGCTGTACGGCTGCTGACCTTCTCTCTGAAGCATGTCTTTCACCACCTTCACCTTTAGACGACTGCGCAGGGTGATGGCTGCGTTGCCTGAAAACACACATTATCTACTTAATGTATTTAATGCAACAACAGAGAGTAGTGATTCATTTCAAAGTATATATGCAAATAACTGTCTACCTTCAAACACTTTAGCCACTTCAGTCTTGTATGACTCAAATTTGAAGGGCGTCAGGAAACCCAGGGAGCCGAGGTGAAATGCCATAACAGGAGGAACGCTGCCCTATAGAAGACAAAAACAAGCTGGACATAAAAATTACACATCTGACGTCTTTGCTGGATTCACAATCGACAGAGTCGCGACCCAGACACTCATCTGTTCACCTTACTCAGTATAAAACTGGTATTTAAATGTTGTATACATCTGTATATCTAACATTCATTCATGAGAGAGCTTATTATGAGCAATTATCCAGTAAACTAAATATTCTTGATACTCACAGATAACCTTTTCTGTGTTTTTGAATACATACTGCCATACAAAATAAGGACATATTAATTTTGCACAAACCCAAAAGTGTACCTTGGGTTGTTTTTGACAGACATTTTACAGTTTGGATTGAGACCATGATCCACCCAAAAAAAGTGAAATTCTTTATCTAGGTTTTTTTTTGTTTTGTTTTTTGCAGTGATCACAAGGGAGGTATGCTTATAATACAGTTTAGACTTGACAGTGTAAATCCCAGGTTAGGTTAGAGATGACAACATATAAGAAAAGATTTTAAAGTCATTTTATGTAACTTTTAAGTATGACTCATCTTGAATGTAGTACGTACTATACTGGTGGGATTACCTGGAAGAGAGAGGAGGCGTAGAGCAAGGTCCCGTCTCCACCCAGACAGATGATCAGGTCTATGCAGTCAGAGATATCATCATAACCTGCAGGCGGACACAAACACTGCTACATTCAATACATTCCTATCATGTTTAAAAAAAAGTGTTCTTATGTAAGAATGTGAGGACCAAGAGAGCTAGACCTCCAAATTCAACATTATGACTATTTGATTACTTTTTGGGCATTCTATGTGTATGTGTATCATCTTTACTTGAATTTAATTGTGAACACAGAATTTTCTTTTAATGGCAGTATTATTTTGTGTACGTCATTAGTTCAGTGTTAATATGTGTCTCACCCTCTCTGAACGTGCACAGCTGATTGCGTATGGAGCCGAATGCCTCGTCCTTTGACAGCGTAGCATCGTCTACCACCCTGCGCTCCACGTACACCATCATCAGTTTCTCCTGAAACACAAGCTTTAGTGAAAACAGCCAAAACTCACACAGACATCTCTAAAATAAATGTTTGTGATGAACTAAGGTGACCATTTGCCAAACAGGTGTAGTTCGACGTGACTGTGTTTGTATGGAATGCAAATGCTTGAGTTCCTGTTCCACAAAGTGCAGCTTGTTTAGGAAACGTGGACAAAAGGTGCTGTCACTCCGTGAGACCAGATTGTAACTCTGACACACATGTCTGCTTCATTTCCTGGATTCTTTCTGTTAGATGTGTTTTTCTTCACTAAAGTACACGCTGTTCTTGGACATTTTTCTTTTTTTTTACAAATTCCAGCAGGAACATGGCTTTAGCCAAGGACAACACTGTAACTAAAATCAATAAAACTGACAATCTAATCTCAAAATCCAAACAGAGGAATCACCCCACTGCTGAAACCTAAAATAAAACTGCATCCTGGTATTACTGTCAGATATCTTAATGCTCCAACATTATAAAAAACAACAATTTTGAAATATTATTGAGAAGCACATACAATTCAGATTTTCCATCTTTACAGTCTAGTGTAATCTTTGTATTTATTTGCCCAACACAGAAGGCCTCGATGGTGCTGATACAGCTGATATTTCATTAAAATACTGCTTTTAATGCAATCAAACAATATGAAGAGAGCAGCTTTATTGTAGTGATATTACTATTATATAATTGAAAAGTTTATCTCAGCACAAACCAAGTAGGTCTGCAGTGTTCATCAAGTTAAATGTATGATTTCTTAAGACGCTTTAATACTTCACAGAAAGCTATTACTTGGTAGTTATTTTGAAGGGTACATGATGGAAAATAATCTAACAGAATGATTTCATCGTATCACATTTGTTTAGCACTCACAGAAGTATGAAACAATAGTTCCCAATGCTATAAATAAATCAACACGACCTGATTCATTAAAGTTCTTGCCTAAATCAACACTTGTCCAGTTTCCTCGCTACTACAGCTCGCAGTAGAGACAGTGTCAAGTCTGATGGTCCTGACAGAACCTCTACAAACAAGACAAATAACAACAACCTCCTGTAAAATCTCTTGTCTCAACAAATTTACTTTGATATTATAGTGTCTACCGAGAGCCCTCATTAACATGCAAACACATTTTACAACATTACTGTGTGTAGCAGACAAGACTAAATATTTACAACTATGGTTAATTACATTTTTTTTTTAAAAGTATAATCTGAGGCTTTTTTAAGGGAACTGAATTCAACAGATTTTTAGACTTTCGAGATAAGTTTTTAATGCATAACAGGGCATTTTTAAATAATTGTTCACAATTTCTTCTGAAGTATACATTTAAAATTTTTATTTCATAGCTTACTTTTTGTTATTTAATTTCTACTTTAATTTTTTTTACTGAACTTTCTGAGTATCTGTTTTTGATTTTATATTTTTCTTAGAATTTGCTACAACATTTCTATTCTAAAAGGAACACCTGTAACATAACCTTATGTTCCCCTCAGGATCAATAAAGTACATCTAACTCTGATTTGCTCCAGCTGTGGATTTCTCTGAGTGAGATAATCTCGTCCTCAGTACACCTGGTGTGAGATCAGCTGTGCAGTGTGTACAACCTGTCTGTATATGAATACGCTACATAATCCAAAGGCAGGGTTCATACACATTTTTCAAGGTCAAATTCAAGCACTTTTCAAGCACTTTTAAGGGTCATTTTTAAGATTTTCCAGCACCTTATTGCTGGGATGAAATACGTATCTAAAGGAATATATATACTTATGATTTTTTTCTTCACTTTTTATCACAGTTATGTACATTGTATCATGCTGTAAACATCTAAAATTATATTTTATAATAGCAAAAACTTCAGAAATTAATTATCCAGTCTGATCCCAATTTTGTGAAAGACACAGAGTTATAATGTCAAGCACTTTCAAGCACTTAAACTAAAATCCAAGCACTTTTCAGACCTTGAAAACACAACATTGAAATTCAAGCACTTTCCAGGATTTCAAGCACCCGTACGAACCCTGCAAAGGAAAAGGAGACTGGAAATGATCAATGCTTGCAATGACATCTGAAAGAATCAGGATCTGCATGAGGTCTGCCTCCTCAATCACATTAAAATCCTAAAACATTCATCTGGTAAAACACGTATGATAACAATCATAAAGTGTATGAAATGCTGTGATCCTGTACCTCTACTAGAAACCTGCAGAGCTCCTTGAAAGGCTCAACGAGGCTCTCGTCTCTGATTTTCCTAATGACCAGCACATTGACAGGGGGTTTATTCCAGGTGAGCCGCTGGCTGGCTGGGTCCTGGATGTGCCTGGAACACACACACAGACACACAAGTGAGTAAAAAAAACACACATATTTCACACACAGAAACAGAATAAATGCATACCAAAGATTTTCAAACAAAGTTGACTGTTACATAATCACACTGTTTTGTAGTTTCAGTTTGTTCCAAACAGTCAGATGCAATCATGATGACTCAATAACACTCTTTAAAAGTTAATTATTAACTTTGATGTACTGTCTGAAGGAGTGAGGTCCAAATCCCAGACATCAAAAGATAAAAACCCTTTCCTCTTCTTTACCATAAGTATCTCCTCTCCTTTGCGTGATGGATGACAGGCATTCTGCAGATAATTGCGTGCGTGAGTGTGTGTTTTCAGATCAAGTCCAAGGAAACCGTCTATAGACCAGGTGACAATCACCACATGCAGTCTGCTCTGTCAGCCAGCCCATTACACATAACATCCAATCACAGCATTTTCACTTTATCTTATCTTACAAGGTTGCACAAGCCTCTCAGTGTCATTGTCCCCAACAAAGAGCTCTCAACACAAAGTTCAACTCATCTATCATGCTTACATGACTGAAGTTGGGTTGGGAAGAATACAGGCTTTGGGTCCAAAGTGAGTTGCTGGATACGGTCCATGTAGAAAGTGGGCTCTCCTGTGAGGAGGAAAGAAGAGGAGGACCAGTCAAGACACTATCACCTCATGTCCGGGGCAACAGAGTTGTGCCAGTGGCACGGCAGACCAGCTGGCAACCTGCAGTGCAAACCTCTTAGGACAGCTTTCCACTGTGTCGCTCGCTGAGCCAGAGGGCTCCAAGTGTTCGTGTTGGCCTGGCAACCTCCGCCGCTCCATCTCCCAAAGCAGCTGTTCATGACCACCCCCCCGTCGCTGCGACTTCGTCCCCTTCCGCCGTCTCCTTGGTGACTTGGACGGGTGCTCCCGGTGCTTGGAGGGCCTGGCTGACTCTGACAGCTGACCAGAGGGTGCTGAGGGTCGAGCCATGCCTCTCTCTGCCACTGACACTGGGCCAGAGGATGGACCGCTCTCTGAATTCTCCATTCTGCAGGGAAACAACAGAGAAACATCTGTTACAGATAATTTTACAATTTAAAAAAAACTTGAGCTGAAATAATCAGTGGGTTAGCAAATGATTTTATGTATAGATTCTGATAACCCATTATTTATTCGATTTATGAAGTTAAAACGCCAAATTCTGTCTAGTTTCTGCTCCTTAAATATGAATATTTGCTGCTTTTTTTTCGTTTATAAAAATGTGAATTGAATATTTTTTAATTTTGAACTGTTCGTCAGACAATAAATGTCACTTTAAAGACATAACCTTGAGATTTGGAAGGTTATACTTGACATTTTCACTCCACACAGACATTTTGAATTCAATGCAATGTGACTATTGCTTTGCCTGACTTATCCTTTGCTAATGTGCTGGTAGCCCAAACGCATTGAGCACTGCACACTTTGATCTATGCAGTGTTTCACTTTCACTAAGTCACAGTTTGTCGACAGAATAATCATTACATTATTTGAGACCAATAAACATTAAGAATGTTAATTAACAATGAACATAAACACCAGTTGCATCCCAGTACTTGCAGCATGAGGACAGAATAATTCAATTATCTTTAGTGTAATTCATAATTTGTTACAGTACTGTAACTACTAAGTATGATCTACCAATGACTGCTGAGGAGATAAATAGTGAGAAAATCAATGAAATAAGGAATTAAAGCCATTTTCTACTTCAATTAAAGACATTTCATCTTTGATTTCAATTTTCTCAATTTAAAAAGGTGCACTATGTAGTTTTGGAAATAAATTCAGAAAGGTTATATTTACAATATTGATAATGTAGTAATTCAAATCTATTATTTCTAGTGTTGCACAGTAAACCGATACTAGAATGGTACCGCGGTACCCAGCCTTTAAGAACAACACTTTTTCACGTTTTATTAGTATCGGTACTTTATGAACTTAGTGCGACAGCAGTGCTGCATGTCTGTGTGCAGCTTCTCTCTGCTTCCTCACTGCCTGCAGGCAGAGTGGGCGTGGCTTCACAGTGACAGTCACAGAGCAGAGCGACACAGACGTGTTGGGTCTCTTGGTCATTACGGATTTAAAGCATCGTTTACAGACAGGCTTTGTGCTGCAGGTTAGCGATAGATGACATAAACATCCCCCGGATGGAAGTCAGGCAAGGTTTTTGTTGTGACATGACAAGCTAACTATTTTCACCATCACAGTTGCAGGAGGCAGTCAGAGGTAAAGCTAACTGTTTAACAGTCTGATGTGGTTCCACACATCTCTGTATGCAAACACAACGTTCACACTGGTAACATGAACTTTACCATAACATGCACTGGAGTTCACAAGTATGCTGATCAACAACACCACTTATAATTTATCTATTTTAAGTCAATCAGTACTAGTAATATAATCATAGCATGTACATTTTTGTCAATAATTTATAATAAATATTGTAATTTATATTATTAGAAAATGGTCTGATTAGAGCACAGACCTCCACCAGGTCTGGGCCATTTGTGTTGTACTTTAGTGCACTAATGTAGTTTGCAGTCTAATAATCCAGGGTTTGAATTTTATCAACATCAAAGGCAAATTGCAAATTTCCCCTTTGTGGGATGAATAAGTATTATCTTATTTTATAAATTGCCAGACTTACAGTTAATGTCATTTATGTTCATCATTTTTATGCTGAATGAACTGTTTAAGACACTTGTCTTCTTGGATACAGGTACAGATAATTTTAAGTTCCACATTCTGTCATCTAAAATTTATGCCATTACTTTTGATGATGTTTTAGTTTTCCGCCGTGGTATCGTTTCAGTATCGGTATCGAGATATTTTAGGCAGGTATCGTACCAAAGTCATAATTTTGGTATCATGACAACACTAATTATTTCCATAGCTGAGTAAATTAGTCTTCCTCAGAGGATAATAAGGTCCATTGAAAACAATCTGAAGCATGAAATGTGTCAGTGTCTGGCAAATATAAACAACAACAACAACAACAACAACAACAACAAGTAAAACATTATGAAATGATGTTGTCCTTTAGAAACACTTAGCATATGTTATCTATTCAGTCTTAATAATGAAGACAGTTGTTCCTTGAGTTTGTGCACCTTTACAGCTGGATGCTGGGTGGGGTGTGGAGTAAGCCATTTGTCTTTTGGGGGTCTCAGTTAATATTTAAACCAGAGAAATCGATGAATTAATCATTGTTATCGTAAGTGTCAGCCAGGGAGCTAACACACTAACTATATATTGATTTTCTACAAAACACAGTCAAGCATTAACATAACTTCTTTCTTGTGATGTTAACTTGACAAACCTGAGCTAACCCAACTATATCAAAACAAGATGTACAATTGTCTTTTTAAAATTAACGCCAGCTTATACTGACAACAGAATTAAAGTAAAATACATTGTTTATCTTTTAGTGTTAGCAGTAACAGTGACCTTGGACACAAGTATTACTAAGATAATTGTGTTTTTAATAACACAGGACTTAGAAATAAGCAGTTGAGTGACACAAACACAACTAAGCTAGCTAATTAGCTTAGAAAACCGTTGGTCTGTTGACAACTGATGTTACTTATCGTTTAGCTAACTAGCTAACCGGTGTTCACCTCGGAACGAAAAACAAAAGTCTTACTTTGTCAGAAAGAAGCAAACGTGCTCATATCGCTGCTAGTTCATCAAGGCTCGGATGTGTTTGGACGCAAATAAAAACGTGTATTTAAGGACCCACACCGCTGTCAAACTCTAAACGCTGGAGAATTGTAAAATAGTATATATGACCGGCGGAGGAAGTGATGTTTCCGGCGGACGGGTTCAGCGAAGGACGGGTGTGCAGTTAAGGGAACAGCGCCATGTTTGGTGATAACGACCACATAGTGTAAGTCACGTAGTTATATCTACAGTATTTTCATCATAGTTAATTTATAAAAAAGAAAACACTGAGTTTAAAAGGCTGCTATCGTTTTCTGTCTTTTTTTCCCAAACTATTTAGAGATTTTAAACACACCAATTGCAAGAAGCCATTTAACACATGTGGACACTTGAATAATGGAACACCGTGTAGTTTTTTCAAATTCAGAATTTTAATATTTACAATATTAATGAGGTATTAATAAAAATTAATGTCCCCAGAACACTGTCTGAAGCTGGAAAGGTGGCAGGGTCTGCCACTTTAACAAAGTAAAACAGTATGAAATTGTGTTGTCCTTTAAGGTCGGTTTATTCAGTTTTATTCAGCCATGAAAACAAAGCAAGGTTGTTCATTTTGTTAAAAGTCCACCAAAGAAAATCTTTCTCTTCTGATTAAAATTTCTTCCCCAGAAATATAAACTACAACCAGTGCACCTTTAAATATAGAAGAAAGAGATGAAATGACTAAAATAAGTACATATAAAAATATCACGATGGTGAGAATCATTATTAATAATAATTTATAACACTCTATGCTATGTTACTATACTAAAGGCCTACTTTATTACCAGACTTAGGGAGTAATGGAATACATGTAAGGAGATTACATAATTTGTTTCCAGAAAAATTACCTTTCATTCTCAAGTACTTTTAACATCAGATACTTTAAGAATTTTACTCGAGTACTATTCGTATAGGTGACTTTCACTTTCACCAGAGTAATATTTTCACATGGTATCTTTACTTTTACTCAAGTAGTCTATGACTTTTGGGTACTTTTTACACTGATTACTCCACATAATACACATACAGTTAACATACTTGATTAATGATACACCAAAGAGTTGAAAACATACATGTGTACATATAGGCCTTAAAATATTATTATCATCATCATCATTATTATTATCTTTGATTGAAGTAATAATATGTAATGAATACTGTGTGTTTTGGTGTTTTAGTATTAGGTTACACTATATGACATTACATTTCATCTTATGTTATAGATTTCCTTACTATATTATGTAATACTGTGCACTCCATATTATAGTATGTGAGTATTTTATACAGTATGCATTATGTACTACATCATATTTCTACATTAACAAAAACAAACACTAAGTGTAATTAATCATGTTTTATCATTCTGTGTGTACGCTGTTGTAGTGAATGGTATCATATTTCTCTTACATATATTATCATCATCATCTTAGATGTTTCATTGCATGATTGTAATGCAAACGTAAAAAATCTAGTCAAAATTATTACAATATATTCATTGACTTGAGGTCGCCATATGAATATGATGTGGAAGAAGCACAAAAAACCATTACACGAGAAAAAATAATGACTCATACTGTAAGTTCTGTAAAGTTCTGAATCCAAGTACAGTTTCAAGGTACTCAAAATAGTTTTTTTGCAATTTACCTCTGCTTCATTATTACCAGGCCCAAAGTATTGGAAGAATAAGAAATCAAATTTAAGATGCATTATGACAAAAAATATACGTAACTTATGTAAGTAAAATAGAACTATAAGCAAATTAATCCAATATCTCTTTTTAATGCAAATACGTAACATGCGCAACAGAGCAGACTTCAGTATGGTGACTTCAGTGTTTTGGAACCTGGAGGCCGATTTCTGATTGTTAAAACAATAAATAAATGAATAAATGAGAAGAAAAGAAAACAAGCACTGCTTTCAGCGCAGCATCGCTGTGAATCCAAATGTAATATATTCAGGGTCATATTTCCTCACCCCACTCCAGAGGGGTCATTAAAATTTGGATTCTAATCTAACCTTTTGGCAGTATCACTGGGTCCACTGCCCACTAGATGGCGCTCTGAAGCCCACCAGGTGAGAATGGCTGGACTGGTTCCCTGTCATGGACCACACCTTGTTTACACTGGGCTCACATTACAGTCAGCATACATGCTTTTTGCTGCTGCAAAGTTGTGGGAAATCTCTGCTGTCCTACTGGACTGCATATAAGTCTTACTTGCATTTAAACGGTATGTATTTTTTGCAGTGCTGGGCTGTTTATACACCACTACACATAATAAAAGACCCTGGACAAAATATGAATTCATAACTTTGGCATTCATTCAAGTAAGGTTTCCTGATTAATCCTGTCTGAACTACCCTGTTCAGACATGATTCAAGATTGCCAAACCTACTTTCTTTCTTCTAACAGACTTTCTAGACCAAAGACTTCTTTTGCAGTACAGCGGCTCTGCAGCTGGATCCTTCACCTATGATGACCTGAAAGGAAACAGCATCAAACACACATTTAACATTAGATGACTTAATTAACCCAGGTAATACATCTAAATGCAACTGCAATGTGTGCTTTAAATACTTGAGTGTTGTGTTGTAAAAGTCACATGTGAAGCTGGGAAACATACAGTGGAGGAAGAAGTAGTCAGGTCTTACTCTTAAGTAAAAGTAGACATACTAGAGTGTAGAAATATGTAGCTATTGTAAGTACTGAATTCAGAAAAGTTATTGAGTAAAAGTAGATACAAATATGTAATCGAAATGTACTTAAAGTATCAATCAAGTACTCATTCTGCAGAATGTCTCACTTTAGAGTATTGCCCTGTTTGCCTTCATTGATCAACACCTGTAAGAAACTTTTAATGCTGTAGTTCGTCAACGTGGAGCCAATTTTAGAAACTTCATATACTACCTAGATCAGTGGTGTAGGAGGCTATTGCATCACATCATATAGAGGCGTGCTTGTCGAACAGTAGTGAGTGTGACACAGCTAGACAGTTTGTTTGGCCTTTGAATGGCTATATTGATAGGACAGCTTCAGAGATGACAGGAAGCATGGCAGCTAAGGGCCCAAAGTCAGGACACGAACCCGGGGCCGCTGCAGCGAGGACAAGGCCTCTGAACATGGGACGCCCATTCTGCCAACTGAGCTAATGGGTGCCCCACAATTGGACATGTTTTTTAAGGAGAGTTTCAGCCCTGGCGAACCCTAACCAAGGGCTTTTTGTGCCTAAACCTAACAAGAGCATCTACTGTCTATCAAAAGTGGTCGCCTCTGCCTTTATATAATCAAAATGAGAGAGGGAACACAGGGTTGTAGCCAGGAGACTTAAAATACTCACATAATAAATTATGTTTAATGTTCAATTTATTTACTAATCACATTTTTTATCTTCTTTTCCATCTGTTTTGAGTCTCAGAGAGTTTTCTCACTTCTTCCAACTTAAATAAATAGCTGTATTAACATGAATAGCCTCATACAAAGCGTTCTACAGACATAGGAGAAAAACAGGAAAAATAAACATGTCATTAAAAAAAGCTTGATAAACATAAAATCGTAAGAATTGTGAGAGTGTCCTGAATCCAAGCTTTTTGAAAAACAGAGTCAGGTGTGTGTTGCCTAAATCAGCAGTCCCATTTCATATAAGTTTCTTGCACAGAGTTTTTAAAAAGATGTTATTCAAATGCAATTCAGATGAACCAATTTATTTTGTGTCACCTTTTGCACATGAAATAAATTGATTCATTTTGCATCTGAATAACAGTTTTGGCATAAAAAAAAATAAACATAAATAGAAAAAAAATGAAAGGTGCACGGATTCAAAGGTTATTCTTCACCTTGGAAACAGCAGACAAACATCATCCTTGAGTCTGCAGCTGAGACTGTTTTTGTCTGTCTGCTGCTGTTTCCAAGGTGAACAATGAACTTTTCTCAACTTTTTAAGCCAAAATAGACAACAAGTCATCAGAGGGGATGAAAAGTGAAACATCTTGGCAAGCTCCATCTTTGGAGGGAGATCATGTGATCTGACTCAGAATGGCTAAATGGACCTTAAGGTGAGGAAATTATGTAGTTACAAAGATATGTATGTATGTATGTATGTATGTATGTATGTATATATGTATGTTTGTATGTATGTATTTATTTATGTATTTATGTATTTATTTATGTATTTATGTATCTCTTTGTCAACCATCAGGCACTGTGTATGAAAATATAGTTGTTCCTCTTTTGAAATCCAAAATGTGTAACTTCTGACTGTAAAAATTAACATTTCTTCACCTCAAATCTCCATATTCCCAGATAGAAACCATCGAGGGGATTTCCTAACACATCTGTAACAGTCATAACCTGTAATATTCTCAGAAGGACTCAGAGTAGGAAGTTACAGATGTGGAGAGGCGGGACAGTTTTGCTGAGGCTCTGATCCGCCTTCAGAGGTAGTATCAGAGCTGTGGCAGAGGCGTGCCGTCGTCTGTTTGAATGGAAAAAGCTGGAGGCACGGATCAGGGGTGTGTCGGCGTGATGGTGTTCACAGGCTGACGGCCAAACAGGTCCTACACTTCAACCCACAAAGCAACGTTGCAGGACCAAACAACAGTAGCGTGGTAACTGGTAGTGTCTTTGTAAACTTATATGAGGAAAAAAATAGCGCAGTTATACGTGGAAAAGTGTCTGTCATCCTGTCTGTCCTACTGACTTCTCAGACAAACAGGGTCCGCTGTTGACTGGCGGTTATGTAATGATGAAACTTAGAGTAAAAAAGGTAACTTTGTCACTTTTCAGGATGCGTGATGGGTTAGGATCTAAATCCCAACACATTACAACTGCATCCATATGATTCTAAACAGTTGGTGGATACATGTTTTGATTAACAGATGGACACCAGGGGAAATACGTTGAAGAAAAGCACAGATCTAAACGTCATGATGTGTACCACCACGCCTCTTTTGTTTACGCATCACCCAGCATGATATATGAATTAACACACCGGTGCGGCTTAAAGGAGAACTTCGGCCGTTATTAACCCATATCTCTGTTCATCGAGGTTACCAAGTGCTGTCATTAGGAAAAATAACGAGAACATTTGGCGCAATGTATACCGAGTATCAGAACGGCAGCAAAAGCGAACCTATGGGGGCAGACATAACCGAAAGTAAAACTTGATGTCTGCCCCCATAGGTTCGCTTTAGCTGCCGTCCTGATATCTGGTCAATATTGTGCAAAAAAATCACAGTATTTCTCCTTCTGACAGCACTCGGTAACCTCGATCAACTGGGATATGAGTTAAAAACGTTCTCCTTTATGCCGGCACCACTTGGTTCAGTGTGAACGATCAAAAGTGGAGAAAAGGTGAGCCTTCGCTGTGGCGCTAATGCAGAGTCTGTGTGTGAACAGCTAGCGTCTCTTTTAATGTAATAGTCTTGTGTGGTAAGTTACAGTCTGGACAGTGTACTTCTGCTCCATTTCCTGGCTTTGAATCAGCCTGTTTTAGTGGGTTAGAGGACAAAGTCACACCATTTGCATGTTGAATGACAGTTTGAAAAAGCAGAAGTTAAATTTACAGTTTGTATGGTGTCAGTGGCCTTGGTCTTTGATCCCATGATGACTACAGTTTTTCACAGGAAAGATGTCTGGGTTTTTTTTGTTTCTGTCTGGTTTGAGGTGAGTAAGGCTTATTTGGAAAAAGGTGATTAGAATCAGCATCTGGGTTTTGGTCACATATGTTTACACTTATACTACGTTTAGGCACATTCGCCGGCTTCTTTCCTCACTCTCTACTTCACAGTAGTTATAGCGACAGGCGACCAATGAAACAATGAAACCTTTAATATGATTGCACATTTCTCTGCTTTTGACTATTGTTGGAAAACGTTTAGAATAATGTGAGTACTAGGTCGAGCTCTTTTGACACATTTTAAGGTGCAGGTGTTACATTTCATACCTTTAAGTTTTTCTAGTGGTTTTAAAACCTTTATTTAAAAATGCTGTTTTCCCCCTGCAGTGGCAGAGCCTCCAACGTTGCCCACCTCCCCTGGTGGATTTCCGATTAAAACCTCCGACAGACTGTGCACCATGTATGTCTCCATCCCCTCCATCCTGGTCGGTCTGGGAGGAAAATGCCTGCTTAACTGGACGCTCGTGTTTCTCCAGAGAAAACACATCTGCAAAACCCTCCTGGGAGTCTTCTGCGTTTCCCTCTCCATTGTTGACTCAACTCTGGCCGTCTGTGTCACCACAGTTCACTTCCACGCTGATGGATACGTCTTCCTCCTGGGCTCCAAGCTGACCAGATATCATGTATGTTTGCTGGTTCAAATTGTCGGACAGGTCTACAGCACTCTGCAGTGGCCTGTTGTAGTCTCCGCTGGTTTGGGCCATCTCTGCACTGTCACTCTGAGGTTGCAGTCCACCACCGCCAGGGCCAGATGGCTTGTGTGCCTACTTGTGACCGCCTTCTTGTGGTTCCTCGCTGCTCTCTACGTCCTCCTGCTGTCTGACTACACTCCCATCATGGAGGACGTTCCTCACCACCAGATTCACCAGTGCTTTGTCCTCCACACCTCTCAGATCCTGCAGGTTGCCATGTTGCTCCTCCTGACTCTGGGCTGTGCAGCGCTGCATGCTGGATGCAGCACACGGTTATTTAAAAACCCTCTGAAAGACCAAGTTACACACCAAAGTAGAGCTCACGCCAGAAGAAGTGTTGTCCACCAAGCCGTGCATGTTTATCTAAACACGTGGGCCCTGTTCCTGGTTTTCCTGGCCGCGCTCTTTCTCGCACCTGTGGAAATACCTGCGTACCTGGGTCTGAACGCTGCCTGGCTCTGCTTCCTCAACAGTCTCCTGATAGCAGTCGTTTTATGTGTAGTCCATCCAGCCTCGCAGCTAGACCAGGGTCTGGCAGCAGTTCCTCCCGACAGCTTCTGTGAGTGGAGATTTAGATTTAGCTCGGCTGCAGAGGAAAAAACATGACTGCACCGAGCAAATACACAGAGGACGCATGTTAGAGGAAGTGAAGTCAGCTGCTGAGACATGAATGTTGCACACAAAGGGAAGAATGGAAAAGAAAAGTTGTGTGTTTTTTTAGCCTTGTTAACTTTATGAATGGCAGTCCAGCTATTTTGAAATCAACAGTTGGCATGAAATTTGGAGGAGGGTTTGAGGAGAGTGAATCCTCCAGACTTTGGTTATCTCATGACTTTTCATCTAATGCCGTTACCAAGTGTAAACATATCTCAACAGTTAAAAGGTAGACAGAGAAAAAGGCAAAAATTTAGGTACAGAAATTCATGCTATCCTGGAAGTGAAGATAAATTAGATTGCTCGTCCCTGATTTTTTATTTGCCGCCACAATTAAGCTGACATTTGTGGTTGCAAGTGAAATGTGTCAGTACATATTAAAATGCATAGATTGTGTTAAAATGTTTCTGTCTCAGATTTATTATATCGCATGGTGTGGATTAAGGACAAAATATACAATAAAATCTTTGCGGCGAGGTTTAACGTAATGACCTCGACAGAGATTAAACATTCTTTAAAAGGCATATTATTTATTATAACACAATTAATGAAAAGAATAGACACTTACTGACACTTAAAATATACTAATCCTATTTCCGAGTGCTTTACATTATAATTCATTAAACTCATTTGTTTTTATTTGTCCAATAACGAGCAAACTTGCGAAACTAATGTCATTCCCATCATGTTGGCATGTTTACACAACAACCTAAAATGGAGAACATGGTTAAATGTAGCCTCAGTTTGTGCCTCTAATGTTAAACATAATTAACTGGTAACTGAGAAAAATTAACAGAAGGTAGTTTAGACAATATTAGACACTAATTTTGAGCTTGTTAGCATGCCAACGTTGTTCATAGCACAAAGTAACACGGTAATGTCAGAATACAACCTCACAGAGATGATAACTGGCGGAAAACTCTCCTTACCATTAACTTCTCCAACATTTAGACTTTTTTTTTAGCGTGTATTGTGCTGACAAGCTGCAAAGTTAGCTACTGCTAGCTAAATGTTAAAAGTAAAAAGGATGTTTGCAAGAAAATTGCAATAAGTTACTTAAAAATATAAATACTATATGTTACAAATTCAGCCAGGAAAACACTTCAGAGGGACCACTAACTGCTGCTCACTGTAGCTGCTGTCAGCAGCACCAGGCTTCGAAGCCATCTTTTGTTGTTACAAACCGTGTATTTATATCGTCACCTGGTGCGCTGAGGCCCAAAAGACTTTTTCCACAAGCTTACACTGTGAAAGAAGTGGCTGTAAAACGGTGGATTCATTTTTTTGACTATCACAAACTCATTACTGGAGCCATTCCGTCCAATAAGAAAAACATTAAATTGTATTTTTACTCAAGTTAGCTAAACTGGAAGTTAGCTGGCTCAGGCAGTGGCAGTCTTTATTTTGCACGCTCTATGGGACCCACATCTGTACGACAGTATTCAGCTGCTTCTTTCTCTCTTGAAGCTGAAACCACATCAGCAGCTCCAGTGACCGTCGATGAGAATCTTGTGAAAAATGTGCGGACCTTGAACCGATCAGGAAGTTATGAGGACGAAATCAGCATCACGAGCGGGTAAGAAAAGGCAAACACAACACAGGTTTGACACTACAGAACTTTACTTGAATTTGATCCAAGTTCATTGTCTATACAGGGTATATTTACAAGATCTGAAATCAGGGAAGGGCAAAAAACAGAAAGAAAAACAAACACTAGATACAACTGAGGTATTAGCTAAAAGCATTTACAGGTATGTAATTTACTAGTAAATATCAATGATAAACAGTTAGAGATGCAGTGTCTTCTGCATAAAAAACATCTTTTTATATCACAACATGAGGTAGGAGAACAGTGTCTCGATTCATGCAAGAACAAAAGTCTCATCACACTGTAGTATTGGCAACGTAGTATGCAATGGTCATACACAGACACTGTGTTTCATGTTTCAGAACAGCATTGAGGGGGGGAAGGGTTCTTTATAGCCGAGCCATGAATATCTTTTCACAGGATGTGTATAAATTAAAAACATGGTGTACCTCTTTCTTAGTAACCAGTGATCTGTGTCATCAATCACCAACGCAGCTCTACTTCCTACGTCTCCCACACAGGCACAGAATAATTACTGGCCTAAAGTTAGACACCCAACTACAAAGCATAAACCACCTGCAGCAGTTCAAAGGTCACCTTGGATTTGTTTACTAGTTTTCTTCGCGTAGCCAGGAGGCGATGGGCATGTAAATCCTGTATTCAAATGTGTTCACTTGCCTTTTTCACCTTCAGTTGGGCAAACTTCGCACCTGTAAAAATTCTGTACAAAGCATATCCATATCCATTTTTCATAACACTGCAAAATGCAATAAGGCCCAGCACACCGTGTTACCGGGGATCTTTCTCCCCTTTCATTTAAATTTTTTTCATTATCGTGTACAATTAAAGAAGCAAAACAGCGCCCCCCGGTGTATAATATTCAAATTACATAGAAAGTAAAATCACAGAGATAACTTGATTATCTGCTAATGTGATGTATGGAAATTATTTTTTTTCATATTTTTGTTCTGTTTAAGAGGTAATTAAGTCAATAAAAACTAATACTGCTTATCTTTAGAGTGATGTTAACACATCCAGAATCAGAAAACATAACTACACATCCAGAGCTACATGAGCAAGTTTTTCTCTTTCCCTTTTCAAAGCTGCTGTGCTTCAGTCAGACGTGGGAGGCCAACAAACACACACACACACACGCTCTTCTCTTTCACACACTCTCACTTCATTTCCAATTCAAATTAGGCTACATGTTATCTTCTTCATAATCTGACTTCTTTATATTTAGCCAACCTCTAAACCAATAATGATATAAAAACTTGCACATGTTCAATGTTCATGCATATGAGCCATCTCAATAGTTTGTGTGTTATGTGAGGGGAAACTTTCTTCTTCTTCTTCCTTTTTTTTTAAACAATGAACAGATTGATAAGAGTGGCCCGGTGACACAAAACATGAGGGGCAGCAAAACATGCAAAATTATTATTTTTTGTTTGTTTTCTTTTTTTTCCAAAATGCATTTTCTTCAACAAATGTTCTGTTTTCAATTTAGCTCAGGGGGAGGGGGGGTTAATAAAGAGGGAAGAAGCTCATTACACGTTAAACAGTCCGTCAAGATGAAATCCATAAAAAAACAAATGCATCAGTTCAGAAAAGGGGGAAAGTGTGTAACAGAGTATTTTCCTATTTTTGCCTTTGTCCTGCATCATGTCTCAGTAAACCATGCGTTTCACACCCCCACATCCACTCGACAGAAGTCGAGCTCTGATGTCTGCAAAGATCACTTTTTTTTCAAAAAGAAAGCAAAAAACAGCCGAAGCCATAGTTCTGGTCCAATTTATATAACCTTTTGAAGATTTTTCATATAAGAACAGTTAATATATTAATGACTACTGTATTTACAAAGTGAATATAAATCTTTAGTTAATACGTTAAATATTTTCTTTCATAATTTCAATAAAGGTTTAAATGGAACAACAGTAGAGTGTACATTTGCGGCATGGGTTTGATTTTACTGGCTTGCATCTGCACCTGCTCTTATGACTCAACAAACCACAACTGTACTCTGCCCGGTCTTTAAGGTCTGTTATTGTAAAGGGTAGCTGGGTAAGAAAATCTGCATCGAACAGGATGGAGCACAGTGGAATGTCTATCAATTTGCATTTATAGCAGATGCATAAAAAAAGCTCAGAGTTTAGCTGAGGCCGATCCCCCTCTCTTTTTAAACAATTATTTACACACACGCACGCTCGCTTGCAGGGATCTCTATAGTGGCAATAAAAAGCGCTTTTGCCTGGCAACTGACACAATAAAAGTCCTCTCTTCCTCCGGCTGGACGTCTACTCGCTCTCCTGGGCATCTACAAAACACAGCGCACCCCCAGCTGATCTGGCACTGGAGATGGATGGACGGGCATGTGTGAGTGAGTGACGGTCGTTTTGTGGGAGAGGAGCGAGGGAGTTGAGAGATGGGGGGATCCTTGTACAGTCCCACCCGAGGGTGGGCAGAGGCCCCCCCCCCAGACAACAACAGCTGCCCCCATTCTGACGACGCTAAACAAAAAGGGCTCCCTCTGTACCTCCGGCGTCTGGGCCACCCAGCCTGCAGCAGGGAAGAGGGCACCAGTCCCCTGAGCGCTCCCCTCAATCCTCGCCTCCCCTCTCTTCCTCTTCCTGCCCGCTGCTGTTTGTTCAGCCATGCAGAATAACGTGAGGCAGGGGCCGGACCCGAGGCCCAAACCACCCTGGACTAACCGCTTTCACCTGCGACCCACATTCTTAGATGATGCTCTGACAAACAGGGTGGGGATAAAACCGTCTCCTAACAATGAAGTCAAACGATACAGAAAAAGAAGCCCAGAAAACAGGGGCAGACTGGCGCTTTGATCATCTGCTGGGAACGCTGGGGCCATTGTTCTGCCTGAATGCCTGGACTGCACTGACACACTCGAGTGTGTGCGGGCATGCGGGGCTGTTATATGTATTATGGTAACACGGCACAGCCAGCGTACATGTGACGCTCTGCCTTTCTTCTTTCTTAGAAAAGCGACACCGGCTAAACCAGCCCCTGTGTCCAGACACATTCCTTTCCCAGGGGATTCTGGGGGAGGAGAGCGCGTTAAGTGCATAACACTGCTCCTGAGCTTCTTCATGCCAAGCCTGAAAACAGCACAGTGTTTCCAAAGTGGAAGCCAAACAACAGTGTTGAGGAGTTTCCCAGCAGAGGGCAATGGCGCTAGCATACAGTGGTGGAAGGTGCGAGGCCTCATGAGTGGAGGAGGAGGAGGGGGGCGGAGGAGCTTTAGAGGAGACGCTGGGCAGCTGGCGGATCAACCGACAGACTGTTTGGTCTACGACAGGAGGGTCCAGGTGCTGCCCAGCAGAGGGAAGAGGAAAACTAGTCTGTGTTAGGAGCAGCTGGGGGTCCAGGCTAGACGATTTTCTAGCTAGCTACCTTGTGGGGGGTCACACTCAAAACACTCTTTTCAAGTTCAGCGTCAATATTGGCATATTTTCATGATGTTTTACAACATCTGTCTTTTTTTATATATATATATATAGTAAAGATCTTTTCTCCTGCATATAGATTTGATGTTTTTCAGATGATGATACACTTTTCTTTCTGTTCTCTAAAGGAGCAAAAAAAAAGAGAAAAAAGAAAAACTGTGTTGAAATGTCCATGCAGTTTCCTGCAGTCGCTGGTACTTGAGCATTCGGGCTGTACATACAGAGAGACGGAGAAGGGCCTCGCAACCAGGCGCCATCTTGTGTCCATGGGCACCAGTTGCTGTGCCAGGTAGTAGCATGAAGTGACGTCCTCGAAGAGCTGAGTCTGTGTGTCTGAAATCTCTGAGTCATTTGCTCCTGATTCCGGAGAGAGCGAGGAGGGATGGGAGAGGAGGGTGACAGTCATGGAGGAGAAAACAAAACAGGGATGGGTTGAGCTGGTCGCTACAGGACCAGACTCATGTCTGTGAAGCAGCTGCTTGTTCAGTAAAAACCATAAATTAAATCAAAACATACATGCCCCCAAAAAAATCTTTAAATACTGTTTAAAGAGGAGAAGGGAGCGAAAGACAGAATAATAATAAAAAAAAAAAAAAACACAACATCATTTTTTTCTTTTAAGTGATGTTAAATTATAAAAACAAAAGTCAGTCCTACACGGAAATAAAAGGGGGGAGGGGGAGATGCACAACTTAAAAAAAACAGCCGAAGGAGACCTGAAGCTCCTTTCTGCTTCAGGCTGATTTGTTTGTGTCTGTGGAGTTGGCGGGTGATTGGGAGAGGAATGAGGGAGGGGAGGCGCCTGGAGGGGTGGCAGTTACTTGTGGCCAGCCGCTGGGGCCTCCGAGAAAGAAGAAGAGGAGGAGGAGGGCGGGGAGTGGGCGTTAGGGGGTCCGGTGGAAGGGGTAGGAGGAGGAGAGGGGCTGCCTCCCATCGTGCCAGACTGGGCCATCTGCTGCTTGAGCTGGGTGATTGTGCGCTCCAGCTTTTCCCGTGCCTCCCGCTCCCTGCGCAGCTCCTCCTGCAGCTCCTGCCGGTCCGCCTCCGCTTGCTCCAGCCTCTGACGCAGCTCCGACAACTGGCAGGACAGAGAGAGAGAGAGAGAGAGACAGACATGAGGTCAACATGTGCCTGAAGCAAATTAGAAGACGTTTAGTCCAACACATTATCACATTTAACAACAGTCTGTCATAAGTCAAGATGTGTAGTTCTGGATGTATTAAAGATGCTGTGATTATTAGTAGTTATTTAGCATCACACCATACAAAACTCCATTTAGAGTTTTTATTATTTTAAATACATATTTTAAAAAAAACAGCTAAACATGTACAAAAAACAGACCCGTCTCACAACATTTAAAATGAAGAGTAGCTGAAAGGTAGTTAGCTAGTAGGCTAACATAACATACTGTGCAAAGAATAGCAAAAGGTCTATCTACTGGCTGATGTTTGTTATTCTGTCAGTCATCAGCTGTCGCATTTTGATGCTCAGCCTCGGGCTCTGACTTAACCTTGTTTACTATCATACTGTCCTGATCAATGAGCTATCAATCAAACAAAAATGTGTAAAGAAACCTGTGACTGACTGATTCACTGCTGTGTTTTTACTCTGACTTTTAACATCTGTGTAAAACTGATAAATGTCTTCACACTGTCTAGTTTCGGGCCTCAGTGCTAATCTTGTAACCACACAAACATATGCACACCCCCTTTCCTAGCTGGCAGACATCCTGAGTTTGATGCCAAGGGGAGCGGGGCAGGAGGAGCCAGGGCTTCAATAACAGACAGGATGGGGGATACTGCAGCTCTGAGCCAACAAGACAGAACCTATACTGAGATTAAGTCTGGTATAATCTAAACAAAGGCTCTGAGTGTGTGCGTTTATGTGGGCTCGGTGACTCACATTTGACACAGATACACATAAAATTATTCAGCTGTGGAAATCACAGAAAGACTATGACCAATGTTTTGGTGGAAAACACTCTCCGCTAGCCTTAGAGGGAATATGTGGGTCAGGACTATGTAATCTGAGTTATTCGCCACTATGATGGGAACATCAAAGAAAGAAAAAGATCAAAATATTTTTACATTTAGTCAATGCCACTGGTCCAAGCAAACCCCTGCAGTGATTCAGAGAGCTTACTGAAGATTGAAGAGTCATAAAGTGATGTTTACATTATTGTTTATCTGACTTTGTTGTTGGATGAATGTGCTGTGTTTCAACCTTTTCGGAACTGTGAGAGGAAAGTTAATTCATTGGTTGTAGTAGCTTAGAAAATGTGAGGAAGTATGATGTAGAGTGCAGCTCTGCAGCGTAGCACTGTAATGTCTCTGAGATTAAAAGGGCATATGTTAAGTGATGCGAGTTAATGTGCATTCTGTGCTGTATGTGTCATCGTGATTCACTCAGACGGTTTCCAATACCAAAATCAGTGCTACGCATGCGTTGGTCCATACCTGTGCAGTGTAGTGGGCCTCTTGCTGGCGTTGTGCCCCCGGCTCGCAGGCGCAGGCCTGCTGTCGGAGCTGCTCCAGACGGGTCTCCAGCTCCAGCTGTTCCTGGCGGGCCTGGCTGAGCTGCCGCGCCTGCTCGCTGTGCACCGCCTCCAGCTCGCAGCGCAGCTCCCTCTGCTCGGCGCTCAACTCCCGTAGCCTCGCCGCCTCGCCCCCGCGCAACGCCTCCAGCTCCTGGAGACACACAGACTAAGTCAAGGGAAATAACAATAATAATGTGATACTTCACTGACCTCTGCAGAGAAAAATGCTTTATATTTCAGCTTCTCCACAGGGAGGTCATATGTTTGATACCACGCGGGAATCGAATGTAGGCTTCTGCTTCATATGCCGCCCTGCTGGCTAAATTCAGACAGTGTGTGTAACCTTTGACCTTGAACACATTCAGTGGGAATATGGATGAAGTCGAGAGCAAAGAAGAAGCAAGAGGAAAACAAGGCCAGATTACAAAATGGCAACTGGCAAGTGTTATGTGGGTGCAAAAACTTATCTAATATTAAAGCACTCTTACTTATTATTCTGTCAGACAACTTATGACTAATATTTTGGAATGGTCAACATCACCAATATAGGTCAACTCTTTTTCCCGTATGTTTGATTCATATAAAATATATAATCTATCAGTGAAACATTGTGATTTACATGAACTGGAAGGCTGACTTGTTGGACAAATTACAAAAGTATCTGATTTTTCTCCAACTTTTGAACAGAATAGGCTTTTTTCCAGGCTGTCTGAGGCAATGGAAGGGTCAGTGGAAGGTGAACATCACCTCCAAATCTACATGAAGGACACTTTTAATAGGCGAGGACAGTTATGGTCTAGTCAGGGGCTCATTTATCTTGGTCTTTGTTATTTCCCACCGCCAACTCACCATTTCCAGTTGCAGCTGCTTGTGCAGAGTGGAGTTGAGCTTCTCCTGCTGCCTGCTGTACATCTGCATGATCTCCACGACAATCCTGTCCTTGTCGTCCTCCATCCCCCCCACCGCTGCTGCAATGCTGCTCATGGTGGAGCCTGTGTCCTTAGCTGCAACTTCCGTTACCAGCGACAACAACGACGCAGGCGGAGGAGGAGGAGGAGGAGGAGGAGGGGTGTGGGCGGGGATGTGGGTGGCTTTCTTGCAGCTCAGGCTGCTTGTCTCCATGGAAACTGCCTGGGTTTGGCATTCCCGCTCGGTGGCCGAGGCAGCATCGGCACGTTGGGATTTGGCCTCCTCGGCGCCAGCTGAGACGGGAGGCGACGCATGAAGATCTGAGGAGGGAGGAAGAAGAGATTGGGGGAATGAGCTTTACAAAAAAAAGAAGAACAAGAAGAAGTAGAGGAGGAGGTGGTTGAAAGACAGGAAGTGCGAGCCGAGCTGGTGCACACTCCCACCTACACTTAGTAACACCCTCGCAAAAACCTCACTGAAGCTTACACCTCTTTCTCAGTGCAAGCACACACGCAAGCACAAGCACAACATGGCAACAGCCAAGGAACCAAACACTCACTAATTCTGTGCGAGTTTGTGTCTGTGATGGGGATAGATAGAGATAAACATAGAGATAGAGAGATAGAGAGAGAGAGAGAGAGAGAGAGAGAGAGAGAGAGAGAATAGAACGGAATAAAGGGCCTTGTGTGGGAGCCACTCTGCGTGGGCTCCTCTGTTCAATCTCTGGCCTGTTCCTTCACTGTGGCCTTTAAGGTGTACATCATAGGAAAAGGATCAAATGGGCAGTGTCACATACTCACACACAAAGACACATGTGCGCAGATGCTGCAGTGAGACATGTGTAGGCTGGTAAAGACAGTGTATTTGAAGTCATGAGCTCACAGACGGACAGAGAAGAATAGTGGAAGAAAGGCAGAGAGCGTGCGGATGGTTGTTTACCAGCTTAATGTATTCATACAGTATGTGTGTGACGTGCTCGGCACACAGCATGTCTAGTGCTAGAGAGGACACTCATTTACTGACTCAAGTTGCGTACACACACATGCAAGTCCACATACATGCTCTGCACAGCACACACAGAAAACCCACACACGACAGTAGAAGCACGAAAATAACAGGAGTGGGTCATGCGGTGGTGGATAGAAAGGAAACAAGCAGGAGAGAGAGCGCGCGCGCGAGAGAGTGAAAGGCAAACAGACAGACCAGGAGAGGAAAGCATTCAATGGAAAGAAAAAATAAATAGAGGATGGGGGGGGGGTTAAAAGTGACAGCAGACTGCGAGGGAGGCGGAGATGAAGGGAGCCGGAGAAGAAAGAGACATGGATGGATGGATGGATGGATGGATGAATGGATGGATGCAAGAGGAAGTGCAGGAGGGAGCAGACGGAGAATGGACTCGGAGAGGATGCAGAAATAGCCGCAAGGAAAAAGAGAGGGAGGATGGAGGGAAGAGGGACAGATTGGACAGAGAAGAAAAGGGGGGGGGGGCAGAATGCCTGAGAGACAGCCTGGCAGTCAGACATGGTGTAATAATGGCAGACAGTAACCATTCCTGTGATTCACCCTCTCTCTCTCTTTCTCTACCTCTCCCCACACACAGCTTATTAATGCAGGCTTCACACAAACCTTAAAGTACACATAAACATACACAGGGCAGGGAGGAGGTCACTGCCATTTCCCCCCCCCCCCCTCTTGTTCATCAATAGTGAGGTGCCCCCACAGTCTTTGGGTGAAGGTCATTGCATGATTATGTGCACGGCTGCAGGCGGCAGTGTTGTGTGTGTGTGTGTCGGGTGGAGGTTTACTGTAGGTTGTGTGTTTACAGTGAGCACGTGTCGCCTCTTTGCACTGCATAATCTGCATGTCTCTTCTGCTTATGTTGTATGTATGTAAATCGCTCCTGCTCGCTGTATGTGTGTTGTGTATTTATAGCAGGCATGTGTCAGCCGTGTTTGTGTGTCTAGTGTACTTTTATAGTGTAATTTTACACTGCTAAACATGATATTTCATTTTATGCTGTCTCATGTTGGGTAACGTAAAAAATAAAGTTTTGAGGGGAAGAAAAAATGGCAAGGAATGTGTTTGTCATCTAGCATAACCACAGCATGTGTTAGGGATGCAAATTTTTATTATTTCCTTTAATTGATAGCCGGCTGGCTGAACAATGATAATTGATTGATTATAAATAATATATAAAGATGTTGGACTTTTTTCCATCAGGAATTGGTTTTAGCCACCGACATGATCTATGTTTGATGCAAGTCAGAGCAGGCTACATAAGGAGGTAAAAGAACAGATAAAGGTAACAGCAACACAAGCTAACGACTTAATTACAATCTACTTTGATTTATTTGACAAGCGAGTATTTGTAATTTGTAATAAGATACTTTTAGATGTATTTGTGCCCGTCTTTGATTGCAGGTTAATTCTTAATGCCGCTTAATTGATTAAAGAAAAAATACTAATATCCTTAGCATATGTGTGCATATTCAATAAATGTCTTCCCATTTGTCTCCATGTGTATTTGGAGTGTAATGTGTGTTTGGTCAATGCAAGTGTGTGCCATTACTGACCCATGGGTGGCTCGTCATGGCCCAGCAGTCTGCGGCTGTAGTGGTGTTTGAGCAGCGCTCCAAACATCTCTGGGCTCATCTCCGCCTCCCTCCGCAGAGACACGTTGGGAGCCACCATTTTGTCGTACGTGTACAGGTAGTAACTGGGGGGAAAAAAATTGAGAAAAAGAGATCATATGTCGATAAATATTTAATAAATTAACCCTAAAATAAATGACCGAACGTCAAATTAATTTCAAGGTTTTCAGCTGCTAATTTCTGAATAGAGTGTCGCTTTTTTCATTGTTTTTGTCATTCTAATCATAATGGTAGCAGTGTCACCTTTCACATACTTCTCTCTTTGTTGTAAATATCGTAAAATGTTACAAGTTATGGACTTTGTGATCCTTGTATACATAAAGCGACACATCCACCTGTGATAAGTTATATGGCTCTGCAGTAATAAAACACAGCGGAATCAGACTAATGAAACGACAGTCATTTAGTGGGCTCCAGTAACTGCACCATCTGAAGACAGGAGCTGAGAAAAACACGGTGTGGAATATGGATGTTTCTTATCGTGTGTTTACAGGATCTCAGCCTAAACACACCCTGGGCTTATCACCAATGTCCAGGTAGTGGGTACAGCTGAGAGAGATAGAGCCTGGAGATGCACTGAAGTCACTGAGCCAACGCTATCTGTCTATTCCTGGCTGCACGGTGGAGAAAGGAAGAAGGGATGGAGGGGAGAGATGGAGATGGAAATGGAGAGGAGAGGAGCTCTGAACCCCTCCCCCCCACCAGCAGTCCCCTCCAGACAGAGCTGGAGCTGTGAACTAGGTTAAGCATGACAGCTCAGTGGGGCTCTGCTCACTACAGCACTACCAAGCGAGCATTGCTACGTGTCCTCTGGATGGAAACACAGCGCTGCCTGCTCGCCTGACTGGGAATCTGAAACTCTTTCGCATGTAATGCCTAAGATGTGATTGAATAATGTAAGCCTGCCTCGTATTTGACAAGTGTACTGCTGATGGATGTTAGTAGAATCCCAAATAGGACGTTAAGTGCTGTGGGATGTCTAGCACTATGTTTCATTGTTGCCAACGGTCTAAACTGGTCTGTGCAAGTCCTGACTGGATTGCTAGTGTAGCAGTCATGTGATGCTGGTAGGTGACCAGAACCCTAATCCTGCCAGTCTGTCTGGTCTGATGTCGGCAGCCTCCACGCACACAGTCAGTATGTCACGGCGGTCACATGTAAGCTATGGCGCCGTAAACCATCTATTTCCATCTTTTAATCTGGGTCAGATTACTGTGTGAGCCATCAACCCAGGCTGGTATGCTCTGGGGAGGGATGCGGGAAGGAAACAAGGGAGGGAGGGAGGGAGAAGAGCAGCACATGTGATGGAGGCGAGAGAAAGAGGAGGGAGCAGAGCAGGAGAGGGAGCACGGGACCAACAAATTAGAGAACTGAATTTCATTTACTAAGAACGAAACCTGAAGTTAAAGTGAAACTTAACATTACTCTGGTAATTACAGAGGGAGCAGGTTTGTAAAGATAACACCGGTCCGACTGGAATAGTTTCAAGTACTGATAGATAGTCAACCCACTTAAAAAAAAACCTTTCAAACACATTTTAATGTTCCCTGACAGAACAAACCAAACCAAACTAAACTGAAAAAAAAAAACATAAAAATACAACTATTCTGTTAAAAAATCCTCTTCCTACAATAAATCAAAATCATCTGCACCAAGGAGGACTGTTTTCAACCGTGTCTAGTTGAATGGATTTTTGACATTTGTGTTACTTTCTCAGGAGATAATGCATGGTTCTTGATGAAAAAAAAGCATAGTTAGGTTGATGGTATATATGAGTGAGTAGAATCTGGTGATTTTAAATGATGGTTAAGCAGTTACGCGTGGTTTAGGGGTATTGAGTTTGATACTGGATTAGGCTTGATTGAATTAAAGGGACTGCTGAGCCTTGAAAAAAAAACTGTAGATAATTTGATAATGAAAAAAACTGTCAGCTGCAACCCTAAAATGGCATACTGGTGTTGTTTAATTAAAGTCACTGAGTTGTAGTACCTGGGATGGACCAGGGTGGGGTGTCCTGGCTCTTCCTTGATGTCCGAGAAAAGACGGTTGAACACCAGAGTGGGTGGAGATGTTTTCCCCTGAGAAAAACAAAACATACACACAAACACAGACATAAATATCACACACCACTGCAACATTGTCTCTTGAGCTATTGTGTTCTAGCTACAAAGGTACAAAATTGCATCTTCAATCTACATGTATTGATCTTTGCATGACATTCTTGCAGATGAATGATCACAATGGGAGTCAGATGGCAAGCTCACGCACGCACACACACTACCACACACACACACTTTTACACATGAATAATATGAAAACATGGAGGGAAACAGCAGGAGGAGAAGGGAATGTGCTGTACTGCACATGTCGCTCGTGGAGCCATAATCTAATAAAGCTAATATATGCATGCATACATGTGGATGAGGGATCATCCATCAGGCATCAGCTGAGTGTGTGTGTGTGTGTGTGTGTGTGTGTGTGTGTGTGTGTGTGTGTGTGTGTGCTCACATGTAGGAGAAAAAAGATAATCATGATAAAGAGCTTCTTCCCTGTGTGTGCGTGCGTGCATGCATGTGTGTGTGCGTGCGTACGTGCGTGAGTAAGTGCGTGCGCATGTGTGTAGGGGGAGGTGAAGAGCAGAGCCTTTCAGCAGCCGTATGAGCGTATTTCCTGGCAGGTCAGAGTGGAGAAGCGTGCCGCTATGAATGGGTGAACAGGGGGAGTGTCTGTCAGTCAGTCAGTCAGTCAGGGTGGGGGTGGTGACCCTGAGAGCTGACCTGTGTGTAGAGGAGGGGGAGGGGGAAGAGAGGAGGGGGATGTCGGAAGGGTAGGAGGTGATGGAGAGATGTGGTGGGTGGATGGATGGATGGGTACGGGAGTGAAGCAGCGGCTGACCTTTCTCGCAGGGTCGGCGTCGGCTAACTTGCTGCCAGTGGAGCACAGATCTGCCACGGATTTCCTCACCTGGCTCTCCTCCTCCTCCACAGCCTTCTGAAACAAGCAGACACAAACAAATGCCAAGGTTGAACACAAAACAGCAAGATTATACACATCTGTAAGAACAATTAAAATGATGCACAGATCCCGTCAGGGAGCGTGGGAACGAGAGGAAGAAAGTAGGGAGGAAAAAAAATTACAAGCTCGGTCACAGAGGGGAAAGATAGAGACAAATGACATTTAAACGATAGGAAATAGAGACAAATGACATCCAAGAGATAGAAAATGGAGACAAATGTCATTAAAAGTGAGCAGTACGAGTGAGCTATGGCCTGAGTCGGCCGTGATACAATGTCGCCCAAGGAAGCAGGTAAATGGATTAGCTAAGAGCAGAAGCTGAATGAACCCACTGAGGAAAGCCTATGAATAAAACAAAAGAAAAGCCAAGCCGATAGTCAACATGGCTCCAACATGGCCCGTCATTATTTGCTTCTGTGTGTGTGATTCATGGGTATACATGCAACGCGGTTGGAGTCGGCCTTTTGCTCAATGTGAAGACATATTTTTTGTTGAATGTTTATGATTCATTGTGTCAGCACCGTACCCTCTGAGCTGTGTGTTCAGTGAATACTGCTGGCGCTGCCTCTAGTTGTGTGTCCGACTGTGTGTCTGAGTGTGTGTGTTTTTATGAGCAAATCCAGGACACGCTCAGCGAGAGGCCACAAGCTGATGGAGTTGATGCTTATCTGCGGCAGACAGGCCTGACACTACACACAGGCTGCCCACAGTTTACACACACACACACACACACACACACACACAAGGATTGAAAAGGCACCGGAGGACGAGACTTTCCAGCATTGCGATATACAACGCTAGGCAGCAGATGGAGAAGATGGAGGAGGGAGAGGAGGAAAGTGTTGAAGGAACAAGAAACAAGAAAAGAGGTTAGAGAGTCAATTCAGCGAGAAGAGTGGAAAAGCAGAGAGCAGAAATAGATAGAGGTTGTAGAAAGCATCAATAATTGACTTACTAGCCCTTTAAAGCCATCTATAAACGTTCATCCACAGAATACACACATACACGCACAAGCACGTGAACACACACGGACATCAGGGTTTTCCTCTGCACTTTATTGGCTGAGACACACTGTCATTACCAGAGCTAAACAGCCTGAGAACAATACGGCCAGATTACCTTGACAGCCAGCAAACATGCATATTAGCAAATAGCCTAGCTGCAACATCACTTAGCAACTTCAGCCAATAATACATCCATAAATCATAATGTTACACTTGTTATTAGGGCTGCATCTAATGATTATTTCCATTATTGATTTATCTACCAATTACTTTCAAGATTAATTAATTATACTTTTTGTTTAAAATGTCACTATGTAAATGTCGAATCATTATACCTCTACTTGTTACATCTCATTCAGCATTCTTTTCCAATTATTATATTTTATATTTTTTTATTTATACTTTCACCTTAGACAAGAGTAATTTCACTATCTTAACATTTCAAGAGACAGAAATGTATCAAATAATCCCCCAAATTTGAAAAAGATTCATAACTAAAGGTCAATCTTAGCTGCAGTCAAAGTCCCTCCATATAGATAGATAGATAGATAGATAGATAGATAGATAGATAGATAAAGGTATAGATACAAGTTAAACACAGACATTAAATACAAAGTGTTAATATCTCTGCTTTAGAGGTGTAATTACATGTATTTATGAGCTTTGGATATAGCCCAGCTAGCTGATTTCCTCTGCCTCCTGTCTTTATGCTAAGCTAAGCTAAAATAAACACATCATGGCTCCAGGTCCCATTATAACACACAAACATTAAAACATTAAACAGGCAAAACAAATACTACTAGTCCCTGTGTGTGGGTCTGTCTGTGAATTCATGTTATGTGTACAGTATGTAGGGGGATAGTCTCTTATTTACAAGGGCATGGATGAATGAGCATGTACATGCAAATGTAATAGGCTGGAGCCATATGTGTTGCCAGGTGCGTCTGTGTGTGAGAGCGTATATAGAAGGGGGCTGGTGTTTTTTCCTTTTTTTTTCTCCAGAAGGCAGCACTGCAGCACTGAACAGGGAGGGAGGGAGATAGGGAGGGAGGGAGAGAGGGAGAGAGAGAGAGAGAGAGAGAGAGAGAGAGAGAGAGAGAGAGAGAGAGAGAGAGAGAGAGAGAGGGAGAGAGAGAGAGAGAGAGAGAGAGAGAGAGAGAGAGAGAGAGAGAGATGGGACAGGGCCGAGACAGAGGGAAGGTTGAATTGACAGAAACAACAATAAACCCACTGCAGTGGTGTGTGGAGGAGAGCCGGGTCCTCGCTGGCTGGATTACCTCCAATATCAAGGTTGCCAATATGTGTGTGTGTGTGTGTGTGTGTGTGTGTGTGTGTGTGTGTGTGTGTGTGAAAATCTGTCACACCCCGGCACAAGTGAGTGTGTGTGAGACAAAAGCAGATAGAAGGAGAGCATGATGGGTCCAAACTGATATTAACACCAGGTCATCCCGCGGTCTTTCATCTGCTTGACCTCCACGACAGCAGAAGCTCTACTGATGAGACAACTGACAGCTCATTAAAAAGGTAGCCCTGTGTGTGTGTGTGCTTGTGACCACATATATAACATACATACATGTACGTGTGTTCCGCTAATGGTTGCCTGCGTCTCCGCCTATAATCCTCGCTTACCTGACAGTTGACAGTTTAACACCCTCCCCACACAGACACACACACACACACACACACACACACACCCCTGCTCATTATTCCTGCTGCTCTGCGCACTCTATTCCTTAATGAATGTGTAAGGGTGCAAACGTTTGCACATTTCAACACAGCTGTTTTCCTCTCCCCCTGTTGTTGCCTGTCCCTCTCTCTCTCTTGTCCGTTGCACCTTTCCCCGCACCCACCCACCCCCGCTTTATTAACACACACCATGCTGCTTCTTGGTCCTAATCTACAATAATGAAGCACCTCTCTTATCCGGATGGCTTCTGCAACAAATACACACACACACGGGCACACACACAAACAGCCTCTAACCCCCCTCATGTCTCCAGCCCTTTGTCAGGCTGAAGCTCGCCTTATGACAATGTGGATTAGCATTCCACACACTCACTGAGCTGAACTCTGCCCTGTTGTTCCTAATCACCAGCAGTCTGCCTGCCGCTGCAGCCACACACACACACACACACACACACACACTACACACTACACAGTTCATCCCACCACTACACAGCTACATGAAACATACTGCTCTAGACACACACAGGGCCATGTGAACTTTTACAATGACCCATTTCCACAGCGTCAGTTTGGTCCCCCGACCATTAGCGCACGTGACATTTTTACAGCTGACGCCTTAATGGAGCAGAAAGTGTTTTCCGTGTGTGTCTGTGTAGCCTGAGTGCTGTTAAATCTAACAATAACAAGTGCCACTCTACTACACAGACGTCCATGACCGCACATTACCATGCACAGTCTGGTGTACGCAGGCAGGCATGAGAGTGAACGCACTTCAGCGGCAGCCCTGCGCTTCTCCATCTGTGAGAAGCACTAACATCACGGGAATCCTTGTTGCCTCTTTTCTCTTTTTAGCTGGAAATTTGCAGCAAAGGGTAGTATGGAATGGAGGCTGACATTCTTGTGTAGAAGCAATCTAAAAAAGTGTCATTTTCAGCTGGTGCAACTTGCAATTCAATGATTCTTTTTTTTTTTTTTAATTTTAAGCTAGAAATGAAACCTCCTCAGAGCGTTAGATTTCATAATTGGCTGTGTGAGCGAAAGCGCCACTGTATCATTCATGCAGAGCTGATTTCTGATTGGGGTGAAGGCTTTCAACTTCACAAAAAATTTGACAGATACCCAATTTTCTTTGACTGTAGAGGATATACGCGAGTCTCTTTCAGCTCGTGCCAGTTGCAGACAAGAGGAGGAATCTGGTTTCTTTTCTACTCTCGGTGTAATTCATATGCAGACACATCGACACACACACACAGGCTGACACACTGCCACACAGAGTACAAACGAGTCCGAGGTCAAGCTCTCCTCCACTTCCTCCTCCTCCCCTCCAGTCACATGGACACTCCAGATGACTGCTGTCTCAGTGCATATAAAGACACATACACACGCAGTTACCAGCTATAAATACACACTCCATCTCCATACATGTATAATAAAACACATACACGGCTCATCCCTCACACACTAAAGTAATGCATTTTCAATGGAGCAAATCGGCAGTTACTTTGAAAAATTTAGGGGCAAAGAATATTTCCTCTTAAATCGTAAGCTCAACATGTCGCTCTTGTGAAACGAACAATTCATAAATCCATCGGGGTGAGTTGTTGCATCTGCTGAAAGACTAGTACAGAAACAACTTTCACTGGTCGCACCAACGCACCTGACATTCAGGAGTTCAGACTAAAAAATGTATTAATTAACTGTAAACTGAATGTTTTTGGGTTGCTTGGTAAAAAACAAGACATTTATTTATTCATTATGCATTAATTTATGGAAATTATAGATGAATCTGGAACAACTGTATGTGCTGGTCAGGCTCCATTTCAAAAGTGAGTGTTGCTCAGACACTTGAGACTTGAGACACTTTGAACTGTCGTTAAAACGTCCTTCACAAACTTATCTACAGTCCACTAGCATCCAACAACTTAAAAAAATTGTCCACAGGCTTGTACAGGCAACCGAGAGAGATGGAGAAGGTCTGTGTTTTTCACGTCACGTTACATTCTGCTCACATATGGCCAATAAAAAAAGTGATAATACCTCCAAATTACTACAAATTGCTACACAGCGCCCATTTAGCTAACAAAAATAGTCATTACTTGCAGCCCTAGTTAATCAGTTAGTCAGCAAGCTCAGTGTGTTCTCTCTTTTTTTGGCTGGTAGCTGAGAGAGAGAATGTGCTACTGAGATGATAAAAGTGTTAAACCTTGCCCAGGATGTAACACACACTCACATAAACATACTCACACAATCTCAACAAGCCTAGTGGCAAATCTTATCTGGGGCATAATAAAGAGTTTTCAATTTATGCTCTGACCTTTCATCCCAGAGCAGCAGGCCGTGTGTGTCTGGATGTGTGTGTGTGTTATTAAAATCTATTTATAACCCCTTCTGTGCCCTAAAACATAAACACTGTTGGGGCCCAATTGTCTTCACATCTGTTGAAAGCCGGGCATCGGCGGCTGCGCATGAAAACCGAAACAAACCCCAGGCGAGCGCCACAATCTCGCTCATGGGACAGAAGCAGAGGGGTTCACACAAAACATAGCTGTGCCACCCATCCTCCCTCTTCTTCCTCCTCCCCCCCCCCCTCTGAGCCATTCATGAGCCTGGCATTCAGGAGGGAGGGAGCGGAGAGGAGGACAGAGTAATGCAGCTCATTCTCCTTTTTCCTCTCTCAGGAGGAAGTAAACAGCCTTTATTTGGGTGCCTTTTCATTCTGCCTCAGACAGCGAGAGGAAAAAGGAGGAACACACACATGCACAGACACTCAGAGACAGTCACACCCTGTCTGTTTCTAGACCACATCCTGTTCTACTGCAGTCCTCAACTGTGTCAAAGATCGAGCTACAGATACACAGATACATACACTTCCTGGACTGAACCATATAACAACGACATATTGAAGCTTCTTGCTTGCCTCCAACTAATTTATGTCTCATCACTATATCCTCAAAAATCATCCATATCGAGTTTTATATGATTTCTAAGATGTGTGTCTTTCTTTAGGATCTAGTTTTGTCTGCGTTTTATTTGGGCCCAGTGCACTGGTGGTCTTACCTGCCCCCTCACCGCACACATAGACACTAGAGGCCTTTATATGGAGGTCTTAATCCAATAAGCCATTTATCCATGGACTGGGAGCTGCACTTTGTTTCAGCAGCCAAATCAATAACAACCCACAAGGGAAGCAGACAGAAAAGTGGGGCATTTAAAGGAATACATTATTTTTTTTAGGTAGACACTCGCTAATTAACTCGGCACTGTGAAATGGGATGACTGGGTTTTGTTTCAGAGTGTGCTGCTCTTGACAAGAATGCTCAAGTTTTAAGCTATACTTGTGTATAATGGATTAATGGCGAAGAAGTCAAGTATATTAGAAGAGACAAAGTCAAGAGCCAATGATAATCTTTCATTACTTCTGCTCAAAGTGTGTGACCTTTCATTTAGTGCTCAAATGAAGAAAATTACTGTATTTCTTAGCGTGTGTATCAAGGATAGACCGATTATTATATTATGGATATAACATGAATTTAAAAATGTCATATTTTGCCTCTGAAGCACCATTCTTTCTCTGCCTGTGGTTTCACTCAATGCCCCGCCCACAACACTATCTGATTGGCTACACATCCCGAGTAATGGCCTATCAACACTTAGTAATCTGAATCTGCAAAATTACCTCAAAATTGTTCATAAGACTTTAAGATTTCTATTTTTACAGCATTTATAATTTGGTTCCAAATAGTGGTCAATGGTTTTCTTGGGTTAGGTAAAAACCCCAAAAGGTTAAAAAAGTTTTTTAAAAAAAGAAAGAAAGAAAGAAAGAAAGAAAGAAAGAAAGAAAGAAAGAAAGAAAGAAAGAAAGAAAGAAAGAAAGAAATGGAAGGAAATGTGCCTCGTTCCACATTCAAGTAATTATCTACAAATAATTACATTTGGGGGTGGGGGGTAATTTGACATTACTCAATTACTTAATGGCATCACTCAAATGCATGTTGTAACTGTCAGTAGTCTAGACATTACACAAGCAGCAGGAAGCACGATGAAATATGACTCTAAAATCATCTACCTATTCTTGTACCGGTGAAAAAGTCAAGAGCCAACGATAATCTTTCCTTACCTACTACTATCTGACCTTACACTTAGTGCTTCAGGGAAGAAAATGATTGTGTGTCCAACTGTATGTGCTGAGAAGATTACTCAACCCATTTTCTTTCACTTAAGCCTTGAACAACAGAGATAAGCAGTAATAAAAACAGAGCCGGGAACAGATGAGGACAGGTCTGACAGGTGGACGGTTAGACAAACAGGTGACTGAGGTAAACAGGAAAGGGGAAAAAAGGGGGACAGGCAGATAGCCAAGACAGATGAAGAGACAAACAGACAACATGTGACTGTCTGCCTGTTTGTGCCTTCCCACCAGACACTCACGCACACACTCAGTTCACACACCTGTTCCTCCCTTTTTCCAAACACAAAGAGAAAGAACAGAGCCAGACAAGCACGCTGATAAGCATCAGCCAGACTAGTCATGCCAGAGTCACAAACACACACAAGCCAGATAAGAACAGGTTCATTCCCGAATTGCTTTGGCTTCAGGCCTCGGGCACATTTTTGCGCCACATGGGCACTCTGTCTAGACAGTCATCACGCGCACGTCGAACACACACAGAGCCTTTCCCCTCCCTGCCAACGGGTTGAGCTCCTTCGTCCATAGCTACAGCCACAGTCAGCCATTTTACAATCCACACAGCCTTGATAGCCACAGCCAATGGGACCCAACAGAAAATGAAGTGAGTTATAAAAGTGATAGTGAGGAATCTCCCCCTAATAACTACAACATCTATTCCACTGTCCATCTACTGTAGCTTTTCACTGACAGGAGTTAAATTTGGAAACCAGCCACAATATTTCTCTTATGATCCTTCACATAAAAAGGCGTCTCTTTAAGCTCTCTCGATCAATTTTTCTATTCATCTCCCTCCCTCCACTTCTTTCTCCCTCCTCCGTTTCTCATGTTTCACAGTCAAATCCCAGGCGGCAGCTTCCAGTCTATATTCACAGCAGTACATGAGGAGGGTTGTAATAACGTTACCTCATGAATGGACAAATTGTCTGACTGGAATACACTAGGCAGGCCAAGGTAACCCCCACAGACAGTATCTCTGACACAGTATCTAATAAAGCAGCAAAAGAAAAATACCAGGATTGTGAATTCTAATCATTTTCATAATCGATTAATCTGCCAGTCATTTCGCGGATAAATCAGAGGATTACTTCGTCAATAAAATATCAGAAATATTGTGGAAAAACTAACGTCTAGAACACTTTTCTAATGCAGGAAAACAGCAAATAGCCACATGTGAGAGGCCTGAACAAGTAAATTCTTTGGTATTGGTTTCCTTCCACATTTGTTGCCCTAGCCAATTCATTTTCACTGATCTGTCCAACCTTATTTTAAACTGCTGTATGGCTTCATGATCGACTAATATAATGCATTAGTTGCCATAATTATCATGGAGACGATTAGTGCTGATCGATGAGCTGGCTGGCAGTATATTAATCCATGACAACTCAAATTGTTAATCATTTATGTCATTTATAAAGTTTTAAAAAACCTGCAAAAATGGCTGACATTAGTATGAATTAAAAACAATTTCATCCTTTTACTGTCAGACAGAAAAAATAAGCAATCTACAGACATCACTTTGTCTTCTGGAAACTGTCATAAACTAAGTGATTAATTGATCAATAATGCCAGACATAATTGTTACTTAATGAAGCATTACTCAAACACATACCACAACTGTAACTAGGCCAGACATTGCATCAGAGGCAAGAAGTGCAATGAAATGATGTCACCCTAAAATCATCAACCTCAATCACTATGATTAATAGTCATGAACAGACCAGACATATGTTGCTAAATAAGATCATTTTAGCCATCATCGTTCAGCTTTACGAGAAACCAAATACCATTAAACATTGTAAAGACGGGCACGCCATGAGCACGATGGCTCTTAAAATCCGTACATTTTCTCCTTCTTCTCCAATTTAGGTCATTAGGAGTCACATGAAGCATCACAGGCCAGTATCAAAATGTGGCGAGGGATGTTCATGTTCTCTGCATGCACAAGGAGACCGTGTGTTTGAGTCAGTGAAGGACATTTAAAAATCATCTGTGTGCAAGAGAGCATACTGGCTGCATATGCATGTGCAGCTCTCTGTCTCTCTAGTGCAGCAGCCCAGCGTGTGTGTGCTCCACTTTCCTTCCCCAGTGCCCCCCTGAGCGTTAATTACCAAAGCTGTCGGGGCTCACCTATGTGAGTCAACCAGGCCATGAGACAGACAGACAGACAGACAGACAGACACACACACACACGCACACTTAAACACAGATGCACAAGCAAGTAAACAGACATCCCACCAAACAACTGCTATGTCTCAATCAACCAGCAGTGTAGGAGGCCGAGGAGGATGACATAGTTTACCGCAAGCACACGGTCGTGCACAAATGTTATGCACGCAGACACATTGATTGAGAATGAGGCCAGTGGGCTCTTATCTTCTCTGTGGATGACTGTACTCATGATTTGAGCTTCATCTGGGGCAGTGTGTGAGTGCTGCCATCTCTAAAAGAGAAAGAGAACGTCTCAAGAGAACGCCGCTGCCTTGGGATGCTGTTTGGAGGTGGGTTACTGGTTCAAATTCACAATTAGGGAGAGAAACACACCACCGCCGAAACACAACTTCGCTGCTTGGTTTTTCTAAATAAGGGAACTCGGCTCACTATTCGACTGGATGAAACAACTCAGAGTGCTTGGAGACAGAGGGGAGTGAGAGAGCTGCGGCAGAGAGGACGAGCGTTGCTAAGCAGACTGAAAGCTGAGAGAGGCTGTCAGCAAGCCAGCAATGCACTGCTATCGCTTCTGAGAGAAAACACAAAATGGAGACACTGCCCAAACCTCTCGTCTTTGCAATACATTACACAGCATCCACAAAAATGCATTTATATGCAGCCACTCATAAGCTAAATGTACTTTGTATCACCCAGAAACAATAACCTCAACATAATGTGCCCAGACCGTCATGTTAAGCAAACAGGACACTAAAAATAGCTCTTAGAGAAAGGTGGGAATGAATATTCTTAATTCTTGTGCTACATCTCTAAACATGTTTATATTTAAATGATGTTTTAATGCAATAGCTGGAATTGCCCCACACGAAAACCCCTCTTTACTGGCCCAAGTATACGATCATATATCATTCGGTGGTTTGTTTACTTCTTCCTCAGCACAGAAGGCTTCCCTGCTGTACTGCAGTAAATGTCAATACTTGGTTGGACTTCACTGTCTGCAACGAGGCCAGAGGAGGGGAAGAGGATGGAGAGATAAAAGAAGGGAAGGGTTGGGAAAGGCAAAGAGGGAGGAGGGTAAGGAGGCTGACCGATGATATAGTCACGCAGCCCTCCAAAGAGAAAGCTCCACCTGGCCAAAATGCACCGCAGGGTAAAATCTATCACAGACACATGGAAAGAGAGACAGTTAAATCCAAACAGGCCCCGAGTCCTCTGACTGTTCTGCAGGGAGCTCCGGTCTCATCCATATTACATGCAGGAGCTTGTTTGAAGCCTCTACTGCTCGTCTCTGCATGGGCAGCTTGGCTTTGCTGTCCAGGCCCCTCGGGCTCGCCTGTCTCTCCCACACACAAACACACACACACACACACACACACACACACACACACACACACACACACACACACACACACACACACACAGCTCCCGTAATGCAAATCCATCAGCCCCCGTGACTCTCTCTCTCTCTTTCTCTGTCACAGGCTCTGGTTTTCAAAACAAGTCTCTGAAGGCCATTGCCCCTGATTTCACAATGGCTCATGTATTGCAAATCTGGCCCAAAAAAAAATCTGAATTATTAAAAGCAGAACGTCGAAACCAACATAAAGAAATCTGCCAGCATTTGGTCAGAGGCGGCTCTCCATTTCCATCCTGCCTGTACTGATATTAATGTACCGAAACATTTGACAGGTGAGGCCACAGTCAGCACACTTGCTCCCCAGACTTCCTTTATTAAAACAGTCTGAGGCAGGCTTGACAACACCACATGAAAAGCGTGGCTGGGTTTGGTAAATGTCATTAGGGTTGAGTCAGAACTCTAAGTGAACACACCTGGGCGTAGATCAAACAGTCTGTGAGAGAGACCGGGACAGTGATAAATCTCTGTCCTGGCTCCACACAGTGACGCTGATGAGTGGAGAGCAGACTGCAGCACTGATGGAGCACCATGACTCACTCTGCAGGATGGGGTTGGTGTGGTGCTGACGGGAGGAAGTGGCTGATGGTGGTTGAGTTTCATGTGTCTGGCTGTGTTTCTGGCTGTGTTTGACCCTTTGACTTCCTTTAATCACGGACTGCGGACTCTGTCATCTGCACAGCATCTCGTGCTTCTGTTGTGTTCTTATATGTGCGTCAGCTCTCTAATAAGAGATGTCATCACATGTTCAAAGTTCACGTCAGAGTCACAGTCACGCTTTATATCAATCACCTCTGATGAAACAAGGACACAAAGTTTCTCTTTTGGAATTAAAATTTCAATAGTAACTTTACTTTCTTTAGAAAGTATACTGCTTCACAGATTAGGAAATAAGGTGGCTTGGTTGTCTGCCAAAGCAGCTGACAGGAGAGGCAACCTTGCCAAAATTCACCATCATTTAGCTGGAGGCTTAATTTCTTCCCTCATCATGAGTCAGTCTTCTGAATAACTACTGTACATGTGGCCTCATCTGGGATCAGGATGTGTCTCAGCCAGTGCATTTTCATGGTGATGACAAAGAAAATGTCTGGCATAACAAAGTGCACTTGTCAGAGGAACTAGTTAAATTGTAGCCAGACTGTAAACCACAAGGCAATGCTTCACTCTTCAAAGGATAAAGTCAAGGGCAATAAGGCTCCATGCGGGCCAAGTGGCCCCAACAGCAAGGCTGTTTTAATACGAGCAAGAGCAAGGCCAGAAAAAGAGCTGGACACGCAAAGCATCAGTGCCACATGCTCGCCAAGAGTCGCACACACACCGTTCTGCTGCTTGGGGACAGTTAAGGAGGACATGACTGTAAGCTTGCGTGCGAGGATGCTGAAGTGCAGTTAAGGAGTCTCAACACATACAACACTTAATGAGCTTTCCATCGCTGAAGCATACTCAAATAAAAATACATAATATACAATTTATGAAAGCTATTGGGTAATTAATTGCATCTGGAGGTCAATGACCTCGAGGATTGCCTACTACTTAGTTTATGCTGTAAAGAGGTGCAGCGGGACTGTTGGGGATCCAGAGGGAAACAGTCTTCTATTTACAGGATCTTGATGAGCTGGTATGGACCCCTGAGGTGAATGAGGCAAAGTTTGCATGTGTGTGTCTGCCCAAAGAAATATCACAGAGACAGATGATTCCCCTGGGCGGCATCACTGCAGGTGGGAATATCAGTGTGATAAACACATCAGCGTTTGGCAGAGCAGAGGCAGAACGAGATGGAAGACTGGGCAAACCACAAACTGTCACTTATTTCACCTTCACTAATGCAGTCTGTTTCCCAGTTGCTAACTTTACAGCCTTGCCCTGAGCAACATCAGTCAGGCCCCTGGTGAGATAAGGATTTACAGGGCATAGAAGCTGCGAGCAATAGAAGGGAAAGAAACAGTTGGGGGGGGGGCGTTTGATGTTAGTGGAGCAAAGGTGAGGCTGCAAAATACAGGACTTTCAGGGATAAGTAATCACCTATCCAAGCTTGGCATGTCAACGTCTCACAGTGGTTTGCTGTGTTTTCTTTTGCTTTAATCTGGTGCGTAGGCTGAAGGTCAAAACTTGCATGGGCCACATCAGCACTTAACTTGGCTGCCATTGTGTGCAATTAAGCATGTGGGGGGGCCGTTTGATAAAAAAAAAAAAATGTGGACAGCTTAAAACAGTAAACGCAGGCAGGATCGCTTCCATATGGAAATGACAAGCCATTACCAAACACGGAAATAAATTACTGACAAAGTGGAGAGATGGGGATTCCTTTAATCGTACAGCCCGACCATTTCCTCTGATTTCTCTGTGTTTGCAACATGCATAATTGATCAGTGTGGTGGCTGGGCTTAATGTGTTGTAGATGTGCCGGGTGGCAGCCCAGCGGGACTCATGACACGCCTTTGATATCCTGTGTTTATCTCCCTGTCTGGGCGACTGTGGCTGTGGGACAAAATATGAAGGGAGTGTGTCTAAGTGCCTATATGGTGTGTGTGTGTGTGTGTGTGTGTGTGTGTGTGTGTGTGTGTGTGTGTGTGTGTGTGTGTGTGTGTGTGTGTGTGTGTGTGTATGTGTTTCTGCTCTGTCTATGTAGCTCCTATGGAAAGCGCCGTCTCTGGCCTTCTCCATTTATATCTTCATTAATCACCGTTCCCACAGGGAAGACAGCAACAGAAGAGTCTTTCAAATGCAAACTCGCTCTCTCTGCTTGCACACAACACGCACAGGCTGGCAGTCTCCCACAGCCCTTTTACAGTATGCCTCCCTCGCGTCCCAATCCCTGCCCCCAACACACACACACACACACACACACACACACACGCACACACACACACACACACACACACACACACACACACACACACACACACACACAACCTGCTCGCCTGACTGTCTCCCAGGGAGACCAGACAGTGGACAGTTAATCTTCTCATCAACACATCGATTAATTAATACCAAGACTCCTCATTATTCTGGGCTAATGCAAAACAACCTAGGCAAGCTAGTCAGACTTGTTACGAACCTAGCCGCTTTCTCTCTTCTTACAGTCTTGTTTGAACTTGTAGCCCATTATATCCCCCTCTCTTTCACTTGTTCATGCTCTCATTTTCCTTTAGAAGCAACAAACTGGTCTGACGCCCTGAGGGGGGAGAGCCAGAGCACAGCGAACATGCAAACAGGCTGTCAGTCCAGGACTCTTTTAAAGCCTGCAGGACATTTGGCTGGGAGGGGCCTAACCAGTTTGTTTAGTCTATGAGACTGTTGGCAAACGTGGCAGAGGCTCCACTATATCTGGACTGACCTATCTCTGCTGCCTGCTGCTGTGGCTAGCTCACATCAGTCCCATAGCGGCGCATTATCTTCGACTGGTGGTGAGCTGGGAAAAGAGTCCAAGCCAAGGAAGCAGTCAAATATAACAGGCTGTAGTTGCGATGGGAAATTGCCACCAGACAACCAATGGTACATTTTTAAATGGGGGGTTTTAGCTCACAGAATAAGCTGTGGACTGGTGTGCAACAAATCAAAGTGGTAAACTGAACTGTGGCCATTTTCAAATGTTGCTTCACAAACTAAAAACTTGAAATGGATTCTTATCCATTTAAGAAAAAGCCAGAGAAGTAATGACTTTGGCATTCCTCCAGTGAGCTGCAATGCTGTTATGGAGCTGTGATACTGGCACTGACCTGATGGTGACATACCAGAGGCCCCTCAGCTCAGCCCCTCCTACCTTGCAGGGCCCCATTTAGCCCTTTACAACAGGCAGCAAACACTGGCCAAGGCACAGCCTGTTGTGCACAGTGAACACGGACAGTCTCGCTCCAAACTACATATAAGCATGATAGACTTTAGTTTACTCTGGGCCTGCATTCAGAGAAGCTGCTCTGTGTTCAGTATAAGTGGATAATTGTTCTGTGGGAAATGCATAGACATAGAAACAGACAGAGAAATATGTGCATGGGAGTCTTGGGGTGGGGTGGTGGGCAAAGGAGAGAGCGTTAGCTGGGGAAATGCGAGCTAGCCGGCATGTGATTGGCCAACCAAGAGGGCTGTTCCAGGCTAGATTTGTGGTTCAGCTCAGGTCTTTGGGAGGTTAATTTTCAACATGGCAAAAGAAGAGCTGGGGCCCCAAGTCCCCTTTAACAACCTGTTGGCTGTGAATACGGCCTGTTTAATGGACGGCTACCAAAGTGTAGAGTAGTTTGTGACTAAGACTGTCCGGGCCTTACCTTCAATTTTTCTTCATTTCATATTCTTCTTTTCTCTCCTACGCCCTTACCTCATCTGCTAAAGAGCCTCCCCCACGGATGGGTTGGTTTCTGACCACAGATTGTCTTTCTGTGTCTGCCTGACGCTACTTCTGTCTGGCAGGCTGTCTGAGTTACAAAAATGAAAGCAGGTGACAGCAGAGGCAGAGATGAGGTTAACTTGGGAGACTGGTGCACACGTCTGAACACAGAAAGGAACTTATGCAACACCAGCTGTGGCCCCTGTAACCGAGTCTCCTCGTTTCACTTTTCTTCCGTTTCCTCCAGCCTCTTTCAGTCTACCTCCACATCTATTCAGAGCCTGTGTCACACGACAACTCGCCACATCCATCAAGGTCAGACACCTGATCAATAACTACTGGCTTTCTTCTCATCCGCCTTGCAGACGCACACAAGTGGTCTTATTGCTTATGTAACGATCGACTTATCGGGTCATTTGGCTGCTTATTTTGTTACTGTCCGCTGATTGGAGCCTAGGGATTACTGACTGTTAACAGACACATATAGGCAACAGCAGAACTGTCTGGGTTAGAAGACAGGTATGATGGTGAGCTAAGAGTGGTAGAGTAAAGCACAGACTGAAGGCCACAAGTCAAGATTGGTGAGGACATTAACCCAAGAGGCAGATTGACGATATAAGCAGAGGAAGGAGGAAGAGATAGCAAAGGCAGCACTGTGAGCGATTAGCATGCCTGCCAAAATCCAATTAGATACAGCCCAAGAGAATGACTGACAAGCAGACAGACAGACAGAGCAGACAGCCCTGGAGACAGCCAGAGAGTGCAGCTGCACTGGTCTGCGGTAATGAAGTCACTGGTTTCCAAATAGCAAATAGAGGAAGCCAGAGAGATGCAGCTGTCTGCCGTCTGTGCCGCAGCCACTGTGTCAGCCCAGCCAGGGAGACAGACAGAGGAAGGCTGTTCTCTCAGTCTGACACTTTTGACTCGGGGCCAGCATAACGCAACAAACCAGGCTGAGGCAAATAAGGAACACACAGCTATGTTCACTGTGTTCTGTCGCCTGGTTGCGCTTTCTTGAGTGGATAAATACCAGTATGTCCTAATTATCAGGTCATACTCTTTTGGGGAAATAATAATAATCCACCTTAGACATAAAATTACAAACAAAGTTCATGACTCTTGTAAATTAGCTCAATTAAATCACACAAAATTACACCGCTGTATTAAATTGTCTCTTTAAGTATCCTCTTATGTTAAAATACAACTTGTAATGCGAGCGCTCCTAGGGATTTTGTAATTTAGATGTTTTGCAATAGACTGCTTCACTAGAGCCTGTCTGATGACATGCCATCTAAACACGCAGCCCAAATAAAAATAGTGATGATCTTCGATGGGAGTTTGTGTTACTTCCTGTTCTATAAAAAAAAATCCCCCAATAAAAATGACGACACATGATCTTGTCTCAGTGGAAAGTACAAGTGTCCGTCTCAACCCCTGAAGGCAAAATGAACTCATTGTCTGTCATATATTAAGTAAAACTTGAGATAAAGCTTCAGTTTGTTGCTGTCTGTTTGTGGCGTCTGTCTAGAAAACTATTTACACAGCAGGAATCAGTAGACAGGGTAGCAGTGCCTTGGGGCACAAAGCGCCATTTATATAGATCGAGTCCTGGAGTTTTTAACTGCACCTTCTCAAACCAAACACTCCTAACAGGATATGGGTCTAGTAGCCATTGGAGAAGGTGGGAAAAAAACTTCCAGAAGGCTCCCTTGTTTGTGTCTCTTCTCTTTTAGAGGTCCCAGAGCCCTCCAGTGAAACTACGAACCGCTTGTAAATGTGCACATTGACAGTGTGTGTAAATAAGGGCCACTGGGAAAAGGGTTTGCAGTCGGGGTTAGACCAACACACTGAGGCAGGCCATCTTTCTAAGAAGCATGTGTGACTATAAGCTGCTTGGCCGGCCTTCCACTAACATCCACTGGGATGTGGAAAGTATGAGTCACACAGCCAGTGCAGTGGAGGCGGCTGGACGCTGAGAGTCTGGAGGATGTTCTGGGTGAGAGACATGTCCGTCTGCTTCACTTCCTGTTCAGGCTAACACACACTAATACACACACGCACACATAAACACAGTGTTTGGTTGTACTTGGAAGGACCCCAGTGTCCTGACTGAGTGGAGCAGGACACTGCCAAGTCACCTTGTTCTCTGGCCACTGACCTTTCACACACCCTGACATCCGCTTGGTTGAAGGGGGTGAAGTGGCATCCTCTTTTAATGCCAAAATCACCTGCTTCCTGTAGACTCAAAGGCAACTGTCTTTCCAGGAATTTGTCCGTTTGTGACTTTGTGTGCCTCTGTCGACACAAACCTAGCTATTTTCACTTCCACAATTAATTTGTCGACGCCAATTCTGATCAAGACGAACCCTTGCGAATAACAGAAAACAAGTACAACTGAATCACCGCTGCCAGACAGTAGTTGGAAGATATAAGAAAGAAAAAAAACAACGAAAAGGAAAAGGAAAAAAAACATAGCCTGAGAAATCACCTCACAGAGGGACGACAACACCTGAAACTGTGGTGAGACAGAGGCTCCAGAGAGCCTGGCAAAGTGTGAGACAGAGAGAGTAGAAGATGTGTCATACTAGCCTCCGGTTAGCAGCTCATTACACACACAGAGGCTGGAAATGTCTCACACATAACACACACAGTAGGGCCCATCATCCAGCCTGAACGTATGTTTTTGTACATGTGTGTTGCGTCTGTGGTCTGTGTACATCGCTGTTTGTCGAGCATGTTTCCTCTGTGGTATTAAAACGTCTCTGCCTTTGAGAAAGAATGTCTCTGTCTTCCAAGATGCATACCTCAAACTGAGGCAGACGAAGAGAAGGAGGACAGTTGGGAAGAGGCGAGTCAGGAATGCGGTCAGGACGCTAGACGAGACAGAAGACGGTATTTCCGGCACATTCACACACCAAGCTAACCAGACGAAAAAAGTAAGGCTTCTCCTCAGCTCAGGTACACAAAAAAAGCCAAATCTGTACCTGTTCTTGTACACAGACTATAAACACACACTGCAGCTTCTCAGTTTACCTGCTACCTGCTTTACGACTATCACAAATCAATCGTGCCAGCAAAGGTTGTGATTCTTTTTCAGTGTCTTTTGTTGTTTACTTGACTGAGAATCACTCCAAACTGATGGATTTGAGTGTGAACAATCCACAACAAACACACAAAAGAACAACCCCACCTTTACCCACCAAACAATACAAAGAGGGCAGCCCACTGTGGTCAGAGGGAGGTCATGAGACATAAACCAGTCAATGGCAGGGAAACAATCTAGAGCTTTTCCCCCCACTGAATGCTGACTTTTCAATAGGCTTGTTGCCCTTGTGGCTTAGATACTGCATTGACATGATTTTTTTTTTTTTTTTTTTTTTTTTAACACAGCAAGAATAAAAAGAATCAGAAAATAATTTGGAAGACTCTGCAGCGTTCTAGCTTTCAGTGATAACTGCTGGTTATGCAATGAAGCCATTTCACTGTCAGGTTTCTCTGGAGGTGAAGGCGTCAATAATGATGAACACCTCTGTATTTTCTTATTTCAAAAGGCAACTGCATTTTGCCCTAGTTCCGGGGCAAGTCTTGATATGATTTATATAACAATTCTTTAAGGGAAGCCATATAAGCCTAAGATGTCTTCAGTTTTGGATTTAACTGGATTTCATTCCCGTTTTCTCGAATTGTGCAGGAATGTGCATAAACACTCATTACAGTTACCCTGAGCAAACTATAATGTTTTATTTTACAGTAACTGCTGACATATAGTTTTAATACACGAGTGTAAGAGGCTCCTCCTGCGCCTCCTATATAGGCCTTTTGTTCGGTGACATTCCCAGTGACCTCCATGTGACCTGAGGGGACAAATGATGCATTTCCCCTTCAGCTGTGGCCAGCTGGCCTAACCTCGTCTGATCAGACCTGGCCGGGCAGATGTCACCACCTGTCCCAGGCCTCTCTCACACATACTAGGTCAACACTGGTTTAAGAGAACACCAGCAGTAAGGTAGTCTAATCAAGCCTGCTGAGCACAAAATACAGACACACAGAGGGACCAACTAGCCAGCCAGCTCAGGAGACTTTAAAAGCACATCATCACGTTTTAATTGGCTTCCTTACCAGAATCATGATGAATGACTATTTTATGACATGCAAAAAAGCAAAGACACCAGTATTATTCAGAAGTGCACTTACTTTGTCTAGCGACCGCTTGAGCTTGTAATGGAACTTCTCTTTGACTTCGTCCAGGAGATGCTTGAGCTTTGGCTCATCAGGCGTGCCTTGGTACTTCCTGGCAAGCTGCAGGTAGCAGGGCCACTTGGCTGAGTCAAAGCCCCAGTGGCAGGTCCTCTTATCAGGTGACTTGTGTGAGTGCATGACAAACTTCTGTGGTGAAAAGAGCAACTGGCACTCAACGCACTGGATGCAGGGGGCCTCGGGCTGGGTGTAGAACTGGGGCACAAAGAGACCCTGGCACTTCCCCAGACACTGGTGCTCCACCTGGAAGCTGGCTTCGCTCTCCTTCAGCAGGCCCTGGGATGACAGCTTACCATTGGGGTCGGCAGGCAAGGCTGCCCCGGGACGCAGGAGAGCGTTGCACAACCGTTGTGCATCCGTCAGTGTAATGAGGCCACAGGACGGTGCGTTGAATGGCAGAATGCCCAGCACCTTGAGGATGTGCAGCTGCTCAGCGTCGCAACGTGAGCAGTAGACGTAGAGCTCATCGCACACTGTGTTGATCTGCTGCAGCGAGAAGTCGCGGAGCACAGAGTTGAGCACCTGGGGCAGGCAAAGTCGCTTCTCTCCCCCGACAACAAAGCAGGAAATGGACTCTCCTTCCAGCAGCGAGTGGGTGAGTTCAGTGGAGCTGTCACAGGGAACCAGCAGGGGGCCCCCTCCCAGAACAGGAGGTGAGGGCAGGGGGGGCATGCCGGCCGGGGAATGCTCGTGGCCAGTGCGGGCTGAGAAAGCAGCTGGGCCCCCGAGAGAGCTCTGGCTGCTGAGGGTGAACTGGGCCAGTGTGTGTTTAAGCCCAGGGCTCAGGTCCAGGGCTTTAGCAGAGCCCACCACGTGCAGTTCAGCCCGGCCCTCCACATCCATGTCAGAGTCATGACACAGATCCTCGATTTGCTCCCTCTTCACCCTGGGAGTTTTTGGAGAGGAATCCAGACTGCGACGCTTCAAGTTGATCTCCGCCATCACTCGCTTCTTGATGGGCGCATCCTCGAGTCGCTCTCTGTAAAGCCGTTTCATGTTGCCCTTGAATGAGGTCAAGTCTTTGAAAGGGTTTTTCAAACTGGTCTGGGTGCTGGCCATGTCTTAGCACTGGGTTATTGTCGTTTCTGTCTCCTGACTGAGTTCTTTTTGTCCTCCGCGTCTCTTTTCTCCTCAAGTCTTTTCAAATGACACAAATCTTCTGGTTGTTAGACACATGCATGATGGTCAGTGAAGTTTTCAATGTTCTGGTCTGCTTCCTGCGGATGAAAAAACACACAGAAGAAGTGTAAAAATCACTCAGTCGCTATCTAAACTGTAGCAAATCAATTTCCCTCCAGTAGAGGAATAAACAAACTGAAAATTATCTCATAAAATAATGTTGTGGGCCATGAAATATCCATAAGGAGTTTAAATGTTTTATGGCTGCTGTCCCGGCTGGTGGCTGAAGAGGTCAATGGCTGTTTGCATGGACCACTAAACCAAATGGCCATTACCATACTTCACACAAACACGAGGCTTTCTCAGCCCTTGTAATTGAACCCCAGGGGAGATTTGCATCATGGTTTTCACCAAAGCTTTTGAAACAAACTTTCCAGCGCAGAGTGAGAATTCTAACAAGCCAAACCAGTTGACCAGACATGACAAGCCAGGCAAAATCCCCCCAACACCACCACAACCCTGCCCCTCTCCCATTACATTGTTAATGTGAGGCTGCTACAATGGTCAAAAACATTTCACTTAGCAAATGAAAGTCCCCCTACCCCAACCATACTGTGCCTTCCCCTAGGTCTGCTTACCCCACGCTGACCCCATCAACTCCATGAAAAACAACTGATAAAAGCCTTAACAGCAGCCGTCACCTTCTCTCAGTCCCTTCACAGCTTGACATGCAGCAGTGTGGAAAGCGGTGTTTCCCCCCCTTTTTTTTTTACTGGCAGGCTTTACTGCTTTAAACCGACTGTAATAAGAAAACAACACGTAGCTGGTTTCCCCAATTTAAAACGCATTGAGCTTGATAATGGCCACTGCTGCAATATGACAACTAGGGTGCACTTCGGCTCGAAGACTACACTTGATTCTTAGATCTACAGAAAAACGCACGTTAGGGTTAAAGTGATCACGGTGGATGGATTTGCATGCTTTTGCATAAAAATCCAGCATCCCATCGTTTATGGTTTTTTTTTCCTTTCCACCGAGAGAAATACTGCGGCGGTGCGAACCTCGAGCTCGATTCCGAAGCGGGTTGATGTTTGTGGGCGTTTAAATGGCAAATATCACCGTGGGCTGAATGGAGAAAAAGAAGATAAAAAAAAACACTGCAAAATCTAATGAGCGACCAATAATACATGAGGGGAGGCTGCCTCCTTTTTTCCCCAAGCCTGCACGGGACCCTGGTTTGGTTACAAAAAAATAAAACACCCCCAACATGATCGGTTCCTTTCAATCAGAAAACCACCCGCAGTGGTATTTCTCCAACAACCTCGGCAATGTTTCTTAATGTCACCCCTACACGGGCTATATCCTTTCGCTGGTGCAAGGACACCGCGCATATCACCGCTCCATCCCCAGCTACCCCCCTCCGCCGCCTCCTCCTCCTCCTCTCTAGTCTGCAAACTGTACCTCGCCTCCTCCGCTGGCTCGCCACGACGGCACTGGTATGCAGACAGTGCTGATAATGACATTCACTGTCTACACTACAGTCTGGTCTGGGAAGGCACCGCGGTCCAGCTTTACGCACATGCCGACTTCGAGAGGGCACGGCGGGGCTTACAACCGCGGTTCGTCCCCGCTGTGTCTCTCTCACACACACGTACATACACACGTACAGGTAACGCTAATGTCCGATATAACGGTCAAATCGCGTGAAACAAGACATTACATATCACGCAGGTTGGTGTGACATTATGTCTAAATCCACAAATAAGACGATGTCTTCACAATAAACACGTACATGAAGCGAACACGTACCCAAAAAAATGCGCATTCGTCCACATTTGAGACAAGCTTTCATGTCTTTGATCGGGTAACGTTCAATACTAATTGCGCTAGCTAACGTTAGCTTAACAAGCTACACCCGAGCGTACCCCGGCACAGCGCAACCAGCACACAGGGCTTATGAAGCAGGCTAACCCAGCTCTCAGGAGCACGGACAGGCTAATGAGAGCCATAATAGAAACAAAAAAACAGAGTAATAAACAGCAGTGTCCGCTGCGACAAACACGGTTGAAACACCGCCGAAATCAAGGCAGACTAGCCCGACACAGTGACCGATAAGGCTGGCTAAAAACAGAGAGCACCGCCAGCGCTAACATCACAGCAGGCTAATCCCAGATAGAGAGCGATAAAGCAGGCTAAACCAGGTTAGCTTCGCCTCCCCCCGTCCCCGTCGGCTGATCACATGAATTCAAACTCAACCGTTAATCGTCACATGCCAGACTCCGTTAACAAAACAGCGAATCAAACCCGAAACACCTCATTGAAAAATCAGCAACGTCCATTTAAAAAAAAAAGAAGAAAAAATAGAGCTCCATCTTTTCTGTTTTAATAGCGTAAACACTTGCCTGGTCGCTGCGTATCGGCCGTCCTCACTCGCCCGTGGTCTTCTCAGTACTGGAAAAGCCTGGCGGACCGTCAACAAGATGCAGCTAGAGGTTCCACTACAGCCCCGCAACGTCACACTGCACACGGGCTGAGAGGCGGAGACGTCACCCGGCTGACGGAAACTATGCGGGGGTGTCTCTCGTGTGTCTGTCTGTCTGTGTGCCTGTCTGTGGGTCTGTTTGTCTGTCTGTCTGTCTGTCTCGCACACGGCCGGGAAGAGATTTGCCTCCTTCAGCAGTAGCTGAAGCTGTGAGCGGAGAAGGGGAGATGGATGTCAACAGCAGGCGGGCAATGGATGCCAAAACTGGGGCCCGGGGACTATAAGAGGTCGCTAAAAAAGATCCAGCACTGCAGCAACAGCTCGTTTCTGCACATTTGTTTGTATTTCAACACAAACGACTTATTTTAATGACGATATTTGATTTTCAGTATCATTTTTTACTATAATGTTTATTCGATTTTTAGTCATGGTTAGTAACTAAGTAGATCTACTCTAGTACTATACTTAAGTAAAGCCTACAATGACGTATTTGTACTTGAGTATTTATTCATTCTTTTTTTTTACTTCCACTCCAGCACATTTAAGGGGCAAATGCTGTACTTTTTGCACCGCAACATTTATTTAACAACTAAAGTTACACGTTACTTAACAGATTACATGCTGCATCAGAGCCAAAGTAGCACATTTTGAAATTAATTTTAACTGTATTCTTTTTTTAGTCAGAGTCAGAGTTATCCTGCATATACAACAGGCTATATACATTTGTGTAATTATGTATTATTTACTTTAACATGTACTTCTTGTCCTATAATATTTCATTTTCAGTCTTGGAAAGTAACTAAGTACATTTTCTCAAGTACTGTACTTAAGTGAGGCTACAGTTTTAAGGTATTTGTATTTTACTTGAGCATCTCCATTTTCTGATACTGTATACTTCCACTTCACAACATTTTAGAGGTAAATATTGCACTTTATACTCCACTACATTCATTTGATACCTTTGGTTACTACTGCAGTTACTCTGCAGATTACATGCTGCAATCAGAGCCAAAGTAGCAATTTTTGTATGTATTTAATCGGCAATCTGATTAAGTGATCGTCGGAAATTTCCTAAATATCTGATCAGTCAACCACTAGTGTACAGTAAGCTATATACATATACATACAATTCCATTTCATATCAGATATTATCACTTTTACCACAGTAAAATTGTAGTATGGTATCTTTACTTTTATATCTAGCAGTGTTGTAAGCAGAGTTTCTCATGTTCCTGCCTGTTTCTGGCTTGAATCTTGTTGTGGGTCAGTTTATCGACATGGCCTCAGTTGACATTTTGCTCGTATGAACGGACATGACAGCAGCTTTATCTCTCTTTGGCTTCCCATCAAGTTTGTGAAAATGAGAGGATACGAGAGAAAAAACTCACCAGGCCAGAGGTGCCCAAACCTTTTCCCTTGGAGCTTCCAAACTTAAACTTTGTTTTGTATTGCTATGATTCAAAAAAATGGTAGTATGATTAGGGGTTTGACAATATGCTGATTTAAGGATTAACAATCCCCATTTTCTATGATACACTATTATTTTGAAATTTGTTTCGTCTCCTTGACAGTTATTAATGAGCAACGTTTTATACTTTTGTTAAACGTTCTTGTTGTTAAGCCATGTTTTATGGAGTTTACTGCGCTTAAACAGTTACAATTAATTACAATTATTTATGTTGTTTCTTTCTTTTATGGCAAGTAAGTTTTTGTGTTAGAGGAGCACATGATAGCGTCACTTTTCGATCGCTGGTCCTTTAATTAAGTCAAATCTATGTTCTTATCTGTAGTTTTGCTGACATGTACTTTGCTAACATTTAGCACTAGGCTAAAATGTGGGTTCTTCTTACACCGCCACCGCCCGCCCCCTTTTTCATGAACCTTTCCTCTGCAAAAGGTCAAGAGGTCATTCGGGCGGTCCATTGTCTCTGTAGTGGTGGTGGGAGTAAATAAAAGCTGAGTACGAGGAGGTCAGGAAGGATATTTTATGAATTATGTATTTCATTTGTGGGATGTCGCATACCTATAGCAGCCTACACATACAACTGAGTCTGAATATACGGTCTAACTTTTAATCTGAATGTTATCGCGCTCTGCCAACATGCGCTGGCCTTCCTCTCAGCTGGCGCACACTGCAGCCGACTGACTGACCCACAGTCTGATGTCACACGTCTGTGAGAGCAGGGAGGCTTGATAAAGCTTTGATAAACAACACCGTCGGCCGTTTCGCCGCAGCCTCTCTCTCTCTCTCTCTCTCTCTCTCTCTCTCTCTGGCTCGCTCTCTGACAGCAAGGTCAGCAGTTGTATTATGAGAGCAGATGTGCGTACACCCTGTCCAGCCCCAGAGAACAACAAGGGGGACATTGATTTTCCTGTAATAACATCACTCTGTGTTCTGCGGGGAGTAAATTAATCTCATATCTGCAATATTGTGACCAGCGCTGATTGTTCATTAGGGGCAAAGCAAAAAAGCATGGGGGATGAGGGATGAGGTAGTCCTGTGGTGGGGGAAGCTAGGATCCACAGACAGACCGAGCACATTGATAAGCCTCTCCATTAGCAGCTCTCTGTATAACTGTTATTGGACTAAGTACTAAGTGGACCCCTGGGGCAGTCACCTCTCAGTCGTTTTCATACATCCTGTCTGGGATCAATGGGGAATATTGAAATATGCCCGGAGTTGTTTCAATGGATGCGTCTGTAATTTGGGGTAATGTCTGAGGTCACACGGCTTCACCACAGAGTCTGAAGTGTCAGACGGTTTGGGGCGGACGTTTCCTGCCCTCTGATGAGTGTGTGTCTGATTCGGTTTGTCAGATAACTCGGAAGCGTAGTCATCGCTCGGCCCTCATAACTCAACAGTGCGTGAACAGGTGGCAGACACAATGACGCAATGAAGGGCTGCGACATGTGATGTAACACAGCAGTGGAGGAGGTGGTGTTCAGCTCTGTTACAGAGAGCATTTAACCAGTTATGAAACAGTCTTATTTTAATACTGACCTACAAAAGCAAACAAGACCACCAGCGAGCCTATTGGCTGTTTCTGTATGTTATTTATTTGTATATATGTTGGCTACGTCATTACATTAAAGGTGCACTATGTAGTTTTGAGGGAAGACGAGTAAAAGAGCTTCATTGACTGGTAATCACTTCCTTTTAATGAGTGAATAAACTGAACATACAACCTTTAACGACAACACAATTTCATACTGTTCAACTTTACTGTTTATATGTGGCGGACCCTGCCGCCTTTCTAGCTTCAGTGTTCTGGTGACCTTCATTTCCCTGAGAACAGCGTGTTTATTCAGTCATGGAAAGAAAAAAAGTAGTATTACCTCATTAAAAATGTACTTTGAATTTTTTTTTCCAAATCTACATAGTGCCCCTTTTTAACAAATATTACTATGGTGAGGGCTTGTCCTATTACTTTAATGTTTATACTTATTTTCATTTGTTTTTATCATAACCTTTTTCATCTATATTTAATATAGATTTGTATCTACATTTTACTGTTTATTGTTATTATCATTATTTGTATCATTATATTGCACTCTATTTTATTAACTTTTCTAAATAAACACTTTAGTGTAATATTTTATTCTATCTTTTATTTTATTGCTTGTTTTTATCTTTTGTTCTTTATCTTTTATTATTTTGCAAAGCAGTTTGAAGTGCTTTTTGATTTCTTTGAAAGGTGCTGTATAAATAAAGATTATTTATTTATACATTTCGGGTTGTGGAACTGTCACAAAATTGAATCTGCAGGATTTACTTCGGTTGAGTTTAGGGAAAGGCGGTGATGTACACAAAAGGATTAAAGCTCTTTACCATTTCACAAACTGCTGTAATGCTGGGCTGACATGTGTGAAAAGTGTATCTTTTAAGATAAAGCTGAAAGAAATTCGTCCTTGTATACACAAGTAGCCAGCACAAAAGAAACCAAGAGAACAAAAAAAAAAAAAACTAGGTGACATTTAACATAACATGACCCCAATCTGCAACTTTTATAACTGGAATTGTGATTGTTAATTCAAGATCTGTGCTCTTAAAGCTTTTAATCTAATTTCTATTACCCCTTTAGCTCCTAAAATGAGACCTCTGTCACATAAATCTCGCTGGTTAATGTTTTTTATATTCAAACAAGTGTTGCAATCAATTTATAGCGGCTGTTCCTTCATTTCTCTGCTTGTACGCACTGATTATTATCTATACAGTGTGGAGGGGTTTCTGAAGTCAAGGTCATGAAGCATCATCTCAAGTGTCTGCTATTGAAACAAATGCTTTTATACCTCAAGAAGCCTCCACTATATCATTACAATCAGTGAGGAAGCACACACCGATGTGAGGCTTACAGGGAAGGAGGCGCAAGTTTATTTAAGTACAGACTCACAACACCTCATTATCTCGGCACTACAGTCGAGAGCACTGGTATATGTGGTGTGATCGCATGCACCCTAGATTGTAGTGTGGGTTTAACTAAAGGGTTGTGTTTAGCACCAAGTATGACTCTTCTGCGTCTTAATTAATCCCTTCAGGGACGGAATAAAACACCCAACAAGATAAGAGCAATTAAAATAGGAATTTTTTCAGATCCTCCTTCGGTTTACATCATTAATTATACAAGGTTAGTGTTCCCTGTGTCTTCAACAAGGTGATGTGGAGCCACAGTGCCTGGGGAGGCGTACCCTCATTCTCCACCGGAGAGGGCACAGGAACAATGTCAAACACACCATCATGGGAGTACGGAATTATGCAAAGGCATTTATCCTCGTCCTGCGCGCAGCGATGCTGCATTTGTCTCATGCAGTTGTACAAGGGGTGTATATTTCCACGAAATCTGGTTCAATTGAAACAATATATAATGGTGAAGTGGGGCAGGGTGTGAATTAAGCCCCACACAATTGGCTTCCATCCACCATTGTGCGGCTTATTGCAGCACACAAATCAATCCGTTTTATTATTTCTGACACATCATCATCTCCACGACCCTTTCTTTGTCACCTCTCAGCGGTCAGCAGCGTGTGAGGGCAGAGGGGAGACCAATGGTGTCAATGACCTCTTGACCTTTGGGGACGCCCAGGGCCTCCTAAAAGCCAGGCGAGAGTCACATGACCAGCAGAGACGCAGGCAGCTGGAGGGAAAAAGCTGAAGCTTAGCGACTCAGGCCTAATTCCTTTCGCTCCAGACGACCATGTGGGTCTGAGAGGGCTCAGGTCTGTCTCAGCTGTTAGAACGTCATAAGCCTGATGGTACAAGGTTGTCCAGACAGGAATGTGTGTGCATGATCTCAACAGTGACCGTTTTCATATCCACTCTGTAGTTGGTCCGTGTCACATGTTTTCCTTACAAATTACTCAGACAACTATTGGTTCGATTGCCTCTATAATCTGTGCATATATTCCTGAGGCCCTGAGGATGAAGCCAACTCATTTTGATGACATTTTTGCTTTTAAGTGTAACACCTTCATAACTACTGGGCTCATTGCCATGACATTTTAAACGGCCATTGATTGTGGAGTTACCCTTTAACAGAACAAGTTACCTTATTGTAAAAATCTTAGGGAGGAAGGCGAGTTTTTATTTCAAAACCTGGCACCCATTGTTTTTTCTTCTTTGGCAAACAGGAAACACACTTAACATAATCTCCACCACTAACTTTCAGTTTTGTTCAAAGGCATCATGTCTGGTTTCATTCATCTAATTTCCATTAAGGTTTTTTAGTCATTGTCTGCCCACAATAAATGGTAAATAACCACTTTCTCACCATAAAAAGACATAAGTCTTTATATCAGAGTAATTTCAAAAAACTGAATTTACTCAGAGAGTAAATTCAAGCCTTGGAAATTGCTTAATAAATGTTTTTGTTTTTTTTTAATAATTCCATTGTTTGTTAACAGTAAATAGCTATTAACAAAACTTAAATTACCATTCATTAATATTGGTTATTAAAGAGTGTTGCCTTCTTATCCTATACAAAAGTTCCTCCGCTGCCCCAGCAGACTTTATATGGTTTACTTATGTATAAAACTGACAGAGTGCTCCTTTAAATGAAGGACAGACTCACACTGACACAAGCACATATTACCACAAGGAGAGAAATAAAATGTTTATTTTACTGTCTGTGTTTTTTTCTTTGCACACTAATAACAAAGTTCAGCAGAGTCCTTTGGGTGGTAAACACCTCCAAAACACAAGTACAACAAATAGTGTTTCCATTGGGTTCACCCAGTACGTTTGGAATCAATGTAGTGATAAAAAAAAAAATTAAAATTAAAATGTGATTCACAAAAAGAGAAATAACAGTAACAAGTGTAACAGATGAATGTGTTCCTCCTCCGGTCACCACGTGAGCCCAAAACATTTTCCAAGTAGAGAGAAGCTTCGATCGGACGAATGTCTGGAGGTTCATGCACCATCACTTTTAGTGTCAGGGGGTGGAGAGCGGCTCTACAGAGCCTTCAGATGCTTCAAAGCAGTTATACAAAATGTCTAATTCAGAAGATGAACAGTGGGTTCGACAGACACAGTTTACAGTTCTCAAGCCTGCCCTGTGTCACGACTTTGGACTTTAAATCGAGCTCTCGTCTTAACAATCACTTTTGATTTTAACAAAAGACATACATGGAATGGAGAAAGTACAAAAAAAGTGATCAGACCATACGTTTCCAAAAGGCATAGTATTAAAAATTAGCAAAAACAAATCTGAATATATAAATTCTATGACATAGGACAGCACATCTTCCTTACTGTACCTTCTTATTCGTACCAGCAAGACATTTTTCTGAAAAATGTTTGTTTGGTCCTGGTGTGAATGTTTGTTTCATGGAGGCTCTGCACAGCGATATGTAACCTCTGTTCCAGCGTTCAGGTATTATGTGCTTCTCTTCCAGCCCATTTCCCTGCATATCGAGCTCTTTCATTCACAGTTTGAGAGTATTCACTCGTTACTAGTGTTGGTTGGATGCTTCTGTTTCCTTCATTCTGGGAGAAGGGACTCGAAGCAGACACCTTCTGTTTTCCAGATGTTGTGTGTTCGTCTAAACAACAAAAGCCTGAACCATTTTGGTTCCGTTACTCAGGCTGGACATTAAACGCTCAGAACAACATATATATAATGACTGCTATGTTGTTAAATAAAAAAAAAAAAGAGAAAAATATATAGATTTTTATCTTTTTGTTTTTTCAAAGGCTAGTGTTATGATTCTTCTTTGCTCTACAGAATGGATGTCGCCACAAAATTCAAAATTATTTTATGATGACTATGTTTTGTCAGACTGTGGCTTGAAGCTAAAAAGGCCTTGTCTAACTTTTTATCCTCAATAGTAGATTCATATATATACAAATAAAATATGCATTGAAAGCACCCCACCAGCTGTAAGGAGAGGATGTTCAGTTTATGTGTCAGGGCGTCACCCCCTGTACAGCAACCTTGGAAGAACTTTGTAGCCTCTTGTTGGCTACCGATAAAGAGGCCCCCGATGAGAAACTTGATATCAGTGCAGATTTACATGATATAAAAATAATTAAGAAAGAAGGTAGGCTTAAGGGCAAGTGGTTATAAATGGCTGAGTGTGAGACTGGTTTTGGCAAATAAGCGTTCTACTGTGCATGTGCGGCCCTCGAACAGAAGGTTGATGTCGTCAGGTTGTCTCGTAACCATGCAGCTTGAGGACACTGAGACGCCACGTAAAACACGTGCATGAGTGTGTGTGTGTGGGTGGTGTGTGTGTGAGCGAGTGCAGACGCCGTGTTGCTCACACACACTCCTCCGCCGACATCAGGAGTGGGTTGATATACTCGAAGCCTTCAAACTCAGACTGGTCGATTTTCTTCACGACATCACTACAATGAGCAAAGGACAAATGTTATAATTTCAAGTGTTTTGTTTTTCTTTTTTAATATAAAAAGATGAAAAAAAGGGGGGGTGTGTGAACTCACTCATCATCAGGCGTGAGCTGGATGGGCTCGTTGGTGAACTGAGCATCGAAGTTGTCCAGTCCGAATTCCCCTGAGATGTTGGGCTTGAATGGAGGGACCACCTGCTTCTGCTCCAGCTGAAACAACAGAAGAGGAATCAGCTTTATTCAGCTTCACTGAAGCATTGGTATTTTGTAAATGCGGACTGATACATCAGTTGGTCGATATTATTGGCTGGTCATAGACATTTCGGTATCAGCATTTAATTCCAAGTGAAATTTTGACTGTTTCAGTGCACTGGTGTCATTTTAGACGCTGAAATGTATTGTTAAACTCTTAAATATCCTTTCTTGACTACATATCATTGTCACACGTGTTTGAAAGCCACATTTGAGCAATGATATATCAACATTGGAATTTTTTACTCTCTAAATTCAGTATTGGCATCAGACCCAATTTTCGAGTATTGGTTGGATTGTAGTATTTTTATATATGATTAATCATTTCAGTTATTTTTCAAGCAAAAAATGGAAAACATTATTTGGTTACAACTTCTGCAAAGGTGAGGATTTGCTTCTTGTCCTTGTCATATATTGGTTAGCTCTGCAACTGATGATTATTCTAATTGTTGATTAATCTGTCAATTACCCTCTCTCTCAATCTTTTAAAAGATCAGAAAATGATGAAAGATCTTTGGAAACTCTTTTTAAGATATTTTACAGGCTAAATGATTAATTGAGAAAAAATAAACTAGTTGTAGCCCTTGAGTGATAGTCAAACTTTATTCAGGCTTATCATTTGTGTGTCATTGATAATTAGCAATATGACACTAAAATCTTTCATTGGCCGGCTCATCATAGAATTTCTTTCCCGTTTCCAGAAATAAAAAGCTGAGTGACCAACACTAACTCCTTACACCAAAAACAATACGAAGCCACAGCCATTAAAACATCAACTAAAATACTTTATTTACTTCTGAATACACTAATCAGTATGTGATGCAGTGCTTCATCTGCCTCTGAACACTACACCCTGTGAGCTCAACATTGCTCCCCCTGCAGGACATTAGGAGCACAGCAGGTCAAACTTTCAGGTTAGTGTGGGTGAGGGAGAGGTGTAGGCGAGTGAGGGAGTGAGAGGGCGGGAGGGGTGTAAGCCGATCCCTCTAGACACTCTGACCGACTGCTGGGTCTCTGCTCCAGACCAAACAGGGAAAAAGAGGTCATGCTGATCCCTGGCGAGCTGCCCTGTCTGTCTGTCACGTCATCCACCAGTGCAAGTCTGTCTATCCACTTGTTAAGGTCATGTCGGTCTGTCTGTCTGAGGAGGTGACATGTGCCTGATCATTTTCACGTGTACAGTACAGAGCTTCAGATGTTCCCTGCCTTTACTTTAAAGACTTTTGACATGATCTTGATATGAAGCTATACAATATGAAACTGAACTATAATGCTTCCAGTGTAACGGAGTTAATTAAAACATAAAAATAAAAGATGACACTTTGTTCTTTAGTAAATACAAATTAAGTCGATTCCATATCTTTAATTTTTAGCAAAATAAAATCAATAAAGAAAATGGATTTCTTACTAAATCTTAACCCTTACAGCCCCTGAATCCCTAAAAATACAATGACAGAAAGCAAAAATATTTGATATTTCAAAAATGTTACTTAAAAACAAAAAAAACTGTCTTTAATCAGAACAATATACATCACTTAACTTAATTCAGCTTCTATCGGTCTTCAACCAAAGATCAGCTGTAATTATAATTTTATTGGTCAAGTTCAAATATATTTTCAGCATTTAACTGTGTGCAACTGTCGAAACATTTTCCGGATCAAATGTTTCAAGCTTAAAGTCAGGTGAGGACAATGAGTCAATTAAACAACTCGTCAACTGACGCAAATTTAATGGCCAAGTATTCCAAACAAATCCATGAAGTGTTATTTTTCAAGCAGAATCATAAAATGTGCTGCTTCTCTGTGTTACATATGATGGTAAATTAGAAATTTTTTGTGCTTTGGACTTTAAACTGATACAAAATGTAATTTGCTGAGTTAAGTGTGCATTTTCACAACATTTCTGACATTTTATTTAATCAAAAAATCTACAGATGAATCAATAAGGAAAATAATGGTAATTTGCCACCAAAGAAAAAGACAACACTAACATCAGTCTGTCAGTATGTTGAGAGGTCATCAAAGCTACTGAGAAAAACTGTGAGACATTAGTGTCATTTTACAGTTCTGGTATCTGTCATAAAACGATAATGTCAGTCACTCTCAAATAACAACGTCTACTCATCACTGAAACTGAGAACAGGAAGATTCATAAATAACCCTACTGTATTTTTAGTCCTAGTTTAACTTACAGTAAATTTACTTGAAGTGATTCTGTAATGCTTCATATAGTCAAGCTGAAGTCAAGCCAGCTTTATTAATAGGGTTTTACAATCCGTACAGAATAGCGGTTGTAAATATGGCCCATATGTTCACTTCCTACACCTTGCTCCACATTCATGGTCGCATTCACAGTTTTAAAGCATCGACAATATAGGTGGATTACACTTAAACACAAGTCACAGCCAAAGGCAAGAAAAACCTCAGACATATGCAATTTCCAATTCCAGTGATCAAGGCTACAAACCATAACACCAACCTCTTCACTTAAGCTTGGTGTACTCCAGTATCTCACTAGGAGAGCAGGTGTGAATCTTCACCAGCCTCACAATTCGATTATAATTCGCCTGTCAATGATTTAATGTGTTGCATCCTCAATTTCCTGAATTACTGCACATGGCTACAAGCAGACAATTAATACGAGCAGTCAGATAAATCTAAACTAATTTTTAAGAGAAAGTCCTCTTCATGAGTCCTCTTCATGAATCAGACTAAAACAGTCTACCATATAAAAAGCTCCACCTTTTCAATACCTGCATCAGTGTAACAAGCAAGGCTCTCCTGCACACACGTGTCTCAGAGCTGGATGGCAAACTTCACAGCCTCCTCCACTTAATAGCTGATGAGCTGGACTCACTGCATTCTTTATGGTTGCAGACGTAGGCTCAGGGTGAAAACAGCTGACGGGGTTCCTCAAATTGTTGTGTTACCAAAGTATTTAATATTTGTGAGAAAGATTTTATAGCTAGGGCCTCATTTTTCTGTCCCAACCTGACCAAGTCCAAGAGAGTAGTAACTGAGCCCGATGCAGTAAATGTAAGCTGAAGCACTGAGCTGGTCATGCAGTTGCCATGGTTACAGTTTGCCTGTTTACCCTGATTGCAGACGTGTACAGTGTAGGTGACTGTGAAAAGGCATTGTTCTATGGTATAAAATAACATTATATTATGTTTAGAATAACGCAAACGCACCATGTCAACTGACATAACCGAACCCGACCCGCACCCAGACATATTACCAGAAATAAGGTAATAATAAATTATAAAAATCCCCCCCACATAAATAACTGATAAAAACACAACTCATCTCCCTGTCATTCTTTTGTTTGAGCAGAACGAGGCCACCTTCACCTGGTTGCAATTTAAATAAATAATATAATAATAAATAAATCAGGGAATCAATATAAAACTGAATATTAGAGAGCTAGACAGACTCTCCAAGGCTCTCATGAGGATTTTCACAATCATACCAATAATGGAAATTCGCTAAAACCAACTTACTTTGATTTTTTTTTTTTTTATCCTGTCCACAATAATATTTGAGATCCTGGCAGCCCAACTTGGAATCTAGACATTTCCACATCCCTGACAAGGAAGTTGGAACAAAACAGTTCCTTAACAATGAAGCCAAGATTAGATTTATTAAAGACTTCTTCATGCCAATGAATTGTTGTTTGTTTCATAATCTGATGGATCAAGACCTCTCTGTCAGACAAATGAAGAGGCATCTTACATCCAGACATCAATTTCCTTTCCATCTTTGCCTCCCATCTTGGTCTGTCTATTTCTGCTGCTGTCAGTCTCTTGCCTGCTTTCCACAAGGACACGACTCATCCCATCTCTAATAACCCTCTGCTCTGACAGAGCTTCTATACCCGCAGGGCAGGAGAGAGAGGGTGACCCTGTGCACTTCAATCTGACCTTCTGCTGTCTGGTAGCAGCTTTCTGGTTTTCCTTCTCCGCAAGATCAATATATGGATTGATTTTAACCTATTTTGCAACCGGCATGCACTGATTTCCTTCTTTGAGATCATGACAAAAATCGTGATGAAGTCGACCAAAGGCACATGAAAAGTAGAGAGAGAGACCTAGAAACACAGGGGATCAAAGTGAATGACTCACAAGGTCCCAGTCGACGTTTCGGAAGAACGGATGGCCCATGATGTCGGCAAAGCCTGTCTGAGGGTGGCAGCCTAGACGCTCCTTAGGATCCTGTGGGAGATCAGTGTGAAAGTAGGGTGAGAGACAGCAGGAGACGATGAGGGAGAAACGAGACAAAAAGTCAAACGGCAGGCAAGAGAGGTGACAAAGAAGAGAATTTGCAAGAAAGGTGTAAAAGAGGAGTGGATTTGGGTGATGGGAAAAGTAAAAATGTACCAGGGGTAGGGTGAAAAGGTGTGAGAGTCAAATTGAGACACAGAGAAGGAAAAAAGAAGACAGTGAGAGATGGCAGTTGACTAAGGCCATAATAATGTCATTCTCAGGGGCCATCAGGAGCCAACACGGTATAATGCCTGCCTGACCCCTTCTTACCTTGTTGAGGAATCCCTTGAGGACGCTGGCGGCTTTGACTGACAACGAGCGGGGAATTCGGATCTGTTTTTCCAATATGACTGCGGAAGGTGAGAGGAAAAGGGAAGAGGAAGAAAAAGGGTGAGACAGACTATCCCTTAAGGCTGAAATGACAGAGGATGGTGCTGACGGTGCTGCAGTTATGAGTTCAGAAGGCTTTCAAATCAAGTGTCAATTGATTTTGATGAAAGCGTCTTGAAATATGACTTTGACAAGCCCTAACATTTTATTTCCCAACAATCCAACACTTTTTCTGGCAGTATATAAAATGCTGGCACATTTTGAAACCGTATTTCCAGACCAAAACACACATGCATTCACACATTTCCCTGTAACAGATGGAACGTGCCTGGTGGCCATTAGAAAGGTGTCATCACAGAGGTGTTGCATGCCTCCACTGCGCTGATTTTTCCTCCAGTTATAAACCTCAGTGTGTGTGTTGGCGTGTGTTGGTGTATGTTACCTTGAAAGAGGTAGTCTTCTGTGTTCTGGTCTGGGTTGTCCGAGCTCCCGACAATATCGAAGGGCGACCGGCCTGCCATCATTTCAAACATCAGCACGCCCAGCGCCCACCAGTCCACACTGAACCCTGAAGACAAACACATGCACATACTCCATATGTTACAAAATCATATTTCTGACAAGGAGGCAGCAGAGATGGAGGAAGGATCATTTAAAACATTATCCTGAAAAAAACATTTTATCTCATTTGTGAAAAAAAAATTAAAGTGAAAAAAAAAAGAAGCCATAATTGCCTATTTTACGGCATAATAAAAGCCATAAAACAGGCAAAAATCCCAGAAAGAGAAAGCGAGAGGTCAGGTAATGGAAAAATAAAGATAAATAAAAGAATAAAATGTATATAAGATGATGAGATGATGACATCACATCAGAGGAATTAAGAAAAGATAAAAAGATTAAGAGCAGTGAAAGACTGGCATTTTGGTCCTTCGGGTGCTTTGTTAAGTATGCCACGTTAGCACTTTTGTGAGCATTGGTCAGTGGCAGCGCTTGCATATTGGATGTCTGCATTCTTTTGCCTCAAATGCAAAGTATTTCCAAACAGCACTCCAGCTGTTTTCTTTGACAATCAAACACCAGTTGTACCACAGTGCGTGCCATCTTTAGTGAGCTATCAATGTGAGCTAACTAGAGCAAATGGGACAGGTAATAAGAAGCAGAGAAGGTGAGAAGCGCAGCTGGTACCGGTGTATTGTTACTGTCCAGCATCAGTGTGAATTACTGTAAGTCACATTGGACAAAAGCGGCTGCTAAATGCCCCAAATTTAGGGTACGTTGAAAACAACTGTACCACTGTAGCATCCATAATCATACCAGCATGCCAGACATCACTCAAACTGTATCGCATTTCTGGTAAGTGCTTGTGTGTCGCAAGCCTCACCGTAGTCCTCTCCTCGCAGTATTTCGGGGGCGATGTAATTGGGGGTACCGCAGAAAGTGCTCGTTGTGTCTCCTGGTCTCAAGCCCTCCTGCAAAAATAAAATGATTGTCTCAGACAGCTGTAAACCGACACTCATGCAGCTCTATAGCAGCTTTTATCCAAAGTGCATCATAGCATCAGCCTTTCATACACAGCAAACTGCAAACCACACCTTGCACATGCCATAGTCTGTAAGTTTGATGTGTCCCTCAGAGTCCAGCAGCACATTGTCCAACTTCAGATCTCTGTAGATGATTCCCCGCTCATGGAGGTAGTTGAGTGCCAGACTGATCTCTGCTGAGTAGAATCTGAAAGACAGAGTTGGGTTTATTTGAAGTCACAATACAAAATGACACAGAATTAATCTTATTCGGTTTAATGAGATGGAAAGCTCGACTCTACCTGGCATGTTCTTCTGGGAGTTTCCTTTGTCTCTGCATGTGGAACATGAGATCTCCACCATTCACATATTCAATAACAAAGAACAGTCTGTAAAAAGAAGCAAATGTTATATTTTTTTGTTTATATTTGAAACTTGAATACTTTATTAGAGGGACCAAAAAAATCTATGTTGTCAATTAGCTTATTACTATTCCAAATTAACACCATTCTTCCAAAGTTAGAACAGATGTGGTTTCATGTGAGATTTCCTTTTTATTCTACACATTTAAATAAATTACACTTTAACGTAATATAACCACACCTATCCAACTACCTTGATGGGGACAAAATGTCAACAAAAACTAAAAAAAAGTTTTTTTGTGATCTCTGATGAGATTCCAAAATGTGTCAATAGATTTTAAAGAGCACTTAGAGTATCTTATTTCCTTAAGCTTGATACAATTAAGTACTTCCACATTTAAATATTTTCTTGTTTTTTGTTTTAAAGATGGAAAAGAGCTATTTCAAGTACTGTCATGCACCAATCAGAACTAGAATCAAAATGTTGTGATATTTACCTGTGTTTCTAATCGACTGTCATCAAATTTGAACAACAGAAACCCAAAAATTCTTAAACTGATGACATCTTGACCTTTCCTGACACACTGGTTATGTCGTAGTTTTTTAATCATCTGATTTTATCTACCCTTATGTGTGTGCAAATAAAGTATTTATAAATAGTATAAAGTCCTTGTGCTTAACTGAGCATTTCCGTTTTCTGATATTTGAACTACTCCAACATATTTTGAAGGAAAACTAAATTTTGTTGCTAGTTACTTTACAGATTCAGATTATTAATACTTTGTCATTATGCATTAGGCGGAAGTAGGACATTTTTAAATTAATTTATTGTATCAGCAATTGATGCATTTTCAATTATTTTAAAAGACATCAAAATCTCCTAAATCTTTTTAATTCTTGCAGGCTTTCTTAAGCCTTGAAAAAAATGTGCGACTCATACAGGAGAGACGCTCTCACCTGCTTTCTGTCTGGAAACAGGAGTGGAGGCCAACCAGGAAGGGATGATTAGAGGCCTGCTCGAATACGTGCTTTTCTGTTTGGACCCAATCAATGTCCTGGAAGAAAAATACACAAAGAACACACCCAAAAGTACATCAGAGATCATTCTGACATTGTACCCTTGAACTTACACAAGCTGAATAAGCAAAGTGCTCGATCGACCATCCTCAAAGACAGAGGCTTGCTCATGTACACGGCGTGCAGCAGCCGGTGAAAAGGGCTGAGCCAGTAGAAGCGGGCTGGTCTCTATCGATGGCTCGGTGATAATATGTGTGGACACGGATGTTGCTCACGCTGGCAGGGCAGGGACAGCACAACACTTCACCATTGATTGAAAGGCACTTGTCAATTTGTCAATCACGCTAAGTGCGTCTAATCAAGGCTAACTACTCCTATTGCCTCTGGCTGTGTAGCTACATGTGTACGTCCAGATCAATTTTTGATGACATGATGGTTTATCTATACCTTCTTAGGAAGACTGATGGCTGAAATGAGGTCTGTCAGCATAACTCTAACAAGTCTTACAGACAAGATACACAAGATGGATGTTCAATCGCATGACAAAAACACTTACTGTGCTATGAATAACAGCTCTCATTGACTGTGCTAATTGTATTAATTATGCATGGCAGTGACAGAGGACGATGAGTTCACAATTAACTAACTCTCTCACATCTCAATAAATGGGGATGTTGTGTTATTGTCACACTGTACAGACTAAATAACGCTTCTGCTCTTGAGATCTTGTACATTTTTCCTTTTTAAGTAGATATCTAACCAATTTTCACGTTTAAGTGGCTATCAACAAATAAGCAAATCTAAAGCTGAAGCAATTAGTCAATTAATTTGTCAGTTAATCAAGATTAACAAATATTCTGATAAGATATTAATCGTTTTTAAAGAAAAACACAACAATTATTCTCGGTTTCCAGCCTCTTCAATTTCAGGATTTGCTGCTTTTATCTGTTTGTATGATTGGTATATGAATAACTTTGAGTTCTGGACTGTTAATCGGGCAAAATGTGACATCTGAATACGTCCCTTGGGCATTTGGAAACAGACGGAATTTCTCCACAGTTTTCTAATGATTTATAGTGTAAACAATTTAACAGCTGATAAAACAAGTGACTGATTAATCAAACAATTGTTAGTTATAGCTTTAGAAACACCCTCCTCAATATATATGACTAAACTGCAGCAGAAGCAGTGGTTCAAATAATAGTTGTGTATCAATATGCAGATCAAACCTCAGCATGAAATAGAAAAGACCTCTGGGCTGATTTTTGTCTTTGATGTTGAGGATATTAATGCAAATTTCCCTCTTTAACACACCTTCAAACTGCATATATAGATACAAAGAAAGCATACATGGTATTGTAAAGGAAAAGTTTCTTTTTATGGAGTTAAAACATAACTAAGGAAGGCTTTTAATAGCATTTAATCTTCAGAATCCTCTTATTGATTATAATGTGGTCAGTGGGGAAAGACATCTTGTGTCTTTGTGTTGTTTTTGTTGTACACAGTATTATACCTTAAACCATGGAGGTGCTGCAGTAATACAAGGCTGTTGGGCTTTCACCACATATTTGGTCACTGCTCTGTGACATTCATTAATTCTGTCCTGACTCATTTTTCCTTTTGCTGCGAGGGAAAACAGTGTTTGCTCCTCACCAGGGTGCCCTGCTACTGCTGCACAAGTCTTAGAAGCTGAAGTAAAAGACAGTGGAACTAATATTCTCCGCAAATATCAACTTGCATGCGCAATGCATTTTATTTTATTTAATTAACTGAGGTAGTGCGGCTTTAGGTCACGGAATACAGTGCAACACTGTATTCACTCGTTATCCTCAAGTCATCAAAAATGCCACAAGTTCTTACTTTAGCATGATGGAAGGTAGATAAATATTTACACATGGGACTTGTCAGTCACCTGCTACAAATATTGCCCGTCACAGCTGTTCAGCTGACTTTGCTTAAGTGTAGCAACACTTTGGAGTGGTTAAGTCATAATGAATCCAACCCTGGTTCCAAAAAGCTGGGACGCTGTGTAAAACATAAATGAATCAGAATGCAACTATTAGCAAACTAATTGTGTTTACTGACAACAATTTAATGAAGTGATGCTGAGCCCATGTAGTAATATCCTTTATACAATGTATTTCAACCGCGACACTTTCACCTGTTCGCAATGAATGGGTTTACCTGTGGAATGTTCCAAACAGGTGTTTTTGGAGCAAACCACAGCTTTCTCAGTCTTTTGTTGCTCCTTTCCTAACTTGTTTGAAACATGTTGCTGGCATCAAATTCACAATAAATATAAATTTACAAAAATCAATGGAGTTGATGATGTAAAATATTACTTATTACAATCTTTGCCCTGTTTTAAATTGAGTATGTGTCAAAAAGGGTTAGCAAATGATCACATTCTGTTTTATTCTGTCCCAACTTTTTGGAATCTGGGTTGTAAGTTAAGTGGATCTGCCATGTTCAGTCAGTCAGTCTTGTTAGCACATGTTTGTATACGTCACCAGTTTTTGTTTCTTTGTAGACGCCTGTAGTGTCAGAAAGAGGCACAAGAGACAATCTAAGAGATGTTGTGTATGAGAGATTTGATTAGGGATTCATTAGCCATGGAGCTCAGCGAATTTGTTTTTTTTACCCACATTGGAACAGGCTTTCAGAACCAATCCCTAATTATAACTCCATAAAAAGTAACTATATCACTTTAATCAAAACCTAGTAACTTGTAAGTAATTTTGCACAACTTTGATGATCACAAATCTTCATTGTTTACCTCATCGTCATTGACCAGCTCCTTCTTCACCACCTTCATGGCGTAGATCCGCTCTGTCTTTTTCAGCTGCACCAGCAGCACCTTGGCGTAACTGCCTCTGCCGATGACCCTCAGCAGGTCGAAGTCTGCCAGACCGAGGCTGGAAGGTGATTTCCCCGTGTCCCTACTGCTCCGCGCCTGGGGGGTGGTAAACACAGAGAGAGAGGACAAGCATGAGAGACCATCGGACAAAGACGTAATGTGATGAACATAAAGTTGACTCTCAGGCAACACTTCAGCTTTTCTCAAGATTTCTCAACTGTTCTCAGGATTTTTAATGAATTATTGAGATAGCTGGCTTTATTTGATTTCCTTTGGTGGGTTTATAAATGAAGTTTAAACCAGCACCAGTTTTTTTTTTACATTAAATCTTAGTAATTACTTTCTTGTCTGTATCAAATATAAGCAAATTGCCTCCATTAGATGAAGCGCTTGCTGTATTAGTTCCACTTCTGGGTAAACCTGACTACACCTTCACCATTTCCTTACCCGTCCCTCCTGTAATCAGTTCTGTAGTGAACCATTCCCTCTACCTATCCATCTAACCTCCCTTCACGTAACAACCCCTATCCCCAGAGCCAGACATGGAACTGTGGATAAGATCATCTGGCTTGCCCTCTTTTATCTCAGTCTATCTGTGTCCAACTCGATCCATTCTTTTCCCACCTTCGGCTCTCCAACAACCCCCCTCCAACCTCAAACTACATCCCTGGCCATTAATCAGTCTCTGGTGTTAAAAGGTTACTTTATTAGCTCCACCAAAGGAAATCAATACCTACAGCACTGCAAGGGTGCCTACGTCTGCACGCTCTCTATATCACACAAGCACAGCAGGTGGAAGAAGGATCACCCAGATGAACAGAATGGCAAAATATGCCAGGGAAAAAAGTCCTGTTTCCAATTGCAGGTGATCTAATTATCTCACACACAAACTGCACTGATTTGTTTCTCAAAATATAGATATAAACACACACATATCAGTCTATTCATGAGAGATTGACAGACTATGAGTCACACATCAAGAGAGTTTCAGAAGATTTCTCTCTCACCTCTTTCTCCTCTCCATCGTAAGGCAAGCTTTCTCTGGAGTCTTTATTCTGGGGGCCTGAGAGAGAGAGGATGAAAGTGACAGACAGACAGAAGGAGAGGGGGAGGCAGAGGAAAAAAAAAGGACCGATGAGACAAGGAGGAGGAAAAAGTAGGTGAGAGACAGTCACACGCTTTGTTCACAGCCCTGCAGTGTCAGAGTAATTTCTCTCTCTGCTCAGTGAGAAAAGAAAATACCCTTTTGTGGCTTTAACAATACAACAAAACCAGAATATTTAAAATAAGATCTTAAAGTAACTCTGCTTTTTACATACATGCAGAGCAGAAACGCATCTCATCTCATCAATTCATCATGTTCAAGACAGATGCTGATCAAGAACTGTTTCTTCCAACTGCGGAAAAATAAGAACAATTGTATCTAGGCCTGAACTGGAGATGATTGTGCATGCTTTTATTTCGTCTCGACTGGACTATTGTAATAGCCTTTTTACATGTTTTACTAAGAAAGTGCTGGAACGTCTCCAAACCGTCCAGAATGCTGCTGCAAGACTTTTAGAGCACATATCACCCCGGTTTTAGCCTCGCTCCACTGGTTGCCAGTTCATTTTAGAACCCATTTTAAAATTTTAGTCCTTACTTTTAGAGCCCTGCATGGACAAGCCCCCCGTTACATCTCTGATCTGATCCAACTCCACACCCCCTCCCGTAGTCTCAGGTCATCAGGCCAAATGCTGCTAGTAGTCCCTCACACTCATTTTAAGACTAGAGGGGACCGATCTTTTAAAGCGGTTGCACCTAGGCTTTGGAATGACTTGCCTCTCTCTGTACGCTGCTTGAACACAGTCGATTCTTTTAAAAAGCACCTAAAGACGATTTTATTTGAGCGGGCGTATAGTTTGAATTAGGGTTTTAGAGCTGAAGGATTCCTCTCTTGTTGCTGTTTGTTTGTTGCTTTTTTATTGTTCTCCACTCTATTTATTGTGTTTTATTTGCCATTGCTTTTATTTGTTGTATTTTATTTGTGAAGCACTTTGTGATTTCTATCTGTGAAAAGTGATATATAAATAAAGATTACTTACTTACTTACTTTTCAAAACAGAATTTAACAAAGATATCTGTATCCACAGCCCTTTCATACAGCCTTTTCGAGTTGGAAAATACTGTCGTCGTTCTGACTCAACGTCTGTATTAAAGTTACAGAGGGGGAATAAGGGTTCAGTTTCATTCTGCCTCTGATCCACCAGCGGAGGTAGTAACACAGCCGAAAACAGTGTCCATCCTAAGCAGCGAGAGCCAGCCAGCTCATAATCACGGTGATTATGTGTCGTGATTTCGAGAAAAAAATTACATTTACAATATCTTTTCTCACCTTCCACTATTGTGTTATGGTATTAACTGTCTTTTGCAATTTATTAAGAAAAATAAATCACCAAAATAAATGAGGAAAAGTCAGTGACTCGGTCCACACTCCCACAAGTCTTCAATGACCTTTTACCCCCAGAAAACAGATACCCCCCTCCTCAAGTGAGAGCCAGACATAGTCTGCTATTTACTGATGGTGACTATGAGATGTCATTTAGAGCAAAAAACACTTTGTCACTTTTTATGGCACATGGTGGATCAGGATCTCAATCACAATACACCAACATTTTTAGATAAACAGGTGCCAATGTGTCAATTAATTGATCAGTCAATTGAAAGAAAATTAGTTGACAACTGTTTTGATAATAGTTTTAACAATTTAAGACATATTTCTATGAAAAAATGTGAAACTTTCACTGATCCCACCTGCTTAAATGATGAATGAAAGAATTTGCTGCATTTCTTGTCATTTATAATATTAAATGAAGAATCATTTGGTTGTAGACAAAAGAAGCAAAATAAAGATGTCAAAGAAATTATGATGAGCATTTTTCACATTTTCTTTACATTTTATAGACTAAATGATTAATTAAACAGTTGACAGATTAATTGTGCCGCCCTATTTTCCATGATTGCACCCCACACCTCTGGGGTGGCCTATGAGTAGTTATAGTAAAAGACGTTTCAGACCATCCTAAGCACTCTCATACCAGTCAGCCTCTCGACCACCTGACTGGACTTAAGTCTGGTGCTGTAGGTTAACCCCAAATGCAGCTGACCGACTTGTAGTCTGGGTGGTCACTGCTGTGTTAATGCCAACAGGAAATATGGGTAGAGAGAGGGGTATGACATGCAACAAAGGTCCTACACTTGAATTGACCCATGATTGCTGCAGTTATTTGAACCACTGCAGTTATTTATTGTATTTTAACCACTAGGCTATCACAATCCCCTGATTTAGCCTTTTTGCAAAAATAAAACAAGATGTTTTTAAAGATTTACATCTTCCAAACAGATGAAGTTGCTCTGGGATTTAGAGCCACACACAAACTGGGGAAGTGTTGGGAGACCAGCTAATGCACTGTTTGGTTCTGGTCTTCTTTTATGGGATTTGTTGACATTAACAACAGTAAGACCGCAGCAGTCTTATCTTTTAGGAGCAGTGTTGTAAAGCTGCAGGCAATGAGTCAGTTTAAATCCTCATGTCAAAAAAAGGCAAAGAGATTCAAAAGTGAGAGAGTAAAATGGGAGTAAAATGTAAAAACTTTGCACTGATGTTTCAAACGCATATAAATTAACAACTCTGATACTTAAAGAACAGTGTTATGGTCTTTTCTTAATTTTTGAGATTGTAAACCAAAACCATTTCCTTTTTTAAAAGAGAGGAGCTCAATGCTTCTGACTTCTGAGTACCATTTGAACACTTTAAGTGTGTGTATACATGAGGGTGTGTGTGTGTGTGTGTGTGTGTGTGTGTGTGTGTGTGTTACCTGGCTGTTCAGTTGGGTCTAATGGACTTGATGGTGTTCCAGGCATCATTGGTTCCTACACAACAGTCACCATTAAGTATTATCATAGAAAAAAATACAATATTAAGACTATATGTATGACCAATAGATCATAACAAGGCACTTCAGGCCATCGAGCTAATGAGTATGACATTAGTCACCTGGAACATTGGTCTGCCACACTCCACTGTGACCAGTTTATGGCACTTCTTGTGCACCAGCAGTTTGCAGTTGATGCATTTGTAACCTTGTCTTCCCAGACCCCAGATTCGGTCTGCACAGATGGCACAGTGGGCTCGCTGCTCATGAAGGTAGACGGAGAGAGATAATCATTACAAACAAGCACAGATTATATTCCAGGGGATGAAAGAGACACAGTGATGGCTTCTGAAACATGTAGCCGTGCTGGACAGGAATTAAACTGTAGCAGAGCCATCGCTCTGTGTCACCACCACCCTTCTTACTCCATCAATCAATCAATACGAAGACAAATTACTCTGGCCCAGTGGACATCTCATTCTTCTTTAAATACAAATCCAGCACCTAAGCTTTGAAACGGCATTGTGTTTAGGTTTTACTTGTAAAAACAGAAGATATTTCCCCCATTACAATAATTCAACAATGTAAAGTATATGAAATACACAATATTAAATATATAGTAGAGACGTATGAGTGAAGAGCCTTTAGGTGCACAATACTAAGACAGTGTCATGTCTCACCCTGTTGAATCTCTTGGCCTGAAAGGCGTGACCACTGGCATAGTAAAGCTTCCTCCAGCGCCGCGCTCCACGCCGATATATAGACTCTGTGAAAAGAGGAAAAGGAGGGCTTCTGCTTTACATGTTTGTATGCATTTGTCTAAAAGTTTATAGGAAATCAGTCCACTTTGACATATGAGGTAACTACATTAGGTGACAATTTAAGTGTCTTGTGGTAAAGCTAAAGTAAGCTCAGTGTCCTGTAAAGTGTCACACTCTCCTGTTGATTTTTGGAGGCCAGAATTAACACCATCACTAAGATGTGCATGAATGTGTAACTTCAGAGTTTCAAACTGTGGGAATTTTGAGCGCCGAGTTTCACACACACTTTTATGCTTTAAATCTGTCTCTTTAGAGCCCGGACCAAATATCTGTTGGCCATAATTGGGCGTTATGAACTAACTTTTTTAAAAAGAGATTATGACATATAAAATGATGCTCCGGGGGTAATTTAGGAATTTGCTTATGTGCTTCAAATTTGACATGAATAAATAAAGTAAAAACAGGTTTCTTTGGGACCTCAGCTAACAGATTATGTGAAATTGAAGAAGTAAATGGTTCAACTCACTGTCTTCTCCCGGACAGGGCATGCCAGGTTTCTCTGGTACACATGGGAACACTAGGAAGCAGAAAAAAGAAAAGAAAAACACAGCTACATTTAGAAAAATATTTTTTATCCAAGGGAGGCAAGTCTGGCAGTATTCATGTCTGATCGTCGTATATTTTCAACTTCCTCTCATCACTACAGCTGTTACAGCCACCTGTACCAACCAGTCACCCCAGCAATTCATGATGAAATTCACTCATGTTGTTTTTACGATGGTGCCAGTTTATATGTGTCTGTGCAGCATACAGTCAAGAGGGAAAAGACATAGTCTCAAAGAAGCCGACAAATTATTTGTGTGTGCATGTTTTTTGTGTGTGTGTGTGTGTGTGTGTAAGAGAGAGAGAGAGAGAGGGAGAGACGGATTGAGCTAGACTGGGGGCAGTGTGAGTCAGAGGCGAGGCGTGGGATACAGCCGACAAGCTCGTTAACGAGCAGACCTGGCGACCCCCCTGCGGCACGGTGACGTCTGTCTTCCCCCCCCCCCCCCCCCCCCCCCAAAATACCCTCCTCCGTTCATCCTCTGCCGTCATGCTGGCATCCACTGTACTCTTGACCCTTCACCTCTGACTTGATTAAAACTTTACATTAACCACACAGGCAGCTTCTGTCCCCGCTACCCCCAGGTTATATGCTTATCCACACAGAGACTGTCAATCAAATGTTCCATATAATTCCACATATACGACCTCTGCCGCTAGCTCCGCACCCAGCGTCTGAGTTTAGCCCTGACCTCCGGATTCATGAAGCTGTACAAGTATTTGTCAAGACTGCTGAGCTTAGACGAGGATGTGAACTAGCTCGAGGGCTCGTAGACAGACGTCAACAGCGGAAGTAATGTTGTTTTCACAGGTCAGTGCGGCGTGAACCATATCTTTTAATGCTTCCTTGTGTACATTATCAGGATGTCTTTGCTCAGATTGAACAGAAATGTGACATGCACATTTGAAGAACATTAAAGCAAAGGGTATCAGCTTGTCAAATGTCAAGATTAGTGGTAAACTAATTCTAAATCTGTCATTTGCATTTTTGTTGCATTTCATAATGCTAGAAAAGAACAAAAACAAAATCAGATTCAAACTATTTTCAGAGATAAGACAATTGAAGACAACACGTACGCAAAAATCTAAACATTTTGAGCAGGATTTCCTGGAAATCAGGAAATGTTGGGTTTTCATCAGCAGTAACTAAACACAACTCCAAGAACAGTTAACCTGCCCCAGATGATGAGATCAAAACCTGTATCCAGCATGCCTGCTGACCAATCAGATCAGTTATCATTCCCACAGGATACCAACATGGACTACAGCTGACTTTTACAAAGTGACACATTACAAAGAACAAAAGATATCTTAACAGAGTTGTAGATACATTTTGTGGTTCCAACAAACAGCGGGATAGTTTATGACACTCAATACATGATAACGTTAATAGCTGCTTTTTAATTCCCAAAAGGATTCCTGAGAGTGTTAATGCTTTTACATTCGACACTCTTTCATCAGCTCAGCATGACACAAGGTGACTTGATGATGATGATAATTGGAAAGTTTAATTCTTTAGCTCCTGGGATTATAAATGCAACACGTCTGTCAAATATACCTTTTTTGGCATCAATTAATTTTCTTACTTTACTTTTAACTTTTTGTATCTGATTCACAGATAGAATTAGAGTCAAAATTATTCAGCATGAGATAAAAAAAATAAAAAATAATAATACTATATTCTAAATACATGTATAGTAATTCCCACACAAATTATTCTGTTCCAATTGCATGAATCTTTTGCAGATAATTCATCTTGTTGAATATGAGTTTCTGCTGTCGCAATAACAGAATTTTTCCTGCAGGTATCATGTTCCATCTCATATCAAATTATATACGCTTCACTAATATTTCTGATTGACAATGACACTTCTTTCGTTCAAATGTGCTGGATATGAAGCTAAAACCTGGAGTTAATTGGGTAAGTTGATATACGTTTTGTGACACAACCTACAATACACTAAATTGCTGTTGATGTATATATTTAAGCCTAAGTGTTTCAAAAGTCTATATCGTGTTAGGCTTTTTAAAGAGATATATCACATAGATTTATCTGTATGGTGATTAAAAACTCAAGTCTTGAGGCTGCCATAATTCCTCGATACTTTGATAGATCTGTTTATATTAGTACTGTCTGTAAACACAGGAGTTAAGAAGACCGTTTTTATTATGATATGCAGGAAAACTACAATTATATAATACAGGATAACCCACCTTTTCTACTATATTTTGTAAAATATATTAGTTAGTTTTAAGAACAAAATTTCCCCACGTCGTGGCAATATATAGATTTTTCACTTAAAGATTAATTGTAATCAGCAGCAGGCAGTTAATTACTAAACAGTCAAGTTTTTTCCTGGATGATCTGTGTTGGCACTGCTCATTAGTTGTGATCCAGGGCCTGAGGTCTTGTAAACTGTAGCTCAATGAACAGTAATGGAAAATACTGTAATACTGCCAACTTGACTGATGATCAAAAGCTCAACAAAGAGATCAGCGGACCGGTCGAGGAGCAGAGAGTCAAAATATAACAGGCTTCTCATCTGGACCAAGCATCTGGTGTGAAGTAACATCTAACTGGTTACAGGACATGAGGACATCCTGTGAGTTAAATCCCGAAACTGTACACGATATGTTAGAAGTTCTGCCTGTGTGAGGAGGCTCACCGTGGATAATGAGCTCCGAGTCTTTGTTGAGTTCGTAGAGACGCAGTGCTTCTTCCAACTCCAGCTGTGACGACACAGTGCAGGGGTCACCTAACAGCAGAGGAGACACCAGATGTTATTCACCACTTTAAAGTACAGACAATAAACCAGGTTGATGCAAGAACTCAGGTGAAGGACAACCATCAGAGAATGTTTTTACATCCTCTGCACTAACCACATTTCTGTAAAGCTACATTTACTTTGAATTGATTTGTACCTTCCTGAGGGACTAAAGCTGGCATAGATTAAGTATAGTAGTGAGAGACAAAGACAATATATCACCTTTCATTTTGTTAAACCATTTGGACGGGCAGCAGAATGAAAGTTGTTTCTTACTGTGCGACTATGAAAATCATTTAAAACTTTACAATTAACTCACTGTTTATAACTTTAATTATCTGTGACATGAGTGGAAATTAAAAAAGACAATTAATCAGTAACTATCTTGATACTTGTATAATTGGTTCGTGATAATTTTAAATATTTTGCATGTTTCAGATACTGAAATACAAGGATTTTATGCTTTTCTTTGTCATTCGTGACAGTAATTTGAAGATGTCTTGGAATAATTTTCACAACATTTTCAAACATTTTCTAGACAAAAACATTCATCAGGAAAATAACTGGCTGATTAATAGAAAATAAAAAAAGTTGCATCTGCTACAGGTAAAAAAATTAAAATAATTTGCACTGCTGCTACACTGAAACAGTTCGTGTCTCAAGTTTTCTATCTTGTTTTGATCACATTTTTGTCAGAAAGATAATAATCCAAGTCCTTTTCGTGCCCCTTATTAAGTGCTTGTATTAACACAAATCGATTTTTTTCACATAAGTAAATGAGGGAAACCAGGCTTCTCATTTGCATGACATGTTGGAGATCAGGTAAATGCAGAAAATCTGCATTGACCAGGTTAGCCAGGTTAGCCAGGAGACATATTATGCCTTTTTCTCGGTTCCTCATTCTATTTGGGTTACTGCTAAAATAGGTTTACATGCTTTAATGCTCAAAAACCACACCGGCCAGCACTGCACACAACGTCTTCAGTCGGCTCAGTGTCTTCAGCTTCCAATTAGCTTCACTTCTACTATAAATATAGGCCTCAATCATGCAAATGTGTAACATGGTGATGTAGTCTGATGTGGGAGCAGGAAGAGGAACAACTGGAGAGGTGTTTCAGGCTTTTCAAGAGCAGTGTTTTCTGTGGGAGAGAGGAGCCCCCATTGGTGTGGACTTTGGCCTTTTTAACTATCAGTAGCTGAATAACACACTGAAGAAAGTGAAATAATTAAAAAGCACAATAGGTCTCATATAATACACATAAATAAAAGACAAGAAAACAAAAGACAATAAAGTAGTACATATACTGGATTTCCAGTTCCCAAAGCAAAAGGTTGTAAGTATAAAAGGTGAGTAATACAAGGCCAGCACTGACATTAAAAAAAGAAACATAAAACTATTGCAGGTGTGATAGGAGTTGCACTACATGACCTTTCTCCAAGTAAATGTTGAAAAAAGTGTGTGGGTGAGAGAGAACATCTGCTGCAGCCATTCCACATAGTTTTAATTGTACAAGCCTATTTGTACAGTGCTCAGTCTAAGTCAATAATTAAAATACCACTCAGACGCAGATCTAATTATTTCCTTATCATTACCAGATAGAGTCAAGTGTTTTTCTGAGAGAGGTAGTGATGTCATGGACTCTATTCTTAGTGATCTACCAAATGAATCACAACTACAGCCTGCTGATTTTATAAATAGCTCCAGAACAGAAACTATGACACAAAGTGTGTATCTAAGATAATATATCTAGATAACAGACATACAACAGCAGTGGGTGGACTGGGACAACCATGAAGTAAAGGTAGCATGTGGTGTCCTACACTGTCTGATTTTATCTTTACTCGAAAGTTTTGGTTTCAGGGGGTGTCGTACAATTTGTGAATGCGGCTTCAATGTGTGTTACAGAGAAAATCAAACAAGAACAGAGACAAATAATTTAAATGAGTACAAAAAAACGAGTCACTAATACAGCTGAATCCCTCACTTAACCAATTGTCCTCATGTCAGTAAATTCAGAGAGCTTTTGACAAAACTTTGCAGTGTGTTGGTTTTTTTATTTCCTGGTGGGATTTATAAAGCACATTTTTCTAATGCATCTAATGTTTGTAAGACAAGTGCATATAATTAAACGTCACTGTGGGGCAAAACATTTTACAGTGTTAAAAGAACCTTGTCAGTGCTCTCTGGTGGTAAAACCATCACATTATATTTCTAAATGACAAAAATATCTTATTGTCCCCTTGTCAAATTCTTTAACCTTCAGTATGGATTGTGAGCACACATGCGCTTGTGGAAATAAATAAATAAATAAATGAATAAATGAATGAATGAATGAATGAATGAATGAATGAATAAAAAAAAAAATACTGTTGCTGCACCAGAAATGGCATATTGGCCCAAATATGTGACATGGTTTTCTTTGTCTCCCACTGTCTTTGCTGCGGAAAGAGATCGAGATCTGAATCATCTGTCAAGCAGAAATACCACTGTCAAAGAGCTCAAAAAGTTAAAAACTGATTCTTAAAAATGCAGAGAAATTCTTTTCGTGGAACCAACATCAGTAGTCTCGTCTACAATTTCTGACTTTATACTTGCATTGGCATTTAAGGCCAACTGACCTGTTGATTAAATCAACAGATTTAGGTTTATAAAATGTCAACATGGTAATTCACCTGTAACAACTTCCTGCCACTCCCAGTTTAAGCAACACTTCCTGGTTTAAACCCTGCCTATTACGAATATGACTTTGGTTACAGACAATTTAGTTGGCTGAACAGGTACAGACAGAAATTCAACTGATTGTTTAAGAATTTCAGCTTTGATTGGTGAGCTCTTTGAAATTATAACTCATCCATTCCACTTGTGGCATATAGTTATTTGTCACAGTCATTAAAAGTTGTTGTTTGTGTTTACCTTTGTTTCAACTCAACTTTTTATAACACATGGAGGAAGATACCATGAGTGCAATACTTCTTTAAAGTCACTCAGAAAAATAGTCACTTTATAAAGTTTTTAATTTGTAGCAGATCAAGCGGAAGCTGTTGGTGCCATTTGTTACCTTTGAACCAGGGTTACAAAATAATTAAATACAGGTACAGTTTCCAATTATCTCGGTAATGACACAAGTTCACATTGCAGAGCTTTATGTATGTGGTTTCCATGGATGGGGCAGTGTGAGACACACACAGCTACCACTGAAGTACTTCGTTATGACCATCAAGCAGCTTTTCTTTCTCAGACAGGCTAATGACTCCAGTGGTTGTATGTGGGTGGCTACCAGTGCGAGCTGATCTGAGCCTAATGAGTTTGGGCAGGCTGACCTTATCCTGAGCAGAGCGATGTGACGGCTCCATCTTTCCTATGACACTATTACTGCTGCCTGAGTAACTGGTAGATAACAACAAGGAATTGGGTAGGGGGATGTACCCTTTCTTGACTGACAAGAAAAAACTGAGTCTTTACAGTCAAGTGGCAAGACTGTGTGTGATCCTTCGAGCATGTGCTCATTTTAACACATGGAACTGCCAAATGCTGGCAAAATCAGCCAGTGGCCTCTAAATGTTTTAATCTACTTGAAGATGTTGCATATAACCTTGACTTTATTTTTATTTTGTAAACAAACAGACAAAAAAATCCGGCAATTCTGGCTGGTCGTCTTGAAGTACAGATGGAAAAATAATAAAAGATGGAAGAGAAGACATACCTTCCTCATCGATCCACTTCATGGTGAAGAGCTGGTCGTTGTCCATGGAGCACATGTCCCTCACCTCTCCGTACAGACCCTCAAATGAGATGGACGGCTCAAAATGAGTGATCATGATGTCCCTGCAAAGAAGACAAATTTCATATTATAAAAAATATATATCACGTAATTTCAATTTTTGTATTTTTTAAGACGATAGCAATTGTGATATGATTCATGATTCCTGGGACTGATCATTTTTGCATCACAAAATTAAATTTCCATGAAGAAACTAATAGTCATATGACATGACAACTGAACAAGATTTATGTGCCAGAACATCTCTGCAGCACTACAGTACTTTATTATGATGCTCTTTTGTCAGACATTTTACCTTTGCTATCAAATAAGCAGCACTGGTAACTGATCAATTCTCTTTATCTGCAGATATTTACAGCTGAGGCATAGGAATCAGGATGAAGAGCACACATGTCTGATGAGTGCATCACCAGTTTTACATACAGTAGAAGGCAAAGGGCAAGACCAAATTCACACTTGATATTTAGTTTCACAATGAATCCAAATGTAAGCAACATGACCATATGTGCAATAAGTGCCAGATCCAAATATCACAGATCATGATTAACAACGTTTTGGTTTTTGTCAGTGCAAATGAAAATTGTGATGCAAAGTTAATCATTCTTACTACTCATGAATCACAATATCACTCAATTGCAATATGTTTTTAAATAACTTCCACTACAGCACAAATCTGCTGTATTGATGTCAACGCAAAAACTATTAAAATATTTATAATGTTTATCTTTTGAAAAGGAATGTATTTAACAATTTATGGTTTGTTCTATTGTGTACTGATCACTGACTTGAGTGCCGTCTCATTTGTTTTGAAAACAACTTTAAAATGTAAAACACACTGACACACACATTCAAAACAAACACATTTTGTTTATATATATATATATATATATATATATATATATATATATATATATATATATATATATATATATATATATATATATATATATATATATATATACATACATACATACATACATACATACATACATACATACATACATACATACATACATATATATACATATATACATACATACATACATACATACATACATACACACACACACACACACATACATACATATGTCTGATTAAATCATAGAGAAGGAGACATAATCTCAAAACATGTCAATAAAGACAAATTCCATGTGTTATTTGACACCGTTTGTGAATGAGACTGCTGGTTTTCCTGGTTTTCCTGTGTGGAATAGAAGAGAGAATAACAAAAACTCAACAACAAAAATAGTATTGGAATATCTGGGAACAGGCAATTTCAGATTCCCTGTGAAAATAAACTGAAAAATAAACTTTTATGAGTAGGGAATGTGACGTATTAGCTAGCTACCTAGATAGCTAGATAGCTAGATAGAATTACTTTAATGATCCCAGACTGGGAAATTATTTAAATTACCATTATCATATCTAAATTTACCACTGACAGACAGTTAATATTATCACACGCAAGAGAGCCAGAAAATATTTGGCATTTTCGTTTAACAACTGAAAAAAATGATTAATCAGCCGATTGATTCAGCACTAATCATCCAACATACAGTTACAACAATCCCACTCCCTCCTGCTCTCCGATGCACTCCGAGGCAAAACTCTAGAAAACGCCAGACTTTTGACGGGGAGAGAAAGAAGTGAGAGAGCATCCTTTTTTCCAATCGCTGCTCTGTGTGAGTCACAGTCTTGCAGTCTGTCACATTCGTGTGTGCATTCATCTGTACAGCATGATTGTGGGTGTGAGAAAGAGAGAGCGAGAGGAGGACCGCAAAATAGTGAGAGGGGGAGACAGACAGCCACAAACTAAAGCGGAATGACTCATAGGCAATGGTGGTTGGAGTTGTATTGTACCCGCTTTCGTTAAGGCTCACCGTCCACCACTGAACTCCATAAATTCTTGGAAAGCGGTCAAAAAAAAAAACAAACCCTAAGAAGCTCTTAATCAACAAGGACATCACTCTCTGCCTCTTCAGTCCACACAGACAATCAAACAAATGGAGAGGTGTGAATAAGGAGCGTAGTGGTTGGTGACCGACAGCATCTATCCCTGTAGATGGGATCATCTGCCCCTTATCAATTCACGGTGGCGTTAGGATTGATGTCACCAGTTCGCAGCCCTCTGGCCAGCCTCAGCGGTGTTTACAACCTGAAGATGGGGGATGGAGATGGTGCACACATGAGCTTTTACAGGTCTGCAGGCGACAGGGGTCTGAGCTCAGGCGTCTACATGTGTGTGGAATCATGAGACAGAAGGGGCTCAAGTATGGTAAATAGGTGATGTAAAAAGGGAAGTAAAGAGGGGGTCATGTGTAAAAAGCCCTCACACCAGCCAGAGAGTGGGCCACAAGGACAAGGATCTCTTACTTCCCTTGCTGCCATCGTCAAAGAGGGACCCTGTTTTTCATCAACGTGAGAGCTTTACAGCAGGATAATAAAATCCCAATACAAGAAGTTAACAACACATACTTTCAAGGACACCTACTGTACAAGTCCAAGGACAGCATAGAGTGTGTAAGGTCACTATGTGGTCAGTCCTTGCCAGGAGCAAACACACACAAATAGCAATAGACTGTGATTTACTGGCTGTTAGTTCAGTTTAATATCAATAGTGAGCACCAACACAGCGTGGTTTGAAATGGTTCAACATCTTTACAGCAGATAATAAAATTCTCTGTTCTGAATATCACACATCACGAATGAATAGATCACTCTGAGTAAGAATACACTGATGTGGGCCTCCAACTCCTGTTCCCTCCCTCTCCAATCCGGCTGGTGTTAATCATTAGTAGGGGGGAGGAAAAGACTGGAAACTACACTCCTACGGTCCGATCTCTACTCTGGGAGAAGCATGGTAGCTCTACTTCCTCTTAAAGCCCTGATAACATCAGAGGATAGAGAGTGCACACTGCAGTACACACTACACTAAAGTTCACACAGACAAGATACAGGCAGTGTATTAATACCAGCAGACGACTAACTGTGTCACATGTAAGAGCTGTGGGTGTTCATTAAACACTGTGCGTCTGCTCTGTAGTTAAAGTTTAGCCACATCTCAGGTGCCTCTAACAACATCCTCTGTGTAACAGATACAAGCTCAGCTAATGGCCACAGCAGGGACATGATAGTGGCAGAGACTATAAAGAGATTAAATAATATAAGAAGCAGAAACATAAAATACTTAAATCTTTTTAACTGCTGTTTCATAGGTTTCGAAAGCGAGTTTGAAAGGCAGAGACTCGTGAGTGCAGGTGAACCAGTGCAGACATCACCTGATTATCAGAGGCAATCAAAAAGTAATAATTCATGTTTGGGACAATATGCAGTAAATTTGTCAGGTCTTAAAGCAGTGTACAACAAGAAGAACTGAAAGGGACCTGTGATGGAGAGGGTCAGAGGCAGTGTCCAGGACACAATGAGGAGTGAATGAGAGGCTATTCAGTTGCAAAGTAATTAAGAGTGTATTAATGCCAATATCTGGATCAGGTTGGAAGCACCTCCACCTCATTTTGAGCCTGGAAATGCCATGTCAAACATTCACCGTTTCCAGCAGATCAGATGTGAAGATTGGCTGCCGTTTTGTGTCATATCACAGTTAACTGAGTATCTTTTGGTCAGCATTGTTATCTACTATGACAGGTTACGGGAAAAGTATACAACTGATTTATAAGGAAAACGACTGTCAGAGCAACTGACAATAAAAAGAATCAGTTGCAGAAGTTATCTGAATATATCATCTTGGAATCTATGACGGACACTCATTTCCTGACATTTTCCAACCTAGTTCAAAACCAGTTAATTGAGAAAATAATAAGCAGAGTAATTGATGAATAACATCAATTGTTTGTCGCAGCGATAATACTGACTGAACTTTGTTGAAAGTGACAACATTTAACCCCACTAGCCTGATGAGCAGGCAGCTGTTTGAAGACTTCTGTGCTTCCTTTTTTTTAAAAAAAAAACAAACAAAAACATTTAATTAATCTGAAAAGCTAGATTAATAATGCAACATTAGCCAGTAGATTAATCTAAAACAGAATCTAAAATTTTTAAAAAGAAGAGACTTCTCGGTATGAAAAACCAAGCAGTATGAATCCTCAGGGTGACTATGGCAGAAGGATTTTGCAGTGAACAACTGGGAGCTCATCACTTGTGAGTAACTGGGAGGAAGTGACATTCCACACAGACCTGGCATTCCTTTGCTCTGCACTGTCCTACAGTACAGCTAAATTAAAGGAGGAGGAGGAAGAGGAGGAGGAGGAGGGCTGGCCTGTGCCCCTGGCGTCTGAACTGCTGTGAGTAGGACTCAGCAGCCCCATCTGCCCAGTATGAAGCCATTTGTCACTGGTGAGCGCTCAAGCAGGAAAAAGGGCTTGGGCGCCTCTCTGGGCTTACATGAGCATCTCAGATCATCCATCTCTCTGTCAACGCTGCCACGCATGGGCATGGCCTCCGCAACACCTTCACAACCAACATGCACACACTCGGATATCCAGAATCACATGCTCGCACGTACACACACCAATGTTTTTATGGCTTAAATTGAAGTTACAGCCACTTAAACACACCCAATCCAACAAAAACACCTAAACCCTCACACTGCACCCCCGGTAAGGTCAGGGTAAATGAAACACAGACTGCAGGATGCTGTAGTCTCCAGGCAACACGACCCGCCTGTGGTGCTAAACAGGAGGGAGCCTCTCTCCACGCAGCCGACCAAACTCACTCCTGCTGAGCCCAAGACAAGGTCACTCGTAACGCCACACAGACTCGTATGAGCTGTAGACTCAGTAACACACACAAACTCTTCACATGTGCGTTAGCAGATGCTGAGTATCTGATACAATCATGAGTAAAGATGTGTGTAGGTGGATGAGGGATGTATGACTTTGTGGTTCCGTGCTTTAGGCGCTTTCAGAGCCAAAGTAAATGGCAAGACAAGGAACGCTTCCCATATTTTAAACAAAGCCAAGCCTCGAAGCACTGATGCAGATGGCAGAGCCTTTGAAAAAGACGAGCAATGAGCCTTTCAAAAGAGGAAAATAACTGAAGTGCTCCGTCGAGCCGGTGTAATCCCAACTTCCTGCCAAACAACATGCATTGCACAGGAATCCTGAAGTCGATGTTTGTTGGTGCTGGCAACTCTGCAAAACAATGTTTTATCCTGGCCTGACATGGTGATACACTGGCAGTGACACACAAAACTTTTTTCAGAGAAGATCTGCTACAGTGTAAACAGCTTAACATTATTATAAGCTACAACTCTGAGTTGTGTGTAACTCTTTGTTTAGAAATAGGTAGACATTTTTTTTATTTATTAGAGGGCCAAAAATAGGGATGCACGATTTTTATTTTTGATTTTTTTCATTTCCAGCCGATAAGATAACCAATTATTACCTGCTTCTCAAGGCTGATATACCAATAATATAACAGATTCAAATGACTATAAATACATTTTAAAGATTATATAAAGCAATACATAATCCATCAAAGCTGGTTATGTGTTATGTATGTTTTTTTTTAAGGAGAGCTATTAAACTGTCAAGCATTAGGGTTTCAATAACTGAAACAGGGCTTTCCACTACTTCACTGCCACACTCAGCGTCACTGTCAGTCTCTCATCATGTGGTCAGTGCATGTACAGCCTTTTCTATTGACCATCTGCCTGAATGAGAACAAAATGAAGTTGAGACAGTGACAGGCTGAGACTGCTACAGGCTGACACCAGTCTGCTGGTGCTGATGCTGGAGCTCACCAACAAAACACTTGCAAACAGAAGAGAATTGACTCAAAGGACAAAATCCTGAAAATAGACAAGCAGAGTGACTAAAACAGTAACGCTAAAGAAAGAAAGAAAGAATATAGATTAAGATCATTGAGAGAGAAGGGTTTGATTTGGATGTTTTAAAGATTTAGCTGATTTCATTGATTACCAATTGGAAACACAGAAACGGATCTAGCCTAATTAGTGAAATGACCAGCTGAAGTGTCTGGACAGCAGGGAACTATTTGTGCTTGAAAAATGACAATTACTGAATTATCAAAATCACTTGTGCACGTTTTGTTGCAAGGTTGTTTTGTTGCGTTTGTATACAACAGTAGAGAAACAGTACTGCTGACGTGCGGCTGATACCTGATTTTTCAGTACTAATCCAATATATTGATCTAGTGCATTTCTAACTCAATCTCCCACTCCTAACTCATGCAAGAAAAACAATAACAACACTTAAGACATCCGGGCTTAATGCATCCCGATGGCCAAACACTGAGACTATTTTACATGATTCCCTCCTTGGCAGCATAGCTGAGATTCCTCAGCAGCAACCTCATAAATACTTGAGATACTTTGTTTGATGCGATGACACCTAATCATGAACACACATTACAGTGCTCCTGAGGTGTGTCACAGAGCTAGTCAAGAATACAACAGGTCTGGCTGAAGTGACTTGCCCTTCACGTTTTTCAAGCCTCGGCAGGGCTCCACTCACTGGCTCAATCAAACAGAGACAGTGGGGCAGGGAGTGTTGCGAAAGTAAACGGGTGACCAATGATTTCCATTCTCACATCCAAGTGCTGAACTAAAAAAAGCAGAACAGCCTCCGCCAGGTTTGATATGGAAAAACTTGATTAGGGTTTAATGTAGGTTAAAATTAAGCACCAAACAGACAATTGGTTAGGACTAGAGATTAACAATGAATCACTTATCTGATTAGTCAATCAAAAAGGAGATTAATCAGCAGCAATTTTGATAATCCACTATATCCCACAATAAGCCATTTAATGGAAGGAAAATGTCACATTACATTTTGGTTTCGGACTGTTGGTCAGACACAATAAGCTATTTATGGAAGTTGTGGTGGGCTTCTTCTATTTGTTTAACCCAAGTGATATAAATCAACAAATGAATTGATAATGTGTACAATCAATAGTTGCAGCCCTTGTTAGGATTCAGGTTGGGCTCAAGACAGTACTGTGATGATGTCACATTTTCACTATGCGATTATCGTCGCCAAATAATTCACGGTAATGATATTATCCCGATATCTCACTCTCATCTGTTATCTCATCAAACATGATTTGCTATGGCAGTAGTAAAAACATTGTGGATGTAGCCAACTAGCTAGTTACAAACACAGCATCTTTTTTTCTTTCAACAGTTTTATGTCAGGTGGCAGCAGGTGTTGAGGTGCATTGCTGCAACCTAGGATGACAACTCAAGGACGGAAATAAGTGGGAATGATTTCGGAAACTCTACATTATTCACACAATATTATCATCTGTGTATTGATAACATGATATCAATATTTCAGTTTCAGATATTGCAATCATCGTCAATATCGGTATTTGGAAACACTCCTAGCTAAAGAAAAGGTTAAGGGAAATACAAATAGATGAGGAAACAGATGGATTGTAAAGTTGGACTTTAAAGATATATGATGTATACATTAGTATTTATAGGACATTTGAGAGAACTACAAACTGAAATTGATGAGTGGAGATCAATAATAGAACTTATTCTGGTGCTGGTCAACAGTGGCAGCTTTGATATCAGCAAACAGTCTAATAGTCAGCAAACAGTCTAATAGTTATGTTTTCCTGTTCTCATGCTGCCCAGCCCTTACTTTAACAACATCAATCTTTTCCCACATGTTTACTTCCCTAAACTGTCCGTGGAAACTTGCTAATCGGTCTTGTATAACAACATGCCAAGCTTGGCGTCAACCAAATCAAATGAGCGGATAAAGTCGTCATCATCTACCTGTAAAAGACAGCGAAACTATCAACCACTGCTAGCAGCTGTTAGCTAGCTGAGCTAGACACTAGCTCCTGAGCTTTCAAACTGTGTCAGAATAAAGCTTTCACCACTAACAACAACTAATTTTGACTGAGTTTAACACAGTTGACAACTTCACCGTCTGGCTGACACATTTCTCGTAAAGCCGGGCGTTACACTGACAGCGCGCCTGGACAGTTTCACCTGTCTGTCTGCCTGGTTAAGTTTACCTAAACCTGGTACCCAACATTAGCAAGCCGTTAGCTGGGTTAGCTAATGTTAGCCAACTCGCTAGCCACCTTTCCAAGTCTATAACTGCTACTAATTGGCTTGCTAACAACATCGATAACATGCGTGTTGAAACAGTGATTTCTTACCCTTTATAATAAGCTTTCACCCGGACTTGGTGAGAATTCTCGCCGGGGTGGGACATGGTGCTGTCCCGCAACGTCGGCATCATAAGCTCAGCTCCGAGTCACCGATGCCTTCCTTCTTTCTTTGGCTCCCTAGTTGTGTACCACGCCCAAAACACTGTGTTTGTTTAGTCCGTCGACACGCCGCGTAAACAGCGAGGCAAGCAATGGTAAAAACGATGAATTTGTCCTTCTTTAGAGAAACAAAAATAACATGTAAAGTAAAGAAAAACTTGCTGGGTCCGCCAAACAACTCCCTACTGCAAAGGCCTAACGACGGAATAGTCCATTGTCGGAATGTTAGGGGTTGAGTATACAGACATACACAAACGTACACGGATGCTAAACAAATATCACGTCCGAAACATTAACATAAACTGTTCCGTGCACGTTTCATGATAACGTAAAAAGTAACAAAACAATATAACATGGTTAACATATCTGGAAAGTTAAAAGTATCATTTGCCATCATTCAGACTGTACCAACTGAAGCGCCTTGTGTGGGTAAGTGCTGCTTTCAAGTTCAAACGTCTGAGCTCGGACATCTTAGAGACCCTCAAGACATGTCGCGCATTCAAGTGCTGTGGTTCAGAAATGACAGCGAAATTGACCAGTAACAAAAGCAGAAGCATTTCCTGTTTACGTTTATTTTTAGAAGTGGATGCAGTGGACGCACGAGCATATTTTGTGTTGTCGTGCTAGAATGGAGAGAAAAGAAGAAGACAAAAAATTGGAAGAAAATGAACTACTTCAAACAGCATAATGATTGTTAACATAGAGCAAATGACATATATTATCATGAATTGAATGAATTGTATGTATTTGTTTAATGCAATGCAACACCCGGCCATATTAACATGTGAACAGCAGCATCAGATAGGATAATTAAATCAGTCTCTGCTGCTCCCCCCAGAGCCACTGAACATCAGATTGTATATTATTTACAGTCTACGGTTCAGACATTGTGCCAGGTAGTCCACCCAGATTTATTAGGTAGGCTATATTTCTTGAATACCGTGTGAAAAGAGCTTTCCTGACAGGTCGCGATGACCAGCACCAGGGTTAGGTGCCGTTTTATGTCCTCCCCCAAAAAACCTGAGAGACAGAAACAGAAAGAGACTGGAATTTAAAATAAGACCAAGTACCTTCTTTCCTTTCCTTCCTTCCTTCCTTCCTTCCTTCCTTCCTTGACTACCGAAGGAGGGGGTTTTCGTGGCGGGGGGCCTGGGCGGGAGGGAGGGATTTCTTTTCATGCTTTATGTCGTATTTATTCTTCTTCACTTTCTGTCTTATGTATTCTTCTTCATTCCTTCCTTCCGTCCGAACTTCTTTCTTTCTTTCTTTTCTTCATTCCTTCCTTCCATCCTAACTTCTTTCTTTCTTTCTTTCTTTCTTTCTTCATTCCTTCCTTCCATCCTAACTTCTTTCTTTCTTTCTTTCTTTCTTTCTTGCATCCACCAAGCATATTTTAAAATATAATCGGAAAAATACAAAACAGCATTTGATTCGCATTCCAACTTTGCACAAAATAAAGGCTATTTTCACAAAGCATATGCAAGCAATGAATTAGGCCTTGTGACTCCATAGTAGGTTAATTCTCAAATGACAATGTCAGTATGAAGAAGCTCCAATTCTGATTTACTTAATATTGTTGTTACAAATGACAGATGCAGTTCACAAACCCATAGCAGGGAATATTATGGAATTAATAAAGATCTGTGATATCAGCGGGCTGTGTCCCGACGCATCTTTCAGCCTCGGGGTTTTACCTCACAAAGCACTGAAAGCTCATATTTAAAGCCTTTCATCAGACGTAGGTCAGGGCGGATAGCAGCACATCTGAAGCCCGTCAAACATCTCCGGGACTCTCCGTGCGGTGACTCCCCGCCTGTGGAAGGTCCTCCCGCACTGCGAGCGGTGCTGTGTCAAGGCTGTTTTTACTGCCTGCTGCTGCTGCTGCTGCTGCTATGTAGCGTCTGATTTTTTTTAAATCTCCATTTTAGACAGAACTGACGCATCAGTGGGCTTCATGACTGGGACAATGTGCCGGGGTATGGTCAGCTCCTGATGGCTCATGTCTATCAATAACAGGCAGGTAACGCCGACAAGAGGTGAATGATTGTGCATGCATAAAGCTCTGTGTGAGCGACGAGAGGCGGACCGAAAGAGGTGACATCCAGATGTGTTGAATGTTATTATCCGGAGATTCCTGAATCCTACACAGTGCATTTTTTATATAAGACTCATTTGTGATCGTTTAAAATTAATCGGGATTTATTCTGCCGGCGTTTAATTGGACAGAAGCGGCTCTGCAGCAAAAAGCAATCAATATTCAAGCTGCTGTAGTGTAGACCTTTAGTGTCCAGCCTTGTGAAATATGGCAAATAATATCAGTATTTTAAGACTCGCCCTGTGAGATTACTAGATTAATGTCTTAGAAATGTCTTAAGCACATTTGTCCGGTTTTATCAGCAGCTGAGAGATAAAACAACCCTCCACTGTGGCACCTTTGTCTGATGTTTGTCTCTTTACAGATGTGTTAGTGGCATGAAATAACCCATACACATACCATTTAAAAAAAAAAAATCAGTAATATGAGTAATTTACCTTTTCTTTTATTAAAAGATATTTATTAGGTCTTCATAACAAAGATTTCACAGCTAACATGCGAAAACATGTGGTTTTCTTCCTGTTGTGATGTTATGGTTTGTTTATCACTTATTTAAAATGACCAGGGTCAAACAGAAGATAATGATGTCCTGCAGACCATAAAGTTTAGTTTGTTTATTCATTATTTTTTTTGTATTAACATGCACTTTTCCAAAGATGTTGGCTAGAAAGAAAAGGTATGGTCAGGCTGGTATTGCAGTGCTGCCCTGGATAGATTATCTTTTGAATGTAGGTTATTATTTAGGTTTATGTGACTTTATATTCATTTTATTTGTATGTTTGGTGAATGATATTACTTAAGGGCATTCTGTTGACGAATAGCAGGAAAAGAAAAAACATCTGCTCAATGTTATATTAAAGTAAGATTGTGCAACCACACTGAGCCTGAACACAGGCTGTTTTTTCTTATACCTGTCAGTATTTACAGCTCCAACTGGCTTGTAGAGTCTCTTTTCTAGACAAATCAAAAAGCTAAAAGCTCAAAGATTCAGTTAATTAAACTACTAGCTAAACAACAAAAGAGCAAGATAGCAGCACAGCTCCATTACCTGGCTTCATCTGAAGCCGGAGCTGTTTTAATTTAACTACTTCCTGTTCATTAATAATGTCTTTTTTACCTCCACAGTTTTCTCATTACTGAATCTGAGTGTGACCTGGGAGATGGATAGGCAGAGCCCAGGAGAGAAGCAGGCAGACACTAACAGGACTGTGGCCTCCACCACCCCCACCACATCAGCAGCCATCACCATGGCAACAGTCAGCCCCAGCAGCAGCACCACCACCACTTGCACCCAGGTGCCCTCCACTTCCCTCAGCATCATCTCACCCGACAGACAAGCAGTCCAGGTAATAGACAGCACCTTGGCCTGCTGCATACATTGTTTGACTTGACTGACAGACAGTCCAGGCAATAGACACCTCCTCCCTGGGACCTCTGCATTTATTGTTTGGCTTGACTGTCAGGTGGTCCAGGTAATAGATAGCACCTGGGACCTCTGCATCCACTGTTTCATTTTACAGACAGGGAGTTGAGGTAATAGGCAGCACCTGGGACTGATGCATACATTGTTTGACTTGACTGACAGGTAGTCCAGGTAATAGACAGAGCCTGGGACCTCTACATACTTTGTTAAATTTCACAGACAGGCAGTCCAGGTAAGATAAAAAACCTGGGGACTTCTGCACACACTGTTTAATTTTCCAAGGCAGAGAATCTAGGTAATTGATATCATCTGCCTGGGACCTCTGCCTTTATTGTTTAACTTGACTGTCAGCTGGTCAAGGTAATAGACAGAGCCTGCACATCTCTCTGTTCACTGTTTGACGAGTTCAGGTATTAGACTGCACCAGGGGCTTCTACATACACTTTAATTTTACAGGCTGGGAGTTCAGTCAGTATCCATCACCTGCCTGGGACCTTTGCATGCATTGTTCAATTTTACAGGCAAGGACTCCAGGTAATAGACATCACCTGGGACCAGCGCAGGCATTGTTTGACTTGACAGGTAGGCAGGTGATCGATGATATTCTTAGAGCCCCGAAAAATGATGGTACATTTTAGAATAAAATTGAATAAAGGCAGTGTAGGATAGAGGCCTCTGTACTGCTGTGATAATTTAAGAGAGAGGCTATTCAGATACAGACTGTGTAGTCTATTTTTTTGTTCAGTCTACCAGGAATTATATGTTACTTTAAAATGATTGCTATGGGTTTTTTTTAATAATGCTTTTTAATAATCTCGATTTATTTAATTGAAATTAAAGGCTGAGGGTATCTCTTGTTTTCCCAAGGTTACCTTTGTTGTTCAGCCAGTAATACCCACACAACAATCAGATGGGGGAGTCTATTGGGCCTGCATCTAAAAAGATTATTTATTATTATTTATTTTTTGCAGAGCAATTTCTCAAATCAAATAAACAGATACATATCAAATAGCATTTGAAATATTCGAAATGCCTTGATCATTTTAGATTTAACAGACTAGGAGCGATCTTGTAATGATTACTTTAATTTTTGGCAACTTTCAAAAACAAAGTTACAAATTGTAAGAAATTGTTTTGCTTTACAATAAAAACATACAGCAAAAGCAATAAGACCCACAACTTGAGATATGAACAAATGAAAGAATAATTAAAACAGCAATAAATACCATTAGTTAAGAAAAAGCCTTTTGATAAAAGTGAGTTTTAAGAGGAGATTTAAAGGAGGATACAGAGTTTGTTTGCCCAGGTTTCCTCACATAGGGAGTTCCACAGCTGGAGAGCGAAAGCCCGGTCACCTCTGATTCTCGGGTCAAGAGTTAGTGAATCACAGATAAAGGCAGGAGCCAGACCATTAAAAGCTCTAAAAACAAATACTAAAGTCTTTAAGTCAATTCTAAAGCTCACAGGTAACCAGTGACAGGCAGGAAAGGATTGTTGTAATGTTGTTGTTGTTTTGAGTATGTGTTTAAACCCTTGTGCTGCCGTCAGTTGAGTCAAGTTGTTGTTGTGAGCTGCTTGATGTGTCTGTCATGTGATTTAACAGGTTATCCAGCACGCCATCCACAGACCTCAGAGCATGGCGGCCCAGTACCTGCATCAGATGTACGCAGCCCAGCAGCAGCACCTCATGCTGCAGACAGCAGCCCTGCAGCAGCACCAGCACACGCCCCACCTGCAGAGTCTGGCCACCATACAGCAGGTCAGGCGGTGTCTGTAATTACCTCAACCAAGGAGGTCATATTTTCAGCTGTGACCGTATTTTGTTGGTTGTTTGGTTTGTCAGCAGGATTACACAAAAAAACTACTGAACGTATTTCCACAAAACCTGACTGGAGGATGGATTCCAGCTCAAGATAGACCCCATTTACTTTTGGGGGGATAAAGGGACGGATCCAGAAACTTTTTCTTACTCTCTTTAACATTGTTGGGCATCTTCTAACATTTCATCAATTTCTCAGGGGATAATTTGTTTACTTTCCATTCTAGTTTGTTAATGCGACCATGAAAATTCTTATAGGGTGTCTCTCCAATGTTCCACAGGCTTCAGTGTGTCAGAGGCAGTCACCTTCATCATCCAGCAGCAGTTTGCTTCATCAGCCTGCTGGTGTTTCCCAAAACTCAGTGAGTATCTGAGTCACCGCTCTCGTCGGTCTGACCTGCTCTCAACACAAATATCAACCCCAGATTCTTTCTTTTTAAAACCCTGTATCTGAATCCAGATTACCTTACCGGCATCTCAAGTGACGGCCCAGCTCATTGGCCGGACTCAAACATCCAGCTCTACCGGTGCTGCAACCACCATATCCCAGCAGGCCATGCTCCTGGGAAACAGACCGCCCAACTGTAACCAAGCTCAGATGTACCTTCGCACTCAGATGGTAAAAACCTTTTCAAACATGTCAAGCTGTTTTTCGTACAGGTATTTGAAAACGCATGACTCGTTTGCCCTATGTCTATTTTTACCAACTGCATTCTCTTATGTTTTCCGACAACATTGAAAATCTTTATTTTTAACCAACCTGCCACCTGTCTTTCCCTGCATTTTGCTTTTCTTCTGTTAGCTCATTCTCACCCCTGCAGCCACGGTGGCTGCAGTTCAGTCAGACCTCCCTGCTGTCACCTCCTGCTCCTCTTTACCTACCTCCTCTCAGGTACAAACTTTGCCAGGCACAAAATTGGAATGAACCCGTGCATGCAACAAGACTGCAATATTGATAGAGCTCAGGATGTTGCGTACCTTGAGCACAAGCCTTCTTTCAAAAGGATTGCGGCTCTGGATTTTGGTGAACGTTAGAGGGACCATTCATAAAGGTGCATGGTAGAAATAAGAATGGCATTAAAGGAACCACTGTTGCTTTCTTTTTGCACATATTCAGGTGCAGAATCTAGCTCTGCGCGCTCACTTGCCTGGAGCTCTGGCTACAGCCCACAGTGTGATTTTAAAGCCAACCACCCAGTCCCAAGCCCTGACCCCGGCCGCGTCTTTATCCAAGACGCCAGTCTGCTCACTGAAGACCAACCAGCTGACGGACACCTCAACAGAAACGAGACCAGCTGATGTCACCCGGCTGGCCTCAGGGCCTAAGATTATAACCCCAGGTGAGCTCATGTGTTCAAACGCTAAAGATTAAAGGAAAGATTACCAAAAGGCCCATGTGTTTCAGACATAAAGGGACCGCTCACAATATTATTTTCCCACTTACCTGTGGAGTTAATTATCCAGCTAGATTGATTTTGCTATGAGTTGCTGAGATTCAAAAATATATTCCATAGAATATGATGGAACTAGTTGGAATTAAAATGTGCAAGACGGAACTGTTTCTGAATGTAGCTGCATGTTTTAATAGTGAAGATCACTAGCAATAAATGAAAGGGGCCTTAACAAAGTGCACCTGAATACTGTGCATGTAAACAGAGATATGTCCAAGTTCCTCTAATGTGAAGTCACATTCCAAATGTGATCAAAACCAGGAGACGATACAAAACCAGGATACCAACTGCATGTGAATCTACTTTTCGTCTTTCCATGTTAAGTTTTTAGTGCACGTACCTTGACAGTGGTGCAGGTGTTGTTTGTTTGAGGACAACCTTACTTGTTTTGTGTATTTGTTAGTTTTCATTCCTCATGTCTAACCTGCATCGCTCTACTCACAGCCTACTCTCCAGTACAGACCCACGCTCTTGTCAAGCAGCAGCTGTCCTGTCCACCGGGCCAGCGGATGGCGCATCACCAGCTCATCGTCCAGCAGGCCACAGGAGGAGCTCCAAACCACAGACAACTCCAGCCCATCGCCCTCAGAGTCGCACCTCAAGACACCAACTCCAACCCTCTTCCTCTTTCAATTAAAAGACTGACCAGCAATCAGTCCCAAAACAACAATGACTCCCGAGCCCCTTCTTCTTCTTCTTCTTCTTCTTCTTCTTCTGTCACCAGCGTGTTTGCATCCTCAGCTCAGACCTCAATTCCAGCTGCCACTGTTCAGCCTCAGCCTCCTCCTCTAGTGGCTGCCCCGCAGCGTCGGACCTCATTCCCACAAGTACAGAACCAACGTCCACCTCCTCCTCCACCTCTGGTTCTCCCCAGGCTGCCCCAGAACCCCCCAGCCTCCCTCCAGAGGCTGTCCCTGCACTCGGTCCAGGCTTTGGCCGTCCAGTCTGGACGGGTGATGCTGACAGAGCAGGAGCTGCCTGTAGCGGAGGCTCTTGTCCAGATGCCCTACCAGAACCTCCCACCTCCTCAGACAGTGGCTGTTGATCTGAAAGTGCACCCGGTCAGACGCAATGAAACTCCATCGGTGAGTGTGCTGCAGTTCAGCGTTGTAAGCATGGTTTGTTCTCACTGCATGTCATTTTGATCAAGGGTTTGTCGTGTTCTGAATTTCAGTTGGGGCAAACACGCAAAGAGAATGGACTGATTGCTGAGGGGAGGAAAGAGGAACGCTCACACAGTCCACAGAGAGACAGGACCCCAAAACCTCTCACTGGGCCTCCTAAACAGAACGGTGCAGGTAAAACTTGATAATGAAATAGAAAAGAGAATACAGGACAATCAAACCCTTCTAACCTTCTGAACTCCATAAAACTAGCTCAGAAAATCAGGACTTCACTTTAATGAACCTTAAAATCTTGGTTTGGAGCTGACTTTGCATAATTAGTGTGAAATAAAAAAAGATGTAGAGGATGCAACGTACAATTACCAAACTTTGATGTATCAGATAGGAGCCCCAATTAACTTTAATGCAAGACAATAACATATTTTTGGGAAAATTAAACTCTCTATTGCAGAATCCATGTAATTAGATTACAAGTGCCATAAACTGGGTTGGGTCGGATTAATGAATTCAAATTACATGGCATTATTTGTAATTGATAACATCATTTATTGTATCACAAAAAATGTAAACCAATGTAAATACTTTTGGATCACTTAAAAAATCTGCTGCTGTGCTGTCAATATATGACTTAAATGTCAAATTCCCCCCCAAATAAATGGATGTAAAGCAGTAGTAAAGAGGAATGTTTGAGGAAACAGTACATTTCAGTCAGATTGGTTCAGCCTGAGGGGAAGCTGAAGCCTGGAAACTTTCCAAGATGAAACCAGGCTAGTCTGGAGAGATTCATTTCCATGGTAATTTATGAAAATAAAGAATTAGGAATTTTGGAATAAGCCAGGTTTAACCGGTAACCTTAACTTCAGCTCTGTTATCTTTCCTACCTCCTTTACTTTCAGCAGTGATGGGCTCATCCTCCATCATATCCAGTCGCTCTGTGATCAGGTCACCAGTGGTGGAAGAGCCGTCCCAGCTCACCACAACCAGCAGCAACAACAGCAGCAACCCTCCTCCTCCATCTCCTCCTCTACCTCCTCCCATCATGCCTGCAGCAGTACGAGGCCCCAGTCAGCCCCCCTCATCTCCAGCCAGTGTCCCAGGGAGCCCCGAGAGGATACTTACAACACACGTCCTTACACACCTCGTAGAGGGCTTCGTTATCCGAGAGGGCCTGGAGCCATTCCCAGTAATTTTGATCTCAAATATTATCCTGAGCTTAGCTTTGAGGTGTTCATTCTTCCAGAATTTCTGGCTCTGCACAAGACTATCTCCTCCAGAGCCGCTCTGAGAAGCAGCTCTGCCTCTCTCCTCAGCCAGACCTTCCACCCACAACACTTGGCAAACATATCTTGTTTTGTTTCTTTATCCATGATGGAAAAATTATATATTGTGGGTTTCATTTCTTTAATATTAGTTAAATCATTGTAATCTGATGATAAATTCACCCTGTATCTCTTTATCTACACAGAACCCCATGTCAGCCCGTGAAATTTAACTTTTCTGAGTGGACCTCTTTTGCAGGTGGTCCCCTCATCGCTGTTAGCCGACCAGCAGGCCTCACTTCCTGAATGTCAGGAGATACAAACCAACGGGGACGCAGCAGCAGAGGACAGTCCGCTGGATGCTGACCAGTCGGATTCGACCGACTCGGAGATGGAAAACGACTGCCCTGCAGCAGATGGTGAGGTGACGTGTGTTTGCGTGGGTGTGTGTGTATATGTGTGTGCACATGTACATGTGTGACTAACAGCTGGTCCTGTGAAGTTGCAGAGCTGGGGGAGAGTGTGGCAGGTGTGCTGCAGTGTGAGTTCTGTGGCAGCAGAGGTTACGCTCACACGTTCCTGCGCTCCAAACGCTTCTGCTCCATGACGTGCGTCAGAAGGTAAATAAATCACCTACACATCGAGACGTGACTGCCTCATTTCTGGTTCAAGTAGTTAACATATGAGACATCAATAATCAGTCTGCCTCTCTGAAATAATGTCAGTCCAAATACTAAAAATGTACAATTGCTTTACAGATAAGGTTAAATTGCTGTACAGGACTGGTTGTATACACACACACACACACACACACACATATATATATATATATATATATATAAAATTCCATGAAAAGACAAGTATAGATCATATTCATACAGTACAAAATTCACAAAACCCCAAATAAACCCCAAAAAAGCATCAGAATCAAGAAGGCTTTATACAGGATTTATTGAAATCACAATAAAGTGCCCTTGAACAAAGCACTTTGCTGTATAATAGTATTGTGGAGCTACCCAGAGCTCAATAAAACATCCTTCCTTCTATAAATGAAGATGAAAAATAATCAGCATTTTGTGGTATTTCCTTTACCACACAAGATACGTAAAAGAAAGGAGATGTTTGTCTCAGTGGTGGTGCTGACATCTGGAATCCATCGAGCTCCGTTCAGGCTATAAGTAAAAGTCTCGAGTGTGTAATGACTCCCCGGTTTTTCCATCCAGGCATCAAAGAGAGGACAGCCTCGGTCCAGACACACGCTATCAGCTCAAAGACAAATGGCCTGCCTGCCTGCCTGCCTGCCTGCCTGCCTGCCTGCCTGCCTGCCTGACACAAATGTGACTCTCTGCAGCAGGCTTCATTAAATCTTCTGTGATATTCTGTCTGTGTTTAGGTTCAGTGTGAGCTGCACCAAGCGTATCACCATGCTGAGGGCCGGTCGCTGGGGTCACAGGCCTGCGGGCAGGAGAGGTCGACCCCCCAGCAGAGTCAACGGAGCCTCCAGAGAACATTTTCAGAGACAGGTCAGTTGATATCACTGACCTGCTGCAAATATCAAAATGCTGGTGTGCTGCAGGGATCACTGGTCCCACGAGACAAGCTGCTCTCTGGGGAACAACGGCTGCATCTGACAGGAGCAGAGCAGCGAAGGCGACTCCGGCTTAAAACACAAATTCAGGATTTGTGCTGTTTCAAAAAGACAGAATGCCTTCAGTTCTTTGTTCTGAGTTGTTTTTTCGTTGTTTTATTTGAGTCAATTAAGTTCAGTTCAGTCCTGAAACTCGGAAGGAAAAATAGAAAGAGGAAAGACTGAGCAGCTTGTGACAGAATAATTTTTTTCTGCCTTTTGTATCCTGGTGATCATAAAATACTTTTCTTTTTTTTTTCAATTCTTTACATGGTCCCAACCCCAAGTTGGACTACAACTATTCTATAACTTAAAGAACCACCTAAAATGAAAGTTCAGTCTACTTCAGTTGTTTAGGAGAATGCTGCAACTTTTTTCTTTTTTTTTTTTTTTTTTTTGCTGTGAACCTCCAGAAATGTTTTGTGGACCACAATAAACCGCATGACATTCCATTGGCATGAGGGGGAGTAGATGATGACTGACTTCCCATTTTTTGGGTGAATTCAAACTTGGAAAACAAGTTCGGAGACAACTGTGAAAACAAAAACATTTTTATTCCCGCTTCGCCGACTTGCCAGTTCATCTGAATCAAACTGTATTTCTATCTACAGAGTGAGATTAAGTAACTCTTTTACTGCCACTACCAGTCAAGTGTATTTGTATCATCTTTATAGATGGAGGTGAAAAGTGCTTTGAGAATAAAACAACAGAATGAAACAATGAAATTAAGTAAAAAAAAAAATATATGAAAAAAAACTGAAGAAAATAGCGAGAGGAAAATTAGAGTCGACCGTAAAATAACAAAGTAATTTTAAGAGTTAAAAAAAAAAACAGAAAAACATTGACACAGATGGTAAAACTGGCCAAAGTTGTAGAAGAGAAATAGGATCTCAGAAAATTACTGATGAATAAGTTGGTTAAAGTTAGTTAAAAGACATAAATAAGTCGAAAGAAAGAAGAAAAGCACGATTTCTTCCAGACAGACAAAACACTTTAATAATACTTGTGAACATGTTGAACAGTGAAACATTGGATGCTTAAGGCTCAATGGAACGTTAATTCAGATAAATCAAAACTTTATTCACTCACTATAGGTGAACAAAAACAATGACGAGATAACAAAGGCTGATACCTGGTTGCCCCTCGCTGTAGGTAGTCAGCACCGAGTCAGTACAGTATTTATCTGATGGTCTTTGTGCTCCACAGGCGCGTGGGTCGTTCGGCTCGGAGGAGGCCCAGGAAGACCAGGAGGAAGAGGAGGAGGATGAGCCTCCTGTTCCCATGACAACCAGGCTCCGTAAACAGGCTGAGAGAGTGCGAGAGAGGGAGCAGGAGAGGAAGCAGGAGAGGGAGGAGGAAAGGGAGGAGGAGGAGGAGGAGGAGGGGGAGGAGGAGGAGCAGACGATGACAGAAACAATCACTGTCTCTGACGGAGAAGAAGACGACGGCTGTCCGTCTCAGTGGAACGTAGAACAAGTGTTTTCCTACATCAACTCCCTGCCAGGTACCGTCTCCTGTCCAAGTGTTGGACTGTTTCTTACAATTACAGTTTTATCTGGGTAGGGAGCAGACTTTTACGTTGTCTTTTCTTTTTTCATGAGCTGCTCGCTGTTTCTAGCTTTTCTCTGACATATACTGGAAACACTTTTCTGCTGCTGCCTTCGAGGACAAACAGTGAATCACCTCCTGTGCATCAAATTAATGCTGCCAGATGTTCAAGACAGCAGCGTTAGCTTTGATTAAACTGCCCCATAAAATCTGGAGCGGGCCCGTTTTTCACATAGTAACAGAACGGCAGTATGTCGTGTGAAGGGGCACCACGTTGTTCTGGAGAGGAAATTCAAAGTCGGAATGTAATATTGACATTATTAGTGAGGTAAAAATACAAACTCAGAAATATGTATTTTATCCATAACTGTTCTTAGAGGAAAATAAGGTCCTGAGAACACTGTTTGAAGCTAGAAAGGTGGCAGGGTCCGCCGCTTATAAACACTGTAAAACAGTATGAAACTGTGTTGTTCTCTAAGGTCAGTTTGTTTATTCAGTTTATTCAGTCATGAAAACAAAGAGAGTTTGTTTATGTTTAAAAAAATATTTCTCGTCTGATTAAAATTTCCCCCCTACAACTACATTGTGCACCTTTAAACGTAGTCACACACAGGTATGAGCTTACCGTCCTCTCTTCCCTCCAGGTGGGCAGGATGTAGCCGAAGCATTTCGCTCCCAGGAAATCGACGGGCAGGCTCTGCTGCTCCTGACAGAGGACCACCTGGTCAGCACCATGAACCTTAAACTGGGACCCGCACTGAAACTCTGCGCCCACATTAACTCTCTGAAAGATGCATAAACAGTTTACATTCCTTCTCTCACAGAATGGATTTGTGTTGATCCGGATCAGGATGAAGCACCGTCCGTCTTTTAAGTTCTCTCACCTGGACTTGGACTCATACAAAGAGCGGATCATGAATGCACAGCCTGCCGTTTTTTGTTTTTTTTTCTTGACACCACTGCCGGAGATTTCACTCCTGACGCCTCCAGCTGTTCCAGCTGTTAGTCCACACACTGTCTCCGCTGACTTCAACACACAGACGAGCAGCTCTTTCTGTCTCCTCTCATTATCCCATTGTAGTGATTGTAGCAGTTTGACTCCGGTTATCCATTTGTTTCAAAATGGTTTTAAAAAAAAATCCTTTGTATCATTTGTAAACAAAAAAAAAAACACTTTAAAGTCACACATAATTGTACAATCTCAAAGTTTACAAAAACAGAATATGACCTGCTATCTTTCAGATGACGTTTGATACACTTATCAGCAAACACACAGCTGTTGTGACTTCTGGAAACCAACAGATGACAAGGTTGTTATTTATGAATTTATTTATTATTGACATGGTTAATATACAAATAAAAACATGAAAATATTGTGCACCGTTTTGTGGTTTTCAGAATCAGACTCAGGACTCTGTCTCTCACTAACATGCACAGACAGACAAACTGATTTTTGAAAACACGAAGACAAGTGTGTCCTGCTGTGGCAAAATCTTTTCTCAACCTTTCAGAAGTAAGAGAGATTTTATGACCTGTCCGTTTGTTTGTTTGCTTGTTGGTTGGTTTGTCAGCAGGACACAAAAAACTATTTAACAGAATCCCACAAAACTTGGATGGAGCCCAAGGAACGGATTCACTTGCTTTAAAACTGTGAGATATGGTGTTTTCCAATATTTTTCGTAAATTTTTGATGGAAAAAAATCCGGTGCATCTCAGGGGCTGGTATCGATGATCGAGTATAAATCTAAGGAGATAAATCAGAATCAGAAACAGATTTATTGCCAAGAAGGGTTTTACACCAACGAGGCAGTTGTCTTGGTGAATAGGGTGCATACATTGAGAGTCAGTGTCAGTGTCAGTGGGGGTGGGGGACCCGGGACCTGTTAACGATCCCAACAAGGGTACTGCTGGGCCATGGCGGAGTTATGCGCTCTAAAGAGTGCCATCCAAGTTTACATACTGTGGCACCATTCAAGATCCAGACTACAAAATACATCACAAGGGTGTTAAAGGTTAGAAGAACAACAGGAAAAAGCACAATAAAACTCTTGGAGCAATTAGAAGCATCACAAATCAAAACAGTTTAACATGCAAGATATGTCTTCAACTGTGACCCAATACAGCAACTCTTCATTTCACTTATTCAGAAAACATGTTGTTGATATTTCTTGGCTGGTCGTTGTGGGATTCAAACTGAAGCTTCTGAAACGTATGTAAGTGAGGCGCCACCAGAGGGCAGCTGTTACACGGACACAGAGAACTGCGTCTCCCTCTGCTGCTGGGAACAGTCCAACAGCTGACCACTGTGGATGTGACAGTTCAGTGTGTAAGTCATTATTGTGTAAGCGGTTTGTGCGCAGCATTAACATTCGCTCCCTTTCTAATCAATAAATCTGCAAATCCAAAACAGATCGCATGAAAATAACGGAGGAAGTATTTAGACCATTGAGAGAATTAGTTGAACAAAATGCCTAAAACTTTGACTCTAAATATTTTAATTGTACATTTTCCATCTGATTATATTGTGAAGGTTCAATATGTGTCTGTAAATTAACTTTATGTGTGATTTATTACAAGAAAGCATTACTTCTACATGATAAACACTTAACATTAAATGTAACAATTGAGAAACAAAGCTTATGAACAAATCTTTATTAATCTAATTTAATTTAAACTTTAAAAAAATGCATTCACATTGGCATATTTTTTTAAAATGCCACACTACTAAACTACACTTCATATGTTATATGAGTAAAGTAAATGAAATAATTGGAGCAAATCCGACTAAAAGTACTGAAAGTAAAGGTAACTTCCTCATAATGCAGGAAAATATTTTATGTGAGTGTTATATATGATATTATTTGATTATTTTAATTGATACGTGAATGTCAAAGCTGCATTCCACCACTGTCGCTGGTTGAAGGGACTAATTCAAAATATTTTAAATAATTTGGCTACTTTAATCTGTTACATCATTATTTTGTCACAATATGTTTAGTTTGTATCATCTTAATCAGATGTCAAATAAATGTAGCACAGTAAAATAATTCAATATTTCCCTTTGAATTGCAGTAAACAGTGGCATCAAATAGAAATACTCGAGTAGCACTGGCCTAAGATTGTACACATGTGCAGTAGCTGTAGTAAATGTATTCAGTTACTTTCCACAAATGGGGGAAAACAAGGTATAACTGACAAACAGAATCATCTATCAGAGCGGTAAATGTAAATTGTGCTGCCACAAAGAACTACGATCATGACCATCATCATCACAGTCCTCACATATTTGACAAGATGTTCTCTGCTTGGTGACAGTGTGCTACAACACTCACATTCATACAATAACAACCCGAGAGCCCGACTCGGTAACAGTGATAACTTTATTTATTTGAGACGAGCCCAGACATTTCCTCTTTGCACCTCTTCGTACACGTAAGAGACAGATTAAAATATATTTTGGGACACCGCGATAATCATTTAAGTGCAAACGATACAATGGTACATTTCTCTAATCAAAAATACTACTGACTATATAATAATAACAAAAATAATAATAACAATAATAATACACTTTCTATGCTCTACATGGGGAATGTGTTGGCTGGATGTGAGACGGACTGATGGAATGTTTCAGTGTGCAGAGGCGGTCAGAAGGACAAGAGTTACAGTTTACGGACAAAGTTTCCATGCACACTATATTTGGTTTACAAGGCTACTGTGCAAAAGTTGTTGCGTTTAAGACATTGAGCAGCATCAATGTGATAGAAATGTCATTAAAGAGGAATTCGGGTATTTTTAATCCTGGGACTGATATTTACATGTTTGAGCCACACTTCTCCTCAGATGAGACTTCCTTGTGGCAAACCCAGATCTTATTCAATAAAAAAGTCTGTCCCTGTGGGAATTGTTTATGTGGCAATGTCGGCCTCAGTGACGAGAACAAGCACTTCTAGTGGGCGTAACTGAGGGTAAGTCAGCCATTACAGCCATGTCTACTGAAGTGATTCAAAAATTCTTGGCAAGTATGAATCATTTACTTCCTCAAACATGTTAGTATTGGGTCAAGGTTTTAAATTACCGGAATACTCCTTTAACTCGATGACAAATGAGCGCTCGCAGAGGCAATACGGTCGATCAGTTAACAGGCACTGCAAAGATGAGTCTATACATTCTGAATCTGGTAACGCTTCATTTTACGGGTCTGTAATTCAAGATTCATTTTCAAAGTAATTTCCTCAGAGGTTTCCTGAATAGAAAACAAAAAAGACAACTAAATCCTGACGGATCACAAATGATCCGACTTTAAAAAAGGGATGCACACACCAAAAATATCCAAATTGAAGATAAGTCCTTCAAACAAGATGTTTTTGGTTTGCTGATCTCTTTATTTCAACTCTGCCAGGTTTCCTGAAAGAACCTTGTAATTTGGTACAAATGATAGATAAAGCAGAGAGGGATCGACCGGCACTGTGCATCTCCTAAATGCTAATCTAGCACAATCTTAAGACTTTCAGTCAGGGGACGGCAGGTGAGGTGATCGTGCGAAACCTGCATTTGTAAATTACAAAATAGTATTAATAATATTTTATTCACAGACCTGTAAAACAGAGCTTTTCTATGCTGAGGCTTTATATTTATTGCATGTTTTTATTCACCACTCTGTTCCAACGTATGAGAGAATTTAAATGTCAGCTGCAATTGAATCTGAAACGTATCTGGATAAATAAATACCCCTGAACTCTACACTAAACTGTCTACTGTGAAGCTTTCTCACAAGACTGGCCGATAACCTGAGGAAAACGAGCCGACATCTATGTCTTTTACAGCACTGGGAATTGAAGATGTCATAAGGAAATTAAGAAAAATAAATGAACCTATTTTACAACTGCCAAACTGACAACTGCAACAAAAAGCCAGTAACGTTTGCAAATATTTGTGTTAAGTACGATGCAAAAAGACAGTCAAAAAATCAGAACGTAAAATATCTAAAATTATAAATATATGTATAAAACACAGGAATTAGCTTTTTCAGGGGGGAATGGGTTCTTTGTATTGCCTCTCTGCTTCCTGCTCCTTCTCTCAAGCACGTTATAAAATGGTGGAATATTTTTCCCGATGGGCAGCAGCAGCGTAGCTTATGATGACGACTGACCCACTCACACTCCACTGTGTCAGACACATGCAGAGAAGACGGGCAGGAGGTTACTTGAGTAGGAAAAGTGTCATTGCTGAACGTCAGCCCGGCTCAAGGCGTGCTGCCCAAGCCATCCCTCTCTGCAGATATGGACTTGACCAGCTCCTCCACCCAGCGGACCTCGGAGGCCACCTGCTCAGCCAGGACGTCGTAGCGGTTTTCCAGGCGCCCGAACTTGCGCTTGAGGATGTTGGCCGCCTGCATGGTGAGCCGGGTCTCTTCCTGGCTCTTCTTGCGCTGGGCTTGAGTGCGCTGCAGCTCCTGGCGGATGTGGCTCAGGTCGCTGGAGATGCTCTGGTTCTCCTCCTTGTACCAGCCTTCCTTCTCCTCGTAGATGGACAGCAGCGCCGCCACGTCCTCCCGGCACGAGCGCTGATTGCGCTCCAGATCCCTCAGGCCTTCCTCCGCTGCCGAGATCTCCTCGAGGACCTGGGAGAAGCGCTCGAAGTTGACGTAAGTGTTGTTGGGCGGCATGCTGGAGTGGGACTTGATGGTGTACTCCTTCAGACGAGTGGTCTTCAGGCGTCGGCGCTCAGTCTTGTGGTCTCTCTCCTCTGGGCGGACGTTTCGCCTCTTGATCACCTGGAGAGAGAAAAGTGAAGAGGTCTGAAATAAGGATGTGTTTGATTTGTAATTATGATAACTAATAACCAGTGACAAGGCAGTAATAGTCCTAACCACGGCTTTACATTACATGGACACTGAGACAGTAAAGGTGTCACACAGAGATGGTTATAGATACACTTTCTTGAAACCCTCATTTCCGATGTGATGAATGTGGAGATTTTCTTTTGACTCTTTCTTATGATTTAAATACAATATGTACTTTATTTTTCATTACTTTTAAAGTTTCATTTACATATATCAAGAGACTCTGTGCTTGAGAGTTTTTTGGCTGATTGCTGTCATTACCTCACCTGTATGTACTGATTGTGAAATTTCCAGAACACACACTGAATCCATTGGAGAAATGTTAAGTTGTCTAATTGGAGTCCCGTCCCGGTCTTTCTTTTTTAATTATTTACTACATTAAGGAATCAGCATCCAGTATTTAATTCTAAAAGTGAAGGACGTGCATTGCATTTTTTATTTCTTCTGAAATAAGAATGGTAATATGATAACATCCCCCAACTAATATTGGATTTTAGAAGTAGATTAAACACTGACAGTTTAAAAAAATAGTATTTTTTCACATAAATAAACAGTTTTGACACAGCTTTCTTCACTATATAATGGAGAAACTGTTTTATAAATGCCTAAACATATCTTTGAATATCTGCTGAATGTATCTGTCTTTAATTAATATATAGAACTTTTCAAAACAACACTTAAAATGCTTCCCAATTGACGAGATAGTTTTAAGACAAGACAACGACAAGAGATCTGTAATTTAGAGGTAAACAATTTCAAAGATTATGAGCAAGACAGGTATAATGACTGATCTTCACTTTCAGTCGGGCTCGGCAAACATTCAGTTAACACAATCTTCAGCTTATCAGATGAGCACCTCACTGTGGATGCTGCACTACAGCCGCAGAAATGAATGCTAAATGAAACGCTCACCTTAATCCAGGGGTGTTCAAGACTGTCATCGATCGTCATTCTCTTTCTGCAATAGAATAAAATCCACCAGTGAGAAAATGACACTTTAATATTACTACAAAACAGACATTACTCCACCTCACTTTCGTCATGGAATCTGAAAAAGTTCCTACTTGGGATCTTTAACCAGCAGGCGGCGTATGAAGTCCTTGGCCAGCTCGCTGGTGTTGCTGAAATACTCCTCATCAAAGTCGTAGTTGACAGCGGAGATGTTTGTCAGGGTCTCCTGCTTGGTCTCTCCCAGAAACGGTGAAGCTCCACTCAACCTACAGGAACACAGACGATAAGATAAAAGGCTTTATAACACACATGCACGAGGAGCAAAGTGATTTATGTTTCTACAGACGCAAACAGCCAGCTGTGATGTGCATCATTACTCACAGAATGTATGTGATGACCCCGATGCTCCTGCAGAGAAGAGAAGGACCAGAAATGAATAAAAACTGTCACACAGGTCAGTAAAAAGCTTCAGAGGACAAAAAAACACATGTTGACATCTTACCACATGTCCGCCTCCAGTCCCAGTGGCTCATAGTTGACTATTTCAGGCGCTGTAAAGCACAGAGGAATGAGCACTTTAATTCAAAGCAGATGTGGAGATCTGAAACGCACTCATCATCCACTTACAAGGTTTAGCTTACTTGCCAGCGTGGGCACACACCAGCACACATTTTCCCTCTGTGAAATAAGCGGAGAGAAACATGATCTCACCAACAAACTCTGGTGTTCCAAAAATGTTCTTGAACTCATTTCCCGCTTTAATCTGATGAGCGATCCCAAAATCGATCAGCTTGATCCGGGGGTTGGGGACGTTCTTGTCCAGCAGCATGATATTCTCAGGCTGAAAGATACAAAAAAGGACAAAGGCTGAACATTAGTGAGAGAATGAGGTCATTGTATATAGTACACATGTAAACAGTGACCTAAGAAAGAAACACTGTAAGTTACCAGGACATCAGCTCATCGTGTGTTGGGCCAGCAGCTCACAGATAGAAAAGGTTAAATACAATACGATCACAACATTTTGTGGATTATATACGATACAGTGATTCTATACAAGTGTGTAACTTATTGTTATATTGCTGACGTATTATTTTGAGACTTAGTTGACTTGTTATTTTCATTTTTTTTTTAAATTGTCAGTTAAGTTCTTTTAGTTGTAGGAGCAACACCAACATGGTTATATCAGATCATGCTCGTGTCTACAGCCTCCCCCCTCTTTCAAATGGAAAAAACTCTTCAGATAGTTCAAGTAACGAAACTTCTCTGACACATCAATTATGACTGCTGGCCCAGAGCCTCACAAACAAGCCGTCTTAACCAAACAGACTGCTGACCTTAAGGTCAAAGTGAGCGATGCGTTTGGAGTGCAGATACTGAACGCCGTCCAGAATCTGCTTCAAGAATTGCGTGGCTTCCTCCTCCGTCAGAGACTCCTTCTCAGCCAGGAAGTCAAACAGCTCTCCTCCGGACACCAGCTCCAGGATCAGGATCACGTCCGTCTTGTTTTCAAAGATGTCGTGCAGCGTGATGATGTTGCTGTGTTGGATCTCCCGCAGGATGTTGACCTCCCGCTCGATCTCCTCGCGACTCACCCCTCTCCGGCTGGACGACAGCCGCCGCTTCTTGATGAACTTGGCTGCGTACTCGTCACTCGAGCTCTTCTCCTTACACTTACGAACAATGGCAAACTGTCCGCTGCAGGGAGGAGAGAAAACAAAGGGGGTTAAAAAATATTACGATAACATACACCTGCCTACCTTTTTGTGTTCAGTTCCAGGTTCATGTTATCAAAGAATATACACAATACTTTAGTTGTGATTTACAAATTTGTTTGGCTTGTGCCTCTTAAAATGAAGCAACCTCTTCTTGTGACCCTCAACACAGATTATAGCCTCGATGTCGTCATGTAAATAAATAATAAACAACATTGCTGATAAGACAATAAAACCACTGTTCAGATGAGGAGAAAGAATTGCATAATGCATGAGGTTCAGAGGATTGAGTGTTCCCACATTTAATGGTCACATACCTTTCATTCTCATCACCCACACAGACACAGACACAGACACACACACACACACACACACACACACACACACACACACACACACACAGTGCCCTCTCCTTTAGAGCCTCTACACCATAGCAGAGGTGGAAAGGCACATTGAGAGGCAGTGATGTCACACTTTTGCTGCATTACTGCAGAAAAAAACAGCTCATGTAAAGAAAGTTGAGTTTGAACTTTAAAATGTGATGACTCGTCTGCAAACTATCAAGCACAATGTAAAAAAAATGGATATTTAGTATGCTGCTGAAGGGCTCATACCTGGCACCGAAATGCATCTCAAACACTCATGTAACTCTGTGTGATCTGAACACACTTCACGCCCACATGAGGTTTTATTAGTGAGAAACTACAAGCACTGCATTTGTGCTCTGCTGTACAGCTTTAAATGAAAACTGCAGCAGTGTTCTGTTCCTTTGCTTTAAACCCTTACCTGAATTATTTCACTATGCATATGCTACCTACAAACTGCACAGTTTTTCAATGTCAGCGCTCAGCAGGCAGACATTTGTATTCACGACAACACTTATGCGAAAACACGAATCTCTGATGGCCTTCAAACACGGCATAAATGAACAGAGACTAAACTTTAAAGCACCACAACACACTTGTATTTGGATTCCTACACACAAGACACATGTTACAATCAAGTTTGAACAGTATATTTTCTAAAACCGACTGATGTTTTTAGATATGTGTTTTGTCAGAGAAAGAAAAGACAATAACCTACCTGCCGAGCTCCTCTCCCATCTCATAATACAACTCAACATCTTCTTGCCTGAAGCCAGCCATGATGTGCCGACTCTCGATGGTGGGAACAATGCCTTTAGAATCACTGCAGTGGGAAAGAGAAGAGAAAGGTATTAACACAATACACAGTGGCAGTGAGTGGTTGTGGAAATAACAGAGCCAAGTGGTCAAAACAAAGCCATCTTAGTAGATCTAAATTGTTATAAAAGTCTTAGTTATGAGCCAGAGACGATCATATCCTGATTAACCTCCGAGTCCCTTGGTTTCTTTCCTCCTTATTTGGCCCGAGTCAACACAGCTTTAGTTTTCACAGACTTTGTGGCTGATGTCAGCCCTCTGCATACCAGTCCTACTGACATCATCTCCTGCCTCGACCACATATCTCTAACTCTATTAAAGGGACTGGGATCCAGCCAAACTAGCATGTATTTGTCACATTTAAGCCTCGTTTCGTGCTACTGGAATATTAAAAAAACACTAAAACAACTATATGCGTTTGTAGCTTATAACATATGTGTTAGGCGCTGTTAAGGATGCTGTCGTTTACATTACAAGCAGGCAGCAAAGACGTCTTTTATTCCACCGGTGAAAACATCGTAAAGGTCGAGCTAATAGCTACTAACACTAGATACAATTAGTGCCACAAGTACAAGATATTAAATTATTCAAAATGACAGCAATGCAATAACATTAAAAGGAACAAATAAAAGTAATCCCAGCGACAGAAGGCAGCTAGCTTAGCTGGTTGACAAGCTAACGTTAAGATCCTGTATAAACGCCGGCTTTCTCTGACTGTGAAAGTGTTACTTCAGTGAGGAAATCATTTGGTTAATAACATCTACATACCGGTAGAAAAGTGTATATTTAGCTAAATAAAGTGTGAAGACATTGCTACAGCGTATACTTACAGTACGGTTGGCTACGAGTGCTGCATTCCCCCTCCAAAGTAGTTGTGTGTAAAATTCCCAGACGGACCTGTGTCAAGGCAGCACCGGTGAAACACACAGACAACTTCCGGTTATCTCGTTCGAAATAAAAGCCCAACCAGTGTGCTTTGTATCGATGTGCTTTAATACTAAACACCATATATATATATATATATATATATATATATATATATATATATATATATATATATATATATATTTAAGGAACTTGTTGTAGTATCTACACATAAATGTTATTAATCAAAGTATCTACACATTGCATACTAAAAATAAGTAAAAACATTTGCTACCATTTAGAATGCCAAGACAATTTTTTTTCTGGGTTTCAAGGTTGTTTTTTTCACTCAGTCATATTACATTATTATTTTTCCTTCCTAAGCTTCGTCTGACGTTTAGGTGTTTTATGAAAAAAAAGAGGAGATTAAGTGCACTGATTCCTGATTTCTTCACCAGAATTATGCTGTTGTGGAAACATTTTTGAGTCCACAATTAGGCCATCATGTCCACAGAAAACATATTTAAATAATAGATAAACATATATATATATATATATATATATATATATATATATATATATATATATATATATATATATATATATATATACATATATATATATATATATGTTTGAATATAAATGAAGGCTGCATTGAATAGGAAATTTGGACAACAGCCTGATCGAACGTTTGTTTTTCTGGGCCCACGCTGATATCAATACTCAGTCAGCAGGGAAAAATTGCAATATCAATTGACCAAAAATCATGATCCATCAAATGTGATGATTGTTTACGGTTAAACAACAGCATTTATTGTCACAAATGACACGACTGCTCTGAAACAGCAAACTAACCCTAACCCTAACCCTTATTTTTATCTCAGGACTTAATAATTATAAATTACCCAAGCATTTTCGTCTGCATTCTAACCTCTTCATTTTGGCACACATTGGACAACATATACGGTAATAAAGATATATCTGTGACAGGCAAATACCAGCTGATGATACTGGCCCGGGCCAAATTAGCTAAATGGGACACACAACAAAATCGCCCCATTTATTGTGAAGGCAGAATTCGCTGAAGTTCCGGTGATGTTGCGCTTGATGCAGGTAAATATCCGGCAGCAGGACGAGCATATGGAATGACATCATGCAGAGTGAATCGACTCGCTGCAGTACGTCAGTGAATAACAAGATCGAGCATGCAGAGATAAAGACTGAGGTCATGCAAACAACACTGGTAACCTAGTAATAATGATAAATACACACTAATCACTTTTTGTCCTTATACAGTAAGTGTGGTTATGGTACTTTGGATTTGGATGAATAACTTGACATAACTTGTCTTGAAGGAAAAGTTATAATAAATTGTTTTTAAAAAATGTATACACTTTATAATATTTATTACCATTTAAAATGTATTTGGCCAGTTCAACAATACCAAACATTGATGCACCATTTTTCTTGATGAGGACTTTCTGTAATGTGCAACATTGATCTGGAGCTCTAAATATAGCTTTAACATAACTTATCACCAATTGCCAAAATCCTTATTTATTTATATTATTTGTAGAGGGACCATGTGCAAAATTAAACATAAATGTTACCATTTAATGCATTGTACCAGATTAAAAACTTCTCTGCATTTAAAAACAGTAGAAGACCAAAATAGGTTCTTGTACATGTAAAAGGTCTTTTAAGTTAAGCCTAAAATCACAACATCACATTGCGCCACCATGTCACACATTTGTACAATTTCTGCTTGGTTGCTAGTTTGGCATGTAGGAATTGATTTAGCACAGCTGCTCTGGTGCTGGCTCAGGTGTGTTTCAGCTGACCAATCAGGGTGGACTGGGTATTCCAGAGGAGGTGCGACTGAGGGGGAATACAGATCTTAAGCACTGGACAGTATGGTGTTGATGAAAAACTGATTTGAGAATTAAAGCCAGTAAACCTATTCTAGTAGTAAACCCAAAATAAAATAATAAATTTGAAAATGAGCATAATACTGTATGTCTCCTTTAGCAAGCTTAGTTTATAACCTAGCCTGTATTATTTTAACATAATTCATTAAACCATACAAACAATGTTCTGTTAGCCTGTTTCAAGTTCTCACAGATTTTAAAGGACTTTGTCTTTTTGACTGACTTTGACTTTAATCAATCAGGGACGTGGCCACTCGCTCGTGACGATCACAGCCAATTAAAACTCCCGCAATGAGAAAGGGGGCGTGGTCTGTGAGAACAGCTGGTGGGGGCTAGTGTGAGGGGCTGGAGCCGAGCGGTTGGTTGGTCGATGGGGGAAACAACAACAAGCTAGGCATCATGAGGGTCCCTGAAACACTGTTCTGGGCCGCTTTTCTCATCCAAAAGGTGAGAGAGACCGAGTGTATTTCCCTCAAAAACTGTTTCTCTGCGTGTTTACTGCGTACAGCGGCACGTGGCCGACACGGACAGGTTGTGTTTTTTTTCCTGACGGGGTTCTGGGATTATTAGCTTAGATGCTATGACTGTTAGCTTGCGGAGATCACCGTGGGCCCTGGAGACCCGCACAACACTCACCTTTTCCTCGTAACGTTAACCACGGAGGATTGTTTCTGCTTCGCCGCGATGTTGAGACCAACACAAGGTTCATGACGGACCGCGTTTTGGTAGAGATTAACAGACAAATGCATCGGGAAATGTTAGCTAACAACTCACATCATGCTACAGTTATAAACCTGTGGTAACGCGTCTGAGATTTTAGGACTTGAGGGCAAAACATTCGTCTGCTCATCATAATGTCACTTGGTAAAATATTTAAACTAACTGTACTTTGACCCGCTGAGTCAAAGTATAAGTAATGCTGACCGGTAGTTCTTCTTCTCAGCTGACTGTTGACTGCTATAACGAACAGAAAAAGTGTTTTAACTCAGGTACCTAGCATCATGATGACTGTAGTCAAGGATCGGATAACAGAAGGCCATCTGACATTATCGTCTAGTTTATGAGACTCACCTAACAGTGAAATATTCAGATCTTCAAGCTGTTGATTCACCTGCATGGTAGTTTGTGCTATTGCTGCACTGTATTGCTTCATACTGAAACTTGTTCATAATATTTTGTCCATACCATTATATTTATTTGTTATTATAATTATTATTATACATTAATAGCAATCACAACTGCAATTGAATACCAAAATGCAGTGTACGTTTTATGGCAATTTTTTAAATACACTGGTGAAAAACTGTTCCTCTAATTTACAAGTGTTGTTAGTTTTCACCTCTGTTGTTTAAAAATGTAAAAAAAAAATTATTGTTTCATTTTTATAGATTTTTCCTTTCAGAGAAAGAGAAAGTAACAAAGACCAATACACACTTTCTGCGGAATGTTCAGCTGTTCGTTCCCTTTTCTCTGGACACCGTGCCTCCTGATTTCTTATTCCATGAGTTAACTGTTCTCATACTTTCAGCTATTCACCTTGCGCAGGTGGTTATGCCTCATACCATCCCTTCACACTAATGGGCCTTTTACAAGCTGCCAGCGAGACTCTCAACATTTCCTCAAAACTGAACAATTTCAGGACAAAGACAAAATACGGATGAACGGCCGACATTTTCGAAGTGTAAAATTCTGCCTTCAGTATTCAGTATTTGTTACAGCACATGAACTCAACAAACTTGTGTTGATAGTGATGAATCTAGAGTTGTTGGACTGCTGCCTGTGCGGCTCAGGGTAGAGCAACAGAAGATGGACCATATGTACTACATTATATCATCAGTGGGCAGGTTCTTTAGTTTTTGTGGTCCGTAGTAAACAAGGCTGCAGTGTGCCTGGAGATAAAAACGAAGCCAGAATAAAAATGTGAAGCGAGGGCATGTTCTTTTTAAAAAAGGTGGCAGGTTATCAATTACATTTTTACCTGAGCCATCAATCCGTCGTTGTTGTGTTATGGTGTATTTATGTGTGTGTTATATTTGGTCTTGTTTTCCCTGTTGTAATATTATGTAATAATGATATGTTTTATTTTATGTAATTTATTTGTATATCCTGGCACCGAGTTTGAAATACATTTTACTCCCTTTCGATTAGGTATGTACAATATATGTCAGACTGATAAATTAGCTGCCTCCGTTCGGGAAATTCACATGATGTATTTATCGGAATCGGTGAAGTTAAAGCTGATATATGGGGCCAATAATGCCTACCTTCGATTCACTACAGCATCACCTTTTTTACCTTCAGGTGTGAATAAACTACAAGTTAGAAGAACTAACTACTTTTCAGAACTACTTTTCAAAATTAAAAAATGTGAAATGAGAAATCCATCTCTTGCATCCCTGTGTGGATTGGTGTATTTTGTACACCCATGAATAAATGTAATTAAATATGATTTTTTTTTTTTTTTTTAACTTGTCTATCATTTGCATTTACTCTACTCTATTTACATCCAAGTATCAGTATTGTCATCAGTCATTTTTAAGTTGTTACAGCACAGCTCATGTGTGCCTGGAATTAAAGATCAAGTCTATGGTACGAAAATCAAAGTTACAAACATTTGATTGACATGGAGTGATACAGACGTTGCTGTTGTGTTGACAGGTGGTGGGAGAGTTCGGCATGGCCCATTTCAGTGACAAGGGCAAGAGCAAAGGAAAGGATTACTGCATATTCTTCAACTCACAGTGGGCACGTCTACCACAAGACCTAAATAAGGCAGTAAGTGAGTAGCAAGAGGTGTAACCAAGTCTTTGTGAGCGGTGATAATGGTGACAAAACGCTTCACAGCCACACAGAACACTGGGAATGAATTGCGGTAGGAATGTGATCAATGAAATGTGTTTCAGGAGGCCTCGGACGGGATGCAGAAATCTGATCTCCACTTTAATGCCTGTTAGGACTGTGGTAGCTTCTTTTTGAACAGGCTGGAAATGTTTGAGATCTTTATGACTGATATCAGACTGTAATGAGTCACAGTAATCCACGCTGCTGGAAATAAATGCATGATTTACAGTTTCTAGGTCATGTGCGAGTGAATGGGATTCCATTTGGGATATAATTGTGTCAATAGAAAGAAAAAAAAATCCTCTAAAACAGTCAAAGCTTTTTAAAATGCAGAAATAGCTTCACACATCCATTATCAGGGATCAGACTGTAACTGTATTGACTCCACTCTAGTAGGGACCAGATCCAGCTCATTTGAATTTATTCAAGAGGCACTCTGTCTCTGAAAATAACGAATGTATCCAGGCTCGTTAGAAATTAACATGAATTAATGTCATTAACAAGAAAGTCAGGGTTTTTTTTATTCATTTTGAAAATTTCCTCCAGCTCTGGTTAACATTCTTGAATTTTGTCTCAAAGTCACGTCTTCAGATCCATGACCTGACATCATCGGTCCTGTGCTCACCCTCTGACGTCCCAGAGGGAGGCTTCCCAAATCGCATCCCCATGGTGATGAGAGGCAACTGCACTTTCTATGAAAAGGTCCGACTGGCCCAGATAAACGGCGCCAAGGGCCTGCTCATCGTCAGCAAGGACAGACTGGTAACCCTGCCCAGAACTACAAACATCCTAAGGCTGTTTCTTGTAGTCAGTGTGCATCAAGATTAAATTGGCTGTAACACTTTAGAAAACATAAATACATGTTTCTTATTTTAAATGTATTTTTAACAGACGCCACCAGCAGGAAACAAGACCCAGTATGAGGAGATTGACATTCCTGTAGCACTTCTCAGCTACTCTGATATGCTGGACATAAGCAAGGTGAGACAGCAGATGGTGCAAAAAAACCAAAATGCCTGAAGGTTCCTACTTTATCAGTTTTTGTCTTGCTGATCACCTCTAAACATTTTACAGTCTTCACGCAGAGGCAGTTGTGTGTGTGTGTGTGTGTGTGTGTGTGTGTGTGTGTGTGTGTGTGTGTGTGTATATATATATATATATATATATTTCGGAGCAGACAAACAAAAATACAAAATGGATCTTTTAGGATTCACCTGACTCAGTGCTTTCTCTAACTCCTGCAGACATTTGGTAAAGGACGACTCGTCGCCATGTATGCACCCAATGAGCCGGTGGTGGACTACAACATGGTGATCATCTTCTTGATGGCAGTAGGAACAGTCGCCGTTGGAGGCTACTGGGCCGGCAGCAGAGACAGCAAGAAGTAGGTGGACACGATGTAGAGATGGACATCTAATATGGGTTTTTTTTACACAGGGTTTCTGTAGGTTTCATCAAGTTAGATTACAGCCTTTTAAAGACCCTTTTCATGTCCATACTGGCAAGAAAACCCAATCCTAATGCGCTGTGTGCTTACTTGGGTCCGGAATTTGGTAATGCTTACGTTGTCTTATCAAACCATATTTGGTTTTTGTCAGGCGGTATATAGATCTTTCCATCATCTTTCTGTTTTTCTGACTTCACGTGTGACTAATACCGTAATTTGAGCCTTCAACTTGTTGGCCATATTTTCCCATATCAGTTCAAAATAATGTTAACGGATACAATATGTACTTCTGGAAGTATTTTGTTCATGCAAGGAGTTAGTCTACACACCACATGGTGACACACTAGCTAGTGTTCTCTGATAGATTAGAGGTTATTGGCTGTTTCTGTTCTGTTTTGTAGTTTTGTTACACTGGGAACACATTTTTGCCCAAAACTCATTGAAAAGCGAGACTGGAGCTGACGCAAACTTATAAAAGAATGTCAACTTCATAATCAAATCTGTTTTTAAGACTATTCAAGACATTTTAAGGCATAGAATTCAACATCTTTTGAATCCAAACTGACTGCAATTACATGGAAAGTATTACAAAAGTAGTCTAATTTATGTTAAGTTGAAGTCTTTTGAGGGGCAGAAATGGTAGTTAGGCTGTCCATGATTATGCGGCCCGTAGTGTTCAGTAACAGTTTACCCAACCTTGTCCTTTCCACAACATCACATTATTACAGGACCCGAAGTTTCCCTTTCCCTGTGCATGCCATGCTTTCAGTCCTGGTGGCTAAATTTGAATCAAAAGTTATTATCAGGGGAGTTATCTCCGGGGAAAATTAGTCACCGTTTTCTTGGCAAAGAAATAAAAGTGTATGACTGCTCAGTTTCTCTCTTTTCTGGAGAAATAAGGTCGTAGTCGTCTCATCTTTTCAAACCAAGCAGTCTGCATTGTACCGCTGCGACTCCACTAAAGGCCACTGTTGTTTATTTGAGGCCATGAGTGACTCACTGTCTTAAGCCATCCCAGTCCGTCCTTCCTGATGGAGTTGCCAAGGTGACTGAGGGCACAGTCAGATGGGGTCTCTGACGCACAGGACCGCCGGCAAAAAACATTCCGGATCACGAGTTGTGTGTTTCGAACTCAGGAAGGAAGCGAGTGCCGGCCAGGCGGTCAAGTGATGGTAAAATATTCACTGTGGATGGTGGGGTGATCGACCTTGCTGCTTTGGGGAATCACCAACCATCTATGAATACCGTTTAACAAAACAAGGGAAGGACAAAACCCAAGAGGCTGACTGGCTGTTCTACACGGGACTGTGTTTTGTTTAATAAGCTGGCACAAACAGATGAGTGTGCACAGACACCAATCATTAGTCTGTGAAATGAGCGTGCCTCTCCGAATTTTGTTTCTCCTCCTGCAGGCGCTACATGAAGCACAAGAGGGACGACGGTGCGGAGAAGCAGGACGAAGAGACAGTAGACGTCACGCCCATCATGATCTGTGTGTTCGTGGTCATGTGCTGCAGCATGCTAGTGCTACTCTACTTTTTCTACGACCGCCTGGGTACAACACCTGCGCTCACACATAATGATCAAAGATATTCATGCTTTGTCTTAAAAAAAACCCTCTTTGTGCGGATCCACTTTTATGTGAGAAATAGATTAATAGTGGTTTCAGTCCTGTCTGCCCAGTATTTATTGCTGTGTGAGGGATGGTTTGCTTCTCAAAGCTAGTCTGTAATTTTGCCCTCGCTCGTTGTGGTCTCGCATGACTCAGTAAGGCATTTGATTTGTTTTTCCTAGCGAGATCATCTGAGAGGGATATTGTGAGAGCCCAACTCTAGCTAATAATGAATGTGTCACATGTCTAAATTTCCCCAAATATGGCACAGTACTCCCTTTGGTCATCAGCAAGAAACTGGTATGAAGTATAAAGTAGATTGGATGAACGGTTCTAAAGATATACAAAGAAAAGACTGAACGAGATTCCTTGTAGTTAGATGTAGTTGTAGTTCGATAAAATCGTATCAATTCCATCCCTGCTTCTGAAATAGAAGCTGTGAAGATGATGACTAATTATGCTTTCCTTGTGTGAAAAACAATTTCAAATTTAGGTTTCAGCTGCATCTTACAGGCCTCCTTGTTTACCTCGATTGAGACCAGGCGCCTCGCTTTAAGCGCTCCTCTCACCAGGCTGCTGTTTGTCCTTTCTTTCCATTTTCTTTTACCTCTATATATACGCCGATTGTTTTGGAATTATCATCAGCTATATTGTGATACTAAAATATCTTTTACGTTCTCTCTTTCACGTGTCATCACTTCCCCACAGTATGTGTCAGATGGCCTACAGCAGGGTGTAGAATCAGAAGATAGCTGGGGAAAAAGCCCAGACCATTTGAGCAAACGCAGGATGACAAAGTTACTTAATGATTCCTCCATGTAGCTCCAGTGTAAACTTCCTGCAAGCTGCTTGAGCAACGGCACACTCTTTACCCTCATTTCCTCTAGGGAGCTGCTCAGTGTCCAGCATTGTGAGGCTGTAGATGCAGTTTACAGATCTGAATCTGTGAACGTCTCGAGTGCTGTGATCATTCCCCCGATCAAACTGATAGCTGCTGACAGACCGCTGAGTGTCTTCGATCAGCTGTTGTTCATTCAGTCAGCACACTGAATACTGGACGCACGGTGGTGAAACTCAAACCACCATTCACATATTTAAACTGTATTTCCCTGTAGAATATGAGTGGATATCTCTGTGATCATATGCACTATCTCCTGTCTGCCTGCTGTTTCCTCTCTGTTCAGCTATTTGGGTCATAGCCATCTTCTGTGTGGCCTCCTCGGTCGGCCTCCACAGCTGTCTGTGGCCCTTTGTCAGGAGACTCCCCTTCTGCAAGTGCAGGTGAGACACGTCAATATGTTTTCATCAGTTTACCTGCCCAGAAGTCACATCAACACAAGTCGAATTGTTATTGAGGTACTGTATTGGGATCAGTAAATTAGATTCAGATTCAGACAGCTTGATTTATCCCACAGCCTTGCACACGTACTAAAACATACAGTACACGAAAATGTATGATTAAGACATGAAATTTTTTTTTAAAAACGCATCTTAAAACCCATTTTTATTCCTCGGCTTTCAACCCAGCATGAGACTCTGCTCTTGTTTGTTTAGTGTTTTAGTGTCTTATGGTTTTTATTGTTTTAACATTTTTATTGTTTTATTATTTTTATTTTTCTGTTTCCTATGTTTTATGTTTCATGTTCTATTTCTTTTCATGTACAGCACTTTGTTCCAGCTATGGCTGCTTAAAGCGCTTTATAAATAAAGTTGAGTTGAGCTGAGTTGAGTTGAAATAAAATATGCAAAGGAGTATCATAGAATGAAGGATTCTGTAGTAAATAGAAGATGTTAATAAACAGTTTAATAATCAAATAAGAAAATACAAATAAAAACCATTTAAATTAGTAAAGACATTTACAGAGCATTTAAAAGACGAATCAGGGCTTCTAATGTGGAGTCTGAACGAGGTCTTCCTGACTTTACTTTAAAGAAAGGACACCTTACCCAAAGCCAGGAACATTTAAAGCAGCACCCCTACAAGATGTCTGTGATGTGTTTATCCTGGTCATATTCATTGATTGATTTATTGATCACTCAGGGTCCCAGAGAACAACTTGCCGTACTTGCACAAACGGCCGCAGATCCGCATGTTGCTGCTGTCGGCCTTCTGCATCGGTGTCAGCGTCACCTGGATGGTGTATCGCAATGAAGACCAGTAAGTGTCACTTCCAGTCACATGCACGGAGAAGAACCAGCCAGTCTCTACAGCCAACTAAGATTTTTTTTTTTGGTATATATTTACATGTTTCATAAAGCCAGTTTGACAAGGAAGTTTTGTTACAATCAATCTGACAGCCTGAAACACAGATTCCCGTTTCCTGCTGCTCTGTGAACATTTGACACATGGGCCGCACTTTCTTTGTTCGTCAAGTCTCAGAACACAACATTTAGTGTCTGCACGTAATCCAGTAAAGTATCATTGTAGTGTGTTAGTCCTTGAAATGTACAAAGGGTTTTACACAAAAGACAACACATTTTATTTTAAAAAAAGGATGATGTTTCTGTCTATAGGTGAAGCTTTTTTTCTTAGTTGATTTAAGAACACCTGTGCTCTTCTGTGGGTGCTGCTTTTTAAATGTCTGGTGACATAATGGTAGCATTTTTCCGTCTGTGTGATGACAGGTTGTAGGTGCGTTATATGATGACTCACAGTCTCGTTATGTGTCCTCCAGGTGGGCGTGGGTGTTACAGGACGCCCTGGGGATCGCCTTCTGCCTCTACATGCTCAAAACAGTCAGACTCCCCACGTTTAAGGTTTAAATAAAAACTTTTTTTGGAGATTCGAATCCTGTGTTACGGAATTACAAATGTTTGGTTTACATGCCGTGTTGGTTTTGAACTTGCCTGATGTGTTCTTGTCTCTCTGCAGGCCTGCACCTTACTGCTGTCAGTCCTTTTCGTCTACGATGTTTTCTTCGTATTTATTACGCCCTTCTTAACAAATGTACGTCAGGACTGTTTTCTCGTTATTCATGAGTCTGCTGTCTCTGTTACTGTGTGTGATGCTCACGTCACCCGTGGCCTTCTCTCCACAGAGCGGGGAGAGTATAATGGTGGAGGTCGCGGCTGGTCCCTCTGACTCCGCCACACATGAAAAGGTGAGCTCGGTTTCAATTTCCTCGACTCCCCTCAGCTCAGAGGAGGATTAGCTGACACTAACACGGGTATTTGTGTTTCCTCCAGCTCCCCATGGTGCTCAAAGTGCCAAGGTTAAACTCCTCTCCCCTGGCTCTCTGTGACCGGCCCTTCTCCCTCCTGGGCTTTGGTGATATCTTAGTTCCAGGTAATGAACCGACGTCAGAACACGAGGAACCGAAACTGCTTAAACCTAATGATGTGGTTTTGTTGTCAAAAGCAGAAAATAATTTTACATTGAACTATGTAATAAAGTGCAGGGAAACACTTAGAATAATTGTGTCCGATGTGATGACACGTGGCTCAATTATTGATATGAATGCCTCTCTGCTGTCCCTTGTGTCAGGTCTGCTGGTGGCGTACTGTCACAGGTTTGACATTTTAACACAATCCTCCAGGATCTACTTTGTGGCCTGCACGATCGGTACGTACATGTGTGGCGGGGTGGGAGGAGCTGTACTTGGTGAAATGTCACTGCAGTGTTATGATGAGCTCCATTCGGACAGGATTAGTAACACAGGGGGGTGGGGAATACATCATTACTGTAATAGTCTGTCTCATCAGTGTATGTAGCATCACTGACAAACGTGAAGTCAGCTTGTGTGTTATTACATTGTCGTATTTAAATGTGTAGATTGACAGAGCGCATGTTATTACTGTCCATATTAGGGAGACACAAACAAAAAAAAATACTTGTCTGTGTGGACAAGGCCTTGAATTATAGTAGGACCAGTGAGTTAACTGAAAAATATCAGGTAATTCTGGATCTGATTGTCACTGGAGAAAAGGCAAAAAATGACCCACGTAAGTGTTTCAGAAGGAAAGGAAGTCACACATCAGCACAGGTAACTTGTAGTGAAATAAACCCAGTGTCGACGTGAAAAACCTGCATTAACTTCAGTGTTGACTGGACGTCTCTCTGTCTCTCTCTCTCCCGTCAGCGTACGGCATCGGCCTGTTGATCACCTTCGTGGCCCTGGCGGTGATGCAGATGGGTCAGCCGGCCCTGCTCTACCTGGTGCCTTGCACTCTGCTCACCAGCCTCGCTGTAGCTCTGTGGCGCAGGGAGTTGCGCCAGTTCTGGACTGGAAGTGGATTTGTGGTGAATACCAGTTTGATATGACTGCCTACCGCCTACCGAAGAACAGAAAAGACTTTAAAAAAAAAAAAAAAAAAAAACGACAAGAAAAGAAAACAGAAAAACATCTAGTTAAATAACATGCAGAGTAAAGTAGAGTTTTAAGTTGAGTAACCCCTTTAAATAATTCCATCCGTTCCAACTGCCTCTTTCTGTTTCACTGTCCCCCTCCTTTCCTCCCATCGCTGCTCCTTTATTTTACTGTGGGTGTGCTCTAGTCTGCTGCTGAGGGCTCAGCTGTCTGTGAATGTCACTGCAGGTATTCATCTGGGCTTTGCTACTTGACACCATTAAAACATCCTGATCTTTCTGAAGGTTTCTTTTTTTTTTTTGTCATTCCTCCCTTCAGAGTAGATGTCTGTGTTCATTTTTCTGAGATAGGCTAGCAGTGAAGTTATCATAGGTGCTCCTGGGGGTTGTAGATTAGCTCCTGTGTTGTCTGTGTGGTTTCGTGGGACTTCCCTGTGGGATTTTCTTTGGTATGCTTCCTCTTTCTTTATGCGCATCTTGGACTGTAATCTTTCTGTACAGGAATACCTCTGACAACTTTAAGTCTCCTTTTAATTTGGTTTTACTGAAAAAGCAGGTTGGAATGAAAACAGTCCGTTTAACCTCAAATCTAGCTGTGGACAGAGGAATCACTGTATTGTCTTTGGTTTTGTTTGTCTTATCTGCAGCTTTTCTGTCTTCATGACATTTTGTTTTCTGCCCAACACAGTTCAGCCATCTTATATAGACACTTCTTTTTGTCCCCTGCAGCCTGCCATAGCGCTCACACCCATCAACTGTACACAAACCGCAGCGCCACAGATAGAGGAGCCCCCGACCAAACTGGAGCCGCAAACATCAGAAGCCACCAATCAGAGTGAAGACTCACCCCAACAGCCGCCTCAGGAAACGCCCCCAGCTGAAAAAGACGGCGAGGAAAACAAATCTGACTGAAAGGATGTCTTGTGCGACATTTGGCATTTCATATCATCTTCTGTTTTTTTTTTATGTTATGAGGTTTTTTTTTCCTACATGTGTCTCAGTCATCGGACAATTTAAGTACGGGCGTTTATTTGCACTTGGTGTGAAGGGAAGAGCAGAGGAGCGCTGTGTTTTCTGAATGGCTGGTTCAGCAGGGCAACGGGATTGGAGACACGAGGCCGAGGCATTGAAACTGACAAACACGGCAAGTTTTTAAGCTGAACAGCTCCTCTGACAAATTTACAATCTGCACCACCTCTAAAAGGAACCGAAAGGCCAAATGTGGATGCCACACAAGCTGTTTAATACTCAAAACTCCCAATAAGATGAAGGTCTCAACAGCCCTGAAGGCCCGGTCACACCAGCATTTAAAATGCAAAGTCAATTCAATGAATGGATTAATTCACAAGGTAAATCCACAGGAGTTACAAAAAATGTAACAGCTGAAAATGCAAAAAAATTCTATTTTGATTATCGAACAATTTTTTCTAATGCAAACATGCCAAAGATTCGCTGGTTCCAGCTTCTCAGTTGTTTCATCCCGGGACGGATGAAAAGGAAACGAGCTCAGTGGTCAATGTGACTGACTAGTGCTAGTGTGTTAGCGTTTAGCTCAACAGCTACCTTTATTTTAGTCACAGAGCATCTAGAAACAAAGACCTGTGCTGCTTCCTGGTGTGACGGGGCCTTAAAGGTGTCAGTATGCTTGAAATGAACTTGTTTGTATGAGAAGTGTCGTCTGTTCAAACCAAAAGTTAAAGTGCTGCAGAGATGCACAAATGGAAAAGTTGTAGGTGGAAGTATATGATTGTCGGTATGCTGTTAAGAATCATTCCAGAAAGCTTTTCATTTGAAGCATACTGAACCCTTTATTCTCAAAGCACACTGATGCTGTTTCCACCGTGTGGCACGGCTCGACTTGACACACTTGCCTTAACAGGTGCTTTCTCGGTTTGCGGCTGCAGCTTGTACCCCCTCAATGTCGGCTGGTTCCTTAGCTGATCACAATAGCTAACCGGGTGAAACTGCTCAACACACTTTTAAGATCCTTACATCAGTAACCAAACAGAGGAACACCTGCACTTAGTAAATTCACCACAGCATGGTTTTGCAGGCTGTCATCTGTTTTTTGTGTTGATTGAATAAAAACTTCTCAAGTTGCAGTTGGTGTGCAGGACCGACCAATCATAGGTTTTAACTCCATCAGCAACTGAAATTGAAAGCAAACCATTTTGCCAGCAGGAAACCATGACAGTTCCAAGCAAGTCAAGTCGGGCACAAATTCAACAATATACTCACACTACATAACAAGTCATCTGATACGTCTGTAACCCTCCATTACACTTTAATCGACACCAGAGTCAGAATAAGAAGTACAGCAGTTAACACACTTTAAAATGTGTTGCCATCTTGGTTGATGACTGAGCCAAAGCCATCAGATTTGTTGTTTTTTTTAAACTGAAGCGTTTGTTACTTTTGTTGTATTTTGTTTTGCATGCTATGACTTAGATTTTTTTTACCCTTTATATAAACCCAGTGTATAATCTCCAGTGCGGACAAGAAAATGTTGGCCACTGCAGATTTTTTACCCCCCTCTGATAAGTTACTCATATTGTCTTAAGAAAATTGATTTCGGCCTTAATATGTGTCGACGTCGGGAGGTTCAGCAGAATGTGTCACGTGTTAAAGTTGCTTTATGAAAAAGAAAAAAAGTACTGTACTCTGATGATGTGCTGCAGTTTGACGTGTGAGCTGAGGAGCGACTGACGGGTGTGTTAATGTTCATAGGTTAGTTTGTAAGAAGCATTTGCACAATATTTTTTAATTCATGGGCTGACGGAAGCTGTCGGGCTCGTGTCTGTATGTGTTTATGTATACTCATACTGGTTTAAAGAAAACTGAAACCAAGGTAACGATATGTCGAATATTCATCCTGCTTCTGTTTTTGAAGTTCTTCTCTGACCTCGCTCCGATTCTGATTCTCAGCAGTTTATTACGCCTGTTAAAGTTGAATATTTCTGTGTTGACGCTGAGGTCAGAGGTTACAAATGAGAACAGTTTAGTTGTCTGGATGTGCCCTCGCTGATTACCAGGACGTGAGGAGATTATTCATTCGCCAGTATAGTTTGTTGTCACCAGGTGGTTTTTAACGCCTCTGTTGAGGAAAACATATAATAAACAAACCGTGTATCTCATATCTGCTGTGTCTTTGTCCTTGCTGCACAATGCTACACCGAATTAACACTGATGATGTTTGAAGGGCTCCTCGGCAGCGGTACTCGGGATGCCGTCTGTCAGCTCTGGTACGTGTTGATGCAGAACATAATTCAGCCCCTCGCGGCGGTTTCTGAGTCTGAATGCGTCTTTTCATCCAGCTGTGAAAAAGGTCCGCTGCTGCTCAGGCTCTGCGGAGATGAACAGCAGTCTGACAAAGAGGCCCTTTGTCGTTTCAGTTCGGAGACTCAAAGTGTAAGGGCTGTTTATACTGAATCACTGTCTGATCGACTGCCGTGCTGTTTGGTGGATGGGTAGCCACACAGCACTGTGTGTCTGCATTTATTATCAGTCATCCTGTTGAAAATCAAACCAGTCTTAAGTTTAACACGATGATTTTTGAGGGTCTGTCCAGGTACTTTGTATTGAAGCTACTGATTGCCGACATTCTGCAAGCGCAATTATGAAAACCTGCCTTTTTAATGAAGACACATAAAAATACTCTGCAGTTTAATACTCAACAGTGCTGTTGCAATACATGATTAGACTTTGTGTCAGCTGCAGATCCAATCACAGGTACATGTTTGATATTTAAAGGGCAGTACCGGCTGGTTCTTTCAGACTCGCTGCAATCGCCATAATGAATGTTGTTTCAGCAAATCAGACATTTTGAATCTATACATGTCTTGATGTTGCAAGTTGAGTTTATTTAGGTTACATTTTTTTATTTTGTGACAATGTTCTACTTATGCTCAGTCAGGCTTTGGCACAAAGCCACTGTAGTTGTATATGAAAGGATGTTTCATCAACACACAAGCTACGTGATAGGTCCTGATTTACTGTCAAAAATATGTGTTTTTTGTCACCACAAACACAGAAGGAAACTGTGCTAAGGTCTCCTTAAAATATCAAGTGGTTTCGCACCTACAAATGTTAAAATACAGCCTTCTGACTTGTTACTCCAACACAGTCCCCTCCACAGCCTGATATGGAAATTACTCTCAAACTATAGATAATAATTTGTAAGCGTGACATGCTAAGATGTGGGCAAAGTTCTTAAACTTAAAAATGTAATCTTTTAGAAAACTCCTAATCTGTGAATTTCACCAAGACTACATAAAATGATTGTGGTACTACGGTGTTAAAAGGATAAGTGCATTTTGTCAAGTTAAACAATACTCACATTCCTGATCAATACACTGAAAACGTACACACATCCAAGTGCAGGTGCTGGGAACAAAATCTCATTCTGTAAAAAAAAAAATATATGTCACAAGTTTATCTGAAGTTATTTGGGGCTTTAGCAGTCTGAGGTAAACAAATCAACTAACTGTCTTTAAAAGCTACAGTATTTTAGTTTCTCTAAAGTGTAGCCACACTACAGAGCAGAGTAAAAAAGACGTGATATAAAGACTGGAACAAGGGAAGATTTTCACACAATTTGTTACACTCTATATATATTTTTTCACCGAACGAGTACTGTGGATGTTGTACACTTACAAACCCCAATTACAATGAAGTTGGGACGTTGTGTAAAACGTAAATAAAAACAGAATACAATGATTTGGCGCTCACAAGCAAGGATGGAGCGAGGTTCACAACTTTGTGAACAACTGCGTGATCAAATAGTCTTACAGTTTAAGAACAATGTTTCTCAAAGTACAGTTGCAAGAAGTTGAGGGATTTCATCATCTACAGTCCATAATATCATCAAAAGATTCAGAGAATCTGGAGAAATCTCTGCATGTATGCGGCAAGGCCCAACACCAACATTTAATGCCTGTGACCTTTGATCCCTCAGGTGGCACTGCATTGATAACCAACATCGTTCTGTCAAGGATATTACCACATTGGCTCAGGAACACTTCAGAAAACCATTGTCAGTTAACACAGTTCATCGCTACATCTACCAGTGCAAGTTAAAACTCCACAATGCAAAGTGAAAGCCATATATCAACAACATCCAGAAATGTCGCCGGCTTCTCTGGGCCCGACCTCATCTGAGATGGACGGACGCAAAGTGGAAAAGTGTGCTGTGGTCTGACGTGTCCACATTGCAAATAGTTTTTTGGAAATCATGGACGTCGTTTCCACCGGGCCAAAATGGAAAAGGAGCATCCTGATTGTTATCAGCGCAAAGTTCAAAAGCCAGCAACTGTGATGGGGGGGTGTTAGTGCCCATGACATGAGTAACTTGCACATCTGTGAAGGCACCATAAATGCTGAAAGGTAAGTACAGGTTTTGGAGCAACATATGCTGCCATCCAAGCAGTGTCTTTGCAAGACAATGCCAAGCCACATACTACACGTGTTACAACAGCGTGGCTTCGTAGTTAAAGAGTGCGGGTACTAGACTGGCCTGCCTGCAGTCCAGACCTGTCTCCCATTGAAAGTGAGGCGCATTATGAAGGGCAAAATACGACAGCGGAGGCTCCGGACTGTTGAGCAACTGAAGTCGTGTATCAAGCAAGAATGGGGAAAAATTCCACCTACAACACTTCAACAATTAGTGTCCTCAGTTCCAAAACAGTCATTGATTGTTGTGAAAAGTAAAGGTGATGTAACACTGTGGTAACCATGCCCCTGTCCCAGCTCTTTTGGAACGTGTTGCAGGCATCAAATTCAAAGTGAGTGAATATTTGCAAAAAAACAATAAAGTTTATCAGTTACAACATTAAATATCTTGTCATTGTAGTGTATTCAATTGAATATAATTTGAAAAGGTTTTGCAAATCACTGTTTTCAGTTTTTATTTATGTTTTACACAACGTCCCAACTTCATTGGAATTGGGGTTTATACTATTTTACATTATCTTCTCAGCTTTCTTCATCACATGAAGTATTTCCACAAAACACACAATTTCTATTTAACTGTCTTTTTATTCCATGACCCATCAGTAGTTGGGATTTAGAAGACATTTCACATGGAACCAAAATGTGACAGCAGTCAGTCTCTCCTGAAGGAAATCACTAAGCTAAAGCTAAATGTTAAGTTATTCCACAAAATTATTTCAACAGTAAATCATTTGGTTACATTCTCACTAATGATTCTAGCAGCTGTCTCAAACAACATCATAATCTGTCATCACCTCCAGTAAGGAAGTGCAAAAGTAGTATTTACAAACAATAAAGTTTACAGCCGTAGTTTAGTTTCTTCCACACACACAATTTAGCTTGATTACAAGACAGATGAAGAAACAGAACAAAAAGTACACATTTCTAGGCTTTTCCGAATCTTTCTGGAATAAAACTGCGGCGCTGCGGTTTGTGCTTGGTGCCTCAAATCTGAACAGATGTAAACTTCACAAACCTACGGCTTCCTTACAAAGAAATTATCATTCATTAAATTAAAAGAAAGCTTATGAGTTAAAACAAGGTTAATTGAGACAGTCATTTAAAATAAAAATGATTAAAAAAATAAAAGAACTTCTCATGAAAGTCTCTGGCAAAGTCTTTGCTTCATCATCATCATTTAGAACAGTATCGTTCCCAAAGTACAAAGGGACCAAGATTTTTTAAATTGTTTTGATCAAACACAAATTCTTCTGTACTTTTTTCAATTCCAAGCAAAAAGCTGATTTCCAGTAATAACATTCGATAACAGTAACGATCCTCTTCATACTGGACACACATGGACGTCACAAAGTCTTTTTTACAGCTCTGTCAGTCTTTCCATGTGTACAAGTCTTTATGAAGAACAAGGCATCCTCCTAACTCCAGTCTGTAGTTCAGGATTAAAGGAATATTTCTTTATCTTTGGCCATTTCCAGAACTTCTTTGGGAAAAGGAGGCGGCGCTGGAGGTGGACCCTCGTTGTTGCCTCTGTTGTATGTGCTGAAGGACTGAGACGGTTTTACACTGCGGGCAGATCCTGGTGAGTTGAAGATACCTAAAGGGAGTATGAAAATCAGTTAATTAATTAATTAATGGAGCGATAGGAGGTACATTTAAAATGACAGCAACATCTGACAATATAAGACAATTCTCCTCCCAAGTACAAATGTATGTTCTTATCCAGGAGTATGTTTATACCAGAATGTCTCAGTCTTGCATTAAATTGTTTAAACTTAGGGATGGTAAGTATTTCCAGAAGCCTTTTGTGTTACACTTATAGAAAATATGTTAATATCCAGACAGCAACCAATAAATCAAATGCTCTGACAGATTGCAAGCTTGTAGATGCTTTACGAGTCTACAGGGGGTCGGGGCGAATGCTTGATTCCCAAAAGGCTTCTTTTCAAATGAACTGTGGATATGGAACACATCTGATCAGATTAAAGTAGATGTCTTTATGACTGGCTGAGTGAGAAGACTTTTGTCATTGTACCTGACTGGTAAATTCTTTGAGGACTGGCGGTCCGTTTGGCTCTCAGACTGCCTCCTTCTTTCATTGTCCCTCTGATAGGCACCAGCTGGCTCACGTCTATAGAGGCTGCATGTAGAAAGACAGGACAGGGTTTGACCTAAAAACCAAATCTGTAGGGCCTTTGGATTTAGAGGCCTTTTGCTGGATGTGGTGCTAACAACCAGCCCACTGCAGACAAACATTTTTTGTCAATGTTCAGCTGCAGCTAATAGTTTACAATGAACAAATATTGAAATGAGGTTTCAGTTATCCGCTCTGTATCCTGACCTGCGCTGTGCGTTCTCTGGTGCGACCCCTTCGTCTTGAAGGTTTTCTCCTTTCCCTTAGACTGAGCGGCCAGCTTGGTGGGGATCTGCTGCTGCACGACTGCTGGCTTAGTCACCTGGTTGGTGGTGCTGATCAGCTGGATGGGCAGCTCGGGCTTGGTGGGCAGGGGGCTGATGCTTTCCCTCCGTGGTGGAACCTTTGGAGGAACTTCCTTGGGGTCTAAGGTGGTGGGCAACACGTGGATCTTTGGAGGGACGGTTTTCACCAGACTTCCCCCTCCGTTTACTATGCTTCCTCTGAACGACTGATAACTGGAGAGATTCCAGAGCTAAGGAGAAAAGATGAAATATTTAACTCAAACACTGTAATTTCAAAGAACTAAATAAAAAAAACTGACTTTAATTTAACTTCACCTAACCTGTGAGGATTTAATATGGTATCTAGTGTTGCCTTCTCTATTTTGAATTTTCCTACATGATCCTTTTCCCATCAGTGTATTTATTGATTTCAAAAACATAATGCATACATAAAAATATATTCACACACCAATCAGAGTATGCATTTATCATCAGACATCTGAACAAAATCTCAGAAGATTTGACACACACATGCAATCCTCCTCAATCCATCTCAAAAAAGCAGTTGTATCTAAACCGTCAGATGAACTTTAAATCCAGCTTCCACTTTAATTAAAGAAATCTGCATATGGAAGATAAAGCATGCAACACTTTTGTTCACTGTCTAGTCTGCTGTCAATGACCAGCACCTCATTAAAGCCCTTGATGTGCATTACCTCTCTATGATATCTGAGAAACCAAACCATAAGTATTATGGTTAGCTGTCACGTGAGTTAGCTTTGCTTTTCATAGATGGGGTGTAAATGTTACGAAGATGGGTTAAGTATCGACAGGGTAACTCTGCCACAATATTACACAACATTATACATACACAATATTTTTTTCCAACTTTTTCCTAAGTGTTTTCTCACTTATCACTAGTAGACTAAGTTTAAACTTCTGATTAAATGTCAAGGAAATTAGTTGGCGGTAACATTCCTAGAAAAAAAATATTTGAAGTTATTTGTTAATGTATATTTAAATTTCAGTCAGCATTGAAAACATATGGATAAATGAATACAACATGCTAATAGACTGTCCGTCAGATTCCTATCCTACTCCTTACTTGTGCAGGATCATCATAGTTGGAGAGTCCTGGGATGCACTTCTTTAATTTCTCCTGCAGCTGATCCAGACGATCTTTCTCCTGACTCAGACGCTCCTTCTCCTTGTCCACTGCCTTTGTGGTCTCCCTCAGCCTCTCCAGGCCCTGCTGATAGTTTTCCCTCTGCTTCTCCAGCTCTGCCCTCTCCTCATTGAGCTTCTCCTCCCACTTTCTGCACTCATCCTCCCTCTGCTGCAGCTGAGCCTCCAGAGCCTCAATCTGTATCCTTTGCCGCTCCCTGTCCTTCTCCCAGCGCTGCTGCTCCTCTCGATGCTGCGCCTGCAGCTTGTGCAAGTTGGCAAGTTCCTCCTTGTGCTTCTCCAAGTTTCGCTGCTTCTCCTGCTCGAGCAGCATGCTGCTGTAATGACGAGCTGGCTGCTTGGTCTTTGACTGGAAAGTGTTCTGCAGCTCGATCTGGCTGTCCTGCTGGGCGACTATTGCCTGTTAAAGAATTAAATACCAACATATGAGAGTGAAACATGAAATCTGCTACAGGCAAACAAACAGTTAATTAACATGAAAGACAAGTAAAGGAGTTCCTCCTCAAATTTTGCCATGAGTAAAATTTGCAAGGCGTTTGTAAAAATAAGGCGCAGAATAAAATACAAAAAAATCATAGCAATGTAAAAATTCTTACTTGTAAGCTGTATAACCTCTGTGCAAGCAGTATCACCCTGTCACACACCTACAGTGGACAAGAATTAAAGTGACAGATATCAAGGTTTCTGCATGAATTATTACAGATGGAAAATGCATAAAAATAATAAACAAAATAAGTATCAGACTGGTTACCTCTGCCTCAGGGAAATGACTGGAGGTTAAACTGCTCTCTGTCATCTGCGTGTCATCGTCGGCCTTGAATCAAAGCAGCATAAACAATTTAAATGCTTCGTATTTTAATCACCAGAATAGAAGTAGGATTTTGTTCTGCTCACAGATGTGTCTCACTCACAGACTGTTCCAGGCTCTCAGAGAACATTTCATGGAGCTGGGGGGCACTAGAGCTGTGACTGATGTGTGCTGGAATGCCCTCGCTGCTGCCCGGCCTCTCAGCTGCATCTCCATCTGAGACAATAAAGTAATATTTATATGAGCAGAGTCACCTTACTTCTGCTGATGATTATATGTGTAGTGTGTGTAGCCATTGTGTGTAGTAGTAACGGCTTAATAGCTCAGAAGGATTTTTAAAAGACTTAACAGTGTGATTGGACTTGTTGTGAGATAACACAATGCAAATAACGTTTAAAACAAACACGTGATGTAAATCCTATAAGTTGCACATGAATAAGTAAATAAAACACATACTTTTATATCTTCTGTAACCACTTTAGCTGTCTTCACCATCCAGACACTAACTTTAACATGTATTTAAAGAGGTGTTGTCAGTCCCATGTCAGCTTTATGTCAGCTTACTTTTCATGCCGCTCACAGCCGGGTAACTATTGGCCACGGCAAAGGTCTCAGTCCTCCTGAGCAGCCGTCCCTGTGTCTTATTCTCATCCTTCAGAGGGTTTGGGTCTTTGATCCTTGAGAAGAACAGGTTCTGCAGGTTTTCCACTGCAACCAAAACAAAATAATGACTTAATCTCTCTCTCGTTTAAAGGCATCACCATAAGTGCTCTGACTCGTGACCTGGATGTGATGGAAAACCGATGTATTTTTACTTGAAAATTCAAATATGGACTCATGACATATTTTCATGGTTTTTTATGGCAAACAAGTGCAGAAATTGTTGCAGATTCTGAATACATGATTATTCCAAGCATGACAAACAAGACTGACTCACAAAACTGAGGTTGTCCTCTCAGCTCTTACCCTCATCAATGGCTCCTTTAAGCAGTGTCTCCCCCTGCTGGAGGTCAGAGGCCTCTCCTCGGAGCAGCAGCCCTTTGTGCGGTGTTTCCTGCTCCATCACACTCTCGTAGAGAGCAGCAAAGATCTGCTGTTTCTCTGCCAGATTTTGTTCTATGAGGTCATCCCTCACCTTTAGAGCATCTGAAGAAGATCAGCATAATAAATGTCTGTACAGTTAATGCAGATGAAAGTTGACTGAGAATGGTCTTGCTCTTGCTTTACATAAACAAGGAAAAACTAAAAGCGTTTGCACTGACATGAATGAATCTGAAAAAAAAAAATGAGACAAAGACAGCATCAAAGAAAAAGAAGAGGTTGTCAGCACACTGAAATGTGCAGGCTCTCTGCCTTCATCAGGTAGATAGAATTTTTGGAACTTTGCACATTTGATCCATCCAATACCGTGTGATAAATGTTTCAAAACAAGCAGAACCTACCTACAGAGGAATACTGATTATATACCGTATACATTATAAAAGGCTGTTTCATATGACCTCAAAGTCATTTACATTTGGCTCGGGATGAAACTGACTTGCATTTAATCAGCAAACAATAAGCCTTTCGCTTAACACACGTGGATAGAAGAGTTGTTCACAACGACATTTCTTTTGCCGACAATGTCTAAAAAATTGTGTCTAAATTGTCTTTTTTCACCAGTGTCTCTATAATCTATGTTCTAAGCTGTCAATCATCTTGGCTGTCTTACCTTGATATTGTTGCAGTTTAGCTGTCAGATCGCGGTACAGCTCCTCTTCTGGATAGCTGAATCACACAAACATCATAGTCAGGATTGTCGCTGTTATAGTTAGATACAGTAATATTAAATATCTACGTTTTTTTCTTCTTCTATTGTCTACCACACAAGGTTTGATAATGTAATTGGCAGATTGCCATGCATATATTGCTACAAGATTTGATACCAATTGAAGGACATACTGTGTTAAAACATAACTCAATTATGACTTTCTTAATTCATTCATATTTCAACAGGAGATGCAACAAGTAATCAATTCATTGATGAACTGTCGATTATTAAATAGATGCCAACAATTTGGTAATTAATTTATCTATTTAAGTTTTCTTTAAGGAGAAAAAAGATTCACTGATTCCAGCTTCCCAAATGTTAATATTTTGTGGTTTGGTGTCTTCTTGGGCCCTGGGAAATACTGAAATATTCACCATATTCTGCTTTTTTAAACTAAGAACTCCATTAATTGATAAAATCATCAACAGATTAATATACAGTTGCAGCCCTAAGGAACATCAGGCATCATTGCTATTAACAAGCTGTTGTAACCATTCTATCAAAGATTCGCAGAATTGTGATAAAAATCCAAGATACTTAGTTTCATCTCCCAAAACAACATGTTCTTTTCTCATCCTAGAAGTCTTACTGGTTCACAGCTTCCCGAATCAGTGCCGTCCATGTCATGCGTTCCTCTGTGGAGCCTGTGTGGATCTCGTACATCTCCGGCATGCTGGTGGTGCACGCACAGATCAGGTACATGGCTTTGTCCTCATGAGCCACTTCCCTGACTATCAGCCTTTGAAGGGAGATCACCGGTGGTTTGTTGTCCTACATGAGCCACAATAACATAGTTGATTATTACACGGATCATTAAATCATATCTTAATGTAAAAAAGTCTGTGTTTTGGACTAGACATGTCTTCTGCCCAGGTAGAAAAACTGAACCAAGACCTTGCTATAATTTGTCATTACTCATCAGTGTTTGTACAGAACTCACCAAAGAAGCAAACACAAGCTTCTGATCTTTCTCTTGTAGCAGGAGGAGCATGTCTGACAGCAGCACAGCATGGATGTCTGCAGGGACACAAATTTTACTCAGTGTCATCAAAGCAACATAAGAGCTGCACAATGTACTTGACTTGAGCGGCCATGGAAGATGGACTTGAGACTGCACCTTGCATTACGTGTTAATCTTTGTCACGTAAGTAATGACAGAAAAATATGCTGCTGTTCTAGTTCTATGAATCTTTCAGCTTTCAGAAAAGCAAGTTGCCCCAAAGTTGAACCTCCCATTCAAAAATACAAAGGAAACAGCAATAACACCGCAATAATTCATTGAGCCGTCAGTCACCTGATGCAACATACGTCAAAGTTTCACGGAAGTCAGACTGATGCATGCACAAACAAAACTTTGGTTTATATATTTTGACTTCGGGAAAATGTGAAAGAGTTGCTGAAAGTGTGTAAAATGTTTGTGTCATGGCTGCAAGAGTGGCACAGTTAAGAAAAAACTTGGATACACATGTATGTATGATGCGGTTCAGAAATGACTGGTGACACATATAGAAGCTGCTCTATAAAGGCTCAAGGTGGCCCAAGACTTTACTCAGACACTTTGCATATTAACCTTGACATGGAAAGAAAACAAACAGGGTTATTAACCACTTGTCTTGCTCTGCCTTCTTACACTGTAATAAATACCAATGTAATAAAGCTGTAACATTAAATTACCATCTTTAATGCACAATAAAATAAAAAGGTTCAATCAACCAGGAAATGAATAAATGAGTCATGTTATGTATTTAAACATTTAGTTTAAGCACTGATTGAATTGCCATTGTTAGACTACTGCATCTGGATTTGTAAAGATAAACAAGTCATTAGTAACAACTGTCATTTAATTTTTTCAATTCTTCAAAACATTTAGGGGGAATTTTGCAACACCAACTGTCCAAAGTAAACCCTCTTCCCAAACAAATCAATTAAGGATCACTGAAGATGAAAGTAGTCCCAACATCCCCTCACTGTGCTTCTCCTCTTAAGATGCCAATTAGGTGGGGGTACAGGGAAAAAACTGGGAGAATTGCCAATCCTGCGTTTTCAAATTTGATGATCAGAATTGAAAGCTCATTCAGATTGATCTTCTATTTATAATCAATATTGTGACACTCGCAGTCTCACCACATTTATTAGCTTTCTTGAAAAGCAACTGCAACATTAAGAATACCCGCAAAATGCTTTACACAATTAAAGTACACATGAGCAATGGTCAATAACAAAGCCACAGACAAACAGCCATAAAGTCAGTCAACCCGTCACACACCTTTTTGTCTACCTGAGGCCCTACAGGTGACGGGGCCTTCGTGCAGCAGCGTCCTGTTTCCCTGGATCAGATCCTCCCTGCGGATCAGCTGCCCCTCCTTCAGCCGTCCCTGAGACTTTGGTTCCAGGCGCATGCCAATCTCTCTTAGACGAGCGGCTTTCTCGTATTCGCTGACCTGATTGTTCACCTGGGTGATGGTTTCTTTGATCAGTGCCAAACCTTGCACCAGAGACTTGTACTCGTCTGTGTCAGCTGAGAGAAGCACGAAATATAATAATCGACCAATCTTTATGAAGACTGTTAATACATAGCACCATGTCAGGCTCCAGAGAAGGTTGGATTTCAGTTTAAGATTCAGGTAATTTAAGAGATTTTACCTTCAGTGTTCTGTATGACTCGTTCCACCAGGGTGGGATATTTGGTGATGCGTTGCGTCACCAACAGAAAACACTCAGGGATTCCCAAGCGTCGCACCAGGGACAGCTGACCTATTTTCTGTCATAAAAAGAAAAGTATTGTTTATCAACACTTGCTCCACTCTCCTCTCAACAGTAAACTCTTAGAATAAGCATCTCACACTATTTTCTTTTTGTTCATTCTTTGGAGAAAGAAATATCATCACTGTTGTTTATGAAAAGGCTTGCCTCGTTCTTTTTCCAATTCCAGTGCTTTTTCTGTCCAACAAAACACAGCCACAGGCCTCACTGTGTCATGAGATCAATCACATCCATGCTCATACACTGAGCAATGATTGGAGATTACTTACCCTATTCAGCATCTGCAGTTTCTTGTTGTTCTGAAGCTGCTCTTTGTAGAAGCCGACACCTTCATTTTGATGACTGCAGAAAACACTGTAACACTCCATCATTCCTTCTCCCAGCTCACCTGAAAACTAACAGAGAAGGAAAACACACACAACATTTAATTGTCTTTCAAGGACACAATTTAATAGAAATGACGCACTTCAGTTTATGCAATATATAACTGAACATATTAACATTGTGTTCATTTATCTATAGAGAAGGAAACACAATGTAAGAAAGACAGGAGAAGATTACAACACACGCACACACACACCGAACATGTCATGCAGACAGAATTAAGAGTTATGGAAGCCAAGAAATGTTGCGTCAATTGTAGCAATTCATGTGCATCTTATTTTCAAAATGTAAAATGTCTCATGTCAGCATTAGGATTTGTAAATATACGTTGAGTAAACTCTGAATCTGTTCACCTGATGAAAGCAACAGTTTTTGTTAAAATATGCAAAATTATAAAATGTAGGTGATACAGTACAGTGTACACTAGGGAACAACATAAACATTTAGACAATAAGAAACAATCCATTTACAACAAAGCTCATGATCCTTGAACCATCCATGAACCACTGAACTCTAAAGAATTGTTTCCATCTCCCTTCAGATGTTTCGCAGAATCGTGCATTGAAAAGTATGTTGACATAAAAACTTTACTGGCATTTTGACCTGAAGGTGAACAAATAATGACACCTCATTTTAAGAAGAACAATTCCTTTAAACATGTACTCTACAAAACTTAGCATGTTTGGAATTCTAACTGTTTCTGGGGACCCCCCCCCCCCTCCCAGAACAAACTGTTCCTTTTGATTAGAGAACCTGGAACAACACCTGTCTCCTTACTGTTACAACCAAAGACTGCCAATAAAGACGTTGTTTACAAGCATGTGTACTGAATTCATATAGGATGGGTATCTATAGGGTCCTATTAGCTCAGCAGCTACAGTAAAGATTTTGGCTTTAAAAAGGGCGTGCTACAGACAAGCCTAAAATTATTCTCCCCTACCTGAGAGATGAGGATATCCCCAAGTTGTGTGATCTGGTAGCTGTTTGGGCTTCCATCCTCTTGACATTCCTTTTGGCGTGCTTTGAGGCAGTTAAGGAAGTACTGGTGGAGGTTGAGCAGGGCTTCCACCCCGAAGAAGAGCCGGTCCAGTTTAGCCTCCTCTATTAGCAAAGACTGCCTCAACTCATACATGTAGACATGGAGGAGGATTTTTAAGGTACGCACGTGGTGCATCTCCGTCTGGATCAACTCTAGGGAATTGATAAAGAGGGCTCTCTTTGATTATAAGGTCAAGGCTAAGTGTCTGAAACATATAGTCGATTTGAGTGTGGCAGAATGACACCAGATGCAAAGGAAAACAACAATGAACAATGTATTACACAACTATTGGTGTCATTAAACTTCTTATCATAGTTGACATGTTTATCATCAAAGGGTCTATCGTCATCATAATAACATCCATCATCATCATAATTATAGGCACTATAATCTTTGCCACAACAGTGCAATTACTGTGATCTCCACACAAAGACACACACACACACACAGACACACACACACATACACACACACACACACACATTCACACAATGTGAAATGTTGCATAACAGTTTGGTTTTTGGATTTGTGTTTACATTTTTTCAGATTGTTCTTTGAGCCTACCATAGATGACATCCTGTCTCTTCTTAGCCTCTTCGGTCAGGGCGTTCCGGTAGTTCGTGTCCACAGCCGCACTCCATGACTCTGCCCCCAGGTTCTCGGCGTTGGACTCAAGATCGCTTTTGAGCAAAGTATAATGGGAATCTGCATGACACATAGAAAGTCACGTTGGAAACTGTATGAGCCGAACAAGGCTTGTACTTTATCGTCATGCGAGTCTGCGTCTTGGTGAATCATTACAGGTCAGATCACAGGTTATTTCAAATCTTTTTTAAAAGTCTTACTTTCACGGCATAAATGTTTCTTACATGACATCGTGTTTTAGTCATATCACACTGTTTCATTACTCACAAAAATAGATGAAGGTGTAAGAGGACAAAAAGAAAATATACTTAAAGTAAATCAACCTATTGTAGCAGTTTTTACTGTGGATTTTTCTAAAATTCAGCATGTATTACAATAATCATGCTGCACAAGAAAAAGACAAAAATATGATGAATTAAACAACGATGACTATTTATATTCTTGTGTTACAGAATTGGATTCAGCTCCAGTTACTTAAGTCTTATTGCCAGCTATACACTAACACCAATCTTGGCCTATTAATCGGAGGGAGACCTATCTCGTGTTCTACCTGGAGTAACAGTAATATTTGCTTTTGACAAGGTATATAGTGACAATGGGCTGCACACCTTTCAAGATATTAGAGACAGGTATCATATTGCTCTGGCACTTTTTTGCATATGATGTGGAATTGTCCTTGAGTCTCAGTCTCATCACAGTTCTGGTCCAAGGTGGCAGCTAAGCTTTCTGATTAAGTATCAGTGACCATACCAGTGACTATACCTGTCCTTTTGCTAATTGATCTGTCAGAGGTTAATATTACTAAACTTAAAAAGCACACTGTACTAGCTGGCCTGACGGCTGCCAAGAAGTTGATAGCCTTACGATTAAAACCTCCCCATTCTCTCACCATCAGACACTGGGCACTTACCTTCCTAGATGTAATTTATCTAGAACCGTGTACTGCTAGAATTAGTGGCGCTAGTGAGGCTTCCATAAACAACTGGCGTTCTGCAGCTGATACACTGAAAAAACTTATGAGATAAGCTCTTCCCTTACTTAATGCTTTTTTTGTGAGACTCTTAACCTCCTTTTGGTTTGGGTTGATTTTGCTTGCACCTTATTGAGGTGCAAGGTTATCACTATAACTATTATTATTTGCTATTGCTTAACTGTTACAGTCAATTTTGTACTGTCTTTATTATCCATTAATGAGTCATGTTTTATGGTTGTAACTTGTATTCTTGTTCGAATAAAAACATTTGATCACAAAAGTCTTATTGCCAGCTGCATAGAAATAAAAACTGTAGACTAGGGATGCACAGTTTGTGAAATTCTGGGATGATATTTTTGTGTTTTTGTTATTAATTTTGTTTTTGTTGTTATTTAATTCCCATTTTGTGACTGAGAAACAAATAAATATTAACTATAACAACAAACTAAACTGTTTTATGTCATTCGGCCCTTTATTACACGGTCATTGAAAGAGTACAGATTCATTCATATGCACTTAAGAAACATTTAATCGTTGGCGTGAAAAATATATATGTTTAAAGTAAGTGCTTCAGCAGCTTGTTTAGCCTGCTATACAACAGGCATATCAGGGATGAAACAAACAGTACCTCATGAAAGTGATGTGACACACCAGATAAACAATCAGTGAATGTCAAAACTACATCTACGTTTTCCTGAGCTATCTTTCACAGTTAAGTTACACCACGCTCTTGTGGTGCTGTTGTACAGGAAGCTTTCAGCAGCTTCCTATTCTGCTGCCAGTGACCAGCTGACCTTCTAGGTTGATGGGCTCAGCCAAAGAGGGAGCCAGCGACACAGAGTCCTCGGCATGGAGCTTCAAACGCAGGGCATCGGGCTCATCCATCTGCACCGGACTGGATCTAGTTGGTATGTGATGAGATAAAGCTCAACAGGTAACAATGATGTCAGCACACAAACATGCACAGACTAAAACTAACAAAACACACGCTAATGCTTCGTAGCTGTCAGGACTGTTGCTTAATGGAACCTCTGTCAGACATGGATGGTTGACCTTATCTATGATGCCAAGTATAACACAACCTTTATGTCAAAAGGAAAAATGCCAGTAAAAACAGCAACAGACATCACATGACTCTGAATCAGGGTTTTTTGTACCGCTCATCTCTATCAGGCTGACAACGAACCTGGAAAAACATGTGACTTTGTATATTAGCTGATAACTCTTGACTGGAAAACACTCTGTCACATATGAGGAAAAATTAAATTAGGACACTGTCTGCTGTTCTATGAACGTGACCAAAGACACAAAACTATGAGATGGAAATTAGTCATAAAATAAATATTCACCAACCTGGGACTTGTGTCGTTGTAAGAGGGGGAACCAAGCTGAGCACTATGTTTTTTAGGGGTTATGGTCATGCCTGTACCGAGGAAACATGCAGGGAGGCCATGGGAGGCATGGGGCCAAACATCCCCAGAGCTGAGCGACGGAGAGAGAGGGAGACAGCAAAAAACAGGAAAGTAGACTGTGAGTAACAGGGGCAGAGAGATAAATAATGTGTGAGAGACTTAAAATTGGAAATTTAGGAAAGAAGGACAAGTGCAGAGGAATAAAATGTTACATATAGGTGCTCTCCTGTGTCTTTTCACTTGACATGAATGAAAAGAGGGAATTTTCAAAATGGAGACTGACCGACATGTTTTTTCAGTGCCGATTTGCTATCGATTATCAGTAATCAAGGAGACTGCTAATCGATATTTGGCATTAGAACACATTTACAGTAAAAAAAAAAAAAAAAAGGAAATCTTAGTGTCAAAATTTAGAATACCCAGAGTTGGAAATTCATATATTTTTGGGGGGTTCACACTCAGATTCTATTTTTCTGAAAAATACTAAAGATTGGATACAATTTTTTTCATATTAAATGGAAAATGTGTTTGAATCATTCATTTTGAGTTTTGAGGTCTGTATAATATGAACACATCAACACAACACAAAATCACTGAAAGTCATTACATACGTTATTTACCAGCACCAGATTAAAAGCAATGCTGATTTCAAGGAGTAACATTTCATTATTCAGAGTGAAATGGAAAAAAAACACACCTCTATAATTTGTTTCTGAAAACTCTACATGGCAATTTGCTGACTCACTGGCCCTGAAACAGACAGACTACCTACAAAGGGAAAAAGAGAATAAGAGGACAGTGTGTTTCATGTTGCTGAATCCAAACAACAGACTGCCAAAAAAATGAATGGGCCTTATTGAGAGGGAACTGGTTTGACAAACTGCGACAGCACAGCTCATGTCAGACCAGCTTCCAGGCAAAGACAAAAATAAGAAGTCATGAGGCGCCGTTTAGCTCAGTTGGTAGAGCAGGCGTCCCATGTGCAGAGGCTTTGTCCTTGCTGCGGCAGCCTAGGGTTCGATTCCCAGCCTGGGTGCCCTTTGCTGCGTGTCACTCCCCCTCTCTCCCATCCTGTTTCCTGTCTATCTCCAGCTATATCTCTATCTATAAATAAAGCTGATAAAAGGCCCAAAAAATATTCTTAAAAAAATAATTAAATGATGTGCAGTTGGCATCTTCGTGGCAGCCACTGCCATCAGTAAGGGCCCTGCGATGAGCTGGCAACTCATCCAGGGAGTACCCTGGCCTTCGCCCATAGAGTCACTGGATTTGGCCCCAGTACCCCCGCTCCACCTTGAAAAAAGGTGGTATAAAAGCGGTAACATCACCCGCGACCCGCATGGATAAAGCGGCAGAAAACGAAACGAAACGAAACAAATAATTAAATAAGAAGTCATGCTGAAAAACCCAGCTGCAGTACAGCAACGGATGCTTCAAATGACACTTTTCATTACAGCGACACAGGTACAGTAGGGTATAGGTATGCCACTTAGCTCTTATCTACTCAGCATTTTCCTCTTTACTCTGATACACATCTCTGCAGGATGGGGGGTAAAAACATGTTTACAGACATTATAATGATAATCATATGACTGACACACTCTTTCAAATTCAGCTTTGAAATGAAAGTAATACACATTCTTAAAAAGGATTTAAAGGCCAGGTCTGACTCGCCTTGTTCATATATAGATCTGTTTGCCGTGTCGTGTCTTGCACGGTTTCCTTGTCACACTGGAAAATGCACAACAAGAAAAAAACAGAATCCGGTTTAACCAGTCGATAAAAATGAAAGAGGAAAATGCAGCAGAAAGCTCTTAGGTCTCACAGTCTGATTGAATTTAGTGCCAGTCCTGACAGAAAGCAGAGTGTGTCCCAGTTTGAGAGCAGTGGCCCATCAGTGACCAAACTAGCTGTGTCTGAGTATGTTTACATGGAGGATATGAGCAAAGAATTCAAATACCTGATCATAACCCAGATACTCATGTCTGTTTGTGTGCACATGCTGAGCTTCTGAGGGTCAATGAGACTGATTCACTCTTATGTACAAAGGAATCTATACTGATTCAAAGGCAGCAGTGGCAAAGCATGATGCTCTTTGATGTGGGTGACATAAATCACGCTGAATAAATAACCCTGAATGAATAAAATAAATGTTAACACACAAACATCGGAAAAAGACGACAAAAAAAATGTTATTAAAGCTACAAACGGCATTCTAATTGTATCCAAGCTTATTTGTTTAAACAGAGTTTAGGAAGATAACGAGCAGTTGTTCAGTCAGACACACCTAAAAGACACACATTACTGTTTGACTAAAGGAGCAGTACTGACATGAACTCACTCAGGAGCTCTCCAGTTAGCCTCTAGCTCACCTGTTTAACACACTGTAGGACAAAAGAAGAAACCTCAATAACCTCAGAGTCACAAGGGCTTTAACTTCAGAAGTTAGTAACTGGGAACAGAAAACATAATGTAGTAATTGGGTACCAGGTGGAACCATTTGTGGGCTGTTTTTTTTCACTCAGCTGAATAAAATTAATCTCAAAGATTTCATTCATTACTGTACTGCAGCGTTTTATACCAGAAAAAAGTTCAAATGTATTGTGATAAATGATCATGATGATGTAAAGGCAAATATCTGTCCCACTGTCTAAGGGCCAGGCTCAAATCTCAATACCTTTTAGATCCAACTATTGTTTGTTGAACTCAATGAATCCATGATTGTTGCCCAACTACAAAGTAGTAATAAAACAATTATTAACTTAAAGCTGCACTATGAAGTTCTGGGAAAGAAATTTTGAATCAGAAAAGAATTATTTTGTTTATATATGGCGGACCCTGCCACATTTCTAGCTTCAAACAGTGTTCTGGGAACCTTATTTTCTTCTAAGTACAGCTTGTTTATTTGGTTATGGAAAAATAAATATTCAGAGTTTGTACTTACCTCATTAATGTTAAAGTATCTTCTCCCAAACTACATACAGTGGTGCCCCTCTAAGTTATTTAACAAGCAACAAGACAGAGAGTCTAAAGCCAAATTGACCTGACTGTAGGCACAATTGAGTTTCAATGTTTACGTTATCGAATTTTCATCGTCATTGTGATATGAACATGTGCAATAAACACATCGCAAAAGACTGCCTGACACACGATGAATAAGAAAATCATTTTGTTCACATGCTCCATGCATGCACCTTGAGCATGACAACATTTAGCCTATCAGACTGAGCCCTGGATACAAGGGCCAATGAGATGAAGCCCCAGCTAACCGTTAGCAACCCTAACAAAATTAATCAGCATGGTTATGATGGCTGAGGGAGGAGAGAAAAGTGATGAAAATGTGGTCGACGAAGACCTTGTGGTGAAAAGAAACAGCACTATATGGCACTATGCTATATGGACTTATTTTGGATTCAGGAGACGACGTGTTACAGGTACTGTGTAAAACATGCCGAGCAGTTGTTGCAACTTGAGGAAATACAACCATCCTTCATCACCACCTGCAATACAACCATAAAGACCTACATGAACAATTCAAAAATAACGTTAGCCATCATTAACTGTATAGTTAACAATATGCAAACTTCAATATTTGTTTATTTATCGCAAGTTATATCGTCATCGCAATATTGAACAGTGTTATCGCACATCGTAGATTTTCCTCATATCGTGCAGGCCTAGTTAGCATGCTAACATGTTGATGCTAACCAGGTAAATGTTTACCAAAATCACCATCTTAGTTTAAGGCTCTAGCATACCAGCTTTTGCTTATTAGCGCCAAAACCAGAGTACAGCAGAAGCTGATGGATTGGGAATGTCAGCAAGGATAAACCAAAGAACTGTACAAACTAACCAGACCAGGGTGGTGCTAGGTGAAAAGTCTCAGAGAACTAAGGCTGATGTATTGATGTTTTCGATGATGTAGTCACTTGGTCTTGGGTCTGCCTGATCGTGCTTTGTTTGGATTCAACTGATTCAGTTTCTGTAAAGCGTTTTAGAGTTAAATGCACTGACCCCTCACAGACCTTTAGTCTAGTCATGATTTTATCAGTCCCATATTCAGTAAGAGAATTACAGTGTTGGTACCAGATACTGAAATTGGATCCATATGGTCCTGAAGAGAATCAGATAATTAGTATTACAATATCCTTGATATTACCATAATATTACACTTTTTTGTTTCTGTATTCTGTGAAAGAATATCTGTCACTTTATGCTTTGGATTTAACCAACCATTAAAAGTATTTTCTACATACACAGTGTTAAGGTAAAGGACATTTTCCCAGGCACTTGTATCACATTACTTTCTTTAAAGACCTGCTTCTAAGCCTCATGGTATGTTATTAGCCATGCTGTGGTTGTATGGTTCAGCCCCTTGTTGTGAGTGACAGCCACACCTTAAATGATTCACCCACACTGGGTGAGAACAGAGAAGCATGAAATACAGGTCATTCCCTGCAAGAGATAAAACAAGACAAGCAAGTTTGCCAAGTATCCTACAGAGGAAGGAAAGATGGGGGGAAAAAGCTAAAGACTGTGTTTGTAGAAAGTAGCGTCACTAAGAAAGACATGAGCCTTAATCACTTCAACACCACGACAACAACAACAACAACAACAACAACAACAACAACAAGACTATTAAAACAAGTGAGAGTTGCAGATGCTCTGTCATGACGAGACACGTGAAACCAGGCCATTGATGGTTAACTGCCGTGAAACCACATCCATTAGCCTGTGGAGGACTAAAGCTGACTGATACAAAGAAACCAACGATCCATGCTGCTCCTGTTCCTAATAAACCCAGAAGCTGTATTTGTTTCACATCATCACACAGGTATAATTTGTCAAACACAGGAACACCAGGTGACTGGGGGATTGCTCCTTCCTCACAGGAACAGGTCTTGCTGGCACTTCTCATGTTGCTTTCGCATCCGGCCTTGACAGAAAGTTTACTCATTAACTTCTAGATACTGGCAGTGTTTATATCTCTAGTGTAGTGTGCTGTAAACGCATGCCAAAGCGTTTCTGTCAGTACAAACAGGTGAATCCTTCCCATGCCAAGTTGTCAGGCTGAAGGACAAGTGACACATGTGTGACTGCAATGAAGTGAGAGCTCCAGCCAATGTACAGCACTTCCTCCCCATGTATGAGACTGCCAAGAAAAAGTATTTCTAATGATCAGCTTCAGGACTTTTACCTATTATTTAGGACCCTGTTCACCCACACAGTTAAAAGGCCAAAGTTGACCTCTTTGACTACAATCCACTACCCAATCGCAACATTTCTGCAGACAACAGATATATTGAAACTTTTTATTCTCTATGTTGCAAGTTTATGTATCTTTGGGTTTATGGAAAATTGCCCTGAGGTCTACTTGAAAATATCTGGTGGTTTCACACATACATATGTTGAAATGCAGTCTCCAATGGCAGGCAGAATGAGATGACAGCATGGAAAAGTGGTGTTATTATTATTATAACTTTATAGCATTTCTATTCTACTTTATCTTACTTGAGAACATTTTTATTTCTATTTTATTTTCTCTTAGTCTCTGACATTGTGCTGCTTTTCTTTGTTCCCTTGTGATGCTGTGTAAATTTAATTACTCATACAGGATATTAATAATGGTTCATATTATCTTATCTCATCTTATCTTAACAGCAGTTCTCCTGCTCGGGGGGTCAGCATACCAGACTGAGTTTAACCAATAGCAGAGAGGCTTATGACAGACTTACAAGATAAAATAATTCTTTGTTTACACATTTCCTATATTTCAATCGTAGAAAGTTTTGGAATACTTTAACATTGAATCTATATTCAATTTTGCCATGCTTTTGAAATTACAAAACAAAACCCTCAATTCCTGATTAGTTTTAGAGAATTTTAGGACTAAAAATAGGTTGACATCATGCCAGAAAAGGGTGTGAAACATTGTTTTACAATAACTTCCAAATGAGGCAAGCAGTACAAACAAATCATGTGTCTCCACTGAATAAATTCTGTTTAATACAGTCATTTAAAATTGATATTGTGACAGGACAGGGACACTGAAACCTGGAGGACTTTGGCTCTTACAAAACAGTTTTGTTTGATTTTTTAATGTACATTCTGGTTGTGTAGATGTAGATAAATATAACACTTCATCTAAGATTTTTTTTTGAGGATTGCCATTCACTGTAACATTTTGTATCGTAAAGAACAATTTTAGTTTAATTTAGCTATCGCAGCAACCGCAGATATTTAAGACAGTTGCTTTTATTTCTTATCCCTTAAATAAAAGTTAATCTGTTTTCATGACCACACTTTTTTCCAACTGGTAAACACCTGAACATTACAGCTGCAGCTTTAACAGTATAAGTCATATTATTCCTCATAGGCTATATCATAGCACCCTTTTCTTCTTTTTTTTTTTTTTTTTAATAAAATCTTGTACTTTAAGTTTGTTTCCACATTATTTCAGTATGACATGATACTCTGTTTCACTTTTACCTGACACTCCGAGGAAAACTGTAGCGATGCAACAATTAGCTGATTAATCGATCAAAAGAAAATGAATCACCAACTTTTTCGATCATTTTTAGATTGAAACAATCATTTTTCAAGAAAAACAAAATTGCTCGTTCCAGCTTCTCAAATGTCAGGATATCTTGCTTTTTTCGTCGATTATTAAAGTTAATTTAGTTAACTTTGGTTTCAGATTGTTGGTTGGATAAAATAATCTCTCATTTGGAGGAGTTTCACAAGCCAAGCCATTCATTAAAAAAAAGAAAGTGGGTTTGTCGACATTACCATCAGGGTTCGTGTGTTATCCAGAGGGGGGAATGTGAGGAATGTAAAGGTGCTGGGTGAGAGAAACTGACCTGGATTCATAACGATACCGACTGAAAAATGTCAGATTCAATCTTAACTTAAATAACAGGTGCACTGGAGGTTCAGGGGACAAAACAAACAGCTGTGAAGAGACGGGAGGAGCTGCAGGTGTTATTAGCAATCTTAGTCACCCAGTCTACATGTACGTTAGAGTTATATGGAGACGTTACTTCAGCTAGTAAGTTAAGTGACCAAACTTACAGCGTTTAAAACCTTAAAATTACAGAACAATGGTGTTAAATGTTGTCGTAGCTTTGAAAAGTCGCAATTAACGACTAAAGAGCCGAAATTCGTGTGTGGTTTTCAGCTTATTCGAGTTAAAGAAGAATAACCCGCTTTTTAAACTGTTTCCATGATCATGACGAAGTTAGTTAGCTCGGCCAGCTAGCTTGTTTTGCTAGCTGACCGGTCGTTAACCGCATAATGTCGCTAACGGCCGTTTAACACCTTGTTCGTCGCCTGTCTGTTAAATTAATCCAACAACAACAACAAACAACAAACAACCCAACCAAAGTTGAATCTTACCCGATGAAGAACCTGAAGATGCGCAGTGGTGTCCACACGACAACTTTCTGTTTATTTCCAGGATAGGAAGTGGAATAATATCCCTCAACACCTTCCACTGAGAGGAGGAGACAGTGAGGATGTCTCAGGAGGAACAAGTGCACGGAAAAACAAACCGAGCTGGAGGGAGTTGTTTTAAAGAAACCCCAGCCTCCTCTGGATGAGTCCCTACGGAAGCCCTGAGAGGCAAGAGTGGAAAACAACTGATCCATGTTTTTAATGTCTGGTCTTGTTTTTTGTCAAACTGTCTTTAATTATTTTTGTGTGTGTGTTTGGGTGTGTATATATGTATACACACCCACCCACCCACACACACACACACACACACACACACACACATATTCCCATGGTTAGTTGAAATTATGAGATAAAAACTAATTGTGAGTTGAAAAGTCAAAATTATGAGATTAAAAGTCAAATGTATGCCTTATGTTGACTATATATCTCATAATTATGACTAAACACTGGAATTGTTCGTTCATCATGCTTAGTTTTCTCCTTTCTTCTTTTTAGAAAACTTACTTTTGTGTTCCCGTCGCCACACTTTTGCGTTTTTTCGTTAAGTTTTTTCGCTACCTTGCATTACTTTTGCATTCCCGTACATTACTTTTTGTGTTCCCTCACATTACTTTAGGGTTATCACAACACTTTTGTGTTCCCTCCTCTTGTGCCCCAAATGGGTACTACAAAAACTAACACCTAGAAATATTATGCTGGCAAAATTAAGTTTCACCTGCCAAAACTTTTTTCACCTTTTCTCATGGATAAAAAAAAAAAGCTTATTACTGTAATTACCCTAGCAAAACTTTATATTTCAGTCTCATCAATGAAAGAAATTATAAATATCATCCCAGCAAAACCATTTTTTTCATAGGGGAGAAAAAAAAATTCAGATCAGACATTGAAAATCGATTGTTAGATACCTATTTTTTTTTTTTTTGGTTTGTTTGTTTGCCTGACAGGGCCTCCATAACCTCCTTCCTTCTCTAAGTATTGTGGGAATCATTGGCAACACATTCCACGAGCTCATTCAGCAACACTGACTGCTGCTGCTTAACCTCACTTAAATTACTGCAGACAGGAGGCATCCATGACACGTCTCCATGACCCTGCATGCTCCACTGTAATCCTGTGGTTACCGATAGAAATGAGCAGATTGATTTTTAAAATGACTTTCTCTGTAGGAAACAATGAGACCTGTCCAGCAGGGTCGAAACCAGTTGGGTGTGAAAACTGAGATGCTTTTTATTTTGTCACCTTAAACAACCTTTTCTTCATGCGGGCAACCGCAGAGTAATGCAGGTAGCAGCTCACGTTGTATGTCTCATGGAGTATTCATCTTGTTTTGAGTTTCACCAGGCATTTTTGGGGGCAAATTGAACTGGATTGAGGATGTGTATTTGGTAAGATATTAGTTTTTATATCTAAGTTTTACCTGTCCCTCCTGTGGACAGAGAGTATAAATACTGACAGCTGAGCAGAGGCGGTCAGTCCTCAGGTTGAGAAAGTCACTAAATGGACCTTGTCGTGTGAATGTTTGAGACAACGCTGTTTACAAATTCAAGAAAGGACTTTCAACTTTAATTTATTTTTTTTAGCCAACATGAATAAGAAGTCCCTAAAGTGCTCTGAACATTTTAACATCTGCAATTCCTAAACAACTGGGGGACTCCACCTGCTGGAGAAGCCCCAGAACAGCAACTGAGAGCTAAGAGGTACAAGTCTTTCGCAGCGGAGGGTTGTTAGTTGAAAACACATCGGTGGTCGGTCCTTATTCGATAAATGTCATCAAAAGGCAGCAGAGATGCATCGAGCTGAGCAGCTGCCAGAACCATAGCCAAGACTTAAGAAACCCTGAGGTCATGAGTGAACTCCATCTCCTCTCTTAGAACAGCGGCTCTCAACAGGCCTGAAAGCGCCCAAATGGAAAAAAGAGTTTGTTGGATGTGTGTCCAATCAGAACTCATGTGCACGCAATTCGGCTCTCACAAACACACTCAAATAAAATCTATTTTAAGTCAACTTGTGTCACTGGCACAGATAATTTGGTGCGAAAACTATTCCCAAGTCAAAATCCCTGGACATGTACTTGCATTCTCCACGCATGAGAACCAGTTTCTCAGAAAAATCTATTCAGAAGCCAAAAAGGTCTCTAAAATGCACATTTAAATACTTGGACAGTGTTTCTTCACTCATGGAAAGGTTAATATTTTTGTGTTAACAGTACTGACACGCTCCTCTTTTGATTGTTATTGGTTTGAGGAACTCTTCCCTCTGTCCAAACCTCTTCCAAAATATCCCATCGGAAAGCAACTCTAATGTGCTAAAAATGTGTCCTCCGTCACTTTGGTTGGATCTTTCCAGAGACAATAAGAAGTGGAGGAATTATTACAGCTTATTATAAGTCTCTGCATTTACATATGAGTAGTTGAGTGTTGTATTTAAGTTTGTCTACAAGCTCTTGCAGCTTAATGGGAGATGCTAAGAGGGTCATGGTTATGTAATGATGACCTTGTCCACGCCGCCTTTACATTATATACTGGCGTAACATTTCACCTTGACACCTTATTTGTTTTTCCCACCAGGCTTTGTCATTAAAAATCATGTGAATACTATTAATGTTGTGTAGAAAAGGTTGACCTTGTACAGCGGTTCGTCACACAGATGGTAGTTTCCATTTCTTTGTTGTCCAGCAGGTGGCGTCATTGCATTATAAGTCTTTGGCGTCAGTTGTAAACCAAAACACCGGAGCTTTTAACTGAGGCAAAGCCATCCAGCATTGCCACCAACACCAGAGACAGATGTCCAATGCTTCGGCTTTGGAAAGAACTTGAAGTTGTTTGATCAGGGACTCACCAAAAATGTATTTAATTGGACATCTCGCATGGTCATCCGCAGGCTAATGAGTTAAAATTTTCATTCTATCTGAACCATTTGTCATTCACTTTCCTGAACAGGTTATTGTGTAATATTCAGGAGATTAGGCGCAAACTGTTTCCTCATGTATATAGAAAAATGCTCTGTTGATTTGAGATGGTAGCAAAAATTCTGAACCCATTGTCTCCTATAGTGCAGCTACCGTGTAGAATATTATGTGAAGTATAATTTAAACATAAAACAAAGATCTTTATGTGCAGTTACGTTCAGGAACATTACCATCAACCTTTAGAGACCAGCAGATTTAGTGCCTCTCCAGAGGAGGACAGACCTTTGTGGGCTAGATGAGACTGAGAATGAGGTTTATTTTTTGTTTACTGTAGCTGTCCTGTCGACCAGGATGGAAGGGATGGAAGTTTTACTCAATGTACTTTAAGAAGAGAACCTTTTTTGTGGCAGATTTTGTTTGCCAAGCTTGGCAGAGAAATCAGAACATCTTGTTCAAGACGAGCCGCATAATAATCTAATTTTGTAATGAAATTGAATGTTTGACCGCTGCAGCTGTAATTTTCTGATGTCTTATAAACCCACGAGGGTTGGGCACTTTGTGTGCATGACATGAAAATAAAATAAAAATCTATCAATCATCACGGCGTACAACATTTAAAATACGCAATCTGATTAATGCCGACATAAATCAATAATAATAATAATAATAATAATAATAATAATCCATGACTGTGATTTATAGGGTGTCTACAAGTATCAGACTAGAATTTGAGAGTTTTAACCAAATTTAAGACTTATTTTTGGACCAATCACCTTTTTTTACTCAACTATTGCAGATAAAAAACATAAGAACAACTTTCGTGCAGAAGAGCTCAACTAATTTTGACAAAAATAATGATGGATAAATCAAACTAGATAAAATCTTGGCAATGTGGCAATTAATACATCACAAATTCAAATGTAAGGCTATTATATGACTTTTAAGGCCTTATATTTATAAAATCGAATTTAACACATTAAGACCTTTTAAAGGACCTGCAGACACCCTGTATGGTTTATGTCTCTGCAAACATGCACATGGGAAACTGCTGTGTATAATCCTTTTAACCACTTAATGAACGCCCCCGTTTTAATGTGCTTGGTACTATTGGAAAGGTAACACCCTCAAGTTTTTTCTAGAAGTGTAAGTGTGATTCTATGACATACTGACACAGAGTTACAGAGGTTGGAACACAGGTTTTGGTTTTCGTCCAATTCAAATGTCAATAAACTGACTAAGATATAAGGGTTCAGATATGTCTATGGACACAGCAGACACAATTATGCCATAGCCACAGGTCTCAGCTTGCTACACTCAAAATTTGAAGTCAAAAGACTAAAAAACTGATTTTTCACAATTGTTTTTCTAAAGGCATGTCTGTGTGTTTTGCTTGGGTCCTATTTTTCCAAGAGCGCCTACTGAGATTCAAAGGCTTATAACTTGAGAACCCCTTTACCTAGAAACATAATCTTGGTCTCAAATGAAAGCTAAGACCCTGGGGTTTCTGGTTCGACACTTGTAGCTAGTTTTGGGTAAAATGACATGGATATTCCCATTCTATGGACTCTTGGCGAACTATGAAAAAAAAATTGTGGCATGACGTTGTAGCTGTGGGAAAAGGGAACACTCCGAAGGTATGTAGGCATTCTTGCTTCTTGCGGTAGAGAGCTCTTTCTAATGTTGTGTCATTACATGGTGAGTTTAGAAGGCTATTACATGGTCTGGAAATAACTTTTTTGGGCTTAAAATAATCACGACAGTCTCAGCTTTCCAACAGTGAGTATATACTGTAAAGATCTGATGCTTAAAACTATTAGCAAAAAAACTATTCGTTTTTACGAAGGGTGTTCGTTTAGTGAAGGGTGTTCCTATGTAGGAACGGTGTTCCTTAAGTGGTTAAGGTCTGCACTTTAATGTATTTTGACTTTTTCTTCCTCATTTAAGGTTGTTGTTGATGCTGTTTTTTGGACAAATGAATTCTGAATTTAATCGTCATCTGTAAGATATCTGCATGTGAAATATGTTACTATAAACACATGTCTATCAAAACTCTCCAAAAAAAAGATTTGAGGGATTACTGCCAAACATATTAGATTGTGTGGAGGTGAAGTGGTTGTGTAAATAAATGTATCTGCCAATATGATTTTGAAGATTTTCCACAAATATCAACGTCTGTATTGGCATCAAAAATATCAGCTCAATCTACTTGTCCACACTCTGGAAGCTGAGATCTTCCCCTTATATGTACAAACATGAAGACACACATCACTGTAATGAGAAACACATGAATTCAGAGAATGGAAAAATTACAAAAGCACTGCCAGAGCCTCTTCATGAATGCACCTTGCTGCATTATTTACAGCACTATTTTATTTGATCTTGATATGACGGGCAGACATCTTAAGCTGAAGACGCCAAACACTCTTTCTCTGGGGCATCGCGTTGCAGAAAAGACCAAGTGCTGTAAGTTGATCATGAGTCAAAAAAAAGAAAGAAGCTAATTAGTTATGATTTTCTGGATTAGAAAAAATAAACATAAGAGACTAACATGTAAAAACATTCTCTATGACCAGAAAATACCTCAAGAATGACAACATATCAGCTATTTACAAAAAACATCAATAATATATTTATATATATATTTATATATTTTTTTAAATCTTCTATACCCACTAAAATATACCAAAGAAGCAGCTATTGGTCAATCTGAGGAACTCGTTCACCAACATGTTTTTGAAAAACGGTTTAAATATCCTTCAGCTGTAGATGTGAAAACTCAAAAAAAGGAGGAAAAAAAAGAAAAAGAAAAGACACGTACATAACTTTAAAAAATATAACCCGACGAAAGTCATGTGTTCATCCTGTGTGCCATTTTGGAATACTGCAGAGTGTGAGGAGGTAAGCCACTTCAACCAGCTTCTCCAGTGGATCAGAGTTTGTTCGGGGATGGACCGTCTTTCACCGTCCACGACAAAGACTTCCCAAAGTCTTTCATTTTCAGTTCGTCAGCCATGTGCGCACAAAGATTCAGACGCAGTTCCTTGATGACTGATGTAGGCCACAGACAAAATAGAAGGGCACTTTTTTTCAAAACATAGCAACTTTGGGATGAACCCTTGTGTTGAATTAGAGGAAAGGGGACACAGTCTGGACTTGGGAGGGGACAGAGGGTTTAGCAGCCTTCTTGTTTGTCAAGAGTTTGTTTCACAGTTGAATCCATTTTCCACCCCTAGCATAAACTTGGCAATAATATTTACAGTATATAAACTACAATCAAGAACAAGAGAGAGACACGAGAGGTTCATCCTTAAATACAAAAAAGTGTCTTTCTGGCGTCCATGCTCGGACGTGCTGTAGTGTGTTTGTGGCATCTGGGGAGAAAAATAAGGTCCTGAGATATGCACTGATTGGCGCCTGATGAGAGATTGATAAAAGTGTGATCTATATAAAATGACAACGAAAAACAAAAATATATTTAAATCTATAGCACACGTTTGCTGGGGATGTGTACAGTATGTTAGGAGGGGCTGGACCGCGGTAGGGCCAGTATTCGTCCATTGGTCTTTCCCCCATTCATGTGTGTGAAGGGGATGTGGTGCTCTTCGTAACTGCCCCTCAGGCCCATGGAGGAGGCCTCGTCCCTGTCCAAACACTGCTCCCTCTGGCAGTAGGACGACGGGTCCAGCGGGATGCTCTCCATGTTCTCCATGTCCAGGTCGAAGTCTTCGGTCTCAGGCGGCTTGTTCTCCTCGCTGTAGAAGAAGGAGACCTCCTGGAAGGTGGGATGCAGGTCCTCACGCAGCATCTCAATGATCTCCTGGAAGGCGGGACGCATCTTGGGGTTGTACTGCCAACACATCTGCATCAGGTTGTGTCTGGGAGAGAGGAGAGGGAGAGTGAGAGTGAGATCACTGTTAAAAGATACTCAATTTTAGTTGTTAATTTCTCATAATTTACTCATGTCTTGTAAACATAGTTGTCTGTCCAGCATGGATAACAATGGGGCTGCAGATTACTTTTCAATGCAGATTATTTTCTTGATTGAACTATTAGTTGGTGTATAAAATGTCAATAAATGGTAAAAAATGCTGCACTCACAGTCTGTCAGCGCAGTTGTCTGGTCTGTCCAGGAAGCCTCCGTCCATGACAAACTTTAGGACCTGCTCGTTGGACAGGCCCTGGTACGGCTGCTCTGCCAGCGTGCTGATCTCCCACAGGACAACCCCAAACGACCTGGCAAACCGTCAGACAAAGACAACAACAGCAACACAGGGAGAATGAGGACAGGCCAGTTAGACACCCCACAGAGTAAATCTGTCTATAAACACTTGAAGCAGTTAACAGGATGATTGAGGGCAGAGGCTGGTAAACAACGTTGGATGAAAACAGGTTATCTCAACACACAGGTCCTGATCCCATATTTTAATCTTTGTAATGCATTTACTGTTTGTTATTCTGCTCTGGTTTTATAACCCCTGTTGCTCTAAAAATGAACTTTTTTTTTTTTTTTTAATTAAAAAAAATGGAAGAGCTGACTTTGAATGTGCCGTTTTATAAAATGCCCTCCACAAACCCTAATTTCTTGTCAGCTCCATCCTCAATTTCTCCTCTTAAACATAATGCATATCTGTCACTGAATGTTTCATTTGCTGTATACAGCACCAACACACAAAGAGGTGTCACTGACCAGCAGTCTGAATTTGCAGTGAAGACTCCGTCCTTCAGAGACTCAGGAGCCATCCACCTGACAGGCAGCAGGCCCTTCCCTCCCTTCCTGTAGTAGTCGGTCTCATAGATGTCTCTGGTCATACCAAAGTCTGTGGAAAAAAAAGATGCCTTTCATTAGTCGAACTTATGTTATTTGTTACAACGTGTTTGCTTTATCTTAAAGGGGTTTATTTAATTTCAGTGTGTCATTTAAGACCCCTGATGATTTGTCTTGTTTTTTTAAATTCAGGTTGTAAGATCGTTTTATCCTTGTGATGCACTTGAGAAAGTGTTAAATATTTAAGTCACTGATTAATGCATCTAGTACTAGTTCTGTAATGTAATTATTAATCTAAAATGTAGAGTAACTATATGGGTTATGATGGCTATGCTCAAACTAAAGCCTAAGAGGGGCTGCAAAGATGGGATAGTAAATAATGCACTCGGTAAATTCAGCATACTGTACGTCTGGTGTAGTACACAGTTCAAACTGAACTTCTTATTTACAAGCAACGTCAATTATTGATGCAGGAATCCATCAATCTTCAAAAAAAGCCTTTTTGTTTGCAAACAAATACTCCAGTGTTTTAGTGACAACACAGTCAAAAACTGCTCTTCTATCTTGCTTCACCTGAAATTGACCAAGTGAACAAACTACAGTAACAATATCATTTTATTTTCTATGTTGAAGTTTTAAAACAAGCACAAAGGAAATCACTAACATCAGACATCTACATACAAGACACCGCCAAAATGTGATTAAACGTACCTCCTATTTTGACAGTGAGATCTGTAGCTACCATGCAGTTCCTGGCTGCCAGGTCTCTGTGGACAAACTTCTTGGCATTAAGGTAAGCCATGCCGTCTGCGATCTCAGCAGCCATTTGGATCATCTCTTTCAGAGTGGGTGGCGGACGCCCAGGATTGTTCTGTGGGACATGAGACAGATTTTTATTTTCTGATCTGCTAACACAGAGATACACTTTTATTTCATGTCAACAACTCATGATTTAGCATTGGTTTTCATACCTAAACATAGTTGTTTCCGACAACAATAGGAAAAATAATCATGTTTATTATTCACAAAAGTTGTTCACACAACAGTTTTCCCAGTCGTTTTTGGGGGCCTGGTGTTCGTCTCCAAACACCACTGTTTTTAGCTGACTTTAGTGCTGACTGCTCAAGTCCTCTGTCAACACTCATCCTCCTTTTCCAACCCATGCCCCATCTGTATATTTACACACTTCAGAGGATGACACACTACAATCTGTACACGCAATGGTAACTGAAACACCACACACAGAGAGAGATTCATATAAGTCCTCACAGTCCCTCAAATAACTATATCACATTTGGTAAATATACTTTAGTTCAGACTTCAATCTGGCTGGTGAGAAAACAGCAGAGGGAGTCAGAATTTGTCAGAAAAGTCACTGCTTAAAGTGCTTACCAAATGATTGATTTAAACATTGATCGATTCAAAATTTTCTGTATTTGTACATCTCATCATGGTCTTAGAAATTAAGGAACCACTGTGCTTCATCATGAAAAGTAAAGTATATTCATATAAGACCTTTAAAGATGACTAAGTAGTTCCCTTGCTAGCAAGAGCAGTAGCAGATTGTGGACAGATATTGTCTCAATGCAGAAAAGTCAAAAATCTGAAATTTAAAGCCCAAATGGATGGCTAAACACAACAGATGTAAAGATGTGTGTCATGTTTACATTTTAAGCTAGGCTGCTACTTGTGTTTTGGCGAAGACAGTTGAGTGTGAGCAAACACAATGTGAGCCTATGTTTTAAAAGTAACAACAGGGAGAAAAATAAATAACGTATATAAGTCTATTCTGTTCAATTTTGATGCCGCAACAATCAGTTTCTAATCACATCATAGCTCAAAGAGTCAGAATCAGAATCCAGTTCTGAGAGATTTCTACCCCTGTTAAATAGTATGTGTGCAAACTACTGAAAGTTCTGCAGTTCTGCTTGTCATCTCCTTCATTGTAAGTATCATTTCCATGCAGAGGTAAAAAGAAACCAATGGAAATTTGCATACCGATAAGAAAAATGCTACAGTAGTACTGTATTTATCTAGATGAAATGCAGAAGTGGAAAGAAGAAGCATGACAAAAGTATTACCACATGTAAACTGTTTACCTAAAGTTCAGTCCAACCTTAAAAGTTGAGACTAAATTTAAAAGTATGAGCACTTCAAACATTCATATTCAGTGTGTGATTGTCATTACCTCAGCATCAGGTCGCAGAGAGCGCAGGAAGCTCTTCAGGTCGCCATGGGTCATCAGCTCCATCACAACCAGGGTGGGCTGGCCTTTAGACACAACACCCAGCAGACGCACCTGAGAGACAAATACGGAGGGGGTTTTATTTCCATGAAGTCTGGTCTGATGGCATTATGACAACTGGTAAGAGCAAGGTAACACTGATGCCCTTCACACAGCTAAATGTAGGAGAAGTCTGGCATGAACACATGATGGGACATTTGATCCTTACTATTCTACATTGGGACTGTGTCTCATTATTGAGAGTTAAAACATACCAGTGCCGTCAATTGATTTACACTCCACCTCGCACTTACACACAATACTCCAATAACTTCTGTTTATGTACAAGTTTGTCTCTCTCCTTACCACATGGTGGCAGCTGAAGGCCTTCATGACAGACGCCTCATTCAGGAACTCGATTCTCTCTCTCAGGCTTGCCGACTCATTCACCGTCTTCACTGCTACGCGTGTGTCTCCTTCTCCCTTGATGATGTCCTTGGCAATACCCTCGTAGACCATGCCGAAGGAGCCCTGACCCAGTTCCCTCAAAATGTTGATCTTGTCTCTGGGCACCTCCCACTCGTCCTCCTCATACACTGCAGGAATATTTCCCAGAACATGTTACAAATGCAGCCTTATTTATGTCATTTAAGTCTTGAATTTTCAAAGAAACCTGGTAAGTGCTGTATGAAGCTGTAGCTTAGAGTGATTTGGGGTGTGTTTCTTTGCTTTGGAGCATTTTAACTGAATAAACAAGGAAACACAGAGGAGAGCAAAGTTTTGCTGCTCTGTCCTAAATAGAATTTCTTTGCGATCCCTTGACCTGTTACAGGAAGCTGCTTGTCATATATGAAATTTCAGAGTAATACTTTTGCACATCTGTGGATTGACTGGTGCGTAGGTGATGACCATGGGCCAACAAAATCTGATGAAGATAACCGGATGAATGTGTTTGTGCCGAAACATCGTTATTAGAATTAATTGCAAGTGAGGTGGACAGTGTGTGGGAGTTTTTGTCCTCATTTATAAAGTTTCAGAGGCTATAAACAATTAAATTAAATGCCAGCTGTTTAAATTATTAATTTATTGGTTTGAGTAATTTTTTTAGGGTGAAACAAAGTCTAAATGTTCTTAATCCAGCAGATTAAATGTGAATATTTTCTGTTTTCTTACCTCCTCCATGCCAGTAAACTGAATATTTTTGGGTTGTGGGCAAAATAAGACATTTGCGGGCGTTGGGGAACACTGACCAACATTTTTCGCTTTTTTCTTACAGTTTTTTAAACAAACAAATAATTGAATGTGTAGAAATCAACAGGATATCAACAATGAAAACAACAGTATTAGCTGCAGCCCTGATCAGAGTCCGTAAATGTCAAAACATTAAAGCAAACATTTAAGAGTGGTAACAAGACACTTAAACTGTTAAAATGTAAATTTGTGACATTCAAAACAATGTATTAACAATAAATGTGACATCTTCTCCTTTTCCCTCTTTAAAATCAAGAATCTATAAATATTTTCATTTAAAAAGTTTAAATCCTGGACCTGATTATTGCTCCCCAAACTAGTGATGTCGCCTTGTCTTGATATTGGAGACAACTGCTGTGAAAGCCATGTTTATGTAGATGCCTTTGCTCAGTGAATATTATTGAAAAAAGGGCAGATAACTGGGCTTTTCATAAACTGTCATCACTCTCAGAAATTTCTACCGGCATCAGTAACATAAGCAGCCCAAGCCTCTGAAGCTCTGATGTGTGGTAGCATTTTTGAGCAAGACACCATAATCCCTTTAATCAAAACTACAAATCCAGCTCAAGGTTAAAGCAAACCTCAGCTTCTCTATCGCTGATCAAATGGTTTAAACAGTTTGCTCACCGTCATTAGCGCTGAGATACTCTGGGTTTGAGGAGGCATAGATTGGACCACTAGGTCCTTGAGTTTGACTGAAAGGAAAAAGAGAAAAGCATTAAATAATGACACGAACCAAATATGAAATACTAAGAAGATGAGTGACAATATTTAACAGGACGTACTTCTTCTTGAACATGACAAATCCTGCCACGGACACAAACAGCAGCAGGACAAAGCAGATGACTGGTCCAATGATGATCTTTACGATATAGAGAGGGTCGCCTGTGGAAAACATCCGCTCAGACAGTGAGTCACATTTCAGGTGAAGGACAAAAACAAGCTCTTATTAAACCCACTCATTACACCACAGCTAGGATCAATACGCTGCTCAGTAAAAATCTGCTTCACGTAGCATATTTTGATCCGGTGATTATGGCAAGGAGGAATGAGTCATACAAGGCTCCTGCATGTTTTTCATGTTCTGCTTTAGATAGATTTACAGTCATTTCTTGAGGGATTTAAAGGTTTGTGACGGCAGCTCATCGGATTAGATAGAAGATAAGAAGATATTAAGTATTACAGTATAAGGTTAAATAAGAGCAGACTTGTAAGAACATATGCCCTAAAGCACACAATTAAAATCCCCAATCCTATTGAAGAGCTTTTAATAATTCATAAAGATCTCTCAGAATATGAAACTTGTAACAAATTTCAGCAAATTAATTTACAACTAAACTAACAGTGTCACAGATCCATACTACCGATTCTATAGAATCTAGAGATGATCCAATTCTAGAGTATAAACTGCAGGGATACTCAACTCAACTCATGTATAAATGACAGGAGGGGGCAAAGGGACTCAAATCCAACCCACCACGAACCGAATAAAGAGCAAATTTAAAGGAGAACTTCGGTCGATTTAAACATGCAGCTTCATTGCTCAAGCTACCCTTGACTTGCCAGTACCGAGGACGCGTACAAATTTGGTCCAGCCATTACAGAGCTCCGTGAACGGGGACGTAGCATTGAACGCTAACAGCATGGGGTCAGAACTTTAGACTGTGTTTTAAGCGTCTTAACATGCTCCACAGGTCACACCAAAAGTTATGCAACATCAGCAGACACCTTAGCACACAGCACTGTAGCGTGTATGACTCAAACTGAATAAAAAAGTAGTTAAAACAATGTGTTTGTGCAAGGAGCTACTTACCTGTTTGTTGACATCGGCGTCTTCCGGTAGCTAGACTAAACTAGCTGATCCATCGAGCGTGCATTTACTCCCTCACTGGCGGAGACGGAAACGTAATCCAGCATTTTCGTGTTTATGTTCATAATGTACATGTCCATGTTACAGCCTGTCATGAGCCATGAGCCTTACAATAGCCTGTTAAGCCTGTTAAGTGCACACTCGATGGATATGCTAGTTTGGTCTAGCTACCGGAGCACACGGATGTCAACAAACAGGTAAGTAGCTCCTTGCACAAACACATTGTTTTAACTACTTTTTTATTCATTTTGAGTCATACACGCTACAGTGCTGTGTGCTAAGGTGTCTGCTGATGTTGCATAACTTTTGGTGTGAGATGTGGAAAATGTAAGACGCTTAAAACACAGTCTAAAGTTCTGACCCCATGCTGTTAGCGTTCAATGCTACGTCTTCGTTCACGGAGCTCTGTAATGGCTGGACCAAATTTGTTCGCGTCTTCGGTACTGGCAAGTCAAGGGTAGCTTGAGCAATGAAGCTGCATGTTTAAATCGACCGAAGTTCTCCTTTAAGCAAACCCCACTTCTGCTTTACTTTTGCTCCTCGTCTTTCCTGTCACTACACTTTACACTATGCACAGGCTGAAAGGCCATCAAGCAAAGATCAGCCTGCATCACTAGCAGCCGGATTTACTGTCATACAACACTGTATAGATTAGTATGTTGTATGTTGTATGGATTTGCGACGCAACTTCAGTCTCGACTCGGTTTGCCTTCATGGTAGATGGACTTACTTGGGTCCTGGACATAGAAGTACGTGGGCTCGGTCCAGGATCCGTTGCCAGCCAGCGAAGTGGCCCGGATCCTTACTGTGTAGTTCCCAGGATGCATCACTTTCAGCTTGCAACCACGGGTCACTTTGTACATGTTCCTTGACACGCAGTAGTGCAGCTCCTGCAGAGGAACAACACTGAGGTTCAGGCAGGGGACAACAAACACTGTCGTATGACAAACAGCTGCTTCATAATCTCCATGTTTAAAATAATGACTCATCTATAGCATACACTGTTTCCTCTCCCACTGTTTCACATTTTTATGGTTCCACTGCGGAAGCATCTGAGTTATTTTTTTATTGTGTTCCACCACAAATAATAGTCAGCAGATGTTTTGTAGATCCGTCTCCATAGTGACTAAAACATGGTGTGACGCTGAAATTACCTCTCCATTAGGTTTATCAACCAAATGTCATTAGTGAGCCCACAGGATCGAATTTCAACGTACAAGTCAGGTAATAAGTACTGCCTCGCTTATTAGTCTGTGCTGCATGGCTTGTTTTAAGATGGATACATTTAATTTGATTCTTAGTTAAATAGTCTTTCATCAGCAGCCTGAGCCATTATGTTTAATGAGCAAGGGGATTATAAAAAGTGCTTTCTGAATAAGTCTGTATGTACGTGCTGTAGTGAACTCCCAGTGTACTCGGTGACCCAGCAGCTCAAATTAAACACTAAAGCAATAAAGGCATGACAGCTGTGTGTGCAGATGTGTTTCTTTACCTCTGTGTCTCCCAGTCTCTTGTAGTTGACCTCGTACAGGATGATCATACCATTAGGAGTCACTGGTTCCTGCCATGTGATGTGCACTGTAGTTTCTGTCACCTCGTAAATGATGGGACCCATGATGTCATCAGCTTTATCTGCAGGAAACAAAGTCATGTTGTTTAACTTGTATTAAAACAGGTTTGTTTGGAGTAAATAGAACATAAAGATCCAGAGGTGTCCTTATGTAAGTTTTCACACTGATTTCTATCAAATGATGCAAAAATGCCAGAAATCAACTGACATCATCATTCAAAGTCCCATGACATCGCCATTATATGGTGCAATTCTTTTTGAAACTGGACAGGACACTGAGACATTTGCATTGAGGATGACAGTTAGGGAGTTACAAAGGATAATCATTGATTTTAAACATTAAAATCTTTTTAAAGGTTTTCGGGAGTCTGTTACGGCCTCAGAAGGAGCAGCACAGAATCTGATACAACTGGGGCTCAACAATTTCATAAGGTTGAAAGTGTGTGAAGCTAAAGAGAAATTAGTTTACCAGACCCTGTAGCTCACTTTTCATCTCTGCTCTGGGCTACATGAGAAACTTTTATTGTTTATTCAGTTACATACATATATTATGTTTATTATTACGTGTTTAATTTATTGATCTAATTTGTTTTCTTTATTTTCTTTTTCTGCATTCTTTCTGTCGTGTTGCTGTGCCCTTTTTTGTTTTCTCTTGGTATGCTTGAGTCTGGTGTCCTTCTTGTCCTGTGCTGTGTCATATGTGTTTTCATGTTGTATAGCACAGTCGCTGCATCCAGATGCCTCAGAACTAAAAAACGTCTGACCTTATAGTAGAAAAAGTACGATGGAACACCATTTGAAGTCAGTGATGCATTTGTAGACAGCAGTATTTGTGTGAAGCTAGTAAAAGTGTCAAAAAATAAGATGCATAATGCTGTCTGTTATCTCATGTGTCGTTTTTCTGTTCCTATTTCATTTTTATATTCAAGAGGCTTCACTGCATCTGTGTAAACATTGGCCAAAGAGACCTTATTTTGTTACGGTGAGCGAAGTTTTTGTTTGGGGTCGTGCACCTGGAATGCTTTGAGGTCTGGCTTTGGGAAATTTGAACTCAGCTGGCTCAACTCGCTGTGTTAAAACCAAACAACCAAACAAACAAAATGACCCTACTTGTAAAACACACCCAAAATTTCTAACTGTCAGTGGTTGAGATGTGTCAGTGGGTACCAGGTTAGATGTGATTTTATTACAGAGAGTGCAACTCCTCCACTCTTGAGTAATACTTATAAAAGACCTATCTGGTCTCCTTACCTTCAGGCATTGTGCGGGCGCTGACATACGCTGCCATGCTGCAGCGGGCGGGGTCGGTCGGGTGGTTACAGGCATGGACCTCGATCTGGTAGCTGGTGAAGTGGCGCAGGTTGGAGATGACGGTGGATTCCTTGGCATGGACAGTGACCACAGTCTTTGTGCTTTCAAAGGTCTCCCCGTCCTCATCCACTGGGACGTCTGTGCCCTGCGGCGGGCTTGGGGCAGTGGTGAGAAAGGTGTGCGTTCGGTTGGCGATGCCCATCACAGCGCGTCGCTGCCTCGAGCGTCTAGACAAGGAAAGTTTAAAGTGATAAAGTTTACGTTTTTGTGTTTTTCTGGCTGTTCTCGCAACTGTTGAGTGGATAGGCTTAAAATAAAGCTTAGTACTCCAGACAAATTTAAAAAAACACATAATTGGGCAAAATGTAAGACTATCTGATGGTGCATGAGACTTTAAACTGCTGTTTTAGCCCAACCCAATCTAACATTTCATTCTTGATAAGACAACTCTTGTCAGCTGTCTTACTTGATCTCAAAGACTTCATTGTGGAGGTAATTCTCAAATGTTTTGCGGTATTCTGAGTCCTCTTTCTCCTTCTTGAGCTCCTTGTCGGTTTTGGGGCAGGCACAGCATCGCGTACCCGGGCCCTGCTCCTCTGTCTGGTTCCACTTCTGCTCCTCATCACTGTCCACCTGAGTGGGCACCCGTGACGGCAGCTTCATACCTGGTGAAGTCCAACCAGAGAAAATAAAAACAATCAGACAGAGTGGGATGACAAGTGCATTAAACACAGACACACAACACAGTCTTATGCACAAATTTTCACATACACACCCTCCCACACACATGCCTGACGGGCATGTCTGTCATTGTCATCCCCAGGTCCTCACGCTCTCTAGTGGAGATAAATTACCAGTGACATGACCTCCCTGCAGACTCCCATCTCGCTGGATGTGTGGGAGTTATAGGAGTTCAAAAGAGGAACGTTTGGGCTCAGATGTGTGCTAACATGGAACTGGGCACTGATGGCGCAGACGCAGGTCAGGCTGTGACGGGAATAATCCAACCAAGATAGATGTTTGAACTTTGCCTGAACCCCAGTCTGAGACAGTCTGGATCTTCCTCTTACTCAGTGTCAGACTTCATGTAGTTTAAGCAACATAACACCACCCAAATAAAAGATTCACCTTTACTGGAATTGATTTTCTTGCTCAGTGGCTCCAGAGTAACGTTTTCCCTGTAAGGGGCAACGGTTCAGTTTGCAAAGGGGTCACTATGCTTAAAATGCACTCAGAGATGAAACCGTTCTACAAATGGCTTTTCTGTTGCACTTTATGACCACAGTCTCATTCTACTGGAGGTCATGAACACTGTGTCTTAGACATATTGCTGGTGATGTGCCCATTTGAAAAATGACATACAACTCCAGTGCTTTCACAGAACACAAAAAATAAAACATCTTTGAAATGAAAGCAAGATTGAGATTGTATCGTGTGTCACAATAAAAAGCACAGTAATTTGATGATTTTTTTATTATCAGGAATTGAGATAATCATGAAAATCCTCACGAGTGACTTGAAAAGACTATGTAGCTTGCCGATGTACGGTCCTATATTGTTTTCCTGATTTATTTCGTATTGCCTGTCACCATCATTGAAGGCATGGCTTCCATATTGTTTCCCAAACAATAACAAGTTAAATCAGATGTTTGTAAATACTACATGAGGATTTACATGACCGCCATTTATTTATCTTATCTGCAGAAATCTTATGATTACTTATATGAGATTCTTTGATTATTTGTTTTGACTAAAAAACAGAAGTGTGTCCTGTTTGTGATGCAATAAAAATATGTATTTCCAAAAAAGTGTAAGGTTAAATTGATTCCAGTAAGTTCAAGGGCAATTTTACTCTGTATTTTTAAGTTCTGAGAATATTTCATCTGAGGATACAGTTGTCAATCAACTATGTTGGTTGGGACAATCCTGACATGAAATTTTCATATTGACCCATGCCTATCTATTTGTTTCAGAATATGCTTTTATTGTTGTTGGTTGTGTCTGTGCTCATTTGATATAACCCTGATTCCAACAAACAAGTTAGGAATGAAAGATTGGGAAAGTTGTGGGATGTTCACAAACACCTGTTTGGAGCATTCCACAGGTAAACAGGTTCATTGTTAACAGACAATGGCATCATGATTGGGTATAAAAGGGGCATCCTGGAAAGGCTTAAGTCTTTCACAAGCAAGGGTGGGGCGAGGTTCACCACTATGTGAAACACATGATTGTATAAAGGATATTACTATCTACTCACATAAAACTATTTTCCATAAACATGAAGAAAAGTGAATGAACTCTGTTTTTATTCACCTTTCAGTGTCCCCAATTGTTTTGAATCAGCATTATATATATTTAAAATTGTCTAAAAACAATCCAGCCATCAAGGAGAATCAGATCACAAAGTCACAGCAGAGCGTCTGGGGAGCAGACTTGAATCAGTCAAGCCTCTGAGTGTGAAGAGCTCCTCTACTAATGGAAAGACGTCAAGAGACATTCTTTCTCCCTCTCTCACTCTCAGACACAGTCAGAGACACAAAACCACAAACACAGAAGCATACACATGAACAGGAAGACCACAAACAATGTGGCTCACCCTTCTGACAGTAGTCAAACTTGTAGAGCTCGCTGGCTTCGGGCTGGCGCTGGCAGAAGACCAGGTAGTGAGTGATGTTGCCATTGGGGTCATTGGGAGGTTTCCACTTGAGGATGATCTGAGAGGAAGAGTTGGACGAAGAAATGGGGTCCAGCGGGACTGAGGGTTCTGAGGAGACGTCACAGAAAAACAGAAGATGAGTGTTGATTACTAGGAATGATAAATGAAATGTAGAACTTCTTAAAGGACACAGTTTGTTTATCCACCAAATTTCATAACTAAGGGGAGGTGAGAAGAGGAAAACAAAAGCTGAACATAAGAACCTTCATATAGGTCAAAGTTACAGCAAGATTGTTATATGTGATGGTTTTAGTTTAATTTTGCTTTGTTATATTTAGTGCCATTTCTCTATTTTTTTTTTTAAATGTCTTGCTTGTTTATGTAATCAATGATTCTTATTGCATAACATGTGTTTACAGGTCTTGTACTACTGCGTATGTCGAAAAAAGTGGTATAAAGTCTTGTGGCACCAGAGGAAGCTGCATGTAATCTGACAAATTGCACTCAGTGATGTTATTGACTGTGTAAATTGCAATGAGTCCAATAGTGTTATAGGAGTTAAATGCTCAAATCTGGGTGCCTACATATACACAAAATGCAACACTAAGTGACATCACTGGAGGCAATTCATCAGATTAGCTGCAGCTTCCTCTGGAGCCACAAAAGGATTTATACTACTGTTTCTACACGTGCAGTAGTACTGCTCAAGAACTGTAAACACACTTTAATGTGTGGAATTGGTGGAATAACCTTTTAAGCAAAACATATATTAAATGCATTCTCAATGGACATGTTCAGTGAGTTTCTACAAATGAATTGTCAAACTTGAGCAAAGATAACAGGAGAAGCGCTGTTTCAATCTCATTAGCGTTTCCTGTTGCAGCCTAACTAATACAACACATTTACTGGCAGGGTGTCACTCTGTGACCAACAGCTGACTGCCCTGAGTATTTGCATTTTTGGTTTGGGTTTATTACACAACTTCATGCACATGTCCCACTCTTATTAGAGCTACTTGTAATATTCACACTGTCAATAACATGTACATGTGAGTTATTACAATGAGTGTAGTATGTTTCCATTTACATCTAGATGTCCACGTTTTGCAAGTTCATGACACCAATAAACAAAATTTCTTTCAGTAGCACCTCCTAATGTCTCGGCAGCACGACAGAGCCTTGTGTTTGCTGTAATTTGCACATTTTGCGATTAACTGAATCCCAGTTTTAATACTGATTGCACGTTTTAACGTGAATGCTTCTTGACTGTGTGTATCACAGTCTTCAGTGAGGGTTTGGTTCCTCTTCAAGTGTTAACCTGCGGTTTACATGTTCAGTTTCAGTTCTAGTTTTTCAGTAGTTTCGGCAGGTGTGGCGTTTTGTTTATTTCAAAATTTAAAATTATTTACTTTCATTTTTTGACACTTCTTCATTGCAAGTTTAGATTCTCACAGAAAATACTCACTAAAAACAGCTATGCTTTATTTTTCTCTACTCTTGCCTTACTTTGATCAGTACCAAAATAAGGCATTATTTATTTACAAGGTAGTTACATATTTTACCTCCTTTGTAACTTGTCCACTTGTTGCAAATTTTGTGTTCTGGGTTACACAGACTAATCAGTTTGTGTTGACAAACTCTACATGATGTGGTGCATAAGTGTAATTTCATTATTATTTTACGTGAGATGTGACATGACTGTAGAGTTACGTATTTGAGTTGCAAAACAACATGCATTGTGACACACATTTTTCTATTCCTAATTCGATCCTACTTAGTGAAAACAGATTAACAGCACTAATGCAAGAGGTGTAATAAACATGAGTCAGTGTGTGATTTGCAGAAGCAGGACTAAGACTCTGGCAACAGCCACAAATTCTTGTTAGTGAGAATTAAACACAGCTATAAATGTATTTGGCAACTACGTAATCATTGTTTCAGGACATGTTGTTTTATTTAATCCTATTATAGATCTAAATGTGATTTGTGAAGTTTTGTTTTGCATCAACTGTGGCAAGCTGTTAAAGTGTCTTCTCTGCTACACTTGGCATGAACGCACACTGGTATCACTGTACATCTGATTGTCTGGTGAGTCGTATTTATAGCAGATTTTAGAGTGAGAGACAGAATAAGAGATGCTTGAATTGGAGCTCAAGCTCTGAGGACAGTGACATGAATGTAATTATACAAAAGGTTTACGTGTTGACATTAATACTTCATACGAAGAGTGTTTGTGAGGAGGACAGATGAGAGGAAGGAGTGGTACTTGGGGACGTCAGACTGAACCCTGAGGAGACAAAGACACCAGAGCTTTGTCGCTGTGTGATTTTGTTCTCCCCGTTTCATTACGGTGCAACACACTGGTCCAACTGCATTGTCAGACTAAGTTTCATCAGCAAGAGCTCATTTGTAATGACAGCTTTGCCCTTCTGACGAGGTCTGCTGGTTAGACATGACACAGACCAGAAACCCGGAGCGGTTGCCAGACCAATAGAAAACAAGACTGGTTGACTGAATGATGCGTCTCTGCTGGAAGCCTGTTTCGTGTGATGGATGTCATTTTTTATGCGGTTCATCAAGAAGGAAAACACACATCGTGTAAAACGAAGCCAGTTAGACAGGCCATCATGACTACGGCAAACCCAAACCGCACACGTCACACACTGTGGGTGGCAGAGTACAATTAAGTGCTGGGGAAGAGATTTATGATGCTGCGTGACCGATTGATGCAGACACCTTGCACAACATGGCGCCCTGTCGGTCGGAGGCCCCCCAGGCAAATTGTCCCATCTGTCTTCCTCTTCCCTGTTCTGGTGCCAAGGACATTTTGGCAGCAGCCTGGCCGACACACACACTCAACACTGAATCCGCCAGTCAAGTATAGTAACACCACAACAAATGTAGATTCAAGACAGCACTGAAAATAGCTCAACTCTAGTACAGAAGTGGGAATGGGACCACAGGAACTTAAAGACTCATAACCTGGAGCCTCACAAAACCTGAACAGTGCATAAACTGTAAGGCTTTACCTTGTGTTTCTGCTGCATTTTACATAGCAAAAGATTCTGGTTATACGTCTTGAAATAGAAAATGTAACATCTCAGGAAGAATGGAGGGGCAAGAGACTTTCAGGCAGGTGCTCTTAATAAACAATAAGAAGACTACTTCAAAAACCAGAGGTAATTCAGGCACTTCAAATATAAGAAAATAAGTGTCTAAATAAAAAAAAAAGACTGTTTCCATAAAAACCCAACAAGTCAAACAGTGCTGCGCTTCTTTACTTTTCCATTACAAGTTTCACCCAGAGGGGCAGTGGCGATGCCTTGCGACCACAGCCAACCGGTTGGTGAGCCACTGTCTCCCCCTCAAACAAGCGTCTCCACTTTTAATGTCTGTGGATTGAAGTTTAATTTCTCTCCTGACTCCCTGCTTGAACTTTTAGACATTTGCTTTATTTTACTGTTTATTGTATGCGCTTTTCAGTTGTTTCAGGACTTGTGGACTTTTATTGAGAAAAATGCATAGGGAATTTAACTTTAGCTTGTCACCCAGATAGCAGAGATTTGTTGGCCATTCCTCGACAGTACTGCAGTAAGGACACTTATTCACAGCCGCTCCATAAATGACTACTCAACACAAATGCATCAGTTAAAGACACACCTTCAAGCAGGAAGCCTTGTTGTAGTGAACATTTAAAAAATGGCTTAAGAACCAGTGAACATCACAAATCTGAATCACTCTTACTGGTGGCATTGGTGCGGACATAGATGATCTCGCTCTTGGCTCCGTGGACCTGGTGCTCATCAGAAGCTGACAGCTGGGTCTTCACCATGATGGCGTACTGTGTCCATGGCTTCAGTGGCAGGATGAGATGACCGGGTTCCACCTGCTCTTTGTCCCCTTCTGTGGCTCGACGTGGAGGGTCCACATCGGCTATCACCCAGCTGTTAGAGCCGCAGGCATCCTGTCCATCAAACTCGGTTACGTTCTGAAAAGGTCTGTTAGGATGGATGAAAAAAAAAAGGATGGTTAAATATGTAGATCAAAATTGTATTTCCGTTGAGAAAACGTGTTGAGTTTCAGTTTGACGTTTCAAAGCAGTTTATCATTGTATCCTTCAGATATGGCAAGAGAGCTGAAGAGCCTTATAAACATCCCTCAGGCACAAAAGACCATCAGAACGAAGGAGGATATTCCTCCAGGATTTCCTGATTTGAGCAATTTGTATTGCATCAGCAACATCCCTGAACACATGGCTGTATCAACTGATGAATCAGTACAAACATCAAATTTATTTCATCATTTTGCTGAAAAACTGTTCATTCATTGTATCTTGAATTCTCTGTCAGTGTTTTAAATGAGTCATTGAGGAAGGAAATAATGTTACCACCACCCAAAAGATCTAAATGATCTTTATGTATGTAATTCAGCCTGAAGACCAACTTACGCTTCTTTGTAGAGCACCATGAAGCCCAGCAAGTCTCTGAAGTCTGGCGGCCAGAAGGGTTCCCACTTGACCATTATTTTATCGCTCATGGTTCGAATCTGGGTGAACTTCAGCACATGATTCTCACCTGAGGAAAGACAATAATCAATTAAACCAATGAAGAACAAAAAAAGATCCAAGTACAGGTGGAAGTTGTATAGATTAAAATTTTTACAGTTGGATATTAGTCATGGAACAACTCCTTTTGTTGATTTAGTATGAAAACATCACGGTGTCCTGGGATTCACCTTCACCTTTCACCTACTTAATAAATCAAAGTAGACAAAATTCAGATAAGACCAGAGGGGCCCCACTCAGACAAAACTGAGACCAATGTGCTCCACCTACACTGCAAAATGCTGGAGCACCGTTTCATGTTCATATTTCATTGTTGTCTCTGTGTTTTCAGGGTTTCTTTCTTTTATTAGAGGATATATTCATGATCTGAGTCTTTACCCTTAAATGCAATGCCATGGCAATATTAGAAGTTTTTATGAAGCCTTCTACCTGACAACCCCTTATTTTGCCACAGATCTGCCTCGCTTCTTGCTGTTTCAGTGACTCAATTTCTTCAGGCACACATCATGTAGTTGCAAAGTCTCATTTATATAAAACAGTCTCAAGTATGATTTAGGTAGAGAAACATGCATTAGAAGTTGTTTATAGAACATTACTTTGATGTGGAATTGATCTTATCTCTAAGCAAAGTCTAGACTTGACGTAAGCAAGTTTCCTGCTGGTATTGCAGTTGGGGTGAATATGCGCTCTGGCATATGATAAACTTTGCATGAGCTTTATGAAAAATCTGCCTGCTTGGCTGTGTGTCAACCCACCTAAGTATAAGTGTTACCTGGTTTCAATCTCCTCAACCATCACCGTGATCTCTTCTTCCAAAAAGCTAGACTTTCTCTTTTGGTCCAAGGATATTCCTGACTAAACCCTTTTGTGAGGCACCGAATTAGGGGAAATCACAGGGCAGGTGGCATCAATTTAATCTGATTTGAGATTTATAGATCACAGGCTCATAAAATGAAAACATGATTCTTAGAACGTTCTTTAAGCAAGATTTTTTTTATGCTCAGCGACTACCAAAAACAGAAACCTATCCCGGACCAATAAGACCGGATAGATTTGTAAAACTGACACATCCCATCCCCTTCCATCTTCCTCTCTTTACTACCTCTGTCTTATGTCAAGCTTATAAAGGAATCACATCAAAAGCCAATAAAAGAGAGATTGTACCTTTGTCTCCATGTTTGTAGAAGCACACTGAACTAATCCCTATGCCCTGTCTCTTATGACACAGATAAAGCAACACTGATATCACTGTGTTATTAGTGCTTTGCTCTGTTGGTTGTTCCTTGTCTATCTGTGTCTGCAGGAAGACATTTGCAAACAGAGAGAGACAGGAAATGACCATCATAACTATAACTGCGACTATGTTTGCGTTTGTACCATGGCGGACTCTGTGTTTTCTGTTGCCATAGCAACCGCTACAACAACTGTCATATCTTTTAAGCCGAGGTATCTTACATGAGGCCTGGTCTCCGTTGGTCTTGGTGGCGATGTCAGTCTTGATCTGTCGCCCTCTGGTTCCCGTCACCTCCTCCATCTTGAGAATCTCAGACATGCAGAGTTTGGGGTTGTAGTGGAAAAACATGCGTCCCTGCAAGATGGCCAGCTTGTGTTTGGACCAGTCCCACAGCTGCCGCAGGTTCTGGTTGTCCAGCGCATAGAACGAGTAATTCCTGGAAAAGAGCACACAAGATAGCATGAACACATTTTTCATGATACACAATGACATTTAGCTGAGGAATATATAAAATTCTTCTTGAGTATCGTGAGTAGAAAAAGTGTTTTTGCCTACAATTTTGCCATTTCTACTGTAAGTGTAGCCCATTGTACTACAAGAGTCTTCCACCTCCTCTGAATGAAACCTCATATATGATTTGGGAAAGTCTAACCAGAAACTGTTACCACAGAAAGACATTTTGAAAAGGTCAGTCCTTCTGCTTTTAACTCATAATTACAGGAGGAGGCTCTGACATGGAGAGAAAGAGATGGGCTCAAAAGACAGAGTCTCACCCGATTTCCTGATCCTCTCCACGAATAACACGGAGTTTGCGGAAAAACGAGAGGGATACGAGGGCGTAGGAACGTCGCACTGTCAGGTAGCCAGTGATCTCCTCCAGCTGGCCGAGGCTGGCCTCAAGTTCAGCTGCTATGTTGTCTGTAGAAAACCAAAAGACAGAAGTTTTAGTGGGACTTCTGGTCCTAAATGAAGCTTCATGCAAAAGCAAAACAAACTGTTTTCTATTTTTTTTTTTTTTTTTTCTGTCTGTGTTTTACATTTTGGTTCCATCTTTTTTTCTTCTTTTCATATATTTTTTTAGCTTAATAAAATGTTTTCCCTTTTTTGGTTGTTTCATTGCAAACCTTTATATTTTCATGGCTAAAGTTGAAATCCACAAGAATAAAATGTGTACTTTCAAATCATTATCATTAAGTATTACATCATGAGTAAACTCTGTAAATCTAAACCCAGTGTGCAAAACAGTGTCACCTCTCTTGCTTGGAGCTCCATTTCATCATCTTAGCACATAGAAAAACATTAGTTTGCATTGTTTCAGTTATTTCTTTTTCTACCCCTATTGATATTTTGTTGATGAAATAGTACATCAGGATAAACCACTTGAGATGTACCATCTCATTTGCATGTTAAACTTTCATCTTATTTAATTTAAAAGTTTTCTTGTTCGAGTGTTTGTTCAATTAATTTCCCTTTGTTGCCTGTTCTGCTGGTCCGTTATATATTGTTATCACATTTACTCACTTCCTCCTCGCAGGTTGATGACCAGACTCCCGTTGAGAACAGTGCAGCCTCTCAACTCCTGGGCAGCCTTGACAGAGTCCACAGTTTGCAGACCCATGCATACCTTGGGGCAAAGCCCTGCACAGGGAGTGCAGTTGAGTCTGTAAAGCAAAGGAAACAAACATAGATTAAAAAAGGTATTTCAAGAAAATGTGCGCTTGATAACAAATGGCTTCGATGTCAATAGAAAAACTGTTAGCCTTAAACCTGCAGTGTCTTATTTTCTGGAAACAAGTTGTTAACACAACACTGACATATCATCACATTTATAAGTTGGCATGGTTTTTAGCAAACAGTTGCTTATTAAGACATCCAGCAGATGTGTAGAAACATTAGTATTCCCTTGTTGTTTCTACTTAGTAAATGTAATACTCACTCAGTTGTCCCTTCCACCATCAACTGTACATCATCTATAGCTGCTTAATGCTCCACTGCTATACATTCACTAGCTAGTCGCTAACTGTGGCTAGCTGATCTCGGTTTGTTTGGTGTAGACCCCAACATGTCACATGTCTTTTGGTTTTCTTATCACACCTCACAGATCCTGGCAAAGTTTCCATTGCAGCTGACAGACAAACACTCCACGGAGCAGAGAGGAAATACAGTTGGTAGTCTTTTTCTTTTTTTTTTTTTTTTTACAAAATAGTGATTAAAGCTGCTTTAAATACATTCTTGGCTGCACTGTTGAAAAACAAAAATAGTTCAAATGAAGTTTAAACTCAACTTCCGTTCTGAATTACCTGAAAATGAACTGACCCTTCACCTTGACAACTGAGTTAAACAACCTGGCTTATATAATGTTTTCATAACAAGTCTCTTCTCATAACAGATATATGGTCACTGCTTTGTGTGCCAACCATATCAACCCATGTCCTGAAAAGACATCTGTACAATCCCCACACTCATAAAGCAACAAGTGCAAACTTTGATGATGTAAAACCAACGTACACAGTAACCTCTGCAACCTCTCAGACTCACATAGCAGAGTGAATATCTTTCGGCGGAGACACGTGCTGCAGGGGAGGTTTTTTGGAAGAGGATTAAGGCACCATTAGACAACGGTGAGCTTTTTGCTCGGGGCCATTGTCCTGAGTGTGTTGAAGTATGTTTTGCTGCTGGCTGGTTCATGAGGTGAGAATGCCTTTGTTTAGCAACAGTTGAGTAAGCTGGCAGGACAATTACAGAAGAATGTGGTCACTGCCAAATAATGGGAGCGGTTGGCAGCTAATGTGCTACGGATTTATGGGACCGCGCGTCTACATTGCAAAGTATAAATACGTGACAAATACAAAACAAAGGATGTGTATTGTCTGTAGTCATGCAGCATGTGTAAATGAGATTAATGACAGCCTTTGACGACAACAAGACAGAAAAATGACTTGAAAAAAGTATGTCTATGTCTCACAAAGAAGAGGTTAAGGGCAATGTTTCTTTATCTGGCTCATAACTTTCCTGATCCAACGTGACCTTTTTCCCTCTCTCGTGCCACATTCACTCTTTCAGCCTAGACACTCATAACGCCTCTGAGTACACTGCTTATCCTCAAAGCACTTTCATTTCCACAGCTTAGATTGAAGCCAACGACAGGAGAGGGATGCCAAAGAGAAGAGATATGCACAACAGAAAGAGAGCTGGAGGAAAAAGGCTGCAGCAGGAGTAAAGCTGGGTTCACCGCAGGTCAGCAGCAGCTTTAAGGTGGAGAGGAGCATGAATGTTGTAACAAATAGCTGGCAAGAAGTACTCAAATCTGCACATTGAGAGGCTCTGTTTGACTAAATTTGTTCAAGCCTTATTGTGGAGATGTGAGCTCTCTAGCTCTACATCAAACAATCCTAGGACTGCAATATCCAAATGCAATTTTCTGATAAAGGTCAAAAGTGCTATAAACCAGCAAAACCAATACAATGAAGTACTGCAGGGCTGTAGAGATGCTCTGGCCTGCAAATATGTTCTCCAGATGTAAAAACACATGCTTGTTTGGCAGAGACCCAAACAAATGTGACATCATCTTGATTTTTAATAGTTTTTTCAGTGAAAATACAACTGTAAGGCCAAAATGATAATAGATAGCTTTATCTACATCTGTGCAGTATGGGCAAGTGGATTTTTCATTTCTATCACAAAAAAAATCATTATCAATCGGTATAGGCATAAATGTTGCCTGAAATGGGCCATGGTATTTATAGTTATTAATTTCCCAGTGATGTTTATTGTTCCAGTGCATTGAACTTGTCTTTTTAACTATCTGCCATGGGTATCACCCCCCGAAAATTCTGTATACAGCGTGTTAGATCAGAATACTAATCAACATTTCTCATCAACCATAAATTATACCACTCAATTTATCAGCTGATCCCAGATGATGTAGAAACACTTTCTGCTGTTTGTTTCTGTTCTCATTCTTCTGCTGAAGAAATCCAGATTTCACTGACATTTCCTAATTAAATAAAGGTTATATTTAAAAATACACTAAATACCAACATCCCAAAGATAAGAAACATGTCAATAATTACATGTTTTGTGTTTTCAGTGTTTGATGAAGAGCTCTCTAGCAATTAAGATAAAAGAGAGCTTCTTTGTTCCCTCTTACTATTTTTGCTCAATGCCTGATTATATCTGGATGTGTATGTTTTCCTTCTCTGATACTAAACTGTGAAACCACCTGGAAAATCTGAACAGCTGAAGTGAATCAGTAGCACTTCTACTGCAGAGTCATGCAGAAAGCTTCATAGTTGTCAATGTACATGAATGTTACTCCACGAATGTAAAGGTCTGTGACGTTTAAACTGAGATTCGGTGCTTGGCAAAACCTTTGTGGATAAATAAGGTTTAAATACACATGACAACACAAACGCCGCGATTGCGTGCCAGACAGACCCTCCATTTCTTTGCAGCCAGCCAGGGGAGTCAAGCCCAAGCACTCCGGGGCACTGACAGTCTGTCCCAATGTCCCACTCCCCTGGTGTTTAACTGCGGTCAACTGGCCATGTTGTAACAAAAGACAACAAGTCTTGAAAGGTCCAGCTGCGTTTTCAACCTCTGGTGCGCAGAATGATTATGGCTGTCTAGAGTGTCCACGCTTAGTGGCACGCCCAAACTAATCAGCAGCCCTGTCACGGTCAATGAAGGTGTCAAAGGGGGAGGTGATAAAGGTCATGGGCAGGTCAGCACAAGTACAACGCCCTTCTTTAGAGAAGGAAGTCTGTACAATGATGCACGCACAACAGGTCGTAAATTAATGATGTAGAGAAAAGAGGAAAAAACACTTCACGTCTAACTGTCTGCATGTGCCTATAGCTCGCATACCGCAAAGCAGACACTGACAGTTGGTAAACAACCATCAATTTTGTGCAGTGCGTGAGGCGCGAAAAAAAATGCAGCGGTAGGATACTGACTCAAAACCAGAAGCGTAGATGTGCCAGCCTTCCAACTGTGCTGCACCACTTTGACCTCGCAGTCTGCAGTCTCACACAAATAACACACAAAAAGAGAAGAGGTGTGTGTGCACATACACCGAGCGCAGTCTGAGCTCAGCGGGAGGACCTCGAGTTCCTGTTCAGTTACAAGAGCTAAACTGAGGCAGAAATCTGTCAGAGATCTCAGTATTTTTTGCAGAGCCGATCATTTTTAATGTGACATTTCATTAATTTACTTGTTTATTTCTTTTTTCTGTTGGAGTCTGTTGTTTTTATTGTTGAGATTGTTACATCATTTGTTCTTAGTGGACTGCTACATTACACATGCTACACATTTTTGTATGAATAACAGAAAGCGCCACATTTCCCCTTTTTCATATTCTGCATTTGTGTTTGTTCTTCTGACCATTTTTTTTTTACTGAACAAAAACCTGAAACAATTTAGCTTTTCCCCAGTTTGAGTCTGATCAAAAACACCAATCAAATCTGATTCTTTTCACTGTTGAATAATCTGTCATCAATGTCCACGAATTATTGATGAGTTGTTGGTCTACAAACTATCAGAAACTGGTGAATTGTTAATCACCGTTTCTAAAAGCCCAAGATAAATGTAAATAAATGTCTTGTTTTTTCCACAACCTGAGTATTGTCAGTTTACTGTCATAGAGGAGTAAAGAAACCATAAAATATCACATTAAAGTATCTGGAATCAGAAAACTTTGACTTTGTTTTGCTTTAAAAAAAATCACTCAAACCAATTAACAGATTACCAAAATTGTTGCTTTTCAATGTGATAGTTGAGGTACAATAACCCTTTAAAAGATCATTTCTTGGAGCTCTTTTTTCAATAATAATCGTTCCATTATAAGCAAGACATATGTAAATAAATGTGCAGCAGAGTGACAGAATTAGATATCGATTAGATTTCAGGATATAGCATATGTAGGATGAGTATGTCTCCAGTATAAAGGCCAGGGATTGAACCTTGATGTGTTTGTAAGCATGCGGAATATAAAACGAGCGTCCCTGATCACACAGTGTTCCATCAGACCATTAAGAGCCCATCAGACCAGCATGAGTGTCCACTTACGTGGAGGAGTTGACGGTGGTGTAGCCAGAGGGACACTCAGGGATGCAGGCACCGTTGTGGATGACGTACTCGTGGCAGTCGGGGCTCTTGCTGCGTTCCTTCTCGCGCTTGCATTTGTTGTGGAGATCCTGGCAGAAGGTGAAAGAGACGCAGCGCCAGCCCTTGAAGGTGAAGTGGTCGGCGGGGCAGCGCTCCACACAGGTGTCTTCGTGTTGGAGGCCGCGGCAGGCCACGCAGTGACTGGCCAAGTTGGGTTTCGAGCAGCCGCCCAGGCACTGGTCGTGGCAGCACTGGTCGTCCTTGGAGCAGGCTCGATGTTTACACTGAACAGGGCACACTGAGGGTGAGAGATCAACAAGAAAGTCAAGTTAGTAAAGCAAAGGTGACAAAAGTGAAATGGTTACTTAGTTCATTTAAGGACCAAATGTGAGCTGCAGGAAGACAGACAGAGGAAACAGGAGCTTATCATCATTTCGATTTCTGTAGTGACACAGGTGATTTTAATCAGCCTCCAGTGACAGTATATCTTTACATCTCTGTCCCCACAGGAACCTCATACGGTCAGAGAAGTGGCAGTAAAATCCCTCTTCAGTGCACATGCCAGAAGCCCAGAGGACCATCTGCCATTGGCCAACAAGAATACTGAACACAAACAGCGGGGATCCAACTCTAGTTGACAAAAGGACAGTTTTCCAGAAGGCTTGGTGAAAGTGAGGCAGAGGGGAAAGAAACTGGCATTCGAAGCCTACAGTGTTTTGCAAGCGAGACATGTGCAAGACGTCTAAGCTCAGTTCCTTTTTTGTGCTTGTGGAACAACAATGCTCATTTCTTGAGTGACTGAAACAGTAGACTGAATTCAAAACGTGCCAAGAAATGCAAAAAAAAAAAAAAGAACATGATAATGATAAAGAAAAGACCTGATGGATCTGCGGTTTCCGCAAGTTATGAAAGGGTGCATCCTGAAAGCCTCTTCTTTGTGAGAGTCATTTCTTTAAGATCTACTGACAATAATTGTTCAACACACAAGAACTCAGTTTAAAAACCCATAACATATAATATCTTTAAGGCAGATATCCTTTCTATGGGATAAAGGGATAATATGAAGGGATAATAAAAAACATTTACATCCCTGTGTTTCTATATAAATGTCACAACATCTGTTTCTATACAGAAAATCACACATTAATGTGTCTGGATGATTAGTGCCAGGCACAATTATTCAATCAACTGATGGACAAAAAGCTCACACTTCATAAACACCATCACTCATAAATGGTAAATTTCTAGTTATGAACACACCAAAAAATGAAATGCTTCATAAACAATTTATCAAGCAATTTTAAAGGTTTTATAAACATCAACTGCACCTTTATAATGGATATGCAAACAATGTTTAAAGATTAACTACACAATATCTATTAACCCTTTACAAGTATTATAAACATAAAGTGATACTTTAAAAAAACAATGAAATGCTTTATAAACCATTTATCAAGCAACTGTATTGTAATGATGGTCATTTCAAATGTTACCAACTGAAAGTCGAGCCATTTATCAAGCACAAATGGCAAATTGTCAGTGGTTCCAGCTTCTGAAACGTTCAGATTCGCTGATTTTCAGGCTGTTTTACATAATTCAAAATGTAATACTTTTGGGCTTTGGACTGATAGTTAAAAAAAACAAGGCTGATAAAGCTGACACTTTAGGTTCTGGGAAATTACGACAGACATTTTACCTGTTTTCTGACATTTATATATTCATTACTTAATAGATTCATCAGAAAGTACCTTCAACTGTCAACTGATAATGAAAATAATCCTTACTTGAAGGGCTGATAAAACACTTTCCTCACAAACCTATTTACTATATGGGGTGTCACAAATCAGCCGCTTGTGAATAATAAAAGAAAAAGAAAAACATGTGCAGGGGGTTTGTTTGCAGCCACACACACACACACACACACACACACACAGATACACAAGAACACGCTGCAAAAACCAAGCGTGGGTTTTTGTCGGTGAGGAAACTGCAATTTAGTTAGTCTTCTTGAATTAAAAACATATATATTTAAATTTAACCAAACAGCCCTATTGTGGTGCATTCCAAATAAAATATTGCGGTTATACTTCACACCATATAGGCCCTCTTTATGAAGAAGGTTTTGAAAATGTAAATGACACCTGTCAGGGTATGAAACCAATGGTCTGTTGAGCTTTACAAGTTCAGACACACCAGTCTTACAACAGCAGAGCCGTCGGCGACATTAAAATCAAAAGTCAAATCAAATATTGGATTTGAAGAATCCCGACACCCCGATTACAATGACATTTGATAAAGGATGATATCCACATACTGCTAGGCCTCTGGCTGCAGTTACCATATTAAAAGCAAGCTCTAAATCATCTGATGTAGTTGAACTGGCCTTATGAGCCAGCAGAAGGAATAAACACTGACAGAACGATGCAGTGACAGTCACACAAACTCACACAAACACTGAAGTTCTGGCATGTTTCTGGGTCGTAAAACTGAAGGACAGAGGCACAAATCTGTACAGTAGGTCGGGAGATTATGCACACGTCTGCATGTGCGTGCGTGTGGCAGCCCATTATGTAACATTAAACATCAGACTCTAAGAAATGGCGTGTGTGTGTTTGTGTTGCTGTTGTTGTTGTTGTCCTCAAGGATGGATGTAGGTAAATATAATCAGAGGTAAATACAGCTGACCGACCTGCCTGCTGAGATTAGCTCGTCGTCCACGCGAGCCAGATTAAGATCATTCAACAGCAGGGGAGCTAATGAGTCTCTGAGGTTAGGGGCAGGTCACAGGTCACACCGTAAACCTGAGTATGAGTCTGGACTACCTTTCAGACACATAACAATTTGTTCCCCTTTATAATAGTTCTCGTTGTAAACTTGCTATTGTTGAGCGTTCAGCCAACCGCTCGGCTTCATTAGAGTCCTGAGGTCAGTATAAACAGACAAAACAACATGGATCCACTGTCCTCTTACATTCAGAGAGGTAAGCTCTTAAAGTGCATGAAGAGCATGTGTTTGGGGGCGGGCAGTGGCAATATGAGAATGGCAGCTTGAGGGGGAGGCAAAGGGGGCACATCGGTAGAAAAACAAATGATATAACCACCTTTTATCTACGTCAGCCTGCTGGTCTAAAAAATCTTCTCCGCTGCCAGCTTTACAAAGAGCGCCAAGGATGATTTACACACTGACAAAACAAAAATGTCATCTTGATATGATGTTGTCATTCTGTTTCCATAGTTTATTTCTAAAGCTGCCCTTCAACTTTTCCTCAGGTGCACATAATGCACACAACACACACACACACACACACACACACACACACACACACACACACACACACACACACACACACACACACACACACACACACACACACACACACACACACACACACACACACACAAGCTTGGCTGTCAGCTCACACTGACTCCTGATCCTCTGCTGGGGCTCCATGTCGGAGCACAGGCCCAGCAGCAGATCCACCCTCAGCCTTAGCCAATGTGTTGGCTAGCTGTAGAAGCTAGCCATTCAAATGGCCTCTCCCATCTCCAAGGAAGACAGGCACACAGTTTAACCCTTTGTGTCCTGCTCTATTCCCTCCCAGCCAGTCAGACAGCAGCAGCAATGGGAGGTACTCAAAAAGAAAAAAAAAAGAAACGGGAGCCACACAGTAACAGTGCTCGAGCTGAAGAAAATGAGAGCTACGCTGCTCCACTATTTCTCTCTCCACACTGCTTGAAATCAGCTGCTTTTAGATCTCATTGAGTAGTAGATATTCACTTTGTCTTGCACTCAAGTCTGCAAGAGGAAAAAACACAGCGCTACAGCAAAATCTTTTTATTCAAAAGTCCTTGTTGAGAGAAATGAGGTGTTTTCTGTAGTAAACTGGTAAAAAAAAAATAGAGACAATCATGTCATGTTAATATGGTGCTGAGCAGCTTGGTGCCTCGGGTGATGCATCAAGTCTCATCATGTCCACAAACCATTAAGAGATTTACAGACTTCAACAGCCCTGGAACAACTGAACACATTTCCATCCAGATTTAGACTTCAAACAACTGATGCCTCTTTGTACAAACTGGTTTCAGTTTAGTCAGTATTTCAGAAACTCCCTGTTATTATTTTTGTTTCTAAATAATATCAGGTGGAAAAGTTGGAACAATTTATTTAATAATAAATAAAAGGGGAGACAGAAACAGGCAGAAAAAGACCCTCATCCCCCACATACATACGAGATATGTTAAGATGTAATCTTTCTCAGTTTTTCAACGTTTAATGAACTACACAAAAAGAAATATAAACAGGTCAATAGATAAAGGAAATGACTGCTAGTTGTAGCCCTTTATTGCATCTTCTTTAGGTTTGAATTGGAGCAAAATAGTCTGCTTACAAAGTGATAAATCAATAAACAATAACAGATGGGGCGCCGTTTAGCTCAGTTGGTAGAGCGCGTGTCAGCTGACCTATCAATAAAGCCATAAAAGGCCAAAAAAAAACAAAAAAAAAACAATAACAGATAGTTGACAGTTGGCAGCTATTCTGATAATTGATTAATCACATCAGTCGTTTCATTAAGGATAAAAAGCAATCATTATCTTGTTCTAGCCTCTGTTATTTTTTACTTTTCAAACTTTATATGATTTAAAACTGAATCTCCTCAAAGTTTGACCTGCTTGTTGGACAAAACAGGACAATGCAAGATGAAACTTCTGGTTCTCATAAGTTGTGATTGGTTTTCTACTCAGGCTGAAATGCCAAAACAGTAGATAATAAAAATACTTGTCAGTTGCAGTCCTACATGTGCAATGCAGGCGTCACATGTCTGATGTTTTTTTTTAGTTTTTTTTTTTTTATCACAGACAGCAGTGAGTGCAAAAAACAAAGGTTAGTGTGGGTCAGTCAATTTTAGTGACTGATGTCGAGCTCCAGACGTGCACTGAGTGCCACCCGAGAGCCAGCAGGTGACCACTCACGAAGCACCAAAACAAACCACTCACTGTCCAAAAGATTTGTACAGTTCCATTTGGCAGCGGCTGTCTTGGACTTGGATGTGTCTGCTGAAGGGGCTTTTATGATATCAACAACAGTGACCACACTGAAGGAAATAGACTTGTTTCTAGTGTGCTTGTCAAGAACGCTTTCAAGGTCGAGACCCCGAGGACCTTTGAGAGCGGGGGCCACCCCAAGCCGTCTTTGATCTCCCAGAGAAAAGAGGACGCTGAGGAGACTGTTTGTCATTCTTTCCTTAAAACATGCAAATCTCTTAATACAGGCCCAGCTCCTATATTATCATTATAAATCCTGCAGCGAGCACTGTTCACGAAGAGCATAGGTCAATTAGTTATGCTCAGCTTGAGTTTGGTCTTGTCAGCATCTCCACTACTTATCTTCCATTTGGACAGAGTAAAATCACTTGACAACAATAAATCAATGGGGCTTTTGGGAGGCAAGTGCTGGGTAGGCAGTTGGACTTAAGTTTGTTTACAACTGGCTTCAACATTTTAAAAAGTCTTGTGGCTTAATGTATCGCCTTGCGTCTCTGAACTCCTTATCTTTATAATGCTGGTTCCTCTGGCACGCCGGTCAGGGCCTGTCTCATCTCTTGTCATGGTGTTTGTGTAAAGTGCAGCAGGATCACATGAAGGCTGGGGTTTAATGCTGCAGAATGCCTGGCTCTTTATCTCATCGGTAGAGGTTTCACTTGGATGAGGGGCGGCTGCACAGCCGCACACAATGAGAAGCTTAATTCCCCCGAAGCCCCAAACGGACATCAACAACAAACCAACACAACGCCAGGCTCCTGTGCGACACAGATGAATACACCCTGTCAGAGCGATGCCAACTTGGAAACGGGAGGTGAAGAAACAGATTTTCGCAGGCGGCCAGCCAACGGCAAGCTTCAACAGCGTGGGGTGTCGAAAAGGCAGAAAGAATCCACATTGCTTGCAATAAATGACTCATACTGTTCATAACGGTTCCTTGTCTGCTGTCTGCAGTCAATGCACAAACTCTGCAAGGAGACGTTCCTTTTTTGTACTTTCTAACAACATCAAAACAGCTCACTCCTTCACCATACCCTAAACTCTGGGATTGCTGCCCTAAATTAAGAGCCTCAGTACTTGTCATTAACCACAATCGTCCCTAAAATCATTCTGTGGTGAGTTTTTCCAAGTTCCTTTTTATAGCAGTGATGAAACAGCAGCTTACTCAGCTTACTTTTTTGCATTGAGATCATTGTGGACCCCAGAAAATGCCAAATGGGAATGCGGTGGTGTGCTGGTAGGTAATTAAAATTCCGCATCCATGACGAGGCTAGTATTTAGTTTCTTATGAAAGAAAGGTTTTTGCTTAAGGTCCAGAAGAGAATAATCTTAAGAAGAGCAGATAAAGCACTTCTCTTTAAATGTTTCCACCCGTTTGACAATTCAAAATAAACTGACAGAGTAACAGCCCTGCAACTTGAGTACTGAATACACTGCCAAAGATGAACTTTGAAGACTGATTCATGTTTCACATATGACATGGATTGCTTGGGATTCACTGCTTATACAGCAAAACAGCTGACGAGATACGTAGGGAGGATGAGGCCACACAAAAAATATGCAAAAGGAAAATAGGACAAAAAGACAACAAATTTATGAGTTTTAAATATAGAAACGAAATGCTGATCACAAGTTTCCACAGCTCATGCTGACATCTTCGATTTGCTTCTTTTGTCCTGTCAACAGTCTAAAACTGGATTCTCATTAGAGAAACTAAACTAACTGTCAAGCAAGTAATCGTTTTATCAATTCAGCATGAATTATATACGCAACATCCAGTGCAACTTCCAAATGTAACAATCAATGATCATTGCTTAATAACCAAATCTACATGCAGTGAGTATCCTCACTTAGGGAACTTTCTGAAATCAAGGCACCTTTTACAGCTTGTATAAAAATAACAATTTCAGCTTTTAAGATCTTTCCTTTTTAGGCTAATTCATGTGTTTTTGGTGGTCAGACAAAGGTTTTGTTTTGGTCTGGTGCAAGTTGACCACATAGTATTCTTGAAAGAGTCTGTGCTTCATTCACTTCAACAATATCTTTAATGCATTCAGTAAACCAACAGAAGTCATTGCTCAAAATTCCTTTATTTTATTTGCTACAATCCTTATTTCTGGGGATTTGGGAAATAAAAAGTCATTTCTTAAATTGTTGCCAGGGGACTGTGTGTACCATGAAGATAATATTTGAAGTTAATTTAAGGTGTATATATGTGTCGGTGGTAATGGTACACTGAGCTTACAGTAAATTGACTTCACGCAAATGACACGATGCCATCAAAAGGTTGACATCTTTAATGGACAAGTTCACTTAAAGATGAAAATTCAGCTATTATCTACTCACCCTCATGACAATGGAAAGTTTCATAGGCCACAAAAAAAATCTGGAGCTTCACAGCAAAACAGTGTTGCAGTATTCAACTGAAGTAGATGGGGAAAACCACAAAAAGCCCAATAAAATGGCTCCATACAGCTCCTCCAGCCTCCAAGTCTCCTCAGATCCAAAATTGGTTTGAGAAGATGTTTTTGAAGCCATAATCTTCACTGTAGCAGCTAAGCTAAAAGTGCAAACCCTGTCAGAAAGGGATGCACTAGCTCAGCTGCACATTGAGGGTGTGAATACATTCTTTTCCAAAACAATTTCAACTCTCAGGGAGTCCAGAGACTTATTTTACGCTGGATGATCTGTATGGAGCCATTTAATGTTTTTGTTTGTTTTTTTGTGTGTTTGAAATGTTTTTAAACAAGTCCCCATCTACTTCAGTTGTTTAGGAGAATGTTGCAACTCTGTTGCTGTAAAGCTCTAGAAGTTGTTAGTGGATTTCATTTTACTTTTCATTAGGAAAGGGGTGAGTAAATCATGATTGAATTTAAATCTATCTTGCCTTCATCCGGCTCATTTCAATGACAGAGGGACTTCAGACTGGCTTGTACCGTCAGATCCAAAACCTCGTTGTGTATTCATATACAGCAGCCAGACAGATCAGAAAAAAACAATCATAGAAAAAACAAGGCTAAACTTTATTGTGCCAGAAGAACAGATTCCGAGAACAAAAAATGTCCTCAAAGCAATGAATGCAAATCTGAGCCAGACATCTGAGCCCTTTTGCCTTTGTTGCTTTGTCTAATTTTAATATAATAACTGATATCAGTCTATGCCATCTTTGACTTTTCTACTTGTATAACAAAATAAAATACCTGACTGTGCCCCTAGCACATTAAATTCACGAGTTCAGCTCACCTAAGGCCACGATGACTGGTGTCTCTGCCATGATGCTCTAACGTCTGTCATTAATACAGAACTGCCTGATTTCCTCTCTAGAAGTGAGGAACAGATGTGATACAGTCCTCACTTCTATTTCCAAACATGTCTCTGCCTACTGCAGCTCCCTTTATACCTTTAATAAGAATGAGATGGCGGCAAATAAAGACGGATGGATGGCAGGACATTAAATCAACAATGAATCAATTCATCGAGTGCATGACATTTGAGCTGAGATGTTGACTTCGTGAAGAGTCCTGTACAGACACGAACATTTGAAAAATCTCACAATGTTAAATTACCTTCAAAAGCAAAACATTAGCAATGCCCAATGGCATTTACTAATACATTTAATTCATTACTTTATTCTGAAAGCAGCAGGCTTTGTTGACTGAAGACAATCGAACTTCACCTCTCTGCCTTTAGGCTTTCTAAGAGTTGAGGCTAAATTCTTATGATCAAATACATGAGTAAAATCAACCACATTGTGTCGAGGAGGAGAGAAAAGCTGGCATACAGACATGGAGGACAGGAATTTATTTAGAGGTGAAAGGTAGAAAACCAGAGCTGAAGCGATTAGTCCATTAGTTGATTGACAAAAGCCTGATAATAATTCTGATAACTCATTAAGATAAAAGTCTTTAATCAACAAAAACACCAACTGTTTTGTCTCCAACATTTAAAATGTTTTGGTCTGCACTTTTACATGTTTTAGATCATTGTAGAGTTGTAACAATTTGTTATTTAATCAACCGAAAAAAAAAATTCTGGGCAAGTGTTTTATTAACTCAATTTGTTTGACTTACTTTCCAGGCAAAAAAGAAAAAAATATTTGGATTATAAAACAGTAAACTTCTGCTGACAAATCAAGATGTTAAATGTGTTACTTTTTTTGCTTTCGGGAAATTTGAAAGGTGGTCATTTATTACCACTTTTCATGGAAAAAGCATAGCTGGTTTTAAGGATTGTGACAATAAACAATGAGTCCATTATATAAAAAATATAACTGACGAATATATTTATGATGAAAATAGCCGCTAGTTGAATCCCTTAAGAAAGAGTTTCAACTTGTCTGAACTGGGTCAATTTTCCTTTATTAATATTTTTTTCAAGCAAAAGACAGAAATCAGTGAGGACCAATAAGAATTTTTACGTGTAACAATTCAATTGGGCATCAAGCACAGATGAGAAGGATTATAACTTGGAAACAACCTGCGATCAATCCAAATCAAATTAAAGCAACACCAAAGTACGTCATAAAAAAAGATTAAAGTTGCTGCCAGAACATGACTTTATAAAAAGCAATGGCTAATGGTTTATTCATCTAATTTTTTTCTTGGTAACCACTTGTCAACTGCTCTGACTCAGCAGCAGCAGCCTCATTTGAGACGACTCTGGTAGCAACAGGAACCGTCAACAATTTCATTAACTGGCCCTGGCCTCCGTTAATAGAACAAAAACACACAAACAACATGAAAAAGCACTTTTTGTTTTTAATGTCGCCCTGCTGCCGTGGCCATCTGAAGGCAGGATATCCAGTTTGTCCGTGACTGGAATAGAAATGATAAACACTGTGCATTCATTGATGGGCAATTACAATGCCTGCTTGACAGGCAAATGACGCATGTCACGGCCTTGGATCTTCATTTCCTTCCAGGGTTCAGCATCAGGCTGAAATAATGACTACCTCTGAGCTTGACTTTGACTACCTGTTATGACATCAAAAGCCTTTATGGCACATGTATGTCACGAATTTGGCATCATACAACCCATTGTCATTGAAAAATTCAATTTTAACGGCCACAAGTTATCTCTTGTACAGTGCAGCGGTCCACATAGGAATAAATTAGAAATGTTATCAGGAAAAAGGTCATCACCAGACTAGAATTAAAACTATCTGAATCAACTCAGTTAACTTTATTTTTATCTTTATTATTAACTCGGTTAATAACTATTTATTTGTTAACTATTTCAGTCAGGAAGGCATAGTTGGTGATGGTCTTTCCTTATGATGCTGAGTCTTTTGACTGCTTGTACAGTATTTTATGTTTTCTGCATTGGCAATGGCAGCTTGTATCAATGAAATGACGATAGTACTTTAATAGTCTTCAGAATAAAAAAGAAAAGAGCACGACTAGCTCCTCTTACAGACATTAAGGGGAAGAAAAGCTATTTAAGTAAAGTTAAAGGACAAAGCCAATGTTATTGAGATTAAATTCTATAAAACTTTTACCATGATGAGAAGGATATTGCCTGATTTGTGTTACAACATTAGAGATGTAACAGTCAATTAACAAAAAGTTGAGACTTCGTTTCAATAATCGATTCATTGTTTGCTTAATTTTTTTATCAAACATGTTAAACAGGGTCTGATTCCAGCTTGACAAATATGAGGATTTTCCTAGTTCAGTATCATTGTAAACTCAAAATATTTGGCTTTTTGGCTCTAGATCAGTCAATTAATTGAGACAATAATATGCAAATGTTGTGCTTCATGTGTGATTCTGGAGCCGTTTTCTAGTTGACTTAATTTTCTATTTTGCTTTTCTTGGACTGCAGTAAAAACACTCAAAATCTTTAAGGCACTCAGAAGCCAAAATCAATTACATCCAAGTCCCTGAACCAACTCTCTTCCCACCATCACATGATGTTATCCATTTCTTTATTTATTTACAGCCTTGGGTCCACACAAAATCAAATATCACAGCCTAGCTCTGACCATGTTTTGATATTAGACAACAGTGATATTTTGTCACACTGCGCGCATAAGAAAAAACTATTTGGTAAAGGTTGTGATGACAACATAAAAAAGTATTTTCCCTAAATAATACAAACTTTTGTGTTTAATAGACAAATCCTGTGGGTCTTATTAAACCGGCAGTAAAACAGCGGTGAGCTGCTGTAAATTGAATGGCCTGTTGTGAGCGTGAGTGTGAATGTGTACAGCACTGAAAAAACGCCTGTCGGCCCAGCTTTAACAGATGCCTGAAATGTCTGGGATTCCATGGGAATGGCTCCAGTAGCTGAACGGCGAGGGTTCGCTGGGTGCAGCTCCACAAGACCGAGTGCCAGAGCAGTTAAGTCAGCTCAAAGGAAAGGACACATGGTGTGTGTGTGTGTGTGTGCATGCGTGTGCGTGCGTGTGTGTAGGGATGTCTCAGAGCATTCTGGATTTAGGCTAGTAGAATAGCACTTTGCAGACTGAGCCATGAAATGAGTAGAATGTGGTAAAAAGAGAGTAGTTTTTATGACTTAAACACAATCTTTCTGTTCTTGTGTGAATCCTTTTGTACTTTTCATGGCTGATTACAATCCAAGTTTTGTGATAGAAATCAGGCCAAACAAATCCAGAAACCTTACTACAAAGTAAAGCCTCTTAAATGCATAGTTCCTGCTAAATTACCAGGATAATTTTTCTTGAACAGCTAAAGATTTCATGATCACAGATGCAGCTTAATTTTACTTGCGCATTTTCAAATATGCCACGTCAATGCTGAAAAAGGTTAGGCAAGGGACTGTCAAGCAGGTGGCAGTAATGCAACACTTGTGGTTGTCAGCCGCCATAAAACGCAACAGCAAATGAAGAAGCCAGGGCAAAGCAGGATGTACATGTACGCAACGTACGAGGCGTTTGAATATATTCAGGAGCATAGTGGCGAGGAGTTTTTGTTGTCAGGCGCTCTTGTATTGTATTTAATATCCAACAAGTAATTTCTTGTAATCTACTTGAATCAGCAACATGCAGTCGCAACATTGAAAGGAACATTCGGGAGCACTGAATGCTGAACTTGAGACAAGTACAGTACAGTGGATTCAGGTCCCTGCTGCAGGGACAACGTATTTCTGTAGGCTAACCCGGGTAGTACTCATAGCTGGTGTGGAAGTTTCACAACAGCCAAGTCAAACAAACAACATGCTACAACACACCTCTGTCAAGTGCTTTAAATCTCTTCACAAGCCGTTTTAAATCAAGGCTTTCCTGCTCTGATTTATTTTTTCTGTCAAACATGTATTCAAATTTTATTAATCATTTTCTTATTTGAAAATGTGGAACCTGCTGTAGGCCTAGTTCTGAAAAGTATTTACTTACCAAAAATGAAAGACAAACGGCTCACAGACAAGTGGAATTTGTTTTTAAAGCATTTGCACAGTTGAAACAAAGAAAGAAGGAAAGACATTCAAATATAATGATGAAGTTTCATTTGGACAGGTAGTCTACTAACTCATGAGAAAATGGCCCTTACACTGTAAACTCACTGGCCATATGTGCATGAACAATATATATTGTATTTGGATGATGTCTGGTCTTATGCTATGTGAGGTTGCAGGCCTGTAATAACATCACAGGGGCCTGTATTGAGTGATTGTGACAGAAAATGTATTTTGCACATTGAGAGCTAACATAAAGTACATCGGTCTTCGATTTCCTATCACCTTTGTTTTAGTTTGAACACAATTGCATTTACTTGAGGAAAAACAACATGCAGAGAGGTGCAGATTCTGGCTTTAAGGTTCAACATTATATAGAGGATACGGAATGAATGAGGGCCAGGTCAAAAATAGAAACAGAAGGAATGATTCATGTGATGGGAGGAGGACAAGGCTGGCTTGGCTTACAAAAACATGTTTTTAAGGCAGTGCTACAGTCAGAGTTTTCAGTGTCAATAATGTACACAAGTCAAGACACTATAATAAAGCCCTAGTTCCTTCAGGTTTTGTCACATCAGGGGTCACTTCCATCTCAAAATAATAAAGCTTCGTAACAATATCCTCTCATTTCCCCACAGACAGCTTTACTAGCAGCTAAGTTTGTCGTCTTTCCGGCCTCGATGACCTCCACGGGTCACCCATCAGTATTTTGGTCTCATAAAAGTGTCCACCACTTCTGAGGCAGGACCTCAGGCCCCTGTGTCCATTCATAACCTCGGAGAGGAAGCAGACCAACAAAGACAGGAAACAATTGGGATGAAGGCCCCGTGAACTTCTACGTCTGCCATTGTACTGAGTGGAAAAGGATCATGGCGCCACCGCTGACCGTTGCGTATGGGAGCTGCAACAAGGTCAGCTGAGAGGAGAGCTGAGGGTCAACGGTGAGGCTGGACCCATCCCCCAATCTCCCCCCCCCCCCCAGCCCCATAGTGACCAGTGACCTCGCTTTTCCTTCAGATACAGGCTGGGTGAATGACAGATGTGTTCATATCCACGATTACACCACAGTGTTACCCTCCCGTTTCCTAGCAGCAAGACTAAACAATAGCCGTCCACCCCGTCTGCACGCACACACGCAGAGGTTACGTCCCTTTGTGATTTATAAGCCATGTTTGTGTTGCCATTACACACACAGTGACCCTGACAAATCTCCATCATGTGATTGGTGGACAGACATATGTGATGTGAGCCAAGATTAAATTTGGAACATCCATATCAAGAAACGTCCGGCACCTTACCTGACCCGACTCACATGGGATTCATAGCAATACTCCAATTGTGACAGCCTGCCAAAACTGTCAGTAGTCTCCATCTGCCAACAGGCTACAGAGGCACACATGCAACAAGTGTGGTAAGTGCCAAACAAATCAGAGGTTGAGGCGTCTGTTAAGAGCTGCTCTCCAACTTATGGGAGCTTATTAAATATGTAACAGATCTTGCAACTAAAACACTGGTGAAAGCTGCTGCAGCAGCTGAGGAGACGGATGACACCCCCCCCCCCCCAATCTGTTCTCCGACTGAAGGTAGATAATTAAGATCACTTAATAATGTGTGTAAAATATTAGCCACCAGGGAAATACATTCATGCCCTTTTATACGTCTCTCTGGGCTTGGTGAAAAGCCTGCAACAGCTCCACTAAAAGAACAAACATAAGCCACATTTGATTACAACAAAGACCCTTTGTTTTGAAGAACACACTTTAGCAGATGCATTCTGGATTTAATTTCTATAATAATAAACCGAATTACAATATAATAGAAAATCATGACGACATAGAAATAGATGGATTGACTAACCAATGAACAACGACTGAGTCATTTGAGTTTTTCACTTCCAATGATTACAATAATTTTGTAATTAGCTAGCTTCTGCAGTGGCAGTAGTTACAGTCTTTGCTAAAGATCTGATGGTTCTGTCTGAAGCTCCACAAAAAGCTTTAAAACAACATCCTGCAAGCACAATCCATGATTAGTTTATAGTGCCCCCCAGCAGCCCACTATAACCATTATAAGTAACAATGCAACTGACAACATTACTGTAAAGATTACTGTAAAAGCACACAACAGATCTCTTAAAACACGGTGTATCAAAGCTATAAAGGTAAAACCATTAGATTTTATTTTACAGTAATTTGAAGTTATAGACACTGATACGACTCAGAAGGTACTTCATATTTCCACTGGCATTTTCCCCAAATTTGAATAAGACCATTAGATATGCAAGATTAGGGGCACCCTTGGGTTTTCTCTGTGAAACCCTGGTTTAAATCTGGCCCGGCTCCGTATTTACCCATCGTTCCACATCTCTAAACTGTCAACTCTCTGATAATAAAATGTCCAAAAATACTTTGGAATTGAAAAATTTGATTGACAGATGGACAAATTGTCAGTGCAGTTTTTGCGGTGGAAAACAATAATGGCCCAATAGGAAGCTCCAGATTCCTTATTTGAGTTACAGCCAATATTTTCAGCTGCCAGCCCCTTTCACAGCTCAGACTAAGCTGACGTACTTATAGACAGAAAACCTGTACCACACAAAGGCCAAAACACAATCAGATGTCCATTACCTTCAAATGAGTGTTGGCAAGAAATAGTAATTCATTCAAGTAAATAGGCTCAACAAATATCTTTCTCTACGCCAGTACATAATTACATTTCAATTTTTAAAAGGAAAGACGTGTCAGATTTGTTCTGCAACAGATTTAATAAGCCTGTGTTTATAACAGACTTGATATAAAAAATAAACACGGAACTAGGGGTTTGCAATTATTGATCATTGTCAGTAAAATGTTCTATTTCTTTTTAAATAAACTGCAGTTCTTTTTCGAATAACATGTCCTGATATAACAAATACAGACATGAACAACAGGATGGACAGTGTTGCATGCACAATTTGGCTTTATTGTGCATTAGGTGTTTTGAGATCCAGACATGCTCACACACGTCATACAGTAAACTGTTATCTAGTAGCTACATTCATAAGATATTTATCAGGATCTGTATATTCCATTTTGCAGGTGATAAACAGATCGATCACACTGAACGTATATTCACTTCTCAGTAATGTGTTGGTCCACTGATGCAGTCAAAAGTGGCATTTAGATAGTCAATCGAAAGAAAATTAGTGACCTATCTTGATTATTATTCAATTACAAATATCAAGAATTAGCTGCGTCCAGGTTCTTCAATATCCATATTTGCTGCTTTTCTTTGTAATTTCTGATATTAAATGAAGAGTGTATAGGTTTCGGACTGTTGGTTGGACAGAAGTAGCAATTTGAAAATGCCACCTTGGGCTCCAGGAATTGTGATCAGCATTTTTCGCGCTTTATTTCACATGTTACAAACTAAGCGGTTGGTCGGTTAATCATGAAAATAAAGTGTTTCGGCCTCCAATACAACACAACACAACATCTAAAATGCACAGTAAGATCTAAGTGTTCAACCTCTGTTAGGACATTTTTTGCATGTTTGTCTGGCTTTGACCTAAAACTCCATAAAATATCAAACATAAATTCACCCAAAACAGTTTATTACAAAAATGTGAAAAATGCTTGACAGGATGATGTCCTGTATTTGCCACCATTTAAGCTGCTGACATGGTATGCGTTTGTGTGGGTGCCTGTAGACAAATCTAATCAGCTTCGGTAATGAGCATCTCGTGCAACCTTGTTTTGCCACTTTGCTGAAAAGGAGGGGGAAATTAACAGTGGCTGCTCTGGGAGACGCTCAAATGATCCCGGTTATAGAAGCAGGGAAGGGAAATGGGTTGTGACTCCAAATATTGGGAGCCAAGCCAAACCTCATGGTCCTGCAGTGTTTTTTTCTGGTGGTGTACGAAGTACATAAAGTGTGTATAAAGTGGGCACTTAGAGCACTGGCTATGCTTTGCATTACAAAACATTTAAAAACATTAAAATCAGATCTTTTAATTAAAAAAGCTAAAAGACACTCCTCTATTTGAGTGAGATGGGAAAAAGATAAAGGCCATTTTTTTTTATCCATAAAAGGCCTCTTTTTGTATAAGACTCCGCAATGAAATGCAACAAGTTTGGGAAAAGTAGCTCACTTTAACAAATACAGTAAGACTATAAAAAGCAGTAAAAGGGTACATCTAAAGAGGACACAGAATTCCTTGCACTCTGCCCTGTGGTTCCAGCTCAGGCTTAGCGGATCTTTTCATGCTTTAGTGAAAGTAGGCGAAAAACCGCTGGGCCCAGACCACAGGACCACAGGCCCTGCCCCTACAAAATGCAGACCCATGACTGGAGATCAGATCTTGCCAGATGTCACCTGGTCTTGATTCATCGTCATTGCACAAAATAAGGAAATCACTTTTTATATAACACATATCTGCCTGGACTTTCACCACCATTTGACAAACTGCCTTCTGAGCCTGTTCTGAAAATTGTAATGAGTTTGATCACCTCAAGCACAAAGTAATTAGTGGGAAACCTATAAAAACCAGTGGCAAGGAGAATGAGGAGCATAATAATGGACCTCGCTCAGATAAACAGAAACTGCATGTAGCGGCCACAACGGAAGAAACATTAATAAGAGCCTGTAAAGAAAGGAATATGCAGATAAACTCGTTTAAAAGAACTGTTAAACCAGTGTACTCTGTGTTGCGTAATGGTGCAAGCCAAGGTGTTCAGACAGCACCCATATGCAAAATTCTTCTCAGCACTTGAACTCTTTGGCAGTGTGAAATGGGGTGGGCTTGTCATATTACAGTAAAAGCCAAGACACAGACGTAAGGAGGAGCTGTGATCAAAGGGCAGAGAGAGAGATGTGCCATAATGTCTGATACCTTCTCTACCTCCTCCACACAACATGAGCAATGACAACACTCCAGTCTGTTGAGAGTAAACATTCAAAGACTAACTGGCGAAGTGTTGCGTAAACGTCATAGTGCGGTCTGAGCTGCATTGACACAGCACATGGCCTACTTAACTAAGCCTAAGCAAATGATACAGCTCTGATATTTCAACACTAAAAAGGGACACAACTAACTTTTTTGCAAGTTTTAGGCTGCAATTCATAATTCGATTTTAATCATTAACTCACATGTGCTATTATTTGATCAAAATGGAGAGCTGATTTCTGTAGGTGTTGGACTGGTTGGACTTGTGGAAAAAAGCAAAGGGCAATGGAAATGGAAAATGATGTGTTGATGGAAAATAGCTGAGAAAAACTATGCAAACAGCTGCTGCTGCTCATGTGAAAAACTTTGAGCGCTTGATACAATTACTCATCGAAAACAAGTGTAGTGCTAATGTTTCCGGTTGTTATAACTGCGGTGTAACGTAGCATGTACTCATAACAAACCATCAGAGGACCTTGCATTGAATTATGTGAACCGTTAAACCCCTAGAAATTACTTTTCAGCCTTACAACCTATTGTAGAAACAAAACTAAGCATATTTCATTTCAGGTGTTGTAATATTGAAATTTAACTTTAACTAGGTGAGTTTTAAGGGGTTTATAATCTCATTTGGTACTGTTACACAGCCGCATTCCATTATTGATCAATGTGTTCAGTAGTTTACCCAAATTAATCCATAAACCACTTAATCAAAACAACAACAACAGATGATGTACCATCATAGACAAATAAAAAGCTGCAAATATTCCCACAAGATTAGAAAAGTTTCAGCGTAACAGTGAATCTTTTATGAGATCTGCAAGCGATTAAGTTCTCTAGCATTGTACAATATTAAGCCAAGGTCCAGGACCATTATATTCATTTCACGCTATTAAAAAAGGAATCCAAGATTTTAATCACTGCATTCATAAAATTTGAAAAAATGAAGTCTCTGGTGGGGAGGCAATCTTCTTAGTAACTCATAAAAACGCTAAAAACGTGTAAAGCAGTTGTAGAGTAAAAATAATAGTAATAGATAAATATGAAAACATTTACTTCAAAAATAGAGTGGCTTCTATTAAAACCTATAAAAAGCATGATGATGAAGGTTCTCAGTCATCCACATCATGGTAATTCTAAGTGCTGTATCAGAGGCAGTCGGACTCTATCTCTTGGATGAGAGGTGAAATATCTTCAAGAAACTGTCAAGCTCCCTACGATACAGCACATCTCTCTATAAAAGCAAGGAATCTCTGTCTGTCTGTCTGTGTGTGTGTGTGTGTCTGTTCCTCAAATATCTCTGCGGATCAGGATCAGACTGAGCTGAGAGTTTCAACATGGCTGCTGCTTGGTTCAAGGGTGTGCAACGTCGGATTTGTTTGGACTGCAATGATACCGTTAATAAATTATTTCATAAATGCTTTACAAATTCTGCGAGCACCGTCTACCGGAGCCACCACAGTCACGTGCGCACCAGAGCCAATCACTGCACACCGTAGCCACGTGCGCACCAGAGCCAATCACTGCAGAGCTCAAACCCACGGCATACCTGAAGAAACAAGCGGATTTATACCAGCAGTGGCACGCGCTGGACCGGGATTTTGCCGGCGGTTCGGTCCCGTTCTGTTCTGTGCATCTAAACTGACTGCTGTGGATTAATGACACTAAACAAGTCCGGACCGAGTCTGTTTGGGTCTGAGGAGATCCGGAGACGCGCGGACAACAATCTGTGGAATCTGTGGATGTTCGTGTGTAGCCAGCTGCTAGCCCACCCACACGGCCCACCTCCCGAGTCGACGGACTGGACGCACCAGCACATCCAAAACCGGACTCAGGGTAAATAATGTCTGCCGCGCTTTTTCGCGAACATTGCCGTCACGTTTGCTTTGTATCTGGTGCAGGAAGAAACGGTAAAAAGGGGCTTTTGTCACGAAAGTGTCCAAGCAGCAAGTTTGGTTGTTGAGGAACGGGGAAGTTGTGGGAGGGACGGAGGCAGATGAATGACAGGCAACGACGGTCGGTGCAGATACAGCGATAGAGACATTGAGATATTGAGAGTTGAGAGATTTGAGACATTTAGCGTGTTTGGAGTGTATAGTTAGTGTGATATGTATTGTTTAGTGTAGTGTGTTTAGTGTGTAGTGGAGTCGATTTTTTGTTTAATTAGTCAAAACAATGAGGAGACTGCTGAATGTGGAGCAGACAGTGCAGCTCTTCATTCAGGTGGAAGGAGCTCAGGCAGACCTGAGCATTGCCTGCATTTAAATGTTAATAGTTACATATAACTTTGTAAATTCTTAAAATGTATGCACATATTTAGCAAACAACAATTTATATTTGCATTATAAGTAGGGTAAGTGTACCTAATAAGCCCACGTACCATATAAGCCCACTTGTGACTTCTGAGTCAATTTTAAAAAAAACTACATCACCATTTTTGCTGGTTCATGGTTCTTCCAATGAAGCTGCTTGTTACATAAATTATACTTTTGATTGTAAGCCAATCAGATTTGTCGATCTTGAGTTATCGAAGCACATGTGTGACATGTACCTGCTGCTCCCAGAAGAAGTTACAAAAAAACTTAGGTGATTTTGATGCCCTGAAAACCAACATTTTTTTCCATATTTCTACTCCTGCTTTTGGTAAATACTCATTTGTTATCAAAATTTAAGAGATTAGTGCTTTAAATAAAACATATGTTAGAATTTTACTAGAATTAGAAATGTTTTTTCTTTTGTAGTCAAAATGTGTTTTAGCATGCTAGCCAACAACCCACATGCTGCATCAATATAGTCACTGCATAGCATTGCTCATTGCAATGACATAAAGCATGATAAGCATGTGTAGTTTACATTTTTGTAGGCAGAATATCCTATTGTACTGTTAAATAGATAATACATGTGTATATGAATCTTTATTTATTTTTTAATTAACATTTTTACCAAGTGGGCTTAAAGGGGACACTAGCAAAAAAAACACACCATTTAGGGTGGATGTAAATGAGTATAGCTAATTACTTAAATGCATGATCAATTGATACTTTTCATGTTATGTTAGTACAGCATATATAGATTCATGTCATGTAGTTGTTTTTTTAATGTCATGTGTGTAGAAAAAAATATTCTGACTTTTAACCAGAAATTCACTGATGTTCCCTTTAAGCCCACCTGCTCCCATTAAGCCCACTTAGCTGTGTTTCAATGGAGATTTTCTCCCTTTTGACTTTTGAACCATTTTCCTGCCTAAAATTGACCTCACCTAATCAATCAGCTTCATAATTCAGATAATTAAATACCCAAATTTAAATATGAGTGATGTTGCATAGGTCAATTCATTCTGGATAGGCCTACATTCTATCCTACCATTAGCATAATTCTCGATCCTTTACTTTTCAGATGACATGACTAGAACACGAAAAAAGTACAGCTCATGCAAACACATGGCAGAAGCATGCCGCCAATATACAGGGAGGGAACAATGACAAATCTCTCAGTTCTGGCAAGAACGTACTCTTTAATGGTACTCCACAGTGGTTTTAATGGTTTCTATGTAAGCTGTTTTTATGTTTTAAAAATCAATTAAAGTTATTTGTTTAATTGTAAATACTGAAATTGACTCGTTTATTATCCTTAAAATATTAGTATTGAACCAGTACACTGCCTTTCTTTCAGTCATTAGGTCTTCAGAAATCTAGATAAAAACATCTGCACTCTCAACCAGCTGGCTGGACCAGAAATTTTGGCCAATTGTAAATGCCAACAGTACAATGTAGGATAGAGATACAGACAAAATGACAACACATATGTAAAGATGAGGTACTCAAGAGTAATTTCCATTCTAATTTTGATTTTGCCAATGAATAGTTTTTTGGCTACATTCCAAAGAAGACATGTTGTAAGTTTAGCTTTATCTGTGTTGACAACACAGCAAAAGGCTGATCACGCCTATTTCAAATGCAATTTACAGGCCAGAGGAAAGGAGTGGAGACAAAATAGAAATAGCTATTGAGAGCTAAGACATTACATTTCTTAATAGAATAAGTTTGGATTGTTAAGATTTTTAAATATATATTTATTTATCAACAAGTCATGAAGTGGGCTTATTTGGAACACCCATGGGCTTAATGGGTACATTAAGTACCCATTAAGCCCATGCCAGACTTTTGACATATTTTGACAAATTAAACAATAAAAACATAAAAAATTGGTATAAATGAATTATTGACACTTCAAATGAGACATTAGACTATCATTTTAACTAAAATGTTCTCACTTTAATTGGGGCGGTATATATTAAAAATGTCTGAAAAGCAGATTTGGTGGGCTTAATAGGTACACTTACCCTAATAAAAAATGGTTTGTTAAACATATCTGTGGTTTTCACAGTAAAAAAAATCTAACTTTTTCTACTCGGATTTTATGTTTTTGTTTGTGATTTTAGGTCCATTGTGTTAATACAGTATGTCAAAATAAAAAAATAACTGTACAGTCACATGTGAGGTTGTGCTAAAAAAAATTACACCAAGTAAATAGTTTTTAAGGTGAAATATCATGGCAAAAATAGTCAAAAACGGCCAATTATACCCTGGAATATTAGATTTCAAAACAAACCTAAATATCCCTGACGTCCCACCTTCAAACACAGCCTCATTTGGCCATCCATGAAAAAGCTACTTAACCTCCCACTTTTCTATAGGAATACATATTTCCTATGGGCACTGCACTAGTCCATTTGAAGTGCAGGACTTCTTCCTTAACCCCAATTGAACTGCTTCTACCACCACCATTCTTTCCGTTTTCAACCAGGACCATGATATGTAGCACGATGGATCAGATCGAGGAAGTATTGCTGTTTCAGACTGCATGACCGTAAAAACCCAAAAAATGAATCACAGAAATACAATAAATGATACACTACTCAAAATCAGTTAGGGATACTGGTGTATTTTTTTATAGTTTCACTTGATTGTTTATTCTGTGACATATTTGAATTTTCATTTTTGTGCTCTGTGAATATTTTTGGTCCCCCAAAATATTGCGACACATCTTATTTGACTTTTAATTAATATTCGTGCACACGCATATATGCAACCACATCCCAATATCCCTAGCTCACTGAGTAGCGTATAAGAGTATACCAGAAGAATACTTACTTCTTTGGCAGTGGTTCTGAGTCCAGCAGCGCTCACTGAAGTGTCCGTTGATGGTGGTCGTCTGGCAGGTCGTCTTTCCGATGGCTGCCCCTGGGCACACGTCTCCACACTCTCGGTCGTTCTTGTTCGCCATGATGTAGTTGTCCTCAACTGAATCAAGGATTTTGGACCAGTCCAAAGTTGAGAGATAGCAGAGATCTGGGTTCTTCTCAATTCTCACAGCTCCGCGGGTGATGTTCATCAAGCTATGGAGGCCGATCTCTCGCAGCTGGAGCATCTCGAACATCACTAAAGCATAGTTGAAGAACAGGTTGTTGCCTCTGATCACAGTTAGGTTGGGGAAGAGGTCGTTGAGGGTCTCCAGGCCGTAAACTCTGAAGAGCAACAGGTAGTCGGTGACCACTATCAGTTTGGGGAAACTGAGGCCTCGGAAATCTTCAGGCTTGGTCCTGAACATGAGTAAGATCTTCAGGTGGCCTTCGATCACAGTGCAGTTCTCAAGTGTCTGCAGGTTGGTCACATTGTTCCGGATGTCCTTGCTTGGACAAACTGAGAAGACAAAAAAGGGAAAGACATGGGTTCTTTAGAAACTAGATATCTTCATGTATGACAAAAGTTAAAGCAAGGCTCAAACAAGGCTTCAGGTAAAGACTGAGTTGAACAGTAAAGTTTTCTGGGTAACTGGACAGTATTGCTCAAATGAACAGGAAATGTTATGACTCTCGGAAGGATTACAACTGCTGAACGTGACTGATGCGTTAGGCAAGACGTCTGCTCTCTAAACTGGAAAAACAGGGTCGAGTAAGTCAGGCATGGCCTCAAGGAGGAAAAGAAATGGCTCTCTTGGTAATTAGAGGGGATATTTTACAGAAAAATATGTGGTTGTGTCTCTGGCTTTGATGAAGTCCAGACCATCTTCAGTGACACTTTGTTTAGCAACCACATATCTGGCCGTGTGCCACCATCAAATATGGAGTGCTGTCATCAGACTGAGGCTGTGCTCATCCTTGGTTATGCTTAGTTGATTTGTGGACTTGCTTCTGAAAGTCAAGACCATAAAAAACATTAGCCAATGCACTAAAAATATTTGTCTGAGAGGGGAACTGTGGCACTAATGGCAGTGTATTGCACCAGTAGTAGATTTGTGGCTTTGTCAGTCCTCACCCAGACACATGATACTGTTTGATGAAGAATTCCTTAACTCTGGGTAACATTTTTGTTGCCTATATAATTTTAAATTCTACTGAATCTACTATTTACTACTATTTATCTGTCAATTATCTTTTAACAATAATCATTTAGGTCATTTCCTGACTTGTGAAAAAAGCCTCGCACAATTTGCCAGATCCCAAGATGATGTCTTCTAAATAAGGGTTTAACTTAACCAAAACCCAATATTGTATAATTTCAAAGTTTATATACCAGAAAATAGAAGCAAATCCCCACATTCAGGAAGTTAGATGCAACAGAATTTTGGCCTTTATGCTTGAAGAAATTAATTAACTAGTCAACAAAGTCTGTATGAACACACTACAAGCAAGTGATAGACAGATAATCAGCATTTTTCCAATAATCAGTATAAGTGGTTTCCAGTTTGCCAATTAAAAAAAGCTAATTTAAAAATGTGCTACTATGATGCAACATCCTCACATACAGTGTCCCACCAAGACTAACTGATGCAATTTAAAGCCTTGAAACACTGAATAATCAGAATCTTCAAAATAATAAGTTACAAAAGTTATCAAACAAATGTAGTGGAAAGGAAGTATAAAGTAGCAGAAGATCAAAGTACTCAAGTAAAGTACCTGAAGATTGTACTTAAGGAGAGTACTTGGTAAACTGTATGTAGTTTTGTTTCATTACTGGTTGCTCTGTTTAAAATTTTGACACAAAGAGTCTAATAATCAGTGTAGGGCCTGAAAAAGACATATCCATCGACCCCTACTTCAAGCAAATGTGTATTTTTGTTTTTGGGATTAAATTTTCTGTGCATGTTTTGTAAAATATTTATATGTTTTGTGGAAAAAGAAGGTTAACAAAACAGGGAGGCCATCTGAATCTACAGTATTTCATGTTATTAATAAAGGGGCAGATAATATATATTTTGTTTTCTTGCTCCTCTTCTGCTCATGGAATGTGTACAAGTATGTTGGGCAAAAGTGTATTATTTGTCTTGTACAATTGTTTTTAGAAATCATACAATGAAAAAAGAAAAATAAACCAAATGTGAATGACTGAATGACAAAACTTACAATCAACTAATTGATGAATTAACCAGTTGTTTCAGCTTTATTAGATTGTGAACTGTACTGAGACTCCAGTTTAGGGCTGGGCAGTAGGCCTCAAAATAATATCACAATATTTTTAGCTTACAATATATATCTTAATATTTTGAAATGGCCTCAAAAGCACTTCATAAATACAAGAATTGAGCCCCAAAATATCACAATAGTTTTGACCAAATACCCTGACTTGATATTGCAACAATATTGTAGGGATGACTACTTGCATTGTAACAAAATATTACCACATGACTAATAAAGACTGAATGGGTAAAAGTAAGTATTAGAATAAGTAGGACAGTCTGGCAAGTTTTGAAAATGACATCACTTTACTGTTATGCACAGCGTCAATCAGTAAAAGACACAATAGACCCTTATCACGATATAACATACCAAAATATCTCAGGAGGTACATAGTCTCATTACAACATCATGATATATATCATATATATTGCACTGCCCTACTCCAGATAATGCAGAACAGCGATCGGGAAACCACCTGTGAAATATATCAAACACTATAACATTCAGGGGGCTCTTTATGGAGAGTGTTGACAGTAATAAGGATTTCCTCAACTTTTCTTTGGGACATCAGCCAAGCTCTTCAATATATGCTTTGTGTGACATAACATAAGTAATGACAGCCATAAAGATGTTTGTCTTTGCAGGTGCAATGTGGGACATTCCAGGCCCGATTTTACAGTTCACAAAGTCATGAGTGCAGCTGGAGGTGTGCTGCCTGGTGAGAGGACTGTATTTGTTTACCAACCGACCCACCACTGAGCTGAGCACATCAGGCCAACTGGTCAGCCATGTGGGGAAGCAGTATAACAGCTAGGCGTGCACCTCTTTATGGCAGCAGCTCGTTTTACACCTTCTGTTGCATAACAGTACAAGACAACCGGCACACACACACACACATACACACACACACACACACACACACACAGTGTACAATTACGGAGTGTCCAAACAACAACTTTTTCACTTTATGCATGTGAAAAATCCACAGCACTTATCTAAAGTTGAGCCTACAACTTTGTTTCAAGTACACACACAATCTCCTAACATAGCTATTAAAAGAAACTTGGCTTCTTATAAAGTACATTTCTCTTTTTAAACTACTTTTAGACATGTGTTTGTGGTCTTAGGGAGGATAGCTGAACTGTAAGGATGGATGGCATGCCATAAGCCTGTAATTACAACACATCCACCTCCAAATGAAACATTTCCTATCAAACTGATGGTAACTGCCACAGGAGGCTTACTGCAGATCCATCAAGAAATACATATAAAACTACAAAGAGCCTCCATCTTTCTCGTACAAGACCTCACACTCACTCAAACAGAGGACTTTAACAGGCAAAGACGTTGGCAGTATGCGATATAGGGGTAGTGGCTGAGTAGTCGCAGTTAAGTCAGCCAGCAGAGTACTGAGTGACCCTGTGAGTAAGGGAATCATCACAGGGCGGCGAGTCCAGGCTTCTATCAGTGTGCACTTTCAGCCAGGCCAGTATTTTTAGCACCACATTCCCAAAAGAGAATCTAATACACTCCGGCCGTACTGATCGTGGCTCACATTGGAAACTGGAACATGGCAGCGCTGGTGTGTAAGTGAGGAATTTAAGGGCGGCAGCAGAAGAAGAACGGACTGAGCTGACTTCTCAATGTGGGAACAAACAAAACTTTGGCAGAAGTGGGTTTTTGTGTTGTTGCCGCTGTTTTAAGTAGAGCACTAAAACTCCACAGCATATCTCAAGCAAAACAAACCAGGTGCATCCCAGGATTAAAATGCTCCTTGTATTGTCGGGAGAGAGAAACAAAGTGGGAGACATCATAAAGGTTGCTATGGTTACTAGGTTGGCTCCAGCTCTCAAAACATCACCTACTCTGAGCCTGAGGACTGAAAAAAGACGCCACTGTGCTCTGAATCATCAATTAGAGTCATTAAAGAGGCTGATTTTCATTGACCAATGCCTTCAAAAGGTGTCTCGCTGCCTGCACCTCTGAGACAGATGAACTTTTAAGGTTAATCAAAAAGGAGCAGCATGATGGTTTCCCCTTTCAGGAACACTGTGAGCGAGGAAAAACTCATAATTACATCGATTACTGTGTTATTGATTTGTTATAGGATTTGTCCTAGGAACAATAATATTTCAAACGCAGAGGATAATTAAAGTGAAGAAATGCATTTGAGTGGCACTGAAAAACACAATGACAAGGAAAGCATCAATGGAAGTAAAACGCAAAAGTTCAATTGAAAATAGTAGTTTAAAGGTTACATTGATTAAAGCAAAAAAATTATCCTGACTGAATGTTTTTTCGAGCTGTAGCCAAGTCATATTCTCAATTTGTAATTTTTTAAACATGTTACAGGGCACGTTATTTGACATGTGCTAAAAAAATAAGATAAGATTTACAGCCTCACCCCACACATTGTTCTCTAATGCGGACATCAAGTTTAAATATTTGACCAACAGTGTTTTACAGGAGGATGATCTGAACAGCTGTTCTATTCACACTTAAAATATTTGTCTTTTCAATCTATGAAATCAAACTGTGCCCTTTTTTTGCCAAGCTTCTCTCAAGTTTTACTCTTTCAAATAATCAACCATCTACATAACTTTTCAGTACGCTATTTTTCTACTTCTTCTTCTTCTCATCATCATTATCATGAGTTAATAAAATTGTTTAAAGTGAGCCTTTTATCGTTTAACAGAAAAATACATCATACAAACAGCAACTTTTGCAGCCTTGTCAGTCTGATGGCGAGTTATCACCTTTCTGTCATCACTAACATACTGTTAATAATCAAAGAAGCTCTAAGGCTTTACATTTGTTCTATATGTTATAATACAAGATTTCAGCATTGAGCTACAATCAGGCTACATTCATGAATTTGTACAGTGAAACTAACCAAAAATTTCTTATTGATAATTATAAAGTTTCAGGGCGTTCCTGTAACCATGGTAACTCACGGTGCCAGAGGGGAAGGAGAGACGCTGAATGAAGCCGTTTACACAGATACACTCCAGACAAAGTCCAGACTATAGTTGTTATTTCACACATGTAGCACACAACAGGAGACTCTCCGTGTCAGACGAGTTCTCACGTGTTGACTAAACTCAAAAACTAATTGATAACGTAGCAGTGCGACTCCGTGTTTAGATCCTGCCCTGTGTGGGTCACTACACTGTCATTGGTCAGGCACGCACACGCTGTTGACGATACCATTGGCTGCAGAGTGTGAAAATCTGTCAATAAAAATCAGCCAACACTTGTTCTCCTCCGATCTACATTGATCTCATAAGTTGCCTCTGTGAAGTATGAATGACGGAAATCCATCGTAGCAACGGAGAACTTTAATCCATGAGGTTAATCTTCTAGCTTTCTGGAACTTTCAACTGTGAAAGAAACCATCCTATAGGTGCTGTGGATAAAATCGTAGCAGCTACTGACAGCTTGCATGCCAACAGATCTATCTCCAAGTCATTAAACTGCAGACAAAGACACTGTGATAAAGTAAGGTTCTGGAAAAGACATTAAGACTTTAAAAATCATGATAATAGGCCATTTGCTGCTGTCTGTACCAAACAAACATGTTGTCTTGCATCTGGAGAGATATTTGTAGGCCCGAACACCTCTGTACTCAACACAACCCACAGTTCTTCATAATAATGCCCTGTGTTACACGCTTTACCTTTATCAAAAGCTTCTGTTATTTGGATAAATTGCACCCTGCCATATTGCAATTTCCATAATATTTTTGATTAAATGTGCAGCTCTAAATACAACGATGCAAATAGTCTTTAGTTGCACATTATAGCAAATTGTAATAATGTGTTCGGATCCAGCAGGCTACAGCTCAAGGTGGTCTGATTCAAGCTGTGATCAGACCAGAGTCAAGTCAGCCAGACGTAAAGGAAATCCATACGCTTGATCAAGTTGGAGAGAAAAAATATGCCCACAACGAGAAGAAAATGCCAGTTGGTTTCACACTAATGTAGACAAGTTGCAAACAGGACCAGATAATACCAAGTGATTATGTAAGTTCAATGATGACATGCTGCTGTCCTCCTGATAACTCCACATGGACAGCACTGTGAATACCTGATGTAAATTGCAACTAGGTCACAGGATGGTCCTAAATTTAAATGAACTATAAATCTGTAGTGTGAACAAAAATGCTGTACATGAACACACAAGAATCTCAGTTCTGCACAGTCTGTCCACAATGTACAATCCCACAATCCTTTCACTACAGCTGCAAGCATCAACAGGCACTGGCGCTTCTGATATTGTAAAGGAGGTGGATAGAGAAGGAGGAGGGGCAACAGGTAGTTAGACTGATGGCGTATATTATCTCTGGGCCTAGAGAACCGAGGCCTCAGTAAGCATGCAGAAACACAAACACTCAGAGATTGCAACACTTCCCTTTTCAAGGTTTCGCTGTTCTCTTGTTTTCCAACCTAGCCTCAAACCAGCCACAAAATGACGAGGTCACCGAGATACACGTTCACTGTGTCCAAACTCACATGTGATGTAATCCGCTTTGAGAATGGTTGTAAACCTACAGTTTTAAGGTATACCATTGACACAGAAAGCAATTTTCAATAACTTCTGCCTTCATTGACAAAATCTGTCCAAATCAGACACATAAATCCCTGTTTAATCCCACATTTAAAAAATGCTTCTGTAAGTGGCTCCCTTTTCAAGAGAGTGCTGCAGGGGCAGGGACACATTGACACAAAAAGCCTTTGGGATTTTTCAGTTGAATTTTAGGTTATTGGAGAAAATAAGCTTTGTGGTGAACACAAGTTTTTGATACTTACATATCTTGTTCAGCAAGATAATCTTCACAGATAAACGCCACTTTAATTATTTTTTAAACCTAAATAGATCACCAGAAGCAAAACGCTAATTCCAAGAGAAACAGCTAATGCTATATACAAAGTACACTGAGGTCACATGACTTCAAACTCACCACCATTAAGTGTCTTATTATATTATACTATAAACACTTTACTATAAAGTGATCAATGCAATCTCATTTAGCAACTTGTCACTGAATTTGCACGAGTAAATGCATTAGAGATTCCAACATGGGGTATTTACTCATGTATTTATGCCTTGGAACAAAACTTGAAAATCTATTAAGATTGTGTAAACCACAGGCCTTATTACAGCCATCTAAAAACCTATTCAAGAAATTAATAGGCTTTGAGACGGGGTACCACAAGTGCAAAAAAGCTAACCTATTTCCAGGTTTTAGGACTCATTCCTGCACCACCCTAAACAAAGCAGTCATATGTATAATTCATGGCACAATTGAAACAAGATCACCTTTTTAGGAATTAATGTCCAATGAGGTCCACCAGAAGGGGCATGACCTTGGCTTTCAAAAGGTGGGCCGGTGGTGCTAAAGTAGGGTTTACTTTGCCCCAACCTCTGGCTCCCTTGCTCACATCACACCCATTTTGAAACACTGCCTTCATTTTGATCTCAACTACACACCTGGAAAGTTCCATGACTGCGTTTCGCACGGTTGTGATGCTATCGCGCTGACATAGATCTGTCCAAACATATAGACAGACGTAGGAACACCTGCCAAAATACTCCAAACTGTTTCTGTGGTATTTCCCACTTCAAAAGGTCTCTCCAGGACCACATTTTGCCCTGATGACAAACAAAACGCAGACACACAAGGTGAAAATTTACTAGCCGATTGTTTTGTATGATATAAAAATCATACACTTAAATGTGACATCCAACAGAACAAGCAAAAATTATCACAACTTTTTCAGCTCAAAGTTGTAGTCTGCATACAACCATTTAACTGTAATGTCTGCAGTTATAGCTGACTGAGGTTTGTCATCTCTTCAGCTGTGGTACAGATATTACAGCAGTTAGAAAGTGGCATTACAATAACTTTAAGAAATACTCTCTTCTTGTGAAAATGCCCAAGAGTCATCCTCAACAGTACCAGGCCCTTTTACATGTCTTCTACGCAGGGCCTGGAGTGGAGTGGGTTATTGAATGTGCCAGCTGTTTGGTAGGGGTAACATGGCAAGTGCAGCCAGCCAACAATACACTTCACTCAGTCCAGGGAATAAAATGAAACCAAAGTAATTCAGGCCCTGGTCTTTAAATAGAGTGAACTGGAGTGAGAGAGCAAGCCTATGAAAATTCCCTCTTGGGACTGTTTGATGTGTATCCTGTGAAGAAATGGCTCCTGACCAAAGATCATTTGGTGAGTCAGTTGCGTGCTGCCTGCTGCACTCTCCTACAAATGTATTGTATCTCTCTGCCAACGTTGGCAATGAAGTAATTATTACCTCTACAGTGTGAGAGCAGAATAACAAACACACTTACTTTTCCCCGGGTCACGGTGTCAAGGGTAAGAACTGACACAACAAGCTTTCCTTGTCAGACACCTCTGTGGTCAAAGTGACAGATTGTAGGTGTGTCAGATTACTCCATTATCAAGCTGTATATAATTTTCAAACGTGAACCGGTCAGCCAAGATTAGATGACCATTGTTGAGGTTGACAAGTGCAAAAATCATTCTATTGTCCAAATGTCAAACAACTCATGACTTTGGTACTTGAGACAGCGGTGGTAGTTTGTGTGTAGTGTTTTTGTCTGGGTATTTTTGGAGAGGCGGTTGAGTGGAGGATAGTTTCATCACCTTACAACTGCTCTCCTTGTCGGGAGGTGTAAATCAAGCGTGCCAGGTTGCTGATTGCCACCCCCTTACAAGACCTGCTCTGGCTAGATCAGTGCCCAACAACAGGCTGTCGGTGGCTTCATGGCGAGCCCCTTGCTGTGACAAATGAGTGTGTGTTTGGCAGGGATCCAGAGTACGACTGTTTTGGTCGCACATGCGCTAAAAAAAATCTGTCAAGGATGACTAAACATTTTCATTGGTTGTTCTGTGGCAACAGAATTTTAGCAGAAAATAGCCTATACAAATCTCTTTTTTTAAAGAGGGTGTGTAGACAGTAGTGTTGTCATAAATATCTAAATATAGATATATCAATTCTGAATATTTAAAACAATTTCAACGCTCATTTCTCACAGTATCAATACACAGCACTAGCTACACGTTTTTGCTCTCCTCCCCAACAGCACATTAGGTTCCACATCGCCCAAACTCCTTGAGAAGAAAATATACTTAAATGTTGTCCTAAACACAGAGCATACAGAAGAATCAAAAATGTTATGCCCTCAATGTTAAGTCCCTTTTCCTGTAGTATCGAACATCTACAGGTTTCAAGGTATTGTATCGAAATTCAAAATTCCCGTATTGTGACAAACAGTAGTAGACAGTTGCCTTTGAACAAACACTAACCTATAAACATATTTTCTGTGGATTAACTAGTTCTCTTCACTCTGAATGAGTACTGATTTGTTTTTCATCTTGAAAAAAGCTGCAGTGCCTGTTCCACCTGTCCCATGTCCATAGATGCCCCCGCCACAATGATCTCTCCGGTAACACTTTGTCATGGCGGGCATCTCGATGAGATGAAGAAGCAGTTCAGACCTTGTGTCGAACCTGAATGATTCTCGTGCATAACTCTAAGTCTGTCAGTTCAGACTTGCCATTAACATGCGTCTCGACATGAGCCTCGTCTTGAGTGATTACTTGTGATCCAATTTCACTTCTTCTTTCTATATGTGCATTACCGTGTACATCACTGGGGGGAAAAGGACACAATGTTTTGCACTAAAAGAAAGAGAGAACTTAATGTAGAATATCTGGCAAATTTACAAGAAGGCCCAAATAACTTTCACCACAATTTTCTTAAATTTCACAATTTCACCTTTTTCAAATGTTTCACAAAAGATTTCACTGATAACTGACACCATTCACAATGAAAGACAGAATATAATGTAATGCTGTCAACGGCAAACTTTCAAAAAGAAACTAATTATTTTGAATTAGCAGTAGCTGCTTTGCAAAGTTGACCAAGTTTCTTCTCACTGAACGACTCAATCAATCAGATCTGTTGAAAAAGACAGTATGTTCGAGATCTACACAAGGCGCTATGTAGATAAGCAAAAGACTACTAACATAGAGTAAGTGCCAGAGGTTTGGCATTCAAGAGTCAGATAGCCGGAGGAAAAAGCAGCATATTTATATCTTAACTTTTTTCATTTGGTTTCACAATATTCAAATTGAGACAAACATACATCATTTCCAGCTAACATACTTGATAGGAAACTGTGAGACAGCTAGTTAAAAATCTCTTATCACACAATGGACCGAACATTTTGTCTTACAGGTTATCAGAAGACTGAATGTTTGTGTTTAAAGGTCCACTTTGTAGTTTTGGGGAAGAAATTCTAATAAGAAGAAGTACATCTTGACTGATTTTTGTATGCCTAGACAAACTAAACAAACTAACTCTCTTTGTTTTTATGACTGAATAAAAAAAGGACCTTAAAAGAGAACATTTCGTACTGTTTTACTTTTGTTTATTTGTGGCGGACTCTGCCACCTTTCTAGCTTCAAACAGTGTTCTGGGGACCTTATTTTCCAGCTTGTTTATTCAGGGATGGAAAAAATGAATATTTCTGAGTTTGTATTATTACCTCATTAATATTGTACATTTTTAAAATCTGAGTTTTAATTTCTTCTCCCAAACCATGTAGTGCCCCTTTAAATAAACTGCGGAGTTTTATTTTTCAGAAAAACAGCTCTTTTGCTCTGTGACTTTAATCTAATGTTACTACATAAGAGGCCCGAACTGGGGCAGTAGCTGAAAGTATGAAATCTAAGACATATTTGCACTTATATGGAGAAATTGGCACTCCAATTTTAACTGTCAGCCCATGCTAGATAAATTGAATCAATTCACACTGCTACTTAATATAAGCTTTCATTATTAGGTGCATTTTTTCCATGAAGCTGAGCTGGAAAACGACCAACAAGTAGCTCAGAAAATTTCCTGACTTCAACACTGGTCAGTCCAGCTTATGAAATCGACCAGTGTGAGGCCCAGGTTCCACTCTTCCCTTGTGTGGTTCGCTCTCGAGTCTGAGAGGAGTGGGAGGATTTGGAGGTGGGAGGACGAGGAGGGGTGCAGTGCAATTACACAACTTGCTTTTGAATTATGTCTTACAATTCTTGCTCAAACTGGTATGATGACATCGCTCCATTCAGCCCTCACTACAATCTGATGAAAGGTGAGAGAGGCTGCACTTTCCTTAACTCTCAGAGTGCCCCTTGAAATCAAACTACGGCCATATACTGCAGTGGTGTGGGTTTAGTGTGTGTACAGACTCCTAATACTGAACAAAGGAGGAGTGTTTGTTACTGTTCCTGTGCTCATGACAAGTATGAGCCTAGGAACAAAAACAAGACAGGTTCACAAAACAAACAAAAGCATTTTTTTCTCAAGAAAAAACTACATGAATCAACATCTCAGAGAGATTTGGATAATCTTAATGACATCATCTTTAAAGGCCTAAAACAACCAATTCAATATATTTGGAAATGTACTCTCTAATTTGTTAAAGACTTGAAGGAAATTACTGATTGACAGAGCATTGTTTGATAAACAAATACATTTTAACTTCCCATAAAAAGAAGAATTTAGGCTTTAATTTGGTTTTTGAATGAATTAGCCACGAAGTAGCTACACATAAACTGAAAAAGCCATTTGTTAAATTCCAAATTTAAAAATGCTCTATTTCTTGTGATTTGAAGTGCAAAAGCCTAAACAGAAGAGAAACCACATGAAGAGCTGTTAACAGATTTAGTTATGGTTAGTTAAGTTATCAGTGACCTCTATTGAATCATCTGTTGAGATAAAAAAAAAAAAAAGTAGAACATTTCCTGGTATGTGGGGCAATGAGTGAACTCTGTATCACTCTGCTTACCAGAAGGTCTCTGATGCTGTCATCTTAAAAAGTGCATGCTAAACTGTTTAAACACACAAGTAGTCCCACTGGTTTTCTATATGTTTTACTCATAAGTATAACTAGGCTAATATTTGCCTTTCCAAGCAGGGTAAAAACAGCAAGTGTGTGCAGTCACTGTGGCGTTTGAGAAATGTGAAAATGTCTCCGGGTGATTGCAAACGCATTCATTCATTCTTATCACCCAGGCTTGCTGGCTTGGTGAATATAAAAAAGGGATTGTCAGGAGCTGTAAAGAGGGCTTATTGTTACATTCCTGCACTGACCACAGCGTCAGAGCGAGGCTTTCCATTTTACAACAATAATAAACAGCCGGCTATTTAATCCAAATTCTCAGCCTACTTACTTATTTGGGACAAAACACTTTGTTTACAGATCCTGCAGAATCAAATAGCTGATAAGTGTTAACCTTTGTCCCTTCAATGCAGTGACTAACACTGTTGCTGCTGACCTGCCTTTATCAAATCACCATTACTTAACAAAACAAAAAGATCTGGAGGATAATATTTTAGGGTGTCTGCACTGATCATGTTGATTTGTACGATTTAAGAATTTCTTAACATGTTGTCCTTCTCAAATTTAATGTATCTTTTTTAATTTTATTGCACTGACTATTATAGTATATAATCAGCATGCAAAAACCTCTAAGAATTGATATTACCAGTATTAAAGGTCATAATGGGTCTCTAAAATGTGTTTAAAAAGTAAAATAATTAATTTAACACACAATAGGATGGTGTAATCATTTCAGATGTCAGTGTTAACCCCCCCTCACTTACAATAGACAGAAAATTGCGCAACATTTGTCAGAATTCTTTTTAAACAAATGTGAGTTTGTGTCTTTGGACGATCCTCTCTGGTCCCTAAGCACTTTGCGTAATTAGCATTTTCTTCAATGAACACACAAGTTTGTCCTTCAGAACACGCAGCCACATATTCAGACAATTTCACATGATGAAAACACTTCGTATATACGGTGATGAAATGAGACAATTTGATGAAACTTACCCTCTCCGCTCGCTCGATGACAGCTCATCACTAAGCAGACAGCGGCCACAAGAAAACACAAACACAAAGTCCGGAGCCACATAATTGACTCGGGATGAGACACCATCCAGCACGATACAGGGTCAAATACAGAATAATCCTTGGCGAGGTGGGCAGCTCAAACTGGAGGAGAGATACCTTCAGGAAACTGGTTTTGTTTTGCGGCGTGGGCCAACAGGTAAACAAAAATAAATAAAAGACATCCCGGAAGATGGGCGGAGGAACGAGTCCAACGTGTTCAGTCAAACACAAGCTAGCGCTGCTGCTAAAGTTAGCCACCTCATGGAAAAGCACCGTCAACGCATACCAGCGCCGGACACGAGTGCACCTTGTTGTGTCTTTAATTGCATTGGTTAGCTAAACTGGCCCAGTTGAGTTTGTCCGGGGGGAAAAACAAAGGAGAGCAAAAAAAAAAAACACAAAACCCCAGACTTGTTGGCCGAGCAGAAGCTAACGCTAGCGCCAGTTATGCTAACTAGCCAGCTGCTTGTTTTTTTTTTTTAAAGCTAGCTCGGCTCCACCACTCCAGTCCAGGCCACAAGTGAAGTTTGCGCTGCTTTTCAGCGACCCTCTCAATCAATTTTCAACTCGAAATAAATCTCACCACATGCCCACGCAGTTGCACTGCGTGTTCTCTATATGAAGACACAAGCTGCTTGCACGAACATCTCAGCAAAAGCGACCTTTATAGTTCATTTAGAGGGGTTTTTTAGGGGGGAGTCGTTTGCTGCTGACTCGATGGTTGTGGCATGCGTGGCGTACGTGTCTTTCGTAAAGAAAAAAGGAAAAAAAAAATCCTTAAGTCCTCCAGCGAGCACAAAACATTACAGGTGACTTATTTTTGCTTGAGAAATAAGGTGTTTCAGCTGGCTGGCTGGCCCCACAGCGACAGCTCCTCTCCAGTCAGTGCCGAGATTTGCCTGGCTCAGACCTCGGCTCTCTGAGGGGCTGACAGTCGGACTCCGTCGTGGCTCCGCGGCGCTCCGCTCCTTTCTGTGTTTGGAAATAAAAAGAAGAAACGCTGCAAGTTTCCAAAGCTGCGCTGTGCAGCTGACCGCCCCATCAACTGAGCGAGTATCCGAATGAAAGAAAGATAGAAAGAATGAAAAAGTGGGCGAGATATTAAAAAAAAAGTTGTCGACTTATTGTTTTCCTTTCTTCCACGCACAGAGGTAGATTGTACAGTCTCCCAGGTCCTGCAGGATCCCCCCTTCTCTCCCCAGCCTCTCCGCCAGTAAACAAACCCTGCCAGTGAGCCAGATGGGCTTGAGGGGAAATACGGACTGGAGCTTATTGGATTACACAACAAACTGATCCCACTGTCAGCTGGTAACGCGTTAAAGAAAAAGAAAAGAAAAAAAAAAGTAGTGTGGTTACTTCTCTGGGTTAATCAGTCGTGCAAGAAATATACTCCACAGCTCCTGTGCTGGAGAAGTGGTGCCAGATGTATGGAGGGCTGAGACTGCCACAATCAAACATTAATAAGTACCTAAATAAATGTCTAGATAAATGAATTAATCGGCCATCAAATGCCCCCTGAAAAATAATGAAAAAAATAATGAGTGAATGAAAATGAATTGATATGTGACACACGTGCATATTTCTGCTTTTATTTGCTCCTGTATTTATTTACTTTGGTATTAATTCAACAATTTATTTACCTTCCTCCATTTTATGTTTCATTGTACAATTCGTTTGAAATTTGTGATTTCATATGTGTTTTTTCTTTTCTGTTTTTCCCCTGCAAGAAATTGGCAATACGATATTTTGTAATTTATTTTAATTTATATGTTTTTCTTGCTTTTTGATGATATTTGTTAAAATTGGAAGATGACCTGCATGCTGTATTACATGACGGTGTCTTGCAATCTCATGTGAGATGGACCAGATATTGTCATGAGACAGACATAAAAATGAACTAAACAACTAATTTATTTATTTAATTATTTTTCCTCCTATTCCTATTTTTACTTACATTTCAGCTTCATAGTACTAATGAGGGCTGTCATTTTAAGCCAGTCACGGCAGTGTAGGGTATGAAACATTTAATAAATCAATGAATTCCTACATTTGTTTTCAATTACATTTTTGTTGCATTTATTGGCATATTCATTTATTTATTACTTGTACTTGTGTTTCACTTGAGTATTTTCATTTCCGCTACTAAGGACTTCTGCTCCACTATATTTCGGAGGCAAATATTCTAGCTCCTTTTTACTCCACTACTTTTACTTGATAACTTTAGTTACTAGTTTTACTAGTTACTTTGCAGATCATGCTACATACTTGGGGGACTGAAACTACCAAAATAAAAAGAACAAAAGCGCAGAAAATGTAACAAGAAAAATTAAAGTAATAGAAAACGAATAGGGGGACATTGCAAAAGGGAAAAAAAATAGATACATTTTTTGATAAAGTGATTAAGTGGAAAATTAATGGGAAAGTAAACAAATAGTTGAATTACTACAAATGCAATAAAGAGAGGCAAATCAAAGTAGAAGTATTTATGCCACTTTTTTATAAATGAACCAATCCCTACATTTATTTCTGGTGCACTTCATGGCATATCACTTCTTTTAATTAATCCATTTATTTAATATGTTTCATTTAGTCAGTTTCAGTCCTCTGTATGCATCAGAGCCAAAGTAGCAGATTCTTAAATTAATTTATGTCATCACTTAAAAAATAAATGCTCTGATAATCAACTAGGTCTAAAGTGACACTGATATACCCATACTGTACAGTACATACATACATACATACAAACATGTACATATGCTGTATGTGTAATTTACATTTACTTGTACTCAAGCCAAAACAGACAAATGTGGAACACAGAAACACAAGTTATATCTCGAGTGTTCCTGATGAAGAGAAGGTAACTGAGGGGAAACAACTGTGAGGAAGTTCTAACTTTGTGTCACTTACGCATAAATTAAAATAAAATTGTCTGTTCCAAAGATCACATGGAACTGAGTTTTGAAAGAACCCAACCTAAAAAATGGACTTTCAATTAGAATCATTGCAAACATCGACTGTATGCAGTCAGATTTGGGTCCTTCTGCTCATGTCTGAAACAGAAGAAGATCATCCTTTATTTTAGGACTCAGAGGAAGGAAAATCCTTGTGTGCTCCAGCCATTGTTTAAAAACAGAGCGTGATTCCGCTTTTTGATCCCGTAATGTTCTCACACTCAGACGGACCGGTGGAATAAAAAAAAACTTACGTAATTCACACTTTGCTCACAACTCAGAGTCTGAAAATATCTGGGATTGTTCTTCCTGCCGTGTGTGTGCGAGCTGTGATTGTGCCACAATGCCATCTCCTCATCGCCCACTAATTCACTACCTGTTTACATCCTCCATCAGGGCAGCAGCATGTTTGGTGCAAGATGATCACGTCCTGTTGTTTATCGTTCTGAAATAGAGTTGTTTTTTTTTTTACTGGAATCCTACACTTACGGGATTTGTGCGGCAGCTGTGGCACTTTCAACCATCGGTTCATTGCGAGGTATTCTCTGGCTGAGATTTGTCCGTAAAGCATGCAGGTGGTGCGAGAGAACACCAGATACTCTGCTGACGCACGCATTGACTCGATGGGAAGTGACCACTTGAGAGTTACGTGAAACAGGAGAGCAGCTCATTAGCGGTATCAGCACTTGTGTAATCAGAGTTATTTACAAAAAGAAGAGAACTCAGAGGCCCGTACGTGTTCACAACAACACGTCTGAAGCGGTGGAAGGAAAAGAAAAGGAGCGGCGGGGTCAAGAGGTGATGCTCGAGAAATGTCCCCAAAGGCACAGGAAGGAGGAATTAGTTACTGTTAGTGGACTGGACCTTCATGAAATGCAGCGAGATCTTGCGCTATAGAGAAAGCAGAGCAGAACTGCATCGCTGTGAATTCCCTTAAACATAATCCCATATTTAGTGTGCAGTCTGTAGGAGTGAGATGCCTTAATGAGATTAAAGCCGAGTGAGTGATTGGATATAGACGCGTCCCACTTCCCTTTCATGGGCCACCCTCTACAAATCGTTTTATTTTTGACTCTCACAACAGAATATCAACAGTGGGATGTTCAGGTTTTGTCTGATCTCTTACATGTTTTGTGCCTGTAACATACATTCTGTATGTTTTGTATTTGGTGCCATGTAAGATCAAGGGACATGCTATCACGCAAAATGATGAAGTTACTTTACAGGCAGAAAAACAAAACATTTAAGCGCAATCTTTAAAGACACAACGTGTAACATTCCTGCATTAACCCATTAATGACTAACCATAGATTTTTTACTGTTAATGGATCTGTTCTGGATCAAAACACATTTTTGAGATGTACGTTTTTCTAAATCCAGCAATATGAAAAAAATTACAGTAGATGTAGTTTTAGATTTAGCCACTTCTGTTCCATTTAGTCATTAGTCACAAAGGGTTACAATGTCTAAAAATGACCAGACCTTTGTTTTATATTATTTTTAGTTTTGTACTTAATCATCCAAAATGTTTCCACCAATGTTCAATCCCAGAGAAGTCCCACTTTAACCCATTTAAGTCAAGGAAACAGTGAGTTTAATTTGGAAGCCCGTCGCTGTTATGTCAGTGGAAACACTCGATGATACTTCTGAGAGTGAGAAAGAAAGTTGGTGAACATGACTGAACGAAACATGAATTAAAGTAGGGCTGTCAGAATGAAACAGTATTGATGATAACTGTGATATGTTAAAATGAAATATTGTGTTAATGCTAAGGATTTGATAATATCCTGTAAATAGTACACGTTCTCTCAGGTGATATCTGTCTCTCTGCACCTCCAGCTCTCCCGCCATTTGCCATAAAAGAGACAAAACACAACAAGTTAGACAGATTTTAATTTAAATTTGACGCCCTTCAGAAATTCATTTTTTTACCTTCACATGTTTAAAACGTTCATGTTGAAGTGAATGTCCCATAACAAGTCAAGTCAGTTTGGTTTTTACAGCCCAAAATAACAATCACAATGCCTCAGTGGGCTTAACAAACTGTACAGTGTCCCCTGACCCCTCAATTCAAGGAAAGGAAAACTCCTCGAATAACCCTTGTTGCAGGGGAAACCTCAGGAAGACCCACGGAGGACGTGCAATAGATGCCGCATGTACAGAAAAGACTAACAAAATATCATACAGATTAAGATGCCAAAATATCTGCTACAAGAAGATTATATAACATGTATGTAGAGACTGTGGAGACTGTGGATCCAGGCAGACGGCAGCTCAGGCCCTCCTCTTCATCAAGGTGACAGAAAACATCAGAATTGTGTTGTCAGATTCTGATTAAAAAGCACAGACGCAAGGAAAAAACAGACGTGAGGAATGATCCGTGATTAGCCCTCTGTCAAACGTGTAAAAATGTCTCAGCAAAAACAACTTTTTTTTTTTCTTTTACTAATGCAGTAATTTCCTGGGTCCAATTATTTAGTTCCGACCAGAGCGGCTAAAGGGGAGGACGTACCCTTCTGTGCTATTTTGACCAGATTAGGGTTCATTATGGCTCAGAACTATTGACGTGTTATTGAGGCTGAGATGAACAAAAAAAAAAAAACCCAACAACAAATGACTCACAAACACATGACGTGAACACTGACCACCTGCTGCCTGTTGCGGGGGGGACTCAAAAGCTTGTTGTTTTTTTGAGCTGTGACTCTTAATCCTGACGACCTCTTAATCCTGACCTCTGCCAGGGTCGTGTTGGACGGTGAAGGTTGGAGCAGCAGTCCGACTGAACTTCTGCACAACATGACCTCCATTAGTGTGATGCAGGTGAAAGGTTGGGGGGGGGTCAAGGTGGCAGGCAGGTGGAGCCACACACACACAAAGTTTGGGGGGGGGGGGGGGGGGGTTGCAGTTGTTTGAATAGAAAAGTTAAATAATATAGTTTTTATATATAAATTTAAATTTGTATTTATTAATTTATCTATTACATTACATTAAGAAATTGTACCTTGTTCTAAGGCATCATAAAGGGGCTCAATGTAGTTTTGGAGAGGAAAATTAAACTCATAATTTAAATCTTACAATATTAATGAGGTAATAATACAAAATCAGAATTATTCATTTTTTCCATGATTGAATAAACAAGTGGTTCTCAGGGGAAGATAAGGTCCACAGAACACCGTTTGAAGCTAGAACGGTGGCAGGGTCCACCACATCTAAACAAAGTAAAACAGTATGAAATTGTGTTGTGCTAATTCAGTCATGAAAACCAAGAAATCTCTTCTGATGAAATCATCTATCCTAAGACTAAAACTACGTAGTGCAACTTTAAGACTTCGTTGTAAGGTGATTACTAGAAATATACTATGAAGTCTGTTTTATTTTTGTCACAGGGACTTTTATGTTAACTGTTAACGCAGTACGGACTTTTGAAAACAATCTGCACTGAAACGGCATCGCTGCTCAGCAACAATGTGACTCAGACAAAAATTACAGATTTATTATTCATCAATAATCTTTGATTTATTGCTGTCATGTGTCTTGTTCTTGTTTTATATCCTGTTTGTGAGTGTGTGTGTGTTTTCCTTTCCTGGGTGAGACCAGAAACAATTTTCCTGCTTTGGCTACACAGTAAAATTTTAAAAAAGAACACTGCATCAACTCATACTGAATAGTTTAAATCATCGGTAGCCATTTCCCAAAATATATTATAGTTTATAGTTATAGAAAAGCAACATTATGTAGAAATTCGCATTTTGTGCTATCTGGCACCCCCACAGTTAGTCAATGCAACATTTTCTAAGCTTTTTAAGTATTTTAAGGTTAAAAAAAATAAAAGTTACATAACAATGCTGTAATTCTTTACAAGAGTCTGAGAATAATTTTAGTAAGAGTTGAAACCTGCTTGAACTTTTTCTCCACCATTTGGTTTCCCGTCAGAGGGGACGTGTGGTCGAGATGTTGTGTGGTAATGCTTTAGAGCAGGAGCTCTTCCTCTGTGGTGCCTTCAAGGAAGCTTCCAATATTTACATGTTGGCTGTCAAAAAAGTTGCTTTCGCAGGCTATGTTGTCGTGAAAATCAGACCCGGAAGATGAACAATAAACAAACATGGATGTCCTGGAAGGGATTGTGGAGTTGGCCCACGCTTCAAAGGTTACAGTCTGGCAGCCCATTCTTAAGTGGTTTACAGGACGGAACGGTGTGAAAGAAGCAGACACAGAAACACAGAAAAAATAAGGATTAAAATGATGAGAACAATTAAACTGGTTTTGTTTCAAGTAAATGTTTGGCAACCATGATGAAAACCTATGGAATAAAAACACCACCGGGGTCTGGATTAGCTCCCTATAAACACCACTTCAACAAAACTATAATGTCTGCCATCGTGTAAATGAAGGCCGACTGGCGTTCCAGATCAGACTGGTATTACTGTCTTCTTTCACATCTCCTATACAAACGAAATAAACGAATAAACTGTGGTTGTCTTGTCTTGGCTTGTTTGTTGTTACGCTGGGGAAAAACGGAAAGCGATACTGTTTTCTTTGCAACAGTGACGCCAAGAGTAATACCACTTGGAAAAAAACCTGAAGAAAAAAAAGAAAAAGAAGAGAAAAGTAAAAGGGCTGGGAGACATCCTCAAAAGTTATTGAGTTGACATACCAAACATGTCAGCTTTTTATACATCCAGCAAACACAGAACAAGATGGTTATCTCAACAAAGTCATGGTTCTAGTCAGCTGACAAACATTTACCCTGGATTCACCTGTGGTTCAGCTCTGGGTTGTCTGTGTTTTAAAGGTGCTAGATGCTCTAGCTTCTACAGATACTAGTAGGCTTTTTTTTTTTTTTTTTTCAAATCTGCCACTAATTGAGAGTTGGATCACAGATCAGCTGTAATTTTTTGTTTTTGTTTTTACATTTTAAAACAAATCTCCAGCTGCTTCAGGTGCCTAGGAGAATGCTGCAACGCTGTTCTGCTGTGAAAATCCACATGACTTTCCATCTGCATGTTGATGAGTGGATAATAGCTGATTGTTCATTTTTGTGTGAACTTCCTTTTCGTGAAGGTATAGGTCTGATCCCAAAAGTTTGGGGCCTTTTTAACCCAGGTATGTAACCCCTGAGGTCTCAGATTTGACTTGGGTGCATCTGAAAGAACGATATGATGAGGGTTTAACGCAGCTTACTGCTCATGCTAAATGGTGGAGGGCGATATTAAAGTGGACCAGATTTTTGGTAAGTAGCCTCAAACTCATTTTAACTGTCACTCACAGCACAGGTGCATTAGTTGATGGTGTGTCTCTCTCAGTCATGACAGAAATCTGCTCGAAATGATCAGCTCACAGCAGGGAGGGATTAAAGTGCTCTTACATTTAAGCCTGGAGCCGTACTTTCTGACACCCTTTAGGTGTCCGCCGCCTGCCGCTCCGTTAACAGCAACCACACGTTAACGTGTAACCTTTACCTCCTTCCAACATATAGGTATGTAGGTAGCACGCTGTTTGAATGTGACAGCGAAAACAACAGGGTCAGGGTTCACAGCGATAAGGCTGACTCACTGTTATTATGAACATACTGTGACATTCTTGGGTTTATTTCTGTCCGTCTGCAGTATCTATAGGAGGTGCCGGAGATATCTGTGAGGTAAATACAAGGGTTTTTTTTTCAATCTGTGGCCTTGGAGGGAAAAAAAAGTTGTGCATCTAGAGGTGTGAGAGCTTTGTGTGAGAAACAGCATGTACCCAGGGGCCCACATCTATCCCCAAGTTAATCGTCAACCACGAGTGCTAGAAGGTCATATGAGGAAACGTTGGCGGTCTGCATATAGAACATGGGAAAGCAGGCGCTGTGGCAGAGGTTGGTGACAAACGCAGGTTCACACAGACCTGCTTGACTGGAAGAACAATGAGGTTCACACATGATTCATCCCGGGGCCCTTCCTAGACGCCAGTGCGCTTCACTCCTCCACCACAGGAAAGGATGCTGCCGCGTGTCAGGGCCGAGTGGGACATCCACCGCTGGGCCCACTTCCCCTTTCCAGTGCGTCTGAGGTGTACAGCTCTGAAGAAAGATTTCTTCCTGCTGACATTTGCAGCATTCGCAAAGACAATACTTTAAGTTTCGAGGCAGAGCTTGATGGATGCGCTGCCTCTCCGAGGTTAATGGACACTCACATTTGTAGTGACGGCGCTGCGGACTGTGCATGGCCTCCAGCCAAGTGCAGGAGGCCGGTTTTCAAACATGTAAGCACTCTTCCACTCTCATGCACCTAATTGAAGCCTGGAAAGTAAATGTGCTACGACAGCAGACTCTGCATCACAATACATTCCGGCAGCTCCCCCAAATAGTCACATGGCCTCTTTTCAACCCCGACATGAGCACAAATAAACGACAAGGGCAGACCCAAGAGGGGCCCTTGAACTCACTCTTGGGCCTTGGAAGTGATCTGAACAGCCACCTTCTCCAAAGCGCTTCGTAAAGTTGCTCTTGTTAAAACATGCCCAATCCTTTCCCTGCCAGAGAGCTGTTAATCCTGACAAGGCTGTGTGCCCCTAATTCCCCTGAAAGCTGGAACCTGCCGTTTGTTGATGTGCTGTGTAGCTACAAGCGCCAGAGGCCGCATGTTAAAGCATTCCCCCCTTTCATTCTACAACAAGCATGTGTCTGCAAGTCTTCCAGTGCCGAGGCAGCTAAAATCACAGTTAGATATGAAAAATGTCTTTCTTACACTTTCCCCTGGATTTCTATAGCCCGCATGCTTAATATGTACAGTAGTCAGTGATGACGGATTGCTCATTTAAGAAACCCCGTTGTGCTGATGAGTCCATCATAACTAAACCCACCCCCGGTGCCGTTAGAGGGCTCGTAAGATGACAATGGGCATGGATTACAGTTAAGAGTCTTATTATTATCTCCTCTATCCGAGGTTAAGACCACAGGACACCTGCTACTCCACGTGGACACTCTGCCTACATCATCATATTCTGGCAGACAGAAGGAAACCCCAGTGAGGCCGTCTGCTCAGGCATGTGAAAATTAATCTGTAAATGTAGAGGGAAATGTCCCTTTATAGAGACAGTGGCTGACAAGCCTTCTCTTCTTTAAGTCTCTAGGCAGAATCAAGAGTGACAGCAATGTTGAACCACCTTTAAAAAAGGTGCACTATGTAGGTTTTAAGACAATTTAATCAAATCTTCATTGACTGATTTTCTTGATATGCCTTAACAAACTAAATTATTTTATTTTCATGATTGAATAAACAGAATAAATAAACTGACGGCACAATTTCATACTGTTTTAGTCTGTTTATATGTGGCGGACCCTGCCACCTTTCTAACTTCAAACAGTGTTCTAGGATCTGATTTTTCCTCTGAGAATAGCTTGTTTATTCAGTTATAGAAACATTTTTTTATTGTGTTACTACCTCATCAATATTAAAAATATTAGAATTCTTATCCAAAACTACACAGTTCCTCTTTAATAATAAATTGTGTATGATTTTGGCACTGGAATTGCTCCATCGACTACACTTATTACACACTTCTTCTGAGCCTTATTGAGGATTTCTGCTCGACTTTAGTACTACCACCTCCATGTGGCTTTAATAAAGAAAGGCTCAGACCACAGAAAGTAAATGAGCTTAGGTCTGTGCATTAATAACTGTTGCGTATATACAGTGTGCAGCTGCAGGAAAAGCATCAGAGCTGCATGAAAACTCTGAACAGCAGGATTACTGAACAAACAACACACAAAGTCAGAGCATTAAACAAAAAGTCTGGCTATTTGTAATGGGATTTAGCTGCCATTTACTTTAGGATCCGCATTTTAAAACACACCACTAAAAAGAATCACAAGTTGGTTACCTTCAGAGTCACACCCGGATCACTCAATTAGCTTTGGCTCAGGGGTGAAATAAAACATTATGGTTCACACCCATAATTCCACAGGAACAAACTCAAACTTTTCATTGTACAATAAACCTTTAATAAATAGTTTGTCATTAGTTTCCCATATTTACATAATAACCACCATTTACTTATGTTGCCATACTCATTTCTTGGCTAATTTTAGGCACACAGAGAGGGGGTTCAGGCCACAAACCACATCGCACTAAAAACAGGAGTGGCTAGCAGGTAAGTCTTGAGAAATATAGAATAATAATTGCACCATACAACCAAATAGACCAAGAGGTGGCCGTCTCCTTGAGCAATAAATATATACATTTGCTGTACGTACAGGTGATTTTTGTACATTTACAGTCGTCTGCTTGGAAGCTGTACGAGTGCACATGGGGCTGGTGCAGAATCTTACCAATTGAAGTAGGATCTGAAGTCATGGGTTTACCAATGTGTTTGTCCAATAATGATCAAATTAAAAAAATGATATTCAGAGATTAAATCAACACCAATGGCCTCCTGTCTAGTAACACCCCCTCTGAGATAATAAAAATAATGACAGGTTAAGTCAAAACATTGAGGGTAAAGCGTGGTCAACGTGTACAGCTTGGCTTGGAACATTCAGTGACTCTTGTTATGATCAATAGATAAATCTGGGAAGGATAAACTTATCAAATGTAACTCATCATGATGAAATGCTTGTTATCAAATGAAGACCGAAGCTGAAAACAAACGGATGGACATTCGGATATACACCATCTAGCCACAACGTCGAAAAAGAATCCTAAAAATGTCCCAATGAAGTTTTAAAAAGCTATAAAAAAATAGCATTAAAACTTACATTTTCAGTCAAAGAAATTAAGACAAGAGAAAACAAAAACAAAAGAAAAAGTCCAAATCACTCAAGTGCACAAGCATACATACACACACACAGTATGAAAAAGCAAACCCAAAACAAAATTTGGCACAAAATATACAACAAACATTTCTCTTCAGATAGATGTTAAACAGCACAAATCCCCCGTTAGTGACTATTCCTCATCAGGTTGTAATTTCGCTGGTTGAATGCACTTGAGGCATTTATAAATTCTGTTCTGTTAAAAATTATAATAAGCATGATTACCAGTTTCAAGGGAACATAGTGTCACTAATGCGAAGCTGCAAAAAAAAGAAAGAGAAAAAAAGGCCTAAATTAACCAATCATGGAACTGCAGCAGGTTCAAGCGTGCAGTTCACGTTCAAGCTGCACCACCTACTGGCAAAAAAGGGAACAGCAGCGTTTACACCTGCAGATAGACTACAGGGAAGAAAGACAACGCTGTTGTTTTGATTTGGAAATTTCAGACTGTTTTATAAGTGGGCAAATTTCTTTTACATTTGGTTGCACTCTATGTAATTTGTTGACTGGAGTATATTTACTAATTAATTCTGGGACAACTACAGTTGACAATGTTCACAAGGTCATCTTGTAACAAATGACCTCAAAAACCGTCCTGGCTACAGATTATGGTTTCAAAAATGTCATATTAAGAGGAGGCTAGATTGTTTGGATGTTTTTAAAAATGTCTAAATTATCTACAGCTGTTTTTATCTACTGGTTTTATTTTACAGGCATTATTTTGTTTGCTTTGGCAATCAGAATTAGTTCGTTAGAATTGGATCACTGTTATTTAAACGTTTTAATGAATGAATACATCTAATCTTAAAGCTTGATTGCCCTTATATATGCTATATGTTAGCATTCATAGCCAACAGGTGTTTGTGGGAAACATCAAACTTTAAAACACTCAAAAACATCAGCTTTAAAAAACAGCTCTTTTATTTTGCTTTCCTGTTTTGTTCATCGAAAAGTCCTTTTTTCTGCAAGTGGTGCAGGTTAGCGAATACAAAACTGATCTGATAATTACACAGCTCGCCATTGTGGACAATCTGAAGCCTGTTTAAAAGCCAGTTCCATGAGGTGCTTCACATCTAAAACTGTAATCATCCGTTGTTTGAGAAATGTGCAGTGCCTGTTATCAATCGTTTGTATGGAAGCTTAATGAAACCGTTTCATAATTCAAATCCAGTTACCACTGTAGAAATCTTCATCCACTACATTACATCACACTCACTTTGAATGATCTTCTGCAGCAGCACGAGTGATATCAGTTTAATCTAATGATATTAATTCAAGACTCTGTATTAACAGTCAGTGCCAACACTGACATGCTGATAGCAACGCTCTAGCTCCTAATGGTCCAGATGCCTTCAAAACAAAAACATGGTTCTGTAAGCCTTAACCCTGATGGTGATAAATGTCAGGAAACAAAGCAACAAGAAGGGCATGAAAACAAAAGGAATAAAAAGTGTAACGCTCCGATGGGAGCGATAGCGTAAGATTACAGAGCCTTCTCAGACCTCGGTCTTCATACAGGTTACGTAATTAATATATATATACATATATATATTAAGTCACTTCGAGGCAACATTTGTTTGTTGAATAAGAACTTGAAGCACATCTAGCCTTCAGTTTGAACAGAGAAAAATATACAACCCAAACTTTACTACTTATCTAGAGAATGGCAAGTAAACATTGAAAAACGGTTTCAGCTAATAAAGTGGTCTCTCTTGCACACTTCACTCTGTAAGAAGTGTGTTGTTTAGACAAAGTCTGGTCTTCCAAAGCTTTTTCTATCTGAACTGATTGACCCATCCTAACCTAGTTTAGGCAGCATCCCTCAAACACTGGTCTGCAGAAACTTCACTCACAGGTTTTCAGTTGCTGTGCTTCCCTGTTGAGCATGCAGAGGAAAACTGTGTTCCCTTCTTGGATGCTTTAACAGAGCTGTAGTCGCAACGACAAGCATCTGAGCAGATGTTAGCTTGTAAAAGACCGTTAGACAAGTGCTCATCTAACTGTTTGTCACGCTTTTGTCGGACTAACAGTTGCCACTTCACCGGCTACAGGGGTATGAAGAATCACACAGGGATTTAGTAACATTTGAGATATACGTCACTCACACTCTAAACCGAATCACTGTTCTGTTTTGCACCAGAAGGGGGGCAAGCTGTTGTATACTCCACTCTGTTACTGGTTTATAGAAACCAAGGATTAGAGTCCAGCTCAGCCAAGTCACACACACCTTTCCACTGCAGCCCCGAAAAATACTCAGCACACCCTCTTTATGCAGAGTCTTCACAATACCCTGCTTTAAAAAAAGAAAAGGGCTGCGAAGGAAGGAGTGCCGACTTTTGTGCTGTGGACACAAAGACCTCTTCATGGCACTTGAGTCTGATGTGTGCCTGAGGTGAGACTGTGTCCATGTGGTAAAATGAATGTGTATCAGTCCATGTGTGCGGGGGGGTTGTTGGGTCGGAGCGAGGGTGTCTGCCCCCCTCAGCTGAGGCTATACGCTGCTGTCCTCGAGCAGCGGCTCCTTGCCCTCGGCCCCGCTGCCTTGAGGGCTGTGGGAGTGGCTCTGTGCCCCGTTGCTGTGCTTCTTGTAGGCACCGGGCCTCATGCCGGGCCCTGTGTGCTCCGGGATAAACAGGGCCACCAGCAGAGACAGCAGCACTGAGCATGCACCAAACAGGAAGGGAGGACCTGGGATGATGGCACTCTGAAAAAAGGAAATCATTAGTTACAGTACATTCTCCATATTGTGTTACTGACTTGCACACAATTTATTGTTCATGCTCACCTCATCAGTGGGGTTGGCCATGTTGGGTTTGGCACCTTTCTCAGAGCCATCTGTGTCAGTCAGCTCCACGTGGAACAAGTAGAAGACAAAACCGTAGAGAGCCGGGCCCAGACCATTACAGAGGCCCCGAATTCCAGTAATCATCCCCTGGACGACACCTATATAGGAAAACGGATATAAATGGAATACTGTCAGTAAGGTTTCAAGACTCATTATCTTCATCACTGCTCCGAAACTGTCCCAAAATCCAAAATGTTGTTTCTTTGTCATGTTGTTACTGTACATCAAACACTGATTTCTGCTTGTTTCATGAAATGGATAGATGTCACTTACCTTGTTGGTCAGGGTCTGCATTACGGGACACGATGGCGCTGATGGCAGGGAAAGTGATACTGGACATCGCTGCAACAGCTCCAGCAGCCCACATCATCCTACAACCAAAAGCAAACATTTGTTTTACTTTGTTTAACTTTCAAAAATTGGATTCATACATTTATTTAAGGCAAATGAAAGGGCGTAATCTAATATGCATCTGTAATCACATTGCAGCTATATAACCAGCAGTGACTGAGCCTTTAAAGTGATAAAATGTCAACGTTCATTTGAGATGAAACTGTACATCATATTCCAATTATGAGTAACTAAAAATCATGACAACAATGACCACTTCTATGTTTCCTATCATTAACTGACTGCTTTAGAATTCTGTTTTTTTGTTTTTGTTTGTTTTTTTAGGTAGAGACATCAAATGGAATAGTTTCTGCTTATTTTTTGTAAACATTGGAAGGACTCTCCTCTTAATACATAATAAGGCCAACTTGACCTTTATATAACTTAATTTCTTGGGTATTGACCAAAGGAGAGAGGAGCAACAAGGAGACCTGTTGTGAATGTTTCCTTTCAGAATCAATAGATATCATGGTCGTTCCACCTTCCCCCTTCAGGCCAAAACAACAACAGAAACTGGAGAAGTCATGATCCCTCTCAAGAGGAATGAAACCGATAGTGTTACTTGTGTCCGCTGTTTGGTAAAAACACAATTTTTTATGTTTACAGGTTTTCAGTGAATGGGCACATAAAACACAGTTGTACTACTGCTACTGCCAATTAAAAAAAATAAAAAATCTGTTCATCCATTGCAACTGTTCATTACAGTATTTACAATGATCAACAAAACATTCCACATTACGCCACTTCACTGATGCTTTTGAAAGACTCCCAGTTACAGGATTACAGTGTTACCACCTAGCTGGTGAAAATGCTTTGAGCGAGACTATGCTACCCTCTGGTGTTATGTCAAGGCATTACAATACAGACAGTAACAATTACAAGGAGCTCGTCTCATTTCTGTATTTTGGGCCTCCACCTCAATTCCTAAAATGCATCTTGAAGAGATGGGAGACTTGTTGGTGGAGCTATGGGCAAGGACCGCAAAAGTAAGGGTATCCTTTGCAGATGTAAGTTAATAGCCTTACTTGCTGAAGATGATCATATGCCATAGAAATGACAAGAGGGGATAGATTCTAATGCAAGGAAACAGACAATCGTGGCTATGTGTGTGTGCAGTGGATGGGGACTGAAATAATCTAAAGGGTTTTAGAGTTACACTTTCACTTTTTATTGACTCAGTACATTGACAAAATAATCACTCTGATGTGCCAATAACAACCGCTATTTCCAGGTAGAAACTGGTGTTTGAATTGCATTGTGGAAATATGTGAAATCAGTAAATGTTTTATTTTCATTGTCATTTTGTATGATAACTGTAAACTTTAGACATATAGATAAACAGTATTCTGAATAAATGGTAAATGGTCTGCATTTTTATAGCGCTTTTCCAGTCTAACGACAGCTCAAAGCGCTGTACAACAGATGCCACATTCACCCATTCACACACACATTCATACACTGATGACGGAGGCTGCCATGCAAGGTGCCAACTGCTCATCAGGAGCAATTTGGGGTTCAGTATCTTGCTCAAGGACACTTCGACATGCAACTAGGGGGAGCTGGGATTCGAACTGGTGACCTTCCGATCACTAGACGACCCGCTCTACCCACTGAGCCACAGCCGCCTGAACTGATGTTGAATCTGATGTTTCTGATGGTTCGGATGTGCATTGTTATGTACTCCAATTTAATTTACTTTAGTCTGTAGCCCATGTAAATTAGGTCTGTAATGTTAGTGAAATTGTCATTAATGAGACACGAAAGCATTAAACATGTATCTTCGGTGAAGGAGATGTTAATGAAATGGACAACTACATTGCATGGAAGCTAGTGTGTGATGCTTTTCAAAAGGTTACTGAAAAACACTGAATGGTTCGAGCCGACCGTCCGACCGTTCTTCAGGTTTTTAAAATATTATTTGAGTCAAATGAAACAAACCAAAGTATACTGACGACAAACAATTGTCAAAGATGTTAAATATTTTGTATTTCACTTGACTTGAAAGGCTAAACGAAACATAGGATTATTCTCTATCCTGCAGTGCAAGTTAAATATTTGCCATTTTAAAGTGGTTGAATGAGCCACCATTAACTGATTCAGATGAATAATGACAACGACTGTGGTTTTGCACTATGCTGCAGGAAATGCTTAGTCATCTTCCTTCCTCGCCTGAATTATCTTCGCTGCGTGATTACTGTTTTTACTGTATCACAAATATCTTTTTTTAAGCTTGCCCACTGACCGCCATGGTTACACGCATTACAAGTGATGCAGATGGAAGAACTTCATCTTTCACAAATCAATAAAGCAGATTTCGAAATTAATCTTTAGTTCTTTGTGTGTAGGGTCTCTGTCCCTTTGAATTAATTTGGTGGAATGGTGAAGTGTATGTTAGAAATAATGTGTGAAGTTTACTCACCAGGGCTGAGAGCCAAAGCCATACCAAGCCAGCTGGAGAATCTGGAAGCCGAGGCCGAGCAGGATTGTGTTCTTATTCCCTATAGAACGCATCAGGATCCCCAACACTACCGTCTACAAAAACACACACATGACAAAAGGCATTAAGTTATGTAGCAAATAGGTGTAATAATTCTAATATCACCCAAGGTTAGACTCTGACAGATTTGGAACAATTAGTTTCTTAATCAATGAGCAGAAAATGCATCTACAGCAATATCCTCAGTAATCGTCAAATATTCAGCATTTTCTCTGTCCTCTATGTAGTGTTGTTATTGGCAGCCTGTTTTAACTTTAGTTTTAGTCTAGTCTTTGTGTGAAACTGTCATTTTAGTTCTTATTAGTTTTAGTCACCTTTATACTCTTTTTAGTCTTGTCAAGTTTAAGTCGACTAAAAGTCTGAGCATTTTAGTCTTATTTTAGTCAGAATTATCTGTGACTATTTTCGTCTAGTTTTAGTCGACGAAAATTGCACTTTAGTTTCTTTTTAGTAATGCAGTTTCTTTCTATGTACTTGTATTGCATTTGCTATGTAGTACCCATTTGGTAACAGCAGCACACACCACTCCCACACACCATGTTATTATACATTATTCTTTTTTTATACTTTCTTCTTTCCTTGTTCACACACACACACACACACACACACACACACACACACACACACACACACACACACACACACACACACACACACACACACACACACACACACACACACACACACACACACACACACACACACACACACACACACACACACACACACACACACACACACACACTTTCCCCCCAAAAAACAGCCTCCGTCCCCTCGAGTGAAGGAGTCAGACAGCTTTCAGTTAACTGATGACGATTATGTAATTAAGAGCGAAAACGAAACTTTGTCACTTTACAGGATGTTTAGTGGGTCAGGATCTCAATCACTACACATCATAACAGCATCCATATGATTATAAACTGTCCGCGGGTTTAGAGTGACAGGGGACACACCTGGGAATCACCGAACCCCGACTGTCCGGCCATCGGTCCCTTTCTTTGTGTCACACTTAACTTTGTGTCTTGAGCTGTCGTTAACGTTAACCCACCGCAGCTGCATCTTCTCAATAATGCTGCGCGAGTGGGTATTGAGGAAGTAACCTCGCCTGCGTCTGCGCAGTGCGACCTGATGCAGCCCTTGAATTGAGACTCAGGAAAGAGAAATATTGCAAAATAATAATAACAGCGAGACGAAATAACGTTTTAACATTCTCGGTCAATGATATTTTAGCAGAGTTTTTATTTTGTAAACCACATTTAGTCCCGCTTTTATTCGTAAACTATATTGCATTATATATTTGATTATAGTTTTCGTCACATGACCAACATTTACGCTGCGTCTCGTCTCGTTTCCGTAACGTAATAAAGGTTCGTTGACGACGATATTTAGTCATAATTTTCGTTGACGAAAGCAACACTACCTCCGAGAGTGAACTGAATAAAATCTGTGTTTTGGGCCATTTATTTTGACAAAACAAACAATGTGTATTGTTATTTTTGTCTACTCTGTACACACTTCATCCTCTTAGAGGTGGGAGCTGTGCACTTCTGCTTTTACTTAAGCCTCTTCCTTTTTTCTTTTTTTGTGCAGACTTTTTCCAAAACATGGATCTAAGGACATAGGGTGTGGTCTGTAAACTGTACAGATGGGAGACTGTTTTGATACAAAGTTGGGATAAACAAATATAATTTGACATGACTCCAAGTTGTAACTTGGGCTCCAAGAAATTAAGAAGAGCATTTTCAAATTTTAAAACCTTCTAAAATGTAAAACACGAGGAGAATAAGGCTCAATATAACATGTAATCCAACGGAAAAAAATTATTTATTTCAGTACCTGAGCTAATATTGAGAGGATCCCCACCACAGCGATAAAGGCAGCCACTGTCTCTGACGAGAAGCCTATGACCTATGAGGGTGAGAGAGCGTTCAGATAACACAGGTTAGGACATGCCAGGAAAAAAACAGAAACAAGCACACATCTTAAACACAAACCACCCGCTCTTTCACCAAATACAATGGAAGACTTGAGTTTGTGTGTAGCTTTTTGTGAACACAAGCTGTTCACAACTGCACAACACAAAGTGCTTCTCTAATAGCTCCTCTTGTTTTCTCTGGTGTATTTAGGTCAAATATGCAGCATCAGGAGTAGGCCAGCTGAAGCAAGTTGTGTATAATTTATGAAAATGAATGTGGAAAGGTATGTGAGAAGCAACTTCTGCATAAAAGGAAACAGGAAGGTGCGTTTAGAGTATTGTTTTCCCCAATGCTGCAGACCTACTTTGCCTCCATTTTCAAGATGGTTGCAGAGAAGAGAACTACTATATGGGGAGTGTGTGTCAGACCTGCCCGACTGGTTCCTCTGATACTGTTTACACATTATAAGCAGTCAACTTCAAGCAGTTAGGAAAAGGAGCTCACACCTTGTCAGTTCGTTTCAAAGCTGCCAGCTGCTTCAAGCTGTTATTGTACCATTACATAAAGACTGCAGCTGTCCATTTCTGTCTACCTGTGTTTAAAATTCATTACTTTTCCTGGATTACCATTTTGCAGAGACACACTGAGACAGGCCACTCAGCAAACCGGCTGATATAATCTTAAAGCAACGCAGGTTAAAGTGTGTGTATCTTTCGCTGATCTTCACAGTTGCAATTTCAGCCCTTTATTACGAACAAAATGGATAAAGTATGATGCTGTCACACAAAACATGGACATATTATTCATGATTGTACTTCCCTGGTAAAAAAACATAACATTTTCTTTTGAAATCCATTTTACTCTCTAAAAATATCTGTCTGATACCACAGAGACATGTGGTAGTGAGTGTACATGACGTGTCAAAACGATGTTTGTGCATATAATCTTGCCGTTTTCCTGTGTAAGCAGGGAGAGCAGAATGTTACCTGTCTGAGATAGAGGAAGAAACTGGAGTACTGTCCGGCCTCTGGGAGGTAGGAGAGAAACACTGTGATACAGATGAGGAGCACCGTGGAGTCCTGGCCCACCTTACGCAGAGACTGGCCAAGAGAACAGCAAGAAACCATTTAATTTTTTGCATAGCTAAAGCATTAATATGATATCAGCGGTGTTCCTGACCAATTTAATAAGCCTTCAGTAATAAAAGACACCTAATCTGCCAAAAAGGCAATTTTTTGCACCAACATGCACATTTGGTCAGCAAGTAGGACCAAAATCTTACCAGATCTAAATTTAGAGAGACTGAAAAACAATGTTACTGTGAGGAGCATTATCATTTACATGTACTTAATTTACTAAAGTAAGTGGCTCTGGTTATGCCTCAGAGTGTTGCTACACAGGAATTAATGACAGAATTGCAAAGAAGTTATTTGTTTAAAAACAAAACCTGCACTTGCACATAATTTGCATCCTATTCAAGTGCTTTCCCAGCATGAATTGCTTTGCTATGACGGAAAACATTCAATTAATTCACTCCAAGATCAGTTACTGTGAAGTAAAGGCTTAAATGATTATCGAGGCAAACATGGCTTTAACTCAATAAAACACACATGAACTGCTTTTGCATAATACTGGGTCATGATCTACTGAAAATTACAAACAATGAGTATTATGTTGTTACTCACAGCGAAGGGATCTGCTTGTTCCCAGGAGATCGGTGCTCCCCATGATGCTGGCCTCATCTTCTCTGGCAGAGACTCTGGTACAGCCACCAGGATGAAGCAAATATCAAGCAGAGCAATGGCTGTGGCAAGAATCACCACCAAGGTGTCACCATAGGCCACAGACAGGTAAGCTCCAATGGCCGGGCTGGTAACCAGGCTGGCGGCAAAGGTAGCTGATACCTGGAGGAAGGTAGGAGCATAACTGAGTTTAGCGAAGCAGGAAATGACCGACGTCTCCTTTAGTGCAGTTCTCTTTATTTTCTTTTTTTAAAATCGGTTTTGGCTCTTTGTCAGTTTTAAAAGAGTGATGGACAAATACAAGCATGATTCTTAACATCTCCTTACCAAACCGTATGCTGTGCTCCTCTCATGCTCCTGTGTGATATCCGCCACGTATGCAAAAATCACAGAGAAAGTGACGGCAAAGACGCCAGACATGGAGATGACTGCAAAGTACCACCTGAAACAAGGCAAGAGTTAAGGCTGGTCAGGACAGACAAACTAAAATGGTTCAAATAAAATTACACAATGCAGTGGCAGTATGTCTAAGTGCAATAGCCACATGACAGGAAGCTGCAATTTTTCGATAAAGGTCTAAGGTCTAAGCACTATTATGAAATACTGTAGTGCTGCAGAATGCTAAACCCAACAAAATTTGTTCATATCATGACGATTTTAATAGATTTTTCAGTAAAAATGAAAAGTGTGACCATATTTACCATTTTGTGAAGGACTAAACAATACTAAATAATTCTGGGTTTTGGCTCACCATGGGCTGATCTTCATCAGTGGAATGGGTGCACACGTGAAGAAGACCGTAAGCAGCAAGAATGACTTCCGTCCCCATACGTCTGACAATGCTCCAATTAGAGGAGCACTCAGAAATGATAATAGGCCCTGGAAAGGATGGAGAGAGAGAGAGAGAGAGAAAGGGCACATGCATCGGAAAACTTCTGTAAATGGATAACTTGAGTCAAGTTACCACTTATAGATTGACAGTCTGTGATCTGAGTAAATGCACACACTGTCAACAACTTGCAGGTTTGGTAGAGGTCAATGTAGAAAACATAATCTATGCATGAAACTGCACTTACAGCTAACTCAAGTGGAAAATTAACACAAGGCGCATCTTAAGTTTGCCCTCCACAGCCTTACTGACACAAAAGCAGACAACCTCTCTACAATTATTTCATTTGTTTGGGCAATTTAAAGTCTTGTATAGGGACTTTAAAGTCATGTATCACCAAGCTCTTATAGCTGGTAGCGTGGAAAGAAAAGCATACTCTTAAGAAATTAAGCCAGCCAGAGGAACAAGGCAAACATCTCAGGCCTGCTGGTGTGAGGTCTGCAGGAAATAACCTACTGACTGACACATAGTAAAGAGACAAAAAATGGTCTTACTTTGATAATAAAAAGAATCTAAAATAATGGTGGTCAATGATAGAATTGTCAACTGATGTTAGCTTCAAAACGTCTTCTCTCGTTTGCAGACTGATTGATTCTTGATGAGAGAAAAATGTTTTTGTCAACATCATAACAGCCAGAATAACAAAAAAATAGAAAATCTGTCCTCTATCATTAGACACACTTTTCTTTCACCTGAATAAAGACTGTCAAGGTGCATTTAAGGCACCCTCAAAGGTGCTTCAATGAGCAATTATGGCCAGCTGGGGAACCTGCTGTGGTCACTAGACAGCTTGCAGGTGTTAACATGTCATTGAATTAGTGTCATGCTCCAGCGTGACCAAGAGCATCAGCATACATACTCAGCAAATCTTCCAAAAGCACGACAGACTTGCAGAGGATGTTATTTAACAGCAGCTTAAAACACAAAAAGCACACTACTGGTGGCATGCTTTACTGTATGACTTTAAGTAACCAAAAATATCCATATATTTATTACAGGGTTCGTACACATTTTTCAAGGTCAAATTCAAGCACTTTTAAGGGTAATTTACAAAATTTTCCAGCACCTTATCGCTGGGGTAAAATACATATCTACAGGAATATACTCGTGATTATTTTTTTCACTTTTTATCACAATTATGTACATTTTATTACCCTGTCAACATCTAAAATTATGTTTTATAATTGCAAAAACTTTAGAAATTAAAGGAGAACACAAAGTTTTATCCAAAAAAAGGGAAGCCACTTGGCGTTCTTCAGGTACACTTGCACCAAGACAAAGAGAGACCTGAGAGCACCCTGTAATTTTCTTTTTTGACATAAACTTTTATAAGCTGTTCGCTTATTCATCAAAGTTTATTAATATTGAATGTGTCATCAGTCCAAATTGCATCAAATTCACCTTCTCCTCAGCCATCCTTCTCTATTGCTACAAGGCTGCATGTGTGGTGATACACACACACACTGATTTTATTTCTCCTTGTAATAAGCAAATTTTCCAGTCTGATCGCAATGTTGCCAAGACACAGAGTTATAATGTCAAGCACTTAAACTAAAATCCAAGCACTTTTCAGACCTTGAAAACACAACATTGAAATTCAAGCACTTTCAAGGATTTCAAGCACCCGTACGAACCCTTTTATTAGTTAATCTACAACCTTTACAAATTGCAAAAAGGATAAGAAAAGGCTAAACATACAGGTCATTACAGTTCGAACAATACAACAATACTCAAAACTTGTAAGGGTAGCAGCACTGCAGGGACTCAAATTAAGTTTGTTAGACGTGCTCTTTCGATAGGGATACATGTAAACATACAAATGACAGAGAGACAGAACATCCAGTAATAACTGTGTGCTGATGTCTTACCTTGACACCATGGATAAGCCCATTCATCAGGAATGTGTGTTGGGGGAATGTCTGGTGTAATACCTGGAGAACAAACACAGATAACGTCAGATGAAACCACTTAATCCACATAGTCTGTATCAAATTTCAAACAATGATCTGCAGAGTTAAACGAAGGCTAGGGAGTGAAACAGGTGTGACACGACGGAACAAAAATCTGCTGATGGAGGGTTGAAATATAAACCATAAAATCAATCACTGAGGCCCATGGGGAAAAATGGATGTTCAATCTAATAACTGTAATATTGTAAATGGTACACATGTGCATTAAACATACATGTTTAATATGTTATGCTTTCTGACACCCTTTTACTGGTCTCTGGTCCACATTGTAGATAATGATTCAGCTGGTCTGGATTCAACAGTGTTTTCCATCATTAAACAACCTACACATAATACACTTTCACATATCCACCAGGAAAACAGAATCTCACTGATAGAAACCCACTGTTTGATAACAGATTCTTACTTCATCTGTTAAGCTGTTCCAAATCTTAGCTCCCACAGATCCAAAAGATCCAAAAGTATCATATCTTATTAGTTTTCCCATCATTCCCCAACAGAAGGTCTGGATGAATGGAGAGATGAGAGCATAGTCCTGACTACATGAGGCACAGTATACAGATTTCTTGTTTGGTCAAACACCTGTAAAGACCCTGGAACTGGAGTTTCAAGCTATGATCCCTCTGCAGACAGACATGGTTGGTATTCCTCGACATTGGTCGTGAAAGCAACAGAACCTTTTCACAGTAATCCACTTGAACATGTTTTGTGTTCTTGGGCAACCTAAATCACCCACACACCAACACATTAAAAAAGCAAAATTCACCCATGGAGAGACTGTAAAGTTGGTGTTGTTTTGTTTACCCCTGAGAGATGCACTCACCGATATCAAATCAGTCAAATAACCTAAAAAGTTTCCAAAGTTTTGATTTTGCAGTTTTCGTCTGTACTTAGTGTTGTCATGGTTACACGCTCACTCATGGTTATTGCTAGGCTGGATGACATTGAGTATTTTGAGTGTAGGTAGCTTTAAGGCCCCATTCAAACCTGATATCCTGTTCACACTTGACAGTAAGAGCACAGCTCTTCCTCTTGTCAGGGAGGAAAACATCATGCTACAACATTTGACTTGAAGTGTAATCTGATGTTTTTAGATGATTAACTGTTTTGATCAGAAACTGCTTCATTGTCAAACTTTCAGTGCAGACTCAGCAGTACTAAGAGAGTGCATACATTCATTTTAACTGCAGAAAATGTTTAACATTTTCTTAATTTGGCAGTTGGATCCTGTTTTACAGTAAAAAAAAAATATGAAATAATAAAAGTTAATTTGTGTATTAGTCTTAATGTCCAACAAATAACAAAGAACAGTAATTAAGTATTTAAGGATATATACATCTCAACAATGTGCTTATAAATACCTTTATTTTACGAGAATATAGGTGAAAGGGGTGTTCACATAGTTAAAATCAATGGAATGATACGTTCAAAGTCCATAACAACAGGGTTCAAGTGTCAATGACACTGGTGTGGGAACATGAAACCTTGGTTTAATTTGAAGCGGCTAAACAACAAGATCTGGCTATTGTTTAGGGGTACAGAGGGAAAAGCTTGTGGCATAGTTAAGAATCCCCTCTCTTCCTTTGGGAGTCAGTTACTCAACACACAGACTGTGAATGCTCAGTGAAGACTGTTGCTGCAGGATACTAATGAAGCAGTGCGCTCATTGGGGGCAGTGAAGCAGTCCCTCTCATCTTCAGTTGCCCTCTGATTAGTCTAAAATGCAAATCCTGTCACCGCCCAGGGATCTTGAGGGCAACAAACCGCCAGTAATTAATGCTCAACAGTTACAACCACCTCTTCAAACAAGAGACTGCTGAAAAGCATGCATTGCATAAGCCTGTCTGGTTTGCGTCATGTGGCTCACAGATGTTTGCTCATCATTGGTTTTTAGATACGAGTCTCTACCTAAAGTCATTCACACTGGTAGAGAAAAACATATAGGTACAAAAAACTGGAATGAATTCAATAAACATAGAGCTCGTCAGAAAAAGGGCGACTATTAATAAACACTCCCTGCTGGTATGAAATAAAGCACATCATCATTATGAGTCATCTTAGCACTTTTCTTACAAACCAGATCTGTTTTTGAGGAAATGATCATCTGTGTTTTTTTAATTATTGACTGCTGATTTTCTGGTGCCAATATTTTACATTTTGGAATGAAAATCAGTGAGGCTGTTCGAGGTGCTTGTAGCAAATACTTAAAACCACACTGCTCTGCAGTGGTAGCACTGAGGTGAATGTGTGCCGTTTCATTGGCAGGCATCTGTGCCGTGGCCTGACAACACAAACCAGTGACCCCCTGACAAGTCTTTTCAACAAAGAACTGGTGCTTAGACAATAAGACTGTTTGATGCCCTTTTCATATTTCTCAGCCCATTAGTGCTTGGCAAAACATCTGCTAACACATACGCACAGAAAAAAAATAAAACTACGTCACACAGGGCCTCACTCATTTGATTAGAAATTCAATCATTCATTTACACTGATGGGCCTTGTGTAGTTCCAGTCAATGGGAAATGCCACTCTTTGGCAAGGTTTGCGGAGAAGAGAGGTGTAGGCATATGAATACATTACAAACTGTTAGTGTATGTCAGTTTACATAACCGTGTCTCTACGTGAGGCTTACCGTAAGCATTGGGGTGGTAAGGAGACCCCATGCAAAAAACTCCAGGAAGATGACCACCACAGCATGGTAAACACTGGGCTCACCGATTCCCTGAGGCTGGATGGAGACACATGCAAATAGAAAGGCATTAGCTGAGAAGCAACAAACAGTTTAGCAGGCATCAAAGTGCATTTTGAGGGTAACACATTAACAGATCGAACTGTAAAATGGAAATCTATTCCAAGGCAGCATTTGTGTGATGATACTAATCACATGACCCTGTTGGACAGCCCGCACTTAGGTTATTTCTCTTACCTCACTGCGGGCTGTCCAACATGATACATTTGTCTTAGCCTATAAAGTGCTGGATGTTGAATTAAACAAGCCACCAATGATATCAGAACTGCTCTGCTGGGACCGTTTATGCGTTCTTTACTTTCAAATAGGAAGAAATACACATTAAAAAATGGACAATAAACTGGAGTGGACCGCAAACACGGAGGCAGTCTACAAGAAGGGCCTGAGCCGGCTTTACTTCCTGAGGAGGCTCAGGTCCTTTAATGTCTGCAACCGGATGCTCGAGGTGTTTTATCAGTCTGTTGTCGCGAGCACCATTTTCTTCGCTGTGGTGTCCTGGGGTGCGGGCATCAAAGCAAAGGACGCAAACAGACTAAACAAATTCATAAAGAAGGCAGGGTCTGTTGTTGGCTTTAAGCTTGTCACCCTGGAGGAGGTGGCTGAGGACAGGATGCTGGCAAAACTGCTGGTGATCATGGACAATAGGGGTGGGAATCTCTTGGCACCTCACGATTCGATTCCGATTCAGAGGTCAGCGATTCGATTCTAAATCGATTCTTGATGCATCTCGATGCATTAGCAGAGTTTGCTAATCACTTCCTACTTTTTTCTCACTGTGTGACTACTTGGTACTTTCAAAGCAAAGTATTTGTAATGATCCATACTTTATTTAATTAATAAAACAAATGAAAGAAATGTGGCAAGTCAACTGGAAGGTTACATTTGCTAGCAAACATCCAGCTTTGCAAAGAATCAAAAGGAAAAGAAAAGTGTTCCTGTAGCAGCATACATGTAGTACATTAATATAGCTGCAGCTGGTCGACGGTCGATACAGGTGTTTGTATCACAGGTTGATCTGGACATCTCACACTTTGCCACAGCTGACTGACCTCACGCTGAGTTCGGGCTGGATTTCAACATACTGTGCGGGCTATTTCACAGTGTACAGTTTTCACATCGACTTGGATTGTCAATTGGTTGTCAATTACCATGTAGAAAATCGATTTTGACATTTGTGAATCGATTCAGAATCATCCACGTCCGAATCGTGATTCATCTAAGAATCGATTATTTTTCCCACCCCTAAAGGACAATGAGCCTCATTCACCAATATCTTCTTAAGAATCTTCTTAGATTCTTTCTTAAGTAGTTCTTAAGAGGTTCCTTAAGAAAACCCTACGTCAGATTCACCAACTCGTTCGTAAGCCTCAGAATTGTTCGCAGCTGTGGTCTTACATTGATGAAAGCCGCAGGAGCAATATATGCCATTGTTTTGCAGGCCTTGGATGGAGAAATGCCACGTATAAATAGGGTGGGTGGGTTACTAATTGATGGCATGTTTCCAATTTACTTGATTTATCTTAAATCATTGGCACATTTAATTTATTTTAGAATTTTAATTCTTTGTAAATTACCAAAAATATGAAATAAATAAATAAATGAATAAATATGACAGAATTATCACTGTAATATTGCATTTTATTGAACTACACAAGAGAAGAAAACACAACCATGCCAACATTTCGGCACTGCGCAAGAGTACTCCTGAGTGTTCGTAGGATTGGTTCTTGCCTAAGAAAAAATCCTAGATAAGAAAAAATTCATGAATGCCACAATCTTCGTAAAATCTTCTTAAGTGGGACTTAAGAACGGTTCATGAATGAGGCCCAATGTCTCTCATCCCCTCCATGAAACCCTGGACAAGCTTAAGAGCAGCTTCAGCAACAGACTCATTCAACCTTGCTGCCTTAAAGAACGGCACAGGAAATCATTCCTACCTGGTGCCATCAGACTTTACAACGCTTCACAGCAACGCCCAGGCAATACACACACATACTTTAAGTGACTTATTACTTAAATCTTACCACTGTAATTAAAAATGCACCTTTCTATCTTTATCTTACACCTTCAAATCCACCAAGTTCCACTTTGCTCAGTATTTAATATTATCTTTCTATCTATCTATCCATCTATCTGTCTATCTAAAAGTTTAAAAGGAATATTAGATCATCATCCACATAAATCATTTGATTACTATGGGAAGGAATTTCGAGATTCACAGTAACTCCATATAATGTACAGTATGTATGTACGCAAATCACATACTTCAGTCAAGGCCCAAAAGAACCCTTTCGCACTCACACACAAGATACAAGTCACCTAAGCAGGCCTGTTTTTTCATCTAGATCCATTCATTTTTTCCTAAGAAATTAACAAAAAAGTCAAAAACTGCCAATTTTGCATTGCAATGAAAGTGAGAAAAAATGTCTGGATCCGTCCCTTTATCCAGATTCACAACAAACAGACACTGATGAAAACATAACTTTTTTTCCCTTACTCTTGAACAAATCATCTGATTTTTCCCTAGAAGTGACCAGATTAAATGGAAAATTACCAAGAATAAAATTACAGATTCCTGTTTGAACACTGTTGGAGAAATGTTGGGATAATGCAAGTACACAACTCAACTTAATATATAACAAAGGTGTTTCTTTTTTCTTTAGACATTTTAATGTGGAAATATTATACATTATATTTTTAAGTTGATCTCACAAATTAATTGATAAAATCTGCTGTATCCCTCAGACAAGTGGGAAATTAGAATATAACAGAAAAGGTAGTTTTCTACGCCAATGAATCTTCAGAGAACCTTGTGACATACTGCAACTGAATATAATGTTAGAGCTGCATATCTGCTGCCAAATTGAAGTGGTTTTATTTTTTCACTGCCACAAGCCATTCTGTTTTTTCAACCACAAATCTCTTTGTTTCCATTTCTATAAGATGAGTTTTATGGTGCCTGCGCAGCACACACACCAAGACTAATCTGAAAGCGGGCGAGATCTGTGGCTCTAATAATCCAGCCATACTTACTCTAATTACGACATTAATGTGAGTGAAACAACGGAGTTAAGCTGTTTACATGACATCTGCAGTATTAGTTATATTGCCTTACTCAAATTACAAATTAATTTCATTGACTATAAACAATTGCACAAATTTAAACTAGAGAAGAGGATTCACTGAATGCCACATTCATTCTGTGGCATCGTTCATTTTATTGCCGATTTACACCTCTTTGTACTATATAAGAAAATACTTCAGTATTTACGTAAAGCGCTTAATTTAAATTTCACAGTCAAGGTCCATCAATTTTAATGCAACAGATTGATATTCTCTGTGATAGCTTACTGAGACACTCTTAATATGGATCTATATCTGTAATGAGTGAAACACAAATATTCACTCTTTTAATTTACATAAATCCCACCCACTTTACCGCAACACTGTAAAATACAAGTCTGTACGGTGAAGAGACAGTACACTGGAATAAGTTTAGATGCTGAGCTTTGGCAGGAAACACAGCGAGGTGTGATAATTACGGACCACGTAAAGTAGGCCATGGCCAATTTAAAGACACTTGATGCAAGTTTACTCTTGTGGGTTGTCATTTACCCACGTGGAAAGAGTGAAAACTTCCCAGAAACCCAGTCTACAAGTATAGGTATAACTGACTAGGATGCAAGCGACAAATCAGAGGAAACCCCCACCATTTTTGCTCCACGACTCGTCTATCACAGATCACACCACCTGCTTAACTGAGAAAATAAGGAACAATGTTTAACCGTCTCATTATATTGATGTTGTAACTTCCTCTCCAGTGAAATGACGATCAGAGCTCATATTCTGCTGTTGACTTGTGAGTCTGTAAGCTGATTAGATGGTCTGGCTGGATCGAGGGCTGCATGTGGAAAGTGAAATCTTAATGGTTGAGTGGTCAGACCTTGCTGCGGTCATACAGTAAGGCAATAACAGTAATCTGACTTTGTTGGCAAAAAGCAACATCATATCAGGTGTTTAAAATACATCCAGACCAGACTGTCACTGGGATGACAGAGCCACTAGAGAAGGAAAACAACAGTTTCTGGTTTTCTTCATTATGATTACAACTCGGTGTGTCCTTTTATGAATATCCAGCATGATTGGTATAGCTGTCCAACTGATTACATAACCAGCACTGATGCCTCACTGCATTTATAACAATCCTACCATTCTCACTCCTTGCCAAACGCCTAATGCATCATACATACTAACACTATCTAAATTACCAAATAACTACAAGCCGACTATCTGAGCTGTTGAGGAAGTGTGATGCTTCCAGGTCAGGGCATCTCATCATATTATATGACGGTATCATCAGGCGCGGACTACTGGAGTCAATGAACCAGAAAAATAATTCTAATCGTTTCAGAAACAAGCCCTGAGTAATAACTAACCGATCATCAGCACCATATTCCGAACAGCCACGTAGTTAAAAAACTATGCTGTGTACACAGTTGGTGTAAGCTTCAGTTGTAATCAATGTTTGTGTTTTCCTGCAATGCTAACTTGAACGTTTTGTTTGCTTGTTTTTACCCAACGTTAGCAAACCAATTGCTAAAATGTCCTGCCTTCGCCAATTTATAAACCACATTGTCGGCTAAAAATATCTGACGCTGTCTGACAAGTTATCTTAATTTCTCCCTTACATAATTAGCTAGGTAGAACAAAAGGTAGCTAATGGGTTGCTAATGACATTATCTGTGTGTTGCAACAGGGTAAAAATAACCCCAATTAGACACATATGCTAGTGAGCTAACGTTAACCGAGCCCCAGGTTTTTGCTTCTAAGTGATGCACTGTCACGCAAAATGTCCTGAGTTTCAACAAACTTAAGGTAACGTAAAGGTTAAGAGCAGGTGTAAGTTACATAAGCTAGTACTCCAGTGTAGCTGAATTATTGTTAGGAGTTAAGGAATAACACAGCTAACGTTTATATTAGCCAACTAGCGTTACCTGAGCTGACGTGTAAACGACTAGCAAACGGAGGCCGCTAACGTTAGCTAGCGAATGCTAGTTCACATCTAGCTGTGTAAGCTAGTTAGCGAGGCGGACCCAGCTAACGGTTAACGTCCGCCGGGGCAAACCATCAAATACAGAAAATCATAAACAAATGCAGCTTCGACTGTCGCGTTTTCATGAAATAAACAAGACTGCTAACTAACTTCAGCGACTGAGAGCCAGCTTGTCTCAGCGGCAGGCTAAGTTGACGAAGATAAATAAATATTTAACTCACACTTCCTCCATCTTTTATTATAATTTTCTTTGCAAGAAGAATGCTGCGGTTCAGCCGCTTTTTCTTCTTTTTCTCCCCCGTCATTGTTAACTTATGTCCATTCTTGGTGTCAGAGGGTCATCGTTGCACCTATCGAAAGAAAAACAATCCGCTGATTTCGGCAACTACACGCATAACACCTCGGTAGTCGGCTCCAGGCAGCTAGCAGCGAGCTAACTAAATGATGATTTCTCATTCCCACCTCACTTCCACCCGTCTTCCTGAACGAAGCATTGACCCGCCCCTCAGAAGCAACACCGCTCAACTATTGGCTGCTCGATGCAACATAAACTCCAAACTCTGCGTCTGATTGGTTTACAAAAAACGCTGGCGCTATTGATCCTCAAATGGTCATTTGAGAACATCACATCGCGGGTTCAGTGTACAAAGAGGAAATCCCTTATATGGCGAGTCGCTGTGTTTATAATGGAAGTGTACAAGATGTTCAGCCACTTCCCGGGCCATAACCCAACAAACAGCTCAATTATAGCATAGACATATAGCTCACAACACACGTCTCTTAACGGAAGACGTTTCGAAATCCACAGCTGAATCTCTATCTGCTCGATAATTCTCCAAAATTCACGTTAAATCTATTGTCATCAATCAAGTGGAAACAAGGATCAATTAATTTATATTAATTTTGGGTCTTAAACACCACATTCCTGGTAGCAAATGAAATGGGAATCCTGTATTTCTTTTTTTCTTACTCTTATTTTCTAATTGTCCCTGGCATTGAATAGATCATTTACCTTTTGTGTCTACTATATGACCATTTTATATGTAAGTCATGCTTTTAAATGTGCACTTTGTTTCATATTGTTTTCTCTGTATTACGTTATTTTATAGGCCTCACCAGTCACTGTGTTTTTGCCTTTTTAATGTTTTTCTATTTTAAGATAAGCTACAAAACCCACAAATCACAAAATAATCTGTTATGTTTACGTTGTTAGTGTATTAAGAGATAACCCTTTTTTTCAAACACAAGCATTTGGCTTTACCCAAAGATTATTGAATATTACAAGAAGGGAGACTGGAGTCCATAAAACACGAATGAGTAGGAGTGGTCTCACCACCAGTTTTAGATTCCTGGGGGAAAAAAATGGAGGGAAATGATTCAAAGTGAAACCTTTTGGGCTGGAAATCTGCCACAGGGTGTGTGCAGCTGCAAGAAATGAACAGCGAGTCACTAAAAAAGAACTGGATGTTTGGATTCCTGAAACACATGCTAAGTAAAGATCAAACTAACCCAGGATGTAGTTTCACAAAGAATGAAAAACTAATTTCAAAATGCTCTGATGAAGAGAGAATAGGGTTCGCAGAAGACTAACATGTATTACTTTGAGTTTGGAGCTCATAAGTAATTATGCTCCATCACTCAAATCATGAAACTAAAGTGAAAAACTTATAAACTTATAACTTGTGGCATTTTGTATATTTTCTCATATATCTTTTCAGTTCAGTTATTCAAAAGCTTTCTCTCACATGCAGTATTTTTTTCTGTCTATGTCTAATTATTCACCATAATACACTGGATACTGTTAAAGTAATTCCCCTAAAATGAAGAATAAGCCATTATCTACTAAACTTCATGCCGATGGAAAGTAGGATCAAGTTTTGTCATCAACAAAACATTCCTGGAGCTTCACAGCAGAACAGGCTAGCAGCACTCTCCTGAACCACTGCAGTAGATGGGGCCTTGTTTCGAAACCTAAAAAAAACAGTTGGAAAAACACGAAATGGCTCCATACAGCTTCAAGTCTTTGGAAGCCCCAAGATCCCAGAAAATTTACACCCTCAGTGCATGGTCAAGCTCCTGCACCTCCTTCAGGCACAATGTGTGCTACACTTTTAACTTAACAGTGAAGATTTCCACTTAAAAACGGCTGAATACAAATGTCCTCTAAAATTGATTTGTGATCACTTTCCAGATAGCGAACTTCCCCTTTAAGATACTTGTTGATGTGAAAGCTGCATTATTGGTTATAGTCATCATATAAGTAGAGTAATTTGTTTTAGAACAGGAGACAAAATGGTCAGTTTATTTTAGTTGGTGAAAAAAGTCAAACTTGGAGGCTGCTCATCCCATTATGCATTATTCCTACCACTTATTAAATGTAAAGACATGCTTTTTTTTTTTTTTGACAAACGTATATACAAATTCTTTACTTGGTTAAACCGCACAGCTTCATAATACTAAGAAGTGGCAGAGGGAAGTGTTTTCAGTCAGTCTTAAAGGCAGCAATGTGACCATTTTCTCGACAGGTATTCTGAATTAGTGGTCAATCACAGCAGTTTACACACCAGAGGAAAATTAAAAGCAGAAAACACAATTGAAACGATTTAGATACACAAAAATGCACTTAATGAGAGCAAAAAATGCAATGTAACTCTGCACAATAGAGAATGTGGTACCACTACAAGACATTTTTTCCCACAAAATTTAGTACCACAGTGGATGAGCTCAGAAAATCAGCAAAGTATCTCGTGTCAGTTGCTCCTCATCACGATATCCTCTGACACTGCTTGTCACACAACTTTGAAGAACTAGTAAAAAATACCCACTTTTAATAAAATGAATACTGTACAATTCTGGAATATGTTTAAAATCACACACAGTGTACTGGTCCAAGGAGTCTGAGTAGTCCTTGATGTTGGGTCCTTCTCTAGGTCTGTTATAAAACCCCTGAAGGGACTGTTAATATACATATAAATTCAACCTCCCATTAAATATATATAGATTCTCAAAGCTCTTTGTTTCCATAGCAGCACTGACACATGGAAATGTCTATAAAACAAAGTGCACAGTTCCTCTTTGACATCACAAAAGTCTTCTATTAACAAACACCTGAGAAGATTCCAATTAGTTCAACTTGTGGCCTTATGCTGCTGTAAGATCTTCATCCTCATCGATGTAAGGGATGTCCAGGTGGTCAAAGCTCCCGTTTAAACTCTTGCTTGTGATCTGGGGCTTGTCGGTTAGGGAGGGGTTGTCTTGGCTGGGCAGGAAGCACATGGATTGGGTAACATCTGTCTTTTGTCCTGGTGCGAACTCTCTCTGTTCATCTGTCTGAGCCATCAGACTCCTGACTCTCTGCGCCAGGTCAGAAGGTTTAGGCGGGCAGTTGGGCTTCTGGGTTTTCAATCGCATGGTTACTTTTCCTGGAATTAGAATCATCAGAACAGTAAAAATATTTTCTGTGAGGTTGTAGTTTGCGCGCTCGCTCGCGCACGCACACACACGCACACACACACACACACACACACAGAGGAAGGTAAAGGTACCTTACCTCCCTACTGACCTTCCGAGTCCAGGCTCCCCAGGCGGTCATCGAGGCTCTCTGAGCTCATCGACGATGATGAGTCCAGGTTGTCATTGTCAGATTGTTCCTGCTCCAGGTCAGGTAACCGGCAGGCCAAGTCCACCCTGAAAATAATAAAACACAAAATTGTTTCAAGTGATTTTATCAGTGCATTTTGCGCCAATAAATAAATAAATAAATACAATCTCAGCTCACTTTTCTTGCTTGATGGACTTGATCCTATCGATGAGTGTCCTCTCCATTTCATCTGGACTTAATGGTGCTGGAGCTTCCACCTCTGTGGGTTTTTCAATAACCTGCACAGATATCAGAGTAGGTGTGGTTTATAAGCTGATGAATTAAGACTCTGGCTTCCAATCATTTGAATCTTAATTAGAAAAATGTGCTAGGATGTTAATATCCCAAATATAACTTTTCTCAGAAACAATACCCACTGGCAGATGTAGCTGATCAGAAAGGTGCTAAACAGTCAATTAAATACCGTATTTTGTCTCCTAAGTCTGAGCTGATTGACAGCCAGGGCCTCTGCATATTCCAACTCCTTGATATTCTGCATCTTGTCATTGTAGCGCCTCAACTGCTCATTGATCAGGATCTCTACACACCTGCAGACAACAGGACAAAGATGAATACACACTCAAAAAAAAAAAATTCCTGACTTATTAAGTAACTATGATGAATAAGTAAGTAAATAATTAAATCTTCCTTGAAGATGGTGGAGGGTTACAGGGGTGTGTGGTATAACTTACGTTGTAGTCTTGGACACATCCTTCATACCAAGGAAGGGGTCATCAACATCAGGTGAACGCAGGATGCAGGGGGCAAATACAATAGCAAGAGAACTTGGTGACATCTTATTGTGTGCTTCCTCCTTTGTGACCCTAAAAACATACAAAGATTTTAATCACATACACATAACAAACAGGATCCAATAATCACTATGAGGAGGGAGGATTCTTTGCAACCTAAATATTACAATATAATAATTTTGTTTTAGCAGTACACAAGTAGAAGCAGTCCAATAGACTAATAGAGACGCTCCTACCTGACAAGATGAAAGATGAGCCGCTCTAAGGTGTTGAAATTGGCAGGAGGAAGCTCATCAACCTTTTGGTAAACGGCCTTTATTTTCTCAGCTCTCTCTGGAAGCTCTGAGGACAAACAAACATGGAGATAAATAAACTTTAAAAACTTGTCATGGTAAACAACCTTGCTGCCGTAGAGCAGAAATGCATACGTGATAATCTTTTTTTTTAAATTTTATTTTAATTTTTTTGGCATAGACACCTTTATTAAGCAGTAGACAGATATGAAATACGGGAGAGAGAGAGGGGGATGCGACCTGCAGCAAAGGACCTCCGGCCGGAATCGAACCGGGGTCGGCTGCGTTTATGGCATGCGCTCTAACCACTCGACCACCTGCGCGCCCATACATGATAATCTTAAACTTAAATAGTGTGATACTTCTAATATTTACTCACCGACAGCATGCAGAAAGTCGTTGTAGAGGGAAAAGGTCATGAGGGGGTCCGGCAGCTCCCTGAGCCAACGTTTAACAAGACCTGTGATGGTGTGGATGGGGTAGTTGTCCAAGGATGTCCCCTCAGGATCTGATGCCACAAGACGGAACACAATGCACCAAAAGCATATAAAATTAAGATGCTATATAAGAATCCTCATAACAATAGAAATAAAGAATGTATAGTTTCTTTGAAACATTTTTTTAAATATAGCATATACATTGTTAAATGTTAAAACATTTTGAGTTGTTATTCTCAATTTAAATGGGAACTATTTAAAAAAAAAACTGAAAATTAACAACAGAGATTAGACAAAATGAAGAAATGAAGAAATAGAAAGATTAAAAATGGGAAATTAAGAGATTGAACACAATTAAGTTGCATCACCTCAAGTGTCTCTCTCTGGCAGATAATGAAAAAAGTTATTGTGAACTTATAGTTGTTGAAAATTACATAAACTTTGGCTGTTCTTTCTCAACACCAATGATGCCAATTGACAACATAAGAAAAATAATTTAATGTGGAACTCTAACCTGTCAGCAGACTGTAGCTGAGTGGATTTAATGGGTCCCTGAGACAAGATTTTGTGCAATTAAAGTTTCAGCTGGTGTGCGAGGATTTTCTTACCAGTCTCCAGAATCTGATGGAGCTCCCTCGCCCGACAGGCTGAGCCTGACTTGCGGTAAATACCCTCCGTGTAGAGGCCATTCAGCTCCACATGCATCAGCAACAACTCCACCACTTTGGGCACAGGGTTGGCTTTACTGGTGAGGACACACACCTGGACCCCAAAGTGAAGGGAGCCTGGTACGCTGTCATCCTATAAATGAGAAATGTATGCAAATGGTGTCTTAAGAAACTGACATTCATGTTTTTAGACATACTGAATCACAGTGCAGTATTTGTTGAGTATTCAAAATGTCAGCTCCTACCTGCCTGGCACACCGTGTTGAGCAGTCTGTGATGATTTTGTCCAGGCATTTCTTGTGACATATCAACTTGCAAGCTAAAATTAAAAACACAATTTAAAAAAGGTTAGGTAATGGTTTCCATCTATCTTTAAAAATATATATTTTTTAAAAGTGGTTAAAGTTTTAGGTCTTTGAACTCACCGCTGCACATGTAGGCCTTCTCCATTCCCCAGATGTAGGAGCCACACAAGTCACATGACTGCATAATATTCACCTGGTATGTACTGAAGAGGTGATCCAGAGGACTTTTAGGCTGTAGAGAGAAGATGTGCAGACAAGTCGTTAGAATGATCTGTCTGCATGTAAAGATTCACAATGCATGTAAAGATAAAAAACTTACACATTTGTCCTTTTTCCTCCTCCTCTTCTTTCCTGTCTTGGTGGCCTGAGAGAAGCCGGAAGTGAAATATAAGCAAGTCACCCGATAGTTTATACTCCTCATGTACTTTGGAGACTGATGATTGAAACTGAATTCTCAAACTTACCCTGGTAGGCTCAGACTCCACTCGTTTAATCTCCCCCCTAATAAAGCCGTCCAGCACAGACTGAAACAAGTTCACCACCAGAGAAACTTCTGTCTTCTGCTTGGACCCTGCAAGTGTGCTCACTTTGTTGTGGTAGCCCTTCATCAGATCTTTGTAGCCGATTTGGGGCTTCTGTTGGTCACACAAATTATGTTCACTTGCCAACACGTATAAAAAATGCTCTTATAATAATCCTGAATTGTAGAGATGTGTTGAGGAAGACTATTCCCCCTAACTTCTTCCCACTTTGTTAAAAAGTATATTGTACAGAGAAGGATGTTCAACTGACCTGCAATGAGTACATGCCTTTGATGGTCTCTCTGAACTGCATGGTGGATTTCAGGAAGATGCTCTCTGTTGGTGACAGCTCTTTTATTCTATTTTGAAGCTCATTGACCTAAGAAGGGTGGAAAAACAAGAATTCATGAAAATGCAGAACACAGGATTTATATATTTTTGTATGTGCATTATTTATTGAGATTGGAAAATTATAAGAAAACAATTTCTATCGAGGAAAAAACACACAAAATCTAATATATAAAAAAACTGAATACGTAATTAAGGCCTTACAAAAAACAGATAGATTGATCAATGCATGACCTGTAAATGGTTATATAATACAGTCAATAATAATAACTCCATTCCAAATCTATTTTACTGGAATTAATTTGAATTTCATTAAAGGAATAACTATGAAGATGTTTTTAAGATCATGCAACTCCCCCAAAAATCAGTGCACTAGTTTCAAATCAGTATCAACAAATTTGTGTCATGATTTCCAAGTATGAGAAATAAAACCTGTTTGAAACCTGCTGTGCTACTTGTTCCTCTACTCGGCTGATGGTCTCACCTGATTACCAAGAAACTCATCCAGGTTTCGCAGCTCTCTGGGGTTGGTGATCTCACGGTCCAGAGATGAGTTCCACTCCATCACCCGTGTGGCCCGGCTGATTCGAATGGTTGGGTTTCGAGTGGCCCTCCCGCTGTTCTGGCTTGGCTTGTGGTAAGGATCCGGATTGTGTCTGGGTAAGGTGACTGTAGTCAGACAAAAGAGATGCTTCATTATTAGTCTAACATGATAATTCAAAGTTTGTACACCATCTCTACTACTGTTTATGTATAGGTTATTTCATTACCGTGAAACTTGATAAGATTTCTATATTCAGTGTACTATTGTACATATTTAATCCACATTGTTTTAATAAATACAATACGGCTACTGCCTTACGGAACATGTCTTTGAAAACGTTTACCTGCTTTATCTGACAGAGTCAGAGATTCACTGTACGGCGAATAATTAGGCCTCCGCTTTCTCAAAAATTTAGTGAGAAACCAAGCCCTGTAGAAAAGACACTCTGTATCAACAATACGCAGCAACATATCACAAACATCAAGTATTTTTAAAAACATAAAGCTTGGTTCTAAAAAGTCAAACCTTGAGCGATTTCCCTCTAACTGACAGAAGGGTCTTACTTTTCAGGGGTTGTGACTGGTGACTGGTTAGATCCCTGTTGTCCAGTGTCCTCATGGCTGCTCCTGGCTGGAAGACTGAACCTCGACCCGTCAGGTTCTGCTGCTATCTGCAACAGTTTCGAAAAAATGCACACGCTCTTAGTCAAAGTATAAAACTTGCAAACAAACAGTTCAGTAAAAGGAATAAGACCTTCTTCCCCACCACATCCCCTTGCAGCAACTTCACCACAGCTCCACCACCAAACCAGACCACATTAACACAATATAATATTAGCATGACAGTGGTAGTCCTTCACCATTTTTTCTCATCATGCAAAGCTTCACTGTCTCCTGCCACCGACTGAACTTTGGCCATTTTTCTATAGTAAGTATGAGCAAAGTTAGTTTTATATATATATAACATTGTGTCAGTGAGTTATGGGGCTGCACAATGTTTGTGATACGATTCACGTACTATTATCATTTTAGTGAATATTTGTGCAGCCAAAGTGTGTTATGAACATTTATTATTTACACAGAGTGAGATTTTAAATAATATTTCCATGTTTCTGTAGTCGTCATTAGATGTGATTAGTACTGCGTTTGATTTTAATCACTTCAATTATGAGTTTCGTGAGTAATCAATGTTATCCCAGTGATGTTTTAATTATTTAAATGATTACTGCCATAACCTGAAAAATATTAGTTCATTTAATATTTGGTTCACACATTCCATAAAGTTCAGGTTCAGCAATAGAAGCCATGTAGAGTTAATATATGACTTTCAGGACACAAATCTACCTAGTCTTGCATATAAGTGTCTGAATCTGAATTAATTTCATAACTGTATTTAGCCTTCTTGTGCTACAAATCAAAAATATTTATGAAAATGAAGCAATAAGATAAAATAGTTGAGATCAAACTGTCTTTACTTTTTATAGTGAACAAAAAACATTTGAATAAAAACAAGTCATCAGACTTGTGGCGAGTCTGAACTGTACCTGCTGACCTAAGCCTCATTTGGGTGAAGGAATGATCAGGAATGAGCTTTGGAAATGTTTGTTTTTCAGAAGCAATAGCTCATTCTTTATTGTTCTGGGCTGCAGGACAGGAATAAGAAGTCCCAGAGCAATGAAACCTTCAGTACATTTTGGGCATACACATGCAAGGCCTGCATGCAGAGGAGAGCTGCAGCCAGTTGAGACGTCTCTTCGGTCAGTACCTTGACCTGGGAGTGGCAGGCCCGGACATCCGCGCTACTAGCTGAGCTCTTCAGGCTGCGCACTTGGGGGCTGATGGGAGGCAGCGGAAAGCTCCAGTACTCGCTCTCCTTGGAGCCCCCAAAGTTAAGCATCAAACCGCTGCGGCCGTAGGCTAAGCGCCGCTTGCGTTTAGGGTGCTTGCGTAAACGTACCCTCTCCTAATTGGGCCAGGAAATGTGATGAGGCACAAACTAGAAGGCCTTCTTTGATAAATGTGTAAAGAGCCTCCATTCATGTGTAACTTGTCATGTTACAGTACACATAACTACAGTACAATGCCAATGCCTACATTTATTGTTTTGCATGACACCAAATACAACGACAGAAGAAACAGAAATAAGAATGGATTAAATGACAACAATGTTTTTGATTATGCAATAACATATAAAAAACATTTACCTTCTTAGTTGACGGAGAGCTATCAGAGCCTGATGAGCTGATCTTGGAAAGTTCATCAACAGACATGGACTTCCCTTTCATCCTGCATTGCAGAAGGAAACAAGAGTAGAGCTGTGGTCTACTGTGGGACTAAAATAACAACACCAAGATATTTATTTTTAGAAATGTTTGCTATATAAACATATGGTCATGTGATAGACATGATGGGCAGAAAAACAGCAACACAAAAGGATATTTATGACATTATTGAAGGAACTTGTTGGGACCATGGGAAGCTTACTGAAAATCATCTTTCCTGTCTGGTCGTCGCCGCATTTCTGGACTTGAATCATCACTCTGTCTTTCCCTCCACCTCTCAGCCTTCTGCTTGATGCCCCACATATCATTGTAGCGCTGAAGCGGGCTCTTAGAGGGGCTGGTGGCTCGATCATCTCTACCAGCCTTAGGGTCCAGTGGGAGTGAGAGGGGTCGGTTGAGAGGAGGAGGGGATCCTCTGCCCTCTCGCTTCTCCCTGCTGCTGGCCCTCTGTGAAGACTGGCCGTTGATTGGGTCAGCCTCCTGGATCCTGCCAGGGCTGTGCTCCACTTTCTGCTGCCTCTTTAACTCTTTCTTCAAGCTGTTATGTGAGAACTTCTAAATCAGACTGGCAGCACATCAACTGTTTCCATCATATATGTACTAATATTTATCATGCGTTATGGTTAAAATTGTACCAGACATGCACACACAGGAAAACTGAAAAAGATTTACCTCATCGTTTAGTTAAGACTACTTAACACAACCTGAGCTAAAATTAACCTATTATAGCTCATGACAGATGTTTTATTGGCCTCTAAGTAACACGAAATGTTAATGCTATGTAACATTTGGCCAGCAGAGAGCACTGACAAGTATATTTGTGGCTTATAAAATGTCCTGCTTTGTACATATCTTTGTCCCAATTCCTTGATGATCAAAGTCAAATGATCCTTACCAAAACATTTTGACATGATGTGTCAACATTTATTGGCTCAAAACATTGTCTCTAAATGATATTCTAGCCATTGCACACACGTCACTGAACACAACATTCACTGCCAGACAGACATGCCTATTGCAAAATGAGCCACTGACAGTGTAAAACATCCCTCAGTCTTTTGAAGTGACATTTTATTCAGTCCCTACATTGTGAGCAGTGACGGTGGATTGGTACTGTATGTATACCTGTCCCGTCCAGGCCGGGTATTGGACATCTTCTCGTCATCCTCTGCCTCGTGCTGTGGCCTCTTCAGTGAAGACCTCCATGCTGTCTGGATAACTGTGGCAGCTCGGTTTTGATTCTCATAAAACTCACGCCAGGACCTCTGAAAAAAAGAAAAGAAGAAATCCTGTCAAATTAACTCTGCCTTCATGTTCTTTATTTGTTCTTAAATCTTTCTGAATATTCGTTATGTTTTCTGGGACCCCAAGAAGGCACTCCAAGAGGGCTATCCATAAAATGATACCTGTATGATCATAGTGGCATCTTTCCTTTGCAGGTAGTGCAATCTTATCAGACAGGCCCGGAACCAGCGCTGCAGGATGATGATGTGACGCATCACTTCTTTGTTGAGAGTGTCTTGGAGCAGCTGCCTCTCCCTCTCCTTGAGGAACACCTGAGTAGATGAAAGAGAGGCTTACAGATGAGAAACCTACAGGAACATTTGAACTATATCATCTGTGGAACATTTCAGTACATGTGTTACTGCTTATGTGACTTATGTGTTTTTATGACATCATGTAAAGCATGAAATCTACAATGTCTTTTTAGTAAGTGACAGTGTTCTCTGATTCATGACAGTGTTCTCCCAAGAGGGATAATAAAGCAGTTCATCTCGGGAGACATTTAATTGTTCACAGAATTCCAGCACGTTATGTCGTTTGTTGGATATTTTAATTCAAAATGAATTGCAGGAAATTGTTACATTTATCCTCTGGCCATCGTGATACACAGGATGATGGTGGATGTGGTGGGATAATAATATATTATATGACAAAGAATAATTACCTGGGTATTCCCTATTTGATAGGTGGTCTTATTCAGCCCCATCCTCTCAAACAGCACTGTTATGTGCTCTGGTGTTCCCGTGGCTCCTTTTGGAAGCAACACTCGGAACTTCTCCACAAATTTCTGTCACCAAGAGAAAAATATTCGCGCAAATTAACTTTGCACTCAGAAATAAATATACAGAAATGAGTTAGTTTTCCTTTTAATTGTAAATTTCCTGAATAGACTGTTAATTAGGATATAAATGTACATGCCATTTCCCACCTGAAATGTGTATTTGGCACTGTAGCCAGACTTCTGGATGTGAACCATCTGCAGTATGCCTGTGTACTTGATTTGCTCTCGTACAAGTTCATCATCAAAGTGACGCTCTTTCTGTAGGAAACAAAACAATTCCCAAAGTGATGAACTGTGCTACAGTCTGAACTGTGGGTCTACATTTTTCAGGATGATATTACAGATTTTCCAGATGTTGTTACCTTTTCAGCATTGGAGCGAACACAGAAAATGAAGAACGGTTCGGCTTTTTCCATTGTCTCCATCAGCTTCCTGAGTGAGGCCTGTGAGATACAAAAGTGTAATGAGCGATGGCGGATGTTGAATTACTATAATAGCAATCAGTCAGTTAAGGGTTCCATATTGTAGACATTTTTTAATATAAAGCAGATCTAGGTGCTATATAAATATTGTGAAAGTTATTGATTGCTTAATCAACAGAGAAATGCACACAGCCCATATTAACTGTCTCTTCACTCGAGTCCTGTATGGTTGTGCTGTCAGAAGTATAGAATCATTGCCCCTAGCCATGGATGCAAGAAAACTAGTTGAGCTGAGGCTGAAACACTTTGAACAGTTTCTGGTCAGGCCTATGAGAGTTGGACAATCAGAGCAGAGTTGGCTTTGTGGGAGGGGGGCCTAAAAGAGATGTGAATAAAGGTGCTGCAATAGCCTAAACATTTGGAAGTATTAGCATCATATGGGACCTTTAACAAGGCAAACATAGCAATCTACTATATTGTGCAAAATTACAGTATATGGAGTTTGTAATGTACTGATCAAAAATCTGGATACCAATGGTCACAGCTATAGATCAAGTATGTTTATGGACTTTGTCTGTTGTTAAATAACTGTCTAACTGAATCACATCAAGCTGTAGCAAACATGAGCCTGAGACCCATTTAAATACTACATCAGCAGTGAGTTTAAAGAGCAACAGGCTTCATCAATCTCTCAGTCAATCACAGAGACAGGTTCTATGATATATAAAAAAATATATACAGGAAAGATTTCACTCCCAAATGTTTCACTGTATACACAATAATTTCCACACACATGTTGATTTGAACTTTATGAGACAGAAGTAAAGAGAGGACAAACCTGAAACTGAGCGCTAATCGTAGGGGGCTTTGTCTTCCGATGAGGGTGGAAGATAAATTTGCTGGTTCTGTCATGTGCGGTGAGACCAACAGTGTGTTGGAGGGATTGAAAATCCATGAGGTTCTATTTAATAAAACAATAAAACTTCTGTGAGCTTTCTGACTCCCAAAATAAGAGGAGTTTGAGTGACAGATGAATGGAACAGAATTAATGGTACTTCACTAAAAACAATTCAACAATTCTTCATCAACCCTGCACCCAGTAGTGACACTTTACCCTTGGAATCAGCTGCTTCTGTCGACCACTTCTCGTTCTCCTGAACAAAATACAGACACCATGAGGCTCCGTACAACATACAGCTCTGGAGATAGAATGTGCGAAGGAATAATATCATGTTAAGTTTAAACTAAAGCCATATGGCGCACTCACTTTCTTTTTTCATAATTGGCAAAGATGTCTTCGAATACATCGAAAGGCAGTTCATCAGAGCGATCAAAGGAGAAATCCAGAGTCAGGCTGTTGCTGTAAATGTACAAGAGGGACTCATCAACTTCAAATATTGTATTCTAACAAGCATGTCTACAGATGTTTATTCATACAGTGTAGAAAATGTACCTGGAAAGTCTGTCCACAGCACTGCTGCGCTGCTTCATGTCTTTGAGGGACTTTCGGGAGCCTTTTCTGGAAGCAACTGTTGAGACAATACGACGAGTCCATAATCAGTGAGAATACTTGAGAAAAAATATATTAAAGAGATGGAGGGTGACAGACATTCAGAAATGTGAGTTAAACATATTGATCCCACGTAATCTTTGACTAGTTTGTCCTGCAAAGACACAGCCAGTTTTTTTTCTGCTGTATGCAGCTGAAAATGCAGTTTGATTAGTAACTGAGGTGACCTACTCAGTTCTGCCCGCTGCCGTCCCAAGTTCTTGAAAACCGTGAGGATACGAATGGTGGCTCGGAGGACTCCCCATCTGAACAGTGCCTCTGGACTTGATGCAACCAAGTGATGCAGGAACGCCCGCCCACTGCTCCGAGTAAGTGATACGACTTCAGGACGCATATGCTCTGTGTTTTTCTCCCGGAAATCCTGAGGTAGAAGAAGAACTATGATTGGCATGTTGCAAACCTTTATTGTTTCTGTAATCCCACAGAAGGGGAATCTGTGGAGCTTAACATTCATTACATGTATTCACAACTTTAACTTCAGAAACACACAGTCACACAACACAACAGCCTTCTCAGGGGAGGGAGCAGCATTAATCATTCACTTAGTTCACCAAGATATTCAAGGCTTTTCCCACAGTGGTTTATCTACCAAGGCAACTACAGACCATCACTATCTTACAGCAGTTGAGCTGAATGACGGATAGTACATTTACTGAACTTGAAAGGTAAGAATAAATATGGTTGAAAATAAATATAGTACACCCCACCTTGATGTGATAAGTAACCCTCCCAGCAAAGTGTTGAACCACAAAAGCCGGCTCAGTGTCTGAAGACAGCACAAAAAATGGGTTGTCCTGATGCTGCTGCTTCAACTTGTCCAACAGGGTTTCATCTGTGGCCTGAGGGAGGCTGAAGATACACAAAGAGAAGGACATAATATCAATATCAACATGTGAGATCTGGGACAGAAAACAAGACTGACTCAGATAAAGTCACTCATGGATGTACTAGAAAAGGTAAAAAAGAAAAACAATACACACACAATTTAATATCAATTGCTAATATGACGATATTATAAAGACAGAAAACTGCTGTCTCACTTAAACATTTTTTTAACTGAAAATGAAAGTTTTGTTTGATATCAAATATGGAATGATCATGTATGTGGTTTTGCATAATAAGCCACATCAGCATCACAACAAATAAATCATAACGATGATTTGGACTGTGTCATCAATCTTTCCGCTAGCCGCTCTTAGTTGCAGTTTGCCTGCAATGCTAGCTAAACTTACATGTATTCGAACCCAAATTCACCTACCTGCTCTCCGTATCCAGCAGATCAAAAATTCCGGTTGACTTCTCATTGATCAGCTGAATGCAGCCACTGTTGTCAGAGCACTCAATGTTTTGCCAGGTGATGCCCTCTGACACATAATCTTCCTGAAATGTAATTAGATAGCCAGAATAGTAACCAGAGTGCCTGCATGTTTTAAGACTCTTTAATACCAAAAATAATCCAGAAACTGGAAAGTAAAACCAAACGCAAGCAGCAGGAAACACTATAGTATATATGTCTGTAAGACCATGTGAGCCTTGAGCTTTGTGCTACAAAGGCTACAGGAAATGAAAAGCACTTACTTGCTTAAGCCTGAAGATGTGCTGGTTGATGTAATACTGCAGTTTCTCATTGGTGTAGTTGATACACAGCTGCTCAAAACTGTTTGTCTGGAGGTTCTCAAATCCAAACATATCCAGGACACCAATGGACAAACACTAAAAATGAAAACAACAAATAGGTAATTTCATAAGCAACATATAAGAGTCTGTTAACTTGATAATGTCAGTAATTAGCCACATTAAGGCTGCACATTTACTGCTAAAAGGTAGAGAGAATGTAGATATATATAATATATAATATTATATGACTTTAGATACGCGTCTACAGGCATTTAAAATGCCCTTTATCTCCTAACTGACTTGTGATTGAAAAATGTCAAATTGATGCAACTTATATTCATGCTATATTTACATAAAACGTATCTTTACATCAGTAAAGAAGTAAAAATCAAGGAATAGTTTTGAAGAGTAGCACTGAAAAGATTCTGTTCTTTTTTTGCTTTTTGTGGGCCTTTTATGGCTTTATTTGATAGTTTAGCTGAAGAGGTGACAGGAAACAGGATGAGAGAAGGGGAGTGACACACAGCAAAGTGACCCGGGCCACTAGTTGAACCCGGGTCCGCAGCAGCGAGGACAAAACCTCTGTACATGGGACACCTGCTCTACCAACTGAGCTAAACGGCACCCCAGCATTTTGTTCTTTTGACCAAAAATGTAGACCTCTTGGAGTTAACATTGCAGTTTTTTATTTGTAGTGCAGCCTTAAGTGCACTACATGACTTACAGAGACAGACTCCTCAATGTCTCGTCTATTGAGCATTGCATGGTTGATGTGAAGGACGATCCAGTCAAACAGAGCGCCGTATAAAGACTTGGCCATGGAATCTCGTGCTCTGGAGGCCTTAATGCACAGAAATACAAATGGAGAAAATTACAACTTAATCTCAAATGATAAAAAAGGTGACAACACTGTAAATTTCATGCAGACCACAATTTCAGACACAGCTGAGGGTTATGCAACTTGATGATTCGACAGACTCATTATATTCAATGTTTTAATCATTTCTTTTAACTATTTACCTCTTGTAGTGTGTACTGTGATTCCACAGTCACGTCCGCGGTCACTGCTCTCCTCTTTGTCAAAGTCTTCACTAGTAGCTCCTTTTTAACCTAACAAAAAGCAAAGTACCAGGGCAGTTTTACAATGATGTAACACACTATTAATTCCTTGCATTTGACAAACAGAGCAGGTTAAAACATGATATCAAACAAAACAGAGCTATTTTAGGCATAGCAATGACGCACTTCATCTTTATGAGTTGCTCTGAGTCAGAATATTTTGTAGTTAATCTGATTTCATCATAAGTGTAGGGTTTGTTTAACTGGCACCACCTAAAAAATTAACTTGAGACAAATCCAGATGCCGATTTTACAGTGTGCAGAGGTGTATCATTGGATAGCTTTCATTATTAACCGCTTTCCTTTATGAATGTACCTTGAGCAGGTCAGACAATGTGGACAAAACTTCATCAGGTCCAACTTCCAGGACTTCAGTGTCCTCCGACAGCGTGTATGTCACATTGCCCAGGAGCAGGATGGCAGAGAGGATTGAAAATACACTGTGAAGTGGAAATACACACAAGCAAACACATAGTGTTGACTGTCTTAGCTGGCTTCACTTTAGCACGCTTTAACATTTTTTCTTACTGACTGATATTTTTTCTCACGTCCTCATACAGAATTAACGTAACACTGACATTTTATCTTTGAGTATCTTCTGACATCTCTTTTTTTCTGTATGTCTTAACTTTGCTACAAGCTCAAAAATAACTCAAGCTGTAGCCAACTAACAACCGTAGCCGTGCTTCTGTCTAGCTGATAACTGTGTGTTATATAACTATCCAGGAAGATGTCGGCAACGGCAAACAGAAAAAAACAAGCTGTACACACCGGTAAAGAGTGACTGAGTAAGTTCATCCTACTGCAAATGAAAGAAAAAATATTCCTAAAGAGACTATTCATATCCATTCTTTATTATGATGCACTTAACTTTGTGCAAAACTAAATCTCCACTGAGACTTTGTGACTGCATTAGGTGTTTGCAGAGGAATGTTTGAAGCCCGTTATCAAAGAAAAAAACACTTTACTTTAAGGCTGTTCCATATGCTGTGCGGTTATACTGTACATCGCTCTGTAAATGTATTCACTTTAACAGTTACAGTGTGGTTATTCACTAGGGAACCATCCCAAACAGGCCATAAACTGAGCTCCTAGTGCCTTTATAGTGTACACTGTGTCCCAAGGCTGTCAGGCGCTTGTCGACATGCTTGCTGCATTTTTTCTCCTGCTTGACTTGACAAGCTCTGACCTGTTACTGACACCAGTACAGAGAGCAGAAACTCCTCAACAGGGAACTATAGAAGTACGTATTACTTTGCCTACCTGCATAGCTTTTAGACTGGTACAGCCAACTGAGAGCAGTGCAGCGTCACTGTTAGCACTATAAACACAGCCTGAAAACAGTGAAATGCTTTTTGGCCACGTACAGCAAATATTTCTTAAATTCCTGGCTTTCTTCACCCTATGAGAGGATCAAGTCTTTTACTGTAATCATTAACATTCCTGAGATGGTCTACTCCCTCTGTCATGCACTGTGTTGACCCTGATGACTAATTCCACATGTCTGACAGAAAGAGAAACAAACTAATCATTATTTACAAACATTTTGGAAACATTGTTTTCTAGACACATTTAAGACTGGTCCATTGACTCTTTTGTTTACTGTCCCTAAAGGTCAGGTGCAGGTACACTGGCACATACTGTTTCTTGGTGGAGGCCAGGAAGCCGACCATCTCCATAGCTTGATGGAGCCTCTTGTACTCCTGCCCAAGTTTCTCCTCATCATCGAAATTAAGGTCTTCCTGCAGAACAATCGGACAAGATATGAAGAGTAGGGGTGGTAAATATTATATAGGCATAGGCACAGAGCTGTAGGCATGGATACAGAAAACAAAGTTATTCATGTATTGATTTTCATTTTCATGTTCAGTTTTTCATCTGTACAGTAATTTCTTTAATCAGCACTTAGGCCAATATTTGTTATTTGTAAGCATCCTCTGTAAACAAAATAAACTGACTTGACCATAGAAGACGTTGCTGAATGCTGAATATTAATATTAACTCTTTTATAGTCTAGTTCTGTTCATTAGGGACACTCAAATCTGTAAATAGGCTTATCATGATGACTACTTTAGTTGTATATTGTACTGTTTATTGAAGATGTTGCTGCTATTATAATCATAATTAAATAGCATAACAATTGGAGTACACTCTTTCATAGAGCAATGAACCTTTAAAACTTAAGGGAATATTCACAGATTGGAATTGGAAGGTGAAAAAAAAAATAACCTTAATACTTAAAGGGATAGTTTGTGTTTTTTGAAGTGGGGTCATATAAAGTAGATATCTATAGTCGGTCTGTTCCCTACTGTAATTACCGATCAGCGCAGCGAAAGAGAAAAAGCTAAATTTAACCACCTAAAACAAGGCTCACCTAAAAATGTCTAGTGTACGTTGTATAAAGAAAATTCACACCGCTTTACATCGCCGTCAGACCGGCCTTTCTTTTGGCACTACATTTTCTCAACCGTAGAACCTCCGTATCCCTACGCATTAGCGCAACTAGACATCAGATGATCTGCGAGCGGCGAGATACAGTGCGAGACCCAGTTGCTGGACGAGAGGTTTACTTTCGATAAAAACGAAACTTAACAGACCGTAGGACTTCCATATCCCGTACGGTTCTCTGGACCCCATTCACTGCAGTACAAAGCTGAGCGTCTGGGCTGGAGCGGCTCTCTACTTCTCCAAACTGAGGCTGCGCTGATCAGTGATTACGGTAGGGAACAGATCGACTATAGATATGTACTTTATATGACCCCACTTCAAAAAACCAGAACTATCCCTTTAACAACCAATAAAACATTCAATAAAATAAATCCACCAATTAAAATAATAAATAAAATGGACTCTAAGGCTCTGTTAATATAACCTGCATGTAAACCACAACACATATATTAATAAATATCTCAATAGATATACATATGTATAGGATTCGATATATAGAATAACTTTACGATGTAATTATCATGGGAGGCCAACCTGTTCAGTGAGTGACAGCATGTTATGTTGCACAACTCAGCTCAGCTTCATCAATGTTTTTTTTTAAATGTCTGAGCAAAGATATGACAAAAACATACACTGGTTACATATAAGAATTGGTTGAGAGTGCAGCTGAAATGCTATCCTGAATCAAAAATCAAGAGTGACTAAAAACAAATAATGGGACAATAGTCTCTAAATCAGAGGCTGATGGCAGAATTGGAGGTAGAAGATCCACGTTTCATTGTCAACACAATAATAAACATGCTGGGTTGCTTAAAACTAGACAGAGACCAACTTTGTCAAGGGGTGTCAGTATGTTTCTAGTGCGAGCCAGGGTTCAATCAAACAACAGCATTTTAAAAAGATATGCGTAAACAGGACTAAATATACAAAGGAATCTGTGAGTCAACATGGTCTTAAATTCTTGCTATAATAAAATGATTGAGGGAAAGCAGATCCACTGTAAGCCTAGTTAATGTGCAGTTTTACAGCGTGTTCACTCATTACACAAGAATCACTCACACGCTACAATTTACTGTTGAGAAGTTTCTAGATATTGCTGGTCTGTTTCTATACATATCTACCGCTGGTTTTCCCCATTTGATAACATAAAATGACACATCATGCCTCCCCTCTCTCAATGACTGCTACTGTTAAGTGTGCGGATCAAAGGTACCTGCTTCAGGTAAAGATAATCTTGCGGCTTCAACAGGTAAAACTCCTCTTGCTCGTCTTTGGACGCGCCCATCAACAGATAGTAGAACACGTGGTAGTTCCTGTAGGTCACAGAGCGCCGATACAGTCAAACAGGAGTCAGGCTGGTTTCATTTCAACTTTTATGTAGCAAAGATTTCACTGCACATAGTGCTGTAAATGTGGCTACGTTTCATTAAGTTGTCAGCTTATATTAGAGATCTGTGTTCAGGTACAAACAGGTGAAACTGTGAGCAAAGTTTGCATGTGTGACATTATAATTTCCATGCCAAGATTTAAATATAAAATGAGAGTGTTTCTCTGAGGATTTTAAATGTCTTCACTGTACCTCTCATACTTATCTCTGGAGATCAGGCGGGACTTTTCTAGCAGATACTTCTCAATAACTGCCCTGCAAGAAACACATGAGAGTCAAAAAAATTTGTGAAACTTTCGCAGGGTTCAAAAAGGAACTCTTAAAAATATACCAAACATATCAAATATGATAATCTGTGACGCCTTGAAGAACCACTAAATGTCTGCAGAAGGCTGGTGAGAAAAATAGAACAGGATGTCTTACCCTCGGATGACACCACTCTCCAGATAGTTGAGCTGGATGAACTTGCCAAAGCGGCTGGAGTTTTTATTCTCTGAAGTCCTGGCATTGCCAAAGGCCTGTTTGAAACAAAGGGAACATACGTTTTCATTAAAGTAAACAGACAAATTTGTGGGCATGTTTCTTACAGACACTGGCATCCAGACCTAAACACTTTAAATGTTTCTAGAGCAGCTACCAAATAAATCCCTTTTCTGTGGGGCTGGCAGGGAACTGTTTTCGTTAGCAACCGTTATGTAACATTGACATTGGTCTAACTCTAAATTAGGGCTATGCCTAAAGGTTGTCTTCATTAGCAATTCATTTTTCTTGACTTTTGTAACTGTTTCACCTCAAACAGTTTTGTAATAGGGTGAATGGTGTCTCGGTCTCAGTAACTTCAGTGAGAGGGTCGGATCACAGCGTTACAGACATGTTTACTTCAAGATACAAGTTTTTAACACATAATATTGTTATGACATGATGATTTGTTTGTTGTTAGCACCTACACCAGGTCTGACATGTCTGTCAAAAAAGCGTCATCAAGCAGCTATTTGTAAAGACATCAATAAGGCTTCTGAGTGAACAAAGTGGCATTCCCTTCACACATTCTTCACTCTCCTTCTTAAGTGGTTGATGTTTTGTGCTCTGCTCTTTTATTTTTCAGAGTTGTACATTTTTATTTCTCAGAATGTATTTCCCCCTGCAGGGCTGTAGTCTACAAGCACAAAAATATTATCTTCGCAATTGATTCTTTTCTCTCAATGTATTAATTCACTTATCAAGTAAAATGGCCAAAATCAGCTGGTTCCTGCAACTCAAATGTGAGGATTTTCAGCCTTTTTTTCTGTTTCATATCATTATAAATCAAATACCTTTGTTTTCATCTGTCATTTGGACAAAGTAACAAGTGATTTAAAGACACTTTGGGGTCTGGAAAACTTGACAAGCATTTGTAATTATCTTCTAGACAAAACAAGTAATTGTAAGTAATAAATTGCTAAAATAATTGATGGCGGTATATTATCATTGGTTGCAGCATAAGAGGTAACATAATGAGTGATCTAATAGTTGCCTGGATTGTTATTCTGTGGCTGGAAACAGTAACCAAGGCTCACAATCAATAACACACAAGACTCCGCCCAGGCAAAGTCACTGGGAAAATGACGCTCAGTAGCTGCAGCTGACTCTGGATCAGCTTCTACTTCCTTCTAATACAGGAAGAGAGAAATCCAAACAGAGCCCACATAAGCATCTAAAGTTCTCCGTCATTCCAGTTTGAGCTATGCTGAGGGTCGTGTCTTAACAGGCCACAGTCATGCAGACAGGGAGCTAGACCTGCACACTGTACTGAATGCATACTGGCAGGTAAAGAAATGTTCCTCCCCAGTGCACCTCTGTACATAAATACAAGAATCTATTCAAACATGCATGGCTTTCATTATAAACGAGATCAATCAAACTTGTATAAAGAGCTTAAATGATGCATGGAAAGAATGAAAGGCATAGGGAGAGAAGAGGGAAGTTGGTATGTGAAAGACAGAGAGAAACAGGTGTTTGCAAATGCCACAGTTTAGGTTCTGGATCCCTGAAGGATGCCATCATTAGGAGGGCTTCCAACAGAGACAAAGGATGCATTCATTAAAACCCGGTCTGGTAGTAAAGTCAACAAAATTCCAGGTTTATCAGCAGGAATTTGTCCTCACAATAACAACCAACATACTATGACTAGTGGTAAAACTGGACAAGTATGATACTGATTTGAATTAAGAGAATGAGCTGTGACATTTCGCTGTCAGATGATAGACACCCGGCGCTCAATCTATTATTTTCAACAGATTAGCTGATTTATTAAGCAAAAGTGCTGAACATTTTCTGGTTCTCAGATTTGAGGATTTGCTTCTTTTCTCTACTTTACATTATTATAAATTAAACATTTCAAGGTTTTGGTGTTCTGTGGTCGAACAAAATTTGCGAATTGGGGATGTCAACTTGTAATCTTTGTAATTCCTTGCTTGATTTGTCTTGTTGGTTGTTTTTAAAGATCTTTCTGGGTGCTTTTTTCCACTGAAGGGGCAGACAGGAAATCAGGGGAAAGAGAAGGCCAGGACATGCAACAAAGTGTTTGCTGAAGTTGAACCAGCGACCTTGCAGTTGTATGGCATGTGCTGTAACCATTTGGTAATTGTAATGGACATTATTCAAACAGATAATCTATAAATTCAATGATGAAGACAAGAACTAGAATCAGAATCAGCGCTAATCCATGTCCATCCTTGTTTCTAATGCTGTATGATTATAAGAAACAGTGCAGTTAATGCTCCGGATCCTGCAGTGGCTCTTTTTCATTCATCTTGTTTGAACGTTGCCAAACTTGTTTTGCTTTCGACACTTCAGCAAGGTCAACTAATGATCCATCATCACTATTTGCATATGATTATGTGTTTTAACAGGGTAGCCTTCAGCTCAAAAAAGTCTTCTTGATGACTAATATTGATATTGCTATTGTGCCTCAGAACATATCAGTTGATCCTACTTAAAACAGTGACAACAACAGTCAAAGGAGGGTCTGAACATATAATTTCATTTCAACAACTAATTCAAACAAAGCAAAATGGATTGTGGGATACAAAAGGCTGCAAAAGATACAAACCAATTGTGTCCTAGAATTCAAACCCATGAAGGGGACTCGAGTGAGCCAGACTTCTGCTCTGAACTGCAGACCTACGATAATCCATGATCCCTAACTTGACAGGCAGCTGAAGAAGTGGAAGTGGAAGAAAGAGAGAAAGAGTGCATTTCTGAGAACAGGTTTTCAGCAGAGAGGGAAAAAGAGAAAGAAAATAGGTGATTTATACTTTGCTGAGTAGGTTTGCCAGCAGACCTGGCTCAGCCTGTTCTGACACGTTCCTGCTTCTCTTCTCTCTCTCTCTGGAGTTCCCTCAAAGACAACGCCCTGCACATTCCCAGGGAGCTCAGCTCTCAGCTTCCTGATCACCTCATGTTATAACCATTCAGCCAGTCAGGTAACCACTGTGAAAGCGAGGTGTCATCCCCTGCAGACCTTTTCCTGATTTTAAAATTAACCATTGAACAACATACTTATGTATCTTCACTACTTACACCACCAAGGTGGCAATGGATACATGATTCAGCGGCTGTTATCTTGCACAAATGAGATTAAAATCACATGCAGTTTCTGTTGCACTGATGTGAAGCAGGATAACATCGAATTTTAGTTACAAAGAAAGAGAAGTATTGATTTTTGAATCCAGATTAAAAAAGGAACAAGTATTTTAGAGTGTGATTCATGAAGGAAATCCCAAGATGGCAAAACAGCCGAACTACGGATGCATAAAAACCCCGAACAGGAAGTTCACAGCTCAACTAATTCTCATTACTACACTGGGAGTCCTGTCATTAGGTCTTGGCTTGGCTTGTGTTGATATTCAGATTTGGCGTGAACATTTTTTATTGCCTAACCTAAGCTTACACCGACTGTAGTGGTATGACCCCTGTCTTTAGTGAGCTTCTTCCTACTAAAATAAAAAAATAAAAAAATCACCAAAAGCCTCTTTCTCTGCCTTCTTGAACTCCTATGAGGACAATAGCACAAAGCAACTAAATGCCAGTAGGATCAGTTTACAGGAAAACTACTTCAACTGTCGCTTTTTTGAAGGAGGAACTAGTTGGACTTGTTCAGAGAGGAAGAATCCATATTTAGACGCCGTCTAACGACAGCCTGGCCCCTTGGGATTGTGTATGTGTGTGTGGGGGTGTGATCAGTAAAAATGTGGGCCAGGATCCTTTGTGTGAAAGGTTAGTTGGTCCATGATGGATAGATAAACATGCACTTCTGAACTGATCTGAAGTATTCACACCCACTCTTTCTACTGAAAAATCCACACACTGGTAGCCTAGAGCAGATGTGAATGCTGCCAGCAGCACTTTGGAAAATGACAACACGAATAATGATAAACGATAGTGAACTGAAACCAACCACGATCTGCTTCCAACTTGCTGATTTGTTCTCAAGCGTTGAGCACTGAAAAAGGCTCGTCAAAAAAACAATAAATGTTTTACAGGGAAAAACACTTAAGTTTGTGAAGACCCAAGGAGGCGGGTAATTTCCCTGAATTTTGTCCTAGTTTCTTGCCAGTTATCATTGAAACATGATGTGCAAGATAACAAAAAACTGAAACAGAAAGCAGATGTCACAGGCAAATGTGGTCATATGTGTTGTTGTGTAACTCATCGGTAACTCATGGTTATTATAGAACAACGCTGTTGTGAAGGCCGACTTATAAACCTTTTGACCCAAGTGAGTGAGAGTGAAACTGTTGATAGTTGATAAAACAAAGAGGGGTTTCCCAGTTCACTACATCGTTGTTGTTTCTTATTTGATGCCAGAGGAATATTCCAAAACAAAATGACATTTAGAGATATTACTGAGGATCAAAATCAATACAGAACAGATGTTCTGCCTTCTTATTCAAACTGGTATAGGTTCTGTTTCCCTTTTCTGTTTTCTCTTATAAATAAATAATCACAGAGTCCCTCATGGTTTGCATCACGCAGATGTTTTGTGGTTTTTGTTGATTACGCTGATGTTTTTATTGCAGGAAGTGCGAAACACAAGAGGCTCTCATACATACTCTCTGTTTGAAGGGAGTGTTTCTTTTTTTTTGAACGGGAATGATTAACATGTCTTACAAAAAGCATATGAGACTGAAGTGGGCACTATGTATTATGTAACTACAGTTTCATTTAGACTCACAAACATCCATGTTAGTCTGGTGATTAGCAAATTCCTACCAACGTGATCTATGAAGTCAGGATGACAGGGTCTAAATTCATGACTCATCTCTCTCTGCAGACTGCAGCAAAGGCAGATGATCAGCTGGTTAAGTCACTGGATATATCGACTAAACTGAAAACATCAGCAACTTTTGGGGAGTGCTTAAACAATGAATGCACGCAGTCTCTGGTGGGATGAAAGATTTGAGGGAGTTACAGCTGGTAGTGGTGTTTTCACAAAAAAAACTATTAAAAAGTCCAGACCACTGTGTCTCAAATCATACCGTACTTTCTGTCATTGGTTTTTGATTAGCTGTTTTTCTTCTATGAAAGAAAATAGTTAAATAGAGCCCAGGGTGGCAATTGTTTGTTGTTTGACAAAACCACCGTCTGGGAAAAAAAAGGAGTTGTTTACAATGATGTTATCCATAAATACTTACATTGAGATGAACCAGGGAAGGCTTTCATGATGAAGTGATTTTTTTCTCTCCTCAAATTCATGTTTTTCTGTGTTATATTCCTGTAAATTCATTATCTTTTGTTTTTGGACTATTGGTAGAAAAAAACAAGACAATAAGATGCTGTGTTGGGCTCTGCGAAACTATGATGAGATGCATTTTTCACAACAATAACAATTTTATATAATACATGATTAATCGAAAAAAAAAAAAAAAAGTATACTTAAATCGACCATATTCTGGAGACAAATACTGTACTTTTATACTGCACCACAGAGTTGTGACTACAGACAATTACAAATACTTATCAGGTATGGTAATTGATCTGCTCCTGAATGACAATTAACCAGTTGGAGGGGTTTACAGCTAAAGACTGGCCAAACAAAAAAAAAAAGGGGGGGGGGGGGGAAGAGACAGCTTTACCTCTCTAAGGAGTAAAAATATAAAGTGAGATGAAAAAAAAAGGCTCGCCTTTTCCTGCGAAAAATAATGGCAGCATTAGGACACAAAAAAAGTGCGTCTGCTATTGCGCAACCCGAAACAGGAAGAGGCATTGTTATCCCTAGTGGCTATTCCCAGGTATCGGTGGAAGAACCGGAACTGCAAAAGTAAAAGAACCCTGCTGATTGTGGAGGAAAAGGAGTACAAGAGGGAGAGTGATAGAAACTGAGGTAAAACGAGAGCGAACAGACGGTCAGTCACTTGATCGCCAGTGTTGTGTCAAAGGTTTCAACTAGTAGTTGTTCCCCCTTATCACTGGGACTTCAGATGGTTCAAACTGGCATTCTTTCTACTAGATCAGTCAGCTACTAATGCTGTTAGGGTGAAAAGCTGAAACATTGTCTATTTCCATTTTGTGGTAAATCTCAAGCTGGAGAACCTCAAACCAGAAAATGTTGAAAGTATGATCTTATTATTTTGAAAGAATAATGATTGTTTAGATCTGAGATCTGATATAGATGCTGCCACATATGTTAACAATCTTTTCAGTCTTATTGCGTGGACTGCTAAAACAGATGTTGGCATCAGTGGGTTTCACACAGCCAGCTTCATGTCACAGTGACCTACCTCTAGCACCGGTCCAGCCCCGAGGATGGTCCGTTTCAGCCCACTGGAGTACGTCTTCTGACTGAGTGCAGTCAGGCAGTGGATGAGATAACTGCTGCTCTCAGTCTTCCCTGAGCCACTCTCACCAGATATCACAACACACTGGTTCACCTGCCGGTTCAGCATGGCACGAAAGGCCATGTCTGCTATGGCAAATATATGAGGGCTCAGTTTGCCCAGTGGCTGGTTCTCGTACATCTTGACGTACTTGGGATTGTACAGAGGTAGGAACTTATTAGGGTTGATGGCGATGAGGATGTTGCTGGCATAGGTGTAGATTTTGAGCTTGTAGAAGCGCTGGCGTAAAGCCTCCAGGATATTCTCCTCAGTCACAGTTTGGAGGTTACAGAGGTCATCGTAGTCCTCTTTGCTGCTTCCTACTTGGTTACCTTCACTGTTGGCTGGCTTCTGCTGCAGGATGAAGTAGTACCCTTGGGTCTGACGGTGCCACCTCTGTGTCTCGGGTGGCCACAACAGGACGCGCTCCAAAATGCAATCCCCAGCCTCCAGCACCGTCTCCTCTCCGCCGCTCTTCCTGACCTCCAGTAGGTTGTACGTCTCTTTGGGATCCAGGCCCAGGCTGGTCACCGCATTGTGGACGACCGTCCTCGCCGTGTCCCTGAAGCTGACCTGCAGGGGACAGTAGGAAGCTGTCTCTTGGGGCAGCCTGGCGTAGACCTGCACAACACGGGTCTCCTCATTTTGTTCAGGGGCCTCGGCTCCATCTGTAGTGCTCATCCTGATGTAGAGGTACACAGGCAGCTTTCAGCATAACTCACTGCCCCAAATCTCTGCCCAGCATCCACTGTAGAAACACACATATAATGTGAGTTTAAAATGAAAAATAAAAAGTAGGAATCCAATGTTAAACATACTCTTTCCAGTAAACTTATTCTTTCTTGTATTTAAAAAAAAAAAAACATGCATTCATTTCAACTCCTCGCGTCAACATGTAAAATCCCTACTTTTACCATAATCGACATTTCCTTTAGTCCCTATCAAAAAAATCCCACACATACATCCGCCCAGATGACAAATGACAGACATTATTAAGTGTCAAACGCGATTGAAAATGTCGCAACAAGTCTCACCTTTCGAGGAGAACCACTCATTTCATCTTAAAAAAAGCCGAAACACCCCGAAAAGCGAGAACAAGAAGATCCCACCGCCTCCAGTCTGCGTTGACGAGCTCCACTCACACAACTTGAGAAAAAACAAAAACAGGCGTTTCTTCACCTGAGTTTCTCAGAAAAGGTGAGCAAACAAACAAACTGCTAACTGACAGTTTTAAATGAGTAAAAAAATAATTTCCCGGCGGTTCGGCGGTGTTATTTCTCGTTTAAATCACAGTTTCTCACGGAAATAGGGATTAACGTCTCCTCGTCGTCCTGGTTGAAAAGTTGTTAGGCTATCGTTACTTCCTAGATTCCAACACACACACACCGACACACGCTGACACCCACTGAACCACCGTCGACGAGGTGGAAGTAAATGGATGGTTTTCCTCCCACTGACCTGAACGGTTTCACCCTTCAGCCGACGGGAAACACAACCGCTGGAAAAAAAAAACAAAACACCAGAGCTCAGGAGTTCACCGCCGACAGAGAGGAGCTGACACTTTCACATGAAGTTAATAGACGGAGCAGATTAATTGACCTCATGTGTTACTGCGGCCAAACTGCGGGGCTTCAGCACCACCTAGTGGACGGTTTGGTGCATTACAGTCAGTTCACGTCACTTTCAGTAAGAACTCATCTACAAAACAATTAAAAAGCATAATAAACTCTCGTGCAACTGCTTAAAAAATAGTGGGTAAAACATGTACTCAGATCACATTTATGCTCGATGTCAAAAAATGTCACGAATAACTGCCACATGTCCTGATAACAACAACCAAATATTCATTTATTTTCAGGATTTCCAACCTTTAAATACTGATTTGTTTACATGATGCCACTTTTTTTTTAATAAATACATTTTTAAAAAATGTATGTCCGAAATACTTGTTGGACTGGTCTTTTATCAGTTGCATGAGGGTTAAGGTTTATTATGAGCCAAAGCCCCCTATATATAGGACACAAGGGTAATAGCACTTGAATAAATACAGTGGTGCAAAGTACATTCACACAAGTACTATACTTAGGTACAGTTTTGAGGTATTTCATTCTTTGGTGCTTTGTACTTCTACTCCACCACATTTCAAAAGGTAAAAAAAACCAAACTTTTTTACTCCGCTGCATTTATTTGATCACTTTAGTTACCAGTAACTTTGCAGATTCTATATGTAATCAATAAATGTGTTATGATAAAAACAGATATCTCTGTTTTGATTCATTCTCCTAAATGTTAAGTGTTTTTTTTTTCTTTGTTTACTCCAGGGAATATCAAATTGTTGGACTGTATTGATAAAATAAATATTTTTGATCATAGCATATTTATTGATTATTTATGGAATCTGCAAAGTTACCAGTAACTAAAGTTGTCATATAAATGTAGCGGGGTAAAAAGTAAAACATTTACCTTTTGAAATGTGGTTGAGTAGAAGTACAAAGTAACAGAGAATGGAAATACCTCAAAGGTACAGTACTTGGTGCAATTTTAAGACACTTGTACTGTACTTCAGTATTTAAATGTTTCTGCTACTTCTACCCCACTAAAATTCAGAATAAATATTGGTCTTTGTGTCCACTATATATCTCAACTATTTACACTGATGTTAAACACGTTTAACCCTAACCCTATACAATAATACAACACAGTATGATGTTCAAGTTCGAATCAATGGTTTTGAACCATTTTTGGCTCGTGACAGACAAGTCATGCCTTTTTAAGGGGCCCGACTTGTAGTCAGACAATCATTGAACTATATGAGGTTCAAATTAGCTCCGACACTAACATGCTGGTTACACACTGGTGCATCTGTAACAATCTATTAATGTCAGATAGATACTTATAAAGTAAGAAATAATATTTTCGTCACAAAACAAAAGCTTTTTTTTTTTTTTTTTATACTTATTGCGGTTTGTTCATTAAACTGATTGCTTGTAGGACAAAAGGCCTCTTATTTTTCTTCATGTTTGCCTTAAATGTTCCACAGCGTGGTCCAAAAGGTACCAAATTCATAGAGAATATGGTCAGTAAGTGTTATTAACAATAGGCAGAGCTTTCGGTGGTTTCATGTGTACTGACCTGTGTGATGCTCCTGTGCTCTAAAAGAAGAAGAACTGGTCGGCCCTCTTGAAGCTACAAATCCTTTCAACACTTTTAATTAACATTTTGGCCTCAGACCGTCTTGTAAAAGCAGCAACTGAAAATTCAGGGATAGTTTGCTCTTGAATTACAATAAAGCATTTATTCACTTATAAAAGGCTATGTAAAGTTTTCTTTAACAATATGTGGAGCTTGTAGAGCTACGTCCAGTGATGGCAAATCACAACAGTCTTGTGAGAATGACCACAATTAAAGCTGGATGCTACAGCAAAAAATGATCCACAGGCAAGGTTTGAGGTGGGTCACCAAGGCAGTCGTTTATTCGTCGCTCTTGGCAAAAAGTATAGGCACATCAGTCTCACTAAACAAAAGAACCCCAGGTCGCCAAAATGGCGCCTATTTATAGGGTGTCAACCTATTACCCTGGAAGAATCCATTCCCCGGGATCCCCTGCCTAAAACATTTTTAACCCACCCTTGTTTTTATTTCTGTATCTGCACCACATCATCTGTGACCTATATACATCCTACTCTACATCCACTGACAGAGAAAATACACCAATACACTTCATATTACCTCCACTAAAATACAATGCACACATTTACCATCCCCACACCAATTTACACTTGGCTGCCCCCGGAACTATACAAGCGGCGTCCGTTTCCTGGGGAAGCCTTTTGCCTGCACACCCTGAAGACAAAAGACTGGTGAGTACACAACACTCTTGATTTATCCACTGCACACACTCATGGAGCATCACAATACCCATTCTTAGCTTCTTGATTAAGCAACTAACACATTTCATATGTACATTTAACCCCATGTCCCTCTACTCCAGGTTGAGCTGTGCGGCCCACTCAGCAAACACCAAGACCCAACAAAGGACAACAAACACGGCGACAAACACTCAACACACATGGTAAACATTTCAATACAAATGTACAAAAAACAATGTGTTAAAATGTATTGTGCAAATCTCCAATAAAGTGCTGTTGCTCTTCTTAAAGTGTCTGTGCAATTATTAAAGTGCATCTGTAATCATACTCAGTCTAAAGTGCGTGGTGCCATGTGTGCAAAACTGGTGACGATGTGGTCTTCGTCACATTTCCTTCTCCCTCTCCCCAAAGAGAACAGTACCTCATTCCTCTGACACTCTGGACAAACAGTCCGCCACCACATTTGACTTCCCCGACCTGTAGTGCACCGTGAAGTCATAGGGCTGCAGGGCCAGATACCATCCAGCGATGCGCATGTTGGCATCCCTCATGCGATGCAGCCACTGTAGAGCCTGATGATCAGTTTCCAGGAGGAAGTGCCGTCCCAGCAGATAATATCTGAGGGTGTCGATGGCCCACTTCATCGCTAAGCACTCCTTTTCTACTGTAGAGTACCTCGTCTCTCTGTCCAGCAGCTTCCGACTTAGAAACACCACGGGTCTCCTCTCTCCTTCCACCTCCTGCAGCAACACTGCTCCCAGGCCCACTCCGGAAGCGTCTGTCTGCAGGATGAAAGGCTTCTCAAAATCAGGACTGTGTAGGACTGGGTGAGTGCAGATGGATTCCTTGAGGTCCCTGAAGGCTCTGTCACATTCATCAGTCCATTGAATCTTGTTTGGAGCAGAGGCTTTGGTTAGATCATTCAACACAACAGCTTTATCTGCAAAATGAGGCACAAACTTACGATACCAGCCCACCAGACCAAGGAATCCCCTCAATCTCTTTTTGGTAGTGGGAACAGGAAAGGATTGGATTGCCTCCATTTTCCCCAGCTGTGGTCTAATTTGTCCAAAACCAATGACGTAACCCAAGTACTCCACTTCTCTTTGGGCAACAGCACACTTGTGAGGGTTAATGGTGAGGCCGGCTGCCCCCATTTTCTGCAGCACCTTCTGCAGATGAACCATATGCTCCTCCCATGATTGGCTGAAAATAACTACATCATCCAAATATGCAGCCACACAGTCAGACAAATCCCTCAAAACATGGTCCATTAGTCTTTGAAATGTGGCTGGCGCCCCCTGGAGACCAAATGGCATGACCTTAAACTGATACATACCGAATGGTGTTCTGAAAGCTGTCATCTCCTTGGCATCTGGTGCCAAGGCGACCTGCCAGTAGCCCTTGCTGAGGTCCAGTGTGGTGATGTACCGAGCTCTTCCAACTCGCTCCACCAGATCATCAATCCGAGGCATTGGGTATGGGTCAAAGTTAGACACTGTATTCAGGTATCTGAAATCAATACAAAATCTGAGTGTACCATCCTTCTTTGGGACCAACACAATGGGACTGCACCACTCACTGCAGGAAATCTCTATTATTCCCAGCTCCAACATCAGCTTAATTTCCTTCTGCAGCAGAGGAATCAACCGCTCAGGAATCCTATAGCTTTTCTGACACACTGGGGCATCTCCCTTCAGCCGAATCCTGTGTTGCACCAGTGAGGTGAAACCTGGTGTCTCTCTGAAGAGCTCTGGGTCAAGCAGGGGCTTCACCTCTGCCTGCAGGGTGAGAGACAGATGTGACAGGTCCACTTCTGGGCCCTCGGCTGTTGTGGCAGTAGCTGGGAAGAACTTGTCAACAGTATCCTCCTCCTGTACCGCACGGACCAAAAGCTGCTGGTGCACAGGCTCTGAACGCACCTGGAACTCCTTAAGCAGGTTAACATGAAAAGTCTGATATTTTTTAAACCTGTTTGGCATAAAAAGTTCATATGTGACCTTACCCACGCGTTTGCTGATTTCATATGGCCCATGCCATTTAGTCAGTAACTTGCTTTTACTGGTTGGCAGCAATAACAGCACTTTTTGCCCTGGGTGAAAGACCCGCTCTCTGGCCTTTTGATCATACCACACTTTCTGGTTTCGTTGAGCTGACTCCATGTGTTCATGTGCAAGCGCCGTCATCTCCTCCAGTCTCTCCCTCATTTTTACCACATATGCCTCCACATTTTCTCCTTCTGGCTTCGAACTCCCAGTAGTCTTTCAGCAGGTCCAGCGGTCCTCTCACCTGGCGCCCATACAACAGTTCAAACGGAGAGAAACCTGTAGATGCCTGTGGGACCTCTCTGTAGGCAAACAGAAGGTATGGCAGCCAGCGGTCCCAATCAGAACCTGTGTGGGATACAAACTTGCGCAGCATGTTTTTCAGTGTCTGGTTATAGCGCTCCACCAGCCCATCCGTCTGGGGGTGGTAAGGGGTGGTCTTAATGCCCTTTACTCCCAACACTTGATAAACCTGCTGCAACAGTTTGGACAAAAAATTAGTCCCACAGTCTGTTAAAATCTCCTTGGGTATGCCTACTCTAGAAAAAAGTTGCAAAAGGCAATCTGCTACTTGTTGAGCTTTGAAAGATCTGAGGGGGAAGGCTTCAGGGTACCGTGTGGCATAGTCGCAGATAACCAAAATGTAACGGTGGCCTGAGGAACTTTTCTCTAGTGGGCCTACAATGTCCATGCCTATCCTCTCAAAGGGTGTATCAATGATGGGTAAAGACTGTAATTGGGCACGTACAACTCCTTTAGCAGAGGTTAGTTGGCAGGTTTCACATGAAGCACAGAAATGAGAGACTTGAGTGTACATCCCTGGCCAAACAAAACGGCTTGCAATCCTGTTTAGGGTTTTCTGGAAAGCCATGTGGCCTGCCCATGGAATTGAATGACCCATCTCCATAACTCTCTGTCTAAACTGTTGTGGCAGCGCTAAAGTCTCAGTTTTTCCCTTTTTCTGATAGAGAAGACCCTCCTTCACCATGTAGGTGGCATCATCTAAACAGCTTGGGTTATTTTGCTGAACACCCTCTACATCTGTCACCCTTTCAAACCAGTGCTTCAGTGTCACATCTTGCTTTTGCAGTGAGCTCAGATCTGGGGGAAACTCAAAATCAAGCAGTTCTGGTGGTTTAGGAGGGCTTTGTGCTCCTTGTCTAAGTGAACCTTTTAGCTTCTCCTGCCTTCTCTGTGCTCTTGACTTGTGAGGTTTAACTGGCCCTGCTTCCCAGTCTACCCCAAAGAAAGGCAGCTCTCTGAGGACTCCCTCTGCACTCTGTGCTCTGGTGGTGACATTACACGGTTTACAGGCAATGTGACTGAATCACTCAGTGGCTCACTGAAATCGGCTACTGAACTCTGACCCTCATCACTGCTCCTGTCAAGTTTGCATATTGGCTGGGTCATAAGGTCATAGAGTGTGGGTACATCATTGCCTAAAATTACAGCGTATGGCAATGTTGGCGCTAATGCCACAGACAACAGAAAAGTCTGTCCCCCCACTGTCCGATAAACTTCAGCTGTAGGATAAATATGCGCATCTCCATGAATACAGCTTATACGTGATCTGTCTTCACTCCATTTATCTCTGGGGACCAAACCTGACAAAACTACAGTCTGAAAACATGCAGAGTCAAGTAATGCTATTTCACGCTTTCCATTGACCAGAACTGGGGCTGTACGGCCTGCATCCCTCACTGTACCCACTGTGGCTGGTCTCGGGCCGAACAAAGGAAAGATGGTTTAGTGTGGCTCAAGACTGGGCAAAATGGTTTTGTGTGCCCTAAACCATTACAGTGGTAACACCTGACATCATTTTTAGAGGCTCGGGGGGGGAGACTTTTTAGCATAGCTTGTGGCCTGGGGAGTAAACTGCCTATCACTTGAAAACCCTCTACCTCGTGGCTGACCAAACCCCTGTTCACCCCCAGAGGACTTACTCGAATGGTCCTGGTGGTTCTCCCAGCCAAAGGTGGCAGCTCGGCTTCCTTTTCTGGCTGATGTGAAGACGTCGGCCAGTCGTGCAGCTTCCTCTGCTGTCTTGGGGTCATGCTCTCTGATCCAGATCTCCAGCTCTGGATGGACCATCCTGAGGAACTGTTCAAGTATCATAGTCTCTACTAGCTCTTTAACTGTTGATTTCTCTGGCTTAACCCATTTGCAAAAATGGTCTTTTAGACGCACATACAGCTCTCTTGGAGTTTCACCAGGCTCAATCTTGAGGGATCGGAATCTTCTGCGGTAAGTATCAGGTGGTAATTTCATATTTTGCCAGAATTGCTGCTTTAACTTTTTCATATCTTTCAGATTCTTTCATGTCCATCAGAACATAAGCACTGCGTGCTTTGCCAGTGAGCAGAGGGACCAGACGCACAGCCCATCCATCTTTAGGCCAGTGACAAACCTGGGCCATCCTCTCAAATGTTGTTAAGAAATGCTCAGTGTCATCATCTGGAGATAATGGAAGTAGTTTGGGTTCCCTCTGTCTGACAACCCAACTTGCCTGGCTCATCATTTCATCTGGGTCATCAAAATCACCATCATTTTCGTCATCCATTTGTGGGTGCTGACTCCCATCCATAGTGTCCGGCTCTGTTCTTTGTTCTTCTCTCCTCATGTTTACTTGTTGCTGCATTTGGGAGACTTGATACTGCATGCGTCTCCATCGCTGTTCTTGAAGAGAGGACTCTTTCTCTCTTTGCTGGTCTCTCTCTGTTTGTGCTCGCATGAGTGATTTCACCAGACCTGCTAATTCATCCAGCTTGCCTTCTGTCTTAGGATCTGTCATGGTGTCTGGCCCGCTTGGCCCCTCATCTGGTTCTTCTTGGCCATCGTTCTTCCCCTTCCTTGGCATCATTTGCTGTAACGTGGGATCCCACTTCTGACACCACTTGTGAGAATGACCACAATTACAGCTGGATGATACAGCAAAAAATGATCCACAGGCAAGGTTTGAGGTGGGTCACCAAGGCAGTCTTTTATTCATCGCTCTTGGCAAAAAGTATAGGCACATCAGTCTCACTAAACAAAAGAACCCCAGGTTGCCAAAATGGCGCCTATTTATAGGGTGTCAACCTATTACCCTGGAAGAATCCATTCCCCGGGATCCCCTGCCTAAAACATTTTTAACCCACCCTTGTTTTTATTTCTGTATCTGCACCACATCATCTGTGACATATATACATCCTACTCTACATCCACTGACAGAGAAAATACACCAATACACTTCATATTACCTCCACTAAAATACAATGCACACATTTACCATCCCCACACCAATTTACACTTGGCTGCCCCCGGAACTATATAAGCCGCGTCCGTTTCCTGGGGAAGCCTTTTGCCTGCACACCCTGAAGACAAAAGACTGGTGAGTACACAACACTCTTGATTTATCCACTGCACACACTCATGGAGCAACACAATACCCATTCTTAGCTTCTTGATTAAGCAACTAACACATTTCATATGCACATTTAACCCCATGTCCCTCTACTCCAGGTTGAGCTGTGCGGCCCACTCAGCAAACACCAAGACCCAACAAAGGACAACAAACACGGCGACAAACACTCAACACACATGGTAAACATTTCAATACAAATGTACAAAAAACAATGTGTTAAAATGTATTGTGCAAATCTCCAATAAAGTGCTGTTGCTCTTCTTAAAGTGTCTGTGCAATTATTAAAGTGCATCTGTAATCATACTCAGTCTAAAGTGCGTGGTGCCATGTGTGCAAAACTGGTGACGATGTGGTCTTCGTCACAAGTCTATTTAAAAAATATGGAAATAATCCTGTTTGACTGTAATCAGCATTTCAATGCTCAACTGAAACTGTGCATGTGGCTGCTTATTGTGACCTTATCGTACTTGGTTATCATTCAGCCTTTTCTCACAAGATACAATATTTAGCTGTAATTGGATGTTCTTATTTCACCCTCACAAGTTATTTTCTCTTCTTGTCACAGACTTCATAAAAACTGACCTCTGCTTCTTCAAAAACATACATAAATCAAGGTGAGGGAAGACTTTCCTATATCAATTTTCATGCAAAATTTAAGCTGCTTAACAAAAGCATCAAAGATTCTGCCCACATGGGAGTTAAGGCATACACATGATTTCTCGAATATTTTTATTTTTTTTTTCAGAAAAGGTATTTACCATGTCAAAATCCTTAAAATAGCACTTGCTCCATCTATCTTATTGTGAATTCAAGGATATATAAAATTGCAAATGTTTGTCATTTCACGAGTTTAACTGCTGGTCTCCTACTAGACTGCAAAAACGTACCTAAAGGCCGTATTTTCAGTGTCTTTGAGGCGTTGAGCAGACTTCTAAAGAACTTCTGGTGGTTCAAAATAAAAGGATTTATGACGACCAAATTTTACTCCAGGCAGAACAAGCTACAGGGAGGATTTGCAACCCAGGTCTCAACCTCTGTGGTCTGAATGTGGCTATTTATCAGCTTTATCAGCTTTATTATGTAACATGTTTTTAGTCATCCAGCGTTCATTAAGTAGGCTTATACCGGACTAGGATTGGCTTCCAAAGTATTTGTGATGTCACACACAATGCTCGTAGGCCGGCCTCTTGAAAAATTCAAGCATTCAACTGAAGGAACAAGAAGATTAACAGGTTCTTTGGCTGGAGGGGGACTTTAAAGAGGAAATGCAGCACAACATTTAAATGCAATTTAAAGTAACACAACAAACAATTACATTTAAAAGACAAAACCACAGACACAAAGAGGTGAGCACCAGGTGGAAACCCGGAACAATCAAGCTTGGGTAAAATTCACAAAACAGCACAATATAAGCCGGTGAGAGCTGGAGAAATGGCTGCAGATATTTTAAGGATTTCATCACGAGTGCATGTTTGTAATCTTCTTGACGGCTCAGTTTTTGACACATTCCAACGAGAAAAAAACAAAGACGGAGAAAGCAGAACCTGTGCACTTTTGAGATGGACTCTGCACCTTCACATGAGAAACGATAATGATGTCATCAGCACAGCCTGGTCCGTATTTAATGCTTCGTCGGCACGGATTGAGTTCGGTACACAGATGCAGTGTAACAGCAGTGGAAACAGTATAAAAACTTTATAGTGATTCAACAATGTTCTTTCCCTTTTTTTAGAGCAAGGCTATATTAAGATTTTCACACGTCTGCAGATTTTTAAAAACTGATGAGACCACAAGGAAAATGGCCCAGGGTGAAAAGTAATTGTTCATGCGGCACCTCGACAACTGGGGACATCCAAAATCAATAACATGTCTTAGGATGATCAGTTTTGCTTATGCTAATGCTGCGCCTGTCCATTCAGCTATATAATGGCCGCAGAGGCGTTGAGCCGGTGTATCACAATTTGGTGAGGAGGCTCGCAGACACTCTGACAGCTTATTACGCTGTGAGGAATGAGGAGAGTAAAGTGTTACTCAGCACAAATCAGCTGCTGTTGATAACGGCTACCTGCAGAGGCAGCCAGACTCCCCCACACAGGGAGACAAATTAGGACACACACTGGTACACACAGACACACACATCATTTCTTTGTGTCCAAAATTGCAAATTCATCACTCTTGACTCCAAAATTACCTGCTGCTGAGTGCTTTGATAAACATGTTTTTTGGTCATTCTACGATGAGTTCCTTATGATTACATTAAAGCTGGGTGTGACGATGTTCTCGCTGGCGCTGTTGGCGTCATATTAGGTGTCACTCTTGTTCCTGCTGGACTGAGCCAGTTCTGCAAAATCACACTGAATCCAGTTCAGTAGGCACAGGAGTACACAACTGGGAAAAAGTCCACGTTACCACATCATCCCAAAAGTGATTGAGAGCACAAGATTTAACAAGCTGCGGTTCTATTTTAAACTCTGTGAGGCAAAGTGAGGCCAAAGTCGACATATTGATATGGCTTTTATTGACTGAAATCGTCTTTGTCCCTGAAAATCTGCAGCTTTAACGATCTTTTCCCCAAATTTTAAATATAGAGTCTTGTGTCCTCCATTGTTGACCCTCGCTTCTTCCTCTTCCTCTTCATAACACCTTCATAACTCTGGAGAGGCTGACTACTGTATAGGCTGTTTGGACATGCAACGATTTGAAAGCATTCCTCTTTTTTTACAGTACAGGTGGTCTGTTTTTTTTGTGTTTTTTTTTCTCTCCCATGCATCCTTCTTCCCTCCCCTCTCCGTTTGGGGACGGCCGGGAGCTCTCAGGTATGCAGCGGCTCATTCTTTCATGTCAGACACTGAACTTAGCCACTGTGAACAATTCCTGTTTGGTTCAATGCTCACTAATGAGCTAAGTTCTGCACCTTCAGAAAAGTCCTCCCGGAGTGACGTCCGCAGCAGGGGTTGTGAGGTGCGTCTGTCTCATTCTGCAAGACAGAAAATCTTTACATAACACATAAAAACACACAGATTTTAATGCATTTAAGTGATTCTGCAATCATGCTCGGTCCTGCAAAAGTAACAGTGTTTCTGCTGCTGCTGCTCTCTCGCTGTGACTTATTCAGATGAGAAGTCCAGGACCACTGCGGGCAAAGAAATCATTACACATGCAAAAAAACACACAGGAAATGTGCTAATAAAGACAAACTGTATACATCTTATATGTTACACTGACCACTTATATGAATGTAGACCATGTGGAGACATTTGATGAGTGGTTGGCCAAAGAGGTGGAGTGCACTTTTATTGCGTTCAATGCAATAACTGAAAAAGCTCCTTTCATGACCTGCATTTTACTTTGACTCCCGTACAAGTAAAAGTCCTCCATTCAAAATGTTGTGCTGATGTTGGCGCTCACCCAAAACTGAAAATTCAGTCATTATCTACGAAAGTCTGGTGAAGTTTTGCCGTCCACAGAACATCCCAACAAAACAGCGTTAACAGCATTCTCCTAAACAACTGGAGAAGATGGGGACTCGTTTTTAAATGAGAAAATATGATGGAAAAAAAAACATAAAATGTCTCCGGACAGCTCGTCGATGATAATCCACGTCTCCAGAAGCCCAGAGATCCCAAACTGATTTGAAAAGACATCATTTGCACCCTCGACGAGCAGCAGAGCTTCTGCCTCACTTCAGACAGGGTGCACTTTAATGCTTTACTGCAGGAGCTATAGTGAAGATTTCCTGCTTAAAAAAAAAGGGTGTAAATAACATAATTTCAAATCGATTAGGGATCTCTGGGCTGCCAGAGACTTGTGTTATGGAGCCGTTTTAGGTTCTTTCTTTTTTTCCTCATCTTCTTCAGCTGTTTAGGAGAACGCTGCAATGCTGTTTTTGCTGCAGAAGCTCCAGAAATGTTTTGTGGACTTTGAACAACTCTCCATCAGCATGAGGGTGAGTAGAGAATCCTTTTTGGTGAACCTTTCCTTTAAGTATATGATACATCATATTTTCTCAAATTTTCTTGGATTTATCTCGGTGCAATGGAGCAAAAAGCTGAACGTTAACCCCTGAAATGTGCTGGAGTAGATGTAGAAAGTGAAAGAAAATGGAAGTACTTCGGTAAAGTACCTCTATTTTGTGCTCAAGCACAGTATTTCAGCTTGAATGGAAATACTAAAGAAGAAAACGGTGTCAGGTCAAACCGGGCCCAGTTGCAAACCCTCAGCTCTGTGCAGCCCAATGCATGAAAGTTGCATGTAAACTGTATGCAAATGACATGATCCTTTGGTGTTTTATACACTTTCAAATGCAGATATCGACTTTCTCATTTCACACGGTGGGTACTTTCCTCACTCTGCAGCTGTGAGGAGTCTCTACCTTCCTCGTTTGTACTCAGATAGTTTGTCTGAGCCTCAGGACACACGGGCTCAGTTTTCAGGATAAACTGTTAGTCCGCCCAAAGAGCGGTGTCATGACATCACTGCTCGCAGGAAAACAACTCGCTCTCACGTTCACGCCGCCTTGATCTGGAGAGCCTCATGCTGCACTCACAAGTCTGCATGAATTGTGTTTTCCTTTCGTGTCCTGCAAATTTACTCCTCCTACGATGGCAAAATGTGACTGCAAGCGTCATGTGAGCGTATTTGTATTATTCTCTCCTCTAAGTGGATAAATCTTAGTAAACAACACTACAAGATAATAACATTTATCCAGGTATTGATTAGTGGATTCTGTAATTTTCCTCATCACTTCTTTGTTGTCATTACCCACTCGGGTAGACTTGGATTTCACACTCTCGCAGCGGCGCAAATCTTGTAAACACAGCCCAAGAGTTGGATTAGTTTCAAGGGTATCGGTGTCTAAGTGAAGTTACCTGAGCTCCACAGCCATTATGTCATTTTTCACCCTGCTTCAGGAGAAGAAAAGGCAGCTGCAGCCTTTGTCATCCCGCCACCTCCTTGTTTTCCTGCGGAGAAGGAGTGCGATGATCCATCTTTGGGACTATTAAACAAAAGCCTCCCCTATCACCTTTAAACACTTTATTCAACTTTTTCAAGGCTTCTTCTGCTCAGGTTAACGGTCGCTTCTGGAAGGGGAGAAGCAGGCAAGGCATTTCAGAGACGGTGGAGTTTTTTTTAATGAGAAAAAGTGGGTGTTATTGGAGGATAGAGAGAAAGACATAAAAAATAAGGGGAAGAGGAGGAACGAGCAGCACTTTAAAATCAGTCGATACAAGCAATTCAGCAAAAATATTCCCAAATAAGAAAAAGATGCACTGCAGTAAAATTCCAACACATGTTTTTTTTTATTTTTTTTTATCCCTCCTCCTCTGTTTGACCAAAGAGCTTAGACACCGCCCCTCATGCATCTAATCATAAAAGTGCTCGTAATGGTTGTAAACTCACCTGTTTGTAAGTAGGAAAGCGGGGTGACAAGACAGAGCGAGGCCTTCAGCGTTCTCCCTGCTGGTTCCTCTGGTTTCTGTTGCATGTTCTTAGCAAGACAGCGCTGCTTTCTGCTGCTCAGGCTGTTCGGTGCGAGGTGTGGGTGAGCGAGGGGGGGGAGCATGTGTGAAAAGAGAGAAGGCACTAAAAAGGGAAGGGAGGGGAGAGGAGGATACGGAGGGGAAGAGGATGATGGGACAGGTGTGGAATTTACACACCCTGCTGGTAGCGCGCACTATTGGCATATTTGCCTCGACGTGATGAGTCACCCTTCTCGTGGTGGAAGAGAGAAGATGTGTTTTGTGAGTGAGAGGGAGACATAAGCGCAAATATAAAAGAAGGAACTGTCTGCAGGTTGGGACAAAGCAGCAAAGCAAAGTGAACAAAGGGGCAAAACCTCATGTTTAACCAGCCAATTCTCCTCCCAAATCATGTAGGAAAAACACGTTATATTGATTAGAATAATTGACAGATCACCTCACAGATTCAATGAAACAAACGCAGGTAGCTTTATCTATTTTTATGTCAAACTGAGAAATAATTTACAACGAATTAAGATCAAGTAACATAGCACTTCAAATAGTTTGTAAAGCGTTAGATCTCCAAGAAATGGCCCATCGCTAGAATACAACAAACCATGGATAACTTAAGAGTTGGTATGTTGCAACTTTGTGTTTCTCATGGTTCAATTTTCACTTTCATGTTGTGACATGTGCTCTGTTTAGGTTTAGGCACATCATGTTTTAGCTCACCCGGTTCTGTCACTACAAATCCTGCTGGAAAATGTCCTGACATCTCGTTTTACAAATTTACTTGCAAATGTTGAAACGCCGTCTTGAACAGCGGTCTCTTGTTTGGCAGTCTGACAGAAATCATATAGTGTAATGTGAACATAAAATGACTCTCACCGTAGAGATGTTAATATAATAGGTATGAAAAGTACACATTTGAACATACCTGTAGTTTGCGGAATTGTTAAAAAAACAACTTTTTATTCTGGCAACTGGGCTGCAAACTTCAACTGGCACTCAAGATTGAGTGAGCATTTAAACAATAACATGTATTTTATAAAGTTGGATTTAATGTTTTTGTGTGAAACTAAGAAGTAGTACACAATGAAATAAGATAAATCTAAATTGTAAATTAAAACACTTGTTAATCATTATATTCCAAAGTATGTAGTGGGAGTTGATTTAAAAATTGAATCAAAGTATGCATAAAGGTGAACTGGACAAATGAGATAAAATTACAATAGATAGAAATGTGAAGAGAGGGGAATTAAAACCCTTAAAAACTTTGTTAATGACTTGAATCTGTTTTCTGGACACAGTCTTAAATGTCAAAGATATGCTGTACGTAGCTCATGAAACAATAAATACCCACATAATAAGACAGACAAAAGTCTGGTGCTGTTCTATATATATTTCTTATAATCAACAGATCCCAGGTACAGAGTCAAACCAATGATGACCAGATCCTGTAAGTGTAGTCTGTGAAGAAAAAGGCTGATATAGATTATTCCTGTGCTATAAAACGCCACTGTTGTCTTCATAGCACATTAATTAATATGTTACTTCATATTATCATACAGTAGTTTCTCTTGAGTCAGTCTCACACACACTTTCCTACAGACGGACAGTAAATGTCTATTGGGGGGGCTTTTACTCAGATACTTCCAGAACATTCTGCTGATAAAACTTACATACCTTTAGTTATGTAAGGTTTTAATGCAGGACTTTTACAAGTATTGATGTATTTTCTTTGTGTGGTTTTATAACTACAAAGAATGCTACAAAAGAATCAGTTGCCTTTTTGTTACAAACTCTGTCTGGTTGAAACAAAGCTGAGGAAATGGAAAACTTTCACCCTCCATCACATGAGGGCCCTCATGTCCGTCACCATCCCCTCCATGTACATTTTGCCCTCTCTCCATCAGGGTGATTGTTTTGATTTGACGGCTGCAACCCGATACGTTGCACTTCCATACATGGTTGCTGAATGTCACTGTCCCTCTACAGCAGGTCAGCGGGGCTGAAAGAAACAGGGAGGCTGTCTCGAGTTGTTTTTCTCCCCTTGCCTTTTAAGAGCACTCTGCAGCGCGCTCCTCTCCGGCCCCTAATGCACCCGGTCCATTTAGCACAGCAGAGCTGTGAAACCCAAGATCACAGGCATGGTCAAAAACAATTTCACCCTCTGATTGAGCCAATATCCACATCACATTTTGAGGAGAAACAGCAATCTGATATGTGTTATAGAGCATACAATATAAAAATCTAGCATTTTTTAAATGTTAGCATTATATATGTGCACACACTTGTAATCACTCCCAATATTTCTGTCTGTACAGCCTCAGAAATGTTCAATATTATTATAGATTCCTCATATCCTCTACTTAACCTTATAACCTATAGCTAGGAAGTAGATAAACCTATTAGTACGAGAGAGAAAACAAACTTTTCTCTCCTCAGAGGTTGTTGTGTTGGAGTGAGAGTTGCCCCGAGCACAAGGAGACGAGGCGGCTTCCATGTGAAACCAGATCCAGTCTCGAGTGATGGGCAGTGCATGGCGGGGAGTCCTGCATTAGCCCAGGCTAATGGGCTAGCTGGCTCCGAGAGGCATGACTGTCCATTATGTGCAGCTACGGCTGAAAGAGTTTGGAGGTAAACCGCTTTTGACCGCTCTCTGATGTCCAACGAGCCCCTTAACTCTGTGATACTGATGTCTCTGATTGATGTATTTACAACAAATGCAAACTTACTACTGGACTCAAATATGTTTTCTAGCGGCATTCTGGCATTCAGAATTCTTTATAATTTTCTGCTTATTTCTGTTGTGTTTTCGAGGATAAATATCCCGACAACTATTGTATGAATTTCCATGAAAATCTGTATTTTGTGGTTCCCAGAGGATGAACCCTACTATCTGTCATGGTCCTCTAGCACCATCAACAACTATTGAATAGATTTTTCCTCTCAGGACGAATTCTAATAACTTAGTTGGTCCCTTAACTCTTAAACTGGTGCCATCATCTGATCAAAATGGTAACTTCTCCAGACTCTGGCTTATGACTCACCTTTCTGAGATCAGCATCTTGTGATCTTCAGAACTGCGTTTTTCCAGGCTTCGAGTCTGAACAACAGTGGGTTTACCAATCAGGATTCTAGGAGGAACTACTGACTGCTTCAGGTGGTTTCTCAAGAGCTTAGCATAGATGCTGCTATAGCTTCAATTATATCAGAAATGGAGAGTTTTTTCGTAATTAAAGGAAAGAGCAAAGAACAGCACTGTGCTAGAACATCTGGAAGGAACAAATGTTTTGCTCCTGTCTCGATCGAATTGTAGAGTTTGATTTACCAACTAGCTCCTCTTCAAGTAGAAGTACAGATACTTGTGTAAAAAAGACTGGTTAGAGGGGTGTTTCAACTTACGTATTTACTCAAGTAAAAGTAAGAAAGCACAGACACTTAAATGTACTCAAAAGTAAAGAGCATCCCTCTGAGGGACATTTCCACCAACCATTTTGGTGCAAAACTAACTAAACCCCACATCATCATATTCATTTAATTCAATTTACAGGTAGAATCATTGTCCGAACTGTTCACAAATGCACCACAAAGATTGTTGAGTCTCATTCAAATACCGATATTTTGGATTAGTAAAGTGGCAAGTAGCAAAAACTGAGAGGATAAGAGGATCCAGGCAGAGGGCTGCAGGGTCTCTGCCGATACATGCATAATTTTCTCCCCGTGTCTGTTTCTGTCTTGTTATGTCTTGTTTCGTCATGCTACATCTGTCATGTGTGATGTGCACTGAATGCATGAAAACTCAGGAAATAAGTCTTTTTTTGAAAATGTAAGGAGGAAGAAGCACAGTTATTTGGTTGGTAAAATGTAAATGCAAAATGTAGATCTATCTGTCTGTCTGTCTGTCTTTCTGTCTAAGGGAATCTAAATGATTTAGCAGGCTTCGATTAGTGCAAAACAAAAGAAGAAAAGGGGGGCCTACAACTAGTGTCTAATGCAATACAACTGAAGATGTAAAGAACCAGACAGGGTACTACAGATCAATTCCATCCAATCTGTCATTTGGATGTGGGTTGACATTCACAAAAGATGGCTAGACAAATAAGTCATGGCCCGTGAGAGCATAAAAAGGGGCTGTTGACCGTTTGATTGAGGGTGGGAAATGATAGATTTGTAGGTCTTCTGTCCTTGCAGTCAGGTTCAGGACATTTGGCATCAGCTCCAGTAATGCACAAGATTGTTAAGAAGGCCCCGGAGATGGGAAAGGATGAACCACGTGATGAACAGCTCTTTAAGTAGAGAGAAGTGGATTGATCTGTATCCTTTGCTGCGAGAAAAGCCAACAGGCATTTTGGAGTGAGTGAGTAATGTAATAGATCAGAGGAGAGAGAGAGCGAGAGAGAGGGAGAGAGAGGGAGAGAGAGGGAGAGAGAGAGAGAGAGAGAGAGAGAGAGGGCACTCAGGCTGCAGGTTTTTGGATGTGCTGCAGGACTTTGGAGGATGTGCCGTAGAGGGTGCTGTTGCATTAATCAAATCCGGAGGTGATAAATGACTGAATAAGAGCTTCGGCAGCCAAGAATGCGAATGAAGGACAAGGATGGGCAATGTTTCAGTGGCAGAAAAGGTTGTTTCACTCAGCTTGGTTGCTCAAAATAGCATCTATTAAAGCTGAGCAACATCATTTTTATGTTTGATGAGTAAAGTTTTGTTTAATTGTTTAGGATGTAACAGACATCACTGCAACATTTTACAAACACGCTAGACAATGATGCATGAAAGAGGACCAGAAATGTGAAAACTAGTGAATAAAAAAAGTGCTTTTGTATTCACTGGGTAATAATTTATGCCTGTAAACAGATGACTTTGCAAAACTGTCAAGGATCATGAGTGCCACCTATTGATCATGTTGAGAATTTTAATCTATTTCAGAGGCGCATGAAATCATTTCAATCAATTTCATGCCTGCTTGATTAAATAATGAGGGAGATTTAACAATCTTCTACATGCAAGCTCATTTAGTTGGTGAGCAGCTGCAGAATTTGTAACACAGTTACCTCGGTGTACTGGACTCTCGGCGGGATCAGTAGATATCCAGTTGCTTTTAGAAAAGAAAAAAAACCCCAACATCTGTGAAAATGGCTGGGCGACCTTTGACCCTCACAGGGGTGGGGGGAGTCAGTGACTCTTGCACATACCAAGCTGTCAGGTCGGCTGCACAGCCTCTCCCTGCGCCTCAGTGGCCCGAGTGGTGTCACACAGGAAATGCAGAGGAGCTAATTATACTGAGTGAGTTTGATCTGTCTCGCTCCAAAATAAGAGTTTCAGTTTGAAAGTATGAAAATAAGCATCCTGAAACGATCTGTTAAGAGGAGTTCACACCATGCTTTTCTCGAAATGCTAAATATATTACTGCTATATTAACGACTTTTTTTGATAAAGTAATTCTGGGGAAACTTCCACTTACATATCTGATAAACAAAAAATAACCTGATACATATAGAAATGTGCATCATAGCTGTGTCCAGCTGTGTCATAATGGCTCAATGTCACTTATTTTCTAGATTGTTTGGTTGTTGAGGTGTTTCATGATATGTTGTTGTGTTTTCAAAGTTTTATTGTGTTTTGATTGTCAGGGCCACCATATATCAAATGTGATGGAGCTCATGATGAAAACTACTTCTAAAAGACTACTAAAAGATATTTAGTTTACTTTGATGTTAAGAGGAAGGGAGGCTACAGAAATTCATATTTAGGAGGCTTGAACTGCTTGACTCGAACGATTATGAAAATAGTTGCAGATTTTCTGTTGATTGACTAATCGATTACTTGGCTAATCACTGCAGCCTTAAATTCCATCCTACAGAGAAACTGTGTAGAATATATAATATATAATCTTTAGTGTTTTTTGCATTTGGCAAGTTTTTTGACAGTTTCATACAAACAGGAAGTGATGTGTGACCAATTCGTCTTCACAAATAACAGCAAATTGGTTTTCAAAGTATGTCATTATTCTGTTATTGTTTTTTTTGTTTTCTGACATCTCTCTACTGCACCAGTTGCAATTTAATTTACATTTTGGCAGCTGTGATTACCGCTTCCACATCTGACCTTCATCTCCTTTATGCATTGGAAAACTAATGTTTTCTAGTCTGCACACTGATTTGATTTTGAGTATACTTAATTGTGCGTCTTTTACTAAAGCGAACACCCGAAATGTTCCACCAATTATGATACATCTTAATGACAGTAATTCATTTTTTCTCTCAGAAATGTTACACAAATTAAACGTTACTCGCCACCTTAAAAATCCCCCAAAACATTGTTGATGCTCGCTAAAATGGTGACTGCTAGAAAAGCTGCATTCATCCAAAGAGTTGAGCGAATCTGATGTTCAGCATCCAAAAACTCTTTTAGGGAAAGCATTTTTCTCGCTGCGGCCAACTGCTGGTGGACGATGGCAGAAAAAGAGAGGATTTCATTTATTTTTCAGACAACACAGTGGGATTTGGCTGTTGTTGTGGTGTAGATGACAGGGAAATGAAACTCTCAGATGGCACATAAACACAGACACTTTGTGTTTTCCCAGTTTCCATTCTTTTATATTATCCTACTTTTCGACATGTCTCTGTAACTACACATTATCTGGGCTGTTCCTGAAACTGTCGTGTGACAGATTGCTTCCAACAAGCTCTGAGAAATACATTTTGTTTTTTGCCTTTCTCTCATTATCTCCAGTTTTTATTGATGTACCGAATTCCCCTTATTATGTTCTCTATGATGTACCTCATTTACCAGCAGCAGTTTTTCTTCCCTTTGTTGACTTTTTCTTCTTTTCAGTCAGTGTTCCCATTATTTCACGTTTTTAGTTAATTAAGTTATTTCTTTACTGGAGATATTAAAACAGATTTCACATGAATAAACTTTTTTTTAAAAATTAAAATCATCATTAAAGCTTGAAGGGTCACTGAGAAAATGTAGGAATTATTTTTTAAGAAGAACAGTCCTTGTCTCTGATATCTGTTCTTGCTTTGTTTGTCATATGAATAAATAATGTCATCATTTGAGAACTGCTCTGTACAGACACTAGACTTGAGTGTGAGTAATTCATATGATGAGTACATCTTATTCTTTACTTTTAGAGAAGAACCGTTTTACTCATAAATTGACTGAAGATCCCCTCCAGAAACTGCAAAAACAGTTTTCCTGTTAAAATCCTTAGAGTACATCTACGCCTTTAGCCTCACTAAGAAAATCCTGAATCTATGATTATGCATATATGCGTTATTTAAAGGGTAACCCCACCAATCTAACACATTAAAAGTGTGTTTACAGGTCTTGGGGAGCACCACTGCATCTGTGAAAAAAAGTACTATAAAGATTTTTGTGGCTCCGGAGGAAGCTGCATGTAATCGCCACCCTCCAGTGCTATCATCCAGTGGCTAAATTGCATTGTGGGTAATGTAGGCACCACATTTTAAAAAAGCAGTCCACTGGTTTAGCATTGCAGTCATTTAGACTGTTGGACTCATTGTGGGCAGTTGAAAAACAAATGACCCAGATCAATACCGATATCACAATTTTTGTTTCACACATTCTTCTTCATTTTTAAAACCTGGTGATTACATTACCCACAATGCAATTTAGCCACTGGGTAACTTCTTTTCAATTTTCAATTGACAATCAGATGAACAAAACTCAGGTATTCCATTTTGCTGACTCATAGTACACAATATATACATACATGTTCATATAGAGTGTATGTACTTGTACTTATAATACTTCATTACTTTAATTGCGAGAAACATACTTTTGATACTGAAGTACATTTAACTCCAGATTCATTAGGGTTGCAGAGGTGACTTTCACTTTAACCAAAGTAATGTTATAAAACAATATCTTTACTTTACTCAAGTATGACTTTGGTGCACTTTTTGACAACACTCAACATACTTGATTCTGCACATTGAGACTCAAACATTCAACTGGAAATACAACAAAATAAGCTCATTTTTGAAAGGAGGCGGACTTAAAGTTTTATAAACGAGGGCGCCAGTCTAAATTTAAACTATATTGGACCTGAACTTGAAAGCTGCCTCAGACGGTCTTCAATACAGTTTTGAATAACAATGATTCAGAGGACAAAATAAGACCCAGCTCTCCCAGACAATGCTGTATGAGAGCTGTGGCACTAAATAAGATACTGCCACTTAGGAAAATAAGAGAGGTCGCATAGCGGCAGCCAAGATTGAACGTTGTGTCAGCAGAGTGTGTTAAACCACACTCCCAGCCTGAGCTGTTTCTGGAGGTGGTTCAGCCAAGGTCTTGCAGGACTGCCCATCTTTCTTTAATGGCTGTTTACGAAGCATAAAAAAACCCTCTCAAACTTTCACTGACCATCAGTTGCTCCTCTGATGCTAAGGCTGCATGAGGACATCTTTGGAAACTTTATATAAACGGTGGTCACAAGGGCCTTTTAATGACGCGCGATCTATGTTGGCATGTTTCTCCTCAGATTAGATGTGAAACTAGTAATAGTGTCACCAGCAGGGAGCTAATGCTCAAGTGTCTCCACAGTGCACCAGAAAGGGATTTTTCTTCTTCATGTGATGTGCATTTCCATTATCTACACAATAAAAGACACTGGGAGCTGCTTGAAACATCCACAAAAGAGCAGCACTCGTATTTTTGGCGAGTTGGCTTTTGGTTGAGGCCATTATTTGAAGCAGATGTGAAACAGTGAGAAAGGAGTTACGATTTTGACGTGAACCGATTATCTTGGAGGATTTTGCACATTATCATAACGGATGTGAAATTAAACACAATACATGGCGAGTGGCTATCAAGTTGAGTAAGGCTTTGATTTCTCCCTCGTTGCACCGCTTTGCGTGCATCGCCATTCATCTACAATGGGAAAATATGAAGGCTGGAGGCTTCACAGTTTGTGCTAAAAATGCGTTGGTGGAGGAGAAATTATTTAGCTGTTGTTCGGTCGGTAAACATGAAAGGTTAGTCTGAACAAATGAACGGCCGTGAACTTGAAGGTCAAGGAAACGGCAAAATAAATAAATAATAGATATTATATTGTATTTGAATAAATATTCAAAGCCACACGACCTCCATCCTGGTGCCTATGCAGCCAAATTTTAAAGACAAGAATTGTTGTGTGATGTTTTTCTTCTTAATATGTATTACAGCGAGGGCATTTGCAATGATTATATCTCGTCTGCATCTGAGAATGAGATAATTATATCTGAATGAGGCCAGTCTGCTGAGTGTAATGAATGGAGCCTCTAATTCCCCAAATGTTACGTGACCAGTTTTAAATGTCTTGCCTTCTTATCGTGTGAAAATGTAGATTGCCTCACACCAAGGGCTCCCAAACTTTTTGGCTTGTGACACATGGAAATAAAGAGAGAGAAATCTATCTCACCAACTACTGGATAGCGTGTCATTTAATTTTTTAATTTGGAGCAAGCATTCATGTTCCCACCAGCATGAGCTGTAACAGTGTCACGGTGTTGGGCAGTGTTGAATTTTAAAGCAACTCGCTACTTTGCAGCATTACCTAGTGAGAAGAGTAACTCGTTAGAGTATTTTTGTGTTACCAAAAATGAAAACCCCTTTGTGATTCCTTTGGCGTGTCGCTTCTTATATTGTCCAGAGGATGCATGTCTTCATTCAAATGTACTGTCTCTGCTGGGGCGCCGTTTAGCTCAGTTGGTAGAGCGCGCGCATCATGTGCCGAGGCTCTGCAGCGGACCTGGGTTCGAATCTTCAGCTGACCTATCAATAAAGCCATAAAAGGCCAAAAAAAATTAAATAAAAAATGTACTGTCTCTGCTGACATTGACAAGGTCAGACACCCTAAATTAGGAACTGAAATGCATGACTTGAGACAGCTCAGGTAAAAAAGAGTAAAGATCTTTGTTGGAATGAGGTTCGGTACACAGGAGATTGGTCAGCGGAGCAAACATAGACAAAGGGATCAGGCAGAGGCAAAAACTGAGGAACAAAAACAGGGTCAAACACTACTAAGTATATCACAAGGAAAAATGCTGGAACACTTCCTACAGAGAGACAAAGACAGGGAGCATGCAGACTATATACACAAGGGAGGACGGATAATGAGGCACAGGTGTAGCACACAGGGAGGGGCGGACAATCACAGTGGCGGGAATAACACACAGAGCAGGAAGGGATCTGGAACGAGAGTAGAGTTGGACACCAAAACAAAACAGGAAGGGGAACAAAAAGACAAGTAAAACTAAAGGATGACCTGAAGATAGACGAGACATGAGACATATTCTACACCCCATATTCTGTAACTCTGCAGCCATGGCAGACGCAATATGGCCTTCACAGCTTTTTAAAAATCGAGTAGGTTTATGTATATGCCCCTGCATACAGCCCAACATGTTCATACACCATGTGATATTTTTTTGTTTTTTGCACATTAACTGCATTAAAAAGTTGAAATATTGGAAGTTTATGAAAGTCGGTAAGTGGGCCAGAGGCTGCCCCCTCTGCTCTGGCCATCTTGCAAGCTGAGTTACACCTGCGCACTGACACAACATGACTACAATCAGACATCCGAAGGTGGTTGTACACTTCCTGCCAAGATGTAGGAGAGAAACATAAGCAGTAGGGACGCATCACGGAAGGAACTGGGATCAAACCATCAACATGTCAACAGTGGTGTGATGTGCATCATTTCCGTATCATCTAGATGTTGAACATAGGCCTATACGTATCTAATTATACCCTGATACCCTATTTAAAAAGTCGACGAATGCTGTAAATATGCACTCCCAGGAACCAGCTTTCTGCATAAGAACTCACTCTGATTCTCTCTGTAGGCCCACAGTGTATTTTTGCTTTGTCTTAAGTAAAAGATCTGATTAGTTCCTCCACCATTGTGAAAAAAAAACATACAGACAATGGACTTTGGCAGTGGTCATTTCATATTTTCTGCATTGGACTCATGACCAAAGGCCTTGGCATCGAGCTGTTTAATGAACAGTGTGATGTGGGCTTATCTGGGTCAGCGCATGTTACTGCTGCAGGTCAGATCTGAGTGAAAAGAAGTCTGTCTGTTCCAGTTTTAGAATCAGTGTCCCAGGCTGTGGGGAAGACGCCATGCCAGACTTTCATGTCCCCGACTGATGTGTTCATGGTGCCACAGCGTTTAATTCCCAGATAAAACAAAAGGTAGGAGCCAGACATTTCGACAAGATGTTTTTGTCGTTTTAAAGCCGCTGGCGTTGGTTTCTTGTTGGAGTCTGGACTCGTAAACTCTTTCTTGACATCTCGGATTTGTGACTGACAGATTGTTCCTTGACCTCTGGACATGTCTGGATCCTGTCGTGACTTTTTAGCCATGCTAGCAACGTGGCTCTGGATGGTCGTGTTGGTCTTTTGGTCCTCATTGAAACAGGCACTTTCAAAACATACTTGGCAGGTGATCGGATGAAACATTAACTACCATTTGCTATATTCAATTGGAGAATGGTACTACCAGTGGAGCTAGTTTGTAATTCAAACCTCTACCAAAGCCCCTCTGGAGATTACCAAAAACCTCTTCTCCATCAAGAAGAAGCCTCCGGTGCTGATGCTATAACATAATCTGCTCTAACCTCTTGCCATCGTTGTTTTCAAATGAAAAGTCACTACTCTCACCTGTTTTCAAACTGCACCTGGCTGTAGCTGCCAGTTTTCCTCAAAGGACGTTGACAGAACACCAGCTCGAGGCCTGGTGAAGATGGATTTGAGAGATCACACGATCACCTTTGTCTGGAGAAACTCAGCTGCCTATAATTGAATTAATTAATTCGTCAATTTTTTTGGTTTATATCCAAATATATTAAAAACTGATGACATTCCCATCAGCCTCAGCTGTACTTTGTTTAATTATAATGAGCTAATATTAGCATGCTAAGCTGGTGTGAATGCTAAACAGTAGGAGTACTGTATATCAAATCTTCAGCACGTTAGCATTGTTGTTAGCATTGCTGTTAACATTTAACGCTGTTATTTGTTATGAGTGGCCTCATAGAGTTATTAGTGTGGTGGTCCTATCATTCATTTGTCAAGACATAAACTGGCAATACAAGGGTTTTGTTACATTAAGTTCCCTATAAAGCTCACATTAACTGCGCTATTTTTTCCTGCCACTAATATCTGCTGAAAAATAAAGATCAACAAAAATACTCACATTTTCTCCTGTGTTGTCAGTTGTCCCAACTCTGAGGAAAATAGAAAACATTTGGGTCCACCCCAAAGTTAATGATGGGTGGGCAATGTCCCCTTGATCCTAGGCTGTGGTAAAATCTGGCTGTTTTGCAGTGACAAGGTCTAAGATTTGACTATTAAAGCCTGATGTTATATTTAGACTACATCATGAGAGATAGCAAGTGAACCGGTGTGCTACTGGCTGAACCTCCTGCTGAGGATGCTGGGGTAACCTGTGCGGTGATGTCTAGTGGGTTTGATGTGCAAAGTAAGGGAGTGCGTGTGTGAGAGAGAAACACCAGCATGTTGTCGCAGCCACATTATAGTGCTGATGGGATAGTTTAGTAACCTAAGTCAACTGAAAAGTGTCCAGATAAGCTCAGATAGCAGCAGTAGTTACTTAGGTCAGCATCACCTAACATTACCTACATTCTTTTCCTTTTAAAATTTTACATTTGGAAGGACATACCATTTATCAGTTTGTTCTGCTCTGCCACATCTTAGCATGTGGTCTTCTGTACAGCTCACCTGGATCTGGTCTTGTCTGAGGCAGCGTTAACTACAAACATGCCCTTGCATTCGATGAAACGTGCCCGCTGATGCTGTCTGCACAGGGCCAATAAAACTCCTCTCCCATGTCTGCCATTGATCTCTCCCTCCCCTTTGTCACCACTTAAGCGCCAAACCAGATGAGCAAAAGTCCTTTTTTTCACCTTCAGTACTTTGTCTCCATGGCAGGTACAATCTCTCGTCATCAGAGCCAAAATGAAGCATTTCAGTCTCATTTCCTTACCGTCAGCCATGGCAACAGCTTTCTGTGCGCCGTCTAAGCTGAGCTTTCAAGGCAACCACACTCTGGCCCTGTCATTATACCGTCCATTAGTGCTTCTTGCCTTTGTCATTTGAATTCCAGGCCTTCTTTTAACAGCTGAATCCCGTGTGATGTCCTTGATGCTCGCCACGTACAGAAAAATTTGCCAAGGCACCCTGAGGTGCTTTGCGCTTTGTGTGCAGATTTGCTGCTGTACAGTTAACTGGAAGATAAGTTACTTGCAGTAATGACTGACCATGCCTCAAGGACTTAAAGCTATAGATTTAATTCTAATTTGAATGAGTAAAATGATGATGTACTTTCTCGTTAGACAGTAATTTTCCAACTTGCAGAGGGAATGAAGGACTAAAAGCAGCAACTTGCTCGATAGTCCACTTTTATGGCCATTAAAGCAAGACCACATTCAGTCTCTCAGCTTCCAGTGTCAAACTAAAACCATTTTTATTCTCCCACAGAATCTCAAGGACTAACTTATCTTGTGAATTGCATGACGCAGCGTTTTTTGTAGCGAACATGAGGCAGGCAGTAGGTTTCCTGGCTTGGAAATGGGAATTGTTTTATAATCCTCTTTGGAACAACGTAACCATTGTGTTCCCCAAAAAGCAGGACATGCACGACTCACACGAGCACTGATATGAGATATGACCTCACTGCATGTTAGATCGCGGGCCTGTAAACTGGGCCTGACACTGTCACTAGTCACTATCACACTGTGGAGGAAACACTTCTGACTACAGGTTTTTTTTCTTCCACTACCTCTTGCCTCAGTGTGTCCAATCTAAATTCAAAGGGGTTTTTTGGACATTAAACACCTTTAAGAGAGGTGAATTGGCTTTATTTATGTGATTCTCGCCTGTTTTTGACACTTTCAATACACCACTCGTCGGCATTACTCTATTCCCCCTCACCATAAAAGGAATTTAATCTCACCTCGAGGCTAGATGAAAATCTTGCTTTTTCGTGGTGATGGTGTCTTGTATGGATATGCAATAATTTACTCACAATAGGAGATCATTTGGGAGTGAAATTAGATTGACCTCATCTTCAAATCGTTCACCCTCATTAAAGCAAGCAGTGTGCACTGACTGTGCAAAATATAAGGGATACTCACTCTGTCTTTTTCTTGCCAAATGACAGTGAAAGCAGGTAAAGGCCATTATCTCACATTGATTTTCTTTAAGAAAAGTTGTAGCAGTTTTTTAAGGAGAAGGTGTAGTTAAGATTTGCCCCTCATGTTTTATACATTCAGTGTCCATTAAAGCATCGATGCAAGGGGCTGCATGGAGGAAGTGTCTCCTCTCAGCTCGATTATGCAGTGTTATAATTAACCGGAACTGGAGTTTAAGATACTCACGTCGCATGAGATCAGAGTGTTATTAAAAAAAGTTCTGTCGGATCTGAAGTTTGTGAACGCAGTTGTTCAAGATAACTCTGAGATCTACATCACGGAGAGCTCATTAAATACAGCGTATCTGTGCGCTGGGGTTGAACTAACAGTCTGATATGGGACTCACATATCAGAAGATGACACACATCACACGTCACTGTCAAAACCTCCAGTATGTTCTGTCCAATAAACTGGGAAAAGTTGTCAGTTTTAAATCTAAAAAATGTTTGTTGATATAAATGTAAAAAAATGTTGATAAAGTCGTAGTAAATTGAAAAGAAGAATGAGTTGCAGGTCAAATTTATAAAAATGGCCTGAAAAGGGCATGTATTAGACAATACTACTTTTTTTCTGGGATGTCTTGGTTTTGCAAATATATGATAAGTATTTTCCATAAGACTTCAGTTGATGACTTCATTATTTCACCATGACTGAGGGGCAATTTGGCTTAAAATGTTCAGCGTTGTTGTAGGAACACCAGCCCTTATGTCTCCATCACGAGGCTCTGCTTCCTTTCCCCATCCTCTGACCTCTCACCTCTCAACCACAAGACAAGACTAATTTAACAAACAAAGCATATCTGTTTGACTGAATATTTGCCTCTTCTCCCCCCTCACAAAGAAGATGAAGTCCTTCTTCCTCAGGCCAAACTATGGCCTCTTCTCCCTATAGATTAGGACGGTGTGTTGCTCTTGCTATAAACAGATCATTGGAGACGTTTTCTTATCAATTTTAACGACTTACTACAATAGAGTCCTCTCTCTCCACATCAGATGACAAGAAGTGGGGGTTGATGTTGGTTGGGGTAAAGATGACCCAGTCCTCCCCCCTCACAGGCCAAAGCGTTTTACGACCCTGTCTGTGACATTCCAATCTTTGCTGCATCCCAATCCTATACTCATCCACATTTCAATATGTTCTGAATAACTATTAACTACAATTTCATCTTCTTAATTTTATCAGATTTCGAAAGTCATACAGTAGATATTTTCCATGTTATTGTCAAGCCCAAATGAAGTTTATTACTTGATGAATTTTGGGTTTGAAAGAAACCAGCCCCCACCTTTGCGATGGGCACAGACTTGCATATCATGATCCTCTTTGTGTGTAATGCTTGTGTTATTTACCAGTTAAATGTCTGATGTTTTCTTAAGATAGAACTACAAGGAATATGTATAAGTCCTTGGTCCTACTGTGTATTGTATGCTTCATGGTTTATGTTGTATACCATTGTTTTATGCCTTAATCATGTTTTTAATTCTTTCATTCTTGGATCATATTCATGTTACATCTTTTAACGAAGACAAAAATTCGACTTTTAAGATGGTGAAGTTTTTGGGAAGTTAAAACACGATTTCGAAACATTAAGGCAATATAGTTTATTTGAATTAAAGTGTTGTGGGTCACAACTCCCAACACAGAAGGAGCATTGTCAGCCAGCCCCACCCCTGCTCGGTGTGCCTGCTGTAAGGTCATAAAAACAGAGAAGATGCTCTTCTTTCTTCACTTCGCTTACTCTTCTCTGGTCTTCTCTCATGCTGAGGCTTTGCTCTCACCTTCGGGTCCTGACTTCGGTCAGGACTTTGGCTCACTCTCTCTCTCCTTTTGGGTCCTGACTTCGGTCATGACTTGGAGTCTTCTCCTCCGGGGTCTCTTGCCCCCCTGTTTCTCCTCCTGACTTTTCTTCTCTTCTCTGCACTTCTTTGCTTTTTATTCTTAATTTTATTTTTAAAGTAATCTTTACTTTTATTTTTGCAACAAGCTCTAAGAAAGCGAATTGAATAACTACTTTAAGTACTCTACTTTTATCCAAGTCTTTAATAGAACAAATTCTTTTCTTTTTGATTTTTGATTTGATTTTAATATAACTTTAAAGTATCACCGCCTGATCCAGAAGAAGTTGAATTAGTTAAAGGATCAGAACTTAAAGAACTTAAAGAACCACTTTGAAACATCAAAGAAAAGTCTTTTTCAAGACTGTGATCATCTGATGAAGAACGTTGCAGTCCATCGTCTGCCTCAGAAGCCGTGCAAGGAGTCTCTACAAAAGGGACTTTGTTCCCAGCCGAGATCGACTCTGCCCCCAGCGCTCCCAAGGTGGAAACCTCGCTGGGCCTTCGGACCAAGAGTCCCTCAACAGAGTACCGGCCTTCCCTCTGGCTACTGGACCGACGCGCCGTGCCGTGGTCCAACCCAGAACTCTCAAAGAGACCAAGCTTCAGTGCCTCCTGACGCCCAGACAAACAGGCTGAACGTCTTCATACAGTTGGATCCACACACGTGAGAATGAGTGGTGTCTAAAGTTCTGACTCCTGTCTACAGTTCTGACTTCTGTCTAAAGTTCTGACTTCTATCTTATAAACTTAAGAAAGTTGAGGTTAGGGTCTCGTTAGTATTAAAAGATTACTCCCGTTAAACTTAATATATAAAAACCCGACCCTTTAACTTTACCATCTGCCAACGGTCACGTAATTTATTTATTTCTAATTACAGTCTTTACCTTTTCTGTTATCTGTTGTTCGTCCTAAAATTGTCCGTTCATTTATGTTACCCCAAATTATTTAGTCAATAAATATATATAATCATTCGTTTTTGTCTGGAACTTAATTTTGATGTGGAGAATCGATGGATACGTGCAAAGAATTCACTGCTTCAGAATATTGAGATTGAATAAATTGATTTGAAATTGATACTCTAACCATCCAAGTCAAACTTGTACAGTTAGATGTTTGGAATAGTTCCCTCCAGCCTATTTCAGTAAATCAAACAATGGAGGTGGTGCCCCTTCTACGAGTGTAAAATTAATCACCAGTGATTAATGACCTTGATTATCAAGCAGTGATAGTCCCCTACATTTATATCCATGGTGCCGTCCACGTGAGGCCCGCATAGCCTACCTACATGTCCTATAAATTTGTGGTGCCCGTGTGAGGCATAGTTGATTACCAATAATTAATGAATTGCCAGTGATTAATTATCAAATATTTATCAAAGTAGTGTCTCCTACATTGTATTCCTTGGCTTTTTTCTTGTAGTGTCTTTTAGGTAGTTAAAGAGAATTAAAAATCAATAAACACACTGGGAGCCCATTTAATGAGGTTATGCTATACTATCCTGTACAGTGCGGTGATATCCCAGATGAAAACAATAATCATGTCACATGTGGTATCTACAAAGATTCTGCATCTAGTGTGATGTGGGACACTCAGAGTCCGGATCAGTACATATCTGGGTCCACACATCGGCAGGGGGGTAAATAGGCCACATGCCATCTGACACACCCCTGACAGCATATTGAGCTCTTGTTATAGAATCATTTAGAAGTATCCATATGCGTTAATTAGGTCATCTTGACCCCGGTGAGAACAGGAGAGTGCAGTGTGCTGAAGTGTGGCTCTCCTTCCCTTCTTCCCGGGTGCCCTCGAGTCGTGCAGCAGAGCGGGAGGCGGGCAGGCCAACACAAAACGGTGTGATGTAAGAGCTGCACAAGCTTGGATCCTTTCTGAGGCAACACACACGCTACACCCATCTTTTTTGTACGGGTGCAGACGGTGTGACAACTACAACCTTTGATAGTCCTTTTGTATCTTGTAGACAAGGATCCACCTGAGGAACCCCGACTGAGAAATACTGAGATTCAGATGACAGGTTGAGGTGTTGCTCTGCCTCCTCTTATCCACTCTCTCATCTTTCCATCTTTCTGTCTGTATATATGCATGTGTATGAGACAGATAAGGGTGGAGTGCAGTAATTCGTATAGTATATTCAGGGGTGGATAATATCCCAAAATGTCAAGTGGAAGGTGAAAATATTTTGGCTGTGCTAATAGTTTGCCCAAGTCATTGAAAGCAAAAAAGTGGCAGAAAAGCAAAAGTTCCTTTTTGAAACAGAACAATGATGCTTTCACAAAAAGGTTGAAAGGAAACAGCTGACTGAAAATAAATAAAGAAACAAATTAGAGCCAGATTGCTTTTCTCCCTCGGCTGACTGACTGTTCTCTGCAGGTGGTTCATCAACTGGCAATTTTACAATAAGCTCAGTTTCAGATTCTGTGTTTATGAAAAGACTAAAACATTTGTGTGGTAACAGACAAAATGTCCTGAAACTGTGCTTGGAACGAAGGTCATCAAACGAAAGATGTGGGCGATAGGATGGATTCCATTAGACGATAGATTTGTTAACTATCAGGGATTTTGTCATACCTGCCTCTTTAATTCTCTGGGTGTATTAGATTATTGTGGGAAATGTTGTGAGGATCAATCTATGACAGACTTTTATATGATTGTTAAATGTTTGATATCCTTATCTCATTATTTTGGTTTGAAAACAGACTGTGCTTTAACTTCAGCTTTCTATAGAACTCTATAGGCTCTTCAGGTGGACCGAAACATGACTCCAAATGAATGATGACATTTCTCAATGTGTGCTGGATGTGCAATTGAGCAACTATTTGAGAGCATGTTTGTATCATCTTGATAAGATGTCAGTGTTGTAGTGCTGGTATGTTAAACTCTATTGATAGTTTCTTAATCAGATTTTAAGAAAATGTTTTATTACCACAATGAGGTATGGGAATTGATGAGATTTCTTTCATACCAACGCCATTTTAGTGATTCTGCTTACGAATCTGATTCTTTAGTGATTGTCTTACTGATTCCTGGTCAATTTCAGTCGAGCTAGCTGTTAAAAAATGGATGAAATGAGAGAACAGTCACTTTTAATTTGGCGTTTTTTGGTCAAAGAAAAATCTGTGAAACCTGTCCGCATGGCACTAACATTATATCACAGGATATTAACCTGAATGGGCACCTTGGCTGGAAAGCAGTGGGACTTGTGGCTCCTCGGGTTGGAGACGTAGGAGTGCGAGCTTTCGTAGTGGTCAGATTAGAAAGAACGGGTAATCACAGCCCACTGTGTTTGCAGTGAAAACTACATGGCAGTCCTTGAATTTAAGCCCCTCTTGCGGAGAAAGAGGATTCAGCATATTGCCGGTGTTTCCCAACCCAATCGGCAGTCCAATCGGCTTGTCACAATGCCGTGGTCTGGTTAGGTTTAGACACAAAAAACACTTGGTTAGGATTAGGAAAAATTGTAGTTTGGCTTAAAATACCAGTCCCAGAACTGTCGCAAGTTCTCCTTAAAAATATCGAGTGAGGCCAATCTTACAAATATTGTAACGCCATGATGGTTTCACAAATGCTGAACTCGAACTGTACTCCCACACCATCCCCTCCACCTCCTGACATTATCACACTGTTGGCATCTGTCTTTGTGAACTGAAGCCAGAGTTTGCAGGAGTTTGACGTCTTTGTTTTACAATGCTCAACTGTCAGAAAAAAACATGGCAGCATCGATAAAAGGAATTGACAAGCTCATAGGCATACGAGGCTGATGGATCCAGTTTGAACCGGTTCCCAACGGTTCTAGTCGTCATATCATATACTTTATAAGCATCACTTTCGAGGATTTCATCAGTATTGCCCACCACATGTGTGCATTGAACAGCTTTTAAATTTAGTTATTAAAGTTATTTTCAATCTTTCATGTTCAGTATAGTGTGAGGTTGCCTACAGTTTTGCATATCCTCACGCTCCTGTGAGACTACAGTATATATGTTAAGGTAAAGTCACTCCAGCTGTGTTTCATCTACAACAATCTTTCCCAGCAGCTGGGACTGGACTGCTCATCCTCCTGCTGGGATGGATGAATCTCCTTCATCCTCCTCTGCTGTTATTCTCAGAAGGTTTTTTTTCTCTCTTTTTTTTTTTTTTTTTTTTTTACAACCCATTGTTTTCAAAGCTCCAGTTATTTTCTTTGAAAATAAATGCCTCACTGTCCTCAGTCGCTGTGGATTTAGAGCCACAACAACACAGGCGCTTCAGATGGAGACAGATCTCGATTGCTCATCCTGCGTTCTAATTTTGTATGAAGGAGTTTTTTTGTTCCATTTTGTTCCATTTTCTGGAGATTATCTGTAGTGAGCTGAGGTTGATTCGTAAATGAAAAAGCATGATGGATTTCACATGGCATGAACACATGTGGTTTGTCTTCTCTGACAGTGAGCTGTTTAGGTGGCATTTAAACTCCATTGTATGGACGTGAGAGGAGGGAGAAGGGTGCGTACTTTTCTATACAGTGCTACCATAATTTCTCTGCTTGCCTCAGCAAAGTAAAGTTTCGCTCCACGCTGTTGAGGTAAAATCACTTGAAGCGAGACAACGATAGAGTGGGAATGACAGGAGTGGCAAAGGACAAAGAGGGGAAGGGACTGGTGGGGAGAGAGGTAGAGAAGGGAAAAAAAGCAGATACAGGATGGTGAAAAAATGTTCCCCTCGTACAAAGGCAGTCGCTCTGTCTCTAGACTCAGACTCCCTCGTCTGTGTATGTTTGAAACCCCACCTCCCCCTGTGTTTCTCTCCTCCCCTCCCCTCCCCTCCCCTCCTCTCTCAGCGTTCGGCCAAGGAATCCCAGGCAGCGTTTAATTGCAGAGTGCAAAGGCTTTAGTTGGGCTAATGAGCTCAGCTCTGGAGCTGGGACTCTTTTCACGCACTCTCTGACAGACAGGAAACCTCACATGGACTCCTTTACCGGAGGAGGCTCACAAGGCAGCTGGATTTTAGGTGGAGGGAAGAGAAGGAATTCATGAATTCAGGTACAGCCGACTATGTGAGAGAATATACCAGAGGCAAGAGACGGAGTAAGAGGTGGAGAAAGAGAGGAGAGCGAGGGGAGGGGAGGGAAGGGGAGGGGAGGAAACGGGAAATACAGAGCCAGAGAGAGAGAGAGAGAGTAAGAGAGAGAGAGAGAGACTAGAAGCCTGCAGCAGCAAATGAGACAGAACAACGAGGCGGGAGAGGTAGAAAGAGAGACAGAGAGGGAGGGAGGTGGAGAGGGGCCCCGTGTAGGAGAGAGGGCTACAGGGTGAGGAAGGAGAAGGAGTAGAGAAAAAGTTAGAGGAAAGTAGAGGAAACAAGAAAGTCCAGGAAAGAGAAAAAGAACAGGCACAGAGATTAACAACTACAGGAGAGAAGAAGAAGAAGGGAAACAACAGACAGGAAGGAAGGGGAGGGAGGGAGGGAGAAGTCTTGGGTAGAGAGAGGCGAAAAAAAAAGAGAAGAGCTGAAGAAAAGTTTTTCTTGTGGGAAAACGCAGATGAGGAAAACAGAGCGAGTGAATGACTGGGCTGGAGAGAGCGGGGACGGGAGGAAACCAGTTGTTTTCTAAGGCGTTTTCTGCTCAAGCCTCTCTGGACTTCTTTGGACATGTACACAGAAGGCGCACAAACAACGGGACACCACCGATTTCTTCAGCACACCAACACCTCCATCTCCACCTCCACCCCCTGCTCCTGCCAGCACTGCGTCCACTATGAGAAGCAAGCGTACGGCCGCCACAGTGGGTCCGGATTCAAACCAGCATCAGCCAGACAGACAGACCACCCATCTCTGGACTGCAGGGGAGACATCCAGGCTCCTCGGGTTAAAGACGTAGGAGGGCGAGCTTTCGTAGTGGACAGAGTAGAGAGAAGTGGTCATCGCAGCCCACAGAGGAGGCCTGTGTTCGCAGGGCCGGGCCCTTACAGCCAGTCAGATGACTTGAGCCAAGTCTGCCCCTGGGAGTTGAACCCTGCCCAGTGGAGCTACCCGCCGGAGCCTGGGGTGAGACACTACCCGTCTGTCAGAGAACAGTGTGGCTGTGTGGTGCCCTTCAATGCTGGAATACCACATCCTCTCCCTCATCTTCAGGTCAAAGGTCAAGGATACAGGCACAGAAGGACAGTCAGGTATGTCTGCGTGGACGAGGAGGAGGAAAGTTGCACCTCTGAGAACTATCATTTGGAGTCACATGATCCCCATCTTGGTCGTTCACACATGTCAAACGGCCACAGTGGACAGAGGCCTGTGTTCTTTGAGGGAGGGGAGGAAAGAGATATCCATCAGGACCGAGGCAGACTGAAGGGTGGATCAGAGGAGGGCTGTAATGGACGCGGTGGCTCTCACAAAGCTTTCTTCCCCACTGAGGTCCCACAAAAACACTTGAAACAAGGCAGACAGAAGGGGCCCTGCCTCCCTCCCTCTAGCATCACCAGTCCAGAGTCCTCGAAGCCAACAACCACCGACGAGCTCTGGCGGCATGGCTCGGAGGTGGCGAAGCAGAAGACGAGGCAAGATCTGGTTAGGGATCAAATCAGACAAGTGGTGACAGATCTGGAGGATGTGTTGGGGGGTTTGAAGCAAGTTCACGTGGAGATGAAAGAGGTAGGAGGGTCTGTTATTATAGCTGTTTTATTGTTTATGTGTACAGCAGGTGTCTGAACACGACGCGTCAGGCGCAGGTGTCCCAGCCTTTTATCAAAGCTCCCCTGGACACTGTGACATTTAAATTGATTAGCACAAAGCTTGGCGCAGACCAGTTCGGCACAGGTCGTGTATCAGTGGGTACATGTTCATGTGAACATATCAGTAGCTCCGTGCGTGTGTGTGTGTGCATGATGACTGCATTGTTTGTGACTCACTAATCATCTCTTACCGAAGCAGTGATTGAGAACGATTTGCACTGACCTTTTGCTGAACACCGCCGATATTGGCAGCGTTCCGGCCAGCACATTAAAAAGCCTGGCTCGAGACCGTTACTAAATGATGCCTTGCTCTTACAGTATCCATTTTGCATGCAGCTGTGAAATGGCATTGATTCACGGCTGAATGCATCTGTGCAAGGCCATTGCATAGTACCGACGCAACATTACATGTAAAGAGTCACCACGGTTGTGATTTAAGGCGTGGGAAACAGAAGGATGCAAATGAACCAGCTTTGATGAGAATCATGGCTGAATTGTTGATTATTGCTTCAGTCAGAGACACTCTTAGGTCATACATACAGTGACAGTGTTGGAACAAGTGCTCACCTCCTTTCCTTAAGTGCCAATACAACAAATAAAAATTGCCCCCTTACAAGTGACAGTCCTGCATTTTAATCCTAAGACTACTCACATAAAAGTAAACAAGTGTTATAAAAAATATAAAAAATAAATCACATTGGCCCCTGTTACTGATGCACAGTCTCATCATGCACCTCATCATTAGACTGTTAATGCCAGTGTATCAATAGCTGGATGAGGTGGAGCTAACTGTAACCAGTTTGTACAACTACCCGAAGGTCATTCTTTGGTAAAAGTGAAAGTCACCCATACAAATAGAACTTCAATAAAAGTATTTGATATCAGTATCAGCAGTAAAAGTAAAAGTTAATTATACATTAATTTATATTATATAAATATATATATATATATATATATATATATATATATATATATATATATATATATATATATATATATATATATATATATATATATATATGTACTGTGTTATGTGGATCATTGGATCCAATATTAAATAAAAATAAAAGAATTGATCTGCGGCAATCTGTCTGCAAACTAACAAGTAACTGGAGCCAAGAATCTAGAAAACTGTTTTTTATTGAACCAATACCAACATCAATATTGCATATAAAACTCTTATAGGAACAAAAAAAAAGCTGTACAAGGTCATTTCGAGACAAAAGAAGGGTGTCAGGATGCACAACTGCTTTTACCTGCTTCTCATGGCAAACACTGAATACTTATCTGGTAATGTCACATTTTTTGTATTTTAGTGTGTGAGCTAACATGGGTGATATAATGCTCCATTGGTCAAATTAGATTTGTTGTGATAACACAAGTTAACTTTTTTTAGTGTATCAGCAGTGCTCAAACACTTGTGACAAAGGTACATACATATCGGACGCAGGATATTTCAGTAAATTAAAGTTAAACAGTTTGTCCAAAATGACATCAGTTTACATAAATGTTAAACTTCACTGGGAGGTTCCATGGATGAAGGGTAACAAGACACATCTGAGGTACTGTGAGATGATTAATAGGAGAAAATAAAGAAAATTCTGTAACACAAATCTGTATTTACTTTTTGGAATATTCTCTTTTTATTCGCTTGAGCATCATCTCCTCTATCGCAGGTAACCATCTGAGAAGTTAAGAGGGGCAATGTCTCTTTGGTGATTCTGTTTTTTCTCTTTTTTGTCAGAGACACGTACTTGAGTAAAATGTAAAATATTTCCCTCTGACCTTTAGGGAAATATAACATGAAATCAAATGAAAATATGCCAGTAAAGTACAAGAAATGTCCTAAAGTCACTAATTTCTGCAGTTTGGACAAGTACCGACTCTCTTCATTGTCATTCAGGTGGTCCAGCAGATCGATCGTCTCACAGCCGGTATCGACCTCAGTGAGGAGGCGGCCTGCATCACTCAGGGGTCGTCCACTACCTTTCACGGCTCAGTTCATCCTGGTGATCTCAGGTTGGCCCCGCTGCCCAATCACAAGCCTGCTCCAGCTCTTGTCCAGGCGTTGCAGCACGTTGATGAAGACCGGATCATATTAAGAACTAACTCTCCCTCGCCCGTTCACATGGCATCAGTCGTGAAAACAAGCCGCTTCACCCCGCCCAACCACAGCAAGGACATCAACCATGTCAGGCCAGGTGTGAACGGACACCCGCCTCACCTGTATCCTCCCAGAGACTCCAATCACATTGGCCAACCTCATCCTGAGCCACACCCACAGAGCCTGGACCCTAAAGTCATTATTGGCAACAGCACCTCCAATTCGAGAACTCAGAAGCCTCCTCTGTACCCTCAGAACGGGCGGTGTGGGAAAGGTTCGTACCCGGCCTCCAAGCCTTTGAGGACGCCAGCCTACCCCGGGAGAGGCCGCCAGAACGCCAGCATGGTGTGAAGGAGGAGGGGGGTGGTCTGCCCCAGTGCCATGGGGGCCTGAAACATGAGACCCTGCTGCAGCGAGTGGAGGTCAGAGTGGGACCACGCAGGCAGGGGAACAACTCATGGTGAGTTCAGATACAAGAGGTCTATTTTTTCTCCTTCTTTTACGGTGTTGATGTTTCCATCAGCGCTCACAGCTGATGACGTTTGCTGTGTTTACTGGCAGCGTGGTTTTCAGAGTCAGTAAATGAATTGCAGTGTTCCTCCCTACTACAAAAAAGGGTTTATGTGTGTGTTTGATGAATGTGCGCGCGCGTGTGTGTGTATGTGTGATGTCTGTGTGTGGGCGGTGGCGGCGGAGGGGGCGTAATGTGTCTGCTTTTGTTGATGTCACATGATTTCCCAGCCTTCACTACACTGCAAAAAGCCGTCCGTCTTGGCAAGTCAAAACGAGAAGTGAGTGTCTGCTCTTCAGTTTGGTGGCACATGTGGTCAGAATCAGTCAGGCAGTTGGAGAAGAGTTCACAAAAAGAGACTATTTTGAGTAGATTGGAGGAATTTCTGATCTTTGCAAAACAAGATTATTACATATGTTTGAACACAACTCTCAAGCTTAAAAACTCCTTTGATTTGGATTGATGTTTCTCACTTCAGTCTGAGGGCAGAGTGCAGGATAAAATCCAAGTCAGGCCTCCTTTTGCAGTGTAACTTAGTCACGACTTCGAAGGAACCGAGACTTGGCTGGAGCTCAGATGTTTTTGGCTTAGGAAGACCCCACAGCAGCTTGACTCCTATCATGTGACATAAAAGAGGCGTTATATATCTACAGGATGATCATAGCGCTGACTCAGAACTGGCATGATTTACTGCTGAGGCTTGATGAGGAGGAACTAAACCTTTCTTCTCATGCCACAGTCAGATGTGTCATTACTGACTGTGAACTAGAAGCAGACTTAATAACAAGACGACATCTGTGAAAAAGTCCCTCCAGCAGAGGGGAAAATCAAGCACATACAGTTCCTCCAAAAAGGCCACCTTTACAGATGCTGCAGAGGCAGGCGTGCATGTTTCTACACTTCCCTCTTGTGCGGAGTATGCGTAACTGCAATCTATTTTTCTTGCGTCTCTGAGTTGGGCAAGCACAATCTGGTTTTAATCATAAAACCCCCTGGCCACGTGCCAGAATGGAGTGAGGCAAACTCTTGGTATATTTGTGACGTCCATATAAACATAAGCACCGGCAGGCAGAGACGTCGAGGCTGGCAGCTCGAGAGACAAGTCGAACGAAAGTGCATGTGCTTTAATTTTTATCATTAGACAAGAGTTTAATTAGTTGTAAGTGCAAATGTAGCTTTTCTGTTCGACACTAATTTCTTTTCACTTTCAGAGTCTTTCAAAGCACAGATGAGGCCTGAATCATCTGAATTAGTCACCCAGAGCAGGTTCAATGTTAAAATGGATAACACAACAGATTTGGTGCTAGGCAACCCAGCCATACACACACACACACACACACACACACACACACACACACACACACACACACACACACACATTTATACTTTGACGCTTGTGATTCTTTTTTTATCTTAACTCTTGACTAATCTAACCTTCAAGCGAACCTTCGGTCCGAAAGATTCCCATTACCCTCTTTAAGTGGCTGCTAGTCGTGGTAACCATGATAACGCACAAATAACAGAAGACGACGATCTGGACATGAGCATCAACATTAATAAAAGAGCGATGAATTCATTTCAATATGGATAAAGAAATTCATCAAAAATGAAAGTAACGTGTTCCTTACCCAGAGAGAAATACAGTTAATGCTTTGGAGGTCTCAAACTTACATCTACACAAAGTTGTATGTGCAAGACCCACACACACATGCGCGCACACACACACACACACACACACACACACAAACACTATTTCTATACTTTAAAGGATTCTCATTGACATAATTGAAACCCTAACCCTGGTTTTAATCCTCAAACAGGCCTAGTTTCTTTGTATTTTTTAATTCATGGCTAAAAGACGGGGTTAAACTAATTAGCTTATAAAACAAGACTTCTGTATAACAAAGAAGGAAATAGAAAGGACAGGTCTAAAAAAAATGACACTGGCCTTGGCCTGTCCATCTACCTCAGACCCCCGGGGGTCCAAAAAGGTACCGGTGTTGTCCTGTATGGGTCCTGTGTCAAAATCAGTTTATATTTTGTATTCATGTTGCACATACCTGAATAAATGTGGGCTTAATCAATTTACCACAAGCTAACTGGAACACAGCTAACCTGATGTCAGGCAGTATTACAGAGAAATAGGAGTTCTGGTTTCTGCAGCTCTGGGCAACAAAAGTGTTGTCTGTTTCCACATCCAAACATTTTACATACACAACCCACTGACGCTGTTAATATTTCATGATTGTATGCTTTCATTTGAGTAGTTCAAGAGCTACAAGGAACTTTCATTTCTGATACGACTACGAGTACATACAGTTTTGGAAGCAAGTGAAGGAAATGCACAACATATTTTTAAGCATATATTCCTTTTTTTTTTTTTGCTGCTCAACAAACAGCGATGACTACAGTGGTGTGTTAAACAACAACAAACAAACTGATTCATAGCCACATACTTCACATACTTTTACTTCGGACATGGGCGCTTGGTCGCCTATTGTAGCGCATTGTACAGTTTGTTAAATTTAATTAAATCCATTCTCAAAAGTTTCAAGAACAATATTGTCTGAGCATTAAAGTAAAATTTGTCCAGATAATCGCACAGTACACTATAACACTGAAAAAAAATATATGTATTTGCAGGTTGCCATGCATCGCTGTCCAACATAATGATTAGCAAACATTATCATATTCATAACTTAACAAATTCAAGTTTTACTGCAGCTCTGCATGTAGTTTGGCCAAGTGGGTGTTGCCGTGCTTAATGGACGCTCTGGTGCACGCACGACTCAGATTGACTCATGACGAGGCCAACATAAAATGTTACGGTAGAAGTCGGTAGTTCTGTCTGGCAATACAGAAGTATCCATTGCTGTACCACCAGACCACAGAGTAGCTTTCCTTAGGTCGTGAGACTCCTCAACTTATCCTCAACACTCAAAAATGTTTTACATTTTCAGGATCTGCAGGGACATTACAAATAAAAAATAGCCGATCTTCCCACTTATGGTCTTGTTCACTTAAACATGTCATAAAGATGCATCAGGACAACATTGAGACTGATTCATTACCAATTGAATGCTTAACTGTCATACTTTCTGCCTTTTATTTGCACGAAACTGTTCCTATGATGTGTGTTTTTGTCCTGTGTTTCTGCTGCTGTTGACCAGCTGCCATTTGTTGAAAAAATGGGGCAGTCGATGGGGGACCACAGCTAATTTTTTTCGGCCTTCTGTGTTAATCCGGCCATGATGAGAAGTTTATTTCTCCTGCAAAGACGAGGACAAAACATACATGCCTTCACTTTTCCTAGTTTCCTCACTTTCAATGCCTAAAACTTGGTCTTGATGGAAGTACATGAGCGCGCGCACACACTCACACACACACACACACACACAGACACACACAAACATGAAAACACCCGCACACTGACTGCTTCACTTTCAATTAAGCAGAGATTAACACTTTGGTCCTTCACTGGATGACATTATGAGAAAAATCCTTGAGAGGGAGCACAGTTTGAATGTGGAGTATTGATTGTTGCAGCAGTGAGTCACTGAGCTGCTGAGTTCTGAATTTCAAATATTTTTTTTTCTTTTTTGTGATGTTTCCAGCAGGAGCTGATGCCACTGAGACAAGCTGTCAGCCGGTGGAAACAGAGCACGGCCTGAAGATGGGGGTATTTCCAAAGGGAAAACTCCCCCAAGAGTCGACCCAGGACTGTATGTCATGCAAGCACAGGAGCATGGAGGAGTGAGAACCTCTGAGAATTTCTGGTTTTGCTGTTACTGGAGATGTAGTGGCAAACAATGAGAGGAATAAACTGTGAACTGCTGCTCAACAACCACACATAGAAACATATCTTTTCATGACAGTGTTAATTTATTTTTACTATTTTTTTATTGCAAAAGAAATCTATTTTCAGGCAGCTTACACCAGTTTGGATACTACCTAACCCAATGTATGCTACGTTAAGATTCATATCATCTGAACTATTGTAGAGTTATTTTTACACGTAGGCTGTAATCGGCAAGGAGACAGGAAAGTTAGAAAGGCAGGGCTGAGATTAAATTGCAATACAATAAATTCTGCTGCACTTTTCTCATACAAATCACTCTGACGTCTCAGTTATCTCTAGAGATGATGCATTGGCCGCTAAATGTCCCACATTGGAATATTAAATAAAAAGAAATGACGCCAGCATTTCATTGCCCCTGACTCTGGGAAATTATTTAAGCAGAAGCGTCCCAAGTGGTTGTGGAAGTTGCTTCTCCGGCTGATCTGGAGATGGCAGTGTGCGATCTTGTGGCCTTATTCTGTCAGGATGCCCGCTGCTTCGTCCGGGCCAGTGTCTGTGTCCGTGTTTGTTTAAATCTTGTCTGAGACTTTCACCACTCTGCTCTCACAAGCTCCTGCTGCTATCAGAGCAGCACACCGCTTCCCTCCGACCACCGGCTTAATCCATCCACCTCGCAAAACATCCCTCGCTCTCTGTGTCACTGTCAGTATCACCGATGGAGAGCTGTGGTGACAGATGGAATATGACACACGCAAATTGTCAAGTGTCCCAGCCACTTTGTCACTCGCTGTCTCTGTCTGCAGCCCATAACAGTTAGATTAATTGTGCAGTAATGGAGTGTGAGAGGTGATGCTGTGAAGAGGCGATAAGCTGCTGAAGGTTAGATAGATGCGCAAGGTCAAGTGCCGGCGGCCAACATTACTTGTCGAGAGCAACATTGAAAATGAACTGGGTTTTTTGGTCCGCTTAGCATCCTATTGTAGCATCCTTATCATCCTAAGAATTATTTTAATGATCAATTATTAGATGACTGAATTGAGAAATCATTTGGAGAGGAACATTAGGAAACAGAGAGCCGAAGTCACGTCCCATGGGACCTTATTTCGGTAAACCTTTGCCTGGTAGTGAATGGAAAAAGACAAATCCTTTTCTTGATCCAGCTTAAATTGTGCCATGAAGTTCACATGTGGCTTGAATACGAACTAAACTAACGTAGGGGAAGCGGTGCAGGTGGAGTAGAGATGGAGAAACACAGATGAGGGTAATGAGTGTAGAAACCCAAGAGAGCAGGGAGGGAGTTGTAAGGCTGGGAGGCACACTGGGAACAGGGCTGGGCTAATGAAGACGACGCAGAGCAGGTTCGGAGGGAAAAACACACTGGGGAGGAACACGAGAACACAAGAGGGACACACGGCAGAAGACAAAACAAAACCCAGAAAACATGAAAGACAAATAAAGGACAGAAATGACAGGACTGTGAAAATAAAAACAGAGAAATGCAGAACATCCTCACATCCGAGCAGCTTGATCCAGAGAATGTTCGTCATGCTCGATTAATGCTAGTGTTTCACTGTATCTCTAAATTTCTGTGTTTAGCAAAGTCTAAATAGTTTTGAGCTCAGTCATGAACTGTGTCAGGATATTTTTCATTTTGCAGAAACATCACCCTGCTTTCTATTCATAGGAGAGTTCTGTTTTGGCAGTGAGATAAAAAAAAAAAAAAACTTTCTTTCAACTTTTTTTCTTTTTCTGACTCAACTTAAAACAAGTAACTCACGATAAGATGTCGTGTGAATACCAAGTCAAAGTCACAAAACAACCATCAATCCTCAGAGCGGTCACTTAAAGGTCTGCAGGCCTGGATCTCAGATAACGTCTGCTCCGCCTAAACCCTGGTGGGCTTTGAGAAAGGCCACGTCTTGGCCTGCTGTCCAAGTGTATGAATCAGACTGAAGGCACACCGGCTGAGCTGTTGGCCGTGCCGCCTTTGTAAATACTGGAGTGACTCTGGAATGTCAGACAGAGATTTAACCAAGAACAACACTGACTCTGAGCGCTGCCATCTCCCGTTTGTCTCAACTACCCAAAAATAATACATGACTAGGATGCTGTTAATACCGCAGGTGCGTCCAGTGGAGTTTTGTTTTCTCGCTTGCTTCGGTTCAGGATGGACAACTACTGCATGCTGAACAACTGCAGTCTCAAAGGCTACGGCCTGATCCTGAACCCACGGCTAGAGATCGAACCAGCCTCCAAAAACAAAGAGCCAGACTGGGAGAGACAGTTGCTGCTTTAGGGTGAATACATGTAGTCCAAAGTAATCTCTACAAACAGATATCTGCATATGAATGAAGAATCTGTAGGTAAGGGACTTTGGTATCAGAAGCGTTCTGGTTTTGGTTTGTAGTCAAAGTCGTGGCTGACCATGTTTGAGCAAGCTCTCGTTGCGTGCAGGTTAACAGTCCACGCGAAGCGCAGAAGAGACGGAACGCCTCAGCCGACGTGCAATCTTTCAACCCATCAGCTAACGTATCTGCATTAATTTGCAGATTCAACGTAGATTTACCCTAAACTTCTACTCCATTCTCGAGTCTGAAGTTGCTAATCGCACCATAAATTATGAACAATCTCCCCTGTACTGTATCCCATCTTCAATCTGGCATCTGTCAGTTGAAACAACAACTCAATTTGGGACAGGAGTTGGCAGGTTGACATCATGTGACACGGAAACCAAGGCAGATTATAGTAAACTTTGGGTTGAGGGTTAGAACCCTTTACAAAAGTCGTGTACCGTATTGTCATTATATAGTTTGCCTTGCTCTTCCTTGTCACTCAAATACTGGAATCAGCTGTCAATGTGTTGTTTAAACGTAAAATGCAAAACAACTTATTTTTGGCATCCATGTTGGTCCTACATTCTGACATGATATGAACACACCAAAGTCAGAAAAAATAACTCCCAAGCTTGGGGAATGTGACCATCCTGGGAGCATGTGAATCCAGCATGAGTTCAGTCCCAGTCTGGTGTCCAGCTGTGTTCACTGGGAGTTGGCTGAGACTGAGCCCTGCTGACTGCAGTGACCCTCTGTCATCCGAGGTCACTGGACAGGAATTAGAATTAGAATTAGCTCCACGGCTAACTGAGTTACTTGTTAACAAAAGCAAAGCTAAGCAGCAGTAATGGCGCCCCCTATAGTTTTGTAGCTGCCTTCAAATTCTGGCAATTTCTTACTTATTAGACCTTTAAACTGCCAGAGGTCAGCAAAAACAAGGTGCTTGTGGGGATTTAAACTACTCTTTATCCGTTCAGCTCATTGCATTTTTAAGTTATTTACATTAACACTTGATGTATAAACACAGTTTTAAGATTTCCTTTTTATTTATGTGTTAAACATTAAACATAAATAAAAAGGAACACTTAAAAATGTGTTTATACATCAAGTGTTAATGTAAATAGGAATAATATAAGCTGGTTTGTAGCCATCACATTTTTAGAAGTTAGAAAATATATCTATGCATCTATACATCTATAATCTAAATTGGCCTTGTGTAGAATTTCTTTATGTTTTGATATAAAACATGCAATTTTTAGACCTATTGTACAGATTTAAAGTTTTACTTACAATAGGATTGACAGCCAAAAGGCCAGAAGTAACCTCGGCAGAAAACAATTAAATAAGAGGAAGACAACAATAAAAAACTGACAGTATTAAAATAAATACCACCAAGACTGAATATTAAGCATCAGAAGATGAAGTGATAAAATCAAATCCCCCAAAAATATCCTCACAGCTGTTCGCATGCTGGGGAATGTGTGCTAATTTAATCAACCTAAAAAAACAGTCGCTGTTGTGTGTGCTGAAGATAACACTGTGTATACTATTATTTAGTTTTTAAACCATATATTATTTCAGTCAAGATAACAAAAATCCAATCCACTGGTTACGAGTTAGGGATACTCAGTTTTCTTTACCAAACACTGATTTGTTAAAAAGACAATCAAACAAGGAATTTGTGTCGTTGTTCGTTGCCAAAAACATGAGTCAGTCCCTTTTGCCATGTCCTTCGGGAATTTCAAAGTGAACAAAACAGATTGATGGAAGAGAAAAATGAATGTTTGAAGAAAGAGATTAGGAGCTCACGGGAAAAACAGTACAGTACAATCAAAGAGTAGCAATTCCTCTGAGCCATCCCCCCCCCAAAAAATACCACCCAAGTCACAATACCACCCAGCTCGAGAGAGAAACAGAACTCCTCATCAGTCCCGCTCGAAGGCGACTCCTCTGTGTTTTGTCTCGGTGCACCATGTAGTTTTCACTCTGTAAATTTATGACACTGTCTCTGCCGCTTGTGTAAGTGACCCCGGGTGAGGAAGTGGCCCAGTTTGTCTGCCCTACACGCTGGTCTACGGCTGACCTCAGCGCAGTTCTTAATCTCAGCGGGATGACAGAAGTGCTGAGGAATTTCTCTGCTCTGTGCCTAAACCAACCTGTCAAGACGTTCTCTGTAGGCCGAGCACGTTCCTCCATTACGTCCCCGCCGGCTCTCACGTGGCCCCGCTTTGTTGAAATATAACCTGCAAATACCAAACCCTGCCCTCGGTAACCTCTCCAAACACTGCCCACCTACGTGCAGATGCATCCGGAAAATGTCTCTCCTTGCCACAGTATGTTCAGTCTAGGCTGCAGGCAGATGGCGTAAACCCATCCCATTCCCTCCACACCTTACCTACCTGCACGCTGGATGGTGTTTGTTGAGGCCAAATGAGAGGTGCCAGCCAGTTCTCTTCTGTGCTTGTGTAAGGCTAACAAGAGCCTGCGTCCAGATGTGGGCGTAAAGCTCCACAGCTGAGCAAACAGTGGCTGTCTTCTCTACAGCGTGGCATGTTTAAAATGACATGCTGGTCCAAAAAGGAGGAGACCAGCTGAGCCCTGAGGAGCGCAAGTCAGCCGAGCACTCATCACCTGATCGGACAGCTTAAAGTTCAACATCCCTTGAGTTTTTACTGGCTTCGGGGATGTAATCCTGGTTTGACTTATAAGTGAGTCTAAAAACAATGTCAAGAGAGAGCAGAGTAAGTATAAATCAAGACAAAAAAGCCAAATGGTGTAATAAAAGTGTGAGCCCACCATGATGTCACCCATTGGTATGTGGACTGCAGTTTTAAATCTTGAGTCTCTCTCAGTATGCGTCCTTGTCCATCTTGTGTCCTTGTATCCTTGTGAAACGTCATCTTCTGTGGCCCAAGTACTGTCCCAATACACAAGTTTGCATCTTGCCAAGAACGGTTACAATTCTGGGAAGTGTTCCTGACAGGTCCATTTTACTGAGGATGCATCGATTGGTAACTTGTGTGAACTTGCCAGCACAAATATTCCAGAATTAATTTCCTCATTCAAGCGAGAGGTGGAAAGCTGCATAACAGGAGGCAAACAACGAGACGTTTTGGTGGATGAATCGGAAACTAACCGCTGCATTTTCAGTTTTAATCAGTTCTAGGTATATTGGAATCATTCACAAACTGTTGCTGTTGTTGACTTTGGCATTACGGCAGTCGGCAACTTGTTTTTTTGGAGCCAGAAGAGACCACATTTCGACAGGAGGGTGGAGCTGGGGGGGATATCTTGATTAGATCTGACTGAGAATCCGAAGACAATCAATCTATTGAATCTATTTGACCCCACATTCGACCATAATTTATAAGATGAACATCATGCTGTTCTGAAGACGACTTCGGAGGAAAATGTTGACTGGTATATACCGACTTAAAGGAGTATTTTAGTTTAGAACATTTAAAAAAATCAACTGACATTACAGTTCAACAACAGTGTTGATGTCAAAGTGTGCTACGTACTGTGTTGTAGAGATGCCTACTGAAGTTAGCATGCTAACCAGCTAGCCTCCAGCCTGTCCTGTCTGTAATACCACTTGCCAGCTGTTTGTGTGATAAATTACAAAATAAACTCAAAATGCCAAGAAATTAAACACTCTTACTTGTATTGTCCTTACTTAACAGAAAAGTACAAGTACGCTCTTTCACCATACTAAGAAGAAATCAGCTGCCTTGTTAACCCGTCGTAAAACCCACTTCATTCAAACTCAACCAAAACTAAATAACACTCACCACAGCAGTCTTGGTTTTTCTTACCACAATCATCTCTGGGTTGGATAAAAGAAATCCTCAACTCACAGAGTAAGAAGTGAAAATATTCCAGCTCCACACAACATTTTCACCTGATGCCAGACTGTCCCCGCCTGCCGCGCCTTGTCGTCCTTCAAGTCAAAGTCCTGGTCGCAGCATCACCTTCATACTGTTACCCTGTTGTTGAACCGACAGCTGATTCCAACAGTCTCAGAGGTTATGTTCAGTCCCAGTTCTCTCTCATGTCAGGTAGCCAAGTCCAGTTGGGCTGAGCCCCGTTGTCCATGGTGACTCCCTCTGTAACCGGTCCAGACAAACTCAAGTGTAGCTGGGCTCCATGAGCTAATTTGCTACTGGTAGCTAGCTACAGCCAAGGATAGCTGCCAAAGAGGAGCAGTTGTTGGTCATGCTGGTGATATGTCGCCCCCCTATGTTTTTGTTGACTACAGACCTTATTTCAGGCATCTAATCAAAAACCCATTATGGGAGAACTGAAAGTGATAAAATGTGAACTGATACCAGGGTTTGAGGATTCATGTCTGCAGCACTATATACTTTGGTTTATGACCTGTAAAACTAATGACATGGCCAAGAAAACCTTAGCCGCTTTTTAAGTGCTGATTAGCAAATGTTAGCATGTTAACATGCGAAAAGGTAAGATGTGAACACGTGCGAATCAGCATATCGATATTGTTTCTGTGAGCGTGCTCACATACAGCTCTGTGTCTGTTACAGCCTTGCAGAGCTGCTTCCAGTGCTCCTGGCTTGTTGTATTTGTGCTCAGATCTAGACTCCTGTTCTGCGATCCTTTGCTGAAATAGTAACTGTCTGTAAATATTGTCCTGAAAATTCCAAGACAGACAGGAACAGAGTCGACTGAACGGGAGTCGGGGGGGATTTTCCAGACACTCTCAATAACATAGACAATCTATCCTGGCAGGGAGGCACCTCGGCGACTTCCAACGTAAACCATTCAAATTGTGCTTAATCTCCCCGGTCCGCTGCCCTCTTAAGCTGAGACTGGGCTGTGTTTCGTTGTAAATACCCGACATCTGTGCATTTAACAGTGCATACATTGTCTGGAGCCTGCATGTTTTCCAGCACATCAGTCAGAACCGCCTCATGATATATATATATATATATATATATATATATATATATATATATATATATATATATATATATATATATATATATATATATATATACATATATATATATATATATAAGCTTGCTTGAGAGAGTGATTTGTTGGAGGTGAAAACATCTTCAATCAGGTGAAGCTCTACCCACTCCAGGGTGAATACAACCTATGCATGTTTAGCGTTTCTCTTGTCAGTCTTCGGCTGTTTGAAACAGTCTAGTGCTTGCTGCAAAAACACATTTGTCCTGGGTGAGAAACCTCTTTGAGTGACTCTCTGGCAGGTTGTGTCAATCCTACCGCTCAGACAGATCATCCCAGTGCTATTAAAGCGCCTGTCGTTCTATACAGTCCCCGATGGATGTGAATGAAGCCGTGAGACGATGAATTCAGGTCTTTTAAAGCAGCTGTGAGACACATTTCTTTACATGCACGTAGGAGGAGAGAGTGAGAAAAGGCCTCCATTCATCGTGCTCTGGCCGTGTTTTAGTAGATATGGCACGGCTGTATAAGATCCTGCAGGCTGTGTCTTCACAGAGGCCTGTCAGCAAACATGCCGCCAGCCTCTGCCTGCGGGGCTGTTTGACTCTGAGGCCACAATCAGCCTCATCAGTCAAAGTAAAGCTCCTCTGTTCAGCGGGACAAGGACGGGATACTGATCAAACAAACCGCTTTTGTCAGCTAAATCTAAAACTGCTAAAACAATCTATTTCTGAATGGTCCTTGGCAGTACTATCATGAAAATGTGCGTGCAGCTACCATCCAGAAAAAAAAAAAAAATCCTCCGAGATCAATAAATGAACCGAAGATTAAGCTGGAGCCGGTGGTAATCACTCAAAGAAAGAAGCTGGAAGAGCTGTTATAACAATAAACTCCCCTCTCCTCAACATCTTTATTGCATTGAATCCAGCATACCAACAGAATATAATAAGGTTTTCCATTGTTTTAGCAAAATTAACAGTTCTACATTAAAGTTTCCACATTTTCATTCACTCATTTATACACAAGCACACATCTGTAAAAGCATGAATCCAACATAAACCCTCTGTATTAACCATAAAATGAGACATTTGCACTTTGCTAATGAGGATGAGACTGGCAATATTCTCTATTTTCTTGTTGAAATCCCATGAAAAGACAAAACCAGCAGTGAATTAATCCCACTCACACGCGTTGTCTGTATTCAAAGCCTGATATATCTTATTCCCTGGTGCCCAAGAGCTCCTTTGATGTCAAAAATTATTGCGAGACACATTATAATTATCATGAATATTCACACTGTGGCTTTTTTTTTTTTTTTTTTAACTTTAAGCAGCTTCAAGGAACTCTTATTCATTGTTGTATGAGCATCTCTGCCTCATCATAGAGATCTTGATCGATCATATCTTTTTAAAAGTTGTTTGCAGGATGCGCGGCCAGCTCACCTGGTGCTGACCAGTTCACGTTGTGTATTTTCTCGAAAAAAATGTATAGGATCTTCCTATAGCTGTACTCCGAATACTTTGTAAGTTATGAATTGTTTGAAGTTCTGCCCTCTGAGCTGAATTTTGTAATTGTTTGCATGCAGATTCTGAGCCTCATCGGTCGCATTTTTTTCATTGGATTGGGCTGAAATCTGTCCTAAACATCCAAGAGACCCTAAGGATCTTTTACAGCACATGTTCATTTAAATAGCTGTTGCTGAATTGTTACAGTATTGACATTGATAACAGTAAGCCTAAAGATTTTGGGGTGAGCTGGCCAAAAGCTGAAGTGATCAACATTCCCTAGTAATGTTATGTCCTTATACTTACAAGACTAGAGCAAGATAAGTCATGGTAGCAGGGCCTTCATAAGATGCTGCTACATAAGCGAGTTGTTCTGTTCTCACTTTAAAAGTGACTTATAGTACGTTTAACTACCATAAATACTTGTGCGTCCAATTTTGCAAGTATTGAAAGTAGTCCCTAATAAATACACAATTTGCTCCTGTTTTGAGAAACACTGTCTACAAAGTCCAGCTGTCAAAAATAAATACGAAATTCTTTTAATGAAACTACAGATTTTTCACCTATTTTTGAAGATTCGTATCTTCTGTAGTAATCAGTAGGCGTGGGATTGGGAGGCAGGTACAGAAAAGTACCAAGAGATGGACTAACATATCTCTGGTTTAGGTCTAATCATGGGATTTGTTGACAATAACCAAAATATTGAATATCTCATCCTCTAAATCAACTGTAAGAACTACTAATGTGCACATAACACAAAGCAGAAACAAAAAACATTTCGAGCAGTAAACCAGCATTCAAGCAATAAATGTATACGAACACAGTACAAGTATTTTAAGGCGAAACAGGATGTCTTTTTCTAATGAGTCATGGCACATTTGTAGAAATCAAGTAGATCTGATGATCCCAGTTCACCAGTCAACGTACAAAATTGGTGTAAATGTTGGCATTTATTTCCAGTAAATGCAACACCAGACTACGTAGCACACAGTTGTAGTTAGACTCCTTTACCAATTGCACTTTTTGTTTGTCATAGAGTCGAGGTTGTCGTACAGTACAAGGTGAGATGTTCGCTGCAGATAGCTCTTGAGAAGGAAGATTTCAACCTCTGAAAAATGAAAAAAAAAGAGATGAAAATACAGGCATACAATTTGTAAACACATAAATACAGGATAGATATGTTTAAAATATTCAAAATGAAGGCGCACTACATGCTACAGAAACACTTGTACGGTACCTTGTTACTCGACAGTTGCGCGTCTGGACGTAGACTCCTGTGTATATGATGTCACATCTCACTATGTTGTTGGTGAAGTCCGATTCCAGGACGTGGAAATTGGGATTGACGGTAACCTGGAGAAAATAATGACAAATAAACACAGTGTGTGAGCAGCTCTGCAGGTTAATTACATCTCCATGTTGAGAGAGAAGCTGAGGAAAAAAATAATAATGTGACACCTTTAAGATATAGTTTCCTGGAGGAACGTCAGTGATGTCGATCCACTGGCAGTCGATGTTGGCAGCGTAGATGTCATGACATCCTGGACTCAGTCCCTGAGAACACATCCAGAAACCCCCCACAAGTTTGGTTTAATGCTTTGACTCTTTAGACGACTGACTTCTATTTTCTATTTTTCCTACAAGCGCTGCAAATGAGCCAGATTTGAGTTTAAGTTATACAAGCAGTTCTTTGGAAGCAAAGCTGTTACAAGAAACCGGCGCTAAGCCGTGCAAAGCCAGAATCACAGATCCCAGACAACAGATATAATAAATATTCCCATGTCCTCAGGATGTTTTTCCTTTGTTGGCATACACTGGAGTTTTTGTTAGAAAAACAGTTCTCAGAAGCGGATCTGGAGGATTTGCAGAAGACTCTACAACAAAAGTAATTGCAGCTCAGAACCTCGCTAAGTACGCTAAGTATTGTTTGACTAAACAGAATAGAATAAAAATATCTGCAGAAACTTTAAACTACACAAACAGATGCTAATCTGCTGTGTGACATGAGAAGTGATCCAAAATGGTTGACTAATTTTAGTTTAGTTGGCTTGCTGACTGTCATCAAATTATTGGAGATAATTGCCCCATCTTTTTTATCTTTTTCATAATTGTCATTTAAAGGGGCACTCCACCGATCTGAAAACAGTTGTTTAATTTTTTTATGTGACTCTGGGGAGGTTTGACGAGTTCCAAAAATGTTTTATAATCTCAGCTCTCAGATTTTTACACAGAAGGTCTGCATTAAAAACTAGAAGTGTGGAGTTCGAAAGACCAGACATTGACTGAGCATGAAGGATCTGTAGAAAAGTAGGAAACACACGAACCAGAGACCAGAAATCAGCATTTTCACCATTTTACAAAAGTCCTTTTAGAAAAGTTTTAGAAAGGTACCAGAACTGTGTGGACATTTTGTTTAAAAACTGAACTATATTATGCAGTAAAGGTCAGCTACTATAGATGTTTCAGCATATCCAAAGTTAATGATACTGTTCATCAGACCAGACCTCAAGATTGGCCCTAATCCAGGACCACCTCTACTGGTATCACAGTTCTATATGACGCCATCTCTCTGCATTTTGTATAAGAGGCCTTATAAGGTGAGAAAAAAAACAACACCAGGCGGGTAGACGGTAACAAAAATACACAATTTGTTTCATGAGATACCCATTCAGGACTGTGATATAGATGATTTTCCTGGATTAAGACTAGATCCCCTACAGATGATTACCAAAGCTGGAAAGACTGACTTCCGGAACTTTATACCTTAAAACCCATTCCACTTGCTGATTTTAAAATGTTGACATTGAATGTATTTAGAACAAAAATGTGATTGTTTCTGATTCCTCATTTCTGATTTCCACAGGCCTCTCTTGCAAAAGAACAGGTACTTCACGTACTAGGTAAGCAGCCCAGTTTGACAAAAATTAATCTGTAGGGTCCGGGGGCATGAGCACAAGTTGTCCACACACTCGACATGAGTTTAAAATGGAAAATTGTACGCGTATCCTAAAGATTCAGTTTCACAAATTGATTTGCATTAGAATCTTGATCCTAACAGTGTCGTTCATCAATGTTGTGATTCTCTCAGCCAATGAAACGTAGTAGTGGCATGAAAATTGTGTCCATGTACATGAATCCTGCACAATACATTTGGAGACGGTTTTACAAACTGCCATGGCACTGTGTTGGTATGAGTGTTTATTAACCTGTGTATGAGATGTACAGGCGTAGCGCCGTCTGAATCCGGGATCACAGCCCGTGTCCTCCAGGCAAAAACTGGCCTTGTGTCCCTCGGCCACTTTACGTCCGGTGACGACGTCGAGCAGGTCGTAGTTACTGAAGGCGTCCATGCTGTGGTAGTGTCTGATAGACAAAAAAATAAAAGCTTGTTACTATTTTCGTATCAGAGCTGAATGGAGCCAACCATAACATTTAAACTACGTGAGGTCATTTCACTTGCAGGCTGAGGAAACTCACTGGTGACAGCTGTGCCAGTCCCACTGATATCTCGGCTTGACGGGGAGGAAGTCGGTGGTGCCTTGGTTCTTCACTTTCTGGGGGAACCGCAGGAGGACTCTGAAGTCGATGTCTCTGATGGCGGGTCCATACGCCGACCTTGGATGGATCAGAAGTGAAACGGGCGTAAGCTGCGTTGGAAAGTGCGACTGGCTGAGCTCCCAGGGTTAGTTGTCTTAAAGGTAACGGAGTGCAGAGGGTTTGTTCCATCGTGCCGAATGCTTTCGGGAAAACCAACCCAGAACATTTATGTGTTGGCAGGACATCACGCTGGAGAATCAGTGCTCCATTATAAGATCAAACAGGTTTCTGCAACTCAGTTATCCGGCCACATTGAAAAGTTGTGGTTTAAAGTTACCCTGAAACAAACCAGAAGCGGGGCTAAAACGAGAGAAATTAACCTTCAATGAGCTGGACAAACAAAGGAAATACCTGTATGTTAGAGAGTGTGTGAGAGAATGTGTGTGCGTTTCAGTGTCTACGTGCTGAAGACATGAATCACTTCTGGCACCAGCGATTACCTGGCGAGACAGTTCTCCTCAGCAGCACAGCGGAGCGCGTACATCTGCATGCGCTGGACATAAGCACCTGCTTGGATGGCATACGGGTCTGGCACCAGGTCGGGCAGTCCTGGGAGAGGAGAAGAAAAGGACAATCCAAGTTTAAAAAAAAATGTAAAAAAATAATATGATTGTGACATCTTAATTCTGACAGTTTATTCATTCTGAAAACAATTCACTGAAACAGAGCAGCTGTTTGTGTTTGTTGGCAGGATTCAAAGTATTTTACATTCCTGAGCTGTCAGCCCGGATCCAAATCCCTAAAAGAACATCTTTTACCTCCTTGTTATTCAGTTTTTTCCCTTTCAGTGAGTGAGACATGAGGCTGGATTTGTAATATTCATAAAAACAGATAAGTTCATTAAAAAGGTATTCTCTATGTAATGGATGAATATTTACACTGGTGTAATCCAAACTCAGACACCCACTGGAGATCTCTTACTTAAACCCATGCCAATTTAGAAGGCTTACCTCATTCCACATGATAAGGACACTTACCATTTTGGAAATATCTGGTTCCATGTCCTGTGCCAGGCGGACGGCGTGTGCGGGCCACTGACCTCCCTCTTGTGGGATAGGGGTTGTATAAGACAGAATTCCTGTGGTTTTTAAACGGGTTTCGAGGGTCGTCGTTAACCATGCCCTCTCCATTACCGGCTGCCTCGTTTGAAACATCCTCGCTGGGTGCAGCAGGGAATGGAGAGGGAGCCTCAGGTTCCCTCTCCAGAGTTGTTGGAAGTGCTGGGATGGAGTGATCCGTCTGCCTGGAGACAGGTATCGCCTCAGGCCCCGCGCGTAATTGTTGATATTGCGCACCGGGCCCTGCTGGTTCTCCTCCTCTGGTGTACAGCGCAGTCGCACCCCCGGCCGCAGCTCTTCTCCTGCCTGGGAAATCTGTCAAACTCCCCGGTGCAGAGGCGTTGATGGTGTTCGTGTGTTCTGGGTTAAAGCGTCGTGCGCCTGGATGACTGTAAAAACGCTCAGGATGCTGTCTGGTCCCCGACGCACGGCCATTAAAAGGCGCGGACTGTCTACCAGCGATAGATCCAGGATCTACAGCCTGTCCGGGTCTAACAAGCGTCGCTGCCCTGTGCGCTCCTGCCACCTGGCCCCTGGTGCCATCCCTCCTGCTGCTAACATAAACCCTTGACTGGCTTCTGGACTGAACCGGAGCCTGGTACTCTAACCCAGTGCTCATTAAACTATAAACCTGCCCGTTGTTCTGCCACTGGATCCGGTGCCGCCAGGAGCCAGCTGTGCGCTGCTGCTGCTGCTGCTGCTGCCCAAAGATGAAGAGAAGTGGTCCCTGGAAGAAGTACAAAAATAAGAGTGACCAGTTTGCCATGGCAGTAAAACTAGAAAAAAAATAAATCCCTCCTGTAATTCAGTGATAAATCAGATCATGAGATGAACAACGCGCACAGATGTTGTGTCTTTGTGGGAAGTGGATGAAAAGTGCGCTCACACAACCACATAACAGTTCTTAGGAGGACTGACAAGTGGAGAGGAGAGGAGGGCTGAAGTCTTTTTGTTTTTCCTGGTCATTTATCGAATTCAGGCCAGTCAAACTTTCTAGCAAGAAAATTTAACCCTTGCCTCGCCTCAGTGAACTTCTGTTACACAAGAGTAAGACGAGGAGGTTTGCCGAGTAAACTTTACGCACGGGTGTGAACTGAAGTCATCGAAATGTTACCGTTCAGTCTGGTGATTTTCCAGAACCAGTGAGCCCAGTGGAACAGAAAACAAAGTGTTGCTGAAAACAAACAAACAAACAATTTAACTCTCAGCAATTTTAAAATATAAACTGCGGAAGAAAAACTTGTCTACACTTGTCAAAACTACAATGTCATTATGAAAACCTTTGTGTCATTTAAGCGCCACGGACGGTCAGTTCATCGACATTAATGAGCAGATATCAGAGATTAGTTTTGCACCAAGTCCACCGAAATTGTGCAGCATCTTTGGAGAGGCATCGTCACACGGCCTCGTGTCCTCCTGCGGCACTGAACCTCCACCACACGGCGGCAGGCTGCGTCTACGTGTCAAACTACTGATGCTGCAGGAGCCTTTCAACATCCGGCATCATCCTGAGACATTCTGCAGGTCCAGATGAAGGACGAAGAAGGCTTTTATATCCTTGTTGATGGTACTTTCTGGATTTGTTCGAATTTGCTTTTAACTTCATAATTACTTTGGCTTTATTACATTTTCATAGCGGTAAATTTAGTAAGATTAAGACCTGTTTTAATATATATATATATATATATATATATATATATATATATATATATATATATATATATATATATGTATATATATATATATATTGTTATTTCCCTCTGTCAAAGCAAAAGGAATCAAAGTTACTTTATTTTTATTTATCTATTTAATTCTTAATTCATAAACTGAACTTTTAAATGTGTGTTTTATCTTGTGACAACATTTTTCAAATTCAGTTTTGCTCTGTCGTAGAGAAAATGCAATGTCAGAATTGCAGTAACTATAAAATCCAACCAAAAACCAGCGCAGACTGCAGTAAGTGCAGATATTGTGGTCTGGCTGGGTTTAATCTGAGTTTTACTGCAGTTACTGCGGCCTGCAGCAGCAGCTGTCTAGGTTATATGAGAGTGTATCATTTTTAAAACAGCTTTACATACATTTTACAATGACACTAAATAGATCAAGCCAAGAGGGTTGTTCGACTTCATCGTAATTACTCTATTTAACCTTTTTAAACATCCAGACATTGAAACAATGAGCCACAGATATGATGTAATAAGAAATAAAATAAATAGATGTTCTCAGGTAGAAGACAAGAGTAAGATTATAGCTACTTTGCTTTGTCTTTGCACCACCTGTATATCTTTTTTTTAAGGTAATACAAAGACGGATCACAGTATCAGTTTTCAGTTCAGGATCATAGGTTAAATAATTGGTCATGATGTCTAGGACATGAAAATAAATTGAAGAACATGTATTTTATAAGAACACAATCACTGTTCCACCTGTAGTGCATTTGGTTTGTCAGTCAAACAACTTTGAAGCCATTTCTCTCAGTTTGATTGTTATCAGAGTTACTGTGGTTAGTCTTTGTGGGGAGGAGTAGCACTCCCAGAAAACCTGAAAAACACACTTTCAAGCATCATCATGTAACTTTTTCGCCTTAAACTAACAGCCTCAGTATCATTTTGATGGCACAACGTCTTGTAACAGGGTGAATGGTGTCTCTGTTTCAGCCACTCCGCCTCTCCATCACTTTTTTCTGCACTATAAAACTTGAGTGAGAGGGTCGGATCACAGCATTACAGACATGCTCACTTCAAGGTACAAGTTTTCAACACTTAACATTGTCATGACGTGATGGGTTTTGTTTGTAGTTCACACCTACATTACATCTGACAGATTGTTACAGACGTGGGATTTGTATTTACAACTACGGAAGAGGATTAGGGCCACATGTGAATTCTTTTTTTAGTTCTGACTTTAAAGTCAGAATTCTGAGAAAAAAGTCAGAATTCTGAGATTAAAGTCAGAATTCTGACTTTTTTCTCAGAATTCTGAGATTAAAGTCAGAATTCTGACTTTTTTCTCAGAATTCTGAGAATAAAGTCAGAACTAAAAAAAAATTCACATGTGGCCCTAATCCTCTTCCGTATACAACAGATGTGTTGCAAATAAAAAAAAAAAAAATGAAATTAAACTGAATCGTTAAACTTTTTTGATGTGCAGCCTATTGCCTAATTAACTCTTCTGACATTCTTCAGTGTAGGGTTCACATATAAAGATCACTATTACATTACTGTTATCTATATTTACCATTAAGGATCTTTGGTTGTTTGATCACAAACAAGATAAGAGGGGCCGTAAATACTGATCTACAGACGAGTGTTGCAGACTTCGGTATCTGACACCTCTCAGACGAGAGTGCCAAATAGGGCATCAGGATTGTGAGACCACATGCTTTTTCTATTCTTAACCACAGGAACCTTCGCCTGGTCCAAAGTCCAGCCCCGCCCCGCGCCATGCCGCAGTCCAGATTTATAAGAGCCCCAGATCCTCAGCACTGGTTTGGCACAAGACTTCCCGAGCAGGACATGTAACCCACAAAATTTAGCCAGTAAGTATTGACGATGAATTGAGTCTTTCTTGTGTGTCTGACCTGAAAGTAAACAAATCACAACAAATGTTGCCACATAAACTAATCTGTACTGTAAAATTAGAAAAAAAAATGCTTGGAAATAAAATAAAGTTTCTGGTTGTTTTCTTGGTACACCTACAGCAGCAGCAGCAGCAGCAGCAGCAGAGCTTTCCCCGAGCGAAAGACTAATTCTTCTACGCTTTGAATATATCTTATCCCATGAATCTAGGTATCCAGGGCTGCTCACAGCTCACTGCTTCTTGTGAGATTTAACGAAGATGATGGTCTTAAAATGGTTTTACCACAAGAAAACTTCCCCCACAAGGAATATACCTGTTGTCTTCCCCTGAGGCCTCTACAACTAAATGATAGATCCAGAGGGTTTACCACAGATCATGGGGAGGCAGTACAGGTGAGATGCTGAACAAAATGTTTGAACAAAAGTTATGACACTCTGTTGTGGGACTCTCATTCAGTTTTCCCCCGAGAGACCAAACTGTGTTGCTTTTTTACCATCTAACCTGAGTTGAAATAGAAATGTCTACTAAAAGATGAGTTTGACAGGGCTGCAGATCATCAGGTTTCTTGTGACACATGTCTTGCTTTATCGTTGATTAACCTTTGCCAAAGTCGGCGTGCTCAGTTTCGACTCACGTTTCAGCTTTGACCATCATGCTGCTCCATCTATCTTCACGTTTTTGGTCGAACTACACGTGACAGATACGTATGGAGAACATGTAATATGTGAGCTATTAAAAACTTTAACCAGTGGACCCTTAACCTAAATGTTAACCCCTTCTGTTTCTACCTGTGTCTCGGCCATTCAGCTCCTCTGTATGACGTCTGTGACTGCTGGTTGTTTCTGTTTTAACACTTAAAGGGTCTGCACAGCTACAAAAAAGGAAGACAAGAAACATAAAGTGTAATTTTTTTACATAATTTGTCTTCATGCTAAACTTTAATGTCGGTCACGATTTTGTGCTTTTTTTTGTTTTTATAAATGAATGCATGTCACTTTATTTACTTTGCTAGACTTCATTTATTCGTCAGAAACAGCGCACTGAATTAAAGCTAAAGTGATGAGTGACACTTTACAGTAACTATCATTATTAAATGGTGAGTTTGTGGCTAGTTACACTTAAATTAATAGCTTCATTTCACTGAAATCAAATAATAAAATGCTTTGTAAACAAGAAACAGTTGCGTAAAAAGCTTAATAAAGCATTTCATTGTTAACAGTGAATAAACTGCCAACTACATTTTAATTGACTATACTATGACTATTGACTATGTACCATCGATTAATGATGGTTATTAAAAAGTGTGACAATGTGATGTCAGTGAGTCAGATTTCAATAAATGCTTATTTTAATCTACAGTTCAGAGGCAGGTTAAAGGTGCACTCTGTATTTTTCGGGAAGAAGAGGGGAAAGATCTTCACTGACTGATTTTTAATGCCTGAACAAACTAAATAAACAAAGTCTTCATGGCTGAATAAATTGAATAAACATACTGACCTTAAGAGACACAGTTTCATACTGTTTTCCTTTGTTTATATGTGGCGGACCCTGCCACCTTTCTAGCCTCATACAGTGTTCTAGGACCTTATTTTCCTCTGAGAACAGCGTGTTTATTCAGTTATATGAAAAAATAAATATTAAAATTCTGAGTTTGAATTTCTTCTCCAAAACTACAAAATGTCCCTTTAATGTTATGGATTAAGTAGCAGCAAGTGAGACAAAATAACAGACAAAAAAATAGTATAACACAAATTAATACAAAGAAACACACTAAAAGCATATATCAGTATGTGTTGGATTGTAATAACCAGACTATAAAAACTGGCTGTATTTAGTTTAGTTTTGTCTTCATTTTATAGTGTCTGTATCTGCTTCTCTCTACAACTGGATTAAAGGAAGTTTGGCTTTTCGTTACACAACAGAAGAAAAAAGAACAACCTAAGAAACTGTTGTCTTATTCACAAGTAAAATGAAAACAAACACATTGATAAAAACATTAAAAACAAGCAAATAAAAAATGCTGGAAAAACTGGGGAGGTTACTGAGGATACTACATTTGGGACTCAAGGAGCTGCTGGGTAAAAAGTCTTTGTACTCCTTCAAGGTGCAGTGTATGAATTGTTTCACAGTCATTCAGTGCACACTGGCTGTGAGAGCCGACAGGAGAGGAGCTGGTCTGATTTTTCTCCTCAGTTGATGGTGTGAATTAGTAGAGTCTGATAGTTGCGTGTTTTGGCTGATATTACATTAAAAACAATTTTTGACATAAAGAATTGACATATTGGCTGATATACACATTTTTTTGTGCAAATGTGGTGATCAAATGCACTGAAACAGTGAACACCATCTGGAAAATAATGATGACTAACTACACCAAGCATCTTTTTCTGCATTTTCAGCACCGGATGTAAATTGTGACTTCTACCTAATCAGCCCCTTTAAATCATTGATGGACGCTCTTTACTTTGTATTACCAAAATGGGCAACACTTTACTTTGAGGCTATATTATAAATGTTAACCTTTAATGAATAGTTAATAACACATCATAATGTAGTTGTAAGCACTAATAACCTCCAGCTGCTCATACAGTGAGTGGAGGATGGTCTATAAAAAAAGACAACAAACAGTAAAACAATGCTGAGATAACATTAAATATTTCTTAATCTGAGAAAGTGTAATTGCTGACAAATACTACATATTCTTATACTCTTATTCCACTGGAACATTAAAAAAGTACTTTACGAATGTTTTTCGTGGTTGATTTAACTCTCTAATTTTTTTGTACACAGGTCTCCCTGAAAAAGAGATCTTGATCTAAACGTAAAATAAATATAAATACAACTACATGAAAGTATGTAATAAACCATTTATTAAAAGCATATGTGCTGCTGAAACATGTTAAAGTCAAGTGTTGTCCCAACATGAATTCAGTTGTTCGCATTATGTTCACAACGAGACAGCCGTAAATATTCCTGCCATTCATCAGTGGCATAACCACAAGTGTTCACATGCCTCAGGGGTCCTCACTCACTTAAACAGGGGGTCTGCACAGCATGTGACAGCCACTCATCTCCTACCTCTCCTCCCCAAATATGGACGCCCCAGCTGTTCCTCTCAGGGTTGTCATGACAGCAGGTGACGTCGGACCGCATGCCACCCCACAAGGTTCTCACCCTGGAGTTGGCATGTGGGGACGGGCCCCTGAGTCAGGCCAGGCCTGGAGTGGGTGTGTAGGTCAGTAATTGGCTGTGCGCTCGTTAAATATATTCTCCAGACACTCAGCCTAAATATAAACTGACAGAGCAGCCACCCTCTGCTCCGGGGGCCATCTGTTGGCATGTAAAGACTCCCAGAAACGTATCACAAGACTCTGTACACCCCCTCCAAACCCACCCACCCAACACGCGCTCTGTGGCTCTGGACCCTGAGACAGAGCTGGTACAGTGTGAGGATCTATTGAGATTTCAAAAAGACTGTAACACACCAAAGACTTGTAGATAAAATGATATGCTCGGACTATAAATCCTTTTGATGTCTGAGTCATCGCTGCTGTCAGACGTGAGTCATTTGTTTAATGGTTCGTGCTGTATCATCAGATAGAGGAATAAAACCCCTCAAGGTCACCATATAATTCACAGCGATTCTAATATTGAAACATCAATAAAAAGTGAGAATTTACCGCTCAGCGTTTCCCCTCATTTCTGTGCAGACAGTGTTGGGCTGAGGTTGGAGCGATGTGGGGGACTTCTGAAAGGACGTTTGATCTTTCAGCGAGGAGCTTTTTCACACCATGTCTTCATTCAATTGATGCCAGTGATTGAAATAAAAAAATAAAAAAAGAAGCTGGCTGAGTCTCAAAGAAGAGATTTTGCTCCCTTATTCTGCAGCGCTACAGGCTAGAATCTAGAAAGCTTATTTCATATTACTTGGTGAGTTGTTAGCACTGCAGGGAAGCGCGATAGTGAAGAATAAGTTCTTCAACTAAACGACCAGGACACATTCCGTTTATTGATATTTTCATTTAGTGCTTTGCAGGTGGACTTTATCCTGATAAATGTTCCTCATCATCTGATAAGGACCTTTATTTCATAGCTTGTTCATTATTCATTCATTCGTTTGTTCATTTTTGGTTTATTTTGCTCCTTTCGGTGTATGATTTCTGAAACAATTGTACAAAAATGCTATTCCTTTACCCAAAATTCCCATTCATTCTGAACAAACAGAACAAGAACAGGACGAAGACAAACTTAGATTACCTCACTCAGTGCTGTGACGGGATGCCTTTATGGGAACTACACTGGCAAGTGGATTCAGTCATTCATTAAGTTGTGACACACAAATCCTTCCTCTCCCTCAGTATTTTATAGTTGTGATATGTGTGTGCTGGGATGCTAGATTTTTAGCATTTCTTCATACAATCAGTAAAAGACGTTATAACAACAATTTACACAACTTTGGGGATGTTTTTAGGGAATGGTTATATTTTACATATCAAAGTTGTAGATGTGATATTAAAGAGAAAGAAATACGGCCTCATCTTTGCATAGGGAGTGGCATTATAAATCTAGTTCCAGGCACTGAAAGAGACGATTAAAAGTTAGGCATGTTTATAAATATGGGCGAGGATATTACAAAATCTATTATAAATGAAAAAAAAAAAAAACACACATCAACTTGTACACAAATTTTAAAAAGTGTGCATGATAAATAAAATGTTCTTCCAAGTCATCAGACATGCGATCTCTAAACACAGACAAATACAGTGATTATGGTTCTCCTCTCGCCAAGCCTGGAACTGCTGTATTCTGAACTCCTGACACTAAAAAAAGAGGAAATCTCATTGGACCCTAGCAGACGGAACTTTGGAGACATACAAGATCTGAATATGAGCTTAAATAAAAAAGGTTATTCGCGGACACAGCTGGGAAAAACTTGTTCTCCATTGCAGAGGCAACAATTTAATGAATAAAATTCCTGTAGTACACCTGAAAAGATCTTTTATTAATCAATATCAAACTTTATAAAGAAATATGGGGCTCTTTTGAGGCCTTACTACCATCTCTCACAGCCTCTTGACATTTGAGTTAGCATAAGACCTGCCCCATTGAACTCATTGTCTACCTAATGTTGAATTATATACTTTATTAACCTACTTATTAACAACTGAGATTCTGATCAAAGTTCTGATCAAACATCATTTTCATTTTCACCGTCCTGTAAACTAATAGTTCATCTATTGTTATTCAGAGGAAAACTTTCAAGCTCCTTTTATTGAGGCTCTAAATCTAATCTGGGTGATAAAGAGTCTCATTAAAGAGCAGCAGGATGTTATCAGTCATCCTCAGTGTGCGTAAACGTTTGTGTTGTAAAACCTGAAGCTCGTGATTCTGACCTTCATGGGAACTACATGGGTGTGTGTGAAGAAAAGACAGGAAACGTAAAGTGGATTCAGTCGTTTCATTTAGTTGCGAGACACAAATCCTTCCTCCCAGCTGGCTTTTTTATACTTTCGCATAAAACAAGATCAGAGTTGAGATCCGTCCCGGATGTTAAACACTGGGCAGTCCAGAGGTGGCTTATCTTTTAGAAAAATAGTTACACAGGATTATACAAAACACAACGCTTCTGCCGTTAGTTCTTCATAAGTTACAGGATTGACTATTTACAAATCAGGCTCGGATTACAGAACCGGTGTTACACATTGACGCAAAATGATATTTACAAGTCTATACACAATTCCCAGAGTTGTCCCCGTGTTGCTGCAGAAAAAGAGAAAAGAGAGAAGTTACTCACACTGAATGAAACGCTTATCTTTTATCTGTCAGTGAAAAGTAGAGGATAATATATTTTCTTTTCTTATTTACCTATAAGTTGTTCAGAAGGGAGTTCTGAATGCTTTCATATACTTTGTTGTAGATATCTTCTGTAGATGTCATTCCGTCAAGGTACTCTATCCAAGAAAAGGACACAAGAAAATGAGAGTCACTTATAACTTTATTTCTTAAGGAGAGCGGGAGATACTCTGCTGTTATGCTGATGTTATGGGTGTGGATATTTTCTTTGGCTTACCTATCCTGTCACAGTTGTTCTCCATCTCTTTCCTGTGTCTCAAGTACATGGGCCAGACGTGGCCATCAAACAGGCCTGGGGGGTCAGGGACTGTGTATGTCCTTGTACTGCAGGAATCAATCAAGTCACATTAGAGCCTGCCATGCCTCGTCTCACACTTCAGTGTAATTTGTCAAAGTCACTTTGAGAGCTTGTTACCTTCTCCTCCTTTTGCACTCCTCATAAGGAATGGAAATGTAGAAACATTTGTCATAGACGTCAATAATAGGCCTGCAGAGAGGAAGCCAGGCTCAGATTAGTGGAAAACTTTGGAGGTCAAGAGGCCTGTGGGTTAAATTTTAGAGCTTGTGTAGAAAAATGAGTAAGATGACAGGCGACTCACTTGTAGTTGTAGATGAGGAAGCCCTCCACGATGAGAATGTGGATGCCGTTCTCCGAGTCGGCTTCCTCAGCTTCAGGTGACAGGCTGACGCCGTGCGAGCGGGCGAACTTGACTGGGTTCTCCTGCCAGCCCTTCACAGTGCTGATCATAGCCTCCATGTCCAGGGCAGAGATCACTGATACAGAACAAGGAGAGAAAGAGAAGAGTAGGCTTCACCACACATGCAAATAACACTCCTCACCAATGTGCTTTAACACACATTAGTCACGAATGTTAGTGAATGTCTGTAGCATTCACAGAATAGATGATAGAAAATAATCACAAAGTTTAGGAGTGATTGGTTACCAAACTAGAGAATTGTGCAGGAAAGAAAATGTACATTACTGCATGGTTTTCCTACGGGAAATCCATTCTTACCATCCCACTGTCTAAAGCCGTCCTCCCCGACTTCTATTTGATCGGGTTTCTGAAATAACAGTCACCAATAAAACATTGCTGCAACCTAGTAATCAGCCGGAGTTGATCACACCTGGACAGGACAAGTCAAGGACTCGTCTCCACCAAAAGTATCGCACGGTGGCGGTTTTTGATAGCGGTTTAAATGTTTCTTTCCGATGTTGCGCTTGCGGAAATATTTCTTTTTTTAATATATGTATATATTTCAACACCATGCTGTTGCCTCACTTTGATGAGAGGGAGAGTGTTTTTAAAGATGTCTCGGTCTTCTTTTTCTTTTGAGAAAAAAATCTACCGGCCCTTGCAATCTGGTGATTATGATTTTTTTCTTGCGACCCTAGACGATCCTCGTGATGTTTTGCTTTAGCAGTAAAACATGTACGCGGTGCTGAATTTAAAAGCAATCGCCTATCGCTGGTCAATCAACCTTCACTGGCCCTTAATGCAGAATGAAAAGATGCATGTGATAGTTCTGAAATCTTCTAAGCTGGTTGCAAAATTTGGTTGAATTTGCAAAAATGATTTGTTGTCTGACTTTAAGTGGGGACGCTCAGCCCTTTCATTGGCTGTCCAGGAGACAATCAGCCAGATGTATTACTAGGCTACTGAGATGACAGGACATCTGCAGGTCAGACTGGTGAAAATTTTCTTTGGACAAAATGTCCTCAAGGGTAAATTTAGCATAGCAATTCAAATGACATCAAAAATAATACTTACTTCAACTCAATATTTATACATTAAAATAGTTAATATAGCTTATAGTTATAGCTTTAAACTCAACATAATAAACCACAATAAACTCACAATATAATTAGCCTTACCTTGAAAAAGTCATCCTGATGCACCACACAACAGTTGGGTAATGTCTTTAGTAGTCTATTTGTGAGAGTGGTCTTCCCACCGTTGGTCACTCTGAAATTAAAATACATTTCATGCCACACAGATGAGTTACACTCTGAGATTTCCCTCACTCCAATTTCTAGATAAATAGCTCAATACTTAAAATGAGACTTACCCTCCAATGCCAATGATGAACTTCATTTTTATTTCTGTGTATTGGTCACCTATGGAATTCAGTAAATAAAAGAAGGGAACCCAGCCAAAACAAACAATCTGTCAAAGGCTTCTTCTAAAAAAAAAAACCTTTCCTTCTCCTCTGTCTCAGATGTTCCCCCCTTTTACTACTTCATTGATAGACAATCTCTTTGCTGGGCATATATAGGATTTAGCTGCAACGTCACAGCCTCTAAAACCAATCAGCCCACTTTTCCTGCAGCCAATCGGATGCCGCCTTACAGGGTTGCAGCACCAACGGGAGGAGGACTAGGGAACGTCACATTTGCATGAAGTGGATCCCAAACTTTCCACCTGCTGGCAGGGGTCACTAGAACACTGGCCAAGCAAATGCAAATCCCAAACCCAGCACAGTTATTGGAAGATAATGGAGAAAAGGCTAAGCAGTGAAACACAAAATGAATTCTCTCTTTGGAAAGAGTCACAGCTACATGTGGAGTCTCTGACAAAGTACTTCTGCAGACTGTTACTGCTGATCGTTTAGATGTCATAAAAACTTTATTTATTCTTAATTCTTCTCTAATAATCTTTTACAATAAAACTTAAGACAAGTGATTTAAGTGCAGATTTAATTCAACATGAGGGGCTTTTGGTCTGAGAAAGGCAAGTGCTGCATATTGTACAGTCATAATGTGCTGTACTTCATGCCACAGCATGAAATTCACATCCTGTTACGGAAATATCTGCATCACAGCTCAGAGAGAAAGAAAAAAAATCTAATTATTTAGATTTTTCAGAGGAAAAACTTTCCGTGCTTAGGCAGCTCCAAGCGGCTGAAAATCTGAAGCGCTATATTTAGTCGGCTGCTGTGTGTCTGTCCGCTGCGTCACGCATATTTCTGATGCAACCTGCTCGAGTACATGGCAGCCAGCCGTGTGACCACAGTGTCCCGAGTTATGGCCATCTAAGTGCGAAAGAGGTGAACTTTGAGTCTTACTTATCGGAGCACATGGTTTCATGTTGCAGCGGCATGACAATCTCGAGTGAAAAGAGATGCCTCTCAACACCATGTGATGATAATATTTATTCTACCTCTTCAATCAAAAGCGATTGGCAGCTTTGATGCTGTATTAGTCTAAAGGCTGTGAACTTTAGACAACTAAAACACATCTCTGTAAGTAGCTGGTTTGGATTACAAAACTGTACCATACAGGCTCAGACATTCAGTAGGGCACCAAACCATGCGGTCCACCGTGTGAAGCATGTGGTGCACACACTTTTTCCTTCTTAGAGTCAGAAGACAGACAAACCTTTACATGACCAGCAGCTCGGTGAATGATTTTACTGTGTTACTGTTTTTGTGTGTCACAATTTAACTCTAATATTCAACCTGTTGAGATTATAACCAATATTTTATCCACTTCCATACATTTCCAGCCATATAGGAAGAGTTTAAAATTAGATGAGGGGATCAATGACACACTATGTTAACTATGGAGACAGAGCTAGGAGGCGATTAGTTAGTTCACTTATGTAATCATGTACAGGTTTGTTGGCTGCTTAATCTGTGGCCACGATGCACTTCATGGACTGGATTTTGTATATTGCATTTACTTTATTAATGGATGGCATTTAAGGAGGATTTCATGAAGTTGTAGATTGATGACGCAATGTGATTTTCTTGATTTATCTGTAGTTTGCCTAGTCATTGTCAGTCTTATATTTAAACTTGAAACTTGAAAAAAGACATTCAAAATGGTCTTATAACATTGTAAATTACAATGTTCACATTCTCCTGGTGAAACAGTGTGACAGTATGAAAAGAAATGTAGGCTACTTTAATCTGCATTTTTTAAATGCCGCTTTTGGTTAAAAGCTGTTTATTCTACAGTGGCTGCCTGAATCCAAGCCAAAGTTGCCAGTCAAAACAGATCAATACAGACAAATTAATACAAGTTCACATAATATTACAGAAAACCATCCGGAATGCTTTCATTGCTTGCAGTAAATAATACAAAAGATATTGTGGGTGACGAGGAATGGGTAAAGTGGGTGTTATGGGAAAAGAAACCTGCCACCAATACACATAATGTACCTCACCAGCCTGGGGGTTACATAAGAGTCTATATTAGTTAATGGTCAAAATGTCAAGGGAGCTGCAGGAGAAAGGAGTTTATTGAGGGTTATGTCTTGTGTTAATACCTTTTGATTACAGTAACATGACATTTACAAATAAAGAAAGGTCACTTCAGTGGAGCATGATGTTTGAATGACCCCTGTGAAGAACAGCACAGGGCTGTCAGGTGACACAAAGGACATTCACTGACTTGGCCAACACTCTCATAAATTATAAATATGCCCTTTAATAACTCTTCAAGACCTGTCAAAAAAACATTCTGGGTCAAAGTGGAACACTTCAACACAATCATGACAAAAGCTTTAGTCTCGTTCACTCATTTATTAATTTTTTTTTACAAACAGTAAATGGCACATTTTCATAAATAACACTTTTATCGATAAATCTGACTCTCTTTAAATATATTGCAATGTATTGTATAACAATGTATGACTTCCATCTTGGAAAAGTACCTTTGGAAACACGATGGCAAATGACTTAAAAACTGACAAATAGACGGAAAAGAGACGGAAGGATATAAACAAGCATGCCACCTGCATATCAAACCCTGGAAAAACTGTAACACACGTTTGCATCAGTAATATCCACTGGAGGTCTAAGAACAATATCATTGCACACTGTTTTTCAGTTAACGCCCATGAAACCAAACAACACCCATGCCATTCATATCAAATATCTGTGCAAACGCTTTCACAAAATAGATATGTATATATATACAAGTATGTACAATTTAAAACAAACAATATTCCCGGCTTGAGTATTCATCCATGTAAATCATTTTTAAATCATATAGTTGAAGTCATGCTGTAGATAAAGCTCATCTTGACATGCAGGGAGCTGATAATTTTTGATTTAGCTCTATCGTCTAATGCATTGGTGTAAATTTACTTTAAGTTAGAAGCAAGCATGTCACTGAAGGTTATGTTTCTGAGAAATGATTGTCTTGCAGTTAATGGATCCAGTCAGGAGATTTAATCCTGTGCGACATGCATGTGACGGTGGTCCAGGTTGACTCCCATGTTAATGAATGAATGTTCCCCACTGGTTCTTCAATTTAAAGCTCTGTAATGTAAATACAGACAGTTTCAGTCTCTTTCTTTGTCCACCACCTTTGTCCTGACAAATGTCAGGTGACATTTGTGCATCTCCACAAACAAAACATTTCTTACATAATCCTGGAATTTGTCAGTAGGTATGTACAAAGTCTAAACTAAACCCAACTTGACACATATCAGGTTAGCCTATTTATTTTCCCCTTGCTTCCTCCGTTGGCATTTAGTTAAGAGATGGTGCCTGTATCCATTCCTGGGATGTCAGCCAGTCCTCCGGCTGATAGCTCCTTTGATATATGGAGGCTGATAGGACTGGTCAGCAGCACAGGGGTGCACAGAAGGGGGGGGTGAGTTTCTAAAATAACCCACCTCACCCTGCCTTACACACCCTGACTTGCTGTGGTGGGTATTTCCCCCGATTTCAGGACAGGCTGTGTGCGTCGTGGATCAATTTGCCAGACCGCAGTTTGTACAAGTCATTAAAAATAGAATTGATTGGTTGTATGGAGGCAGGCTTAAAGAGACAAGCAGCTGCGATTTATGTAACAGGTTGTTCAGTGGCAATGTGATGTTGGAAGATCAGCTAACATTTCTTGGAGTCGATCGCAGTCTGAAATTTAAAGAACTGAAACATGACTTGGCGAAAGAGAAAATGAGCTGGACTTGATGATTGATAGTAATCTGGTGGTACTATATTTCATGGCATGAAGAGGGACACGTCTCAGAGCGCACAACAAAACACATGATTGTTTCTTTACTTTTATAGCCCTTCATTTATCTAATATTTTGAGGTAATTCACATCTTCAGAGTCCCATGAAAGAAAGAAAGAAAGAAAGAAAGAATTAGTGGATTGTTAGACTAGCTGATTTAAAGAAAATCAAACTATTTTTCTTTTTTTTTCTTTAAATCTAACTATTTTGATAATCTATTAATCAGTGATTTCAGCTTCTTGAACAGATAGATGTGCTGTTTTTCTTTGTCATTCATGACAGTAAATGAAGTGTCTTTGGGTTTTGGTCTGCTAGTTTGACAAAATGTACAATTTGGGAAACTGTAATTTCTTTTAACAATTTGACATTTATAGATTAATGATTAATTCATAATGAAAAATAATTAGTCGCAGCCCTGAAGTGATAATGTGATTAATGTATTCAAAGAAACCGGTGTCTCCTTCAGCGTCCTCCTGAGGCTGACTATCCATTAACAATTTTATTATAACATTTTAAATTTAATTGATCTATGACTATGAGAATTTTCATTGTTGATTGCTCTTCTGATTATTTTCTTGATAAATCGGTTCTTTGTTTGGTCTATAAAATATCAGAAATTAGCTAAAACATTTCTAATATCTGAGAGGTTATGTCATCAATCGTCATGTTTTGTTCAACCAACATTCCAAAACACTAGGTATGGTTTTCGATAATTAAGATTTCATTCACTAAAATGTAGTATAATATAAGTCATAGAAAATAAACTAATCTTTGCAGCTCTATTTGTGACTGAAAAATTAAAGGAGCTGTATCTTTTTTGGAGGAGAAAACTGTTATCTGAGCCCCCCTCTCATTCTTTCTGCTTGCGACTGGACTCACTCTGATACTGTCAATTGGATCTCGGAGCCCCTGAACTGAGAACTGACCCTTTAGACCTTTGGTCAGTGACCCAACACTACAGACAGGCTATCGTCCAACATTTAGCTGATTTACTGTATCATGGCTGTTTTTGTACCCAAGCGTGTGTGTATGTGTGTGTGTGTTTGTGTGTGTGTGCGAGCTGAAGAGAACATTTCTCTGTATGTCACAGATTAATTACAGAGGGCTGACATTACAAACCAGCCTGGATGAAGTTGGAAAAGGTAGTTAAGTTCACGACGACCCTTACCTTAATGTCAAATGTCACGGCCAACCTCTGTGATCATTGACTTTGGCCTGGAAATAACAGATTAAAGTTAAGCCAAAAATAATATAAATGTTTGGCTTGCTCATGTCACCCATATTAGGCTATGCTTTCTGTTGCCAAAATGCATGTAGCTGCAGAAGCAGCTCACACTTAGAATTCTGCACAGATTTGCTGTTTCACATGTTTTTTACATTTTAATACTAATAAAAGGAACAGCCTTATTCCAGTATCTCAAGAACAGTAAGTGAAAATAAAACGGTTTCAGAATTCTTCTAAATGAGAGAATTAAAAAAAAAGGCTGAACTATTTCAATGTTCCCGTACTGCAGTGCTGTGGTAAAAAAAAAACATTTGATTCATCCAAAAATGGCTTAGGACTGTATGTACTGCAAAATGAGGTCACCTTTCTTTAGGCGGTGTTGGGTTTGTCTGCTGCTGCTCTTGCTCAAGTCTGCAAGTAAGACAGGCAAATATGTATGTAAACTGACGCAGGAAAAAGAGAATGCATTAAATCTCTTTATAAAAATAAAATCACACAAGAGTCTACTGCTGACCTTTCTCTTTGTGCTCTTATCTTCTCGTCGTCATACCTTTAAAGAAACAGAGAGAAATCATGCGTCATGACATACATACAACATACTTCTCACAGCTAGTACAAAGAAGTTAAAAGTGAACTCCAGCATGTTGGCTCAGATTGTGTCTGCTGTCGTAGTTTGGCTCCGTCTTCTGTGTTACTATTACTGGATTCACTGCAGTGTTTCTCAAAGTCTCTTGTTGGGAGATTCAGCCGGCTAAATATGTTGACTTACAGCCACCGACAGATATTAGTTTTCATATGAACACCAATATTTCACTGGTTAGAAAACTTCGTCTATTGTACACTGTTTAGGACTTGGCTGTCATGTCTCTGCCAACTTGATCGTCTACTTTTCCACCTGTCCAAGATCATTCAAATAAAACACTATATTGTACATTCAAATAAATGCTAATAATTAAACATACTTATCATTAATGAGTTAAGGACAGAGTTAAGGACACAAGTCTAAGGTTTAGTTCGATCACTGTACTACTAGCAATCTTTGTGCGCAGTACTTAATGTGAGCTGTGATAGACTCAGGGTGTCTCAACAGCGACCCTTGGTGGCTCAGAGTACTTACTGCAACACACACTCGGGGATCTGCACGTGCTCCATGGGGATGATCTGGCTGAGTTCCTCCAGGGTGTGAACGTACCGGATCTTATCCATGAACTTCACGCTGCAGAAACCGTGAATAACATACACATTATCGTCAGAAATGATCCTGTCTGAAAACTTCTCTCATTCTTTTCACACAATTAGTGCAATAAGAGTGAAGTCAATTTTATTTATACAGCCAAAAATCACAATCACATTGCCTCACTGGGCTTTACAATCTGTATAGTGAATGACATCCTCTGTCCTTAGATCTTCGATTTGAAGTGAGGGAAAAAAACAAAACAAATGTAGAATGTAGCAGGGACAAAAAACCAGGAAGAGCCACACGCGAGGGATCCCACTGCGAGACAGACAGATGCAATAGATGTCGCGTGTACAGAACAGAACAACAAAATACATACAGAATACAATGACAAAAAAGTGGGGGGCATGTGGGTCTATTTATTATAATAATGCAAATTGACATGGATGTTCATTCAAAGCCTCACAAGGATTATTTTAAAAGTTCAATAAATCCGTTTTTATAGCTCTCCCACTTCCTTTTAGCGTAAAAACATGTTTATTTAATAAGAGATTTACATGTGGTTGGAGCATTTATGATCATGGAAAATGACCCGTGTTTAGCAAGAGGGCTCATTTGAGAAATGGCCACTAACTGGGACGAGCTAACTATCAACTATTCAAAACAAACTATGACTGTATTTTTTTAATGCAATTAGGTGAATTGCACCTAATGTTAATATTTCAAATAGACTTACGTTTCCCATGTTAAAAACGCACTTTAAGTTAACTTAGCCTACATCTCCTCCAGCAATGATGTGCAGCAGAGTACTCCTTGCTTGCATGCTGCTACAAACTTATTTCAAGAAAGGGCTTGTGTGATTTTTGAGGTACGATGCGTATGACATAATTCAAAGAACACAATGGACTCATAAAATATTGAAACAACATTAATGAAAATAAAAGTATTGAAATAATAGAATAAAAGCAAAGGTTATAAAAATCTGGTGGGGCGTCTTAATTATTGGGTTATCTTGAGATATCAAAGCTCATTTTCTTGTGCAAGAACAACACTTCTATGGTTTGTGACAGTCTGAATCTACATGCAACTGAATCATTATGTCATGAGCCCCTATTTCATCTTCCTTTTTGTTTGCAGACAAGATGCTCATAGAATACATCACTCAGAGGAAAGACGATGAAACCACAATGAACGAATCCTCACCTGATGAAAGGTCTTGAGATGGCCAGGACAGTCCGTATGAACCATGTTGGGTGAGCAATGATGAGACACTTTAGATTCTTCCTCAGTCTGCAGGAAACATTTCGATGTATCATTTATCATATCATCATTTATCTTTACCTTCATCATCAGCAATATTAGTTTTACATTCTTGAATATGTTCTCATGTCCATCCCAAACTGTTCTGATATAGTGTCAGTCTTACTTCCTGTCAATCATCTGGTAGCATCTCTTCAGCCAGCTGATGCCGGGCATCTTCCTGCGAGGAGTTGCTCCGTTCATGTAAACAATCATATAATCTTCGGCCACCAGCAGCTCCAGGCTGCTCACAACATATCTGAAATATCAAAATTCTTAAATCTAAAATCGATGTTGCCTTTTGATTTCTAGCATGTGAAGTTAATAATCATTTCAAACATGATTTGACAGGCACAACCCATTAAACATTTTCTCCAGTCATATCCTATGATCAATTATACACTGGAAAACGGAAGAAAGTAGAAAAAAAATATTACGAGATGGCTCATAATACAGTATGTCACTTTCAAAGTCCCTTGAGATAGACCAGACTGGAGCTTACAGGAAGAGATTCTCCATGATGTATGTGTAGTCCTCACAGCTGCTGTCAGGGAGATAGCAGGCAGCAAACACAATGATGGCATTCAGACCCTCACCGTAATAACCTAAGAGGAGAGAGACACACATTCAGTATGATGGCCTTTGTTTCACTGACTACATTATCTATATCATAATATTACATTTTATTACTTTCAATGTAGCCTTGTGTAATTAAAATTGCCAGGTGTGCTTTTTGCATGCTTGCTGAGAGCAGGTGTTTGTGGACTTGGTCTGGTTAACATCATTAAAGTTACATTTCAGTGTGATGCACTGAAGTTTCCATTGTTCATGATATGCCATATAAGTGGGTTTGTTCTGATTGTCCTTTTCTTCTTCGAGTTTTAATGTCTGTGGATGGTCTGAGTGCTTTCATGCTTTTCAATCCCTGACAAGATTATTAAAATCCTGTTGAAATCTTTGTAATGACTAAGGCTGAATGATTCAATCAAATTCAAATCAACGCGTGTCAATGGTTTCTAAATTCAAGCCGTCTTCCTAGTGTGACTTTCATGCTTGCCACTCAGAAGCGCCGTGCTCCTCGTGAACCAATCATCCCCGCCAAGCAGACGTGGTTGAAGGCGGCTGGGTATACGCCTACCAACAACAACAACACGTGAAACCCAAATAAAACTTTTGATTTGTGGTGCAGAAAAATGGCGTCCTCTGATCCAGCAGCAACCTTGAATAATTTAGTAACAAAGACAGGCGGCACTTCAGTGATATTGACGTATTTCAGGCTGCGAAGACACTAACTTATTTAACATCCAATATTTAGATGCTGCTCCTGAGCCTGACACATTTCAGTGTCAGAAACGTCCTATTATTCTCTTGTTGAATGTCTTTGTTATTTGTATTTACATTACTTTATTCATAAAACTTAAGTCACAATTTCTGTGATAATTTTGTGTTTGATTGTTATATGTTCCACTCCAATCAAAAAAAACAAAAACAACACTGGTTGCAGCAATTCAGCAAGTTTTTGTGTTTTCCTTAGAATACTGATCAGTTCATATTTTGATCGTATATCAATGTGTTAATGCTCCATCACATTTTAAATCTATTACACAGTGAATAAGAACTGAAGTTTGACTTCGCAATCACGATACTGGTCAGAAAAATCGCAACAAGATTTTTTTCCCAAATTGTCCAGCCCCAGTTAAGACTGGTACAAAAGCGTTTTAAAGGTTCAAGAGCAAAAAAGGTTTACACACCAAAATCTATCTGAACACACTATAATCATATCTATCTTTTTTTATTTTCAAGTTTAGCACAGCAGAATTAAATGCAAGGTTTTGGCGGTATGTCTTCTTCAGGATGGAAAGTTTTATGTTACCAACCACATAAAATCATTTCAGCTGTAACAAGTGACAAAAAAATAGAAAAAATATAGTCAGTATACATCAGTATAGTAAAGTACTATTAAACAACACCACAGCTATAGCCTCTTAACTGATCATTAAGTTGAATCAAGCCCTCTAGAATAGTTTCAACAAAAACTTAACATAAACTAAACACGATGGCAAGATTTATTCCAGGACCTATTAGCTTTAGCTAGCTGTACCAAATAAAATGACAACTGAGTCAATGTCCCAATACAACTCCTATCCTCATGCATTCTCTTTGACTTTTCTGTTTGACTATAATCTGATTCATCCCAGCTCTCTTTAATTGAGTGCATGGGTTTTTCCTTTTTGCATTAAAAAAATGATAAACAACTTTGATCTAAAATTGAATCTCAACACACACTAGAGGTATTTAGATAAACTCTTTTACTAACCTCCATGTGTGACCACCCTCAGGTATGGTCTGATGACCTGCATGTCAATCCGCTGCTCCTGGTCACCGATGATCACTGTTCGCCACAGACGACCGGATGAGTCTCTCTCCTCTTCACTTTCACCTGGAAGACGCTTGGCAGTGGCCACAGGAGTGTCATCTAGGCACAAGGTGACACAACAGCGTTTCTGAAACTTCATTTGCCACTTCCACTAACATATTTTAGAGCATTAGAGCCAGGGAGTTAGTATAAATGTCTGCAATAAAACCTTAACATGATTCACAGTGAGTGACAGTTTCCACAAATACTTGTCTGGTCTTTGCCAAGCAGAATCGATCTAATGAAATGTTATCGGGAAACAATTGTAATTTTTCACACTTAACCTGTAAATTTTGCACAGCTCCCACAATGGTATTCTCACCACAGGCTTAGTTTACAGGTTGTGGACAAAATAAAAGGTTCACATGGCAGAATTTCGCAAACATGGCAGTATTTTGCAATTCAATACAAAATGGCCCAACAATAAATGCTGCATGTGTGAGGATTAAAATACTCGTATCCTACTGATCCTCTCTGAATCACTAGTACAGTTTTTGTTGGCTGTGGAAGATATGTGTCAGTGTTTGTTTTCATTTTTAATGTATTTGACAGTTGGCTGCAATTTTTGACTGCAAAGCCAGATATGCTTCTTAAATAAATTCCAACACACATCCCACATACATCTTTCTAAAATGATCAGTGTTGTCTGACCTTCCCACTCCAGCTCGTTGCCGTTGTTGATGAACTCCAGTGAATCAGTCTCATCAGGAGTCTCTATGTCGTCTACATTGATGTCCAGGTCATCAGGCGTTTCCAGGAAGTCGTCAGAGAGCACTGACCCCTCGCTTTGATCCAGGGAAAGATTCATGTCAGGGGCGACCAGAGTGCGGCGCTTACGCTGGGCCATGGACTCGCTCACATTCAGACTGGTGGGAGGATCTGGACAGGCGGACCAGGAATGTTTAAATACAGAACAAAGTAAAAAATGCATTTAGTGCTGTGTATGTATTTGCTTACTGGTTCTGGTGTCAGTGAGGCCACATGAGGAATCAACATATCCATCCTCTGGTAGTGGCCTGCAGAGAAAAACACCAATATACAGAATAAATCCGATAAGATTGAAAACAATAATGATAAAAAATAAAATTACATATAGAAAGTTAAGTGTCCCTTTGGCCCATCACTCTCCTGGTGTGAAGTTAAAGATTTTTTGGTCTTTGGCTAAAGGCATTCACACTATCTTCTGGAATTTCTTTTTCTTTTTATTATTATTCTTCCGTACGTTTTTCGGCACCTATCTCCTCCTACATACTTTGAATTTTTGAAAGTATTGAAACCATTCATATATCAAAATGTTCAGCTTTTTAAGGACATTCCTGCTATTACTTTTGGCTTTTTTATCTTTTAAACTTTTGGAAATATTCAGCTTTTTCTGCAAAATTTTGCCCATTCATCCTTATGGGGAATTTTGTTCTTTTCAGCTTTTTACTTCAACTTTTTCAGAAATTTAGCTTTTTCCCCCCAAAAATTTAACATTGAATCAAATGGGAAAATCTCAAATCCATATCAAAACTCATCGACTTTCAACCTCTTCTTGTTCCACGTACGCTGAGCTAGAGACACCATTCCAACTTCAAAAAACTCACAAGACCTTGCACTATTAGTGACGTATTCAGTATTTAATATAAAATATAGTACGGAGTTGAAATGGTCGCAGTTTTAGTTTTAAGAATTTTTAGCTCCTTTTCTGATTTTATAATGGGTGTATATTGCATCAGCTTGAGTGCGTGACATCATCGCTAGAGTGGAGAGCAGCTTCAATATATGCATAGAAATGTAGGAAATCTTGTTGCGTGTCAGCTGATGGTCTTATTTCAGATGTAGGACTTACAGTTTTGGATTTAGAAGCCCGAGAGCGACAAGAAGTCCAGCAGCTGCCCCAGAAGCCGCAATGTTAATTTTGAGGCTACATTTCTGGAGCAGAGCAGACGGTACCTGATTTGTCTCTCACTTTTCTGCCCTAATTTCTCACTCGACAGAAATAAAAATGACTTGACCGAGTTCAGCCATGTCTCCTCTCACTCACCATATAAATATTTTGGCGATAACCATTACAGTTTTTTCAAAAATCGCAGGGGTTTGGGAGGAGTTTTCACATTCATTTTTATGGGGACATTTTCATCTGCCTCTGCTACTTCTCCACGTGTGTATCTGAAGAATGCGTGTGTAGTGCATGAGCTAGAGTGCGTAACATCATCGCTAGAGTGTAGAGCAGCTGGAAAATCTGGAGAAAGAATTCTCTTCAGCTGGATTTGGATCCCACATCTTTTACTTTACATAGACAATATGTACATAGAAATGTAGGAAATCCTGTTGGCTTGCTTCATGGTTGCTCCTGCTCCAGCGTATGTGCAGCCATTTTAAGCTCTTTCACCCTTTAACTTTTTTACATTTTCATCCCTTTTCACCTTTTAAAGCTTTTTCGGCCCTCTTATTCTACAGCTTTTCATCCTTTTCTCACCCTTCTAAGCCCTTTCAGCCTTTAACTTTTCAACTTTTTAGCCTTTTTTCACCATTTTAACCCCTTCCAGCCCTCTTACTCTACAGCTTTTCATCCGTTTTTCACCTTTTAAAGCTTTTTCGGCCCTCTTACTTCATCCTTTTTAACCTTTTAATACTTGTTCGGCCCTCTTACTCTACAGCTTTTCATCCATTTTTCACCTTTTTAAGCTTTTTTGGCCCTTTTATTCTACAGCTTTTCATCCTTTTTCAACTTTTTAAGTTTTTTCACCACTCTTATTCTACATCTTTTCATCCTTTTTTCACATTTTTAAGCTCTTTCAGCCTTTAACTTTTCACCTTTTCAGCTTTTTCATACATTCAGCTTCATGTTCAGCTACAGAAACTGTTCAGCTATCAATATGTTCAACTTTTTAAGCTCTTTCATCCTTTAACTTTTCAGCTTTTCAGCCCTTTCAGCTTTTATGGCATTTCAGCTTTCAGCTTTTCGGCAGTACATTCAGCAGATTTCACTTTAGCCTTTAGTATTCACACTGTATTTTAGCAGGAAATGCAATTTTTCTAGTTTATAAATTCATTTCTAAATAAACTACAAAGTATGAACAGTTGTTTCTCACATCTTTTCCCTTGGGCTTTTATTCTTTAGGAGTGTCTTCATTGTGATTTAACTCCAGTGTGTCCTCAAAAACAATATGTGTCGTCTTAGAAAGCAACAACAATAATTACCAACTCCCCTCTGACATTATAATAAGACAGCTGAACCCTCGGTGCTGGGGGACAAGAAGGCTCCATTACAGTTGATAGCACTGATACAAACACGCACACATACACAGACATACAAACAGACGGAGAAAGACACAGACATTAACACAGTCATGCATGAATAGACAAACACACCCTAAAACAACCACAAGTATGGGCTAGCTGATGGAGCAGCGGAAATAATTGCTGTTATTATGTTGTCAGAGGCTTTATAGAGATACGTTAAAGACAGCAGCAACAGATATTTAACAGTGGATTAAACAGCGGGGAGGAAAAAAACAATTTGCAGTGTAGAAGCATCTTGAACATTTCTCTATAGCACTCAGGTTACAACTATGTTCAGTTATATTCTAGCAAATTATACATACTGAAATAAGAACTGTGCATATGTGTGACATATAGAGAAATAGTAAAACAAAAACAGTTAATTTGCTTTTCCTCCATTCCAATTATTCCTCTTCCATTATCTAATTTCATTACATGTATCTGAATTAGCCACCGACTTAGACATGCTGCAGACAGACACCAAAATGGAGAATAATCTACAATAAACTGTATAAATATATATTGTGGTTACACTGGATGCTCTTGAATAACACATTTCCTCCTCTGTAGAAGTGTTTCTTGTCAGTACAGGAGTGTGGGTGGTTTGGTTGACTATTTTTCCATTGCTGGATGCTGCTAAGTGTTTGATTCTCTGTTTTTTTTTTCCTCCATGTTCGCTGCAGTTTTGTTCACTGACTTGACACAGCCCCATCACGTAACACATGACGACTACATCAAGGAAAGAACACACCTGCTGCCTCTCAGCTTTCAACGCACGTGACAATCATCAGAGCTGGGCCTGTTTGCCAAAGCCTGTGTACAAATCGCACAAACTACACACACACACACACACACACACACACACACAGATACACAATTACCTGGGGAAGTCCTCATCCTGCCACTCATCCTTCACCTCCATGCTGTCCATGCGTAAAGTGGCTTCTGCTGTACCCATCCTCTGCCAGGGAGGACAGGCTTCAGCTCACTGTCGTTGACAAGCACATAAAACAATGCCATTCAGTTGGAACATGAGTGTTACAAGCGTGTTAAAACACGCAGCACTTGTAGCTGTCTCAAACGGCCACTCCACCCACTGTACACCGCACTGATGACTTAAACTTAAATGAAGCCGGAGCTACAAAAATTCAAGGTGTGGAGTTTGAAAGACGTGGGTGTTTACCAGACAGGGAGGGTTTAATGACAGAACAATCCAGTTGCCTTATGGGAAATGTAGAACTGATTTTGTATTATTTTTTTAACCTGTATCACACAGGTCCAACAACCTTATAGAAGCGATATGCCATGTTGCTGGAGTATGGATGTAATGAAGAATCCAGCCAACAATCTTGCCTTATCGGCAACTTTAATCTCTGATATAACACATTGCCAAGTGTGAACTGCTGGTTAGTTAGCCCAAGACAAAATATGTTTTCTAATTTCTTAAAACACTATGGTTAATTTGTTATGGGTAATGATGTTGTGAAATAAAAAAAGTGTAAAAACTCAGTCCCAGTGGCTTTCTGTTCCCTACATCCCTAGAGTAAGAGACAAAAATAAAACATTGCTCATACAGCCCCTCAGGGTGATACAAACAAATGATACGTGCCATCGTAAAGCAGATGGTGATCTCAACTTCCATATTTTACATAACCAAATCAGAAATGACAGAAGTCTCTCCATCCAACACTGCATGTCTTTTTATAAGCGTGTGAAGTAGAGCTTTGTTTCTCGTGTCTGGGTCAGTTGTTGCAGGCTAGATTAGTCGTGCACAGAACGACAGCATGTGTGAGTCTCTTGTCAGAAATGTGCGTATGGAGGAGGAGCGTCCGTCCTACATCACAGTCCCAGCCAGAGTTCATGCTATGGCAGACGTTACTGCAGTCCATTTATCCACTGGAATGGCACTGATAGGCCATCAGTGCCTATACTGGGACAGGCACATGCCTTCAGGCCACATGCTGTCGTGTTGTGATTGGATGATTGGATGATTGGATTCTAAATAATGAAGGAGAATGTGTTTACACTGCATTATCCCATGAGAAAAGTTGGAGTGTTTGATGTAGGACTGCTGGGGAACTCCTGAAACACCACATCAATGAAGACCCTTTCAGCTACATCTCCCTTTGAGTAACATTCCTCTGTTCTCACACTCTTTCTGAGACGGAGTGATCATTTTCTCTGCTGGATTAAGAATGAAAGAGGTTGTGTGATTAGCTGAGAATAAAGTAGGGGAATTCTCACACCAGATCAGTGTGTGTGTATTGCTGCCTGTGCAGATGTCTCTTGTCAAGGCCTGGAGGCTCATACATTGAACTGCTGATTGATGGACAGTAAGTAATGATAAAGTAAAAATAGCACGTTTGGTAGGGGATTGGAGTCCATATGGCAGAGCAGCCTTCGTTTTCCAAACACTGTCTTGTGAGCTGTTCACTGTGCTGTGCTTATCAAACCAAACACTTACTAATCTGTCAAAACATTAAAGCTGAAAGACACAGTGATACTTGCTTGTTTTTTAACAAGTGACTTTCTTTGACATTTAATAAGCAGAATGTAAGTGAAGCAGTAGAGCTTACACTTACACTTATACTAACTAACACAGTATTCTCTCTTCCTCTACATTATGAAATCATTTATATGGTCTGCAGCTTGGAGATAAGCATCAACAGAGGTACTGATGGTACGGGGCAAGGCAAGGTGAGACATCATGATCGAGTACAGCCTTTTTTTTTAGCAAGACTGATGGTAATTTACAGACAAGAGAACAGTGATGTAGAAAGCCTGTCATAGTGACAGGGATTTCTACATGTATATATAACACTCAGATTATCTGCTTCCTCAGGACTGAGTGGCTGTGGTTTGACAGATCTGATTAAAATGTTGCTAAATCCTGATCAATACACGACAGAGAAACAGGGAAACATCTCAACTGAAAGTGGTTCTAAATTTGGCAGAGAAAAGTGTGTTCATGCATGTTCCTTTCATCCAGAATCCTGATTGAGAAATGACATTTTCAGGGCCTTAAAGTGTGTGTGAGAGGAGAGTAGCTAATCTGTCACGACCGCCATCCTCTCTCTATTTGACAAATGGAAACAGACTCTCTCTCAGTAATAGCAGTAGCCGATGAAACGAAGGATTAAATATCGTGTTATCGATTGAGACTCTGGCCTGGAAAAACGCACTACATCCTGTCAAAGCCTGAAAAATCCTGTCTCGTATAAAGGCAGGGTACTCACATTGTGTAATTAAGAACACTTCCTCTGCGCTGTTTTGAAGTTGGATTTCAGATGCTCCTCTCTCTTGTCCTGCTCTTCCTCCTCTTTAAATCTGCCTGAGCAGAGTGAGGGTAACCACTGTTTACATCTGCAGGTGGGACCCTCTTATGTTCAGGACCCAGTCTTCTTGCTCTTTACTGATGCTGTGAATGGAGCCTGAGAGAGAAATTGTGTCTTCCTGTAGAGAGGAGAACAGTTTAGAGAGTCAGGGTCATTGCACAGCCAACGCCATCCTGCTTTCATCTTTTCAGTCTCCTCTGCCGGTCGGATACCGTGCTGCTTTTTGAACAAAAGATAATCCTCGTCCAGGGCTTTTAGCTCGCCTCATGACGATGACTCTCCATCTCTTTTCCTCCTATTTATTTCTGCTTGTCTCTGCTGAATCCCCCCCTCCTCCTCCCCCCAACAACACTAATGCCCCCACCCCAGGCTCTAATCCTGCTGTGATGATGTCAGCCGTATGGGTGCTGTGTTATGGTGGTTATGTAATCACACCTGCCTACCTTCTCTTTGATTCTCTTCGGCCGCTTGCAGTCAAGATCAGCTGTTATTCCTCCCCTCACGTTCAGTCCGTTTTGCATCCATGATTTAATATGTTTTTATCCTCCTGCGAGCTGGAAAAAATGGACGTTTCGACCTTACCACTGTTCCCTGGCAACAGCATCTTCCCCCCTCACATACACAGCCTCGCTCTCTCTCTTGCTTTTTCTCACCATCTCTTTTAAGCTCTCTCACTCATGATGAAACCCCTCCTCCACATAAATTTCCCTCCTTTTCTCCTGCTCGCTGGCTGTGATGCTCACAGTCCCCTCCTTTCCATTCCTCTCTCTCTTTCTTTCCGTCTCTCCTCACAGCTGCACTGAGCTCTGGCCGATGTCAGTGGCATCTCTCTAACATTGTGCTCAGCGGCCCAGAGGGGGCAGCCACAGTCTCCTATTCTTCTCCCGCCATTGGCAGTTTGGCAGTATAATGCATTTCGGGTGTGTTTACAGTTCTCTGTTTATAACGCTACTCTGAACAGCCCAGAAATACTGCAACAAGCCGAGACTTGTAACTAAAAGCATTTGCTTCCCCACAGATTTGGTGCATTTGAGATACCCTGAATGGTGCAACATTGTTTCAATGACTAGTTAAAATAAACAAGTTTATAAATTATCTAGTCTTAAGAAGTTTTAAATTGTGGATTATCTTGTTTTAAGTACTTGGCTATCTAAAGACACTTGAGTCCTTGAATCAATAAGGTAAAATTATCTTTTATTACTTTGTTTGCACCATTTTCATTTTTCGAACATTTTCTTGTGTTTACTTATAATTCATACATTACGGTACCATAAAATATTAAACAGATCTATATGTATTTGCTTTTCCCATGTGCAACTAGGTCATTTATATAGTTTTTTGGCTTGCAATATGATATCCCTGCCACCAGGTGGTGGTAGAGTGTTCCCTATTAAAGACACCTCTACAATATTGCAAGGAAGGGAACAGTGGGCTGGTCTACTCATCACATTTTACATACATGGGTCAACTAGATGTGTATATTACCTCATGTTTGTTTGTTATGTTTGTTTTTTAAGATCCGTCCTACTCTTTCTGGGGTCTCCATTTTTTTCCCTAACAATACTTATTAACCAAATGAATACACACATTAATATACACATGCTTAAAACTGCTCATGATACCAGGAGGCACAGATCTGTCCCCTTTCTAAACTTTGTCCCATTAACATATACAAGTCACAAAGAATCTTTAAGTGTTTTTTTCTGAAGTTCTAAAACATGTTTTGGGGATTATGCCTGTCGTTATTCTCAGTTAAACTGGAATCAGCTATAAGTGCATATAGGTAATGAAATTCTCCTCATCAATGTAACAAAGTGAACATGAATCATCATGTGAATCTTAGCCTTTGGAAACAGATGTTGTCAAGCCTCATGAAGTTCAGACTGGACAGCTCTGTAGCTCATGTCTGGACAGATGCTGCACTATGCCCACACCGATACAGTCACCCAGCACATTGGCGGTGGTCCTTAGACGATCCCTATCAACAAACATACAACAAAAGGATTGAGGGTGTTGCAGGTGAAATCAAAAACAAATGTTGTCATGGATTTGGCATTCTTTAAAAGGATGAAATATGCAGCTTCTGCACTTTAATACTTTTATCTTTTCCTACTTTTGTACCTTGGTATTTTTCTACTTGTCAAGACCCACACTAATGAAGTCACGTTCTAACTACTACATGCCTCCCCCCTTACTTTTCCCAACTACGGGTGGGCAGTCTGGCCAAAAATGTATGTCATGATCCATTTTACAATGGATCAGCTAGTCAATGAAGATATAAGAAGATCAGAAATAAGATGAAATTAAATACAGCAATACATGATTTGCATGAAAAGTAGATTGAGGACGCATTCAAGATGGATCACAATCTAAAATAATCAGATTGCCCACCCCTAACCCTAAACTTAAACCGTTAAACCTCAAACAGCCCTTTGAAGAAGTGAAGGTTAAATGATGCACATTTTCCAAAACTGATATCACTCTTAAATTATGAAACTCATATTGGTTGTATGTACAGTAAACTTACAGAATCCAATCAAAAATTAGGAGTAGTGATATTTCTTCAGTTGGCAGTCCAACTGACGTCAGCAGTATCATCATGGACACCATGCCAGCCTGTGGGATGCCTGCTGCGCCAGTGCTCGTAACTGTGACGATCAAACTGAACAGGAGAAACAGTGATGATAATATGATTAAGAAAAACAACCCTGAACTATATGGGAACTGGTCCTATGTAAAGTGTCTTTTGAGCGTACCTGAGGACAATAATTTGAGCCAGGTTAAACTCCATATCATTATACTGTGCAATGAATAAAACAGCCACAGCTTCATAGAGCGCTGCACCATCCATGTTCATCGTGGCCCCAATAGGTAGCATGAAGCGTGTCACTTGTTTGTTGATGTTGAGATTTTCCTCCATACAGTGGAGTGTAACAGGTAGGGTTGAAGAACTGTGAAGCAACACATATAATAAATACAGGAAACCAGTGTTGATGCGTCTGCAATGTGTTATTTTAACTATCAAGAACTGGAACATCACCTTGATGATGTCCCGAAGGCAGTGGTGAGAGCCTCCAGAAGACCACCAAGAAGCCTGAAGGGATTCTTTCGTGTGATCATGACATAGATGAGGAGCAGGGTGAGGAAGCTGTGGATAAGCAGGCCCATGATCACAGTGGCAGTAAAAACAGCAACTTCATGACCAATCACTTCAGCGTCTGTCATCTTCACAATCTGTCCTGCCAGGAGGAAGAGGGTTCCCACCGGACAATACCTGTGATATGGAGGAGAGACACAGGAGAGGAGAGACGGGTGTATCCATATTGAGTATATTCTCACAGGATTTCAGCGCTAGAGCATACGTGCATACTGATTATCACCAAGACAGCAAATCCCAAGCAGCCCTACGCATGTAACAAACACTTGGACAATTTAACTGTTCATCATGTGTCAAAATCTGATCATAAAGACAAAAACGGCACAGCATGACTATAGCTAGGCCAGATATCAGTAGCACAAAACTGCTCTCTAATAAAAGAAATGGCTTATTCAAAACAAATCACATGGCCAGTTTATCTTCATGATAGCCTCCTGTGCTTACCAGATAACTATGCTGGTAAGACGTAGAATGACTTTATTCAGGCTGTCAAAGAAATCCCTCAAAGGTTTTCCTTCAGGCCCCAGACTGCCCAGAGTGAGGCCAAAGGCAAGAGAGAAGACCAGTAGCCCCAGTGTGTTCATCCCATCTGACGTCCTGAGCACAGGTACTCTTTTATCGAGTAAGAGTAGGTGGTGTGGTGACAGTGTAATAACAATAATGAAGATAAGACAGACAATATATTGAAACAATACTGTTTGGGTTTGGGAAACATTTGGTTCCCATCACATGAAGGGGAGCATAAAAAAAATCTCACTGTTTCCACTGGTCTCATTTACTCTGATGACACCAAAACTCTTCCATGTAGATTCATTCGTGGAATAAATTGTTTTATGCTTGATACAAAAAATAAAAATAAGCAAATGTTAATGGTTGGTGACTATGAAACAATAATTGTATAAATATAAAAGAAAAAAAAGCCTTTCCAGAGCTTACCTTTCTGAAACAAGCTTCCACCAGATTTGAGGGAATCATGTTCCTTTGAATCAAAAACACAGGAGGTGTTTTAACTGAATGTACATGTTACATGTGATTTCTACTAAAAACATTCCTGTTCAGCAGATACCGCAGAAGATCTAGAAAGGAGTCCACTGCCTGCACAGTGTCTGCATCACCAGTAGGGGACACTGTGGCAGTCCTGGATGATTTCCCTGGTTGGATTAGAACAGCTAAAGAAATGCCAGTGAAGCCAGCAATAACTGTGGTGACCATGTAAAAACTGAGGGCCCTTAACCCAATTTTCCCACAAGTCTTCATGTCCAGAGTTGTCATTCCTGAAACAAAAATATGTGGTTATAATAATGAAACACAAGCTCATCAGAGGTTTCGTGCTTGGTACATAAAAAGAATGAGCATATTTACTGAACACTAATTGAACACTTCATGTAAGGTGTTTAAAACAGTTTAATCACTAGATATCTTTTTGTCAGCAATTGAAACTGTAATGCTTACTATAGCCCAGAAAACAAAGGAGCTGGATGGATGAATAATAGAGAAATAACATGTTCTTAGAGTAGATCCTGAACCCCAGGTTTAACCCGAGGGTGGTGTTGATAACTAAATGAAATGAGTTAATCCTTTATTTAGTGGCAATTTTAGGACATCTAAGACTAAATTTGTGAGTTTCAGCTCTACGCACTTTCACTGGTCATTAGACTATGTCCAAGCCAGTCGTGTGGCTATTAATTGTGTGTATCTACTGTGTGCTTTTTTTCTGCTGTGGTCATCATGGTCTGTCTGAAATCAGTGTGTTGGTGTGTATGTTCCTACAATACCATAATTAATGTTGCTATAGAACCATCACTGCAACTGACCAAAAGGCAACAAAGTCTGCATATGAAGTGAATCGTTTCAGTTGATTAGGTCAAGCACAAAACCCCAGAGGGATTTATGTCCAATGTGGAGATTATTGTTATATATTTTTCTTTATTTTTAGATATATCCGACTTTCTATTTGTAGTTTTGTTTTCTGCTTTCTGCCACGGTTAGGTCTTTTCAACAAAACTACTTGATTATGTTTAGGGGTATGGGTTCAAGTAGACCCTTTCACAATGTTAACCACGTCACAAAGCTATGACATCGCAAAGCAGGATTGGTCAGTTGCATTGATGGTCCTTGAGCAACATTAATCACAGTGCTGTAGGAACAAAACCCACCCAGCAATTTCATATTGCACAACCATAATCATGAATGTATTGCCATGTGTAATGTGGGTCGAATCATTTGTTTTGATTCAATGCAAATCATACCTGGAATCTAGTTTAACCAAGATACAGTGTGGATTAACCTGTTATCAGACTTGAAATGATGAGGGGAAACACCAACATCAGCAGCATTCTTATCATCAGTTCTCCAGGAAAGGTTAAATATCTTGTATCCTTGGCTGACATACCAACTTGTCTCCCAAGCGAATTCCTCAGAGAAACATAAACTCGAGTTAGCAAGTCAGTGTGTCACTGAACGTTGAGTTCAGAATACCACATGCAGAGCAGTGCTGAAAAAGTTATATAATACCACGTGTCTTCACAGTAATATCAATGATCAGTGGTAGATAAAAAGACACATTTCAGACTTTATGGGAGAATGGGGTACAGTGTGTTTGAAAACCACTTACCTAACGCAACAGCAACCATTGTAAGAACAACAAAAGCATTTTTCCTGAGAAAAGCTATAGCATTGAATCCATTCTGGGATGAGGATCCATGAACTGAGGATGTACTACATTTGTGGTACTTTTGGATTTCCTCGGGTTCTGTAACCTCTACTGAGCCCAACTCAGACAAGTCATCAGGTCTTGGCGGCAATTCTGTCATAATAAGTTCCTACCACCACTATAGACTGCAGAAAAAGACAGGTGTTTGGTCACCTACTAGCATTCATAGAACAGTTATTAGTACTTTGCATAACATTTGTTAAAAGACATTAAAAAAAAAATCTGCAACACAAAGCAGGTTGAATTTGTAAAAATACATCTAAAGCGAATAAAAGAGAGCTTCAAAGTGAAAAATCTATAACATGACTTAACAAGTATTATAAGATTACCTTCAACATACAATTCTTTGTCAGTCCAAAAACAGTCCTTATGCGTGAAGTCCAGTAACTGTAATGAAGACAGAAAGGTCAGCACGTGGGAAAGTCAGCACATTTTCCCCTGGATTTACAATTTTTTTCAACACAACAACTTAACCACAGTAAATTAATCATCAGCTTTGTGCCCTTTGCTTTTCTTCAAATTCCTCATATGCAAGTGGTTTGAATTAATAGCAACCAGACAATGTTCCGTTCCGTTCCGTTTTCTTTCCGCTTATCCATGAGGGTCGCGGGATGTTGCCACTTTTTTTCCCCCCTAAGGGGTTGCGGGGCTTACTGGGGCCAAATCCAGTCTTACTCTATGGGCGTAGGCCAGGGTACACCCTGGAGGAGTCGCCAGCTCATCGCAGGACCCTTACTGATGGCAGTGGCTGCCTTTCACAAGGTGCCAACTGCACATCAGGAGCAACTTCGGGGTTCAGTATCTTGCTCAAGGATACTTCGACTTGTAGCTCAGTCCCGCCCTGGGGAGCTGGGATTCGAACCAGTGATCTTCTGATCACCAGTCAACCAGCTCTACCCACTGAGCTACAGCCGCCCCTAAAACCAGACAATGTAACAGGGTTAATAAATTAAAGGATTCAACTTTAAACATCTTTAAAACATGCATGCAACTCACATGATATAAAGTCTCACCCAGGTTCTCAGATACTGTCATTTCCTTCTCATAATGTCACTGAATTCCGGATTAAATGTTTATCTGAACAGTTTATGATGTTGCATATGGTATCATTATAATCCTTGACCACCAAAACATAGAAGGTACACATAACCATTTCTGTGTTGGCATGTTGGATTCAGCAGATATGATGCAAAATACGCAGTTCAGTAACTGCGGAAAGTAAGATTGCTATGGCTGCCTTGTGGCTTTTTTTGCGAAGGCTCTAGTTCCAAAAATGTTCAGGGCCCAAAACTGTACAAGTGTATAAAGTTTCATGCTTTTATGAAAAAGTTAACGATTTGACCTCAGATTTGTCGCACATCACCCAAACTAGAAGTTGTTGTGAGGTACTTACACCCATTACACCCATGACACAGCCCGTTAATTTTTTGACACAAGCTTATTCCAGATTTTTCTCATCCACTTTGTTTGTAACCAACTTATAACCAAAAATGATGCCTCTACTAAATATGTTTTGGAGGTGTGTGCATTTTTCAATGTGCTATCTAAGGTTTAGCAAAATAAGACATCAACATATTCATATAAAAAACTGCCCTGGATGGAATCACACAATGATGGCTTAAGTTTCTACTTCTGATGGAGCTTGAGTTCTTTGAGGGCAGGGGATTATCTAGAGGCATATTAGTTCTATGTAAGGTACAAACGTTCTAGGTCACAGTGGTGTTAAGTCAACAGGGTCCCTCAAAAACTGAGTCTTAGGAAGATAAGGGCTAGTACTGGACACAGGAGATGATCAGGGATATCTTACTAAGTCGGTACAGTTTCTTGAGTACCCTTCACAAATCCACTGGCAGCAGACGTCCCTTCAGGACATGCCAATAATCCTCAAAATAAAATTTAGCTCATGTGAATTCTGCATTATGTGTAACTGTTAAAGATTATACTGAGACAGATATTATAAAATATCCATGACTTCCCATAAATTTGGTTGAAAGCACAATAATGAGAGTTTATTATCCACATATTTCAATTGTGATACTTCCTTCCAGGTTTTTACAATATCCTTTTTGACTGTCCCTCTGCTTCTTATGTTATTAATGTTCCTCTACTCTTCTAGTTCTTTGTTTTATAAAGGACTTTTGTGGTTTACCAATTTTGCTGAACATTTCCTAAATATTAATTTGCATTTACAGATCTTGTTAGTAACATCCAAACCTTCACTTTAAACAATGAACAGTTTTTTAATTGACGGAGTGAAATTGCTCTATATACTGTGGAATGTTCTCTCGTAGTGGCAAGGCTCTATCAGCTCTGCAGCTGTACAAAGTTTTCAGCTTTTGGCTCATTGTTTTGGTTTGAGTCAAGAAACATAGTGTATCTGCTGTATAGATATATATTTTACAGCAGTGGTGGTGTAGTAGTAGTAGTATGACTGAGTGTAGCAGTATGACTGAATGTAGTAGTATGACTGAGTCTCAGTCTGTTATAACTCAAATAATGCTGTACTTTGCCTTCTCAGTGCAAAACCAGAGACAGAAACCAGTGGTATTCATAAAGTCTGGCATATATACCAAGTTTTAGATATTTTCTTAGGAGTCAGCTGAAACCAAAACAGATCTAAAAGTAGACTGAATATCAAACCAGGATTCCTCATATAAGATCCATTGTCAACAGAGGTGTCCTGAGCAAATTCTAAGCATTGGTATCATTGCCAATCTGGGTATATTTGAATATATCTACTATCTTAAATGTTCAATCCTTTACTGTATTTTATTGTTTTGTCCACCTCAGCTTGCTTGTGTTGCAGTTCTGCTCTCGCTCTATGACAGCCTACAGTTCTACAGAGTATTGAAATGATTGCATTATGGGGTATATGATTCCTTTATGTGTTCAATATTACATTTGTTTACTTTTGTAACTACTGTTAGTGAGGTAAAAAGCAGCAGTCCATGTCATCAGACTCTTTCCTGCAGCATTTAGTTGGCAAGGTAAGGACTCCTCATCTTCTGTAGGCTTCCAATTATGAGCTAAGCTCTTTAGCGGTTTTACTTCAGACACAAGTTATTGATACAGTCTACCGTAATCTTGACAAAAAAAAGGCAAGGTTTCAATTTCAGTCTGAATAAGAAGCAGCTCTTGTTAATAATTTGTTATAGTTAACAAGATTAGATTTTAGCATTACCCTTCTTACCTCCACTCTCCCTTGTCATCCCTTTCCCTGTAGGACTGAATAATATTTATTCAAACAGAGCTACGGTGTTCCTACTGAGTCAAATGTTGACTGAAAACTTGAAGGGTTTTATTCGAGGAGGTGCCGAGGACAGCAGTAATGCAGGAGCAGATGAAAAGAAAACACAAGAGTCCAAAGGCATGCCCAGGATAAGGAGTACCAGAAGCAACAGGAATATTTACAGCATGGCTGACAAAACATTGGACTGCACAACAGGTAAAGTTAATCAATGTGTGCTTTGTATGGGTGTACACATACCAAGGATCTTAAATATCATATTAAAATGCATTAATGTTTTTGTGTTCCTGAAAGCAGTTCGCACAACTGAAAACAAAAGCTGTAATATTTCATGGACAAATGTAACCATAATTAACTTGTTCATACTGAATTGTCTAATACAGTGGACAGCGGTTGTATAGAGAAAGAGAAAATATGACCTACATATCCATTAAGCAGGGATTAGCAGGTGTGATTAGTATTACTTGAAGGAGGCTCCCACTTCATGTTTGTCTAGACAAAAAGACACACCGTCAGTTAACACTGCAGGAATGATACATACCATTACTTTATTAATCCTTAACTGGTCTTAAATTGCCACCTGTTAAGATAGATTGTTTATAGATGTTTAGATACACATTCTAATATGACACAGTCGATAAAAACACTACGAACTACAGCCTTAAAAAAAACAAAAGAGTTGAATCAATACTTATCCGATACCGTCAACCAAAGCTGATCATAGGTTTCGCTCAGGTTGATTTAATTACAGGGAAGTTCATTATTGGATTAAATTAGACTGAACGGGTGTACCTAACAGACGACATTGTATCACACTGATGGTTTCCTGACTGCATTTTCAAAACATTGAACTATCCAGGGATTCTTGGCATCATACATTTTGTTAACACAAGTGACAAAAGAGTCTTTAGGGATATCAAGCGGATTAGATTTTCCCATCAGTTTATAAACATTTAATGCTTGTGTTACTGATTACACCTGACATTTTACAAGAAAAGATTCTTAATATTAATAGAACGCTGTCATAAGTTACTGCTATTGCTAATTTTCAACATCTGCAGCTTCAAATTTAAGGCAATTAACTAGTGAAAGATTAGCTGACTAGGCTGACACTTGTTTCGTGAATTAAGCACTCAGTAGTGCTCTAAGAAATGCATCTGCAGAACAAAACAACAGCCATTTTTGGGATTTAAAGACTGTGGATCAGTTTGAAATATTGTAGGGAGTAGTTTTTTTCAGTCAGTGTCAGTAATGGAACAAGGTGAAGCCTCAGTGAACTGTTAGATCAAGAGCTGCAAACAACAGGCCGCACACCTCCAAATTCCTAGTGAGGTAGCAAACTTCTTTTCCCCCATTCATGGCCTTTTCATGGCTTTATTCATAGTACAGACAAAGAGTGACAGGAAACAGGGTGAGGAAAAGAGGAGGGATGACATGTAGCAAAGGGCCACAAGTCAGATTCCATCCCTGGGCTGCTGCGTTTACGTTATCAGGTTCCTTATCATCATTGGGTTTAAATAAGAAATATTGCCATATAAGTGCTTTTGCTTTTCGCTAATGAGTGTGCATGAGTTTGTCACTGTAGCTAACTAAAAATTATGATAAAATAAATGTAAATGCTGCTGGGGGTGGTGGGCGAGTTATGTGATTGGTGTATGCCGGAATTCCATGTCACACCATCAACATCAACTAATGCAGCAAGCCTAATATCAATCCAGGCAGCCATCCATCAAAGGAATATTTTTTGTCATCTAACAGATTTCAGAAAACTTGAAACCGCTCCCCTTTAGCAAACCTGTCCAGAAACTATACATGTACTATAAATCATGATAAATTAAGTAACAATAGTTCATTTAGTGGACCGTACAGCTCAGTGATTAATAAATAAAGACTTTTCTTGTATCGAAACACTAGACAAAACACAAGTCCTTCATAATCCATTACAATACGTTGAATGTTACTGTTTTATTGCCAGTCAAATACCAGATTAGTTACAAACACAACAGAGTTGATTTTAGTTTGTTATAAAAGTGCGTGGGCGTGAATCAGGCAGTTTGAACCTGCTCGCATGTGTGACAATGTGTGATGCATGTGTGACATCAACGGATGCGATCGAGGATTATAAGGTAGCTTTAGGTGGGAGGTTATTTCCTCGGGGCTCAAATTAGCCAGAGAAGCAGATTAGACTCCGTGTGTAATAGCATGTCATGGCTTGGTTTCAAGATGCCGCCATTAAACACGTCTCTTAGCCAGTGTGCTTTAAAACAATAATTATTTAATCACCTTAACATCTCAAGCAATGCTAATTGTAATGAAGTTAAAGTCTCATTGTCCAATTGAAAGTGTGGCAATCTACATAAGACATGTCACTTATTTCTCTGAATTCAATTGGCATAGGGTGATCAAAAAGATTATTCAAGCTATATATTCCATCTGACCAGGATCTAGGCTGTGGCTTTGCCTCATTTGTAGTAAATCTGCATTGTTTAGAAACTGATAAAATACCTTTGATGACAAAAGTTTCATTGCAGTTGTTTTTTATACTGGGCCATGTTTTTTATGAAGCACAAAACAGTATCTACGTAAATGTTGAGATGATGTTCATGTACAGATGACACAGCAGTGTAAGGGAATAAGGTGAAGGAGCCAGGAAAGACATCAAGTAACCACAGAACTGTGCCAAGCTGCAGCTCTTGGTGCAGCTAATCTTATTAAAAGAGGGTCAGAGCCTGAGCAGACCACCCTTAAATAGAAACAGGTCAAATCTAATACCAATATGGAGATGACGCCATTACAGACGACATTACTGCATTCTTTCCAGGTCACACAGGTAAATCTGGACTGAGAGAGTGAGATGAATAATCTTACTTCCTGCTTTGTTAAAAAAACAGATGTCTAGTTTTAGGCTATAACTTTACCCAAACCCTAAACAAAATCATTAATGCAATCCTAAATCAGTCTAACCTTAATGTGACTCTAACATATGAAACACTGACCTCAAATAAGCTAAAAAGAGGTGAACATGTATTTGTTTTTGATTTTGTTATTGTAACAAAAACCAGCAATGATGGGTTTTGTGAGTTATAATTAAACCCTTTGTAAAGCTTTTTTTTGTTAGCAAGGGGTATCATGAAAATAACTCCCCTTGTTCCTGCATTAACTCTCCATGCTCTTATAGCAAATAACAATTGGTCTTATTTTGTTACCTTTCCAATTTTAAACTGTGGATGTTTTCTTGTAGTGCTACCATGTTTTGTCAGATTCATCTGCCAGTGCTTCAAAGATATGGAAATAAATAAATACATTTTACAACAAAATTAAATTACCACATGTTAGCAAGGAATATAGAGCAAACTCTTATTGGAAACAGGTTGTAGAGTCTATTAATTCTTCACAGAGTGGGAAAGCTGCAAGGATGGATGATATGGCCTAGATTTCTGTAAGAAGTTTGGGGCAAAAATATCCAGTTTTTTGACTAGAATGTTGACTCTTTCCCAAAACAAAGGCTGCCTCAAACTACAACTACAGTAGATATTGTTTCAATAAATGAAAAAGGCAAATCATCTGATGAAAGTAGCACTTATAGACCTGTCAGCTTCATTAATGTTGACAGTAAAATCCTCTAAAAAATTCTTGCAAAACGAACTGAAAATACAATCCCTGAACTTGTCAAGCCAGATCAAACAGGCTTTATTAGGCAAAGATATCAATATATATTCAAGGTATATACAAAAACACAAAATTGCATTGTATGCAGATGACATATTATTATTTGTACCAAGCCCAGAAACCTCTTTACCTAACGTTTTAGCTGCTTTTCAGGTTATAGGATAAACCTGGAAAAATCTGTAATGATGCCTCTTGGCTCATACAGAGATATTGTTAGTCTTAAAAAAAATCCCATTCAAGCCATCTCTCAATTGTCTATCTTGTCTGGGCATAAATGTCTCTTCCAGTGTATGTGAACTGATAACCTTTTTTTTCTCTTCAGCTGTGTTTTAGTAGCAGGGTGATCTTTTGTTGTGCAGGGGACTTGCTTTCATTTTTGGTTATAAAGCACTGAGCTTGTTATTGGCTTGTGTTCATTTGTAATTGTTGTTAGTGCTGTTGCTTGTCTGAAATGTATGTTGTGGGTGGGTTCACAAGCAAATAATAAAATGTGAATGAGGCAAAATGTTTCATCACTGATCGATTCTTTAATACAAATGATTGTCAACTACAAGCATGAAGAAAAAGCACCAGCAATATAGCATGTGAGAAACTACAGGGTTTCCTCTACATGTAATTGACTGTGGCGCACCGCCACGGCAAAATAAAAGCCGCCACACCTTAAAAATTCAGGCATAAATAAATCTAGTGTTAGAGAAAGGAAATATTTTACCGTCGTCTTCCACCACAGTCTTTGACGTTAACTAGCATGTTGGATATTTAGCTTGATAATTAGCTAGAGGATTAAAATGGTCAGTAGAGCACGCAGAGTCCTGCACGGGTCTTATTTTGCAAACCCGCCCGAACCCGCCATACTTATAACCTCATCCGACCCGTTTTCCGACAGTAGCACAAATTACATTCCGTACTCGAGCCGACCCGCTATAAATTGATACCGACGCTTGAAGGAAAATTGGATGGACGCAATTTTTAAAAGTGAAAGTAAGCCAGCGTGGGGAATGGGAGTTCTGGGAGGGCGCAAGCACGCATTAATGAGCTCATATGAAATATAAATGCTTATCATTTGTGTCGCTAATAATGACTGATGATAAGTGACGCCTTGAAAATGGCAATCGTAAAACCCGACCCGCCTCTCCAGGCACAGTCTCATCTGTGTCCGACACAGTACATTATTTTCACCCGTGCAGGACTCTGACTTGGATAACTCCTCTCTTAAAACAAATAATAAAAATATTTCTTTACAACATGAATCTTCATTCCAAGCCCATGCAGGAGAGTTCATGATGGCTGTGTGAGAGCATTAAAAAATGAAATTCCCTAAGTAGCCTATGACATAAGTATAAATATTACAGTATGATGACCCAAACTGTACACCCCCCCCCCCCCCCCCCCCCAGGGCCACAGTCTCAGAAAATACTGGCGGAAACACTGAACTATGTTCTCAAAGACCCACACAAGGTCAGTTACAGTCGATAATGACGGCAGTACAGCTTTCTTAACCAAATTAAAACAATGCAGTGTGAGTGGGTAATTAGAATAATAAGATAATGTTCATAGAATGAGCTTATTGACTCTGATCAGTCATTCCTGGTGTGAATTGTTACCTTGCTGACAACATTACTGTAATGTGCTAATGCTACTGAAGACAAGGCACTCATCTATCTTCAAGGAAAGCTTTACTCAAAGCCACCTGCTTCTATGTCACCCCTTAACCTTTTAATACACTGTCCTTATGTGAGGACACATTGTTTGGGCTTAGGCTTCTTGGACACAGAGATTAGGGACACGTTCTTCAACATTCAAACATTGATTCTGTTTACACAATATGTAGAGTGTAGATTAAAGATAAACATAATAATTTCCTTGAAGAGGCAATAATATCCCATTGATTAAAACTCCTAAAAACTTTTTGTGACTATGGTACAGAATTGGCATTGTTGATCGCTGCCACAGATGTTCTTATATGTAGGGTCACAGTCATAACAATCATTCTAAGTGTGGCACATTGAGACAGATAGTGACTTCCAGATTTAGGGACCTAATAATTTAGTGACAGTATCTACTCATTTATTGACATCTACATGTACTTTCACAACACAGTGACATCTCTACTAAATAATGCTCATTAAAGTTGATATAGCTGTAATCACTGAAATGCAGCCTTTAAAATCAGGAAAAGAAACACTGATGCCATATCATGATATAGCTATATCCAAAATCTTGGACAACATCCAGTTTAACATAATAATAACAATATCAATATACCGCCAAGTCCTAATCTGCACCATCTGCATCTGTGGCTTTGAGATTCAACCTGTGTATTATCCACGTAATAATCTTTGTCTGGCAAGATTTATCGTTCCTTTTCACAGGTATTTTAGTTAACTGTAAATTAAACTTTTGTTGGTATGGAGGACTTCTCTACCTCAAAGTTTTTAAGTTATTTTCTTGAAGGTCCTATTTGTAAGACAAGTTGATTATTGAGTCTCATTCCTGACTCGTCACATTATGACACATTGGGGTTTTCAGGATAGGGCGGTAGCCATCTCAAAGAGTGATTTTGGACAAGTTGGGAGATTCAAAGCGTCTGAGTGGGTAATGACACTCAAAAATCAACTTTTCTTACAAATAGGACCTTTATATCAATTTGCTATTTAAAGTTACAAGTAGTTTTCTTGTACAGTATGACCAGTTGTGTGACTTTTTATCTAAATCTGTTAAATTATTAAAGTCTATCATGTATTAAGAAGTTCTCCTTTTTTGTGGCATTGACGCAACAGCTCTGTTTAAAAGGTTACACTTTAAGAGAGAAGCTTTTAACATTGCTCAAGAAAGATCCTCGTCTGGTTAAGTGGATGGAAAGTTTACTCCTTTGACTATTATGACAGACCAAAGGATTAAAAGAAACCTGACAGTTCCAAAGATTTTGCCTAACAGCTTAGTCTGCATCAGTTAAAATTTCAACTTAAGTAAAAAAGCAAAGTTAGGATGATGTATGAAACAAACATAAAGCTTTGGGTGATAATTTGCTTATCCTTTTTGACATATGATCACTTAAATACAGTGAAGACAGTATAATGAATGCTTTACTTCATTAAAGACTGGAAAAATTCTGAATGCCAAAAAAACCCACCTATTTGGAATATTTTACAGGTACGCAGGTTAATTGCTAACAGTATCATGATTAAATATGAAAAGAGATTGCTCAAAAGGCTCAGTTATTCACAAGGATGGGACATCATGACTGGGCTCAGGAACACTTTGGATACTCCTTGTCAGTAAACACAGTTTGTCTGCCTGCTTCTCACAGTTACTTGTAAGTCAGATTACTTGTTTTGGTTGATAATAAAGAGACAAAGGTTTATAACTTATGCCATCTATAGCCATGTGGGATATTGTTTTGTTTTTATTTTAAAGTTTAAAAATTCTAAACATGAACTTTATAATGTAAAAAGATCCTGAACTTAGGTGGCTCACACAAAATGATCATGAACCAGCACGTCCACGACTGTACAAGATGTGAGAGAGTCAGCTTTCCCCTGACATTTCAGCTCAAGTTGATCACATGACCAGTCTCTCAGCGTTTTACCCTCCCTTTCCATCATCTCCCTGTCATCCCCCTGCTGCTCACCATCCCCCTTTCCCCCTGTAAGCTGACACAGCGCCTTTAAACATTAGCAGATTTCTTCCTAATAGGATCTCAGAGGCTTAAATCGTCATCTGATAAAACTAAGGAGCTTGATAGCTATGCTGCACCCTCTTAACCAATTTGTACTCAATTAGGATAATGGGGAAACAAGCAAAGAGGGACAGCTTTAATATATTAATGTGATAAAATGATTATCAATTTCCCTTGGCTACGACTGGGGTGGTATTAGGAGCATCTCAGAAGTCTCATACAGATATTAGCCATTAATTAAGTGTGCCAAACAGTAAAGGTCATAAGAAATATTTGAATTGGATCCAATAATGAATGAACCATTTTCTGCCAACAGTGGCATAAAAAACAAATGTACAACATAAGACCATCTGACCTATCAAATAGCTTTAAGAAAAAAACAATTCAAAACGCAGAATTCATTTTAGGTTTATAAGCTCAAGGCCCATGCTCACATTTTACACTGAAACTCTTGGAACTGAGCCAACATTAATGTTATAAATCCTAGCTGTCCATTTTTTGCTATGACTTGTCCAAATGTTAAATAGGTATGTTGCCTGCAATTTGAAGTGGTTCTCTGGTGATTCAGAACTGCAGTTTCATTAAGTTGGGGGTCTCACAAGAGACAGATTTTAAAAACAATGAATCACAACCTAAACAGCATTTTAGTCCCTAACCATCAAACTAGATCCTACATTTCCCACAATACAACTTGATACAATTGTTTATAAACTACCCACATCTAAACTAACACATTTTTCAACCTGACCACATCAGTTTTATGATGCTTTTCTGTCAGAAAACAGAATTCATCAAGTGCATATTGTTGTATATTTGTTCAATAAATATACATTTCTAGGCAACAACTGGATTATGTTGACTGACTCTTTGTCTCACTTGCATCACTATTTAATGAGACTTATTATGAGCTACTAAGTCCACTGACTGTCTTACGGTATCAGCTATCTATGATATAAGAAAACTACCAGTCATTTAAAAACTACTTATTAACAAATAAATACATAAATGAATTAGAAATGTATGATTTTTTGATGCTTTTTCATTTTATGCCTCTATTGAGTGTAGGAGAGAGATGGCTCCGCAAAACACCCTACAGGCCTGACTTTCTTTGTAATCACCATATGGCAGCAACTGACCTCATGACAAATCCGTTTCACAGGGGCATCTCTAAGTTCTTTATTTCATTGCTTACTGGCAAAAGTAATTGGCTTTACAGTCACTGCTTTCTTGGAAAACGAATTTGTCGTCCAAGAAAAGGAGCTACCCGACCTACAACAGTTCAGCTCATAGAAACCACTGATAATGCTGCCCAGTGTTGCCAGATGGCTTTAAACTTGTTAGCCTTTAGTAGTCCACAGCTGCTTAGACATGTGCCAATTGTGTGGACAAGTGTTAAGTTTCTTTGCATTTCCTCTTTTAGGGACTGGCGTATCCACGGATGGAAGACCATTACTAGAATCATAAATACATGTCAAAAGTTATTTTCTTTTATCAAATGTGACCATTTACATTGATCATGTTTAAGATGAAGACAGAGAATGTACATTAAAGAACTAAAAGTAGCTGTGTTAGGCAAATTCTGTTTGAGTGTAGGCAGACCATCCTGAAAAACGGTGGGGTGTTAAAGGTACATTAACATAATATAATAAAGTCAGTATGTTATTGATGTGGCTTGGCTAATGCTTGGGACTGCTGTCAAAATGAACAACATATGTACATACAATATTTTTTCCAACATACTGCTGCTGAAAAAAACAATTTAATACATATACTGTAAAGAATATATTCAGCACCACTTTTATTGGTATTATTGGCATGCAGAGAACTCCTAAAAATAGCTTCAGATAGGAGGAGTGAGGTCAGAGAAAATCTCTAGTGAAGTCTTTAGGCTCATTAAGGATGGGATTGATCTCTGCAACACCTACTGGAGCTGCCACAGCTTTGGTTGTGCCAGCTGGCAAAGGAGAAACTCGCTGGATGCAGGATAAAATGCCCCTGATGCCCCCAACCCAATTCTAAAGTGAACTGTCAAGGGCTGAGCTACAAAAAATATTCACAGAGCAGCCTGTTAATAGTAATACATTTATGACTGGGTTGAGTCTTGTCCACAACTGCGCTTTTTTGAGTAAACTAGGTAAAATAGAGGATTGTAGTTTGTTACTCACTTGCGTTTTGGGGTTCTTGTTGGTCCCTCTGGTATAAAGATGAAAAATCAGAAACCCTATTATCATTATTATCATTGATCGAATTGTTATCAAATATTACTATTATTATTAACAGTATTATCATTATTGTTGTTGTTATATTAATAACAAACAGGGCAACTAGTTCTGTTAAGTTGTGATTCTAGTTATAGTAACTGTATAATTAGACAACATTTCTAAAATGAGGTAATAATAGGCATTAATAGGCATAGAAACCATGACAACATTGCTTTTCCACCCACAAAAGAATTCCCTTTGAACTAATAATTCACTTTTTTGTTTTATTTTAATTCATTATTATTGTCAGCTATCCCAGACACAATCTAGCACATAAAGAATTTAAGTGCCTACATGAATTACATTTTTTTTTGGAAAACAAGTCTTTACAGTGTGCAGCTATTCAAGTTAAAAGTCCATCTCTGTGTCTTTTCTCCCTTACATTGTCTATAATGAAGGGATTAGCGAAACCTCTCAGTACGAGCCATTATCTTTCAGACAATAGATTTTTTGAAAGAAAGTTTTGTCGAGGCTTCATTAGCAATGGCCTCCCTCTGTGGTCTGAATGCAGGACACATTTGGAGCAATTACTTGACCAGAAAACAACTGTCAGTCATTCTTAAAGGGGAAGGATTCCAATTAATAAACCTCTTAAACCCTTTGGTTTTACTACCATTCTCCTGCAAGCTTTGGTGTCTTGTGTGGTTAAGGGCAGTTTTGTCAGGAGAGAAAGACATTACATGTGCTTGTTGCGCTCGGACTCTAACAGCTTCTTTGCTCACTTGTGTGCAGGGGATTTCAAGGACTTAACTGGGAGTAACAAGTGCCTACAGAAGATATTGTAAGTGTCATTCTCCTACTTATGGACTGCAGAGACACCATGTGCGTAGCATAGCCTGTTGTAGGAACCTGAAGAAGGTAAGATTACTTTATGTACTTCCTTACTGTGAATTCAGTCAATTACAGAATCTATTGATGTATAGGTTTCAATTATGCTTATTTTTGTATTCGAGAGTAACAAAATGTTGGCTTTTTGGTGCCTCTTAAGAACTTCTAAAATGGTTGATTTTATACCAAAATAATTGCTTATCTACGTAAAAGTTAAAATCCAAGGTTTAAAATCTCTAAATTTAGACTGATGAGAGCCAGACTTGCAAATTAGATGACTTTTTAACATTATAAACATTATAAAGTAAACAGGTTTGCTGATCCAAAAAGAACAAATGTTCTTCATTGATGAGCTTTTCAAGTTTTTACCCTTTAAACGTTTTTCTTGGTTTATCTTTTGCCAAACAAATGGCTTGTAGGTAGTCAGCAACGCTTGACTGTTTATGATTGTGATGATCCACCATAATGTAAATTATAGTAACATAGCATTACTTGGTGAAGTTTCTTGTGGCAGGGCATGGAAGACATTTACTCTTACTATTGAAAGTTATTCATCTTAATAAAACAAGGGAACCTGCCTGCTAGATATTCATTAAGATGTTTAATTTTACTACAACTCATATATGTAAAAGTCTAGAGCGATTAATAAGCCATTAAATTACATATTAAATTTAAGAGCACAGATTGACTGTATATTTAATGTCTTTGGTCTTTTCTCTCATTCCTTTACAGTCAAAGATGTGAGTTTGCTCTGCTATTGTGTCTACAATACATTCAGACTCACTGAAGCATTCCTTGAGGGATACAGCCTTCACACGTCACATACAGTAAATCTTCTCCATTGCACGTGAAGCAGAAAAAAAGCTCTGTCCAACAACTGCTCTGCCTTGTCTGATTTAGTAGCATCTTGCTTAATTTTGCAAAGAAGAAATAAGTTGTCTTCAAAGGCTCGGATGCATTTGTCAATGGATACTATGGGAATAGTGGAGGATAGTTGCCTGGACAACTATGACATGGCAAAAGGTGCTGGGTCAAGTGCTGGAGGCAGGGTCCATAGTATCGATGTCATACTGGGATTCACTAAAGACCAGGAACCTTTACTGCATTCAGTAGGAGATGAGGAGAGCCAAAAAACAAACATGGAAAACCCACAGCATCCTGAGAAGCAGGTCTCATCAGACCCATATGGGCATCTTCCAGAGCTGGGTGACAGCTCCCAACAAGCTTCCTATCATGGTGAGTCCTTTCAGAAAAGAAACTATTGTCACTTACAAAAACTCTCCAATACACTTTTTCAGTATCAATGTCGATCAGGAGATTTTCCCTTTCACTGTGCAACAAGTGGAATTAGGGCTGTACTAAGTCTGTCCGAGTCCCCTGAGTCCGGTTTAAAAGTACTCCCACACAGTTTTCCCTCTATGTTGGACCATTGCCCTTCCATAAAGAAGTACTGCGTCATCTTTATGCAACCAATCTCATGATGATTTATCAGAAGTTCTGAAATGACAGTGATGTGAAGTTAATATTAGTTATACTTAAGTCTCGAATTTGCCAAAACGAGCAATAGCGGTGAGTTTTGGTGAGTGGAGAAGGAGAGGCATAGGACTACATTTAAGCATTTACCCCAGTCATTTTTCAGAAATTCCATTTCATACATCTGGACTCTTGCATATGCAGTACAATAACAGAAACACAAGGGTCAGCCAAGAAGAGATGGATGCAAAGCAAATGGCACATAGTGCTAAAGATAATGTTAGCTTTGCTCATCAGCACTACACTGCCGAGTCCTCACATTTACCTACTTACGATATCTGACATAATCAAATATAGACTACTCCTAGAATCTATATGAAGCTTAAACTAAGTGAAATATAGTCTCTATTCTACATGGAGACACATAATGAAAACCTTCTGTCACTGCTTTAACACTTGCTTCTAAGAGTGGTATGGCAGACCACACCACCTTTATATGGGTGCTTATTGTCTGTGACTTCCATTGTATAATACCATGCCAGAGCCAAGTGACTCCTATACTGAAAGAGTGACTCCTGACCAAAAATAAAACTGTCCTTGTGACAATGATATATCATGTTTGACCTAGAGTTTAACATATTATGTTTAATGATAGCGTAATTCAAAGGGGATTGTGCTGATGTGTACAAACTTTTATTTGAATATAAAATGCAATCATCCACCTCATTCCTTATTCATGGTGTATTCCTAAAAAAAATAATTTGCTTTAAAGATTTCATGAACGACTTCGAACACAAAGCTTTTGCTACTTGGCGTCATTATTCCAAATGATCCAATGATCTGTAGACCATTTTGCCTCAGTGATTTGGTATGATTAACAGGCTTTGGTACATGAAACACATGGCTCCCTTGCCCTAATGTACATCCATTTAATCTGGACTGTGACTGTTTACTCGGCTTGTGCAGAAGCCAACTTAAGTCCCTTGTTATTACAGGAGGCGGGGACACAAAGGTTTAAGTGGTAGCATCTGTTAGTGTGGGATTATTGCAAGGGAAGAATTCAATGAAAGATGTGATATAATTTGGACTTGCCAAACCCCTGGTGTTTACAAGCCCTCAATTGTATAAAGGGCATCAGTCATTAAACTGTTCTATCATGAGGAGGAAAGTTAGGATTTCACTGTTTGATCTGGCTGCTCTGAGAAATATTTTAGCTATTATCTTAAGGTGTCAAAACTTTCGTTAAAAAAATGATTCAGTATGTATACAGACTGACCAAGTTATATTTAGAAAACCTTTGAGATTCAGTGACTCACAATTTTGTTTTTGCAGTTTTAAATGTACACTAGTCCGACCTCTCTAAGATCCTTCATTGGTCATTTAGCTCGAGCTTCCTCTATCTGTCCTTGCCTTTACTCAGCCAAATAAGATACGTCACAACGGTGGTGTTGCCAAATTTAAAGGACGGCTTACTGGCTTGATGCCAGCTGCAAGCCATTTAAAAAAAAAAAAAAGTACATTAGTTTTGGTAGGTCCTAATGGAGAGACATTTTCTCACATATTATTCAAATATGTATTCTGTCTTTTATTTTAGAATCTGACCTTTTCTCCAGTGACAAGTGTGATGAAGAAATGAGCAATCTACAGAAGGATCTGGACGATGCTGAGGGGTCTCCGGACCCCATTAAAGAGGAAGAACACACTAAAAAGAAACACAGAAGAAACCGTACAACATTCACCACCTATCAACTTCATGAGCTAGAGCGAGCATTCGAGAAATCCCATTATCCTGATGTCTACAGCCGCGAAGAGTTGGCAATGAAGGTTAACTTGCCTGAGGTCCGAGTACAGGTAAGGACTACACTACGGAGAACATACTACAGGGAACAGCAGCTTCAATTTCTGGCTTGACATATTTCCCTAATTAGGGCCGGAAATGCTTAGTAATTTATATCTTAAGATCCACAATTTTTCATCATTCATCATTTAATCGTCATTTTTCTCATCCTTCCTTTTGCACCCAGAACCAAATAACTCACCTCTGATAAAACCACTGTTTCAATCCATAAATCTGTTTTACCGCAAATACAAGCTTTGGACGACATAAGGATTAAACATCTATTTATTTCAGAGATGCTGAAAATTTATTTCAGAAAGTTTTTGGGCAAAATACATTTGAAAGATTCTGACCTCTGCACCACCTAGTGGTAGTATCAGTGCTATTGTCTCTCAGTGCCTCACAGGCACCATCTCATCTTTATTTCTCTTTGGCCAGGTGTGGTTCCAGAATCGGAGGGCCAAGTGGAGACGTCAAGAGAAGATGGACACTAGCACTATGAAGCTTCATGATTCTCCCATGCTGTCCTTCAATCGTCCCCCGATTCCTCCGAGCGTGGGGCCAGTGGCCAACCCGATGCCCCTAGATCCCTGGCTTACCTCGCCCATCTCCAGTGCCACACCCATGCATACCATCCCAGGATTCATGGGCTCACCACAGGGCCTACAGCCTGCCTATGCAAGCCACAGCTTCCTCAACACACCACCTGGAATGGTCCAAGGTATGCAGCCAATGGGCCCTCCTCCCTACCAGTGCCCGCCCAGCTTCAACGATAAATACCCGATGGAGGACGACAGGAGTTCAAGCATCGCAGCACTCAGGATGAAGGCCAAAGAGCACATTCAGTCAATGGATAAAACCTGGCAGCACATGTGATCTGATAAGGAACTGTGGACAGATATTTGAACTGCTCCAGTGAATGTTTACAAACTGCTTTTCTACTGTTTGTTTCATGTACCAGTGAGGAGAGTACATGACACCAAAGGAGTCTTAAAATGAACTTCTTGTGAACTTTATTAAATTTCTGTTTAAAAATGTGATGAAGTTTGAATGAACCATTGTATAGCTCAAGGGATTTGGGAACAGATTTTTGTTTAAATAAGACAACATCTTCAACACGAATGTTTAAAACTTGGAATAATTTAGTATATTTCTGATAAATTTCAGACAGTATTGACAAACAGCAATATAGTATATGAGAGGCTAGGTAGAGCCATGCGGTCAGTAGGAACAACATTTTTCTATTTGGACATATTACATGATGAGAATGTTAAGAAATTTGTCTTAATTGATGTATGTGCTTTTTTGTGGAAATAACATATTTTTTTATAAAAAAATACGATTGACCCTTACTCTGTCTTCATATACCTGGGTATCAAATGTTCTTACCCCCTTGAAGTGAAAGTATCTTCATGAGGATTAATGAACGCTGTGCTTTCAGGGCATTCGCTGGAAAGTGTTTTACCTTATATGACTCTGGTTTCAGTTTTACCTTTCTGTTTTCTATCATTTTTTTTTATTGCACAAGTAAACTGTGACCAGCATTTTGTAGAATATGATCAGTTGCTTTTGAAAGTCATTACATGTGATTATTTAAAAACCAGTTCCCTGAAATCAAGTTTAATTTGGTTTAAAAGCCAAAATGTGTACTTTCTCAAAATTTAAATAATGAAACTGGCCTTTTGGAGAGCACTGTGCCCTGATGGGGGAGGTTATCGGAAGTCACAGAGCATAATCTGGTCCGGAGGCTAATTTAAACAGACAAGCATACCTCTTAACACCTAATTACTGCTTTTAAAGCGATTAACCCCGGATTCTCAGCCACAGACAGCATGCCCTCAGATGCCCCTGCAAAAGCCGTTTCAAGACCTGAGTCAACTTCGCTCCTCCCCTCAAACTTGACCATTTACCTTTTTCAAATTAAGAGATACGGCATAAAATAATAATGTTTTTTGTTATGCACTATCATAGTCCTCATCCTTATTGGTAAAGGATACATCTTTTGGCATTCATGAACATGATGCATTTCATGGCATTGTTGACAAAATATTCACTTAAGTCAGGTGGATTTAGAGTGAGAAAGTTAATGGGTGCTGGCAGCCTCTCTCACCTCTTGGAAGAAGCACAGTTTGATGTAACTGTTGGACCACAACAAGAAGGAAATGACGTTGCACTGATGTTTGTCAGGGACAGAAGGTCATGGTGATGCTGCTTGTGTGTTTTATACTGTATGTGTTTATTTGCTGTGTGTACTGCCATGCTTTGAGGGGAAATCATCTGGCAATGTAAGCCTCCTGTCAATACCATATTGAACTGACTGATAATCCCTGTTGACAACAGTGGACTAAAAAGCCAAAGAAATAAAAAAGGAACATTGTTATGACTAGAAGACACATTTTTTTTAATCAATATCATTATGTATGAATTTCTAGTTCTTTCAAGTTTTTAGAATGTGACTTTTATTTTCCATGTGCGAAACACAGAATAAAGTTACAATAGCACCACTGTAGAGGCACTCTGATTGTGGATCTTGTTTTTCTTTCTACACATGCATTAGTGAGCCACCAAGATGACTTTGTGCCGTTAATGAGCGCTGGTGTACAATAGGCCATGTAAGCTGTGACAGACGAGCTGGCCTGATGGAGGCCTGTTGTGTTCGTCCAGGCCTGTGGACCTTTGCCAGGCCGTTAGACAGATGAAGCTCCACTCCATCAGGCCCAACCAGGGGTGTCAGGAGGCCCCGCCTGCTAGGCTGCAGAGGCCACAAGGGCTCAAGTTCTAATTGCCCTCCAGTAGCCTGTGTGTCTTAGCTGCTCAAATTTATTTTTAGATGGAGGTTTGTATAGAGGTCTTGTTTTGCATCTGAATATTTTGCAATTGTATAAGCAGGTAGACAATCTCAACTCAATTTTCACCATTTCTTGTGATACAGTCAAATTATTTTTTCCATTGACATAGAGCAAATTATTTTGTCAGATGATTTAGGGGTTGGGAAAATAAAATTTGAGTGTTTTTTTAAAAGTTTCAAGCTTCAAAAACACACATTTTAAAATGTGCTTTTACATAATAAACTCCTTTATTGTTTTATTATGTCATATCATATCCTATCTGATTATTTGTTCTCCTATATCATTGTTTTTATCTATTGTCATTTCATTGGATTTTATTACTTTGTAACTTTGTTTTGAAAGGTGCAATAATGGATTACTACTGTTATTATTACAAAGGAACAATGGTTGAAAATAGGAATGTTATAATGCAGGCTCAATTATATAATGGTTTGTGGGATAGATGTTAATAGTATCAGTAATACTAGGTTTTAAGCTTGCTCAGTATTCATACCATTTATGTCCCTGCAGTTTCGCATAATAAATCAGTGGAGAGGATGTAGATGAAAAGGCTATGATGTATTTAGTTATAACTCTCTCACCACACCTCTGTCAGAAAGACTTAATGTAGCAACATCCAGAATTTGCTAGAGACGCACTCAGAACTAGTAATTAATTACACACATTATTATGTTATTTTGCTTGGCCAAGCGTGACCTTCGCAGGGGCCAAGGCTCTAGTTAACAGGCTGACTAGCGGGACGTGGTCCACGGTGGAAATAATAAGGGAAAGGAGCGGAATTAATTGGGTTTGATTAAGAACACTTTTCAAAGGGACACCATTTTTCCCTCTTGACATAATTGGGGATCACTCAGGGGGTGGGGGGGATTTGATGCCTGGCGCCAGTTGCTCGTCTTCGCCCCACCATTCACTTTGTGAAAAAGGACATGCCAGTCAAACAGCATTCGCTCCCTTGCCTTGCACACATGTGAATAGCATGCACTAGCACACGTTAATGGCTTAATTTTGCATTGAGCGCACTGACGAACATTCACTCACAATGGGCCTCATTCACCAATATCTTCTTAAGAATCTTCTTAGATTCTTTCTTAAGTAGTTCTTAAGAGGTTCCTTAAGAAAACCCTACGCCAGATTCACCAACTTGTTCGTAAGCCTCAGAATTGTTTGCAGCTGTGTTCTTACATTGATGAAAGCCGCAGGAGCAATATATATGCCATTGTTTTGCGGGCCTTGGATGGAGAAATGCCACGTATAAATAGGGTGGGGGGGTTACTAATTGATGGCATGTTTCCAATTTACTTGAATTTTTCAGTAATCATTTTATCATTGGCACATTTAATTTATTTTAGAGTTTAAATTCTTTGTAAATTACCAAAAATATGAAATAAATAAATAAATAAATAAATGAATAAATATGACAGAATTATCACTGTAATATTGCATTTTATTGAACTACACAAGAGAAGAAAACACAACCTAGCCAACATTTCGGCACTGAAATGTGCGTAAGAGTACTCCTGAGTGTTTGTAGGATTTGTTCTTGCCTAAGAAAAAATCCTAGATAAGGAAAAATTCATGAATGCCACAAACTTCGTAAAATCTTCGTAAGTGGGACTTAAGAACAAATTTGTTCGTAAGAACGGTTCATGAATGAGGCCCAATAACCTCAAAGGCCCCCCTCCAGAGTGTTATGGCATTTTTAGAATGTTTCACATTTTTCTGAGTCGTTTCCTCGCAGTGTTGATGAGCCACATTGTTCACCAAATATGTTTTGACAAATACCTTAATTGTGTGCTCAAAGTCACACATTTTAAGATGTTGTTAATATGGAACTATGACGTATGACTAAAGTAGAATCTAGTCATTCATCATCCTCTAAGAGGGGTTATATAAGCAGCATGGCTTTTTTAAGGAACAGGGAGTGAGTAGTGTGTGGGTGGTTGAGCAAGAGAAGGAGACATAGCTACATTGACTGTGTTAAGAGTAGACCAGTGTCAGCTACTGGAGTGGAGGGGAAAGTTTAGTAGAGAAGTTGTCTAGTGGCAGTAAATTAGGGGTTCAGATTACATTTTGACCATGAATAAACTCTGCAGCTCTCAATACACAAGAATAACTTCTGTTTGAGTGACAATATCCAATTTTTATCCATGCCAGTGATGTTGATCTTGCTAGAACGGCAGTCTGGATGCAATGGTAATTACATCTGCCCATTAATCACATCCAATTCTCTTTTTGAGAAAGAACATTGACCATTGACAGGAGGAAAAACTGACTGGAGGGGACTTGACAAATAAATGCCTAACTGACCCTAACACAAACCTTTAGAAACCATATTAGTGAGAGCTAAAACAGGCTGGCAAAATAAGTTTTGTCTCCAATAAAGACAGTCATCTGGCAATCAACTATCTTCCACTTACCCAGCATATAGTAAAGAGTGGTTTTCAAAATTACACACTGCATGGTTAGACTTTTTATCTTCTATGGCAAACATATATATTACTTTAATTTGTAATGTCAACATGTTCTTTTATCTACCTACCATCAGGTCTAAAAAAGTAATTGCCTTCACCTCTTCCCCCTATAAAATGTTACTAGTAAACATGTTTTTTCCATGAAGTTATTCTGAGGACTAACTTTAGAAAAGTATATAGCTCAAATGAAACTGCTATAGATTTTAAGTAATCCCTAATTTCTGTTACAGGTCTTTTTTTAAATACAAAAAGTATTTTATACAAGAAGTGAGATCATGAGCAGTGTTCACATCAAACCTTTTTGTAAAGGTTCTGTTCTTGTGATTATTGGGCATTTTTTGGTTGTCCCCTCTGACTACAACCTATTACTTCATATTTAAAGTCTTTTACACATCACACTAGGTATGGTGCTTTTCTTCTCAAAAGAAAGCCTCAGTCAAGCCAAATTAGTATATTTCAAACATGTCTGTACTACATTGTTGCCCTAATAGGCTGAATACACTGCTTGTTTCAATCCTCAGCCACAACAAGAAAAGTGGCCCACTGGTCTGAAGCACATTTTTACAGGGAGTGACTAATGAGAGCTTATAATATCTGTGCTGTAATAAATGTTACTGAACAAGTACTCTTGGAGGAGTTATCTGCATTTCGGAGCTGGTTAGAGGTGGGCCTGAGTTGTCTGCTGACTGTCTTTGTCTTGTGCGCTGTTGGGGCTTAGAGGCATTATCTCTACTTTCATTCTGTATACATTATACAAAAAAAGTGTCAGCATCAACATCTCATTCTTTTCACAAAAAGCAACAAGCTCAAATAGGAGATTACTTTCTTACATTAAACATAGGGTTCCTGACAGGATGACATGGCAAGCATCATGGAGGTCAATTTGTCTGGAGATCTGTCCACATTGATTGAAGCTATCCAGCTGCATCAGGTCCTGTAAATACAAAACAGTCTTTGGGCATTTACAGGTTCCTTTGGGGTTAGATATTGGAAGTTTGTCTTACTGACAAAATTACTGTGCTATCTTAACTTGTACAGTGGTCCAGGATCCAGCTGATCTGTCTGGGGTGTGAGCATGACTCTCTGCCAATTCCCCTCTTTCATTCTTGTTTGTGGGCTTTTTCACTGTCATACTTAGTTTGAGAATGCTGAAAGTTTTTACACATTAGGTTTTAATGTACTTTGAGGACTGTCTTTGAATTACGATGGTGAAGAGATGGAAGCCATGAAGTTACAGACTTTGGTAGTAAATGGATAGTGGTGAATATTCTATCATCTACATTGCACAGATACTCGTAACTTGATTCTTCAAGATGTGATTTATAAAGGAGGATGTCCACATGTTAAGACAAGAGTTGCAAGAATATGTGATATTCTTAAAGACAAGTATCATTTGCCTGTAGTGATGCTTACATGATGGGTACCTCCTCCAGAATATAATTTTCAGACAATGTCAGATGATGAAATAATCAGATAAAATTAAACAACTGTGGATATTAATGGCATGTCTAGATTTACCTACAGCTTTCAGACCTTTCTGATTGAAGCATTACAGCAGTGTGGTAGCGATCAGACATTTAAAATTATTTATTTTTTCCTTTCAGTGGTTTTACACATTAACATACACATGCAACTATCTATTATTTGATGTCGCAGAGCAGAGCAACCCCACGCAAGATCCAGTGGTCTGGTGACTGGATGGTAGGTAATACCACTGCTGTGATGTAATTCAGGTCTGTGCGCCTTGGTTTCTTGTAGATGGGGCAGACATACAGCTTAGGATCCACCGGGGCAGTGGAGTTAAGGGCAAACATGTGTATGACAGGCAAGGGTGTGAAAAGCACTTTGGGTGAGGACTCGATGAGATAGGTGTTCTTCATATCCCAGCCAGCGCCTTCCAGGTAAAGACCATAAACATAAACTCCCTCCTGTTGAGAAAGATAGGCAGTGACAGAATAAACTTCAATTGTTCACTTTTCTCAAAATCAAAACAAGAAGGCAGTCATGCTTGGTGCAATGTGCAATGACAAAAAGTTTATCATGAATGTAAGTGGAGGTTGAATTTGAGATTGATATATTTATCTGTATTGTTTGACTTACTGTAGGTGAGGCAGTGATCTCCTCCTTTGTCTGCTTCAGTACTTTGTTGTGCAGGGTGACTGTGTCCAGAGCCCAGCCTTTGTTTGCCCTTGTTACTTCTTGTCTCATAGCTGTTAGAAACCCTTCAAACATCCCCGAGGAATGACAGCATGAGTCTGATATCAAACAGCCCCAACTGATGATGACTGAGATCTCCATTTCAACGCATCTAACTACTGAAAAACTCAAAATGTCTCAATCAATTCAAATTAATCTGTTGGGATGAATTTATTTTTCTTTAAATTCATAAATCATAACCAGCTAAACGCCCCTTAAAATAAATTGTATAATACCTTACTTGGAAAAAAGAAAAGTTACTCACCCTGTGGGTTGAAGAAGCCTGTCATCCAAAAAGTTTTGGGTCTTCCTTCAAACACCCAGCTATGGAACTGTTTGTTTCTCTCCAGAAGCTCTGTGAACCAAAAGCCCAGTGTGGATGACTCCCAGGAGATTTTCCTCCACAGGTTTGGTACACGGGCATCAAAAATATTGTCCAGGGCATCACGGAGGTTCTAGGAGTCCAGGACATCATTAGTTTCAAAGCTAGTTTAATCCTCATATTTTTCAGGAATTACAGTTTTTTGCAGTTAATATAAAAAATGATACATTTCAGTAATGCAATATGGAAATATTCAGTCAATACAACTTAAGCACACAAACAGCGCTGGTGTTTAAGAGTGAGTTATTGTGTTTAATCAGTAATCTCACCTCACTCATTATGATAGTACCATCAATGGCCAGCTTCAGGTCAGTTAGACTTGTCCGCACTACACTGATGATCCTTTGCATTCGATCCACCTCCTGACGTAAGAAGATGTTCATTGGGTTCAGAATTCCCATTTTCAACAGTCTGGCTTTGACCTTTACCCATAAAAGGTGCAGAGTTTAGATTTCAGTTGGTGCAAGAATTGTTGACTGAAACAACAATGATCCAACAAACTGACCTCATGTGGCACATAATAGGGGGGCAGTTTGTCCAACATGTCTTTCGCCATATTGTAAACAATTGACTCCCGAGTTTCTCCGGATCCCCCTCCACTTTCCTTGGGCTGGATATTTGTGATTGTGTCAAGCACCTCAGCCGATGTGTTCGTCTGATACCTATTCAACATTAAACCAAAGCATGAATGCTATAATCAGTTACACATTATAATTACAAATTGTAATATTGCAATTTATAAATGGTCTGCATTTTTATAGCGCTTTTCCAGCCTAACGACAGCTCAAAGCGCTGTACAATACATGCCACATTCACCCACACATTCATACACTGATGACGGACGCTGCCATGCAAAGCGCCAACTGCTCATCAGGAGCAATTTGGGGTTCAGTATCTTGCTCAAGGACACTTCGACATGCAACTAGGGGGAGCCGGGATTTGAACTGGTGACCTTCCGATCACTAGGCCCGCTCTACCCACTGAGCCACAGCCGCACAGTATCTGTATCATTAATAGTTTAGGTTTATGGGTTCTTACGTTATATCAGCATTAGGATGTAGCCCTAATGCTTGGGGTGAATCCACAGTGGGCAAGCTCTGAATGTTTTTCATGTACTCCTTTACTGTCTTGCACACTGGAATTTTGTAGCCCGTGTAGAAGCAAAACGAAGGGTCAAACATCTTTTTACTGAACCACACCTGCAATGAGAAACACCCATTTCCATATACTAGAACAAATGACAAAAATAAACTCATCAAGAAGATGTAACATATGGATAAACACAAAAATGGGATTATTACGCGTGCAAAACACTTGAGTAGGCGTTTGTCATAGTCGTCTGTAACCCTTCCTCCATATTGCACTTCGGCTAGCATGTATCGCACAGTTACCCATGACACATCCTGAGGTGGGAAAAAACATACAATAAGTGAGGGGAAATGAGAAAATGTTTAAAGTTAAATCGCTTTTGCAGAATCCTCACCTTCTTGGGGCCACAATCATCTAAGTGTTTCTCAACAAACTCAACACTTGCAGTGAAATCAGCAGAGTTGAACTCATATGGTATGTTCCAACCCAGTGGTCCAAATTTGCGTCGTTCCTAAAAAAACAAAAAGAGGAAGCAATGAAACGCATGAATACACATAAAATAAACTCAATGTTATTGAAAAAAACACAACAATCAAGGATTAACTGCTGTGAACTCAATGGCATATTTTACATTTAAAAGAATGAGTCAATCAAATTGGCTATCAGATGAAATTCAATGACCTTGTAATGGACAGTACCTGCACAGCAGTGTGGAGAAAGGCTACACTGTACAGCATGGGCTTCCACTGGGGAAGGTTAGTGATTTCCAGCTGGCTCTGTGAAATCCCTGCAAATGTTCGTTTCAAACCAGCACGCACTCCCTGAGGTGGATCGTTGGTAAACTTGATAGAAGACTGAAGGTGAAGAAGTAAGAAACAATGCTACTTTAACTCTAAGCTTGTACATGTATCTAATTTCACAACAGCATTTGTAAAGTTTCCATCAAGAAGTTGATTGAAGTAAGCCTGAAATTGATACACAAACACTTTACATAGAAGCTTTATGAAGTCTCACCTGTAGGAGTGTGATGGAGAATAGATCGTGTGGTTCTGTGGTGATCCACACCCTGAAAGTATCATGCATGGTTTCTGCAGTCGTGATAGTGTCTAACAACTCATCCATAAACTCCAGGCCCAGGTGGCAATTTTGCAGAAGGACCCAGCCTCCCTACACATACAGAAAACAGACAAGGAAACATTTTCAGCTATAACTTTAAAAAGTGCCCATTTTTACATCGTACAACTTAACTTTGAATACACACGTGTGTCATTGATGTCTGTACAAGCTTCCTTGCATGCACCTCTTGACCTTGCCCCATGGATATAGCTCTGCATTCTAAAAAACATGACAATGTGATGGGATCACAGCATGCAGCACATGTAGGATTATTCAAGGTTAAGATGAGAAGTTTATAAAAGTTCTCAGTTAAAAAGGACAGTAAAGCTCACCAAGTTCAAGTTTCTTAGCAAGTGCTTCAATTTGTTCAGTAGGATCTGAACCCATAGAGAGGAAGCAAATTAGAGGGGTGCGAGGGTCGCTCTCCCCCCATGTGTCATGAAGGTTCAAAATGACTGGCTCAGCAAACCTCAAGCCCATGGCCTCTCCAACATACTTTCTGGCCTGAGACAAGGTACGGTCAGGGCACCAAGACCTTTGACAGAAATGGCTTGTTAGAATGTTGTATTCTACATCATACTATATATGTGAACACATACTATAAGCAACATTAGTGGCAGAAGGATCCAACCTTATTAGCAGAAGTTTATGGAAGACATTAAGGGCGTTGTATCCATCTGGTATGACACCTTCCTCTGGGGTATCAAGATCAACCCATGCTTTCCAGGGTTTCCCATTTTGAGACACCTACAAAATATATTAATAGCAAAAACTAAGGAAACTTTAACAGATGATTCATATTTATAATCCATGGAATTTAAGATCACCTGGTTTATGATTTTAGTAAACTCTGGCAATTTGCTGAGTTCCACCAAGTTTAGCCAGACCATGTCCAGGATCCAACTGAATGGCTTTGGAGGGCATGTCTTCAGGTCAAGAGCTGCACCACCTGTTTGTTTATTCAGATAAGTTGTTACCTCATAAAATGCCATAAAATAAGCATTTATTTAAAAGGCAAAAATTGTCTTACCTTTAATAAGAATCTGAAATTGGTTATGCTCGATTTTGTTATTTTGTAAATCAATCTTGAGAGCGAGCAAGAGTGTGAAGATGAACTTATGGTTTTCATACAGGCTTCTCACTGTATATCTGAACACCTCAAAAGTCAGATATTCAATGATGTTCGCAATTCGCTTCTGAGTTTTAGAGGATTTCTCGGACCTGCAAAAGCATATTAATGCAGTAAGAATTGTAAATAGAGGAGTGATAGCGACATAGACAGTGTGCAAGTAACTAAGTAAAGTAATGTTGTTGGTTATTAGACTAACCAAGCCAAGGTTGATCTAATTTAACTCAAGAGTTAATATTCAACATACTCCAGTGTGGAACATAAGGTAAGATGTGACAGTCCAATGCTTTATCCTCAAAATAACCCCAAGATTTTTCAGACATACTTCTTGAACCAGTTTTGATGAAAACGTACCTTGCCAGTGACAGGTCAAAGATTTTGAGGAACTGACCCAAGGATGTCTGGTACATGGCATTGACCATGCTCATCTCTGTGATGAGGAAGTAAAGGATGCTGCCTCGGGAGGCAACCGGACGATATTCTGCTTGAGCTTTTTTAATCTTTTCCTCTGCTTCTGCTGCAACACTGAGCTTTGCACTAACTTCAGCAGCAGTTTTCTTAGTTATACTCAAAATGCCGATCATAGAGTCATCATCCACCAAGGAACCTTTAATAATAATAATTTTTCACTTTTAGAAATGTATAAAAACATGACAGATACGTCTTTATAGAAACCAGCATTAACCTACAACAGAAACGTTTGTACCTTTTGTACTGCTGAGTTTGTACAGCAAGTTGTCCTCCAATTCCTGCATCTTTCTCTTATTGGCAGTTACATCCTCAATAAGCTTTAATCTTTTGGCCTCCAGTTCCTGTTACAAGAATTATAAATGCTCATAACTTAGCAAAATAAAACTTTAAGCTAAAAGCACAATAATGTATTCAGCTAGCGTGACACAAAAGACTCCGTTAGGAAGCTGCCACATGATGCCCCTAACACACTGTTGTTACAGCTGTTGCAGCCATTAAATGTTCTATTATTCATCACTAATAATACATCCAATTTAAGAACATTTGTTCAGTACACCATGGAAAAAAGAGACACTTGCATGTTTCTCTTCAAGGACCACACGACCAAGTAGCTGGTTCTCAAGACCCTTCATGTTTACAGTGAAATCAATGATGGATGTCTTGGCACTGACTTCTGGGGTGTATGCGGGATTAGGCAGTTTCGTGGTTATATAGAGCTGGAAGCCATCCATCACATTTACTTCTTTGTCCCCAACTTTGACCTACAAAAAACAAATCAAAGCATTTAAAAGAGGATACATTTTACAGTAGTATTGTTGAGTTTAAGTGGGCACTATGGCAAATTACCTTGAAGCTGGTCCCAGATTTGATGAAGTTTTTCTCAAGGACATTGTCAAGGGCAGGGTCCAAATCCTCATAGACATCTTCAATAAGCAGTGGACGACCCATGGAAAGACAGTCTTCCAAATGAGAGCGAAAGAACTTGTGATTCAGTGATGTCACCTGAGAGATAGATAATAGATTATTCCGTACCAAATGGGACCCCAAACATCTTATTTGTTTGAAAATGGCACAACTCCATTGCATTTCTCTACGTACTTGGAATGAATTGGCCTTTTCTTTTTCTTTAATCCAAGCCTTTCCCTGAGTCTGGGGATCGATCAGGAGGGGATATCTTGCTGCTTTTGTGACAATGATTCCATTCTGAACAGATAAATCATCTGCTGGGAGTCCTTGAAGGTTCCACTCACTTATCTTAAACATAAACAGAAGTGTGAATGTGTCTCATCACATGAATAACTTCATGTGGAGCTAATAGCGAGGTAAATTAAAATTAGATTTTGGTCTTACAGTAGGAGGATCCACCAAGGCAGAAATGAGGCTGAGCTTTTCTGTAAAAGGGATTTTATGTTTCCTTAGCTCACCCTCCCAGATCTTTTTTAACAGCATTTCCCGGAAACTCTGGTTGAACGGCCCACAGTAAGATAAGAAGCCAGTGAGCTGGAGCACATCACCCACAAGTCTGCAGAAGGAGATGACCTCATTTCAATACTTTCATACTCAACATAAATTTCAAGTATCCCACACATAAGCCAGTTCCAATCAGAACAATTAATGTCCCCTAACACTGATGCATACTTTCGAAATATATACTTTTGAATGTTACATTCCGTTTTTCTTTGTAACCTACCTGTTGATCTGTGATTTAAATTCTTTGCTTTGTTCTATCCAGCGAATTTTTTCTCCACTGAGTCCATCAATAAGTGCAGATGCAGCCTGCATTTTATTCCTACACATCTCAGCATCATCCAACAAGTCCTGAAAAACATGATCATATAAGTGACAAACAGTTTCCATTTCCAGGTTAAAGGTGATTCAATATTGAATATGTTATTGGGTTGAACCACACCTGTTTCTCTTTCATAGCAGCATCACATTTGGCCTGGACTTTGTCAAACTCTGCTTGCTTTTCAGCCAGCTGGGCCTCAGCTATGCCTAGCTGATTATTAGCCACAGTCAGCCGACCTTCCTGAATGACTAGGTTAGCCTATAAACAGACAAATAATATTGCAGTTTACAAAACAATGGTGCACAGCAGATGTCATATAAAAGTAGTCAATCAAAAAGAGGCATTTTATCATGATAATATTTATGTCTACAATGGAATCTATAACAACCATATCTGCACTACTCCCCTAAAATGGACATGAACACCCTAAGACAAGCTTAAAACATCTGTTTCCATTTTATTAAGTACAATAGTCTACTATGCCGATAAACATAGAAAATATGATTAGCTTCAATGTTGAAGATAAACTTTACCTTGAGTGGCAACACTTCTTTGTTGATGCCAAAGAATGTAGCCATAGCCTTGGTCCATGCTAGCAGACCAGCAACACTACCACATACTTTCTTGGCATTTTCCATTGTGTAATCTTCCATGACAAAATACGTCTGCAGCAGTTCAACCGTTTCCTCATTAATTTTGTCCTTTGGAAACTGCTTGAGGGATGTCATAAAACCAGTGCCACTAATAAGCTTAAGAGTAGATAGGGAAAATTTGGTAGAAGGGAACCATTAGTTACTTTATAATGTTGATTATTATTATTACTGTTATTATTATCCAAACAACAGAAAATGTATACTGGAACTAACACACAGACAACAGTCATATCTCTCGATATAGGTCCACAGAAAGGGCTCACAGTATGCTGGTTCTGAGTACTTGGAGCAGAATCCCATTGAAATTGAATACAAATGTGTTTCGTTACCTTTAATGCTTCTGCCCATGATGGCTGAATACACTGTCGTTCTGGATCAATACGGACAGTGTCCAACCTCTTTTGGAATAAAAGCAGGCAGCAGTCCATAATCCTCATGATCAGATGTGGGGGCTTGGCTAATTTTCTCACAGTGGCAATATCACCTGCAGTGACGGTCTGTAAAAATGGGTACATCTTGTCAAGCACCATACACACAATGGCGTAAATATACAAATATGTTCAAGTCACACAAATCTCACATTAAGTGCAGCTTCAGCCTCTTCTAAAGCTGGTCTGGCAGCCTCTAGTTTCCCCTCAGCAATAGCTTTCTCTTTACCAATTCCATCCACAATTTTCTGGGCTTTATCCTTCACAACCTGCACCTCATTCTTCACAATGGTAGCAGCTTCAGCAATGACTGTCACCTCTGCCACCACCTATGTGATTACAGCAGAACATGTGTTGCATAATAAATAGTATCTCATACAGTTTGTCAGTATGGTCAGTATGTCCTGGGGCAGACATTCATACTACCATGAAAATGATTTGCATAATTGCCTTTAACCAACTAATGACCTTTTTCGCCATGACCAATACATGTCATACTTGCTTTAACAATGTTGTTTTTATGTAACATTGTACATTCTGATTTAAAAAATCTACACATGCATGTCTTGTGTAGATTCATGGGATGTTGTATTATTAGTTACCTTGTCAGCTTTGACAGATGCTACAGCAAGTTCTTTTTCCTTGACTTGAAGATCTTTGGATAGTTGAGCAACAGACTCACTAGCCTCCATCAGTTTGGCCAAACCTAGAAATCATTAACACCTTAAAAATCCTTTCCCTTTTTAGATGTTGCAAAGTTGCCCATGCATGCCATCTTTTGTAGCATGTCAAAGCCTTGCTGCTTAGCATCCTTACCTACGTTCATGTGTTCTGCTAGTGTGTTGATATAGTTGTGCTTCTCAGCGTACAGTGTTTTGTAACCATTAATAAACGAGAGGTAGGATTTAGGGGTGACATGAGTTCTTCTTCGAAATCTGAAAGATTAAACAGCATCAACTTTAAATCAATGTGTGTCTCAAGACAAAAAGCTTGAAATTATCTGGATATAAGTAATTAAACTTTAAAACAGTAAACTTCATGTTGTACCTTTCAAAGTAGCTTTCACAGGTTTCGGACACTTTTTCATGGTATGTACCCATGGTGGTCACCACAGACGCTTTCACATCAGCAGAGCAAACCATTGGAAACTGTGATAACAAATAGTTGGACACAGCCACCAGAGCCTCATTTGGCCAAGGGGTGAACCAGTCCATGGTGCAGCCAGAAATTAACCCTGGAAACTTCAGAGATCTGGAACGAAACTTCTGCCCCACCTATCAAGAAGAGAAAATACAATCCATCTCAAATGAGAATATTCAATCATGCAGGGGTTCATGTGTAATAGAGCAGTTTAAATTAAGCATACATGAACGAATACAGGATCCTAAAGAATGAAAATACAGTAGATGTTGATAATCAAAGTATCTGAATACCTTTAGGTTACTGCTTGTGGGTATTGTAAATACAAACTCTTAACCTACCGGTGAGAAGCAAAGAACTACATGCAGATTCTTTCTGGAGCGTGATATAAAGTAGTCATAAAGATTATCAAAAGTTGGTGGAACACGAGGAAACTCCTTTTTCATCACAGAGATCAGGTTCTGGGTGATCTCGGTGATCTCATCTTTTGCAAAAAGGTTGGAGACCTGCACATAGTCAATTTACAGACAAGTAATCAGGACATGGCTTCAAAGACATTAAACAGTTGTCTGTCGATGTGAAGTCCTCACCTCTCCAGAAGAAAGAACATTGTTAAGGTACTCAAGGAATGCTTCATCTTTAATATCATTATCTGTAAAGATGAAGGTGATGCCTTTTCCGTCAACTCCAGCTGTTTTATACAACAGTTTCAGGTCATCCATGAAATTACTTATGTTGTATGTTCTGATGAGAAAACAAACAAAGCAATGTTAGAAACAAGCCTCTAGTATGTCCTGTATATCCTCCTGCAAATAATACTAAAACAATGACTGATACAAATGTACTATTTTGACACATGAATCTAAAATACCAACAGGACACGGGTCCATGTAATACACAATGACTACACCAATAGCCTCCCTACAAACATTTTACAAACATATGAAAAATATACAGATTTTTTTTGAAGTTTGAACCTTGTCTACCACCTAAACACCTTTAACATATCATCACTCTCTTCCAAGGTGCCTCACTTATCTTGACAGCAGATTTATTATGATTACTTTTGTGTTTACCTTGTCAATGTGATCTGAAAGATGCTGTATCCAGCTATGTATGAGGCCAGGCGAGTAAGGCTCTGTTTCCCTGATCCTCCGACACCCACAAGCAGGGCATTACCATTGTCAGTTCGAATGATACGTGAGATCTGTCAGGAAAATCTCAAATAAATCAGAATTATTTATACCTTATTGTACAGGATGTATGTTAGTTATATTGGCATTTAATCTGACCTTGACAAGATGAGTCATGGCATCCGTGAAGAAAACTAGATCTAGGATCGAGCCTCTTACGTTCTCATTGTGCTGGGTCTGATACATCATCAGCTTCTCTGATAAGAACTCCAAATTTGGCACCTGGAAGAATGTTAGCTGACTCAGATGATGGTGACAATTGTTTACATCTCGAGCAAAAACATCAAATAATTGTACAAAGTTCATACCAGTTCATAAATTTTGGGGGCATCAAAACAGGCATCATCATCCTCTTCTCCAGTGGGCTCAGGAGCGTCTTGCAGGAAGTCCACAAAGTATGGTTCAGGATGAAGCTCTGAGACAAGGTTGGGGTCAACATGCTCTTGAATCAAACGACTCACAGCCTTCTCAAACCACTCTCTGTCCTCAGAGCAAACAAACCTATTGCAAAACAATGTATCAGTTCTGCCAAGTTTTGCCATTTTTGCTGTACTTAAAATGATTTTTTCAGTATTTAAGCAGTGTACCTGTCAGCAATCACCCTTGTGCATTCACTCATGAAAAGAGCCAACAGAGTGGGGATATCATTACACTCGTCTGCCTTAATGTTTAACATTCCCTGCCAGATCCTGGATAAGTCTCTCAAATTGAAGACGTAGTGGAACTTGGATGGTGTAGGAAGCATTTTTGCCTTCAATGTGAAATGATCAAATTAGATCATTGGTTTATCAAAAAACATATATCTACAATCAACTTCATGTAATCTTTCAAGTGGATTACCTTTGTCCACTGCCATAAAATCCTTCCAGCAGACACAAGACACTTCACCATATCTGAAATCTCAGGGCTGAATTTCCTGCATGTATCGAAATATCCACAGCCAATTATGCCTGCAGAATGATGATAAAAGAATAATTTAAGTATTTCTTACACCCTACAGTAAGCATAAAAATTAATAATTTCAAAAATAGCTACCAAAGATCTTATCAATAGAGGTGTTGGATGGTAGAGTGCAGTTGAGAACTGTAAACTGTCTCTTCAGTCTTTGCGGTATGTCGTTTCTCCCACCACCAGGGTGAATCATGGCAGCTACTATCTGTACGTCCACAATAGTGGTGAAGTCTCCTGGTTTGTCCACATTGTACATGCCGTTCATTTCCATCATCTGGCGTACTATCTCATTGGTGATCTATAGATACAGCGGTTACTTAGACTGAACATATGATAGGAAATCTATATAAGAATAATCCTGCCATATGTACAGTAAACACCTGATCGCCCCATTCATTGACAATAGGCATGTTGATGTCATCGATGAAGACTGTCATCTTGCGTCCCCCTGGTGGTCCATAGGTGCTTCCAATTCTTTTCTCAATATAGCTTTCCACTGTTCGCTTTAATTGGTTAAATAGGAAAAAAAAGGAATAAAAAGTAGGGGGGAAAAAAGCTTTTGCAATAAAAGGTAGACTGAAATGCACAAATCCATGCATACAAAACATGATAAATAATCTACCTGAAACATTATTGGTTGTGTTGCAGACGAGAAGTTCAGGGACTTGGAGAGGTTTGTCTCAGGATCGTATTTTTTTGTGTAGCTCTTTATCATCACTGTCTTTGCAGTCCCTTGTTCACCAATAAGCAGTACAGCCTATACAAACACATGATTCATCTTTCAGACATACCTTAAAGTAAAAAAGTAAATTCGGTTTATAATGAATAGTAAGTACTTATTATTTTAAAAAGCAGACAATATCACCTTGCGTTGTTTGGTAATAGTCTCCAGCAGAAAAGAAGTTCTTGTGTTATCAACATTTGGCACAAGAATGGATGCGTAGTTTGGTACATGGGCAGTAGGATAGACATACTCCCCCACATGGTTATTCCAATGACACCATTCACCTGAAACAAAACAGTCCTTAAAACTCTCACTTGAAAAGCAGACAAAAGGCAGCAGAGCGCTGGCATTTAATGTAGTAATTTGTTATCTAACTGAGTGTACCGTTTGGGTTGACCATGTACTCAAACATAGTCTCTCCTGACTGTGTCTGAGGTACATCAATGCAGCTTTCATGAGCTTGGATGTAAGCTTCCAGTTTGTCCCTGTCCTCTAACTCCAAAAGGGCTCCCAGGCTCCACATCAGGCAGAAGACAAAAAGGCGTTCAAGGTATTTGCTATCGACCAAGCCCCCTGTCTCTTTGGTTGGGATAAGACCCTCCAGCAGATTCACAGACTGAGGGTGAATCATATTCAGATAATTCAGTCTTCCATGAAATAAGCTTAGAGGCTGGCCACACTGGATGCTTGTGCAGTGCATGGCGACTATATTGCTGAGATGCTGCTGCTCACTTACGTATGTGTTCACATAGGCAGCATTCCTGTTTGCCCTATCTGTTTACATGGAGTTTGCCTTTGATGATTATCAATAGATATAGTCACATGATTTTCCTTTATCCATGTTGAAAGAGCAAGGGGGGGGAATACTCACGCATTCAGTGTGGCCAGCCTGTTAGAGCAATCATCAAACCCCTGACACATACCTGCATTATGTAGTTGCACTCCAAAAGCTCCATTTTGGGTTTAAGATTCTGCTTCACATACAAGTGAGCGTCCTCAAATATCCTTTCATATAAACTCAAGATGCTCTCTGCCTCACTTGCTTTGCGCTTGTGTGCCCATCCCTACAACAAATAAAAATGAAGCACATGTTCCACTTAAGCCCTTTATTGTTTTCTTGAAGCAATTTCTCCTTTGATGATTAAAAAAAAACAACTGCACCTGGAGTATGGGTTGCCAGCTAAGGGCGGAGGAGCTCATGAAGACCATACCCACACGGGACACAGTAGCGGGGGAGGCATTATCCATGTTGTGCACCTCAAACACAAGCTTGCAGGTTGGGGACATGGTGATACGGTCACCATTAGCCAGTGTCAGTGTTTTGTTATCATCCAGCACAGAGTTGAGGTTCTCAATCCATATGGCATCCACAGGGCCATCCAGTACAATCCATATAAACTCCCCTAAACATTTAAAAACTGTCAAAATTTTCAAATTCTCTTCCACATGTTCAGTTAGTCATTATGTTGTTATGAAAACCCTTGAATTTTTACAGTGGGAATCCCTCGTACTAATGTAAGATTTGGCATATACATATTTTAAATTGTATTCAAGATATAGAATTTTCAATCCAATGAGGTGTATCGATTAGTGTAAGAACATTTTTATCAAAGCAATTTGTGACATGAACTAAGACAAATTAGTTAGAATGTGCACTTTGTCTCACAAACCTTTCTTGGCTTTAAGTGTCCTCCTCCACAGAGTGGAAAAGATCCCATCAGTCCAATCATTGGTGGCTGCGTCAAGACGACCAAACATCTGTGGTGCAGTGATTGCTTTGGGGTTCATGCGCATCTCCCTGTGTGGTGTTCCACATTCAGTCAAAGCTTGCATGAGAATGTTGATGACGGTAGTCTTCCCAGCTCCACTTGGACCCAAAGTCATCAGGCCATGGCGCACTAGGGAAGCCTCATAAAGCTGATATTGACAGTTACATATCAGTAAGGTATGACTGAAACAGTAACTATATAAGAAACAACACACAACAGGAGCTTTACACGCAGAGAAAGATGTCTTTAGGTACCTGAACCAGCTTAAGGTTCCATGGTGGGTGGTTGACAATACCAGCAAGTTCAACTTGATGAGAAACAGCAGCTTGAAGTTCAACATATGTGCTCCCATCCAGTTGAATGCTAGGAAATAGGTCATTGATCAGACTAAGGAAGAGGGGCTCATCCTCATCCACCTGAAACAAACAGACAGATTCACATACACAATAACTGCCAACACAGTAAAATACCTCCAAGGTGTATTATATTACCCCAGTAGTTAGAATTTAGCTCCTATCATACCAGTTTAGAAAGATTCATGTCACGCAGCACTCTCATGACAGTGCTGGACTCTGTGTCATCAGGTCGTGCTCTTTTACTGGCCCCCAGTGTTCTTAACACAGACAGGATGTTCCTCAGGCCAAAGTCATAGTGGACCTGACAAAGAGCAAAGATTATGTGTCAGTGGGTCAATAATCACTCACACAGTACCTGTCAGAAGATTCTCACCTGTTTTGTAAGTTGTTCTTCACACAATTTATAAAGCACAAAGAATTTCTGGGCTAAGATGACATTCTCATTGAATCCACAACTGGCTAGCTTTACTCTCATGATGATCTGCCAAAGACAACAATGAAGAAGTTAGATCTCTAAAGACTAGAACAAAAGAAAAATGTACTCTCCAGAAAAAGTAGCCTTGACCCACCTGCCGGTCTGGTACCATCATCGACACTGTCCTGAATTGCACTTTTAAGTTTTCAGGAAGTTCCTGGCGACCAGCATATCCAGGATTCTAGACATGGGAGGACAAGACATAAACCAGTGTTTAATTCATATTTCTACCTAATTTTCTTGTAAGATTTCTGTACATTTGTGTATCCTACCATTGTGATAAACAGGCCGAACTCTGGATTCAGATCCACACAGTCTCCATCGGTAAAGATGAAAGTGCTTTTGTGTTTCTTGCGTGCCATCAGAACAATGTAGATCTGCTGAGCAGCAACAGAAAGCACTGGCAGATCGATTCTGTTGAACTCATCAAAGCAGCCCCAAGACCCAGACTGTGCAAGGCCTGATAAAAGAATACATCATGAGATAACTGAAGTAATACATCACACTGTTGTATGTGTTGTTTCATTGCCTGGGATACCTTTGTATATCCTGCCAAGTCCTCTGAAATCCATTTGGTCTGAGCAGTTGAACACCACCACATACTTGCCGAGGCAGCGACCCATGTCTTTAGTGGTTTCAGTCTTCCCAGTGCCGGCTGGCCCTGCAGGAGCTCCTCCCATACTCATGCCCAGAGCCTGGGACAGTGTGATATAACACCTGATAAAAGAAGATAGAAGATAAAAAGCAGGTTTCCAATTCAATTTATGGATTACACACTGTGTAAAAAGTAACTTAAATTATCAAGTAACAAAATGAAATTCTTCTTCACTTGCCTGTCGGTCAGAGGGGTGATTACCAGGCGGTCGGTACAGCCCAGGAACTCATTTTGATAAATGAAGTCCACATTCGTAATTGACACAATGACGTAATCCTGGTCTTCCTTGAAGTAAAATCTGCTCTGCTTCAGCCATTCAAAGTCACTGACAGATTTTATACGCTTTTTTACCTGAGGAGAAAGTATGAAGTCAATCTGAATGTCTTGCATAGAAACAATAACAGCCAGTCAACAATATTAAGGGAACAATGACAGGATTTTCAAAAAAACCTACTAGGTCAATAAATATATCACTCTGGTGCACGTGGATTGTGACGAGCGTCTCATATTTCACTCTGTCAAATTTGCTCAGGTCTTGGGTAGTTTGTTTAATGAGCGTGGTGAGTATATTCAGAAATTTCTTTCTGGTAAAAGGCATAATCTCCCTGTCATCTTCAGCATTTTGCAGTGCCTCTTCTGCATCTCTTGTCCAAAGCATTTGGATTCCTAGCAACCCAACCTGAAAAAGTAAGAACAAAACAATGAATGAAAAGATGTATTTCTAAAATCATCTAAATGTGACCTGAAAGTATGACCTCATATAATTAAATATTAGTTGTGATGTTAGTAGCCTGTTGCTGACCTGATATCTCATAGAAAGGTATTAGGATACCACTAACCATGACAACAATCTATTTGTTAAACATTTTTACCGACAGCCACATGACTGTCTTTTGACCTGTGCCTGGAACTTGTTGAGGAAAGAGAGAAGATCGAAGTCTTCTTCATCGCTGATCTCTATATCTGATGCTTTAATAACAGAGTGCAATGAGGCCTGCTGTTGTAACAGCAACTCCCTGAGCCAGAGCTCCACTGGTCCCTGTGCCATGACAGGACTGTTCAGCTGAAACCACAAACACACATTTACCATATCATACTATACTTCTGTTCAATGTAGAAAAACAACTTAGTACATTTACTCAAGTCATTTTGAGATTGTTTCCACAAACAGCTGCGACAAAGTCCATTACATTAAGAGCAACAAATGCAATTCCATATTATATTCTGAATTTACAATTGCACTTAAATTACATTTGAATTACAATCTGTGAATGCAGTCAACATTACATACCGGTAGTTCCTCTCCCTCTTGTGAAATAACGGCCAAAATCTTGTCATAGTCAGTTGCATGAAACTCTGCTTCATTAACATTGTCAAATACTCCAAGAAGATGGGACTGAAAAAATTAATGGTGACTAAAATTAGTTTTACCAAACACGTTCAAGAAATCAACATGTTTCTATAACAGAGTATATCTTTTGCATTACATCAGCAGAAATTGTGTCACAACAATCTAGTGCCAGATGTTTTTCATCTAAAAAGTGCAGCAGTTTATAGGAAAACACAATTTCCTCTCTCACAATGTTAAGTGATCCTCTTAGTATATGTACCTGGGTTACATCCTAGTCTCCTCCTTGACCTTGACCGTACTAAATTTCATTGAAATATTTTGGTAAGGGTTTGATACATCTAATACGACCCAGACAGAAATATGGGACCAAAAACACCAGCTTCTTGGCAGAGGTACTATGATTCCTTTTTACACTAAACATTTAAAAAAATAATAATAATTCTATTGACAGTTAAGGTTCTAACCTGAATTGTGTGAGAATCACTGGCTTGTCCGAGAATTTCCAGGAGGGATGGATCAGACACGAAGAAGAACCGGGGAAACAGGAGCCTCTTTTTCTCAAGGTACCTGTTGAGTAAGATCACATAGGCTTCACTATACACACTGTCTCCATCAATTGCAGCGGTATAGCTATGGCCTTTGTCATTGAGGAATATCTTTAAGAATTTACAAGAAGTGAGGAGTGACCAAAATTAAATAGAAAATAACTTAATAGTAAATAGATTTGATCACAGTGCTTGAATGGAAAATATACTCTCATACATAAGTGTTTTGGTTTGGAAAGAAATTGGTTGAAAAATAAGAAGAGGTCAGGAAATCAAAATATAGTTATAAAATGCACAAAGTAGAACTACCTAGATGAGTACTCAGACTAACACTTGTAGTCCCACAAATGATTCAAACAAAATGTATATAACTTCAAAAATGTGTTGACAAAGCTTTACCCTGCAAGAGATTTTTGACAGAACTCCAGTTGCTTCTGAAGATCTGGTAGAACCTGTCCCAGAATTGGATCACCCACACAGCACTCTACCACATTTGGAAATTTTTGGGCGTGCTGCATGACAGTAATCCAGGACTTGTCGATGTTTTGAAATCGCTTTGCTTCCTACATTGGGAAATATTAAGTGTTTTTGTTTTTGCTAAGAAAGAGCTTGTTATTTTCAGAACATAAAGATAAAGGCATTGACTATACCTGTGGCAGGTCTTTAGCGATGTCACCCCCAACAAACACAGCCTCCAAATAAATCCAAAGGTTTTGCACAATAACCCACTGTTCAATGACATCAGATGATGTTGAAAGTTTGGAGACCCAATCCTGGATCTCTGCTTTGTAGTAAGCGCTGTATCTGTCAAAGGCAAAGACAGCACAAGACATCGTGTGAGCATAGTCATAAAGGATATCTTAAATGGCACCAAATTATCTGCATAAATACTTTTTTTCTCTCTTTGAATCATCAGTCAGAGTCAAATCAGTCTAGTTGTAGTATATCTCTTACTGGTGTTTATTATTAATTTTGGTCAATGTTTTGAAATTTAATTTGTTAATAATTAGAAGCCACTGTTTGCTCTATTGTACCTGTTGCTCAGCAGTGATCCCAGCACCATCAAACTGTCCTCCAGGATGGTGAGGATCTCTGCTGTTTCTGCCCCTTTTAGCATCAGTTCACCTCTATTCTTGAATGTCATCAAGGTCAGGATCTGGCCAGCCCACACTTCTTTCACTTGAGACAACTTGGCCTCAATATCCTTCTCCTTTACAGCCGATATGCAGATGTCCTACAGTACAAATGCAACAAAAGAAGCCAAGCTCCGAATGGTGGACAAAGATACAAATTTGTAGCGAGAAATTAGGGGAGTTTTTATCCACAGCATCAAAACTGCTAACAAACCTCAATTTCGTCCTTGTGTTTCAGCAGAGGTGCTTCCATGATGTCCTGCAGTGCGAAGGTACTAGACTCCACCTCAAACGGGTGCCCAGTCAGGTCTGTGATGTGGTCCCAGTGTCTCCTCGTCATAGATTTGTTTGCCATCATCTCAAGCAGAGGGCATGACTCACTAAAATCATCAATTGTCCTCTTCAGGTCTAGAAAGGCTTGCCAGTCCTTCATTGCTTTGGGTAGCTTCCGGCATCTAAAAATAGGGATCATCACTGATGAACAACAATAGCTTACATTTTTACTACTTACATTTAACTACTTTATTATAGATATGATTTTATTAGGATTGGGCAAGACGGTTGTTCAAGGAAGTTTCTCTATTGACACATGCCTACTTAAAAGCCAGGTTGTACTGAATCATACAAAGAAAAAATATGATAACAACAAATAATTGTTTGTGACAGTAACGTGGGGAAAATTACCTGTTTTGAAATTCCAAAAGTTCTGCATTGATCTTCTCAATATCCACATCTGTCCACAGAATGCCATAGTACCCACTAATCTTACTCATCACAGCATCATACAGGCCATAGAGTTTCCGCAGCAAGTCAAGCTCTTTTCTGAGGTAATGATGAAAAAATGATCTGGTCTATTAGTTGGAACACAATATAAAATACCATAAACATCAACCCAATAACTAAGTATTAATAAAAAACTATGTTGTTCTGGTAACCGTTAGAAGAGTGGTAACACACTTTTTCTGCTGAAGACAGTCATACTCTGTGACTGGCAAGCCAAGAAGCTGCTCCCCAGAGGTATATGTGTTGAAATATCTCCACAGTTCTTCAAATTTAGCCTGGGTAAAAAAAAATAATATATACATATATTAAATATGAAAGAGAAAAACAAGATGTTGATATATATATATATATATATATATATATATATATATATATATATATATACGTATATATATATATATACATATATATATATATATATGTATGTGTACAAAAAATGTGTTTGGGTATGGATGAATGGTTGTGTTAAAACAAATAAAATAAAAACAAATAAAAACAAATTTACATTTATTTTATTCACATTCTCATTTATCACTGCTAATACATTTGCATAAAACTACTTGACGGTACTTTGGGGTACCATAGGTAGTTAGTTAACACAGTAAGGAAGGAAATTATTATCCACTTTTGGTACAAAGAACTCAGGATATCTGATGAAGGCCAGATTGGGTAGTTGTTTCCCCTTAGTTTTTACAATTTCAAAAAAACTTAACCTAGAACTGAAATGTCTTTAGTTTGCCACATACTGCATGCTGTATTATGACATTTGTACCTATTTTCATGCATCCAACATTGAGTTTATAGAATCTTGTTAACTTAATTGGCATTGGTACCTGACAGATCTGGAGCCTGCAGCTGGCTTCTTGGGGAGAAATTCCATCGACCATGGGGCCTTCCTAAAAACAAATTTGTACAAAAGTAGATTAACACATTCATTTAAATTTGCTGCTTAAAAACACTGATGAGACTAACATAAGATTGACTGATTACTTACTGAATCATATTGTTCCATAAAAGTGTCGACATTATTCTGGAAAACGGCAACACCCTCCAGAAGGTGTTGTTTGAACTTGGGCTGCATGCGAACAAGCTCATCTTGCACTGATCCCTGGGATATTCAGGGATTAAAAACCAATATCACAGATAAATTATGGGAAAAGACAGAATCATCCATTTAATGATTATACTCACAGCTTTACACTGAAGCTTTGTGAAGAAATGCCTCAGATTGTACACCCCCTCTGCTTCTCTTCTGGTCACCTCTGCTTCATATTTAGTCAAAATTTCAAAGGCTTCCTGCACAATGAAATATAACAATGAGATGGTTATTTGACAGCCACATGAATTAAACTACAGAGCTCACACAAGATGGAAAGTGTACATATGGTTTCATATAAAAGTGAAAAATGTTCCTAAACCAAGTGTGATAATCATCAAATGTATGACTATACAAATTTCAGACAGCGTAAATGAACCATAATTTGATGGTGATGGAAAACACAATCCACCTATCATAAGATTTTACTTAGCTTCCACAATACCTAACTCCCATATTTGTTCTCATCCGCATCAGTCAGAATCACACACAAGATTTCACCAAGATTTGCAACATTATGTTAGGAAACGTAATAAAAGTTTAAATTCTGTCTGAGGATCCCATTTGGTCTGTTAACTCATTAGAATGTATCTATTTATTTCCATGAGAACACTTGGTTGTGTTGTGTTTCGGTATTTGAGGTCTTGAATCACATCTTTTACTAGAACTTCCTGGATCATATGTCACTGGTACCTGTTTAAGTTTTTTTTTCTTTTTTTTCAAAGCAATGCTATTTCTGATCTGTAAACTGTCACATATTCATTGAAGTTATGGATTACACTTGCACACTATATTTGTTATTGTTTATTCATACCTCAATGGATATCAATGTCATATCAGTTTGTACTTCAACATCCCGAAGCTTTGACAGGGCTGCCATGGCACGACGCACATCTTCCAGATTAGCCACAGGATGAGATAGTTGTGTAAAGTATTTGTTCATATGTATGCTGGTATCAATCATTTTCTTCTTGTACTCCTTCTTCAGCTGCTGGCACAACAGTTTCTGCCAGGCTTTGGTCTCAATCCTCAAGGACTTCTTCAATGGCTCTGTGAACAAGAGATACAAATTAGAGAAAATCTGCCATTCTCCCCTCTAACGCACACAGTTCTCAAACCCTTCCTTGTCATCTAAAACCATCATCAGTTCAAAAATGTAGTACAGCCTAACATGGGCCTAACACACACTGCAGTGGAGGAAAACTCTAGAGCTTAAAGCAAAACTCTCACCAAAATGCAACCTAGGCTTTTTTTGTGAATGTATATGAGTCAAACCTTCATGTTAAAGCATAATTACCACGAAAGAGGCACTTTTAAGATATACCGTAGTTTTGTTTTCGGGCAAGCTCATTTTCAATGGAGTGCTGGGGCACTCTTATGCTAGCATCAAAATCGCTATTTTTAAAACACTAAGAAGGCTCGACACAACATAAAACTTTTGCTCGTAGTATCACCAGGGTCTCTGCACATGAACACGAGCATTGAGAACATTGTTTGTGTACACAGAGTTTGCTAAAAAGAAAGTTTTTCTAACAACTCACCTTAGCAGTAGCTTGTTCCGCTCCCAGTCGTCATGACAGCCATGTCACTGCCGTCTTCTGGCAACAACTATCCACGTGATATCTTTTTCTTATATGAGGCTCCTTTTTCAACTTCAAGGTCAATATTGTTTTTCGCTAACAACAAAACAATAAATTATCAGTGCATTTACATGGAACTAAGCTTTAGGAGCGGTCCACCTTATCGATACTTCTTGGCTGCCATGACGACTGGAAGCGGAACAAGCTACTGCTAAGGTGAGTTGTTAGAAAAACTTTCTTTTTAGCAAACTCTGTGTACACAAACAATGTCCTCAATGCTCGTGTTCATGTGTAGAGACCCTGGTGATATTACGAGCCTTCTTAGTGTTTTAATAATAGCGATTGTGATGCTAGCTTAAGAGTGCCCCAGCACTCCACTGAAAATGAGCTTGCCCGAAAACGAAACTACGGTAAATCTTTAAAGTGTCTCTTTCGTCGAAATTATGCTTTTACACGAAGGTTTGGCTCATATGCATTCACAAAAAAAGCCTAGGTTGCGTTTTGACAAAAGTTTTGCTTTAAGCTACTTCCACCATTTCATTAAATTCTCATAGTTTTGTAATAATGGCTACCTTACCTGTGGACAATTCAGCAGATCCCCAAACAATAATGGGTTTGATATCATCAATTTCTTGTTCAACTGAGTCATAGTGCTGGATTTCAGATTTGATCTGGATCAAGGACGGACTGCTGTCCATGAATTCCTTTTAAAAGTGAGGATCATGATGTCATTTTTGCAGAAAAAAATAATATTTTCTATCTAAAACTCAAAACATGTTATGTGAGCAGGACGTCAAACCTTGACTTTGAGGTCCCTGGTCTCATCCCAGATAACTCTGAAATGATCGAAGTGCTTGAGAACATCAGATGCTTCTCTTCTCTGGGAGCAAATCGCTGATTTCAGAATGACGACAGCCTTTTTGATCTCCCTGTGTTCAACAACTATGTGATGGAAGTTCTTTTTTGCTCCATCTTTGAGATCATGGGCAAATAAACAAAAATAACCAGAATTTTTCCTTGACAATCTTACCACATCAAATGAAAGAGGGCTTTTTTAAGAGCAATGAAAAGCTTTGATTGCTATTGGCCATGTCAGAAGATTGATAACAACTGACTGAAAACCAAGAGAACTACAAATAAACTACCTAATCAACTTAAAATAACATCATATACTACTGGTACATACAAATATCACCTTTCAACTTCTTATCTGACTTTCAGGTTTTCTTTACATGTGAATACTGGCAAGGACTTACCTTTGTTCTTTGACCCATCATGACTGTACTCCAGCTTCCACACAACACCTTTGCTAACTCCCAACACAAGGTCAATTAGCTGATTTATGAACTGTTGGATCTCATCCACAGTGGGAATCATTACCTGATGATGACAAGTATCAGACAAACAACATGTTTTTGTGTAAGATTATTGGCAAGGAATTTTAGATTGTCCTCACTCACCAATGAATAGCAGAAACTCACCACATTGGGTATAACCAGCTCTACTTCAGATCTTATTAGCGTGACCATCTTTGACTTCTGGTTAGTGCTTGAATTCCAATTTAACGCTGTTCTGGAAGAGATCATATCAGTATTGTTAGAAATTGGCCTCTTTAACATTCCAACAAAAACAGACATACTTACTTTGTTCTAAAAATCCTCATTTTCAAGGTCTCCAGAGATAACTTGGTTGCTCTGACCAGTGCATCTAATACCCGTTCAGTGAAGTATTCATAAAGCTTCTTGAACTCCTGAAATTAAGATATTTTTTTGATGCATTAACAGATTTGTTGATATACTGTGTATGAGAGCACCGTATTTAGCATTGCAAACACACCCTTTCAAATTTGATTGCTTGATCTCTATCTGGGCCTTCGAAACAGATTCCCTCATCCTCATCAGGGGTCTTCTGGTTCCTTCCTGAAAATGTAATTCCTCCGTCATAAAACATTCAAAGGGTAAAACAAAAAAAATACCCACATATACATATATGACTTTTATTTTAGTACTTTTATATTATTTCTGCTTGTGTGAAATCAGGTCTTAAGAGCACCTGCAACAGGTTCCTGGACAGTCTTCTTGGCACCTTTTGATTCATAAATGGCACTGAAAACATTACCAAGCTCCGTCACTGCTTCTTTTACACGACCAACCTTGTAGTTCAATGACTTTGCCTGCTCCTTACACTGAGTCTAAAAAAGGAAATATATAATTTGTGAATCAGTAAACAAAGCACATTTGATCATTTATTTCTAAGCATTATATAAAACTATCATCCTCTTATAAAGGAATTACTACCGACTTTGCAATAACTGATTTTTTTTTTTTGTTGCCAATTGGGAGCTGAGACAAGTTGTTGGCCTCTATCAACTCCTGTGTTTAATAGCTGGATCTTTAGATGCTTGTTTCTACTGAAAACAGATGCCTAGTGCAATTGAAATCAATGCTGTGAGAACAGTTAGAGTAAGCCAAAACAGTATAGCTGTAGAAAGTGCTGAGGCTGAGGGGAGCTGCAGATTTGGCTGACAATCCTCTGTAGGACACATCATTACCTTCACATTATTTTTTACATTGGCATAGATAGACTGATAGTATAAAGTTATTAACTATAGCCACTTTAAGGTGTAATTAAATGGAAAAGGAGTCGACACCTTGTTACTCTCAATCAGGTGCTGCACAGAATAAACATGATCTTCTGGAAGCTCGATCAGCACAGTCTCTGAGATGTCTTTAAGGACATCATCAATGTGTATCTTACTGATATCCAGCACCTGAAAGAAAAGAAATGTGGCAAATGGAAAGATAGCTCTTGAGCAAAAGTTTTTTTAAGTCCCTGAAGGTTGACAAAGTGTTACTTGCTGGTGCAATACATGACTTTTTTTACATTGTAAAAACACAATTCATCGCTAGAGGTTATTATTAATGAATCCAAGGAAGGAATTAAATTAATTTGTAATCTTTTTCAGAATTCAGGACACTTTGGATCAGTATCCATGTGGGGTGTCAACGTTTACAATTTTTTCTACACGTGTAAACGGGGCTTCTAACCGACGTGTACACGGTTACACGTCGGAGATTTATGATCTCTTTCTATCGCAGTTGCGGTAGCACCGAAGCCAGCAGCAGTCTCTCCCTCCAAATTGTTCGGGTGTTTCCATCACAGGTGGTTTAGCATGGATCCCGTGCTGTTGTTGTAAGCCAACTTTGCCTGACATAGCCTACACTCAACTTGATTTCCACTGGCAGTTTGTTCAAAAAACACACAGTGCTCCGCTTGTTGACCGCCGCCATCGTGTCCCCCAGTCAACTTGAAGTGACGTGACGTGACGCGACACTGGCTGTGGCTGCAGGTTTTTTTTTTTTTTTTTATATCAACGTAACATTGTGCCCCATTCATCTATGCGGATAACTGCACTATTGGGAACATTTAAGTGTATAGTTAGTTAATGTTATTATCTGAAGCTTTCAGGTAACATTATCTTACTTTCACTTTTAAAAATTGCGTCCGTCCAATTTTCCTTCGGGCGTCGGTATCAATTTATAGCGGTTCGGCTCTGGTACGGAATGTAATCTGTGCTACTGTCGGATAACGGGTCGGATGCGGTGACCAGTGCAGGACTCTGGTCTAAGTGACCATTTTAATCCTCTAGCCAATTATCAAGCTAAATATCCAACATGCTAGTTAACGTCAAAGACTGCGGTGGAAGACGACGGTAAAATATTTCCACTGGATTTATTTATGCCTAAATTTTTAAGGTGTGGCGGCTTTTATTTTTTGCCGTGGCGGTGCGCCACAGTCAATTACATGTAGGGGAAACCCTGAATACTATATATATTGATGAGAAATGAACGAGGAGGAGGAGGAGGAAGAAAAAAAGACGTGTAAACGGTTATTGATTTTTCTAAACGGTTATGATTTGTTATCCGTGTATCCGTTTACACGTGTAGACGTTGACACCCCTAGTATCCATACCCGAAAGGGAATGAGAGCAAGGATTTTGCTTAGTGCTTTTATGAAGTACGATACCTTCTTTACAAGATGTTTGAGCTCAAACAAAGCAGTCTCAACATTTTCGAAGAACTTATCCAGGAGGAAGGATGACCAGGTGAGCAGCACTGACCCATGGCGTAGTGCAGAGTCCACCTTGAAATGTACCCAAAACATAATAGCTGGAACTAGCAACTCTGAAACACTGATTTAAGAAATAGTAACTCTTTAAGATACAAAATCCATTAAAAAAAATGTGACAAAGCCACTTCAGCATCTATTCACTCTGCCTGGAGCAAGCTCCAAATTTGAGGGGTTTTTTTCTTGACGGAAACAGTTTAAACATTTACACTGACTTGTGCCAACTATTAATTTACATTTATGAGGACAAGAAGTTATATCTTCCTCAACATTTTGATATTTCATGAGTTGAGTAATATTGTCCACCTTTAAATGTACTGTATTAATGAACTGCTTACATTCTTTATGTTTGAAGCCATCAAGCTGGAGAAGTCTGCAGGGATGTCCTCACAAGTGGATTCATAATCCGCCAAAATGGTCTTTTAAAAAATATATACAAGTCATTCTACATTAAGTACAAGTACCCCATCCATCTTAAAAAAAAATTTTTTTTTGCTGATTTACCTGTAGTCTGAGGTGATGGGCGTATAGTTTGCTTTCGAACTTGACTAGACGCAAAGCCTGCTTTGGAACTTCCAGACCCATCTTCAACAAACACTTAGCCTCACGAATTACCTCAGTTACTTTGGGATCAAAGTTGACAAACAATTTTCCAGTTGCTGGGTGACGAACCAGCAGTGTAATATTCAAGACTGTGATGGGGCATATAAGGGAGAAAATATTTGAAATTGGTATTAACAGAATTCCATGATGTAACCTGACAAACGGCACTGTGTGCTATTTAGATATCATGAGTATCAGTTTAGTAACAAGTCATTTCAAAAGAGCCAGAAAACCAACCATTATCCAGTTTTGACACGTCATCCATCCACACTCTGTGGTAAACAAGTTCAGACTCTACTAATGCAGCTGCAGTTTGATTGTAAATTTTAACCACATCTTTTCCCTTAGGTCTGCACAGGATGTCCGAGTTGTTCTGTCAATGACAACAGATACGTTCAATGTTAAAATATGTCAGTGCAGGTGCAAGTTTAAGTTTGATGGCTAAATATAGGCATACTTTGATGTACGATATGGGTTCCTCTATCTTTTTGTAAAGGTGTCTGACCCAACTAATCCTTCCAGCTACAGGAGGCATGTTTCGAGCTAATGGGGGGTCTTCTCTTTGCTTTTCATAGAGCTGCAAAGAAAATTAACACAAGTAGATCTGTTCATTGAATCAAAAACTTCCATATTTGTCAATAAATTTGATGATAAATGCACACATTCTCAGTATCTACTCTAGCATGAAGATGGGATACCTTTTTCACAAACTCTAGTTCTGAGGCATAATGCTGAAGAATAAGACCCAAGACGTTGGAAGTTTCTTTCTTGAGCCAGGGAAAGTTGAGCCTCTGAAAACTACGGATAAAGTAATGTATGAGACATGTGTTAAACTTTTCTGTTTGTAATTCCAAATTATGCAAAATTAAAATAATAAAGTTATGGGAAATATTTAGCTTTTACTATAATACTATTTTTTACTGACCTATGTATGAGGCGTAAAGATTGCTGAGATGAGTAGATCTTTGAGAAGCATGAACTCATAAATGCCTGCAGCTGTTTCTGCAGATAAGGATAGTCAACATTTTATTATGACCATCAACATTGGAAGCAATATTGAACACATAAGAGAAAGGGAAACAACAGTGGCTATGTAAACTGAAGACTGTCAACACAAAAAATTATACATACCTCAATTTGACTGATTTGACCCATGAACTGAACAAAATCTGTTTGGAATTCGGTTGTTCTTGGAGCCAACATATCATACTGCTTCCTTTTCAGACTCATGCATGCCGTTTGGAATTGTCTGACCAGCATCTCAGTGCCCTCAATGTTTGATTTTTCAAGAGATTCAAACTTTTTAAACACTGCGATTATTTGTGTGATCTAAAAGAGAACATGCTTATTGTTACTTGGAAAAGCCTCATTGTAACAGTGGGATTTAAATTTAAGAAAGTTAGTATAGGCCGCACCTTTTCAACTTGCTTGCAGAAGCCTTCAAACTTACAAAAAATCTGCATCTCTGAAACTTCAAAGGGCCTCTTTCTAGGGCTTTCCATTGTTTGTGACTTTGTTTTCTGGAAGCAAGATTGATACTCCTGATACAAGCTGATACAGTCCTGCCAGTGATAAAACATGAGGGAAAAGAGTTACACGCTAATGTCAACATGTGTTATAACTAGAAACATTTGCATTTCCTACGAAAATACAGTGTGAATGCTGAAGACTGAAGCGAAATCTGCTGAACGTGCTGCCGAAAATGCATAAAACTATAGGCTGAATGGTCGGGATTTTGCAGAAAAAGCAGAATTTTCCAACAGCTGCTGAGGCAGAAAGGCTTGAAAGCAATAGGTTTAATGGGCTAACAAAGTTGAACATTTTGATAGCTGAACAGTTTCTCTAGCTGAACATGAAGTTGTATTCTTGAAGGAGTTGAAAAGGCAGAAACATGAATATCTAAAAAGACTAAAAAGCTGTAGAGTAACAGGGCTGAAAGAGCTTAAAAAGGTGAAAGAAGGCAAAAAAGGTGAAAAGTTGAAGGCTGACGAGGACCGAAAAAGTTTAAAAAGGTGAAAAAGGATGAAAAGCTGTAGAGTAAAAGGGCTGGAAGAGGTTAAAAAGGTGAAAAAAGGATGTAAATGTAAAAAAGTTTAAAGGTGAAAGAGCTCAAATATGTGAGAAAAGGATGAAAATGTAAAAAGATGTAGAGTAAGAGGGTTGGAAGAGGTTAAAAAGGTGAAAAGAATATGAAAATCTGTGGATTAAGAGGGCCAGAAGAGGTTAAAAAGGTGAATAAAGGATGAAAAGCAGTAGAGTAAGAGTGCTGGAAGAGGTTAAAAAGGTGAAAACATATGAAAAGCTGTAGAGTAAGAGGGCTGGAAGAGGTTAAAAAGGTGAAAAAAGAATGAAAAGCTGTAGAGTAAGAGGGCTGGAAGAGGTTAAAAAGGTGAAAAAAGGATGAAAAGGTAAAAAGATGTAGATTAAGAGGGCTGGAAGAGGTTAAAATGGTGATAACATATGAAAAGCTGTAGAGTAAGAGGGCTTGAAGAGGTTAAAAAGGTGAAAAAAGGATGAAAAGGTGAAAAGGTTTAAGGGTGTAAGAGCTCAAATAGGTGAGAAAAGGATGAACAGGTAAAAAGATGCAGAGTAAGAGGGTTGGAAGAGGTTAAAAAGGTGACAAGAATATTAAAATATGTAGATTAAGAGGGCTGGAAGAGGTTAAAAAGGTGAAAGAAGGATGAAAAGGTGAAAAAGTTCAAGGGTGTAAGAGCTCAAATAGGTGAGAAAAGGATGAACAGGTAAAGAGATGTAGAGTAAGAGGGTTGGAAAAGGTTAAAAAGGTGAAAAGAATATGAAAATATGTAGAGTAAGAGGGCTGGAAGAGGTTAAAATGGTGATAACATATGAAAAGCTGTAGAGTAAGAGGGCTGGAAGAGGTTAAAAAGGTGAAAAAAGGATGAAAAGGTAAAGAAGTTTAAGGGTGCATGAGCTCAAATAGGTGAGAAAAGGATGAAAAGGTAAAAAGATGTAGAGTAAGAGGGTTGGAAGATGTTAAAAAGTTGAAAAGAATATGAAAGGCTGTGGAGTAAGAGGGCGGAATGAGCTTAAAAAGGTGAAAAAAAGACTGAAAAGGCCAAAAAGTTGAAGAGTAAGAGGGCATAAAGAGGTTAAAAAGGTGAAAAAAGGCTGACAGGTGAGAAGTTAAAGGCAGAAAGAGCTTCAAATGGCTGCAGACATGCTGCAGCAGGAGCAGAAACACAGACAAAAGTGTCCCCATAAGGAATGAATGGGAGAATGCCTGCCAAACTCCTGCGATTCTTGAGAAAACTGTAATAGTTATCGGCAAAACATGCTATATGTTGAGTAACAGGAGACATTGCTGAACGCACCCATGTTATTTTTATTTCTGTAGAGTGCATAATGAGGGCACAGGAGCGAGAGACAAAACATGTACCGTCTGCGATCCTCCAGAAATTTTGGCTCAAAATTAACATTGCCGCTTACAGGGAACATTCAGGTGTGCTTGTCGTTCTCGGGCTTCTAAATCCAGAACCGTAAGTCCTACAGCTGAAATGAGAACATCAGCTGAAACCCAACACGATTTCCTACATTTATATGCCTATATTGTCTATGTCAAGTACAAGATGTGGGATCCAAATCAAGCTGAAGCAAAAAAAAATCCCGTTTTCGGAGCTGCTCCTCACTCTGGGGTGCGGCAGTTGATGATGTCACGCACTCTAGCTCACGCAATACACACCCATTATAAACTCAGAAAACGGGCTTAAAATCCTTAAAACTAAAACTGCGACCATTTCAAAACCGTACAAGATTTTTAAAAACTGAATACAAGGTCAATAGTTCAAGGTTTTGTGATTCATTTAAAGTTTGAATGGTGTCTCTCGCTCAACGTATGAGGAACAAGAAGAGGCTGAAAGTCGATGAGTTTTGAAGAGGATTTGAAGCTTTTCCCATCTGCTGCAATGTTAATTTTTTTTTTAAATAGCTGAATTGCTGAAAAAGTTGAAAAGTTGAAAAGCTGAAAAGTAGAAGGCTGACAGAGCTTAAAAAGCTGAACATTTTAATAGTTGAATGGTTTAAATAGCTGAAGGTATGCTGAAGTTATAGAAGGATGAAATTTGAAAAAATCCCCATAAGGATGAATGGGAAAAATTTTGCATTAAAAGCTTAATATTTCCAAAAGTATAATAGTAAGAAAAGCCAAAAGTAATAGCGGTCAATTCCTTAAAAAGCTGAACATTTTGATATTTGAATGGTTTCAATCGGACAAAGTTTGAAGGAGTTGAAAAGGTCCAAAAAACGTACAGAAGAAGAATAATAACTAGACAATTCCCCGCCGGGAAATCGCGAGAGTGGGCTGTGCGCTTTGCCCCGTGACGAAAAAGCAAACATGGCATCAGCAAAGTTTCCTCACCATCAAGCGGGAAAGGCCTTAAGGAACACACACATTAAGTTTTGTGGTCCTAGTTTCAGAAATGTGGTAATAGGAGCGAGTTAAAAAAGGCCGCAGTTTTGCAAATCCTCTTCCCGATTTACATTGGAGTGAATGGAGCAGTTGAGAGCTACTCTTGTCGGTTAGAGGCAGATCAATCCAAAACCATAAATCCTACCGATAAAGTAGACACATTGGGAGAAAGAAGACACGTGTGGCTAAAACTCTGGAAAATATCACTGTTTTGAGCCTAATTTGTGGCCAGGATCCTCACGGAAAGAGAAAATTTCGGAGCAAATTTTTGGATCCCTCTCACTCTGTCAGTTGGCCCTCTCAACTCTGCTGCACGAACATTCCGCCATACACATACGCAGATTTGCGACTGTTTTGACCTCGCCCCATTCATTCCTTATGGGAAATTTATCGCAGTTTTTCGTGACTTACGTCGCGTAAAATAAATATTTCGTAAAGCTGAATAATAGCAACCCGAGTACGATCGAGCCGCACATTGAATGAGCGAAAAAAATAATCATTAAATGTAGTTTAAATGTTGGGAAATATACTGTGTGTGTGCGTTTGTGGGCATGTGAGTGCACGCTTAAGCATTGCTGTGTGTGCGTGTGTGTGTGTGTGTGTGTGTGTGTGTGTGTACATGTCTCTCTGTCTGTCTGTCTGTCTCATGTGTGTCTCCTGTCTGTCTGTCTGTCTGTCTGTCCGATGTGTGTCTCCTGTCTGTCTGTCTGTCTGTCTGATGTATGTCTCCTGTCTGTCTGTCTGTCTGTCTGTCTGTCACTCTCTCTCTTTGCCCAGCTGATTTCGGTTGCTAGGTGACAGTTGGCAGGGGCCGTAGCAACGGACTGTGACGGAGTCAGTTGGCCCTCTCCACTCTGCTGCACGAACATTCCCCCATACACAATCATTGAAAACCCAGAATTTCTCCAAAATCACTCACCATCGTTCAAGGATCACAGGTCAAAAACTACACATCATAGGAAAAAAGTTCAAATACAATAAAAATACTCAAGACCTGTGCCTACATTTTAAAGCTGGAATGGTGTTTCTAGCTGAATGTATGCCAGAGCAGGAGATGTTTGAAAAACATCGCAGACTTGCAAGTTTTTTGACCTCATCCCATTCATTCCTTATGGGAAGTGTCTCGCAGCTGTTCGCGTCTTACGACGCGAAAGATTAATATTCTAGAGAACTGAATTATAGCATACAGAGTCCGATCAAGCCGCACATTGAATGAGTGAAAAAATGATCGTTTAATGTCGTTTAAATGCTGGGAAATATACTGTGTGTGTGCGTCTGTGTGCATGTGAGAGCACGCTTAAGCAGCTCTGTGTGTGTGTCTGCATGTCGCTCTGTCTGTCTGTCCGTCTGTCTGTCTGATGTGTGTCTCCTGTCTGTCTTTCTGTCTGTCTGATGTGTCTCCTGTGTGTCTGTCTGTCTGTCTGTCTGTCTGATGTGTGTCTAGTGTCTGTCTGTCTGTCACTCTCTCTCTTGGCCCAGCTGTTTTTGGTTGCTAGGTGACCGTTGGCAAGGGCCGTAGCAACGGCCTGTGAGGGAGCTGATTTGAGAGCAATTTCTGCCTCACATCTAGGACGTCAAACTAGTGCTATTTGGTCAAAATCTTACATGATATCAACAATTTTTTTTCACGATCGAGCCAGAAAGGCCTTAAAGAACACACTCATTAAGTTTTGTGGTCCTAGCTTCAGAAATGTGGAAATGGCAGCGAGTTAAAAAAGCGTGCAGTTTTGGAAATCCTTCTCCCGATTTACATTGGAGTAAATGGAGCATTTCAGAGCTACTCTTGTCGGTTAGCGGTCGATAATTCAAAAACCGTAAATCCTACCGATAAAGTGGACACATTGGGAGAAAGAAGACAAGTGTGGCTACAACTCTGGAAAGTATCACTGTTTTTGAGCCTAATTTGTGGCCAGGATCGTCACGGAAAGAGAAAATCTCGGAGCGAATTTTTGAATCTCTCTCACTCTGTCAGTTGGTCCTCTCCACTGGCTGCACGAACATTCCGCCATACACACTCATTGAAAACCCTGAATTTCTCCAAATCACTCACCGCCATTCAAGGGTCCACAGTTCAAAAAACTACACATCGTAGGAAAAAGTTCAAATACAACAAAAATACTCAGGACTTGTGCCTACATTTTAAAGCTGGATGGTGTTTCCACGTGAATGTATGCCCGAGCGGAGATGTTTGAAAAACATCGCAGATTTGCAAGTTTTTTGACCTCGGTCCCATTCATTCCTTATGAGGAAATTTGTCGCAGTTTTCGCGACTTACGTCGCGAAAAATTCGTATATTCTGGATGAAAAATAATAGCAGACCCGAGTCCGCCCGAGCCGCACGTTTTGATATATAATTTTTTGTTTGTAATTGATGCGCTCAACGGTGCGGGCGTGAAAACTGCCAAAATCGGAAGAGGAATGAATAATAACTAGAAAAATTGTTGCATTTCCTTTCCTACGAAAATAACAGTGTGAAAAGATTATAGGATGAAAGAGCTTAAAATAGGTGAAAAATGAATGAAATAGGGATGATAGGTTGTAGGGTAAGAGGGGCTGGAAGAGTTAACGGTCAAGAAAAGCCTAAAAGGATGACAAGCAGTAGAGGTAAGAGGGCTGGAAAAAGTTAAAGATGTGAAACATGTGAAAAGTTGTAGAGTATGAGGGCTGGACGAGGTTAAAAAGGTGAAAAAATATACAAGTTATTAAGAGGGATGGAACAGGTTACAAAAAGGTTGAAAAAGGCTAAAGGTGAAAAGTAGGCTGAACAGCTCAAAAGGTGAGAAAATGATGAAACCTGTTCAGTAAGAGGGCTGGAAGAGGTTTAAATGGTGAAAAAATATGAAAAGTTGTAGAGTAAGAAGGGATGGAAGAGGTTATGAAGGTGAAAAAATATGAAAGTTGTAAGTAAGAAGGTCTGGAAGAGGTTAAAAGGTGAAAATATGTGAAAGCTGTAGAGAAAGAGGGCTGGAAGAGGTTAAAATGTTGAAAAAAAAGACCAAAAAGGATGACAAGCAGTAGAGTAAGAGGGCTGGAGGAGGTTAAATAGGTTAACAAACATATGAAAAGCTGTAGAGTAAGAGGGCTGGAAGAGGTTAAAGAGTTGAAAAAAGACCAAAAAGGATGACAAGTAGTAGAGTAAGAGGGCTGGAAGAGGTTATTAAGGTGAAAAAATATGAAAAGCTGTGGAGAAAGAGGGCTGGAAGAGTTAATAATGGTGAAAAGGGGCTAAAAAGGATGACAAGCAGTAGAGTAAGAGGGCTGGAGGAGGTTAAAAAGGTGAAAACATGTGAAAAGTTGTAGAGTAAGAAGGGATGGAAGAGGTTAAAAAGGTGAAAACGTGAAAAGCTGTAAAGAAAGAGGGCTGGAAGAGGTTAAAATGGTGAAAACATATGAACAGCTGTAGAGTAAGAGGGCTTGAACAGGTTAAAAAGGTGAAAAAATATGAACAGTTGTAGATCAAGTGGGCTGGAAGAGGTTAAAAAGGTGAAAAAAGGATGAAAATGTATAAAAGTCAAAGGGCGAAAGAGCTCAAATAGGTGAACAAAGGATGAAAAGGTAAAAAGATGTAGAGCAAGACTGCTGGAAGAGCTCAAAATGGCCGCACATACGCTGGAAAAGGAGCAACCATGGAGCAAGCCAACAAGATTTTCTAGATTTCTATGTATATATTGCCTATGTCAAGTGAAAGATGTGGAATCCATATCCAGCTGAAGAGAATTCTTTCTCCAGATTTTCCAGCTGCTCTACACTGTAGCAATGATGTCACACACTCTGGCTCCCGCACTAAACACGCATTCTTCAGATACACACGTGGAGAAGTACAGAGAGTAAGATCAAAGTGTCCCCATAAGAAATGACTGGGAGAACCTCTCCCAAACTCCTACGATTTCTGAAAAAACTGTAATGGTAATTGCCGAAATTTGTGTATGTTGAGTGACAGGAGACCTTGCTGAACACGTTGATGTTATTTTCATTTCAGTCGAGTGAGAAATGAGGGCACATCAGCGAGAGACAAATCAGGTACCGTCTGCTCTCGGCCAGAAATCTGGGCTCAAAATTAACATTGCGGCTTATGGACCAAGGTTTTGGGTTCGTGTCGCTCCCGGGCTTCTAAATCCAAAACTGTATGTCCCACATCTGAAATGAGGCAACCAGCTGACACCCAACAAGTTTTCCTACATTTCTATCCATATATTGTGTATGTCAGGTAAAAGGTGTGGGATCAAAATCAAGCTGAAGACAGTTTTGGCTCCCATTCTTCGAAAGGCTCCCCACTCTGGCGATGATGTCACCCACTCTAACCGACGCAATACACACCCATTATAAAATCAGAAGACGGGCTCAAAATCCTTAAAACTAAAACTGCAATATTTTCAAAACCGTACTAAAGTTTTAAAAACTGAATACATCGCCAATAGTTCAAGGTCTTGAGACCGTTTTAAAGTTTGAATGGTGTCTCTCGCTCAATGTATGAGGGAGAAGATGAGGCTGAAAGTCGATGAGTTTTGAAGAGGATTTGAAGCTTTTCCCATCTGCTGCAATGTTAATTTTTTTTTGGAAAAAGCTGAATTATTGAAAAAGTTGAAAAGTTGAAAAGTTGAAAAGCATAAGGTTGAAAGAGCTGAACGAGCTGAACATTTGAATGTTTGAATGGTTTGAATAGCTGAACGTATGCTGAAGTTATAGCAGAATGAAATTTGAAAAAATCCCCATAAGAGTGAATGGGCAAAATTTTGCAGAAAAAGCTGAATATTTCCAAAAGTATAAAAGGTAGAAATGAGAAAAATAGACCCGATCATGTCCTAAACAAGCTGAACATTTTGATATTTGAATGGTTTGAATCGGTCAAGATTTGTAGGAGGAGATAGGTGCCAAAAAACGTACGGAAGAAGAATAATAATAATAACTAGAAACATTTGCATTTCCTACGAAAATACAGTGTGAATGCTGAAGACTGAAGCGAAATCTGCTGAACGTACTGCCAAAATGCATAAAACTATAAGGTTGAATGGTCGGGAATTTGCAGAAAAAGCAGAATTTTTCAGAAGCTGAAAAGGCAGAAAGGCTTAAAAGTAATAGGTTGAATGGGCTAACAAAGTTGAACATTTTGATAGCTGAACAGTTTCTCTAGCTGAACATGAAGTTGTATGTTTGAAGGAGTTGAAAAGGCAGAAACGTGAATATCTAAAAGGCTAAAAAGCTGTAGAGTAACAGGGCTGAAAGAGCTTAAAAAGGTGATAGAAGGCAAAAAGGTGAAAAGTTAAAGGCTGATGAGGACCAAAAAAGTTTAAAAATGTGAAAAAGGTTGAAAAGCTGTAGAGTAAGAGGGCTGGAAGACGTTAAAAAGGTGAAAACATGTGAAAACCTGTAAAGTAAGAGGGCTGGAAGAGGTCAAAAAGGTGAATAAAGGATGAAAAGCTGTAGAGTAAGAGGGCTGGAAGAGGTTAAAAGGGTGAAAAAAGGATGAAAAGGTAAAAAGATGTAGAGTAAGAGGGTTGGAAGAGGTTAAAAAGGTAAAAAGAATATGAAAATCTGTAGATTAAGAGGGCTGGAAGAGGTCAAAAAGGTGAGAAAAGGATGAAAAGGTAAAAAAAGTTTAAGGGTGAAAGAGCTCAAATAGGTGTGAAAAGGATGTAAGGTAAAAAGATGTAGAGTAAGAGTGCTTGAAGAGGTTAAACAGGTGAAAAAAGAATGAAAAGGTGAAAAGGTTTAAGGGTGTAAGAGCTCAAATAGGTGAGAAAAGGATGAACAGGTAAAAAGATGTAGAGTAGGAGGGTTGGAAGAGGTTAAAAATGTGAAAAGAATATGAAAATATGTAGAGTAAGAGGGCTGGAAGAGGTTAAAAAGGTGAAAGAAGGATGAAAAGGTAAAGAAGTTTAAGGGTGCATGAGCTCAAATAGGTGAGAAAAGGATGAAAAGGTAAAAAGATGCAGAGTAAGAGGGTTGGAAGATGTTAAAAAGTTGAAAAGAATATGAAAATCTGTAGAGTAAGAGGCCTGGAAGAGGTTAAAAGGTGAAAACATATGAACAGCTGTAGAGTAAGAGGGCGGAATGAGCTTAAAAGGTGAAAAAAAGACTGAAAAGGCCAAAAAGTTGTAGAGTAAGAGGGCAGAAAGAGGTTAAACAGGTGAAAAAAGGCTGACAGGTGAGAAGTTAAAGGCATAAAGAGGTTAAAATGGCTGCAGACATGCTGCAGCAGGAGCAGAAACACAGACGAAAATGTCCCCATAAGGAATGAATGGGAGAATGCCTCCCAAACTCCTGCGATTCTTGAGAAAACTGTTATAGTTATCGGCAAAACATGTTACATGTTGAGTAACAGGAGACATTGCTGAACGCACCCATGTTATTTTTATTTCTGTAGAGTGCATAATGAGGGCACAGGAGCGAGAGACAAAACATGTACCGCCTGCGATCCTCCAGAAATTTTGGCTCAAAATTAACATTGCGGCTTATGGGGAACATTCAGGAGTGCTTGTCGCTCTCGGGCTTCTAAATCCAAAACCGTAAGTCCTACAGCTGAAATGAGACCATCAGCTGAAACCCAACAAGATTTCCTACATTTATATGCCTATATTGTCTATGTCAAGTACAAGATGTGGGATCCAAATCAAGCTGAAGCAAAAAAAAATCCCGTTTTCGGAGCTGCTCCTCACTCTGGGGTGCGGCAGTTGATGATGTCACGCACTCTAGCTCACGCAATACACACCCATTATAAACTCAGAAGACGGGCTTAAAATCCTTAAAACTAAAACTGCGACCATTTCAAAACCGTACAAGATTTTTAAAAACTGAATACAAGGTCAATAGTTCAAGGTTTTGTGATTCATTTAAAGTTTGAATGGTGTCTCTCGCTCAACGTATGAGTAACAAGAAGAGGTTGAAAGTCGATGAGTTTTGAAGAGGATTTGAAGCTTTTCCCATCTGCTGCAATGTTAAATTTTTTTGGAAAAAGCTGAATAGCTGAAAAAGTTGAAAAGTTGAAAAGTTGAAAAGCATAGGGTTGAAAGGGTTGAAAAAGCTGAACATTTGAATATTTGAATGGTTTGAATAGCTGAACGTATGCTGAAGTTATAGCAGAATGAAATTTGAAAAAATCCCCATAAGAATGAATGGGGAAAATTTTGCATTAAAAGCTTAATATTTCCAAAAGTATAAAAGATTGAAACGAGAAAAATAGACCCGATCATGTCCTTAAAAAGCTGAACATTTTGATATTTGAATGGTTTGAATAGCTCAAGATTTGAAGGAGGAGAAGAGTGCTGAAAAACGTACGGAAGCTGGAATAATAATAACTTTAATAAACACCAGAAGAACAATAGTGTGAATGCTTGCAGCATTCACACTAATAACTTTAATAAATTCCAGAAGAACAATAGTGTGAATGCTTGCAGCATTCACACTAATTCCAGAAGAACAATAGTGTGAATGCTGATGACTCAGCATTCACACTAATAAATTCCAGAAGAACAATAGTGTGAATGCTGAGTCAGCATTCACACTAATAAATTCCAGAAGAACAATAGTGTGAATGCTGAGTCAGCATTCACACTAATAAACTCCAGAAGAACAATAGTGTGAATGCTTGCAGCATTCACACTAATTAAACCTCATCAGCAATACCACCGATTTAAAGTAAGTGCCTGGGGAGGTGAGCGTGGTCAAGGCGTGGCTGCATGAGAGAGAGAAGTGGAGAGGGCTCAGGAGAGCAGCGCCAGGTGAGAGATTGACAGAGCTGGCACCCAGTTACTAATCACTGTCTCCCTTTATATGTAGTAGCATGCTGGACCTCAGATGGAGGATGCATGGGAGGTGCACAGGAGAGCTGAATAGGAGTTGCAGGACGAGACACAGGACAAGACGCATGAGCCGCGCTCGGTCCCCGTGTATGTGTATTTGGTGGTGTCGAGCAATAAAAGAGACTTACACCCAGAACTGTGTGCTTGGTGCGTGTTCAGACGACTCACGGTAGCATGGAAAAGGTTACAGTGCCATCATCACCTGCATTTTCCTGATGATGTCTCCAGCATCTTGGTCCCATATGAGAGATGAGCCATTGTCAGTAATATATGACCTGCATGCTGTAACCATCTGATTTGTGACCTAGACAATTTTTCAGGAACTCAATTAGTTTCATAGAGGAAATTGTATAGGATTTTCTAAATGCAGCTTATATTTTTCCGACACCTTGTACAATACACTTACTTTGACCAACAGTGCAGATATCTTTTCACTTGTATTGTAGTACAGTGAAGTGTTGTAAATCATTTGAATGGTGTTGATGACATTCTGCACACTTTTCCTCATAGTGACCTGAAATCAAATAAAACAACTAACTCTTAGTAACACGGAGGAGTCACTAATACGGCCTACTCTACTAATGGGATGCCTACATTTTTTCCAAAGTGTTTGGTGAGTATTAGTCTGAAGAACTAGATGGAGTGGTTGCCATTTTAAACTTTGTATAGTTTAAGACAAGTTTAATTCTGTTGGCATCAAATCACAAGGCCTGATAAACCTTATCAATGTTTCCTGGTAAGTGCAAGCACAGCTCAAAAACTGTTTAAATTCTGTTTCTGTTGTGTCTTTAATAAAGCCTGATATTATCCACTAGAGGTCACTGTACCTACATTTTAACCTACACCTGCTGCACACATGGGCTGTATCTGAAACTTACTTATTCACTATTCACACTACAGGGAATTCAACAGACACCCAAAAATAATTTTTAATTTATGTCATGGGCAAGCTGTTGCAATGCAATATGTGTTATGCAATTAAAATGGTGCACACATTTGCAAGATTTGATAGAAAATGCATTTTTCATTGAATTTCATGTACAAAATACTACAGATTCACATTCAATACTAACAAATACAACCTTTCCTTTCATCACATCAAATATTGATACATACCGGGTCACTGTTGTAAAGAGGCTGACAGACTTTCTCCAGTGTTTTCAGGAACTTCAAATTGTCTTTGGCCTCATTGGCGCGATCCGTTATCCTGGCATCCAACTCCCGCCACATCTATACAGGTACAGGAGAATTTCCTTTTTCAAGTAAGTACACCACAGCCCAGAGTTATATTTTCAGTTTGCAGAATACTCAGAATTTAAATCAACAGCAAAAAAACAAAAAGGTAAGAAATTTGAAAATAAAAGTTGGATCAAATGTGTGATATCTTGATTGAATGTCCTAAAAAGAATGATCAAGAACCAATAATGACATGAATTTATTTTCAGCTGATGGACAGAGAATATTTCAGTACCAGAATTAGACATTTAAGATACCATATGACAATAACACTTTAAAATAAACAAATGAATAATACTTATGTTTGCTGAGGTCAAAAACTCAAGCATCCATACCTTCAAAATCTTGGACTGGCTGATATGGAGCACCATTACCACTGCTTTACACTCTGGGCCTTTGATATGATTGATGATGGAGTTGAACCTTAAAGACATCTTTTTCCAGTGTTCTAACTCACTCAGTGGTCCAGCAGAATCAACTTCTTTTCTAAGCTGATCATTTAGAATCAGGACCTGATGATCATGGAAACAGAGATTCCAATTTCCTTCTTTAAGGCACCAATTCATACAGTCTACAATGAAATTCCTTAGGAAGTTATGTGCTTCAACATTTCAAAATATGGGATTTATTCACCATGGAATACATGATGTCCAATCATTTTCATTTGGACCAACTACACAGACCCTAAACATGCTTTGAGATTATGTCGGAATGACATCTTAATGACATTGTAATGTTTGAGTCTTGGTTCTATGAGCATTTTCTGTCAGCATACATTTCACTATCTGTTACTGCGAAATAACAAACAAAAAAAAAGTTATCAACCTGTTCGATTTGCTTATACCACTGCAGCAAAATTTTCTCCAGTTGATGCACCATGTCAAAGTCAGCAGCCGCAACTTTCATGTCACCAAGGGTTACCAATTTAGAGAAGTCAATATCTGTGACTGTTTTCAGGTGAACAATACTCTCATTGCTCATCTGGATGTCTAGGGTACAAAAAAAAGTAGAAGATCATCAAAATAAAGGTAATCATTTTGCAATAATCATATCACTGAAAGACCATGAAACAAGTGATAACTTTAAATTTAAAGTTAATGTCAACGTATATTCAAACAAAAATATGCAAATAACCACTTTAAGAATAAAAAGGCTTACCATCTAAGGAGCTAAGACAACGTTTTATTGTGTACTTGAAGTTCTTTTTACATTTTTCTCCATGTCTAGTCTTATCCAAGACACCCCAATTTTGTGCATCAAGGGCTGGTAGCACAAAGTTGAAGGCATTCCTTGCTCCTTTCAGGAGGCCATCTCTGGCATCGACCATTGAAAAGAATATCTCCTACAAAGCAATAACACGAGATCATCCATCTCTAAGAAGTAACTTAGTGTCAGTTACATGGTCATCAGCAGCGAGCACCTTTCAAGGTATTACAACATGTGTGTTTTCAGTGACAATAGTTGCCAACTTTTCCCAAAGTTGAGTTCCCAAATGATTATTTTCGTCTGGCTGGTTAGTGTGCTACTCAGTAAAAACACAGTTTGGTTCATTTTAAATGATGTGGAAAAACTGTAGACTTGTCAGATTTAATAGTGTCAACTTAGAACAAACAGAACTTAGTAGTCATGGGTCTGTCTGAGTTGATTTTTTTCAAAATGTATCCCAATATTCCAAAGATGTAACAAGTCTGCATGACCTCTTTCAATCAATGATCTTTATCAATCTCTTTAATTTTACACAGATCCATATCTACAACACAAACGTTTACTGTTACATATTACTATTATAGCCCACAATAATTCATTATAATTGCAGCACTCTACATACAGTCATTCTAACCAACACAGAAAAGTAAAAGAATTACAATAACAGAACCACACCAATTTGCACATACAAGACTGTCTTACCTCATGTATCTTTTCTGAATTCACAGGAATGTCAACTCTACTCCGTGTGAAAGAGCAGCAAATGCCTGTAAGGCATGTCTTTGACAAATTGGCTACAAACAGCCTCAATACTTTTCCCCCTTTGGTTGTCCCAGGATATGAGCGTCCACACTCTGAAATAAAATCCAAATACTTTTTGATGAGATAAAAAAGTGGTATAGACCTGTAAAATTCTTCAGTTGTTGACATCAGCCCTGTGTACTAAATTTTGAACTTTCAAACATTCAGGGAGAAGTACAGTCCAATAAGTTAGGCTTGGTTAAGGTCTTCTGTCTTTTGAATAACTTATTGCTATCATTTTGGTTTCAGTTAGAAGGAATCCAACTTGGCTGTTTTGTTTCCTTTATTAAAGTTAACACGTAAAAAAAATAATATATTTTTGTGGTTTCTGATATTTAGGTTTTTTATTTTTATTTTAGATTTCAACATTTTTCTGACATTTCATGGACTATTTCAAACAATGTTATCCAGCATCTAATACTACAATTAAGACAGTCTCATTACAAGATGTGTTAAGCTGGCCTATTGTGTGACAATAATTGTTGTCTTTCTAGATTTGTGCCTACCTGGTCCTGGGATATCAGACTCCTGATACACGAAGGAAATGGTTTTAGAACCCCCTTTGGCAAAGAAATCATCAAAAGCAGCGAGCTATTTAACATGGAAACAAATACAGAAACACATGTTTCAACTCTACTGATATAGTAACGTAGCATGAAACACACTGAGATGAAACACACCATGTTCCTGTCATCTCAGAAGAAACATTTCTGATCATTAATCATTTTCATTACAGAAACTATATTGCAAATTGGTAAACTTCAGACTTGTGCATCTTCCAGCAGTGGAGTAGGAACACAAACACGCAGGGACGGACAGAAATGCACAGCAATTTGATCTGTTGATGTGTTTTTGCAATTTGCAATAGTATTGGAAGCATCATAAACATTTGCAGTTCATGCTTTGACAGAGTTAAAGTGAAACTCTCGCCAAAAAGCAACCAAGGCTTTATTTGTGATTGAATATGAGTCAAACCTTTGTGTAAATGCATAATTACGGCGAAAGAGGCACTTTTAAGATTAACCGTAGTTTCGTTTTCGGGCAAGCTAATTCTCAATGGAGTGCAGGGGCACTCTTATGCTAGCATCAAAATAGCTATTTTTAAAACACTAAGAAGGCTCGACACAACATGAAACTCTGCTCGTAGTATCACCAGGGTCTCTACACATGAACACGAGCATAGAGAACATTGTTTGCGTACGCAGAGTTTACTAAAAAGAAGGTTTTTGAACTACTCACCAGGAGAGTAATGGTGGACCTCCTACCTGTTAGGTCGCACTCGGAGATCGACACTTTTTGTCTGCCATGACAGCGGCGCACCTAATATCCAGCTCATTCGGTGAGTAGTTCAAAAATCTTCTTTTTAGTAAGATGCTAAGATGCTAGCGTGCCAGTGCCCCATTTCTATTGAAAATTAGCTTGCCCAAAAAACAAAACCACGGTAAATCTTAAAAGTGCCTCTTTCATCGTAATTATGCATTTACACGAAGGTTTGACTCATATCCAATCACAAATAAAGCCTCGGTTGCTTTTTGGCGAGTGTTTCACTTTAAATCAATGCAGGAACTTAATCTGGCCAATTTAATGCCATCCAACTTGTACTATGTCTGTTATTGTTGGAAGCATGTGTGATAATGACACTAAAGATTTCCATCTGGAAAGTATAATGAGAATGTACAACTGCGCCATATCTTGCAAATAGGATTTCTTTGTACAATTGCAAAGTCTTGTCACTTTCATTTCTTTTGCTTCGGGTCTCTGAACAAAAGAGACTGTGGCCACATGGAAGACAAGACCATTGGAATAATTAATTACCTCTAGTATATGATACTCTGTGCATTGATTGTTAAAATCCATTGAAAAAACTCACAGATGAAAAATCTAAAATAAATTCCTCTGCTGCTGTTGGCTCCAAGGACAGCCTGTCAGCCAGGATGTCAATCATGTACTTGTGTGCAGGCGTGAGGAGCTTCTTACGCTCTTGTCTTGCCTGCTGGTATTTGGCCTAAGGAGGGCAATAGTTGTAAATAGCAGTCATTTTACACGCACATGTAAAAATGCTGTACCATACTTACACAACTCAAATGAACACTTGTACTCTTAGACATTATTCAAACATGTTAAATCATTTACCTGAGTTTCATGCTTGATTGCCTTTGGATCATGTGCATCCATCATGAACAGCTCAGGCAAAATCCCCTCCTGTGCTGCTGAAAAACTCAATTCTTCTCCTTATCCTCTCTAGATTAAATCACAAAACAAAATTAGCCAGACACTAGAACCACTAGAGCCTCAGGCAATTTTTACCCTCAAGTTTAAAAGATGTAGGAAATAAAATTACAGTTGTGGCCTTCTGATAACGAGACGCTGGCTCTACCCCTGAACCACAGCCACCCTGTTGCCTCTAAGTTGAATTAGAATACATGTAAATATGAATAATTTACTTGTAATTTTGATACTTTTGATACACTTTACTCAAGTGCAATTTGAACATGCGACTTTCACTTTTACCAAACTAACAATTTAACATGTTATTTTCACTTTTACTCAAGTATGACTTCTAGGTACTGTACACTACACAGCTTTTACTAGGACTTTTGGACCCCACCTGGTTTCAAGTAGTCTGGTTTGCAAACATGCATGGCAATAACCTACATGAATAAGTAGGCTACATTTATAATCAGCCACTTCGTACGACTTTTACTTAAGTACTTTCACTCTAACGAAAGCAATATTTTCACATAATATATTTACTGTTACTCAAATATGACATCTTGGGTAGTTTTTACAACACTGGATATCTGATATAATGTCCTCCACAAATAAGTACAAACGTTAACATTAACACACTAGGGCGGAGTAACGTAACGTTAATGGTTGGCTAACGTCTGACTGGTTTGAAGCTAGCTATTGTAACCGTTGAAAGGGCTTAACGTTATCGGTATTGCAGACACACTCGTTAGTTACTCCAACTTAAAGTGAAACAAGTGTAAAAGCTGTTAAGTAACTTCTAACTTACCTGAAGTTGCGTTTGATGTAACGTCAAGCAAGTTAATTAACGTTTATCAAAGACATAATGTGATAATCAAGCTAGCTAACATTAGTTGACCGTTGGCATTCTTCACACAGACAATTTGCAATTAGCCAACATCTTATCTCTTCTCACATTTACATATTATCCATCCTCTTTAAACATCAACTCACCGGATAAAATTAGAGATGTTTGCTGGCCACATTTTCTGTCTGTGCTGTTTCTCTTTTCCAGGTATAAAGTAGAAGTATAGTCGATGGGCTTTTTGCTTCTTCACTGCTGACTCCTTGTCCTGATGTAGCCGTTAACGTAGTTTAACGTTCACCGTTCCACGGCACGCTCTCTGTCCGTTGGCGCAACAGATGGCGTAGTGATGTGTGAGTTGAACTTCGGCTAACGCTCACATGCATAAAGGCTTCACAGTTGCCAAGTCCGTTTATTAAAAGCTTCTTTGGACTTGTTTTTCTGTAAAGTCGCCTATAACTATTGGTAGTTGGGGGTTTTTTGTTCAAGTTCTTGAACTAAAACAAAAAAGGATCATAACATATAAAAACAATAATAAATGCAATGCAATACATGTATGGATTCAGGGTGATATTTATGTGTGTGTGCAAAGTGTAATGATATCTTTTTTATTTTATTTTATTTTATTTATTTATTTATTACAACGACCAGAGAAGTCGCTTGTTTTGGGCTTGTTTTCATTGACCCACTTGCTTGTTTCTCTCGCAAGATCTGGCAACACTGCCTCTGCCCCAGTTTGTCTGCAGGCTTGAGATATTAACATTCTCATCCATGTATTTCTTTCACTTACAGCTCTAGTTTTGCTGACCTTGGAGTCTTGCACTTCCTTTCAATTAACCTGAACTTGCTGACAAGTTTCTTTGCAAAGAAGTCATACTTGAGTGAAAGTAAAGATATTGTGTTAAAATGTTAAGTTGGTAAAAGTTAGTGGCACTTGAGTAAAACTATTAAAGTAGGCTATCTGATATTAAATGTACTCAAGTATTAAAAGTAATGTGTTGGCAATACATGTTCTCACTGTGGCTCAAGCAGCATACAACCTGCAAAATAACTAGTAACTAAAGTTATCAAATACTTGTATTTATGTAAAGAGTTCAATATTTGCCTCCAGACTGTATCGGAGTGGAAGTATAAAGTAGCAGAAACTGTACCTCAAAATTGTAACTAAGTACTTAGTTACATGACTGAGATATGTATCGATGCTGAATGTTTTATCATTATATTATTATTATATTTTGTTTGAATTATTGATTGTACTACATAATACATTTTAACTTTGGCTCAAAAACCCCCCAAAACATTAATTTTATTATTGTGTAATGCACAAATAATGTGCCCAGCCCAAATGGGCTTACAAAAGACACCATTATCAGAGAAAAGAACAAACAGACCAGAAAAGAGAGTAACAACATATGGAGTATAAATAACACAAAGCAAATAAACATTCTTGCCATTTTTCCCCAAGCTTTAGAAACAACTTCTGCTAATTCATGTCATTCACACAACCTGTTTTCCTCCTGGATATTTTTAAATCTGCCAACCTCAAGGGTCAGAGGATGGATTCCTGTTCTCAGCTGTGCCGTCAAAGACCTCTGACTTCTTGATACGTTTGCTGTAACATACGGTATCATTTAGCCATTGTTATTTAAATCTAGCAGGTAATTTCCTCTAATTATACCCATGTTACCAATTTAATTGTGATTGATTGTGATACATATATTGTAACTCAGCTTCGTCAAAGAATAGCATGAGTCTTGAATAAAATTAATTTGACTTTGACTCAAATACAACATGCAATCTGCAATGTAACTAACTTTAGTAACTTCAGTTACCTGTAAATTACATGTTATTAAGTAGAAAAAAATAATATGTTTCTGCAAAATGTAAGAGAAAATGGAAATACACGACTCAAGTAAAAGTACCTCGAAAGTCCAGTATTTTAGACACCTCATCGTTCCAAGTGATGACTGCTCAGTCCTCCTGCTGATGACTACTTTACTTTTTATATGTGTCATTTGGCTCCCTCTACTGGACCTCGGGTATAATGACAAGGTCTAAAGATAAAAACAACCACTGATCCTGGACCAGCCCCTGGAGACGACATATGTTTCGTGGTCTACTTTGATTGGTCCAGACACACTGTCTTGTTGTCCAATGACAGGCAGACATCTGTTCGCTGGAGCGACTCTAAAATATTCCCCTCTCTTCCTTCTCCACACACGGTGTCCAGAAGTGCTACTCAGCGAGTGTGCTGCTAGTAGTTGAAAGTAGAACTGAGATGGGGAAAATGCAAGTTTTGGGTGTAGTTGCGGTCATATTGGCAATTTACTGCGTACATGCGACTGTTTACTTTCGGGAGGAGTTTCTGGACGGTGGTAAGTTTGGCCTAGACATCTCTAACGTTAGGTTTCTTGTGTAGGAGGTTAATTCATTGCATGTTAGCTTGACTGTTAGCCATTATGTCTTTTTTTAATAAAAAAAAAAAATGTTGTATCAATTTTCCAGCTGTCATCGTGAGTTTCATTATATAACCGTGTTCTCTTCAGGAAACACTTTTTTTTTTTTTTCAAACGGTGATTCAGTGAAAAATACTTCCTGTCTCAGTTTCCTAACTTAATCTGGGTTGTTAGCTTGCTACGTTTAGCAAGGCCCCACAGTTAGCAAACGTAATACCCGAACTTGTACAACTGACATCTTAGTTGCTAGTTACTTCCTTAGTTAAGCAACTAACGAATTTCGTCCAGTTGACTGAAGACTAAACAATGAGTGAACAGATGAGTAAAATGATTTTCAGGGAGCAGGTTGATGTGTTTTAAGTTGCTCCAAATATTAAACATCAGCAAACTCACTTGACTTTTCCTTCTCAGATGAGTGGAGAAGTCGCTGGGTGAACTCCAAACACAAATCTGACTATGGAGAGTGGAAGCTAACAGCTGGCAACTTCTATGGAGATGCTGAGAAAGATAAAGGTAAACCACTCACTACACTGAATCCACTCAATGAAAAACAAGAACGAGTCTGGCTAAAAGGCACCTCTTTTCTCTTTTGATAACAACATATGAAATGAATAAATACATTTTAAAGATTCTCTAGTTTCAGTCTGATACTACAGATGGAATATTTGCCGAGTAAACAATCACAGTACTGCTTTCCTGGACTTTGCTTTGTGTCAAACAGCTCTTTGATCTGAATCCAGTCTTTATATAAGTAACTTTAACTCTCTTTGCGTGACGTTTTTTTTTTTCAGTCCTATTTAGATTGTAACTTGTTAAAAATATGTTTTCCACTTTCATATTCAGGTCTGCAAACAAGCCAGGATGCTCGATTCTATGCTACCTCTGCCCGTTTCGAGCCTTTCAGCAATGAGGGCAAGTCTCTCGTCATTCAGTTTTCAGTCAAGCACGAGCAGAAGATCGACTGTGGCGGCGGCTATGTGAAGGTCTTCCCCGCTGACTTGGATCAGACTGCGATGCATGGAGAGTCCTCATATTACATCATGTTTGGTAAGTAATTACATTCATTGTAATGAGTGATCTTAACTGACATAACATAATTTAACATGACTACCGGATCTGTAACATTTAATAAATAAATTCATTTCACCCAGGCCCTGATATCTGTGGCTACAGCACCAAGAAAGTCCACGTCATCTTCAATTACAAGGGCAAGAATCACCTCATCAAGAAAGAGATTAAGTGCAAGGTAATTCTGGCTTTTTAGATGTGAAAAAAATAATTTTCATATGATTTGGAAACCTGCTATATCTCTGCACCTGTGGCTTAATCCAAACACTTCTGTTCCTTCTAGGATGATGAGCTTACCCACATTTACACACTGATCCTGAATCCAGATCAGACCTATGAGGTGAAGATTGACAATGAGAAGGTAGAATCCGGCAGTCTGGAGGAGGACTGGGACTTCCTGCCGCCTAAGAAAATCAAGGACCCTGAAGCCAAGAAGCCAGAGGACTGGGATGACCGTGCCAAGATTGATGATGCTGATGACACCAAGCCTGAGGTGAATAAACTCAATGAAGTTAATCAGTCTCTTTCAGCCTTTTAAACCTTTTGTTCTGACTGAAAGTGCTGTTATGTCCATGGGGAATGCTGACAAGAGGAGTGTTTATCCATGTATTTCTCTCCCAGATTTCCACGCTTTAAAGAAGCAAATTAACGTCGACAATTCTGTTCTTTCACCTTCCATTTTTTGATATTTTGTTCTTTTAGGAATGGGACAAACCTGAAAACATTCCAGACCCTGATGCTAAAAAGCCTGAAGACTGGGATGAGGATATGGATGGAGAATGGGAACCACCTATGATCCCCAACCCAGAGTACAAGGTAGACTTAAGATAGATAGTCAAGCATGGATCTTATGCCTAAGAAATGCTTAACATCAATCTGCTAAAGCCTTTGCAGCCAGGTAAGTAATATTTTCTGTAATTTTAGGGGGAATGGAAACCCAAGCAGATCGACAACCCCAACTACAAAGGATCCTGGGTGCATCCTGAGATTGACAATCCTGAATACAGCCCAGATTCAACCATCTACAAGTTTGACAGCATTGGTGTTTTAGGTCTTGATCTTTGGCAGGTGAGACCGAAGGAGATCATCTTTGAATTATGATGTTATCACTGTTGTGACACTTGAACTGGAGCGTGACATTTGTTACTGTTTGTCTCAGGTGAAATCTGGTACCATCTTTGACAACTTCCTGATCACAGACGACGTGAAGGAGGCAGAGGACATTGCAAACGAAACATGGGGAGTGACAAAGGTATGTTGATATTCTTTCCAAGCCATATTTATTCATTTGTACAAAACATGGTACTGTTGCCAGTGAGACTGAATGGATTAATTAATTAACTGTAAACACAGGAACCAGAGAAGAAAATGAAACAGGACCAAGATGACCTGAAACGAAAAGAAGAGGAAGAGAAGACCAAAGAGCAAGCCACTGAAGCTGACGAGGATGATGAAGTTGATGATGAAGATGAGGACCTGGAGGAGGAGGAAGAAACAAAGGACGACATGGAGGAGGCCCTTTCAGAAATGGATGAGGAGGAAGCAAAGGCCAAGGATGAGCTTTGAGGAGGGTGTTCAGAGATTTTGTCTGCCCCTCCTTTAGAAACTCTGTCCTATATTTTCCAGGGTCATTGTGGCTGCTGTGCATCCTTTCCCTGAGATCTGGACACAACACAACTTGGGGGCATTTGTACTGTAGTGTAGGGTTGCAAGCTGATGTTGGTGAACTTAGTTTCTCTTTCATTTTGGTCATGATATTACCCTTTTGCCCGTGAACTGCTGGTTTGATTCTAAGGTTTCCTACAATCAGAGTCCAATAATTCCTAATTTTTGTTTTAACAGACATTGACATCTGTTGTCTTGATTGTCGTGATCTACACATCTATGTTTTTTGCAGATTCCCTTGAACAGGCTGCACAGTTTACCATAAGCTGTGGTAAAAATGACAAATTGAGATATGGATTAGCCAATCAGATTTTATCCCCATTATCCCATTGTCCTCTTGCAGCCTGGTCAACTATAAAATGCACATAACTGAACTTACAATGCACAAACTTTAAGACTTCACAAATCACAAAATACAGACAAATCAAAACTGTAATGTTATGTAAGTTATTTTGATTATGGCTGTAGCACTGACTTCTTATTTTCCCTTTAAAAACACTCTTTAAGGCACACTTGAATGACGTGTTCAGACATAAATTAAATTTCATCAAAGTACAAAATGAAATTGTTTTTTGACATTTAAATGGGATGAATTCAACCTGCCTCTAATGTGATTTAAATCCTGAACGTCTGGAGAAACAGATGATGAGCCCCTGGTGTGACTTTTGCAAAGGATCACACGTTTATTTTTATTGGACAGAATGTTATTGATACCAAAGTTTTTATTAAAAGATTATAACCTTATTGACTGCTCATATTTTCCACTGCATATACACATTTGGAAGCACATACTTTAAATGAATCCCACTTGACTTAACACCCATATTCTAACGCTCATGTTTTGCAGTAGTGGGCAGAATGGAAAAAAAAAAGATTTGATTGAACCTGCAGTGTTATAGTATTTAAATTTCAATCTGTCCTACTGGGAAAAAACAGACGTGTCTTTCAAATTTCAACCTCTTGGTTGAGAAGATTTGTGTCAGAAAATAAAGATTAAATGGGATTATTGATTCTCAAATAAGGCACTATTTTCTCTAACTTGAGGAGTAAGCGATAGGCACCGTGTCCTGTTTAATGGCACGGGCAAGCTAATCAGTCTAAAATAAAAACAATGAAGTGCGATTTCTGAAATACATTTTTTGTCATCTTTTCTCTGGACTTGATTAACCTGGTAGGAGACACTGGGGCAAACTTAGATGTGGGCCACTGCTGACACATAAGTTCCTCCCATCCTCATTGAAATGTGACGTATTAAACACAGCAGAGCATGGATGGCAGCTAGCCTGAAGGTTAGGTGTGACCAGAGGATCGGCCGGTTTACGCTGAATAAATCTGGGCGGGGGAAGTTATTACCAGTCATTACCACCATGAAGGTGCCCTTAAGCAAGGCCTTTAACCCTAGCTGATTCAATGGAGCAGAGGCAGAGGCAAGCAGATCAGACTGGTTGTATTGAGCAGCTTCCGAGTGCGAGTGCGATCAGTGAACCCCCACTGAATTAATAGAGCCATCAGCACTTCTGTTGCTGCAATACCACCAAGATGCAGATTGACATCTTGTAAGTCTTAATTTCGCATGTGCACCATATAAGCTAAACATCAGAAAAATACAATTAAAGACAAATACATATATCAAATTGTAGACGTTTTAGACACATGGGCTCTTGCCAAGACAGGGCCTCAAGACTTGGTAAAAAGACTTGTACTTGTTTATTTTATGATACAGGGGTGCACAAAATTCTTCCTCAAGACTGCAATAAATCAAGTCACCACATGCAGACCCAGAGGGCCTGTGGGGCCACTGCGCACTAGTGCCTTCTTCCTTCTTTGCCTGGTAGGTATTCCTGCCTTGCTTTTTTCCTAATATGAACACATATAATTTAGCATAACATATATCAGTCTACAAATGAAAAGAAAATAACACTACTGATTGAATTACAACAAATACAGCAGTGAGGGCAGGCAGGGCGTGCTGGCATGGGGGGGAATAAATGGGCCCAATAACTGTGTGAACATGACCACTTGTGCCTGGTTCGAGGGGCTGTTTTAATCCATCAGGGCAGCGAACCTGCCACCCTAACTCATCCAGTCACTGCTAAATTAACCCCTCAGTGCCAGTCGCCGCTTGGTTAACCCTGATGCTGTGACCGAGTAGGAGCTCCAACGGGCGGAACCACGACCCGTCGCCACTCGTACCCGCCCGGTTAAGGGGCGTGTGCGCACTCCCGAGACACCAGGAAATATGGCGGCGCTCATGACTCTCAGTCAGGTAAGAACTCTGAATAGCCCAAGAAAAGTCTCAAATGTTGATATTGATTATTATAAGATGACAGTGACAGTCACTGTGTCGCATCAACACACATCTACTTTATAAGCAGGGTGAATATTTGCCAGCGGGACCGTATAAGCGACGTTTCGGTGTCAGCGAAGTTAACATTGTTAGCTAGGTTAACTAAGGATAGCAAAGTTACTGTGCGTTTCATAGAAGAAAGAAGCTAGTATTAGAAGTAAAGCAGTGACGTTACTTGGCAGCGAGGGAGTTACTATTGAACATAACAATATGGCTAACTAACTTGTCAGCCAAACCTGAACAGAAACAGACCTCTAGTTAGCTAACGTTAGCTATCACAGCTGTGTTTTCTCCCAACGTTAACGTTACCTCTTACTGACTAGCTAAATGATGCACTTTCTGCTAATGTTAAAGCTCTTTATGACTTTCTGAGAACTTAGCTAACTGTGTGTATATGCAAGCTGACGCGCTCTAATCTGTAACTCAGCTGGTGTTGTATTTCGTTCCTGTCTGCAGTTATCAAGTGGATTCCCAGCCTATGAGAGCTATTACAGACAGGTAAAATGTCGATTATCTGTCATATGGAATCTGTGTACAAACACTGTTATGTGTGCTGTATCCACTTTGTGCTTTTGTTTTATGTCGATTCTTTCTAGCTGGATCCATTAAACACAGGCAAAATATCAGCTGGAGATGCAGCTCAATTCCTTAAGAAGTCTGGCCTGTCGGACAGTACTTTGGGGAAGGTGGGTCACAAACTCATACGCGCACATAAAAACCTTATGCATTTAGTTAATGGCATCTAAAAAAATAATAATGTTCTTTTCATTTTATTTTAGATTTGGGATTTGGCAGATTCAGAGAGAAAAGGCTATTTGGATAAGCGGGTAACGAATTTCTTCATAGATTTGCTGATGCTAGAGTTGGTGATGCTGATGCGAGCATAAATGACCAGACTTGGATCCTTTCTTCCTCTTTTGTAGGGTTTCTTCATAGCATTGAGACTAGTGGCCTCAGCGCAGGGTGGAAATGACATCAGCCTTAATAACCTCAACCGAAACTTGGCTGCACCCAAATTTGTAAGTGATTGACTGCCCTGATAAGTGTGATGTCCAGTGATGTGGTTGGGAATGGGCAGGGGCGCAGAAAAATAACTTCTGTGGCTCAAATGCAGATAAGAAATTGATGGACATCGAATGCATCCCTGACTGTCTTTTCCCCATCTTCATACAGTTGATACTATTCTCTGCTTGTTAGTGTCTTACCCTCACTTACATTTTTTTTTTTTTTTTGTTTTGTTTTTTTTACAGAGAGACACTAGCAGCCCATTATTAAGTGCTTCAACATCAGGGCCTGACTCACAGTGGGCAATTAGGGTGAGTTGATACCATTTTTCAAGAACACTCTTGAAGATAAAAGAAAATCAAGCTTGTCGCCTGAACTTGAGTTTTTTCTATCTTTCCCAGCCTGATGAAAAAGGGAAGTTTGAGGCCATTTTTGAGAGTCTGTCTCCTCTAAATGGTCTCCTCCCCGGGGATAAAGTCAGGCCAGTTTTGGTCAACTCCAAGCTACCTCTGGATGTGTTAGGAAAGGTGGTATTGCATGTTGAAGCGATGTAACACATACAACTGTAGCACATTCTTTCTGGATATTGCATTGTTGACTATTCAAAGCTACTTCATATTGCTTGATACAGTTTCTTTTGGCTGTCATTTAATGTTTCTGTAGATTTGGGACCTCAGTGATGTTGACAAAGATGGACATTTGGATAAAGATGAATTCATAGTGGTAAGCTGCTGCCTTTTGTTAACTTGAAGTTTCACTGTCTGGGAAGCTAATGGATGGTTTTTAAAGCCAAGATGAACACGATATAGATAATTAAATAAATACATATATTTGATATTACATATATGATATTAATGCATTGATGATTTATTAAGAAATTATGTGGTTTCCCATTTTCTAGGCCATGCATCTTGTGTATCGTGCCATGGAGAAGGAGCCCGTCCCAGCGACCTTACCCACTTCCCTCATACCCCCTTCTAAAAGGAAAAAATTTGCAAGTGGTCTGCCAGGTGCTGTTGCTGTGCTGCCAGCTATGCCTGGGCTTATGGGTGGTCCTGCTCCACTCAAGGAGTCCCTGCGAAGCACTCCTCCTCTGGGCACAGCTGGTCTCCTCAGCAGCAGTACTGTCAACCTCTCTCCAAAACACTCCTTCAAATCCAGCTCACCGGTAGGTTTCCTCACTTGTGTTTCTCTTCAGGTGTTGATGGAGGTGTACTGACTGTATCATTGCACTGATCAGTCTGTTAACTAAAGGACTGGGTGATATGGTTAGGGATAACATCACAATATTATGAGAAATACATTTCCTATACTGCTATTAATTAAATAGATTGAATAGATTATTATTTTTATTTTTCAAATTTCTCAGGGTCAGGGCCTCCTAACGGAGGTTGTCATACACTGTACAGCCCTGTGACAATGTGATTTTGGGCTATATGATAAAATTGAGATGACTTGAGTCCTAATAGAGAAACTATGATTTAAAAAAAAAAACTAAATCACAGAAAATAACTAAACTAATGTTCAAGCGCAATGATATACTATTGCATTATGATGATCTACTTTTCTGCATTACATCAAACAGTTCTTTATTCATTTAAAACAAAAACTTTTATTATTGAGTAATTTCCTAAGTAAAATTAATATAAATAACATGATCATATATTCTCAAATAATTGTACTGAAAGTTGATGAATGTTAATATTATGTTAACACTCTCCATCAAAAAAATATACACTAGTTGTTAAGTTGCTAATTGATGTTCACAAATCTTGTTTCCTTCTTGTTTGTTAACATCAACATCAACAACATGATGTTATGCCTGCTATCTTTTGTAGTTTTACAAAGCTATTTTACTGAATATGTTTTGTTGTTGTCGTTGGTTATTTTTCAATGCATGCTTCATATTTTGCTTTAAGCGGTATAATTTAGCAAAGGATAATCTTTGGATGCATGAGAATGTCACTTTCCGAATGTGGGCTATTTATTGTTGAGTAGTTTTAAGGTGAAAAACATTTAATCATCTGGGAAAAATCAATACATTTAGTTATCCTTTCTCCTCCATAACTAAGTATCATATGGACACAGCCTGGCATTTTAAAGAAACCAGCATTTCATGTATTGATTCTTTTCTGTTGCTAAAGGGTAGACTTGTTTCACCACATTGTTTTTAACACTGTGCACAGCCTGTGTGTGTCTCTTCTCTATCTTCCTTGTTATAGCTGTAGGGATATTTCATGCGTGACTTTTGTAAGAAACCGGTTTCCTTCAAAGGGACACACTCCTTCATGTCTACATGGCTGTCAGGAAACTAGTTGTGTCTTCCTTGTCATGCCACTTCTCTTTCCAGTTTTTTCCTCCAACTTTAATTATCTGTTTAACTACCATTTCCCCAGAATGATAATTTCTTGTTGAACTAGTTAGACTGTCTATGTCAGATCTCTCAAAATGAAGATTTCTTGTATATGTGCGCATTTAGTGACAGTATCTAGAATTTAGAATCGGTTTCTGTTCAATTTGTCAATGACAAATCAACATGCTTTTTGTAGTAATAGTTCTTAAAGAAACTAGTACAATCTCATCCAGATTAGCTTTATGACAAGATATTGGCATATACATTATTGTAAACTTTTTGTGATCACCAAGTAGGGCTGGGCGATATATCGATATAAAACTTATATCGATATATTTTTGAAATGTGATATGGAATTAGACCATATCGCATACATCGATATAGTTCAAATTTGCGCTGTGATCCTTGCTCCGGGCAAACCGCTGACCCGGAGCTCTCTGCGCTGCTCCCCCCGCCCCTCCTCCTTGATGCACAGAGAGGGGAGGGGCTGGAACAGACACTCCGGCACTCTTCAACAAACACTTTGGTGGCCGCCGTTGCCCCACACTTTGGCCTTGATACCCCGTGAAAAAATATCATCGCACGGCCACCGGTCAGCGTAGAGAGCTTGCCTTTAATTACAGCCACCTGAGTGCACAGTAGTCACTCACAGTAACTTCAGTGAGTCCGCGGTTCGCGCAGGTGGAGTCTCATCATCACGATGATCTCACGTGAAAGCCTCTCAAACAGCAGCAACGTCTCAAAACAGAAGAACGAAAATTACAGCACAGAGAGCGAGCGCAGCCGGTTTTGACATGATACGTAACTGACGTATGTGGTAGGATTTAGTCCGGTAAAGTTGGAAATATATTCACAGATTCGAACTTCCCGGATCAATAACTCATAAGTGAAACCTTGTTAAAACACAACTGACGGCTCTTTCCTACCGTAGTACGGTAGACAACGAGCTACAACCGTATGTTAATCAAAACGAGCGTCTGGACATTAACTCTGGTCTGTATGGTCAGCCAGCTGTGAGACGAGGGCGCAGGGACCGTCTACAAAGTGCAACACTGAAAAGAGAAACCACAAAAAATATTCAATAACTTCAGTATTATTCAGAGTGTAGTGCCACCAAAATCCCTCCACACATCAGTGGTCTCCTGCTGGTTATTCTACAATTTTTTTGTTTGGGAAAAAATGTGCGTTGCCATAATTTTGGGGAATTTCTATTTGGGAGAAATATTCAATAACACTAATATTCAGTAAGGTGTCACAAAAATCACCTCACTCTAACCCTACTTAAAAAAACTGTTTTGTAATGTAACATTAACTTGATATTGGTATTTAAAAAATGTTTTAATACATAATCCATGTCTTATTATAAATTAGGATGTTATGGTATCAGTCTGAAAGGTAAATCAACAAATTTTACTCAGTGGCCTTTGTGCCCCTGACAAAAAAAAAAAAAAGTGAAGGCCAAATGGACTTGCCCCTAAAATGACGAAATTCCCACCCACATGTCATATTTGGCTTTGATTTTGACTGAACATTTGCTCTCACTTTGCATAAAAATATCGGGATATATATCGTATATCGATATTCAGCCTAAATATATCGGGATATGACTATTAGTCCATATTGCCCAGCCCTATCACCAAGTGCAGTTAATTTTTATTTTTCAACCAGTATTATACATACATACCACCTGTAATAAAAAAAAAAAAAGATATATATATATATATATATATATATATATATATATATATATATATATATATATATATATATATATATATATATATATATATATATATATATATATATATATATATATATATATATATATACTCAAAGTTTAGGCAGATTTTTCTCCCTCATCTAAAATCACAAAAATGGCATCTTTTGTTCATACCAGCCAGCGGTGAACTGGGTGGTACCGGTGGCCGACAGGGAGAGATATGACGACATCTTCAAGAAAGCAGACACCGACAATGACGGCCTCGTTAATGGAACGGAGGTCATAGAGATCTTCATGCAGTCCAGTCTCTCACAGACTATGCTGGCACAGATATGGTGAGACTACAGCTCAGCTCAGAACAATATCACAGTGGCTCGAGGCTTGAGAGAGCACAAGCAAGTTTGTCATGGATTTGACAAAACATGCATTCATCCTCAACAAAAAATGATCAATAGAACCAGTCTTACCAGAGCTTTTCCTCATACCTGGGTTCAGCATAGGCTGAATCACCCATACCAATGCTTAACTAGTCTCGTTTGGTTTAACCAAATAGCTCCATCTAGTGGACAATTTAAATTATTACACATTTCTCCTGATCAGATCAGATGACTGCAACATAAGATACAAAATGTAAGTGCAAACATAAGATTCAAAGAAAAGACAATCACATTTTATTCTTAGTCACTGCATTATTCATTTCTTTTCTACGCAGCTCAGGGATATGCTTTGCTATATTGTTGTTTTACACAATGGCAGCCTTGAACCTTGAATGATTTAAATGTGCCATATGGTACGCCAAATGGTGAGCTTTCAAAGGACAGTGTTGTTAGTGGGTGTTGGGTGTTTTTTCTCAAAGTGTACAGCATCTTGTTTTTCGAGTAAAATTTCTTTCTCTCCGCAGGGGACTTGCCGACACTAAACAGACAGGAAAGCTGACCCGGGAGCAGTTCTCTCTGGCCATGTATCTGATCCAGCAGAAGACCACTAAAGGCGTAGACCCTCCCTCCACTCTTACCCCAGACATGATCCCTCCATCAGAAAGAACTGCGGCTTCAGCAGCGGCCCCCGTGAGTCCTGACTTAGCCCACTGCAACCTCTGCTTCATTTTTCAACAGCTGTTTTTACTGAAATGCTTCCTATCCTCCAATGCAAAATCTGTACCTGAAGATGCTTATGTTTCTCTGCTACTTTATGCATTTTAAATCTTGATTTCTGCTTTCTGGCTTTTCAGCCTTGCAGAACTGTATTTATTCATGCTTTTGCTTTTTTTGAGCTTTTCTCTATCCTGTCTAACAGAGCTATGCGGGGCTTATGGCAGCCATGAGAGCTGAATATGCTCCACTAACTAATATACGCAGAGTGAGTAGTTGAACTTTGTGTCACAAGGTGGCGCTTTTGTTCCATCATATTCTTTGTCTCAGTCTGAAGCAGGTGGTATAAAGGGGGACCATGTTCATTGTCTTATGTATTAGTTTCACAGTTTATTATATATGAACCTTTTAGTAGTGCAGATAAGCATAACAAAGGTGACACAAATAGTACCAGTTCCAGCAGACTACAGCAGAAATCCTTATATATACAAATCCTTACACAAATTCTTAAATATACTTTACTCTGTCCAACATCTTTGTCGTGCCTTTTCCCAAAATGTGTCTCTTCTAAACATCAACTGTGCTATAGACAATCACTGCCACCTGCTGCAGTTTCATCAGTAATGGTCTGTCACAGCAACCATTTCAAGTCATGTCTTAAGTCATTTCATGTCACCTGTGTAACTCACCCATGGTTAAAGAGGCCTTTTATCTTTAGATAAAATTCACAAGATATTTATTATTTTGTTATTTTTAAGCAAAAGATGTGTTTACAAGGCCTGGTTTCAGTTTTTTGTTTTTTTTTTAATGTTGAGATGTCATTCTTGAATGTCATAATTCAATTTTTGTGTCCGACCATCAAAACAGACATCATGCTGCAGCTTCTCATTCTATATAAAGACGAAAAGGTCTGAAAAAATGACAAATTACTGAGAAGCTTGCTTGCCTTTTTCATTATTACAATCAGTTGTCACATGAACAACCATTTCAGCTGAGGTACCTTAAGTGCATGTGTTCAAATGGTTTAGGCCTCCACAACAGAGAAAATCTGGTCTTTTGTGTTTGTTGTGATATGAAAAAAGCAAGAGGTTTCAACAAATACATTACAAATAGATACTCTTTTGTAATTATTGCACAAGTACTCCCCTTACAAGCATTACCTCTGTTACACAGTTCCCCTTTTGGGGAACATGAAAGTTAAGTTGAAGGCTGGTGAATAAGCCAGATTTCACTTTAGTGTTAAATTCTTTAAATTCTTTAGCATTCTCTTGCCTGTTCATTTCTCCTCATCCATGTATTGTCTGGAACTCTTGCCCGCTCCATAGCTGTGCAAGGTGTTTGTGTGTTTCCTTCCCATGTCTTTTGTTTTATTAGACGTATCAGCAGGGTGCTCCCTTATCCCCATGCACACCATTCTTGTCCCCTCTGCTCTCACCCTCCTTTCCCCCTTTTTTTTGCCCCCTTTCCCTATTTGAACATTTTCTCTCCTGTCCCCTCTTTCTGGCATACATTTAGTCACTTTTGTCATCTCTGCGCTCGCCTCTCGTCACCCTCACCTCCAACTTCCTTCTCTCCTCTCCCCTCTCCCCTCTTTCACCCGTCCGTCTCTTTCTCTCGCCTCAGGACAGCGCCAGCTCCACGGGGTCGGCCGAGCTGACGGGCATCAAAGAGCTGGATGACCTCAGCCAGGAAATAGCTCAGCTGCAGAGGTGAGCCCCTGCACTCTGAGTAGGAGGAGCATATCTTTGTTTCTCTTCCTCTGACAAAAAAAACAAGGGGAGGTTGCCTTGAATTCATGTTCAGGATGAAAATTCTTTTAAACTTTTATAGTTTATATATATTCAAATAATGTTAATCTTTATTGAACTAGAAACTCAGGTCAGATTTTATTATTCTTAGAGGGACTTGTGAAGAAAGCAGGATCACAATGGAGCCTTGCCTTGGGCCAGTCGGAGAACATTTTAAAGTCTAAGTCATCATTAACATGTAGAGTCAAATAATTTGTATTTAATGAGAGGCAGTACTGCAGTTATTATCCTGACACCTTCCTGGACCTGGATTACATAGATAAATATATTTCTAATTATTGAGTATGCCTATGTTGATACACTAAACATTTGTATTTCTTTTGGTCAGACAGTATTTCGGGCATATTTTCACAAAGTTAATGGAAAGAATAATGATTACATTTTTGAAACTGATACCTTCTCTTTTGCTGTTTTCATAATGTTTAGTCCTCAGGAAATCCCTCTGTGTCCACATCATGCCAAAAGCAGTATCTCAAGACAACTCTGAACTGTTCTTTTGTTTATCACATCATTCTTTTTTTAAAGTTTTGTCAGGAAGTAATAACACCATTTGTTTACTTACTGTGATCTTCCTCTGTGTTGCTCACCCTTAGAGAGAAATTCATTCTGGAGCAGGAGATCAGGGAAAAGGAGGAAGCCATCAGACATCAAAATAGTGAAGTTCAGGTAAGACTGAGCCAAAATCCTCTGCTAAAATATCAGATGGGGATCAAATTGATATTGTTCATGACTGGATAAGAGCCTTAAAGTACACAGTGTCAATGAAAATGTGCAATCTTATGAATCAATCCATTGTTGACAATTTTTTGAAATATTTTACATTTTGATGTCCAACTTAATCACTCTGAGGTCATCCAGACTTGGTATTAGGTTAAGTTCTGAGTGATACAATCACAAGTGGACAGCTTTAAGTCTGTCATCTCCCATTTGTCAATAACATGCGTCCTGGCATACGTCTCAAAAAAGCCTACATCGGTTATTGTTGACTGCATTTGTGAAATTTGGCACCTTTAACCTTTGTCTGTCAACAAGATGTTGTCTTTTTTAATGTATTTAGTGTAAAAAGTGAAATCAGTTGAAACGGTGTATACAGTGCACACAGGCTGTTGCAGCAGTGTCAAGACTAACTATAAAAGAAACTTCTTAAGGGTAAGAATGATTTACAATTTGCCCTAGTCGTCATTTAAGGACTATTTAAATCACACACTTTGTTAGGAGGAAATGCGGAAATTGTCATTAATGTTAAAAAGACATGGTTCGCAAACATCTGCTGCTAACACTGACAGGATAAGAGAGCCCACAAATGTAATTTGCATTACAGTGAACGACATGGAAATCAGACAGGTGTGTTTTTCCATTCTTCCTGTTGTCATGTCTTCTTGTTGATGTTTCACGAAGAACGTCAATTGGGTAGGCGGTCCTTACACACTGCTAAAAGAATGTGGTCACAGTCAACCCAGACCACCTCCAAATTCGAGTGATCCGATCTCACATGCATCCTTAATGTGTCTTGGTGGTTTTTCACACCTGTACTTAGTGCTGTCGACTTTTGATTGGATCACTGAGGACAGATGTTGATACCAGGTCCGAACAGTTTCTCTAACGTTGACTATACTTGCAAGTCCCTTGCTGATTTCCACCAAAATTTTACAAATTGGATTTAAACTAGTTTTGCAGGTAATAGCTGAATTAGGATACTCAGTTGCTCTACCATGCAACCACCTGAGTGTGCATGTCTGTGTGTTTGGTGGACCGTCAGGACATGCAGGATGGATTGGACCGGGAGAGCAGCAGCCTGCAAGACCTGGAATCGCAGAAGCAGGTTGCACAGGAGCGACTAGAGGAGATGGACCAGCAGCGCTCCAAGCTAGAGGGAATGCTCAACGATGTCAAGCAGAAGTGCCAGGAAGAGACCCAGACGGTTAGAGACTTGAATATCCAAATATTAAAACAAGAAATACCGTTGTATTTCATAATTTGCTCCTTGTGACATGGTAACTTACATGCAGTTCTTGTCTTGTTGTGGTGCATTGCTATATTGCTGCTGTGATCAGTCTTAAAATGAAACCTACGTCTGATGTAAAGTACAGCTATTGAACTGTTACACATTTGATTAACTTTTTTTTCCTGCTTTCACCCTCCAGATCTCATCCCTGCAGAGCCAGATCCGCTCTCAGGAGACCGACCTCCGCAGCCAGGAAGATGAAGTGAGTCGCACCAAGGTGGAGCTGAGCCGGCTGCAGGAGGAGGAGGCCCAGTTAGAGCAGAGCCTGCTCTCTGGTCGGGTCCAGCTGGACAGCATCGTCAAGTCGCTCAAAACCACTCAGGATGAGATCAACCAGGTCAGTGCAGACAGAGTAACTTCAGGTTATATTAGGATGTTCTGCCACTTCTGACCTAAAATGCTCTCTGGTCAACTTTTGTCGTATAAAGATTGGTTGCTAGGTAAGAAGGATTTTGAGTTGATAGAACTTAAGCTCCCGTGGAGGTGGAAACATTTGCATTTTCATGTATATTCTGTGGAATTGCTGGCGATGCTTTTTACAACGCTACAATCTCACTTTTGGAAACATTAGTTTTACTTTTGTTTCTATGACCTTTGTGCCAAAGTACTTAGCATGCTCTGAAGCACACGAGTTTGAACCACACTGAAGTGAAACCATCGTATCACAGTGGTTAAGGTTTTTTTTTAACGGCTTAACCGCTCACCACCACTTGCATAATTGGCAAAGGTAAATTGTAAGTAGGTAAATAACTAAGAAACAGTCTATTTTCATGCAGTAACAACCAAATTCTAATTGTGTTTGCTCTGATTTTCTTTTATTTTTTTGAAAATGTGGCGTGAAATTGAATTGGCCAGATCTAAAATTCACCAGTTTCTAGACAGTGACAGTAAAGGGAAACCAACAAATGTATTTATTGAATCAGATATAGATTAAGCAGTCTTTTATATGTTTTGTAGGCTCGCAGTAAGCTGTCACTGATTCAGGACAATCAAAAGGAGGTGACCAAGACCATTGAGCAGTACAACAGCGCTCTGAGCGACATCAACGGGGGGAACTTGAGCAATCTGCCGGACTTAAGTGAAGGGTTTGCTGAGAGGGAGAATGGAGGTTTCAGAAGTACGGTGAGGAGATCATGAATATTTCCTCTTCTTCACCATAGGACTTGGTGGATATACGACTATATAGAACTAGGATATGGGACCTATATAGAGTATTCAAATGCCTCAGAGGAATGTAAACCTAAATATGGTCATAAAACCATTTTTGTTTCCCAGCTTCGTAGTCCCAAAGGTTTATGTGTATATTTAAATTTATGCTATATGTTACCATGTTTATTTGGTCTGTGTAGAAAGTAAACATGCTCTTTTTTTATAACTGCTGTACTATGGTTAGTGACTTTGTTTTCTGGATTCATTTACCAGGATGACTCATTTAAGTCAAAGATAGCCATGTTCAACAATAACAGTGCTAAGGAGCCTCCAGCAGATCCTTTCCAGACAGAGGACCCCTTCAAATCTGACCCATTCACAGGTCTGAACATCTTCTTGCATCTTTTTGCGATTTTTTTGATTTTATTTTCCAGGATTAATGTTATTCTCTGCTCCACCAGCTGTGGTTGTTGGTAATAACAACCTGCGCTGATTGTGAATCTAAATGGGAAAAAAAGCACCAACATTAAAGATGCAAAATTGTGGTGTTTTAATTAAATGGAAATGTTTGTTGTATGTACCTGTCTGTTGGAATTCACGCAAACAACTTTGGACAACAACAACAAAGAAAGTATCGATTAATTATTTTCAGAGGCAGAAGATGATTAAAGTCCTTACGTAAATCCCTCTCATCTCGCTGTGTTGTCCATTTTCATAGATCCATTTGGAGGAGACCCTTTCAAAGAGAGTGACCCCTTCAAAGGCACCTCATCTGAAGATTTTTTTAAGAGAACAGACAAGCCAGACCTGTTTGGATCCTCAGACCCCTTTGGTAGAAGACCCACACCGCCGGCTAAGGTATCAATCCCCTCTTCACTGTATCACTCAGATGATGTTTGTTGGAAGTGCTAATCGTGGTGCTTTTGTATGCAGTGTGACTGTGGGAAACCCAATGTTTTTGTCAAAATTTCAGAATGATATTTTCTATGTTTGATGACTTGCTTCGACGTGTCTTCACTATTGTAAATAATTGTAAAACCAAACAAGAACCACAAAGAGATTTCTCCTGGTTATGCAGATGTGTGTGTGTGTGTGTGTGTGTGTGTGTGTGTGTGTGTGTGTGTGTGTGTGTGTGCGTGTGTGTGTGTGTGTGTGTATTTTAAACAAGCTCTTTTGATCATCTTACTAATTGTACTTCTGCTTTGCTTCTCTGTTTTTCTCAGCCAAGTGCCTTCAGCAGTGGTGACCCTTTCACATCAAACAGCCCCAAACTAAAAGATTCAGGTACGTTCAGTGTGGGGAAGGTTACTTAAGGTTGAAGATCTCAAGTCACCCTAATAAAATGCAATAAGTAGCAATAAAGCTGAAAAGTCCTAAAATGTACATATAAAGCTGTTAATTCACCTTACCTGTATATGTTATATACTAACATTTGAAATTAAGAAATCTAACATAATTCTTACCAATGGAAGACACGTTTTATACTGAGGGAAGAAGAATTGTTAGAGCCCTCTTCTGATGATTTTTAAGGAAAGACTGTTGAATTTCCAAAGCGTTTTTGTCCAGCTACATGGCGACCCGCCTTGACGTGGCCAGTTGATCGAGGCGTGGCAGATTCAGGTTGTCTAGAGCAACATGTATAATCATCAAAGGACGTTGGTTCATAGAGAGAATTTCTACTTAACTTTTCACCTCATATCATTTTGCAAATAGACCTAAAGATTTTCAGTTGAGCTTTTATTGTGTTTCCTGTTTTATGTGTTATAACTGTAAGATGTAGGTTGATAGAGATTCATTGTTTTTACTCGTTGTTTTCAGTCATTTTGAAGATGTTGTTGTATATTTTTTTCTATAGCAATGACTGTGGTCAGGAAGGTAAGATGTAATAGTGCTGCAGTGGAACGCACTGTTCGTTGACTGTGTGACTTTGTCAAACAAAAAAGCGTAAGTGCATAGTCATCCCTGTACTAAATACGTGCAGATTTTCCATGCAGATTGCCCAGAATCTGACTGTTATTAGAAGAGCGTTAAAGAAGGTTCTAGTTGTGAAACTCGTCTCAAAGAGTCATTCTTTGCCATTCTGGGTGACGTTAGATTTAGATTTTATTTTTGGGGTGCATCAAGGGCAAACAATTTTTACTCACTGTGGCTTCAATTTTTCCTGTGGTGTAGGGCTATTTTTAGTCGAGTACCTACGCATTTAACTACTGGCCAACTAAAAATACTCCCCCCCCTACCCTGGAAAAACAGGAGGCTTTTGGGAGCCAAGCACAACAGAAACTCTGTGACTGCAGGTCCCGCTCTACTAGAATACACTGCCACTCCTTTTAACCAGTTCTCTGCTGCCTCTGTCCTGTCTTTATATCTGCTGCCATTGAACTGCTCCGCCTCATTCGGTACGGAAGTTGTTTTAAGTTAGTGGCTACCTCTGGCCGATTGCTCTGCAATGCTACACACCTTCAGAGGAACACAGAGGCAACTGTAGGCCTGAGCTGACTTACTGTGCGTAAAAGAAAACACTGCGTATTTCACATGAATGGGGTCTCTTGTGGTCGCACTCTTACAACAAACATATTCTATTACAATGTTTTGTTTTTTCACTGTAACCAGCTGCAGTTTGCTGTTTTTTTCATTAAGCGGCATACCACTGAGCTTCAAAACAACCTGGGCACAGTTCTGTTTAACAGTACACCAACTGACGCCTTTAATTAGCTGATGAGATGCATACGTCAGGCTAAACAAAACCTCCGCTTTCCAGGTTTTTAGTGAAATGTCATGGAAAATTAAACGGTCATGCCACATTCCCCTCTCCGAAAATAGCATGCAGGCCTTTTACAGAATAAGCAAGATGCCGAGATGACTTTGAATGTGTGGTTCAGGGGTTGAACTTAGTTATAGTTTCTGGCTCTTTCCATAAACATATTCAAATGTTCTAAATGCATTTCAATGTACTTTTGTCACAGATGTGTTTGGAACAACGGACCCCTTTGGAAGCAACTCTTTTGGAAGCAAAGGGAGTGGATTTGCCGACTTCAGTCAGATGTCAAAGGTAAGCTCTGGGGACTGTTGGAGTTATGAATCAGTTGTACCATAAAGCATCATTTTCCACTTTAGCTGTAGAAAGCTGTGTTGTTATTTTTACCCTCATCATGAGTGATTTCTTGTTTTTCTGCCAATTTATCACACTTATGAAAACAATCTCTTTGGTTTGAGGCCAGGGGTTTTAGATTTTGGCTGACATTTCTGTTAGAGTCATCACTTTGTGTGATAGTTGAAGGTTTTTTTTTTTTCCTCTTTTCCCTTGTGTGTGAACAGAAGTCGGACAACCCCGTGCTCCCATCAAAGAAAAATGTGCCTAACCGGCCTGCACCTCCCTATGGTAGGCCCTGATTCTGTGTGCGTGTGCATGTGTGCGTGTGTGTGTGTGTGTGTTTGTGTGTGTGTATACATGACTGTACTTGAAGCAAAATTTGAGATTAATGGTTCTGTGTTTTTTACAACTAGTGCATTGCCCATAGGAAGTATGTATTCCTATAGAAAAGTGGGAGGTGAAGTAGCTTTTTCATGGATGGCCAAATGAGGCTGTGTTTGAAGGTGGGACGTCAGGGATATAATTTGCCGTTTTTGACTATTTTTGATTTAACCATTATATTTCACCTTAAAAACTATTTACCTTGCCTTGTTTGGTGTCATTATTTTCAGCACAACCTCACATGTGTGACTGTACAGTTATTTCTTTCCATTTTGACATACTGTATTAACACAGTGGACCTAAAATCGCAAAAAAACTCAAATCCGAGTTGGAAAAAGTTCTATTTTTTTACTGTGAAAACCACAAATATGTTCCCTGCTTGCTCAACATTCAGCAGTCTCCTCATTGTTTTGACTCACAACACAAGAAAACGACTACACTACACCAAACACTACATAACACACTAACTATACACTCCAAGCACGCTATATGTCACAAATCTCTCAACTCTCAAAACTCGCAATCTCTATTGTGGACACTTTCGTGACAAAAGCCCCTTTTAACCATTTCTTCCCTCACCAGACACAACGCAAACGTGACAGCAATGTTCATGAAAAAGCGTGGCAGACATTATTTACCGTAAGTCCGGTTTTGGACGCGCCGGCACGTCCGTCGACTCAGGAGGTGGGGGTGGGCTAGCAACTAGCTACACACGAACATCCACAGATTCCGATTCCACTTTGTTGTTCTTGCGTATCCGGATCTCCTCAGACCGGAACAGACTCGGTCCGGACTCGTTTAGTCTCATTAATCCACAACAGTCAGTTTAGATGCACAGAACGGGACCGAACCACCGGCAAAATCCTGGTCCAGCTCACGCCGCTGCAGGTATACATCCGCTTGTTTCTTAAGGTGTGTCGTGGGCTTGAGCTCTGCAGTGATTGGCTCTGGTGCGCACGTGGCTACGGTGTGCAGTGATTGGCTCTGGTGCTCACGTGACCGTGGTGGCTCCAGTGGACAATGCTTGTGGAATTGGTAAAGCATTTATGAAATAATTTATTAACAGTATCATTGCAGTCCAAACAAATCCGACGTCGCACACCCTTAAACCACGCAGCAGCCATGTTGTAAGTCTCAGGTCAGTCTGATCCTGATCCGCAGAGATATTTGAGGAACACACACACACAGACAGACAGACAGAGATTCCTTGCTTTTATAGAGAGATTGGCATGTAATGTTGTGTCAGTACCACATTATAAGAACTTTCATGTGCTCTTTGGCACTTTTAATGGTTGCAGCATGTCAAGGAAATGTAATGGCACCTACATTTTGTAGTTTGATTGACTGCTTTACTTTTCAGAGGCATTTTGTGACCTGACGGTATGCAGGAAAAAAAAATACTTCCCTGTTAAGCTGTGAGGTTACAGAGAAAGTAATTTTTCCTTTTGAAGCTGTAAACAGGAAAGCTGTTGATAGAGGTTTGGCAACACTATGTTGTTGTTGTGGGTGCTGATAAGACATTAATGTATTGGTTCCAAATTTAACTCATTACATTTTTCTCTCTAGCAGTTGAAAACACCAGTGCAGTTTTCAGTTAAACTTGTGAATCCGTGATGTGGTCGATAGCTACTTTTCTCTTCCCTTACCCTCAGGTTCGTCTTGTTTGTGTGTACGTTCACACACTTACCATCTACCCACAGGCCATGCCCAGCGCATGCACTTCCGCTGTGACCTTGCACTTGTTCTTTTTAGCAGAAGCCACAGCGTGAGAAAGTCGGTGTTCCCCTTTGACTTGCCACACAGAAAGGGCGAGAGATGAGTAGCCACAGTTAGCCACTGAGCAGGCTGCCTCATATGTGATGAGGAAGTGAGAAGCCCACTCTTGAAGTCATTGGCAGCTCTGAATGTGTGCATCACAAGGACAAGTGCACAATAATTTTGGTTCAGTTTGGCAGTTTAGTTCTTATCTGACAGCTGTGTTGCATGAACTGTTCAAATATTTAGTTGTTTTAATAGAGCACAGTATTTAAATGTGGAATTGCTACAACTGTTCTTTATAAGATAGTGGAGTCCTTTGTTTGCTTGAAGGCCTTCATTTCGCAGTTGCAGCCAATGTGGCATTGGTGCACAAAGTTCTCGAGATGAGTAATTATGGCCACAAGGTAATACCATCAAAATAGGAAACGTGTTCAAAGCTTACTGTAGACAAGGGTGTGTCCCTCTTTTACAATTATGTGTTCCAAAAAAGCCGTGCTTTGCTTGTTAGGCTTCAATGCATCTGTGAGCCTTACTCAAAAAATGTGGTTAACACCTTTTTTTAACCAATATCACGTTCCCCTGGGTGACTACTCTGCAGAGCTATCAGTTTTGAGCTGTTGGCTTCCTGTGAAAATTCAGCTAGACAATATTACACACTGACTTTTAAGGTGTTAGCATACTTTCCCAAGGGTCTATGGGCTGAGGTGAAGGCATATATGTAATGTTACCTGTATATAGTGTTAATTTTGATGTCTTCCTCCTCTGGTAGGTACGTTCAGTTTGACTGCATCAGAGCCGATCTGGAGTGACAGTAAAGACTCTTTTGTTACGACACACTCGAGTAAAACATCCAAAGACTCCCCCGTGGGTTTTGCAGATTTTGGCTCAGTGAGTTTAGTCCACTTACAGTTTCCTGTTGGGTCAAGTATCTTTGTATGCATGAGCTGCAGATCTCATGACCTCACTCCTCAGACTGTATAGCTGCAGGCTCAGAGGTGTCAGCTGGACCTCCTTCTGTTAATTTTCTCCTCACACAGTGGCTTAAGAAATAGATCACAGGCCGCTGTGCTTCCCTGGCTGTTGACTAACAACTGACAGCACACCTGAGAGACTTGGACAGTCCCCGTACTTGTGTCTGTCTTGTCGTTTGTTGCCGCCGTCCACCTGGTTTAAGGGGCTTTTGCATGCTTGCTGTTGTCTCTGGCTCTGGCCTTTGACAGGAAGTCAGGATTTATACACTTTTGAGTCAGCGAGTTAGTGAACTTGCCCAGTCAGGTAGCACTCGAGGAGCATTTTTCAAGTCTTGAAGTACAGGCTGAAGGCTTATTTGCTGTCAAAGCATGACATGCCTCGAAGCACAGCTCTACAGAGTAAATCTGCCTCTTTATCCTCTGTCTTCCGCTTCTTTGCCATCATGTGTAGCCAAACAAGCGTGCTCTCAAGTGGAGAAGTGATGCATGCAGCTTTTTGTGTCTGGTTTGTATCATTTGACATGAGATGAATTTATTTTATCCCCTATGATGCCAGCATGACAGTTGTGAAAGGGATGTGTGGGTTTTTTTTTTATTTTTTATATCGAGCTCTGTATTGTAATTTTTGTTTCTCTGCCAGGATCTGAGTATGGCAAGGTAAGACTGTATAAGGGTGTGGTGGTCAGTCCTTTGCATGTGAAAATCCTGTCCGCACTGCAAAATCTGAGTACGGTGATTCATGAGCACCATTATTTTTAATAAATATCCTCAGTCACATTGATCCAAGCACTAGATGTTTTACGGGAAATGTGTGATTAGTAATTTATGGCAGTAGTATTTCACTGTGTAGAGAGCTGTTTTCTTTTTTTTGTTTTAGCTTTTAGTGTTGCTGTCTTAAGCTTTCTTATGTGACGTCCAAGTGAACTCAAACTGCTATTTTTTTGCATTTGTTTTACTGCTATTTTATAAATCATTTCAGCTGCGTTTGATGTAGTTTTTGATATTCTGCCTTATTAGAAACATTTGATTTTTGAGATTTGCATCCCACGCCGTGCTTTCGCCCCGTGAGCTCCCTCTGTTTGTGTTCACATTTCAGCCCAATTCTCTGCGTTTTTGTCCACATCTAATGTTTGTTTTTCTGCTCCAGTTCGGAAGTGAGAACCAGCAGCTGGAATGGGCCAAGCGGGAGAGCGAGCGTGAGGAGCAGGAGAGGCTGAGGAAGCTGCGGCTCCAGGAACAGCAGGACCTAGAGCTGGCCATTGCACTCAGCAGGGCCGACATGCCCAGCTCCTGACCAGGCATGACCCTCCACAGCTTTTAGTCCCCCTCCTTGTGCTATACAGTGCTCCCTGTCCACAGGCTCATGACAACAGCACCGACACTGGCCCGACATGACTAGCAGCCCCTGTTACCAATTTATGTGAGAGACCAGTGACTCTCCAGCAATGACTGGACTCATGTCAAATGACTCCACATTTAGCAAACCAGTTTAGGTTCATTGCTCCCAAACTACATGGCAACTATAATCAGGGACAATACGGAGCCACTTGATTTAATCCTGGCTTCATCCTGCAAAAACATAGCGATTTAACGCAACCCCAACCAGCAGGGTACTCAACTACAACCTATATCTAGCTCCATATGTTGTTATGGCTAATCACCCTGACTTACCCCAAAGCCTTCCTGTCGCACGAAAAAAACATAACCTTTTAAGAATATTTTACTGTTTTATTTATATACACAAGCAATGAATCTGTGGTGTATGAAGTACTTGTAAAATGCACTGTGTAAACTGTTTTATATTACCTTTAATTACTCAGAAAAACTTCCCAATTGAAAGTCAGATCATACACGCTAATGGTCCTGTTAGCTTATGATTGAGTTTGTCCAATTTCAAATGTTTCTTTTCTGAAAGCAACTCCTTCATGTACTGTAAATATTGTTAGATGATGAAGTCTTGGAAGAGCGGAGTCCATCTTTAAAATAACAATTCTGTGTTAAATGACTGGAGCTTAATGATCAGATCATCAGTCGCATGATTTCAATTTTCATTTTAAAAGTGTTTGCCATTTATGCCTGCATGTGGACTTTTTATGGCCTTAAAGTTTTCAGTATAATCAAACCCTCAACTGTAAAGTAGATATGCTGTTTTGGGAGGCTTTCTAGTGCTAACACAGCTTTGGTTAAATATGATTTCACCCTGAATCATGAGTTGCCTCTGGTATTTACAGTAGTTCAGATGCTTGCGATAATCACTGAGGTCTTCCTTCCTTATTAACAAACATCATTCCACCTGGAGCGCTGTTGCACCACCTCTCCGATGTCAGCAGCTTGTGTTTGTCAGATGGTTTTCTCATCTATTGGCTTGTCGCAACGCCCAAAACAACTTGCACTCCCATACAACTAAAAGCCTCTATAAAATGGAAGTAGTGTAAACCTACATTGTTTATACTGGTGCTGTTACACTTTGTTATCTCCTCTTTGCTTTTTCACACTACCACTGATGCTCATGCGACGTCAGCTACCAACTTCTTCTCTCATTTTTGAACCAACCATTGGATCTTTTTTTACCACAGCTTTGTTTTTTTCACTCTTCGTTCATGTCTTATGATCCAGTTGGAGGACATTTTGTTAAAGAAAAAAAAACAAAACACGCCTTAAAAATGTTGCATCCGTATAATTGTCTAACACTAATCAGGTTTATTCGGCACATAATGTATGCACTGTATATTCCAGAGCGTTCTGGACATGTACAGAGTGACAGCGCCTTATTTATCAACATATCAACGTTGTAACATGTAAAATTGCACAGTATGTATGTGATTATAAAAACTGTAATAACTTTTAATTGAATAAAAGTGATTTTTAACATTCCTGGAAAAAGGTAAGTCTTATCCTTTCAGTTAAATATTGTTCCAACAACTGGGAAGATAAACAGGCGTTTTTGTGATTTTTTTTTAATTTTTCATGCATCTGTACTTTGCTAGAGAATTTATTTTTTAGTTCTACTTCATACATTTTAACTAAAACATCTGTACTTTTGACTCATTGATTATTTACGACCCAAAATGTTGGTATTTGACGTCCAGAGAATGACACGCAACAATCAACTTTGTTTCTGGTTCATATATAAACAGCTTGGACAAGTGAAGCTCAGTTAACTTTGCGCAGAAATAGCCAGCAGAAATGTGCTTCAGAGGGAAATGTTTTACTTTTATACTCTGAGTACATTTCAGAGCCTGTACTTTCTTACTTTTACTTCAGTTTTTACACAAGTTGCTGTACTTCTGCTTGAGTAAAGAATGTGTGCACTTCTGCCACCTCTGAAAATAAATGTATCAACAATTAATACAGCAGTTACATATTTTAGAACCCCTCGAGCAACAGTAGCACAGCTTTGCGCAGCCGTGATGTGTTATGAAGGAGGGACTTTGCTCAATTCTATTCTTAGTTCTTAATCTGATACTTAAGAAAACACAGAGTGCAGTCAGACTAAAAAGAGTTTAAGGTGGATTGTTTATATCTCGTAGTTCTGCATTGATATTGGAACAAAAAAAGTGAAATGAGAGTGATACATTTGCATCGACCACTGCAGATATTTTTAACCCGGTGTGTACTTCCTCTTTTTAAAAAAATATAAATTCTAGTAAAGTGTTGATGGACACAGCTGATTCACATTTGCTGTCAACATCTTATTATGTTTCAATGTGAGATGTGACTGTGGCGCTGTGTGACACCACTTCGAATGAGAAACATGTTTTTCTGTCGAGTTGTTTTAAAGCTTTTCAAACTGCCGTGATGTGCCAGTCTCTGTCCACGTATTTGAAGCAAAAAAAAGTTTGATATTTATCTGCCTTTTTTGAAATGCCATCTGGCTTTCATACATCAGCTCAGTGCTGTCTTTGATGCGGGGGAAGCAAATGCACACTGACACCATGCAGACATGATATGCACGGACTCAGATACTTTGAAACTACAGTGCAGAGTGACTGTGTGTAATTGTAGTATTAAGGCCCTTTGATGTCCTACTATAATTTCTACCCATCAGAAAGGGAGTCTAAGGGCTCCCTGATGAGGGTTTGCTGTGCCCCTCTGTCCAGACGGCTCCCGGCTCACTCTGTAATTATGGAAATGGAGTGTTTGTATTTATAGGCTAAGCCCACAAGCGGCTGCCCTTCTCTGTCTCGCAGCTGCAAAACATCACAGTGGAAATCAAGTGCCCATGTTTTAAATTAAAGTGGGTATACGATGGCAACGTGTATAACCTATTTAGTCTAACCGAGCTGATGGTCTGCAGGCCTGATGCACCTACTTGGACTGGCTGCAAGCACAGTATGAGACGAGTTGTTGAGTGGGTGGATGGGGTTCACCAAACTAGATGTGTGAAGGTGATGTAGCTCGACTGACTAAGGAAGCGTGACAAGAGTAAAAGAGTTCACCAGTCGTAATGTCCAATTTCATTGTTTTTAATATTTACAATAAATACATTTTACAGTATAAAATCCATGTACATATTTATATAAATTTAAGTGAAAAATAATGCACAGGACATCAAGCCCTGAGAGTGAGTAGAGGGGCTGGATCAGAGAGTTTCACACACACAGTAAAATACATTAATTCCAAATAGTAAGAAGCAGTAAGATTTAAAAGAAAAACAAAAAAAAAACAGTTCAGGCCATTTTAGACATTGAGGCAGTTTAAATAAAACATTGTCTTTGCACATGTTAGGCGACTTTTATGTGCACCTCACTCCAACTGTCATCAAATACATGAACTATTTTGTGGCCATGTCGTTCTGTCATGAAGGGTTTTACAGTAGCACAGTCATAGAAAGGCACTTTTGTGTCAAACACAGCATTCCAGTTCTGTCAGAGAAGAGTAGTATATACAGGGCCAGCCCCTTCCTGGTCTGCCTGCTCTAAAGCAAACAAAGCTTTTCTAAAGCTCGTATAGAACCAAAGTAGTACCAGCTACGTTATTAGACAATAATAACACTAACATGTTTTTAAATTCAATATTAGATATAAAAAAAGACTTTGGTCATGTGGAGAACAATTTAAATAAAAAATACACCAATTGAATCACAATAAAAATAGCACAACCCCCCACCCCCCCACCCCGTGAACCCCAAGTCCTTCTGAGGGCTCCTTCACATGTGTCTCTTCATGTGAAGCGCCAGATGGTCAGACCTGGAGAAGGCGCGCTCGCACAGGTGGCACTGGAAGGGCCTGTGTCCTGTGTGTTTGCGAAAATGACGGGTCAGCTCGTCTGAGCGGGCGAATTTCCATCCACAGCCTTCCCAGCTGCAGTGGTATGGCTTCTCACCTGCGAGGACAGAAGAATAAGAGATGATTAGTCGATGCCGAAACAAAGTTCTGAGGTATTCAGGCATGCGCGCAATTGCGCACAGAGGTAGTCTTATTTGTGATGGATTTGGGCTCAAACTTACCGGTGTGAGTTCGCAGATGTGCCTTCAGGTGGGAGCTCTTGGTGTAGGTTTTCCCGCAGCCAGCGAAGGTGCAGGTGTGCGTGGCTGTGCGCTTCCGCGGCCATGTGCGGCGGCCTCTCTTGGGTTTGGTCTCCAGCAGCTCGAGGGGGCTAGAGGGCGGTGTGAGCATCACCCTCTGCGCGCCCGGCTGCAGGCTGAGACCTTCATCATACATGCCAAAGGCAGTGTGCGGAGCGTGGTAGGACATCTGCATCTGAGGAGCCTGAGGGTGGTGCGGGAAAGCTGCCGGTGTGTGATACTTCTGAGAAAAGTTCATGGTCTGGCACAGCTGTGCCTGGCAGTCTGAGGCTCCGTGGTCATCGGGGCTGAGTGGCGGGGTCATGTTGTTGGCTGCCCGCGGGGAGATGGCCACCCGGGGTTGCTCGAAGGACATCATGCACGAAACGTTTCCCTCTTGCTTGATTTTGCTGCAGCTCTGAGGCACCATGCCCAAAACGGGGCCGTAACCGTCCATGGGTGGCTCAACTTTGATTTCCTGGCGAGGAAAATGTCCCGAGTTGACATAAAATCTCCCCTGAACGCCGGGGTTGCGCGTAATGCCATAGCTGTGTGTTCCTTCACTGCGGAGCAGCTCTGTCATGAGGCTGGCGCCGTACGGGGGCGGCGGGGAGCGGTGGTCGTCTGTCTGGTAGGATGGCACCGAGCCTCCAGTCGTGTACATGCTGTGGTCAACTGTGCCCACAAATTCCGCCGTGCTGTCTGAGCCAGTCGTGTTGGAGAGAATAAAATCCAGATCCAGATAATTACTCAGATCCTCGTCGTCCTTTTTGTGGTAATTGTCCAGGTTGTGTACCATTTCAAGCATGGAGCAGCTGGTGGAGACTAGTTTATCCATGTCCCCTTTACACCTCTGGAAAGAATAAAGAGATATGATGAGTATGATGTGGCTGTAAAGTAAACATGTTTGAGAGATGCAGGTGATTTCTAACTGGACAGTAACATTAATAACTGCGTTTTATTCGCTTAAAATAAGAAAATAATTGTTTTTTTTAGTTTTCCTAAATAAAACAAATTAGTCACAACAGCTTTACAAGATAATAACATTATCATCCTGACGAAAGCAGGTGAAACAAAGTGACACATCGAGTCCAACTTCACAGATTTTTCTCTTTTTTTTTTTTTTTTAAACCAAACACAATATTTCTCTCAACTTACGTTTTCCCAGGTTTTCTCTCTTTGGTTTGAGAATGTCGAAAATGACGGCAGCATCACTCCGGATAAGGCCATCGTTGGGTGAAATAATAATAATAATAAAAATATCTCTTGTCAAAGTCGCGTCTGTGCCGCACCGCAGTCTGTGCGCCTATCTCTCTGTCGCCTCTCCGCAGCTGCGCTCCGAATACATGAACAAGTTTAAAAGTGGTAGGAGGTCCCTCCGAACCTTATAACCCTCTAACTCGGAGTTGCCTGGCCAATTGTGAGAGCTCAGGAAACAACGTAAAGTTCGGTAAATTTAGCGCTTTATAAAGCGGCTCCTGCAGGCAGCGGGGCTCAGTTCGCTGTGTGAAAGGCAGGGTGTTGCAGAACAGCCTATAAAGGTCCTCCCCTCAGCCCGGCTGATGACGCAGGGCTCCGCAGACCAACCCACCTGAGCGAGCGAGCGAGCTGGAAAAAAAAAAAAAAAAAAAGTTGCGAGCACATTACAAACACACGGGCAATATAGCAACCATAGATACTTACGTAATAAGCTGAAAAGAACAAGCCTATGACAGAAAAGTGCCGGAGGCCAAGCCGCAGCAACAACTCGATATAAAGCCTGTCAGGGCTCCTGTTAATCATCGCGGCGCAAACTAGATGTGGCTCGATCTTCTTCTTCTTCTGTTCTTTTTCTTTTAATGAACAGCGATACAAATATAATTAGATTCAAAGCGGAGGGTTAAAAGAGAGAACTTTGAATTGTCCTTTAGTGAAACTCAGACAGAAAACACAAATGTTCAAGTTGTTTTGTTCACCTCCACGTGTTTGCATCGTTTACTCTCAAGCTCTTAAAGAAGATCTGCTCTTTCTTCTCATGACGCAAAGCTGCCGTCTTTATGAAATGTTTTTCTTCTTCTAAAAAGTAGGGTAAATGAGGGGTACTGACTGTAGATGCTGGTGAAGACGTCCTCCTTTGCCTCCCACCTGTTTGGCGCGTCTCGCTCTCTCGGCTCATTATCATTAATGGAAGATGGGGTTTTGTTCCCTCGCAGCGGGCTTGTCCAAACAGGCGCCAGGGTCGTCTGAAAAACGCTTTTCAAGGCTCTTTAACGCTCTAACCTCTCCTGATGTAAACATGATTTAAGGTAACGTCCCATTCAGGTGCAAATGGCGGACGAGAGGGCTGCGGTGTCGATCCGAGTCCAATTTGCATCACAAGTCCGGCCTGCTTGTTGCTGTTTTCTGCCGAGGGATCTGGTTTCTGACGTGAACGCAGCCCGAGAGCGTTTCCCAGCGGGAGCCCTCCGGCTGCAGAGGTCATCGGGCCAACTGGATCTCTGCACTTTACGCCAGTTTTGAGAGCCCCCCGACATTTAAAGATATAGATTTTAAGATGATTCAATGAAGACTGTATAACTCTATAACTGTCAAATGAAGACACCGCAATCAAATGTCAGTGTCCCTGATTCTCACAACCATCAGCAGTGGTGTTCAGGTCCTTTACTTACATAAAAGAGGAAATATCCAGTGTTGTGAAAAGCACCCAGAGGTCACACTTAAGTTTATACACATGTGGTATAAGTAAATTATGCTTTATTTAAATGTTTATACTGTGTTCTGTCCACTGTTAGGATAATCTCATCCAATATTCACCATCTTTCCGATCACCAGGATCAATACTATTTTAAAATCAGATCGTGGATAAACTAAATTAATTGAATGATGTTCTACTTTGCTACTCTGATGCACTTAGTAACTAGTGACAGAAGTCATCAAAAAAGCCATGATGGAAAGTGACTAAGCATTTCCATTTTCTGCTACTTAAACTTGAATGTGTAACTAGTAACTCAAATACTTGAGTTACTAGTTGCACATCAGGTTACATGGTGTCTCAGCACCAGATTTTTATCGATAACCAGATAAAAGAAAAAACACGTTGATTCTGATCATCAGCCAGGCCAATAACAAGTCAACCCACAGTGTACAGTATATGTAATTGTATAATTTACTTGTTCTTGTACTTTTGATCCTTAAGAACATTTAATATCAGATACTTTAAGACCTTATCTCAAGTGATAATTGTACGAGTGACTTTCATTCATAACATATAAGTAATATTTCAAAATCATATCTTTACTTTTACCCAAGTATGACTTTGGGGTACTTTATACAACCCAACAGATAAGTGTAGTGAGTGGAAAAAAAACAACGTTTACCTCCAAGATATAGGGACGTGGAAATATAAAGTAGCAGAAAATGGAACTACTCAAGGAAAGTACAAACCTCAAAACCATAAAAGTAACTCAAAAGTAGTTTAGTTAATGTACGCAGTCACATTCCACCACTGGCAATACTGTGATATAAAAAGACTCAACTACAAGCAAAAGTATTGCGTTCAAAATGTCTCTTTGTTTAAGTATTATGAACAAAATGTAGTAAGTAACAAAAGAAAAGTACTCATTTCACAGGCGGAATGGCTTTGTCAGCGTTGGACTTTCATAAGTTATAATACTGGATCACTATGAGTGACGCGCTCACCTGTTAGCAGCTATTAATCACTACTCTGTTACATACTGTTGGGATATTTTAATGTTGCTTTATAGGTTTTATCTGAATCTGCTCAACCACACCTATCTGTCTAAAATGTACAGTTATTCCTTCTTAAATGTGGTGCAGTCAAAGAATGAAGTGGTTTAAAATGGAAGTACTCAAGTAAAGTATATCCACCTCAGGATTACACACAAGTACAGTACTTTGAACAGTGTGATGATGATCTGAGCGAACACAGAACAACTGGTCCACATGACAGACATCGCCCCTCATCAAGCTGTCATGTCCACCACCTCCAGTACACTCTGTCAGTGTAGCTGGGAGATTTCCACATCCTGATCCCTGATCTGTGCCGCGTGTTCGCTGGAAAGTGCGTCACACGGCAGGAGTCCAGTAAAGCTGGAGAGGAAGTGTGTTTTTAGTGGCAGCGGAGTGGCCGGCCTGATGTCTGAACCCCTGACCGCTGACTGTGACCCCAGCTCTGCTGCTCCGCTCGGCTACCAGTGAGAGTGCTCTCACTTCCTCAGTTACTCAGCTACCTTTAATGCTTTGTAATGCTCCGAAGTTTGAATTTAAGGAACTTGATGTACTGCTGACCTCTTGATAGCGTTGGTCTTATCTCATAATTTACTTTCGAGAAAAACTCTTGTGTTTTCCTTCCATTGTCTTTCGACACAGTTTTCAGGTCTGAGGCTCTCACCTGTTGAATTTCAGAGGCTGTGCTTCAATATGTAAAACCAGATTCTCTCAGCAGAGTATCTCATGTTTTGGCTATTTGTGCTTTTGTTGTTGTTCTTCAGTTTGCACAAAATTTGTATCATCAACAGTATTGTTTTACAGTGAAGCGGCCTCAGTCTCTGGTATAACGACAGTTAAGTAGTACTGGTGGCAAGACTATCACTTCACTGCTGTCTGTTTTTTATCTTTATATTGTGTTTTTACTCTTAAGTTCTTGTTTCCATTTTCTTTTTTATATATATTTGTTTACATATTTACATGTGTTTTGTATGTGTCGTATGAGCTACTGGACGTCTACATTTCTGTGAGGATCAATAAACCATTTATCTGTCAATCTACTTTGACAATAAACTTTTTGACCTTAACTAGGGGAGAAGAAGACACTTAACACTTTACACCCTGGGCCCTCATTTGTTTTGATGCGGCCACGTAACCTCACAGGTCTGTATCTTAGATCTGTTGTATCTGCGTGTCGGCATCTCACATGGCAGCTTCTGCCTTCAGTGTATAAATGAATGGGTGAATGAAGTCCATTTTCCAAAATGAATTCTCAGACCACATTGATAATCTTTAAAATTGTCACATAAACCTGTGAATAATGTGAAAGTTTGAGGATTCAGAAATTGAGTGAAAGTTTCAGAGGTTAAATTATTCTAAGTGAAGAGGATCTGTCAAGCTTTCTAAGGAGGCAGAGCATGTATGTAGCGAATCAATCAGTCGTATCCAAAGCACGATCAGGCAGACCCAAAGTGACCAAACAGCAGAAGATCAATACATTAAACTTTGTTCTCTGAGAGATTGAAAAGCAACTTCATAACAACATTTGCTAAGAAGGAACATGATACTCCAAAAGTCCAGTCAAAAGTAGGATGTCTTGCAGTCTCAGAGGAAGAGTGGCAGTTTCTAAACCACTGACAAAACATCCAAACCTTGAATTTTACAGTGGTTGGCTAGATAACATTTTCCAAAGACTCAAGTCTTTACTCAAAATGTAAGCTTATATTATGATTTGTAATGAAAAAAATAGTACTACATTCGAATCAAATGCAAAATAGAAGTACTGTGACTAGTTGTCTCTGACTTCTGGGAACCTACTGTATATACTGTCAGAGTTTTTGCTGAGTTTTTGCTCTTATTTGTGGGTTAAGGAAAAGGTTTGCTTAGCTCTGCTTTGAGACTGGAAACAGCTGGTGTGGATGTGTCCAAAAGTTATGACCAGTGCCTCTAAACATGTTGTACATGTTTAATTTATCCCTGTTACCTCTGGAAAAAAACCTAAATAAATCCACCCAACCAGCCTTTAGTTATTACAGACCAAACATGACTGGTCCTGACCAAAAGTCACACCACAATGGAAGCTTCAGAATTACAGCTGAGCTGGTTCATCCATTTTTTAATTTATTTTTTGCACACGCTCAGTTAAATGTCATGATAACAGGACGTTTGCGAGAGAACTCTATAAAGACTTTACTAGACAACTCTGCACCTGGCGGATTCAAATGTCAGACAGCCAGACACAACAGGAAAAAAAAATTAAAAATTGCACTGGAGTAGCCTGAAATCATGTGAGACTGCACACAGCGTGGTGCTTTGCCCTGTGACGTGCAGCAAAGGGATGAGAGCGGCGAGAAAGCAAGCTGGAGCTGGCAAGTCTGGTGTTTCCCTGGAGGGAGCGCTCACTAATTCTCATGACGTTTGAGAGACAGGTTTGTATTTCATTCTGATCCGTCACTTCCTGTGGAGAAGTGTACATACTCGACGGTAGGATTTCATTTGGGCACAGTGGGGCCTCACATATGATGGGAGGGACACTCTTTCGACTGCAGCAGCCCGCATGGAAGCATTCCTCGGTGGAGGTTTCAGTTAAAGAGATTTGTATGTCCATAAAGAGTTGGCACTCAATTAATCCCTGTGGGGAAATTCTCCTTTTGTCTGCCCCCCTTTCCACAGAGAGGTCACAGGTCAGAAACGGGGCAGACACCTTGCAGAAGCTTGTAGGGACCCTCCTCAGATTCTTGACCATCTGCCTGCCTGCAGCCACATTTGACTTTCCCTGCAGAAGAGGAACAGCTGAAGTCATTGCACAGTCGAGTCCTGAATGTAGATGAGCAACATTTCTACATTTCCCTGAATTGACATTTACACCACAGTTTTACCATTGGGCAACCCACCTGTCTTTTCACAACTGCAAAGCTTGATCTATTGGTGCTGCTGACTAATCCACGCAGTTACTGAGTTATCAACAAGTTGTCAGGTTGTTAACGAGTCATGAAGCTGCTGACATCTTCTCGCAGCGGTAACAGTGACACTAACTCCTAGAAATATTCTGTTTCCTCAGTGCACTTGTTCTTAGGAAAACTTTCTCATGGTTAACTCTGACAGCAAGACTTTTAAGTGTTCCTCCTCTGGTTTTATCCAGGATCATTCTGAGATTTTTGCTTTTTTATGATTCAACATTAGTAAATCAGACACAGAAACCAAAGGGCTCAACTAAAACACAAATTGGCTTTCTGGGAAATAAAGCAAAAAACCTCATCCTTTCACTTAAAGGTACAATTCAGCTAAAAATAAAAAAACAACATATTTGACCTCTTACCTGTAGTGCTTTTAATGCACCTGGAAAGTTTTCATGTGAATTGCCAAGCAAAGAAAAAATACATTTGAACCATCATGAAATGGTAACTGGGTTTCATTTTGAACAATTTTCTCAGACGCGTGTATGTACTCATGGATAGAGCTCGTGCTTGTGACACCGTGGGTTGTACACATTAATGGCTTCCTCCTCGGCTGAGCTGTAATGTCAGCTGGCTCGGTAAACTAGCCTCTCGTCCACTGTGTGGCAATATGTTTGGCGGGTGTTGCTCCGTAGGGGAAAATATTTCTGACATTAAATGGTCAAAACAAGGTCTGTTGATGACTTTCAGTAACACGTTCACGATTGCGAGAGAGGGAAAATTCTGTTTTTCAAATTTTTCAAATTACAGGTAAGAGGAAGAAAATGCATTTTTTAATTTTGGGGTGAACTGTCCCTTGAAGCATTCAAAAAAACAAAACAAAACAAAAAAACAGTTTGTGAACCCCATTTTTCTCCAGAAACCAGCATGAAGGGTGTGATGCACGGCTCGTCATATGCTTGTATGGCTCATATTCTCCATGATGAAATCTCATGTTGTAAGTCGTAAGTTGTTGTTGGGCCGCTCAAGTCAGTGACATGGATACAGACAAGCATTATGTCTGGGTCAGGTCTGTAAGTGTTCCGTCAACGTGGTGAGGATTCGCACACATCAGCTCTGCCTCATGTGGCACACTCTGTTAACTTCCATGGAAAAACATAGTGTAAGTGTCAGAGGCAGCAGCGCCGGGCCTGCACGGGATGTCTCAACTGAGCGAGAGTCAGCGAGAGTTTGAGAGTGAGTGGGATCCTGCTCCGGGCTTATATAGCCCAGTTATTTTTAACCACCCGCCCCTTGCTTATTACACAGTTTCCCCCTGGACCACTCAGGAAGCACGTTTGGCTCCTTTTCCTGCTTGCACGCGGCCAGATTCAAACAGAATCAAAGAATGATAGCATTGAGGCTCTCCAAACCCCCCTGGTGGAAAAAAGTACGGGGGGAAGGAGGACGAGGGGGGGAGCGAAATGTTTAACAGAAAAGGTTGGCACGCGTATGACATTCAGAGCTGGCTCTGATCCTGCTCCAATTTCAGAAAACCTCAAACATTTGTTAAAAAAACAGCACAGAGACGGGGCAGATAGTCCTGAGCACACATTTGTACCTGCTAATAATAATAATAATAATACATTTTATTTGTTTGGTGGCGCCTTTCAAGTCACCCAAGGTCACCTTACATAGGATAAAAGCATAAAATCACAGAGTAATACTGCAGTAATGCTGAGGAGCATCCAACAGGGTTTCTGTAGTGTGTGATTAGCATGACTGAAGGACAGTTGAGTTTCACTGTTTAAGATAACTGTCACCAAACAGCCACTGGTGAGCTACAGTACATACAGGAGATAATTGCACTGGGCTCATTTGAATAACGTGTTGCATGACACTGCCTGGTTGTTTTCACTGATGAGATAAAACTAGTTGATACTTGAGGATAAAGACAGAACAATTCAACTCTTCAACTGAAACAGACACTATAGTATTTCATGTATTTTTCAGTTTTTTATTGTTAGTAGGGGGCGTTATGTTGACAACAATCCTGTTTACAGACAGACTCATAATCAATCATTCAGTCTATACATTTTAATAAAAATGTGAGCACAAGAGTCTTCTGTTACAATCATCTGTGACAAAGAAAAGCAGCAAATCCTTACATTTAAGAAGGTTGAACCAGTAAGTGTTTGATAGTTTTGCTTTGAAAAAGTATGAAACGATGAATTGATTATCACAGTAGTTGGCTAAATGGGTTTTCTTGCGATCCACCAATCGTTGCAGCTCTTACTTTACGGAGCAACTGGATTCCTGACATCAAGTGATCGCTTGATTCCTTGTGGCCGATGGTTAATTGGGTGTGTTGACCAGCGACAGAAGTGACCGTCCGTTTAAAAACAACGATGGCGGCTCCTCAATAGGTGAGCATAGTTGGTGCTACCATCTGTTTTATCAGAACAGAACACACAGTGCTTTTGCTCTTTGACTGGTTTGATTTACCAGCTGGCTCTGCTGGTGGCAGGGCTCTATTATCCTTTTAACTCACTGGTTAAAGTTCGCCCGTGATAGACAGTGATAGAAAAGTGCTTCGTCCAAACACCTGCCAAGTATATTTTGAAGGTTTTCCAAACAGTTTCCGAAGGCGACTTTCCAGATGGTTCAGTGTTAAAAACCATCTGGCGCATCTGGTTCTAGCGGCTCTTTATCTCCATATCTTCTCAGTAAAATGCAATAAAACCACAAACTACAACATGACTTGAAGGTTACATCACCACTTGTTGAGAAGAATTTTTTTTTACATTCATGGAAACAGGAATTGTGTCAGGGTTGTTTGTTTTAGATGGTGCTGTAAACTAATAAACTAGCATCTGAGTGTATGTCAGTATATAACAGAACAAACTTGTAGGTGAAAGTGCTAAAATACCTGAGGAAAAAAGCTCCAGTCTATCCAGGTAATAAACCAGTTAATTGTCTCTACACACATTACTGAGGTGAGATTTTTTGAAAACAAAGGGCACATACTGGCCCCCGCTGCGTTCCACAGCACCTCTGCATTAAAACAGCCAGCGTCTGGCTTCCACAGAACCCAAACATGTGTCTTGACAACCAGCGTAGCTTTCAGCAAGTGTTATGGAAACCCACCTTTTAAAAATATGCAGCCCACTCCAGCTAACATGGCAGGAATAATGGCTACATGTGGATATAATTGAGCCAGTAGAGCACCGGGGGGATGGGCCCCAATTTATTAGCTGTTAACACCAGGAATCATACCGGTCCCACTCGTCATACCACACACACATGGCTTCACTGGCTGTGAAAATGTTGTTTTTTTCTCTCCGAAGTGCTAAGAAAGGTGCTTTTTATTTGATGAATGAGAATGGGCATCCTCTCAGGGGCTTGAAGTGGTCCACCATGAGATGACTGGAACATTTTCAGACCAGCCTTCGGACAAATCAAAATGCTGTCCGGGCTGAATGTATTTTTTATTTTCTATGCCTCTTGTTCAATTTAAAGGAATAGTTTGAAATTTGGGAATGTTTGGGATAGTTGAACAAGAAAAAGTTAAAGCCTGGAAACTATTAGCTTAGCTAGCGCAACAACCGGAAAACAGGGGGAAACAGCTAGCTGGCACTGTCTGAGATGAACTAAATCCGGCTACCAGTTCTGTTAAAACTCAATTAACAAAATGTTAAATCTCGCTATTACAAACGCTAACTGTTCCCCCCACTGTTTTGTCTTTGTTCTAAGCTAAGCTTACATGCTGCTATATATTCAAAGTTGAAGCTCATGTCTTGACTGTGGAAATGTTTGTGTTTTTCCTCTCCAAAGTGCTGAGAATTTAGCTTTTTTAAAAATGCTGTCCAGGCTCAGTGTAACTTGTAAGATAGTTTACTAAGTGTATTTTGTATGCTTCTTGTTCACCTTAAACAGATAGCTCGACATTCAATTTACTTTCTTGGCAAGAGTTAGATGTGAAAATAAACACCACTGTAAGATTAACAAGTGAAATAAAAAGTTATAGCCTAGCTTATCTTAGCACAAAAACTGAAAACAGGAGGAAACAGCTAGCTGGCCTTTGTAAATCCAAAGCTAACAAAATCTGGCTACCAGCATTACTAAGACTCATTAGTCAATACATTTTATCTTGTTCATTCAAAAACCTAAGTCGGCACAAAAGCAAGAGCCTTTTTCTATTCTGTTCACACTGATTTCTGACCGATCTCATGTCACCAGGTCAACTTCACTGTTTCACTTTCAGTATGACGCTGTATAAAGTCGAGTCTATCCTTCTTAAAGCCGGGGAGGCTTGTGTTTTTCTCCCCCCGTGTGGTACGACAGCTTCAGACCTGTGCACATTTGAACATGCCGAACTAAACTGTGCCAGCTGTTCAAATAGCATAACCCCGGCCTCGACACAGGTTCCCCATTGAAGCCACGCTCCGCTTGATGGAGTGATCCAGCCTGCAGTGCACTTTATAGTGTACACACCTCGAAATGGCGACATTTGTAAAAAGCCTAATAAAAACATTCCTCCAGCAAGGAATGCTCCAGGTATTTCCTCTCCTACACCTGGTTACGATTCCTTGAGTGCACTCGTCTGTTTTCACAGAACCACGCTCTTTCAGAGAGTGGATATTGATCCTGTACTCGTGAATGGCGTTGTGTTTTTCTAAATGGATGACATTGAAAACATGGGTCCATTAAAGGGCTAAAAGCTTGACGCCATTTCAGGCCAAACTGTTGAAAGCCTATTGGTGAGTTGTTTGGTAAATTAGAAAGGGGGAGTTTTAAGGTGATGGTGAAATTAAAGTAGTGAGTATAAGTCATCGTGTGGGAAATCAAGTGGGAGTCCACTGGAGTGTTGCGTATCATCGTCAAGAGGTCACCTTTGGTTCAATGTGACAGAGGCTACAGCAGGAGTGAGTGACTGAATGTGTATGAGGAGAGTTTCTCAATGTCCACAGATTGGTCATAAGATGTTTCAAAAACTTGAACCTTTATATTCTCTAAAGGGGGATACCACTGACTTTACACATGAAGTTTAGTTTGCAATCCCGTGCTTGAGTGCTTTACTGTCTACTGTGGCTCTGGAGAGAGATTTAAAAATGTGAACATCATCATGTCATCAAGGCTCTCTTTGCAATTTTACCCCTAATGCTGCTTTTTCAATTATTTGTTAACCTGGCTGTTTCATTTGAAAAGTGTCTCCGCAAGTGTGGTGTGTGAAAGAGGAGTGCATTTACAAGCAAGTCTGATGAAAGGGACAAATAAGGCTCCATTCAGACCAGATCAGGCACGGTGGCAAAAGCACCAGTCCTCCCATTAATGTTAAGTATGTGTATTGCATTTAGCCTGCAACAGTATAGATGAAAAGGTTTCCCTGTTTTTACCTGCTGGTTGACATGATATGTTTGGTTATAAAGTGAGGCAGCTGCTGTCATGTAGACCAGAAGATGTTTTTGTACACCAGCAGGGAAGGAAAAATACTCTCCTCTCTGGAAAATGTTTTGGGTACGGGAGACTTGGCACTATCCAAATGGAGTTCACACACCACAAGATGATACTCGAATAGTTGTGTCCAGTCACGCTGCCGCATTAACCCTTGTTTCTGCCTCTGTTACTTCAATTTTGGCAGCTTTTTAATCCGTCTCATGCGAATCCTCCAACTTTGGGGAGTTGATAAATTGAAAGTTGTCAAAAACTCTCTAAAATCTGTAATCGAAACAGTAAATAAAGAAAGTAATGTTGAATAATCTTTAAAGTCAAAATTATGTAATACATTTATACATTCACTATCATAAAAATCAGGTGAAGTCTTTCCTCCTCCATGTCTCAGGGCCAGGAGGCATCATGTTTTTTGCCTGTGAACCATCCAGCACTCGCTCAGTGAATAACTCATCAGGCTGCAGCTCTGTGGGGGGGTCAGACAGGTTCCGTCTGCACATTACAGATGTTATCTCAAAGGAGCACGGGGACATTAACCCCGAGTCAAACTGTCATAAAACACCCCTGTTCTTTGAGCGGGTGAGGGGTGAGAGAGATGCTGACTGACAGAATCTAGTGTACATGCCATCATGCTGATTCACACATACTAATATAGAAACTGGATTTTTTTCATTGACGGAACGATTGTTATTCAATGAGTACCACAATGTGAGTTTCACACTGAGAAAAACACAGATGATTAGTGAATTCTGGGTGTAACAACAGCTAAATCAATGTCTTTTCTTCTGTGGACAGTTAGAACAGTTGAAGGGAGTGTTCAGGTGCTGAGGGTGTATCTGCAACTGAGTAATTTAGATTTTTGGGTTTGGTTGCAAAAAGGCAGAGAAGATAACAACCTGCGGTTGACAGACCAAACGAGATCCGGTGTGTACCGACCATTTGGCACGCGCTACATTCAGATTTTGATGTGTCCCTCTTTCACTCTTAGCTTGCTGACAGGAATTGGTGTTTGTAGTGTGGTTTAGCAGCTAACCAGGTGGGTCCACGATGCAAAGAGTGAATCCACACCAATGCAAAATATTCAGTACATCATGTGTGAAGTGTGCTACCTCAACGGAGAGAGTGGTTTGCAGAGCCGCATGTCGGTTTCCTCTCCAACTTTCAGCAGTTTCTTTTGTGGCTATGTTTGCTCCATTGATGTAAACTGATTTCAAATCTGAACAAAGTCATTTACAGTTGGAGGATTTTCATCCACTTTGAATAGTGTAGTGTAGCAGAACTGAAAATGCCCACGCAGCGCAGACATGAAGTCAAAGATTCAGTCAAAACTCCCCCAAGGAGCGGAGCTGAGTCAAATTACCTCTGAAGCCGCATTCCTAATTGATTTATTTACTACACCTGGCTTCAATAAACGGCACCAAAGCGCAGGTTACTGGTCTATTTAACACTTCAACTAAGGTATAATTAACCCGCTGTAACGGCTCAGGGGCCTCACCCGACTGGTTAACTTCAAACTCCCCCTTCTCCCCGCTGCTCTTTAATAACCTGTATCTCTTGTATCATCTGTGCCTCTTCACTCGCTTCCTGAATGGGGCCCACCACTGATCAGTCTGTAATTTATGGGCTTTTTGTGGGGTGAAAATAGACGGGGGCTGGTTCCTATCAAGCGCTGGCGAGTGAAGACTTAACTAAAAGCAGCACGATGATGATTACGGAACAATAAAGTTGCCATGCACGTCGCATTCAGGCTTCAGTGCATGTTTTGTCTGTTACGTCAAAGCAGGGTCAGGTCTGTTTGTGAATGGCCGAGGTTATTACTACAAGGACCGTCTGCTGACGTAACTGCACCACAGTGTTGTATGACTGAGTCTCTTATTCATCAACCGACTGTTCCCAAAATATGTGATCATCTTGTACTGTCAGTGAACAGTGTGACACAGTACTCACACGTACACGCACGCACACACACACACACACACACACACACACACACACACACACACACAGCGCTTAGCAACGGCATGCGCTCTGACGGAGCAGGGGAAAGCCGACACAGAGCAACTCTCCCTCCTCAACGTCCGAGCGTCTGGCCACGTCTCACAGGCTTCTTCGAGGGTCAAAGGTCAAAGTGGCTGCTTCTCCGAGGCGTCCCCGAGTACATGACCTCTGAAGGGCCCGAGGTCCCCACCCTCTCAACCTTGACTGACCACTTAAAGCTCACCTGAGCTCACTCTGAGGCACTTATCTGGCCCATCTTGTTTGCAGCTCAGCTCAACTGTCAGAACCTGTTCTCACACCAGCTCCTCACAAGACCTGTTACCCGTGTTGTCCTTTCAGCCGCTGCCATTAACCGCTCAGATAATGACTCTTGGCTCGATTAATGCCCTTCTTGTCTTTGTTCCCATCTAAGCCCTCACAATTGTCAGCGTGCCCGGGCACTCCTCCGCAGCAGGACAGGTCGACCTGCGGCAGGCCGAGGGGATAAACACACTTGATCCATAAATGCGTGTGTGCTCATAGGGGAGGTGAGCCCCGCGGCTGTGGGTGACATTCTCAAATGCAGCTGCTGTGTTTAACCTGAGGCACAGACACGGTGCACGGGAATAAGCCTTTGCTAATCTACCTGCTTGGCACATTATGCAATTCAGACATTCTTTTGTCAAAGGGATAAGAGATGCTCTTTGACAAAGACCCTCACGCATGAGAACGAGTTCAACTTTCTAATGACGAGGTGCTGCTTCTTTGAGGAACAGCACAATAAATAATGTTCTAAGACGCGTCTCTTATGCAAATAAATCAAATAAAAAATGGAATTTGAGGAGGCGGTGGAACAGTTTTCTCAGTTCTGCTTTAGAGTTTTAAAGTAGTGAGATATTGCAGGTTGTCAGTGTATTTTGAGTGTCAGAATTACAGAGGTGTACTCTGGTTTAATGCAGCTGGTAACCACTTCCTGTTTTTTGAACAGTGAATCTTCTCACAGTTTGGCCATAGTTTCCTGAAGTGTGTTTCGTGTGTGCGAGCGAGCGCAAGCATTCGTGTGTTGTGGGTTAACGCAAACTGAGGTGGCTTGCATGTTTGCAATGAACAATCACAGTTCTTCTCTACTCAGTGCGGTGCACCTTTATGAGCTGCAAGTACGATCTAACGTACCTGGCAAGAATGCACAAATAACAGTTGTATTTTTGTGCGTGTGTGCAGCTAAGCAAATGTGTGAACGTGGTGGTTGTGTTTATGGAGCGATGGTGCAATGGAACAAAATGAACGCCCCTTTTTTTTTCAGAGTGGCATGTGTTCAAATGCTTTGTCTTTATCAGGAAACTGATGCACCATCCACCACTCCGACATCATGCTTTAACCTTCCTGCTCGGCTCCACAACGTGAGGAGAGCTGCGTTCACAATGATCTCTGCATCTCTTTTTAGTGCTTCTTCTATGATCGGCTCAGCAGCGTGGACCTCACACAGGCTCCTGACAGAGATACCACATTCTTGCCTGTGCTGAGGCCCATGTCGAAAGTTGTCTTTCAAATCAGCGATTAAAAGGAACACGTGTACACCAGTTGTGTATATAATGTGTGTGTCTCTGAGCCAAGGGGACTGCCGGGCCCTAATTTGTTTGTGCAGGCTCTGGGGTTGGCTCCTCTAAGATTTATACTCATCTGGCATTTTTCGCCCTCGCCCCATTGCATTGCACAAGCCTAACAGATATGCTGATGGCCTGAAAATAAAGACAAAGAACTCACAGCTTGTTCTGTTCTCTGCTTTTGTGACTCAGATCATGTTTTCAATCTTGTGAGAAAAACTTAGGAGATACTGAAACTCAATCAAGGCCTCATATTTGTTGAACACACTGTTTCCTAGTTGATCAGTTTAGTAGTTGTTTATATGACACACAAAAGGACCTAACAAAGGAGAAAGAGAAAACAGATCATCACATCACATAGGTAGCCACATGGACCACAAGTTAGAGAAGTGGGCCTGACTTGTGGGGGAAGAGGTTCCCTACTGGTTTTACACGCAGAGATAAACAGCCCATTTTGCTGAAAATAGATTCCCTTCATCTCTACTTGACCTAGAATTTGTGCGCCCACATTGAGGCTTTTTCACCCAACCCTGTTGTTACCTGCAACCGAACAATTGAGGAGAAATCTGAGACCTTTAGCAGCGAGAAGCTCGTCGTTGAGGCCGTAACCCAGGGCAGCCCCCGAAACCAGAGGGTCGTTCACCAAAATAAAAGACGTCCTCCTTCATCCCGAAATATCCTCATCAGAGGACAAAATGGGGTTATAATGGAAATGTATGGCAGGGTGTGGCGTGTTATGAGAATCCCTCAAATTATGGGCTGGTGGGGAATTGTTCTAATCCAGCAAACCAATGCTGCGGAAACAGAGCTGCCATTTTGGATAAAAGGAAGGAGCCTGTTATTTCCTGAGTCTAGGCCGAGATCTAATGGATCATGGGGAAGAAGTGTGGGCCTGGTGGTGGTTTCTTGGGGGGCCAGGGACCCTACAGTTTTGAGGGTTTGTGGGTTTTGCATTTGCAAGTGTATGAAAATACCTGTCAGTGAGAATGTAAGGCAGATTCAAACAATGTGGAAGTAATAATTAGGGTCACTTCTAATCCAAAAATGGCTCAGATTCATTTCTTCTTTTGATTTTCCTTTCTCTCAGCAGGAAAATGTGACTAACCGCAATCAAAGATAGCGCCTGATGTATGCATTTCAGTAATTTTTCAGCTATGTGCTCCGTCCTTGGCGTCACTCTCCTCTAATAATTCATTACACTTGCTCAGCTAAAGCTTTCATCAGATGGTTAGACGCAGCAACGTCCTGGATCATGTTGTGTTTCTGTGGCGCGCTGCTTTTCTTGGAATGTGCGCCGGCTCTTTGATTGTTCTGTTTCCTGTGATTTCAGAGGCCCTTTGTCTCTGCGTGGTAACTCAGTAATCAGGGAACTCCGTCATAGCTCCCCGTCGCTAGGCCGCGCTCCCCTTAATGTCACCCTCTGTGTAATGGTATTTTTGGCTCTGCTCTCATGCCTCATGCCTCTCACAGTCCACTGAAGCAAAAAAAAAAAAAAAAAAAAAAGTCAAAGTTGGCAAGAACAATCACCTTTAGGAATGTGTGGACTAAAAATGAGACTGTGGCATCAGTGGCAGCTGAGGGGGTACCTACTCTGTCATGAGGCAGAGCTCCAAAAAGTCTAAAAATTACAGTAAATCCCTCTCAGCGGGGCCTTCCTGTCACCTTCATATGCCTGTTAGCTCCTGAATGATTTATGATTTGATATATTACAGACTACTGGATACACGGATCATTTTTCTCTGTTCATAAAATGTGCGAGGAGGAACATATTTGCCAAGACTGGAGAATCATAACGAGGTAAGTCTTTTTTTTTTTTGCGCTCTGGGTTTCCCCCATCTTCTTTTGCTTAGACTGTGGTTTCGTGATGTGTTATGGGATCCATGAAACAACAATGAAACCAGATGTGCTTAGTAATGCGTCTATGTACAGTCTTAACAACATTGCAGAAGTTGAGCCGAGATCACACCATGTAGCCCGTGTGAGAACTTTGTGCCGTCTAAGCTTTCTGGAAAGGCCTCTGTTCCCTTTTATACCTCCTCTTAAAATAAGCCCCCTCCCATTGGCTGAGAGCAGTCCGGTCATTGAATCACATCAGGCCAATTAGAGAGTTACACTTCCTTTACCGTGAAAGATGTTTCCTGTTGATAGTAAACTTGCGACCTGCTGAGGAACAGAGAAAAGGGGGGGGAGGAGGGGGGGTATGTTGAAACGCTGCCAGTGTTTCCCTGACCTTTGTGGCCTTTGTGGAGGAAAAACTGATGCTGGCGTTGGGTTGAGGTGTGTGTTTTGACTTTGTGCGTGTGTTTGTGGGTGTACAGCCACAATGGAAAGTAACTACATGTATTATATGTATATTTAAGTACAATTTCAAGGTACTTGTATACGCATATGGCCTAAGTATTTCAATGTTTATGCTACTTGGACTCAGTCGTTCACATGAAAACGACGGAAATGCTTCTGGGAACAATGAGGAAGAGAGCTAGAGAGAGATATTCCAACCTTATCTCGTTTCTCAACCCTGTACAACCTGCAGATAACTGTGTGAAGTTTATGTTTCTGAAAGTTAAAGAAATGTTCGGATGCTGATCCCCCAAATCGACATCGGAAAAGTTTCCGGAGCTATCTGGCTGCCCGACAAGTAAGAGCATGTTGCTGGTCAACCAAATAAAGATTGTGCCTCTAAAGTTCTCAGGTTGTTTCATTTAATAAATGGGTGTTTGAGGCTCACTTCCCTACTCCATTACTCATCATACGACCCATCAGATAAATCTTTTTAGGTGAACAGTTCCTTTAATCTCAGTAATAACAAATATATAAAAAAAAAGTTTGGAATACTTTCCATCACTCTCTCAAAGCTCCAAAACAAGTACCAAGGGATGGTACTGAGGGATGTCAGCTACAAAGGACTGTGTTATATACAAAATATTAGTTGTAATTTCTGTTCACATAAGTTACACTTTATGATGTCATACATTGAAGGAATTAAAAAAGAAACACTGCTCATATGACACAAGTGTTTTTACAAGTTTGTATTGATATTTCTTGTAGATCTGAATACTTACTCCGCCATGCAGCAACACACAGGCCGGTGAGAGGAGCGTTGGAGCGCGCACACACAACATGGATGTACCATAAATCTGAGTAAATTCTGCCATGTCATTTCTTCCCAGCGTCACGGGTCGAGGCTGACGGCACATCCAGCCGTTTCACATGCCAACCTAAAGATGTGAAGTGGTTTACTCCCTGTGGGAATGACAGCTTCACTCTGATCGACTGGGGCAGATCATGTTCGAAAGGCTGTGTTTAGAGCAGCAAACAGATCTGATGTTTAACTCCTTGTGGCAAAGATGTTGTGTTTTCACATCCATCTAAACAAACAGAAACCACTAGGAGTCTTTTTTTCCTCCTGTTTGATGTCCGTGAGAAAATGAGACGTATGTAGGTTAAAAAATCATAAATGTCTGAATCCATGTGTGTCTCTCTTAAATTTTGGGGAAGATTTCGCGTCCGTCGACCTCTGACGGGATTTCAGTGACCAGTCTCACCCCTCACGCCCACCTGTTTCTGCGGCCTGCGTAGACTCAGGCTTGTTTACGTCTAATGGGACTCTGCTGCAGAGTGAAAACCGAGGGGCCCGATGGTTGTGGCCACAGGTTGGAGGAATGTCTACCGTCTGGACGGGAAAATGTAATCAGCTGAGATCAGCGAATTAGAGGCCGGTTTCTCTTTCTCCCTTCGCGCTCTCACTTTCCCTCCATTTGCTTCTCACGCATGCAGCCGCTCTCACTTTTTCTCACTCGCCCTCTCTCGCATTCACACATACACACGCACACTCTTTCAGATGAAGAAAAATGACACCTTTTCTTTCAGCTATTTCCTCTGTTTTTACATGCTTGGGCCTGGGGTACAAGAGGCAACCTTGTGTTTTCATGTGACAAAACACACAGAGGCCTGTGTGGATTTGAGAGAGGTGAATAGCCTAATTCATCATTCGGGGTTAGGCCTGTCTAAGCCTCATCTGGGAATATCTCTATCTACACTTAAAAAGTGGGACTGTTGGCGCTGTCTCTTGAGCTTAGGGGAACTACAACTCAGTCCTGTCCTCCGTTTGACTGATGACTTCTCTGGAGAATCAAAATTCCACAGTTAAAATGGGGTTTTTACCTAAAAGCTTGTACGCCTGCGTTTCTCCTCAAAAGTCCTCCCACTTGATGGAGGAGACATCATTTTACCGAATCCTTCAGGTTTTATAGCAGCATTCACAAAAAGAAAACATCAGTGGTATCCAGAATAGAACTGCTAAGAAGTAAATGTATTTAAACTCGAGAAACACATGTAAGTTTTCCTTTATCATCCTGTTACACTGAGACATAAGGGTGGAGTTGTATGCACTTAAATTCAATAAAATTTACTAGGCTGTAGACAAAAACCAATAACCAGGAACAGGAATTAGGAACATTTGTTATAAACTGGGTGGGACAGCAGCACTCAAAAACACAGAAAATATTTTTATCAGCTAGAAAGACTTATTGAGATCTTTTGTGTTTCTGGGCGGTTCATGAATTTGAGCACCTAATTCACTCAGAGACAGTCCACATGTCTTGCATTAAAGGTACTCAGTCAGTCAGTCAGTCGTGTCAGCAAAATGTCTGTGTAAATGTCTTGCTGCTGTTCTAATATACGAGTTTCCTGGGATTGTTTCCATCAATGTCTATTCCATAATATCAGCACTCTGTTTCTGCCTCGCTCCTTTGAGTTGTCATTTTCACTGGTGGAGTCGCAGGCAAGGGAACCACAGGAAGCAATGCATGCATGTAGGGGATGTGATGCATACGGAGCATGTTTTCTTTTTTTCGAGGTGTTTGTGTCGCCCCAAGTGGTTGACAGGGAAATTCTGAAACCTGGGCTGACAATGCGCTGTATTTACTTTCTACAAAAGGTAGTGTCCATGTACTTTTTCTCTGCTAAAAATCCCACAATGCAATGCTTCTCAATTTACTGGTTACTATAGTGTAAACTGTTGTAGTGAGTTTGAGTTGGTGAATGAGGGAGCAAAGACTATAATAAGTGGAACTGACTAGTAACTTGGAATTGTCAAGTAGGGGCTGATTCCACTGGTTTCAAAAAGAAGTTGGATGACATGGAAGTCTGTGAGAAAATGGACCCACTTCTTGCTTGATTTGGACAAAACCATGTATTATAAAACACACCTGCTGTTACCACCAAAAACCACAGGTGTCGCCAAATCAACAAAACTGAAATCCTAAGGGTTATAACTTTCACGTAACTTTCTTGTCCTTAACTTTTCTTACTTTTGTTACTGTATTGTGCACTGTTTTTTTGCATTTACACCTTAAACACTATATATCATATTTTGTATATTTCACTAGTATTATTATTAACTAATAAGTATTGTCTTAAACTGGGCCCAGTGTGTGGCCCACTGACCCCCGGGGAACCTGCTGGTTGTAACTGGTTTTTCGTACTATTTGTTTTGTAGAAATCTCAAGCACAAGAATTTCCTCCAGGTATGATAAAATTCTGCCAAACATTTTAATATTTCCGATCATATTCACTGTGTTATAGTTTATCGTAAACCTCAAAGTACACTGTAACTATGGTTGTTACATAAATCTGGTAGAAGGTAGGAGTATTACACTCTGAAATGTAGTGCAAAAAACAGCTTGAAATAAAAATACTCAAGTTAACATCAAGTGCCTCAGAATGGGACGTACGTAGACCTTGAGTAAACGTATTCAGTAAACTGACAAACATTGACGCCTGTCATCAGCGCACTCATGTATCACACTGTGTATATTAAGTCTCACCAGAAGCATTATCTCTGATAATTAAGCCTCCACAGTGGACGTTAAGGCTAACAGGTCAACCACAGGCACGCTCGCGCTGTGCTGTAAGTCCTCCGCTGCCCGTCACGTACACTCACTCTCACACATTCTCACTCGCTCTCACACACATGTTGATAACCACACTTGTAATGTGAACCTTACTGCTGAGGAGAGCAGGCCTATAATTACAGAGCATTGGTGGGAAAGCCATAATCACAAAGACCCAAATAGAAATCTGAATCAACAGATGATTCCAGATTGACTCGTTCCCTCTGTTTACACAAGGCCGCCTTGATTTACATTCGGAACTGGAAAACCTATTGTCCCCTGCACAAATGTTAACATTTCTCTGATTGAGCCTTTAAGGAGCCCGTAAGCGGTGATATGTAATTGTGCTTTTGTGTTTTTGCTTTCACTCGTAAGCCACATCAAAGGTGTTTTTTCTGTGTCTTGCCAGCAGACAGAAAAAGGCAGTTTGATTCTGATCATGAAAAACACATCGCCTTCAATCAGTGGCCAACTGTGAATCGCACTCCTGTGTTCACCCGCTTACAACAGATGCCCCAGTGTGTTTCTGTTATACACACAAACGCTGCATTTCCACTATTTCAGCCCAGCTGGCGGAAACCGTTAAATGAGCAGAAACTATGACACCTCTGTGGTATGAAAATGAGATGCAATGCACATTTTCTTTCCATAAAGGTGTATGTTGTTCTAACTGGGGGATTTGGTCACCTGTTTATGGACCTGTTGATGGTGCATGAGCTGAACTGACCTGTGTAATGAATAGCTGGCAGGGTATCCATTTTGTTTTCTAATGGCGCATTCTGAAGTAAATCTTTTAATTTCCTTTTGGTAATATGGCTGGTTTAGACGCAATGTTACATCAATATGCAACCTAAATACTGTCCATGACTCTTTGTGATCTGTCTGCATATTCAAGGTATTTCCGAAGCATGCAACATATTTTGTTTTCGGGGTCAAATAAAGTTCAGAGGCATCAGTCATCCACCGATTTCCCTTGTGAAGCAACATCCATATTGTGTCAGAGGTGAGTCTATCTATCTATCTATCTATCTATCTATCTATCTATCTATCTATCTATCTATCTAGAACAACTCTTCCTCTGTTTTCCTTCATCAAAACCCCGCTGTTTGTGACTGCAGCTTTAAAAAACTACTGTTTAAAACACTGTCGTTGCTCAATTGCAATTGCCTAAGACACCCCATTCCTGGGAAATGAATGCGTGCCCTTGTTCCAAATTTAGTTTTTGCCCGCCACCATGGGCTGCTATTTGGTCTGCCATTTCTCAGGGTTGTGGGCTTCTTTAATGAGCACTTTGATCCCACTCAGGTCTGGCGCTGGTGTTTACGCGACCCTGAAGAAGGAAAAAAGAAAACGAAAAGAAAAAACATATCCCATTCTCTGCGAGCGACCTCTGAGCTGTGGTGTCCACTGCAGCAGCCGCATCGGGACCCCCGGGACCTCGTCTTCATCCTCAGCCCCCTGGGTGACCGCAGAGAGTTCGTGGCTGCACTTTCAAGCCACAATGGGGTGGGTTTTCTGTGGAAAGTGCAACAGCAGATGACAAATGTACGCTAGACGAGGGTTATAAGGGACAAAAATGAAACATTTCCAGTCAACCTGTCAGATGCCTTTGGGTTATGAGTTCTCATCGCAGATGTCAGGGGCAGCTGTTTTTTTAAGGTTCATTTGTAGTATAACATGTGTTCCTGATTAGGATTTCTCTTTATCAGTCTCATAAATTTCATAACTAAACTGCAACAGTTTCTTGGCTCTACACACCAGATACTTTATTTCCAGCAGGACTTTGACATGGAGCAGCTGTGTTGTGAGTGTCGAGGCTTGAGCACTTTTTAACTTGCTGCATCTGTATGCTGTCATTGTAACCTGCATAAACTTTACACTTCAAAATAGTAAAAGTTTTACAGGTGAGAATCTCAAATATGTGATTTTCTCAAAGTGGTAAAATCTGTATTGATCTGTGGTGAAACTCATAAGAAAGATAAGAACTGGAGTTCATAAAAACACAATGTAGCTGATACTTTTACTCTCTACGGACACATTAATGATTAATAGCAGTGTAATAATCCATCGTTCTAGACTGATGTATCGATTCAATGATCAACAATCCAATATTATTGATGCAAATTGAAAACATCAATCCGAATGATGTTTTTCTGCAATCTGCCTTCATTTTGAAAATTACAATGGCATGAGGGTTGCAGCGATTGTATCAGGTTTCATGTCAGTCAGAATATAGCATTTCAAGAATCTTAATAAAGCATTTGTTTAACCAGGAACCCCTTCTGATTTGACTCCATTAAGGCTCAACTGATTGTAATTGTTATAATAATTGTGTAGTACTGTATCGTTACGTAATACCATGAAAGCTGGAGATGTTTGTGTCACCTTGTCCATCCAAGTCCTCCTCCTTCCTGAGCATTCAATTGGTGCTAGCACCTCTGGAGGCAGTGAGGATATTGACTCCCGTCTCAGGAACAAACAGAGAAACAAGGCATGTCACTCAGCAGCCCGCTAACTTGTTCCTCTTGCTGCGGCTATTAGCTGCCCTGGTTCATACAAACCTGCAAGCACACTGGAATTCAACTGTGCTGTTTTTAACGGGTGATGCAATGAATTAAACCAATAATAAAGACTGCATAATACTTGTTATTTGTTAAGCTACGAGTGGAGGAAGAGCCCACTCGTTGCATCCATTTATAGGTTAGCTTAGCTTAGCATAAAATACCTGACACACATGAAGAGTTCCAGCACATAAGTTCACACAACTCACTCACCATTGTTACTTATCCATGTTGGTTATTTAAGACACACATTTTGTCAAACTTTCTACAGAGCCAGGCTAGCTGTTGTACCTGCTTCCAGTCTTGATGCTAAGCTAGTCAACGCTATGCTAACAATCTTCTCACCTTACTCTAAGCAAGTGTATTTCCCCAAACTGTTAAACCATTCCTTATAGAGCTACTGCGGAGGGAAAGGAGAGAAAACTGCATCATAGCTCTGTTCATGATGTATTATTTAATTAAATGAGCATTTAGCATTTCATATGTGTCCCTGGTCAATCAAAACACTGCCTGTGATTGTTCTGTGATCTTTCTGTGAAAGGTCAACTCTCAGTTTTGGTTGCTCTGAGTTTGGAGTCGGTATCCGTACCCTCTCATCTCTTGCTGCTGCCATTTGGACAGAGAGAGCACACGTCCTACCAACAAGCCGTCAGGAAACAAGATTCATAAAATTCATTATATACAGCAGCTTTATCAGTGGTGGAAAATTTGAGCCAGAGCATGGTAACATTAATTTTGTTGCAACAGCAAACAACTGCTCTCTGCACTTTTTTCAAATATACAGGTCAAGCACAGTTTCAGATGGCACAAGACCATGGGGAACTTTAGTTCCATCAGGGCAGACTGGTTAATGATGTAAAAACTGTTTATTACAGAAGATGATAAGCGATAATGAGTCTTGTCAAGAAGGTCTTTGGTGCTCACAAGGAGACAGGTCTGAGACAGATCGGCTGATGAAACGATGAAACTGCGGAGATGGGGCAGTGAAAGGGAGGTGGAGGGCGCTAGAAACCCAGCAGCATGAATGAACTGAGCAAGATGATAAACACTGAATGTAGGTGTGTCGCTGAAAAAAAAAAACGCTTCAGGAGGAATATATAGCAATACTTCTCTTTATCTTTTAATGTGGATGAGCTATAATGTGATAGTTTCCTAAATAATCTTCTTGCTTGCATAAAGAAGTTGAGATGAGATAAAATCACCTCACACCACAAACAAACTCATTAGCATGCACACAGAAAAGACTTAAAAGACTCTGACAGACTTCATCAGATGTTATCAAGGTGATATGTCCCTGAAGGCATCAGCAGGAACTGTCACATTCCACCAAATGAATTACCAGCTGTATGAGCACGCATAGTACAACAAAGAGCGTCAGGCACGAGTACTGAATGTTCTCGAATCATTCACTGTTTGGCACAGATTCCCATCTAATGTCAGGTTGGAGGAAGCTTGCCCCGTTTAACCCTGTGGGAGCGTGCTGTACAAAACAACCAGCCGAACAACCAATGCAGCCTGACAGTGACCTAGAATATAACTCCACTGGCAGGAGCCTTATGTCACAGCTGACTGTACTCTAGATCCTGGAGAACAGCGAATAAATATACAACATGGCGTACTGTGTCAACTCGAAGCTGATGCAGGCTGCTTTGTTCACTGTGAAATATTAATCTTTAAATCCTGTTTGAAAAGACAGGATATGCAAAGCCTGCATAACTGCCAGGGTGACAGGTGTGTTTGGGCACGTGTGTGTGTGTGTGTGTTCGCTTTTGGAAACTTGACATGAAACTATGAGTCAAAAACAAAACAAAAAGTCGAACATATTTGCGTTAATGTAGACATTTGAAATAGTAAATGCAAAAGTAACTGTTCCACCCTTTGGACGAAGGTGAAGACAGACTTGTGCGATGCAATGGGAACTATTTAGAGCCAAAGACAAGAAGACAACTTGCATGTTGACATAGTGACTCACAGCAGGGTTTTTGCTGTTTGCACTGGGTTGTTAATCACAAGAGTATATGGCCATGTGAGCGGCTGGAGGAGCAGGATCCTGCTGCAGACTGATTGAGATGGACCGATCCAGAGACACGGAAGAGCAAGACAGCAGGAAAAAAACAAAACAAGAAAAGGTGCAATTACATAAAAAATCGATGTGCACACAGACTCACACTTTGTTGAAGAGGGTGGTTTGGTGTGCCATAGATTAGGGGACTTATCCAGGTGTAAACGGCTGTCAGACTAGATGCGGCCCTTTGCCTGGACTTGCCTGTTGTGTGCCCATCCACGTGTTGTGGATGCCCATGTGTCAGTGGTTGTGAGTCACGCCAGACAACTTTGTTTGCCCAAGCTGCAGTGACTCATTGCATACTTGCTGGATGGGACTTGGACTGTCGATCTTTTCTCATGCCTTGAGTACAGTGTCCGTTTGACTTGAGCTTTTGTAAGGTGTTCCTTTCTGCGTTTTTGGCACGCCAACATGTGCACAACCAGCTCAAAGACAATAGAACCTCTTCTGAATTCCCTTCTCTTTAAATCTGCACCTTGCGTGTCACTCAAGGCTGCTCAGGTTCTTTTTGATGGGATCTGCTGTGCTGTCAGAGCACATGCAGAGCACATGCATGGGAATGATGCCCTTTCTCCTACCTTCTAATACCAGAGTAAAGTAACACGCTGTTCTTGGCTTGGGCGACATGCGTGGGCGACAGTCGGAGCCATGTATCGGTGCCCGACCAAGGGTTACAGCCTAGATGGAGACAGCGTTAACCCTCACTGCTGATACGGAGACGTTATGGGTGTCTTATCTCTGCCCCGGGCTCCTTAAGTCAGCTATACACCACTTCAGCTCCAGAATTTTATAGCAACAGGAAAAAAAAAATGGCCATAAACATAAAATGACTGACTGATAGCTGCACTAGGCTGAAGGATGCCCTCTAATTAGTGTGTTTTATGAGCCCAGGATCCACAGTGAAAACATGTTCGTGCTGCGCCAGAGAGCAAACACTGCCTGGGAGGTCACAGTGCCAACAGGAAGCTGTGGAGTGTCCTCAGTCCAAGTTCAGGGCATGTCATAGTAAGCCTCATTGTAGACGCTTGGCGCCCACATCACATTAATTGCATGGTTAATGGCAGTGTGACTAATGAGACAGTTTCAACGTGTCGGAATGATAAGATGTTGTGCATTCCACTGTCACCAGTTGTGCTTGGCAGCTGGTGTGTTCTGTAGATACAGAGCTGTCACGTTTGGATGATTCAGAATGAACATGCAGTTTGTGGGATTGCTAATCAGGCATGAGACTCATTATTTGGGCCAGGAATCAAACAAGTAATTTTTTCCTTGGGCATGACAAGTCCCAATTCACAATTCACCTTTTCCCCCTAAAGATACTGCCGTTTTACATGCAGTGTCTCGTCTTTTTAAAGAGAAAAGAATAGTAGTATGACAAATCGAATTTGTATTCTAATTATTGATATCTATTGAAATAAATGTAATCAAACAAAAATGAGCTGATTAAAGCTTATTTATTTCTTAATTTCCTCTCAATTAAAACCATATTCCCCTCCCATCACTTTTAAACAGTGAAATACTGACAGCTTGTCTAATGGAAAACAAAAAAGTCAAGTCACGTCTTGAACGTCCAATTTGAGTCTCAAGTCAAGCTGGAAGCCATCAAAACAGTGACTCAAGTCCAAGTCATAATTACTCATGTAAACACCTCTGCTGTTAATGCTAGACTATGTAAGACAATTGTTCAATAGAGTTCATTTTGTCGCTCTGAAACTCTGACAGAAATCCATCATTGATCCATCACAATTATGTGAAATACAAACATGTGTATGCCTATTTTTTCCTGAGGCGTCTAACTGAAACCTGTCCTTGAAATCTGAAAATGTTTCGTATTATATCTTAAGTGCAAAGTCTGATTCAATGACCTGCATGCTTCCACAGAATCACATCGTATATTTCTGTCTGGTGATCGGTAGAACAGTGTCCTCCCACATCTGTAAATCTCTTCTTCACATATTGAGTTAGCTGCTTGACCTGCGGCAGCGATAAGCAGCATCCACATACTCCACCAGTGATGTTCACTAACGTCACTGTTTCTTGGAAGGAAATCAGATTTATGTCTTCACAACCCCAGTGACTATTTCACAAAAGAGGAGCCTCAACACACAGCTTGAACAAACCACAAACACAGGGAGGTAAACAGGTTGACATTTCTAAACAGGTATGCAAATATTAACTTCACAGCCCGCTGGTTGCCTTCCGTGTGGGTAGGACTTAATGCAGGATTAATGTTTGCTGTCAGCCATCTGAACCTCCCTTTTGATATTTGCTGAGGAAGATTCCTTTTTAGTGTTTTCATATATTATAGCAGCTTGTTTCGAGCTAAACCCACTGAATTCCAGATGGCCTTTGATGGAAAAAATGTCTTCCAAATGAATATAATGTAAACATATCATGTAGGAAATACGCAAGCGTGGATTCATTGTTCGAGAAGTCATCAGTGCAGAGATGTCAACTATCATAACAACCTCACTCTGCAGCTGTACATTTTTTTTTTCTCGAAAATGAAAAAAAAAAAAAATCATTTGAGAAAGTGAGACCTGCTAGCTGACATGAACTGAAACTGATTTATTGCCAATGTGATAATCGGTGACCGAAACTGACTGACTGCTGGGATGATGACACAATAACCGTTGAAAAGAATCACCGTCTCAGAGAGGAATCCCTGAAGAATTCCTCCAGAGTCTCCTGTTTCACCTGCTCCTGCGCGAGTGAACTCTGATCTCTGGTCCGCGACTACACAGCCAAACCTCTCAGCAAAGAAAAGCTCTTTAAATGATTGAAATATTTCAGATGCCCTCCCGGACAAAAGAAGCAAAAACAAGGGAGCTGACTGAGAGGCGTGAGAGTTCCCCCTGACCTTCTGGTCAACCAGAAAGTGGGACGGGTTAATCCTGGTTTACACTGACCTCACTCAGCAGCTCCTCAGCTCTGGAGTGATAAACATGTGTGTGGAGAGGACTCCCCTCTCACCTGGTGACAACGCAGCGCCCCAGGCCTGACCCCACAGGTGAAGACAGACTTGACATGACAACAGTGAGAGAGGCGTAAAGAGGAGCTGAGGAAAGCCATAAAGATAAGCCCCTATCAGATGCTGTATCTGTCAAAATTGCAGGGTTTGTTCAGCAAAAGTGCTTTTGATCATGGAAAAAAGTTGACAGGTATTTAGCTCTCAGGACAAGGGAGGGAGGAAATTCAATGTAATGTACAGTTGACTTAGATCCAACAGTCTTAAAGTCACTCAGAGACAAATCTGCTCCTTCAAAATGATCCAAAGTATCAGAAAACAATATTTAAAGCCTCACTTTCTAGTCTTATGATTGGTTTTCATCTCACACACAAACAAATTTAAGTATGGCTGCGTTATTCACACTTGAGCCACAAAGGAGATTTCATAGAAATGTTACTACTAGGGATGAGTTTTCCCATGTCTGTGTCTGCCCAACCATTTCAATTAAGTATGTCCATATCTGTACTGGAGTGGGTGTGGCTTAATATGGAAGTTGGGGGGAGTGACTAGATGTTGTTCATTTTTGAGACTGGAGGGATGACACATTTTGTGTAGGCTTTCCTGGAAAGTTAGCGACGCCCTCGTACCCTCAGCAAAAATCTAAGGGATTACATTTTATTTTCATTTTCATGCCACTTTTATACTTTTATACTTCACTAAATGAATGTCACTTTTATGATTTTAGAAGCGTAAATGGTAAATCACGTGGTAAAAAGGTGATGTTAACGGCTTTAAACAAACTATCTTAAGCTTGTCTTAACCACAGTCCTTATTTCGGTCATTTTACTAAAACCCATTAAAAAATGCTAACTCACTTCCAGGTTTTAGGACACTTCCCTGCAGGACTCATTCATCAGAAGTCACAATATATAAATTATTCATTGGAAAACTATTTAGAGGACAGCCTCAGAATTGAGTTTCAGACCAATTTTTTTGTAGCAGAAGGATGCTACTCTGAGTCGAAAAAGACAAACAGAGAAGCAGAGCAACTAAACGATGCCGCAGTCAATTTCTTCAGGAAACTTGCTGAATGTGAGCCACGACAAATGGGACTCACCCAAAAGGGTTTCACACCTTATCTAAACTTTGTCCCTTTGAATTTTGACTGATCTGTCTCTTCAAATATTAGTCAGTTTGGCTGTTTTACTTTCTTTTCTTTCTCTGTCTCGTGCTGCTTCATGCTGAAGATGACTCAACCAGGCAAAAGGATGCCAAACCCTCAGATTAAAGACTAAGATTTACTCACGCTCGCAAATTATGATGCAAGTTTGGATCTGATTCGGTGTCCAAACGGGAATGGAAAAAAAGAAAAGAAATGATCTTAAATGTGAAGAGAGAGAGAGAAACAGGAGAGAGAAGGAGAAAAAAATTGCACATAAAATCAACCTGTTATTTATCAACCCCTCTGTTCTTCTCCTCTTGTGCATTTCGTGGAAATCAGCGAGCTTTTTTTTCACTCTTCTCTTGAAACTGATAATATCCCTGCTATCGTTCAAGGTAAATGCAGAGTTCAAAGGATGTCAAAACTGTTTGCAAAGCATTGGGCGTGACATTAGCTTTGCAGCAATTTGTTTTTTCATTTCAGACTTATCTTTATTTTTATTGATAAGGTGAAGCTGATTCATCAGTGTCAAGGGGTTGAACTTGATCCCTTCAGTTTTAATTTTTTACTGTGACTAATGCTGAATCTATATATTGTGTACATAGCTGTTGGGCGATAGCGACTTGAAGTTTCTATTCTCAGACCGGGGTTGGGCAAGGCCAATAAATCAACCTGGGGCATGTTTTTGTAGTCAGACTGTAGGTGTGTTTTGTGTTGAACAGGATTATAAAACTATTGCTACATTCCATATGTGTGTTTACCTGTCTGCTCAGGTCTCATCTTTGTCTCACCCTCAGAGTGTTTTTATAGTAGCAGCTATATGTTCATTAAACTGAATTCCTCCACAAAGCACAGAAGCAGAAGCGTACTTTTGCTCTAAATAGTTTGTAAAAAAAAATTAAGAAAGGCTTTTTCTATTCGCATGTTCTTGTCAAAAAAATTTCATTAGCCCCATTCACAGTTTTAGATATCGCAGCTGGCACACCCGCAGACCTAAATCCATTAAAGAAAGCACAGTTTGATGTGGTGAGCGTCATGTAAAATCAGCAGCAGGATTACAGCTTTCCCTCCTGGAGACACATGCAACACAGAAAACTGTCCAACAAAAGTGAGAAAACTCCTGCAAACCATTTGAGCGAGTGTTTTTTCCTGCTTTGTTTACATCCCGGAGCAATAAAACTGTGATAAAATGATCTACAGAGGAGCTCCTTGAGCATGACCTCCCTGTAAAACGCTACCTAAGACTCTGCAAATATTTTAATGAGAACATCATAAACTAAACATGCTCTTCTGTCAACAGGGAGAGAGAAAATAAAAGAAGACTGACGGCGTTCTGTCTGGTGTTTCACAAAGCACTTTCTGTGCTGGATCGGTCTATCACTTTGTAATTATTTACCATTTACGAGGAACAGCAAGTCGTGCAGGTAAGGCCAGTTGTGGGTTTGATTTTTCTCACAGGCAACCAAATAAAATTCCTCGTAGCCACTAACTTGTGCATGTGATTTTTATGTGCTGTTTTATGTGACTCCTGACTCAACCTGTTCTCAGAGGAAACATGGGATCCGTCAGTTCCCGTTGTTTGATGGCTTGTTGGTTTTGCAAAAGGAGGCACGGTGTGTTCTCTAACAGAGGACGCTAATATTGGGAATCCTTTGAGAAAAGACGCTGAGAATTAACTAGTGTTAAACTAGTTTTTAACTATAGTGTCATTTTTCTATTTCCAGACACGGGAGGAGTGTCAGATGAGGTGGATGGAGGTCACATCGAGCCAAACCCTTCCTATCAGCAGCAGGAGCGCTTCAGCTGGGAGTGCTTCCACACACACACGCTTAAACACACACGCACACCATGCACCTGTGCAGGATTGCGCTGAAAAGAGCTGATAGCAGAGTGAAAGAACTTGACATTTGTTTTCCTAATCACCTCCGACACCTCCTTTCTGTTTGTGCAGAGTGAGAAGTATCACAGAGCTCAACAAAGGCCCCATTTACTCACCATCCTTATTTGTCCAAGCGTGTTCGCCTCCAGCTCCCTGAAACCACAAGCTCATTATTTCATCCTCCGTAATGTTAGCTTTTAAATCCACATCAGCACACTCATTTGGTTAGAGATGGTAAATATTTATGCGGCGTGTCACAGAGACACACACACACACACGTGCAAACACACACAACTGGCAAACAGACACACACTTGGGAGCACACTTATACCCTCCCGTTTGTCTAGATCTCCTTTTTTATTTCCAATTTGAGCTGGAACTGTTTCATTGCTCGTTTTGGCCTCGATTTGTGAGATCTTATTGGATTACTGAAGGCCAGATTGGCTCGATGATGGTTTCTTTTTTGTTGCTTAGTTCTCTGCTTCTACATGCAGAGTCATTCTGAATACACTGAGTGTATGTATGGATATGATGTGCTTCTCTGGGTTGAATGATAGGGCTTGGGCTTTTTTGAACTGGCCACTGATTTTCAAAATAAAAGTCACAAACACTACTGTTTACCAACTTTATTTAGGTGAGAAAAATAAATGCAAGAGACAGAAATTTGTTTGAATGTAAGACTGCAAGCATAATGAATAATGAAGAAAAGCAACCATCAAAATTACAGATTTGTTATCCAAGGATGTTTTCAGCCCGTGTCCTTTAGTTGGTTGGTTTTTTCAGCAGGATTACACAGAAACTACTGAACAGATTTCCATGAAGCTAGAAAGGAGGGGAAATTCGAGGATTTTTGTTTTACTTTCGTTAACATTGGGAGACTGGGTGTTGTTTGACTTTTTTATTATATTTAAGGGTGCTGAAGGTGAGGTTCGCCCAGGGCGGCATGCAAGTTAGGACCGCCACTGGAACGACCCGCTGTACCTCCTGAGCTACAGCAGGATTTTGGCTTGACAATCATTTTAACTTGTTCCACCTAAAAGATTTATTCAAAAAGAAGAATTCTGTCATCACTACATCTAAACCTTTGCGTAAGCCATTTAAATGTAAAACTAAAAATACAGTTTAGGTATAACGATTGCACAAATCTTTGGCCAATAAAGTGCTAAATCTACATATCTTAATCAAATACATGTATCATAAAGACAAAGGTCCACCCTCAGATCCTCTCACGTTATTGGATATCACCAGCTACTAATGTTCGCTGCATTTCCTAAACTATTTTGTGCTAAATGTACCATGTGGAGGTTTGACCGTCGCCTCATCTGCTTCAGTTTAGCAAAGAGTTGTGAGTGTTTTATGTTCACTTTTTGGCTACGGTATAATTTGACTGAGTCACAGCAATAGCACAATTCTTCAACAAGTTCTGTTTGCCGCTCCAAGATTTCTGTAGTCACTTTACTCCTATCTGAACTGGCAATTTGATGCTCTACTGCAAAGAAAACCACCTTTTTCTGCTTTAACTTCTCCATTTTCTTTTCACCATAACGTCCTCTTTGTATGTGACTTTTGATTCTGTCCAGCACCCTGTTTATTTTTTGTTTTGTTTTGTTTTATGCTCAATGCAGATAACATTGAAATGCATCATACATATTTATAATACAGTACATTATATAAAAAATACATATCTGAAAGGAATCCTTATCAGCATATAATCAATATGAAATGCCTAAGCTGGATCGGGATCAGAGCATCCCTAGTTTGACTGTAGTTAAAAGAGGACCAGAGGACCTGGTTTAGGTGGGCCCCCCTGACTCCTCAGGCTCCTTGGTCTCTGCCTGGTAATTCATCCATGACTTCAGTTATGCAGGCTCTTCGCAAGTATAATGTGAGAGTTCACATTGACATTTTGAAAGGTGCACCATGGTCCACGTAAAAATCGTCTCAAAACCCCTCTGTAAGAGAGAAGCCTCAAGAACGGATGGCAAACATAAGTAGAAAACTTTGCTGCCTATCGCAGCGGTTCAAAACATCTGGATGTGATGGGAGCACATCTCTATTTGATCAGACATTTTGCAGAAACATGTAAAATAGCACATTGTAAAATCACTCATACCTTTAAACAGTTAATCTGAGTAGATTTATTTTAATTCCTTCATCTCCACCCCTCCCCCCTCCTTCCGTGTTGTGTCTCAGGTTGCCTGCAGTCAGGTATGATGGCCCGAGGCCTCCGGTTAAATCCCCAGCCCAGACGTCTGTACAGCCCTAGTCTGCCTCATCAGGAGTCCCGCATTGATTGCTGCTTTAGTCTCCCCTCATTGTTAATGGGAACCCTGCTTTGTGAGGGGCCACTTGCATTGTGAGGGGCCTCTTGTGATATTGTCTTGCGGAGTGCTGAAGAATTGGCTGTGTGGGCACCGGGCTGCCAGTGGCTCTTGTGAGGTCTTGTGCTGAATGGAGCCACCTGAGAGTCAATCAGGGCACCGTAATACCCCGTCAGGACAGAAGAATGTGGAGGGACTGCTGCTGTCTGGGTTAACAACAGTCACATGAATGACCTGAGATAATAACTGACTTCAATTTGGTACTAAAACTGATCTTTCTTTAACTGTTGGGTAAACTAGTAAGAAGCCCACAGAACCGCACGTGTCAAGCTTTTTCTCTGCTGTCTCTTTGCTATTATGAGGTAATTGTTGAGTCATATGAAAATGAGTGTCTGAACAGATCACTGTGCCGCAGTCAAGATTTAACTCATTTGAGAAAATACTTGAAACAAGCAGGATTTTTTTGAACTGTTATGAAGACTATAAGGACTCAATTACAGACAAAACCAGCCTGAAAAAGAAAGCAAAATGTTAATTCATTGATTTTCATGACTACATAAACAAAGGACCGCACTATTTCATGCTGTTTTACTTTGTTTATTTATGCAGGACCCTTCTACAGAGCCGTCTTTCTAGCTTCAAACAGTGTTCTGGGACCTTATTTCCCTCTGACCACAACTTGTTATAGGTATAGAAATGTATCAAATCAAATTTACGAGTTTTTTCAATATAGTAAATATGACCTTTCTGAGTTTGAATTATTTCTTTTCAAAACTACATAGTGCACCTTTAATCTATAGAATTCTTAAGTGCATGGTGAGCTGGCTGACACAGACATACTACATAGCTTAGATAAGAAATCCGCCTTTAAGACTTTATTGTAGTTTTGATATAAGATCACTCTGGAATTTCAACAGTATTGTACACAATTAAAGCTGCTAAATGGAAGTATAAGTATCAAACTGAATCTGTTTTAATATCAGTTAAAAGTTCCATGTAATAACTTTAAATTAAATTCTCCAATAAAGACGTACTATAATCCATAATATTACAACTGTCTGAGGTTAAATGTTCAAACACACTGTAAACACACAGAAACAATTATTCAACACTCACTCAGCTGCGAGTGTAGAGTAATGGAATGTACTGTGTTTGTGTTTGGACTCTACGTTGTTCCTGCAGGATGCTGTGATTAAACCATCATATCAATATCTGGTCTCTCTTTCTCTCTGTGGCTCCGTGTTATGATTTCTCTCTTTGCCGAGCCATTGTTTCACTAATCAAAGACTCGGCTGCTATCAGATCAGGCAACGCTTTAGCATCTGTCAGCAGACCGAACCAGCCAGGCTCCTGCCGACAGCCTCTTTCTCTATCAAAGCACGCAAGATAATGCTAAAAGAACAACTTGGAGGAGGAAGAGAAGAAATTGTGGAGTTAATTTGGGATGTGTTAATTACTTTTTATTGAAAAGCCTGAGAGTGATATTTAAAGGTAATGCTACTGGTCCAATTTGATTGCCAGTTGAAAAATAAAAAGCTTTGTTATAAATTACAAACCAAGCATATCACAGCAGCCAAAGGATGTGTTCACACAAAACGTATGATTCAGTCATTGCCTTCCTGCCCCCATGCTGATGGAAAATCTTGTCAAGTTTTATACTCCTTTGAATCGTCCATAAAACAAAGATTATCACAGAATTTTCATATTTGGGGGAAATTAAATTGGCGCTTTCCAAATATAGGCTTCTCTATCTTGTGTTCGACATGGAGAACTCTATTCTCAAATGTACAAAATACACATATATACAGCAGCATCTGGAAACTGAGCCCGTCATATGCAACCTTATCCTGACGGTCATGCAGATAAACTCGAGGTTACATCTTCAGCGGAGTCACTGGAGGGATGTGTGCTGGACTCATGTAACTGAAGCTCGCAGTGAATCTCAGTGGACAATGACGGTGACTGAGCCAGTTCCTATTGTTCAGCTGCATTGTGTTACATGGGAATGAGGACGGCAGGAAACCTGGCTTTTATATTTTGTATTATCACACCAGCGCTGTTGCCTTCTGGAGCACATGCACACACACCCACCCACCCCCACACACACACACACACGAACACACACACACACACGCCCGCGCTAATGCACACGTATACATTTTAAGCAAAGGGAGCTTCACCACTTCAAAAGCTTCAATCTGTGCTCAAAGCAAATGGCAGGAGGAGGCAAATTAGAAGGGGCGCACGGGCGCTTCTTCAGAGGGAGAGGAAGCACATCGGAAGGACCTTTAATCTCCCACAACCCTGCCAAATTGAACACCCGGAGGAAATGACATCACATGGCTCGGCTGTGGCGATATCACATTGCAAAATACAAAATTCATGCTGTCCCAGATATTATTGTCCGCAGCACGACAGAGGTCATGTTTCTTGATATTATAAACTTCTCATTGAGCAGCTTCGTGGAGGTGTTGTGTTGCTCATCCAGGTTGACAATGGAGGAAAAAGTAGTTCAATAATGATATCGAATGTTACTTCCATTAAATAGTGTCCAACAAATTGGTAATGAGGCTCCATGACTTCTGTTAATATGGTGATTGTTATTGGAAGTATTAAAGCTTTTGACTCGTGAGTCTATTGGTGGTGTGCAACATCTGTAAACATGATGTTTTTATAGATACAGATAAACCATCAACACTGTATTAAGGAATTGGAATGAGCATTCAGTGGAAACAATCTCAAACCTGCAAAGGCAAGGCTACAATAATGATACAAGTAATGATGTGAAATCAGGTTTTTGTGAAGTACTGTGTATATTTCTTTGTTTTTAACTTTATGTTTAGGCTGTTTTATTCTGTGTGAACCATATTAGAGAAAAAAAAAAAAACCTTTGTCTTGCAATAACAGTTAAGGTAACCTTAGAGGAAAGAGGGCTTAATCCTGAAACCACTTTGTTCTACACCATTAACATCCACTATCAAACCTCACAAAGAAAAATAAAAACCTGAACAGGATTCTGAAATCGTGGATTCAATGGGATGAAGCGCTAGAACAACGTTTGATGTTTATTGTAACCTTAAAAATGAGCTGCTGCTGCAGCAGCCCAGCTTAACTCATCATCCCTTTTCTTTGGGACAGCCTATAATTGGAGACTTTTCAAGCAGCCCTGGAGATGTGTTGTAGATAAGCTGTCCAGCTTAACACAGTCAAGGCTTCTCAGTGGTTTCCTTGAGGCATGGCGTTCCCGTAGGCTGCAGATTTTGCGCAGAGGTGTCATATTTCAAACATATGATGTAATTCAAAACACATTAGAGTAAGATGACAGATTCATCTTGTAATTAGTGGTGGAGAAATGATATGAAAGGAACGTTTCATATTCAAATGGCTGTGTCAGAGCTGCTGTGTGTTTCGTGTAGCCGAAGGGGATCCGCGAGACCCATGAAAGGCCACCGGAGGACAGCAGTTGTTGAAGTGATTAGTGGTCACAGCATTTAGTAAAGGCAAACTCTTTAATTACGGAAAACACCAATGGAGGTAAATAGTTTGTCATCTGATAGCATCTTGGGTTGAGTAACCCCTCCTCCTCCTCCCATCAACACCAGACATTAAGTGCAGGTAATGAAGCTGTAGCCCTCAGGTCCCTCTGTCTCCACTCATCAAGAATGACAATAGAAGTAAACCTCATTTGTATTGTTAAAAAAACATTCAGGGAATATGAAACAAGGGTGTTTTTCGGGGGGAATTTTGATTTAACAGATGCCAGCAAACAGAATTAATCACAATTCGGATCATTAATTCCGGTAAAGTACATAAAGCACACAAGGAAGCCTCCTCTGCATGTGTCACTTACTTCCTCCTCTGGATTGTCAAGGTGGTTTCTTGAAACTGGTTAACATCCTGCTAAACTGAACATGTGGTAGAGCTTGCTTTAACTTGGCTCATCCTGCGGCAGCTCCTTTGATGTGAATTCAATTTAACATTGAAGCAGGTTTACCGTTCTCAACCTGCAGTGGTCAACAGCATGTAAAAAAAAAAAAAAAAAAAGGTCTTAAAACAATAAACAGGTGAAGATGAAGAGAGCTGAAGACAAAAACTATTAGAAAAGCTTTATGAAAGGAGGAGTAAGACTGTCCAGCTGGAGCTCCTCGGGCAGGTCTCTCCAAAGCCAAAAGGCAGCTCACCTTTGGTCTTTAACCTTGAAAGAGTAAAAAGTCAGGACGTTTGTGCCTGAAGATCTCAGGTTGCTTTAAGGAATAAATGGTCCGGAAAGAAAACTGGTGTCAAATGAAGCAGCAGTAATTAATGAAACTTTCCTTATCAAATTTAAAAAACAAGAAGAGATATTAACGGGTCATTTCTAATTAACTGATGTAGGTTAAGATTGTGGTTTTGGTGAAATGTTAATAAAGTGCAAATTGTGTCTCGTGCCTTAAGGTAATAAGTGTTAGTTATTAGGTAATTAAGCCTTCATAAGTCTTTATAAGTTGCTTATTAGTGCTAATAAGACATTGTGAGCATTATTAATGGCATGAAGTCATTTATCACACATCAGCACTTTTAGGAAACTTGTTAGCAGTTAACAGATAATAACAGCATCACTAACGCATTTATTGAGTTTAACTAACTTTAAAATGAATTTATTAGCAGTTTACTATGAACCTATAAACAAACAGATGTCATATTGATTTTTACATATTATTTTACGTACACAAATCACTTTTTAGAATAATAATAATACATCTACAGAGCTCGTAGATATCTCTTTTCCTTAAAAACATTGTGATTGTGAAGTAATAACTTAAGGTTGTTTGTTGAGCCCAAAATGTTTCTTTCTGTTAATCTCTGTGTAAGATTTCTGACGGCTGGTTCTCGTTTCTAGCAAGGTTTGTGAGCCGATTGCATAACGCTGCTAGAATCATGTGGTATCAATGTTTCATCAGCATCAGGGGTGTTAGTTGTGGCCAGTTTGAGGAGGATGTAAAAATGGCTGATTTCACTCAGCTAGTGTTGGCAACATTAACGTTTACCAGCAAGCCTTAGCGATGTTAACAAGTGCAACGAACTAGCAACCACTTAAGGGGGCAGATGATTGCAACAACAGTGGTGTTGTGATGTGAATGCAATGGAAGAGGGGGGTGGAGTGTTGCATTAATTGGCTGACTCTTATCAATAACCCCTTTGACTGTTATGTTGCCATGTTATGTTATAAGGTTGTAACATGGCCTTAAAACCTATTAACTAACGCTTATCACAAGGACTTTCATATAAAGCATTACCAGCCTCATATTCAACCAAGACCACACCTTTCCTAAACGTTAACCAAGTGCTGCTGGTTTTCAAACATAACTGTAGGTTTTATCATTTCGTAATGTTTTAGTTTCTGGATATTGTTTTGCAAAAGTTGATATTACAGGAAAAATAATTTGATTAAGTGGTCCGTGAAACTTTTGCGTAGGTGTCTTGGCAGATGGAGAGAATAAAAACAATGCTTTTGTTATCCAAACGGCATCATATAACCTTACAAAACATATCTGCGGTTGAACATTTATAGTATGTAAACCATTACTAGCTGACAGGTTGTTTGCATAGAGGTTTACAGACATCTGCTTTGATTGGCTGCCACCCCAGTACACTGGAAGAGTATTTGTTGTTGCTTCTCGAGGAAATAAAAAAAAAAAATTCACATGCAGAGCATCTATGCAGGAACCAGTTCATCGGTTACCACATTTTTTTTTCAAAAACAACAAACTCGCTGCATGGTTAGATAGAAGAAGTACATGTTGAGTGTGTTCGGTAAAAACACATCTGAGGTTTTCTCACACTTTCTGTGAGAAGCAGACAAACAGGACATTGGCTTGAAGACAATGGGCAGTCAATCATTTAGATAAGTCTTTGTACTGTTGGAATATTCTGGATGCTTGTGCATCATTAACTGTGTGCGAAGTTATGAGTGTGAATATGTCTGTGGTGCCTGCAGCTTGATTTTTTAGTATGAGTCACCATAACTGCAGCAATGGGTGTGCCGTTTATTATTGTCCCCCCATCAAACTCTCTTTACCAGAGATAACAGAATTTGGTCAAGATGGGAATTTGGATCTTGTGAAAGAGAGATTGTGTCCAAGCTAAGATTGTTTCTTTCTCCTTTCCATTTTGTATTTATTAACAGGTCACTTATGTGACCTGGCTGACAGAATAATATTACTTTTGACTCCATTTCTCATTACCTTGGCTCTTTGAGAGACATTAAGCATCAAACCCCTGGATTTTTTTATTTTCTCCGGAATGAATATAAATAATTTCAGAACAAAAAACGATCCAATCCATCAGGATTATACACTAAGATTTAATTTAGTGGAGATAAAACATAACTTGAATGTGTTTGAGCACATTTCTCCAACAATTGGACCTATAAATGCTGCTAGATAAGATAAACCACACAAGGAGACCTGCAGATCATTTCTCTGCAGCCTTACACAATTCCTTGGCATGGACTTAATCTTCTCCTGCTGAAGATTAGATTAAAAACTGGCACCTCACCAGATTCAATAACTTCTATTGCAATGTTTTATTTATTCTTAACCTGAGATAAGGTCTCGACTTCTGCAAACAGTCCGCTTTGGGCGATCAAGCAGATTGGAAACAAAAGCGACGTGCGGACTGGCTGCTACCCTGCAGGTCACATGAACTTCATGGGTGAAACATGTGCTAATTACCAAACACTTGCTCTGTAGTCATCGTGTCTGATCCAAACTACAACAATGAGTAAAGACTAAAGTGAGCAGAGCTGTGAATACCTCCAGAAGATGTGATGGACAGTGAGACGTGGAGACAAGTCGCAGCATAGCCACTGCAGCAATTATCCCTTCTTATTCTTTGTTCGGATCACATTAAAGTACCTCTTGATGAGTAATAAAGAAAATAGCAGTCTTGCAGTGTTTTGCCAACAGCGAGACTCACGAGGAGAATGACGCTCACTCTCTCCGAGTTACTAATGATGCACTGCTCTTATACTTTGTAAATACAGCATCGAAGGTTCTGGATACAAACTTGCAGTGAATTAATGAATTCTTCAGACCGCAGTCACATTAACCAAGACCACTTGGAAATCAAAAAATAATTTACACATTAACAAAAATGGCATACCTAAAACAAAACGGTTATTGACCTCAACTGTTGGTAAAAGTCTCTTCTGCAGGGTAACTCTTCACTCTCAAGTCAAAATAACTCAAAATGATAATGAACAACAATTATAGAGGCACAAATACAGGATGGCAATCTTGTTTCCTACAATCGGGATTCCACAAAAACTTTGGCACTGAGGCTCTTTTTTCACTTTGTAGGTTGTAGACATCAAATTCAAGAGTGTGTATTTGCAAAACAAACAAATCAAGTTGACCATTTTGAACATTAAATATTTTGCCTATGTACAGTATTGAATAGAAAAAGGGATTTGCAAGTCACTGCATTAAGTGTAATGTAAATTTTACACAATGTCCCAACTTTTGTGGACAAAGATAATATAAGATGCACCTTTACTGATCCCCAATAGGAGAAATTCTATTCAACACAGCAGCATAAGGGAACAGACAGTGTGCAAACAATAACAAAACGTAACTGCTCGAAGTAGTAGTAGAAATTAATTAAGAGATTTCTCTTTTTTTTAATCAATTAAATAAAAAAATAAGATGAAGTCATATGGAACATGAAAAGGTAGAAAAGAAAACAGGTCACAATTATAGAGTTTTACATTTCTGAAAAAAGGCAAATTTCCTAAAACATCCAGGCACTGTAGGATTTAATCAATACAACTCACTTATGAGCAAATGTTGCATTTGTTCTGGACTTTTATCAGCTGCGGATTAATACGCATTTGGTGGTCAAAGGAGAATTTCCGGCAGCCGGATGGTTAATGTGGGATTGACTGAAGCTAAATTACATGTTCAGTGAGGGAGCATGTCACCCAGAGCTGCAGTGTGGCTCCTGGATTCAATAGAGCTCTATGACACAAAGGAATAAACTAGACAAGGCAGACATTCAAGGCATTGATTGTTATTAGAATGATTTATTGTTGGTTTTAGCCCTCTGATAGAATGTGTTGTTAATGCTGATCATGGATAATATCAACAAGGGTATCCTTTAAGGTACAGGAAGAGACAGCTTCTTGGGCTTTGACTTTTAGTCACTGAAGAAAGGGAAAAAGTGACTTGTGCATGTTCTGCTGGCTTTATTTTTAAAGATAATAATGTCCTTGCCTTCCTTCATTGTTGCAGGTCTGATCAGAACACGCACAGTATCTGGTAAAGGAGGGACAACCCGAAACATTCTTATTATTCTCACCACACTCATGTCCAAAACATCTGAGAATTAGTCATGCAGAGGTTGAAGATCCTATGACTAAAAATTTACTTGCCCCAAAGCACAAAATGTTCATAATACATTTTATATTAAAGGCTCTGATAGAGTTGACAACCAATCCCGATGACTCACAGATTAATTTGCCGGCCTCAGAGAGTTCTGGCTTTTAGAGCACGCTCTCTGGCCAGTACTCCGTTAAAGTGGAAGAAAAATGCTCCCTGGCGATAAGCATTTCAAGAAACTGCAATTAGAAAAAAAAATAAAAATAATGGTAGTGCTGTTCTGGGTCATTATTTATTTTTTCATGACACAATCAAACACTTAACTACGCACTTACCATTTTATTCCAACAGTGGAAGACAATTTTGAGTTAGCGAGCGATGTTGCAGCACACTTCTGATGCAATAAATTAAAGGTTGAAGGAATCTTACTTTCATTGTTGCCCCACTTGTTGCTACTTTTCGTGAAGCTCTGACTTTCATGCTCATGTATAACACAGGCCATCATAATCTGACACACATTTATCTCAAACTTGCATTATCAATCGCATAATGTTCCTTTAATCCATTATAAATGCAAATGAATTCCCTTCAGAAGATCCATCTATTGTACAGTAAGTGTCTTTAACCAGTTACACCTGTTATACTGAGAACATTGTGTGCCCCTCTGAGTCTTTTCTTGGATGATGTTGGGGCTGGAAACGCTCTCAACGCAAGTCAACGCCTACAGATCATAAAAATCCCAAAACTGGACAATGAAGCTTGAGTTGTTAAAATTTTTATAGTGAAATACCCCTGCCTGTTCTCTCAGCCTCATACGCACAAGCAGAAGTCAAACATTTACTGACCCTAAAAATAAATGTTTTCTGCCGATTGTATAATTACATGGTGCGGGGAGCGGGGATGTTAGCGTGTAATGCGATGCCGTTTTGTGTGTGTTTGTGAAGGGAAGGGGTTTGCGGAAAGGGGAGGGAGATGGGGCGGGGGAGCTTTGGTACAATATAATTAAAATAGGATGGCCTTCGCAGGGCTCAACTTGTTATTGTCTTTTCAACCTCAAAAAGACGGCATATAAAAATAGACATGTGGCAGAGGGTTTTTCTTCGTCTTCCTCTATGTATTTTACATAGATTAGATGAACAAATTCTGCTTTGAGGTGGTGACACTGATATACGTCTTGTTATCTAAAGAAATGACAGCCTTGGCGCTCGCTCAATCAAGTTTTTGTACCTGCACATACTAGTTTCATGTATGTCCGCTGTAAAGCTGTCAGCACAATAAATCCCCTCTCTTTGAAAAACTTCAGGTAAACCTCCAACCGTTTGTGTTCCCGGAGTTTCACCCCAGTATGTCCAGTGCTCGGTTTTCTGACTTATGCAATTCCATCTGAGAGGTATTTTATTGAAGTGGTTGCCTATTTGCCCTCACATTAAACGCCTGAGGAATGTGTCCCTAGGTTTGCTGAGGTTGTTTTGATGTACATTCAAAAAGCCCGTGTGTGCAGAAGGAGCTCATTCACAGCTTGCAGGGACTCAATGGCTTCATTTGTCCTTGAAGGTAAACACTCGCAGTGGAGGCCCTCAAATACGGCCTTTTCAAATGCCAAGGCCCCCTCGGCTTTCCATCTTATGTGACAATGAACAAATTCCTATTCAAAAGCACTTACTGTGCGATAGCGTAGCATTGTGGTGCCTTCAACACACCTGGGTAAATGAATGAAACATATCACTGTTACACATCGTGTGTTTACGGTTTACCTGAACTGTAACCGTGACGTGTATGCACTTGTGTTTGTTTTGTGACTAGTTTCATTACTCAAAAACCAGTTTGACACATCATTCCAAAATGAAGACTGGAGATTAAAATACTTCTGTTGTGAAGTGTTGTCTAAGTCGGTGGTTCTCAACCTTTTTTTTGTCCAAACCCTCACTGCCCAGACAAGCTTAGTAGTCCACCCCTTTGACAACACCACACCCACCATGTTCAAGATCGTCTCGTATGGATGGATTATAAAATGGCTGTCACTGTACTGTACTGATGATGTAAGGGGGAAAAAAAGGCAGCTGGCAGCAAAGAGCAGCTCTGGAGGATGAGTGACTGCAAGAAGAGCAGCAGAAGACAGAGAGGAAGGCCAAAGAGGTTGGCTTGTTTACCAGGGAAACTAAACCACCGGATCAGTACTGCATGAAAAACAGACCTAACCAGAGCTACACTATGAGTTGCAAGAAATCCAGTGGAATCCAAATACCGCAACCAAGCTAGTTATTTGAACTGTTTGTTACATTTAGCTAGCAATTTCAAATGTATTTTTTACATCGCTTCTAACAAACTATTTCAACTGTTTATCTTTTACACCTTGCAGGCTATTCCAAATGTTTATTACTTTCAGCTATTTCACCTGCATTTAAGGTACCTATTTCAACTGTTTATTTGATGCTTACTATGTCAGCTATTTCTTGTCCCCCTTGGGATACAGCCTACAGTGCTTCTTTATCTTTATCACAATTTTTACTCTCCGTTTGATTTAGTTGAGCTCGGTTGAGTGAATTATCTTCCCACGCTGCTACTTCCTGGAGTACAAGTAGAAGGAAACACTGGTTTTGGTTAATGTATTAGATATTTTTTTCTCTTTTGTGACCAGGAATTAAATACCTCCCTGTGTCGTAACCTACCACCTGCTTGTGCGTAGACCTTGACGACTTTGTCAGCTTAAAAAGGTGAAACACTTGTGGAATTTACTTTCAGACACAAACACAAATGAAAAGCACAACATACAAACAAGCCCTCTAAAAATAAATTCAAACCCTTGTGACAATATCTAGATCTGATAGTCTGGTAGCCAGAATACCAAGACACCACAACATATTTCACCTTGCAGGTTCCCAGCCTGCTGCAATGATTCATCACTGCCACCATCTATCCAAGGATGCACCACGCAGTGCAGCGCCATGTTTTTAAAAGGCATTCCCAGGTGAGGTGTGTGTTTTGGAAATTGCTGTCATGTCTTTCATTGCATCTATTAGACACAGACAGGCCTTGTGAGAATGTGACGGTGTTCTCTGTCAACGCGTCAGAGGGCGATATGCCAAAGAACTTTGGGTCCAACAACAACTATGAAAGTTCGAGACTGTGTAGGTGTGAGGCTGTCTTTTTTTTTTTTTCTTTTTTGTTGTAGAGAGGAGCCTCACATTCCCACAACACCTGTAAAATTCCATTTGAGATTGTCGTGTTGATGCAGCCAAGTGACATCCCACAGAAGCAAACACACTCATACTTTAGATGAAAGATGTGTACTCTTGCATGACTAGAACCCACAATGAGCAACATTTTAACCCTTGACAGTTTGTTCTGTCAGCAGATATTCAAACATGTTGCCAGGCCGTGATTTGTATTTTTTTAAGAGTGTCTCCATAAAAAAAAATTGTTGAGTTGGCCATGGATCTGTTGAAGCATGAATAGTCTAAACACTTTTGTGTTTCTGGTTTGATTCCCAACAGTATCCAGCTCGTTTAAGCTAAATGCTTTACTAAACACTAACTAGCCGATAACTTTGTGAGACCAAAACAAACAACTGAAAGATGCTAAAATGCTCTATGTAGCTGTAGATGTCTGCAGAGTTGGGTGCTAGTTGACAGAGGAGTGTTTTGAAGACACGACATTGATATGACGTGTCAAGTTTTGTGCGTAGTTAGCACGTAACGTTGTATTACATTTAACAGATTGTAACAGAAACTTAGAATTTTGTATTTCGGACAGTTATGTTGCACTTGGAGAATTGTACAAAATTGTAATTTCTGCATAGTGTTGCTTTAAGAAGCAGTGTATTTAGGACTTTAATATAAGCGGTCAGAAACAACTTGGCGTACATATGTCTGGAGGCTAAACTTCTAATCTTGTTGTTAAAGGTTTCATAAATGTATTAACCATGTTGGACTGAAAATTATATTGTTATTGATAATCTGATAAAACATGTTTATGGTCCTGTTTGGCATCTTGTTATAAAAAGCATTTTATTATGTTTTACATATGTCAAACCCATAAACACAACAGTAATGTCACATTTTCTCAGATGAATCTTCACAGACTATTGTGGCGAGGTTAAAATGTTCAAAAACTGTCACTGAGGTGTCCATCCAGATGTGCTTTGCTTGCAGAGTTTCTCACTTTTTGTTGCTCATTCAGAGAACTGTCTGGGAAACAGTCTCATGTGCTATCTGATAAAGGCAAATTAATTCAGTGAACAAGTGACTTTTGCTCTTCAGTGATCCTTCACTGTGTGATAACGCCGCCGTCTTATCACTTGCAGAATCAAAAGGTAATTCCTGATGTAGCTTTTGTTTGGATGTGTGTACGGGTTGTGTTTTTGTTTTCCTCTGAGCTTGATAAGCCTGTCTCTGACCTTTCAGTTGCTCCACTGACTGAAAACAAAGAAAAAGAAACATCCTGAGTATCCACTGCATCAGCATTGTCTGAGTTCACCCCATCAGTGTGCAAATCAAGAAAATTGCAGGGAAGGGTGGGTATGTATGCTGTAATTTCAATGGAATATGTGTGCTTAAATTAGAGCATGGCGTGGTTGGGGGGGGCAAATGTACCGAGGCGCTGGGGCCTCTGGCTGGTGATTGGCTGTGTGTTGTGCTAACAGACAGGGCCTTTCCACTGGTCGTGACGGGCGGTTCTGATGTGGCCGACCACGCGGCCCTGATGACGGGGTTGCATGTGTTCCTTGACCCTGACCATAATGGACAACTTTTACCCGCCGGAAGAAAATTACAGCCCCTCAGGAATGTTGCTGTTATTATTTTTCCTTCTTCCTATAAAATAGAAGAGGACATTTCAACGTGTAGGCCATTATAAAACCATCGCAGCTAACCATCCGCAGAGGGAAATGGGCTCTTCTGTTGTTGTTGTCCATGTAGGAGGGTAATAGATGATTAGGAGGGAGTGCAGATGAGTTTATGGGGATGTTCTGCTAAATTAGACAAGGACCATCAACACATTTGACTAATTTCTTCCTCTGTAACCCGCCTACTGCATAGCTGAAATGTATCTGTCACTCAATTTTCTGTCACAAGCAGAGGGAGTGGACGTCGCACATTGAATAACAGTGTGAGTCAACGAACTGCATACAGTTTTCATTCTGAGGGAGCACATGTTCGAAGACTTTCCCACACAGGCTTCTAACAATATAACTCAAACACTTTAACACATCTCCTGTGGGAGTAGAGCAAGTTCAACTCCCCTGAGATTTAAATCATCCTCAAAATATATCTCCTAGAGGATTCCTTCAAACCAACCTGTGCACGCCGCTGGTAAAACTAAAAGTGACTCACTAAAGTCGACTCCATATAAACTGAAATTGCTTGATATATTTGGCTCGAGTCTTTTGGGTAAATTTAATGGGGTCTGTAAGAAGCTAAATAGAATTACCACATGGGTCAACACTAAAAGTGAGGCTGGTTTGGCTGCAGCCGATCCAGCATCTGTTTAAAAGCTATGAGCCTGACACAAAAGGGGAACTCTGGCTCACCCTCAGCCTCCCTTGGAAAGCGCAGCCCAAACAGCACACAAACAGGTGGCAGAGCTGAACTGTTTCATCTCTTGGTAGTGAAACTCCTCATTAGGAGTCAGGAGAAGGGATTCTGTTGCATTTTGAGACACAAAGCATTTTTTTTTTTTTTTTGGTCCTTTGGTCCTTGTTTTTTTTTTCAGTGAGGAGATAAAGATCAGCGAGATTAGCACAGCTTGAATTCAGAGGGATGACTCTGAAGGTCTTTTGGGGCGGGGCAGCGAGGTACCGTCAGTGATCATATCTGCTGTGGAGGATCAAAGGAGCGGCGACTCAGCCCTGAGGGATGCTGCTGCCTCTGCTGCTCCTCACCTCGCTTCACCTTTCCTGTCAGGTGTGTACGAGGAGGATGGGAGAGGAGAAGAAAGAGGTGGGGATAGTGAAGCTCTTATGTGACGGATGAGGAGAGAAACAAGGAAGGAGGCAGGCGAGGAATTCCCTTCAATCCTCAAACGTTTTAACACAGTGCCGAGGTAATGAAAGATGTCCCGCAGGCAGATCTGGATCCATCATCTAAATGAAGTGGCTGTTGCTCAAACAAACAGCTCAAACGTCCCCTGTGTGGTAATCTCTTGGGGGAATGCCATGAATTCTAGATGCCATTTATGGATTCTCGTCCCCACTTCCACCAACAAATACACACCTTAAAAGACATACCTGTGGTTTAGGTTAAGCGAGGTTACATCATTTAGTGCCTGATATTTACCAAATAACAACACAGTGCGACTTATTTCTCAACTTCTAGGTTACCATAGCTTTTCCTCAAAGTTACGTAATGGTAATGCAGCTATGAGCAGGGACTATTGTGTAAGCTCTTTTTGACATATTCAAGGATGCTACAAGATTTAAGGCTACTTGGCAACCAAACAACAATACTTAGAAAGGACTAAGTCGAACTTAGGCCTTTCAAAACATCCATGTTATCCTTTGGTTCTCTTTCTCGGATGCACCATGGTCCCTCCTCACCACTGCATTCCCTTAAGACCTTTGCCGGCGGCTTTATGGCCCACTGAGCATGTAGAATGTAATCTGCGGTGAAGCCCGTGGGTGAGAAAAATCACTCTGATTGGCTGTTCAGGTAAAGAAAATCAGCGCGACAAGAGAAATAGGAAAAGACAGAGAAAGCTCACTGATTTCATCCATTTACTGCGTTATTTGCCAGTTGCATTTGCAACTTTTACATTATACATAGATATATTCTTAATTAGAAGTAGCTATGCCATTGACTATCATGTCAGCGGTTTGTGTACCTGCAGTCCTAAGTTTCTCTTTCGAATGATGAATGTAGACTACTGCTTTCGGGCAGAATGGTTATTTCCTCTCGTACAGGCGTAGAACTCGGAGCTCGTTGGCCCTCGTCTCCAGTCTTTGTATTGGGTGTTTAATTGCGACTTTTTGGCCAAGACATAGTGGGTATGAGTCGACGTGACAGTCGGTCTTTGTCACGGCTAGATCTCAGTTTGGTGTCTCCCCCTCATTTCCTGTTGCATCTCTCACTGACTACTATCCAATATGGCCAAAAGCACACCAACATGAGTAATACAGTTATAAATAAGGCTATTGCATGGTACAGTTGTGAGCAAGGACTATTGCGGAAACTCTCGTTGGTGAATACAAGCAAGCTTTCCATGCAAGAAAGAGTCCTTTTCACAACATGCACGTTTTCCCATTGTTCTTGCACCAACAAGAGAAGTTTTCAAAATGGTCTTTCTTCACACTACAATCAAACATCCAACACACAAAAAAAAAACTAGAAGCCAGAGATATGTTCATTTTGATGTATGACACATCTAAATCTTTAGCTTTTTGAGTTAATTTTCATACCTTAGAAATCAGTGCCAGGAAGTTAGAAAATAAATCTAGAAACTTATGGCATGCTGTGAATGACCTGTTGCCAGTATTGTAGATGTGATTTGTTGTCAACAGGTCTAAAATCACAGATAAGGTACTTTATTAAAGTCACACTAGAGCAGTTTTCTCACACTGAACAGCTGCACACATATTTAAAGTCAGAGCTCATGTAGTCTTATGAAACTGAGGTAGGATTTCCTGTTCAGCTGACAGAACACATCGGCATGCAGTCCCAAGCTGTGACTAAACCAAGTGTCCTGTTAGGTAGAGCAGTGGCATTCAGGTGATCTGCATGAGTTTTATGATTATGTCCTGTCTATCTAGCAAATTTAAGACAATGCCGATGCCAGCGCTAACACTGAGGGAGTGAATCACCCTTGCGTCTCTAAGGTGAGCCTGAAGTTAGGAGGAAATGCATCCTACAGTGACAGTAACACATAAAACAAAAATTCCCTGCTGCTGAAATCAAACATTATTTCACAAATATTTCCTGTTCACACACTTGGAGCCGCAGCCTTTGATTCAGGCTTGTAATTTATCGCTTGAGTGCCTTATGATCACCTGTGGGCATGAGAGTAAATTGCCCCTCTGTGTAGTAGTTGAGATAGTGATCACAGCACTACAACCTCAGCTTTGGTGTGCTGACAGGTGGCAGCCGAAACTTCTAAGACACTGAGAGTGGAGAAGTCAATTAACCTGGGGTGAAAAGGTCAATTTAAGAGGATCTTTGCACCGACAAATATTCAGGTGACTCAAATACAGAATGTGTTGAGTTTCCTTGTTGTCCTTTAAGTATAGTATCCTGAATGTTTCCAACAGAGATCAAACCCATAGGAATCCCTAGTTTTGTCCAAGGTCTTGGTACATTCTTCCTTTAACACCACCTAGATGTCGCTCATTGGTTTGCAGACTGCCATGCCTTTAGTTTGGCATTATAGTTGCTGTAAACTTGACCATATTTGGACGAGAGGATGGAGCTAGGGGGGGATATCCTGATTGGATCTGACAGAAAACCTGAGGACACGCCGTGGTAGTGACTTACGATCATCAGGCATCCACACCCTGAGGCATACCCTGTTTTATTATCTATTTTGCTATGGAAGTAAATACTGAACATCATGCTGCACTGAAAAAACTTGAAACTAGCAAGTGAGACCAATAACTCCCCAGGAAACACTTTACTGAGGTGACAAATGAAGTGAAAAGGAGGGTCAGTTTCTCATAAACTTGCATACAGACTTCTTTTTGCAACCAGTGGAGTCAGCACTTACAGGAGCCAGCATCTGAACTGCCATTCAGTCTTATGGCAGACCAGATGCTGGAAGCTCTGTCCACTATTTATCTGGTCTGTAGACTGTGCTTTTGTGCTTTCAATTAAATGCTAACGGTAAACATGCTCACATATCAATATTTAGCTTTTAATTTAGCATAACTACCGTGTTTATGAGAATGCATGTGTACATTTTGATAGTATTTGGTCACGAACCAAAGTATTTTATGTTACATTTTTAAACCTGATGATCCTATACGGAAAGTTAAGGCATCACCAAAGTTCAGCATCTATTCATCTTGAAGCACATCTGCAGCAAATTTAATTGCAATCCATCTAGTAGATGATATTTGACTCATAACCACAATAGTGATCAGTCTGGGGATCACTTAAGTCAGTAGGATTCATCATCTAGGCACCCTGAATGTTTGTAGGAAAATTTCACAGCGATAGTTGGATAATTCAGTCTAGACCAAACGGTGGTCTAGACAAAGCTGTTTCAAACTTACATTGGGACTTATTGATATCCCTGGAAAGCCATTACGCAAAGAGTTTTTTGTGACGCCGTCGTATCAGAGAGTTTAAAGAGCTTACCTAAGTAAACGTTCTGTCGGTACATCTCAGGTTGTCTGCGCGAAAGCATTTGAGCCGTTAATGAACATGTACCAATAGTGTTTTTCCATTGTGAAATACTAACTGTTACAATACATACTAGGCCATAAATCAGGCACAATAATTACAGAGACAGTAATCGCTTTAATTGCCACGAGGTGGGCGAAGGTTGTGTCTCCCTGTCTGCACACCACATACCACATTTACGGGTTAATCAACGTGGGAGGCAGCAGGCGGCCGCCACACCTCCTAATATACAGTAGTTACTACATCAGACTGATATGAAGACACGCTGTTTGCGCAAAGACTGATGAAAGAGCATTAGTTAATCTCATTAATCTTGTCTAAGATTAACATTAAGTAGCCTTCTCCACACGTGTGTTTATTTTAGGAGCGCAGATGTGTGCAATTTACATTTAAAGATTTTCTTTTTTTTTTTTTAAACTAAACGCTGCAGGGTATTTGAATTCTTAAACTCTCTGCGTCTTATGCTGAAGCACACAGTAAGCTAACCACGTGTGCAACCACCCTTCCCCAAATCATAAATGGGGGCAGCTTTTAAAGCTCTCTAGAGAGACCCCATCATTGCACCACCGAAATATATACCCATCAAACAAGCTATTTCTGGTCTGAACCTCTTCATGTGGTTGAATTTCTATTTTTGCCTCACCCTTGAGTTTTAACTGAAGGATATTGTATACCCTGACCGTACTCCCAATTGCAAATTATATGAGGGGGAATCATCTGCAGATAGGATGAATCACAGTAGGTTATCGTAACCAGCACAAAGTCAAGCACAAGTGGTACTGGATGCGTCTTCAAACCCCTGTCCCGAGGATGCGTCCCAAAAGTTTATTTTTACTCAGCTGTGAATGGTTATGGCAGCAAACCGCCATATGGCTGTAAGATTGAGTGGTCTTGGTGGAAAATGGGGACGGAAATTATAGGGGGAGAGAGCTGGTGTCACACAGGCCTCTCATTCCTCCTCTTCTGCATGAGCTGATTGGGTAAATACACAAGGTTTCTCTGGGACTGGGAAACAGTGACTGACCGGGGTTCATGAGGATACTGGTCCCAAGCATCACCTGTTTTTACAGCAGGATAGTTTTTATATGAACATTTCATTCACAGAGTCACAATGGAGGCCTGCTCTTTTTCAGCAGTATTGTACTTCCCGTTGACATACAGCTCGGAGTAGGGCTGGGCGATATATCGATATAAAACTTATATCGATATATTTTTGAAATGTGATATGGAATTAGACCATATCGCATACATCAATATAGTTCAAATTTGCGCTGTGATCCTTGCTCCGGGCAAACCGCTGACCCGGAGCTCTCTGCACTGCTCCCCCCGCCCCTCCTCCTTCATGCACAGAGAGGGGAGGGGCTGGAACAGACAAACACCGCCGTTGCCCCACACTTTGGCCTTGATACCCCGTGAAAAAATATCATTGCACGGCCACCGGTCAGCGTAGAGAGCTTGCCTTTAATTACAGCAACCTGAATGCACAGTAGTCACTCACAGTAACTCACAGTAACAGTAACGAGCGTCTGGACATTAACTCTGGTCTGTATGGTCAGCCAGCTGTGAGACGAGGGCGCAGGGACCGTCTACAAAGTGCAACACTGAAAAGAGAAACTACAAAAAATATTCAATAACTTCAGTATTATTCAGAGTGTAGTGCCACCAAAATCCCTCCACACATCAGTGGTCTCCTGCTGGTTATTCTACAATTTTTTTGTTTGGGAAAAAATGTGCGTTGCCATAATTTTGGGGAATTTCTATTTGGGAGAAATATTCAATAACACTAATATTCAGTAAGGTGTCACAAAAATCACCTCACTCTAACCCTACTTAAAAAAACTGTTTTGTAATGTAACATTAACTTGATATTGGTATTTAAAAAATGTTTTAATACATAATCCATGTCTTATTATAAATTAGGATGTTATGGTATCAGTCTGAAAGGTAAATCAACAAATTTTACTCAGTGGCCTTTGTGCCCCTGACCAAAAAAAAAAAAAGTGAAGGCCAAATGGACTTGCCCCTAAAATGACGAAATTCCCACCCACATGTCATATTTGGCTTTGATTTTGACTTAACATTTGCTCTCACTTTGCATAAAAATATCGGGATATATATCGTATATCGATATTCAGCCTAAATATATCGGGATATGACTATTAGTCCATATCGCCCAGCCCTAGCTCGGAGTCAGAAAACTGGATGAAACGCCGAAAAAGCCGCTTCTGTGTTACAGTCATGAATAAGATGAAGATTCTGCTCCTCTGCTCGAAAAGGACTGCATAATAAACGGATAGCGACTAAATGTCTAAGTACATTTGAGTCTTTCCATTTTCTGCTACTTCACACTTCTTCCTCACCACATTTTGGAGGCGACTACTGTAGTTTTGACTCAATTCACATTTATTTGATAGCTTTGGCTCACCAGTTACTTGGCAGATTACATGCTACATCAGAGCCAAATTAATGCTTTTTTAAATTAATTGTACTTTTGATACTTAAGTATATATTTTCCCGGAAAATGTCCTTCGACACTTAATAGCACAGTATGTCATTTCTGCCATTTGGATTCTCTCAAAGATGTAAGTAGCGTGGGATCATGGGAGTTGTTGTTGTCTTTGTTGTTAACAACCACCATAGCTGATGAAAATCCATCTACGTGACACAGATACTGACATCTAGATATCTAAAAATGTAACAGTGACATCATGTTAATGACATACATATGATATGATCGTGTCAATAATCCAGTGCCTCCTGGATGATTCCATTTCTTTCTGTTCTTGTATTCTCATACAGTAGGAGATGCACCTTAATGCTGGTTTCCACAAACCATAAAACATAAAGAAGAAGAAGAAGAAGAAGAAGAAGAGGCGTAACTCATCTGCAAGCTACTTCCACAGTGTGTGGCTACTACTGCCACACAAAAACATGTCAGAGGAGATGACAGATGAGAGCTAGACACTGGAGTGAGAATCTTATATCATGATAAACCTAGTTCATGTTTAAAGTTGTATTCACGTCACCTTTAGACACATCTGCCGACTACCTTCCTCCTTTTCATTTGGTCTTACAGTTGCCCCGAACAAAATTAAGCATTTCTCTGTGTTTGAACATTGTCGGAAATATTTTAGATAAATAAGTGCACAGCTCAACAAAATATAGCACAAAAGTCTAGTCATCTTTAGACATTTTAACACAGAGATGTTACATATCATGTCTTTAAGTAGATTTATTAACAGATACTTTACTCAAGTATTATTCATATAGGTAAGTTACACGTTAATCAATATCTTAACACAATGACAATGTACAGTTACTCACAGTGTGACTTTTAGGTACTTTTTACTCACTAGCAGCACAAATGCCCATGTGCATGTCGTGTGAAGAGGTTTCAGTCGAACAAGTACAACAAGTTTACACAGGCTGGATGTTAATCACAAAGGTAATTAAAGGTAGAGCAATTTAAATGGGGTTTGGTTAGAAGGAAGTTTCGGGTTGGAAATATGAAAACTTTCCTCACAGTTAAAAGTCACAGTTTGATGGATTTGAGGGCAAATCCTCCTGAACTCTGTCGTTTTGATTTCTCTTCTTATGTCTCGTTCATGTAATCCTTTTATGTTGGGAAAAGTATCCCTCAGACTTTTTCCTACACAGACTGAATTTTAATTCCTCGTTTCAAAAGATTTCATAAGAAAAAGTTTAGTGTGACCTAATATTATTTATTAGCTGAAGCGCACGTCTCAGTCGGTACACATCCACACCTGGGAGCCACTTAGCATTTTTTTCCACTGCATCATCAGCAGCACAGCTGGAGCAATTTGCCTGTTGAGTGTTTTGATTATGAGGTCCCCAACAGTAGTTGTTATGCCAGGACGGAGCTGCTCATTCACTTTCGCCTGCCCGAAGTGTCACTGCTCATCAGGTTTCGGAGTACCTCTGTGATTTAAAGTTGCTTATGACTTTGCCCTTTGATGTCGAGCATGTTGTACATGGCTTGACAGTCTTGGAGAGTTTGTTGCGGCGCGGGACACGCTGTACTTTGTGCGTGTGTTTACTTTGCTGCTGTCTATCCAGAGCCCTTTTCAAAGAGCTAGTATAAACAGCAGCCCAAACAGATTCAAAATGAGACACAATGAAGGATCCAAAAACCATTTAACCTCAGTAAGCAGGGCTGTCCTCAAACATGAGCTCATTGATTGGACAGTAATTACCGGTGCTCTTTGAAATCAGCCATTGTCACCCGTTCATTTAAGTGGAGTTGCTGCGAGGGGACAATGAAGCCCCACTGCAGAACGTCTAGCGAGTGACACTGATGTCAAACACATGTTTCCCCCCGCAGCCCAACAGAAATAGACAAGCCTATTTAGAGGACTGGTTTGCATGCAGGCTCCAAGGACTGATGTTTGCAATCTGGGAGCCACAGCGGGTTTTTACATGATCAGTAATTCAAAAAGTGGTCGGCCAAAGAATTCATCTTGTGCCTCTTTGTTTTGCTGTTGCCATGCACTTGTGCTAAAATATCATTTGGTGCAACGGGCCGGCATTAAGACAGCAGAAAGTATGTCGGACGCCGTCCAAGGACTATCAAATGTCCAGAGGAGCGAAAGAGGGGAAAACACAAATATTTTCAGTAGCAGTGAGCAAAACCAAAAGGCGCTCTGGTGGACAATCAAAGTGAATTAGGGGGTTTCTCACGGACGCGTCAACATTTATTACATCTGTGACTGACCAGATAATATCCAGATGTAGATCCTGAAGTAGATCCTTGTACTTGGTTAAAAAAGCATTTTGAAGGACAGGGAGTAGAGGCTTGTCCTCTGTGGTACAGCTGAAGACCTGCAATAGTCATTATCCAGAACGCAAGGTGTCTCTGAGCACTTGTCTGTCTTTTTCCTAATATAAAACAAGAACAGAAGGTAACTGAAAGCCCCCACAAGCCTTTGAACTTGCATTTACCAGCCAGGTGTCCTGAGCTGTCTCAAAGAGGACACACAAGGATTTTACCCTCCATTGTGTCACAAGAAAAGACTTCTCATTTGGCCTCAAGCAACATTTATTTTGATGGTTTTGTTTGGAGACAGAGAAGAGTGAAAGGCTTCCTCCTTTTAAAAAAAGACATAAATGACTGCCCTCTTTTTATGTATTATTATGATAAAGGAAGACATTTTATCTGACAACACAACTTCCTCCTCACACAAGCCGGACACATCTATATTTGTTTAGCAGGGGGGTGTTTACTTTAAGACCAGCGCCGTCGCAGACAGTTGTCAAAGGAAAACATTATTCAAACTGCCTTGTAGATTTTGCCCCAGGTTGCACAGAACCGTCATTATAGATATATCATTTTCACATAATCCTCCAGCGCTGCGGGGCATGTCGTGGCACTCTAACTCCACAGCACAGAGGAAAGACAAACACGTAAATATAGAGAGCCAAAGAACTACCGGGGGGCGTGTTTAGAGAGCTATAGCTCTTGTATTGAGCACTAAAAGAGGACACATTTACTAAGTGACTAAACAAACAGACGTGCCTTTTTTAGTTTTGGATGCCAGGACAGTATCCAGGGTAGTTTGCCAGGAATAAAAGCAGCAGAATTCTGAGCGTAAGGCTGAAGAAACAATAAAGTCTGACTTCCAGTTAGGTTCAGGGAACTGACTCTGTAAGACACACTGTATATTAGTAATGTCTGAGGTTACAGTTTCTGTATCACATCTGAGTGATTCATGAAGTAGTCAGAGCTGTGTTTGATAAGACACTTTCCCACGAAGCAGCAAAGGATGAAATACTGTGTTCAAAAGTTTTTTTTGTTTTAGAATATCTCAAATCTTTAGAATAAAGTGATTAAGCAATTACTCAAAGAAAGATCTATTTTGACAGCCTTTCAAATGTAACACTTTTCTTTTGTTTCTCTGTTGTATGTGATAGTAAACTGAAGAGTTTACATGTGTTGGACAGTTAGTCAGTAATTAATTACTCGGTAAGTAATTAAGTAATTTCTTATGGATTTTTTCCCTTTTTTTATTCTGACATTTTGTTGACCAAACAATCAGGAATAATGAACAGGAAATCAAGATTATCATTAGTAAGTTGCAGCAAAACAGCATATTGTTCCCCCAATTTGTCTTATTCGAATGATTTTAGAGGCCGGAAAATGTAAAATTGTCCAGCATATGTCACAAAAATAAGTCATATGTTTTATCCCATTCTCATTCCTTTATGGAGGAACAGTTTTGATCTTTTTGAGCAATATTTTTCTTTGCGTATTTGCTGAGAAGCCTCTTTGTACACATAAATATGTACCTGGAGACGGCAGAGACATAAACTGGGGAAAGAAGAGAATCCAGGAAGTATCATGGCCCTTGCCAAGAATAACCAATTGTAAAATGTAAAATGATTTCTGTTTATAAGTCTTAATCATCGAGCTTGGCTCTGTCACCTTTGGACAGAGTCAGAGTCACCCCCCCCCCCCATTTCCTTCTTTATGCTAAGCTATGCTAACTGGTTTCCAAACCACAAGACATGACATACTGAGCTTTCTCTTTAATAAAATGTCTCAAAATGTTCAAAACTGTTCCTTTAATCATCTACTGACCCCTCTGATTCATCTTGGGCCCTCTTGCGGGGTCCGGCCCACAGGCTGGGATCCGCTGCTCTAGTAGTCCATAATAATATGGTCCGTGTACTATGAAATGGGGTTGATAATAAGGTTGTGCATGCTCTACTGTACTTGCTGATCTGACAGACTTTGGACTCCACTGGTGATGAGTCAGTTTCCAAGGCAAAGACATAACAAAAACACTTGTTAAATGAGATCTCTTAATGGGAAGTAAATATAGCAACGGTGCCAAATGTTTACCCTGTCATGCACTTTGACCCCGTGATGATACAAGGAACCGAGCCAGTGCTAAGGCTGTGACGAGGCCGTGTGACCTAATGTCACGTACTGCTCTGGGCTGCCTCAGCACACTATCTGTCAGTGATGTGTGGGCTGGAGACACAGAGGTTACAACAGTGTCTCAAGGCCAGCTGGTTTGAACACTCAGCTATAAGCTCTTTAAACCAATATTGTTCCAAAGTCTACACAGGCGGATGGAAACTTCCTCACACTTGAGGAATACCCTGCTGTAGAGCCAGCCCGGACCACACACTGAGCTGTTATTCAACCAGTGTAAAAAACCTATTTCAGGTTTTCGTGGGAGGAAGTCCCTCACATTCCTCAGCTGCACCTATAGTAAAACACCTTTTCTCCAGTTACTGTCTCAAAGTGACTCATCAACTGTTTGTATTTCACAAAGAAGAGCGAGAGATTTCACAGAGATGATTAGAAGGGGCACTTAGCGTGCCGGAGAGGGGAACGACCTGTCTTGACGTCACGCAGCGATCAGAGTCCTGATGTGACACAAGGGTTTCCCTCGGTTGCTAGGCGCCGGGGTTCCGTGTGTGTGGATAAACACGGGCTTCCTCGTGTCACACCTGTGTTTGAAGTCGACACTGCCACGCTGTCAGACCTCTTTACCTGTTGCTTCATCACACCGTTGAGTAACCATAGTTATTTTCCATTGACAATAACTACAGTGAGGCATCTGCTATAAAGCGTATATAGCGTGACGTTGGCATGGCAGCCAAATAACTCCACAAGGTTTTACAACTTTTACTTTGTTCACCTTTTCGCATCGTAACACTGCAGGAATGAGACAGCACATTTATTTTGTTTCGTAACATATCAAAGCTATAGTTAATTATTATCAAAGCTGCACTTATTTCGGCCTGAGAAACATAAAGTAAAACAAAGCATTCTGAGAAACAACCGGTGAAAAAAAGGGTTAAGTTAAGCTTGTGACAATCTTTAAAAGAGGGTCTTAAGAAATGTGAGCATGTATGCATCTATTTTCAAATGTACACATTTTGGGGTTATTTTCAATTGTACAAGTCAAAAATAACTTGCTTTCACTAAAGAATTCTGGAAAAGTGGAAGTGGAAAAATTTAACTAAGTGCATTTACTGAAACACTGTACTTCCAAGCAGTGATAGAATGTAATTGGGTACATTTACTCAAGTACTTTTGAATTTGAAGAACTTGTACTTCACTTGAGCATTTAAATTTAGTGTTTGTAGTATTTAAATTCATGCTACTTTATACTTCCACTTCACTACATTTTGGAGGCAAATACTGCTCTTTTACTCCACTACATTTATTTAAGTTTAGTTACTAGTTATTCTGCATAGACAGTAGCACAGTTTTAATTAATTTTATCTTCAATAGGATAAAAAAAAAACAGAATCTATCATGTACACGTGTAATTAAATTTAAACAATAACGTTTTATTGCCAGAAAGTTACCTTCGATATTTCAGTGCCTTTGATATGAGATGCTTTTATACTTTTACTCAAATTCTTTTCGTATGAGAGACTTTCAATTACTTTTTATTTTACTTTTACTCAAATGAGTAATTATTTATTTGACAGCTATAGTTACTAGTTACTGTGTAGATTACAATTCTAAATACAAAGCATACGATGAGATAACCGAATACAGTATGATATAGATTAAACTACTGTATATAAATTAAAAACTGCGTACACATCAGGACTGATAATTCAATAATTTAATATACAATAACAGATAGTAGCCATTCTGGTACAAAATGGGTGTGTTCACTTAAATACTTTAAGAACACATTGCTGAACTCTTTAATCGCAGGGTTGTTGTTGTTTTTTGTTTTGTTTTTTCACTGTTTTTTGTTTTTGTTTGTTTGTTTGTTTTGTCTTGTTTTTGTTGCCTGCCTGTTTCCTTCAGAGGATAGGGTATGGTAGAGCCTTTTATTTTTGTATTCTTGTATTAATGTCACATGTTTGCATGTTTGTTTGTTTTTTTTTTGTACGTAATCTTTGAAGTTTGTCTATAAAAACTGAAAACCTTAAAATAAAGTATTCAAAAAAAAAGAACACATTGCTGATGAAACTTCTGTACTTATGTAACATTTTGAATGCAGGAAAAGGATATTTACATGGGCGTGCCACTTCTTGTAATATTAATCTCAATACTTCTGCTTTGAATGATAATCAGCTTTTACATAACTCGCTTAACCCGACACATTTTTAACATGAATGAGGAACCTGCGTCTTCGTGAAACATGTTATGATTACCCTGCGGTCGCTCTCAGATAAGAGAGTATGTGCTTATGGTAAATACTTGTGAACATGAGAGAGGATACTCATGTTTTGCTGCAACCAAGCCCTCTGTAAGCAATCTCGCAACATGAGGTATATGCCAGGTCTCCCCCTCGGACTCCTCGGAGGTTCAATTTGCTTGATGAATGCATCCTTCTCATCATGTGCCAAAAACTATACTTCTCTGCCAACTACCACAGAGACTGATCCCTAGTGAGGGGAAGCACACGTCCACCAGTAAGTGTGTCCTACCAACTGCTGTGCTGCGGGGAATTGAGGACATTGAGCTGCAGATATTATGTCAAGATACAGATTTTCGTATGATTAGAGGATCCTGTAGATGACTGCCGCAGGTAAATCTAATCTGAGTAGGTGCATTTAACAGTCTCATACCTGACAGTCAGATCACTTCTAGATACGACAAGTATTCGCACGCCAGACTGTAGTCAGAGATTAGCTCTGGAAATCAGCAAAAGTCCTAAAACAGACAAAGAATCTGCCTATTACGACATTATTTGCAGATCCCTTTGCGCTTCTCCAAATACAGCCGACTTAACTGACTTGTTTTCCAAGTCAAACTGTTATGACAGGAAATGTCTGCTTGAAATCACATATTGTTGAAATATTTAAAATGTTACTCTGGAAAATGTCGGTCTGCTGTGAAACTACACGTCTGGAGATAAAAGAAAAGGTACATCTGAAGATAAGAACAAAACACTAGAAACTGGTATGTTTTGGTTCAAGGCAGGTTAACACTGAACTTGATCTTGATGACTGTCGTGAGAAATTGAATAACATTCTTTGTTTCCAGGCTTGGAACAGTTACTGTGTAGGTGTTTCAACAAAATCAGGCGCTGGTGAGAATTCAAAGATTAATCTCACCGCGACACCGATGACACAATCAAATCCATCATGTGACCAGTAAAGAGAACAAATCTGGTATTTCAGGTCACGGTGAGAGTAATTTTGAGCACCTGCTCTGGGTGACTCACATGAATTCAGAGTATCGCGGTCCCCTTACAAGACAAACTTAAGGAATGACCTCATGCAGGACCACTGCAGTCTGGCTTGGCACGAACAATAGCCAGTCTGTGCTGGTCCATCCTACGTTTCTCTCTCGCATGTCTGTGACCGCTGACCACAGCTTGAGTCACATCCTTCCCAGCTCTCCTGCATGTTTACGGAGTGCTGGCTCTAAACTGCCTATGATATCACGGGCCCTGGGTATTAAGAGTCGCTCTGTTTGAAAAGACCTCCAGGACACTCTGGAAATAACCATCCAGGGTTCTGCTACAACCACAGGCCTGATACAGGAAAACCCCTCCTCTGAACAGTTTTCCTCTGCGTTCAGCATTCCTCATTGGTTTGCGGGACAGGTGCCTGCAGATGACACTGTGACAGCTGAGTGTGATGACTCCAGTGACATCACACATGAAATGACGCAAGAAGACGATGGAACGGTTTCTCTAAATAGACATTTAATGATTTAAAATAATGTGGTTACAGACGGGGAGAAGGAAAACAGGTATCGGGGCGGGAATTGAGGAATTTTACAACTGGTAATTCTATTTACCGTGCAACTTAAACTGACCACGTTTCAGTCTTTACTGCAAAGCTGAATGTCAGAGGAGTCTACCAGATGAAGAAAAAGCACAACAGCCATGCAGGAAGGCGTCGCTCTGGCACGTATCAATGGCATTACATAGAGGTGATAATACAGAGAAAAGAGAGCTTTTTTTAATTTACAAACAAATAACACTGGTGTCCATTAACATGTAACAAATATATACAGATAATCAACAGAGAGGAATTGTGGCAGAACAAAGCAGCTTCATATAAAATACCATACTCAGACTGACCGGCGAGTGTGTTATTAACCTGTTTTGAGGTGATTACAGTAACTTTAAGAGAGAATTGTAACATACTACTATAATCCTTTTGAACCTTTCTAATAGATTGTGCACATCTCCGCACCGTCTGGGTTGGATGTAAACATTACTCCTGCTTTTTTTTTCTTGGCGTTCACTCACATTCGGAGCCACACAGTGATAAAACATAATTACTTTCCTTCTTTCTTTTTTAAACCTTGTCTAATCGAAGGCTCCATCTATTATTTGCATTGATCAGAAATTAATAAAACTTCAACAAATACAAAAACAAAAACAAAAAGTAGATACTGACAGTCCTCTGGTCTTGTGACTGACACCTGCCATTGATAGCACATTAGCGGCTCGACTCCGCCCCCTCTGATTTCCACCTGCCTACTGCCGGCTGAGGCGCTGCCTACTGGGTCCGGAGCTGGTAATCTGAGGAGGAAATGGACGAGACTTAATCAAATGGACAAAGAAAAGGAGCGAATTGGAGATAAAGCGAGTGGAGGCAGCTGATGCTTTCCACCCAGAATGAATGGAACACAAAGGAAATGAGATGAGGATGTTTGGCAATTAGTGGCAACATTAGCAAAAAGACCAACATGTGCAACCTTGGTAATGTCAGTATGAAGATCAGGGAAGCGCAACAAAAAAAAAAGTTCACTTTCTCACATTTCGCAGGACGTTGCCACATTGCCTCATGTTCTTCACTGTATCCCCTTTTCATAGAACTGCATCGGTACAAGGTTGGTTCCCACCACATTGCACTGCATTGCTCAATTGTTGCCTAATAACAGCACATATGGGCACTGTGTGTGTGAGCACAAGCATTTCTGAACTCTTAACCTACCTCCATTTTGGGTGATGTAGCGCACCCACGGCAGGGCCTGATATCCACTCTTCTCAATGATCTTCAGGTAACGCACCTGTCGAGGGAAAACGAAGATGAATGACAGGCATTAACTCGAGTTTTCTGACAGTTTTTTGATATGAACAGTTTTTTGGTTAGCCCATCACTGCAAAAAATTATTAAAGTGGCTGGGCACTAGTGTAATAAATAACACAAAAGCCATTAGTAAATATTAGGTAAACTTTTTAGAAAGATGAACTACCTATTCCTTTACACTTCCCATCCATGATGTAAACTTATCCTTTGCAGGATAATGGGGCTGCTGGAGCTCATATAAGCATGTATTGGGAAAAAGCCACAATAGATCCTGGACAGGCTGCCAGTCCAACACATACAAAACAAACTATAGAAATACCACCTATGGTAAAATTATGAGACAACTCATCTACTGTGCATGTCTATGGACTGTGGAAGGTAGTAGTGAGTACCGGAGCACCCAAAGGAAACAGACACGAGGAGGAAGTGCAAACAGTGCACATGAAGCACCTGAAACAGATGAACAACCACTACCCAACTACGTACAAATTCTGAGGAGCTTCTGAGCATCTAGTGTGTTGAAATAAAATTTGGTGCACTAACAAACAACTAGTTCTGTTCTGGGGATCAACATGTGGAATTTGTTACTTGCAGAAATTTAACAGGATCCTGGAACTTTCCTAGAATTATCTTAATTGGGATTTAAACTCACGCTGAAACAGTTTTTGAAGAGGTATCAGACACGTAGTCATGAATGACTGGTGCATCGTGTTTTACAGTGTTTTAATGCATTTCATTACGGTCTGTGTTTCAGTCAATTAAAAACATTAAATAAATAAACCATAGTCGGTGCAGCATGGTATCATTATATTTCACACTATCTGTTGTATCTGTATGTATGTGGGTGTCTGTTAAGAGTATATGTTTGAGGTAATTGCATTGGCTCTTTTGCTTATGATGTGTCAACTCCAGTGTTTGGACCAGCAGCCATATTATGAGACAACCAGATACGTTAGTGTGCGTTTATTTACATGTATGCATATATGTTATGTTGTATATATTATTTACTGACATAAAATAATTCCTTTTTAAAGACTGTTTACACAAAATGTGTAATGGAGGTGGTTATGTGACAACTCCAATAAGATCAAAGGAAAAACTAACAAAATTTCAAAAAAACATTTTGCTTTTGTTCATGAATCATGATGTACATTATAACCTCCTCATAGCTCCAGAGTTCTTTTGGAAGTTTTACTTTGGTGAAGCGCATTATGCTGCTGGAGTGGATTAAGATGTTTCTAGGAATTTTCTACTTGAATATTTTGACTTTTCACTTACTGCTCCTTTGCAGAAGATGTTGGCAAAAGATACCCATTTTTAAGAGCCACTTTTTAAGCCTATAGACAGGAAGTATTTGACACTCAAAAGGTAGATTTTCAGTGAAGCGCTCCTTCAGGCTTTTAGCAAGATGCAGGTTGTAGTAAGAGAAGTGTTGCTGATGAGGAAGCAGTAGTATGAGTCACACTGAGAAGGGGGAAGCAGATACAAAACAGCTTTCAAGGGACACTTGATGTGAATTTACATAACTGTAACATACTGTTTTTCGACGCCAGGGTGGAGGAGAAAAAAAAAATGCCTATCAGCATAATTGAGATACAACTTTCACAAGCCATTAACTGATATTTCACCAGAGCAGTGTTACCACAGACCTGAATTTCGAGAATACGCTCTTAAAATACCCTGCCAGCCTGTCCAAGACTGAACATGATGAGCCATCAGGTGGAGAAAAAAAACACACTCAAAACTTGCGCCACTGTGACAATCTGTCCATACTAGTTAGATTTAAAAAGTGACCGGTTTCTAAAAGATGAAATATTGCTTAATTGATATCTTTTCCACAGGGTTAAGAACTTACTCTTCTGCGGTATGTCATTTCATCGTGTGGTGGCATAACTATCTGTCACTGTACGCTCCAAAAATAATTACAGACATATCGTTCAAGCTTCGGTGTGCTTTAGGAGTACCAACTTTCTCACAAACCTCACAAAAGTCTGATCTGTGCTCTCACAATTAAAAGCGATGGGAGTGCTGCCATTTTAAAGGCTGACGCGACCCCTCTCTGGGAGATGCTGCCGTGCCGTGTCTCCATTGCGCCCGTTCCCAGCTGAAAGCCGGACAGACAGGGCAGGAATTTGTGCGGCGGGCCTTGGTAGTGGCCGCCTTGTTATTACCTTCCACTACACAGTGAGGTCAGAGAGGGAGAGAGAGCGCCGTGGCCGGCAGACACATGACGACAAACACACAGACACAGGATCACCAAGTTTGCCGGCACAGCACTTCTCCCTGAACCCTGCAGCCAAACATGCAGTCGGCCTGACCGTGGGTACGCAGTCAGCAGAAAGCCATCAAAAGCCATCCTCCGCAAAATATCATTATGGCTTGTCAGATGAGAAGGGGAAAGGAGGATGTTTGTTGCATCTCGTTTGGTAAGTACAGACTACATGTGTGGTCTGGATTTATCAGGCTTTCGGTAGAAGCTATGACCCATAATGCATCTGCCAGCTTGTTTGGGTTCCCTCGACATCACCTAAAGACGGGAGATTTGAAAATGTAACTACAGTTCTGCTCTTATTGCCACTCGGGCCAAAGTGTGGGGTTGCTCCAATTCTAGTTAAATTTATAAGGTGCAGTTACGTGCATCATACACACTTCACATGTGCTCTCCCCTACATTTAGTGGTGGAGCTAAGAGGAACTTTCTCATGCTTTGATATTTACATGTGTCTAATTAAACTTCACGGCCTCTTCTCACACGTACAGAGTGGTGTTGCTGGCTGCATTAGAGTCTGAGACCCAGTCTGCTTATGCCCTGTAATAAGGGAAAGGTTACTGGCCTGACACTAGCATTCAATGGGAATCTGGCTCGTAAAAAGGTTGCCTATGAGATGGTCTGCGCACCACAGTGCGGTTACAAACAGTGAGCAAGACATTTTTAAACTTTTCGTTTGACAGACAGTGGAGGTACTGTGGAGGCCTGCAACAACATGGGAACTACAACTCTAATCCTGATAATCCTGCGGACAACAGTAATCACTCTTAACTCATCAAACTACGATACGAGTTATTTTCTTTCCAATATTAGTTGTGGAAATGACAAATTACGGACAGGACAAGAACAGATTTTATAAATGAGCGCAATAAAAAAATCACACACAATGAGTCGTGGAGGAGGACCATATGATTTATGATTATTTAAGATTCGCTCTTTGTGTCTAATGTCCCATCTTTGATGCAATAAAAATATTGGTTTCCTAAGAAAATAAAAAGGTTAAAGTGATTCCAGTATGTTTTAATGCAATTTTAGTTGCATTTAGTTTTAGAAATATTTTGATGATTGTCAGGATAATATCGTGACTCGCAATTTTGTCGGACAGGATAATTGTGACATTCAATTTTCATATCCTCCCATGTCTATTTCAAATAAAGTTTCGGGCTCAACCCTTGAATCGTTATCTCGACCACTTTAGTGTAGAACTTTTGATTTGTCATGTCTTCTTTGTTGTACTTAATACAAGCTACCTGAGCCATCTCTGTTACTCAGTTAAATTAAGTTTGGGCAAAAACAAAAAACAAAAAAAAAGTCCCCAGGGCGCACTGCGGTTTTTTAGAACCAGACCTTTTCAGATGGCTTCCTTCCAGGAAGTTAAAGATTGTAACGGAAGAAAAATCATTCTTGACATTAAGCCGTTTCTGGTTTCATAGGTTTCACCATCTATTTCTAATTAGTGCAGCTTCCAACGGCCAGCTAAACTTTTTTTAAAAACTACTCAACCAGTCAGCTGAAATTTCCATAAATAGTAACGATAGTATTGCTAAGACAGTGAATATTGCCTTAGAATACCGTTTTCTGTTCGTAATCTGTTGTCAGTATGATTAATTTTATGTTATTCCATTGCATACTTCTTCAAATGATTATATCAGTGTGAATTTTTGCAATGACTCACAACAAAATAAATCCGGGTTGAAACCCTATCATGTTATCGAAACAAAAGAAAAAGCCAAATTTAAAAACCATAATGGTCTTTAACTTTGACCACTTCACTTTTATCACTGTGGACAGTATCATCTCTGACAAAAGGGTGTGTCCAGATTGAACTAAAGAGGAAATACCCTGTTTTTTTTTTTTATTTGAATACAACTCAGCAATGGTTTTTCGAAAACCACAAAAAGAGGATCCATCAACCAAAGAGATGAGAAAGTATGACCTAGTTCTATAAAGATTGCGCTGCGTATCAGGAGTCTTTTTGTTGGTTTGATAATCTTTAGTTAAATTTTTTAATTTTTTTCCATTAAAAAAAAAAAAAATGTTTTGGTCATACAAATACTTTTTTTTTTTTTACATTTCTAAGATCCATAAGAAGAGGTGTTTGAAAATATGTTACTCTAATTGAGTGGCATGATGAAAGTTCCATGAAAGACCTAAATATGATTGAAAAGTTATCTTTGAAAGACATGTTAACATTTAACACAACACAGGTCTTTGGTTCATTGATATTCAAAGTGACTCCACACCTGCCTTTATCGCAGCACGATTACTTAACTTGCTTTTATTCGAGCGTCTGTTCATTAATGTTCTGGCCAAAAAAAAGTGAAAGGAAGAAGGAGCTGCTTAATTACCTTGGAAAATGACAAGCATTCTTATACCACCAAAACCACCCCAATTAAAAGTATTATAGATTTCAATTAACTGAGCATCTTGTTTCCGAGTGGGCTGCATAATGTCCGTACAACCTAATAACATTTTATTGAGCATCATAGGAAATGTGGAGAAGCTGGAAAATGTGACCTTGTAGCTCTTATAATGAGATTCAAACAGAAAGCAGTATGAAAAGCTAAGAAATAAATAAAAGTGTGTTGGAAGGAGAGATTGAGGAGCTCAACAGTCAAGAAGAATACAGTTGATCAAAGCGCTTTTTGTTAAAAATATGCTTACGGTACGTTTTGAAACAGAACATTCATATAAATTGAGGTGTTTATACAGCTAGATGAATTCATCAGTGCTAAAAGGTGGCTGCTATAGGGATCTACTGCACTTCCTTTAACAGAAACACTTACTAACAGTACGTGAGTAACATGATGTCATTTTCCATGTTGAATGGTTTTGGAATTAGTAATTGTTCAAGAAAATCTATGACAGAGATGACAGCTGCATATTTTGCAATTACAGTGTGACTGAAGGTCATCACATACTTATAACTGACTAATGTACAGAACTATAGTGAAAATCTGAGGGAGGTCATAGTGGAGGAGTTGACTGCATCTATAGATGTGTGAGCTGAGGATCAGATCCGTCTTCAAAGTGACCCAAGTGTGGGATGTTAGATAGATAGATAGCTAGATCTCTAAACCCCACACTTAGGTCACTTTGAAGATGCAACTAATCCTTTAGGGTGAAGATTCTACATAAATCTACAACTAATGAATAGAAAAAGACACAGATCTTTTTCCTGTAATATCTATTATCACTCTGTTCTATTGAGCTATACAATCCATCATTTAAAAGTCTGTCTGATATTACTTGTCCTATGTTCTTAGAAAACTAACACTTAGTGAATGAAGTAATTTAAAACTTCTGGTTTGAACGCCACTTTCAGTTTAGGAGCTCTTGCTTTAGATAATTAAGTCAAGTGAAATCTGGTTAATGCAGCACTGAGCTCTTAGTGTGTAAAACTGCTGTTTTCTCTCTTCGGCAAAAATATGATATTTTCAAACATTTTTTTCAAGTTGCCACCGTTTCCTCACATCAAGACATGGGAAAACTTAATTTTGTGTTGCTGTGGTGCTGCACGTATAATCACGGGACAACTGTGATTATACAGTAAGTGCAGCGTATCTGTGTAAGTCTGTGGTCAGCAAGAGTTTTCATTCAAACATGGAGGAAAAACATAACCTTCTCCTCTCAGTTTCATGGGAATCACAATCAAAATCCAATGAATCTACTTACCTGTAACTCAGAAAGACATTTTCTATGACTGTGATTAACATAAAGAGCAGAGGACCATGTCCAAGCTGATGAGCAGCTGCTTTCTGCTTTGCTCAACAGTAGAAATTTTCTCTACCACAGAAGGAATCTGACAGTTTAACAGTGCTCCCTCACTGCCCCCTCTGGCCAAAAACAGGACAAATATGAATTGTTTAAATTCCTGCTCTGGTGAGGGAGTACATTTGGGAGACACTGCTACGTGCCACAAATTCTAAATCCAGGATGACAGAGAAACAACAGAAAACCACAAGATATTTGGACTATGCACGCAGGTGCAAATAAACTGCAGCATATGTTTGAATGTGCAACCAGATGGTTTGCTATATCAGAATGATAAACACAGTTTGAGCGACTCTAAACAGATTTAGTGAATGTTCCTGTGATAACATTTTGTCTGCAAAGCTTATTTTACCTTTGTCCTCAGCGGCACGCTTCAAGTGGGCAAAACAAATTACTTGATGAGTTTAACAGAGGTCATGTGTGGATGTGTGTGAGGTGTACCTGGATGCCTGAGGTGGTGAAGTATGGGATCTCAAACTTGACACTGATTGGTGGCTTCCCCTCCTTATCTTCAGCCTCTACACTCGGCAGACCAAAGTGGGCCCGCATCAAATACTCCTTTCCACCCTGCGACACAACACAAGTCACAACACAAACTCTATATACGACTCTGGAATCTGCGTGCGCTAAATCAAGTTTTTATGAGCATCAACTATGGAACAAATGCAGAAACTGACATCGTGGCAGGAAAACTGCAACCCAAATTCTTATTTTGGTGTTAGCAAAAAACACAAACATAAGTCAATTTTTAACCATCTTTATGATACTCATGAGTCATAATTTCTGCTCACAGGGAAGGACTTGATCGACCAGACGATCTCGCTGTTCTCAGGCACCCACTTGACGCTGCCCACTGTGGTCTTGAATTTGGGTGAGTCAGCATCCGTTGGCACTGGAATGTGGATCTCCACGTTGTTGGCTGTGGAACGCCTCTTGAACTGACTCTTCGCCTGAGAGGAGAAACAAGCAGGTCAAGTTTAACACGATGTTCCGCCTGAACATGGTATTAACACTTAATGATATTTTTAATTATAGCATTAAAAAGGTTTGATGTGTGAGAACAAGACACACAATCAAAAGAAGAACAAAATCCCTGAAAATCATTATAATTGACTGTAGTTACGTCAAATGATTCTTTACTTGTTCTGTTATGAATAACTATGACACCGTGTTTATGAAAACAACAACGATGCTGAGATAAAAGTCATGGCAACTGACCCACCTTGATCATGTACTCGATCCGACTGTGGGAGTGCTTCTCAATAACAGATTCAATCCAGATCAAGGGCTTCACCTAAAATACAAACAATACATTTTAAACAAGAGCCTCCGTTCCTTTTATCACACATGGCAGTTTAAATAACACGTGACACAGTCACCACCTAGTGAACAGCAGGTGTTACTACAACAGGAACCAACAAAATGTTTAGGAATAGGTCATTCATTTTCTCAGTTTCCACAACTATCAACAACAACAGCAAGTACTCACATAATCTGCTTTGTGTGGAATCAGTGTTGTGAGATCTCAATGTTGCAGAGGAAGACTAGGGGGAAAACCTGGACTGCGCAAACTTGGGAGCGCTCTTGACAGGCTGTGTGGTTGTGCAACAGGTTTGTGACTGTATAACATGTATATAGTATCTGGGTTCATGGAGGGATCATTAGGGGTTACCGTATTTGATTAAAACATGGTGACTGTCGCCATGACAGCGTGGTGTGTGAGCAGTTTATGAAATTAATCGAAACATTTTATGTTAAAGGCAAAGTTTGCCTAAATTACCAATGATGTTCACCGTGACTTGAGGAGAAGGACAAGTCATGGTTTCTTCAACCAAGGCGAAGACAATCAAGCACAGAGTTCGCTGATTATTCTGGTGAATGACCGACGGGTAGATGCTCTAATTTAAAACCAAAAGCTTCTTCAAAGAAATGGTGCAAAATTGAACTTCAACGCACTTAAATAAACACTCTTCCCTATCAAGGGTTCTAATCTTAATACTTCAACTTCAATGTTGCAATAATGATTTTTAAAATCAAATATAACTAATAAGTGAGCAATAGTTATATATCAAAAGTTAACGTGTATTTAATAGCTATGAAATTATATTTTTAGTTTTATATAGTTTTAATTAACCCACCAACAATGTATCAGTTAAATGACACGATAAATTTTTTAACGCAAACAACAATGTTAATCAATCAAATTTCTCATTTTTTTCCGCCATTGTGAGCAAAATGGAAAATGAGCCTTATATTCAAAAATTAAAGAAATGCAATCCGTCATTTGTTTCTGTTGGACAAACTATGTATAGGTTCATTTTGCATTTTTCATTGTTTCTTCAACATATAAAAAGAAACTTATCTTTCCACAAGAAACTAATGCTGGCCTATATATCTACTGCTATAGTACACAGAGAGTGAGATTTTAAATTACATGTAAAATAGAATTCACATTGTTTGAAACACTTTAAAAAAATTGAAGAAATGTGTAACTTTTGTTGTTCTTGTTGGAAGTGTCTTTTCATTTGTAAAAGAGTATTACAGAACAGGTATTAAAGAGAAATATGCAACTCTTGTAGTTTCAAGTCTTGTACTTGTTTTTATATCATCTAAATAACATTAAAATGGTCGTTTATTGGGTAGTTCATTTCAAATCATTTTGTGCTGGTTACTGTCTGCTGAAACTGGAACGACCTCTGCTCCACTGTTCTACTTCCCTTCTCACAAGCTTACTGGAAACCCTATTGTGAAATATTAGTGAGAATTTGATGCCAGTCTAAACTTTTTTAACCTAATGTGCTTCCTTACAGCCTCCTGTATTACTCATTATATTTGATTTTCTACTTCCTTTTATAACTACGCAGTTGGGATTTATAAAGTAGGAGGCCTGGTTCATAATGATGCAACTCAGCCCCACTTGACAAAAGGCTGGTTTGGCTAAGACCCAATCTCTTCAGTTGTTTCCAGTTTAGGAGTTTTGCATACAAATATTTAGCTCTTGCGCCGACTGTGCCTTGTTGTAAAAAGTCATTCTAAACATCTTTGCTCATTATTTTTTGTAAATATTTACCAGATACCATAGAGAAACTGGCTGAAGTTACTCTGGTGGACTGCTTTACTTTTAAGGCCATAAAAGAAACATGAAACATGGAACACCACATGTGCTCGAGTGATTATTATAGTTTATATACTGTGGTATATATTCATGATTCACCTGCTTTTATCACAATTTATTTCACACCGTGTTGAACTGCTGGTCTAGCGGTTAAAGGGAAAACCTGGCATATTTTCCAGAAATTTGACGACTCTGACACACTCTCCATTGCAGTAGAGAATCAGGGAATTGTTATAAATAACAATACATCATCCGGTGAAGTACATTAGTGGTGCGAGTGAGCAGCATGGACAAGACTGTCGCGGTAACTCAAAAGGGAGTTCATAAGAAGGGCTGTGAGATTCAATTCTTATCGGAGTCTCTTCTAAATTGTAAGCAAAACCTCATTCAAATAAAAGTGGTGAACAAAGATGAGCTCAACTAGCGCAGCGTGCCCAGCCTTGTATAGTACCCTGTAGCCTGGCGACTCCAAATACATTAGCTGCCTGTGTTTCCTACAGCTGAGTCATTAGCCCTTTTTAAATAGAGATTCCGTAATTCCGCAGAAACGAAGGCCCGCCACTACACCGCCCTTGGTTTTTTACACTGAACGAAGCGGCGCCGGCACTACGCAGTGTGTCATTTTATACAGCATGTGGACGATGAGGTAACAAGAGAGGCATTATGGTACACATCTTAACCAACTATGATTTTGTGTGTGTGTGTGTGTGTTTCTATTTGTAAATCTACACACGTCTCTTCATAATCATATGTTGTTATAATGTGCTGTGATTGAAATCCTGACCCACCATGCATTGTGAAAAGTGACAAAGATGTTTTGTGATAGAAATTACATCACATTATGCCATCAGTAAATAGAGGACCTTATCTGGCTCTGTCTGCTGTTTTCAAGGGGTATTGTTCATCGACGACATCTTTAAGGAGCATTATCAATTTTATATAAATTGCCAAAGACAGCAACTACAACGACACAGAAGCACAAAGACATTGTGAGTTAAAGTTTTTTGCTCAAAATCACATTGTGTTATCAGTACCAGTAAACGGCGGGAGCTGCCTGGCTCTCTAGGTTTCACGAGCAGAAGTGTGATGAGGAAACGGGTAGAGCAGACAGGGTGACAGCCACTTTTCCACGTATAAATTCAGCATTTTTTCTTCATATTAGTTGCCAGACACACTACCTGGTATCATATTTCTGTTATTTGGTCTTGTTACATTGCTTTGTGGGTTTAAGTGTGGGAGATTTTTTTTATTTTGAATGGCTTTTATTTAGAGCAACATCCAGTGAAGAATCTGTTTTGTTGTCAGACTGTGAAGGCCATCAAAATGTCACACCCTGCCAGCTTACACTTTCCCACAGATGTCAATTCACATCTGTTTTTACTTCTGCTGTCAGATCAGAGGCAGAACGAAAACTGTCTGAGATTCTGCCCTCTGTAAATTTCATACAGACGGGAGGTGGAATAACGATGCAATATTCCCGCCTCGGAGAGGCAGTATAAGGGGGTTTTTGGTTGATATGGCGGCATGTGAGGACACATTTTAAAAGGCTACAGGAACCAAAGGAACTTAACTGATATCATCTCAGAAAATCACGAAGCAAGTGTGGAATGGTTCTGTGCTTGGCATGTGTTAATTTCACACCGTACTCTTGTTATGCGTCAGTCTGTGGAACTAGCAGACCCCGTTGGAAGAATACAAAAGGGGCTGGAAAGTGTCTGATCCACAGTACTCACATGAGTGTTGAGTCGGTAAGACATGAGCTCAAACTCTCCATCTGGAGGAATGAAGGAGATGGTACGGTCATTCTCGAAGCGAGACAGACGGACACACTGATGAAACTTGACATCCTCCAGCTCTACTGATTTACTCTTCCCACCTGCAAGATGAAGGAAACAAAACAGATCATTTTAAAAGGAGAAATAAAAACATAAGAAGAATGAACCTGCATTGCATAAACACTAACTCAGCATGAGGTAACAGATGGACAAAGCAGTAAGTTCCAAGAACAAATGTCTGATTTTCACTGTTGTATACACTGAAAGGGTCATTCATTATAATCAAAATTCCATTAGGCAGCTCCTAAATTAACTGAATCACTTTTTTAATACAATATGACCGAAGTCTGTTGTAAGAAAGAACTCACGTCCAGTGTTTTCAAACAGAACCTTGTCATTAAGGCCCAAACGCAACTCAGGCATTCCAGACAAGAAGACACGCATCTTAATGGAGCCCACGATCTCACTACGTAGAACATTACCATTGGCACTAACCTGAAACACAGAGGGATTACAGTGTCAGCGGGTCACAAAGGGACGGAGAAACCCACCAAAGAAAGCGTACAGAAAGTGTGCAGAAATACAGCGACATCAGCCCACTATTGTTGTGACGCACACTGGGAGGAAGTTTACAAAAACTGTGACTGGCTTTCCTTAAGCAACACAGCGCTTCTAAAACAAGGAGTTCCTACCAGGAGGTTGACTGACTCAATGACGTCCAGGAAGACCTCGTTCTTCCTGTACTTGATGCCCTCTGACCTCCAGGAGACAGCGTTGGTTACTGTGGCAGGGGGTCGCGGGGCGCCAGTGTCTAGCTTGTGCCCCTCCTGGGTTATGTATCTGCAAGACAAAAACATAAACACTGAGGCAAAATACAGAAAAAAAAGGGGGGAAATCAACTGTCTGCAGGGGTGCGTTCCCAGAGAGCATCAAAGGAAAACAGAAAGTCTCATGGTTACTGAGGGAGGATTGTCTGACTGATTGCAGTAGTCAGAGGGGGAAATCCAGAGTTAGCTTGCTACATGTCTGCGTCAACCACAGTACTGTAAGTTTTAACGGTCATTGACAGTACAACAAAGGTGAAAAGATTAATCTGATTTAACGGCTACATAACAATTGACGTACAAGATGTTCGCACCAGTAGAATGCCGGATCGACACAATGTGCAAGACTGATGTGTCAAACTGCTGATCACAGCTGATTAACACATACTTAACACTGACAATTTTGGTAACGTTGAATATCAGGTTAAAATACTGACCTTGTTAATTAAAGCTTCTTCAACTGTTATGATTTGCCGCCTTTTAACTGTTTCAAATAATTATTGAAAGCTCTAAAAGGAATTCAGCAGATTTGACATATTTGTGTGATTCTTTATTATGTTTGGCTTGAATGCATCTACTATAACTTGCTTTGGATGAAACATCAGCTAAATGAATGTAATGTTATGGGGTTTGTGATTGACTGTCAGATATCAACTTCAAGTTTCATCTATTTTTCATTCTACAACACAGGATTACTGTGAAGCACAAGTGGTAGTCCCTTTATTCTGCAAAGAAAAAATGTTTTTTTTTGTGATGGAGGCCGAGTAAAAGAAGCTGCTCAGTAGTCGTGTGGTACGGCAGTGGATACTCCTGTATCTTCTTTTAGACAGCAGCAGGTTGAACTGACTGTGGCTGGGGTGCGAGTTGTGTTTTACTCGTACACTAGGCAATCCATATAGTGCCCAGGCACGTTTGACCGCCAAAGTCCAGTTTGTCACTTCCTTGGCCCTGCGCTTGGGAACGGTATGGTTGCTCATGTAACGTGGACATGAAGTATAATCATGCGTATTACTTCAACTTGCGTGATCAAGAAATCCAGAAATGTAAGAGGGCGTCTGTGAAGTTAGTCATGTTCTCCATTGTGCCATGACATTGCAATGCCTTGATGACGTATGTTATACATGAGGTAACCATGCTCAGGCCCATCTGCAGCCGGAGCAATGCGAGTGCAAGCTAGCAGAGGGCTGGGGAGAAGGGACTCGCTTTGGCAAGGTACGACGCAACTTGGCAAAGTGTGAGTGAACCCTTGGTCTCCTTGGAGCTCTGTGCACACACCTCACCCCACTGATATCACTGCCCCACAGAGATGCGTTAAATGTAGGGATCCAGTTTTACTATGTTGTATATTGATTGATATTTGATAAAACAAAGACTCTTCTTCACCTTCCTCTTATATATCTGCATTTTTCCCCAAACATTACATATTTTTTTCACTGATCTGTTAGGTACACATGTTCATCTGTTGCATCGCTGATCGTCCTGTAGTGTAATCCCTGTTCTATCTCTTCCATCTTTTCTCATGTTAAAGGGTTTATTTAGGGGGGAGTTTTTCCTCTTTCACACCGAGGGTCTAAGTAAAGAGTTAGCAATACAGTACCACAGCATTGCACACTGTACAAAAACAAACCCCTTTGACGTTAATTGCAATTTGCGATTCAGGGCTAAACGAATACAATTTAATCGGCTTAATTAACAACAAGAAAATAACTCAAAGATTAATCAAAAACGGCAGTATTCATTCGTGTCACCTTTAATGAATGTAACAGCAGGTTAATTTTGGTGAGAGGGTACTCACTCTTGCAGAATCTTGCTGTCTGTGGTCTGAGGATAGCCGAAGTCCATCAGCTCATCCATCAGCTCGTATATGATGACAAAGTTATCTCTAATGCTCTCTTCCTCCAATTCTTTGAAGTATTCTGAAAAAACCTGAAAAACACAAAGACATGTTTCTATAACTATGTTTGTCCATCACTGTAAATACATGTTTTTATGTTATGTTGTATGGTATTGCACTGAACAGAGATGCATCTGTGATTTCATTGTAAGCTGAGCTTACAATGACAATAAAAGGAATTCTATTCTATTCTAGAGTGCCCGGCTTTGTTAGTCATCTAAATCTGCTGTAGACCAAAGCTGGTAAGAGCAATTCAACCCTACCTGGACAATTTTATACAAGAAGGAGAAAACCAGCGAGACGCTCGCATTTTTCTTGGACGTTGCAACCACTGATGTGATGTCTGTTAAGAAATGTAGCTACACGATTAGAAATCCCAATCAGCAAAACTAAACATAATACCAAGTATTGATGAGAAGCTCAGGTACAAATATAACACAGGAACAAGAAGGATACAGTAGAGGTTATTGTGTTTAATCCACATGAATCGGACTCCTCCATGAGCCAGGATGGGAGACAGCGTCCCCTCCTCCTCTTTGTCCATCAGAAGTGTCATGAAGTGCTCGATCTCTGACATGTCCACATCTCCCCGGTAATTCCGGCACACCAGGACCTTAAAGAAACAGATAGCAATTGTATAGTTTGCGATATCACTGATGCTGTATGTAAAAAGTTGCAGCAAAAATATGAAAGCAGTTATGGATATAGAGTGTTTATATAGTTGTCAAAATGCTCACAGTTATCAAGGGGGGGATTTCAATTATAGCCAAAGTCTTTTGTATCTATATATGGGTGCACTCACACATCTATAGTTTTGTTCATTCTTTAAACACTCTTCAGGAGATTATTTTTGTCCAGATACATTTTGTGTACGCACTAAAAGGACTTCGAAATCCTGAGTAAAGCAGCTTTAAAACAGTTCTTCAGCGTAAAAGGTAACTTGTCTGTGATGCAACTGTCACTTAAGCAGTCTAACATCACTGACACAGAGCTGTGGGCGGTAGAGGCACACACTGTAAACTTGAGATGCTTCTTAAATTCAATGCATTTCGACGTATAACGTATCCGCCGAATTCACTAGAAGACGTTCACGGTTGCAAACAGGCTGTAGGAGTATACCAAAACGTATGTAACGTCTTGCAAAGAGGCAGTGAGAAATGAAACTTAAGATTTTTAGGGGGGTTTTGGCATCCTTTTCACATTCCCTGCTGCCAACAGCTGGTCACCAGTTCGTTAGTCAGCTTATCCGTCGTTATTCTTGCGTAGCGTTACGTGGCCTTGTAATTTTCAGTTTTACTCATCACATGAAACCGCCCTTTTTGCCTTAGGTGCATCGTTAAGGCCTAAATTTCAAGCCGAAACCTTAACACAGCATCAAAAAGCCATGACACGTTAGCAAACCTGCTGCAGACTGAACCACATCATAATCTGTCAATGAGGAATGTGGTGGCTAGGCTAACGTTAGCTTAGCAACGCAGCAGCAGCATCGTTTACTTACCTTTCCTTTTAAATCCAAGACATACACCGCACTCGCAGACATCTTGAACTAATTTGCGTGAGCTTAGTTCAGCTCTGTAACAGCACCTTATTGATAGCGCTCAGTTATAACCTTTTCTGGGCTAAAATCACAGGACAGACTTTCATTCATAATACCGAAAAGGAAAAGCCACCCTTCCTTATTCGACACACCAGCCCTGCATCCGACGAGCGCCCCCTATGGGACCGGAGGATGTAGTGCTCCAGACAGAAGTAGGACGAAAGTGCTTTTCAATCCATAACATAACCCACAAAAAAGGCTTGAAAATACAATTTTTCCCCCCCGAGAGATTTCCTCACAAAGATTTCTATGTAATGAATGGTGGGTAATATAATCAACTTTGTATTGTACATATGAATTTTGAGTTGTGAATGATCTGAAGTGCAATTTTCATTTATTCTGATGGAACACACTGTATAGATCAGAAATAATAATAATAATAATAATAATAATAATAATAATACATTTATTTTATATAGCGCGTTTTAGGTACTCAAATACGTTTTACAGGTTAAAATACAAATATAAAAACAACACACTTAAAATATAAAGAAAAGAAACAAGTTATACATTTAAAGCGATATATAAAAATAGATATATAGATCCAAAATCAGTCTTATGTTTGTATTTCTTCAGTGCACACATGTTCTATAAAATTTCAAGCAGTCTTAAAAGCATCCAGAATGTCAGAGTAGTGTTACAGTAACATGTGTCTCTCTTGTCATCGACATTGTTTTTTTTTTGTTTTTATCATGTAGCTCCCCCTACTGGACGCATGGCTGTTCTGCACCACACGGTTTTTAGGTATCACTGCTCAGCCGTTCAGATAAAAATACAATGACACCTCATAAGGTTGTAGTGTATTGAATATCATGTGGGACACATAAATATAACCATATGCAATTAAGCTATAATCTGAAGAAGCAAACAAGAATAGAAAATATCAAGAGAGCGAAAAAACTATTATACAAATCAAGTGACTACGAAGAAAGTTTTATCACATTTTCATGGGTGTGCATATCAGACACTCATTTTTTAAAGATTTTATTTATTTTCCCCATGTCCTTTTATATTACTTATTGTCACTTTTGTTGCCAACAGTGTTCGTCTTCAGGCTTTCTACATGATCTTGGAACATTGAAACAGGAATATGTTCCCACTCAGCCACAAGACCATTAGTGATGATAGGCAAAAGCGTCAAAGGTGTTTGATGGGTTTGTGTTGTGCAGAGCAGTCAAGTCTCTCCACAACTCTGAAAACATTTTTTAATAGATTTTACTTTTGTGCACAAGGGGGTAGTCATGTTACCAGGAAAATACCTTCCACAAACTATTGGAACAAAAGTTAGAAGCACACTACTGTGTCAAGTACCGTTTTATATTGTAGCAGTAAGAATTCTAAAAAAATTGTGACAAAATGACAAAGCCAAGGCCACAAAAAACAAGCTCATACCACAAGAACACAACAGTATTTCACACAGATTTGAATTAACATAATCCAGTAATTTGTGGCTCAGATGAGGGGTGCATTGTATTGTGGATATATCAGGAGATGTTTGTGTTGTTTCTTTCTGGTTAAAAATAACACAGAACATATCTGAAATTGGTTCTTTAACTTACTTCTGAGCAAAAACTTGTCAGTATTTGTCTCCTACTGGCTAAATATTGTATTGCTATTCAATGGGGGAAAAAAAATCCAAAGCACAAACTATTAATCAATGGCTGAAAAGCCTCTCAAGGGGCCTGGCCATGGAAAAACTGACGTGTGCTACTAAAAATCCCAAACAGACAGTCCAAGTAAAATGTGGATGCTTTATGCAATACTAAGAAATCAAGTGATCCAATCAACTCTGTACTTTCTGATGAAGAAGTGTGGTTTATGTATGACAGAGTTATGAATTCTATGCATATAGATTTTGTTGTTGTTTTTAATTTGTATTTTTCTTAAATGTTTCCGTTCTGTGTTTGTGTCTATATGTCTCCTTTGTTTTTGCTATTTGTGTCCTTATTTATGGTGCATACATACAAAAATTAATAAATATATTCAACAAGTACTGACAGGCTTTCCACATACTTTGTGCCATCAGTTAGCCGGCTTTCATATCAGCAACTCTTTATATATTTCCACTGAGTAAATGTATATGTGTGTGTTTAAATCCTCTAAAACTGAACTCAGACATGTATTCTGCTGCACTGCATTTGAGCAAATCTTCAGTGTCATAACTGCTGATATGACCCATATCCTAAATTTACACTGAAACTTGACTAACTAGATCATCTAACTGACTCTAACTGCTGATGTTTACTTCTAAAACGGCCCCCAAGAAACAAATCCTGACTTCACCAGAGGTGAAAAGACTCCTGAAACATAAGTAGAAATGACCCTGCTTAATATATCTAAAAATATACCACTGAGTGATATGTCAGTATATTACAATACACAAAGCCACTGGTGAATTTATTGAGGTAGCACAGGCTTACCATTAAAATAACTTGCTTAAGCACACTAACTGCTGGTACTTTTCACCTCTGTGTATTGTGAACAGGGGCCGGGATCTAAAGCGATGAAGGATAGGACATATGAAATAATACCAATAAACAGCTGGGCAGTTTTGGGAGCACTGACATTTAATAAGGGTAAATATTGAGGTAATTGAAGCAGGGACAGAAAAAATTCAGCACTATGAGTGATGATTGACCACCATCACAGTTTATTTTCTACCAAAAACTGCCCCTCCCCTCGTTGGCGTGAATGGCCTTTCAGCAGCAAGACAACTGTGTCCCATCACAGTGACAGATCCCTGATCCCTTGGCTCGTAAGACTGGAGTCTAGACATTGTCAGAAGTCGTAGATACAACTTGACTGAGCCACAGAACCAAATATAACAGTCTGCCACTTCCCTCAGCCACCGCCATACGTACATATACACAGTGTTTTGTGTGCGAGGCGCTGTAGTTCGGGATCGTTGGATGTGATTGCGTAGTTAACGGACATGTTTGTGCAGAAGCCCTAAGAGCAGGGCTGACGTATGTTTACTCTCGTTGCCAAATGGGTTTGTATGAGTACACTGTGAGTCAGTGCATCACATAGGTGTTACATACTTGATAAGTCAGACGCGCAGGTGTTGCTCAAGCAAATTTTGCAACATAAAATGTCCACGATCGTCTGTTTACAATGACACATGTTTTCTGTGTGTAAAACTGGTCAAACGGTGGCCACCTTGAAGGCTGAACTGTAACATCAGTGTCCACATGTCACATGCATGACACGAAGCACTTAAGACTACTAAAACTGCACTAGTTGTAGTCTTCATGGTAGCACTCGCGCACACTCTAATCTGTTCCACCATTCCCATGGCTTTGTGATTTATACTTAGCAGGACTTTGACTCTACTCCCAAGGCGATCCTGTGGCTTTTGGGGGAGTTTTTACCATACAAGGAGAAGAGGAGTTTAGCTTGGTTTCCTGTGGGAGGGTTCTGATTTCTCTCACTCCGCATCTGATTCACTCTGTCTCTATTTCTCTCTCCCTTACCTCCTCTCTCATTCTCCTCTGCTTGCTCTGCTCCAAGCCCCCCCCCACACACACACACACTTTACAGCCCAGAAAAGTCGAAGAATCGTATTAACAGAAAACACCACCAAAATCAATATTTGTATCTGAGCAATGTATTACCATAACACAGTGTGCAGCCAGCATCCCGACAGACCAAATAAGGCACACAGTCGCCGCTCTTTATCATCGCCGGTCATGATGTGAGCTTGGGTTGACCCCAGGATTTAAAAGCTATCTAACTACCACCATTTTCATAAAACAAAAAATACCAAAAAAGGCTATGGTTTCCCTCCCCTGCTGAGAAGACTTCTATTAGTCACTTACAGTGCTATTAATCTGAAACGTGCAAAGAGAAGAGAGAAGATTTCTGGGTTTATTTATCTGTTGGCTTTCAATTTTGGCAGTTTGCCTCAATATGATCCTACTTCTGAAACACTTCCCTGCACAACTGCTCCTAACCTCTTTCCAAAAGACCTCAACCAACATTACATGCACTGACTGTCCTAAACTATACTAATAGTAGAGTGGATACTTTCTCACCACATAAACCAAAATGTAATCCTTTAGTTTTCCCGGAAAAAAATGCTAATACAAGTTTTCGTATTACTCAGCATCAATATGCACCTAAAACCCAAAGTATCTGCAGAAAACACTGATTCATTTCACTCTTCTTGGACGGTGTCCTCTGTGCCAAAGTACAACCATGAAAATGTCTCTGTAAGGAATAACGATGAACAAGGGTAGACGCACTGCAAAACGGGCAATGCAACATGAAAAACACTAGATGCATTTGCCCAAGTTTATCTTCAGATGTCACTTAAATGGCCTCTGTATGCCTCACTGTTTTCCTTTGAGTTTCCTTGTAATCTTTATTTTTAGCCGGGGCAGCTGGCACAGAGGAGTTGAAAGCAAGCAGACAGGTCCATTAGTGCTGATGTCATCAGCGCGCACACACACACACACACACACACACACACACACACATAGACAGACTGTCAGACTCACTCATATCATTTCAAATTTACCAGTTTGCACCAAGATTCATCCTAAATTATACAACAAAATAACAACATAAATATCAACCAACATTTATTCAATTTCACTTTTCTTGTCATTTGAAGTCTGAAACAAGCTTTTATCTGCAAATAAAGAGAATGAAGTGAATGGATACTTGACCCACTTTCCCAATATCTCATAAGTGCATACAATCACATCCCTGGAAACATCTCAGTAACACATGTTGCATCCCCCAGTCACTGCTTTTTACATTGCGCGCCATGCAAATTACAGTAAGCAGAACTAAATAGAGGTCTGTCAGACCAATAGTAATTAAGAGGATGTTAATTGCAGCAGACCTGTGGTTTATGTCTGTGCAGCTCGACTGTAAAGCTCCGGCTGCCTGGTGTAGATCACACGCAGACAGCTCTTTCCCCCAAATTTTCTTTGGCTGGATCATTTTCCATACAGCCCCTTTTCATTCAGTGGTAGAATGAGAACTATGTCCCTCTCTAACCAACTCTGGTATTAACATCAATTTGAACATTCCTCAGTAAGAACACAGGCATATAGACATGCAGCCCAAGGGGGGGGGGGGGGGGATATAAAGCTACAGTAACTCATATTACTAATGTGAACAATGTCCTTTTGATTTCTGGATCAATCTGCTTCTTCTTATCTGCTGTTCGTCTGCTGTTCCGTCTAAAACAAAAAGGCCATGATTCAAATAAGGATATGGGCTGGATATTGCCACCACATCGACACCACTCTGTCCCCCCAGAGAGCCTTCAGGAGGTGAAGTTTAGATTTGGGAGGGGGGCACAGTATAGAGTAGCCAAGGCGGGGAGTGGTGAAAGGGGTGAACGGTGGGAAAGGGCTGTCACAAGAGACTGGGGCTGTCTCCAAACCTCCAGTCAAGTTTAAATCACATAGAGCTCCTCCGAGTCTCAGTCTGCATCCTCCTCTCCTCTCCTCTCCTCTCCTCTCACTCCCTCTCTTCTCCTCTCTGCATCTGCCGGCTTATCCCCTTCCTCTTCAACCTTGTGAGAGGCGTCTTCATCTGCAACAGCTTTTCACCCAAAGAGATAAAAAAATACACATTCTTTTTTTGAAAAGCCACTGAGACCCAACCGTCACCATGGAGGCCATCAAGAAGAAGATGCAGATGCTGAAGTTGGACAAGGAGAACGCCATCGACAGGGCAGAGCAGGCTGAGTCCGACAAGAAGGCAGCGGAGGATAAATGCAAGCAGGTGAGACGAGGCTGATGAGTTTTAATGGGAACACATGAAGGATGAGATGGAAATGTGTCCTCTTATATGAGGAAGATATTTAAGCTTTAAAAAGATTTAAACACTTTCTACATTAAGAGCCTCTGCAATATACAACATAAGGCACTGAAAAGCAAACTTATAAAGTACTAAATATCATTATATACCGATTAAATACAATAATTTATCATCTATCAACTACAAGAGGAGAGCTACAGCAATAATAAAGATATTGTTGTCCAAATGAATTAATCTCAGCAAACTATAACCAGTGTTGTCAGTATCCAAACGTTTTACTTTAGTAAAAATAAAGAAGTAAAAGTCACCTATATGAACCGTAGTTGAGTAAAAGTCTGAAAATATCTGATATTAAGTACAAGTAAAGCATACATATATTTAAACGTAGCTAGATACTGTAAACTACAGGTCCACTATGTAATCTGCAAAGTTACTTAAGTTTTCAAACGATTGTACCGAGTAAAAAGTACAATATTTGCCTCTAAGTTGTAGTGGAGTGGAAGCATATAGTTCCAGAAAATTGAAATGACCTCAAAATTGTCAAAAAGTACAGTACTTGAGTAAATGTACTTACTTACTTTACTTACATTCCATCACTACAATAAAAGTAGTCACTTAAATTTGTGTGTGATGTACTGCATAACAACGCAATAAGTGTCTTATTTTGTATATGATTTTGTTCATATTTGCTATATCATCAATATCAAAAAGTATTAGTTATAAGGTTGTGATGTTGATTTCATGCATATTGCAAAGCTCTATATTGAAGTAGGTTATTGTGACACCGAAGTTGGACCTTCCAGTCGAAAGTCTCTTTCATCCTCTGATAAACCAAATTGAATTTACCGGTGAGATTATTACGTTAAATCAGCTTGATGCGATTAATTTGATAGTCCCGTCTCAGATTAACGTACTGATAATGTGGTGTAAAGCAAATTAATAAATACCAAACCACTTGTGCAGGCTACCGAGGGGGCTCAACATGAAATGTCGAGTATTTCCCAAAGGCACCAAATGCTGAATAACAGAGAGCAGCTGATACTGAGCCCCTGGGCCTGGTCCTTTGGTGGGCGGGTGGAGGTGGTGGAGGATGTCCACAGGGATGCACAAACAGAATGGCACAGTGCCCGACTGCTGGACATGTTATCCACAGTGAACCAGAGGGTGAAACAACCAGAAGTGAAAAAAAAAAAAATTTAAGTCAAAGAAAACCTCACAGATTCCAAACCTCCATATTTGGTGCTGAAGTGCGAGAGCCTCAGACAGCTTGATATTTTGACAGCTAACTTAATGATAGCTTACTTGTACCACTTGATACACGCAAAGTAGAATCCAGAGATGTAATCGGATATTTGAGGTTTCTAAATAGATGCAATTATTGCACAGTGGGAGGTGGTCTCATCATCTCGCCGCTACGAGAGGAATGCCAGAGAGCAGGCAGTTGGACAAAGCTGGGAGCTACAGCAAAGCAAGTGGAAAGAATCCTGCGTCTGTTGGCTAAAGCCCCAACCATACCCTCAGAGAGCACACAAGGAGTGACAGTTGTCAGTCGCACTGCACACATGGACCCTCAGCATGTCTTCCACATCAAGGAGCAGGCAGCATGAAATCCTAGAAGATTATGCAGAACTCTTTAGTTTGTTTGGATGGCGGAGATACCAGCAGCGCTAAGAGATGCTTTCTTTGCTATTCTTGGCAAGACGGGTTAGGCGGATGGAACACACTGAAAATACACAAATCTAATACTCAGTATCAACAGACATTACAGACGGCAGGCTCCAGCAGCAATTAAAGGAGTGGTTCACTCAAATTACAAAATAATTTTAAAAATCCAGCTGCAGCGCACTTTAGAAACAACGTCCCTGATGCTCTTGATGATCAACAGAACTCTTAATAGAGAGTTTAATTTCTACTGAAGAAATAGTCCTGATGAAGACATTTGACAGCTGGTTCTGTATATTTCCTAGAATGATGATATACAGCAAATGTGTTAGTCACTCCACTACTTTTCTACCAAGGATGAATATTCAATGAATTATAAGATGGATTGCCCTGAAATTGTGTTCAGACATTCATAGTTCCCCAGATGTTTCTTCTTGTGCCATAGTGAGGTTTATATGTAACTAAGTAAATCTACTCAAGTACTTTACTCAAATACAATTTTGACATACTTTCTGCTACTTTATACTTTCACCTCACTACGTTTGAGATGCAAATGTTGTACCTTTTACACCCCGCAATTATTTGCTAACTTAAGTTACTAGTTATTTTGCGAATTATAAACTGAATTGTATGGATGGGTAATTAGTCGTATACAGTATCTAGATACATGTAAATATATGTATACTTTACTTTTATTTGTACTTTTGAACACTTAAGTACATTTACTGCCAGATACCTTTGAGACTTTTATCCAACTACTATTTGTATGGTTGACTTTCCCTTTTATCAGAGTGACACCTGATATCTCTAGTATACTCAACATGACCTTTGGGTACTTTTTTACAACATATTGTGGTTTTAAGTAAAATATCTTCATCAGATGGATTGCCATGACATTCGGTACAGAAATTCATGTCTATTGAGAATAGACAGTGAAAACTTTGGTGATCTTCTGAGTTTTAAGCTGTTTAATTTGTCAAATGCTAACACTGAGACTCCCAATAGCCCCAGCTGAACTAAACTAAAATAGTGAACAGGGCCACGGATAGGCTTGCCTGTGCCGTGGACAAGATAATCTCCACAGGCCCCATCAACAGATTATTGTAAGGGTTGTAAGGGTTCAGGTCCTCCCATGACCCAGGGCCAAAGACAACTGACCTAACTGTTACCCACGTGTCAGCAGCCCTGGTGATGTGAACATTATACCTGCTAGACATCAGCTCATTGCCATAATCCTCGTGAGTGTGTCAGCATTTAGCTCAAGCAAGACCGGGCCAGATCACTTTCAAATGGAGTCAGCCATGAGTACAAAATCACATGGATTTCTTGTTATTAATATTTGAATCCACAGGATTATCAAAATAGTCAGTCTAATCTGAATACTTCCACTGTTTTTTAACTAAATGCCATATTTTACAGTCATAATCAAAAAAGTAACCAAGTATCCCTGAAAACATAACTCTAAACTAATTATAAATGTTGTCAAATGTAGTCTGGACTATTAGTAATTTATTTTTGTGAACTGATTACAGCATCCCAATTACATATTACCAATTTCTATCAAGCCTTGAGTTCAAAGCACAATTGTACCTAAACCTCACAGTCCCACTGGCAGGTCTGTGGACTTTTTTAAAGAGCGGAAACGTGGTTTGGTTTTTGCTGTTATCCTCCCTGACTCTCTGTAATATTCGTCTTCTTTCAGCTTGAGGATGAGCTGCTCGGTCTGCAGAAGAAACTGAAGGGAACAGAGGATGAGCTGGACAAGTACTCGGAGGCCCTGAAGGATGCTCAGGAGAAACTGGAACTGTCGGAGAAGAAGGCCACAGATGTGAGTTAACCACAAAGTCGCCATCTGAAACACATTATCCACATTGCAGAGTGGAACACCACAACTTCCAAGTGTGGTAAGGTATTGATCACCACTCTTTTAGATGGACCGAACTAAATATCCCCCCCATGACTGAAAAAAAGACCAGTTGTAGAGATGAATGCAGGTTTTGTTCACGGAACTTTTAAACTTTCTTTAAAAAAAACAACAAAGCTGAATGAAGTGCTGATAACACTCAGTCTGAGTGTTGCTTCCCCTGCAAACACTCCCAAAAAAGGCCATGCCTGGACTCGTCTCATGGGTTTACCGTAATGCTTGCTCATTTCTAGGGTGATGAAACACAGCAGCTGACTAGTTAAAACACTGATATTCAGAAAACATAATAAATAAAAACATTTGTTTAGTTAAGTGTCCGGTTATGTTCACGTAAACTAATCGCACAAAAAGGCCCTTTGTTTATACGATTTTAACAACAACAAAAAAGGCATACAAGAATTCAGTCGAGAGGACGTTCAATCAAGCAAATCAAGCATGAGATTGAATTTAAAAATCCCCTTTTGTGTATCACACACAGACTGGTACTGTACGATACGATGTGCCGGAAACGTTTTACTCTAAATTCCTACTTTCGATCTGCTACCCAGCACCTACTGATCGACCGCAACGTAGATCTAAAAACCCTGAAAAGAGTCCTGAAATGACTCTACTAACCCAGATAGTGTTGAGAATCACAGAGTTACTGGTGTCTGACTGAGTTCTGTAACTGAGCTATTTCTCAAGCACAGACAAAACTCGGCCAGCCTGCAGCCCACCAGGAATCCCAGGAATGCGGCTTAAGCAAACAGAGAACCCCGTACTGCAGTGTCTAATGAAATCAATGCTCTGGCCTTTTTTGGGGTGGAGATATTACACTCTGCTCTGTCTGGACTCACAGAACATAACTTATCGGAAACAATGGTGGATGACCGGTCACCTTTAAAGGGCATCCCACTTCATTAAGGATCTCTCTTTTACAGTAATATCTCACTTGGAGAAGACGAGATCTGATCAGACCTTATATCTAAAGCAAAAGATTCAGTGGAAAAATCTGGAGACAGCCCGACTGGACTTAGTTTGTTTTTGTGGGCTGAATGAATGACCAATATTATTTATATGACACCAGATATACTTTTCTGATGAGGTTTGAACAGTGATGCACCATGATTCTCTTATTTCTTGTCTCAGATTGTTAGAAAAATGCGTCACCCAGGAGTAACAAGAGCTTTTGTTGTGCTGTGCACGTGTATAATTAGGAGCTGTTAAAAACATAACACTTAAAACCCTTCAGTAACAACAGTACATGATCCAGTATTTGACCTCTGATATCCCTGATAAAGACAGTGCAGGTGTTATGCACCTTTTCAGGGGAATGTGCCGCAGAAGACCGTTAAAAAATATTTTCATTTTCGAGTCACTGGCTAATTATTTTCTTAATTGTTTAGTATCTCAGTTAATCGTTTTGTCTATAAAATGTCATAAAATAATAATATCAATCACAATTCTTTTTCAAACAGCCATTGTGTGACTAAGTTTAACTCTTTAAAACACCAAAGTCACACAATAACACAAACAAACTAATCAGTTGAGTCGGCAGTAAATCATCAACTCCAGTGTTCTGCAAGTTAAAATCATGGTTTTTGTCTTTTCTCCAACCTCTACATCTTCCAATGCTTTTCACACTGCTTATGAGGGACACTGATACACATAAATGTGAAACAAGGAGGACAGAAGGAGAAAATAACTGCAGCGAGGTCACACAATAACACAAACAAATCAACTGACTGAGGCAGCGGCACCCAGCAACTCCTGTGTTCTAGAAGGTAAAATTAAGGTTTTTGTCAATGGAGTCTGGTGGTTTTTGAACAGAGGGATGTTTCGGCTGTTTCTGGGAAAACAAAAAGGACGGAACTCTTAATAAATACATTGCATTTACCAGCAGTATAGCATGACATCTTTTGTCTGAACAACAGACCAACTGTTAGTCTACATAAAGCTGACCACGCTGATTAATTAATGCTTCAGCTTTGGCAATTAGACCAAAATTGAATTAAATATATATCATCAAATGAAAATAGTCCAGACAGTGAGTCTAAAACTACCAGTGAAAGAAGGTGAGATAAGGCCCCAAAAGGTTAAAGGTCAGATCACAAGTGATTTCTGTCTCTGATGACCTATCAGATGCCCGCAGAAATGCTTTTTGTCGATTTATCCAGTCTCTACATCTTCTTCTAATGTGTTTCACACTGCTTATGTGTGGATGCTGATAAGCATAAATGTGATACAAGGAGGACTGAAGGAGGAAATAACTGCATTGAGATGAAAAGTGAGGAGAAGGAGGAGGAGGAGGTGGCAGAAGGGGGCGCTGAAGGAATGTGTCGCCACCCAATGGCTGCCGGTCATGTTTGCAACCAAATCAATTTACATTCCAGTCCGCTGCAGGTCATCAACCCCTGTTGGAGGAGGATTATCACCCCCCTCCCCACAGAGAAGTAAACCTATGGCTACCTTTTTGATTTCGCTTTTTTCTTTTTCTTTTACCTTTTTTTTTAAATATACTTTCACTGTTCTCCTCTTTAACCCGCCACAAAAAAAGAACACACACACATCCAGCCATGCGTTATGATTCACATTCATACATCTTGAATCAGACTGGTGAGTGGTGAATCATAGATTGCACCCTTTCCTCCGCTGATCTGCCTCCAATCAGAGCAGGGGAAAAATGCAAGCCTTAGCAACACCTTGCGTTTGCCATATAAGTCCACAATGGCAAACTCCAGGACTTCTCTAGACTTTTTTACACACCTCTTTTGTGGAAGGAAAACAGCAGCGCCGTCCCCTCCTAAATCCTGTGATGTCATCCGAGGCCGGGCTCCTCCACAGGATTGGACGATCTCGCCATAAATTTCCTGAAAACTCCCTGCCCTTTTTTTTTTTCCCTCTCTCTCTCTCTCCCCCCCTCCACCATCCCAACACTGCACGTCCCTGACTTCCTGCCCGAGACAGAGAGAGGAAAAAAAGTTTTTTTCCTCGGAGCTTGAAACTTTGACGCGAATCACACAGACTCATAGACAACTGTTTTTTGGTGCTCCTTCGTCGCTTTTTCCCATTTTGAGTAAAACGAGGCAATCGCAGTCATGGAGATGGTAAAGAAGAAAATCCAGACCCTCCAGCTACAAGTGGATGAGGCGGAGGAGCGTGAACTGGCGGTACAAAGGGAGCTGGACACTGAGCGAGAACTGCGCGAAAAAGTGAGACATCCTGTCATTTCTCCAACCTCATTCTCGTTTCTTCTTTCACACTCACCTGTACTCCTCACATTACCACTGTCGATCGTCTGTTGGTGCGGATTGTTAGGGACTTAACACGCAGTATTGGCCGAACAGGTAGCGGCAATGATCCTCAAACAACGCCCCTGGAGGAATTTGGAACTTCCGCTGCGTATCCCGTTTGTAAATGTGTCGTTTTTATCTTCTTATGTGTCAGTTTAGTCGATTTAAGCGCTTATGGGAACTCGGAGGCATCAGTTTGGCGACACTCCCTGGTCGACTTTTGTTCGGCTGTGTTATCTAACCGAAACCCGCCCTAGATCGTAACAGACACATTGGAGAGCAACGGGGGCCCCTCGGTATTACATTAACTGTCAGAGCGGTTGCTTAATCATTAAGTACAGTGGCAGGGTTAGTGTGTCTTAAAAAGCTTGGAAGACAGTTGGAAAATGGTTCCTCCTTGTTTTTGTCAAGCATCCAGCTGTCGTTGTCCCTGCTTTTTCAGCTTTTTGACTTAACAACATTTGGGCACATTATCTGAAATTAGGAGCTGCAATCCTTCCTCCTCCTCCTCCTCCTCCTCCTCAGCCTCCACACAGGAAGAAGAGCGCAGACTGGTTATCTGTGATATCGGTCTCACAGGAAGCAGGCCGAGGAGGAGAAGCAATCTTCTGTCCCCATAAACGAACATGGGTTTACGTTACAGAAGGCCTCAGATATGCCAGGGTTAAAATCTGCCATGCTGCTCGACATCAGCAGTTCTCAAAGTGCCCGTGCAGGCTTCAAAGTCCAGAACTCATCACGGTCATTAAGACGGAGAGTGATTACGTGTAAGAAATCTGACGGGCTGGACAGGAAGTTAGGCCAACAGTTGTATTCATGAGACACTCAAGGCCAAAAAAACCCTTTTAAAAAGTCAATGATTTCATGTTGTATGGCTGGATTACAACATGCAGCTCGGTCGGCCTATCCTCCCTCTCATGGCCACTGCATGTTTCCTGGCTGACCTCTGACCTGTGACCTCTGCCTCTCTCTCTCTCTCTCTCTCTCTCTCTCCCTCCCTTTTCCTCTCCTTGTTGCTGTAGGCGGAGGGCGATGTGGCATCTTTGAACCGCAGGATCCAGCTGGTGGAGGAGGAGTTGGACCGCGCTCAGGAGAGACTGGCCACGGCCCTGCAGAAGCTGGAGGAGGCTGAGAAGGCTGCTGATGAGAGTGAAAGGTGAGAGTTTTGGACATGCCATCAGCTGCAAGACTGACAAACGACTGTCTTACAGCTTTTAAATAACGTGATATATTGTCTACAGTGTGTGTACAACACAATCTTGGTTTTACAGCAGAGTCAAGCCATTAGATAAACCGATACATGTAGATTTTAACCACCTTGAAAAGGCAGAGAGCTGTATGTGTGGATTCAAAGGTTTCAATAGACCCTAATGAGATGAGTAGACCAGGATTGTAGTTGAATTAGTGGACAAGGAGCCAGAGCACTTTTATTTAGCGTTCTGAATGGAGCTTTCATTGTCTGTCTTCATATTTTATGACCTCATCCCCCTCTAAACCCTCAAACAAAATCCTCCATTTGAATGAAGTAATTCGGCGGATTGAATGGAGCGCATGGCTCCCAGTGAATGGAGGCACACAATGTGGTCCTTTTTTATGATGGTTTTAGAGCTGAAATGGATATTTTGGTGTTGTGGTTATTTGTAATGTAACTAATTTTTATCTGCACCTGTGCAGAGATATCAAGTTTAAATAATACAAAAAGAGGAAAAAGGGTTGCTGCATTTTGGAATGTTGATATTGAATTTGAATATCACAGGGGAAATAAAGGTAATTTGTTGTCATATTAGCTGAAATAAAGATTTGAAAACCGATCTACTTATCTATTTTTAGATTTCATATGTACAGTTGATAACTGATTAGAAGCATAATTTACAGTAATACAATATAAAACTATACACAGTATATATTTTTTAAATGCCATTAAACAGCAATATACAACCCAAACGTGCTGAAAGAACAAAAGACAACCCCAAACACTACAACTACCCTAGCTTTCTAGTTTTCATGGAGAGCAGCATGCCAGCAAGAATTGCAAGAAAGAAAAACCCATCATCGGCATATTGTTGAGACTGAAACCACAAAATATGCATAAACAATCATAAGGAAAGGCAAATGTTAATGTTGCATTGGTGCCCAAATTTGTGTTGTCTTGTTCAACTTACGCCTGTCTGTCTTTCCAATCATCAGAGGCATGAAGGTGATCGAGAACAGGGCCATGAAAGACGAGGAGAAGATGGAGATCCAGGAGATGCAGCTCAAAGAGGCCAAACACATCGCTGAGGAGGCGGACCGCAAATATGAGGAGGTGCGCACACCGAAAACATTTTCCGCTGACTCTCAGTTTTCACGTGACTCTGATGTCGTTTCTGTTTTTGCTCCACTGTGACTGTCTTTATGTGTTTTTAATGCCAGGTTGCCCGTAAACTGGTGATCCTTGAGGGTGAGCTGGAGAGAGCAGAGGAGAGGGCAGAGATCGCAGAGCTGTAAGTACGGATACAGTCATGCAGTTGCATGCACACTCTCAGGGCATCATTCTTATAAATGTCAAATGCATTCAGAAAACTTCAATACTGCACATTCCTCTTTTTTATACAGTAAGTGTGGTGACCTGGAAGAGGAGCTGAAGAATGTCACCAACAACCTGAAGTCCCTAGAGGCTCAGTCTGATAAGGTGAGTGTTGCGAATCTATCCTGAAGATTTGATTAAAGGGTAACTACACCAATTTTACACATTTAAAGTGTGTTTACAAGTCGCGAGGAGTACTACGGCATATGTGGAAAAAGTCGTATAAAGCTTTGTGTGGCTCCAGTGGAAACTGCAGGTCATCTAAAGTAAAGTTGCACTTTTTAAGTAGAGTTTTAAGTTTTACGCATTAAGTTCACCTGCCTATTCATCCCTATTCTGCCCAGGAAAACTGTAAAAGTATTTTCTTTTTTGCACTAAATATTTATTGATCTATTTTTACATGATAACAGTAACCCAGATTGGAAGTGTAATATTCATAGATTTAAGAAAATAAGAAACAAATACAGTAACAAATAAAAGGATTTAAGCAACTGGACTAAAAAAAAACACTGATGTTAAGGAGTAATATAGATTAAAAAAAGAAAAATGGAAATAAAAAAGATTGCATTTGAAAAAACAAGTGCAATTTGATCTGCCATTTAAGATATATTCATTCAGACGTTTTCTGAGCATTAACCTGCAAAAATTCTGACGTAAGCATATATATTGTTCCGGGGGATTCATTTCTTCATGTGTTTTTCTGGCTCTATAGTACTCTGAGAAAGAGGACAAATACGAGGAGGAGATTAAAGTCCTGAATGACAGACTTAAGGAGGTAAGTTCATGTCTGCATTAGCTATATTCTCTGAGGGAAGCTGTGTTTGGGTGATTAATGTTTTTTTTTTTCCTCTTAAAGGCGGAAACGCGTGCAGAATTCGCAGAGAGGACAGTGGCCAAGCTGGAAAAGACCATAGATGACTTAGAAGGTACACCTCGTTCGAATCCTTCTTTTCAATCCTGTTTCTTTGCTTTATTCAAATCTTTATCATACTTGATTTCCCGATTCTTGATCTCTGATCTGGTTTCTCTCTTTTTTTCCTCCTGATTCCCTTTCATGGTCTGCACAATTCTGCACTTTTCCTCCGCCTGCTCTCTCTCTGCCCTTCGACGTGCAGACGAACTGTACACTCAGAAGCTGAAATTCAAGGCTATCAGCGAGGAGCTGGATAATGCTCTCAATGATATGAACACCTTGTAAACCTTGCATCAGGCTCATGATGTCACGTTCTCGTTGATTCAGCTGATCGGAAGCACTTTGTCTCTTCTTTTCTCCCTTTTGCTTTCACTGCCCCTTGCTCCTTTTGCATTCAACTAAAGCTCAATAAAGATATTTTTCTCTTTTACCTTGTCTTCTATCATTTCAGTTTTCACCTCTGCATCTCCTAACAATCAGTTTCTATATCTTCAGCCACTATGAAAAGGCCACGTTTGTGGGTCTCCATATTATAAGCCAGTTCTTTTTCTTTCGCTTTTGGTGCTCTTAAGTGACCTTTATTTTTATTATCTTTATAATGCACTCGTGCGATAGATGTATCTGTTCACTGACACACCCACTGCATTAAATATCTGCCGATACTTTTTATTGCAGAGAACCTATCGACTGCAAAGGAGGAGAACGTTGGAATGCACCAGGTCCTGGACCAAACACTGCAGGAGCTCAACAGCTTGTAAAATGCCAAGAAGAACATCAAACAAACAAACAAAAAAAAAAACATTTGTTTTGTCAAAGATATTTTCTACATGCCATCCATTTTCTGTAATTTCCCCCTTATCCCCGTTTAAGACAAATGCACCCCTTTTTACATATTTATGGTTCTTTTTGTTTCTTTTTCCTTTTTTAAAAAATGGTTTTGGGTCCATATGATGTTCAGTTTTCGGTGCTAGAAATTGTGTTGTAGACCAGACTCTGTGCACAAATAAAACTGATGATGATGATGACTTTGATGACGTGAGTTTTATGGGCTTGGTTGACTTGAGCTTGTCCTCCGTCTACGTACGCACTGATCTGCGTATGTGTTTGTGTGTATGGGTGCTTCGGGGAGTTGCAACACAAGGGAGCAGAATGAGCTCACCCTCTAGTTTTCATGTGCTAACATGCTTTGTGTTTTCTGTTCTGCTCGGCTAAGGCAGTGAATTCCTCAAACACGAAACTAGAGATCTTGATGAACTGCCGGCCTCTCTGTCCCACAAAGACTGATGCCGCTGACTGAACGACGTATCGCCACATAGGGTGAATGTTAAAAGGTCCAGTACGTAGGAATTAGAGGTACCTAGCAGTGAATTTGCACATTGTAAATAGCTGGGCCAAGTGTAAAAGGCCCTCTCTAGGGCCAGTGTTTGGTTGTCTGTTCTAGGCTACTGTAGAGACATGGCAGCGCAACATGGGGTACTGTAGAAGAGGACCTGCTCCCTCTGTTGTACTAAAAGTCTACTTGTTATGTAACAAAAAAGCAACTATTCTTAGTTTCAGGTGATTATACACTATTGAAAACAATTTTGGATGCTCGGTTTCTGCTAATAGATCACTCTAAATCCTACAAACTGGAACTTAAAAGATGATGTTATCATCTGTTGGCCATCAGTTTATCTGTTGGCTAAAAGAGGCATCTTCATCATTATGACAACATCTTTCAACACGAGAGGGCTTAAGTAATAAATACCAAACCATAGTAGCTACATAACTACACCACCCCCATGACACCTGACCAACTCTTATCTGCTGAGAAAGGCCATGTGATTTAGTTTGTCGAAAAGGGAAGAAGGGCCTGATCTCCACTGCTAATCCTAAAATGGTAGAAGTCCATACTATGAAAAATGGCCCCTTTCAATTTCGTCATTGCCTTAGCCGATGAGGTTATGTTTTCACCTGCGGCCATTCGTGTGTTGGTTTGTCAGCAGGATTACACAGAAACAATTGAATAGATTTCGGTGAAAAAGGGTGGGTCTCTGTTTTGAATAGACACCATTGACTTTCGGCAGGGCCGCGCGGAGACCTTTAGTGGGGCAGGTGCTCAAAGTTAAAGAGGGTCACATGGAACTAGACCAAATTGGTTATATTATCAAAAGAACTTTGTTGATCAATTATTAATTTAGGTCATTTTTCAAACCCAGACGTAAAATATTAGTTTATTCCGGCTCCTTGTTTCAATCCCCGCTCTTTAGGCGATACATTGATAATTACAAAGTATGATAAATATGAAAACAAATGAAAAGAAAATGCACATGATTATTTCTGTGTAAAGTGCAGAGTGAACAATTAATGACACAATAATCTCAAGCAGCTTTAAATCAGTATTTTTGATTCAGCAAAAGCTTTAGATTCATGTAAAATGAAGGCGTATACTTCCTCAAATATAACACTTTCCTCTCTTAACATGCCAAAAGGCCAATTAAGGGGGAAAGTGCCCAAGCACCCTTAGCTCCCCACTCTGCAAGTGCCTGAGATAAAGACACAGATCCAGGAATTTTTCTCTTTCTTTGACATCTTGAGATACGGACATTTTTTGACATTTTTGGTAATTACTCAGCAAATTTTTCATGGTCGCTGATGAAAGAAATCATGTGTATATAGGTGGTTAATATCTACAAATGAGTACAATTCAAAGCTAGCTCTGGTGGGCTTATGGGTAGTTTTAAATTTAAATTTACAGGGCTATGGAGTTTGCTAGCAGATTAAGCTTGACTAAATGAAAGGAGACTGTCAGGCCTGGGTGGAGGTATGCACTCTACCGAGGGGCCATTCTATTTGTTTACATCATCCAAGTGGATAGATTACATGTGTGCATTATTGTGTAAGCAGCATTTTAACATTGGGATGCATCACATTGTGTGTATTTTCTCACATATGTTTTGCAAATAAAATCTGCATAGCAACTAGTAGACAAATTATCGCTGCACAATAAAATGTAGTGGAGTGAAAAGAGCAAAATGAAATGAAGGCATATATCGAAGTGCTGAAGTTGACGAGGCCTCTTGAGTAGATGTACGTAGTCACTTCCTACCCTGCAGACTGCAGTGAGTGTGTGTGGGGGTAAACGCCCTCTGGATCCATTCACATATAAACTGCAGGTGGATTCCGGGCCAGCAGGGGGCATCATTTCTGCACATTCACATCACTGCTTCGCCGGGCGGGATTTCCGCAATAATATCAAGTATGGCGAAGACATACGACTATTTGTTTAAATTACTGTTAATCGGCGACTCCGGTGTCGGGAAGACCTGTGTGCTCTTCAGGTTTTCAGAAGACGCCTTCAACTCAACCTTTATCTCAACCATAGGTACGGTTTTTGTGATGTGAACTGTGGCTTTCCGTCTGTTTACAATACGCCAATGGTGCTGTCTCTTCGGCGCGGGGTATTTGCTGGAATGCTGTTTTATGCTACGTTGACGGCTGGAAGTACCGTTAGTTTCTGTTTGTCATTAATAAAAAAAACAATTGTGCTCTCAGCTGTTATGAATGTAATTAACTCGTTAAAAGGAGAGGGCAAAGGGGACACTGCTGACTGTGTGTTTTGCGTGAGGCTAATGTACGGGCGGAAATACTGGAGTGGCAACGTTGTTATAAAGTCATGCCGGGTGGCGCGCCTGCTAGCTAACTTCAGCAATTAGCCAAATAGCTCTGACTTTAGCCATCAGGCCCCGTCTACATCCTGGTAAGACACCGGAAAGGCAGATATGTAGCGCGATATAGCTGATTAATTTAACCATTATGAAAGCTCAGTTGTTCCCATATGCACATATTACTGCCGTCTAATGTGACAAGAACCCGAGTCGCCTCATATTCACTGTCCATGAATGTCATTTGATGTGTTTAAGCAGTGTCAGCCAATGTTTGACAGTTATGTTAAGCTAGCATGCTAACGTTATGATTGACATGCATGATCCTTCTTTATCCCTGCAGGCATTGATTTCAAGATTAGGACAATAGAGCTCGACGGCAAGAAGATAAAGTTACAGATATGGTAAGTTTATCTTAAACCCAGTATTACAGGGCTTGTGACATAATGGCAGTGAGTTTATCAATATTTTGTTAATAAGGTGTGGATGGCACACACTTTTCTCACAGTAATTCATGGTTCCTTTCAAAATGCAGGGTGACCACAGAAGGGGTCAACCGATGTATTTCTTAGCCGATTCTTATTATTAAAAATCAAGGAGACAAAAAGAAAAAGATATTTGCCATTGATATTTATTTGCATTAAAAATGAAACTGAAATTTCTACAGCCCATACAATTTTTAGGTACTTTTTTTTACTATTTCCATTTTCTGCTACTTTATACCCCCTCTCAGTTTTTATTGCAATCTGACAGAAGAATCACTGAATGCTAAATGTTGGCCCAAGTAATCGGCCAGGGCTGATAATCAGTCTACCCCTAGACCACAGGACCTTAAAAATTACACAATTTTTATAAAATTGAATGTAAATGTTGATTTTAGTGGAATTTGTTCCACTCCATAGTGTAGTTGCTTATCTACAATATATCAAATCCTTCCCTCATCTATCACACTGAACTGCACTGAGAAATTGATGCCAACTTTCCTATGTGATTTATCGAAGTACTGAACTTAAAGGCATTTCACATTTGATCTTTAAGTTACATTGATGTGACAATTCTGACGTTTTCCAGGGATACGGCTGGCCAGGAGCGCTTCCGAACGATCACAACAGCCTACTACAGAGGAGCTATGGTGGGTGTCTTAATGTCTTGTGAGGCACATGGAACATAAAACCACTCTCTGAGGAGGCCATGGCTCTGAAACTGAGTTATTACTGTTTACATATTTTATCTACCTCTCTTCACAGGGCATCATGCTTGTCTACGACATCACCAACGAGAAGTCTTTTGAGAATATCAAGAACTGGATAAGGAACATAGAAGAGGTAGTCACTCGCTCAAATAGTCCTTCCTTTACCTTCTTGCTACCTCTTAAAAGACCAGATGACATGATGCGGTGTGTTGTTTTTATTTAACGGCTTTTTACTTTTCGTTTGATCCAGCATGCATCTTCTGATGTTGAGAAGATGGTCCTTGGCAACAAGTGTGACATCAATGACAAGCGGCAGGTGTCCAAAGACAGGGGGGAGAAGGTAAGAGTTTGATTGAATTTAGAAAAGGAAAACATTTGATATATTTGAATAATTGTGTTTGCTGATGATTCATGAAGAAAACGTGTCGACAATGTTCACCCCTTTTCCTACAGCTTGCATTAGAGTATGGGATAAAGTTCATGGAGACGAGTGCAAAGGCCAACATCAATGTGGAAAATGTAAGTAGGAATTCTATCTTGAATTATAAAATGGTTAAGAGACCATACGTCTCAAGTCATACAATATGTGTGTTTGATCTGGTTCACAGGCATTTTTGACCCTCGCCAGAGACATCAAATCAAAAATGGACACGAAATTGGTAAGAAGTACTCTGTGCATCATGAGAAATGATTTGAAGCATGAGGACTTCTATGACTGCTGATCCATACAGCATTCTCTGAAATAACAGTTCTACATGACAGAGTAGTGACTTGTTCCTCTGTTACATTTGCAGGAGGGCAACACGCCGCAGGGGAGCAGTCACGGAGTGAAGATCTCAGAGCCTCAGAAAAAGACCAGCTTCTTCCGCTGTACCCTCCTCTGAGGACCAAGGTCTGCTCCGACACTGGCTGTCAGCTGGCTGGACATAAATGGACTGTGCTTGCTCTAAGCACTTCCTTCCCCTTTCTTCTTTATACCCACCTATGGCCTGTCCTCCCAGTCCACACACAAACCATTATATTCCCAGTACGTGGAGGAATCCTCCTCCTCTCTTCCTCTTCTGAAAGCTTCCAGTGGTGCATCTCTTCCATTTTAAGGAGATCTTTTGTTTTCATGGGTCAGAGTGCTTGACTGGTCGAGGACTCAACCAGGAGCATTGTCCAGATGTTCCTTATCACACAAAAGACAGGCTCTTACTTCCGATGTTAGTCTCTTTGTAATGCGCACTTATATTTCACACAGCCAGTAGCACAACCGAGGATGAGAAATCATTAAATTAATGTCAAGGTTTTGGGATTGCAAATACAAATGTGATATTTAGATATTTTTTTTATTAGTACCCTTTTTAAGTTATATCAACCTGAGACTGAAAGGCTTACACTCTAGTGAAACAGAGTTGCACATGCTTTCATTTTCATTACAGTGGTTGAGAATCCTGTCACGAGTAAAGCAGTCAAGGATCGGAGAAGAATTTGAGGAAGGTTTTGCATGTAGTCCTTGACAATCATTTAATATGACTAAAAATGTGTGTGTCATCTCGCTCAGATCATTACACACCACCCACATTTATATTTAACCTCTCTGCAATAGCTTTCAGGTGTTCGCAGACAGTTTGGTTACAAAAAAATAGATGTAATCCAGATCTCCTCTAGATAAATCGAATTATCAGAACATTTGTGAGCTGACATTTCTGCTTAGACTTTCTCTGGTATAGTGACCAGCAACAATGAGTTGTACATGCAAAATGTTAGAGTGGGTAACAATGCAGTGTTAGCACATTGTACTCTAAGTACACAGTTTAGGACAATATCAAGATATGCAGGCTGTATATTTTAAATAACCTTCACAATTCAGTACAGTATAATGCGATTAGAATGACATTTAATCGTTTCTATTATAATCGGTTATTCTGCCTCTTATTTTCTTGATTAATCTTTTAAAAAATGCTTCTAAAAGTTTTCTAAAGCTCGAGATGATGTCTTCAGATGTCGTGTTTGGTCTGATCAAAGGTCCAAAATACATAGAAATTCTGTGAACTATCACATCAGACAGGAAGGCAGTAAATACTACAGTAAATGTTTGACATTCTTGCTTGAAAATCGACTTAAAACTATTAGTCAGATATCAAAATACTCAACTTTTTTATGCTCTCAGTTGACTAAATGTTTCAACTCTAAAGTGTTGCCTTTAATTTGACTTGAAGGTCTTGTAGCAGCTCTGATTCACAGTGAAGCTAAATGACGTCTTCGGTTATTTAACCAATTAAAATCACTTATACTAAAGTTTCACACTGTAAGCCCCTTTTCCTGCTATCCACGCAGCTCTCCTTGCACTTTACCAGTAACTCGTGTTTTGTGTGTAGTCTGTGCCAAGTGATAGATTTGCAATACGATGACTTAGTTACAACTGTTTTGATCTATTGAGTCTTGGTAGTATAATGGGCATAATTCCTAAATTTTATTACACCTACTGATGATCTCCTATGCTATTTCACTGCTAGTGATCTACTGTCCAGTGTTCACTGAAAAACATTGCCCTAATGTACTTCAACAGCTATCTATATATTTATAAAAAGAAAAAAAAAATTGCAAGCCTGTTTCTATGCTACTGCCCTGCCAAATTCTAGTTTAAAAGTGATGTTTTCTTGGCTTATTACATGAACGCTGGCTTAACCCAAGCTGACAGTTTGTTCCCATTAGTGTTGTACATTTTCACTTGTGTGTTTGATTGTGGGACTTTCAGTTTGCCAGCTAGGTGGCACCAAAGGCACAGTATGCATTATAGGTGACCACCTGAACTCAAATTCTATCCAGTATTTTATTAAGAGCTCGAGCCACAGTGAACTAGACTTGTGCGATCCAAACGTGTACCAACTATTTAACGTTGATGTTCAGTCTGTTTCCATTGTTCCTCACGTTTCCTTCCTTCATTTGTTACTCGTCTGAAAATCAAACTCCTGTATGCACAATATCGAGGGAGGATCTGCTTTTGCTTGCCTGCACCTTTTTTTTATTTTTTGTTTTAATATCAAATAATTTGGGACCTCATGACGACCATGGCCATTTGTCTTAACCGCTAATACTCAGTTCTCTCATAGGTGAGCTATGCATTGTGAATCTTGGACCTGTGCATATGTGTGTAACACAATTTTCAGACATACTTGTAGACCTGTACAGTTGAATGTATGGGTTTTTTTCTTTTGTTGTTTATTTGTGTTTTGTCATTCACTGAGCCAAAAACAGGACACTCTCTGTTTTGGAGAAATGGCTGCATCAATGCGAGCAAATCTTAAGCTTGATGGCAGATGACGTAGGAAGATTCTGGGGCGTTGAAATGTGGAGGTAGCTGTCGTCTCGTTCGAGTGATTCTGTAGCTTTAAGTCTTAAACAGAAACATAGGGAGCAGATGTTTGCAGGACTTGAGTTGTATCATTTGCAACTGAAATGATACTCCCTCATTGATTTTGTTTTTAAATCATATCCTTTTTTCTTAAGACTGCTATCACGTCATCATATACTGTACATCCCTTTTTACAGCCATATTTTCATTCCAGTGATTGTGAAGTACACAGGGAGAGTAATAGAATAAGTTTTGGAAAAAAAAAAGGTGAAAAAAAAAACATTGTAAATATCACATTGAAAAAAGAGATCTACTTAAATTGTACTGTACTTTCTAAACCCAATATGAAAATGTATCTACAATTTGTAGATATGTGTACTTTTTGATTTAATAAAACGAGATTATAAAATGTAACGTTCACTGTCTTTATTGGCTGGCTGTCAGAGGAAACTACACCGTCAGTTGACCCCATGCTCTCACAATGGAGTTTGACTGCTTTCATGACAAATGGCTCTCCTTTTATTGGCTCGCTGGGAGCCACTGGAATATTCTGGCATGTGTTTCTTTCATAGTCCGATGTAACTGAACCCCTTTAGATACAAGACACAAATCTACTGTTGATGGTCATAACTAATGAGCCTTGTCCTGATGGATTGGTTGATGCTGCCACCTGATGACAGACCTGCAGTCACACCATGACCGGTGTTATTTCTGCATTTGCAATTGCAAGGAAATCGGATGTGGGCTTGGTGTGTTGGTACAGGTCAAACAAATACAAGTACAGTAACGCTCCCATGAAAGACAAGAAGATTGATAGTTACTCAGAATTTACTCTGGATGCAAAGTATCAAAGTCTGATGATCTATGATGAAGATCAGAATGTTTTTGGTTATAAATATTTTACAAAATAAAAAGCAAAAATCTACAGCATAATCACAAGATAATCATTTGTGTTGAGGTGTCAAGATTCCCCCCACTTTCCAGAAATTCTTCATCAAAATAAGTCCGTTGATATGTACATGTGATTGCTTCAGTCCTTTAAATCCTTATGTGGAAAGTGCTGTGAACAGAAATGAGAATAGTTTAAAGTTCCTCATTAGCAGTCAAGGTAGACAGTCAGGTAAATGCACATTAGATTAAATAACAAATATACAATAAATGCTTTCTTTTGTATTGATGTGGAATTACCCTCTATGGCTCTGATTGGCCTACCTGAGGAACTCTGGTGCTCGAACAATCATATGCTGGAAGTCCTCAAGTGACAGACGCCCGTCATTGTCCAGGTCAGCCTCGTCTATCACCTTCTCACACACCATCCTCACCTCGTCTTCTGTAAGCTCGTTACGGGTCAGTTTGTTCAGCGTCTTCTCCAGGTCTGACTTGCAGATGAAGTCGTCATTGTTGAAATCTTGGAAGAAAATGATTCAGTGAATCATTTATGTCATCTTTTTTTTTTTGCATCAGTGGTCAGCCAAGTTGGACAAAACAAGGTATTTGAATTTTGGCGATCAGCTATTTTCTTTAATTTTAAATAACCAGCAGATCAAGCATTACCATCATTATATAATTTTAGTTTCAGCCAAAGAGATATTCTTCATATATTCTGAACTATTATGGATGGATGCCTACCTATTCCTACTTAACTGATATTTGTTACAATATTACAATATTGTATTCAAATTGGACTTTTGCCAATTAAAATTGCATTAAACTTTTTGTTTTCCTCGCAATTTTTGTCATTGTGGAAACTGCAATGTTAAACTACTATATTGATATACTGTAAAGGAGCAATATATACGAATTAAGTTGAAAACATTTTTTTTTAGAAAATGACCTTTTATCATCAACAAGGTGTGAGTAACAGCCATGATGTTTATGTATTGTGTAACAAAAATATCTACCTAAGTTTGCATGCTAACCCACTAGCCCTGTCCCGTCCTGATCAACAATCCCCTGGTTCCCCAAATTCCTAGTCTGGGCTGCTAGCTGCATGGCTAACTGAGCTAATTAGCTGGCAGCTAGAGTTAGCAGCAGTTAGCAGCTACTGAGTGACAGGCAGCCCCATATTTGATTTTTGGTTTTGAGTAATTAATTCAACAAGAGGCCAATTCTTACGTAATGCACCTTTAAAGCATTGATAAAACATATCTGCTAAGCCTTAAATATTCAATCAACACACTCAGTCCTTTGTTAGAGAGTTCACTTCAGGCATCCTCATCAGTCTCACTCATAACACACCACACCTTTGTTGTGTGCCACCCCTCCCTTGTTTTTCCCCCTCTATTGGTCAGAATAATAAATGAAACGTCTCCCTGACCCATGACCATGGTCATGTGTATGTAACTTCTTCATCAGTCAGCATTTATTAATTAGGGGGGACCCTGGTGCTGAGCACAAACTGGGCATTGACAAGCTCTTTGCCTGTATAATGGGCTGCTTAATCATTTATAACATCCTATGCACCATCCGCCATGCTTACAGCTCCTAACCCTTCACCCCGCTCCCTTTTCAAATAAAAAAAGATGATCTTGAGCTTAACTTCCATGGGTAAATATGAGTTATTCAGATGAAGACTTTCAGAAGCCTATTTTAGTTTACATTTATTCTTAACATTTACATGCAAACTTAAAACGCGTGCTAAAGTGCCCTACTGGGAGCCAAAACGTGCGCTAAACTACCCTCTTGGGTGGAAAAAACATACTAAACTGCCCCTCTGGCTGGTTAAAACATGATAAACTGCCCTCTTGGGTGGTCTATTTTATCTTTTTGCCCCTGCCCTTCAAAAAGTCTGTGCACGCCACTGAGTTCAACAAAGAGTAAAATAAAAAATTTTGGTGCTCATTTCTGTATTTTGTCACCTTCACCAAATGTTCTTTTCCACATGTTGGGTTTTAATGATGTGTGAACAAAAATAAGAGGGTATCTAAAATAAATTCTTTTGTTGATTTTGCTTCGTACACATCAGTTGTTGTGTGACTCCAAGCAACAAGAAAAGAAGAAATCAGCGATCTCTCTCTTAATTTCAACCCAACCAGTCGAGTCTGATGGCCTCCCACCTTAAGTCTGGGTCTGCTCTGAGGTTTCTGCCTGTTAAACGGCAGTCTTTTCTTGTATTAATGCTCATTGGGGAAAGGTGGGTCTCAGTCTCTGACTCGTGTGAGTTAAAAGTTTAATTAAACGGTATATAAGTTTAATTATACATAAATGATACAATTTTTTGAACCATTCCTTTGAATATTTTACCATAAATTTTGAAAGCATAGTAGGCCTTTAGGTCCCGTGGAGCCATCTCACTCAGGACTGAAAACATGTCCAGGAAGTCATCCAGTGTCATGTTCCCCTCACCGTCCTCAGAGAAAACCTCAGCAATCCTCTGACGAAACGGGTTGTCCTGGACAGAGAAGACACCAGAAACTTCTGTACACAGTTGAGTGCAGTTCATCATCTGCACCGCGGTTGTGTGTTTGTGTTGGTTCATATCTCATGTTCTAGTATGATTTCTGTTTATAACAGATAATTCAAGTGAGCTTCAGAAAATATAATTTGGACTGATCAAGTACCACAAGGGAAAGTATAATCTTCACAGCCTTGCTCTCTCTTTCTCAGGACATGTCAGTGACTAGCATGTTCACACACACGTTTACCTTGCTGTCATTGTGTAAAGAGGCATATAATTGACTCATTTCCAACAAGTGTGCCCCAAGAGACTCACCAGCATTCTTCAAGTTTAAAGGAGTCGGGTAACGTATAACCTTTCAAAGAATTCTGTCGATTAGTTGGCCATTAATTATGGATTGGGAACACAGGGAGAGAGCGGGTCTGCCGGGTGTGTGTGGACCAGTGGGTCTACCTTCAGCTCTGGCATGCTGCCAATCAGCTCATATGGTAACTTCACATCTGGGTGGTTGGTGTAGTCAAGAGGAACGAGCTGCGGTGCCAAATCCCGATAGCGGTAGAAGAGCCTAGGGAAACGTTTAAAACATTTACTTTACTATTAAATTACAAGATATCTTTTATGTCATGTAGCTGCGTGTTTTATTTTGGCATTTGGAAGTTAAGGAAAGTTAATTTAGAGAACTCCTGTTCAGCTGCAGGGTATTTTTCTCTATTGTGCTCAGTGTGAAATAACTGAAAGTTTCAGCGCAGTAAAGTTTGAAAAGGGAGATTTTAAACACCACGTGATCTCAACGTTAGCCAGCCCAGCAGTGGCCGGTTATAATGATACTGTAGTTTAGAGTTACAGTACATTATTGTGCAGAGCAAAACAAAAATGTATTTGTTTTACACCAACGATTCAAACGTGTCAAAATGTGGTATGTTTTGATATCAGTGACATCACTGCTCACCTCAGAATTTCCTTTCTTGTAAAATACGTGCAGTCCTGCAAATACAATGAGATCATGGCAGGAAAGTGGAGTTATTCCAACAAACATTGCAATGTAGCTGTTCAAACATGCTGCTCCTGCTAAATCAATATTAAGCTTAAGGTTGGTTTATTGTTTCAGGTGGCAGAACTACAGATGTATTGGCAACAAAATCAGAATTAGGTCATTTTGCAATAAGTTATCCATTGCAGCATTATGTTGTTACATTGTTTGTTAATAGTTAAAAGTGCAATATGTAAGAACTGGCCACCTGTTGAGTTCATACTCACCGTATCGTAGCAGCATTTCACAAGAGTAACTGTTGACTGTATCCTGTTTATGTATCCATTACTATCGCTACTGTTAGCTTGCTACTTAGCATGCTAACTCCAGCTGATATCTCTGCAACACAATACCGAGATGTCTTTGCGTTGACATCAAAACTGTTATCTCTTTGCATTCTGTTGATAATTGTAGTTCATTTGTGAACATTTTTAACTAAAATTACATATTGCACCTTTAACATGTAAGCAATTATTTACCTTCTTTATATACTTCTATATCCATTTAGTGTGGTAAAATCTCAAAGTCTCTATAAACTTAAGCTATGCAATAAATCGAGTTAAGTGAAAATAGTTCAGTGTTTCTCTCTGAAACATCGTGGTATCAAATGGAAATACTTACATAAAGTACCTGAGAAATAATCCTCAGAGTGAAACTCTTGCCAAAAAGCAACCAAGGCTTTATTTGTGATTGAATATGAGTCAAACTTTCGTGTAAATGCATAATTACGACGAAACAGGCACTTTTGAGATTTACCGTAGTTTCGTTTTCGGGCAAGCTCATTTTCAATGGGGTGCAGGGGCACTCTTATGCTAGCATCAGAATCGATATATTTAGTTAGTGCGACCTAACAGGCAGGAAAGTAATGGCCGGAGGTGCTACTGCTAACGTGAGTTGTCCAAAAACTTTCTTTTTAGTAAACTCTGTGTACACAAACAATGTTTTCAATGCTCGTGTTCATGTGTAGAGACCCTGGTAATACTACGAGCAAAGTTTCATGTTGTGTCGAGCCTTCTTAGTGTGAATAGCTATTTTGAGGCTAGTGTAAAAGTGCCCCTGCACCCTATTGAAAATTATCTTGCCCGAAAACGAAACTGCAGTAAATCTTAAAAGGGCCTCTTTCGTCGTAATTATGCATTTACACAAAGGTCTGACTCATATTCAATCACAAATAAAGCTTTCACTTTAACAGTACCACACAAAGGTCATAGTAGTAGTAGTAGTAGTAGTAGTGGAGGTGTACTTAGTTACCTTCCATCGCTGGATGTATATGAATACAGATATTATTATTCAAATGTTTAAATGCTTGATTATTAAAATATGGCCACTATGTAGTTTTGGAGAAGAAATTCAAACTCAGATTTTTAATATTCATAACATTAATGAGGTAATAATACAAACTCATAAATATTTATTTTTTCCAAAACCGAATAAACAAGCTGTTCTCAGAGGAAAATAAGGTCCCCAGAACACTGTTTGGAGCAAGAAAGGTGGCAGGGCCAGCCACATATAAACAAAGTAAAACACTTCAAATTTATTTTTTTTAGGCATTAAAATATCAGTGAAGGCAGATCTTTCTCATTTTGTCAAAATGTCTTCACCAAAACTACATAGTGCACCTTTAACTTAATGCATCCTGTCAGTATCTTGGACCTTTGAACAAATGACTGTTACATTTCCAAAGACTATATCAAATCAACAAACACTATCAGGAGCGCTTTGACTTGTTTCAACACTGTTCCGCTGCCTGAAGAGGTGCAGCACACGACTCTGGAATTTGTAATCAAAGAAAAAAAAATGCAAATTAGTCTGATAAGATTGTTTCCAGATGCCAGTAGCTCCGTGAGAGTGACTGAGGCTAATCGTCTCATTCAAACAGAAACAGGACTGACACCAACCTGATAGGCGTCTAGCTGCTGTGCCGAAAAGATGGTCTGTTTATTCCCCATGTCTGAGCTTGCAAACACCAAGCCTCAGGTCCATCGCTGCTCCGACATCCACTGCTTATTTTCAGGGTGTGTGGATATGTCAGATATGAAATACTGGGACAAAAGGAAGCCAGAGCCAAAGAGGAGATCAGGTGTCGGGCTGCCACGGGGCCATTTGGTCCCCATTATAATGGCAGCATTTCATCGTTTTCTCCATTGTGAATAGCAGCCCCTCTGACAATGAATAAGGGCTGTCGTCCAGCATCATGCCAAGTGGTATCAACCCCCTTTAGTGCCACTCTATGGCCAACGCCTCGGTCACTGCTCAGGTTACACTCTTTAGAGACAGGGTTTTGTAGCCGGCAAATAGACTTTTTGATGCGAGACAAGTTTTGTTTCAGCTGAGAACCAGATCATTGGATATTAATCTATTTATTGAAAACATTTTTCAGTTTTGCTTTTAGGTCAGATGTTACATATAGGTCAGATATTACAATGCTGAGCTAAACTAAACTTGAAAATGTAGGGGAAACAAACATTGCCTTTTATCCTGCTATCGTAATTTAGAATTACAGATGTTAAGTGGAACAGTTAGTGGTTTAAGTGACAAAAAGAAAGGATTTATGTAAAATCCAACATATAGTAGTCAGGGTGCTCTCTGTAAGTTGGGACACACTGCTGGGACCCAAAATGTCTTCCAGCATAAAGGAATAATGTTTATACACATTTAGAATGAAGAGAATAAAGTCGATGTGTGCTTTGCTGCTGTTTGGTTAGATTCCTGTCCTCCAGCAGCCTCCGCCTTTGTTTGCTCCCTGCCTGGAGGGTTTATATTCCTGAGTTGACCCTCTAACAAGGATATGACTTGCAAAGTCATGTTTGTTACCATACTTTTCCTCCCGAAAAGCTTCTGCAGCATGAACGGTGCCGAGAAGTCAAACAGCAGTGCTACTTCCAAATGTGTGCGTTCTTTGAAGTCAAATATCCAGTGTTTCCTGTTCAACAAACTTGTATGGAAAGGCAAACTAAGAGATAACAGATGGCTCGAGGGAATGGGAGGAATAGAGAATAGGTAAAAAGAAGAATATTAGTGTGAACTTACAGCAAAACCGAGTCTTATGGCAAGAGGGAATCATCTGGAACTTTCCAGTCTTTAAAAGGTTTGACTCAATGATTTCTTTACTGGGGCTGATAGACAGTGAAAGGGGGATTTAATTTCTGTAGGCTTGCTTTGGCTTGAATAGAGTGAACTGTTGTATCTTCTTTCTCTAAAAACAGTAAATTCTGTTCTCTTCCTTTTCAATATTATACACTACTTCGGATAGCTGTCATGAACAGGCATAATTTGTAATGCCCCATCAAGAAGATTAATATCCTTGCTGTCTTCTCTTTTGCAGTTTATATTGTGTCACTGCATGAAGCATGAAGGTGATGCCTCTCATCTCTAATGGTTTGTCTAAGCTGAGCACAGTGGACATCGCAGATGTCAACACTACCGAGACATGCCAGGAGCCTTCAGAGTCCTCAAGTTTGGAGTCTTTACGCCAGAATAAATGTAATATTACAGGTTTTCTCCGGAGAAATGCTTTTGTTCTTCTCACTACAGCTGCTATTTTCATCGGTAAGTCTCTTTATGGACTACTGTCAGTTATTTCAATTGATCGCTCTGACACAGTACGTCTTTGAATCTTTGAATCTTGAACATGTTGTTAAGTTTCATGTCATGCCAGCTGCCAGTACATCAGGGATGTACCTAACAAAGTATGGGTTGCGGGTGCCGTAATGAGGTGTAATGATATTATCCCTGCAGTGTTTTTTGTCTTGATTTTTTCTGCATTTGTCATTTTCTCTGCATGAAACAGAGCGTGTTTAACGTTTGATAGCTGTGATGACATGTTGGCCTTTGTCTATGTTTCTACAAGGGGTTGGCCTGGGCTTGGCTCTGAGGCCCAGTAAGATGACAGCCAGAAGTATAAAGTACTTCACTTTTCCTGGAGAGCTGTTGCTGCAAATGCTACAGATGTTGGTGCTTCCTCTCATCACCACCAGTGTGATTTCAGGTTAGATACCGCGCATGCCACCGTGCACATGATTAGCATTGTTTGATGTGTTGGGGAAAAAAGCCCTTAACCATGGCAGATTTAATGCCACATCTTTCTTCCTACCTGTAGTGCTATTTACCCATCTAGATTGTTTTGGTGTGAGTTGCAGAGTTCTAGAGATATCAGCTGTAGAGATGTCTGCCTTCTTTGCTGCCTTACTCAGTGTTATTAACACTGCTTTTGAGTTTATTATGAGGCATGCATCTTTATATTTCTATTTCTAGTAGAATTGTTTTTTGTAATGTATAACCGTTTAATGCAAATTATTTTACATCTAATTTTATTTTTAAAATCGAATTTCGCCATACTGTGACATTGCTATTCTACATACATTGAGTTATGTTAAAGTGACGCAACTTCTTTTTATCTTAGCCATGGCATCTGTGGACAGGAAGTCTTATGGGAAAGTTGGACTTCGGGCTCTCTGCTATTACATCATGACCACCATCATGGCTGTGTCCACAGGCATCGTCCTAGTTGTTCTTATCCAGCCGGGGAAATCACCCAGTGACACATCACCGTCCTCTGGTGGTCAAGTGAAGGCTGTGCAGACTGTGGATGCCTTTCTGGATCTGATCAGGTCTCTTTCAAAAAAGGAACAATCCGCTCAATCAGATGTCAGCGTTCAATCAAAGCTTACTCAGTGTTTTTGCTTTGCAGAAACATGTTTCCCCCGAATATGGTGGCTGCCTGCTTCAGACAGGTGAGACATTCAGCGGTCATGGTTTCTTTAGCAGCCCTGACAGCGCCAGCTGCTAATGTTTTCAGTGTTTTAATCTGTGCGTGTGTCATCATGTAAGAATTTGGTCCTGGATACACCTTTCGTAGCAGGAACTACCACTGTAGGATTTTGTCTGAGGACAGGTTTTGACCATGCAATAGTGCCACAATCATGTAAGATACAATCATGAAACCTTTTTGTTTTTTGTTTTCCCTTATGATACTTGTTAACAGTGATGATTTTTCTCTCTTGTTTTTCCAGTATAAAACTGTTTACTCCAAAATTAATCTGACAAGTGAGTACACCAGGACTTTCTGTGTCCCTTCATGTGACTGTGATGGATTTATTTTATTTCATATGAGTGGCTGTTATCATGACCTGTAACAGCACTTCTCGGACCCCAATAGATGACACAGTTCCGATGTCAGGCACCTCAGACGGAATCAATATTTTGGGTTTATTGGTCCTCTCCATTGCCTTTGGCCTCACCCTGGGCTATATGGAGAATGAGGGAAAACCTGTGAGGGACTTTGTAGACTGCTTGAATAAAGCGGTCATCCATCTGATCAGCATAGTCATCTGGTAAGAACAAGAAGCTTCTGCATGAAAATGTAGATCATAACATATTGACCTTGTTTCACAACACAGTATCAAAATGCTCCAGTCTTTGAAATATATGCTGCCTCTGCTGAATCCCACAGGTATTCCCCGGTGGCGATCGTCTTTTTGGTTGGAGGAGAGATTTTGCAGCTGAAAGACATTAGCGTTATCGGTCTGCAGCTTGCCATGTATTCTCTGACTGTGATCACTGGCCTACTGATCCACTGTTTCTTCACCCTGCACCTCATCTATATCATCTTCACACGCAAGAACCCCTTCAAGTTAGTAGGTGGTGTACTCGAGGCTCTCACCACTGCCTTTGGGACCTCATCCAGGTGGGTTTCACTTTCATTTTGTTTACAGGCTACAGCACACACATTTAAGTAAAGACGGATCTGGACTACGAAAATATAGTCTGTATTACATAAATGTGATTTTTTTTTCTCTCCCAGTGCTGTGGCCGTGCCCATCACCATACGCTGTCTGGAGCAAAATCTAAACATGGACAAACGGGTGACACGCTTCATGGTGCCCGTAGGGAGCACGATGACCATGGACGGCACAGCGCTTTACGAGGCAGTAGCTTCCATATTCATAGCCCAAGTTCATGATATGGAGCTCACATTTGGTCAAATCATCATCATCAGGTATGATGAAATGCAGAGTGTACACATGTTCTATTGCTACACCTCTAAAAACTACATCAACATAAAAATGTAGAGGAATTCACTTTCTTACTGCTAAACTAAGCTAACTTGGTGCTGGTTGTCGCAGCCCCTACATAAAAGTGTCATCAATCTTTACAACTAAATCTTGGCAAGGAAACAACTGACAATATGTGGTGGGACTTTTCAAGATGCCTTAAAGAGACAGGCCCTCACAGGCCCTTACTGTAAGGCATATAAAAATGTTGTAGCAGACAGCCAAATAAGCCGTGTGAACTGAAAGTCAACATAATATTGAATGTTCAAGTGTTAGTCTTTTGGGTTGTTTTTCGTAGTAAATCATGCTGTATTTGTATGTTTTACATCTAGCTCACTTTCATTCATTTGTGTCATTTTTTATGATGCTTAGATATTTTTTCCCGTCCCATCTACAAACAAAACCCTCCTAAATACACGTGTTGTGTGTAATTCCAGTATCACAGCCACAGTGGCGGCTATCGGGGCCACGGGAATCCCACAGGGCGGCATTGTAACCATGGCGATAGTGTTGACATCAGTTGGACTGCCCCTTGAAAGCATTTCATTCATCATCACAGTTGACTGGATGCTGTAAGTGTGTGTCTGTTTGTCTGTGAGCATGCTGGGAGAGGCCAGTCGTGTTCACGTGTCGACAGCAAACTGATTTAAAAGATGAGTCTGCACAAGTGCTGCTAACATTGTACAATCTGCTGTCAATCATGCAGTCTCGCTGGATTGTTTGCTGTCACACATTAGACTTCTTACATTTGTTTCTGGTTGCGGTCACGTCAAGTTCTTTACCTCAGAACGTCCTGTGTGTTTGTTGACAGAGATCGTCTGAGGACCACCACCAATGTGCTTGGTGACTGTATCGGCGTGTGTGTGGTGCAGCATCTCTCGAAACACGAGCTGGAGAGCCACGGTTCTACAGAAGAGTGTTTCGTGGCAGAGAACCGAGTTACAACTTTCAACTGAGACGTGATACCAAAGAGCATCCCCTCCTATTCCTCAGTCCCTGTGGAGTTTTGTTTTGACTTTTGTTTCTGTTTTTTGATGCAAGCAAAATGAGTGTTTAGGAAATACATGATGGTGCCTGTACAGATTTATCTCAAATTACGTTTAATATACAACAATAACTTTCTACAGCTAAATCTACTTGGATGAGGTATTAAATACAGTATGTGTTATAAAAAGATAGCTGGTTACTGCACGTAAAAGCAACATTATGTAGAAATTGGCACTGAATGTGATTTGGCGCCCCCCACATTTCTTTGAGAGCAGCACCACTGTCTTAAATACAAATCCCAGGTCAACAACTTCTCTGACATAATGTAGGTGAGAACTATGTTGAAGACCGAAGATTTACTTAGTTTGAAGTTGGTTGGTTACATTTCTTCATAATCAAATTATGGAAACTGTGATCTTTTTAAAAGATCGTAAAAATTCTTCCATTTTGACCATTCATTCCTGTCATTACAAGGTTACAAATAAACCACCCTCATTGACCAATGGGTGACCGTATGGCTTGTTCTGATGGTTAAATATTTTGTTCCTCTGTCATTATTATTTCAGATGTTCTTGAAATAAAGTATTTTAGGAATGAAATCACGTTAAACTTTGTTTACATCTTTTATTCTTCGTTGTAATAATTCACAACAGAAATCATAAAATATACACATTCAGATCTCTCACAGGATATCACTTCCATCACTGCCATATATTATAATTTATGGATATTTACATATATTACAATGCCACACATGGTACTCTGCACATTATTCATTAGTTGCGATTGAGTTTTAAAAGGCAGTTGGCCCTGTCTATATTTTTATGGACATATCTGCAGTCTGACACCAGTGACTAGCTGATGTCAGTGGCAGCCACAGCTTCCAGCCACCATGTCGTTGTACTGTTTCAGCACCACATTCTCATCGTCGTCAAAGTACAGCAGGTTGATGGAGAAGAGCTTGTCCGGCACGCAGCACGGCGTCTCGATGCCTTTCATCAGCTTCAGGGCGTTGATGATGGACTGGACGGTGGCGTGGTTGGTCGGCCTCATGTTCTGACCCAGGGGGAAGGGGCAGGAGCCTTTGCAGTGGTAAGCGTTGTAGCCCCGGGGTGACACGATCCATCCCGACCAGCCGATCTCCTCGAAGTCGACATAGAGGGGCATGCGCTGGCAGGGCGAGGACACACCCTCCTCCTCGCTGTAGTCCACGGAGCGGGCGCTGCGGGAGGATGGGCCTGACATGGGGGCCTGGGGGAGGCTGGATGTGGCAGTGGTATCATTTGGGTCTGGTGAAGGACAGAAGAGTTTTTTTTGTTAGAAATCACATTATTTTATACAGTATGTGTCGTGAGTAATAAGAGTTTTTCTAAGTGTTATAGGTGAATTGGTGTACAAGTGAAAGAACCGTTTGGGGCCTTCTGTTTTCTTTTGTTTTCTTTCTTCCCACAATTCTCTTAAAAAACTGAAATCAACTTGAGCTTTCTCACGACCATGACACAGCAAATTTAGTTTTAACTGTGACAAACTGGAATAATAAGTGCTATTTGTAAGAAAAGTGTATTTTTGAGTGAACTGCTTTGGGTTTTGAAACTCGCCAAAGTCTGACGTGTTGGGATGGTGGGCTTCCCAACCTAAAATCGCAATGCTTCAGTATTTGTTGGTAATGAGACTCGAAAATTTACTTTTTTTACAAATAGCACCTTTAAGCAAATTTCTTAACAGCAGACAGCTGACGACAGCATGGTTCTGGTAGCCGAGCAGCATTAGAGGTCAGATCTTTCTCAAGAAAGACATCGTATAATTGATTGTAAAGTATAAAATGTACACTGAGTAACAGTGATGAAGAGATAAAGGTGGTTGGGGGACCCATGGTTTACCAGAGGACCTATAATTTTAATCTACACTCCCACTCATCCTGAGTAAGACCACAAAAATACCAGAGCTGTGTATTCTAACTGTCACTGGGTGCATTACAAAGGCATTTAAGTCTCACCTAAGCTCTCAAGAGAAGTGGAGCGGCGGCCGTCGTCAGTGAACAGGACCAACATGGGCTGTTTGCTCTGGTGGTGGTTGCGCCCTGAAGCAAAGCGGATCATTTTCATATCCATCTGGCTTCCTCCCAGGGTCCGAACCACCACATGGAGCCCCAGGTTGCTGCCTTCATCTACCATCCAGGAGCGAACCTTCATGAAAAGAAAAAAAAAATCACATGGGTCTATTAAAACACAGAAGCCAAGCAGTTCTGATCACATTTCCCCTTTAGGAGTGAACACAGGCCTTAAAGAGAAGTGGATACTTACAGCTTGTGTGATGGTGAACACTTCCCAACCAGTAGAGTGGACTGGGATGAGGCGAGAGGACAGCAGCTTCTTCTCTTGTGTGTTGTTGTTCACGCTGGTGTCCAGCAGCTGATAAACACTCACCTGAAACAAAACAGAGGAGATGGAGGATTACAGGAATGTCCAAATGTACCCCACTTGAATTCATGAAGTTGATCAGTTCGTTGTATTTCATGGTACATACCTGGCAGAAATGATGCCTGTTGAATGTCAGAGATGCCTGAGGTCGCAGTTTGAAGAGATGGAGCTCTGCAGTGAGGATCTTCTCAGTCCTGGCCACCGTGGACAAATTGAACCTGTACTCCACCTGTTCACTGCGCACTGCAATTGAAATTCGTATGATTAGACACCAGAACAAGCGCGACCGTGACTCATAATCTACAGCAGGCAAGCGCAAACGTGTGCTCACAGAAATCTGATCTTACATTTGTCAAAGAAGCTGCGCACAGTGTTGCCCTCCAGAAGATACGGGTCCTTGGTCACGCCGTCCACGTCAGCCACCGTGTTGTACAGATCGAGCATGTACTGAGGTGCCTGCTTGTGCCCGTGGATAGCAGGGGGGTCCTCCATCCCAAACACCTCCAGGAGCCTCTTGATGGCAGCCGAGCGGACTTCCTCTGACTCGTTCTCGGCGGCGAAGTGATTCTCCAGGTAGTTGAGGGAAGGCCGTGCAGCGGCGGCGCACAGCAGAGACGCAAAGCTGATCGCAAACATCAACATCTCGGAGGTCTGAGTAGGTTGCTGGCGCTTCGGTGTACTCGGTCCACACAACCGTCCAGCAGCTTGGAGTTGGAGTGACTGCAGGCTCCTGGAAGCTCCACTTTTTATATGAAATGCTCCCCTTCACCCTTCAGCGCCCCTCAAAGCCTCGGTAAACAGCAGTAAAGATGCTATTTGGTCGCAAATGTAAATCACCAATCAGGGAATGTAAAGGGAGACTAATGGCGGTGTTAACAAGGTGTGAACCCGATTGGAGATTTTATTCAGAGCCATTGTCTTCACGTCTGGCAATACAGGCTCAAATAAACTAAATCCAGCCTTTGGACAAGCTCGGTGCTCACCGACAAGTGGCTCTGTCGTTGTGGAATGTATATTTTTCATAATTGTTTATATGTGAGGAATGTAGAGATACGAAAACAATTTGGAGCTGATCTCCTGAGGAAGTGCACTCACCACGGGAGGTTAACTGCGCCTAAATGAATCCATTAATGTAGAATAATGGGCACTGTGTCTTAGGTGGAAACCAATTATTTCGATAAAGAGACGGGTGTCGCTTTCTACACGTCGCAGCATTTACATAACCGCTTATCCAGTCACAGCTGGATAATCACCAAATCTGCAGTTACATTTATTGGGGAGAACTCCAACTGCACTGTGTCGTTTATAATTTTTCCCATAAAAGACAACTTTCTTCAGGTGACGCACAGAAGAATTCGATCTGAATGTATTTTACAGCGTGAATTCCCTGAAAATGTTACACTGACGACGGGTTGTACACTGAAAGTTTGAGTTTATCTTTCAAGGCTTTGGATTTAAAAAAACAAACATAAATTACACATATTTTTTTGTTAGGTTTATTGTTATTATTGACCTTGAGCACACATCCAAACCCACGTTATTTTCTTAAGCTTTGCAATTTTTCACTGATTCCTTGATTCCTTCCTTGGAAACTCAAAAATGGCGCACTGTGCCATTTGGCGACTTTGAGCTTTACGCACCGTTACGCACCAGCGAAAGACAGATTGAAGCCGGTTAAAGTTTGTGTGTCCCCGCCCCCCCATTGTAATAAACATTTAAGAGATCAAAGTTATTGTTCTAACTGACACCTTGAAAGCAAGTCATAAAACCTCTTCTGTTTCACACTTCATATCAAACTTAGGAGCTATTGACTGCACGTGTGTTTGTTCAAAGGGACTCTCGATGTGATCCAGCTCTTCAAAGCTTCATTTAGGCTCTTTGAAACTTCAGACTGTTGCTGATTCAAAGTTCATTCAGACTTCATCCATTAGTTTGATTAGTTGAGGCACTATTTCTGTTTAAATTGCTTTCAGTTTAAACACTAATTTAAAAGAGGGATACATTCTGTGTATATGTGTTCTGTGAAAGAATTTGTTCAGTGCCATTTAAAGTTTTTCTCACAAGGGTACCTGGGATACCTTTTCAAATCCTCTGTTTTATTTGCAGTTTGGGACATCTGTGTCGAACAGGTGTCCAATGAGAAGTCCTCACAGTTTTTTTTTTGTATTAAATTTATTTACAAAATTATCATTTTTACATATATTACAAAATATACAATAATACTTTAGGGTAGCAAATTCCGAGACAAATGTCACAGTATTTGGTGGTGGTCTTCAATGTGCTGCAGCCACTGTTTGTGAAGCGATTGGAGGTTGTTGTGTTTTCTTCCAGTAGGCGGCGCAGTGTTCAGTCTTGGCAGAGGCAGGAAGTGATGGAGAGGACCGTGCGTAACTGTCCATGTTGGTTCAGGAAGCTGTGGCTGTCGTAGCCCTGAGGAGCACAGGAGCTGGGCTGTCTCTCTGCCCACAAGTGACAGATTTCTGGATCAGATGGACTCCTGCAGCAGAAAATTGAAGGAACATTAAAAGCAATTTGTGCACTACATCAGAGGACCACATAATATAATGTGTGTGTCGCCCAAAGGGTACATCTGTCACAGAAAATACCAATTAAACACCTTCATTACTGTATCAACATATGGCCTGCTGTATTTGTCCACTGACATGTTGACAGTTCAAATTTGAATTTAATGTAAAAACCCTGAGCACCTGATAATAAGTGAGACTGTTGATTTTTGAGTTTTATTCCTAACTGTTCAAATACTGAGGCTCCTACAACCCATTAGTATCAGTATTACTATCTTAACATGAGCTTTAAATTGAGTATGTTGTTTTGTTTCTTGTATCATGTGCCATTTTGCCATTTTTTGCTGTCGGTTTCAACTTGGATAATTCCTCAGTAAAGTTTTTTTATGAAGGTATTATGATATATCAAGCATCTGCTGATAAAAGTGTATTACAACCATGCAGTATATCAGGTTTTGGTTTTATAAATGCTGGTAAAATGTATCCCGTGTTTAAACTCTTAAAGGGCCTATTTGTAAGAAAAGTAGATTTTTTAATCTCATTCCCTGCTTATCAAATACTGACACATTGGGATTGTAGGACGGGCCTGGCCACCACCATTTACAAATAGGACCTTTACCCCTTCCACTCACAACTAAAAAACTCATGTGAGGCAGCCATAAATAGCACAAAATGTTATTTTGAATTGTAGTTAAGCCAAAAGTTTCCAAAGAAACAGATTATGGCAGGCACGATTTAGAGAAAACATGTCTAAAATAAGGTACAATACATCTCGAATATTTACATTTGATAGAAAAGTGTGGCCATAAAAACACAAATAATTCACTGAGTGTAAATAACATACAGCTCCAGTGAAGTATTTTTTATTCTTACAACCGTAAAGCTACTTCAACATACTGAAATGAACATTTCTACCGAAGTCTTATGGTAAGTCTTAATGCCTGTCATCGGACCAGAACCTGACTCATCCAGGTCAGAGAAGTCATAAATTTAAACTAATTTTTTATGGCTGAGTGCAGAATACGAATTAAGGATTGTGACAGCCTGAGGAGAGAGGCCGCTGTGTTTTTGTCTCACCATCGTCATCTTTTTTTTCCAAGGGGGCCGCCTGAATCAACAAACAATGACAGTTCGTTTTAAGAGCTTTAAAGGAAAAGAAATGGGGAAAACTGTACGATGAGGGGTTGAGCAAAATCAGGACTCGTTTGTGCATTACAACTACACAATAAATGACTTTTTAAGGTTCTATTTGTACGTTTTTGACGGTTTGGAAGTGAGACTCAATCAAACATTAGAGTCAATTTACTGTGAATCTTTTATTTTAAACCGTAGATTAACTGAAATCTCACTGCTAGAATCCTGATCAGTCTCAAACTCAAGCAGAAGGTTTAACAGGGACATTTGGTGAGGGACTACAAGGTGCTGACACATGCTGAGTGCAGAAAGTGTCAGAGCTCACAGGCAATTGTTATGAGGGGGGCAGCGGGTGTGTGTGTGTGTGTGTGTGTGTGTGTGTGTGTGTGTGTGGCAACTGTGTTCATACGTACCTGAGAAGGCATCGGTTTCCTGTAGTGCAGCCTCCCAAACATCTGCCCACATCTATTTCCTGTGGAAAATTAGCAGCACAGAGAGAGGGCAATCAGCTCACAGCTGCTCACAAATATTGACCCGGTTGGCCAGCTGCTGTTGAGCAGGTTAACTGCTTTGTTTTGACACCTGCGGGGGCCATTTGTGTTTGCGCTGCGCTTGCCTTGGACCTGTGGACCTTTCTAATCTTTTCTTTCAAATTTCCATCTAATATGTTATTTACCGCATAAAGTCCGGTGTTAAAATCACAAGTGATTACCCTGACATCTATGATATTGTGAGGGTTGGTGATTACCGTTCCCAGCACGTGCTTTAAAGCGGGGCTTTAGTGAATGACGGGTAGTTTAAGGGAGAATAATGAGTCTAAATTTGGCATGGCCGACACACAGTTTAAATCAGGTTAAATTGTATCTTCCTCATCAAAGATGAACTGGGACTGCACTCAGATCTGCCAGTCTATCATGTGTATTGTTGCATGAATAAGCACAGCCTGGAGTCCTTCACACCAGGCTGTGCGGTGCCAGCCAACGGGGCCAGTGGATAAGCTTGATTAAGTGCTGTTTTCAACACGTGTCTGATGAATAAAGATACTTCATTACTGTCTGGCACCCAACTAGAGCCCCCATTTCCTCTCAACTTGATTATAAAAGAGGGTGTGAAACCGGTGTTGCAAATGAATCACTCTTCTAGTGCTAATTATGCCTTGCTAAAAGAAAATTAAGCTTATTTTGAAAGGATGGCTTTAGATATAAAGTTAGATTCAAGCACTTCTGTTGGGGATGACCACAACTTATGACTGACGAGAACTACAATTACAAAAAAACAAACAAAAAAGAAAACATGTTTAGAGGTTGGGACCTACTTTAAGCTTCTCCTCTTTGATTCCATCTTCATGGTGGACTATTTCATAGTAATACTCCACATATGGGACCCGGTAGCAGCTCTCCTTCAGCTCACAGGCCGCCACAGTCTGGATGAGGTCCGCTTTGTTGGGGGTTTCCACCAAGGCTGAGTCAAACTTTGTGGGGACACAGGAGAATCCCTCTGTGAAGGATTGAGAACAGAAAAATGTAGGGTTAATGAGGGCAGGAAGAGCAGATGTAAACAAACATAACTTCTGATGTTCATCCGTCTCAAACTGACAGACTGACCCTTAATACACTTGGGGACAAATGTATAAGTTGTACTATTTCTTAACACAGTGTATCTGATCATCACTCACTAAATTAAACTCTAACATTATCTATGTTTCTAAGCTAAAAATATGTAGATGCTATAATAAGGATCAGACCTTTGTTTTGAGCATTTTGATTTGCTTTGACTGAAGGCCTCCAGTGAATTTCAATACTAAGTATGTGTGCTGTTAGAAGTGCATCAACACAGTGACACTGCACTGTGAGTTTTACAGGTTCAAATGCATTAAAACAACAAAAAAAACAAAACAACAAAAAATGAGTTTATTTGGGCATCAAATATAAATTGTGTGAGTCAGGCTGACTTAATTGGTGCTTTTTTCCAGTGAAATTGGTTTTAAATAATCTTGAATTGTTGAAACTGTCCTGACATCAGTTAAAATCAACATATGTAATTTAATGAATCCCTTTTTATATACATACATCAACAGGCTAATTGGCTGACCAGTTAACTGCATGATGTTTGATGTTCAGCTGCTCTGTGTTCAGCTGAGCCCCCTCTTCCCGTCTTGGCCCATTGCTACCTGAAGCAAACAGGCTTGCTGCAGGTAAGCACACACACACACACAAACAAACACACACCTGGTGAGCCCTTGGACCGGGAGCATCCACCCACGTCGATCACAGTCTCATACGGCGTCTCGGAGTAGTGCGTCCTGAGTGCGGGCACACGGATGCACTGCGTCAGCTTGATCTCGCAGTTGCAGTCCTCGATCACCTCCACCTCCCGGGGCCCCTCGAACAGGAGCACCCGGTCCACGCGCATCCCGGTCGGCTCGCACACTTGATTCATCCCGCAGGAGGGCAGCTGGTGCAGCGGCTCCGAGCTCTCTGCGGCTGCTGGTCCGCGTGTTCTCATCTTCAGCAAGGTGACAGAGACATAAATGCTCGGTTCAGACATGTCACAACATGTTTTCCATGTGCTTTAATGTACATTATTTGGAGAGTCAAGTCTTTTGACACGTGTAGTTTACGATTAGTTGTATTTATTTAAAACTATATGAATGGGGCTTTGGATACTTAAATGAGTCTTTGTGAAGCTCCAGTAAAATCTTAATTATGAGGTAATGACAATTGTTGGAGTTTCATCAAACTCCGCAGACAGCCACAAAGTCACAGCGCGCCCTTGTGGCCATGTGGGGGAAACGTCACTCACCTTTTTGCTCCTGAGAAATTCCAGCATTGAGGAATGTTTGGAGTATTCCTGCTGCCCTGCCTCAGGTGAGGGCCTGGATGCTCCCCCACAGTGCGACCTGCACATCCCCACATCAACACTGACAGGACTCCCAGAGATGTCTGTGCAGACAGAAATTCAATCGGATGTTAGACAGACACAAGTTTTTATACGTTTGATTAGATAATCTATTTTGGTTTTCGTTGGTGGATTGCGAATGTACGCTTAAAGGGACATTCAAATATTTGTGGTGACCCTGGACATGTGGTGTAAATGTGGTGATTTACCTTGTCCAACGTAGACGAAGTGGCTCTGTCTTTTGCAGCACATTCTCTGCGTGAACAGGTTTCTGTGATCTATGTGTTTGCTCAACACTCCGGTCACTGGAAAACAAAACAGAGAGCAAGCATCAGTTAATGAACGGCACACATTACTTCACACATTTCTTTTATGATTGATTTAAAACATGATAGATGAGCAGTTTAAGATTCACAAGCACACAATATCTTAAAAGTTGAACATGGGGCACAGTAGTGCGGCCATCCATTTTCTTTGAAGTCGTTTATTAATTAAAATGATTCATTAGTAGTTTATTAAGCCGAGACAGTGTGTGAATAATTAGTAATAGCTTTCCAAGAAAAAAGTCACTACTCAAACAATGTCGGGAAAAGTTTTTTAGATCTTTTACTTAATTAAAAGTACTAATAAAACTGGGAAAATACTCAATTAAAGTAAAAAAAATCCTGCATTCAAGTAAAAGTATCATACTGTAGAATGCTGCCTTCTTCTTTTACCATTGTATGGGATCTTTTTGGATACATATTACTGCTGCATTGATGCGCGTGTGTCATTTTGCAGCTCCAGAGATTGAGCTAATTTTAACTACTTTATATACCCTTGTGTAGTTTAACCTACAGTTTGCATCATATTTTATAAGGCAACCATTTGTTTGTAGCGTGGCTGCCCTGTGAGAACCACACGAGAAGTTAAAAGTAGCATGACGTGGAAACACTCAAATGAAGTACAAATATCTTGAATTCTTCGAAAGTCCTTGAGTAAATGTCCCATATGTAAAGTATTCATATTGTATTAGCATGGAGAACTTAAATATTTATTAAGTATTCGGTTCCCAGCATCACACCCTCTTCTACGACTCTACGTTTCCAGTCATATCACAGCGGATGAACAGGGATATTTGAGCAGTTTGGTGTCAGTCTACTTGGTAAAGAGCTTCCTCTTTACACATCACAGCAGCAGTAGATTAGAACAGAGCAAACAGTACTTACAGGTCAGGTGGAGGGCACACAGGAGGAGAAGGAATGGTTGCAGTAAGTCCATGGTTTTAATCCAAATTGGCTCTTCAGCTGCCAGATCCCGAGTGTCCCTCTGCTCTCTGATACCTCAGATATTTATGGGATCAAGCTTCAGCCCCAAATGTGACCTGAAAACAAGGTGGTGTGGAGCCAAAAAAAAGTGGGAGCTAATCAAATTTCCATGCCGAATGCTTTGTGGGATGGAGTTGTTACAAGCAGGGGCCACTTCAAAGGAAAGCTCTCCAGCTTTTCTGTTTCTGCTGCGAGAGACCCAGTGGCTCGAGTGTGTCGACAGGCCCGAGCTCACCCCAGTGAAGTGCTTAAGTAGCCTCCAGCCATTAAAGCGTCGCACATTCAAAGGCATTAATCATCTTTTATCTCAGGGGGAAGGTGTTTAGCACCTCCGACTTAAAACGAAACCCGGCCCAAACACATAAACAGGATCAGCAAGGGGGCCCTTCAGAAAACTCCAGCACCTTTGTGTTTATTCAACATGACACCAAATGGTCAGACCCCTCAGAGCTGCCCTTCAAACCTCGGCTTCTCTACAGGGGAAGGAGGCAAAATTTTGAATTTTGATAACATTTCCTGTATGTGTGACGTTTTCTGACACGTTAAAGTTAAAGGTGAAATGGAAACTTGATTAAGAACAAAGTCAACTGCCAAAAACAGCCCAGAATACAGCTCATCTGAAGGGGAAACTTGCATTGTCTAAATAATTTTGTACCTTTGTCTGACTAAAATAATCTTTTTTTAAAGACAGGAATAAAAGTTTAGCTTTATTACAATGTTGCCATTCACTGGTTTGCCGTCCATACCCTAATAAGGTGTTAGTCCTCCTTTTGAAGTGTTGATGTGATCCCCTCATTTTCAGCGGGATCAACGGATCATCGTTCAGAGAGCCGTCAGCACTCAGACACCATGATTAAGGTGACGCCTACAACAAGTTTCAATTGTTGATTCCTTTCATGAAGTTACAACAAATCTTATTGAAATTCTATCATAATCCTGCTAAAACCCAGATTAGTAGTTAATTACTTGATTTAATTACGTCGATCATGTGATATGTTAACAGAAAACTATTAAACTCTGTAGAGATGAATTGGTTTCAAACTAGGTTTCAGGGCCTAAAAAGTTGTATTGAACTTTTAGACCTTAAATGCTGTGTATTTATCTTAAATGAAAATGGGAAACTTAAAGTAAGGCATGGCAATATGACCTTATACACAAGATATAGCTCAATATTTTGAAAGCTCCTCACTCCACACACTTTATTAATGGTAGGAATGGGCAACAAAATCCATCATTTATGACCAAATGCCTCCAAATTAGTATTGCGACAACACTGTAGTGACGACTTTTGGTAACACATGGCGATTTCTGATGAATAATCATCAGAAATATGGATATAACGACTTAAAACCAGGAAAAAGACAACACTGACAATATACCAATATCCCAGATCTATGATATGGCGTCATATCACCATACAAATAGAACATTATGTCATTGTATTATATTAAAATACATTATTTGTTTTTGACATTTGGAAATGGATGATTTTAGAATCTAAACCTTTAATTTTTTTTTTGGCTGTATAAAATTGGTGTCACATATCTTTTTGCTTATTAATCTCTGTCTTGGCTTCCTATATATTGTTATTTGACTTGAGGCACCTTTGAAGCATTTTTACATCTGCTCTCATCTGTCGTTCCTCTTTATAAATAGCACACATAATACACTGCACAGTGATTTTCTGTGCCCAATCATACTTTTTCTTGTAAGTTCTGACTGAATTGCAATTTGTCTTATATGCACTTTGACACACTGTGCTGCCAACTGTTCTGCTTTTATGTTACCCGTGGTACCGATTCTAGATATGTTCTTGTTTTTTCCAGGTATGTTTTAGATATTCATTAGTGTCTTTTCCTCCTGTTGCACTGCTATGGGCTGGGAGAAACTGAATCTCGTATCTTAAATTGGGTCAATCTTTTCAGAACCAAGCAGCTGATATTGTCGTTCTCGTTCCCACCACCACCACCACCTTTGTAACAGTCACACCTGTTTGTAAGCCGCTTCTCTCCCCTCCCAGCCAACCCTTCCTCAGTAGATTCCTGGTATTAATTCCACATTGCACGTGCTGAGATGATCACTCAGGTGATGATTGGATTATAGTGAGTCACCTGCGGCATAACTGTGCAGCTTATGTATGATAACTGTCAGACAGTCCCTGTGTCAAGTCTGGGCAGCAGAGATCCATCAGTACATCTGGTCAGGCCGTCTGGGCTTGTGTCCGTCTGGTGTCATGGTCAGTGTCTGGGTCAGTGTGTAACTGTGTGGTCGGGTCAGAAGGTCCAAATTACAGACTCTCTGAGATCAGTTTCCTTTAGTTTTGGATGGAGTTTGTGAAGATACAGAAGCTTTTCTGTTTGTTTTGGTTGGGTGGTAAAAGAGGAAAGAACATTTATTTATTTGGTACCAGTGCAGCCATCAACAATAAAATACCTGTCTCTGACAAAGTAGAGAAAATGATTATTTAATAAAGTTTAAATTCTTATATAAAAAGCAATTCGAAGCCAGTCCAGTACAGGACGCTGAAAGACTCTATCTGCAGATATATTAACTCTGCTCAGGCCCTTGACCCCTAACAGTAATGATAGTTATATAGTCTATTGTAGACATAATCCCATCAATGTCTCATTCAAGCACCTGCATCAGTCTAGGGGTTAAAGAAGCCTCCGTAAAGCCTGTCTATTGTCTGTCTGCTTGGGAGGAGTCCAACTCTCTGGGATTACAGGATGTCATGCAGCAGTTCTGGATTATACACCGGGACACGATACGAGTGTAGGGAGGCAGCAGGCGAAAAGAGCAGTGGTTCTACAACAGCAACTGGACAAGGAGAACATTTGTCCCCATGCATGCAGATGGTTTTGAATTCACACCATGCTGCTCATATTATTTCCAATCAGGTTTTTCTGTGAGTTTTTGGTTAGTGGAAGTTTTTTTTCTTGGTGATTTACCACCTTGTTGTTTTCTAAAATTTTCAAGAAGTCAGATTACAAAGCATTGCAGCCAAGTACCTTCAGGGGTCTGGAAATCATGTATTTGAGCAACAGGAATAATGGCATCAACACAGAGAGGAAAAAGAGGAGCATAAGAGGCAAATCATGTGAGTAAAGACACACCACAGAATTTAGATCAATTCAGTTTTTATTTTGTTTCATGATTTAGACCGACACCAACTTTCTTCTTTACTCCTTCTCAGGGGCTCATTTGAAGACGTCTCCACGCCAGGAAGACATCATCAACCTGAAGTCCCAAAATGTGGGGGGAAAAGTGGAAACAAAGGAGAACATGATGGAGGAGCAGGAGAAGATGCAGCACACTGTGTATGAGAAGGCCTTCTACGATCTGACCCATTCGGAGAAAGTGATGAATGATCTGACTTTTGGCCGGCGGGTGGGGCTTTACGAGCTGAGAGGGGAGATCGGCTCCGGCAACTTTTCCCAGGTTAGATTGGGGATACACGACCTGACCAAAGGTGAGATTAGTTTTTTTAAACACCAATTTCCAAATTTTCATACATCAGGTAGGACATGAGGCTGTCGACTGACACCTTAACTGTGTCAAAAGATTTATTCAAAATCTTTTTTGGTCAATGGGACACTGCATCCTGCATTTTGTATTTTCTGTTGATACTTCAAAATGATAAAGTACTCTGTAACTAACATGAATATACTATGTGAGTTGAGCATGGTTTAAAGGTCTCTGTCTATCTGTTGCCGACGCAGTTTAAGTGCACGTGTAACAGAGTTGTTTCAATACATCTGTGAAAGTGATGATACATTGGTCAGGCCACACCTCTCATATCTTCTCCAGGTTAAACTGACCCACCCCTGCATTATGAGTGGGTCATATAATGATTTCAGATAGGTGCTCTTGTGCTCTTCTCGTCTGTCACTTCTTAGATTTGAATACTTTTCCATTAAGTGCTTATGTTATCGGCATTTGTGTTAAAAATAAGTCTCTTCTCTTTAAGTATCATGAAAATAAACTAATTTGCTATTAAATTGTATGATGCAGTAGTAGAAAAATGCTGAATAAATTGATGCATCGGCTAAAAAAGAGGGTTTGTATGTAATATAGACGGTAGATAAAGTTTAATATAACTGTAATGCTTTTACAACCTAGAAACGCAGGGTTTCATCTACATGGTCTTCACAAGGAAACTGTTATTGAATCTCCCTGCAGCTTATACTGTTGTAGATTTAGAGGGTTTTCTGCAAGAGCAAAAAACTCAATATTAGTTCAAATATATGTGCAGATATCTATTCATTTTATAAAAGACACTTAAGTCAGCTCAGTGTGTCATATTACACAACGTAAGTCCAGTTTGGGTTAGTCCAGATGTCAGAAGACATGACTAATGTCATCAACCAGCCATCCACTGATCATTATTTTCTACAGCCTTCACAGCCAGCAACCTCAAATTGAATAAGAATAATCCAAAGCAGAAGTAAAAATTCATTCCTGAAGCTGGAACCATTAAATGTTTTTGCATGAAAAAATTACTGAAGCGATCATCAAAACAGTTGACAATTTATTCTATATGAATCAACTGATCATTTCAGGTGTAGTTGTGCATTTTCACATGTTTTGTGTGCAGAATTCTTAATTTGTAGGGTGACGTACTTACTAAATAAAGCTGTCTGATAAATGTAGTGGAGCCGCAAGTACAACATTTCCCTTTGAATTACAGCGGAGTAGGCATATACATTGGCATTAGAAGAAAAAAATAAAAATAAATATATATAAATATATATATATATATATATATATATATATATATGTACATACATATGTATATATATATATATATATATATATATATATATATATATATATATATATATATATATATATATATGTATATATTTATTTATATATATATATTGTACTCAACATCATAATAGTAAGTTTGCCTTGTCACATTCCAGTACTGGATTACTCTTTGTTGCCTCACCGCCTCTGCTCATATTTGTCTTCATCTGATAGAGAGAGTGGCAGTAAAAGTCTTGGATAAAGTGCGTCTGGACAAGCGGTCGCAGGCGCTTTTCCCCTCTGAAATCTATTGCATGGAGAAGCTGGCCCACCCCAACATAGTGCGCCTGTACGAGGTGGTGGAGACGTTCAAGCGGCTCTACCTGGTGATGGAGTATGCCAGCGGAGGAGAGCTGTTCTCACGCATCAGCACCAGGGGGCGCCTGTCGGACCTGGAGAGCAAGCTTGTGTTCTCTCAGGTCCTGTCTGCACTCAGACACATGGTAAGACCGCAGTAGTCACAGATGACAACAAAGGGAGTTTTAAAAGCCTGAACATCAATTTTAAATACTTTAAAGTGGTTAAGGTGACACTGAAGAATGCAGCTTTTCCTGCAATTTGAAAGTTCTCGTACTTTTAAAACGAGAGCTGTTTAACTTTCTCATGATCCTGTAAGAGAACCAAATGAAAGTACAAACTTAAACATTTTTCTCTTTCCCCAGCATGATAACAACATTGTGCACAGGGACCTGAAGGCTGAGAACGTCTTCTACACCAACACCTACTGCATTAAAGTGGGCGACTTTGGTTTCAGCACTTCCTGCCACCCCCTCGATGTCCTACACACATTCTGTGGCTCTCCACCTTATGCAGCCCCTGAGCTCTTTAAAGAGAGGGGTTACATCGGGCAGTACGCAGATATTTGGGCACTGGGTATCTTGCTTTACTTCATGGTGACTGCCTCCATGCCATTTAAAGCTACTAACACAGGCAGGCTCAAGTGTTGTATCCTGCAGGGTTCCTATGAAATCCCCCCTTATGTACCTGGATCATGCCAGGAGATCATTAAGGGCCTCCTGAGGCCGGTTCCTGTGGATCGCCTCACTCTGGCAGACATCATAGACAGTGACTGGATGAGAGGTATTGAATACCCCCAGGCCTATCCATCCTGTAGTCCTACACCCCATCACCTGGTCGAGCCTTCCCACATCCTCAGCTCGGATGAACTGAACGTGAAGGCAGCGCTAGAGGACCTCGGCATTAACAAGGTCCAGCTTCTGAACAACGGTGTAGACTTGAGGAGCCCCATCACTGGAACTTACCGGATTTTGCTACACCGCATCCAGAAGAAGAGGTCTGTGGAAGCTGTGGGCTACAGCCAGATGTATAGCAGAGGGTCTCACAACAGACTCACAGCGAGAGCAGGGTCTGATGGCCTGCTGAGCAAACGACACTCTGCAGTCTGCATCATCATGTAATTCAGCCTGTTAAAGAAACATTTGGGGAAATGTTCTTATTTGTCGTCATTCTGAAAGTTTGATGGGAAGATTGATAGCACTCCCATGTTTGTGTGTTAAACTGGGACTATAGTAATCATGCTTTAAAATGTTCTATTTCCTGTAATTGATCTTCGTAATTTTATGATCTCATATTTGTTTGATCAAATTCTTATTTTATTGATGTTGTTGTATATTTTTAATCTGTCATTGGTTTTATTTCTTGTGTGCAAGAGTCTCGTGTTGTTTACAGTTGTACTGCCATCTTGCCTTGCTCTTACTAAAGTTACATGTCAATGAGCACCTCTAAGGCCCTGATCACAGAGAGGCTCGCTTCAACAACGCCTTGGAAAAGTGTGTTTCGGCTGGGAGCCCAACCAGCCATCATGTGTCATTAATGGAAAAAGCAGTGCGACTCTGCACCTTTTACAGAAGAGTCTGAAAATATTTCAATTTCTAAAATCCGCTAGAAAAAACACAACTGACAGAGCAAGAGAGGATCACAGCCCAGGCACAATGTACCTGAGGAAAATAATGGTTTTGCTGTCACGATACATTACTTTTAACTCTTTAATGCAATCAACACGTTGTATCTTGTTTGTTTAATCCTTACTTAAACAACAATATTAAAGGTCCAGTTTGTAGGATTTAGGGGGATCAATGGCAGAAATGGATTATGATATTCATAATTCTGTTTTCATTAGTGTATAATCACCTTAAACTACGAATTGATGTGTTTCCGTCACCTTAGAATGACCCTCTTATATCTACACAGGAAGTGGGTCCTCCTCCACAGAGACCATCATGTTGCACCGCCATGTTTCTACAGTAGCCCAGAATGGACAAACTAAACACTGGCTAGTTAGTTGGCTTTTATATTTTTAGTGGCCATCATCGGGAAGGGTGAGGCGAGGAGTATTGAGTGGGTTACAACCTGCAATTTCATCACTAGATGCTACTTAATCTTACAAACCAGTCAATTAAAAACAAAATGTCTGGTTTGAGGGAAAAGTTATGTCTTATGAAAACGTAATCTTTGACAACAGGCAGCGACTTCCTAGAGTCTTTTTTGTCACGGAAAGTGCTGGTTGGACTCATAAACTGATATTCACCAACACCAAATGCAACATATAACTTTCTGACTGTAATGGTGCTAGCGGTCGTACTTTAAAGAAAGCCAGGCTAGCTGCCACCCCCCTCTTCCAGTCTTTATGCTAAGCTAGGCTAATCGCCTCTTGGTTGAAGAGGATGAATAAGCATATCCCAAAATGTTGCATTATTGATAACTTTACTGTTTTTAGCAATGTTAAAAGACAAGTAAGTGGTTTTTGACTCCAGTCTGATTTTGAATAGAGATTCTTATTCACTTTGAATGACACCGTAAAAGTGGAGACCCGGTGGCATATTCTGTGACCATCCTCTGCACTCTTTTGTCAGCTATGATAAAATCCAACTTTTTACAGTATGAGCAACATGACCAACTGAGCATGAAAGCAGTTTCACAAGGGGGCTGACAGTTACCCTGAGATCCCCCTTATAGTCAGGAAATAGGAATGTGGAGAAATCAAAACCATACAAAGGTGTTTTTTTATACATGAATGAAACGTCAATCAGAGAAAGGCAAGCCATAGTGATGACTAATAGAGATCTGCCAGTGTTTAAAGAATCCCATTTTAGTAAGTAAGTTAAATTTGCTGGATGATAGGTTATTTATTTTTTGTGTTAGCTGTTATGTTTTTATAAGATTATTAAATGGATTGAGGAGGCCATTTAATTTGATCCTTTTTAAGTCTTCAGAGTTGGGAAATGTATGTTTTTTTTTCTTGTATCTATATTTTCTATGTACTGTATGTTTAATTTGATTTTTTAAAAAAGTCTAAATTATGTGTATGTATGTACCTGTAAATATTTCATAATCAAATATTTCGATCTCGAGATATTTCCTCAAACCTACATACAGCACACTGACCTTTACTGACCTTTAAAAATGACTTACACAACTCACTACATTCATGATGGTACAAAATATTTCATCTCATATGTCACATATTAGCACGAGATTGTCCAGAGATTTATGATTCGACAAAAAGAGTTCACGGCTCATGGTGAAAGAAAGTAAATGTTCTGACAGATTTGGGGTTTGGTTAAACAGCACATAATATTATGGCAATAAATATGATGTCAATTCCAAATAACTGTGGTGTGCAATGTTTTACGACTGCTTTCATCTTCCTTTAGCTGTTGCCCTTTCTACTTTTCACTCTCAGGAGTCAGTGATTTATTAATGAGAAGCGTGTCAATCTCACCAAACATGTACAGTCTACTGTTAGAAACAAAAAGTCTGTGCTGCATCTTTTTTTTTTTAAATATTTGTTGGCCTTTTATGGCTTTATTGACAGAACAGCTGAAGATATGACAGGAAACAGGGAGAGAAAGAGGGGGAGTGACACGCAGCAAAGGGACCCAGGCTGGGAGTTGAACCCAGGTCCGCTGCAGAGCCTTGGCATATGGGACGCGCGCGCTACCAACTGAGCTAAACGGCACCCCTGTGCTGCATCTTTTAAACACTTTCATTTCTTGTCTTTTAAAACCTCCCGCAGCACTCCAGAAAGTCATTCTCTCTGCCTTCGGGTGCTCAATCATCCTGTTTCCTGTAATTCATCGCGTTTGTTTCAGTGTAAAGTGATTTTTTTTCCCCACATATTGTTTCTCAATCTCATACTTTCCTTTCATGGTTTTTCCCTTTGATAGAAGAGAGCTAAAATTTCTGCTCACGATGCCAGACAGCTATTTCTTTCTGCCCTAGCATGCAAGAGCAAAGAGTGCAGCACATTTGTCAGCATTGTTGTCATATAAACAAGAAGAAACGAAGCCTTGGCACCAAAATCCTTTCCAAGCTGCAACCCAATTCTTTGACCTCTGAAGGTGGTGCATCCATTAGTCATTTGGTTGTCCATCAGTATTGCATGTGCCAATAATGTCTTAATAATTATTATGTACTTGTCAAGTTGTCCATCAGCGTTGCCTTTGGGCAAAGTTGGCTGCCTATTCAAACAAATACTTTTTCTGCGTGTGTGGAAGATTCTCTGTTTTTAACGTTGATTGCCCTACTTTCAAACCGTACTGTACTCACACCTTTTCTTTAATCACCAAACATCAAATAATTGATACAGTGTACCGCACAGGCCTGTACTGTCTGATAGTGTTGTTGTTGAGGCACACTGTAGCCCAAATTTTGCAAGATAAAGTCTCTGCAAGGCACGGATGTGTGGAGGTCATCAATCTCCACAGACAGACTAGTCAAACACATTGCATTACTCAGTGAAAGATTTTATCAGCTGCATGTCCCAGCAGTTCTTGTGAATACCCATGAAAATGAGAACATAAAAAACATAGATCAGTGAGTAAATCCAGCATCATGTCAGATCAGATTCTGCAGGTTGTAAATCAGCACCACACATTCACAGACGCCTCACTGAAGCTCTCTGTGTGCCGGCTCACTTTCTGCAGATATTTTGCACTGCAGCTGCAATCAGAATATTTAAATTTGGGGATTTTGCTGAATGAACTTCTTCATTGTTTGGTCTAATTTGCTGTGCATCCTATGCATAGCAGTCAAAGCCCTGCAGGCTGTGAAATTTTCATGGCAAGAGAGGAGAAGAAAAACGCAAATCAAGAGAAATGTTCATCCATAACTGTTCTACTCCGCTTGAGGTCACAGCGGGGGATGAATCTTATCCCAGCATGCATTGGCTGGGAAGCAGGGAAACGCAAGAAACATTTAGAAGAAACATGTGGTGCAAAAAGGCAGTGCAAGAGCATCAAAATGCATGACTTTATGCATCATAATGGGAAACTGTGAAAGCTATATGTATAATATCTGCACTACATGTGAAAAGCCGCCCACACATTAACTTCTTTGTGAATTAATTTGCATACAAATGGTGGAAACATTGCGTAAAATGGTGACTGTGTCACTTCAATGCTTCACTTACTGCAAGTGGCTGCTGATTGCAGTGCTATGTAATGTATAAATGGTTGTATTCAAAGGTCTGCATAAGGTGAGAGTGCACTCAACAAATAATTTGCCTAAAGCACTGAGTTTAAGTATATAAATATCATTTTTCCATCTAATTCCATTACATGAGTTCAATGTAAGGGGTCACATTTAGTGCAGCATGTTCCATATTGATGAGTATATTTCTATAGTGAACAAAGCCCACAGTGAATAAATTAAACTTTAGTAGACAATTCTAGAGAAGGACAGTTGAAAATTGAGTCGTATTCCCAGGTTGTCAAATACTTGCTTGTATTTGCTTTAAACTACTAGATGTGTTATTTATTACAGGAGACAGAATAACTCTGAAATGCATTACTTTTATGTATAATGCTTTATCTTTATATGGAAGTTGACCATAACTCTATATGTAATAACTGAATAAACATTAAATACAGATTTGATAACTTTCCTTTTCTTTTATATGATGCTGCTTGTTTGAGGAAAAAAACAAAGTTGATGGTATTAAGCAAGTTTATTGTAATAATGCTTATATGACAAACATACTGTAATAAAATCTATACACAAAATGTATGAAAAAGACCAACATATAAACCATTTAGAAGACAATCAAGACAGTTTCTCCTATTCAATGACACACATTCGGAGAGGCATTTACATTTAACAATTGAAGTTTTCACAAAAATTAGTATTTGATCGACATCAGGAAACATCGTGCAAGAAATATTCTCAGTCTTACAAATATGTATCATCATTTTACAATCCATCACCATAAATTAACAGCTTATTCAATATCTGATGTCTCAAGAGGCAAGAAAGCAGTCAAAGCAGTCATGCTAGGCATATATATATATATATATAAATTTTATGTCGCGTGTGCTGGCCAATCGAATCAAAAGTCCAATCGCTTCTGCGATTCCATCCAAGCTTTTGACCTTTGTCTTAGTGCACAGTGAAAGTAAAAGTAGTGCTACAAGATGTCCCTGGCCAGCCTTCTTCGCTTTGTATCCAGTAAGATACCATAAAACTGCTTGTTGCTCAATGATAAGATCTGGCAGAGGGAGGACAGTAGGAACCATTGTTGCAGGCGGCTGCCCTCAGCCTTTATACGGGCGTCGTGAACTGGCCTGTGAAGAGCAAATTTCAAATTTCATCATTTTTATTGATTGTGGTGCAGCAAATTTCCTTATTCCTTCTTTTGTCATATGTAAACGTGCTTCTTTCACTCAATTTAAGAAAACAAGGTTGTTAGGACTCAATTATTGACAGTCATGGCTTGATAAGATGGAAAGTTTTGCAAAAACTTCAGTCATCACCCACCTTCCTGATGGATTCCCTTCTTTCCTTTGTGGCTTTCTTGAAGTCAATCCTCTCCTTCAGTTCTATGACCCACATCTCTCTGGGGTTTGTGCATACCTCTCGCCCCCTCCTCATTTTGAAGCTAGAGAATAATTAATGCAAACAGACGTTAATTTTGAGTAGCAATTATAGGAAACTATGGAAGTCTTTTGTTTTTATTGTCTACTTACATTGTGGCAGGGATGTTGCAGCCTCCATCTGTCACCTGCTCTCTGTAGTCCACTGCATGTTTCTTTGCGCCATGGCTCATTTTTGTCACATATTTCAAACAGCAGTCATCATAGGCCACTGGGGGATCAGAAATCCAGCAATAGAGTCAGAAATTGATGCAACATAAATTGTGTAACTAAGACAAAGTCCATCACATCAAGTAAATCAATAGACAGGTGATTGACACAATTAGGGATTACTAAATGCGCTCAACAAAAGCACACAGTGAAACCGCATCTGCCCACCCACGTACTTAAAACAATAAACCTTCCTGACTGACCCTCACTTTATCTCTGCTGTGCGTTCACAGATTTGTATTACATGCCATGGCATGACAGTCCTGCCAGATACAAGTTGATCATTTACAAGAGGCCTATTAAATTAGCGTCCCGTGGGCCACATCCGGCCCGGGAGCAACCTCAGAGTGTTCAAGCATATATATACCTCATGTATTACAAAATATGTAAACATAACATATAGCTTATGGATATCATGTACATAAATCACCACATACTAACTAACTAGCTATACACATACTACACACAGGTTTTAAAAAACTGCTGAAAATGAGCAGCTAATCTGCATTTCCTGGTTCTAAAATGTGGTCCGATTTAATATCTTATTGAACAGTCCTGTTTTACAGTGTCTTACCTTGTGCCAGTGCAAGGCAAACACAAGATGTGATCAGCAAAAAAAACAGCGTGTTGAACCCCATGGTGCAGTCTGTAGTTCCAAATCTGAAAAAAAAAGCCAGAAGGATCCAAAGAATCAAAACGTTTGCCAGCAATAAGCCTTATCGCTCTGTAATTATTGTACTCCCACACCTTCCCTGGTCACATTCAAAACCTTGAACCTTGAACAAGTATTTCCTATCAGCTCTCTGTGTGTATGTGCACATGTGCGTTCTATAGTATCTAACAACTTTGACCTCTTTAACTCGACAAGTCTTGATTGTTAAACAGATCTCTTTGGTCTCTGAGCTGAAATGATGAATAAAGCAACCAATCTCAAACATTAAGAAACTTGATCTCCATAATTGTTTTCATTATTCACTTTTAAAAAAATCTTTTGGTAAAAACTATTATGAAAACTTAGAAGCTAAATTAATGTGATAATGTAAAAATACAGATCACATCTGCTAACTGACTCTGTGCTTTTTTTTTTTTTTTTTACTTAAGGCATAAAACACAACAAACAAAGCTCTGAACACAGAGCTGTTAAATCTGACACATTTATGTACATCTTTTAATTAAAGAAAGACAAGAAAAATAAATAATAACCCTGTCAAAAGTGACACAAATCACATAAATCTTGAGAACGGAGTGCCGTGTCTCGTTCTAGGACTACAGGTAACTCACCTCTACTGCTCAGATGCACATGTGATTTGAAGCTCTCGTCTTGTGTCTGCAGGTGAGGCGAGGCACTCTTATAAACCGCTCGATCATGGATCTTGTTTCACGCAGCTCACCTTTGTACTCAGCTCATCCTTCTTTCTTTTCTTTTTTTTTCTCTTTCACTTCAACCCGACATTAAAGGGTTCCGCCCAAGAGTTCATGATAAACGTGAGGATTTTTTTTTTATGTTGCTGAATCCAAATAGTAGTCTAACTGTGTAACCCCACCTGATGTAGGGGTTTCTTAGAGGGAGAGCTGGAGATACTTGTGATTTCATTAAAACAACCGCAGTTAGAGTCCCTGAAATCAGACCTATTCACCTGGCAGTTGTTTAACAACCTTATTCTGGCCCTTTGATCATTTTGGTAGCAGGCTCATCGGCCACTTTATTGTGTCACAAAAAACCCCGTCTAGTTTAACCCAGGCTGGTTAAGCAGAGGAATCTTACAAGAATTAAACCGACAGCTTACTCCTAAGATTAAAAATGTGCATTGTTTTCTTTCCTGTACTTTTGTGTATATAACTTATATTTCAATGGGGGGAACAATAAACAAAAAACGTTTTGCATTGTTTTAACACATTTGAATACGTGCTGTACAGGTCAGGCATAGGGATCTTGAAAGTTGGGCTCCTGGCACGTCGCTTTCTTCAAATCTGGCCCTACAAAAAAAATTAGCTGAATAGGTCTGCCTTGAATTCTCAAAAAGTTGTAAATGCATGTATGTAGGGGTGGTGGACAATGTGTCTTTCTCAGTCTCATAGGAAACAGATCTCCCCATAAAATAATCTCACATGTTGCCTTAGGATGTTGTAATTGGAGTCTGGCCTGTTAAACACTTTAAGGTTTGAACAGCCCCTCACATTGACACTAAGATGTTGAGAAAGTCTTGAATGATGGCTGTTGAATGAAGGGTTTTATTGCCATTGTTCTTACATAACCTGTTCTCAGTTTGTGTCCACGTAGTTTTGCTGAGAAAATCCAAGAGATTAAGAACAGCATTTAACCAAAAAGGTTGAAATAACAGGCCAAAACAAGTGACTTATTGTGCTATTAGATGCAACCGTTGAAGCTTATCCTGCAGAAATCCATGGCTTACTTTTAAGAGTAGTGTATTAACATAATTACAGATCAGATATTCTGTTGATTCTTGATGTCCCTTTGGACAGAAAACGATGATGGCGAAACAATATTTATTAATACCTCTGCCAAGGCCCAGCAGTCCCCGTTAATTAAATCAGGCCTAATCCACCGTCAATCTCAATAGTCTTGTATCAATCACACTGCTTAACTAGCTCAGCAGATCGGAGATTTGTGTCAAATTGTACCCTCTTATAGATAAATTCACCTGATCTGTGAAAAATGCCCTGTCTCACAATGTTAAAGAAAGTAAGAAAAAAATCCTGGATCCATGCTTAAAATTAATGGGGTCTATTCTGGGCTGAGACCCATCCTGTATCCAAGTTCCGTGGAAATCCTTTTGGTAGTTTTTGTGTAATCCTGCTGACAAACCAACCAACCAACAAATGGTGATGGGTGAAACCATGACCTCCTTGGTGGAGTTGATTACACAGAAAAAGCCAGTCTTCTAGCTGATGGACTTGTTTGCTTATGTAGGTCACATAAAGGGACTGTTTTATTACCAGTTAAAGGTTCATTGTAGTATGTCTAAGAGTTAAAAGCTTAAAAGCAGGGTTTGTGTTGTTTGCACTCTGACTCAATCACACTTTCAGTCTTTAGATCTGTTGGGAAATCCCCTTGAAGCTTCATTTGATTACATGATGCACGACCACCTCGAATGCAGAAATTATACCCTGTCATTGTTTTATGGGTATTATTTTACTAGTAGCACATTAAGCCTCTCTTTATTTATCTTACATAAATCAACAATGTTACATTTTATACTGATTCAGAGAGTAAATCTTGTTCACTGTCCATGGGTGGCCTGAAACGTGAATGCTAGATTTTATTTAGAAAACATTTTGTTTGTGCACAGTTTAAGCTGTTGCTCATTGACTTTTAATGTGTATGGAATTCCCCGACAGATGGCACAGAGTAAGTTTTATCAGGCCATAAAGGCAGTTTTCGATAATCATTATAGCCCTTCTTTGACCCTTGGAGCTGACAGGAAAGAGGAAAAAACAGCTGGCACTGGTCAATGCTTTTTATTATTGTCATTATAAAATTAATGAGGCAACATGTGTCAATTAGCCTGATGTTACTTAAATCAACTCTGGCAAAGTGTGATAAATGAATCACTTGGGAGTGGGAGTGTTTCCTGACAAATGTGGTTTGTGATTCCGTGCTGTATAAATACAACTGACTGGACTTAACTTGACTCTTTGGCGTATGAATCGTCAGTTGTGCAGAATCAGATGTGAAGAATTCTTCCTTTCGTTACATTGGGTTCTGACAGTTGAGAACCCTTGCACTGAAAACACTTGTCAGCGTTGCCATATTGCGTATCCGTCCAAAGCTTTTCCTTTTAGTTCCTGCAAACAGGCCACGGTGTGCTTTTCACAGAGATTTTAGCTGAGCGCTCTGTGACAGATATTAATGAGCCTTGAGTGCCTGAGTGGACATCTGATAGCACTGTTCACTGTTTGTACTCTTACCAACACTCACATCCAAACACCCTGCTTAAGGTCAATGAGGCGTTTCACGGGCCTGCCCTTCCCATTCCCTATCGCCTGCAGGATACTGGGGCTCACTTCAGTGTTTACTACACCTCCACTCACAGAATGGATGGCTGTGCATTGTACAGAAAGAAGCTGAGAATTCATTGCTCCTTCCTATTGCCACCCAGGCTCATATAAATTTGGCATGCTGCGATTTATTCACAAGTTGCCTCAGTCTTTTTGTGCGATTCTAGTCTTGCTCCCTGCTAGCAGCGTGGCTTCCGTCACAGCACAGCATGAAAGAGATCTTTACGCTCGTTGGCAAAACAGACCATAAATTCAACATTAAAAAAAACGATAGAGTTGGCTGTGATTTTCTCTGTTCCTGGTTATGACTGCATATTTGAAATATCCTGATGGATTAATGGCATTTAATACTTGTCAGAGGAAGAATGGTCCACTGCCAAGGGTACCTGGACTGAGGCCGTGCGATGATACAGTATGTTGCCTTCAGCATTCCTTTCAGTCAATATGATGCCTTGTGTAATACTACCATTGTTACTGTTGGTGTGCATGCACATGAACAAGACATGTCCAAGAAGCCATTTATCCGTGTGTGAGAAACTTTATGTTGGCACATAGAACAAAAAGGCTGGAGAGGAGATGTACACAGAGCTGTCTCAAAGCCGCTGTAGGCTGAATGATGACACTTATTTAACATTTACTTGTGTTGCAACCATCCATTTGTAAACTGCATGTCCCCTGGGAGGGGTAAATGGAAGCAAACCATCAAAAAATAATTTTCCGGTTGTCATATTTCATTTTATACTGATTATGAAGCATCAGAGGGTGGTTTCCTGGTCGGGGGGATGACAAACGGAAAAGTCAAGGAGTTGTGAAATCAGTAATTTCTCCTATGCTGGGAACAGGAACAAGAAAATAAGTCTATTTTATTGTCAAAGGTGTCTGGAGATAAGTTAACGTGATAAGTGTACGTTGGCTCTGATTGTTTTAGGTTAGGAAACATCATTAGGTGAGGTTTTTCACTCTTGGAATCATTAATGTAGAGAGCACTCTTAATCACAATCCAGCCATTACTTTTCAGACACTATAAACAACATGACATAGAGATAAATGACAGCCACAAGTACATTCACAGGAGATGGTATCATTACTTCTGTGAGGGAGTGTTTATCCTCATGTGGAGAGTTGAGATTGCGACATTAGACCCCAACTGATCAATCTTTAGAGTGAAGTAGTTTTTATTAGTGATGGGTTTTTTTTTGTTTTTTTTTTAAAAAGGCATAATATGTAACATTTGTACATTATAATGCCTAAAAATAACTGGACTTTTGTTAGATATTTTGTTGTAGTGTATTTGCATTATTGCACATTATTTTGCTTGTCAATAGCTTCTTAACCACTTTAGTTGCTCTAACTTCTGGGTAAAACATGAGATGATACATCAGAGAGTTCGGAAGATACTCAGTGAACTAGCTAGCTAGCCACCCCATTGTTTATTGTTTGTGTTGTTTACTCATGTCGGGGAACGACTATTCATTTTCACTGACAATGGGTGTTATTGAACAGTGAAATATCCCATGACGCTACTTCCAGACATCATCAAACTTCTTCAGTCCCAAGTCCCTTTTTTAGGCAAGACACTCAGCAGCCATCTTGCCAACGCTAATTTCAGGCTAATTGACCTGGCACATATCTGAATAAACAAGGTTATAGCTTCACTTTCAATGGTCACCGTGTCATATAAATAACATCACTTGTCAAATTTGATACAAAACCTCTTACAAAGTTTGGCGACTTTGTGCTTACTGCTTACTTCCCACGGGTTGCACTTGTACTACACTTTGTGTGCACTTTGTGGCTCAAATACAGAGCGCTGTGACATCACCCAGTCAGCTCATCACAACAAAGCTCTTAAAGAAATCTAGGTTTAATGTCTATTGTTTAAATCACCTCAACCTTCCTTGGATATCTTTTGCAATAGCGTAATATCATCCTCTTCCAAGTATTTCCAAAAAATGCTTTGTACAGAGGTCTAAACATAGCATACTCATCGAATAACATAGCTGTCATTTGCCAGCCAATGCAGAAAGTGGTGAAACTCTTATGTAACAAAGGATTTAGGGGTTGCGTTGGTGTATGATTGCGTCTGACTTATGATACCGGAGGTCCTGTCCCTTATGAAACCTGTAATTAATTCTAGTTTTTAAAAAAAATCCTTAACCATAATCAGATATTGCAGACAGAAATAATAGACTTTGTGGTTTTCCAATATTAGAATTCTTTCCGGCATCAGGATGGAGACACACAAAAAAAACTACGTCTCAGTATCACTGGCAAATTGTGATAGACGTACAGAGCACACTCCCACGCCACTGCAGTGTTGTTTACAGAGAAAATTCACATGGGTATGAATATTTATGCTCATTTTATACCAAACGTGGGTAAGTTACTCTTTTTGGAGCTGATCTGCTGCACTGTTGTGAGTGCAGATTTCAAGCTACCATTTCCATTTTTATTGTAAATGTGCTGTATTTAGCACTACCCAGACACTGTGTTCTTCAGGTCACACTGCTCAGATGATAAGATCAAATATCATACCCACTCAACAAATAAGATGGTTTGTGGTTTTGTGGAAGAATGGTTGTGTCATAATAACCCCTGTTGTTTTCCAGTGGAATTCCTGTGGGGTTTCATCTTTAGATATTAGTTACAATAAAATGGAAAAAGGAAGCCTGTTACATAACAGAGGGTGTCGGAGGTGGTCTTCAAAGTTGCAGCGTACCATACACACACCAGGAGGACAAAAAGCCAGCTTGTGATGGATTCTGAAATTAGGTAGCCATTTGTACTATTTCAACAATGTTACAGAGCCTGTTTGGGAATCTGCTACACTCAGTGGGGATATTGTCAAGCACAACAAGACAATCTACAAACATTCAGCTCGGCTATGATTATATTCTGATTTGAGTCAAGCTCCCTGGCCTACGACCAATACAAAGATGACTCACTGGTTTACAGCGGACATTGGACATTGGCTACACTGATAATAAGAAGAAGTGAAACTGTTATGGCTCGAAGCACAAGCCAAGCTCTCCTGACAGACTATGGCATTCTTTGGCAAACAGCATAAAACTCAAGAAGTGGCTTGTTTGAGATGTGCCTGAAGGGGAAATTTGAAGTATGATTCTTTCTGAAAACATTTGGTTGGTATTGTGCAACACAAACTCTTATGAAATGTGCTCTACGCTGTGTTCCTTACCCATAATTGAACTAACAAGACAAACAACTGGTTTATGTTTATGTGTGTTCTTTACTTGCCCCTGGTTTTCTGACCAACTTGTTTCTTTATCTGGCACATGGTCACTTTCTTATTTAAACATTTTAAAACATGTTTGTGTTGGAGGTGTTGCTTTGACCCTTATTCCACTGCACAGAAAATGTTAAAGGAGAGGATGAGAGACAGAGCCTGGCAAAAAAGGGGTTTTATTCCTCAACAGAGAGGAGCTACGATTCAAATGATAATTATCTCATTATGTCAAGATAAGATAATCATCTCATTATGCATAGATGCCGGTGTCATTTTCTATTGAAAAAAGGTTAACTCTCTATTTACCACCAGAAAAAAAAGGTTACAGAAAGGTAGTTAGGTGTTAGGGTGTGTGATAATGGATTTCAGTTCATCAGCTCATTCACACGTTAAAATAATGATGTTCTCCTAAAAAATCTTGAATCTCAAACATTTTTAATAGAGTACATTTATATGATAAAAATTTATAGGATTTATTTAAAACCTCGAGAATTTAAAGCATGCAAAGTCATTAATTTATGTTATGTTTGTTATGTTACATTATGTTATGTTTAGGTATATTGTGTTATGTGGGGAAAATGTGTATAAAAGTATTCGCAAACCTTAATAATTAAAGGCACTGAAAAGTATACATTAGTATGTTATGTTATATTATGTTAAGTTACATCATGTTGTGTTAGGTTGTGTTGTGTTGGAAAATGTGTATAAAATTATTCAAAAACCTCTAAAATGTAAAGCGCTGATTCATTAGTATGTTATGTTATGTTCTGAATAACATTTCTGAAAAAGCTGATACAGACTATAGTATGGGATGTTTATGTGTAAAGAAGACTCACTACGTCTCCAGTTTTCAGTACTATTTTCCCCTCTGGTGGCAGGTTAAGGGAACCGCATTGGCTTGAAAAAAAACCCACAGGCCAGTCAGCTCAGACAGTCTATAAACAACACAGAGCTGTTAAGAGATCCATGTTAAAACAGGTGGGTTTGATAAATACGTCAAGCAATAATGTGCAGAAACCACTGTGAATTCGGACTTGATTCCTAAATGTCTGAGCAGGAGGCACTCCTGGCTCCGATCAGAGTATAGTGGCCTTCCCGTGTTTACAGTTCTCGGAACCAATCAGCACAGCAGAACAGCCCATCGATGCTTTCATGTCTGATTCACAACATAGCAAATGTGGCCTCTATAAAAGGTAGCGCACCCGTAAAAGATTAGAAAGAGAGCGCAAGCTGGTGTAAACAATGCTTGTTTCAAAACATTCAGAAAGGCTTATGAGGTAGGAAATGTATTCCCCATGTGTGTTAGACCTCAAGGATACACACATAAGTGTTTTGAGTGGGAACAATGGCCGCCACTAAAACTCATAAGATTTTCTTTAATCAAATCTGTTTTGTAATCGCTCATTCTTGAGCCATTTGCCAAAGAACTGTCAGTTTTTGTTTTCACTAATTTCTATTGTGAAAATAGATCTGAAACCATCACGGTGAACATCACAACCATTTATTTTTATTTTTTTAAATTTCATAATTGTCAGATGAGTTGTTTTTTTCTGACAGTAAAGCACAACTCTCCTGTAGACTTCAAAGCTATTAACATCCTCACTGTGAGGTGGCACTGCACCACCATGTGTATAAATGCAGACATGATTATCAGAAAAACAATCTGAATCCATGAAATATGAACTATGCCTTGTTTGTGTACCTTCATATCTCTGGCTGTCATACTACATACCACCACCACTACCTGTTGAGTAACATTTCTGGAGAAGCGTGCAGAGCTACAGCTGCAACTGGAAAGGAAAAATAAACAAGAAAGCTACATCCATGAATGGAATGACTCAATGGGGGAAGGGTGTAAGAAAAAATCCATTGGAAGAAAGACACATTTCTCCTCAGTCCATTTTATATATAATGTATAAATGTACTTTATTACTTATTTATGACCCACCTTTGCCGTTGACTCACCCTCCTCCCTGTGACGTACCATTGTAGTACTTATCTTCGCTGCTAAAGCTTGAGTATAAAAAATAAATTAAAACAAGTTCAGCTTCTCTTTCAGGTCTCATTCTTTGCCGTCCAGAGGATACTCTGTTGAGCCATAATAAAAAATCAGTCATTGAAGATCTGTCTCTTCTGATTACCCCCCCCCCCCCCAAAAAAAATATACATATTGCATCTTGAATTAATTTTAGCTGCTCTTTCCAAGGATAAAGGAATCTAACCTTATTCATATTCCTTTTTTGACCTCCTGTGCAACCTTATCACAGCTCCGGACACTTTTTAAAACTGTTAGCGCAGCATGGTAACGTTATGGGCCTTGAATGAGTCAGGCTATCCAAACAAACTTTAAGCTGCTGCTTGGGGATGCTAAAGACACTGTTTTCAATAAAGAAAACATAAACATAGTGACAGACATGTAAAAACGGTATCTTTCTGGCATATTGGAGGGCACTGGAGATGAGAGGGGGTCGCTCGCTGCATCAATAAACGGCGGCAATGTGCTCGCCGCCACTGAAACATCTCTGCCTCAACTTGTATTATCTGCGCGGTGGGTTGTGGGTGTGTGAGCGTCGAAGTAAAATGGCGGACTTGGCAAACGAAGGTGAGTAAGTGGCAGTGTAAGAAAAACAATACTGCTTCTGTGTTGTTGTGAACGGCGCCTATACATTGTCTGCACATTTGATTGCTGGAATTCAGCTGCTTGGCCGCATGTTAACTGCGAGTTCAGGAGCTTTATAGCTTCGCGGCGTTCATTAGACTACAACGATAGCAAGCGGGCTAACAATGCTAACGACTGGGCTGCGGGTAATACCTGGAATGCTTCGGAACGCCCTCGAATGCTCCCTGTCACTAGCTGGCTTACCTCCTCACGCTAGCACCCGGCTATTTATAGGCTGTGTGTTTTGCCGTTTGTGGTTAGCTAAAAGATTTAATGTGAGACTAAACCAAAGCTTGCTAGGCCAAAGCGGAAAAGCTCATATGTGAGCTCGGTGCCAGTAATATGCTGTGTATTGTGATGAGAAACGTTCACAGCCCGACATCATCTTGTTATTTTATGCAGTTAGCACTCAGTTGCATGATTGCTTGACTTTCATTTAGGCGCGCAGAGAGAAAAACGTCAGTTAAGAGGCGATGCTTTGGTTGTAATCACTGCTTCCTGTGTGCTCTCCATTAAGACTAATCAGACATGTTTATCATTGTAATGATCCGTTGACTACGGGAGAAATTGGTGAGAATCTCGCCTTTGCTTGTCAGGCGAGATGACTCATGCGGGATGGAGCGAATTAGCAAGCTAACTATAGCCAGTAAGCTAGGCTACATTCGGTGCTTAAGGGAACAACTGGTGGCGCCGACTATTTGCTGGAACGGGTCATATGGTGTAAATGCTAGCTAGTTAACATACGCCGGGAACATCTCGGGTTGCTTGAATGTCTTATATGAATAGCAGTGTTGCATGCTGGAATTGTTGCATTCAATTGCCAAAATAGCTAACTGCACGTCACAAGGAGATGCAAAGCCTGATGTTAAATATAGGTCACACAACATGTTCACGTTTTCTGCCATTAAACGCGCTCCATACATAAACTGCGTGTATTAGCAACGACGGGTTGTGTTAGAGATGGTGCACGTCAGTGCAGTAAACAATCGTGGCCGTGTGCTGTCGGCTACTTTGCTTTTACCGCATGCCTTTATGCCCCGGCAAGGCTCACAACGACAACGATGCTACACCTGCTCAGTCTAATAGGCCCAACCCAGACGGAGGAAAACCTTTGTCTGCTAACATTATAGGATTACACATCTGAGAGAGGTTACAGTGTGAAGGTAGACGCGTGGTGACATCAGTTATTACCTGGGACTGCGATTGGTTTTCGTGTTTTGATCATGACAATGGCTTTTAGCAGCAACAGCATCTTTGGTGATGGTCTGAATAAAACCCCATTTTTGATCGCAAAAGTAGCTATAGGTGCTGCTTGTCCATGTGGAATGGCTGAAAGTTGGATGGTTGTTTGATATATGGGTATATACTTAAGTTTATTTTACATTTGGCTGCATTGTTTCTGTATTTTAGAATTATTCAGATTAGGTGAGCATTATGCGATCTAGGGCTGGCCAATGTATATCATTGTAGTGATAAGAGACTATATACCATCTGAGATTTGGATACCGTTATATCATGATATGGCATAAGTGTGTTCTTTTCCTTGTTTCAAAGGCTGCATCACAGTAAAATCTAATGAGTGCTTTTGAGGACATTTTCTAAATCTGTAGGTATTTATTGTGTATAAAGCCTAAAAAATCATATTATTTTAAGGCCATACTGCCTTAATGTGATCTAATTTTTTTCTGGTGCTACTAAGAGGATTGCATGAGCAACTGTTGTATAGACTGGTGAAGAGCTGATTTAATTTTACTTGCTGATGATCACTGAAATTATGCATCGCTCAGCAGTATTCTTTCGAGACACCAGATTGTTTTCACACTGACCCTGGATGAAACTGACATTCAAATAAACTGTAGGCATTTGTGTTTTACCCCACGGGAAAATTCATAATGGTGGAGGTATTTCTTAAGGCAAGCACCGCAGGTTTGTTAACCAAAGATATCACCTGATATACCATCTGTGAAAAATTGGATGTCTATGATGTCTAAGTTCACCTCTGGATATTTTGGATGACTTTTGGGATCATATGTGCAATACGACTTTGGTGTTTGATTTAGTCCTTAATGATTATGCTTTTAGAACTAGCTTTATCAAGACCCATGTTGTCACTGGCTTTTAAAGAAGAATTTCAGGGCCATGAAATGAGTAGCCCATAGCCTTAGCTCATTTATTTTCCACAGTAAACTATGAAGAAGATCCAAACAGACTGGATTACTTACTACACTTTGAGTGCTTGGATGACTAGCTTACATCTTCTCTTAACAGACAAGCCTGCCATAGCGCCCCCTGTGTTTGTTTTCCAAAAAGATAAAGCACAGAAGGTAAGTTTCTCTATGTTATTCAAGTATTTGTTTAAGCTGAAGCCCTGTATTATGATTTGCAGACTTTGTTTATTGAGTCTGGACTGCATTCTTTACACATTGCAGAAGATTTGGTAAGATCAAATCTCTGACCATTTGCAGGGCTGTTAAAAGTCTTGATGACATTTCTAAATCTGGTGACATCAGGTACATTTTGCTTGAATTGATACCGCTTTTTAATGTTTCCTAATATTTCAGCTCCAGACTGAATACCACTGAGGTCAAGCAAAATGCAAAGTAGTGTTATTTTTTGAAGTGACCGTATTCTTTTAAATAATATGAATGACCAAGACTACTCTTATGGAATTAATATAAACTAAAAAGCTCATTGTGTTCTCTTGTAGCGATCTGCAGAGGGCTCAAGTGCAGAGGATGGAGAAGGTAAATCTAAATGTCAAACCATCTACTTTCTTTGGTAATATTATCTTTCTCATAGATTTATTTATTAATATTTTGTCACCATTTCCAGATTCAGATAAAGACGAGGGAAGCTATATCCCCCCTGTGAAAAGGGAAAGGACCTCATCGTTCCCACCCCCACATTCTGGTAAGGGCACGTGTTGACTAAGCAGAGCATTTGTGTATTCTTGGTTCTTGCTTGTGGTGTACACATTGATTTGTATGCTGAGTGCAATGCCTGTTTGCTACTTTGCAGTTCCCAAGAACAATGTATTCATGCCCTCAAGTTTCTGCCAGTCTCCGACTGGGAACTCTGACTCTGAGCCAGGTGAGGCATCTAGACCGCCATTAGTTAACCTTCACAGCTTAAAGGCCCCCTGCAGTAAAATTTTACTTTCAATGGTTAGACATATCAACAAACCTGATAAATTGACTGGGATTGGTAAAGAATAACTTTTGCATTGATTGCGTGATAATTTCTGAACATGTGGTAATGATTCCTTATTTCAACCCATTAGTAGCTGCATATAAGATGTCAGTGAAGGTTTGCTTATTACAAATGCACCCTCTTTGATCTGACCAGCACCAGTTAACTCACATGTTGTATTTATACTTATGAGCTAAACCGCTAAGTATCTCCTGCGGAGATCTGACATAATTCAGGAAATGGATGGAGGAAAATGTGCAGTTACAGAATGCACAGCTCAGCTTACTACTTGTGTTAAGCTTCTGGTTGAGGTTTGGTCATTTCAAAAGAATTTGGTCTTCTGCTCTCTCTCTCTTATGACTGCACCAATGGTCTGTGGCAGTTTGTGTCATGTGTTGCAAGTAAAACATGCAATATGCCCAGCACAGAGAGGTGAAACGTATTTGTTGCATTTGTTTGGTTCATTTAGTGGTTGGTATTAAATGAAAAACAAGTGGCTAAAGATGAGCTTCTCAAAATTACTAGTAATACAGGAAAGACTCCTTGTGGGAACATTATGACCTTGTATGACCTGTAGTCATGCCAGTACATAATGTAGTTCTGTTCTGGATTATTACTATTTGAACTGCAAGGTTCAGCTGGGAAACAAATTCTTAGTTTACAAGCCAAATTTATGATGGCAGTATTGGGAAGAAAGTTAAGCTTGATATTGGTAGCTACAGATGGTTTATTGTTGTAAGATGCCATAGTGTCATGTGCTGATTGTTGGCTGCAGTTTGTGTAGTGCTACTGAACATGTCAGAGGAAAGGCTTAGATCGTTTTGTTTCACACTGGTGGGCCCCTGTGTCTTATCTTGCCCTGTATAGAACTTACATGTTTAATAGCCATTCCCACATTAGTCGTTTTGTATTTGTGAAAAAGCATTTCGTTCTCCTGAAAAAGAGGAATAAAATGTTGCTTTTGGTTTGTGTCTCAAATTGCTGGTTATCCTCTGTGGGTCACACATACAGTGTACGGCACAGTTGGTAGTATGCTGTTCACCATTTCAGGCAGAACATTTGTTTTACTTCACCCTGAGGATTTCATTGGAGAAAGAAATGCAAAACCGATAAAATGTATATAAATTGTCGATGAGGCATCTCAGTCATATATTTGAATGTACACAAATTCACATTACTTCAAAACGGGCTGTAATTTGCACTGTTATACAGGCAAGATAGAAATATGGTAAAATCAAAACTGCAGTGGGACTTTAAAACTGTAATTTGTGAATTATTTGAAATTTTTTTTTTAATAAGATGTCTTTTTTATTTTTTGCTCCGGATTACTTGCCATTTTTGGTTGCAGAGATGATGTCACCAGTTAAAGGCAGAATGAGTAGGAAAAGTGTTTGGACTAACTTGAAAGTAATCCCTATCAATCATCACTTGTGACCCACTGAAAGTGTGTAGATATTTATCTGCAGAGACACAGACCTATGCTGTTCTTTTCTCAATATGCTGTGTTTCTGGGCAGCAACCTTTAAAAGTGGGTGTGTAGCACCCAGCCAGTAACCAATAGCAGGACTATTAAAACAGTAACCAGGTGGTAGCCTACTTTGGGCAGTGTTCTGGCAACTGCAGTCAGGGGGTGTGTAATTCTGGTGTTGTTGAGCCGGGAAGGAGGGGCAGACCCTGTATATTTACAAACCACAACAGACGAAGCCTACTCATTCTGCCATTAGAACAGCTTTACAGAGAGGAAGGGGCATCCACTTGAGCAAATGGACAGCACAATTAATTACCATTTTTAGCATATTATGTAAAGCATAAATTTTGAAGTGAAAACAAATATGAACAAGCAAAAAATCAAACACCAATCGATCTTAAAAGTATGTGGTGATTTTGTTGATTTGGTTAAATTGCACAGTTTAGTTTGCTTTTATCATTGTTTTTCTGTCCATTGCACAGCTTGACACGGTAGTGAACCTGGGAAAATGAGGATGCACTTTTTGAAAGTGCGTTCAGGTTTTTGCATTAGCACTGATTAGGGCCAGGTCATGTCAGGCTGATAAAGCCACCGAGATGGAGATTCAGTGGTAGAAATAGATCAGAGGCCCTAGAGCCCGCCATGTTACTGCACAATAGTTGGATTGCAACTCCTGAGGCTCTATAAGGGTTGCTGTGGTAACGGGCCCTTTGGTTAGAAAGGTGCAAAGACTGAAGGAACGTACCCTTCAGAAGTTGCTGTGCGACTCTTAGATCTTTTTTTAATGTCTGCCTTCTCTTGTGCCCCGTCTCACCAGAGGAGAAGCCTATGGGATTCCGTTTAAAGCCACCAACTCTCATACATGGACAGGCACCAAGTTCAGGTTGGTGTTTGAAGTCGAGCGCATTTTTTGTGTTGTTTTTCACACACCGACTTTATTGAAATGGAAAGAAAGACTTGAATTTGAACCTAGCCTTGCACCCTTTTTATATGCCCCCTTTTTAGAAATGGAACATCTCAACTTAAACATGTAGACACAGAACATCATACTGTGTTTGAAAAGTATGAGACAAGTTGGTTCTATTTCAGGTGTCCCAAGTCAGAAACCTAAGGAACAGCAACGCAGTGTCCTCCGCCCTGCAGTTCTCCAGGCACCACCCTCTAAATCACATATAGAGTCCAGTGAGTGCAGCTTAGAAATATTCTCAGTCAACCTATAACATCTTTTTTTTTCCTGACTTCTCATTAAACGTTGAATATTGTTAACTTCCAGAGTTTGTTTTCTGCATGTGCCTTTCACTCTAAACATTCTTCAGCACACAGAAATAAACAAACACAGAAAAACCCAGTAAATGATCTTTGTCCTTTCTGTCTGTTCATTTAGATTCCAGTTGTGGAACCAATGGTGTGAAAAAGTCATCAGATGGGGCACCTGGGGCCCAGTCCCTCTTCCTGAACAACACAGAGCACTCAGCCTCCTTGGCCAAGTCACTGGTTAGGAGTGGCTTAATCTCTGCGTATTATAATCAAGGGCTTGGTATTAAAAAAACAATGCCAGTCAGTTCAGTACAGGCTTTGTTTAAGACACCAGAGAGTGTGGGAAAGTATAAAGCTGTGGGTAATTTACAGAAGAGCTTGTTTTCATGTACCTTTACATTTGTTTGTAAATATGCTTTTATTCTATTAAAAACAGAAAAGTATTGTTGGAGAATTGCCATATAGAAAAAGGTATATAAAGCTGATCCTGTGCTTTTTTTTTTTTGGTTCCCATTTCAGAAACATGAAAATGAGGAAGATGGAGCAAGTGGTAACAAAGATGGAGGCGGAATAGAGAAGAAGGAGGCAGATGTAGCAATATCTTTTGTGTTTGGTCAGAATATCAAAGACAGAGCAAAGGTAGGTTGTTTTCCACTCTTACACCTCTGCCTGCCACAGTGAGCGTGCAAACTTGAGGCGAGAATGTGTGACCAACAGAAACACAGTTGAATGTGGCAGGCAGAGAAGCAGGAGGGGTTCTTTTTTTTAGATGAGTCTGAATATTGAGTTGCCTTTTTATAGGACTAGTGCAGAAATATGTATTCCTATAGAAAAGTGGGAGGTTAAGTAGCTTTTTCATGGATGGCCAAATGACGCTGTGTTTGAAGGTGAGACGTCAGGGATATTTAGGTTTGTTGTGAAATCCGATATTCCAGGGTATAATTGGCTGTTTTTGACTATTTTTGATTTTGCCATAATATTTCACCTTAAAAACTATTTACCTTGCCTTGCTTGGTGTCATTATTTTCAGCACAACCTCACATGTGTGACTGTACAGTTATTTTTTCATTTTGACAAACTGTTACAACACAATGGACCTTAAATTACAAAAAACATAAAATCCGAGTAGATAAAATTTAGATTTTTTACTGTGAAAACCACAAATATGTTTAATGAACTATTTTTGTTACTTATAATGCAAATATATAAATTGCTGTTTGCTAAAAAATTTTTGAAATTTACAAAGTTATACGTAGTGATATGTTTCCCCCAGCTCCTTCCTGCCTGCTGAACATTCAGCAGTCTCCTCAGTGTTTTGCCTCATTAAACAAAAAAAGAAACGACTCCACTACACACTAAACTAAACACTACATAACACACTAATGATACACTCCAAACATGCTTAATGTCACAAATCTCTCAAAACTCGCTATCTCTGTCACTGTCCCTCCAACAACTTCCCCCCGTTCCTAAGCAACCAAATCACGTAGTTTGGCATTTAATTTTGTGATCCGTTTTGACCGTTTCTTCCTGCACCAAATGCGCTGCAAACGTGACCGCAATGTTCGCGAAAAAACATAGCGGACATTATTTATCATAAGTCCGGTTTTACTTGGCCTATCAACACGATTTAAAAACTGGTATATAGTTTGAAGGCACCTCCAACACATACGTCGGAACCGAGACTCACAGAGGCTGCGGCTTGCTGCTACGTCATCTTAAATAGGTCACGTGACGCACTGGCACGTCCGTCGACTCAGGAGGAGGTGGGGGTGGGGGTGGGCTTGCAGCTAGCTGCACACGAACATCCACAGTTTGTTGTCCTTGCGTATCCGGATCTCCTCAGACCCGAACAGACTCAGTCCTGACTTGTTTAGTCTCATTAATCCACAACAGTCAGTTTAGATGCACAGAACAGGACCGAACCGCCGGCAAAATCCCGGTCCAGCTCGCGCCCTGCAGCTATAAATCTGCTTGTTTCTTGTGGTGTGTCGTGGAGTCGGGCTCTGCAGTGATTGGCTCTGGTGCGCACTTGGCTACGGTATGCAGCGATTGGCTCTGGTTCGCATGTGACTATGGTGGCTATGGTTAGCAATGCTAGCGGAATTCGTAAAGCATTTCTGAAATAATTTATTAACGGTATCATTGTAGTCCAAACAAATCCGACGTTGCACACCCTTGAACTACGCAGCAGCCATGTTGAAACTCTCAGGTCAGTCTGATCCTGATCCACAGAGATATTTGAGGCACACATACAGACAGAGATTCCTTTTGTTTAGTAACATTACAAACAGATTCTCAGTTTCCTTGCTTAGAGAATTTCCAGTTGTGTTTTGTGATTCCATTTCTTGATAAGAGGTGCATTTCCTGTGATGTTTGTACAATCTCTAATATGTTTTTTTTATGATTTTGTATGAGGATGTGGTCAGTCTGGAGCTGTTGTGAAAAAAATGTTTGGATATGATTTCAACAATGAATCAGGATTTGCATTAACATGGATTAAAATACCTTTTTTCATCTTTCTTGTTTTTTTTGGTTGGTTTCTGTAGGCATAACTCCACATTTAACTAATTTGTTTGTTCCTCTAGTTGGAAGAGAACAGTACAGAGGGCAAGTCAAAGGATGGTGTGCCACTGGACTCTCAATCAGAGGGCACTAATTATTTCTTACAGTACATCTCTACCCCAAGGTAATGAAATCATGTCATCCTTTTGAATATTTATAGCAATCCTCTTCATTCATGTTTAACTTCCATCCACTCACTAATGTTTATTTTACTTTCCTGTCCTTTCAGTTCAAAAAATGCCACAAACAGTACAGACAGTGGGGCAAAATTTGTATTTGGGCAGAACATGTCCGAACGAGTCCTGGTAAGTTGGAGCTTGTTAAGTAGAAGTAGAAATCTCCTAATGATTGCACTTTGAACGAGTGCCAATGATCAGCTTTGTTGTTTTTCAGAGTCCCCCAAAGGGTGAGTCCTCAAATGAGGAAAATAAAGAAGTTTCAGTTCCCCCAGCTTCAGAGCCATCATCACAGGAAACCACCCCAGAGAAGGGTAAAGACACATTGCCACTTATTATTAAAAGCATGTTCATGTTCGACTTGATGACTGATATTTTGTGACAGTCACTTGGCTACATTCAAGTGATGACAGCTAACGAGAAAAACAAGACCTGGGACAGTCAAATAAGCAGTTCAACAGATACACTCACTGAAGCAAGGATACATTTATTTATGTAAAGTCTATTAAAGTGAAACTCTTGCCAAAAAGTAACCGAGGCTTTATTTGTAATTGAATATGAGTCAAACCTTTGTGTAAATGCATAATTACGACGAAAGAGGCACTTTAAGATTAACCGTAGTTTCGTTTTCGGGCAAGCTCATTTTTAATGGAATGCAGGGGCACTCTTACGCTATTTTTAAAACACTAAGAAGGCTCGACACAACGCGAAACTTTGCCCGTAGTATCACCAGGGTCTCTACACATGAACAAGAGCATTGAAAACATTGTTTGTGTACGCAGAGTTTACTAAAAAAGTTTTTGGACAACTCACATTAGCAGATGTTTGCTCTGCCTGCTGCCATCCTGCCAGCCGAGAACCCCGAGTGCGACCTAACAGGCAGGAGAGTAATGGTGGACCTCCTACCTGTTAGGTCGCACTCGGGGATCAACACCTTTTGTCTGCCATGACGGCGGCGCGCCAGAGATCCAGCTCCTACGGTGAGCCGTTCAAAAACCTTTTTAGTAAACTCTGTGTACACAATGTTCTCAATGCTCTTGTTCATGTGTAGAGACCCTGGTGATACTACAAGTAAAGTTTCATGTTGTGTCGAGCCTTCTTAGTGTTTTAAAAATAGCGATTTTGATGCTAGCGTGCCAATGCCCCATTCACTCCATTAAAAATTTGCTAGCCCGAAAACGAAACTACAGTAACTCTTAAAAGTGCCTCTTTCGTCGTAATTATGCATTTACACAAAGGTTTGACTCGTGTTCAATCACAAATAAAGCCTTGGTTACTTTTTGGCGAGAGTTTCACTTTAATATCTGCTTCAACTGTTGTTGGGCACATCTCAAATCTCAAAGTGCAGTGTTTATTACACCCACAGCTCTTTATGGAGTGCTAATCAAACACATTTCATATCACTAGTGATACATCGCACATTTCTGAGACAGTTTGTCTATTAGGACAATCACCCATTGAATTTGACAACTCAAGGAGTAGTGGTATCTTTTTTTATTTGCAATGTCATTGATATAATCATATCTCGTGACACAAAGTTAAGTCTGACTCTAGACTGCATTTAAAAACAGCACCTGTTGACCAAATCAGATAATCACAGTCCCTGTTTATTCTCAGCAAATGCTCCCAAACAGAAGGCGCAAGAGAAATTTATTCCACATCTGCCCAAAGTGTGAAGAAAAAATAATTCAGATGAGAAAATACAATCTGCTTGTTTTTAGGAGAAAATCAATACATTGTAAATGCAAGACAAGCTACATGACCTGACCCAATAAATGTTTACAAAGTTAGAGGTTGTGTCTATACTACTCTTTGCAAGTAGTTTGTACCGTGTAGCTCTGTTTTGGAGAATGGCATTTCCTTTAGTTGGTTTCAATCATGAACTTGTGCTTTGTATCCAAGGTCGATGTGTGGAAACAATTGCATGTTCTTATGCGAAACATACAAGGCTACGTTATCTACAGAGATAATGCTGTACATGCATTTATTTGTGGATTTCAAGTTTGTTTCAGTGACTCTTTGTCCAGGGACAATGAAAGGAAATTCAGCTTTTCATGGCTGCTACGTGCACAGGCATTTATTAATGTTGGCTTAGCACTGAAGTGGCTCTTCTCTGCAAATGATCTGCAGCAGCCTGTGCAGCGTCTGTGTTAAGTGATGGAGTGCCAGCCTGGGTGCTTCATGATCGCCCTTCAGCACCAGCTAGCACAAAATCTACTGCGCAGAATGTCGTTTGTGTGTCAGAATAAAACATCTTCAGAGTGAGAGGAGACTCTCAAACATCAATTTTTGATAAAAGCAAATACCAGTAACCAAATTTAACACTCACAACTGTTTTTTATTTCAGCAGTGAACAGTGTGTCAGAGTCTTTGGAGGAGTCTGCAGCAGCTTACACCAAAGCCACAGCCAAGAAGTGCATCTTAGAGAAAGTCGACGTCAAAACTGGAGAAGAATCAGAAAGCAATGTTTTACAGGTAGATTATTAGGTTATTTCTTGATTTAACACATGCAGTAAATAAATATGGCAGAAAGAAGTTACATTCTTGTTTGTCATCTCTTTCTTACTTCAGATGCAGTGCAAGTTATATGTATTTGAGAAGACTGCTCAGTCGTGGATAGAGAGAGGTCGAGGTTTGCTGAGGCTCAACGACATGGCATCAACAGACGACGGCACGCTACAGTCTCGTTTAGGTAAAAACACCCACCAAATCTTCATGTGTTCATGGAAGTTTAAAAAGTATATTATCAACTTGCTGTTAAGAATGTGTACAGCTTAATTCATTCATGGTTCAGTTATTGAAAAGTGCATAGTAATGTTTTAAGTTGAATGTTTGTGCTAGATATGGGATGAATAGATAACACTTTCAACTACTTGGTTGTGCTTTTCCGTGCCACTGTTATTACAATACCTGACTTTGAACACAAGGGGGAGCCACTCCTCTGTTAAACATTTATGTAGCCTCGACACCACAGCATGCTGTGAAATACACTAATGGTGGAATGTGAAGTATGAAGTGTTTGGTCATCAAAGAAAGAAAATCAAAAGAGGACAAGGCTTTACCGAGAAGTGGATTTTCTTTCACTTGTATTTTTAAAAGGATTTTTGTTAAACCACAACTAATTTCAGACCAGAACTGCATAGGTAAAAATCTTAACACTGTATTTATGCTGGTTAATACACATATATAAGTAGTCTTTTTAAATCATGGCAAATAAAACAAATCCTGTCACCTTCGAAAGGACACTTGCTGGCACTTTAGGACTACAGTTATTCCTCCTATTAAGAGTATGTCATTTATCCTTCTTAAAAAATAACTCGCAGAGCTGTGATCATAGATTCAGGTTAGACTATCATGGACTACAAATAACAGTCAAACAAGTGGCTGCTTAGGCCTGTGGTTCATTATTTTTGTGTTTAAACCCTTCCAGTGATGAGGACCCAGGGCAGCCTCCGGTTGATCCTCAACACTAAACTTTGGCCCCAGATGCAAGTGGACAAGGCTAGCGAGAAGAGTGTACGAATCACTGCCATGGACACAGAGGACCAAGGGGTCAAGGTCTTCCTAATATCGGTATGTATTGCCATACATTACACTAGAGCAGGCCATAAAAATAATGTGTGTGTGTGTGTGTGCTGGTGTTATTGTAACTATTCTGAAGAAGATGAATATTGTAACCGATTTAAATATTCAGAGTCGATATGTAAACTCAGCATTTCAACAATCAACAACCCTGTTGAATTTGCTGGTAGTTGCCAGAGCCAGGTAGCTGTCCTGAGTTATAACAGTCTCATAAACTTTGGAGGGTGCAAAGATACTGAAGCACGAAATTGGAATTCGGGCCTAATTTAAGATGGGCTCATCTTCATGACAGGCCTATATACTGTATTTTCATATTCAGTGAGAAGCATTACTGCTTCCCGATCTGCTCCTGTTTTGCTTGAATTGATGCACAATTGTGAAACATCTTCATGGAGCTTTGAGTTGCTCCACTGATCACAAGATATCAGTTGTCTAATGTAAGAAGATGAATTATGTTGTTTTTGTTGTGGCTGAATGGTCTGTCTCACTTTCTCCTCCCTTCAGGGTAGCTCTAAGGACGTAGGTCAATTGGCTGCAGCGTTACATCACCGTATCTTAGCCCTGAAGAGCAGGGCGGAGCAAGAGCCTGAGACTCCAACAACAACCATCCCTGAGGCGGAGGTACCGCAGTCCAACGAGGACGACAGCGATGAGGAAGACAATGCCTCTGCCTCAGCTTCCGCCTCCACTCCTGCTACAAGTGAGTGACTTTCATCCTTAATGTGTGTGTTTCAACATTCCCTGTTTTTACTTACTTAAAAGTCACATGAATATGATCATATGGGGTGTCGGTGACATTTGATCCTGCATTTTGCAACAGTTTTTTGTTTCGTGATATACGTTCACGCCACAGAAACAAAACAAAAAAACCCTTGCCAACTTGCTGTCACTTTCTTCCTGCAGGTAATTCAGAGGGAGGAGAGAGCCAGGCAGCAGGAAGCACATAGCGTCACTCTTGGACAGCCTGCTAAGATGCTGCTGTTGAGGCATTTTGCTGTAGGCATCTCCATGGACACCCCTTGACCAACATGGGTCCTCCAGACCAGTACTTTTGGATATTAGAAGTCTAGCTCCAGGAAATAACCCCTTGTGCCGGAGTGTCTCACCCAACTCGTGCAGTTCATCTTCTCTGCATTCAGCGTAATATCTGGAGTCTTTTCTTCCCTCCCTCTCCTGTTTTGTGTTTTATTTTTGTTTTCGAGTATTTTTTCCTCTCCCCGATAGCAAAAATAAAGACTTCAAAGCTTTGGTTTGGGACTTTTCTGCTCATCATATTGATGAGTGTAAGGGTGTATTCCTCTACATTTTAAAGTATGGCACATGTTAAGACTGCAGTTTCTACTTTGGGACCTTTTTACTCACTCTACAGTTGTACATCTGGACGCCACACATCCAGAGGAGCTTCATTCACAGTGTATTTGACTAGTCATGAGTCTATTGTTCCTACATTGAGCCCAGCCCTCCTATTACCCCCATCCCAACCAGTGCGTGCGTTAGGTTTTGGCAAATGTAATTTATTTTGGATCATCATTGTCATGAGGCATCTCAACACATATGTGCCGTTTGTGTTGGCTAGCCAAGACCACTCATGTTGTCATTAATAGCAGTTTCTTATATTTCCTATTGACCTATATTATACTGAATAAACAAGTGAAACAATGCGACAATGTGACTTAATTATGTGAGGACAGAAGAGCAGAAGGATTCACTTCAGATTATTCTCTAAATTAATCAGATGCGTTAGTCATTCACTTTGTGTTTTTTTATTTCTTTTTTTCCAAGTCAAGAAAATCTAAGTCATCAGTCTACATTCTGCATGTAACTGTTATTTCTTTTCTTTTCAGCATCCCAAGGATTTACTGTGTTGATACATATTTTTTTATTTTGAAAATATACAAACTTTTTATCCATTTGCATTTGGAAAACGTATTGGAATGAAGACTTAACTTCATGTGTGGAAAATTTGAGTGATAACTGTAATACCTTTTTTGAATGTCATGTACATTTGAATATATTATCATTTAGTAGCGCACCATGTTTTCTCATCTCCAACTGCCCCCTTTACAAAATAAACCATTTTGGACTGACATCTGGGATTGTTCCTTCTGACGCATGGCTCTCTGTGCAAGATACAAACTTTAAAATCCAAAGTCAGAGTAAGATATCAATGTGCGGTATTCTTTGACATTGTCTTCTGCGGCTGTATTAAATCAAAACAACAGCTTTAGACAGGGAAAGGGCTTCATCTGTTTTGTATTCATGTGCTGGATCTGGCCTACAGGTTGATGTATGCTGTGCTCTGACTGCTCTGAGCAGGAATCGGAGCAAAACTTGCTTATGTGCAGTGTGCATCACGCCCAAGGTCATGAATTTTTGATGCATGTATCTATCAAAACAGCCTGACACAATCATATACATCCACACTAGGAAACATAACTGCCGCTCCCAAACTCTCCTCCTTATCTGCATTTCTGTGGTCACTCAGCATTTTTCTACAGTGTCTCCTGTAAATGTGTGTGGTCGGTGGTGTAGTGAAAGTCACACAATAAAAATAATTCTAACCTTAGAGGGACAGTATGAAGAATAAATATGCATAATTTTAAGTGGTTTTCCATAAAGTGTTTCACCTCACATTGATTTCACAAACTTGGAGAAACTCTGTGAGCAACTACACAAGCAAAACTTTACTTAAATAGAACTTTTAGAAACAGGAGCTTCACACTGCTTTTTGGGAGGAGGAGAGGGGTGTACGTGTCTTAACCTACACGTACACAGCCAGAGAAAACAAACAGCGATTGCCTCACCTGTAATATTCAGGTTACATCTTGAGCAGCCAGAATTTCCTACTCTGAGGATGTGAACTCCTCCCAGTGGTTAGAGGGCATAACAACATCGTGCAGATGGGCCTGACTGTTTTGTTTTCTGTAAGCTAGAAGTCAAACATTTAAAATCAATCCTTCAATAGGAAGCCAATGGAGAGGAGTGAACTTGAAACTGGAGGCGTGTTATCCAAGTTTTATTGCTGTTAAAGCCCCGGAGCGGTTGGAACTGAGATAGAGAGAATTTTGTGAGGCGAGTGAGCAAGTCAAGTCGAGGCGTGACTAGTCAAGACTAGGTCGAAGACGGGTCTGGCTTTTGCTGCACTGCTTAATAGGAAATAGAGACCTTGTGTGAACTAATGTGGATTAGATTAAATATCAAAAAGTTTATTGTTATGAATGTGATGAGGTGTTGCGCGACTTCCAAGGATCTAGGCTGGCGGCACGAGGACGCCGCTGTCAACAACCGAGATATCATTGATCACGACGCAGGCGGACAATGAAACCTCTATGAATTTATGAGACAATGTAAATCAGAGAGCAGAGATTTATTATTAGCATGAATAAATCATATCATACAAGGTCACCACATTTTCAACATGAATAAAAGTCAGGAGCAGATGCTCTGGGGTCTGTTCATAAAAACAAAACAAGACAACAGGTTTCCCATGGTGCATTTAAAATTCCTTGAAAGTTTGTGAATTTGAGTGGGAAAATGTTGGCCTTGAAATATTTTGAATATAGGCATAAATAGAAATTATCTATTTTGTGCAAGATTGGAAAAGGAAGTTATTTTCCAACTATTTCTTGTCCTGTAAGATTCTCAAAAGGTTGCAAGTTCTAAAAAAAATGGGTCCTTGAATTTGAGGAAATTGGGTCTGGAAAGTTCTTGAAAAATCATTGAATTTGGTGTTGAAGAAGATGTGGGAACCCTGAAAAGTCTTGCAAATCCCACAGGTACCAAAGGGATTTCTGTTCTCCCAGCTTCTTCTTCGTTGTCTTCTTTTTTTTTACTGTCTTTATTCAATGACCACATCAGGAGGTTGACACACTGTAGGTCAGTGTAGGTCACATTAGTACCCATTTCATCACAGGGTGCACGTCCGACTCCTCAGCAGCTCAACTGAGGAAACATTCAGGTGAATCTTCTTTTCCAACAGTATGTTAGTGTCTCGCATAAAAAAAATTAATAAATAAAAAGAAATATTTTCTCTTGGTTTTTTACACGATAGAAAATTCTCCTGAGAAATTTCAGTGATGAAAAAATAAATAAATAAGGATTATCCTGGTAAAACCTTACTTCCCCACCAGTTCTCAACTCATAAACACAGGAGGGACAAACATTTGATCAGACTTTTTACATGGATCACCAGAAGAAGTTCTTCACTTGCAGCTCAGGGCTTCCATAGTCTGACTATAAAACATGAAAAAAAACTGTGAAAAAGGCCTGCCACAACATCTCAGAAATAAAAAATGTTTTCAAATGTTTTGTTCTGCTACATCAAACAGTCCAAAACCTCAACATAATCAGTTTCAACCATATGAAACAGAGCCAAGCAGAAAATACTCACATTATGAAGCTTGAAAAGCCACACAATTTATAGATTGGCTGTAAAAATAGTTGCAGAAATTAGAGCTCAGGCCCAGACATTATTTTACCACACTGCCTCCAGCTTTGGTTCAGACTCTGGAAGCTTGGCTGTATACATTTCAGTTTCGAGTCGAAAAATCTTGGATTTATGTTCTTCCAACAGAAAGATGACCCTGTGACCTTGAATTGATTGTCTTCTTCTTCCTTACCCATGTATTATTCCTAGCTTCTCCAGTTATCTCCAGGCCTTTTCTCCCTTCTTTTCCTTTTGATATGCTATAAATTCTCCATACTGTAATTTGCATTCTGTTCATTTGAGGCTTTCTAGAAAATCGTCTTTGTTGAACCGAGGATATCACTAAACAAATTGTTCTATAATGTGTGTGTTTAAATGTGTTTCCTAATGTTTTCCTCTAGTCTATTAGGATCAAATTGAGATGCTTCTCTGTTAATGTTGCCTGTGCTGTAAAAAAAAAAAAAAAAAAACCTCCACTCCTGCCCTTTTTAGTCTTGGTTGATTTATGAGGCTTCAGGCCATTCTCTCCTCAAAAAGTTGTTACATAAGAAATGCATGCACTGGAAAAGAATCAAAGTAAAGTCAGTTTTGTTCAAAGGTAGTCTTACCTGTTCTGCAAATGCATGTTGCTATAGTAACACAACTGTTTCCTTTTATATTGTATGCTTTAGCCAGCTGCGTCATATAGGGAAAACAATTATCACTAATCGGCACCTCATGGTAAATATTATGGTATGTGGCAGCAGTTGCTAAGATGTTATCAAAAGAAACAGTTAATGAAAAGGTGAATTCAAAAGTACTTTTCATTTTTCTCTCTTAGGGCGCACTCACACTAGGCCATCCACACCGTGCCCGAGCACGTTTGACCCTGACAGTCCAGTTTGTTTGCACTCAGAATAAGGTATCAAAGTGCGGTATTCTTTGACATTGTCTTCTGCGGCTGTATGAAATCAAAATAACAGCTCCGTACTGTGCTCAAGCACGGTACGCTTCCTCGACCCCGGCACGGTTGGAGGAGGTGTGCTTCGGCACGGCGCAGTTGCTTATGCACGAGCACAAGCACGGGTGAGCAACATGGACTTGGCATATAAGCGATGCGACTATTTCTCACTTGACAGCCTTTTGGCTTTTAATAATACTGCCAGCATCCCCTCCGCCTACCATGTGAAAGTCAGCTGATAAGCCTATAATGTGAACTTGATATGTCAACCTCAGACATATCTGGCCTGCAGACACATCAACCTTGAAACCTTATATCCAGGCAACTGAGCTGCATTGTCATTAGCCTCAGCCTGGCCCTGTAATTAGTACACTTAGATGGTGAACATGATTAACATGATTAACACTATACAGTACCTGCTGAATATTAGACTATTAGCTTGCTGACATTAGCATTGCATTTAAACCACAGCCGGGTGGTTCTTGTAAGATTGTTTCATTCGGAGGATTCTTAGAGGCTTGAAAAGGGCAGAAAAATCCTAGAATAAATAGAAAAAATGTAACGTGTTCTTTTCCCTTTCTGCTTCTTCATCTCCTTATTTTGTGACCCCCTCAGATTAATCTAGGGACCCATTCTTGGGTCTCGAACCACAGGTTGGGGACCACCTCTATAGTTTATTTGACTATCTGGAGGTACTGAAATATGATTTACATTATCACAAACAAACAAAAGTTATGTTTACATTTAGCGACATGTGTTTCCCACTGAAACACACTGTGAGTATGCTTGAGGTCAGGCAAACGTGGAATACATTTTCTTCCTCGTTAAACATTTGTGGAGCAGATTTTTAAATTGCCGATGGTGTCCTCACTTGGCATGACACAGACAAAATAGGGACCCACTGATAGTAACACCAGTTCTTGGTGGTCATAAACTCAAAAGGGCACCCTGGATATTAATCAGGGCACGGTAAAAACGTTCTTTGTTGTAGTTGCTCAAATAAAATGTTTCGCCATTTCTGCACTGAATTAATCTGCATAGATTTGGTTCAAATGAATATTCAGACCTTGTTTTTTCAGCCCATGAAATGCAAATGCATGACTTCAGACCAGGTGGAAGCTGTTGTAAAGTGATAGCTCTAAGTCGCAGCAGCTCCTGAATTTCAGTAGACTTGGATTACTTTCAAGACTATACATGTCATGATGTCAGAATGAGAAGCACCTATTAGCATGCATTGTTAGAGGAAAAAAAAAAAAAGTAAAAGCCCTGGAATGAACCTCTTGTGTCATTACTCAAACAGCTCCTTTTAAGAATTCCTCACGGGGAATGAATTACACCTGCTAACACTAAACTCATTCCTCTTCTTCACGCGGTCGACTGGTGTGTGTTTATGTGGGGGGGGGGGGGGGGGGGGCTGTCTGTCTGACTGACTGTCTGAGGCACCACATTTTTAAGACCTGCTATCACTTGTGGGCCGGAGCTTGTTTACAAAAGGCTGATCTCTAAATGAGTCACGCCGTTCGACTTGATTTGGGAAGTTTTTTAAGTAGCATTTCTAAAGGATAATCATGTCAGAGTGTATTTAGTTCAGAGAGAGAAGTTGATAGAAGATTGTGATGAAAATACCTGAAAGGAGAATTCGCGGTATGCTCCGCTGGTCAACGGGGAGTAATGTTTTCAAATCAGCGAACAAAGGTAAAGATCGATCAAAGTCAAACTATATTCTTCCTTCCGAGCAGCTTAGGTAAACAGCAGGTGCCATATAAAGAACAATCATCAAAACCAAAGCAACATTTATATGATCTCCCATAAAGATCCCCCGATAATTCTTTATTTGTGTCATTTATTTCCTTACAAGGAGTCTAGTCATCCCCTTAGCGGGCTGGGAAAAGAAGAATCATTGCAACGTGACTTTTTCTTCTGTGAGAGCATCTTCCTCCAGGAGAGGAATGTTGTATAAACAAAGCCAGGCTACTAACTGAATGAATGAAAAGCACGACTTGGATATTAGTTTCAAAAAAAGTCCAAGCTTTGCTCATCATGTAAATAAATGAATTACTCATTAATCTGGTATTTTTAAAATCTTGGGGCAAGCCCAACGTTCAAAGAGGAGGAAGGCTCAAGAAACAAATGCTCTGGCTTTTCCCCCACGCTGATGACCAGAACATTTTTCTCATGACATTTTCTGTTGCAAACACAAACTTGAAAGAAAAGTGCTTGGACACCAATTCATGCTATAGCAATTTGTCGAAAGTGTCAAATAATGACTTAGTTTAGTTTCTGCTTCGTCGTAACAGTTTGAATTGCCACATATTTGTCTGCTTTCTCTGGAATAACATAAACTAGATAGCACTCGGATTGTGCTCAAAGTGCCAAACAAAACACATTTAGAACACTGGACAGCAATGTCTCTTTCCAGAATTTCATGTAGGATCTCATGGACATGAGGCTAGCAACTAATCTAAGTGAACTAGCTAACTCTACAGCTCAGTCAAGGAGGACGGCATAGACGTCTACATCGCCTGCTGTCTTGAGCACGGGCCTTACATCCCCGAGTAGATGCACTTACAGTGTAGGGTAGAAAGTAAATCGTTCCTAAATGAAAATGCTCACAACAGGTCTGTAGATTATCTTGGCTATCGGGGTCGTGACTTCTGAGAAGATGTGCTTGTGTTGAGTTTTTCAAAAGGGCGCTCTGAAAGGCGGAGTGCCATCCACTTCCATCGTATTCAAGAGGAGGCAGCAATCTCACCGGCTGACACCTCCAAACAAATAACACCAAAACCATCTAAATGGATAAATAGCACTACAGCCAAGAGGCACACAATTTGTGTTGCTTTGTTTATTCAGAGAGTGCATCCAAACCTGCCACCCCATGTCTGAATTAATATGGTGCTTATTCTTTAATACATTTCTGTTTAATCAAGCTACCACAAATGGGGCGTCAATAGAGGTCCACAACTTACCCTGGAGGGGGAAACCAGCCATGCATCCAATAACGTAGTCTTGTAACAGGTGGTAAAACAGTGCAGGTCTTACTTTTACTGTTGTGTCTTTATCTGACGAGTTTTACAAGAAACACGTAATCATGCAATAAAAAGAACAATATGTAACCCAGTCAACACTGGTTGGGTGTATTTACTTTAATGCTGTACTTGTATACAATTTGGAAGTGTTTGTACTTTACCGGAGTCGTTCCACTTTTTGTGCTTCTGCTTCAAAAAGCCAAGACTATCTAATTTTCCTCCACTACATTTGTTTAAGGTAAGGTAAGATACGATAAGATGTTCCTTTATAGATCCCCCGTAAGAGAAATTCACAGGTAACACAGCAGTACAGAGGAAAATAAGTCGCAAAGAATAATATAACCAATTGAATAAAAATCTAATAAAAACAGTTTGAATGAAAATAAGCATACTATATACAGTAACTGTCCTTGTGTGTACATGACGTTTGCAATGTATAAGGTATGTGGCTGTGCAAATGTGCAATGTGCAGGGAGATATTAACCCTTTCGGACCCTGTGTCCATTTGAATGGACCTATTTAAAACATGAGTTTTTTCAACTTTGTTTTTATGTTGGAGAGGAGTCAGAATTAGTTAAAAAAAAAAAAATGCTTTGCCCAGCCAAAAAAAATGGGGGTCTGAAGGGGTTAAATAACAACAGAACAAAAAACAATCAGTCTTTAAGTGACAGTAAAGTGTATGGTTGAGTCCTTAATCAGTGGAATAAGGAGTTATGGTTATTATTTCTTTAAAAGATTGATATAATAATTTACATAAAAGCTGTCTCATAAGCTCATAATAAGAGACACATAATCAACTGTATAAATTAGCTCCACATGGACCTTAATACAAAAGTAAGAATAACCCAAAAATCTAAATATATTATAACAGTGATGCAGCCATTTCTCCTTTTGATAGTTTCAAGTACAACTTGTTCATACTGCAGTACTTTTACTTGTTTTGGAAGTGTCTTTTTTTACATCGTGGTTCAACAAATTTCACACAAGTGAACTGAACAGAATTACTGTACAACTCCCAGAGAAGCATCTGAGGTGTGATGGACAAATCACAACCTGCTATTGATTTCATTTTTAGTCATTATTTTATTTATGAAACTATCCAGTGTTAAATAGTTTTCTATTAAATGTCCAATGTTTTCTGCTATGTCGGCCCCATGGTATCAGAACATTGCCCTACAGTAACCCCAGTTAGGTTAAAACAGCTTTCTCTTAGTTGTCATTTCCCATGTTATGCCACAAGGGGGAGCTGTCATGTGAAACCATACATTTTTAAGCACCTAACAATAATTTCCTAAAACCACAGGATTGATTTATGAATTTCAGATTAATTGAAGGAGGAAATCACAGCTGCGCAGAGGTCCCATGCCTCCGAGCGCTTTCAACCCTTTGAATGTGGAACCATGTCGACAGGCAGTTAAAGAGAACCATGGTGGTTTTGCTAATTATAATGTCAGTGTGAAAATGTATGAGATATTCTTACAGTCTATACAAACCAAAATGATTTAATCCACGTCACAGTCATTAGTGTCCTAACAGGTCCCTATAAATACCTACCGTCGACCATTACACAGGACGAGAGAGAAGGGACAAATATATCATCACTCCTTCACCTCTCCTTGATCCCTTCTGCCCTTTTTTTTTTTACCTCTTTCTGTCTCTAATCCCATTCACACGGCACACATTAGCCACCGCCGCTGAATAAAGTGCATTTTGAGCATTTTGTTTTGAAACTACTTATCATTAAACAAAATCTTAATCTCGCAGGGATTTGTTGTAGCTAATTAGCGTTGTTTGTGACAGCATGTGTTACAACTCGGAGAGATTAAACACCAGGTGCACGCAAAATAAACAGGATTTATACAAATCCTGGACAAGCCTCGAAATGTTGGAAATCGCTTTGTCTTTGAAGAAAATCGTCGACATTGAACGTGGAGACGGGAGGCCTCTGCACGCTCAGGCCCAAAACAAGCTGCAAACCATTTCTGAAATTCTCCTGATATTTCTCCCATTTTCCGCTGTTGTTATTGGCATAAAAAAAAAATCCAGGATCTAGGTTGATGAAATGTGTGCGCTCACTGGATAATGTTTATGTCATGCGGTTGTCTAAAATGTGTATTTGAGGCTTTATTGTGGGTTTGCCTTAGTTGCCTAAATTCACAAATAATCCTGACAATTCTTAGATAGAAACTGAGATATGTAATAGAAAGTAATCTGATTATGACTTCTAGCAAAAAAACAAACAAAAACAAATAAACACTATATTCGCCAGAATTTATGGTATTGAATGTGTGGCGGAGGGGGCCGTATGCTGTGATCTGCAGGATCATCACCTCCTTCGTCCCTCCAGCTCTACACCTTGCCCCACTTGTTCCTCTAATCCCCCATTCCATCAAATCCTGCCACTCCCAATCGTCGCCCCACCCCAAAGCCCCTACAAACACTCACACACCCACCAACGCTGACAAAATAAACATGCTGGCAGGCACAGCCCTCCTCATATCTGACTCAAATCAAAAGTATTTTAATTCAAAGTGCCCGCTCCCTAACCTAACGGAGCGATAATTTAAAGAAAGTCGCTGAGAAGGGTGTAATTCAAAGGGTTTCAAGGTGTGGAGCATATTGAAATCCACATGGGAACTAATGACCAAACCGCAAAGAACCAAGACTAACAGCGAGTAGCACACAGCGAGAAAGGAGTATCCCGAGGCAAAGATTACAGTGTCAGCTTTTCTACTAAGGCCTGACATATCTCTGCTTACAATCAATAACATTAATGCTGATTGTCCAACAGTGTGCCCATCTGCAATATGTCTAAACAGCCCTCCACAGAGACAGCTATCTGCAGCATCTCTACAACCACATCCACCTAAAGAAAAGCTGAGTGAGACTATCGAACTGGAGGGCATCAGACCCAGGAAAACAGAAGACTCTTTATTCAACCAAACTCACGCCAGTCTGCTCAAAGAATGGCCGTCATTCTTTTCAACACAGAGATGGTGCCATCCAAAATCTATTTAGAGAAGAGGCTGCCAAATCAAGCATCCGCTTTTAGTACCACGCCCCTTAAAGGTCCAGTGTGTAGAATTTCAGGGGATTTAGAGAAATCTTTTGGCTGAAAATTAAACACAATATTCACAATTGTGATGTTATTAGTATATAAACACGGGAACTAGGAATCATTGTGTTTTCACTCAGTGCGTTTACATGACACTCAAGAAAACCAAATTACTGTGTTAGTCCGACTATGGTCGGATCTTTAAGATGCATGTATACACCTTAGTCTGACTAAAAGCGGACTGGATCGGATTTCTCATAGTCGAATTAAAGCACCCAGATTATTTGATTGATATTCGCATTACTCCTGCATGTATACGTTCCAGCGGATCGGACTGGATTTTGCGTTCTGCGCAGGTGCGAGATTTTTCCCCGGGGCCATGAGCCGGAAGTAGACGGACGGTGGTGGCGGCGTTTTTCCTCCGAAATCACCGCAAGAAAGAGCGCCATTGTGCATCTAGTTTGTGTAATTATCATGTACACCATATACGTAATGTACACAGATGTAGCTTCGTCTCGCTCCTCGTACGCCATCTTTCTTGAATGCCGAGGCAGCTGGTGACGTAACGAGGTCAGCCGGAGGTGGCTCTGTTACCACTAGTTGAAATGGGTACAGCGCCACCTAGCGTACTGGGGTATGACATGCTTCAGCCCAATAATCCGATTTTCTTACCGCCATGTATAGTCGGATAATTGCAGTTGTCTGATTGAGTAGCATAGTCGAACTATGGCTGTAATCAGACTAAGCTGTGCATGTAAACACACTGACTATCTTTTACATCTAAAGAAGGAGCGGACCCTTTTCCACAGAGCTGGAAATCCCTTAAAACTTGGTATTGCGCCAGGAGGCTGCACCTTACGTGCTGTGTCACACAGAGTTGTTTGCCTGAAGTGTTTCCTCTTCAGCTTCAGTGGGTGTCTTCTCACTTTTAACTTCAGACGGAAATGAATTTTTTTGTGTACATGTTCCGTGTAAAACCAACCAAGTGAACGTCCAAACCATAATGTTTTCCTAAACCTAACCATGTAGTTTGGTTGCCTGAACCTAACCAAGCTGTCAGCGGGGCTTTCAGGTTTAGACTACATGGCTCAGTTAACTTTTTTTTCATTATGCCAGCAACCACAACCCTTTAACCTCTAGGCATTCCCCAAACTACTTTTCAACCTCTTTTTAAAATGAATTTATACGTCTTACAGGAAATACTTTCAAATCCCAAATATCATTTATAAATATCATTCAGCAGAACAACAAAAACAACTCCAGCTCAATAAACAAAGATTTTGGTAATGAATATTTTTCTTTTCCTTTTTGTCCTTTTTTACAGTCCAGTTGAAGGAATGAAACTATGCAGTCTGTGGAATATATCCTTAGTAGTCTGCCTTAAACAGTCCTACCAGAATCCAAGTGAAAACACCAGTTTACTCTACCACGACTGTTGTAGTGAAGAGGAGAACAGAAGATAACCTCTCTCCTTCAAAGACGTTGACTCAAACTCAAAACCACAGCAAGAAAAAGACCTGGACTGAAAAGGATTATTCTCTCTCTCTGCATTTACATATAGAGTGGTATAGGGATGACGCCCTCTTGTAGGCCAGCCCTGAAGTTAGGACCTGGTTCCCTCTACAAAGAGATTTTTGAATTGGATTTTGGCTTATCGCAGAAAATAAGCTCTGCGACAAACACAAGCTTATAATACTTTACAGGTTTTGTTCAGCAAGATAATCTTCACTGATGAGCACCACTTGATTTTCGAGGCGTCAATTAAAATCGCTGACAATGCTGACTTAAACGTCACCGGCACTTAGCGTCTTACTACACAAATTCAATACGTTTTTCTGTAAATTGATCAAGGAACAAGCTGCAAAGTTAGAGTGAGAATATTTTGCAACTAAAGTCCACATGTAAAGACAGACTGGTGATCAGATGAGTCTCTGTGTTTGGCATGATGACATTTGAGGTCCCTGATAACTTCAGTAGCCTCATTTAGCCACTTGCTTGCAACTGTCGATTTTGAAGATAAACAGCCACTTTATAATACAATTGTGTGAGAGTGTGTGATGTATTTTATATCGAAGAATAAAACGTGTCTGTGATAACCACAGACATAATTTTAGGCATAAAGGCATTTAACTGAAAACCCAATCAAAAAAAAACTCATTGACTCTCAAAGAAGGGAACCGCAAGTACAAAAATGCTAACAGATTTCCGGGGTTTTACTGCACCACTCTAAAGTGGCTCATGTCCTTAATGATTCTTATCCTTATTTCCTAATGCGTCTCAGCACTTTTCATTCAGTTGAATTTTTTAAAGGACTAATAATCAGAAATAACCATCAGGACAATTCCAGATCGGGATCATTGTGTCAACTTGTTGCTCTGACTTTTCTCACCGACACCGCGCTTGCAAAAGTCATTTACAGCTCATTTGTTTACATGTATTATTTTCATAGAGGAAAAGGGACACATTAACTCGAGCACACATGAACTGTTTTTGAGGTCCGAATTTACTAACTAGCTCACAAAGAGGAATAACAAAAATCACTCATCAAAAAAGTTCAGTCTTAATTGTACCATCCTAGTTTGTGGAAAAACTTGTATTACACACTGCAGATTTCTATCCATTTTGCAAAAACTGGTGACATGTGAATAGATAGTAATGTAATGTAATGTAATGTCTAAGTGATACAGCATATATCTCTGAAACAAAGGCTGACCGATTGGATAGCGAGGTGTGTATCGCCAGTATGACATGAAATCAGTGATTTCACTCCTAATGTCACCTGAAACTTTATATATATTTTAAAGTAAATCACCTCGTAAAAATAACCGAGACATTTTCATACTAGAGATCTTTATCTTTTCTTTCTTTTATATCACTGTTTTGGTTGTAATCAAGTCATTGTTTATTTCCTTGATGGAAAATATCAGTTTAGCTTACTGGTAAACTTTACTCTACTCAAAATTAGTCAGGGATATTGGGATATGGGTGCATATATGCATGTGCATTTATATTCAGTAGAAGTCAAATGAAATGTATTGCATTATTCTTGGGGGACAGGTTAGTGCAACACTTAAATATCCCAATATCCCTAACTAATTTTGAGTAGTTTTTCACCACAGTCTCATAATAAAGGCTACAGGTTACAAAGTAGTTGTATTGACTAAACCTAACCAAATAGTTGGTTTGCTGAAACCCAACAAACTGGAAATATTCCTTTAAGTAGCTGGAAAAAAAATGCATGTGTAAGGTCAATTCAAGACCAAGCGTTACTTGCTGTGAAGAAAGTAAATAAGAATCTTTATACCTTCACTTCTCTTTGCAAAAGTTTTTCTGCCACAAAAGTTATTATAACCACCAAAAGAGACTTTTTCCATTTTGTCCTTTAAAAAAGCCAGTCAGGAAACATTCCCGCTGTAGCTGCACTTACAGCAAGAGACCTTTTACTCTGCTCCAGATTGTGTATGAACACCGTGTACGTCATGGAGAACTGTCACTTGTTATGAGTTGAATCGTCTATTGAAAAGTTCTTTCTGAAACACAATACATTGTATACACACAATGTCATCTTTACAATTAGCATCGTATAAATTCAGTGAATTATTAATGGTTATTTAGGTTTAGAGGTTTTAAATATTTATGGATGTGAATATGTGAAATGCACATCTATTATGGATGAATTCAAGGAGTCATCGAGTACATTTCATTGACTTGCGCATCGATCTTTATCATGCTGTGATGTATCCCACGACTCCACATCCCACTGTCTCAATATCTTTTATAAATCTCATAATGCAATTAAATAAATGTGACGCCCAATGTCTTAATGTAATCATTCCATTTAAAAGTAACACAGCCAAAATGGATTGTGTTAATTCATCTTTGGAGAGTTCAGCGCTGCTCAGGAAGAGGAGAAACACCTGCTCACTGCAGTTGTTCGCGCTGTTCGGGTCCTCTAGAGTCATCGGTGCATCCTCCATCCTGCTGTCTCCCTCTAAAGATGTCCGAAACTCACCAATATGCTGCAGCTGGACATGGGAGGGGGCTGTAAAACTTTGGCATGTTTATTGCAGATCTTGTCAGTGCTGTTACCAACAACAGATGTCTCGCATACACTGACGCTATTATCCTCCAACACGCTCCAATCTTGATCCTAAATACAGAGGGGGTTTTTCCTTTAAAATCCGACAGCAGAAATAACAATTGATTTTTTAGCTCAAATGTGCTTTTGTCAGACACTAACAAGGTGGTCGATTATATAACGGACCAGCGGAGTACAACACATGAAAGAGGGGATGATGGGTGGAGTGAGTTCATGTTGTCTTCCGAGCATCTTTCTGCTCAGTTTAAATCCCCTTGTTGGCATAGAGTTTCACTTCTTTCAATCTGGGGTTCATTAACTCCAGATGACCCAACGATTAACCTGCCATTATCACCCCGTGAAAGGTCCACAAAGGAAAAAAAACAAATAGCTGTAATGATTCCTTTCTCTTAAAATGTCAAACCACAGTCTTAAATTCCCATAGATGAATCAATAGATGCCATGTGTTATTATGAAGTCGATTTTCTCATGAGTGTTGCTTTCATTAACCCACCCACGCATGCATGCACGCGCGCACACACACATACACACACACACACACACACACACACACAGAGATCCTGCAGTTCTCTTCTGTGGGTGTTGTAAACGTGTTTTCGTTGAAGACCATTTACTGCAGTGGCAAGTAACGGAAATATCTGTTTATAGCAGGAGTGAAGTGGTTCCGCTTTCATTGCTGTTGTAAACATTTTAAGCATATTTGGGGTGCTCCAAGTTTGAAAAAATATCAGGAAATTGCATAAAGTCACTATGTAAATATGTGGTGCTCAGAAGTGGTCTCCAGATTTGCCTCTTTGCTGAAACTTGGGGAAATTCTCCATATATTGGATTTCAGGGTGATGTGCCTTTGATGTGAGGGGGTGGGAGTCATGTACTTCTCTGTTATTCCTGTAGTTTGCCTTAAAAAAAAATACATGAAATTGCTCAAAATACAAACTGTTGAAGTCATTTCTCCCCCACAGCTGTAGTAAATACAGTAAGTCACAGTCAAGCCGAAACATGTGCTCCACTTGGCCGAATAAAACCCAAGGGGAAACAGATTAGTTTCTTTTTTTTTTTTTACTCACAAAAATACAACTGTTACTCCGGACCGTGTGTCAGCCGACATCATTCCGTGTGACCAGCCTGAGATGGACTCTAAACTCAGGTAACCCAAAGCTGATTGCTGTGCTGCCTCCAAATGCCTTTAGTCATGGTTTAAAACTCCAAGAGGTGGCTCATTGAAACTGTGCAGGAAGTTGTTTAAGTTATGTTGTCTGGCCTTTTCTGGAATTCATGTCTCTGGGGGATATCAAGCACTAAGTCTTCATGCATGTATAACTAAGAAAGAGCTTTCCCCTACTTAATATACTGTCAAGTCATACTCAGGAGATGAAATATGGAAATCGCATATTACATTTAAGATAATTTACGTCTAAAGTGAACTCAGAATACAGCTCAACTGTGCATCTGTGCAGCCATTACCACCCACTTGACTTTCAGTATATACCGTAAGTCACACCGGCTGCAGTCAGAGCTGCTGGCATCTGAAGGACTGACTTTTACTTTAAACAAATATTGTTCTTGAGTTACCTCCACATGAAAGGGCTATTTCTAAAACAATAGTGTACATACTGTATATATGAACGCCATAATGTGAAAACCCGCTGACTCCACTTTGGATTTGTATAATGTCCTGACTTCAATTTGAAGCCAAACTCCCGTGCAGATACTCACATGTTTTGTACATTATCAAGCTGTGATTTTCAGTGTATAGGAGAAGTTGTCACGAAGTGTTGTTGTTAGCTTTTCTGATTAGACCATGGTCACTACGCCTGTTTCCTTCTTTTCCTCCCACTTAGTCATATCCAAGAGTACATTTCAATGGTAACACTAACAACAGACCGGAATTAATGAAGGCTTTGATTCATTTAGACATCCCAGTGAGCCATGTGAGTGAGTCAACATGAACTATACCAGAGCCCCAGATCAGACACATGTGAAAGGAATGCAGCTACAATAATTGATATCAATTAAAGCTGTGCTTTACCTGCTATGACACGTCAAAATGTCTGCCCCAAGAAAGGCCATGGCTGCCTTCCAATACCCGAGCTACCATACTATTTAGTATTGAGAACGATATGGTATGTCCCAACACTTATGCTGCATTCCAGGCAACTCGGAACTCGAAGATTTCCATCCTCCCACTGTAAAAAGTGCAGTGCCCTTACTTGTAAACAGTCTGACATCACACAACAATGTTTGCACCCATGGGGAGGGTCGTAGGATGCATTTGTAGACTACAGTAGTTATATGTGGTGAGTGAAAGGACTATTTCTATTCATTTAGAAATAAAAAAATTTTTTAATGGTGTCTGTTCCTTCATGCGTCATTTTGTTTATATTTGCTAGAAGGCTGCACTGCTGATAGTCGAATTGTGTGTACAGCTGCCAAAGAGACATCATTAAGGTCAAACCGAGTTTATTTTTTTAAATCATGCACCTGGAGCCAAGTAGAAGCTTGATGGTTTTAACCGGGAAATTCAGACCTCCACCTAGATTGCAGCAATAGTAGTCTGTGTCAGCATGACAAGAAACAACTGCGGTCCAAATTCAGTTGTATTTTGCAATGTGCAAGTACGTGCATGCTTTTCTGGTCATTTTGAGCCACAATCCTTTGCTCAGCAGCACTTAACATTTTTTAAGCTATTGAGAGAGCACATTCCATAGTTTTTCATTTTACTTTAAATTTGACACTGCGGACTGCAATGAGTGTACAAACAAGGGTTCGGACTTCCAGGTGCAATGTTACCACAACGTAGCATGTCCCAACCGCATGCACCAGTACATTGAAAGGGCTGCTGCAGTATGTCCTAAAATAAAAAGCAAAAGTTTGTGATTTGGTACAAAATATCTGGAACATAGATCTAGTGTGTTTCCTTTGAAAGTCCCAAAGTTATGTCTTTCTGTCAAAATGCTAAATCTATTACCTTCAGCTCCACTATTAGGGCCATTAGTGGGAAAAAAAATTGCATTTTCTACAATATACAGTATGTGTCTATTTGACTGTCAGCACCAAATGATTAATTTCGTTCTTTTGGTTATGATTCATAATTTCCATCTGCTGTCTACATCTCTGACTTGTTTTCAGTGGGTCCAATTAGTCTGGTGTCGATTGCTTATTGACTACCGTTTCCCTGGTTGGAAAACTCATCTAGCCAATCAAAGCTTTGTGGGTGAGACTAATGATGCGTCCCAGGAATTTCCCAACTTCCGATCTCTAAGTGTTCCAGGTGCACAGTACCAAACGTAAACAAAATACATGGCTCACCATGATAAACTCAAGATCCTTTGGCAATTGTACACACAAGTGAATCCTCAGCAGTGCAGCCTCCTTGCATATATAAACGAAACAGAAAACAACACACGAGCATAGAATCCAACTACTTAATTCACGAGCCTCATAAAGATAGCGTCGTCTCCAGATACATCCTACCCCCCTCGACATGGCTGCTGCCATTGTTGTGACGTCAGCAGCTGCTTCCTCACGAAGTCGGATGGATTCGCCACGTTTACAATTGGAACTATGGCTTTGAGTGGCACTCCCTGGACAATCTCTATTTGGAGCTTGAAATGTTTCAAGTTCTGAGTTGCCTGGAACACAGCATAATAACATAGACGTATCTTCAGCCAGAGCCTGAAAAATGGCAATAGAAAAATAAATGCAAAAATAACATTGGCAGAGCGAATACACAAGGTGCTGCTGTCGTTAAGGCAGAAATTAACATAGAACGGCAAACATGGTCCAGATATTAGACTTCTTTTTACCAAGGAAAACTTTCTCTGAAAATAGGTTTCTGCAGTAGCTGTTGACAATGAATTAACTTTCACCTTCATGGAACATTATGTACTTGAAGGGGTAGGAGTGGTGTCCGTCTCACCCACTCGCTCCTCCTACTGCTTGTTTCTACACTACGTAACTTTGATGAGTGGGTAGCATCACAGTGTGCAATGCTTTACTGCAGGACATCACATATTTTATAGAACATTTATTAGCTGGCCTTCCCTCTGATGTCTTCCAGCTGCCCTGCCTGAACTCTCTGTGATTTACAGATTTTCCAGAAAGCAACCTGTAAATTCTGCTTCCTGTCGCTACAAGTTAGCTCTGTTAGCTAGCTGACTCTGCCTGGAGCAGCACCAGGGAGTGTTGGTTTTCACACTGCTACCTCAGTAGCTTTGGACCACCAGGGCCAAGACGTTTTAAGGTTCAGGACCATAATAGACACCGAAACTGAGCGCGGCAGCTTCTACGGACATGAAGACAGAGGCGAAAAGACCAAAGATGTGGTTAATGGAGGAAGCAAAGGGGAAAAAAAGAAACAGTGACTAAGCAAGAAACAAGTGAAAATGTCCACTGGCTTAGTTGTTCGCGACAGCTAAACAAAATGCTGCGAGATAGACGTCGAGCTGGACTTGTGGCTGTTGAATGGTAAGTAACATTAGCTGGTTTGCTGTGCTGAGTTTTGTTTGTAGTTAGTACATAACGTTACATAACAGCTGACAAACTGTTAAAAAAATCTGGGGTTCGCATTTACGACGGCTGTGTGGCACTGCTTGCTACAATTTCTACATAATGTTGCTCCAAGGTTCAGTTATCTTGGAGGTTATTTAATGGTTTTAATGTACGTAGCAGTCCAGACAGTTCTCTTACTCATGAGGCCTGAAAAAGCCAAAACCTTTCAGCTAAACTTTTTGAAGGTCATCTTTTATTGTCTCTTAAAGAATGACATTTCTCAGCGAATCCCATAACAATTACTTTCGCTCGGTTACCTCATCGCTATCCTTTGTGTGGCACACGAGCCCGAGCCCCTTGGATTCTCTTGAAAACTCAAAGTAAATATTTAAAAAAGCGTGACAAACATAGAGTTTCAGTGATTTCCTAAAACAGCTGGGAACTGATGTTTTTAGCAAAAAATGTCTCAAGTGGGAGGAAATTGCGCGGGAACTATTTTGGGATTGTTACATTTCACCCCGACCATGTGGCTCACTGATGTGTTTAAATAGTTTATGGTCAACAGTGACAATAAGCTACAGGCGACACATGTTATTCGTATCAAGTAGCTGTTGTTTTTTTTTTTATGTTTTTATGGCATTTGTTGACAACTTTAACAACCATATCCTAATATTGAGGACAAGAAAAAAAAGCCTCATCTGGTTAAGTGTGATCTGAAAATAAATCGAAGGAAACGCTGTCACTGTCACATCCCTGCAGATCTCTCCTGCCTGTCAGAGGGATCTCATCTGCTCACAAGCCCTGCCATATCAGCTCATGTCACGATCTCTGTTCAGTACATGGGCTGCTGAGCTGCTGTATAATAGATGATTCCAGAGAACCTCACTGTGTGACAGCCTCATTGGAAAACATTCATACATTAGCATGACAAACGTGTTGTGCTTTTATCTGCCATATGGTTGATTTAGTGTAATCTGAGCATCAGCTATCCCCACAGGGTTCCTCTTCTTATATTTATTTGTTTCATTATCAACAGCATTTTGCATTATGAAAGTTGATTATTAATAGTTTATTTAAGTCATTTAAATACAGTCTGAGTACAGATTATTTGACACCCAAAGATTTGTAGCGTGGGAGAAATAATGAACATCCATACCTCTGAAATTAAGTTTATTCAGCAGTCAATATAGAATGTTAGATAAAACATTTTTTGGCACAGTTGCTTAATGATAATAAGCTGTCCCGTTTCTGTGTGGTATTCTAAATAAATATGCAAAAAACATAATTTACTTCCCAAATAAATACAATATAAACTACAACAAAAGATGCACCGCATCCACGCCCCACACTGCACCTCCTCAGGAAAGAAAAAAAAAACAACAAAAACATAATTTATTGTACTTCAGGCAAACAGTTGCAATGGGTTCAAACTAAATAAAGATTGTCGAAGGTGAAAAACATGCTTCATAACTCATTTCAATAGCTTATTTTCTTCTAAAAGTCTAGTAGGCAATACAACAAGGAGGCATTTGATGGGCCAATAAAAGGCTGTGCTGTGGGCTTTGGATCATAGTAAGTTACAGGGTTTTATGGGTGCAAACACATTTCCAGATCCTGACTCTACTTCATAGTTTGTTTTCTGTCAGCGCGGGGAAAAAAAAAACAAACAAAAAAAAAACATGACATCACTGATCACTGTAAGCATTCTTCTCTTTTACAACTCAGATCAGCTCAAATCTCTGAGTGTAAACATCACAAATTACATCCAGAGACGATTTTAAAGAGGTGATATCACCTGGAACTTGAGACGTGAGGTGTTTATCAATCAAAGTTAATGAATTCATCATGTGTTTTGAATTGACTTGGTGTGCTTTGGCAATTCCTTTTGGAAAATAATTCCAGAGGATTATGTGTAATTGCGATACAGGGGAAAGTATTAAAAAAAATACTTAAAACGATGATTTGAGTGTGATGATGAATTATTCTACGGAGAGCAGGTGGGATCAATTTTCGTGTCAATCTAACGTGTTTTGCGACAGGTCCTCACTGTAAATCTACACAACATCGACATACAAAACACAATAATTAGAGGTGGGTATCAAACCTGGAGCTATATAGATATGGTTTTCTTTCATTGTCAAATCAATCAATAACACATGTTCTTTTACCTGTGTAATAACACTGCAATCAGTGAGAGGAATGCATACAAGCAGGGAAACAAAGTCACAAAGTGACACCTGTGGTAACAACTCAACACACCTTTAAGTTAATTAACCTTCTGGACATCATCAGACATTATTTTAGTGAACATTGGTGGACTAAATTTTTTTCTATTTTAGTTTGATTTATGGCTTTGAAATGGATTTTTGAGCACTTTTTTAATATATATAAGTGAAAGGTGATTTACTGTCACCGTTACAATCATGTAAACTACAGGATTTGGACTTGAAGTGAATATGAAGTGTAGTAACAGCAATAATCTAGTCCACCATGGCTCATCTACGACTCAAGAGTAATACCACAAACAAAATGTTGCTACAATGTTGTTACACCACAGTTTACAGTGTTACTACACAGATAGAAAAGATGATAAAAACTTTTTGGTATGAGCAGTCATCTTTCTGTGTCTCTTTACATGGAATCTGCACAAACGCAGCGCCGGCTGTCCTTGCGATTCGACTCCCACTGTATTGATAGGCGCCAAAAAGCCGTCCCATCCTTTCCTCCTTTCCTTGAGTTTATATTCCATAGATTGTTTTTTTTTTCAGCATCCATGTTCAACTGTTCCAACAGAGACTGAGAGCAGCAAGAAGAGGGGATAAGTCGGTTTCATCTGCGTCATACACATCCGCAGTTCTTCGCCGACACGTTTTGTATTGTGTGATAGCGACTCTTGTTGTCCAGGAAGGAAAAGTCCTTCTCGAACGCGGTCGGCCGGCAGCAGGGCCCGTTGCTGACCTTGTCCTTGCGGCCCTTCTGCCTGAAGCCTGACCGCATCATGTGCTCCATGGTGATGTCGTAGTTGTGCCGGTGGGCCGTGCACTTGCCGCTGCAGTAGCGCAGCAGCACTGTCTCGTCGCTGTCGTAGCCGAGACCCAGTTCGCTAACGGTCAGCTCCAGCTCCCTCAAGGAGCAGGGCTTAGGCCTGCGGGCTCTTTTAGTCCTTCGGGCCTGCTTGTCAAGCAAGGTGCCGACCACTTGCTGGAGCTCGCCCTCCGTGAAACTCTGGAACATCGTGGAAACTGATGGAAAGGAGACAAAACAACATCAGTACATTGCTTTGATGTCTATCTGATTTATGTGTAATTGTGTAATCTGAACAGACAGCACTCAGATGGTGCTTAGAGATATCCTACTGCAGCATGACAGTGGAAGCGTGTCCTATCAGGAAGTTTGTTTTATCTCACATCACAACAGCTACAAACTAGCCCTATCACTATCGGTAATGCCCGTGTCAGAATTCCCTGAAACCCGTGTAAGCTGACGGGTGACTCTCTGTGAAGCCATGTGGAACCAGGAGAAAGATGATATGTCATCCTCTCCCGGCGGTCACAATGGTTCTGTGGAGAGTCGGTGAACTATGAGGTGCTAATTGAAGACAGACAGCACAGCCTGCTCTATAAACAGCAGTCAAGTGTTCAGTCTCAACTCGAGCTGACCTTTCACACGACACCTTATCTCAGACCAGACAAGGAAGAAGAGACAATAACAGTTTATCTTACACTCTGAGAAAAGAGAGTTCATGTCGTCTGCTGAGCGCGTTCTCCGATGATGACCACCCATCTGCCGGGACAACACTGTCGATTCTGCTGCTGCTGACGATGAGGGTGACGGCAAGGACGCCTTGGAAGCCGATTCCGATGATGAAGACCGTTTTGATGAGTCTGAAGATGCGTACGGGTATTTCATCTTGCTTTTGAGCTGTCCGACAGTGGCCATGTTTCTAACAAGGAGGATGGACAGGGCTGCACCACAGAGCATGAAGGCAAAAGTAGCACCTTTCCATAACTTCATCTTAGAACGTGGAGGAGCATTGAAACTCTGTCGGGAGAGGGTGAAACGGACAAACATCAGGCATGTTGAAACAATCATACTTTCAATAGTGCAAACATTCTCCTCAGAGTGTCACAATAAAGCACAGAGAACATGTAGAAATCTGCGCCATCACATTTCTTTGACCCTGCCTTGAATCCGCTTCTCTCAGTGGGGATTTTATTTTACTGTCAGTTTACTTTTCTCTGATTCGGCTGTCAGCTCATTTTCACTTTAAGTGGGCTCTTGATCCACGAGCTCGACATCACTTGCTGACACCTGAGAACGCAGTGTTTGTTTAATCGCTGCTGCTGCCTGAAGAGGAAAAAACAACTGCAACTTCTTATTTGAACTGAAGGCAGGTTGATTTAAATTTGCAACCCTTTGCTCTCTGAAACCTCTTAAAAGTTGGTGTATCTTATCAAAATACCTGACGTGCTTCTTCGCTTAAAAAAAAAACAATCTTTTCTTTGCAGGACATCATGTTCCTTTAACATCTTTTAAAAAAAAAAAAGGGAGGGGGGAAATCCATTTCTTCATTGACAGGAGGCTCAACCACACCTATTTGCATTTCTCTGTATGTCGAGGGCACAGTTAATATGTGTGTTTGTACATCCCTTTTATCGTACACCGCCCCTCCCATCGAAATTCAATTTGGAGAAATGGACCTCATACCTTCTCTTTCCTTATTGCCCTGCCGCAGGTATTTGAGAACTTTTAAAACGCACATCTTTGTATTTCTCATATCTTGTCACCAGTGAGGAAAACATTCCTCCAGAGCCGGAAATGGTATACTGGCAGTGACTAACAGCAAATCCAGACCGGCCTTACAAAGTGTTTTCCCAGACTGGATCCTGTAGTGTACATATACAGGCTGCTGTAGTGTTTACAATGGGACAAAATGAGACATATCTTTGTCTAGTTTAGCAGACAAACAAAGATCTGGAATGAATGACTTCTGGAAGTTTGCACTTTTACTCCTGCGGATGACATTAAACAGAAAAGTTTGAGAAGAATAGCTAAAAGTAGGAACATTTGGTCTTTCTGGTGGAACTATAGGCAGCGTCAGACTCCTCCATTGCGTCTGAGTGTTTGGTCACCGCAGAGGGAAAAATACAAAGAAGTTGCACACTTGAGTTGCAGTGGGATAAACAGCGTATAAACAGGTATAACCAGTGCTATCGGTCATAGCTTGACTCATCATTCATAATTCCATATGGGTTTGACGTGGTGAGCTTCCTCTGAACAATGAACGGGGGAAAGGTATTTATTTGAAAGTCAAACATTTCAGCTCGCAACCTCATTTGACACAGTCCATGTAAATCAGATGTGGCTCTGCGGTCGCTGCAGAATGTTGCCCGTCTATACGTCTCGCTCTCGCTGGTTTTCACTGCCGACGTGATAATGTGGAAGCCTCGTTGAAAAGTCTCAATTTGTTTCTCTTGGTTCAACACCAACTCCTCACACCAGGAATCTTACAGCTCCGGCTCTAAACAAGATGAATTTTTCTAATTTAAAAAGAGCCAGTTTGTTATGATATATGGTGCAGGGTGAGATCATTGTTTTCTTTTGCTATTAATAGGTCAGTTTTGGACAATTACTCAGCCTCTGAGTTAGCAGTTTCACACGGCCGAGATACATCAATGCCAGTGGACGGTCCGCTCTGCGGCTCATCCCGATAAAGCAATTAGCTTGTGAAGAGATGAGTCCTTAGATGTCTCAGACGCTGACACTGGATGAAGCCCGGCCGTCAAGCGCTGATCTCACATCCCTGAAGACACTTTGATTGTCATAATTGCTCCACTCAGAAACACATTAGTCCCATCTGCAGTCGATTGGCGCCAATAAAAGTGCCAAGGAGAATTCTGCAGCTTGTTCAGATGGTCACGGATGATTAATCAGGACAGACATTTAATATCTACCACTGGCCCCCGCTGTCATGGACATAAATATACAGATATTGATAGGGGGAAGAGGCGCAGGTGTTTTTCTTAGGAGAGCAACGGAAAGACATCAATGAGCGGTCCTCTTCCTGAGAGGACAAAGCTGCTGTTTTCCAGCAAACAGAGAGGAGCAACAACGCAGAGGATATAGCAAAACCCCAGAGGACCCTGCAGCAGAAGGAAAACCCATCCTCAAACTGAGACATGAAAGTGCAGATGAGCCGCGAAGACAACTAAAACACACACACAGGCGCAGCACGTCTGGCCTTCACAAAGCATCGGCGCTGATGTGCCCATGCACGCTCCCAGATAAGGCCGGTGTGAGGCCCAAAACAAACCCAGAAAAATCATCTATTCAGGAGAAGAGACGGAGTTTGCACGCATGAAAGTCATTAGGATTTGTTTTTCCAGTAATAGTGGGAGTGAACCCACCAGGTATGTATAGACACACCTGATGTTTGCTGTCAGTCATATGTCACCTGAAGAGCTACCAACTGAGTGAGAACATTCCCCGGGGATCATTGACACGTTGGAGGCAAACCATGAAAGTGAAGTGCTCAGCCAAGAATTCCTCAGTCTGTCAAAGCCATTCCTGAGACATTATGTATGCATCGTGCGCCGGAGCCCCTTCCTCAGCCCTCAACCGAGCTCTTGTTGTGACTCAAAGATGGCATTATTTCAAACGACACAATAAAATTGATGTTTTCAAGGAATAATTGGGTCAGTGGCCATGGCGCTGCTAAGCTGGTGGTAATGTAATTACAGTAGCATGGCACTCGTGTCCTCCCCTCCCTCCCTTCTCCCAGAAGGAGACGCTCAACAGAATGCCAAAGCCTATGGAAGATGAACCAGAGATCTGTCAAGATGGGGATAAGGGGCGTCTGTGGTTAACACTTTTGAATGAAGCCAGCAGACAGGGGGTGCCTTCTTTGTCAGCTTGCTTGGATCTTGCCCAGTGTGACATGATTACAGCGAGGGACGATCACAGAAAAGGAATGAATGAAGAGATTCTTTGTGCTGGGAAAAAAAAAAAAAAAAAAAAGCGCGATACCAACTTTTTATGTCTCACCACTGTAGAATTTGTTCCTATACATTCCCTAAATACAGCCCGGTCTGTCTCGCTCACTTACTCACTCTCCCTGTCTCTCTGTGACTCACGCATACCATAAACACACGCAGCAATTGCGTGGTTTCACTTTTCCCAAATCATATGACAGAGTCTAACCTTCCATTGTTGTCCACTTCACTTCCAGGGCGCACACACACACACACTCCCACAAGCACCATCACATAACCCTCGATAATCCGGCTTACATAATGCTGCTGCTTCTTGATATCTAAAACGTCCACAGGTTGAACCTTTGTGTACATGCAAAACCTGAGGCCTCTACCTACAGATCATTATTACCACGCCGTGTGTTCCAGCTCAGCTCCGCCCATGTGACTTTTTGCACCGCTCTGAACACACCCCATAAATACCTGTGCTGTGCAGATAACAGAGGAGCATAACAAACAGCGGCAAAGACACCTACTGTGTTGTTGCAGGGAAAACAAGGTGCTTTAGGGAGTCCTAGTGAGGCATTGTCTTGTCTTTTCCCTCTTAAGTGAGCATCAGGAGGCCTGGGGACAGCTAGAGAGTGCTTCTGGAGGTAATAGGGACATATTCGAAAGATCAGGGTGGGATTAGCACTAATGCCTGCCGGCTTTATCTGCAGTCACGTGGGTTAACACCTGGCTGCAGTGTTGGTGGCGGAGCCTGGGCCTTGCTGTGTGTGTGCCTGCGTTAATCCATCAGACACCTCTAACTCAGGGGTTAGGCCAGCATGCAGGGCCAACGGAGAGAGCAGCAGCAGGCGCCTCTTTCTCCTCTTCTTCATCCTCTAAAACCTGTCATGCTTTCAGTCTGAATAATGAAGAAGAAAAGTGACGAGCTCAGTTAGTTAGATCTGTTGTGTTGGCACCAGGGTGGGCCAAAAAGGCTGTAAAATAAAGTGGATGTTCTGAGCCAGGATTGGCTGTTCTAAATCCAGCCTTGGTTCTAATGCAACTGAAAAAGGCTTAGGTTAGACTGTGCTGTAATTTTGCTGGGCAACCGCTTCAGTTGGCTCGCGCTCTGTCACTCAGTAACCATAGGATAATTAAAACAAGCCTGGTCCTTGTTAGTGGGGAAGCTGCTGTTCATTATTGAAAAGGAAAAACAGGAGGAAGGAACATCTGCTCGTGACACCAGGAAAATAATAATTTTGACACCCGTTCTTTAAAACACCAAACACCATTTCTGCATCTCTTTTTAATCCACTTGGATGCTGGTGAGTGGTTAAAAAGATTTTATTTCAGAAGACCTACTATCACATCCCACGGATTTAAACAGATTAATCCAGTGACCTAACGAGCCTTGCACGAAAATCTCACACCTCAAACCTGTTGCTCTCAGGGAGGCGTTAATGAGGTGTGAGGGGAGGATACACTTTGGATAGACGCACATTTGACACCTGTCCCAGTTTGTCTGCCACTTTCTATTATGGGAAGAGTTGAGTCAAGGTATGGTCCTGACATCCGTTCAAATAGCCCTTTTCCCACAGACAAAGAGGTTACGTGAGGCTTGGCAGGAAATCGCCGCCCCTCGTCATTTTTATGGTACGAGCTGGCAGAGAAAGATTGATGCTGTCTCAGGTACTTTCTAAAAAAGAGTCCGTGAGCTGCTATTCTTGCTGCTAATCTGTCTATGCCAGATCCTCTTTTACCACGGGAGCATCGCCTCTAAACCCATGTTAAACTTGTTGATGTTGCTATTACAAACGGTGCCATCTGGCACACGTTGAATACCACTTTAAAAAATATGACCCACGCGAGCAAGTACAAGCAAGTGCAAACATTTGAAATATGACATATTAGATCTTTATAAGCCTCTGCTCTCTTCAGGAGACTCCGATATTAATTTTTTGCATGCGCGATGTATATTTGAGCAGGAAATCCTGATGAGACGATGGGGAGCGGTGCATCAGCTCAGCTTCCCCTCTGAGTTTTGCTGCAGTTATGACCAGCTATGGCAGGTTTTGAAAGTTGAACAGCTCTGTTGACTTCAGGCTTAACCTCTATCCAGCCTCTTGGGGCTCTGCAAGACACAGTATAATCTCTACATATGATATGGGCTTAGTGAGAAGGGATCATCACTTCAGTTAAATGCTCATAGTGAGCACATCAAGTTTGCTTCTCTCAGAGTGTCACAGTTATATTTTTAGACGAACGTTTCACCCACGTCTTCTTAATTATTCAAATGATTAAAGGTGCAACTCTGCAAAAAAAATCTCTAAAAATGACCAACACGGACGAAAGATTGCTGTCCGGAATCATTATTTTTGTTAAAGTTGTGCTCCAGTGTTTATTAGAGGAGAGCCAGAAAGTATTGAGAGGGCAATTATGCATGATAATGAGGCGAACCACCATGTTGGATAAAAGGCAGGAAAAGAAAACAAACTTCTCTGCAGTGAGGGGTTATTCAAACCCTGCAGGAGTACAACAGTAATCTTTTTTTTCTTGTTGCTTTGCCAACATAACTTGCATGCCCTTCGCAGTCAAAGGTAACCGCTCTGCAAACATTTCGCGTCAGGCCGCCGTGCACTATTGACATGCGGTTCCAGCGAGGGCCGCTTGTTGATACAGATTATCCAACGTGTGTTTTCTGCCACTCAAGCACTTGGTGAGGCATCCCTGTCAGCGGCAACCTAACGCCTTCCCCATAAGCTGCCGGCTTAAACCAACAAAAGAAGATGTGGTGTCCTTACCGTTCGGCCGGCTAATCCAGACTTAGCTGCGTGGCGTCGTCTTCAGCTGACCTCCACAGGCAAGTGCTGGCTGGGTAAGTCCATCATCATCACAGGCGAGGAGCGAAGGCAGGACTCCTGCTTGTTCCCCTGAAAATCATCACAGCTCCCTGTGCCTGCAAGTACGGGAAGTGTCCTGACTTGATTCAGGTCCAGGCTGTATTATTCTTCTGTCATATTTGCACTTCCATAGAACTCGCTTATGTTGCATAGATCAAAATCAGCATTCCTCTGAAAGTAAGTGTGCGACGCATGGCACTCAGGTCGCTCCATTCAAAAAAGAGGAGGCTTGTGTGTTTAGAAACGTATCTGACGTGACATCTGGTTCACTTCAGAAAACTTCTGTCATCATGCTTCTCCATACAGAGTGTCTGGTCCACCGTTTGTTTGTTTTTGGCTTTTTTTTTGCACAAACCTGAATATGAAACAGGGAACAGAGCAAAGCAGAGGTAGTCTCATGTAATACACAGATCTTACAGTTGCCTTAACTTTTATTCCATCTGTTTGGGAACTCCTTCCCCTTCAGGTCTTTTTTATCTCCTCACGAGAGCTGCGTTGGAAAGATAATGCTCATCTCCTTACCCTCTCTCAGGCAGCAGGTCTTCTCTTCAGCTCCGGGGAAGGAATCTCTGTGGGTAGAGAAGATGGGTTAGGGTGAAGAGGGAGAGTGTGGTTACCGTAAGCGGAGCAGAGTGCTTCTCTGATGCCTCTGCCTGCCTCCCCCCCTCAACTGTTGCTCCTCCTCCTCCATAGTTGTGCTTCTGGGCCGAGTCGGATTACTCTGACATGATAATCTCCCTGGCTCTAGCTCCAGGAGCACTAAAGGATGCTTTGGCCTGAGCAAGGGCTTACATTCACCTTCTGCCGCAAGAGAGTCTGCCATCTTAAGTGGGCGACTGGTAATTGGGCAGATCAGCGAAATAAGAGGGGTCTGTGTCTTTCAATCTTTTAGGGGGAATTAAGAAAGTTCAAAATTGGTTTAAATGGTGCTAAGACAACACTAACCCCGGTTAGATGGAATTATCACAGCAGAGGTATTTCATGATGATTCAATCTGCAGTTGGCTGGAGATAAAATCCGAGCGTGTTGTTGTTGAGAACCGCACGTTCCCGTCTCCTCCAATACAAACCAGTATTTTAGCCTCTGAGCCTTGAAAGGCAAACGAGGAGCAGATGGTTGTGCTTTCGGAAGGTATCAGGCACTCCAGACTGCAATCTAAATAAATACCCCATCCACGGAGGAAATGCGTCAGGTGTGTGGGGTTGGTCATGTATAAACAAAGGCCACGCAGTTCGGAGACAAGTGAAGCGGTGCGTGAGGCGGGAGACGGGGCAGATACACTCATAGGTGCTGTGTGTGAGGAGGCAAAGACAACAGCCGATTAAATCTGCAGGGGCAATTTTGATCTTAGCAAAATTGCGTCTCTGCAGCCGAGGAGTTTGAAATAAAGCAGACGTCCTCGGGTAGAAGAGTAAAAAGTCAACAGGAAACAAATTATTTGCTTACAAATATCTCATACTAGCGCCATGAGTCATTCTCATATCCTTGGGCCAAATTATACACAAATCACGCCTCACAAAGTTCCTCCAGTGAGGCGAAGATGTGGCCGAGAGCTAACTTTTGAGGACTTAAAATTCCTTCACAGCTGACTAAGAGAAGAAGGGGAAAAACCAAAGGAATATTTACCCAGGCTTTGTCTCGCACCAAAAATGTGCAATGATGGATATTCAAAGGTTGTTATCTCAGTGACCTAAAGCGTAGATTTCATGTTCAGTCCAAAGTGAAGCCAACGCAAACTCTCCATGAAGGATATCACTGTGCCACAGATCAGCAGAGGATTCATGCTCTTTTTCTTTTTTTTTTCTTCATGCTGTGGATGTTTTGGTTCCAGAGAGCAGGTGCAAAATCGTCCGCAAAAAAAAAAAAACCTGTAAGAAAACCTGAGAATTATTTCAACTAACTTGTTTGACATAGACCTCAATTACAGGTCAGAGGAGCGCTGTGTAAAAACATAACAACTTCGAGTTAACAGGGGATATCGTGCTTTTCTACCCTTGAAAAAGGAACTGTCAGCACGCAAACATTTCCTGACTCTGGGCAGGAACGTTCCTAGTCTATACATATTGTTCACAGATGTGTAAAGCTTTTCGCAGACCGGACTCGGCTGCAATAAAAGCCCAACAGCTGTTAATTGCTAAATCAAGTCAGAAACAATAAGAGTGAACACTTGATACGTTTACACTGCAGAATTTCACTCAACAGCTAAGATTACATTAGTCATGACGACAGCCTGACGTCCACGATATACAAGAGAGAAAAAACAACAAAGTATGTTTCCAATTTAAATCTGATAGAATCACACACACATCAGATTGAAGCTTTTCCACTGGGCGTGGATGAGTGAAGAAACACATTTTGTTTAGGTTTGGGCAAGATTTTAAGGAAGCCCTCAATCAGTCACACTATAAACACACCATTCCAGTCGAGGTGTCATTAGAAAGGCTGGAAATAAGGCACAAATGTTGCTACCTCCCTCGTCTTGCACAAGTTGCGGTTCGAAGATTGGACAAGAAGCCTTCAGCCAAATGTCATCTCGGCGAGTGGAAAACTACTAAACAGGCACTTTGTGAGGGAGATGCTGCGAGACAATGAGGGCCTTTCCTGAGCTGTGTCATGTTGAAAGACAACACCTCCTTCCAAGAGAGAAAGAAGCAACAAGGTAAACCCACCCTGGCCAAAGAACAAATATACAATGCAATTTCCCAGTTGTGACCAGAGGAGCTGAGGTCACGGGTGTTTCTAGAAGGGCCGTGTTGACTGAGAGACACTTTGACTACAGTTTGTGTAACAATTTGTACCTCCAGCTAATATTGTTTTAGTCTATTTGCATACAAAGCACTGTATTTACTTCCTACGCAGCAACAGCTCGATGAATAAGACTCAGTCGGTGTTGAAATTAACAGTTGTGAGCACAGCTAAATGCTGCCCCCGTCTGTCCCTGGTTAACAACTACACGTAACCCTGAATAAAGAATCTCTCAGCAACAGGTATCAAAGATTAAATAGATTTTATTATGTAATGCAAATATAATGTTATCATCTTGATCAGCCTTTATATTGGCGTGGTATATTGTTGCTCCATGAATTCACCACTGTTGTTCAGCCTGAGTGCTGATACTCTGTGTCTGCTCCGAAAGCCCTCGGTGCCATCAGGGCCGAAGGGCTGACGCAGTACCCGTTGAATGAAGGGGGGGCGGTTCAGGTGCACCTTGGTGTTCAATGCACTGGCTGCAAACTTGCGCTTGAGCACCCAGGGGCTCTGAGAGTTCTCCTTATCACAGTCTCCAGAGCACCAGCTCCTCCTACTGTACCTCTGAGTCAAACCTGTGAAGGTCTTGTCGTTGAAGCTGGCGGAGGTCTGCTCGAAGGTTCTCTGCATGCACTTATCTGGGTACGCCTGAGGCTGAGATGTGCCTGGCGTCTCATCTGAAACTTTAACTGGCGAAGAGGGCTCCTCCTGAAGAGAATCCTCCGGGGTTGCAAGTGGATTTGCCCGGGATTTGCCAGTTTGGTCCTCTTTGTTTTCCTCTGATGGTTCGTCCTTGCTGTTGTGCTGCACCGACTGGAATCCCAAAGGTACAACACACAAGCCTTCACCGTTAGACTTCTCCTCTTCTGTTTTCAAGGCTCTATAGGCCTTACGAACCGTATCCAAATGATCAAACTTCAGCACTGCACACAAGTGTTGCCCAAGCTCTCTATGGCGCTTGGCGTAGCACTGCAGCTCCTTGGGGAGCTCTTTGCCAGGTTGCAGGATCCGGACTGAGGCAGCGTCGCCGTGAGCGCTGACTTTTTGGAGGAGCCTCTCTGAGAGTGAGCAGTGCTCCAGGCCGTCTCCTTTGCTTTCCTCTGCAGAAATGTTGTAGACGAGAAGGAGCTTGCTGGTGGGGGAGCACAGCAGCCATTTGGGGAGCGGCTTTACCCGCCTCACTTTGGTGCGTTCATCGTTCACCTCCAGGACCTGCGAGTACTCTGCTCCAGCTAGAGTCACGTACCAGTCAGTGGTCAGGACCTTTATCTGTGACAAACAGTGGGGAAACTCAGCTCTGTTTGCGTTTGACTCTATTGTTTTTCATTCAAACTGAAGGAATGTAAACACCAGAGAAAGCACATGAAATCTTGCTTTTTTCATGTTCTGTTTTTTTTTTTTTGTATTTATTTTTTATTACCTTTTTCAAACAAGTGAGGAGCTTGAGACTGACGTAGCCCTGCTTGTTCTTCCTTACATGCTTCAGCAGGAAGCCGTCCTCTGCCAGGTGGCTGTCGGTGAACAAATCCTCCAACTGGGCTTTAATCTTCATGCGGAGCAACTCGCCTTCACGCTCCTCTGCATCTCGGGCAGATTGTGCATCATCTCTACAAGAGCACATGACTCAGCATCATGATGTACTGCAATGTAGATTAGTCAGTCATATGCTTTCAATTTTTTTCTTACCCAATCGGATTACTCATGGTGTCTCCTGGAAGAGCTGAGAGCAGGTCACTGAGCTGTGCTGTTGTCTGGACTTGTTTTTCCCGGGCCAAAATAAAGACAAGTGCCGAGGAAAAGAGCAGCAGACTGGATGGAGCTGTTACTGCTCAATGAAGACGAAAAATGCACCTGGATACGGTTCATGCAGTCGCGGTGACGTGTTGGTTCTGCTGCATCCAAAACAACATTTTGTAAAATGCTGCGGGCTAAAATTCCGCCTCACACGCAGCACCGCTCATAACAAGGGAAAACTGTCATGTAAACAAACCATTAGCTGTCGTAAACAGAATATTTTCACTGCTAAAATGAAAAAAACAAAACAAAAAAAAACCCCTATCTGCACATCAGAGACCACAGCAAAGTGTCGGTATTACACACAAATGAGAAACATCATTAAAGGTGTGAATTCCTGAATGTGAGGTCACATTTATGACATTATGAGACTCCCAAGCTATGTTGTGATATTAGAATGTCACATCCTTTAAATACAGCTTCATATTCTGCTTGTGAGCTTTAGTCTTGAGATAATTCAGCCTATTACTGCTACTGCATGAATCACTCCCACATGCCGAAAGCAACGACTAAACACGATTTACATGAGAATATGTAGGTGCCCCATTTGCTTCCCTCCATATGTTCAACAATCATTATATGTAGGATAAATATACAAACCCAAACCGTTTCAGGCTTTTCCACAGACACAGTCACGCCAATGTTTTTTGGTTTTTTTCCCCAGTGTGGGCTGCTGGTGAGACGCAGACTGAGCAAGTTAGCGAGGGCACTCAAGATGATCGAGTATCGCTATGAGCACAGCAACCCACATGGAGAAACAGGGGCGGCTAAAGGAACCTTAAACAATATACATGTATATCAAGCGCACACAAAATTGGCAAAAAAACATCTGTAGTTCTGATATAAACCAAGAATATATTAAAAAACTCAACAAATCTGCTTCATCAGAGCTGTGTGGGTGTGATGTGTGTGTGTCCTTAAACACTCCCTCAGTCACTTAATCTCTCTGTATCAACACGACAAAGGTATTTAACGCTACTTCAGAGGCGACATCCTCCACAACTGTCGGACTCATGGCTTTCTGCACCACCTCATACAGCTGGCGCCCCCGGTTTTCCCGCCTCTTCCCCTCAAAGATCTCGAGTCGGCCTCTGATCATCACTTCCAGTCTTCTTTCATTTTCTTCCCATCCACATACTGAGATGTATCTCATTTTGGGATTGCTCGCTAAAAGCAGCGTACGCTTGTTGGACACTACCTCTTCATTCCATTGTGGGATTTCTTGAGGACGCTGAGTGGCGGATACATTTCACACTGAGAAATCAGACTTTCACATGAAATGGCGGCACTGCTCAGTAATTACAGGGGGACTTCAGAGAGATCGTATGTGTGTGATTTGATCAGATTTGATTGACAGTGGTTTCCAACCATAAACTTTTGATTGGTCCACAGTGACATCATCTTTCTTCAGACACCCGCCCACTTCAAACCAGTCATAAAAGCACATTTTCTTTTAGGTAAAAAATGATGAAATGAAATAATTACTGATGATAACTGAGCCATCGCCATGACAACTGAGCACACTCCATCTGTTGTTCAAGTCTGTGAGATGCGGGAGAAAGCCCTGGTAATAGTGCATCATTCATTATGTTCCCAGGGTGCTGCTTTCCCCAAATCTGTATAGCACATAATGGGAACATGACAGAGTTCTATGTGTCCTAGTTTTACACACAGTATGTGCTCTTCCAGCGGCTTTAGTTCCCCGGCACTCCTGAAAAAGATGTAAGGATTACCCTAAAGTGATGACCGTAAGCTCTGTGTGTATGGAGCTGTTTTGAACCAATAAGAAAAACTGGATAATTAGATTTTAACTTGAAACACAAAGAAGGGTTAATGTGTACTAATAGAATATTGAACTAGGGAACACAGACCCTCAGACCTTAGCACTCTGAGTACACAGGACCCTGGAGAACATGAAACATGGGAATTTAGACCATGGGAACATATAATACTGGGAACATAGGACTGTGGGAATGTAGGACCATCAGAACTTTGACCCTGGGAACACAGAAACATGGGAACTTATACCCTGTGTTCACATAGGACGCTGGTAAAACAGGACCATGGAAAACTTGGCACCCTGAGAACAACGAACCCTGGGAACATATGACCCTAGAAACTTAGCACCCCGGGGCAATTAAAGAAATAAAACCCTGGCATACACACAAACACACACACTTTCAAGTGTCTGAACCTTCAGTAGCAGTAGTTTGAACAAGACAGTCTTAGAAAAATGCCTTGAACTGAAGGACACGTGATAATGACCTAAAACTACAACATTACTGGAAAGGGGTGATAACGCAGAAACACATTCCTGGTTGTCCAAAAGGCAAATGGGCAAACTTGTACGTGCACTGTAGCATTTATCAGTTAATGATTCAACCTTCACACATTTTGTAAACTACAGGATAAAAACAAACAAAAAAACATACAAGCCAGAATTTGTACAAAAACCCAATTATTTAACTTTATTAACATCAATGTTTTTTCTTTTTCATCAACAGTTTCTTTTTAAATTCCAGTTCTTTATCAACAAATAGAAAACAGACTGTGTGTACAACAGATCGAACCCCTACAGCACTAAGCATTCACAAGGTAAAAATGAACATTTTAGTTTTTCGCCAGCGTTTTTTCAAGTCCCCCCTCCCTCCCACCGCCGCCGCTTCCACCATCGCGTTTTAGGCCTCTCTGGATCCGACGCTCCCCTTCCTGCGGCTCGTGTGGGAGAAGATGTGTGCTTGAGTGGTGCCATGGCCCCCGCGCTGAGAGAGGAGTCGTCCATTTATGATGGGTGGATTGGGGTGGGGGTGGGGGGGGGGGTTTTGTGCTGTTTTTTCCTCATTCAGACGGACAACCAGCTGTCAAAGTTACTATGGTAGTACAGTAGATACAATGGTGTTTCCATTAATACACACTCTAGGACAGCAGGCTCTCTGCAGTCTCTAGGGTTGGTAGATCAGCAGAATTAATCCTTTTTAACAATATACCTTTGAAGCTGTGTATATATCTATATGTAATTGTACATATATATAATCAATCATAATTATATATATATATATATGTATATTTATAGTTCTATTTCTGTATAAAATAATATCAGGTTTCAGTTCAAAGGGCTGAGTCTCTTTCCCTTCTGGTAGGAATGGTTGATTCTGTACAGGTGCCAGCGTTCATGGCTCTGCTCCTCGGCCCGTATGAAACCACTTCCTCTCCCTTCCATCTTGTGTGGTTCATCTCCAGCAAAACCGACTAGGCTAATGGGCAGTGAGGAGATGGGAGGGACTTGAAGAGCAACAATATTCAGAGATCAGGGAGTTTATTTTTCTGTCAACTACCCTTTGGGTATAAAAGTCTGTTTTCCTCAGGTAAGTTCTCCGCTGTGGAGCATGAAGGCCTCAATGCCATAGGCTTCTGATGAACAATAAAACAAGACGCAAAAAACGTAGAAATCATGTGCTTTCCATTTCTGTACACCTCTGATTTAGTCTCTTGTTAGCTGATTCACTTTTTGTTTTTATAACTAGCTACCATGTTCACAGAAGGACAAACTTTTAGCTAGTGTGTGCTCTGAAATCAATTTTTTAAAGTTGATTATTTTTTTCTGTCGAAAACAGCAAGTGAAAAGGCAATTTTTTTTTTCTGAACGGAGATATTGAACTGTGTAAGACCAACAATGAATAAAACGCACAATATGAATAAAAAGATAATGTGACAAAAGAAATCCGACAGCAGCTCAGAGAACAGTGGTCCTCCTGTATTAGTATCTAGGAACGTGTTAAAAATACATGTCCCTTGTGCTAAAGTACCCTAGAATAAAAATAAAAAACAAAAAGTACCGAAAATATATAATGAAAATAATGCGCGCCCTATGCTGGGCAGTTTAAGACAGAAGAAATGTCTGATGTTAAAATGATTATGTAAAACAACAAATAAACTAAACAATAACATTTGACGTAATGAATCATAATATGACAATAAAATTAACATAAAAACAGAGAGAACGCTCTCTTAGTGCTACCAGTAGCCTTTGACAATCAGGGAGGTTTGGCTTCGACAGAGCAGAGAGGCGAGCTGCCGGTCTGCGCTGTCGCATCTGTACAAGAGTTGTCATATTTGTCAGAGTCATTGTAATGTTCCTGTTATTATTCTTAAAGCAAAATCTCATGATGTTGGTTAAGTCGGCGTGGATCTCTGTGATTGGTTGAGCCCGTCGGCGGGTTCACAAAGCGCGTCCCTTTCTCCTCCCCCCCACCGGTAGCTGCGGGGGAGGGGTTTGGGTTTGAGGGGGTCAAGTGAGTGGATGGTGGCTGAGATGGGACACTTGGCACACTCCTGAGAGGTTTGACCAGGGAGGCTGCTCGGTGGGAGTGGTTATGTTGCATAGTGGTCAAAGCTCCCCAGGTATTCCAATGCTGCCCTGTAGCACAACTGGTACTGGTCCTGGAGAGGAGAAGAAGAAGGAGAGAGCTCAGTGAAAGGTCTGGATTATCACTAATCAAATCTGTAATTCTGCTGTTCTGGTCTGTTCTGTACACATGACATCTATTGCGTGTCTGTCTGTCTGTCCATGCAGAGGCATCCCTTCGGAGTGTTTTTCCTTATCTGTCTACAGATAGAGGATGTCGTGAGCTGTGTTGAAGTAAGAAAGTGACTCTTGTCTATAACTAAAGCTTTAGAAATTAAAGCTGTTTTCACTGGAGGCACAAATGAAATGACTTCATTAACTTGAAAGCATTTACTTTTTTCTCTCCTCTTTTAAACTGAAAATGTTTATGAACTCCATGACTGTCTTCTTTAATATGCCTTCAAGATGCCTTGCCTGCTTGTTGTTTAATCGCTTTTATTTATCTATTTTTTATTTTATCTTGATTGAACAACATTTGACACTGGATCTCTGTGATAGCAACGGATAAGTTTGCGGTAATATTTCTAAAGTACCTCTGAAACTTCTAAAGACAAATTGTCAGGAAGTCAAAGAAAGACACTTTAGATAACATCAAGAAATAAAATATACACCACTGACTTTGGAATACCATCCTGTCACGGTGGGATACTGAGTATAAACAGTTGTACTTACCTCTGTCTGCACCATGGCAGGCCGCTGAGTGCGAAGTGTCTTCACTGTCTGGAAGAGGTCGACCACTCCTTCGTACCTCATCCTCTCCAGCACGATGCTGAGGGTGATGAAGACACCGGTCCTGCCCACCCCAGCACTGAGGAGCACACACAGAAGTCTTTATCACATCTGCTGCTCAAGGCTCATTAACTCTTTATGACTATAATGTTCAAAATTAAGAAATCAAAGCTCACTGTACTAATTTCAAGTTGCTCTAAATGAGAAAGCCTGACTACAATGTGGTTTTAATAAAGAATCCACTGGGAAGAAATCTGTTGTCTGTAAGCACATGACATGATTTTAATAACTATTTTTGTTCTTATAATGCCACGTGTATACAGTTCAACACCACCACAACCTACAGCCTCATAATTAACATTAAAGTTACACACATACAAAAGAATTTCAACAAAAAAATTAACATCTATCCTTCATTAGGATAGGACAAAATATCGATATAGCATAAACATCTATATTTATCATATTCTTCAGTTCAGACAGATGTTGTGATGTATCATTAGATGACTGTCTCCCAAACTATTGATTATCGCAAAATCACTGTATTTTGATACCATCCTTATCGTGGGCAATGTATCGTGAATCATATTGCACCGTGAGTCACTCTGTGATTCCCATCTCTGTGTACTAGACTGCATTACTTTTAGCTAGGTACCAGGGTAATACTTTGAAAAGTTTTTAAATGTGGAAACCTCAATTAGATGTGATTCTCTATACCTGGTGATCTAGAAATGTTAAAGGACCAAAGTGCAGAGGTACACTCCTGTGTCATTATCTCAATTGCTTGTACTTTGTGCATGTGGAACGCAGATTATATGCCATTTGCAAGTGCAGAGACAGTTATGAGAACTCTACTGCTTCAAAATCTAAATGGTAACATTTGCATGCATGTATGAAGCTCAGCAGCAGCGGATTTGTCTTCATTTTATAGCTTCATTTTACCTGCAGTGTACAGTGATTGGTCCGTCCTGTCCGAACTGTTCCTTGGTTTTGTGCACTTGTCCGATGAAATCAATGAAGCCTTCTCCAGTTTTTGGCACTCCTTGCTCGGGCCAGTCGGTGAACTGGAATTGGCGGATTGTTCTGGACTGGCCGTCCTGAGTGGCAGCAGAATAAGGACTTTAAGTACATTTAAGTTACACAGTGCATTCATAAGAAGAATGCGTACGAGTAGGTGGTGCATCTTGTTTGCATATTTTTACTGAGCTTTTTTTTTGACGCCTCAATCTGTCTCTCTGCCCGTGGCCTTTGCTCTAATACGCACTCGACAAATAAACACCAAAGCACAGGTTTTCAGCCGAGGTCCAAATGTACCATAACACAGCTGTTTTTTTACTGCAGTCATCTAATCCTCTAATTTACACCTGCATGTACAATATGAAAACAGTTGATGATCGTGTAGGAGAAAATCTAGAAGGTCTGAGGCACTCGAGGAGCAGGGCTGACGAACACAACGCTGCCACATGGGGTAAATTAAACGTTTCTTTGTACATGTTACGAGTTGATTGCTGCATTTATCTCTCTTTCCATGAACATACTGTATATATATCTATATGTGAATGAAGGGGTGGATGTGGGATTAGAGTGTTGCTGCGCTGTGGGCCTTCTGATGACAGTAAAGTATATTTATAGCCCATTGAAACTACTGCATCACAGGGAGTAGCAGTACTGGCCCTCGGGGACTGGAGGCTATGCTTTTCATGTATTTTCACAGTGATCTTGAAACACACACACACACACACACACACACACACACACACACACACACACACACACACACACACACACAGTCACACTCACACACACACAATCCATAGAGCAGGCATACTGCTGCTAAATCCGGGTAAACATGTTTGATGGTGCATTCACTTGATGTCAACCTGTCAGGAGAAATAACACGGGACGCGTTCTGATCATCTCTGCCTTGAAATCACAGTCGGTATAATTCTTAACACTTAGCGCAACTGTCAGCATTTGTATGAAAACCTAAAATTAAGATGGATTTGGGTTGGACGGTTGTATCTGTGTAAAATGCCAATCAATCCTCGCACCCTCTCCCTATCCCCTCACACACAAGGACATACCCACAAATATTCACACACGCACAGAGTGAAATCAACATACCCTGGCATCTGTGACTTTGAACTCTCTGAGGATGTACTGGGGCATGTTGTACTCAGCCATTGGATCCACCACGAAGTACTGGTACCTGGCTGAACGCTCTGCTGGCCAGTACTGATGGCACTTCTCCTGCAGAAGAAGAGGAAGGCATACATTTTAAGTGCCTATATTTGACAAATCTTTTTAAAAACAAATCCAGGACAAAAAATAGACGTTTATAAAATGGCAGCCTGATGCAGAAGTGCAGGATATTATTAGTAGGCTGTCTGTAAGTTATTAGTCATTTTGAGGCACGAGAGAAGGTCTCTGCTTACAAAAAGAAAATTGAGGAGAGATTAATCTGTGGTTTTGAATTATTGTCTTGTTCATGGAAAAACATTTACATAATTTGTTGTGTGCTTAACTACTGCGATGATGTACATGAGGGCTTTTTTCCGAAATTGTGATTATGGATGAGAGGGTGATAAAAGCTATAAAATGCAGTTGAGTGCTTTTTGAATCACCTGCATAATCATAAAAGAACAACTCAGTCAAAGATATTATGAGTTTAATCTCAAACTGGTACCAAGATCATTGCACTGATGATATTCCTTTAAAGGAATAGTCTGGAGTTTTGGGTGATTACGCTTAAACTCTTGATTTTTGATGAGTGACACCACTGTTGTGTCTTTCCATAAAGTCTATGAAGCTGAAGCCAGAATCTAGTTATTTTAGCTGGGCATAAAGATTAGAAACGAGGGTCCAAGGTATACATTTGGCATTGACATGCAACAAAGAATCCAGATGAGCCGGATCCCGTTTTTCTAATGTTTGTGCTGAACTAAGAATCTGAATCAGACATCTGAATGAGAAATACTTAATGGATCCCCATGGTGGAAATTGCATAAAGCTTGCATTCACCTGGCTGGAACCTTATATTTAATAGACAGCTGTAAGAGAGGTATTGATTTTCTTATGTAACTCTGGGCAAGAAATCAAACAGGTGTATATCACAAAATGTCAAACTACTTTTTAGAATTCACTCCCTGACTTGTTTGCGGTGCCTTATGACACCCAAAATCTGTAAACTTTTTCCAAGGTCACGGTATAAAGTTTGCTCAAGAAAAAGTTAATATCACTGTTTTAGCTCCCTTGTAACCAAACAGATCAAAGTTTTCATAGTGTGTGGTGCAGTCATGCAGTACGGGAATTATCAGTGCACTTGGAATGCATCCAGTTGTAGAAAAATCTGACGCAGTTGCATGGTAGTTTCAAGCTAGAGACATTTCAGCCATGGTGATAAGAGAGTTGACTTTCAACCATAGTTATAGTTACTGTTCAGTTGAAATGAATTAATGTTTGAGCAGTGTGATGGAGTAACTAAGTTGAACTGAGCCAAGTTTGTTATCATTCCCTGGGCTGGTTCAATGACCTTACAGGTATTAATGTATAAAATGTGTTTATGTATTACCCGTCCCATCTCTCGTAGCTTGGTCAGCATGACGACGATGGTGGAGTTGTGCTCCCACAGCATCCTCCAGAAGTCCTCAGTGGTCTCTGCCAGCGGGCCCTGTGTGGCCAGGTAGGCCTTCTGCTGTCTGAAGACGTAACACCACACAGAGACATAATAATTGTTACATTTTATGGTGCTTTTAGAGCTGGTATTATAAAGCACATCACAAAGCAATAAGCAGAAAACGATTAAATGATAAAGGAGTGCTTGGCTCAGTAGAAGCAAAGGCTTTCCATCCAATCTGCAAAAATGTAATAACAGCCGAGATATAAGACATGCAACAAAACTGATATCATATAAAATGTTCAAATACTTTCAGACAAAAATGTATTCAAATAAAATCCAAAGGCTGAAGAGAAGCTCTCTGTGTTACTCCATTTTTGTTCTATAAAAAGCAACACACAATATCTGTTGGACATTTATAGATGAGGAACCTACAGTAGCATGACTTGTAGGAAGGAGAATCAAAACCTTTAACGCCATGTGAGATAAAGGGTTTCAGCTGCAATTTTATTTGTAGAGTAAACAACTAATTGATTAATCCAATAGTTGAGCAAAGGAAAGCTGTTTATTTTTCATTTTTATGAGAATCCATGAATCCTTTCAGGCATTTTTCTATTTCCAGCGTCTTAAATGTGAAGAATTTGCTGCCTTCTTTGGCAATTGTGATCGTAAATGAACAGTCTTTCATTTTGTTGACTGTTGATTGAGACAAAAGAATGATCTTGAAGACGCCACTTTGAATCACTTGAGCATGTTTCACAATCTATGGACATTTTACAGACTGAACTACTTGAAGGAATAGTGAAAATAATCAGCAAATTAATCAATAATTAAAACAACGGTTCATTACAGACCTACCATGGGGTATTGTTGTCCTTGTACTGTTTGTCAAAAATCTCTAACCTAATGCCAACAAGACAAATCCCTACACGTTTAATGTGAAAAGCAAATAATCCATGGCAATAATCATCATCACTGAGCTTTTCAAGCCTGAACAGATCCTCTACTTCTTCCTCCTTCCTCTCTGTAACACAACACAGAATGAGCGAGAGAGAGAGAGAGAGCACTCGATATGCTCACTAAACTAGAGATGAGCTCATCCACTGAGGTGCCAGAGCTGTGCTGGTGTCCTACGTGACTTTGGTCCAGCACAGCAGCTTCTTTGTCGAGCAGCAGGTGGCAGCAGCGCACTGATCAACAGAGAGAGAGAGAGAGAGAGAGAGAGAACTGAGGACTCCAACACGAAACGCACGCATCAGCATCGTGCACGCACACACTCACATGTTTGCAGCACATGTAAGCATCCAGGTGTACCAACGTATGCGTGCCTTTAGTTTTGCATGTATATTCAGACACGGGGCTACATACACGCACACACTCAGTCACACACTGAGCCACGGCTGAACAACTAATGAAGGTGCTGCAGGCGAGGCACTAATGTGGAACCGAGAGATTAGAATATGCTCCGGGCCTCGCTCACACAAATAAAGAAACAACAGATTGGTGGAGAGAAGAGAGGAGCTGGCACACGAGGAGGGGAAGGCAACAGAGTGAGGAATCAAATTAAAAAGATGAAAAAGCGGGAAAAAGAAATGCAAAGTAAAGAGAGGAGATGTACAAAGTAGAGGGAGAATATGTAGAGAGGAAAAACGTGAGGAGATGAAAAGAGTGAGCGCTGCTCTCTCCAGCTGGTCATCAGAGTGCAAAGTAGGACTGACTGCTGAGGAGGAGGAGTGAGAGGAAGAGACTGAAGGAAAACGAGGATGTAGGGACACAGGAGGAAGAAAGGGGAGGGAAGCTAAGCAGGGGATGAATGCTAAATTTCAAATTGATAGGGTGGACCCCTCTAACCTCGCCATAAAACAGCCCCTAGCCAAAACAAAAACAATTCTAACCGTATCACACAATACTGACTTCTCTGCACACAGTGTCCTGATGAGTGCGCTGCCAAACAGCACAAAGCACTCTGCGCATCATCCCACATGACTGCAGTGCTTGAGGACATAGTGTTTCATTTCAACCTCATTACAATGCTAAAACTCCAGCCTGCATCGGAGCATATCCAGGGCTCGTGCCCCTGATAGCATAGCTGGAATCAATGGCTCGCCTCTCATTAGCTTAGCATATTATTGGCTTTTCTTGAAGGAGCTGGGGTGAAGGGCACTGGAGGCCCCTGTTTAGTTTTTATTTATGCTCGGGCTTTAAAAGCGGCTTAATCACACAGAGCCACTGGTGCACACAACAGGTCCCCACCCGGATATGTCTGTGTCTGCCATGATGTCTGAATGGAAAATTAAGATGGCGAGTGTGAGATGAGGGCGGGAGGAGAGCCAAAGAGTGAGGAAAGAGGTGAGAAGAAGACAGATTGAAGAGGAAAACAGAGAGAGACAGAGATAGAATGGGGTAAAAATAAAGAGGGAAAGGGAAGGAAAAGAGAGAACAGAGGAGAGAGAAAAAAAGGAGAAAGAGAGGGTATGGAAAACACACTTCATTACAATTCTCTCTTGCTGCAATTATGCTATTTACACAGCAACAATAGAGGGTTGGCCTCTGCAGAGCAACTTCTCATTAACAACACGACTGGAGAAAGAGGAGGGAGTTAGGGGGAGGGGGTGGAGGTGTTGTGTCTGTCACGGTCCGGTATGAAGCAGAACTTCATATGGACTGGTTGGCATTTCAGGCCGGCTAAATCCATCCCCTCGCTGTAGACTTCAACCACAGAAGTGTCAGCGCTGTCTGTCTCTGCCTCATACTTATATAGATATAAAACAGGGGCTGCCTTTTCATCTTCCTTCCTCTCTGAAGCAATTTGGACTCACAGAGCACACGAGGACATGCAGTAGCTTCCATATGAAAGCGGCTGCAGTGCAGCGGATGAGAGCCACATTGACAGAGCCGAGAGTGATTCTTGCAGCTGGATACTGCCCACTGCGGACTCATGTTCAGTCCCCTCCCATACATTTTTATCTAGTGAAAGTGAAAATCTACTGTATTTTTCACACCTGTAACAATCTGCCACAAAACACCTGCAGATCTGTCAAATTCAGTGCAGCCGGGAATGTGTTAGGACAGTGAGGGTTGGCTCTGTAGCTCCGTACTCCAGGACGTTGGAAATGAAAAAAAATTGATGCAAATACAGACTTTCTGATTTAATTGAAGGATTATAGCCTTGTTTCAGAAGACAGAGAGTAATTGGAAAAGTTATCATGGACCTAAATTAAGTAATTGCATTTAAAATTAAGTTGCAAGTCCTGTTCAATCAATGTCTTCCTGAAGTCTACGGCTCATTAACATCAGCAGACACTTCGTATCTTCTCCAGATACTCTGCCAGGAGTTTACAGCAACCATCTTCACTTTTTGCCTTCAGTCTGGTCCGAAGTGCTCAGTTGGATTGACACGTCTTACTATTTCATGCTGCTGCCTTAGCCAGGACTCTCATCTAAAAGAGATTCTGAATCTTTATAGGACTATTCCTGGTAAAGTAGGTTAAATGAAACTGTGCTCATAAAACAGAGGCCTTGTAGGACTTTGCATATTTGTGATCATTGTCATGTTGCCTTGTGTGAAATTGGGGGATTATGTTCAGAAAAGACTCTTTTGCAGTTACCATAAACTAGATGTGAACATACTTAAACAATATCACAAAAAGGATAAGGGTGGTGCTAGTCCATAATTTCTTACCGTCGGAGAGTCCTATTAAAAGACATCCATATTAGTATCTTTATATTGTCTGTGTACATGAAGCCTGATATAGCTCCTATCTTTGTGCCATTAAGCACAATTTGTGTTCATTAACTATAAAAAACACACCAATGTGGCACATTTTTCATTTTTTACAAACACTAGTTTATTTTGAGTCAATGCCACATGCACCATCCTGCTGCATTACATAATTTACTCTACTAAAATTACTTAATCGGTGACTGAAAACACTTTCCCAAAAAATACTGTATTTATTCTCGTTAACTAACATTTGCTAAAAACTACGATAGCCAACTATTTTAGGATTTACTGAGCCTTTTACTCTTTTTTTTTTTTAAGAAAAAGGAAACTGCATATTTGTGACTCATTTTTCAAGATTTACATGTTCAGTTGGAACAACATGGCTCGGGGTTGAGAACTTAAGTAGTAGGTTAGAAAATATTGAGAGACTGATTAATGCATTGTTGATTCTCGGGTCTTTTTGTGTGATTATGTTGACAGTAAGATAAAATCATAAAATGAAGAATGATGCCGCCCTGTCCTTTAAGTCTCAAAGTCAGCACTTTAAGCTCATTCATTGTATTCAGCTCAGAGAGTTCTTTACTGACCTGTAGCCGTCGATGCAGCTGGCATTGATGTAGTCCGAGCCCTCAACACCACGGATGGGCTGCAGGCAGACGCGGGTAGACTCAAAAGGCATGATGTTGACCAGGCGGTTCTTGAACTTGTTGCAGGGCAAGTTGGCGCTGATGAAGCGTGACGTGTGGGCTTTGGAGTTGGCCAGTCTCTGTTTAATGAAAGGTGGGAAGAACCGAGACAGGGGAGAGAGATGGAGGGAAGAAATGAGTGACCTGTGACCTGGAGTAAACAAACAAAGACGTCTGAAATGCTGCCTTGTCAAAGTCTGTATTTTGGTTTTCTGTTGAGATAAATAGGATGATGTGCTGGTAGGTATAACTAAATGCATCGGGATTCTCTCCCATAGAGTCCCAGAGCTTGGAGGATTGTAGGCGTGACAAGCTCAGTGTTTTGGCAGTGGTCAGAGCACAGATGGACAGCACAGGAGTGTGTATGGACAGTCATGGTTACTCCGGTATAATTTGTGTGTGTGTGTTGTGGACAGACTGTGTGGGCATGGAGGCTGTGGCCCCCACATACGCCGCAATCATTCTCTCACTCTTTCATTCTCAGTCGTTGGCAGGAGTGTAGATGCTATTATCACTTCAAACAGAATGGATCATGGTCATAAGAGGGCTAATGGCAGAGCCGCGCTGGGAGGAAAGTGTGTAATAACATCACAGTCGATGGCTATTGACAGAAGGTGTGCGTGTGATTGCGAGTCACCTTGAACACCAGCTGTATGTGTGTGCGAGTGTCAGTCATTCTGTATTTCTCCACGTTTATGTGTGTTGTTGAAGTGTTTGGGTTGCTCTGTGTGTTTGTTCTGGTCCATGTGATTCTACTGTAGCTGCTGGGATGTCTCAGCACCGATGTCACAGAGACAAAATTCCTGTGCATCACCTTATTTGGTGAATTAATGATTTCAAACAAGCTCTATGTGATCACTCGGTGCAATAGCAACACCCTGAACCGAAGATCAGAAATCGCAACTGCAGTCTGACGCCCTTTTGACGACCTGGTGCTTCAGAAAAACGTGCAGAATACTGATACTTATTTTTTGAATGTCTGTGAATTATTAACAAAAACTCACATTACATCAATAGAATGTCACAATATCACCTCTGTGAACTATTCAGTGCAGTATAAATCAGAAAAAGCTCTTTTGTTGAGTTAAATGCTCCATTACATCTAGCAGGATTCAACTACAGTCCTGCTAAACATTAAAAGTCAGTTTATTACACTGGATCACATTAAGTAATACTTGTCTTAAGGATTACCTTGAACTCCAGCTCCATGGCAGTAACCGTCTCGCCGGGTGCGGGCTGGGTAAGTTTCTGGATGTGGGCGTACAAGTTACGTGCCGGCACCTCAGTGTTTCCACAGGTGGCGGCCTCCAGCAGGGCTTCGTGGATGAAGATGTACTGGTCTTCGGTCTGGACCATGTAGTTCCTCTGGGCGCGCATGCACGTCACGTGGCCATAGATGTCTACAGACTTCTCGTGCTTCATGCGTTCCAGCATGGCATCGATCACGATGAAGCAGCCAGTCCTGCCCACACCCGCACTGTTGGATGGAGATGGAGAGGAGGGGATAAATAAGTTAGTGTTTCACTATATAACAGATAACTTTCTCATGTTTGTTTGCAACAACAAGGCCCACTGAGTACAAACAAATCAGTGCACACCTGTGGTAGATAAAACTACAACAGCAGAAATGCTGATCAGACTGTGGTCAGCAAAGGTACGAAAATCAAAAAATGTGAGATGCAAGGTGCATAGAGAATATTATTGTCCTGCGAGGTAAGTTTTCCATTTCTATTACCTTCTCTTCTGAAAACTGGACTTATGTTTTCCAGGTAATTTCCTCCCTCTAGCACGAGAACTGAACCATAACGAAATTGTTTGCTGCAGATTGTGCACAAAGTTTGTGATTGGAGAGGCATCCTGAGAGGCTTTTCGACTGGCTGGATTATACGCAACACAGAATTATCGAGCCAAATTCATTGGAAGAAAAAAAAGTTGAATCAAGAAACAAGATTTCAATATCTCTTTTCCATGTGGTGTCATTTACTGTGTATTGGCTCTTATTTTTGATAAAAGAACACACTGTCTTAACCATTCCCTTTCATCCACGGACAAAACAAGCCAGGAAAAATAAATCCATGATGAAAATTAGCAGTGTATGTACTGTATGCACACATATTGAGCTATTTTTTAATCTACACCCACCTGCAGTGCACCACCATGGGCCCTGCATCTGGAGGATTGCAGGCCTTTACCCGCCGTAGGAAGGCGAGGATGGGGGTAGGGTACTCAGGCACCCCATGGTCTGGCCAGGCCATGAACTGAAACTGTCGCACCTCTCTCTTCTCACTGGAGCCATTCTGCAGGAAAAGGTGGAAGTCTGAGTTTAGTTGGATACCGTGACATCAGAACCAGAATCAGAATCAGAATACTTTATTAATCCCCAGAGGGGAAATTGTTTTTGTTCTAGATGCTCCATGCAAAGTAGAAATAGAAATACAGCATGAATGGAAACAAGAGATAAAGATAAAGATATAAATACAATACTAAAATAGACAGTAAAATAACATAAAATAAAATATCAAAGTCGACAATAAAATAAAATAAATCATAAAATAATAAAGTTGACAATCTAGAAATATATACAATATACAGTGAAATGGTTGTAGCAATGTGTAGCATGGTAAATTGTAACTGGCTGCCTTATTAAGAGCAACTCGTCACGCTGTTTTGAAAATATCAGGGTCAGACTATTTTGATGAAAGGGAGCTGAAACTCTGCAGTTACAGTATGAAAAGCACAAGTGATTTATTTGTCAGAAATGCAGCTATTTCAAGCATATGTCTCGAGTGCTATCACTTTGATACATAATGTTCTCTTCGTGGCTCTGATCATTCTGCAAATGTAGGTGCAGATAATGTGTGTAATTTTGGAATTGAACTCAGGCAGTTTCTCGGAAACAGATTCTTGGCATTGTCACCATTCCTGACTGAAACTAAGTAAGCACTCCAGCTGGAGACTAGCATTTAATTAGAAATTATAATAATTTTATAAATTACTAGTAAGTAATGGAAAAAGAGAGAGGAGAATTAAAGGACGAAACATCAGTCACATCACCATGACACTGAAGTAAATGAATCAAAGTGAAAAAGTGAAATCTTTTCTTGCCTGTCAGAGAATACGAGACAAATCTTGGATGTTAAAAACCAATTACAGCAGTGAAAAAAAAGGGCCCACTGATAATAGCCTTTATCTGTCTTCAGAAAAATAAGAAATTACATTTTAAAACGTGACCCCAGTAATGCTGAACTACAATAACCTATTCAGAACATGTCCTTCATGAGCATGTCTCACTATATGGTTAACTGCAAGAGAAAAAGGCAGTGCTGTACCTTGTAGAGGGCAAAAGTGCGGACGCTGTAAGTGGCTAACTCAACAGTGTCCAGCATGGTGACCTGGATCATCCCGTAGGTCTCTGTTCCTCGCGACGGCCAGTACTGGTCACACTTCACCTGGCAGAGCAAGAGAGAGGGCACACTGTCAGGAGTGAACTGCTGCGAACATCCAACACGAGCCTAGTGAGAGGCTTGTAGGATCACACTGATTAACAAGAAGGGAACATTAGAGAGGTCAGATCAAAGGCTTTGTCCACTGTCTAATTAAAAAGTGACGGCTCAGAGTCAGCTCCTGTACCTCCAAATAAAAAAAAGAATTCAAGTGAAGTGAGCATGCGCATTCGTGTATGGCTCCATTTGAAGCAGGCTTCAAAAGGGCATTGAAAAGCCCACTTTGTCTTTTACCAGCCTGTGATCATTTTCAATTAGCTAATTGTCAGCTGGTTTGCAACCCTTTGTAATGTATGCTTTTGGTGCATTGGTAATAATTGGGCACTGTATTTTGGAGGGAAATGTGTCTAAGAACCTGTTCTCATCTGTCATTAATGGACAGCAGGCTCGGCCACCTGGCTCCATATGTGCACAGAACAAACTTCACCGCAGATGAGGCTAAAGATCCTCCAAACACCGGCACTGAATGGCTTTGCTTCCCACTGTGTATCTATGAAAATGACCGACTGGCTTTTGCCCACGTCTTCTACCTCCTCTCTATAGCAAAGGCCCAATTGGCATTAGGACTTCAAAAAAAATTCAACATTAATTTCCTTCACTCAAACGTTTACATTAACTCTTCCTCACATGTCACATTGGTGAAAGACACTTATGGCTGTCACTGGAGTTTAGCTCTGGTTTTCAAACAGCAATAGTAAGACTTCTGTTTCTGGAAATTGTTTGGCAAATATGTCCTAATCCTCTTCTGAATAACCTGGAATCAAAAATAGCCATGCAGTTGCACAATCCTGCCTCATTTGATTTTCATAACACCTAATTTAATAGTTGTTCACAGGGTCTGAGAGCTTCCAGAGGCGATGAGTCACAACATTAGCTAAACACTGGGCAAAGTCCACTGATTGGTCCTGCTTTTAGCTTCTGGGCTCAGTTGATTCTCAGTGGATTTTTTCGGCCGAGGCATACTATGCATGATCTGTCAGTTGTTGTTTCTACACACACCGTTCAAAGATGGCTCTTCTTCCTGGTCAAGACAGAGAGGGAGCGAGGAAGGGAAAGAGAGAATGAAGAGAGGGAGTAGGGTTCAACATTATTTTCAGATTGTCTCGGCGCCAGTTCTAAAGCATAAATAAACACGCTCCTGTCTCCATACTATACTGGCTTTTGTATGAATGCAGCCAAAGTGAAGCTCTTAACAGAAAAACGGCAGAGGAGAGTGATGAAGAAAGTGGCTAAACATGGTTGCTACATTTTTATGGAGTCCAAACCCTGTGCTTTAATTGGCTGGGGGCTACACACAATTGCCCATTGTTACATCACAGAAACATCCGGGACACAGCCATTATACAAAGAAAATAAGAAAACACAGGCAAAGGGCAGTGTCTCTGCAGACGCAGACACTGCCACACACTTCTACTGGGTCATAAGTGATGATGTGTGAGTCAATACGTTTTTTTTTGTTTTGTTTTGTTTTAAAGGAAAATCCTGCAAAGTAAACAAGAATTGGAGCCTATTTTCCTTAAGTCATCTTACAGAACATCTATAAATCAATTCTACTCCCTTTTTACTTATAGAAAACAGAGCAAATCCAAACCCCTTTTTCATGTCAGAAATGGGGGGACTAGCACTAATACTGCTATTGATCTGGATAACATGAGAGGGAAGAGATGTGGCGGGGGCAAGCTAATCATATTGATACTGCAGTACCGGGCTGACATTTCGGAGCACCTCGGCTGTCTGAGCGAGCTGGTACAAATCGACAAACAAAATGCACTAAAAATTCACCCGCTCACATTTCACCTCCCCTGGTGACAGCTCCCATTCAGAGGCAGAGGTACACCTTGCAGGAGAAACTCAATTGAGTGATGGGGAACCACTTGCAGTGCAAACATATGGATTAGCAGTCACCACTGTAATGAATATCTCTGTGCTGGCTGAGCTTGGGTGGCATATTCTCCCTCGCACACATAAACAGATCCAGATGCACACGCATGCAAACACATGCGCACGCGCGCACACACACACACACACACACAGACTGCAGGTTTCACTATCATCTGCTTCTGCTTTGAACTTGACTTCTCACATGTCGACACCTGGCCTTTTGCAGAGGACGCAGACCTCTTATCTAGACACACACACACACACACACACACACACAAAACCACAACTGAGTAATAGCTCTGGTCTCATTTCACGTTCTGACCTTTTAGGGTTTTACTAACTAGTAATGATAGCGAGGAAGCTGATATTTGCCTGCCGGATCTCATCATATTTGTCAAGCTCCTGCTCTGTTTGGCATAAGACATCAGTCTGGCTGGGTGGTGGGAGGTTGACTCACTCACCATATGTGTATGTCTGTGTGTGTATGTGAGAGGGAAATAGACAGAAATGAGATGTGTATTTATGCAGAGGGAGAGGACGAAATAACAAAAATCCCTGAAAATTTAGCAGCACCATGTGTCTAATGTGGAGTACAGCCAGCTTTCCGTGATGTTTTGTCTTATTAAAATGTCATGTTAAATAATGTTGTTTTCAGAACTGATGCAGACACATTTTAATCAATCCAATTCACTGTTAGTTGCCTCACATTGCATTCGAAAAAGTCATTTAGAAACTGCGACATACGGCTAATTGTCATTTAACTAAACATTTACTCTTCTGTATACTGGAGGTTGTAATTGTGATTTATTTACACAGTTTAAAGACTAATTAAACTCTAAAAATGTTTTGCGAGCTGTTAACACATTAAAATATGCTATGTATGGAAAATTATTTTAATAGTATAAATGTCAGCAATGCAGATACAAACTCTACATGCTCTTTTAAGCAGTAATGAGTGATATTAAACACTGTTTACTGGTTTAGAAACTACCTATAACCAACCCCTCCCTGTCTGATGATTAATATAACAAGGATTTCAACGTATCCTGACATAAGTGGCCAAAAAAAAAAAAAAAATCCTCCCCCACTTCTGAAAGGTAGGTTTGGTTCTCTACATCTCTTTCCACAGTGCTGGAAAGCCAATTGATTCTCAAATATGTGTAGGAGGTGGGGACAGGCTGTTTCATTTCTCTTTAAGTTCCTCATGTTGTGTTGTTCCTGTTATTTTGTCACTGTGTTTGTACATGAGGCTGTGACTCTGAGATCAAAGCAGGAGATCTGTCACAGAGCTCCCCCAGACACACTAAATCTACATGTATAGAAAGGTATTTGCGAGTAATGTGTTTATCCTGGCTGACATTGACTGTAATAAAAATCATCGTATCAAACATATCCGCGCTGCAGAAATCCTCCGAGGTATAAATAAATGAGGTGTGTTCCAAAAGGACATGGTGGGCCCACAATTTGCCTAAATGATTGATTGCATCTATGGCTCAAAATTAAAACAGATGATGGTACATTCTGAAGGATTGAAAGTCATTTAAGACTTTATTTAACAAAACAGTTGCTTCTTTTACAGACTCACTATATATACCTAATGATGAACTGAGCTTCAGGTAAGGTTCCCAAATAAAGAAAAAATCAATGTCGAGGGTTTTGGAAAAGAACTCTTTCATTTACAATCCCTTTTACTTCCAGTCTGCAGTCAGGGGACTTTCTTTCATTAGGGCACCATATGCACTCACTAATAAAGCACCACATACTGGCAGGGCTCCACGCTGATTTATTTCCTCCAAGGAATTCATGAGCATGATTCTGTGATGGTAATTAAATAAACCCATCCCAATTTTCAATCTCAAGTTGCCCATGTGCTCCTTTTTTGCTTTTATTAGCTTGAATGTATTTTAGGAGCACAGGGGTGTTGCTGGGTGACAATCCTCTTAGCTCCAACTTCAGCGTTTTCATTATAATGCCGTGGCTTTTTCGAGAGCAAAATTCAGAGAGAGCAAACACAAATGAGACACTGTGTCTATGAAACCTTGGCATGGCGTTGCAAAAATAAATATGTAGCAATCAAGTGTTGAGCTCTCTGAGCAGTTTCTAAATAATACATGAAACAGAAGTTGCCTTATTATTAAGTTCCCAATGTAACTACACTGTGCATGTTCATGACTTAGCTGAAGATATTTCTTATTTTCAGTCGAGGATATGCACGTGTTGTCGTCATATGCAAAGTTGCCACAGTAACTCCATAAAAACTGGCAAGCAAAGAAACAACAGGAGGGAGAATTGGGGAATGCTAAAAAGCTTTTGTGCAATTTTACTTCACAGACAGATTTAGAAGGAATTCATGCATACGTTTTTAGAGATTGCTGACGACTCAGGAGAAGAGAAACAACATGAAGCGATACTGTCCACAGACAACTGAAATATCCTTTGAAGTCCTTGTGACTTTGATCAGGCTGACAAATCCTGCTTTAAAGTACGACTGGGCGTCTATATGCCTTCTCGCTTTGTTGGGTGTAATGTTACTTCCTCGTGTCAAGCTACATAAATATATACATATATAAGTCAGGAAGCTCAATTTCTGCCCAGATTTGAACTTTCAACAGTAGCATCAAAGTTTTACAAGACAGTCCTGTGATTTCTCTGTGACAACCCCCTCCATTCATAGCAGCTACACATTGGGTGGCTTGGTAAGGAGGTGGTGGCAATTTATAGCTTCTCTTGTATCATAATCTGCTGCATGCAAATGTGTTTTCATGACATTTTAATACAGAGAAATGTTCCATGTCTGGACACCTGATTCACTAGTATATCCCTGATATACTGTATTATTATAATCCACATGATCATTATTTACTGAAATTATTTAGAGTGATATTAGTAATATAGTATTATAGAGTGATGGATTGCCTTATTTTTCAGTGTTTCAAAGTAACAGAAGGACAGTGTCTCTCCTTACCCGTGACTTCTCTTCCAGTCTGGTCATCATGACGATAGTGTTGGATCTTTGCTCCCATACCATCCTCCAGAAGTCGCTCAGTGTCTCTGGCAGAGGCCCCTGTGTGGCGATGTAGGCATTCTGCTTCCTGTAGCCGTCAATGTAGTTGCTGTTGATGTAGTCACTGCCCGGAACGGCTGCAGCAAAGACAAGAAGTGAGGATGAAATTCAAATATTACACAAGCTTTGATTCATTCCTGTTTACATTGGGCACACTGACACAGACAATTTGCCTATGTGTACATCACTTGTAGTACTGCATGGTACTTTCCAATCCACGTTATGATCACTCAAAGTTGACAAAAACATGATATGTGTGTTTTCTAAGCATACAATCACACCTAGTTGCATCGCTACAAATGTTTCGCCTGCAAAACCACTGCAAAAACTAGTGTTTTTTAGGAGTTCAAATACCTTCAGCTTTTCAGAATAAGTAGCAGAGTCGTACCGCTTTTTCCATTAGCTACCTTTGATGGCGATTACACTAGAACTTCATGCTTTTTTTCCCAAAACAGCAACAGCAACAAAGCAACAAGTTTCTGTGTGATCACAGCCTAAAGCAGCCGTTTCAGGCTCACAAAATGTCCTTGGTACATGTGAAGGAGGCCTCAATCGATGGTAGTCTCAGTCAATGGCTATCTAAGGGGTTAAGTGGCTTTAGATGAGCTCTTACCATCAACAGAAGTGAGCACCACCCTGGAGTGGTCATAGGCAATAACGTTTGCATAGCGGTTCTTCGGCTTGTTGACTTCCATGTTGGAGTTCTCCCAGGTAAACTGCTGGCCTGGATCAATGGACTGTGGAAGAGGGCAGGAAAGAACAGAGAAGCAGACAGAAGGGAAGAGAACCACAAAAGGAGGCTCTTGAGTGTTACATGTATAAAATTGAACAAGACAGGAGAGGAAGGGACTTGCAAAATGACCCTGCTGTCTGCTGCCATTACGCTGCAGTATACTATGGACAACAAAGCCTTTATATGGAACATATACAAACATCATGTCTGTTGAAAAGCCACAGTGGAGTGCTTTTAGTGCATTTATGCTGTGGAAGGGACTGTGCAGAGCTATCATACTGCTACAGTACTGCTGTTGGAGCATGAACAGGTTGATTATTTGCATGACATTTGATGTCTAGAATGCCAATGAAAAACAAATATAAAGGTGCTGGTTTTGTTGATTTAAATGAAAAATTCCACCGTCCAGTGAGCCAACATATTCCTCCAAAAAAACATTTATAAAACCAAACATGATTGTCATTTTAGCTGGGAGATCAGTACAGATTTTTGCTGGAACTTGCTGGCAACCACAAACACTCATTCTCTCCCTTAGTCATATCGAATTACCTAATTCTGGGAAGCCACACGCATGACTTCTTGCGGTAACCATGATTCTTGTCATCCTCCGTCTTCCTTTCTTTTCCCATCTTCTATTTCTGCTGTCTTTTCCTACCTTGTATTTTTGTTTCACCCTCTCCCTTTCCAGTCCCTCTCTGTTTCTAACCCTTTTTTCTTGCGTCATTTGTCTCTTGGGCTACGACGACAGTAGACTGCATACATATTGATCCGGGGAGATATGTGACGGCCTCCCATCCCCTGGCTCGATAATGTCACAGAGTCTCTTGTTATTCTGTATTGATCCCCCTTGGCTCGCACCGGAACCATGTCCACTAATTCCCCAGACCTTTCGCCTCGCAAATCCTGCAGGACTCAGAATGACACCTTCGAAATTCCTTCACTTACTTAATGTGGCTGCAGCACTAATTTAATTATTAGAGGTTATTTCATGTCAAAACTTGACAGCTTGAACATAATAGTAATAATTATTGGATAATGGATAAAATAAAGGTTGCAAGGTGAGCTCTGGAGAAAGTAGAGATTAGGATCCTTGGCCATAAACTCCTCTTTATGCTGTCCTATTGAGTAAAGTGAGGAAAATATGATATTAAAGTTATACATAAGCTATTAAAGACGCAACGTTTATTTTCAGAGAAAGCCACATAGATGCTTATTTGTTTTTGAACAAGATATGAGAAATATGGAGTGCTCATATGCGTAAATTCTTACACCACAGCTCCAAATTGCTCAGCAGCAAGATTCATGTGAGTATATGCCTATTGCTGCTGATGAGCTCAGCACTGCCAATTTCTCTGTCCGTGCCCACCAGTACGAAGAGAAAGATTTCATTCGCAGTAAAAACATGTCATATTCATTTGAGAGCTCAGTGAACACGGCGGGCACACTAGACTGATGACAACTAGCAAACAAGTTAGGTAGAAATGGTAGAAAGAGGTGAGAAGCAAACGCCCAGGGTATTCTTGCTGACACACTGGAAAAGCCTTCAAATGAACATAATGATGCTATGACGACTACAGCGTGATAGTGCTTCCTGCGATAAAAGGACTTGTCAGGGGGAGCTACAGCACGCCTGATTGACAAATTCTGCTCATTACCCAGTGTGCTCATTGCTCAGTGTGATGCGGACTGGCATTGGTGCTAAAGGAAGTGTCAGGCCGTCTAAAACATCGGGGAGAGGAGGTGGTGAAGCCTCTACAAATTCCATGCCTCAGGGTAAGGAGCGACGGGAGCAGCCGGAGAACGTGACTGTGACAAAGCGCCATGAGCTCTGCCACAGTGTCTTGGCTGGCATAGAGATGGGTGGCCATCTGCTGGGCCGTGGAGGGGGTCTTCCCTGGCTTAGAATGGTGTGGAGGGGGAATGGGGCCGGGCTGGCTGCCTGCAGCCATACAAGCCACTTCTCTGGCTTGATTCGTTTACACTAACTCAACAGGCCGGGAGGGCGAGGTGCTGGAGAGGCACTGAGCAAAACACGAAAGCACTTAATTGAGTGCAGATTTTTACCAAGGTCTAATTATCTCCCCAGTAAGCTTCTAATTTCACAGTGAACCAAATAAAAAAAACTTCATAATAATTATATAGCATGGTCTAAAATGCACAACGTTGCATCCAAGCATATAATAATTATTTTATCATTATAACGGCTCCTTCTAACAGATTTCAAGATACCTAATGTAGATACCTAATGTTTTTACTTGTGTCCTTTTTGTTTGTTGGTTGGTCGGTCTGTCAGCAGGATTACTCAAAGAATACTGAACCAAAAGATTTCCAAGAAACAAACTATGGGTGGCTTAAACTTTCGTGTGATACAAGGCTATTGAATTTGATATTGCATTAGGCTTGATTGAATTAAAGGGGACTGTTGGGCCTTGGCAGAGGTAAGTGCCCTACTGAAAGCCATTCTGGTTTGGATATGTTTTAGATTCCTCTCATTGATATCAAGGGAGTGGACAAAAAATATGAGAACCGTTAATCAGTATATCATAATACAATTAGGGCTGCACAGCAACTACATTCTCCAAAATGACCATTAAGTTGAATCAACACCTCTCTAAACACTATAACCTCGTAGAATGTAGGATTAATTTCACAGCTGTTGCAATGGAATGCCGTACTTTCAGCTTGAGTACTACAACTGAGAAAAAAATCATGCGTGAAATTTAAATGAATAAGTCCTTACTCATATATAACAAAAACCGAAAATATTTATGTGAACACGGTTCTGAATGACATTTTTCATGCTGGCATTACCCCCGGCTAGCTGATACAAGGGCTATATAAGGCTATGAATTAGATGTTATTTTCACAGTATACACTGGACAGGGCAGATAACAGAACAGTTATAAACCGCCGGCTAAAGTTTGGGCTCCTGGTGATGCTCGGGGAAAGGTCATGAGGTCACCACAATAAATGCGTTCTTCTCTCTGTGAGAAATCGCACTCATACTGCAGCAACATATGCTGGCCAGAGACGGACAGAGGCAAACACATAACCTTTTAGATTAAAGTTAAAAAAACATTTACAATCATTCCAACAGCTTTGTCAGATCCATTAAGGTGAGGAGTAGAGCTGATTAGACAAAACAGATCTAGCAATCAGAACAAATAAATAAAAGACAGCACTTGTTTTTCTGCATTCAAAGATGCCTGTCCTCTTCATCTGGCCTCGTTTCATCCCTGGCACTATGTGCCACTTTAAATGCAAATTCAAACCCCCTCCTTTTTTTTTTCCTTTTGGAGGAAGAACACTGACAAGAGATAATCCCTCACTGAGTTGCATTGGAGAGACTACCTGCAAAATAACATTCTTAGGGGAAACATCAAGACGCACACAGATTGCCTAAACAACTCGCCACCTGCTCGTTTTTGTGTGAAAGTATCTCGCAGTATTTAATGTAAGTGTTGGTTTCCTGGTGGGAATGGTAATGGAGTTGTAAAAATGACTGAGGAATGTCTGTGAAAGAAGTCTTCCCTAATCCATTAGAATACATGCATATGGGATCAAAAAGGCATGAACATAAAACTTCCACCCAGATATTATAACAAAGAAACACATTTATATGGTTGACACAGGATCAGTTCAGGGCTCTTACCTCATACTCCTGGGAAAAGCGGAGGCCATCGTTAGCCTTCAGTCGCTCTATGTGGTCAGCCAGGTCGATGACAGGAATAGGCGGGTGCTCCCTCATTCCTGGGAGAGTTAAGAGGAGGAACAGGAAGTTGGGAGGAGACAAAGAAAAGAGTGAGATTTTGCCGTCCTTACATCAGACATGGACATGGACTTTCACAAACACTGGTTGGACCACAGGGTGAGTGAAGCTGCCAGTGGGACCATGAGGTGGCTGTGTACGGTGAGGAGAGTGCACTTTGTTCAACAATGCATGAGGAAAGAGGACTGAGGAGAGAGGAGAGAGAGGAGAGAGAGAGAGAGCGGACAAGTTGAAACAGGCCGGTGACATTTGGTGACATTTGGTGATGTCGTCATGCTAAGTGAGGAGGACAGAGGTGGGGCTGGCACAGCAATGCACATGAGTGACTGGGTGAGCATGCTCCTGGAAGGAAGCAGGAGGCAGACATCTCTCTGACTCCACAACGCTCAATTGGTGGCAGAGGTGGGATCAGAGCAAGAACCCACAAGTCTCTACAAATCAGTCACACTGTCACTTCCCAGAGAGGGAAAAAACTGACTGGTCACCAGCCAAAACTCATTTCTTTGAAAATCTCTTTCCCAACAATAGACTATCTTTTCGGCCCAGCCTGGAGCGCTTGGGCTGGATTAATTTCAAACAACCCCCCTGCCGCTCTCTAGATTTCTCATCGCCGGGTTATTGGATGATTTATTGCTAATCTACCGACACAAATTCCCCCTGTGCCTCTGAACTTGGCAAGGCTCTGCGCTTAAACGGATTGCTGGGAACTTGCCTTATGTGTTAAAAGTTAACTGTATGCGACGCATGAAGAAGCTCTAAAGTTATACAGAGACCTTACATATTGCCTTAAAGTCACACAGAGATCAGGAAGACACTTTAAAGAGGAATGCATATTAACATTAGTGCCTTTGGCCGAGCGCAGCTGTAAGGTCATGGGTCATGCTTTCAGATGAGCGACTGCTGCGAGCTCATTAATGCTATAATGCTAATGGATATTGGCTGGTAACTATGGCCACTGCACAAGATGAGATCTGACCAATTACGCTAATTTAATACTATCACACAGGGGGATATCACTGTGTGTGTGTGTGTGTGTGTGTGTGTGTTTGTGTGTTCAGCCAGGTCTTTTACGGCCATGTTGTTGGGTAAATGGAGGGTGATGACTTAGATAACAAGGCTAATGTACAGCAAGTGTAACTGTCCACACTGCTCAACTGTCCATGAAACCATCTAGTAGCTCTGCTTCCACACCAAAAAGGTGTTGTGGGACATTCACAGCCCAGAGAGAACATTGCTGCATCCTTGAAACCCCAGAGGCAACAAGCTTGTGGGCTTGTGATGTCTGTCAGGACTGCAACAGGGTGAATGGGATCAGGAGTGAGAGAGAGAGGAAGAGAGGCTGCATGTGTGGGAAATACACAATAGGTGAGAGAGCAGACTAACTTGGAGTGTTGGGGCAGCGATGAGAGCTGGGACCTGTGAAGAGAGGAGAGTGAAGGAGGGAGGAAGAAGAACACTCAATCAATGGGGATGGCTCAGGATCAGACCGGGGCCAAACAGTATCTGCAAATAACCTTTCAAGCTAGTTGAGTGCACAGCAGGCGGTGTTTGCCTTCTCAGGACAATTCAAGTAGTGTAGTATAGGCTGTTAAACACAAGTGCATACAAAGCTTGACTTTAAAATACTCCCCTGTGACTGCTCAGTGTAAACAGCACTACTGAGTAAAAGGCACTGCATGTTTTGAGTAAGGTGATAAAAGAAAATGTCATTTTATTACAACATGTCATAGTTTGGGCCATCATTTTGGTTATTGATTAAGATAAGATTATAAACAAAGTAATTACTGAGATGTGGGAGCATTAAATGCATGTGGTCAGCAGTCAGACAGGCTGTACACAAGTCACCATTTGATGTTCTAAACCACTTTTTGTAGTGGTAAAATATAAATGTTTAGCTTTGATTCAAATGAAGCTGTATAAGTTTTCCCAAAAAGTTGGCTCAATTTGTAAAACGTAAATAAAAAAAGAAAGTAATCATTTGCAGAGCAGTTTTTTTAGTCCATGTAGTAATGTCCTTTATATTTCACAAAGTAGTGAAACTTGCCACATCCTTGCTTGTGAATGAGTGAGTCTTTTGAGGAGGCCCCTTTCTTACCCAATCATGATTGCTGCTCCTGTACTGTGTAAAACCAAAAGTTATGCTGTGAACTCAGCTTTCCAGCAGAGATCGTCTCATAAAAACACCCAAATGGTCTTATAAGGCAGAATATCACCTTCTTTGCACATGGTAAACTACGCAAATGATAAAAACAACATGCACTCAGGGCACAGGCTGAAGCAGTCAGGGAACTCGCTGAAGTATACATGGCTAGGTCCTGTAAAACCATGTCCATTTGGGCGAAATCCCCCCAAAAATGCATTTGCAAATTATCCCCTTCTGTCTGCATGACTGGTTGTTGAGCTGAGCTGGAGCAGGAAGTCAGTCCATAAACTTTGATGGATATCTAAAAAAGTTTGGGTATTTTTTTTTTTACCATCTGACTTTGTTTTCTTCTTCAAATAAATTTGGCTTACCAGGGGGTTTACTTAAAACCTTTTTAACTGTCTGACTGCTTATATTTTTGGCTCCACTATACACATTTATTAATGATGTTCCCAGAAATCAGCAATTAACATGTGAGTACAACCTTACTGTAACAACAAGAATTAATGGCTCTATGACTACTAACTGTAAGCTGCACTACTCCAAAAATGACACCACATTTTAAGTGTCAAATTCAAGTGCTCTCAACTTAGTATTTGCAAATACTATCTGAACCAGGTCTGCCAAGGATAAACCACGTCAGTTACTCAAAGGACCACGCGCTTGCTGCTGGAGTGCCAAGAGGTACAACCGAGGTCTGTTTAACAAACCAACACGCAGGAGACATGAGCTGCAATCGGCTGGACCACTTAACAACAATCAGAATCAGAGCAGGAATGTTCACCTGCTGTGGGCGAATCAAAGAGAGAAAGAACGAAAGGACAGAGTAATGGGCTGTTCAATATTCACTCAGCTCAGCCTTGGAATCTTGCACGTTTTTCACGAGCTAGACGCAGCCTTGGTGATTTTTGATAATCACCGCTCTTGAAGCAAGACAGCGAGGTGGAAAAGGAGAGCAAGACAGAGATAAATGTTGACATACAGAGAGAGAGAGGGGGGGGGCAGAGAGTGAGAGAAAGAGAGGGAGAGAGATTACCCTACAGGGAGAAATGGAAGACAAAAGAGGAAAGAGGTGGAGTGGGAGGACGGGAGAACAGGGCTCTTTTAGAGCGGCAGCACTGCTTAATTCCTCTGCAGGGGTTCAAAGGGGCTGTGTGTGTGTGTGTGTGTGTGTGTGTGTGTGTGTGTGTACGGCGAATGGGATCTTTAATAACCCGTGAGAAGGCATACACACACACACACACACACGCACACACACGCACACACACACACACACACACACACACACACACACACACACACACACACACACACACATAGAAAACACACAGAAATGTGCACAAATGCGCGTGCACTGGGGTTGACATTTTCTCTCAGCTCCATTGTTCCCTCCGCCTGGCTCACCTTCACATCAGAGGCAGCAGGACTCATTACCAGCTAGGGGGGAATGAAAGGAGCTCATGGAGGGAGGAGGACCGGGGGAGGAGGGAGGAGATCAGGAGGAAAAAGGAAGATGGCTGATGCTGAGGCGGGCACCCTGACACAACCCGCCCCCCCCTCCACATCACCACTGTGCGTGGATGGAATCTGAATTTTCTCGGCCTCCCTCCACTGATAACGTTCAGCGCTGTGTATGATGGGAACATGATTGTTTATTTTCTCTTACTGACCAATTTTTCTTTTTTTGCGGAAACCAGTCAGACTGAGGATAAATAACAATATAAGTAGGACACACGAATTTCATACAGCAACACCTGCTACAAAGCACTAATAAACAAGAGACCCATCAAATGGAAGGAAGGCAGGCATTCATTGCAGGAGGAGATTGCTTCTTGAAATGCTGTTTAGTTTGGTTGAAAAAAAAGAAAACATTCCAAAATGCAATATCCATTTGAGGAAAGAAATCATGCAAATACGAGATATTAAAAAACACTATTAAAGGTGAATCCCCTTAGATATTTTCTTTCAGTGTTGAAGGTAGGATCACCTGATGACTTTCAGGAAGGATTTTCATTTTGGAACAAAGCCCCTCATGAAGCAAAATATTCTTTTTACTCATTTATTATAAAAGAAAAGTGGACTGAACCTGCACTCTTTTCAAGCCCTGAGCCCTGCCCTGCATAGACATATAAACAACTTGCCTGAAACAACAGATTTTCCTCAATTAACCATTAAGCAGGTCCATGAGGGCGAATGGAGGTTGATTCCGTGTTTATGTCAAATCACAGTTATCATGATCTCCAGTTTCTGACTAGTAAACAACAATCATGCCAACCCCTCAAGTTATAATTTCAATGTTGTTCAGTGTTATTTAATGGTTATGATGTGATATTGTAATTTCACAGTATTTTATTTCTCACACGAGTACCTCTGTAAATCATACAACCATCGTGTCAAATGAGAATCTCCCCTATCTTTACCACCCATCCCGTGTGACATGAATGCGGTGTAATTTCACGTTTCAAGGATCTTTCCTGCGGGAAATCAGAGCAAGCTTTACCATATGTTGCTACATGTATGATTGCTAGGCTGTGATTTTATTACCTGGGGTTTGGTAGTTGAGTCTTCTCATCTCCACGGGGTCGGAGGAGTTGGCAAGCAGGGAGTCTTTCACCCCACCTGAGTGCTCATCTTTGGGTAGGGGTGATGCACGCTTCCTGAGGTGGCAGAAACAGACAGTAAGGTGGTAAACCACGTTGTGCTAACACCACTTACATACTTGATACAAAAACTCTAACATAGCCATCAATTCCTCAAGATAACTGCAAGTGGAAATGACAGAATGATTAAGAATGACATCGATGTATCTTCTGTATTGTTAGACAAAAGGACTGAAGGAAATGCACACACATCGTTGTGTTGCACACTTGATGAGGCTAATGACATTGTTAATGGTTCTCAAAACTAGTTCTGAGTACCAGCAATTTAAAAGACAGTAGGTACCAGGGCATTACCCCCATTAGCTTGCCAACTGGAGTTTAATGTGTTTGAAGAATCGCCATCATTTTCCTGGAGAGGGGTAGGTTGGGTTTGTTTGCCGCTGGATAGGTGACAGCTGCTGTGTGGGTATGTGTACAGTGCGTGTGTTTGTGTGTAGCAAAGATTTAAATGTGTGAATTTCGCTGCTGTGTGTGTGTGCTAACAACACATTGTGTTTACTGGCTTTCCAGATTGAGAGGAAAACAGGCGGATGCTGTAATTAGCTCATCAGCTGGGTGGCACAACACTGGGTAATTAGACCAGTTCGGCAGCACCTGCGCTGCCAGGCCCTGCCTAGCTGAGGCTAGCATAGCACAGAACAGAACAGTACAGCTTGGACTGGCTCAGCTCAGTCGACCGTAGCTTTGTCCATCAGGCCGACAGAGGAACAGAAAAAGCTGCCTGCCTGTATTCTTATGTTCAGACAGCCAGCATCTGTTGACATACACACACAAACAGATGTACGCTTTCCCACCTCTCACAAGGACACACACATCCCCTCTGACACACACAAACACACACACACACACGCACAGATACAGCTGCAGACTCAGAAGTCTTCTGACTGCAAATGGAAATGGGCGGAAGGAAGCATCAGGGCGCCCTGTGGAAATTTCACATCTCATTGCACTCCATTTGCAAGTGGCGAGCGTGGATTTTAGGCAGGAGCGGGGCCTTCTGTTGACGCCTGGCGTGGTGAGAATACATAAAGCACACACAGCCTTAACCCAGTCCGCCTAAACCGCTGGAGCTTGGGCCTCACCACCACCTGTTATCTTATGCTGCAGGGGCTTAAGCTAATGCTAGCAGCGTGACGGCTAATCTATGACAAGCATCTTTCCTCTCCAGCCGAGAGCTGAGCCAGACTGTATCCGGTTTTCCCAGAGATCACTGTTGGTGCCGGTGCTGGGCTGGGGGAGGGGTTGAAAGAGTTTGGCATCTGTGATCTGTTCTCCACACACCCTCTGACCCAATCAGATACCAATCTACATGACACTTTAGTGCTGGGCTAAAGTAAACATGGCAGCAATCTCAATGGAGTTATTCATCTCAGGCTCATAGTGAGGGTTAAGACGTGTGAGAATGTAAGTACGCACAAACTGTACCGCAACCCACACACACAGTGTGTGTGTATGTGCAGTAAAGGGTGCGCTTAATGAGGGTAGAACAGGGCCCTTTGTTGAGTCTCCTGCCACGAGGAAGCAGGGAGAGGGAGGAAAAGTGGAGGAATGGGTCTCGGTGGAAAATGTCAGCTTAAAAGATGGGAACATTTCTTTTTCAGCAGTTTCCCTGTCTGGCATTTACTTCACAATGGCCCATTCAACAGCAGGTGATGCCTTGGCATATTCAGATGGGGCCAATCCTGAAGGGGCGAGCTGACACTGGCTGGATAATGAAACACAGCACGGAGACAAACCATGGCAGACAGGACGATCTGAGGAGGAACACCGGCACTAGATGTGGAACATGCACTGGTACACAGACGTGACCTGGGTGTTTGACCCCAGTTATCAAGGGCTGCAGGGTCTGCTGCCTCTCATGTCTTGTGTGTTATATAAGAGTGAACAAATCAGATTAGACACACCTCTTGTAGAATTCCTGCTTTTTTACTAAGTATTTTCTGTAATACTGATTGGAGCTGAGAGGAGGCAGACTCCGCAAGCCTTAAAACGCTGATGTATACCACCAATTACACCATACAGATGAAAGGGACTTGGGTGGTGGGAGATGAAATTGTGACTGATGTAACAACAGCAGTACCCACCTTTCCTGTTTGCTGCAATCACAAAGGGCAAAAAGAAAGGGGAGGGGGAATTAATAGGTATTTGGTATCCATATGGACCTATAACTTCTCAAAGTTTGTTCCATCTTTAGAAAGCTAAATCCATTTTTTCCACACATGTAAATCCATATCTTAATAGGTACAGTATAAAAGGTTATGTTAACACTCGCTGGAGACTTTTGAGAATAACCTCATCATTGTTCGCTGCTGGTGTTGGTCTTGGCAAATATGCAGGTAGCAATAACAAGCGCTGGAGTGTGATTACTCCTTTGCACATTTACTGCCAGTCCATAGTGAAAAGGGCACACAGCCACCTCCCCACAGTCCCTCCTGTCGATATGTGTCTACATGGAGAAAGGGCTTCCAGACAGAGGATGTGCCGCTCAGCAGTGAGCTGTCGCAAGGCCTATTATTAACCAGCCCCTTTCTAAGACTGCTGGAGACGGCTGGAGCACAGCAGTGTGCATGGCTGTGGATGACAGGTTGGAGAATAGGTATGATGTGATATGGAAATTGTGAATGGAAAATTGTAATGGAGCCATCATGAGAATATAGGCGGGAGGGACTTAATCACGGCGAAGCATAGTGTGGTAAATAATGTCATGTAGGGAATAGATTTCCAACTAAATGGAGTATTTAAAGTGTCCATACCACATTATCGTCATTATTACTGTCTTCTCTGTTAACATACAAATCAAGCAAACAAGCCTAAAGAGAAGCAGGTTGTATCTTGAGATGCAACTGATTATTTTATTTCATTACCTGTTTTTCTTTTCATAACTGATTCATCGTTTCACAAATTTTTAATGTGACAAGTCATCATTTGGGAAAATATCTAGCAGATTAATCAAAAACAAAAATAACATGAATGCAGTTTACATGCCATTTGTGTTATTGATTAACCTGTCAGTTAATTGATTGATTGTTAACTAAACATTTGGTACATGTTGTAAGTCACCCCCACTCTCTCTCCCTCTCCTGTCGGTCTCTTCAATGTCAAACTGTCCACTAAAAAAATCCAAATAGGAAACACTCAAAGCTTTCTCTGACCAACATCTAAAACCAGAAGATGTTTATTTCACAAAGATATGCAAAAAATAAAGAAAAGCAAATCTCCACAATTTAGTAATAGCAGAAACCAGCAAATGTTTGGTGCCAATGAATCACTTGATCACTAAATGATTGATCAATTATCCAAATAGTTGTTGACCAACTAAACACCTAATCGTTTCGGCCCTAGTTGTGTCATTATCCATTTATCTGTACCTTCCCAGCAGCTTGTTGGCCAGTGTGTATCTACGGTGTTCTGCACAGGGGCAGCTTAAGTGCTTTTAAGAGATATTGACTGAGCTTTTAGTTAAGCCCTCTGTTGCAGCCTTCTGTTTCTTATTTGAAATGACCAATCGTGTTGGCCAAAACACATTTCTCACTCCTAACTAAGGGTTTTTGACAGCCAAGCTGTGCTTTTCATAAGGGAGGCAATGTCAGCTGCCATTTCAACTGACACTTCACATAGTACTGTTACACACGGCCAACTGGGCCAAAATCTTTTGGGGAGACTTCACGATTTTCTGAAAGACAAATCAATCTGCCTTTGGTTCCTTTCCCATTATACTGTATATTATGGTAAGGAAATTGGATGTTACAGTTTGTTCTGTGAGCAGCCGGGTGCAAATGGCAGAGTGGAGCATGTCTCATTACCATTCCTGATGCAACCAAAAGAAACCTACGATCACAAGTGTCACTGCAGTTCAACCTCACACAAACACTGAGAAGAATGACTGAGCACAGCCTCTTACTTCTTGAACAGCAGGATGGCGATGACAATGATGATGATGAGGACCACAGCCAAAACTGGACCCATCACCCACAACATCTCGGGCTGCTCCATCCCATGAGCCATTGCTGACGTGACCTGGATTGGGTCTGAGTAGGGACTGGCTGAAAATGTCATCTGGAAGAGAAAAGAACAGGGGGAAAGTGCAGGTGCATGAGAGCCAAGTCATTTTGGAGCTGTATGCAACATTATTCCTTCTTATCTATATGTACGTGGCCCTCCTAAGGGGTTTTTAGACTTAAAAGCCAGGTTAAAATAGCCCACATAGCAAGGGGAAAGAGAGGAAAATTCAGCAAATTACATATAGTTTTTAAACAAATAGCTGAACAGCAGGAAGTCTCCGATGTTATGTAAAAAGTTGTTCTAAATCTACATTTGAATAGAGGTTATTTCAGTTTTTCAGTTTTAACTTTTTTTGCTGGTTGTCACAAAGTATAAGCAGGTGACAAACTGCAGTTGCTCATTACTAAATCAAAAGCCTCAACACTCAAGGTAAGGCCAAGCTTACAAAAGGATACGGGTCATAAATTTGAAATGCGGCAGACAATGGGCGACAGTGAGAGACAAGATAACAGATAGCATCTTATATTCTCAAATCACGAGGAAACCAAGAGAAATCATCAAAAGGGGGCATTTATTATACAGTGCTTTCTATAGTTAATAAGACACTGTTGGAGACAATGAAATATATACCGTGTTAACTAAGTTCTTGATAAAGAGGAATCAAAAAATCTGACTGCAGATTTCTTGTTTGTAGCTGTGAATCAAGTTATTTTTATGCTCATAAAAGGCCATGGTTCAAGGATGCAGCAGAACAAGCCTCAAAGCTATAGATAATTCAAAAGACAAACTCCTAAAACACCTTTGTTAATGAACGTATTGAACGTATTATTATATTTCTATTAAAGCATTGTATCGCATTACAGGCGATGACAGCAAGTGTGAGACAGGAGGGTGAGAGAGGCAAGAGACAGAGAGGCCGGGATGAGTGTGCATGTCCCTTGGCCACTGAGATAAATGGGGGCACAGGAGAGGACTCATCTCTTCTTCATTAGTGTTCACACCGTGACGGAAGAGGAGGCGGAGGAGGAGGAGGAGGAGGAGGAGGAGGTGACGCTGAGGGTGTGTTTCCACCTTGGTTGTAAATGAGACATCTCCCTGCTCTTGCGTCTTCAAATGACGGAGGGGAGGGAGCAATGGAGGTGTGTGTCTGAGGACTGTGTGCATGAGGTGACGCAGTGTGGTGTTTAAAAAGTGTCTGAAAGAAGAGTCCAACTGCAGGAGAGCAAGGTGACAGATGAGAGAGAGAAAGAGGGAGGTGCCAGGCGCGTGTCATTAGAGCGCAGCGTGTCTCCTATTGAATGACGATGGGAGATGCAGGTCGGGGAGGGGAGGGGGGAGTGTGCGCAGGGGCATGGGTGACAGATCGCAGCCCTCGAAGGGAATTGGGCTCCCAGCATGCAGCGGGAGTGGCGGGGCGGCAGGCAGCGGTAATCCGGATCATTAGCCGCACAGCAGCCAGCTCTTCGGCACACAGGCAGATATTAATTGGAAAGATAAGCTGAGATGAGCTCAAAGAGTCCTGCGCTCTGTCAAATAGTTCTGTTATCTCTTGTACTCTTGGGCAACTGCCGGAAAAATTTACAGTATGGAGTCGGTGGAGAGTGTTACAGCATGTCTCAATCATGTACTACAAACCAGATCTGAGGCATAGGCACAGACATGAGCTGACTCAAGTCTGAAAGTAAAAAGATTCACATTTTCACATTACAGCGACAGTTTAGAGCAGCAGTGTTTCACATCAGTCTTTTTCGAACACACAGGGAGGTAACACGCATCAGGCACATGAGACAATTCTTGCCTGTTCTGTGCGCCTTTGGGAGGAACCTATCATCTAAGAACAAAAAGAAACGACACAGCGGTGGGATGCTGATGATGTGACGGTACCACAAGGCTTCCTGTTCCTTCGGGAGGGCCCAAAAAAGGGCTTCAGGATGTGGCCCTGCAGGGAATCCTGGGAAAAAAACTTTTTTTTGGAGGTGGTGTAACAAATGACTGCAGCTGTGCTTTCAGAGAAGGATAAGGGAGCAAGAGCGAGAGGAGACGGCCGGACAAAAAGAGAGGGCTTTTTGTCTGTTGGTCACGCCAAAGTCGTAGGATCATCCATTTGAACAGCCCTAATATCTGATAAAAGCTCTGTCACGCAGCTCCTAATACCTCTCTGCTTGCATAGTGGTATCACAATGGGGTGACAGTGCAGTGAAGGAACGTGTGAGCCTGAGAGTGAGTGAGTCGGAGACAGTGAGCGACAAAAATGTAAATATGTGTATCTCTTACAACTCTGAATCAGTGTGTACTGTATGTATGTGTACAGTATGGACATGAGTCGGTTTCTATGTGTTAGTGGTATAGTGGGCTAAAGATTCTTAAATCTCTTTCTTACAATTGTCACTTTTTTAAAATAAAGGACAGGTATAAACTAATGTATACAACATCTGGATAGCAGGCTTTGCATTTTTAACCTCTGCTGACCAACACTTACGTTGATTGACATGTCTCAAGTATAGCTAAATAAACTTCATTGTTTGGGAAATTTGTATTATGGAAGGTATTTGGCACTTGTCAGTGAAAGCTAATGTCTGTACTCAGCAGAAGAGAGGTTATAGCACCTCTCCAAACCACCTCTACAATCAGGAATGCACTGAATGATTTAAATTACTTTTACAAGTTGTGATTTTAAACTCATCAATGGATCAGGAACTTCATTGTGTGGGAAACATTACAGTATTTGGAGCGTGTGAGAAAATAATTTACCGAAGTAGGAAGTCATTGCAATGTGTCAGATACAAGTTGTGAACGTTAATTAAGCTGCCACTCAAAACTGAAGTGCTTTCTCAGTCAACAAAAAGTAATTAACACATCTCAATTGAATCTTTCATATTTAATTATTTTTTTATCCAAAGTTGATTAAAAATATTGAGAGCCAAACCTAAATAGATTTCATAATTGAGTCGAATTTGGAAAGTGGACTAGATATCAGATTCATATTTTAATAAAATCCGATTGAATACCATCCCTACTGAGAGGAGACGCGGGAGAGTAAATGACTGCAAATCAAAGATGAGCATTATCACTGTACTGCAAATACTGTCTATTCAACTGTGTGTGTTATGGGTGAACGTGAATGTGATATGTGTGTGAATCTGTCGGTAGGAGACAAAAAATGTGTGTGGCTGAGTGTAAAGATTGTCAACAAATGTGTGTAAGAGTTTATTTGAGCATACATCAGTTTTTCTGAGCCTTTTCTCAAGCTCCTCTGAGCCTCCAACAGTGTGTATGTTTGTCTAGGTCGCAGCAGCTGAGAGAGTGTGTGTGTTTATATGACTGTAAGTGTTTGCCTGAGACAGAGTAAGAGAACAACAGAGAGAGAAAGAGAGTGGGTGATGAGAGATGGCAGAGAGCGAGGAGACGGAGTGAAAGAGAGACTGAGGCAGAGGTGTGATTGTAGTAGAAGTATATCCAGTCTGCTATCTGGCCCGTGGGCTACACAACTTCCCCAGTCAGCCTCTGCTCCACCGTCCCCTGAGCGCAGAATCCGCTACGCGCAGCACAGGCACATTCGTTTCAACTCACTGTTGACCCTGCTAGCTTCCACGTCTCTCCAAAAGTGGCTTAAATAAGCCGCAGGGGGGTGTGCCAGACAAACAAACAAACAAACATGCAAAGACGCCCATTATGTATCTGCCGCTCTTCTCTGCCTACCCAGGGAGGCAGAGACGAGCCCACACTCTTCTCATCGTTGCATGACACAAGCAAAGACAGCAAGAGGGAAGGAGAAGACAGGCCAAAGGAAAAAAAAAAAAAAAAAAAAAAATATATATATATACATAGATATATATATAAATATCTATCTATCTATCTATCTATCTATATATATATATATATATATATATATATATACTTTTCTTTGGCCTGTCTTCACCTTCCCTCTCGCTGTCTTCGCTTGGGTCATGCAACGATGAGAAGAGTATAATATATATATATAAAACTGGAGGTACAGAAAGTGGAAGGGAAGGATGATAGTGTGTGTTAGTATGCCTTTATCTACTAAAAACAGAAATGTAGTTACAGGGTCTGGCTTACCCTGTATGATGACCCTTCTTCATACTGTAGTTCTATCCTCACACTTTTTTCCCCTTATGCTACATTTTTGCCCTCACACGCACTCTTTCACATTCAGCACCAGAATTGCACTTTCCCCTCTCCAGCTGTCTGAATACCGAGTATACAGATATCTGGAGGCATCACTAGCGGGAGATGGCACAATGAACGGAAGTGACATAACACAGTTGAAGAGTGAATTCTGTATTCATACCACCCTTGGTGAAAAGTTGAGTTTGAATATGCTTATACTTTCTGCTAGAAAAAAAAAAATTCATGTTCACAATTCTCTCTTGATATTGTTTGTCAAAGCCTTTAAAATTCTGAAAGAAGCCAGTCTTCCATGTTAAGGGTATTTTGGGCCCAGTGCACCAACAGAATTAGTGCTACAAAGCCAATTCTTGGTGAGAGTGAGTGGAATATAAATGTCTGGACAGAAAACTGTAGTAAACAAACTTGAACACCCTCAGTTTTTTGTTGCTCTCACATTCACCTCTCCCTTATCAAAAGAAAAGCACACATTACTGCAATCTCCTCCTCTTCCACCAGTTCATTTCCTCTCATTCCAGCTTCACAGGCTGGACGGGACACAATGCAAAAATGTTGCTTTCCTCTTTTCCTCTCTTCAACACTAACCCTCCTCTCTGTCTCACATCACACAGTATTTCATGCTACCTCCCTCCCTCACTCTCTTCTCGCATTAAATGATACTGTTTATACACACCCAGCATCTATCATCCCATTTCACACTTCCCCCGGCTTGTTTATCTGCCTTGGGTGCTGGGGAGACATGAAGGCACACTCGCTTCTTCGTTCTCTCTCTCATCCCCTATTTGCCTTCCCTCCTTCTCTTCTTCCCTCCAACCACTGCTGGCTGCTTGTGGCCATTGATATACGAGGGCTTATTAAACCCTGGCGGTCCTGTTTGATCTACGCTGGGGGAGTTTGGGTGGAGGCGAGAAAGTGTAGTAAAGACACAAGTCATTTACTCCAGTACTTGTTGTCTTATTCTCCTGGGTCTGGTGAAGATTCTGCTCGAGGCAGCTTCTGCCAACTGCTCAATCTCGCTGCGCGCTTTACCTCCTGCACCCGTTTGTGTTTGGTAATAAATGTTTGCAAGTACCGCGTTGGGTGTGACAAAAACAAACACCGCTGTGGTATCTGAGTTTCACAAAGAGTGCGGTTAGGGGATTTGTGTGGCGATCAATGGCAGCCCACATGTAGTCACCACCTCAGAATTCAACATCTTTTCATGCACACGAGAAACAAGGTTACTGTAAAAAATGAACAAATCAAGGTGTTTACAGGCACTTCAGTCTTTTTGGACTTAATCCTGTGTTTATGATAGAAGCAGGTCAGTTATAGGAGTTATTTCCTATTCCCTAGTCTATTTGAACCAAGGATGAGAGAATTTTTTGACACAGTATCATTCTGCATCCCAAAGAGTTTTTTTTCACTTGACTTTGGACTGACGGTTCAGTCAGAGGACAGGCTCTGTAGTAAGAAACTGACAGTTTTTCATTTCAATGTGTGCACTTGCCTGATTTGCTATAAAAGTCTACTTTTGAGCTGTGCATGTCAACTTACCTTGACTTTAACCTTTTTTTTTTTAACAGTTTCAGTGTTAGTCTGACTTTGGATGTACAACACTGGTTGCTAAAAGGTGGGGACACTGTGTAAAATATAAATAAAACATAATGTGAATATACATTAAAATATTTAATGTGTTACCTAATCAGTTTATTTAAAATCTTTAAAGAGATGCTAATTCTAAATTTGATGCCAGCAACGTGTTTCAAACAAGTTGAGAAAGGGGCAACAAAAGACCGGGAATTCTGTTGAATGCTCCAAAAACAGACACGAGGGTATGTAAGGATAAAGGATTTTACACCATGACCTGGATGAAGCAAATGACTGCATGTTTTATTCACATTTTAAACAGTGTCACAACTCTTTTGGAATTGGGGCTGTAATTATTTTGTTGCTCTTTTTATATTTCTATTTCTAAACGAGTAATAATCTTTCCTTTCATCCCCTTCACGGTGACACATAAAATGGTTTCAGTTCATATATAGTTCATGGTTCATATCAAGTTTTCTCCAGCAATGAAGTCCTGGTGATGGTGTTTCCATAAACCTTTACCAGAGTTAAATAACTCACATGTCTTATTTGCATGGACTTAACGCGAGAAAGAAATTAATGCGGAAAGCCGTCAATAACTGGGTTACTGCAGTGAAGGTAAACACACTGATTGACTCACCCTGTGAGTGAAGCCTGATTAATCCGAGCGATTAAGTGTAAAGGTGGGAGGGTGCTACACAGTTTAAGGAGGGGGAGTACACAGAAAAAGACAAATCTTGAGCGCCACTTATCCAACCTGGTGCGTCTGGCAGGTGCAGTGAGAGTGTTGTGCAGTGATGGGGTTTAAGCATCTCCTTTGAAGTCAAGTGTATCATGGCTGCCCACTATAGCCTCCTTCGCACCTCCCTCCCCTTGTTAGAGCGAAGGAGTGGGGGATTACTGGTAGGGAGGTGGGGGGCTTTAGGGACATTTAAAGCAGCATTTCAAGGGAATCGGCCTGCTTTACAGACTCCCTAGGCCCTGTGACCAGGCCCTCGTCTCCCTCTTAACTCCAGCCGCACTAATCAATCTCCTCTGCTCTCTTCACGGTCGAGAAAGAACGAGGAGAGGGAGAGAGACACAGAGACGCAGAGAGGGAGCAAAAGAAAAAGGGCCGAAAGGAGAGTGAGAAAAGAAAGAAATAGGTGAAAAGTCTGGGATTTGGTTTTGGACATGGAGCACTCGGTCTCTCTCCCTCTGTGGTCGCTCAGGGCCAGGCCACTGAATATGCATGTCCCGGGCAGTGGAAGAGCCCAGAGCAATTGCAGACTCTCATTCTTCCTGCAGTGAAGTTTACTCCAGACCATCCCATGGAGAGCTGAGCCTCTGCGTTAGTGCTGTTTGACGAGTGCATAGGGCTTCCACTTAGAAAGCCAAGAGTCTTGTATAAGCATTGTAAAGAGATCTGTGCGGGTCCTGCTGGCTACTGAAATGACAAAGCTGGATCTCTGATGTCATTGTCGTCTGATAAGGGAGTTATCAGGACAGGCTACAATGAATTTTAGAGGCGACTGTAGTAAAGGGTCAGTTGCAGTAAAAAACAACAACAATTTGGCTTGCTGCTGCTATTTTGGAAACACTCGACCACAGCCCTGATGATAAACGTGTCACATACTATTCAGGTACATTCAATTAGTGTGTGTTTTTGTGTCTGTGTGTCTTACATAATTAGCAGTGGTGTCTGCCCCTTCATATCGGAGTACGGCCAAGACAAAGCAGAGATACTCCTGTGCACTGGTCAGGGGCTTGTTGTAGAAGCCGTGGTACCTTTTCTCATCACCCAGAGTGAAAGTAGTCGGCAATGAGTCTAACTTAGCAGCGATGTAAGGCTTGGAGGAATCCAGGTGACGTCTGCGCCTCAGGACGGGGCCTTCACTTGACTTTAGCAGCTGTGAAAAACATAGAAAGAAAAGGTCATTGTGAGTCGGACCTGAACTTCTCCTTTCATATTGGAAGCCAGAAAACAAATAATTTCTCATTAATAGAGAGGTAAAATATACAGAATTATACAGTAACATGGAGGTAAAAGGCCTCAGAACAATCAGTGGGACTTTGGGAGGAAAAAATCTAAATGCAAGGGAGCAACTCAATGCCCTGATTTCCATCATATCCCAAACTTCCAAAAAGGAGATAAACCCTTTGCATTCAAGCTATATGACCGGGTCTGGTTCTTAACTTGGCTCCAAATAAGAGTTAATGATTCCACACAGCTGAAATGCCCTTTGCTCAGTGATATAACTTTGCAAACAATGCAGCCAAGCTACGAAGTGAGCAATTAGTGCTTGCTCCAGCACACAATCTCAGCATGACTGCCAGCCTGGTTAATAAATGAGCAGGAGCACACAGCACTGCGGCATTGTGTTTTCAGCAGCATTTTGTTTTCTGTCAGTGATGTCTCATGCGCTGCTCCAGATGTAGCTTTATTAAATCATTATGTCGGAGGGAGGAGACAATGGCCTGCTCAGTGTTTAATGACTCAGGGAGTCCCATCTCTCTCCCTCCGATGGTCTCTTCTGTTATTTCTTCAGGGAGCCTAAACAATAGCGATCCAAACCAACGAGCCTCGCAGTTTACTTAAAAATGATGCTATTAATATTTAGGCCTGTCATCTAGCTTAAATTCTCTTGTGGACGACAAAGACCTTTATTCAATAGAATAATAAAGCAGTCATAAATCTTTATTCTCATTTGAATACCTTATGTAAAACTTTGTTTGGAGTTGCAAAACCCTGGCTATAAACACCATAAAGAAAAACATGGAGGTTGAGCAGTAATTTGTAACTACTGCAAAACAGTGCTAAACAAAAAAAGTTTACTGGCTAACATTTTCATGAGTAGTTATTTAAGATTATTGTCTGTGCAGTCAAACTGTTGGATTCAGCAGATGGGAACTGTCTGCAGACCTGGCATCCAATCAGGACACTCACCACCTGCCCGAGTGAGTCATTGTTAAAATCGCTCTGCCCCTCCCCCCTGCGCTCCGGAGGGCAGAGCTAATTAGCTACAACCAGCGACTTCCTACCCAGTTGGAAACGGGAGATGCTGTCGGTGACCCCTGACCTTGCACATTAGCCAATCAGCCACCGGCTGGCACTTACCTCGTCCAGTTCCATCTCGTCTGGATTCTTCCACCGCCGTGTTGACTGGGATACGGGCACCACCACAATGTAGTACCACCTGCCAAGAAAAACAAAGCCTGTGTTAAGACAGACTGACTGAAGCACATACACGCTGAGATCAAAGTCGGCCCAGCGCATTAATAACACAGTCAAAACATTTAGAACGACATACTATCACTGTGAGGCTTGCTGGGCTGAATTCAAAACTTGAGTGGTACACAAGTGGGTCCAACCAAGGTCGAACACCAGCAGATTGGCAATGCATTCTCCAATTAATGGCTAATCACTAAGAACATCTGCCATGTAGACTGGAACAACACTATCCCAGCGAGAGGAGCCTTCAGCTAATAGAGATCCCCATAGGAATCCTTAGGTTAATAGGACCGGCTATGTGACTGCTTGTGTGCGTTATTTTACTGCTGTCATTATAAAGACCAAAAATAGATGGAAAAGAAAGACATCAGAAAGACATTTAGGAATTTGGGGTCAAACTAAGGAGTAAGGTAATGAATTCCTGTGAGGTGCTTGTGAGTACACAATGTGCAAACACCTGTGTCTGTGTGTGCTCATGTGCTAGCCCTGTCTCGCTGTCCCTCTCGTGCTCACCCTCAGTCTGTCTTCTCTCAGCTCAAAGTTTTTCCCCCCACTGCGGCGCTCAACCGCTTGTAAAATCAGCTGCTGCTGACAGTGAAAGCAGCTGCTTCTCTCCCCTTCTCTACAGGCTTCGACTTTGTGATTCAACAGTCAGAATGGGGGAAGACATGTATAACAAGACACCCCACTTTCAACCCCCCCAAACACACGCACGCACGCACACACACACGCACACACACACACACCTCCACTCTCCTGTCCGCAATCACATGCGCTCTTTGCCTGTCATCTGTGCTGCCGTTTGGCCAGCCCTGTAATCTTTTTACCGATCAACCCAGTGCACTCCCCCTACTCAGCTGCATCTATATGTGTGTGTGTGTGAGTGTGTCTTTGAAGGAAAGGCACCGGTAGTCAGGGTCGGGCTAAATTTAATGGGCTAAAGTTAAAAGATGACACAGCTCGCCTTGATGTTAAAAGTATTAATTATCATCAGCTGCTGTGTAAAGTTGGCTGAGAAGTTTAAGTTTCAAAATAGGTTGAGTATTGATCAGATAAGTGTTCCACTTCAGCTGCTGTTGCTGTTTGAAAGGTTGTTCAGTTTAAGCTCCTAAACAATACATATTTGGCACTAAGTGGAGGCAAGGGGCACAAACAAGCCCCAAAATGTCTTCATTTATGATCTTTATTTACTTACAGAATCAGTTTAATTTTATGTTTCATGCCGTGTTTATACATGAATCTTTCCCTAAAATGTAATTGTAAATGCACTTTTTATTAACTGACAATAATTACATGAGTGATTGAACTTCTGAATGATTGTTGTTCAATCACATTTGCACAAATGTATGTAAAACAGTGATGCCTAACCTAAATGTCAACAAGTTCTTAGAGCCACTGTAGTTTTTGACAAATAACAGTTTCAGCTCTAATTTGCAAGAACATAAACTGTAGGTCCCTTAATACTTCATACAGGTAGCCTGAAGCAGCTGCATAATACATTTCACTGATCCCTGATGAAAAGCCTGGTCACTGCACCAGCCAAGAATCAAACACAAATGAAGCTACATTATCCCTTATTCTATTCAGGAAATCAACCATCATCTTCGGTTGATGTACGCCCAGAATCAGAGCAAGCCTGTGCGTTCAGTCCCATGTGTCTCAGTACTGACCTGACACGTGTGGTGGTCTGGACCTTAGGCAGGTTGATTGTCATCTTGCCACCCTGAGCCTGATGTGTGCTGGGCTTGGTCTTGATCAGGTCAGGGGCAGTGCGGATGGACACCTGCTGCTGCAGCCCCCCAGCAATGTTGCCTCTGCTTGTCAGCACAAAAGAGTAGTCTGTGTCTGGCTGCAGCTGAGTGATCAGCCTCCTCTTCAGGGTTCCCTGCACTTCCACGCTTTGCTGGTTGTACAAGATCTGTGAGCACACAGGGAAAATGTCCAATTATCGTTTTAAGTAACATACACAAATGTATACTCTATCCTCCAGACAAATGAAATGCTCTCTCCTCTCACTCAGATGCACACATGGTCAACAGCAGTATGGTCCCAGGAGAGGCACCCATCTCATCTGACACTTCATCTTACTGTATGTGTTTTAGTGTCAAACTTGCCCATTGGCATATATCTAAGGTTTTTTTTACACTATAAATGGTCTTCTCTCTATAATCATGGGGTGGGAATTGGTATAGTATCATTTTGACAGATTATTACACCTCATAAATGAGCATGAATTTCCTATTTTTCTGTGCAAATAAGGAAAGTCACCGCATCACACTCTGGTAGAAGGGTGAACAGCTAATAGTGTAGCGCTGCAAGACAATTATATTGCAAATGTATGTTCATTTTGCTAGCTTTCCAATGAAGAAAAACTCCTGTGATCATTCTTATCTTGGTGAGTGAGCATATGAGATATAAGTATGACAGTAAGTGACATTGCAAAAAATTACAGTCCATAAAAGCATTGAAAAGCATTTATTAAGGTAAAGTCTGTATCTGTAAAATGTTTTTTTTTATATGTCCTTGAGTAAATGTATGAAGGTTTTTTCTTTCCAGGATTGCTTTGACTCACCTTGAAAGGCACTTGGGGTTTGTAGTTTGGTGGCAAATCCCAGGTGAGGAGGACAGATGTTTTCATGACAGCTTTGACACCAAAGTTTAGGGTGGGAAAATCTAGAGTGGGAAAATGCTTTGATTAGAATCTCAAGTATGACATCTTGTACACCACTAAATGTGAGTAATTCAATTTCACACTCCTGTAAAGCAAGTAACCCCTTCAGTAAACAATGTGGATGTGATATTCGGCAGCAACATCTTAAGACAAAACTTGAAAAGCCACAGGCAGGGTTCGAAGAACATCCACAATCTCATTCACGCTATGTTACAGAACACATAAACTTAGCCTTCATCTCCCTAAGCCTGTTCCATTTGCAAAAAGACATAACCAAGAAATGTATGTGGCACCGTGAGTGACGACATGTGTCTTAAAATAGGTATCACTCACAACTGGTTATAAATAAGTAATCTCCATTTATAAGATCATAAAATGCACAAAGAGATGCATGCAGGGTACGCTTTAGATTTGTGTCTAATAGGAGGGGGGATGAGGTGGCATGGTAATGTGACTGTAGTGTGTAATGAGATTAGTACTCTATAAATCAATAAACACAGTGCTGTACTGTACTGAGTGGTAGATGAGAAAGACGTGGCAGTGATAAAGCCAGAAAAAGAACCAGTTATAGCGTGCCCTAAATACATGCAGGTGGTGTTCACCCATATGCTTGCGTATGTTATGGACTAGGTTGCGTGTGTAGACGCGTAGCAGTGAGTGTGTGATGATTATGTGAGCATGTCTTACACCCTGATTTTATGTTTGCAAATCAAACACCTCTGACATGTTTATGCATAAATGTTAGCCATGTGTGCGAGCAGTCATCCTACCATTCGACATGGTCCTGCTCTGGATGCTGGGGCTGAGGGGTCCCCCACCCTTGCTGGTGAACGCCTGCACCCGGATGTCGTAGGTGGTGTCAGGATTAAGGCCCTGGATAGTCATGTGCGTCTCGGCTGTGCGGTTGGTGCTGTTCTGCTGGCTGTTGATGTCCCTGTACACAACCACGTAATATTGGATCTTGCCATTCCTTTCAGCAACTAGCGGGGGATCCCAAGTCAGCTGGGTGCTTGACTGGGTCAATCCTGTTACTTGCAGGTTGAACGGGAATCCTGAAGGCACATCTTCAGGTGTGCTGATCTCCTTTACATAGGCCTCGCCGATGCCAGCACGGTTGCGGGCGCTCAGGCGGAAGACATAGGTGGCGCCTTTATGCAGCCCGGTGACGGTGTAATGGTCATCAGTTCTTCTCAGCTCGCGTGAGGTGAAGTTTTCCTCATCGGTGCGTTTGTACTGCAGCTGGTAGCCCATCAACTCCCCCACCATTTCCTTAGGTGGCTGCCACTGAATCAGTGCTGTGTTGCCCATGGTGGTGCTGATCATCATAGTGGGCCTGCCTGGTACTGAAAAAAAGATTGAAGTAGAAATAATAAAATATTTCATGATGTAATTCCTCTTTAATATGCCACAACTGATAAACAACCCTTAAATTTAAGGGAACAGTTCAAAATTTGGGAAAAATGTCAAGGGAAAAAATTCATACTATTTGCATACCTGTTCACTAAATATTCAGCTAGAATAGAATGAGCCAGTTAGCTTAGCTTAGCATTAAGACTGTAAACAGCAGATCTTTTCCTTTGGTTAAGAAGATTTATACTTGGAAATGTTCCTATATGTGAAGGTTACAACAGCAAGTAACACTAAAATTAACATGACATTCCAGACACATGGACAGTCTTCTAATCATGGTATCATCTTGAATTAGGTGATTTTTAAGCCTTAAAGTGATAAAACCGACACTGACCTGCTCCAGTCGTGGTGATAACTTTAGCTTTGCTACGAGCTCCGTCTCCCTTGGTGGTGTATGCTGCCACAGTGACAGAGTAGGTGGTTTCAGACTGCAGCCCAGCAATGATGGCCTCCTGCAAAATGGAAAAATCACAGGGTCAGAGGTTAAAAGGAATCAGTGAGCCTGAGCGGGAGCACCTCAACGGCAAAAAAAAAAAAACCCAAAACAAAATAAAAACACCACTCACACAAGCTCCTATCACCTCGCAAAAAACACAGCACCAAAGGAAACCATAAAACACCCTTCTCTATCCACTTTTATCGTCTTGATACATTACCATTAATAGAACACTAAACATTTGAAGTATTAAACAGAGAGAAGTCTTTAAGGCACACAAACAGGACCAGGAACTTTTCTTAAGTCAAGAAAAACTCCTTTGCCCAATCATAAGTCACACGCTGAACCCATTAACCAATAAACAAACCAAATGAACTTAAACATCACCAGTGTGTCAGTGTTCATGTCTGCTACATGAATAAGCATGAGGCTACGGAACCCAGAGGAGCAAAGGATCAGAACTACACTGCAGTCTGTAAAGGCACATTAACAGTCCACTTCTGACTGTGGAACATATCTTAAAAATCTCTTAATGTTAAAGGTAAATAAAGCTTCAGTCGGATATTAAACATGTCCTTTTTTAAAATAATGACGATAGAATCTTGGTGTTTATTTTCCTCTGGATTCCCATATCAGTTTGTTTGAATCTCTGCACAAAAACACAGACACACTAAGGTGGTGGAACATAACAGTGATTCAACAGTCAGGAACAAACAGACAAACTGAGTTAATTCACTGCTGTTGTTAACCTGCTGCAGTGCTGGCACTCACTTCACCAGTCTGCATCAGTCTGAATAAAAACACACCCACACACGCTGGAATTAAACACTCTCTGGGCTTGAACAAAGCCCATGTGTAAACAGACATACATACACATACATCAATGTACATACTCACCAGTGTACTGTATATAAACTGTATATAAACACACACTAATAATGCATGCACGCTCAGACACACCATAAATGTGCACATGTGAACCCACACAATGATACACGCAGACATGAGCACACGCTCGATACCGAGAACAAATTAATGCCTGCGGCTTGAGCACACACGCTGGAGTTATCTGTTTCTGACTAGGGCCACTGAGAGGACGAATATGCCAATGCCTACCAGCCTTCCTGCCGGAACTGCTCGCAAACTTCTGATACTCTTGGAATATAATACGGCTTTGCCCTATTGCTGTTTCTCTAACTAATGAAGTTTTAATTTCCTACCCATAGAAGAACGTTTAACAGTTTATATAAGCCAGCTCTGTTTGACAATGCTTTTTACTGCCCCTCTTTTTAAGGGACATTCTGCGCTCCCATACTAGCCTTTAAGAGAGACGGGGGAGAAAATGCTAAATTACTGTATCATAAAACCATTTTAACTTTATGGAGGAAGTCTCATTACTTTAATCATACAAAATAGCTTTAACAGTCTCAGTAGTGGCAGCCGCAAAGATCTTTTTCCCCCTATTCTGGCAAGGTCAAATTGGGTCTAGTAACACTTTTGAAACTCAGCATAAAATAGAAAAAGCGAGGCTTCAAAGTTTCCTTCAGAGCAAATGCTTAGAGCAGCACCAAAGGGCATTACAGAGATTATCAAGTCGACTAGTTATAGAAAGGGATTCTTCTACAAGCCTCCGTATAACACCATCCTCACTAGGGCAGAAAATGCCAGGGGAAAATGGGGAAATTGTTAAATTAAATATATACGCTATTTTTGTATATGTGATCTATTAGTGTTGATTTGCAACAATAATTATTATTATCATGATGATAATAATAACAATAACAAAAATAATAATAATAAGCTGAAAAATCTGAAAAACAAACGTTACTCTAAAATCCTCCTCCCTCTGAGCATGCCATTGGTCAACAAGACATGCCAATGTTTTTGCTGTTGACTGACTGTCTGTGGCAAGTCACACTACATCAGTTACCTGGCACACAGACTGCTATCGCCTAAACATGGCTGCTAAAGAAAAAATAAAGATGTGTGAACAGATGTCTTCCTGTGACAGTGTCTAGCTCTGTGTCTGTCAGGTGTTAATCAACATGTTAAGAGGAGAGGGAGAGGAGGCAATTCTGACTCATGCCATGTGGGTGTAGCTGAGGAAATCTGGCCATTTGTGATGTGCAAACAGATTTCTGTTTAACTGGCTGTTATCAAATAAATGAAACGATCTTCGCACATCCCGCTGGCAGATTTCTAAAGAAAGCAAAAACATCCAGTGTTGATACATAAACAGATTAACAAAAACACTCAGCATCCGTCAACCTTTTGGGGGTGGTCACTTGACTGATTAATCAGTTTTCTATAAGAGAGTGAACAAGTATCTTAAATTGCTCAAATTAATTCTTTGATGCCTCTCCTTACAAGCTATAAACCTTTTTATTTTAAAAAACAACTCCCCTGCCCTTGTTTGAATGCTAAAAACTATGTCTGCTATTCAGGCAGGTGTCTATTGAATTTCTGACGAAGAACAGTAAGTGGCTCTGCATTTATGCCAGTGCAATATGACATCTAGAAGGTAATAAGCCATAACAAAGGGCTGCGTGACAGCCATGGAACAGTGAGCTGCCATCCAGGCATATGAAAAGAACATGAAAGGCTGGTGGAAATCTTGGAGATGTGTGGAGCTGATAAAAAACACACAGCTCCTCCCCTCAGATAGACATGTCATCTGGAACAGTGGGTGAGACAGCAGGTTAGGTGAGCCTGATTAATGTCAGCATCGCACCGGGATAGTGACACTCAGGCTCTGACTGTACTGTGCGCTCTGTGACAGAGGAAAGCACTGCATGCTTGCTGCAGTAAGTGCCTCAGATCTGAGTGAATGCCCAGCTGTTACTGCAAGTTTCTCTTATGGTAAAATGTTGAAAAATGAGACCATTCGCAAATAAACCTCATGCTTTGTGGTTGCAGTACATACACATATACATAAACATAAAAAAACAGGAATCATTAAGGCACACGCCTCTTGCTGTGGTTATGATGGGGTTATGATCTTTCATGAGCATTCACACCGAGTGGATTACAAGCACGGCACACACAGAAATAAACACACACACAGACACACAACTCATAATCCACAAGCACACACAGCACCCCCAAAACTGAAGAGGGGAGATGAGCCTGCCCTGCAAGACAACCCAGCAGCACACATGAGGTTTACTCACATGCTCGGTGGACTCGTCAATATTCCACTGATGGGAGAGAAGACACAGGACACAGGGCGGGGAGAGAAATGAGTCAGAGACAACACAACAGGCGTGGAAAAAAAGCGCTAGTCTTTTTTTCACTCCAAGACAGATGAATGTAGGTGTCAACAGAGTCATGCAGTAGACAAAAAACAAAGAGGGAGAGAGTGATGGAAGACAAGAAATAAAGAAAAAAAGAAATGAAGACAAGTTGAGTGGCACAAAACACATCGTGTAGCCAAGTTGAGCAATGGTTGTGAAATGCATTATTGTTTATGATGCACTGCCTTGTTCCTCGTTTGCCTATGAATCCAATAAAAACCTCTCTCTTCCTTAATCATTGAATACCTTAATTCAGTATGATAACTATCTTACCGTGAATATAAAGCAAGACTCTCTGGAGCATTTCCTCTTTCCTTTCAGAAATGGAGGGAGGGCCTTTTATTCATTATATTTCAATATGTTTTCAAAATGTTCTCCCTGCTCACTGTGCTTGGCCAAGTGATTCCCGGGGGAAGTGAAAGCCCATTTCGTGCCGCGGGGCTCCGTCGGTGCCGAGCGTAAAATCCTATTACCAGTGCTGCTATGCTAGCCCTGTGACATCAAACACCATCGATGCAGAACGCAGCCGCTGGTGTTTACCAGCAACTTGGTCCACTGTTCAGCTGCTGTAAAGGAGTTTGCTTATGGGTGACCCGGTCGACAAGGGGCAGCAGAGATGACACTGGTGACACTGATGTGGGACAAAATGAGGAACATGGATGGAAGGGAGGATGAGGAAGAAGGGTGGGTGAGGGTGGTGGTGGTAAGAGATTACTTATAGACTTTACAGGAACACTGGCAGAGATGGAGGAGAGCATGCTCTACATAAGGGGGTTGGTATACTGTAGTAATATTGTATTTTCTCCTCTACATCTATTGGTATCAATCCATGCACAAAGTTTGTGTTTTATTTTTCAAGATCAAATGTTTCAGATTTCCTTTTTCAATAATAATAACAATACATTGGAGGTGAATGGAATTAGTTTTGTTCACATCATTGAAAAATGTAACAGCTTTCAGTTTGTTACATCAACAGCAAAAGTGCAGAGCAAACAACATTAAGGGTCATCAGTCCGATATCTAAACACTGTCAAATGAGACTTTGCAGCTGTTTGTCATAATTACCATAAGTGCACAATCATGCAGCTGCTATCGTTAAATATAATGCAACTTTTAAATGTTATGATCATTTTTGAAAATTACTGAGTTGTTCATAACACCAAAGCAATACCTTTCCAAATGTTAAATTAGTTGTTTTTTCCATGGAATATTAACTAGTTCTATTGTAAGTTGACTTTTCTGCAGCTGAAAGGTTTAAAAACAACCCTGTGCATCTCTAAACAACAAGTCACAGCAAGCATCCGCAGCAATTTATCAGATTTTTACTTGTAGAAAAAATACTTAAGCCTAATGTTATTTAGACCATAACTTCTATATAAAATCTAAATCTCGCTATTGTAAGCAAAACTACGAGTAGATATTTTCATTAAATTGTTCAGCCCTTAACCATCTGGATACAATTAAAGGTAATGAAGAAAATATGTCCTAATGTTATTTAGTGAACTTGTCCCTTAGGAAGAAGACCATGAAGCTAACTCAGTAGCCAGATGCCTAGAAGACAAAATTCATCAGTGCTACCCGCCTGCCGGCTTGTCCAACTTTCCTTTCTTGCCACGCCAGACTTTCACAAACAGAGAGAGCGAGTCCTACACTCGTACACCCTGCTGATTCATTGTGCACTGAGAGAGACGGTGTTCATCATCCTCCATTGACTGTTGGCATATGAAAAGACAAAAGATGCAACTTCTCCGCCCTCCTCCCAGTGGACAGGTCTTTATCACCAACCAGCTAACTGAAGCATCAGGGAGGTTTCTGTATGGTCCCAGTTGCTACTGGTCGACACACATGGCACATTAAGAAGTGCTGCATCATGCTCCCCTGACATGGCGGGGCACTAAATAGTACCATTTAAGAGCAGCTGCTACTTAACTCCATGAATAACAGTTTGTGACGTGCCTAATTGCTTAATTTGTTTACCGTCGACTCCACTCAGTATGTCAACAGAGCAGCGAACACATTAAGGTTCGGAAGAGTTCCTATCTCATCTTGGGCTTAATCCCTTTCTATCACAACTGCTCTTGCTTTCTGCTTAAATCCATGGGAGAATTATAAATTATCCCCCATTTATATTTCGAATGCCAACGCAAGCTGAAAACACATCATTGCTGATAAGCGTCGTTTGTGGAAACGGAGCGGTATAATTTGCAGGCGGGTGAATGCAAATGTGATGACATGGGCTGAGATGTGTGGCTATAAAAATGGGAACGAGGGGGGGGAACGAGTGATGTGGAAGAGAAGGAGCTGTCATGATTGATGGAGTGAAACGGGCTGAGGTGCTTCTTTTCTCTTTTTTTTTCTGATTCACATTCAACTCCAATCTGAGGCAGTGAAGGCCGCCGAGGCAGTGAAGCATCGCCTCGCTTGCTCCCACACACAAACGCACGCACACCACAAAAACGCATGAGTGGTCAAACAAAATGAACCTGGAAAAGTAGTGCTGAGTAAAAGCAAACTTGTGCAGGAAGGCAAACTTGTGCAGAAAATGTATAGCGCACATGATGGATAATGGCCTTAGACTCAACACGCCATTTTCTGCCAACTTTTATAGATGGGTAAATGAAAAACATCAGCCTAGAGGTTGCTGTGTGTGCAGACTGATGAAGCAGGCTACGTGGTGTGGACCTGCCCACTCAGGTTCAGGCCACTTTCCCAATAGAAAAACAGTTGGAAGGGGTCGATAACATCACAGTTAACATGGCCTGTGGTTTAAATTTAGCAGGGAAATGAGGGTGCTGTGTGGGCTCCTGCTTGAAAAGAAAAAGAGGCGCTTAACCCGCCCACGCACAGGCAAGCTTTCCTAGCTCTCCTCCCAGCATTTCAGCTAACCCTGAGAGAGGGTAAAGGAGCCAGAAAAAGAGAGACAAGACAAGGGGAGAGGTGACAATTTTGACAGAATCTGCAATCCAATCAGATTTGTGATTGAAGTCTAAGGTAAGGTTGAGCTATGTTGTGAGAGTGAGAGAATTTCCCCCCCCCTCCTGGCAGGCTTAACGTGCATCCAATGCAGGTTAAAAGGTGGATATGGAACTGATTTCACAACACATTAGGCAAATTCTTGAGAGAAACACTACGGGATGTGCCAAGATAGAAGAAAATTGTTTTTTTCCTTTTATTTATCATCAATTACAGGTATGCGTTTGAGGGATTTGCATGAGTCTAGGATGAGTCATGAACTCTTCTAAGCCAGCTGGAACGCCTACTACAAGGTTGATCGCAGCAGAGCGCATGTTTGCTCATGTTATCTGGGTTGTTTTTTCCACTTGTTGTTGGGGTACGGGAATGGAAGGATGTGTAAGAAAAGGAACGATTGTTCTAAAACCAGTTGGGCGAACGCGGACAAGGGAGCGTCGACTGACTGTGTGGTCTTTAATGAAGTCTGGGCAGGTCCTTGCAGGTTGGCTACGCAGTGCTGTCTCATGGAAAACAATCTGTTGAGATGACTCAATCAAGGGTAACCAACCTGCACGCAAGCCTCTGGTAATTACTCAACCGGCTTCTCAGGCAGGAAGGGTGCAAAAGGAGGACACGAGAGAAAGGGTTGGAGGGAGGGAGAAAAGGAAAATACTCCTTTTATGTTTTTCATAAAAGGAGGGAGGAAAAATTCAGGTTTCTGCCAGGGTGGGGAGTTTGAGTTAGAGAGGTGTGCTGGACACCAAACTGGAACCTGAGAGCTGTTCTGAGTGCCAAATTGCAGTGTGTCTTTGTGTTTATTGTGTGAACCTGGCACAAATGAGACATGGCGAGGAGTATTGTTTGCACAACAAGTAGGGTCATGTTCAGTTCAGTTTTCACAATGCAAAACAAAGTCACGCTAAACATGTCGACATCAGGAAAACCCTTCCAAGAAGACAAGCAGCCACCATGTTATTTTCTTCCTCCAGACCAGTCGGCGCTGTCCTAGCTGTCAAGCACTGTAGTACGCAGTCAGATAACAATAAACGGTCAGCAGCAGCTGACAGAAACTGCTGTTGCAAAAGGAAGGTGTTGGACTGCGTTTGAGAGTTGAGGGTAGATCATTTGGCCAAGTGATATCAGCCAGAGCCTCTCTCTAATAGTTATTCTCATCTCTGTCTGAGCCAAATTAACTCATATTTTTATGCTAAGAAATGTATATACATCCCCATGAGAGATGGGCCATTTGGGTGAATCATTATGTATTTACTAATGAACTCTTTACCCCACAACTAGGATCCACAGACTTCCACTTAGCATCACTTGGGATGTAGCACATTTGACACATAATTTCAGGGTGACTTTGACAGTGCTCTTCTGAAATGATAACACTTAAGACAGTGAGGTGTTTTGCCAAAGTAAATAAGAGCACTGTGTACTGCCTGGGAACTGAACCGTCAACCTGTTGGTCTCCCTAAATGCTGCAGCATGGCATTTATCAGCAAACACCTCTTATGTGCAGACACATGCAAGGCTGTTGGAATTTTTGTGGTGTTCCTGCGGCCAGGGAGCGATTACTTGTTCAAATGAGATGTGTTGGTGTGAGGCTATCCAGGGCGGCGAGTGAATGCGTGTTTGCGCAAATGTTTCTCCCGGCAAACAATCAGAAAGAGGCTCTTAAGCTGGTCTCCTTTCCCCCTGAAGAGGGGGGAAAAGTAAGAGTGGGGTTTTTGGTTTTAAGATATTCATGAATCTTTGAATCCCTCTTAAGGATTACAATCTCTCATCCATCTCGCCATGTCACAGAGCTTCGGGGCGATCCGGAACAGCATGCATTAATGTGTAAAGGGTGATGTCAGGAAAAAAAAAATCTAACTCATAAACATGGTAACAAGGCAGTGCATATGTATTACTGCTAAAACCGCAAAGAGAGGTGCATTGATTCCACTAAGCTTGGTCCTGATGTAACACATATGAAATATTTAATAGCTATTACTGTAGAATTAGAATGGATCTTGTTACGACAGCTAATCCAAAGCTGTGGGAGCAGGGTACCAATTTAGAGTCAAATGTCACATGTGGAGAACGATGAAAAAAAGAGGGGAGGGGGGTTACTGCAGTCGTCCATGTGTGTCACCCGGTATGGGGGAAATGAAGTGTGAATAAGGGAGCGGTGAAGAATGAAAATAATGGGAAATGAACACAAGACGGCTACAGACAGTGAAAGAGACAAAGAGTAAGACTGGACAAGAGTAAGACATCACCCAGTACCTGGGCCTCGGGCAAAGCAACATCCATGATGTTAGGCTGGCCTCGCGGTTCGCCATTTTCAAGCCGAGAGAAGATGACTTGGTAGCCTCGTATTTGGCCGTGCTGTTTCCCCGGGAGGGGGGGCTTCCAGGTGACCCGGATCGCTGTGGAGTTTATGGCCTCAACCTCCAGCTTCCTGGGAGGTGCTCCTGGCACTGGAAACCAGAGGGAAAGCAGAATGAGTCAGAGGAAGACAGAACGAGATTGATGGACAGTGAGAGGGAGAAGAAGAGAGGAATGAGAGACTCCAAATATGCTGAGTAGTGATTTTCCTCAGTTCATTGTGTTTTGTGATGAGGAGCCAAAAACTAACATCAAAATAATGACTCCTGAGTTTTTTATAGAATCGGGTGCTCTTTAGAAGAAAGTGATAACAGATTTGGCCATGAATCAAAATCATCTTTACTCAATTTAGACCTTCAACGTCTGTTGTGTCCCCAAAACACCCTATGCGGGACAGCATGTGGTCTAGCGATTTCTGTAATGCCCTTAATTCTGGTATGAAATTAGCTGTGTTGTAGCAAACTTCAAACACATTAATTATAGACGATTCTCTCTTAGGGGCAGCAGCTCTCTATCAGACTGCAAACAAAATGAGGAAAGCGAGAAAAAGAGGCAAGAGCGATGGAACGGAGAAAGGGAGTTCTGCTCCACTTCTACTCTTCAGAACAGGAGAAAAAAAACAAGAAGGAATTTAAACAGTGAAATGAGAGGAAAGTGGTGCAGAGCGGAGGCCCTGGGGGTGATGAGCCTTAACCTGCTGTAGATGTAAAGCATTAAAGCTACGGAGGGCAAGCTGGAAAGAAGAAAAAAGAGAATGAGACACGCACGGCTGCCACTATCGCCTCATTATCTCAAAATTGATCAACAGGACACAGAGAAATTTGCAGTAGAAGTCCAGGACAGTAAAGGAAAGTAGTGACAGTAGTAGAAGCAGCCCCAAGCCACACAGATGTGTAGAGTCTGAGAGCACTCTGCTTAAAGGGAGGTGTTAACCTACCATCCTCTTTGGTTCTTATCCTCACTGGGGCACTCTCAGGGCCAGGGCCCACGTCAGTGTGTGCCCTCACCCACACCTGGTACTCAGTCCACTTCTCCAGGCCCTCCAGCACATAGCTAGTGGCGTCTGCGCCAATGTTGATCACCTCATGCCGCTCCGTGTCCTCTCCAGCCATTGCCTGGTAGCTGACTGTGTAGCGCACAATGGCGCCATGGCGGCTAGCAGCAGGTGGTGCCACCCAACTAACCTTGAGGCTGGTGGAGCTCAAGCTGACCAGATGTACCTCTTGAGGGGGGGCTGATGGGGCTGTAGGGGGAGGGGAGCACAACCACACGGAGGGGGGCACGGATCAAGCAAACAAAAAAATAACAAAAAAAACAGGCAAACACAAAGTAAAACTGGAAGCTTTTTGGACAGTTGTCAATATAATTATCAAAATGTAATATTCAAAACGTACCTACAGTATGTAAACCAAATCAGCTACATATGAAAACCAAATCTATATAGTTTTTTGGGATGATTCGGATGATTTTTGCATTTTTTTTAATAGGACTATAGATGGATTTTTTCCAAATGAAAGCCCAAACAGGGACAAGCGTTACAAATTGAGGTTGGAAAATGAAAACTGTGGAAAATGGCATTAGTCTTTCATTGAAATATATTGTGTGGTCTCAATTTGTATGCTTCTTTATTGTCTCTAAAATACAAGTAACAAAAGACATGGGTTTGGATTTTATTCAGATACTGATTCTACCTGAAATAAATGACATTCAACCAACCTATTCCATATTGTGAAAATGTCCTCTCCCTTCTAGTCAAAGTTGATTATGAGTCACTTTCTGAGCTTGTGGGACTCACAAATCATTTGCACTCATACTGTAGGTGATAAATTTCATATTACTACATTGCAAGTTTGAATATAACATTTCCATTTTTCATACTGAATACAAAAAGCTTCCATACTGAATAGGATTCTGCCTCCAGACTGAGATATTGGCTGCAAAAACACATTACGAGGCTACTGCTGAAGCTATGTCTGGCACTACATTTATGCACGAGGCCATGAAACTACAGGGTGGGCTGAATGGAATACAAAATGTGCCAAAATTTTACAAGGCAATGTTTTTATAAAGATGTAATTTGTCCCTAAATGCCCTATTTGCTGCCTCTCGCAGTATGCAGAGGGAGCAATAAAGTGGCCATATATGTGTGAGAGTGTGAACAAGTGCTTGACAGTGTTGCCTGGTGTTCGCACATTGATGTAGAAGCTCTGGGATTCATAACAGTGATGATCGGACAAAGCTTAGTGCTGCATCTGAGATATGCTGGGCAGTCCAGAGTCGTACATAAGGCTCTAAATTCATTATAAATAAAATGTGTGAACATTAGAGTTATTGTCAACATCTGGTTTGTAATGGAAAACAGGATTATCAGTTGGCACAATTGCCTAAATTGATAGGAGATTTACTACATTCTGGAATAAGATAAAAAATATCAAATTGTTTACAACAGTTGTCGTATGAGACACATGTAAAATCTCAAGTCCAGAGAAAAACAGAAAACCAATGTACTATTTCAAAATAGGGACAAGAAAAACACAAAAAACAATTACAATAGCATTCATACTTTACATGCATATAATTCAATCACAAACTGATTCAACACCACAAAAAAGTCCCTTTCATAACAGAATAAAATGAACCGAGAAAAAGAAAATCCAAGGGTTCTTACAAATCATGCCCAGTAATTTATTTTTTAATAAGCAGAGCAATGAACAGTTAGCTCAAAAATGAATCCACAAAACTAATGCCAGAACACCACCTTGTCAAATTATTAAGGCTTAACAAAAGAGAATCGAGTCTTATCAGGTGGTACCTGGTCCTTGAGAGAGTGGACAGAAAAATACAAAGCCCAGAATATAGCACATGTATTACAAAAAGGTGACAGGCTGAATCAAAACAATGTGGATGATTTGCAGAATAAATTGTAATATTGAGGTCCTGATGAAAAAATTTGCCAGATCAAAGCCAAATTGGACAAGGGGAAGACAACACAACAGAAAATTCACAAGCCTTCGGGGCAAAAATGCACGAGACAAAAAGGGGGCTTTAAATAGAGATAACATCCTAGATGAGGAAGATAAAGTATCTCTCTCTGTCTCTTCTTCATCCTGTTGAAGCCCGATACATTACTGTTTGATCATATACATTTAAGGTATATTTTTCACACACATAACTGAAGAGTTTCAGTTGGAATTAACTGCATTTTGTGTGCTTCTCAACCAATCACTATTCAAATATTGACCTGTTTTACTGATGTCTGTGCAAACAAAACACTAACAAAATTGTCCAGTATTTTGTCATGTATATGTCCTGTGTTGTAATTATCATGTGCTGACAATTATCATTGTTTTACTTATATATATATATATATATATATATATATATATATATATATATATATATATATATACATATATATATATATATGTGTGTGTGTGTGTGTGTGTGTTCATTGCTCTGAATCTTAGAAAATAAAACAAAACATTTAAATGCAGCGCTAGAAAATGTCACACTTCTCCACTGCTTATTTGCGAGGCAAACTTCCTAAAGCCGCCACTTCTTTCATGCACACTGTCCATGTGGTGCATGAAATCCAAATTCTGTTCTCCAAATTCTTTGTCCTTGTATCTCCAGCTGACAGGAGGCAGAAGACTCATCACCACTCATGATCTCAATTGACAGTTATATAACTCTGTGGTATTCACAGGTGTTGGCTCTTCTGGGATTTTGTCTGTCCTCTTGGGGAAAGGTTTAAAAAAAAGGTGGATATCTATGCCTTCTGTCCAGTCAATTGTATTCTTCTCTAATCTAGTGTTGAAGACATGTTTGTGAATTCCTTTGATGCATTTTAAAAGTTAACCCTAAAAACTCTAAAGAATTATTCCTACAGATTGGTACCAGGACAACTTAAGCATGTCTCTTTTCTGTAGTTCCAACATTTCAACAAGAGTGATGCGTCATCTCTCTAGTGTACCACATTAGAAAGGCACACTTACTCATGTGAACCTTTTGTTTTCAATAAAATCTAGTTCTGTACAGAATGAGTGTGAGGCACAAATGCTCTGCACATAAGCCTCCTGGGTTAGCTGGTACAAGCGTGGTGCCACCACAGCAAAAAAATCAGCAGTCAGCTGGTAGAGTGACATTTTGCTTGCTGGCACTGTAAAAGCACATAATGATATGAGGCAAAATAACACAGCACAGCTCACAAATGTGGGAAAAGGACACAATAAACGTACCTTTGACACTGAACACAGGGCCTGCCCTCAGATAGACCGACAGGAGGGTTAGTGTTGGTGACAGAGGGGAGGTGGTGGAAGCGAGGGGCTGACCGGGATGGCTGCACTGTCAGCATTTTATGTTGCGCTGAAATTGACTTGACATTCAAGTTGCCAACGCTGTCTGATTTAAGCACTATGAAACACAACTTTGTTCTGCCTGAACCTAAACCTGCTTCACCTGGCTGTGGGGGACTGTTATGCTACAGAATCACTGGTTAGAAGAAAACAGGGAAAAGACAGATGAGAGAGACAAGGCAGAAAAATGATGGACTTACTGGACTGGGCGGTGCGAGCCTCAATGGGCTGGGTGTAGACACCTAAACCCATCTCAGAGCGGGCTGCCAGCGAGAAACGGTACAAGGTGTCAGGCTTTAGACCTTTTACAGCATGGGAGCCGGCTGGGTCAAAGGACACATGTAACTGGAAAAAGATGCCAGTGGATTAAAAGCAAAGAAAGTCACACAAGTCTTTACATAGGTTGAGATATGGGGGTAGTATTCGTTGAGGAATTAAATTCTGAAGCTTGCTGTCTCATCCTCCTACATGCGGCTGAATTTGAGAGTAGTTTGTTCCAGAAACAAATTGTCTAGTTTACAACTTGCACTGTGGTCCAGCAGAGTTGAGCACAGGGCCACAACAACACTAAGAGACAGAGCAGAACAATTTTGCTGTCTGTTACTACAGTGAATCTTCCTCATATGCTGAGGAGTTGACTGCGTTACTACTATAACATTGCTTCAGCCACGGCTTTCCATTCAGAGAAATTGCATCATAAAGAGCAAAAGTCATTTGTCTGCAAGATTTATTCGTCTGGAGTCTCCCAGCAGTATATGAGAAAAGAGTCAATCATAGGCAGACAGACAGACAGACAAAGACGATAGATAGACCGATGGCTAGATAGATAGCTAGATATATAGCTAGATAGCTAGATAGATAGATAGATAGATAGATAGATGGCATGACATAGAGATAGCTTACGAAAGATGGTATGCAGGAGAGAAAACCAGGTCTTAAAATACTTATAACTTATATGTTGTTATTCTCACCTTGTTGTCTGAGCCATCCTCCCAGTACTCCAGCTCATACTTGGTGATGGGGTCTTGTACGGGCCATAGCCATGTTAGCATGATTTGGCTGTCCAACTCAGCTTCAGCCTCGAAGCTGGAGGGCTGTGCAGGGACTGCAGAGAGAGGGGCGAGAGGACAGAGGTTGAAGAATAAAAACCAAAAAAAGAGCACATTACTGAAGCTGTCATTTTCTGAACTGATCCACGCCAATAGTCATCCCTAAAATGGGTTTGAGGTATTTTCTGAAAAATATTTGTTTGTTGCACAGTCTAAGCATTTATGAAGTGCTTTTTTTGAATCTTCAAAATATGTAGTTTTTTGTCCCAATTAGCCTAAAAATACTGCAATATTATTTTAAGACGCCCAGCTGTTGTGCATATGAAAATTCAATCATTAATTAACACACAGAGTCACACATAGTGGTAGGCTGCTCACCTCCCTGCTGGGTTTTGACTTGCAGGATATCAGAAGGTGGCCCATCACCTACAGAGGTGAAGCCTAGCACCCTGAGGCTGTAGGTGATATCAGGAATCAGGCCCGAGATGGTTGTCAGACTGCTGTCATCGGTGTTGTGTTTCTGCCAGGCGCTAAGTGGAGCCGTCAGGTCTGAGCTGTAGTAGACCCGGTAGCCCCGGATTTGCCCGTTGGGTTCCTCGGGCGGTTCCCACTGGACCAGCATTGTGCTAGCACTCAGCATGCGAGCTTGGACATGCAGAGGTGGCGAGGAGGGGGCCTGTTCGCCCGTGCGTGTCTCCACAGGGGTCGCTGGGCGGCCCACGGCCGATATTGTTGACTGCCATGACACGAAACTCATACTCAGAGTAAGGGCTAAGTCCACCAATGCTGTAACGAGTGGTTGCCACACCTTCTACTTCTTGGAAGCCATTGTCTGAAGACTTGGCTCTGTACTGGATCATGTAGTAGGAGACAGGTTCTGGGTTTCCAGAGTCCCAGGTGAGAGTCACGCTGGTGGCTGTGGTCTCAGTCACAATGAGGGATGTGGGGGGCTTTGGCAAGGCTGAGGAGGGAGAAGCAGGGCATTAGCTTTCATATCAAGATAGGGCTTTTAGCACTTGTGGGTAATTTGAGAAAAATGGGACGTCTGACATATGCAATACAACGATTCTCAACATGTAACCTGCTAGAGCTCAAATCAACTTCAGTGGCAAAAAGACATAACTGGTAATTTCTTCTTTTTGTAACTCATAGCACTGAAATGATTGTTTCATAAACTAACCCTTATACTGCTGTCCGCAGCCAATATCTCCAAATGAATAGCTGGAAGAGCAAGACGAAAATCTCAATATTGTGTCTTGCAACTGGCCTGGTCATTACTGGCAATACAAGAAAATTGCAAAAGTGGTTCATGTTGTAAGTGTCCGACAAACAAAACAGAGGGTCTTTATTGTGGCTTCTTTGAAGGAGGGGATCTGTATTGCTGTGGTCCCTCTAAATGACTGTGACATTCTGTGTATCGATCAACTGAGTGGAAAGAGGGATCAATACAGCCAACAACTGATAACAGAGGCTGCAATGGGTAGACAACACGCTTGCATAGTCACATACACACAAGTGGGTAGAGCAACATTCACAAGCATCACTTTGATACAAAGACCTCAACAATCTTGCAGAAAGAAGCACACACAAACTCTGACATCAATGCTCACTGACAAGGAGACTGAAAACAGCAATAGCCTTTAAGTATCAACATAAACCAAAGGTCACAGCATAGGGGCAGCAGTGATTATGTACACAAAGTTTAATCTAAGGTCATTTGAGGGTGATTTACTCTCTTCATAACAACCCATTGTCAGGTAAATCCAAAATCTGTGGGTGTCTCAAATCAACAAACTGTACCTCAGGTCTCGCTGCCCGGCCATGTCTCTGTAGTGACAGCTAGTGTTTGTGTAGGTGTGAGTGTGTGTGTCTGTGTGTCTGTGTGTCAGCGTGGCTGTGTGTGTATGTGTGAATGTGTGTATGAACGTATACATATTTGTGTATGTCTCTGTGCATGACTGTGGGGGTGGGAGGGTTGGGTTCTTTTAACTTTCTTCTCCTGATTTTATTTGATGTTTCTCTGTTTCTTTACATCTCTGTAAGGCACTTTGCGATACTTTTCTGTATGAAAAGCGCCATATAAATAAAGGTTGATTTGATTTGATGATTTGTACAAACAACAGAAACTGAACTGGTCTGAACTCACCTTTGACAGTGACCTGAGCGGTGGCTTCTATCATGCCCAGAGACGAGATGGCCACGCAGGTGTAGTTTGCTGACTCACGGATGTTGGTGACCTCCAGCACATTGCGTCCCATTGGCATCTCTTCCTCCTTGGTCAGGTCCGTCAGGCCCTTCGTCCACTTGACGTAGGGCATCGGTGAGCCCACTGCCACACATGTCAGGTTGACACTGCCACCTGGCATCACCTCTTGGTTGGTGGGTGGGATAGAGAATCTGGGTGGGACTCTTCGCACTAAGGGGAAAGAACAGAAGAAAATTACTTAATAGTTAATAATTAGAATGTGTAAGGTTAATTTGATAACTTTTTTGTAATTGCATGAATGGCCTTGCCCCATACAACACCACAAGGCTAGAAGCTAACTAAGGGAAGCTAATAAAATGGGAGGGCTGATGGCTTTTGTCCGAATGTGCAGGCGAGCACAATGGGAATAATAGGACTGTCACAAAATGGCTCTGGAAATTCACAAGAAAACTTTGAGGGGGCGTTTTATCCTCTTGCCTACAAAAGGGAATTTAATAAAAAAAATAGCCCAGTTTTGCTGGAGACTATGTCTGGCCCTCTTTTGTCAAAGTGTCAAATGGTAGCGAGAGTTGCATCATTGAGGGACCCTGTGGAGATGGCATTGTTTGATTTCTCCTCCCTCTCGCTGGCTCCTTCTGCTCAGCCTGTCTTTCTCTCTCTCTCTCTCGCTCCCTCTCTTTGTGTAGTTCTGATATGCAGATAGGCTGACATTAAAAAGGGGTTCCCATGGAGACAAGAAGGGCCCGTTGACGTCGCCAGGGACAAGGCAAACACCGATGCGGAGGCTCCATGCAATACTGAAAAGCTGGCCGAGAATAAACAGGCAGCCAGCATTTACATACGGCTTGTTTTCTATCTAAATAAAGATGCACAAGAAATGCCTGCCGTATTTACACGCTGTAGATATTTTTTCTGGTAACTTTTGGCAACCACAACAAACTTACCCCCATGACATGGTTAAGAAAAACTAACTTCACAGTGCTTTGTGGACACACACTAGTGTAAAACAATTTCAACTCATGATATGCTGAGTCGGGCGATAGTATGTGGTGAATTTATGCTGGGTGAGTTCTGACTTTTTTAACCTTGATTCTGAGGAAAGTGAAACCAAGCTAAACTTTTAGCTCCATAGTGACCTAGTCATATGTATTCAAAACAGTACAGCATGAAACAGAATTTATACTGCTTGTTTCCCCTAACGCACTACAACATCTCTGTGTCTCTCTGGAAAAAAACAAGAAAAGCCCTTGACTGTAATTGCTCTTTTGCACCGGTCTCCATGAAAATGGATTTTCAAATGTGAGACTCCCTCCACCTTCCCTTTCCCCCACCCTTCAACCCTCCCTCCCCGAACTAATTTGAACCAGAACGTTGTTACTATATAGCCATGCTTGTTATTCCCCTCATTATGTGGTGAAATGGGAAAAAAAACCCCACAAAAGCACCTTTTGAGATTCCAGTCAGGAAAAGGCTGGTTCTCTGAACTGCACTATAATAAGGGGGGATTCTGGTTCACACTCATCCAAATTTTCCCCCAAATAATTCAGGTGCTGTTTATAGACCTGCTGCTGTTTTTTTAATCAATACAATCATGTGGGCTTAAACTACTTGGCTCAATATCTCATAAAAATATTAATATTCCAGCTCTGAGCCACAAAACAAACTGAATTGTGCATGTTTTGGAATTTGGGTGTCTAACTGTAATTTTTTCTCCCGCAGTTTCTTTGCAGTTATTTTTATAAGATCAGACAGACAGAGGGTGCGTGGAATAAGAAATCAATGTAAGACTCGGAATGGTAAAGAGGTCAGCAAAGGTTTAGGCAGAGTACTGATGGCTATTAAATATGAATAACAATGCAAAGTTTATGCAGGAACATTAACATTATCGAGTTACCATATTCATGCAGGAAAAAAGTGACACACATTAACAGTCCAGGAAGATTAATATGAGCCATGACATCTGCTTTCTGAGGTTCACACACTGATTTTTAAAATGCAAAAGACTGGATGGGACAAGTAGCGTTACAAGCCTGGGAACAGGACAGGGACGACATTCTCAAGCAAAGCATGCACGGGAGCTGGGGAAAGATATGGGATGGGATCACAAGCCTGACTATGCTGAGAGAAGAAGATAAAGGAGGAACTTGGTCCAATTTTCTCGTATAAATGACTTAACATCTGATTTCCAGTATGACTAATGCACGACAGAGGTTCCTTTGAGTACTCTCAGAAAAAGAAAAAAAAAAACTTTAGTATTCCACTTATGTTGGCTGCCACCTGTGTCTTCTCACACAACTGTAATACTCTCCGAGTGCAGCTATTTTTCACAACATATGCTTATAAAAAAGAGAAACCTGAGAGAAGCGGCCCTAATGTACAACCATTAAGCTCAAAGTATCTGTTATTCTTTCATGATTCCATAGACTAAACAGTGCTAAGAGCAGTCAGTCAATGGGGCCTGTGTATATTGAACACTTAATGTTGTGAATAATTCATGTCGTGCGGTTAAGTTTGGAGAGGTGCTGTGGAACAAAATGACTAGAGGGCAGGTAATTGTTATCGATTCCCCCGAAGCCTCTCTCCTGTTGAGAGCGGCTTGGAGAGACGGGCTCCGGGACTCTATCAAAACCACAAAATAAGCCCTGTCTCCACTCTGCCTGCCTGCTTGCTGGATACCTATAAATTTAACTGCCTTGACAAAGTGCCCAAGGATAGCAGAACCTGTTCAGTCAATCAATATCTGAGCAAACTGGCACGGAGTCAGCAGGCTCCCAGGCTTCCTGGCAGCACCTAGCTGGGCTACCATGATGGCTGATCATCCCCCTGTCAGCACACTGCCAGCTCATTCTTAAATATTCTATAGGTCAGCTCTTTGCACAGCGGGGTCTCACAGATGGTACAGGCAAGGAGATAATTTCCAAAACATTAGCTCTCTCTTGGACAATGTAAATGTCATCATTCATTAACTCTAAAGCAGAAGTTCAGTCTGAAAATCCGTGTCTCAAGGACCAAATCTTCTTGTATTAACCACTTGTTTTTATTTTGTTAATGATTAACTGCTTCACAGCATATTGAGTAAAATTAAATTAAATTTCTTCTCTTTTAAGTGCTTTTTAAAACTGCAAGGCCTCCTGATGTAACATCACATGACGATGTGCGGGCTTCTGTCTTCTCATTAGGCTAACACGAGCCTATCACATCTTTCAGTCTCTTGGTAGAGGATGACCATGGCAGTAAAACAGGCATAATCGCCCGAGGAACCGCTTTGTCAGTTCTGTTACCCTTGTCCCTCAGTAGGAGAGCAGGGGTGTTGCTGCCTAAATACCTGACAAATCAGGATGCCTCTTGAATACCAGAGTAATCCATCACACACCTCTGATAGGCTTGCAGAGTCGGATGGAAAGTCTGAAAGTGAAATTAGCTACCTGTGTATTTTTTTAGTGGATGAGGTTGATACTGAAAATGTTGGTGCGGTTTGGAAGACTTCACGGCTACAGAACACAACAGAGAGCTAATAATGACTTAAGTTAACTGCACAGGGACTCCTTGTGTGTTTTGGCAAGGCTAATCGAAACACAGTTTGGGGGAGTGGTGTCGGAAGGCATGCAAGAACTACTCAAGGATCATGCAAACAGGAAGACAATTAAACTATGACGATATGGGAGCGCTATTATTAATATTTCTGTTTTACAGGGAGGGGACATTGGTGTCTTCATCAGAGGCGCTAGGAAGGATGGTTGACCCCACTTAAAATCTGTATTATATTGAAGGGAGAGGGTTAAAAGTGAAACTGACAAACCTTCACGCTGATCTGTTTGAGGATGAAGTGATTTGATGGAGGTGAGCGATGGAATGAAAAGATACAGAGTGGAGAGGAAAACAACACAGTGAAACAGAACAGTGTTTCCATAGACACAGTGGACGTTAGTGACATGGCACAGATTGCAAACATACAGTACCAGGGAGGGAAACACAATTGCACTGGCATCTTTATTAAATGATAGTGCAATTCACAAGTTAGAATGTCAAAATCAATGGTTTGAAATATAAATTAAAAAAACTCAAATAAATGATGTCTTAAATTAATAATTTCAGACTTTTGTGTGACACTGGACATGGGGTGTGCTCCAGCCTTCACTATTTTTCTTCATAAAATTTACCTGAATTAATCATTTTGTGAGTTTCCTTCCCAGACACACAGACACACAGACACACACACACACACACACACATAGAACAGCATGAAGATATTTTGGAAAAAAGAAAAGCCCTGCTGCAGCACTTTATCCCCTATGACATATTGACATGTCACATGGATATATGAAGGAGTGCCAGCAGACAGGAGCTGACATCCCTCCTCCGTAGTGGGATAAGCACTTGACAAACGAGCGCTCATGCACAATCACAGGACGCTTGTGATTCTGCCCACGTTGATGGAGTCCTCCTTTAGAGGAGGGTCACCAAAAGAGACCTGCAGCAAACAAGGTGCGCGTGCACCTGCGCACCTACAAACACGCACGCACTCTTAATGGATGCGAAGTGGAAGGACATAAATAGATACACAGACAGGAAGGGAAAAATAATCCATGAGAGACCCCCCGACTCCTCAGTCCACCCCCTCCCACAAAGAAATATGAGGACATCATTCTCTGGTGGCTCTAAAATGTCAAGACAAGGGTGGTGACAGTGCTGCTGGCAGCATGTTTGTGTACCTGCAGACAGGAATTGGATCAGGTAGCTGTGGTGAGTGGAAAAAAACAGAAACACAGTCGCAGACACAAAACACCAACCCATAACAAGCACATTTAATGCAAGTCTGACAGCTGTGTGTGTGTCCGTATGTGGGCGGGTGTTGAAAGAGAATAATACTGTAATTCTTTCTCCCAGGGTAATCTTTTTCCTATGTCACATTCAAGTACTGGTAACTTTATTGACATTTAAGCCTGCAAATGACTGTCCTACGCAACAAGGATGAAATTCGTAGAAGGCGCTTAATTTCATACACTGACAGTTTCTTTTAATTTACTCAAAAGTAAAAGAAAAAAAAATCCCTGCACTAAAGTATTTGGCATTATCATAGATTTAGCTGGCAAGGTTTTATTATGAGGTTAAATCCTCGCTTCATGATTACAATAAATTAATTTATTTCATGACACTATGTATGTATAAAATCACATGCACCTTTTAGTGACAGTTAAACTGTATCTTCTATCTTTATTTTAAGATTTGTTCCATTTCAACAATTTTAGTAAAAATGGAAGATATGACTGAAAACCATCTCTTTTGCAGGTGTTACGCCCTTAAAGGATAACATAAGTGTTAATCTTTCTTTCTTTTTAATCGTTCAATTGCACTGAAAGCTCAACTTTAACAAATGGGCTGAATGAAATAGAAGCAACTGTGGTATCTGAGCCTTCACATTTTTAATTGCGTCTAACAATGAAATCCGTTAACTCAAGCTCTACTTTGTTCATCACAATGCATAACGAAATGTTTCCATTATTGCATATATTTATTCATAGCCCAAGCATCATTTTAAATGTTGTGCTGGAGGTTTGGAAGGAACCATTTGTTTTCAGCCTGCTGCAACAAACCAACACTGTAAAGTTTAACATTTGTCAAATGACCTGTTTGCTTCCAAGGCTTGTTATGTTTACGGGTTTGAAGGCAGACTTTGTAAGCCCCTGAATCTCCCCTCTGGTGTCTTAGAATACAAAAAACATGTAATAACAACAGGAAAGGAAGAGAGACGAAGTCAAAGGCCACTTGTCTTGGGTCCCTCATGTTTAAAACCCAATCAAGCAGCCGGGTGATGGCACAGCCCCAGGTCTCGTCTCCTCATTCTTGCAGCGGTAACAAAGATGGAGTGAAAACATGGCTAGAGTCTTTGTTCTTCATTCCAGACTTGTACACTTTTAAAAGGTTACGGTTGGTTTGATTCCTATCTCTCTGCTGGTGTGGTGAGGATGGCGGAAAAGTTGGTGTCGGGGCCAATGGGTTGACAGCTACCTGGGTGGTGTTACAGACTAGCTGGGCCTGGGGGCCCTGCTGGCGCCACGCCACACAACTACTGTAATTACCTCAGAGGGGAAGAAAGGGCTGCGCTTGCACCTGTGACAGACATGCCCTGATTAATAGACGAGACTTACATCCCTTTCTCGCCTTTGCTGTTTGGCTCACTACCTTCCCCTGTCAAGATTTAGGATCTAAACCTTCTGGAGCCCACAACGTTTAATCTGTAAATTTGATGCTGCTGCGGTCCTCGGGATGATTTTATCCCCAGTTCCTCTGATCCAGGAGGAGGTCCTATCTTTCTGGATACTTTTATAATAAGGGAAAATACTGAAGCTACATTTTGGTCAGAGGAAATTTGGTTTAAAAAAATAGTCCTCTTGATTCAATTAGACATTTCCTAAGCAGTGGTTTGTAATCTATGTCTGGGTTTGAATGGAAAGATTGGACAGTAATTTAATTACCAAATAAGATACAATGTAAGCACTCATCCATAAAATAACCTCTGAGATACACTACTGCATCTGCTTTTAACAAAATTATGAAGTGTGTCTCTTTCTTACTCTGACACTTTCAATCCCTCCCTCCCCCCTTCCCTTCTCCACCCACACTAACAACTGGAGCAGCTATTCTGTTTCATGTACATCAGACATGGTGGTGTTATCCGCAGGGGCTGACCTAGACTACTCTCTCCCCTATTCCAGCTTTTTCCAGGATGGGTACAATGCTGCCCTTGCCCTGCATTAGTCTGCTCACGGAGAAACCACAACAAAAACAAACCCTGAAACTCCAGACCCCTCCATGCCTGTAGGAGCTGTGGGTTGTGCAGAGGAAGGGAATAATGGAGCCTTTCGATACAGTCAAAATAAAAAAGAAAGGAGGCCTGGCAATGTTTTCAATGCCAGTGGAGGAAACGCTTTCAATGCAGCTGTTTTTCACAGAGGCCGCACCTGGTCACGTTCCCAGCCAAACAGGAGGTTGAGGTTAGTTCAGCTCATTGGTATGGGAGGGGTGGCAAGGCAACAATAATGGTAGGGGAATCGGTTGAAAGAGAGAAAGAGAGAGAGAAATAGAGGTATAAAAGCGATCATCAAATGTGGAAATTACACAGAAATCAAAGACCCTGCAAGTGTTTTCCACAGGTGTTTTTTACCAATCCTGGATAATTAGAACTCTTCTCAAGTTGAAGCTGGGCAGCGGCATTTTGGGAATTGCTACGTGCACCAGTAAGACTTATTAGAGTAATTTGTCCCACCCTGGTCAGCACGAGCCAACAAGATGTTGATCAGAAAGCTGCACACCTCCCACACAAACCATCCAAAATAACTGAAATTAAATAAGTTGCGTGGACGAACTATTGAAGGTAAAGGTCTCAAAGGGAGAAAGAGATTGTGTGTGAATGACATTTAAAATAAAACAGACAACAAGCTTTAAAGGACAACATGGTTGTTTGTGGTTTGCAAATGTTAGAGACAACAGGGATGATAGATTAATTCAAGAACTGACAGAGACATTTGACTTTACCTCGTACGTAGAGATTGGCAGGAGAAGAGTAGCGGGTCCCAGCGCTGTTCATGGCAACACATTCATATTTCCCTTGGTCGGACTCCTCGCTGTTCTCAATTTGCAGAGCTCCTGCATAGAGGATTAAAAAATTTAGCCGTCTTGACAGTTGTGGAATATGAGATGTAAGTTGGCATGAAACCACTGCAGATATCTGTACAGAGACTCGCTAGAGAGCCTTTAGTCAACTGGTCTAGCCCAGTTCATGTGTAATTAAGTGTCTCAGACATGGACACAGTTTTGTCAAGGAAATGCTGAAGGCTACAAAAGCATTTAGCTGATCTGGCAAGTTTAATGAAACCGCTAACAGAATATTTGCCTAGTCGTGTTAAGAAGAAAAAAGACCATGACTGAGGGTCAATTAATCATCTGAATAACATGTCACAACCTTCACAGTATGATTAGGCCTTCTGCTTACGGAAATAATTGACAAATCGAAGTGTTTGTGTCATGGCAGGTTATCTTTGCCAGCCACATGTTAGGATGATACTAAGCTGTACTGAAGAATAACCACAACAAAAGCAGAAGAATGGATTAAATATAAAAAAAAAAATGCAATCTGTGTTTTTCCAAAAGACATAATTTACTGTTGTGGGCCTCAGGAGGAATGCTACTCTGATTAAGTATTCTGGATCTGAGAGTAAGTTATGTTTTCAGATATCCTAACAGTTGAAATAAAATTAAAATGCAACCACAATGAGGGAGTTAGTGACGACCAAACCATCCCTCTAAATCAAATTAGAGGGAGAGATTTTGCTGCAATGCAACTGCCAGTGCAGGTGTCTTTTTTTCAGTCTTTGTTGAGTATGCATTTAGCTGCGAAGTCATAAATGTTTTCTTTTTTTTCTAACTATCTGACCATGTCTCACTGAAGTCCTCAGGGGAGACGCTCCTCTGCCAGATGGCTGAGATTAGTATTCACAAACCCAAGGAGCTGAAGTCATCAAACAGAAGGCTAACATGTTCTTTTTAACAAAACATGAAAGCCCTGGAGGCCTGTGTCGGTGTGGTCATTTTGACACACCGTGTCCATAACCATCACATAATCATTGCATTGCAATCGTGCAAATGGCTGACAGATGAAACAAGTTGTAATTTGACAAATGGGAGACAACGGACCTAAAATTGCCATCTTACCTGCATCCCACGAATATAAAAATGTATGTTTCCAAACAAAACTACTTGTCTCAGCAGTACTTATATGTATGTGTGTCACAAGTGAGTGATATGGTAACCACATCTCCAAAACAGCATGGTATCAGCATTTAAGGCAGCCAGCCACCATGCAGTTTTAAAATGACAAAAATACTCAGTATAAGATGATGTCAGGATACATTTTTTTCCACATCATGCAGTATGAGATGAATGTAACAAACAGGTTCACCACCAACCAAAGGGGACTCGCATCAAGGCGAGACCAAAAAAGAGAAGTGAAACAGGGCGGGGCAGTGACATGTGGTAATACCAACTCAGATCTCATGACAACACATCTCTCCAAGGTGTTTGCTCAGCTCATCGCTGTCTGATTCAGCACTGACATGCACCTGCATACTAATGCTGTTGTCACCAATCTGTCAATCAGCCTATTCTCCCATGGGAGAAAACATCACGAGTACCACAGGAATGTAGAGGGTTACTGCTATGGCAGTTGTAAAAGCTTCAACAATACACCCTTTCTGTTACTCCCAAATACTCAGACACTGGTGGATCTTCTACAAGGTCATTTCACCATTTCCCAGTGCAGAATTAATGTAAGGGCCGCAGGAGCTGCCTTAACTCCTAAAGAGGTAAACGTCTAATTAAATATGGGCTGTATTAGGAGCCGTGGCCTTGCAGACTGTGAGATGGACAGCTGGTAGCTCCAAATGTATTCAGTTTGCCCCAGACGTCCCATATTTACCTCACTGTTGTTGAAGGGAAATCATGCTTTCACTCAAGGGGAAAAAGCAGATGATTACCATAAAAAGGGGTTGAAGCTTCCACCGTAACAATCTCAACTAGGCATCCTGTTCCCATGCTGGAGGGATAATGCCGCATAGGTTGTATGCAAATGCAGCCATTTCAGTTTACATTGAGGCTGCTTAGAGGAGGCAGGTAGATCCTCTTGTGGCGATGGTGGCCTTTATTTTAGAATGCAAGTCCTCACCCCTTTTCGCTGAAAGCCAGAGGAGAGCAAAAAGATTTTTGTTTCTGGGTGTGTTTTTCTTCTTCTAACAGAATAGGAGGAGCCTTGAAAAAGCTCATTTACAAGATAACACCTTGGACTTGCCTTTGCATTTCCATTCTCCTGACATCAGGGTTGGCGATCATTTGTTTGTTAAGGAGGAAACAGCAGACAGAACATGTCGGGAGGAGACGAAGGGGGAAGCAGAGGAGGGTAGGCTGGCGCTGACAGCGTGGATGAAACTGGTGATGTGGTGTTTTGGGAAGAAATGCAGGGGTCTGATATGGATGTGAGGAAATGGTGTGGACGTGATATTTTCCAACACACTTCATCATCCTTACCTCTAATTGGTGTACCACCTAGGTGGGAGTAATTTTGATGCAAACAGGGTTGAGAGATTAGTTAGTAATCCACTTACAACAGTGGGAGAGAAAACATGGCTTCTAACAGGCCACAGATACAAACCAAAAAAAAATTATATAGAGTAGAGGCCACTTAAATGGAATGTGACATAGTTCAGTGTACTTAATCAAAGCTATGAAGATACACTTTGGACTATACCTGTAGTCTGTAAATGACCAAAAACAACCCAGCCTTTGAGATGATTCCATTCTGTCAGACAAATAATGCAGTTCTGTGTGTGTTGCTGTAGCTGATGTCTGCTACAGCTACATTTGACCTTGTTTCACAGCAGATTTAAAATAGTATGCAATTTAAGTGTACTTTCTATAAGCAGTCTAATTGAAGATAACCTCCACTCTTTGTACTGACTTAATTTTTTGAAGAAAGCAGTTAGTAAAATGGCCAAGAAAAATGAATGAAAGTCATCTATAGTAAATTTAGTGATGCAAAGGAAAAAGTATTCAGGTCAGAGGTATTAAATTGAAAAGAAGTTAGTATCTGCAGAGTGAATGAATCAGGATGGTGTGAAAAGATAGACCGAATGTGTCTCTGTGCTCACTCAAAATTGAGCGAGCGTGATGCAATAAGAGGAACTGGGTCTGCCTTCCCTGCTACAATGTGGCAGCAAATTACTGTGCCTTTTACTGCCGTCGCAAAATTGGCCTCATTTCAGGTCATATGCAGTAATGTAAATCCAGATACGCCAGCAGATGTCAAGTAAAGGGTTGTGGATAAAAAAGAATTGGTCTAAGGGCATTACATATCAGCACATTTCCAGGCACTCACACTATATGCAAGAAAGAAAACTAATTAAAAGTTTGCTGCAAGAACTAAAAAAAAAATATATATATCATAGTCTCAGGCAAAGATTCATCTTTGCTATAGAAAACATTATCAAACAGTTAGTTAGCTGTAGGTAGTAGTGTTAGGATCTAATTTGTGAGAATCTGTGTCTAATTTGGGTTGTGCTTGTAGTAGAGCCACATTTTTAATATTGCAAGAACATAGACAGTCCAAGAGAGCATGCTCCAGTGACCTGTATTCGGCTTCCACTGGGCAGCTCAAGTGCCAGGATTTTTCTGGAGTAGCTCTCATCTTTAATCTTTGGGGCCTCCGACCTGCGGCCTGGCCTGACACTCTCTAAGTGAGGTAGATTTAGTAAGGAGTGGCAAGGCCGAACCTGGTCAAAAGCCACTTATCTCTCCACCTTTGCGCTGTTTCCACCTAATCCAGGTCGGGCAAGCACTGTTTATTTATCAAGTGGACTGCTACTGTGAACAAAGAGCACCTGATTGATTTTTGGGATTTTTTTTTTTTCAAGGTTAAATCCAAGCTAATGCATCATCTGCCGGCCTCATTTTCACCAAGACGCATGTTTAAGAGGGGATTAAGGATTATTTAACATGGTGAAAAATTATCTTTCTGTACTTTGGAAGGTTACAAGCTCATGCATCACTGTCAAAGATTGTAGCAAGAACTTCATTCCAACTTCTGTGTTACTTTATAAGAGGCTGTTGTGAGGAATAATATTCTGTAAGAACTCAGCCAGCTTATCAAGGTGACAAACTTTGAATAAAACTTTCATGTCTCCTGTGATGAAAGAGAATACATGAAGTCATACATGACAACAAAGGCCTTTTATGTTTTCACATCATCCTCATGTCTAACAAGAGTCATGTCTGTTGGTATTTGATGACATTGTGTACCCTGCAACTTGCCTTTGCTACATTTACATTATCAGTATGTCATGTTGAGTATCACCTAAATCATTAAATCAGATCAAATTCAATTGTGACTGAAATTAAGTCTGATCAAATCCAATTGTACCTGAACGAAGCTGTTTAATGCGCCCGTTGCTGCTGCTGATGTCCACAGGAAGCATGTCCTTGAACCAGGAGATCTCTGGGTCCGGGTTTCCGCTGGCGGCACACAGCATGGTGGCAGTTCTGGTCCTTTCAACCACCTTCAGCTGGGGACCCATATCAATGGTAGGAAAGCCATGGGGGATCTGGTTCTCTGAAAATGTACAAAGGCACTTTTAAGTGTATGCTGTATCGAGAAACAAAGCAAGACATTTAAAACAAGAAGAGGAAGAGAAAAGTGTTTACAAAAAGATTCTGACAGAATGGGCTCTTGATTGCTGAGAGGCACTGAGTTGAGCTTGCGAGGACTGAGAAGAGTATGAAAGACAGCAAGTACATTCGGTGCATAACAGTTAACAGACCGCATTCATACACAGAAATTAGTGTAGGAGCAGAATAATCAACTGGGGAATGGTAGATCTGGTCTGATTTGGGTTTCGAATTTGGATGAATACAAAAAAATCCAGTCTCTCTGATTGATTATCATAGCAGGCTTATTACCTGGCACTGGGAGGTTTAGAGGAAGGATAGCTGCAATCTGCCTCTGGGCACCCATGCATAAATGAGCCGCCTTAATCTTAGCAAGCTAAACAAACCTATTTGAATAATCCAACTCATCATAATGGATGTAACAACAGATCCATGACAACACATAAAGTATAATCCCTCAAGCAGAATTCGGGATTCTAAGGTGAAAGGTCCTCATTCACTCATATACATACTGAAATCTTATCATAAGATTATCAAAATATGTAAAATATACAGAATTGTCTTTGACTCTCCAGCTCAGGCTCGCCATACGGGAGTCTAAATCTCATCAAAAAGAGCTATATCATATACATTCATGTGACAAAACCATAATCTTTTCTTGTGCTTCTGCATGTAATTTATTTTATAGAATGTCCTTTCTTTTATCTGGAACCTAAGTCTGTATTAAAGTTTGAATGGAACTGAAATTTAATATAGTATCTACAGATGGATATCGTCAGGATTTTATCGATACCGATACCGATACTCCTTATCGGTACCGATACTTATCGATACTCTTATCGATACTACAACATGAAGTGCAAAAAAAATAAAGACTTTAAAAGATTCAACCTTCTTTTTATTACCACAAGGTATTTATGCAAAGGCTATGCAATTACAAATACTCCCGAACAGATAACCAGGACCAGGACCAGATATAAAAATCTGGCGGGTGCCAGAGCACGACGCAGCAATTCAGCTGAATTTAGCACTGAGCTGACAGGAAGTCAAGCACAGAAATAACAATATAACATCCGGTTACTTTTCAAAATAAAACACTATATGTTAACCCCAGCACACAAATCTCAAAAAAGAGACAAACACAAGCTCTTCTGCTAATTCTTCGGCACTTCCTGTTGTTGTTGTTATAACTCAGACTTTTAACTGCGGTCGCGAGTGATTATGTGATTATCGAGGAAACTCCTCGGCCTCATGATGCCAGCTGTCTACCGTACTGCATCGTGGCGGACTCAAAACAAAACCTGCGGGGGTTACCGGACGGCGGACCAAAACCGGATCGGAGCCGTAACGCAGTGGACAGTATCCAGTGGAAATTCGGGGTAAGCATTATCACCAAACACTTGGAGCACGCGCATTGTATGAAGCTAAAGGAGGGCGACGTGGTTGATTGCTATAACAAAGTAAAGTTAGCAGCCCGGCTAACGTTAATGACTGCAGCGCCATGGCAGCAGCACCCGGTTTCGTTTCCGCGAGGTCAAGTCACGGAGTTTGTTGTTAAGTTTGTAGTCATTACAGTTGGGTGGACGTTCGAAAGCCGATAAAAAATCATTAAAAACAAGTTAAAAAAAGAAAAGGAAAAAAGTACCGATAACAGTACTGTTTGTCCAGAATCTTAACGGTACCCTGAAAAAGTACCAAAAAGTACTGGTCCTCGGTATACATCCCTAATAGCATCTACCATTATTTGTTTCAATTGTGGAAAACTTTGGTTTCATGATAGTAAACAGCTCCTTAGCTATATAATTTACAGGAAATATAAAGTCACATTTGTTACAAAAACTGTGCTGCACATCCTACATCAGAGCAAACCTGCCCTTATAATAAATCCTAGTTTAACCTGTGGACAGCCTTAATCAAGAGAAAGCACGATGGCCCGTGAGGGGTCTTATTATCATCTTGCTTTTAAACTTGTAATCTCTTTTATCTCTTTCCTCATATGTGGATGTGTCCTTGGGGCCAAAGTGCTGAGATTAAATCCTTAGAACAGTGCTAATGAATTTAACTCCTGACTTCAGTTCACAATCAGAAGAAACCTAACTGCAGGTTAAGAATAAGCAAAAGAAAGCTGGCCTACAGGAATCAAAGGAATTAATATAAGATCGAGATTTTGTGATTTAGGAACGTTTTAGGACAATCTGTCCAGAACGGGATTACGATTGGGACACAAGTAAAACTGAATGATGCACTAGAGATGAACTCAAGATTAAAATGTAAACATATTTTGCAAAATTTGGGTCAAGATAAACGAGGATAACAAAATGAAGAAAACTTGAACCAAGGTGGCTTGGTGCAAGGTATTAATCATTAGCTACCTCATGGAGAAAAAAGTCAACAATGCAGGTATGTGAATGCAACTGCGTGCACGTAAAAGACAGAAGGAGAACAAGGCTAAAAAAACTCAAGCACTTGTTGGATATTTCCCTGAGTAATTAAGATATGAAGGTTGTTTTTCACTCTAGACTTATCAGACACAAACCAAACATCGTCTGTCACAAGAAGTGATTCTCCAAACCCGATATATGCACTTTCAAAAATCTTCTTCTGACTCAGTTATTACTGATTACATTTGCTCCACTTGAATATTATTGGTGAACATTTAAAACACTGATCTGTGTTGTGATGTAATTCTGACTGGACAGAGACAGCTGTCAAACACAAGATGCAGTAGATTCACTGAATAGGATTTGCTCCATTTCCCTGCTCACTTTGCTTGCCTAAGTCAAAAATCTATATGTAAACTTATATGGCTTGAGCATAGGTGCATGGGTGTTGTACTTTGTTCTAGCCCTAACCCCAGCAGAGCAGTTGCTCCTATTTTCACCCCTGTGTTTGGCCTGTAGCCCAGACCGTCTCATATTCATATGTAGTTAACAGATCTCTGCATGGACCTCTTATCTTTGCGGCGAGGCTTATTTCCTGTCTTACGATATAGGATTTGTTCTCAGACATCCCAACTGACATCAAGATACCCCTACGAAACAGACAACTACAGCACAATGAAATAATACTGTGCACTTTGTCATTGCATGAACAATGGTAACAGTAGCACCCCGTGTTCCTTTGTGGTTTGCTCCTTCTAACCTTCAAAGAGAAGGGAAAAGGTGGGTAAAAAACAGTGGCCAAAAATGAGCAATGACCATTTCTCTTCCATTCTCCTTGCAAGTTTCAATGTGAGGAAACCATTAAGTAACACTAAATCTAGAGGGAGCTGAACTCCTGTCTCGCCCACTTAAAATTCACTTAGAGCATGTTCATAATGGCAACAGATCACCTGAGTGGAGGTCCCTTTGAGGCTTCTGACATGGACTCAATTTTCGCAAATGCACATACACTTGGGTGGGAGCCATAGTTGGTATGGGTTCTGGTGGTTGTGTTCAGGGACAGGGGGTTGCGTTTTGGGACCTTCCAGTAGAACTAAATTAGGCGGTGTGCATGTCTGTGCACTGGTGCAACTACACTATTCCATGTAAAGTTATTATCTACAAATTGACTGACTTGGCAAACTTAGGTCTCCAAAAGAATTCATTCATTTTTCTGTATACATATATTTAATCAATTAATCTAAACTGTCAGGTGTGCAAAATTTGAATTTTAAACACCCTTATCTTTGTATACAGCAAAGAGCAGATGGTTTCTCTTCAATCAAATTTAAAGAAAATAATATAATATAATATAAATATATAAATATTTATAAATATATAAATATAAATACCCATCCTCTACTGATTCCCAGTGTTGTATATGTAACACATTGTTGCCCCCACACATCACTCCATGTCTGAACCGGAAAACGGTGTTGCTTCCCTTTAGGTCAAGAATAAAGTAACTACATGGTGTAAAAGACAAATGATTCAATGAGGCATGACGCTGACCTGTCAATCGCATCTTGCCAGTTACCCTGGGGATTGTGCAGAATTGTGAGAAGTCTGTCATACCATATTTCGAGATGGATTTCCAAAGATTTGTTCTTTTTCTTTCAAAATGTATCTGCAGCCACTCCAAGGTTTTTAACATTCAGTTGCCCACAGAAGGAAGTGTTTAACCTTCCTGGGGGGGAAAGCTATTTATGCTATAGTGATTTGTGGAAATCTCCCTTTCGCTGGAGAAAGTAGAATATCTGTACAGAATATTTTCAACTAAACCCTCTTGAATTGCTGCCTATAGAATATTTATGATTAAGACTATTGGCAAATGTTCCTGGGCTGTGAAAAGTGCCCACCACTGGTAAAACAGGGTGAAAGACAGCGAAGGAGTTATTACACGAGTCAGTGACTCTGTCATATCATGAGGCATAAACATGGAATAGTTTAAGAGGTGCCCAGCAGCCACACAGCTCATACATGAATCCATTTCCTACCTCTAGTTAATATTTGCATTGCAGGTGAACTGGTATTACAACTAGCAGACATTTCTGTCACTCTGTTACTGACCGGAAAGTGCACCGTGGCTTGGCTTGGCTTGGTGTGTTAATTCTGACATTGGAAATAGTTGAATGGTAGACGAGGCTGGGCTGCATGTATAGTTGATGTAATATATATGTAGGAGGCAGAGCATTGACAAGCTTCAGTGTTATTCCCATAGTGCATACTATACTGTGGGCAATAAATTGTCATGGTTAATAGCCCAGGCTGGCTCCATGATTCAACTCTTAGAAAACTCATAAACAAATTTACTTATAAGAATTTCTTTCAAAAGGTTTAACATTTAATTAATTCAGTTTGGTCACAAAGTTAACACAATGCCCTGCGTGAAAAGCCCATATCTAAAATACTTCTCCCATGTCCTTGGGTTTTAGTTAAAATAAAAAAAAGAATAATTGAGAGTTCTCTCTATACACAATGCTTATCAAAGATCTGGAGCTCATGGGTAAGATTTGAGCCCTGTCTGTCTGCTCCTACTACAAACTCCTGTGGCTGGCCTCGTCTGCCAACTTGTCATCCCTGGAAGACAAAGACATGCCTTTGTTCAGTCCTCTTTAATTTGAAGGGAAAAGAAAAGCGATGGGGAAATTTGGAGAGAATCCAATGAAATGGTGCGGGCGATGCAGGTTGATGTTTGTCAAGATAGAGGGCATTTTTAATAAAAAAGGCCCTCTGGTGCTGGAGTGTAATTCATCAAAAAAACCTCCACCTCTGTGTCTAGTCCAGGCAAGGAAATATGAGTAAGGAGTGAATCCTGTGATAATGTCACATAGGCACTCTATTACTAAGATGAAGAGTTCTGCAACAAAACTAAGCTAAATGCCAATGTAACTGAAATGAAATTGTCAAACCTCTAATATATTCTGCATATATGCAGACTTAACAATCAAGCATGGTGCATGCATATGTTTCACTGCCACTGATCAAATAAGGTGATGTAGATATATTATACTGATTAATTTAGTCCTGTCAAAATGTCAATACATCGATACGTATCAATCCTGAAAATGTAAAACGGTTTCAATACTCATGTTCTGTAGTATGGACACACTGGTCCCAGCTGCAGTTTGTTGCTCTCTCTTCTCTGTGACAGTGAGCTGACACACACACACTACTGCGGTACCCACATAGCTCCTCTCAGTCACTCAAATTGCTGTCTTCTCCTAGCTCATTTTGTCTGCTTTGTTACGGTGTTGTAGCTTGTTTAAGATGGCAAGGGCAGAGCTTCTGTGACCAGTTTTGGTTGACAAAGAACACAGCAGGAGTGCTGTTTGGAAATACTTCACATTTGAAGTATTACATGCCTATATACAAGCGCTACTACAGACCAGTGCTAATGAAAGGTGCTAAGACAACAAAGTTAGCAAAGTGCCTGAAGGACAGACAATGAATGTCGATAGGTTTGTGAAAGCTCTGAATTTAGCATCACTGAAGCATTGACCAAGATGGCCAGTAAACCATTGTTGTTAATAGTGTCCCAACAGCCACCTGTGATTTTCAAAGCTAAGCTAATCCCCTCAGAGCTATCAGGCCTGAGGAATCTCACAGTCAGGAAAATACTCTGAAAGAAGTAAATAAAGAATTAGATTCTCTTGCCACTAATATACAATACACACACGTTGTTAAATGTTTCTTTATTATCTAATAATTAATCTTTTCAGGTAGTGTATCAAAGTTAGAAATTCCAGTATCGTGACAAAACTGTCCAACCTGTCCAAAGCTGTGGTATTTAACGGGATCTAATGTATCTTTAATGTACCCTGCGATACAGTTGTTACAACAAAAGTATCAGAAACGCCCTGGATTAGCAAACGAGTGAAGCCAGGGCTACAGCCAGAAAGGCGTCAGATGCAAAGCTAGGTATGCATGAACTGGTTCCTCTATGGCCTGAAAAAGAGGACCATTGTTCTTTCAACAGCTGGTTATCATGCACAGAGTCATGGTGCAATATGAGCTGCTTGGCAGATGTACTTGTTTACAGTGGTTATAGCAGTGTGGTGAAATGACAGGGCAGAAGGTGATGGCTTAATGTGGCTGTGTGTTTGTACCACTCAATTAGGTAAGCAGTGGGGGACTTGACTATACACAAAACATGTTGGAGACACTGGCAACATAATTTGTAAAGAGAAAGAGCCACTAGTTACATGATAATTACTGAAATGAAGAAAACATGATACAGTTATCACAAGTTATTGTGGCAAGGAGGTGTGTCTCTGTTTTAAACAGCTGCATGCAGGTGAGAAAAGATTTAGATGAGAGAAGAGAAGAGAGAAGAAAAAAGCGTAAAGGAGAGAGGAAAGGAGGAGAAGGGGAGGGGGCAGGGGAGGGGTGTATGCCAACCTCCTGCCAGCTCCAATTACCAGTGTGAGTGGAGCATGGCAGCTAGGGCGATGGGTCTAATCAGAGCCCTGCTGAAAGAGACCCGTCCCTGTCCTTCTGTCCCACTGGGAGGCTGCTGGAGCTCAATCCCACACTAACGTCAGCCAGCGTTTTTCCCTCAACCCAAACACACTCATCTCAATGGGGGAAAACACTCCAGACACCCCCCTTCCTTCCTAACAGGGGAGCCCTGACACAGTGGCACAAGATACAAAAGTTCTGCAAAAAAGAAAAATGATGCCTCATTTCCATTTCAGTCTGCCCTAGTATCTCCTTCCTTTTTATACTCAAGAGCAAAAGTGCTGAATATCACGTGCTGCTACTGTATGAATGTTTTAAATTAGTGTTGCGCCTGTGAAAGTCCCTTCAGAGAGAACATGCAGTCATAAAACATATGTCAAGGAATATTCATGAGAGTACATTGCTGCTACATGAACAGGAGTTGTGTGTAACCTTGCAAGATGCCTGCAGCATCTTGCCTCATTCTGAATCAATTGTTAATCTATTTCAGCATCAAGATGGGCCATCAAAAATTAAGGTGATCTTTTCTGATGTTCAATAGCGTATACATCTGAGCTGATCTCATTTCGAGCAAGAAATAAAAGGCCGTATGATCTCCACGTGTGCCCGTTGCAAGTGATGGATGACAACAATTAAAGGTGATGTCCCCTTTTATAGAGCCAACCAAAGGACCACAGTGATGGCAGCACAGCCACTTGCCTCATGAAATACTACTGCTCTCAAATCTATCCATTTAAACATAGATCAATCTGTTTACTGTAGGTTTGTGCATTTCTAGAGAATATGTATGCCATTTTGGGGTTTCATTTGCCCGTGTGCAGGAATATGTTGCATTAAGCTCTTAACTGATGCCTAAAATTTTCAAAGAGCAATCCATTTTGTTAAATGTGCAAGGATGAAAACTAAAAGACTACAGTCTCTGAACTTTTTAATTATTCACCTCTCTGGTAGTCCAACCCATGAGGGAAGCTAAATATAGTGCAATCAGTGTTGTCTGCGTCTCACCTGGTCGTGAGTCAATCTGGCACTGAAAAGTAGACAGGCCGTCTGCAGAAACAAAGCGCGTGGCCTGCGGCTGTTTCCAGCCATGAACATCGTCGAGACAGACATTTGCATCTGCCTGAGACACGGAAGTGTGTGAGAGGTGTCAGCTGCAGCAGGAGGTGCAAACAGCAAGCCAAAGCTAACATGAGTCCAACTGAAAGTACTCTATGAATAGTTGGATTGCTGATGGTGTGTAAAACATTCAGCAAGTTCACTCGGAAAATGTTAAACTGCGGAGGATTTATGAGGAGCGGCACAGAGGTGCAGGGGTTAGTTCTGTCGCCTCACAGCCAGGAGGTTATGGCTTCAAATGTGCCAGCTGGCTGAGGGCCTTACTGTGTATGCGTGTTCTCTCTGACAACGTGTAGGTTTCCTCCCGGTGCTCCTATTATCTCCCAAAGACATGCAGGTTGGGTTAATTGGCAGCTCTGAATTTCCTACAGGTGTATGCATGCCTTGTGATTGACTAGCGACCTGTCCAGGGTCAGCTGGGATCAGCTCTAGCCTCATGCGACCCTGAAGGATAAGCTGGTATAGTTAATGCATGGATGGATTTATGAGGAGCACAAAAATTATGGTGGCATTACACTATTGTTGGACTGTGGTAATGTATAAAAATCTGAGGATAACAGTCACAGTTACTATACAACATTACAGCTGTTGCTTATTAACATTTCCTGTGGTTCGGTCAACTTTCACCTTGTTTGTGTTTGAAATGTATGGCAGTACTTGCAGGTGCCTTTTTTCTGAAATCCTGTGACTAGCAGCGACTAATAGGCAGACAGACATAACCGGTACATGCACTGCCTTCATGCTTTTGACATGTAAAACATCGGAGGGAAAGGAGTTCTCACATGTTGTGCCATGAGGGGCATGTGAGGAGGACCCTCTTGCTCTTCAGAGAAATGCTAGCTGGGGGAGCTCCCACTACAGAGGTCTCCTCAGCAGGGATGACACGGCACACCCCAACTTCAAAGACCCAGCAAGGAGGTCATTGATGTAATACTGTAGTAATGACATGAAAATTGTAAAAATCTCCTTGGATGGGGGCAAATATACAGTGTGAAATGAAATGCGAATTGAAATATGTCTGAACATCTTGACGAGCCAGTTGTCTCCGGCACGCTAACTCCTGACCCAGGTGTTTTGGCAGTTTCTATGGAGACAGCGGTATATCAACAAACATATGAACTGAACACACAGGCACACCTGCATGCAACGGACCACCGCAAAAACACAGTCATAACAAAAACACAGTTTTTGAACGCAGTAGTTAATACATGCTACATGCTAGTGGCCTGTCACTGCGCTGTTATTCTGCTGTTTATCCAAGTGTACTTGGTGTAAAAAGACTATAATGCATGCCATGACCTTTGAAATAATACACTTTTTTGTCTGGCTGAGCAGAACATTTGGCCTTACTTCCTCGCCTACAGGCAGATAATCAATAACAGTCATCTAATCCCCCCTTGAACTCTTTTCTTCCTTCCCACCCTCTCTTTTTATCATCTCCCTCTCTCCACTTTCCTATTCATCTCGACTTGTTTTCTCCTATCTGATATCCTACTTCCACTGTCAGCAGTATGATCTACGGCCCTGCCAGATGCTCCACGCCTGTTATTTATGCTGCGACGCACCAGTTAGTACATTGCCGTGGCCTCCGACCATTACTGCAACCCAAGGGTGGTCTTCTGAATTCACATGGTTATGCTGACCGAGTCACCTTGCGGGACAGGCACTGCTGCACAGAGTCATACCCTCCATTAACTATGCTATATGGGCAGCACAGCTGTAGGCTTTCATTTTGATATTACAGCTCTACTTCTTGCCTTGTGGTGCTACCAACAGGAGTTTGATTGAAGACCCTTGAGATTATAGTAATACGGAGTGCACGGTTTGTGGTTTACTACTCATTTTAATGTAACTGCCTCCAAGATGGAAAAACCTTAGGGCTCATGGTAAATTTCTGTGGTAATGTGATGTGGCTAATAAGACAGGCTATTCCTCCAGGTGTCTCTGAAATAAGAACAAGGAGAGGACCAAAAACCAGGAAGCGTGACGGTTAATGAAATCGGTGTACAAAAGGAAGCAGAGCAGCGATTTGCAAATAAATGAATTAATTGATCCTCTCCACAACTCAAATTAATCATCGGCAGAGCTTTATTGTGACATGTTTAGTGTAATTACGGCAGATAGGAATGGCTTTTATGAGTTCTGAGAAAGGCAGTGGATGTAGTGGAATGTGGCAGGTTCTGTTAATTAAATCCTCACTGACTGGGCTCCTGTGACAGCCCTTACTTATTCTCTCAGTCAGAGATAATGAATAATACACAAAGTCTGTGAGTCAATGTCGACAGCCTCAACTTTGTAGTGGTGAAGTGACGGGTGTTCAGAAATATCACATATTGGTATAACCTTTAGACTGCTCACCTCAAAAGAGGCAAATGCAATAAACTCATCAAAGCTGGTCGACAGCAGCAAAGAGGCGAGAGAAACATGACAAGGGGAAGGTTGTAACACGACCTTCGATCACAAATTGCTTGATGGTATGCACTGTTCTGTGGTTAGAGTGAATTAGCTTGCAGCTCAGGACGTTTTTAGTGATTAGATCCACTAATCATCAAGCTTAGAATAGTTGGTATGATGATATGATCTGTGGTGAGGGTTTAACCTCAGTGTAATTTCATCAGGATAGGACCCAGACCTGCTTTCCCCAGCAGTAACAGTCAATAACTGGGTGAGGTGTCGTACAATGCGTACAACGCAAAAAATAAAAGACTGGCAAGTAAGTGCTCCTAACTACTCGGTGTGAACATACCTTGACACTGAGTGTTTAACAGAGCAGACCAGAATCTGAACCTGCTTGTTCAGGCAACGATCTCTTGTGAAACAGGTTAAAAATATTGATGCAGATGTAATGCATGCAAAATCAACAGTGCCTTTGACAGCTGTAAGCAGTACGATCAACTACAACCTTGAAAAACACAGCTTAGCAGCTTAGAGGAAATGGAACTATGCCTCTTAAACATGAGAAAAAATGTCAAGCTTGGGGCCAAGCTATGAGGCTGATAGCGAGCCAAGCCGTTCTCCCCTGCCTTCTATGGCCCAGTGGGTAAGCCAAGAGGGCTTGGTGTGTAAATGTGTGAGGAAAGGGGGTCAGGGTGAAAGGACTCCCATTAGCCAGCTCATTGAGTGTAGGTATTAGAACTCCCCTGACATGCAGCAGGCCCATCCATCCATAACCAGTCAGGGCCTGGGGAGCCGTTGACTCACTGGCCTGCAGAGCTTTAAGGTGGACCTTGCTCTTCACCTGCAGGGTTACAGGCCCAAGGTGTCATTCTTTCATTGCACTGTGTGATGTTTTTACTTTACTATTCTCACATATATAATAAAGGATTCTGCACAATATGATAAAGCACAAGTGACAAATAGTTATAATATCACTTGTTGATACTGTGATAGTGATGCATCACCCTGGTTTTGAGGTGATGTGTATATGAATAAAAGAGGGTGAGAAACAATGACTGTGCTTCAACACAACTGTGGCCATCAGTTTGCAGGGCTTTCATGACAGATTGTTCATTGTCTTCTATTGTACAGTGATTTGCGTTAGAGTGCTGTCTAATCATCAGTTTTTCATGATTCAGAGACAGAAGCAGGCAGCTTTCCCTATCATCAACATCAAAGCATTTGGATTAAATAATCTATACTAAATCAAAGAAATACAATACACGTAATTATGAACAAGAGGTTATAATATGAAACTTTAAATCAGTGAGATCAAGAGTATGTTAGGTCTGATGTCAAAAAGCCATACATAAAAGGCAAAAGCTGTGCATCCACAGCAACATGAGGTTTGGTTATCTGCTAACATCATCTTTTTATCTACCGTTCAGCTTATTCTATTTTTTTATTTCAGCCCATTTCTGATTGACACGTCTTTACCATTATTATGATTTTTCTGTGCCACAGAGAAGGAATCCCATGAAACAGAAATCTTAAGCACCTGTTGATAAGAAGAACACAGAATGGCATGAAGATTGGAGGACAGGTTGGACCATGGCTGAGCATTAAATACTTTTAACTAATAGTAAGAAAAAGCATGAAGCAATGAACAAATTGATTTGCTGCAAAATTACAGTGTTTCTGGCTGCAGGGCCCAGACTGCTCAGGTGTGAGTAAGTGTTTGACTTGCATTTGACCCTTCAAATATCAATTTGATTCAGGTGCACTTTCTTGAGTGACACTTTCTGCCACCCTTTGCGTTTGCATTCAGTGAAACGGCTTATATTTCTGGAAAAATAATATTGGATCTTCACATTTAGATGCCTGACTCTCTTTCCTTGCTGGCCCGTTGTCTGTTTCAGAGTGAAACACGGCAATCAAATACAAACTTCTGAGCTCAGATAATAAGAACAAATGCATACAAAAGTAGAAAGCAACAAAAAAGTGAATCAATCGACGACCTGTTACCGCGCTTACACTCCGTCACTCTGAATACACGCATGGTGAAACATTATTGATAATAACATTGGTCTCGCAAACAAGTCTAGGGCAAAATCTGTAATTGAATAACGAAAGCCTGTTGCATCTGTCTTTGGCAGATATTTAATAGCAGATGTCAATTCACGGATAACCCTGTCTATTCCTGACAATGTGCAGATATTAACGGATCTGCATGTCTTGTCACATCTCCAATATCTTCTGAAGCCCAGAGACAACATCCAGATGAGGAGTTCAATATGTCCTGACATACAACAGCAGCCATAAATGAAAAAGAAACAGTGACAGACTACAGCTCTTCTCTCAATAAATGCCGGACAGAAGCTGCAACAGTATTTTAGTGCAGAAGCTATGACGCATGGACTGCGGACATATTAACACCTACATGCATGTTATGAGATGTTTGATAAATAATCATTGGTATTGTGGATATACTTTTTTCAAGGCCAACATTATAACAAGTAGAACAGTCTGGTAAACTCAGAAAAATACATCGGTTTACTATAATACAGCCTTTAAATCCATGATTTCCAAAATCTAGGATGAAAAATAGTCTCATATCAACATAACAAGATAATATTTATATAATAACCAATCTTAGATGACATCAAATGAGATGTTTCTAGTTTAACCCACAGTAATGTAAAAAAAAAAAAGAAAAGAAGAAGAAAAAAGCAATATCTATTGCTGGATTGCGACTGTCCAGGTGTTACTATCACTGTGCTGATCTGGTGATAGCGACACGAGACAACAAAGACAACTTCAACTCAGCATAATTAGTTTCTGCTTAGAAAAAGAAATGGTTCTGATGCTTTGCCCGAGAGACTGGATCTTACATCAGCATCGTCAATGCACCAGATGATACTAAAGTGATGAATTTCAAAAAATGTGTTTAGTTTCATTAAAGTAATTTTCCTATCTTATTTTACTGCTTGTTGGGCTTTAAAGTTTGATCAAATGTGTTCTTTGGGAGACAGGGGGAAGCTCTGACTCGTTAGAACACTCTTTGAAAAACCACTGGCCCACTTAAAATAGGATAAATATGTCCCAGCATTAGCCTTTTCTTAACACCTTTCAGGATGTTAAAATTTTTCCCAAAGTGATTGAAGTTATGGGAAATGTAGATCCTCTCTCCTCTTGAGTCATTAGGACTGGCTGCAGATGTGTTTTGAGTTGTATACCTAATTACATGCTTTCAACCATTTAGAAAGTGGTGGGTGGGAGAGAGCCAAAGCTGTAATGATCAAGTTAAAGAAATGGTCATATTCACCACACAACAAAAACATTAACAGGCTTTAATTTTGCAGTGATTCTCATACACACATACAGGCAAAGGTCTGACTGTCTTAGCTCACCTGTGTTTATCAACCACTTTTTATTAATGTTATTTCTCCTCATTAACTTCCCCCCTCGTCTCTCTATCTCCCTCCCTCCTTCTCTCTCCCCTGAGGCCGTAGACATTATCAGCACTGACGGTGCAGACATACCAGACATTGCAGTCTTTACAGATACAGCTCGCCAAAAGCATGGAGCAATTGATGGACATGTACAGATGATAAGATGTAGCCTCAAAGCAACATTGACTTCATCCAGATGTCTGTGTATAACATGGAAATTTCAGTCCGATGTCAGACAAATCTCTTGGGAAAGATCAATTAACTGGGTTAGTTCTTTTTGATATCTGCTTCTCGGTTGATTTGAATTTTTTATGATAATATATTGATCACACACAGAAACACTAGAGCAGAGGGTCAGATATACAATAAGCTGGCAGGGATTCAATGGGATTTATTGTTGGATTTTATTCATTTCAATATCATATATTGAACTGATTTTTCAAGGTTGAGAGCAAGTTCATGTTGTGCTTTTTTAATTCCCTGTGTTTGTTTTTGTAAAACGAGCACTACAATGAAGGTGCTACAGCCCTGACTAAACTTTAAAAGCTATCTGTGTCCCTTACCAGTGCCCAAGTCCTTGGAAGTAAGGATGTGAGGATGCAGATTGGGTGGCCAGGAGGGTGATTCCACCATGCCATATTGTGCGAGTCCTTGGGAGAAGCATGCATAGACAGATGCAGTTTGTATCTGTCAGGCTGGATATGATCTATGACGCCAGGCCTCCAGCCAGCAGATGGTGGGAGAAATTAAATCTGTGACACACGACGTCACAATGGAGCTCAGAAATACAGTCTGTGTTGTGTGTCTGTGTGTACACCTGTAGATCTGTGTGTGTGTGTGTGCGTGTGTATGTGAGGATGTTTGTCCCTGAATAGTTTTGTTTGCGTGCAACTTCATGCTTCTGTATTCCTTCAGCATGTTGTGACAAATAACGGCTGTGCCTAAAACGGAAGCCAAACCTGTTCTGCGTGCCTGCGTCATTTTCATAAACGCCCTGCAGTATATAATGTTCAACATGACCTGTCATCTGACCAACCGCTTTCTTCAACAACATGAGGAAACTGCCGTTAAAGTGGCAGCATGAATGTTACACAAAGCCACCAGCATTCAGAAAGAGAATGGGAGAGAGTGAAAAAGTAATGTGGGGGAACAGCAGTTACACAACAGACCTTATTTTGGTCATTGTGGATGATTTGAATAGCGCGAAGGAAAGGAGAGGATTAAGTTGTCGGAGGAGCAGGGCTCGGTATTAAATCATTCCGATATAGCTTCTGTATGTATTTATCTTGCCTGGGAAGAGGCGCAATGCGATTTCTATGCTGTTTATCCAGTCAGGTTTGTTGTCCGCACTTGCCTGGCTCCTGAGATATTTATTACTGGCATTGTGTCGCAGCCATTTTTTGCCTCTTCACCAGGGAATATAATGAATGCGAGGCAAATAAAGGCCTTTTCTAACCAGTGAGGCCATAATTTGTTTACTGCCACCCAACACAACCACTAAACACAGTCAACACCGTGAAGCTGGGATACTGTATTGAATTCCATTTTGACTTTCTTCAAACCGAGAGCAAAAACTGATGAGTTTTTAACGGTGCTGTATAATTATGGCCTCTTTTCCTATCAAAAACTGGAGAGGCATAAAATGGACTCATAGGGCAGAACTCTATTAATATTACAAGGAGCTGCATCACTCCAAAGTTTGATGTTTGACATGTTTTCGCCGAACGAGAGGCTATTTTTCTCCACTGCAGAGGCTTTGAATCCTTGCATATTTCTCTCTTGACCTTTCCAAAAATCACATTTTCTCTCGACATTACATGTTCAGAAATGAGTTGCCAGGGAACTTCAAAAAAGGTGTGCAGCTGGTCCGTAGGAGAACCTTTCTAATTCTCGCTCTGACAGCAGAGGATTCCGGTAATGATGGAGCTTTTGATCTGGTACCATTAGATAACATTCCTCCCTTCTAGAGACAGGTCCGCTGTCTCCCTAGGGACAGGAGGACTGCTGTTCTCCAGCACAGCAGAAAAGTCACAGAGTTTCGGCTCATATTTAAGGAATCTTCTCGAGTCACAGGGAGCAGTTTGACAGTTTTATGTTTGTTTTTGCTTCTTTATTTTGGAGGAGTTTTGCTGAATATGACAATGGATAAGGTTATGATTTTCACTCTCCTGGGGGTTCATAGGATTTCTTATTAATGCAAAGACTTTAACTGCTTTGGCTGAAGATTTCTGGCTTTTAACTTTTGGACTTTTGGCTTTCAACTTTTATAAGTACAAGCATTGTTTATACCATGTTTTTCTCTGTGACCTCCAATTAAATGTTTGTTTTTAATTTCCTTAATAAGTATCTCCCTGTTTTGTTTTCACCTATTAAAAACATGCATTATTCCTTCTAAGTTATAAATCTTGGGTTGTTGTAGGCCTTTCCCAGGACTTGTCAATGTTGCAATTCCCTTGCTGCTGATAGAAGCCAATTAAAACACTGTAGCTTTAAGGATATTGCTCGAGGTAATTTCCACATAATTTGGCTCTTGTTTTGGAGAAAATCCGTCACATTACAGTTATAAAAACAGTCTGTCTATCCATTGCACCACAGAGACTCATCTGTTTTTATCATCACCATTACCGTCATGACATGGCTTTGACACCACCTTAGTCATTTCTTGGTCTGAGTCATTGCATTTTACATTTTACATGCTCATCAAATGTTAACGGCGAGGAAAATATGAAATATTGCTTCGACATGGAGAAGTGGCAGCACACTGCATTTAAGACATGTTGTGAGCTGAGATGTCTTTTCTGGCCAGCAGTAGTTTATTTCATATATCACCAAGACAAGCACCATTTACCTGAACATTTACTGAGGCAGTTCAATTCAAGAGGGGCGCTCAAGGTCAAAACATCGGCATCGTTACCCAAGTAATGAGTCATTGTTCCCTCTGGTCATCTCTCTATACTACCCTGCAACGTCATACCACTGCCGCACTGTCCACTATATTTAACAACGAGAGAGATAAGGAGATAGAACAGAGGAAGGATTAGACAGAAGACAAAAAAAACAAAAATTCTAGAGACGAGAAGGCAGGAACAGAAATGAAAGAACAGGGAAGAGAAAGGGAAATGAAGGACTGACAGCAACAATATTTCTCAATCACACCTCCCCCTCTGGTCTCAGCATTGTCTGCATCATTATTTATCCATACAGGTCAGACCTGCACACTGCCGACTGACTCTCTCTCTCTTAGACACAAACACACACACACACATACACAGTTTGAGCAGGACTGCACATCTGAAAAGTAATTTTGCATGTAGACCATTATTCAAAACATCTGAGCGAGAAAAAGATGACAACAGCCAAGGATCATCAGATTTTGACTTATGGCAGCAATAAAGAAACACAACTCTGTTCTTATTATTCTGCCGCTGTATCTGTGTGTGTCCCTCTCTCACTCGCACATACCCACATGCACATGCGCACACACATGTGCACAAACACACACACACACACACACACACACACACACACAAAATGAGAAATGGCTGAGCTGACTTTGGGCCCATATGTAAGTCTCAACGGTGTGACCTCTCGTGGTGGGGGCGTGAGAACTGCCACGAACAAAGAGCAGGGCTGTTACAGCGTGACAGAATTACAGAGTGACTCAAGACTCATGACTGCAAAAGTGCTAAAGCCCGATTCAGCTTTGGTGTGATAACATGCCTTCGCGACTTGCCACAGGTGAGCGACAGACTAAACTGTACATTAACAACTAAAATTGCCTTCTCAGGTTAAGAAGAAGACAAGAGACCATTTGTCAATGCCAGACACAGCATCCACCGTGGACAGATCACTGGGGACAAATCCAGTATGGCATGCATATTTATTTATATACAATATGGCTGTCATTATCCATATTTTACAGGATTGGTATAACAAAATAAAGAGCCAGTACATGAAATAATCATAATTAAAGCTCGACCTTCCTTTGCTCTGCTAAAACCTATAATCCAGATCGACTTAGTCGTATAATGACTTCACCATTCTCACTGCCTCTCTGGATAGGAGTGCTCAATGTATTATGACAACTTCATGCGGATGCAAAGTCACATGTACTTTAAGTCACACGGGGACTGTAAGGCTTTTCTTTTGGAGTGCAAAAACAGGAAGTTTTTTGTTTATGAAGTCATTTTTTCAACCTTGATTCATTCAGGGAAGGTCGACTGGGACGTGACAGGATTTTATTCAATGCTTAGCTTAATTTTCTTTGCACATTCACATGTGGCGAGCTTCCCTGGACGGCCACAGTCACTTTGTTATTGGTCTCTGAGGAACTATACTGGTTTTAGTGCCTTGCTCAAGGGTACCACAATGAAATAAGTTCACAGAAGTCAAGCAAGTCCCTTCTAACTTTTTCCAGATTTTATTATTTGATTTGAAAAAGCAACATTGTGATGTGACACCAACTTCTAAACCTTCAGGCTACCACCGCCCCATTAGGGAGGAGGATCATTAGTCTCCGTCTGTTTGGTGCTGCCCCAGTGTTTTCTTGTGTGGTGCTGCTGATATGAACTTGATGTATCACTAGGCTACAAACAATAGTCTAAAAATAGAGTGGAGCTGACAACATTACTTTGTGAGAGTGCGTGTCTGCATGTGTCAAGGAATATGCATGAATGTGTGAATGTATGAACTGGCTCCAAGTTATCAGGCACATCCTCCGGGTCCGTGGATGAGCAGAATAAAGAAGTTATTTAGATTTAATATGATGGGTTGGTCTGATCTCTACTGGCCTCTGTGAATGCAGAAACACTTGAGGTCATCAAAAACTTTACAAAATGCAACCCACTTATTTAAGGAGCAAGTTGATTTATTACAATCCTTTGTTTGCAATTCGGTGTACGCTAATTAATCAAATCAATGAATCATCTAGATTGCATCGAATGTGGGACTGATGTGTCTGATAAACATCAGAACTTCCACTAATTACGGTTAAATTGGTAATAAGATATTTTTGAAGGATAAGCAGGAAGACTCAAAAACAGGCTCAAGCATGTCAGCTACACCAGTTTTGGCAGAGACCTTCCACTTTCAGGTAATATAAAACAACTTGGCAGCATTCTATTAAAGACCTAGTTTGGAGATAAATATCTGTCTCTCTTCGTCCTGCTAAATGTTCAACAAAGACTTCGACCTCACCAGCCAGTCGTTTACTTTGGCTGTCTGCCATCTCACTATGGACAGGTAGCGTAGTACAGGCTTGCTTGAGCGTGTGGGCTGAGTGCAGCTGTCCACACTTCTTTTAATGAACCTACATTGTTTTGGTTTGTTAGACCAAAACGGTGAGCTTAAAGGGGTTTATCTCTGGGCAGAGGAGAAGACTCAGGTGTTGACTTTGTGGAAAAAAGAACACAACCAACCCTTTCATAAAACTATTCCCTAATTACATATTTTTGTAAACAACATGGCCTTCTCTAGATTTACAAATGTGTATATCATGATTTCACTGTGACTTTAAAGATTGTATGTTGACTGTTATTTCACATGTAGTTCCTGTCAAAATACAGCATTGGTCAGACAGACATGGTTTAAGGCCTGGTTCCCATTCCACACTTTTAATGTACGCAATGAGTGTGTACTAGCAAAGCCCTACGGCTAAAAGCATCCATCATATGGTTGGTGTCTGCATGGTACTTGACTCTGGGCTTAGCAGCTACAACACCGAGCACAGGATCAAGGAGAGAAGACGACTTCATGCAAAGCACGTCTGCTGGTGAGAACAGTTGCTCACTGTTGAGTAAGACTGTTGTCCATCCTTCTATTCCACTAACTGAGAAAATCCACACTCTGACTCCTGTTTTGCCCTCCAACACTAAGACTGTTATTAATCTCAACTCATTCATGTGCGCTTCATGTCATGTTAGTGCTGTTTGTTGGTGCAGGCAACAGCATTCCTCACGATATAGTGCAAAGGAGGGGTAGAAAGAAAACCTTTCTTTGAGCAGGAGAAAAGTCCCTTTGGGAAGATTACACAAGCCCAGCCAATGATATCATCAAATGAGCGTGCACAGAGAAAAAAAGGAAGGGTGGGTGTAAGAAAGATGGGATTCGAACAGGGGATGGAAAGGCTGTATTTGAATGAGCGGGGATCTGCTTTAATGCCAGTGTAATGGCTACGGACGGCCTTAATCCTCCCGCTGGCCAGCTCTCAAGCTTTTTTTCTTGAAAGTTTCAAATGGAATCAACTCCTGCGACGACTATCACCCACATGACAAAATTACAATCAACTAAGGAAGAACTTGATGCTCGCAGCTCGGTGATATGGAAGGCTGAGCAGGGAGAGATGCAGAGCCCCTGTCCAGATAAATCACATACATTAACTCTGTGTGGGAGAAGGGGAGAGAGGGTCCATGGAGGTCAAACTAGCCTGAAGGCACAGAGGGTAGCACTACATGTGGAAAAAATTGTTCATATGATCTTTTGTAGAAATTGTCTTTAATTTCTCTGGATAAGTAGGAAATCACTAACTTGTATTATTCATAATAAGTATTTCTGATGAGACAATTCATTATTTTTTCAATTGATCATGGGATGGTTTGTTGTGGTGGAGGATCCTGACTGACTCATTAATAGAAGAAGGAGACAACATAAATACAGTATTACAGCCAATAAATGGTAAATCTTGCCTGGAATAGCACTGTGTGCCAGGTCTTATATTTGCTGAATTGCTGAACTGTATGGTATCTTATTTAAAAACGCATTCCTTGCATTTTTCGGTCCCGCCTTGTGGAGTTGACATTAAGATAAATCTACCCCTCCATGACACCGCCAATACCAGGAATCTTCTAGATTTTGCAGATGTTTATGTATGAATTATTAGGTCAAAAACCCATATTTGCTTTTGGATGTATTGGAATAAAAGCTTTAAAATCCAGCAGCAGGAAAAGGGAGGAGGAGGGGTTAAAAAAAGAAATAGTGAAAGCAAGATGGAGAAAGAAACCGAGCGAAAAAAAAAAAAGACTTATCTTACCTTCAAGCACTGTTAGCTTGGCACTGGTGTTGATCTCGCCAGCACTGTTGGTGGCTGTGCACTCGTAAATGGCTTCGTCTCTGTGTGTGCGCAGTGGCTGGATCCGCAGTACGGAGCCCGAGCCATCATCAAACTCAATCACCTGGGAGAGCCGGAGCAAAGCAAAAGGCCAGGAATGTTATTTTTAGGGGCCTCCTTTTCTTTTCCGAAGGTATCACTTTATTGCAATACATAAATAACATTCACTTAGACTTGCAGATTACACATTGCTTGGCTTTTGTGTTTTTTGATCTGAAAGTATAAATTTCTTCCTACCAGTTTATTCAGCCTATTTTCATGTCGTGCTACAAATTACGAGTTTTTAGTATGATATGAGTCTGTTATTTCCCCTAAAAATCTAGCTCAAGGTCTAACTTAAAAACAATCAAGAAACAACCATCATGTGAATGGTATTATGAAATCATATCCAATAACACTGTGATGCACAGCAGACCCATAACAAGGATAATTTAAAGTAAGACCAACCAGAAGTATTACCCAATAGCACCCCCGGCTACCTTAGCTACATTATGTTACAGAGAAAATACTGGTCGGACGCAGTGTGAGTTCCCACCTTAGGTACTTCCTTCTGTTCGTATGAGTTCAAAAAGAGGGAGGGAAAATAAATCAAGTAATACATCAAGGGATGTATGGCCAGAGAGCTGAGCAACAGAGGGGGAAGGATGAGGGTGTGAAAAGAGTGAAAGAGATGAAGAGGACTATATAAATCAAGATGGAAGGAGATTAAAGAGAAGGGAAGCCTGTCTGGTCTCGCTTGGAAAAGAGAAGAGTTGGTGTGATGCTCAATAACAGGGCAATTGATTGTGTGTGTAGTGTGTATGTGTTTGCCGAGTGTGAACCCAGTGAGTGCGGATGTGTCTGTGTTAATGAGAGACGGTTAGAGGCAGACTAAGGCCCACGCCTGTAATGTTTTGTCACATGTGTTGTGTTCGTGCCTGCTTGTATTTATGTGTGTGTATGTGAGTGTTTCAGAGATCTGAGAGTCACGCATGAGTGCTCACCTCAAAACGCTGGGAGCTGACTTTCTTGCCTTTCTTCATCCAGGTGATTCTGGGTTTGGGCTCCCCGGCGGCCTGGCACACAAACGATGCAACCCCCCCTGAGATGCCTGTCTGGTCCTCTGGGGATTTGATGAAACTTGGCAAGCCTGAGAGTCGGAGCAAGAGGGGCAGAGGGAGATGCAAAGTGATAAGAAACGGGAGGGGAAGAGGCAACGGAGGGCAGAGGGGAGGGGGAGGGATGAAGGTGATGTTAGTGCCAGTCACATCGGCATGTAAAACTTACTTATCTATGGGTATCACTTTCTCCACACAAAAAGCAACAATGAGAAAAACCCACACTGGTATTGTTGCTGTGCACACCTGCAGCTCAGTCATGGGAGAAACATTCTGTCTTTGTGTGCCTGCCTGTCACTGTATCATGTTGAATTTCTCACCCCAGCTTTGACACACTGTTTGAAAGAGAGCAAAGTTTGTCGCCCGCAGACAATGAAGTTGCAGCTCTAGCTATTGAACATGAGGGGCTGCATTAAACTCAATGGAAAAAAAAGTGTAAAGCGGATAAAATCCAGCTCTTCCACAAAAAGTAAAAATATCACAAAGAACGAAGAGAAAGAGGCTGGTAAATTAGACACGTGGGGAGTTTACCAGGTTAGATAGCGCTCAAATATAAATTTTTGGTTTAAAACTGGTTGGCACGTCCTAAAATCCAAACAAGGCTACAATTATGGTGTGATCCTGTAACCTCTCTTTGACTTCTTAGATAATGTGTGTTTACGGCAACACAGGGGACTACCATGGAGAACACACACAAACGTGATTCCCATGTTTGCCTTTAGGGTGTTTTTACCGAGTACCACACCCAACGTCATTATGCGTAGGACAATGAAGTGTGTGTTTCAGCGCCAGCTCATCTAAGTTGACATGATGCTACAATGAGCACACCTTGGCTGCACGCTATAGCCGCCATGCTAGATGCTTTATTTACAGCATCAGACGCGCTTAATACGAGTCTGGCTTCAACAATGTGACACCACGTAGTTATTACCAGCTCCGTTCAGCTCCTGTTTCATCTCCAGAGTCATTAAAGAGGGAGGTGGGGAACACCGAAACCGTGGGGACACGCACAAAGGGGTGAATCATTATGCTGTGTACACAGAGGAGACGCCAGCCTTTCCTCTCTGAGCACACGCTGGGGAAAATCCAGCAATGGCTGCCACCATTCTTTTCTTTTTTATGTCTTCTAATATAACACTGGTGGAAGAAGGTGGCGTGGGTGGGGGTCAGCATCTAGTTAGCATAGCACTATACCTCTTTCTGATATAGATAGGGCCTTTAGTGAGCACATTCTCAACCTCTGCCCTCACTTGGCTAGAGAGAAAGAGAGGTGGTGCTGTCTGTCCTTGCTTGAGGACGACTCTGCATAGGGGCTTTCTTCAAGCAATAGAGCAGCATACAACAAAAGAGGTTCTGCGAGCAGGCAGGCTGTGACATGTGCGAACACACATAGTACTTTGATGTGAGGTGGCTATACAGACACGAACACAGTTAGATGGTGGGACAGAGGTACTAGCTGAAATATGAGATGTTTAATGTCGCCCCTGAAGAAAAACACACCATCCATGTAGCATAATCCATGGCATTCTTTAAATGCAAAGTATGTAATTTCTGCTGCTAGGGGTCTCTCAATCAAAACAAAACAGAAGATGTAAGTAGCGTGGGGTTATGGGAGTTGTTGTCTTCATTGTTAAACAACCACCATTGCAGATGGAAGTCTGTTGGTGTGACTCAGGCACAAATGCTCATGGACAAGGTTTGATTTCAAGTATCTATTATCAGTCTACTTGTTTAGTAATAATTAGTATTGGCCCTGTAAAATACATATGGAACCATTTGGGATAACTTGAGTGCACACTCAAGAAAATATACAACAAAGATCTAGTTGTGTTTTGATGCAGAGATTTACATACTATATCTTTAAGATACATACATACAGATACATACAGATAATAAAAGTGCAGTAAGACAGAAGGTAATACCAAAACAGCTCCGTACACTCAAGATAGGAAACACTAAAAGATAGCATCTCTTCAGTGTATTAAAAAGTAAAACGCAAAAATCAAGTTGAGATCATTTATTCTTGTAATGATGAATTTTATGACCTGTTTTTCTTGAAGTACTTATCCATCAAATAACTGTCAAATTAGCAAAAGAGATTAAAGCTAACATGCTCCTTTGTTCGAAAAACAATCACGATAAGATGACAATGACAAACAAATCCCTGGCGCTTTACATAACTGATAGGCTGAAGTACACTGTGGCGCAGTGTAGTGTGTGAGTAGGCAGTTATGTGTGCAGTTGGCAATACGCAGTAAACCAAACACATCCATCCATCTGTGACCCGTGACCCCTTCATAGTACCTAAACCCACCTGACATTTAAATGATATTTTCGTCCTGGTACTCCTACGGACAAGATTTAGACTGCACCAGCACTCTGATAAATCCTCTTCTATAGCGTCAGAATGTAGCTGTGACATGCATGCAGGCAGCAGCAGGGTGCTTTGCTAATGATTCGAACCTGATAAGCTCTTAAGAGCGTCTGAGAATGCATTTGTGCATGCATGGCTGGTGAGTTGGAATCCTCAGGAACTGATTATCTCCATTTTGACTTCCAAGAGTTCCTACTAACATCTGTCCACAGCAGTTCTGTTGAAGCTGATGTGAGGGGATTTTCACTTTGTGGTTAAGATGGAGGATCAGGCAGCATTAAATAGTTCCCTGCACATGCTTCAAATTACAGGATGTAAGCTCATGTATTGCCACAAACATTTAAGTGAGGAACTACTGGATCTTGGAAATCATAAGGATTTTTCGGGATAAGTGGAAGAAAAGGGTAAACTGGCCCTCACTGAGCTTTTTCCTGTACTAATCCTCTTAAACAAGCTTCTCCTGAATCTTGATAGTTAACCTATGACTCAGAGGCGAAACCATGGCAAATTCCGAGCTGTCCATCGCTAATCCAGATCTCATCAAGCATCAAATAACAAAATCTGGACAGGGTTAATAGTGGTCCCTAACAAACTTCAACGAAAGGGCAGAAGCATTTATTTTTGGACTAAGACTCTGCTGAGTTCCTCCATCATGGCGCTACCACTGGCTGCTGAGGATATCAAACTGTTGGGTTTGTCACTTCTTTTCTTAAAGAGACAAAATCCACACTACAACCTTTTTTCTCTGCCTGTGTCCCATTTTCGTTGCTGTCAGGCACTTGTCACATGAAAACAATGGCAAGGACGAGGTGGAAAACACATAAGCCTACCTATGCAAATCCTTCACTCAGCCAGTGACTGCAAGCTTTGAGCTGCACTTCTTCTAAGCTTTGATACATCACACTCAAAACTCCTATTTTGACACACACAGCTTTAACCCATGTGCTCTTGAAACTGCCACAGCTGTCAGGCCCAGTACAGACTGCGAGGTGCCAGCCTTTCAGGGTTGAAATCGACTTGTGAAGGCCTCATTTGCCACCTTTAGTTTACTCACACTTACCAAATTGATACATTGCTCTAATTACTGACGCTATCGTGTAAACACTAGAAGTGGGTTACCAAAATCAAAGCAGACACACATCTGAACAACAAGTCAATCGTTCAATCTACTGGTTATAATTAGCAAATTAATGCACAAGAAAGATCAAAAAGTGATCTACATGCAAAACAGTGTTGCTGTACACAAACACAGTACGGTGTGTGAAAAAAAAACACATTTGTTGCTAGTGGAACAAAAGGGCTTTCATGTTACAATTAACAAATAATGAACACATGAGTTATCTAAGATAAAAAAAAAAACAACACAAAAGAGTGGAAACCCTAAATTTTACAAGTCTTATTTTGTGGGACTAACAAGGTGTTTCTTGTTTGCTTTCACATATCTTCACAGACAACCTGAAAAATGATAGGATTGTTAGGGAAATGAATGCAAACACTTTCAACGCTGAATGTTCAAAGGCATAATCTAGGAGTAGGTATTGGTAGAATTCTTGATAACTGCCATTTATGCTGTAGCGGGTTCACAAATCAGATGTATTATCCTTAAAAGGATGCATCACCCCGTGGACTTAAAACTTAAATTTGAGGGGAGGTTACTGACAAATCTGCATAGATCCCTGGTTGAGACAGTACAGACTGAAGGCTGCTGATTGCTTTGCGTGTGGGGGATTAAACAGCTTCTCTCAGTTAACCTAATGCCTGCAGCAGTATTTGTGTGGTCTGAGGTCATTGGAGAGATAAAAGGTCCAGGGGGTTCCCCAAGTCCGGTTATTGCTACAGGTGTTTTATTTTTCACTAGACAGATTTCAAAGTGTTGGGAACACCCATCAGTGTAGAGTTAACAGTAAAAGTCTTTAAAAGCCAGGATAATATGGAAGGGGTGTACTAAATTATTCATTCATATACACATTTCCCCTGTTCTAACCCACTCAAAGCAGTGTTACTGTAAAGTATGTTTCCTAAGCTGCCATACAGTTTTCAGGGTCCTCAGAGCAAAGCTTGTAATAAATGCAGAGACAGCGGGGAGAGTCGTGTAAATGGCACTTGTGTGGCTAACAATTAGTGTATTCCCAAGCCTGCCAGAGTGCCCAATGAGAGCTACTCTGTGGTGTAGAGTATCAGGGATCGATACACACAAGGCAGAGAGAATACCATTAATTCTTATTAATAATGGATTAGCAAGTTATCATTTTCATGAGGCAACACTTAGTGGAAATTTGTCTGATGGCATCAGCACGGGTTGTTTTAATGGAACACTTCCATTAAGGCCTTTTCGGGCCATTAGCAGGCAACTTGTTTGCAATTAATTCCATATAAAGCTGCCTCCCCTGCAAGTTATTTACCCCGATAAAGTCAACTGCACTTCAGGCTGTTTGTTTAAACCAATAAACTTCATGTTTGCTATCTACACCTCTCTTTTGTCGCTGAAAATCAAGGGGCATTATGTTCTTCTATTTTAAATGGCACATGAACAGAGCACATGAATCAAGCACAGTTTTGTCATCATCATCTCCCCATAGTCGATGTATTTCAGGTCAACATGACTTATTTTTATCATCTGGTTTTAAAATTTTAATTTGCATTTTGTCACATTGAGTTCACTCCACTTGTTCTTGCTGAGTCGTTCACACAATTTCATATACGCCCCTAACTGTGAACTGGCTAAACAGATACTTAGTAAAGTAAATGAGACACATTGGAAAGTTTTAAGCTATCTTAAATGAGAATAAATATCTTTAAAACACATCACAGCTAGGACCTACAAAGGCTGAGTGAGCTTACTTTTCCACATGTCTGAACAGGCTTTTGCTGGATGGTCTTGTTTGGGTGCACTATCCACTCCTTCTCATTGACAGTCAGTTCACACTGCATTCACTCCCGATAACACAGAAAACTTTTATGAGAATGATAGTGTGGTGGTCAAAGATTGATGGAGCTTTATAAGCTTTATCAGAACTTCTGTGAAATCACATGAGCAATATGATTCATCATCACTGGGATAGTGTACTTAAAGGCAAAACGTCTAAACCTATAGAAGAAAAAAAGAATAACATCAAACTTTCAATGCCCTCGTGGACCACGTAGACAGGCTTTCAATCAGGCCTTCCAGCCCTCAGTGAATTATTCAAGAAAGCGGAGAAGAACAAGAACCCTAAGTGCAATTACCCTTCACTTCTCTCTTCCCAGTGTGAGCAACATTAATGTAATAGCTTTCATCTTCTCGAGCCGATTATGAACGAGGGAGGCATCTCTCTAGCCCATTCCCTCTTTCTCTCTTCTGGTCTGTCAGTCAATAAATGACATTTTGGGGAAAAATAACCCACACACACATTGTGCTTTGGTGACCAATGCCTGAAGTGGGTATTTAAAAACAACTGCTTAAAAACATGCGAGGAAAAATGCTTCATTGTGTAGTTTTTGATTGTGAGGATGTGGGTGTTCCGGGTATCACACGATTTAGAGTCTGATGTTTTATATTACCTGTGGTATTTCAACGGGTGCCCAAACTGAATCCAGTCAAAGATGACTCACTATTGTGGCTTCTTTTAACCCACCTGCTTCCTTAAGGGAAAGTTTTAACAGACATTAGATAAAGGTAGACATTTCACTATGATGTATTTGCTATAATTGCTTAACATAAAACTACTTCTGTTGCACGAGGAAAACTATAAACTTCATGCTCTTTCATTGACAATTAGAAGTTAAACCAGCCTGGGAAACAGACAAATCTGCCAGGATCAAGTTCTATGTGCTCTGACTGATATATTTGGTCCCCTTCCCGTTCAGACAGATTTCCTTGAGACTTGTTCCAGTGCAAATAAAATGTGTCCGGCCAATCACAACTGTTTATCTAATATGGGGCAGGATTTATATGATGACTGTCACTGGTCCAGATTTGAAAAGTCACACATCAAAAGTTTTGCTTCTCTGACTGGTTGAAGGTCTATCTGGTCCGGCCAGCAATTCAAAAGGCTCACAAAACAGTCAAACTAGCTATTACTGATTAAATATTAATCAACATTCTGTTATAGCATACTAAAGCGCGACGGATATTCGATATTTGGGGCCAATTCCTATACTGATAATAGGTAGTAATAATATCAGCCAACCGATTATCAATCAGGCTCTTCTCCAAATAATCTTTTTCAGAAACACATTTTCGTGTAAAGTTTAGTTGTAATTTGAGAAAGTTTGTGATCAAGCCAAGAACTATGTCACTCAGCGCTGCATCACTCATTTTGTTATTCTGATTAGTTGGAGGCCTATCCAACTACGTCCAGAAGCATTCTGGTCAGTGCCTGTTGGACATCACAAATGAACTGAGAGGGACAAGACTATTAGGCATTTGGGAATTAGTCTGACGATGCTAGGCTAATGTTTTACAGTTTCTACTTCTCACTCCTAACATCCATCATTTCTTGCTAGATGGGGAATCACCATATCATTATTTAAAAAACAACAATGACTGATGTATGGCTTGGCACACAGTATGGACAATGCAAATCTAAAATGCAAACTCAATGATTCAAATGAACAACCTCTTTGTGAAGTATGCGGCTCTTGCCAACAAGACAAGCCTGCTAATGTGTCGGCTGAACTGCACAGCTCATCTGCATAACCCTGGGGCTACATCACCTCCGATGTTCATTTAGTTCACTTGATAAAATGTTCTCATTTGAGCTGTCATGAAACTAAGTGTTTTTCCATTCTGAAGCTGTGAAGGACGACTGACTGCTGCATTTAAAGGCATGTGTGGGTGGGTAGAAGAGTGTCAACCCGGGGACACACGCATGCAAAACAAAATGCGAAGAGGGAATAGAACATTTTGAATGCAGCTTGAATATGTAATAAAGTATACAGCATGGCACCTTTGTAATGGAAATACAAACTACTCTATGAATTTGCTCCGAGAATACAAAAAAGAGATATGGGCAACTGATGGAGGGCTTTGTTAATGCTGCTGGGTAAAGTCCAATGGTCACCTTGGCTCAGACCCTAACATTAATAGACCACTGTGGGGAAAATGTTAAGTGTGTTAAGTGATCCCAGGAGGAGTTGGGTTGGTGGCTCTGCTGCTGTGATGGCTTCTTGTTTCTTCAGAGATTCCATTTTGGGGTTGGCTTCATCATCCATCACCATGCACCCCCTTGCGACCTCACTAACCTCATTAATTTGCTTCCCCTAGATTAGCCCTCCTCAGAGACCTCAAAGATTTCCTACCATTGTTCTCATCGCCTCACCCACACGGCCCTGAGGTCTTAAGTAATTTGACTCTCCACTAGCCAAAATTGAGGGAAAAATTAAATTATGTCACTGGAGGGACGTGGAACAACAAAGAGATTCTGGCTTTACATGTGCTTACTGGCTCTTTTTTCGCTTCCCTCATGATTTAGCATCTTTGAAAAGCTAAGGTGACCATTTACCCATGAAATAGTTCCCACTTGAGATCCAGCCATGTTTTATGCTGCTCCATGTCCACAGGCTGTTTGGGATGAGTTAAATGCCTTTAAATGCACCTTGGAGGATGCTCCAAAAGTAAACAATACACAGGTGTGTGGCAATATGCCTGTGAGCTACTTGATTTTGTCCTATTTAAAGCCTGCTATCTTGAATTTCTCCAATCTCAGAGTCTGATCAATGATTAGGAGGATGTGACAAAAAAGCTGTATGAGCTTTCTTTAATACTTTGAATAGTTCCCATATAATATCACTCAACACAAATTAAATTCACATCAACTCTTTAGCATACGCGTAATTATTTTCAATCAAAGTAGCCTAAGATTAAGTGAGAATGTAATAAGCAGCAAGTACGAAAGAACAGGGAGGAATAGATGTGTTCCGTTTTCAATAAAGCCATTGCTATGAAAACAGAATAAAAATGTCTTTCTCCCTCTGCCCTTTTCTGGAAGGACACTGGCAATTCTTGTCATCCTGTGGCATTGCCGAATCCGGGACACAACAGCGGGTTTGGGTGACTGCCTCTGGCCCTGTTATTGAGCTCCCTAATTAAACTATTAATCTCACATCATTAACCTCTGATGACCCTACCCTCCCTCCATTCTGACATTGCTGCACTGGCTTATGAAAACAACGTCCTATCGTATTGCCATAACCTCTAAATTGCGTTTCTCCAATATTCTATTTTGCAAATGTTTTTCTCACGTATATTGCCTTTTTTCAGAGTGCATTTTCTACTGTTTAGTTTTCCCTCCACCTCAGACTCTCTCTCACTGTGCCTGTCTGTATGATGTGTGTGGACCACAGCTGTGTGCTAACTGCATTACTCTCCAAGTGGCTCTCCAAGGTGGATATGGTTACTTTTAATTAAAAAAGAATCAATTTCTATCCCTGTCACTTTTTGAGCTGGGTGACCATATGGACACTTAAAAATACAATCCAATTTCGAGCCCCTCAGCCCCCCGTCTGGCCACCCCTCTGAAAACCACTTTGGCACTTCCGTCACATTGGTCCATTGGAGAAACTGCCAAATCAATCTATGGAGCTTGTTTTATAGGTTAATTTCAAACCGTTTTTCATCTCAAAATTTGGGTAAAATATGCTAGATCACCGCCTATTTGGGGATGTTTTTTTGTCTGAAGCCAAGGGTTTATGTAGCATAGCAGCCCTGTGGGAAACCTCTCAGTAGTCTAGCCATCGGACAACAAAGAAACACAATGGCTTAGAATTTTTTAATAGAGCTGACACACTACAATGCATCTATTAGCTGTATGTAGGGGAACAAAAATAAGACATTAAAAGGTTGTGGCATGAGACATTGGTTTGTGTCACATTTAACTTATTAAGCTAATTATGGTGCCATTGTAATCTTTCTGCCACTGGGAGTGAAAAAAGCAGGCGCGGGTACAAAGGCCTCAGCGGTCTCGCTGCGCAACACATGAAAATCCACCTAAGATTATAACATGAGAAGCACAAGAGGAGACACATACATCAAAAGCTTATTAAAGCCAATGAAATAACTCACAATGACAGCACTACAAAAAGATAACCATTATATTTAAGTGCTGGGCATGTGTGACTTTGAGGCTGACCTTGTGGGCCAGTGGCCTATTGTGTACAAGGAGGCTGTATAGGGAGCTGGTTGATTAGGCTGCACTCCCCAGGGATCGATGGGACGTCTGCGATCAGCACTCAGAGTAATCACACTGTATTGTGTGCCTAGTCAATGACGGCATAAGATGGATGATGTCACAGAGCAATAACACTGATAGTGTTGGGGGAGGATTTCTTGTACTTATTTGTGCGTCTAAATAATGATGAATTGTACCATCTTGAGTATCATGCCAAACAAACAGTATGACAACAACCTTGGAAATGTAGCCATCCTGAACAAGCCAACAATGCACTATAAACAAAATGTTTTTTTTTATGTAAAGAGAACTGGGCAATATCTATATAAAAAACATGAAGATATGTTTAGGTGATAGCCTGTTACACAATTTATATGATCATATTTTGAATTATTTTAAGTACATTTTTCAACAAATACTTAAATATAAATATTGCAACATTGAAGAGATAAAGATTGTTACTTTCATAAAAGATTACTCAGTGAGATTTTCATAAATAATCCTTAGTAATGTGGATGTAAGTGGGCAAAGTCAAGTATTACAACAAGTGGGCCAGTCTGGCAAGTTCAGAAAATTACATCTTTTAACTGTGATGCAGCCTTTAACTCCAGGAAAACGCTTATCACGATATTACGATATCCAAAATCTAAGGCAATATTAAGTCTTATATCACAAGAACAGTGTAAAATTCATTGCCCAGCCTCAAGAGAAAGGCCAAACACTGGTCACATGCCCGCTGAACATTTTCAAGGGGGAGACAAGGACACCAGACTGAACCCATGTAATCAGAAACAGGCACCCGCCCATAATATCTGTCTGGTGTCTGCCCTGTAATACAGGAAATCCAAACCAGAACTATCAAGTTCACATAACTAAGTTGCATACAAATTACAGGCATCAACTGCACACAACCCTGCCATTAGTGGTAGGTGTTATTTTTGCCCCCCAACTGTCTTATTTTAATTCTATGTCTGTTTGCTTTACAGTCTGGGTAATAGCAGGTCTGGGCCTTTTTCCATGTGTGCTTACATTAAAGCACAACCATACACAACCTCGGAGCAGAACCAGGCTTATCTATAAGTGATTTTCTGTTTCATCTTTCTTTGAAACTGATATGCCATCTTTTCTCAAGTTACTTATTCATGTGTCAGTGTTTGGGTGTATCTTGAATTAAACACTTGTACCAGCTTGACCACAGCAGAGTATATTTGCCTGTTAATTAAAATGCTTGGCTCTGTGTTTTTATCCGTAAATGATATGATTACCAAAATTAGATACGAATACAACCTTGCTGTCGTGGACAAAGAGAGGCAAGGAATAAGAAGACAAGAAAACTCTGTTTACAAAAGAAGAGATACTGAAGAACTTTGTCCACATCAACCCATTGTTCAGTGATTGAACACAGTGAAACACAAGCTGGCTCTAGCTGTGTGTGTGTGTGTGTGAAATCTTTAAAAAACTTGTGTTGAATCGAAAAATGGCAAATGGAGACTGTATGACCCAAATACTATAGATACAATCATGACAGGAGATTTCGTGCCTAGTGGCATACAAAATGGTGCATGGTGAAAGCAAGGTTCATAGGGAACCGATCTAAACACCAGAGGTGTTTTTATTCTATTGCCATTACATTTGGCATCACCAATCACTATGTAAGTCAAGTTAAAGCAAAAACATTGTCTATTGCTAGTTTAATATTTACTTTAACATGTAGCTATTTTCACAAAACAGCACATAAGGCAGCACAGTAATAATCAAGGCCCCATCCAAAGTGTGGGCTGCACTGGGCATCTGACAGACTGCACATCAAATAACATCCTGGCACCTTCAATGCCCCTGACATTACCTTTGAAAATTGATGATCTCTAAAAAGCAAATCGAATTAAATCAATTTTGGCATCCCCTTGATGGCAATTAAAATGCAGGCATAGCTGAGCATACAAATCATAACATGACAATAAACATGGTGCACTACCAATAAATAAATTACTGGCATAAAAGATCGTATTTGCTTTTTTAAGCCCCATGTCAATTATTCATCAACTAACAGTTGTCTTGCAGTTTTCTAATATTTTTTCTTTAGACAATTAATCATCAGAAAGTCATATTTTGTTTGGATTCTTAAGCAATTATCAGGATTCAGAGTTTCATATCAGAATGCACTGGAAGAACTATACAAGTTTTGGACTTAACTAAAACTCATGCCACTGTTCTAGGTTTGGCAATGGATTTAGTGTAGTGGGGCACATCATTAAAGTATCACTGTTCCAGTCTAGGTTTGATTTTGCCGGATCACATTACAGGCAGACAGCAAAGACAGTCTTGCCAGACCACAAGAAAAAAGATAGGAGTGCAAAACTTTTCTGCAAGGTCAAGATCACACTGATACTGTGCAAAACTCTGGACACACCGCAAGGGACAAAGATGATCACACAGGGCCGAAAGAGACAAGACAAAGGGTACAGAAAAACAAATCGTACTGGACCTGTGTCTGAAAGGACTGGGCAGTTGGCGTGGGCGTGTGGGGGAATGGGAGGGGTCAGGGTATAATTGAATTACAGTGACCCTTATGACAGCACTATAGGTGAGGTCATGTGTTGAATTAATTCTGTCCCTGAGCCTGTCCTCGACAGGGCAGTGCCTCTTGGCTGCCCCTGAGATCCAAAGCGCAGCAACGGTGACACATCTTTTTCGAGTTGCGTCTTCCAGCCAAAACTGTCATTCAGATTGACAGTCGGTCACAGAGGCCGATGGAGCATCGCTGCATGCAGTGTACTTATTTTTAATGTAGAAGCAAAAGCTCTCTATACTTTGGGATGTGGATCAGGCTAGTTGCTATTTATGTTTTGTGAAATCCACTGAAGACACCAAATGTAAATGGAACCTATATTCTATTTTAAATTAAGCTCTGTAATACACAGCATTACAGCTTGTTCTCTGTGAATATCCACACATTAAACCAAGAGAACATGTTCAAAGGGGCTACATTTGTTCAGATGATCAGTAGATGAGGTAAGGCACCTGATATTACTTCAAAGAACTTGCTGTTTAACGTACCATTGTGAATACTTTTCATCATGAGGGCCCAAATTGCTTTTACTGTCAAAATACTTGAAGCTTAATGAATTAACTGAGCCTAATATATTATCACATTGTTGCAGGACTTCACAGGTGAATGAGGTCACTTACTGTCTGCCATAGAGGAGAACACCATGCAGTTGACTAGAAGCAGGAACAGCAACGCCCCTCTGGGCAGGAGGGGCACTGCCAGGTGAATATTCGGCACCATGTTCCAAGTTGGCACTGCTCCCTCCTCAGTCCCCTGCTAGACACGTCCCACTCTGACAGGATCAAAGACTAACACCTGGGAGAGAAAACACATGCAGAACAGAAGTACAGGAACATTAGTATTCAAACTCGCCACATATTTGCATATATTTGAATGAGCATAATAACACAGTAAAGCAGAAATATCAAACACAAGACAGAACCAAAGGAGATGGAAATGTTGTATACTTGTAAGGATACAACAGCACACAACGCTGGAGATCTTTGGTTGCGATCAACAAAGCACCCAATACCCACAACAAAATCCTGCCCGGGGCAGAGGAAAATACAAGTGAAGCGAATGTAACACGCAAACTATATCAGCAGAGGAGTCCTGGAACAAATGCGGTACATTGCTACAGAGAAATCATGGGAACAAATAGCAAGAACAAAGGGGAGGTCAGGACGCAGGATTAAGCTCCTCAGCTTCTCCCCTCACAATGGGGATCAGTAAAAAACCCAAAGGACCTCCTAAACAGGACTCCCTGAGGACCGCCGCCCACTTAATGTTACCCATTAAGAAATTGAAACTGTGTCTTCCAGATGGGTTCAAATCACACAAAGTGCAGTGATCTCCTAATATGACAACAGGTATGCATAAATAAACATTTAACACACAACAACACCCCAAGGGGGAAGTGGTTGGTCAACAAAGCAGCAGCAGATGTACCACAAATTAACCATAATTAACCAAGCTATAAAACAGAAAGCATTGCTCCATCCTCTTAAGTAGTGGGTGGAGATGCAATGACAAAGGCTGTCCCTCAAATTAAACTGTACGCACTGATTCTCTGTCCTTTTAGGAATTAGATTCTGTGTAGGAAATGACTAAGCCGACTGATAAGATTTAGATATATGACCTTAAATTTGTTACAGCCTGCAGTTTTGATGTCTAATGCTATTATGAACAAAGAAACTGTGTATCCCCATAAACTAAGCTAACTAAATTTCTTATCCCTCTTGCCCATGGCCATCTGTGATGAGTAATCATAATGCTGTAAACCAGACCACAGTATGGTAAGGATAGATATCTCCCTTAAAATGAAAGCAGTATCTCCAGAGGACTTAAGAAAAATGAACAAATATGAGAAAAGTTTTATGAGTTTTAAAGTAACCCTTCTTCTGTCTTCAAGAGCTCCATGACAATGATTCTGTTCAAAGCTTCTAGAAGAGGCCTACTGGAATTGAATTGAAAACTTTCTCAGCTCGTCTGTTCAGTCTCATTGCTGAGTTTATAGTTGGGACTGAACAATACTGATTGCTGATATTTGTGAAAAGAGAAAGAGAGGCTCTCACAATGTAGAATATCTTCAGGCTTGCTGGGTGGCCGGTCAGCTTTAGTCTATTCAGTTGAGCTAAATAAGTTAGAGTGTCAGGAACACAATGCCTCCAGTATCTTGTGGAAAAAAACCCTTTCCATTCTTAAGCCTGTGGAGGTGTTGAGCAGCCCATTACTCATGTGGCTATTTCAATGTGTGGAAACACTGAAAAAAACGCACACACCGGGCACCTCTTTGACCACACTCTTTGTGAAACAAGACCAAGGAAAACACTCTGCCAGGCAGAGATCTTAGCAAAGCAAAATTTCAAGAGTTTCCTTTCTTCATCTGAGCTCTACTTTAACCTCTTTCGACAGCTCTCTCAGCAAAGGAAAAGACGGGCATGGCTGAGTAAAATGATGTGAAGGAATGGTGTTTGTGAGTCACGGTGCCGATGCCTCACCTGGGCACGTTTGCAGACAGGTTTCGTTGATGGCTAGCTCTTCCTCACTATTTGTCACTTATAGGAATGTGCCTCGAGGTGTTCATGTCTGCTAAACCAAATTCTGATGGAAAACACCCTTATATCTAAGGAATTTTCTAAACACCAGTTGTAGCCAAAATCATCTATCATCACTGAAAGTTCAAGCTGTTATCTTATCAAACTTTATACAACACTCCTCCCAGCATAGAGGCTTTTGTGAAATACGGTTAAAATAATCTATAAACCTCTGGGAAAAAAGAAAAATCCCCTTGTGTCTTCACCTTCACTGGTAATGAGACAGCTGCTCATTGTTGTTGTCTTAAGCAGAAGTGCAGAGAAGAAAAAAGATACGCAAATACGCTGCTCAGTGTGCCAAAGAACTGGATCACACCCCCACTCTGCTACCAGAATGAAAGACATTAAGGCCCCATTTTTATTTCAAGTTAATACCCTAAGTTAGCTTTGCAAAATGAGTGTAAGTCACATCAAGTTTGTTGGCTGACAAATTTGTTTTGACACTCATTTTTATGTACCGTTACGTTGGTTCATGTCTGTGGGTAGAGAGTGAGTGAGGCTGATAGAGTTGGCTACTCGCCGTGCTCCAAACCCTTGGCGGTGGAGGGATATCTTTTACAGCAGATGCCAGAGAGAGGCAGATGCTTTTCATCTTCAATGAGACAAATTCCTAGAGCGAGGTTTATTCTTTATTTATATAGCTACTTATTTATCCCCATGCAGCTCGGCACCTCCCAGCTGCACACAAATACTGAAGGACAATCACTTGCCACTATGTGCATTTGTGCTGTGGAGGTAGTGCTGCTGAGAGAAGGGCAGGGCACCTCTGTGGAAACGGTGTCGTGTAAATCTGAGCATGTGGCTCAGCACACAGGAAAAGATTGTTTGCAACTATGTGGGAGAGCGGGGGAAAAACAGTAGGAACACGTAGGGGTGGATGTGTGCCCTTGTGAGATTGTACGTGAATCCTTCTGTCTCGGTAATGATTTAATTCTGTAATAAGTGTAATAAGCCAGGATGAATTCAGGAGCCTAACTGTTTTCCAGCTAGGATGGATTATACACAATAATACAGTCTGAAACTTCAGTGCATAAAAGTATGCCACAACATATAGCAAATTTCTACACATTTCTACATGTAAAGTGTAAAATTCTAGCTCACAAAATTTAGACAGGCTTTAATTACTAGTCAGTTCTGTCAGACAAGAAATCTAGCTTCAATAGCCAGTGTGCCATTAGCACAGTATACAAGTTTATGGAGAACAGAATTTTTTATTGTGCCTATGCAAACACAATTAGCAGATAACAGTCATGAGGCATCCTGATATAAGAAACTAATAGACAAAGTCCAAGATTCTTCAGTTCCCACCACCTCATTATCACTTAGAACACAGACACTAATAGATGAAACACAGGAAAAGCTGTGTTTAATAAATTCAAGCTTCAAGCTTCCTGGGCTGAATAGCTAATGTTTAGACACAGGCATTCATTAGAGCCCAGAACTTTGACATGTAGGTGGTGACTCAGAGGTCTGCAACCCGGCTGAAGACAATTTATGTGCAGCTTTCATTTTTGTGTCCAATTTGTCAAGATGTCAAGATCACGTATCTTATATAGATATAAGAATCTCTAGTGGCAACACTTTATCTCAACACAAAGAAATTGTGAAAGAGAACAGAAGGTCATTAAAGTGATACTGAAGTTGAAATGACCTTAGCCCTGATCGAACAGTCACTCTTCTAGAAAGAAGCTTTGGAGTCTTGAGTGTCTGGGGAGTTCTCAGTTAATGCAGAGCGTGACATATACTGTATATATGCAGCATTATAGGCAGACAGCTAAGAGGTTTAGTGAAGTAATTAACAAGGGAACAATGGGATGTGAACATTTTCAACGGTAAACTGTGGAGGACAAAAGAGCCTTTGAGCTGGGTTCAGCGGGGAGGGGAACCTAACACAAAATACACACCTATCCTGTTTGTTTGTTTGCCACCCACATCAGGTGCCTGTCATTCAAGTTATTACCCCCAGTGTGTGTGGCAAGGGAGTGGCCACCCATACAGAATTAGTAGCCTACAAACAGACAATGTGAGACACACAGCTGCGCTGAGAGTGCGCAGAGGCTGAGTAAACACTACTATTACACTAACTACAGGTAGCATCTCTGCTCTCCATCGTTTCCATCCCTCCTACTCATGTTCTCTCTCTTTCGCCATCTCTGTTTAATGGGTCATCCTGACCACGGGGAGGTGGGACAGCTGAGATATATGGCTAGCAGTGTGGGGAGCTAATCATGGCCGTCTCTGGAGGTGATAAACCCAGACCCAGAGAGGTTTGTGTTGGCGCAGCCTGCAACGGCTCCATAAACACAGTTACAAGCTGCATTTCGACAGCACTGTTTTGGCCCCTGATTAGTTTTCCATGCCCTAGAAGGCTCACCCTCACAAGTCTGTTCTCCTTTTTTACCTCAGCAGTGAACACACAGCTAGGACCCCAAGAGAATTACTGCGAGCTGACGCCGCCTGTATCGTAAAATGAAAGTGTAAAGTAACAAAATTAGGTTTTCCCTCCAACTCTGAAAGCCTCACTATATCCATGAACTTGATGGTGCATGTCTATTCTACAGGACTGCTACAAGGCCCTGCATTGAAATTCACCTAACAAAGGGTAATGTCCTGTGACCTATCAAGTTTTACAGCAGCTTTGTTTACAAGCTGATTCCACAGAGTTAATTGTTAACGCAGAAGATTGAGAGATCGAAAGACACCTACCTGCTGTAGGTGTCTTTCGATCTCTTCTGAGATCTCTCTTCTGCAAGAGAAGACAACAAGAGCACTTCCTCAAGTTGAGCAATAGAAAGTGAGGAGCACCAATTATGCTGACCTACAATTAAATGCCTCGTACAATAAAATCACATGAGTGAAGTGCTGTGTTGATGACTCAAAGAAATTCATCAGGTAGTTAATTCAGTGATTACATATAATACTACAGCCACATGAAATGTATGCAGACATTTACAACATGTGACACAGAAGTCTGTATGACGCATTGTGATGTAATCCGTGACGCACAATGGTGAGACTTAATGCACCGGGCTTCTGACACAGGCTAACTCTCCTCTCGTCAGAATTCAAAGACCGTTGCACATTGGCTTCACCCATATGATACAATGTCGATTGGCATTTAGTCTGGTTGAGTGAACATTTAACAAAACTCAGGCACCTCCATAAATTGCTATTGAAGTAGGGATTTACAATCACCTCTGGGGGGCCACCAATCTGTTCAGCTGCAAATCAATCTGGGAATGAAAGGTGATATGTATTACACTGATATGTATTACACAGAGTAGAAGAGACATACCAGAGTGCCACTTCCATTTGAATTTATTGGAGAGTGATTATTGGCGTTGTCGAGCTGCAGAGCAAGAAGAAAATGGCTTGTGCTACAAAGTGCTGGGCAAAGGGCCTGCAATAAATCAAAAAAGCAGGCTCAATGCAAAACAGACATTCATCAAATAAAAGCGACGGTGTGCATAACTTGACCAATCAAGTGGATGAAACGGCTTTCTGTAAAGTAGCACCAACCTTAGAAGCCATATGAATAGATAGAAACGGGTGATGCTTGAACTCATGTGATAAATGGAAGGTAATATGGAGTATCCATAAAAACATTAAAAAATCTCTTCAACTCACAGGCAAGCCTTGCAAATACACAGTTTTTTTGTTTTGTTTTTTCATGCATATTAAAAATATAATTATATGTTTGATTATAAATCACTACTGTTATCTTTGTCTAACTGAAATGCTTTTGATCTCTGTTGATTTTGAGGTAATGTAGTTTTAAAAAGTATAAATATATAAATAAGAAATCGTTTTCTTATTTTATTTAGACCAACCTGTAACTCCACAAAGCGAAAGATTAAGCAAAACTGATGGAGAATGATAATAATGATAATAATATCAAAGCTTTGTATTAAATTCAGGGTCTCTAAATAGCCTTGCCCCAGTTCACAGATTGAAAAAAGTTGTATTATTTGTGTTTGTTTACATTTTAGAGAGTTCAACCAATGAATTAGGCTACTGCATTATTAAAAATGTTTCTGTGCTATGGCAAAACATTAAATTAGCAATATAAACTTAGACACATTCTCAACAGCAGATGTGCATATATATCAAAAGGAAATTCACACTGTCAAGAAAGAAAGATGGCCTAAGATGTCACCACTTGACAGTTTGCTTGTGGACAGATGGTGCCATAAAATGACTAGGCAGGCAGGCAGCACAGAAGGCATGGATCCCCCCCTTACACCACACAGAGGACTTCAATTCAATTCCATCCACCCCCACCCTCACCACCCCCCTGGGCAGAAAGCCTGGTCTCCGCCAGTAAAAGACAAATAGAGTGAAGGCATGTCAGCAGAAAGACTGGCAAATACAGAGCTCCATAGATCAATAGCTGGCCAAACAGAGGCAGTTGTTCAGGCTCAGCTCAGTCCACGGATATATCATGGCTGGATTTTTAGCAACCAGAAAGAGCTGAATTTTTGAAAAATTAAGCATTACAGACCTATGGTGGAATGAAAACCTACTGTAAAGACAGGCTTTCTCACTGGTATTCCTCAACAAGTAAAGGCCCCTTCCACTTCTCCATAAGTTTTTTGTGTATTTATTATCTACAGGTTGCACTGAAGTAAGGGTATTTGGCCCAACTCTGTATAAGAGCGTAGGAGGGGGGTTTGAGGGCTTCATACTATTCAGCAGGTGTCTCCACTGTTCTAAATCAATTACCTCTAGTGAGTCAGTGCTTAGGGTAGGGGGGTATTATAAATCAGCTTGGTGTCAGGCCAGATTAGTGACTGTAACGGGCTGGTGGTGAAGCTCTTTGGCCAGCAGGGACCTTCCAGAGGTCTACATGAGAACCAAGCTGTGGCCTCTGTGCTCAGTGACAGAGCAGCAACTCCGGTAATTGTTTGCAACAATACTCTGTACTAAGGTTGGGCTGTATGAGGATGAATACTGGGAGAATGGCAGGGAATTCTCTACACCCTTTCCACTCTTTTAATATGCCTAATCATTGGAGAAAATGCAAATCAATGCACTGAACTGCCATGAGGCAGTACTGGATTTTTCAGGATTTTATCATTAATATGCTAAAATACTTTGATTTGCTGGGTATTTGATTCAACAGATTAGCAAAAACAGTTTTATGTTGGAGTTCATCCATAGTGTGCATCCCCTACTAGGGATACACTGATTATCAGTCTGGTAGGTTTTTGTGTGGATATTGAGCACTTTTTCGATTATCATATTGATGTTCCTGTTTTTGTCCAATTGCTCATAAAATAATTCAGTTTACAAATGAGCGACGTTGGCTCTTAGGCAATATCCTTACTCAATGTCCCGTCCATAACAATATCTGATTGGTTATACATCATGAACAATAGCCTATCAACTTTGAATCTGCAAAGTAACATGCAACCAAAGTTATCAAATAAATGTAGTAAAGAGGAAGTATAAAGTAGCAGAAAATTGAAATACTCAAGCAAAGTACCTCAAAACTGTACTTTAATACAGAACTTGAGTATGATCTTGACAAGAAGATTTTAATTTTTACTGCAAATGTATGTCAGTTACAAATATCAGTAATTGGTCTCTTTGATTACTATTAATCTGTATTGGAATTGACTCTGAATAACCCATATCTGTTGATCATTAGTAGCAAAATTCAAATTAGATGTTGAAGGATCAGCCAGACTGTAACTGTTTGAATTAATCAAAAACTGCAGTCATTCACACACTCGTCACGGGATGGATGGTTTTATCTCATTGCATGCTTGATTGCTAATCTAAGGATGTGCACTGACACTGACTCCATTTGACAGTGACTTTACATGCGCAGTGGCATTCCACTATTATTTCAAATGTGACAGTATTCAGAATTCAATATAGGTAATGTAAACACAATATTGTATTTGGATATTTCGGATTAGACTTTATTCCAAATGGAGCATTTTCCAATAAGATATGAGGTATGCCTTTTGCCCATTTTACAGGAAACTCTCTCCTGCCTCGCCAGTAAGTGTTTGAGGTTAGGGGAGAGATGCAAACACAAAAGAGAGAAAGAAAGAAAAGCCTGCATTTCTAGTCTGGAGGAGAAACTGCTTATAAACATTATATTAACAGGTTTTGGATATGCTGAAATATTTCAACTCAAAAGGGTGTTTTAATGAGTGGAGAGGGAGGCTCCGTTTGTTAATCGGAGTTGGCATGTCTGTTGATAAACTGGAATATTAGTGGGATATTCTTTTTCATTAGCAATGTAAACAACCTAGTAGGAATAATGTTTTCTGGAATATTTTGTGCATGTATATTAAGTCACTGTGGCCTACATTCACTTTATGACACACAAAGACCAAGACTTTTCATACTCCGCTGGATGTTTTTGGGCTTGTTTGTCTTCACTCAGAGCTGAAACGCACAGATGGAGCTGTATATTGACACCGCGGTTTTATTATTTCACCTTACAACGGAGCATGTAAACGACTCGGGGAAAACAATCCTCTGCGGTCCAAGGTACAGAAGAACAAACCCAGTGTTGACACAGGGAAGGGTTAGACTAACTCAGGGAAGGCTGGGAAAAGCACTTCGTATATAATCAAGCATTTGTGGTGGGAAACAGACATTGTACCTGATGGTGTCTGTGGTGAAGCATAAGGTTCTATTTAGAAAGGAGGACCCCTTAATGAGAAATGTGTTTGGGGGAATCTAAACATGTGCTATTCCTAGAATTAGCTTGTAACAAAAAGAAACCTGTCTTACATCATGAAAACATAAGACTCCTGGACTACCTGAAACAGTTAAGACCTAACAGATGTAACATGGGTTAGTTGCCATTTCAAATCTGAAAAAAAGGATCCCAAAGCTCTAATCCAACTCCTTTCCTGCCTTCTATTACAGACGGCTATCCTCTCAACCGCTGTCTAACTAGTGAAAAGAGGCAGAGTCTAATAAGCCGTTCTGTCTTTCTGTCAGTCTGCGTTTCTCTCCATCCCCCTGTTTCCTCCACCTCTCCCTCTCTCCCTCCCTGGCCATGTCTCCTTCTCTGTCTCTTTCTTTCTGTCTGAGCCCTGAGCCAGTCTGCTGGAGCAGATGGAACCATATATCCCCATTGCTCTCCGGAGGCCTGAGGATTTAAAATGTAAAAGAGATGAGTGCGGAATAGGCAGGGACCAGTCGATAAAGGGCAAGAGGAGTGGGAACTCTCAGCTTAGACCATGTTCATCAAACGAGTACAGTGCTCCTAAACACAATGACTGAGCTATAGAGCAATGAACTATGAAATATGTGGACTCTAAACTCACCAGTGACTTGGCATGTCTGTGCTTACTGAGCGTCTAATCCTTACAAGATATGAGCAGAGCCAGATAATGTCGTTCTATCGTTAACAGATGCCCATAGATTTTCCTCTGTCTATAGAAAATTCATTTTCTATTCAAACTAATTTATTACGTCCTTTACCAAGGAAAAGTTGCAAAGGTTTTCTGGTTCCAGCTTCAATGACAAGACAGTTTTTTTCTACTTATGCTGAAATTTAGATGAAAATTATGTATTTAATTGATTAGTCAATGAACAGAGAACTAATCTGTCTGTTATAATCACCAAACCATTTCAGCAAATAATAAAAAAATAAACCTAAAATTCTGCTTCTAGCTTCTTAAGTGTGTGGACTTGATTGAATATATTTTGTTTGTGGATGGTTGGTCAAGCAGAACAGCTGGTCCTGACCGATTGACTGATTAACCCATAAATGATTAATTGGAATCCGAAAAAAACACATGGGCTTTTGAAACACTTTGAAAGTCAAAATCAGTGCTTTTTAAAATATTTTTAAGGACTTCAACAAATATAAATTTAAGACCCCAAGTATATCGAATTAATTTTTTTTTTTTTTGATAAAATAGAAAGTGAACCTGAATCTCGAATGAATAGTGCCTGCTCACCATTGAAGACCATACAGCAATACAGCCCTGTTATTGCTCAGTGCTGACAGTTAAGCAATTGTGATTGAGTCAGGAAGTTTCGGGTGTGGTACGTGCCAACAATGCAGGCATCAGTAGAACCCCACATGTTGTCCCTGTGTACCACTGGGGCTTTTCAGATTTTACATGAACATCAGCAGCAATTATAGCCTTCTTAATTTCCTGCTGTCCCCAGTTATGTCCTAAACTTATTTTCAGTGTTTTAGCTAGCTAGCAACCACAAGTGATGATAACAAAAAGATCAAACAAAGCTTTACACCAACGTCCACAGGTAGCTTATGAAATGTCATCTTCATGTAGAACTAGCAATGACGTTGTTCAAAGAAATACCTATTAATAGGCATTTTACGGTAGGCTACAATTTTCCCAACAGCCTTAAAAACACACTTCTGCAAATGCAAAACCAACAACAACAATTAATTACCTCAATTCACTTGCTTTTATTTCAAGACCCTTTAAAGGAGCTGCGGGAACCCTGGAAACAATTTTGCAATTTATTACACCAACTTAACGCTGACAGCTACCAGCAAAGATAAACAGAAAATAATTAAACTGTTACTCCTAAGGCTTTCTCTTGAAGTTACCTTAGCTGGAAATGCATACCTGCCCACCTCACCTCAGACCACCTTACAGGTAATGAGAAAGTATCTGGACGCTGTATCTGTCGTCTGGGAGCGGATTCTGCTTCGCCCTCCATCTCTGGGTGGCAGTTTGACAGACAGCAGAAGTGAAGAACAACAGGCAGACGAGGTTGTGAGCAGTACAATCGATTGCCAGCTGACTAGCAAGCTCCATTATACTGACAGGCCGGAGCCACAACACGACGACCTGCACTCCACCAACGTCCTCATTACTACCTATGAGTCTCTCACTGGGACCAATCTCTCTCGCGCTCTTCCCGTTCTCGCTCTATGTTGCTTCTCTTCACAGTACATCTCCCGTAGCACAGTATAAGACTGAATTTCACTCTGTCAATCTGATGGACATGCTTTAAAGGAGGCAAAAAGCCACACCTAAGCCTCGGCACTTAGCTTCATGCACTAGGCAAGCATACAGAACAAAGACAACGCGGGGTAATACAATGTTCTTCAGAGAAATGTTCTTGAAAAAAATGAAGCCGAAGTGTACATTTAAGTCTGTGCAATCTTGAAGAAATGTGAACTGTCTGCGAGGGAAAACTTCTGCCATATCACCCTGTCGTTCAGCTATGCTATCTGCTCTCCTCACCCTTCGTCTCCCCACCAGCTCTTCTAGTTATTCTGAAATCCTTAGTCCTTGGAAGACTTATTTATACCATCTCCCTACCCCACCCCTCTCCCTCATAGTACAGCTGCAGATAGGATTTACCTGCAGCTGAGACAGCCTCCAGACTATCAATTACCACCAGTGTAGAGTCACTGTTCTGCAGCTTGACTAACAAGACATACACACACAGACACAGTGCACTCACACACACACACGCACGCGCGCACACACACACACACACACACACACACACTACACACACACACACCTACACACACACACACACACACACACACACACACCGATCTGTTGGACTCATCCACTTCTGAGCTGACTGGGGGATTTTACTGACTAATCAAAGAGTTGGGTGAAAATCCTCTTCAACTTAAACAAGAGCCTGAATCCATCCAATCAAGCTGCTATTTTGATCACGTGTGCAAGGGGAGCAGAAATTAATAAGTGAAGACACCAGAGATGCCATTTCAACAAAATAAACCTGCAACATTATGGAGAACTCAGGAAAACTTCAAAATAAGGCTGTTTCAAGAATTGCTATCACATGTTGAGAAAATGAATTAAGAACCTTAGATAACGGCAGAGCTACTGCGACAACTAAACGTTTGACTCAACAATATACCCATACGTTGTTCAAAGATGTGTGTGAAAGTGCCGTGCTTGCATTTGTAAATGATTACAAAGTTCGAAAAAAAACCATGCGAGCCCTCAATGTAGCCTATTTGTGTAGTTATAGCATTTGACTGGTCTGCTACGTGCTGAAAACAGAGATCTAACCAAATCCTTCCTGACATTTCATCTCACTCTCTGACAACGATTAGACTGAACACCAAGCCATTACACATAGCAGAAAGACACGCAGGGACAGGACCTGTCACTCACCCCACCAGATCCACCCTGACGCCTAAAGTGCTTCTGTCAGGTCAACAAATGAAAAGCCATCACAGCCAATGCTGCAGTCATCAAGCTGAAGTCATTCCATAGACTGGTTAAATGCTATCTTGCCAGGTCCTGTTAAACTTGGCTGAGCATGTTTAGGCTCAAGGCGTCACTTTTGATTCCTCTGCTTTAGTCCGTTGTTGATGCACCATCACAGGAGCTGAACAACCAGCCAGGAAACAGAAATCATGTAGGGGGCATAGGCTAACGCTCCATCACACAACTCGTATAAGGAATACAGCCACGCATGGTCACGTAGTCAGTCCATACAGCTCGGTGTAGCCTGTGAAGAAAGATCTGAGAAAGCAAATTCCTTTTAAGTGAGCCATCGTGTCTAGCCTCGGCAGCGGTGCAGTGATCATTAGGATAACATATTCGGGTCAAAAAGCTAATGAATGTGCATTAACAATGGACTGTATGGAGACTCTCTGTAAAGCACAGCACTTTGGCAGACATTCACAGATCCCCATCAAACCATTAAAACCACTTGATCCATGAGATACTGAGCGCTGGGATTTTTTTTTTAAGCACTGACAAATATGTGCAAAAAAGGACTATGCATTATTTAATTTACATAGAATTAGATCACCTTACTAGCAAGCTTCAAGGCATTTCCATGGTTTAAATCTTCATCTTCTTGGCACTTCAATTAAGTTTCCAAGGATGAGATGCAATGGGGCTTTCCTATGAACTATAAAGAACTGGTTATCCCTCTATCTCCCCTTTCCTCAACCAGTCCTCTTGTCTGACTGTCAGCCTAGGCAGCCAAGTCTCCCATGTTTACTAATGTAGAAGCAACCCCTTTATCAGGGAAGAGATTTGTAGGGAAGAGGCAGGGGATTAGCCATCAAATTACCAGGCAGACAGCATCCCTGCTCCAGGGTTGTGAAGCGGTAATCTCTGAGGCTGAGGGGGGAGATCCAGATAAAGGTTTGGGATTGGTGCCGTGGAACTCCAAACTCCAAACTGTGCATAAGTAAAATGTGAAACTTTCAGGGGAGCTATTTCTTCTTAGCAAGTTCGCCTCCTTTTTTGTGGTAACTACTTTAATAGGGCCAGATCATATATATAGTTTCTCCCATGTTGTTGGGCTTGGATGTGGTATCATTATATAGCCCAACACCCCCACAGTGTAAGACTTATGATAGGCGAAAGCGCTCAAACAGGAATGCTGTAGCTAGGCAGGGCTGGTGGAATTAGATTTCAGCAGCCTTGCCCACGGTTCTTCTTGCATTGTCACCCCCCTGCCCTCCCTTAAACAAGCAGTGCTCTCCTCAGAGAATACCCCCTGGACACAGGAATGTTTCATCAACGCCTCAGCCCCCAGCATCCTTACAGGGCCACAGTGGGCCAACAGGCGCTGCACAGGCAGGCTATAAATAAGTCAGGCATTATAATGGAACCAAATGAATCTCCATCCATCTTCCCAAAACAAGCCAGGGACCTCAGAGTTCTGCAGGAAGAAGAGTTATTGCCTGCGTTTGAGGACGAACCACAAGATGAACAAAAGCCAAACGTTGTACTGATGCTGAATACATCCCACTGTAAAACACGCAACACACGTGCCATTCTCCCAGTGTGAGCAGGTCTAAGCCTCTCTTTGAGTAGCCTGTTTGCGACTGTGAAGACTTATTATGCCATTATATGACACCTTATTGAAAGTGAGGAACCAGTCCTGCTTGTTGCTATTTGAGATCAGCAGCAGTGGACTGTTGAAGAAGAAGTTATAACTTTGGAAGATTTGACAGGAGGGCTGATAAAGTAATCAAGTACAATGTCGAGTCTAAGCCAGGCATTTGAAGAAATTGGGAAGCTGAGTAAACAAGGGGGGGGGGGGGGGGGGGGGGGGGGGGTAGAGGCAGAGGGATAAATCAGCCACATGACTATACTCCCAGAAGCAAGCACCAAATAAATCAAACCTACATTCAATTTTGTTTGCTTTCCTGCAGTTTAGCATCACAGTTATCCCCTCATACTCGAGAACAAGGTAAAGCTGTGACCTTTAATTCACAATGGCAGTCCAAATGCAACCAATTTGACCTCTCTGCAGAAAAAAACACTATTAAATACAAGATATTCTCAGCGTATCATAGACAAATTCACTGATATAACATCAAAGAAATGAACAGTAATCCCTGGTCTTCTCCTATTTTCAGATAGTAGCGTAATTCATGGTAGAATTTATATTTGCTATGGCTACGATGCAGTGTGTCCCTAACTAGCATCGCTGCACATTTCAAATACATAAGCACAAGCTTTGGCCCTGTCATAAATACATAGCACAAAAAAACCTGGCTGCCCCTGAAAATGTAGGCTTTTTCAATCAGTGTGGAGGCGTAATGGGATGATGTGGAATTTAAATGAGTTTTTGTGCAAGGAGGGAAATGTCCTCTCTGACAAAGCGGATTTGTGTTCCTGTTGAGAAGCCCATGGTTGTAATGTATAGAGTAACGGTTTAAATCAAAAGGTGCAAGGCTATGAGCACAAAACAGACCTCTGGTGGCTGTTGATAACTGGGCATGAAATGTAGATAGGTACATAAAAAATTCAGAGTAGAATGCATAGCGTAGAAAGAGAACAGAAAAGGACCGAAGGTAATAATAGAGCTGAATATGATCTGAGCCTGAGCACTGTGATCAACTCATGTTCCTTTAGGCGCTAATTGACAGCAAAAATAACATCACCTTCTCTAAAATAAAATTGTTTGTTTATTTGAACAGGGTCTCTTGTCAAAACCTCAAGATGTGTTTAGCAAGCCAGTGTAGATGTCAAAGCATAGACATAGACAGAGTTCAATCAAAAAAGCTCTCTGCTTGGGGCAGCTGAAGATAAGTGTTCGTGTCAAAACACTGGTGAATTTTGTGATAAAGAAACCCTTTTTTCTAAACCTTCTCCTCAGCACCTGTCACAATGAATGAGCAACTGTTTGAAAGAAAGAGGTGTCACAACTGAGACCAAAAAGTGACTATCAACACAGCTAACACATCACACATGCGGTGGCCGCTGATTGACACAGCACATTACGCAAGAGCATATCCAGCACACTCCCTCCCGACTGCATAAACATCTTATTTAGTAAAGATCAGAGGATTGACAGTTAGGCCTTGTCATCATAAAACAACTACTCATGACCTTGTCACCATCACGGAACACTTCCTGACATGAAAATAATTTAGAAAAACTTTCCTCTGCTGCCAAGTCTGAGGCTTAATCATAAATAAGTCTACACTTCAGCTACAGCGTCAAAGCTTTTAATTTTAAAAACCCGGCAGTAGCTGCTAGGCTTGTGTCTACCTACAGTATGCGTCAAAGACAAAGGTCTGACTCCTCTGACACAATCGCCTTCACAGACATTGATCTGTGATTGTAAGCAACCATTTTCATGTTCCAACTGGGACCGGAGTGACTAAGGGGATCCATCATGCGTTAACAGGCCATTACACATCACCCAATTCAGCGATGATGAGAAATCAAGTCCTATGGAAAAATCCATACACTCGGCCCATAATTACTTCTGAAGGAATCCGATGGGGAGAGAAACTGAATGACTGACTGCTCCAAACAGAGTAATTCATTCCAAAAAGAAAGACTGCAGTCATTAAAGTGAGGGATATTTTGTGTGTTTGGACAGGAAATCTAATAAGGAGCGGAGACATACAAATGACCGTAGTTATTTCCTCAGGTCACTTCCTAATATCACTTAATGTTTCTCTGGAACATTACCGGTGACAAAGAGACAGAAGTGGAATGACGGGTCAGTGGTGGTGAAGGTGGAGGTGAAGGAGGACGACCTCACAGGTCATCCAGTTTCAACAGACGAAGATGGCTGGCGTTTTTTTGTCTTGTTTGTTTATACTCCTGAGCAGCTGAACAGACATTTTAACAAGAGTCCATCTCGAGTTTCACCTCAAGGTCATATTTTTAATCAAGTCTCAGTTGCCACTCCAAGTCAAGTTGTAAAGTGAGGGATGTACTCCTAAAACATTAAATAAAAATGAAAAAATATAAACAATAAATAATGAAAAGCAAGCTCAGCTCAACTAAAAAAAGAAAACACTGTTTCTATTGCAGTGAGTCAGACCCATGGGGAAGTCTAGCCATTTCAAAATGCCAAACAAAACGAGACAAACATGTTGTCTACACTATGTTCTTTGAAAGCTTAAGACAGCTTTGATGAAAAAGAGCATGCTGCAAAAAGGAAATGTTTCTATCTGACAACAGCTCCTTGTGGTGAGCAACAAAGTTATTGAGCAACTACTGCCACATTTATTGTGACCAAGAACAAGATGAACTGTCCAGAACTTCTCATACAAGCGTATAAAAGTTTTATGTGGTAATAAAAAAATAAAAAAGTAAATTACAAAAGATTTAAGACATAATTACAGCCAGGGGGAACATTTCCAGCTGGTTTCTCTTTGTGAAGATAAGAGACAAAGGTACAGAAAGTTATCATGTGATGTCAGTAGAGTCTTTCCAAAAAATATCTTTCAACAAAGAACTAGCTAATAATCACAGTAAGAGAAAAACCAACAGAAAACCTCAAAATCACACTTGAGATACATGTATTACCAGTTACACTTTGTTGAAAACCAGGCCTAAACATTTTCCAAAAATGATCATTTCTGACTTGCAGAAATGTATCTGGGATTTCAAAGTCTTTCAGCGTCTCCTTCTAACTGGAATTCTTGTCTCTGTAACTTTACCCTCCAGATTGCCCAGGGAGATAAAGACAACTAGAAAAACAGGTTGTTTGGCCTCAGCGCCAGCCTAATGCAGTAGAACGGTAGGGAGCCTCACCTTAGCAGCAGTAGCTAGGGGACATTCTATGGCTCTTCTATTCAAAGTCCTCTGAATACGTAGGGGAGGGCTTGCACCAGACAGGGCAATTTGCCAGAGAGCCAGCCAATAGAGCTAAGCCAAGACGAGGTTAAACTATTGTTTTGGCTTAACAAGCAAGAGTGAGCAAGGACAAAAGAAAAGCGGACAAAAGAATAGTAAGAAAATACCTGACCATTGAAGTGTAACACATCAACTTATTTTGCTACTTTAAATGTAAGTTAAAAAGTATATCCTGAGATGAAAAACAACATCCTGGGACAGGGATCTAAAGACAAATAAAGTTCAGGGTCTGGGACAATCCAGCAAGTTTACAGCAAACCTGAGCCTCATCTTTTTTTTTTTTTTGAAATAACTTCTGTTTTCATCAGTGACAAGGTACAATCTGTGGTAAAAAAATTCACTTACCAATGCATGTCAGTTAGGTCCACTTAAATAAATTATTTTTTATTCCTTATTCCTGAGAGCGAGTATCCAAAATCCTGGGAAAGAAAATCCAGCAGTATCCACAAGAGATTATCCCTGAATGATGTCTTATAAAAAAAGTGTGTGAGAGAAAAGTAGTCTCCAGTTCCTGCTCAGTTATTCCATTCACAGCGTTTCATTAAAACAGATGAACTGTCTTTTTGGCTCTCCAGTAATACGTTTCCAGCTGTGGCTATACAGCAATGTGGCTTGAGGAGAGACCCTTCAGAGGCAAAGGCTGTTCACACACTGAGCTGTGTTCAGGGACTGACTGCAAGAAGCCAAACCCACTATGTGATGTCACTGGTGTCAAATTTCAGCGAGAAGAGGGAGGAGGCTGCAGGGCCCTACCTTTATGAACCTTGACCAATGAGAAACAATTCTGTGGTGCACCTGCATATAGGAAGAAAAGGTTTGAGGAGTACACGTGATGTTATGCATTCTCCATTCTCCATTATGTCTTTTCTGTCTACTACCTCTGAGGGGGCCAATGTGACATATGCAGGCTTATCCTTAACTGGACCAAAAACAGCATGTATCCCCATGTCAGTATCCCCGATTTTACTTTTTAAGGGAAGTCTGGTGTGTATTTAAGAATCAATTGGTGTAAAAAAAATTGTGACCTTGAAACAAACAAGCATTCCCAGAGGACTGCGCCAATATAACATGTCCTTTAACATGTTCTGGGGATAATTAATTTGTTTCTCTCTCTCTCTCTCTCTCTCTCTCTCTCTCTCTCTCTCTCTCTCAATGTCTCTCTTTTTCTCTCCGGCTCTCTCTTTCTCTTGCTGAAGAAAAAAAAGAACGAAAATAAATATGCAAAATCCTCATTCTTAAATCAGCAAGGCGTTGTGTACACACACACATACGCACAAGTCCCAAACACACTGGTTCTCACTCCCTCCGGTCAAACTCTGCTAGCCATGGAGCTAATCATCCACAACAGATGTTCAGAAATGTTCAGTTGGATTTATGACAGAGCTCAGAGGAACAGCCAAGTCAGCCTCTGGTGCTGTTTTTCTCTTCCGTCCTACAAGGACAAGGGATTGCACTGAGAGAGGATGTCAGCACAACCATTCTCTTCCCCCAAAATTCCCTCGCACTTTGAGATTCACCATCCGAGACGACAGCGCCTTAATAGATCACAGAGCCTCAGGACCTTGGGGAGAGGTTTGCTCATTTATCCCAATAATACTGTGTGGACTGTAACTTGACTCATCCAGCAATGCTTCAACAACGTTTCGCCCTCGACGTAACAGTGTTTTTTTTATACATTTCAGTGGCACTGCTGACGCTGCAAGGCCTGACCTGGTCTGGGACACATGCTTTTAGATGGAGCAATATATCATTTTCAATTAATTTAACCAATTAAATTATAAATTACAAACTTTATCATAATACGCATGTATTTTCTGCGAGGGAAAATAAACTTTAAGAATTGCCATACTGTTGGCTAGTGTAGTTCCTATTGATCTAAACAGGGCAGTCCAATCCTGCAAATCAGGTCTACATGATATGGTAGAAAGATCAGAATGTGAGTATTTAGATTCCGATATGATTCATGATTAGGGACAATGATAATTATTAACTCGCAATGTTCATTTTCACAAAAAACAAAAACAAAAAACAAAACAAAACATGATAATGGGATATTTGTTTAGGTCTGGACCAAACACAAAATGTTTTCTTACATCTGGAGAACATGATCTGACAACCAGTGCAACTCTGCTGTGATACAGCTCTCCATTATAATGCTACTTTGTCACACATTTTAACCTCTACCATGATTGGGATTATTGCACTTGGCCATGATTCAATTGTGATTATATTCCCATTAATTGCACAGCCCTATTGCAGACACAGTCATGACCATAGCAAAAGATATTCAAAGTGAAGTTCTAAAAAGCCTGTATGATGGTTTCACGCAAAGAGCAGCGATGTCGAATGTCTTCTAGGCTTAAACTCTGCTGTAGGAAATGGCGAAGTGCAATGTGTTCTAGATTTCTCTTTGTCGTTAACAATGGGAGACAGTCTGATTTTACTGGAGGCAACACACTGCACACAACAGACTTTTCAGCAAGAGAAAGAATTGTTTTATCTTTAACTTTTCCCTCTAGTTTAGAACTAGAATGTGGGCCATCTGATAAAAAAGTAATTCAATTTGTACAGCCTGACATATAAACATTTTCAAGCTGTTTGTGCTGCAATAATCTTACTAATAAAAATGGGATCTCAAGCATGTAACATGCACAAAAATTCAACCTTACATCTTAGGATCTTTAGTGAAGAGTTTCTGTGTTTTGGACTGTTTGTTGGACAAAAAAGCTATGAAAATGTCACTTTGGGCTCTGAGAAATTTTGATGAGCGTATTGTCAGTTTCATGGACTAAATGATTCATCAATAATTAAAATAATCCGCAGACCATTTACGCACATCACCCTACTTAGATCAAAACTATCTGTGAAAGCAGAACAACCAATCTGGACATTTTGGAAGCATACAAACTCATGAGAGTTTGAGGGAACCTTCTGGAGAATAATTATTACACCCACACAGCCCTGAGGAGAGGAGAAAAAGTATTGTTATGGGTGTAAAGAGTCCGCCAACTCAAATGTCACAATCATCTGAGATCAAATTGCTGAACAAATCACTCAGTGGTAAAAGGTAGAAGTATAGATTAGGTTGGCTGGTGGTCTTAACATTAGAGTGGGTGAGAAAATTAATTGTGAGCTACAGTAATGCAGTGTAGTGTGTCAGTTGCACAACATGAGCCATTTCATCTGTAGTAGCGTAATTTCATTTTAGTGCAATGCAAAACTCAAAACACAGATGGACTCCAACAGTAACCCTCTATGCGAGATTAAAACTGATGCCTCGAGTGAGATTTTGTGGCTCAGGCAGTTTTAGGACTTATCTCTTGCCCCACCCCCCAAGAGCTTGAATAGAGTTGGAAACACCCCCTACCAAGTCTGAGAATTTATAGCATTGTGACAACCACCCATCCCCCGCTCATTTCATTAGACTGAAAAAAAAGGTTGACACCTCTTCCATCTGAAGAAGGCGGCCTCTCACCGCCTTTCTGCTATCAGATCAAAGTTTTTGTGAAAGCTTGATTTTATGAGATCAACATTTCTTCTGGCTTTACGGCTTCATTTTGTGAATTATTACATTTACTAAATCTGCTGTGCAGCTCCAGTGTTACCTACAGGTAAAGACCACCTCCTGGATCAAGCCCAACACAGCATCATTGGTGGGAAACTGCACTGGCTGATGACCAATGGGATTGGCCCTGGGCTTTATCAATAAAACTCTATGCCCCGTGTAACAAGTCTACCAAAACATTTTAACAAGATTCAGCTCCGAGGTAAGAAAGCAAGTGTTTTGGTCTGGGGTCTGAAGAGCACATATCGACTGAATAACTGATGTCTATCATTGTAGGAATAAATACTGCATTTGGAAACACTGTAGCCTACCACCATCTAAAACCACAATTCAAAATATTATTAGCTATTATCTAAGGTGATACATTTTTAAAAACTTCCTTTAAATGACATCCAAAACAAATGTGCTTTATACCCCATTCAGAGGGTCACTGACAAACACAATTCTGGCTGCATGCCTGTGAAAAAATGCTGACCTGTGTCGTAAACACTGAGCTGTGAAAGTCAGTGTGCTGCTGCTGATGGGCTCTTAAGACTAGCACTATGTCATCACGTCCATGAGCACAGCTGGGCAACACCTGTTAGCTTAGAATTCCCAGCCCAATTCACAATTTACTGAGGCTTGGCTACTGCTACGGTCTATTTGTAAGCTAATTTAACTCCAGATTGAAGTCCTGGTGGTTCTTATATCCTATACATGGATCCTATTCTAACTAACAAACAGTGGTTAAGGGTACTTGCAAATTATCACTGTAATATACCTCTGGCAGAATGTGAGGGCTATACATCTGGGTATCTAATTATATGTCATTTCTCCACATAAGCCACCGTGTTTTCATTTATCAGTTAAGTGAATAAAAGAGCAGCATTTGCACAGAGCAGATAGCTGAGCACAAAATGGTTATCTTTACAATGCAAAGTAGGCTAACCAACTCTGAGCCCTGCAAAAATGAATGAAAATGTCCAAACAGTCCAAACACCAAGGGCACACTTTTGGCCCAGAATTTTTCTCAGGACTGTCTGCAGATAACGCTGGCTCCAGCGCTGAGAGGGAAGGTGATGGCACATGGCGACAGGAGGTGTGAAAAAGACAAGGACAGTGGGAAACAGAGCACATAAAAACACAGATAAGATTTGCTTCGCTGTGCTGACCTTCAGTGAATGCCTGTGTGTGTACGTGCCTGTACAGACGTGTCTGTGTGTGTTAAGCATGTGAATTTGTGCATGTGTCCCCTAGTCTGTGTCTCTATATGCGTCCATGGAGGTGGGTCTGACTGCATGCCTATATTGACGTGTTAGTTACAGACGGAATGAGAGAAAGGAATGAAGAAATAAGACTAAGACGGGTGGAAGTGCGAGGGGAATGCACTTATTTTCCTCTTCCTCGTTGAAAATCAAAAAACAACGAGCGCTCTCCATTACACTCTGCTGCTGACAACTGGCGGGGCACGCTCTCTAAAGGGAACAGCAGAGCGTGCCGCCGAATGCATGAGACAAATCATTTTTATCTGGGACCCTGGCGGGTATTGACAAACCGGGGGTGCATTTAGATAGCCCAATTAAAATGGGGAAATGAAGCGACATTGAGGCACTTTACAGCATCGTGCCCCCTCTTCACCCTCTGGCCCCGCTGCACTCCCTGAATCTCTCCAGAGACCGAGTTCCTTGCCTACTGCTCTCAGTGAAGGGTACGGGGGTGGCAATGAAAGCAAAGAAACGGGTGGCTCAGAAAAGTTGCTTTGAGGTGAAATCCGTCAGGAGGTTCTGTTTGTGAGAGCACAAGTGACGTAGCATCATTTTTATTGTTTCATCTTGCATACACAATTGTTGCGGAGTCCTCTTGAGGAGTAATAGTCACTTCTGTAACACCGAGGAGATCCTCAATGGGTGGTGAGGCATACAGCAGGGTCAGGAACAGCGTACAAGACTGGGGACTAAATGTAACTCTGTGCAACTTCAAAGGGTATGCTGGCAATCAATGATATGGATGTTGGCTCCATTTATCCCAACGTGTCTTAGCGGGTGACCTTCAATGTCATCCTCTGCCTGCTCTAAAGCCTGCATGGTTCAATCTACTGCTTTTCTCACCTGAATACGACTCCCCTTGGTCTAATTTTCAGGCCTCTATTTGTCTTTTTGATCAATGATCATTCCACTGAGATTACTGTCAGGCAGACTTTTAGAACAGAGCCACCTTAGCAATGACAAACAACAAAACTCTCCTTCGCCCGTTTCCTTCAAGTGTACAAAATGGTTACGAGAGAAGTATATCGCAAGACGTCTCACCTTTTGTTTAGGTGGAGAGTGATAGAAAAAGCAGCCTAGTTTGCTCTCCAGTCAGGAAAAGTCAGCATGGACAACGAGTAATGCTGGGGTGTGCTATGGCCAGCTGTTCAACGGTGTTACATTTCACAGGCTAGCGTCAACAGATCCACAAAAATCTACAATGCATTCTGTGATTTTTTTGTCAGCAGAGAAACTGATATCTGCTTCTTTTTATGATGTAGATCTCCACGAATCTTGTCAAACAGTGTCCTTTTCTCATGTTAAAACATCATTTTCATCTAGCCACTCATCTCAAGAGAGCAAGGAAAACCAGCAACAAACAGCAACATTTTTACAGAGATTAACAGCACAATGCCAAATTCTACCTTTTTTAAAGAGTCTTCTGGTGTGTTTTCCCCTTAAAATAGATATTCCCCAGTGGCTGAGAAACCATCATCAAAACAAGTACAGACTTGCACACACATCAAATGTTTCAAAAGAATAGGTCAAGGATATGATCCAATCAGGGGCTTGCACTTTCTGCAGTATCTCGGATGGAGAAAGTATGCAGTGTGCTGAGGAGACTTTGATAAATCTGAAAAACTTTCAGTGAGGTTCCTAATAAAAGCCCCACAGAGCAGTGAGTCTCTTCCAACCCGAGGAGGCTACACTTTGTCTCTGACAAGACAGCCTTCCAGATGCTTTCCCTCTATAAATTTCTGCCTCACACAGAGGATAAGGTGCTAGCACTCATGAAGATAAGTAGCCTGACTGGCTACAGTGAAATGTGTCAACTACTTTTAAAATACACTCTAAGCTTTGTGGATGTTCAGAATCAATGTACCACACAAACACAACCACATATGATTCTGTGCAGAGATTCTCATGCTTCCTTGGACCGTCATGTGTCCTTATAAAGCATTTTATTATTTTAATAATTTCACATTGGCATGCAGGAAGAACTACTTGGACACAAAGGGATGCATTCAAAACCAGAAATGAATTTAAGCATTGTTAATAGCTCTCATTAGGGAATCTCCCCAAGCTTTGCACCAGAGTGCATCACTTTAGTGGAATCGAAAGGAGAGGGAATGAAATTATTCCCTCTGTTGGAGTAGGCTGCTTACACTGCTAAAAGGAAATAAACCACAAATTATGAGCACGCCCCTCGCATGAAAAACTGATAATGGGCTGAGCACTTATGGCTTAGGCTATATAATGATATAGTAACAATAGCTTGCAAATGTATCTAAATATAATCCGATTATATAGACATTTTGGATACAAAAAACATATATGATGATATGATTTGAGTTGCCAGCTCATCGCACGACCCTTACTGATGGCAGAGGCTGCCACACAGGGTGCCAACTGCACATCAGGAGCAATTTTGGGGTTCAGTATCTTGCTCAAGGATACTTTGACATGTAGCTCAGTTCCGCCCCGGGGAGCCGGGATTTGAACCAGCGACCTTCCGATCACAGGTCCACCAGCTCTACCCACTGAGATACAGCCATCACTAAATGTTTAAGTTTAAATACCATTTGACAATCAGAAGTTAAAACTGAGTCAGCATCAGTCATGTTCTTCCAAATATTCAAAACAAACCCAAAGAAAATCTCCCATTTGTCCCAAACACAGACGTCAACATGCCTAGGACATGCCTACACACACATGCACGAATGCATGCGCGCGCACACACACACACACACACACACACACACACACACACACACACACACTCACAATTCAACAGATGAAAAGCCTGCCAAATAAAAGAGTAATCCATCACTCATGCCATTTTGCATTTGCAGGGTCTCTCTCCTCAACAATAGCCGGACTGACAGTGAAAGATAAGGGCCCTCTGTTGACCAAAACGGTGAACGGTTCAAAGAAAAGAGACTAAAACGATTTGATGTTTTGTGTGGAAATAAGTATTGAGCATCCAAGGTTATAAGAACTACAACAAGAAAAACAAATAAGTGTGGTTTTATTTTACTTCTAACTTAGACTTAGGCTAGAACTGACAGTAATACTGGATCCTTTTTATTTAACAGGCGTTAAATAACACGAATGAGCTGAAGATTGTCCTGCAAGTGGATTACACAGTGTTCTTGAATACACTCAATAAATAACTGCATAACTGACCAAGGTTAAACAGTAATCCAAACCTACCACAGTTGTACAGGAATTCTTAGTGCCTTTTCTCTTCATTAACCATGCACTGCAGAGAGTAACAAATGGACCTCAACTGACTGACTACAAAGCTAGCCCAAAATAATTAAGGAAATGAAATATTCAACATAAAACTTCCCATTATAGCATCAGTGGCTCATAAATTTATAGAGAAGAAATGAGTGGATTAATTTGAGTGCTAATGGAGAACAAAGCCAGTCATTTCCCTTTTCCTCCCATTCAGCTTCACTGAGTCTTTTAAGTGTTACACCTTCTATTACTTATCTCTGGGATTTCTGACGTGTGGCAGATCAGGCAAACCGGGTTAAGGGCATTGGTCTCTATCGTTATAAAAGAGGAATCTGCGGCCAAAGGAGCAAGCTAATAATGACAAAGATCTGAGCTTAACTGCTGCAGGGGGAAAGAACAATTTTTCAAATAGTCCAGAGCCCTCTATGCCGTTTTTACCCCTTGATGGGGGAAAGTAAAAGTGCTAAAGTGCAGTGAAGCTCTTTGAGCTGGGAACCAAAAAAAAAGAAAACACTGTATTTCAGCCACAGATATAACTGAGAGTGAGGATAATACATCTGAGTACCTTCAACTCAGACCTTATATACATATATTGTATACTGCATACATATAGCAGGGCTGTAACTAAGGATTATATTCAATGTCAATTAATCTGTTTTTTATTTTTTGTCAATCAATTAGTTTACCAGAAAATTTACATATATGTGTATATATATACATATATATATATGTATATATACATATAATATGTTTGTATTTGTCTTGTGGCATTTCCATCTACTATATATGAAATGTTTTACATAATTTTAGTGTTATATTGACGTATTAAAATATTTTTGCACCCTCTTGCCGAGAGCACATGTCGAAGCTTACTAAGACCTCTGGGACTTTGACAGTCAAGTCAGGCCAACTGTCAGGTCGCTTTCTGATGCCAGGGGCTCATGTGACAGAAAAACCAAGTACTGACTTTGAGGATGTGATCAGGAACACAGAGCTGAATATCAAAAAGCTAAAGATTCAAAACCATATTTATACCACTTTCATGACTCATAGACATTTGTTTAATTATTTAATTCTGTCATATTTTACCTTTTTGCCTCCAAAGAGACAGTAACATGTTGTATATAGGCACCCAAGTGTAATATAGGTAATTAAAGAAGCGGTAAATGTAATACAATTTGAATGTAGTGATTTAATGTCATTTAATGCTAACTTCTGAGGGTTACAAAACAGCACTACTTGTATATTTTACATGTTTCTTGGTAGTTTTCTGCACAAGTTAAAAAACTACATCTTAAATTAAATAAGACAGATTTGTTCTGAAAGCGTGTGCACTGGGTGTGTCAAAGGGATAAACATTCTTGGAGTTACTTAATTCCATTTAGGCTCCTGACTGTCTGACCTACCAGCATGGCATTAACAGGTCCACCATGTGGGTGGCACTGAAGCACCTAAGAACAACCCCCACTTCCGATAGCAATCATATATTTCAGGCCGAGGTCAAAGTCACATTGTAGGTCACACACTAGCTATTGCTAACCAGTAAACACAGCATGCCATCATAACCACAGATCAGACTTTAAGAGGTGCTGCATGGTTTAAAGTTAGTCTTTCAAAAAAGGTACAGCCCCTCCTCGTTCCACATGTCGATCTCTCTGCTCGGAGCCATGCAGCTGATCCCATCGGACAGCCCCAAACTGAAATGGTAGGTGAACCGTGATGTAATTTCCTCCAGCATCTCCTGATGCGTTTCGCCTGGTGTTCGCCTATGAAGAGGCTTCCCGCTAGGAAAATGTTCAGATCACTTCAGATCTCTGTAATGAGTTTTGCCACTCCAGTTATATCTCTGACAATATTAGGTACAGCACTGCAGTGTACAAATGCCACCTCTCTGTCACCATGTGTGAATGGCCAGGGTTACACTTGTCTTTTAGATCTGACCTTTGTGTTTGGATGTGGCAAAGGTGATGCTTCCACATCTGACACTTCAATGTGAACTGTCTGATTGGTCTTTTTTACATTATAATTTAATGCAGGTATTTGAAACATCAAGACTGGAGCTGTATATGCTCGCCTGTTAATTATCTGATAGGAGTGCAAGCCAGGCTGGTGCACTATGTTGATTTTTAGCCCAGATCTCACATTTCAGGTGTATACAGCTGACAGTTATGCAACCCTCCCTGATTGTTTGCAGTGAAAATACTGGTGTTACCATAACAAAAGAGTGCTGCCTGTAACATCTAATAACATCTTAAAACATCCATTGTAAAAAGGTTTTACTTTATGCATAATGATGAACAGGTAGAATCTCTGTAGGTAATGGTATATTTGTGGTTTTTGTTTCAAACCCAATTCTCACATCTGAGCATTTACAGCAAAAGGACAATGTCCGCTAAAAAGGTTTCAACTACAGGAAGACCATACAATAATAAAATATTTGAAAATGTGGATATCAGCATATATAGTCCAATATACGTATATGAAATCTTTTTTTTACAGAGCATAATGCAGAAAAATTGCTTGGGGTAATCTAAAATTGCTGAATTTACAGTTAATTTTGATGATGTCATTTTGACAATAAATATTATTGTTAAACTGTCAAATTTCCTGCATCGTAATTGACAGTTTCAAGAGTCGTCTTAAAACACACATTCACTCATTAGCCTTTAACTGTGCCTAATGCTGTGTCTAGTTATAACTTTGCTTTGACTACTTTTATTATTACAGCTATTGTTACTGCTGTTGGTGTTGTTACAAATATGATGGCATTATGTCATCATTTATTGTATTGCTGCCACTTTACTATAAATGGATGCTGCTATAATAACAGTAACAATATAATATTTTTGGTTTTATCCTCTTAAAATGACTATTATTACTGTATTATTACTCTAATTTCCTTTTCCTCTCTTGCATTTGTCTCCTTTTGTTTTATTTGGCTTTCCTCTGTGTGCTGTCAGGCACGTTGGATCAACTATGTTGTGTGCAAAGGGCTTTATAAATAAAGTTGAGACAAGCTGAGAGTTGAGTCTACTATATGTTTGTCATAAGTGTTTGATAACCACATGTGACATATCGTCACTGATCATTATCACAATCCTTTAACGCCCTAATATCAGTACCAGCATCTGCCTCAAAAATTGGTTTAACTCTGCCTAAAGTACATAATAGTGCAAAGCATTCAAATACAAGAGCCCTGCAATAAAAGCCATCATTGTGCTACTTTGTCCCTTCCCAATAAACATATAGTAGGATGAAACAACGTGAATATCTTTCAGTATAATGTAAAAAACACAACAGACTACACCCTTCAAACTGCAACTTAAATGGAACATTATTACCTTCACACAGACAGGATTTATTTCAGGGCCATTGTCCATTACACTGTGCAATGTTTATGTTATTGTGTCCACCTCCTGCACATTACTGTGGTAATAATAATGTATTCGTGGGGAAAATAACTCCTCTGGAAACTCTATGCCTAATTTTCCGGGGGAGAGGTCTAGAAATTGTGTCACCAGATGGCCAATACTTGTGGCAGTACAAGCCACCGTGGCAGCAAAATATGTTGACTGCTGAATTAAACTAACCTTGTGTCCCTTAAGTGACTATGCAGATTAGTCTATATGTCAAATACCCTAAACCAAATTGGCAATTTAAATCAAGTAGCTAAACACTGACTAAATAATACAAATGGGGGAATGAGAATAGTCTCTGGGGCAAAATATGACTCAAGTTTCAGTAGCAAGTTGGACAGCCACATCACATTTCAACGATTATAACTGTCTTGGGTGTCACATTAGCTTATTACATACATTTAAAGAGTAAATATATTTCCCCTTTAGCCTGACATTTGCTGGCATACAGCAATATCAACTGTTCAGAAAATCGTGGAGTCTAATAGCCTATATTTCTGGATTTTCTCTGGTGTTTTTAATCTTAGATACCTCAGGTGACTTTTAAGAATCCACACAATCTACACACAAATCACAGATAAAACAACATGCAGTCCTCCATTTGCAATTGCAAACAGGCCTCTGAACTCAATCAATACACATTATTGGCTTAGTAAGGGCCAGCATTCGTAAAAACAAAAAAAAAAAGATAAATTACACAATACACAAGATAATAGGAAATCCTTTAAACTTCCTGACTTGAAATCTGAATGAATTTTTCCTGTTACCTCTACAGCAAGCCTTTTATTCATCATCATTTATGTCAAAATGAGGCCACACTATAGTTTCCAAATGTACAGCCTAAATGACATCAGCTTTCCCAGGCACAGCACCACAGTAAAGATGAAAATAATCAGAGCAGACAAGAAATTACAAAAACATGCTGTGACCTTTCAAGTCTGAGGGGGAAAGGCTGTGTATACATTTACAAAATGTGAGGCGAGAGTAAAAAAAAATCCCATCACAGAAATTGGAGTGTGACTAATGGGTAGTGAAAGAACTGGTCTCTAACCTGAACTCCAAATAATCTTGCTCAAGTCTCCATGGCCACTTTGGGGGAGCAGTGGGGGGTTTGACAAGGGGAATGGAGGACCACCTGCACACCCAGCAGAGCCAGCTCTGTACTGGCACCACCATTTGTTACGCTCTGGATTCCCATTACTTCAGAGCTAGGTTGGCTGGGAAATCCATCTCCTGGTGTCAGGTTTATCAAACTTCTATGCAAAGTGCAAGGCCGGAATGGAGGAGAAGGTTCATAGTCATATATGGAGCCTTCGAACGACAGAGGTGTCTTCACTTCTCACAATTCAAATCCAGTGTATCACAGTATGTGGGCTCACCTACCTCTCTTCCAGTCTTAAATAAAGACATGAAATATTATATAATAATTTTAGAACATTGTGAAGCCCAAGATACATGCCTCCACATTAAAATTATAAGTAGCAGCATTATATGCATGAAAACCAGCCTCAGCAAGCTTAGTGTCAGCCCCAAATTTAATGGGCACTTGACACACACTGAAAGCTGCTAACAGAGGTATTATATGCTGTATATTAGAGGGCAGCATTAGCCAAGCCTGGTTTGAATGCCAAGCTGGGAAAGTCAGCAGAGAAGAGGAAGGCCTTTAACCCTCCAACAGTTTCATTGGAACTTAACACTGGCCAACAATATAAGAACTATGATTTCAGGTGTTTCCGATTCAATAAAACATTATCAACAATTCTGGCGATTAAGAAATCTCTGAATTCCATTATCAAGTAAAAATAAAGTAAAAAGGCTCACAAATGTGAACATCTCCCTTTCTTATCATTGTTAATTGGATATTACTTGGGATTTGGAGATCAACAAACAAAAACTTTGTTTTTCACATTTTTTTTTTGACTAAATAATACATTAAAAGTTATCAAAAAATGACAGATAAATTAACTGAAAATGAAACTAATGCTTAATTGCACCCCTTAATTTTACACAGGCCTAAATAGAATACGTATAGTAGTGACTGAATAGTTAAAGACTCATGTTAAAAAAAAATCCTAACCAGCTCCACACAGAGATTATCAAATTTTAAAAGAAAAAAAAGGAAAAAGAGTACCAGTGTCTGATCTACACTTAGTATCTAATTTTAAGTGTCAGAATGTGCATTAAGATCCCTACTTCCAGGTGTAACGCTTGATACATAAAGGACATTGCTGAGTGCAAGTGTGTCTTAGCTGGGTTCAGAAAGGTTGGAAAATAGGGGCAACAGAGGTTTTCCACTTATAGAGACCAAGATCCCCAAGGCTTATCCTTTCTACATGCTTCTCTGCATCAATAATACGGACTGACGTGCGCAAGATACTCTCAAGGAGAGCCAGTCAGTTTGCTTCACCAGAGTGCTTGCCATGAAATAAACAAATGAGAACTGACAATCCTTGTGATAGTCCATACATCCTCATGAACAAGACACATCCTCTACTCGGTCCCTCCCATATGGACTCCACACAGAATCCAGGTGTCTTTGTTTTGTGCAACAAAACACATTACCAAGACAAAAGGAGCAACACCCCAAAGACTCGAAAATAGTTCAGAATTCAAGGTTCTATGCAAAATCTGGAAAAGGAAAATCAAGTGTTGCTGTGTGAGCTGTGTAAATGATTACATTTCAATAGTGAAATGTCTGTCAGGAGTTGAAACAGACCTGGAAGAGCATAGAAATTGTATTAGATGCAATAATGTATAGCTCCCAAGGGGATTTTATAACAGCAGTGTGGGAAAGAAAAAGAATGTGCTACAAATGCATTAAACTGTACAATCAAATTTGTACAAGTCTTTTCCCAGGCAAATCACCACAACAGGAAGACACTGTTGATATTATCACATCTAATAAGTTATTCAGGAAACATAGGAAGCTAGCCCAGCCACTGATGTCTAAATAAGCTGGAGACTGACTGTAAACATTCTGCTTGACAGGTGGCACTCCATGTAATGTTAATAAAAAAGTCACTTCACATTATTACACAGAATTTTGATTGGTAACAAGTTCTTCAAATGAGGTTGCTATTGTCATATGTATATATAAAAAAAAACATATTTGTGTAGTTAAATGAAGAGGATTTTTGATATACAAAACAAAATAAAATAAAAGCTGAGGAAATTGGCAATCTGGGCAAAAACAGGTGGGATGTAAATTCCTCTGGGTTCCACCGCATTAATTCAAAATGTGTCTACTCCTGCTGATATTCACACTTTTTTTGTAAAGCCTGGCAGCATTTCATATGAAATCATTGCTCTAAATAGCTAACAATCATTCATAGGTGCAAACAGCAACATGTTTTAAATAAAGGTTGATCAAAACAGAGTAAGAATGAATTACCTGAATAACACTTTAATAACATTTGTATTGTTTAAACATATGTGACTCATACAACAAAGAAGTCCTATGGCAAGCATAGTATATATTTCGGTTAGGATGCAAGAATTATTGAATTGGTACCAGGGCTGCATGAGAAGTGAAAAAAAATCAAAATTGCGATTTGTAACTTAATCTATACTGAAAAAAGAAAAAAAATTATTGATGTGAGTTTTGCTAAGGCTTCTACTAAAGAGGAATGCTCCCTTATGTCTGGAGAATATGAATTATAGCACCACAATTTTCAGTCTCTGCAGCACCACATAATGCTTTGTTTATAATAATGGTAGGTTGTGACACAGTTTATCTTCATCAGAAAGTTTTAGTCACGTTCTTATTTTAATAACATTTTGATTCATTGTGCAGCCCTAATTTTATGTTTAGCTTAGATCAGGTATCAGTCACTCTGACTTTAAATTGCTTTGTTTTTTTTAATGAAAAATACTGATGTAAAGTCACAGTAGAAGACCAATATGGTAGGTTTGAAAAGAAGAAAGAAAAGTTACTCATATGATGCATTTCTACAGCTTTGCTCTAAAGCTCCTAATTAGTTCAGACATTCTGCTTAGTGGCTTGGCATTTTAGCCACAGGGGGGCTTATACAGTAAATTGTATTGGACATGCAAGCAGAAGGACACAACCTAAAAGGCTGATTCAGGAGTCTAAATCCTATGCTCTTCTAAAATTGTGTAAAACATTGCGAAACAACCAAGAGCAGAGAACACAGTATTAAAATTCCATGCTAAATGGTGGCTAGAATAAGCTATTCCTCATGCCAAGTCACGGTATTTTTGTGAAGGTGTGGAAAATAAGCGTCAAACTTAACAATACTAGGACATTAGCAATTGGCACAACAAGCAGTTATCCTTCTGAAATTTCACACAAGCCTATCCTACATAAACTTGTTATCACAGGAGTTATTCAGCAGCGGAAAGGCCTAGATAGAGATGTTCATTAGCCTATTGCTGAGACAAACACATTTGATGGATTAAACAGTCAAATATAACAAGATGCTTGAACTGCTGTCCTGGTTGTTAAGGGAGATCAAAGTGGGGCCTGAGGGTCTGGTAAGTATGAGGAGCAGGATTGGTTCAGCAGAGCTCCAAAAGAACAAGTGCTGGACCAAGGAGATACGACATCAGACGTGCGCACTGCATTCCCTTAGGCCTGTTCTTTCAAAACTGTCAGCCTGCCTACCAAATGAGCTGCAAAGGAGGAGGGCACAAATGCTCTTTCAGAAAGCACTTCTAATCTAACAATAAGCATAAGCCTCATTTGGTAATGTGCCGTCGCAGTGAATCAGGTTGAATATGGAAAAATCCATTTGATTTTTTTTTTTTTAGATGCCACCCCCTGTAAATTCTCTTCCTACTGTGAAAATGTGACACATTTCAGAGAAGAAAAATCCAATCCTAGACGCAATTATGGTCTCATGTGTGCTGATAGGTATGCCTGGGATTTATATTAAAATAACAGGCAAAGAAAAAAAAAAACTACATGCATGCAGTAAGATCAACCCACTTTACAGAATTTAATACTTTCAACAAATTACATGTTGTGCTCGGGAGGATACCCCGGTTTTGAATTTCAAGCCAGGAAGACCAGACATCAAATACGGACAGTAAATATATGGATGCATAAGGCACTCGCACTGCTGTTGGGAGTACTTTTCTCAGTGACACATACTATATTTGCTTGCTGATGGATTGCCTGTCTGCCTGCACTAGTGCACATAGAGTAAAGAGACAGAAGTGCTGATGAAATGTTTTTTGCTTAGCTTTCGGGCATATCAAAACATGTAGGCCTAAATTGTGTGTTTCCATGACATTTCTGCAATTCAACAGTATCGATTTAGTATTTTCTTTTAATGCAGGTTTTTCCAACTTTCTAGAACCAGGCCTGGCTGTGTTCACTGTTCAGGCCAGCATACACTCAAAATGAAGCTTTGATCTGACAGTCGAAAAGCTTAGGAAAGCTCTTTTCTACTAATTTGATAGTGTCTCTAAGAGTAATTAGTCCTGAAACAAGTGGTAGACCAACAGGAAATCCCCAAAATGACTTTAGGATTGAGGACAAGTAATTTTTTTTAGAAAAACATAGCATATCTTAAATGTGAGCATTTATGCTTTTATCTGTTTTACATCGTTATGATGGAAATAGAATAAATCATTAATCATTTTTTTTCAGTTGCCAGAGTCACTGTAAAATGTATCAATAGATCAACAATGAAATTAGTCAAAAATAATTTGATTAAATCCAATATAAGGAAATAATACATTGACTTCCATCTTACAACACTCCACCTTTAGGAGCAGCCATTACAAAAATGTATCAGCAACTCAACTGCCCAACATGGAGGATGACGAAACATTCATCTTATACTTCTAAAGTTCCCAATCTTAGAATAAGTCACCTCTCAGTTAGCAGTTGAACCTTAAGTAATATTTGAAACAAACATGAAGAGAAACTATACAGTAAAGGAGTTTCTGTGGTGAGAACATCAGCTGAGAGGCTAGTATTGACTTGACACGCCAAATAATTCCCTTAATGTGTCTAAATCCACACAGGAATGCATGAAGATATGTCAGAGAAAAATGGCAACCAGTGCTGCATTGTTGCCATAGGAGGATGTATTACCACAGTACTAGTGCAAAGTGTGACCGATCAATTTAACTTCCTCCTGAAACACAACACGGCAAGTGGGGAAAATCAGCATCTGCTCTGTCCCACCCTCTGTTACATATGCAGACCTTTGAAAGACATACGATATAGTACAATGCTCAGTTTTTGAGAGACGTAAGCGAAAGAGCAAGAAAAGGGAGGAAACTATGAGAAAGGGAAAGAGAGGGAGGCTTTTGTCTCCACATTTCTCACGCTGGGTATCGGAAACAGCCAGATGCTGTCCATCACAAGTGAGGGCCAGAGAATAGACTGCCCTATTTGTCTAATGAAGAGGTCAAGGGGTGGGGGGTGTGAGGCAAGTGGGGCATAGCCAAGCCGGTCACAAGGCTATACCCAAAGTACTCTTTCCGAAAGAGTCAGATTACCCATAGCATGGTATGGGTAATGTAGAATAAATGTATATGACCCAATAGTGAGTCAGACATTCAGATACGATGGAAAAACTATGCAAAGCAAGGCGAATATGCTCCACCTACCAGCCACTGCCAACCATTCAGACAGCTCCTCATCTAGGGCATGAAATAAGTTGATTATTGCAAAAGTCTGCTAAACATCTTGTATCTATTTTTTGAAAAACAAAACAAAAAAAACACAGCTAAATGTGGCTCACTGGCCAAAAGTTGGCACAAATATGTGCCTATTAAGACAAGTGTCGTTTGCTTAAATTAGAGCCAGCAGTGCAGTTGAAGCTTTGCACACGTAGTTAAAGCGACTCACTTCATTATCATGTTTAACACAGTTTAGCAGCCCTGGAGGTCCATCCATTCGTGCAGAAAGCCAAAAGAGAGATTGCTCATTTATATAGGGCAGGCATAATGGCACAATGTGAAGGAACAACATAGCATTGCTCAAACCCTACAGGTGATGCCATCCTAAATTGTGGTTTAAGTTTCTAAACACACAGCCAACTGAGGGTCATAGTTGCCATCCATTACTCTTTGTCCTGTAACTTACTAGGAAACCGTAAGGCTCCTGTGTGATGGATTTATGTGACAATGGAGACTCTTCAACACAGCTCTGGTTTCTTATTTGAATTCTTCATAACAAAGACACTCAAAAAAACAACTAGCAACTAGCAAGTTTAACTCAACAGATAACTTCCAAGTCTTTCCGGGAGAAATTGAAACATTTTAATGTATGTTCCTCACATGCCAAGATATAGATCTAGTGGAATGTAAAGGCTAACTTAATAGTACTTGCTGTCCTGTACCAAATAGTTTGCCATGAATACACAGGTTTGAAGTATAGTTCTTTGGGTAATTGAATTTACCATCATATTGAATGTCTGAGAAACATGCTGTATTTTACACACGTACAGACGACTGAGAGAGAGCTTTGACATAGGGTGAAATAACAGTAAAAGCAATGAGATTGTTGTGGATAATTCAGTATCTGAATAAATGTGAAATATGGTTATAATCTCCCCATCTATTCCTGAGATTAAGTGTTGATTTTTTCAGAAAAATGTTTTGGCAGAACACTACAATCTCACAGTGAAGTTGACCTTTTGGATATATCATATCATCACGTCATCATCTTATCCTATTAGACATCTTTCATTAATCTCACTTAATTAGCATGAATTCTTGAGTTGTGGCCCAAAACATATTTGGTGAGGTCACGGTGTCCTAACTGGTTCCTCCTTGAGGCCTTCAAATTTGAAGAAATTCCTTCAAGCCGCTCTCTAGATATCGAATTCACAAGAATGGGACGTACGGACAGACGTTTGTAACGAGAACAAGACTTTCATTGCCAATGACTGCTTCACCTTAATTGGGTTGCACATATGGTAAAGAAGAAGCTTGAACCACAATGTACAAAAATACTTCACAGTATCTTTTTGTTACCAAGATGGAGACACAGGGGCAGTTGCTGCAGCATGTTGAACCAGCAATCTATAGTCCTCAAGCTGGAGGCTACAACGCTGAATAAAAACATCTTTAACGACCTCCTTTGGGGAAGAAACACTCCAGCAGACATTTGTCATTTCCAGAGGGTCAATACCACACAGCACTTAAACAAGAGTTATCCATAGCTAAAGACACAACACGTGCACAAAAAACGGATTCACAAGGTCTTCTGAAAAGCCATGCTCCAGTTTATGTGTTGCAGTTTCAAGGCCAAAATAGGCAACACTAAATGGAATAAATGAAGTACAAAACTGTCAAACAACATGAACAGAGTAAAAAGGAGGAGTCGAGGGGTTTAGCAGCTCTGATTGTAATAACTTGGCCCTTCTACACAAAAACAGATGATTGAATTTCTGCTGATTGCTCTGCAGGCCGTGCACATTTTCATAAAGTGTAACTCAAGTATGGAGGGAAAAGACTGTGTGACAATTTTGAGGCGTCATTTCAATTAAAATACAAATAGCTTCAATAGAAAGGACAGCATTCACAGAATTTTCATTGATGCGCTTTCTTTTCCTCGAAAAAGCCTGACCTCCTCAGGTATTAATAGGCCGTGTGCTGTACTTGTGCAACCTGACAAGGTGTGTCATACATTTCATTATAACATACCCATAATGGCTAATGCTGTTACCATAGTAACACCTGTGATTGATGGCTTTGTTAAGAGGAATAGTTACACACCATTAAATTGGTGTAATAGTGCATGGCAGTCATCTCAATAACCAGGGACAAAGCAATTACCAAGTCATTAAAAAAGGAATAGACTAATACAACATGGTGCACACAAGTATGAGTGACATGCCTTGAGATCAGCTTGCATGGATTTTTTTAGACAAAAAAAAAATGCATTTTGTGTGTACAAACTGTGTATTCTGTGAATTTCTTGGGATAACATTTTTGTGCAATCTAGCATGGATGCAGTTTGGATCGATACTGATTATCTCTACATTCAAAAAGCTGCACTGAAATTGCTCTTTTTTATTACGAATGTGAAACAAAGTGTGTCCTCTCTCACACATTACCGATGCTGAGTGTCAGCCTGAATGCTCATTTCCATGAGAATAAGATTCAACTGTGTCTTGATAATAATTTGATGGTGAAGTCAAGAATACTTGTTCACAGGAATACCGTCCTTCTCTGCATCCAGCTAGCCAGGGACGGAGCACAGCAGTACTGGCAATGATTGAGAGAACTCAAAATTCAAATGAGAGAGGAGATGGAGTGACACAGATGTGCTGTTGTTCAGAGAGAGTAGCATGCATACAGGGTAGGCATGCAGAGCCACGCACCAGCACACACAAAGCTATATACACGTGCATAGACAGCCGCGCCACTCAATCATCTTGGTCGAGGGCCAATCCATCTATGCTGGTTGACTGGGATCCAATCACCATTCCCAACAGGGCCAGAATGAAAGAATGGCAGACAGCCTGTGAACAGGCCCACTCCCTCATGGTAGATTGATGAGACAAATCTTGGGGCGGTTCATGAGGCATCCCATATCGAAGCGAACATACCATAAAAAATCTCTGATGTCACAAGGCACTTGGAAACAGGCCTTTTTTTTTTTTTACCTTACCCAAGTATGGAGTGTGTGCTTGTTTTTTCTGCATTTCTGTGTCCAAAAAGAAGAAGTCGTTTTTGTCATTCAACCATAAGAAGCACATTAGGATGTGTCAAGAGTTTCAATTTAATTTGTCCCGAGTGGATAACAGTCATTTTCTTGTGTTTAATGCTGCAAAACATTCTCATTCTCTTCAAGCAATGCAGAAACATCTTGAGATGAGTGCAAAATAGAGCAACAGTGACAAGAAAAGAAGCTTTACAAGGATTCAAAGTTCTTAAAAAGGAAAAACTTTTTGATTGTCAGTCGGGGGATTAAAAAGCATTCGAGAGAGTTAGCTGGATACTGAGTCATTTATGAAATACCTTACTTGAATAGGCAAGTTTAGTTATGGCTAAAATGAGCACAAGAAATGAAAGAAAACAGCAAAAACTAAAACTAGTAAAAAAAAAAACATTAGTGTGTCATTCTCATTATGGAAAGCTCTTAATATGGACAAAATAGTTTTAATTGAAGCTAATGTTTTTGTGTTTGGTTGGACAGGCACAAACTGAATTAATCATTTTTGACTAACCAGAGTAATCTTTTCATTAATTATTATGCTGTGTTGTACCGGCTGTTTTACAGGGCAGGGTCGGAGCCTTTAGGGAGAATTCTTGGGAAAATCCCTTAGTGTGCCTTGAACTGGCTCTGAATAATTTAAAATATATTATTTTTAACAACTCCATAATATTAATTGACCCTCACTGCACATTTAGTATTCATGAGTAAGCCTTCTTTGCTAACAGATAGAAGCCTTTCTGTAAGTGTAATCAACACTTACATGGAAAATTACAGAGAATGTCTATTCATGAGGCTAGTTAGTCTCCACATCCGTTTTGCCACTACATTAATGGGACCTGATGTGGGAGTGTGAAAAAGCTGCAATGCCAACATACTGTGCAGACTAGGTGCTGCTGGCTCTGCTTACAGTATGACCATTTAGTCAGTGTTTGCAGTATTTTTCCTAAAAAGTCAGCCAGATACATCTGCCATACACAGCAATCGCCTACACATGTAATCGTATTCATCATTTCAGCCTTGAAAGTGGTTACACAATGAAACAAACAATGTGCAGTATTTTCTTTCATGTCAAAGTTGCAAAAATGACGTGATGTCACATCTGCTCCAAATGTTCCTCTGACTAACTCTGAGGTGACATCCAGTAAGGCTGTCAGAACAAATTTCAATATTTAAATCTGAGCTGATTACGAAAATAATAACCAATTTAAACTAGCTCACAAAAGGTTTTTTTTTGGCTTTTGACTCCTCTATGTGAAAAGTAACATTTTGCCATTATCAACTCAAACCCTTCAAGAAAATAAACACTGAAATGCTGTGAGTACAGAATCAACTCCACGATAACATGTTAAACATTCATCATGCCTCTCTTTAATAAATCACTAGTGAGAGGATACAAAGACCAAATTCACTTGTATGGGCTTGTGTACAAAACTAAACATCTTTGATTTCATTTTATGCATGATACCGCGTGTGTGCCTTACTATATTATATAATTTGATTGATAAAATAAGATAGTAAGCCCAAAACCTTTTGATCATCATGAAACAAACAATGTGCAGTATTTTCTTTCATGTCAAAGTTGCAAAAATGACGTGATGTCACATCTGCTCCAAATGTTCCTCTGACTAACTCTGAGGTGACATCCAGTAAGGCTGTCAGAACAAATTTCAATATTTAAATCTGAGCTGATTACGAAAATAATAACCAATTTAAACTAGCTCACAAAAGGTTTTTTTTTGGCTTTTGACTCCTCTATGTGAAAAGTAACATTTTGCCATTATCAACTCAAACCCTTCAAGAAAATAAACACTGAAATGCTGTGAGTACAGAATCAACTCCACGATAACATGTTAAACATTCATCATGCCTCTCTTTAATAAATCACTAGTGAGAGGATACAAAGACCAAATTCACTTGTATGGGCTTGTGTACAAAACTAAACATCTTTGATTTCATTTTATGCATGATACCGCGTGTGTGCCTTACTATATTATATAATTTGATTGATAAAATAAGATAGTAAGCCCAAAACCTTTTGATCATCATGAAACAAATCAGTGAGCAGTGCTCATAACAGAACATGTAAGTGCATACCCTAAGAATAACAAGAATACTTATTTAATAAACTTAAGGAATAATTGAGCCTCAGTGGATATTTGTGACTTTACAAGTAGGCTAGTGTGAGAAAGCTTTGATTGCAAAGCCCACAACAGAACTAAAATTAAACTGTAGTCGATCATGAATATGCATAATGTAAACTGAGCGAGCATGGGGAAATTCTTAGCTAAAATCACATCATCTTCATGTAAGTCAGAAATACACATGGTCAGAAGTGGTATCTAAAACAACAGGAATGTATTGCCATTGTAAATACATATGTATTAAAATGTATATATATATTTGTAAATCACTAAAAAAGTTAAGTCATTTTTGGTCTCTGCATTTCATGATACAACATTTCTGTGTTGTATTTTACCTTTTAGTTGCGCCTTCCATGACCCACAACTCAAGTAGTGCTACTTTTCACTAGCTTCCTACTTATTTAAACTCACTTATTTTTCTACCTTGGAAGAAAATGGAGATGAGGGGAGTGATAATCTGTAGCAGGCTCCAAGGCACCAAAATTATTTGGTAATATTAATTATTTCTGCTTCAAAACTTAGCTTATACTATCATCCAAAAACATCACACACATAATTTTGTGTAAGAAATTCACCATTCTCCCTGCACTTTGTAAAGAAAATCGAACAAGATCTTTATAAGATGAAGAGGCTTTTCACGAGCATGTGACACATAGGCAGATATATTGTCCAATCTCACTTTCTTAGGACAAGAAAAGATGAGATGGACCGAAGCAGAGCAGAGAGGCAAAGATAACTGACTTAACTCTGAGCGCATATTAAGACCAAAAGCTCTTTTAGAGCAACTTGCCCAGAGCGACAGGACAATTGTTATTGTCAAAACCTGCTAGTGGGTATAATCTTTAGCATGAAGATTAATGACACATACAGCAGCCAAGATACTGCATTATTTGGAGTCATCCGCAGGCAAAACTGACGTTTACTTATCCTGAATTTTTAGATTGACAAGAGCAATATAATCCTCATCGTCCTAGCTGTTTATTGACATGTGCCAGAGGAATCAGTTCTCCGCAAAGGCTCTCACTGCTGCTCCTCCTGTGTCAGTATCACACACAAACATTGCGTCCGCCTGTTAAACAGCTCAGTCAAATGGCAGCTGCACTGTTGCATTTGCTAATGTGAAGAAGCACATGCTCACATTAGAGCAGTGCACCAGAGGGGAGAAGAGCCTCAGGACAGACACCTACTGAGCTCTGGTCCTGTGGCTGCCTCAGCGCTCTTTAAGATCCAGCATGAACCCCTGTTGTGTCAGTCTCTCCCACCGTTTAATGACGGAGATAACCTTGAAAAGTATCACACACAAGAGGAACTGTTTAATTTCACAGCTTTTTCGTTTGGATGTGGGCAATTTATCCGGTACTCAACAGGCTTTATTGGATTTGTATTCAGTTCATATTTGGATATATTCAGATGAATTGCAGCCTACACTCGACAAAATAAATGCTTCTTGAGTATTATGACTTCTGTATTACACAAGACAGATATAACCATTGCACAGCATGTTCTCAAATATCTTAATGTTTCACAAGTGGTTTATGATTATTGGAATAGAGATTGATTATGGTGTGTACTATCAAAAATATTGTAATCCATAGTTAATCAAGATAAGCAAAAATGCACTAATATGCTGTAGCTGATATAAAAACAATATTGTGTATCTTGACACTGGTTTTTACTGTAATCCATAATTTATGTGAAATGAAGTTCTTTAAGAATGTTTCAATGGACAATTTCAAAGCATAGCAACTACGAATATTTTCATAAATGATGAACATTTTCAAAATGTTCAAAATTCCCGGAAGTGTTGCTTCAAAATACTAGCAAATGTTTGACATTTTATCTTGAAAAATAAATGTTTATCAAAATAGTTGGCAAAATTGTCTTATGATCAACCAATATTTTAATCAGTGCAATTCTATCCCACAGCAACATATTTCGTCCCAGACTGACAAGAAAATTACTATAAATACCATCTGCAATAAACATTTATTATCCTGACTATACACCTCATGTTCATCATCAGTCTTTGAAGCACAAGCCTTGAAAGCACAAAAGCAAAAACATGCAGGAGTATAACCACTATCAAATTCTATGCTTGATGATGTGAATTTGGCTGCTCTCGTCAACAACGAAAGTATCAGGTGTTGGAGTTTCCCAAGAGTAAATGAATGCATACCAAGGTACACCATACCAAGTTTCAGCCCCCACACAGACTGTTGAATGAGAGTAAGTCCAGCTGCTACAGAGCTGCTACATCGCACAGCATGAGAACATTTCAGAATGAGCTAACGCATTCAAAAACACCAGTTTGATTTTAGAAGTTAGTTATAAAAGATGCAACAGTGAAAAAGAAGCAACAATGAATTCATCATTCTGTAGCCTAGAGGGATGCACTCACAAAAAACACATTCAATTCTACACATCCCAATGAAAAATACAATAAAATGATTCTCCAGTCACGGAAATTGCTCAACATATGTTAAAAAAAAACCCCACAATATCCAGAACAGTCCTATATTTTTTAATAGTGGTTATAATTACCTGTTGAAATTCCATTATTGGAAAAATATAAGGTTGGTAATTACATTTTCCAATTTATTAGTGGATAATTTATCACTCTTGTTTCTCATTTTCCAAACATATCGATATCTTACACATCTCTAACATACAGTATCAGTTCGTCTGTGGCCCTTAAAAACATTACTTAAGGATTTCTGCAAGTCACTAAATATTAAAGCAATATACACAAATCTTCCTTGGCCAAACACCAAGGATGGTGCGATGTCATCTCTCAACAGATCATTTAGATATTTCACAATTTAGTCACACGTGTTGCTCACATTTAGGTTGTCACACATCCAACCCAACACATGTCATATTTATCAACCCAGGCGGAGAGACATATTATTGATAAACATTTACTTGAACTCAACATCTGTGACAAATAATCCTGCAGATGAAAGCCTGAGGGAGTAAGATAATTGGAAAGACAACATGGCAAATCAAAAGTTGAAAGGCCTGCCTTTCCTTAAAAACTCACTGCACAATAAATCCATTGATCTGACAAACCCAATTAGGATATTTATGCATATTTAATCATGATTACAGAATAAACGTTTTTTGTTGTCTTAATTTAGTTCGAACAAGGTCAATCATTGATGCGGTTGCCTTTGAAGCTTCAGAACTGTGTGACTGCTCATCTGCTACCACCACAGGTCAGGCTGTCTCTAATCAATAGGCTCATCTCTTCCCTCAAAGAGTAAACTCATTGGAATGCTCCAGGGGCCCATAGTAGGAAGTACACACAGTCCTTGACCATGATATGCTGCTTAAAATGTAAATGAGCCTCTGAATAATGGGACAAGTCAGCAATGAATATGCAGACAACCACAAATTATTTTTGCTTATCTTATAAATCATTTTTTGTTTGTTGGCATTTTGAAGGACTACAGATTGTTGACTCTCAACCTAAAACTGGAGCCTTAATTCGTTTGATCCAGTGGTATAGAAAGTCCCTGTGTCTACGACCTTCTTCCCTCTCTTGCCTAGGTGATCTAATCACAAGTGGACAGTTACAAACGTAGCTGTAAAACCATTATGTTCAGATTACTACAGCCAATTCTGATGTGGTCCGAATTTCCTGTGTGGTTAGATGAATGTCCTTCACCGGGATCTGTGCTAAACCAGCCATTTATTTTGGATGGATCGATATCAGCTGTATTAAACTATCCATTTCCAATCCTTTGTCTACTGCTGGTACACAAGCTGACGAGAATGTCCAATAGCTCTCCAATAAACACTGTAACCATTACCCAATGCACAATGATGAAAGTGAAATGCCATCACTTTACAGACGATTATTGGCATCCATTGGCAAGCAAAGCCAGTAGCAAAGGCTTGCTTTGTTTTACTTTGCTCTTTCACTTATACTACATAGAGATAGAGCTATTTAAATCTTAAGTTAGTCCCAGTTTAAGTAACAGCTGAACTTTACAGGAAATTTGTCAAATTTCCAACCTTACTCATGAACTACTTTTCTGCAGACTTATAAATAACCTTTCTGAGTTTTATTGATGAAAATGGCACCATCAACGTTTGGATTCAATCTATTCTCTGTTGCAAATACACCAATGTACACCCAGGGACTAAGATTGCAGAACTGATTTAATATTACCAAAAACATAAGCCTAATAGTTATGTGGGCTGGTCTGTATCCTACTTAAAATAAGCACCTAATTATATCCTTCAAACTTTAAGTATGACTGTTTAATGTCTTAATACATTTCCTTCTTTCTATCAGATATCATCCAAAGGTTTACCTCAGAAAGAGTCAACAACAACCCCAATTAATTTTTCTATTAAAATAATCTCAGTTATTTCCCAACTTGCTGGATTTAACTTTGATGTATATTTGTTTAGTTGTGGTGCTTCCTTTGGCAGATAAAGTGTGCCTGCCCATTACTTTCAGATCAGATCAGAGTGCCTGGGCTTTGTGCAGGTACAAAAGCATAGATAAGACTTAAAGCAAGCCAAATGAGAAATACCTTCTTAGGCTATGCTGCTACATATTTTTGGTGCACCTTTAAGCAATTGTACTTGCTGTAGCCTTATTTTATTTTATTTTATTTTCATCATGAAAGTCCCTCATGAAAGTCCCTCCACAGAGTGAAAAGACAAGAATAAACTGCAAGAAAAGAGTTGTAAATAATGCATTAGGCTTTTCTTAAATCAACCCTATCTTGAAAGCTTAGTGTGCAACTTCTGACTTATCTCTCTGTCACTTCTGAATTTCATGTATGAAAAGTAATCATGAATACCAATATCAATGCACCTTTCCACATACTTAGAAAATGTTCACTGAAACACATCAAAATGCACAAGGGTATTTTGGTGGTATCTCACCTTGAAGTGACACTTTGATGTGATATGTGTGATACTTGAATATTTTTTAAAAATGTGTTTTATTTTGCCAAATATTATCTTGTTTTGTCTCATTTCCAAAAGACCATACTCAAGGGTAGGTCTGCTGAGAATGTTTCTGCCAACCAGTAAGATGATCAAAGGTTAAAGGGACCATAATACTTTTTTGAATGACAAAGAGGACAGCCAGTGCACTTGCAGATGTCAAACAATATCTTTAACACCCTACTTCAGTCTGGTATTTATTCAGCAAGATTTCCTTTTGTCAATTCAAGCCTCATCATCCCAATAGCCCTAATCGATGGTCTGGGCATGAAAAATCATCCGGAGCAATGACATTTCTGACATTTTTTCTGGTGCATGTGGTTTAAAGACTCAAAATGTGGCCTATAAACCGTAGATACAAAATGAAACATTTCATCATATAGTTTATTCTGTGTTTTAAAACACAAGACTAGTCTTTACTATGATTACTAAGAGGAAGACGAGGATTAACCGTTCTCTTGGAGTTCTTATACTTGGCTCAAATCACATGAGATGAGTTAGTACAGAAGACTGCACAGCAAAGCAAGGAAAGAGGAGAAAAACAAGCTAATCAACATGCAGAGACAGGAAGCCGAGTGAGTCCAAGTCAAGCTGCCAAGCCGCCAGATAAAGATCTGTCTGACACGTAGCCTTCTAAATAATCCACTTGTAAGTACACCATTTAGAAACATTAGCATCTAGCTGGGAAAAGGTGATTTTCTGATGGGAGGGTGAGGGCGCAGAAGGTTTAGAAGATGGATGATAGCGTGGACTGGCACCATGTGGAGACCTTATAAGACACACCGACTTTAGATGTCACTCATTAAATCCCAAAGCAACTGCTGCAGATACTCTAGAGAGTTTCACTGGCTCCTTGGAGAGAGGAAAACGAGAGCTACCTCTCTGTCTTCATGTAGGTCTTACGTAACAATGGTGAGACAGGACTGGGAATTTTCTAATGGGGTAAACCGCAACACTAGAAGCAGGTGATGCTGGCGAAAACATACTCTGTCAGCTTGCATTGTAAACGCTTCACAAATTCAGTCAAATCCAGTTTGTGCAACCCCTGTTTGCTATCCGACTTTACTGCCCCTGGTTCAGCCACGCATTGTGTTTCTGATGAGAAAAGGCTTCACACAATCACAGGAAAGGGCATGCTTGATGTGAAAACATACTGGTTATTCTGTCATGACTATCACTTACACTCAGTTAGTAATCCTTATAATGAGACTGATGCCTGCTTATGCTGAAGCGTAACACCATGGCTGTGAAATACAGATGAACCAGCGTGGGAATCAGACAGGAGTTTGTCTGCCTTAAAAAGGAATAGAACATTCTTAGCCCTTCTATGGGGCTCAGTGAAGTTGTTTGCACACTAATTGCTTTGTGACAATTGAGGGCTTCAAATAAATCTGCACCATTTCAAGTGAGTCAAGCTTTTTCAAACATTTTCAGTTTACTCTGTCAATTAATTATCTCAAATATTGTAGGCGATATTACCTGGCTGAAAGTGAAAATTCAGAAGTGCTGGGAGACTCCAAAGCTTAGACATGGATATAAAGCTTATTAGGGAGGAAGACACACAAAGCAATCAGCAGCCTTCCTTAAGACTCAACTATCCAGAAGGGCTTAACCACACTATTTCACACTATTTCAGAGAAAAGAGTTTTCTCTTCAGATTCAAGATTAAAAGGAACAATTTTCAGAAAGCAATTTTTATTTCTCTGACAGTGGTTCCTACTTCAAGTCAAGGATAAGGTTCATATCTATATATAGGCCTTGACAAAGAGAGATAAAGGTGGAAAAACTGCTTATCCTTGTGCTTGACGTATTAAGAACAAAAGGCTTCTTCGTTCACTCCACAACTTTGGTGTCATAATTTAGTTTTCTTTCTTTCTCTTGAATACATGGCTACCACAGATGCAGATTCCGAGCACTGGAGTGGGGAGGTGTGAGTACACATGGGAGTTTGTGTGCGTGTTTGTGCATGCAGTAGTGGGGGGGGAGCGGCTCATACCTATGCTTGAAAAGAGAGCGTAAGCGTTGAGCGCATCTTGAGCTATAAATCAGTGCCCTGGTCAACCTGGCCAAGAGCATTTTCAAACCCATTTGCAGAAGATAATGCCAGCTATTCCTCCCAGCCCCAGGGACAGGAGAGCCAGCCTCATGAATCATTGCCCTTTTAGAGGAGCTGCAGCATGGATCTCACCTTGCTATGTCCGTAGGGTTTCTTGACTCGTCCTAGTAGGCAGAAACAAAGGGTGGGAGTGAAGGAAAGTGCTTGAACTATGACCAGGGGGATCGGAAAATCAAGTTATGAAGAATAAGGACCCAGCAGGCAATAACCAGGTTTGGAGGATGAAGCTGGCAGTGCCACCTCTACAGGTTGGAAGATACCAAATACCGACGGAATAAGTACTTTATTTCAAAGGTCATCGTTCAAACCGTATTAATAGTAAGCAAAGATTTCACATTACTTCACTAAATGTCCAATGCAAATTGCCGTTTTTTACTTATTAATGCCAGTGAATAAGGGAATTTTACCGAGGAGACAATGAGATATCATCACCAGGTTTACACTTTGTGGAAAAAAAACGAGGAGACGAGGCAGATGTTTGTAGGTTGTAAAAATAAAATAAACTGTATACTTTTTTCAGAAGTAGCTTGAGATACCTTGGCAATATCTCCCTTTTTGCCATGGTTTAAAGACATGATTTATGCCAGGCTTTAATAACACGATTAAATGTATGCAAATGCAAACTCATATATGCTTGTCTACAGGAGCAGGATGTGTTCAGCAACACAGTTAAACATTTCTGGCTCATTTTGTCTGTCTTGATCTTAAGGGAATTGTAAAATGTCCTCTCATAAAACCTTCTTTGGACAGACAGCTTTCTACCTTTAGGGGTTCAATATGTGGAACTCTTTATCCGCATAACTTGCAATGGATCAAACCAGGATCACTTTAAATCCAAGTTTCTGAACCAGATCAGGCATGTAGTCATGGATGATCTGGTGTCATCCTCGAGGATTTTATGTCTGTATATGGCACATTTATTTTAATGTGTATTCTATATTTATGTTTCTATCTCGTATGATAGCATTTTTATTTTGTATGGCTCTGCAAATGTATTTTCTTTTAACGTAACTCTATATGGCAATAAACATCACAAATGATCTCAGGCTGTAAATGCTATGATATGTAGTATTAGCCTTGTTCGAGGATGTTCTTTCACGGTATATCTGTCCCCATAAATATAACTATAAAAATTAATACAAACTATTTATTTATACAAAGGATCTACCACGACATGTTGCAATAGAAAATAACCTGTAGACCTTGTTGAAGTGAATAGCAGCCTTTTTATCCTGTGTCTATAAACATTAAATATACAATAAATTCCATTTATTACAGATAAAGCCAAATGAGTTCCCCTCCCCCCGACACCACCTACACCACTCTGTGAACCCGTGCTGTGATATTCCATTACTTTCTGACTACACTCGTACATGATTTCAGCTCTGCATTACAGTGTGTAACCTTGAAACGCACTTATTGTGAGTCTGATTAATGCTAGTAATGTGCAACTATGTATTGGGTCATTTATATTATCATAGCCCATATTTATATATAAACAGGATACAGGAAACAACTTATCATTTTGGTCACTGCGCAGACATTTCATTAAAAGCAAGTTCAAAAGTCTCAGTGTTTCTTCATTCCCTGTTACTTCATTTGTTTGTGCAAAGATATAGTGGAACAGTAATACCATGTCCCTGATGGAAAGCATTATACATTTTAGGCTTATCTGTTGGCAGTTTTCTCAACTTTAAATAGTTTGTGATTTATTGAAGTAATATCACACTGGGCTGACTTGAATAACAAGCACCGAAGCAGGGATACAACTAACAATTATTGTCATTATCGATTGATCTGCAGACTGTTTTCCCAATTAATTTATAAAATATCAAAAAACACAATTTTAGAGCACAGAGCAGGAATTGACATCTTCAAATTGCCTTATTTGACCAACCAACAGTCTATAACCCCAGAGACTCTTCATTTATTTCTATGAATGACTAAGAGAAGAAGAAAAAAGAGAGGTGTAAGAATGGTATATTCTGCTAACTAAGCATATGAGTTATTCAGTATACTATTTGCACTGACAGGCTAAAAGGAAGAAATCTTCTGTGATAATGACTGCAATGTTGTTTCAGTATCAGTACTTACTGTGCATCCCTTTTGTTGGACTGGTACTTCCAGCATCCAGCATCCTAGAATACTCCATAACTATAATAACTATAACTATAACTAATATGTGTCTTATATGTACTTATATGTACTTATATGCATCTTTGTGACAACTGTGTCCACATTAACTGACATCAAATTTTCACAATTCAAAACATTGTCCCTTATTAACAGTACAGAAAGACAAGATAGAAGATATCAAAGATACATTATATTTGAAAATAAACTTTCTACACATAGGTCCACATTTGACAAGCACAAGCTAGAGTAAATTATTTACAGTAAGCAGTGTCATACTCAACAGGAAATTCTGGTATTTTTTAACACAGGTGCTTTATTTACATGTTTTGGTGTGTAAATGATTCATACTTACCAAAAGTTTGGGAATCGGTTTTGTAGATCACTGCAGCTACAACTACTGCAACATAATCCTTTGGGGCAACTCTGACCATCAGTTTTATGTCTATTAACTCTCTCTCTCAAATCTCACGGGAGCAAGTAGTAGCAAGAAGATGGCGACGGAAGGAGTTGGAAAGAGGAGTTTGGAGTTCATCAAGAGAAACTCTACGTAAGTATTTATTTCCAAGCCATGTATGAATATTTAGCTGATATTGACCATCTAGATGAGTTGCAGCTGTAACAACTCTTCTCACGACATTTCAGCGTGTGACATCTCTTTGAACGAGACTTATTTTTCTGATTACAAAGTTACACAAGGTTTTTCTACACAGGAATCATTTCTGAAACGTTTTCATACACTCAGAATAACAATCTCAGAAGCAAAAACACGTTAAAATTCAACCATGACTGTGAATAATTTCTTGCTGGCAGTTCCTCTAGATAAACTCAAAACTCCTTTCTCCAACTATTTCCCCTTCACGTTCCTGCAACAACTTCCCTCTCACAAGATTTTAGAGAAAGACTTTTACTGCATGCAACTTTTGCGGTCTGAGTTGCCCCAAAGACTTATGTTGCAGCCATGCCTGCCACAGCTGCCAGCTAAGGCGATCTACTGGAGAGATTCCAAATCTTTGGTGAAAATTTAAAATGATAAACATTCAAGAGTGGTTTTAAAATACTGGAATTCCCCTTTAAGTCTGTATAACTGTTGTGCAATTTAAGCCTACTTGTGAGAACAGCACTCTTTTTTAAGCCTAGCTCAGGCCTTAATTCAGTCACTGAATTATTGCATTACATGGCTTTATTGGAGTCACTTGTCTTCACTTGAGTCTTACAGTCGGGCTAATCAAATCTCGGCATCTTGAAAAACATCTCCAACACTAGCTGTGGAGACTTTCGAGACAGTCTGTGCTTGAAGCGAAAGGCCACAAGCCAAGGCAGAATTTGGATGGCATTGAGTAAGCATCATCTGTAGCTCTTATATGTAATCTCAGTCTAGATTTAATGTAAAAATGGTGTCCCAAAAAGTAGGAAGAAATCTTTAGATTGGCATCAGCAAAACCCTGTTTATTCCTAAGCCTGCCATCTTAATTCAATGTTCTTACTTTTCATTGCTTGACCATGAGCTCCAGTGTGACATGATGACATGCTGTCAACGCTAATGGTCTATGATGGCATCAAGGCTCTGTCAGGAGGACACGGTAGGTGCTCAGAGCCAAGGCCCCTGGTAGCCCTCCACGGACGAAGAGCTGTCATCTCCGTCCCTCACTGCCAAAGAGGCCCGCCCTCCCTCCCTAAAATGCTATCCATCTGCCGTATCAGCGGGGGCAGAGGGAGTGCAAGGCATGCACTTTTCTGCCATTCACTGTTGTGCTTTAGGATGCCCAGATAGTGGTAATGAGGGTTCCTGTGTCAGTCCTCACTACTATATTCAACACATGGTCAGTTATTGAATTTCTATTGATGTACACAAAAAATACCTTTCCTCATCTTGATGCCACTGCCATAAAGTCATCCTTCTAAAAGTGTGTATGGTTCCAACTGTCAGTCACAAACTTCTTCACCTTCATCCTTACCGCTTCTGTAAGCTAAAAGCAACCTAGTTGAGTGTCCTGAAAAACTGTCTAGGAGCTGATAGTCATCGTGATTTTTGCACCTCAAAGTGCACACAAAATCTTTGATGTCCGTGTGCTTGTATAAGAGTATTCTTGCCAAAACTGGTAAAGGCTCGGACAGAGATTCCCGTGAGGAAAGAAGCTTTTAGAGGAAAAAAACAGGGATGATGTGCTGAATGTCCAATGAATGAAAGCATGCAAGCTAAAGCACGCAAAGTCACGATTTGTTCTCTAACATTTTTCTGACTGTCAGATGTCAAATATTTCTATCACATCATCAGTTATGCAACATGCATACAGCATGTTCATTGTCAGCGGTGAACAATAAAGTAAATGTAATACCAGCGGGACATTTTCTATCTCTCAAAGGATAGGTTGGCTTGCCTACAGTGCAAATATAAAGGACTATTCAATATTGAGATTCCAGGCCAAGTTCAGTGTGAAAACTGGCTCACTGTTCATTACCGTCAAATAAATCTACGTCACCTATGTGGATTTGTCACATTTAAGTCAGGCCTGATGAGACGGCCGACTGACCTTCACGTAGTGTTCTGCATCAGTTCAGCTGCAGTTGCGTGTGTGGCTCCGTGTGTGTTCTAATTATGAGAACCTGAAAAGAATAGGTTGACAATGATAAGCAAAACGAATGACACCAGCCAGCGAGCCGATGCTCCATTTGTCTGAAATGAAATAGTGTGTCATCTGTGAACTTCTGCTGACTGGGCAGATGTACAGCCAAGGCACTGAGGTCTTACACGCCTGTCACATGTTCCTGTCAACTCCCTGGTACATTTACCAATACAACAAGATGCAATAAAACTGTCTACTAGGCCATAAACCAGGATGAGCATCCATACAGAATCCATGTTAGGATCTAAAACGAAAGATGTAATGACCCACAAGTGGCAACTGTAGGACATGAAGCTATTTGGGCTCTAATGATTCATAAAATTCACAGTTGGATTTGATGCATTACAGCAGCAACACAATTTTATATATTTTCAACACCGGATAAATAAGGACTGCTGAGAATGAGACTCACATTTCCATTTTCAATTTACTACAGCACTCAACTTTATGAAAGTATAAAAGTATAATATCCGAGAGCGCAAAATTAAACAATAGAGCTTTGTTCCATTTCGAGAGGTTTCTCAGCGGGATTAGACCAAACTAAAGCAGCCCTTTACAATACAACAAAAACAACTACATGTGGTGTCAAAGTAGGATACATCACTTCAGCTGAACAACCACACCATTGTATTGTTTGATAAATACAGAGTATATTGCATGGTCAATTGTTTGATTATCCACATGTGTCAGATCAAGCACACTGCATGTATTGTTATACCCCATAAACACAAGATATAATCACACCATTAGTACCATTTAGAAATGTCGGATGGCCAGCCCGATAAATTAATTGTAAAAATATACTAGGCCTACTGTAAGCTTGTATTTATCCACATAAAAGTCGAAAATATGTATTCTTAATTACTAATAACGTAGAAAAAAGCAGTAAATCCTCACATTTTATAGGCTGAAACCAGGAAATTCATTTTTCCTTTTATGTGTAATTAATAATTAATTAATGAAGTATCTGACTGATTATTTCAGAAATATTTTATCATTACTTTTTAAAAAAAGGGCAGAACAAGGCCTTTAACTGCGGGTAACGGAAACACCTTGATGAAAAAGATTTTCCCACATTACCAGCAGGTATGTTATGAGTAAGCACATAACCAAACCGGTAATTACAATGTTTGGACAAAAAACAATAATTTATTTTCACATGGGTGGGCTCGCAATGCCTGTGATGTTCAGACCAGTTTGCTAAACACACTGTTATGGATACTTAACTTCGTAAGCATCTGTAATCCCTGACAATAATGGCAGACAAAATAAACACAAAAGCTTTTGCAGACACAGTGTCATCACAAATTATAAGAAAAAGTCTTGTCAACATCTCAACCATTTACAGCTACAGTGGGTGTTCGATACAAAATAATATGCTTCTTATTATGACTTTTAAAATGTCAGTGCAGAGAGGTAAAATAAGGCACTTGATATGCAGGTATCCTTATTTGGAAAAAAAAATGAAAGGATAAATAATGAACAGTTACAACACCTGTAAACAATCCACTTGTATGCGTTTGGTGGTTAAAAGTTATAATTAGATGGCCTGTGTGGTGAGAATGCAAAGCCATCTGGGAGCCTCTGAGATCACAGGGACAGCAGATGAATAGCAACAGTTTCTACATCTCACTACAGGCTTTGTCATGCATACCAATGGGTAGCTAACTGCACATTGTGAGTATGATATTCTTCAGTTGTCTGAAAGTTCAGTTTCTCACATCGGAAAATCTCCCAGCAGCAAAAGGAGCAGTGATATTTCTGAGCTGTCAGCAAAGAAGGAATCTGAGGAGATGAAACCTTGACCTGCTTCTCATCTTTGACTTTTCAATCGAGAGTGTTTATAAAAAAATCCATTTCAATTAGCCTAATATGAAATTATCATGCGGCTTTAGTGCCGACTGTGGTAAATAACCTATGTTAATTGGTGAACAAAAACAAAATGTGACATATCCAAATGCAGATTTAGACTATCTTTAACCTTTTTTGAAACACAATAAAATGGAGGTATAATGGCACCACTAATGACTGAACACATCCTGTAGTTGCTGCACAATAGTCAATATCTTGGCTCGAAGGCTTTTACTGTGAAGCAGTTGCAGCTAATGTTGTAAGCTAATGTTTAGTCATTACCAGCAGCATTAACAGAATGCAGACATCCTCAAGATTCAGCCATCAAATTCCAACATTATTCATTTGTTAGTCTTTGCACTTATTCTTATAAAGAACTCTGCTGCTCTTGCACTTCAGCAGCACCACGACTCTCTAATTAGTTGTGTATTGTTTAAGGCTTAGGTGGTAAAAATGTAATTAAGGTCACTTGGTCCATTTACCTAATGGCTACCTACTGACATATGTTGATACAGAGCAAGTGCAAAGATGTCAGAAGGGCTTGACACAGCAATATTTACAGAAAGTGGATTGCTGTTCTGATTCAGACATAATGGCTGGAGAAGAAAGCTCGACCAATCACATAAAAGCTGCATAATCCAAACCAGACAGACTTATATCTATGAAGTCCTTCTGCTTGAATAGAAGACAAAACTGATTAGCATTTGACCTTTCAATGTCATTCATATTCACTACTTCACCCACAGCCCTAACATGCTTTGAAGAAAAAACAACAAATCATGCAAGGAATGGATAAAAATAGGCCCCTGATGGTAGTGCAAGCCATTTTTAGGCCGTGTGTCTGTTTCCACTCTCCCTATTGCAGGGGTGCCCTGTAAAACACGGGTGTAAATGGTTTATAATGCCACCAGTGGACTCTGAAATGGGAGACCTGGTTTCAATCAGCAGTCAAATTGCTCCTACATTACCCTCGCAGACAGAGTAGTAAATCACTCTTCTTGCCTCTATGCTGCTGACGTTAAGGAACAAGCATTGTTAAAAATCCACCAAGCGTGCTACTAAGAGCACCCTGTCTCTATGTGGGGATGGCATGCTAAACAGGACAAAAGCAGTTGCTCGCAGTGTCCCTATAGGTGCAAGAGTCAAACACCCTGATAAGCAGAAAAGCAGCATAGCCCATTTCTGTAGCTGAATTTGACTCTTAAAACCAACAGTACTAGACCTAATTTGCAGCTTTAGATGCAAACTTTAGGTTATGGCTTAGATCATGTAACAAGAGCCCAATCACAACCAGAGCCCAATCACAACCAGTTTAAACCAGTTTGCCTGTTTTAAAAGAGCACTTTCTCTGTGCCAACGCCCTTACAGTGGGACAGTGAGGCATCTCTGAACAGTTATAATCCACTATAAAACCCAAGAAACGCTGATCCCGCCCACCACAGACCAACACACTTTGAGCAAAACCTCTCATTAGAACTCCAGGGCCCCAAAATTACCAAGATTTTACGCATATGGAAAGCATGAGAAAGCATCAGCTGGGAAAGGGTTGTACCAAGTGGTTTTTTAGCGTGTGGTCACAGAGGAGCTGGTTTTCTTTAACAGTGCCATTAAGCCCTGCCCCTGCCAGGGAGCACGAGCATTTGAGGAAGCTGAGGCAGATGCTCTGGCTACTGGCCACAAACCAGACCTGCTAGGAAATACCCAACAAAACTACATACAAATGCTCACAAAAGTCAGAGGTGTTCCCAGGTCAACAAACAGAAGAGCTAGAGCTTTAAAATGGAAGTAAATCCATCTAAGAGGAAGAATTTGTCTCTCAAAAGATGAAATAAAAACAACACAGAGCAGGCCTGCACTACTAGTCGAAATAATATTGAAATCAAAAGTGCACTTTCAGAATCTTAGACACTTCTTGGCAAAGGTAAAATGTGTGATAAAACAGCATTTTAACAGCAAAGGACTGCAGAGCGAGCTTAAAAATCTTATTCTCCAGATGTAAGAAAACATGTTTGTTTGATACAGACCCCAACAAATATCACACCATGATATTTCTACTCCTTCAGCAAAAAAATAGTGATGCAGAACTAATAGTTTCCACTAATACAGAATCATATCACAATCATTATACCTGTAAAAATATTCACAAAATGACTGTTTTGACCAAATCGTGCAGCCCTATAAAGGTTATCCCGCCACATATATTCAAAATGCAACACTGGTTAATATTGTCACTCCCAAATTAATTTACAGGTATTTCAATGAGAGGGATTATACTGCAAAACAATAAAAACCTAAGATATTAAGGCTTTCTGATGCTGTTTCAACTTCATCTGTATCAGTTGTAAAAATGGTGAAACAGGTCTATATTTTGATTAATATTCTGATGAAAAACAAACAAGATTGTTGATTTCCCTGTAAATTATTCTCTTCAGCTATGGTAAATGGAAGAAAATAAAAATAAATTAAATAAAAATCAAACTTGAGTCAATGGTCTTCTAGCTAACAACAATCAAAACGGCGTAGCTACAATATCAGTTACTTGATGTTTGCTAATTGTTTCTATGCAGCACAATTTTTGACAATGTGTATTCCTCACAGATGATGTCACCAGCTAAGGGTCGAGGCTATTTTCTTTCAGAGGCACCTAACAGAAACACCAAATGAACCGTAGACTCCTCTGGCAAGAAACAAAAGACGAGAGCAACGCAGTGATCCTTTGTGGCCCACCCTGTAATCCCTCAGGAGTCACGAGGGTTAGGTCAAATATGTCATATGTCTTCTTCTCTTCTCCTCATGAAATGTTTGGGATATAAAGTAGGGCTGATAGCATGCACGACTGTGACAATATCCTTCAAATAAACACCAGTACTCAAATTATGGCAAAACACATTCACATATTTTATAGAGAACATCAAAAAGTTAAAAACTCGTTGTATGACAGCTCTGGCAGCCCACGAAAAGATACGATAAAAACAGGGAAGTAGAATAAACGCAGTAAAGACCCCTTGCAGTTTCCCTACAACATGATTGAAGAAAACCGTAATGCTACAGCAGCGTGGCACCTAACAGCACTGTCAACACAGGTTTAATGATAGAATATCTATCCACCAGATAACAACAGGTTACTCTGAATCAGAGATCCAAACAGTACCAGAGAGAGACATCTGCTTTATGAAAGAAATTACAGTGTGGCTCCACTAATCGGCATGGATTCTCCGGTGTCGATGTAACAGCCCACATGCAACATAGCCATAACATTTTACAGCAGGCTTTCCCTCTGAGGCCTCATACTGTTGCAGCGCGTACCCAACAGTCTATGGGACCGTTTAATATAAAATAAGCCCAAAATCAAGAATAGAAATACGTCATATCACTGCATTTTTTTTCAGCAGACAGGAGTTGAAGGTTAGAAAACCAAAACATGCAGCGGGGCCTAGGGTTCAGTTGCAGAAAAAGCCTCTGATGCAATTCCAAGAAACTAACCCACCCTGTATCATCCTGTTATAGTTTGGCTCATGGTTAGGTCTCTTCATTGTGCTTGTGACAGCTATAATCGAATTCATGTATTGATAAAGGATGGCCATGAGGCTTCTCCAGGATGTCACTCACCCGCAAAATTGCATCCAATCCTTAATTATCTACCCAAGAGGACCAAATAAAAAAAAACAAAAAAAAAACACTTCCCCTGTTTTAAATATGTTCAAGAACTGTGTGAGGGCTTCAGGCTATGATCTGAAGTGATGCACTTGTGAACGCTGACACAAAAACTGCCATTAACAATTGAAACCCCCTAATGGAATGAAATTTACGCCTTAGTCTCAGCTGCAAAGGGGAGCAAAATGCATGACATCAAACCTGTCTCCGCAGCCAGCTCTGCAGCAGCACTACTGATTTTTTTTAAGGGCAGATGAATGACACATAGATGAGAGAGGAGGCTTTGCAAGCTGATGAAGATGTAGGAAACTCAAATAGCTGTACCTCCTGAGGAAAAGAGGGGAGATTTCACATGCCTGGAGAGAGGGGGGGGCATGGCACCTTAAATATGAACAGGGGGAGAGAGAAAATCCTCACACTGCAAGTGAGACAACGAAATGGGGTGAAGCCCGGCTCACGCCCCACACACGGTTCACCACCGCGCACACACATCCATGATTTCCACATTTGTGATCGTCGGCAGAATTTTCTGCTTGACTGGAGCCTTCATCCCCGCTGAAGACGACCACGGCAACGTCAATCCGCTCAGAGAGAAGTGGCTGCGCTCAGTTTGCTGACAACTCTGCGCAGGTTTTATGTGCATCGAAAATCACTTGTGAAATAAAAGTGATTGAGACGAATGGCACAGCACCTCCTGCCTCCTCTCCCTCTCTCTCCATTCACATTAATTTCTGATTGTTAAAATGGAGTCCGAGCATTTACAGAGGGGAGACACTTTCAAAGCGTTATTATTCGCCCTTGAGATAAAAAAAAAAAAAAGTTGTTGTTGTTGTTAGCTTTGCTTACAGAGTTAGCATGGATTAAAAATAAAGGCAGCAACGAGCTGTCCTTTCACCGACTCGGAGCGATTCTTTTGCCAGCCCGGAGCTGACTTCAAAAAAAAAAAAAAAAACCTCTCGCCGTTACACGGTACACCTTCCAGAAGCATTTCTTTAAAGTTTAAGTCCAGAACCAACACATAAACAAAGCCCGAATTGTTTTTCCCAGCGAGTTAGCTAACGCGTCTCAAGTTCAATGTAGGAGGAGGAGGAGGAGGGGAGAAGAAGAAAAAAGATAACGGTGCACTTACTGAATCTCCTCTTTGTCGCCGCTGTTGGCATTTCTCTCCTTCGCTGAAACCCGCTGCCGTTTAGTCCTCAGTCTTCAGTGGGAAGCGAGCACGAAAATTCCACTTCATGTAATTCAACAGCCACAAAAACACAAGAGTTAGAAACCAGACCGGAGCGTTGAAGAAGAGACAGGAGAGGGTAAAAAAAAAGGGGGGGGGGGGGGAGGTGAGGAAAAGGTAAGGAGTCCACTGCCAAGACGAAACGCGAGGTCCTCTCCCGGTCGGTCGGCCGGCCGGGGTCGTGGATACCGGATCTATTCGTGGCAGCTCCCGTGTCGCTCCGCCGCCGCCGCCGCTGCTGCCGCCGCTAACGGGTTAAACCAACGTCAGCTTCGCTCAAGTGTCCAGTGTCGCTGCCCCGCATGCGAGAGAAAGACAGAGAGAGAGAGAAAGAGAGAGAGACAAGGCGAACGCAAAATTGTGATTTCTCCTTCTCTCCTGCGAGTGAAAATTGTCCTCTTGCGAGTAGTTGGTTGGCGAGTCTCGTAGGCACAGTTCCCCCTCCCAGGAGGAGCTGTGGAAGGTAGGGGAACTGCTCCGCGTCTCTCCCTTCACAGTCACGCTTCTTCTCTCTGCCTCTGTGGAGCGAGAGCAGCGTGCAGGTCGGTCAGCAGGATTTTCGGATTCACTCGGCTACACTCGCTGCTGTGTCCATTCATTCCTGCTCCGTCCAAGTCCCCGCAGCACTGGGGCACGGGGGGGGGGGGATCACAAACCTGTCGGGTTTTTTTCGGTTTATCCCTCTGTTTACACTAAGCACCTGCTCAAAAACACACAATTAACCTATATTCGCAACGGTTTTTTGCACAAGGAAACACAGCCTAAGGAGATTATGGAGGTGAATTATGATTTTTTTTTTTTTTTTTTTGGGGGGGGGGGGGGGTCCTGACAGGAGGGGTATGAGCAACAACCCAGACTTGATATGGCACTCTTTCATTATGACATTTTTTTCTGAGGAGCCCCTACAGCTAATCCAGGTGGTCACCTCGGCCCCACTCTCAGAGCCTCTCCAATAAACCAAGTCATGAATCATCACTGAGAATAGAACATTTATAAATACTGCCCTATTATCCCCATTTTCTACTGCAAATAAAATGCAGATCCGTGGCCCCGGTACTCGTCGTCACCCTTGCTCTCACCTTGTGAAGGCTCAGGACAAGAATGTAATTTATCATTTATAACTGCGGGCCAACTTTTGGGGCTCTTTTTCGCCGTACTTGAAGTTGTTTTTTTTTTTTTTTAAGACAGCCTTGGGAGAGTGATGCAGGGAGTACTCCCCACAGTCCAGTTACTGCACGTTAACAAGCTGTCTTCACTGATTTCGCAACTTATTCACATTTGGATATTATGAAGGGCCCCTAGAACTCTGCGGTCATTTCGGTTCATCTGTGATTCACATATTTGAGGATTGGAATCAAAAATACTTCAAATCTTAATTTGGCATTTCTGATTTTAATTACAATTTACTGGCAATCGAGGACAGAGATTTTGGGTACTACAGAATTCATAAGTGAGACAGTGCAATGGGGACAGAGAGAGGGCTCTGCTTACAGTGCAGCTTGGCTGTTAGTGCATGAGCACTCAAGCGACTCGGTTGAACGTGCAGGGCATAGACGCTGTGACCCCCAGTAATGAGGACCTGAATATCTTTAGGATTCTGACAACCCATCTACTCCGCCTTCTAACCTTACCGTGATCAATCGTTAGCTTGGCAGAACTCCCGCTGAACTGCCGCCTGGCACACCCTCCTAATGAGTGGTGCAAATGACGTTTACACAAGGTTTTACCTCGCCATAAATGTCTCCTGCATTTGAGAAATCGTGTAGGCCCTTCACGTGCCCCCCCCCCCACACACACACGGACGAATGACCACACACAAACAGGTGCAGGTATACAGTACACACCTCTACTTCAGGTAATAAAATTAGTTATCATGCGACCTCACAGTGACTGAGAGCGACTTCTGTCCCTTTCTAGCTTACAAATGATAACCTTGGACGGTGCCAATGTTCCAGGAACAGGATCCTGTCAGACAAATAGGAGGCCCGGCCAGCGCTATTACACTCAGAGGAAGGCCATTGTTTTGATACAACAACCATCAATATGTAGGTGCCAGACAGAGAAATTGGTGCATGTGCTCAATAATGCTGTTAGGTGTCCCTGGTGGCCAACAGCAGGTCTGCTTTTCAGCCTCGGACATCTCCTGTGGACTGCGGAGGAGACCTAGAAACAACCTTTGTGGAGGTCAAAGAAGATGTCCAGTGCTGCTCTGTTTTTTTTTTTTTTAGCACTTATGGTTCTAAAGAGTCCTTAGAGGACAACTATGCTTCGCCCTTGCAAGACATTCAACAAAAGCATCCACCAAGTCACAGATCTTTCTAACCTGAGCACCAAATGTTGGCTGAAAAACACAATTTCGATGCTGTGGTCATGGTCATGTGGATGTTTGGTGTTGAACGGCACATAATAAACCTCTCATCCAACCAGGTTTCACATAACTACTGAATATAACACAGACAATCCGCAGCCAAATGTTACAATAATTAAGGAATGACATATAGAATCTTCAACCCATTTTTTTCAGCCAATTAAACATCTTATAACCATCCAGTTACTGTAACAAAACCCCTCACTCTAAACTATTTCTTGCTCGTAATTATTGCTGCAGCTCGGAATAAATGGTTGACTAAATTACTGCAAATCAAAAAGAGTCTGAGGTACCAAATCAGCCTCTAACCATAACATTCCTGGGATAAAGCTTCATACATGGATCCCTTTATCAGCTGTTCCTCCTTATTAATTTTTTTTATTGAACTCTATGGGGAAATTAGTTGGGAGAAATTACTTGTAAAGAGATTCATTTCTATCAAGAAGCACCCTCACTTGGTGCTTGATGGTTTAAAGGCTGATTAAATCCTGGTGCAGTTACTTTTCAGTCCCTTATTCAGGTTACAAAGAGTCATCAAAACTTGAATGTAGACCTAAGAGAAAGTTGTGTTGCAAAGAGATGAGACCAACATTTTTGATTTTCACAGTGACTGAGCATGTTTCGATGATGCGTCGAAAAACAAATGTACTGTATTGTACCAAATTTCACTTCCCCTGGCAGGTTATAATAAACCGTATATGCTCTCCAACGTCCTTGATGTACATATTTCGGTGTATTTTTTTCTCAACCAGCAGCTGTCAGGAGGGTTTGATTATATTTTACATCTGAAATTCTCAGAAAAGTCCAGAAAATACTACCACTTTTGTTTGGTGCAGTGGTCAAGTTTTTATCCAAAAAAATCTGGCAGGTGTACACAGTTCCTGTATACTGGATTAAGCACAAAAAGCATTTTATGTGTCTCAGCCCTGCTTTGATTAACATGGCTGATCTGAACAACTTTTACACAACAAACTGGCAGCATTGAGTTGGAAAAGGAAGACCCTTTGAATTATGAGCAGTGCCCTGTTTATTTAGTGTTTAGTGTTAAATGAAAATTTTATCAGGTTGGAAGTTATTTCACAGTAAGACAAAAGGGAAACAACCCAATTACCAGAATAAATGTTGACATTGTGTGATACAGCAAAGCACGGATAAGTTGAAACTTAATTGTTTCTTTGTGTTTCAACTAAAAGTCCAGTTTATAAGAGCGTTTATTATTAACGCTCTTATAAAGTGAACCTTTAGTTTCGCTTCGGGTTGGAAACCAAGTGGACCAACCAACCCAAAGCAATCAGCATTTGACAAGTTGGGAATGTATCACTGGTTAGAACTTTCAACTTTGCCTTTCTTTATGTTCAGTTTTCAAATTTATGTCCTGACAACCTTATTAATGGTCTGTTGAGGTTTAGACACATAAAACACTTTTTGAGGAAAAAGCTTTTTTTGGTGTCCTTGGTTCTGCCACCACAAACAAAGCTACAAGCCTTCCCGACACCTTGTCAGAAGTACCCACGTTTCAGCTGCATACTGTACCAATGTCGCGCCAAAAATATCCTGTTTTGTTGCCACTAACACAGCTGAAAAATTATCAAAATTATAATGGTTCTTTTTCAGCTGTGAAAAAAAAGTCTGGACGTCTTGTCAAAAATGTTGGGTTTTCTTGCCGCTAGCATGGCTGGGAAATTTCCTGACATCTCACCGACAGTGTGGTGTCGGTGGCGGAGTGCTTCCAAATGTTCCAAACAGTGTCCTGAGCAGAGATTTCAGCTGTCACGCCACAGTTACGTTACCACCAACTCCTCCACCTACTGGCACGAAGGTCAGCTCATATCCAAGTTATCTGTTATGACACGTGTTGTAGTAATGCTGATAGGGTAAGTATGAAATGTACAAATTGAACATATCTAGGGTTTACAGAAACAAACAATGCCAATATTTAATTATAGCTGATGGGCTGAGGTAAACAATCATGGAACATGTGAACTTCTTAGTAACATTTTTGGAGACTCAGCCTTTACATTGTCGGAATCAGACCAAATCATGTCGCTCTTGTGCCCTGAAAATTGGTTTTCAGAGAAATTAAGTCCCACTTTTAGTATTGACCAGACTGCAGCTTGTGTTGCTGTATCTATATATAATGTCATCAGCATACATGTGTTAGTTCACAGATTTTTGGTACAGAGTTTTCATAGATCCAGGTTCAACATCACAAACAACACCGTGAATTCAATAAATTTAGATTTTTATTGTGGTACAAGATAACAAATAGAAGAAGTGTCATATTTCTTGGTCAATTTCATCGAATATGGAGGTAAATTACGAGTTTTAAGATGTTTTTTCAGTTGTTCGTTGACAGTTCTATGAACACAACAGGAAATCATCGGCTCTGAAATGGTCTATAAATACGGGCTCCAGTGTAGTCTTCACCTAATAAAAGGATTGACAACCACTTCTTTGGATGTCATAGGAAATGTGTCCTGCTGTATAATGGGGGGGAATTAAATGTACTTTCTGTCACGCTGACACGCATCATCGGTTTAGAGCCACTCAAGGAATTCATGTTGTTCACATGTTCTTCATCAGTTCGAGAAAACTGACTGATATGAGTGTTTGTTGTTATTTTTAGACGGCTTGTTTTTCCTGCACTCAGAAAAAAAAAACTCAAATTCCCCTTTGCCTCAATCATATTTTCGAGCTAAATGGAATTTGGCTAATTTCAGCTCAGAGATAACTTTGTTTCCCAGCCCTTTTGAAAATCCTATCGTCTGTGTTTGGGCTCGATTTATTGTTGGTGGTGCATCTCCAGTTTTCATCAGTGTTATCAAACCAAATTAGATGCTGCTAATTCCTAGATTTTCTCTCTGGATTTCCACCAGAAAATTGTTTGCACATGACACTGATTGGGGTGTTATAGTGTGTTACAACCCATCATTTCATCAGAAAACATTAGATGTTCCCATTTTAATCTGATAAATTCATTCTCAGACACAGCTTGCACACACTTTGGTTGTCTTGTGCTCCAATCTATTTTTGTCAGCCTCCTTACAATAAGAATAAGACAGAATTTCTTTTTTTTTTCTTTTTTTTGTGCAAAGTAATTCAGAGAGAAAATTGTTTATTAATATCACTTATTTTAACTGTGCCGAATTATAATCAAGCATTTTTAATCAAGCTTTCAAAAACAATATATTTAATTGGGATCACTCTGATTTTTAGGTTTAACTTTAATATGTTATTATACTAATCATATCATATTTATCATTAATCATATTACGGGAAAAAAAAAAACCCACTAAAAATGTGTTGACACATAATGATCAGGGGACCTTAGACTCGGGAGCAGGATACTTTCATCTTGTAACTGTTGCACAATTAACGCAGGATTCAATGAGGCAGGAAAACAGTTAATGGAAGTTAATGATGAGAACACACCAAGCTCTTTGTATCATTAACCAACACGCAGTCAAACATGTTAATGATTGCGGTTTCTATCTCAGCGGTCGGACAGAATGAGGATCCAATTTAAAGCAGGTACATGAGGAGGGGCTGCTGCAGCTTGCTGTATTTCTTGAGATGGACGGATGCTACAGCGAGTTGCACTGAGCACAGTTATAACTGGTGGTTAGGATCTGATTCCGGATTTCAATTGCAGGCCTAAAATCCATGTGTGAGATGCGGCAGTGATGCCACGTAAATGACTGGAAGGGTACCGAGAAGAACAGTATTAGACCTTGAATATTTAGACATCTGTGATGAGATTAAAAGGTTTTTCATTTAGTCTGTGTTGTGACTCATTTCCCTCATCTTTGATTAGTTCAGGCTACAAATAGTCCTGTCTTTGAGAGCTGCACACATAAAAAAAATAGTTGATGATCACATCCTTGGGATGCCAGTTAACCAGAGATACAGCACCATGGTGTCGATATGGGTATGTCTTTTATTCTTCAGAGCAGTTGCCAATAATATAGATAATAACATCAACACCAAGACCTTTTTAATATGAGAGCTCTGACAATCACCACCTCAAAAATCAATCTGTTTTAAATATATCAATGGAGATAAGGTTGCATCTCATTGCGGTTGTTCGTCCTCCCTAGTTTAATAAGCCATTCATGTACAATACTGATTCATCAGCTACAGAATTTAGCTTAAGTGTAGAGTGTAATTGAAGATAATGTGGACGTGATCAACTAAAGAGCATTTCACTGCATCACAAGCACACCTCTTTTAGCCTTGAGAGATAGACAAGAATTTTCTGAAATACTCCTGCTCCTTCAAAGCCTGGAGCCACAAGAAACACACAGCAGCATTTCCACAGAGGCTATATTTAAAAGGGGCAATGCAGAGAACCGAAGAGGAAGAGACAGCGGTAGCAAGAGAGAGGGAAAAAGAGAGTGGTGGGTTGGAATTGGATGAAGGACATATAAGCTCTCATTGAGTTGGCAACAGTGAAAAGAGCTCTTGGTTATTGAAAAAAAAAGAAGAAATCAAAGGCATAAAATTCCTGCAGAGGGATGGGGGCAGAGAAACAAGCCTGTCTTCCTCTTCTTTGTTTTTTTTCTCTGTTTTTTTGTTCTCTCTGTGGTTAGAGTAGTTAGCCATTCAGCAATAGAGAAGAGATGCATGGTCGCCAGCAGGTTGGCGAGGCCCTTGAGCACAAGGATCTAAGAAGGAATAGGAGGCGACACAGCACAAATTGGTTTATATTCTGCAATGTGGAGGATTTTGCTGAGTGTCGAATGCTGCCTCTTGCAAGAGGAGAAAAAACAGTGACAATATACAGTATACAGACTCAGAATCCGCCTTTATTGGCCAAGTATGTGTACACAAGGAATTTGAGTGTGTTTTTTACGTTGCTCTCAATGTACTTACGCACGGCTACAAGAGCAATTCACAGGACGATAGAAATAGACATTCAACATACAGTACAACTTTTGTGTACTGCACATACAGGCAAGCCAGCAAAGAGGTGTACAGCTAAGTATATCAAAAGCAGCAGCCAACAGCATGCAGTGTTTCTGTAAACAACAAACAATACAAATAGCGCAAAGGAATAAATGCTGAGTGGGTTATGTACAGAGGTGGAATAAGTACTCGAATCTTCTAATCTCCTTAAAGCGGCTGCCGGCGCTGTTGTTCGGCTGACTTCCTGTCCGTTTTGCAGTTAACAACCCCTTCCGTCCTCTCCGCGTCACCACACTTACACAAATCCTTTCTTTTTTCTCGAGGCAGCTCTCTTCGTCTCTTTCACCGGGAGCTCTAGAAATTGGTAGCGTTACCTGTCGCCCCTTTGAGGAGTTCTCTGTCCTGATTGGATAAAGTGGGCAGGGATATCTGAAATGTATTTTGCGTTTAACTGCATGAGCAGGAGGAGGAGGAGAGACACGGGTTGCTGACCAAACATTCTGTAACAGTGATTGCTGTTGGAATACAGCGATATTTAACAGTTGTTTTAATAAGAAAATAACGCTTGCAGCAGCTTTAAGTAAGAGTAGCAGTACCATCGCATTCTTACTTGAGTAAAAGTAGAAAGGTATTAGCATCCAGATATGCTTAGAGTATAAGTATTCATAATGATGACTGGCATATTTCAGATAAGATATTTTATATTCCTACATTATCATTGTGGGTGCATTCACGTGTTAATCACTTTAAGCTTGGGGCTGTAATGTGTCATTTTTGAAGTCTAGTAATATAGTTTATCTGCTGGGTAGCTATGGTAGCTGAGGAAGAAGCTTCATATTGATCTAGAATATTATATAATAATGCATTTCTTGGGTTATATTTTGAATCATCACACTACACCTGCAAATAAACGATTAACTTCAGTTGTCCAATAAACGTAGTGGAGTAGAAGTTTAAAGTAGCAGAAAATGGAAATATTCAAGTAGAGTACAAGTAACTCAGAATTGATGTAATTCCAGTACTTGTTGTGTAATAGATTGTTCTACCGACTGTGGAACAGCCTGCCGGAGAACCTCAGGGTCGCGGAGACTGCTGAGGTTTTTAAAAAGAGGCTTAAGACCCATCTTTTTAACCAGGCTTTTAATTGAAATCTTAACTCTTTTTAATTCCTTTTAGGCTGTGCTAATCAGAGCACTTTTTATCCTTTTTTACTGTTTTATTCTCTGTGTTTTAGCCTTTATGCTTTTATTTTTTATAGTCTCTCATGTCTTATGCTCTTATGCTTTTATGTTTTAGTCCCTCATGTTTTTAGCCTCTATGCTTTTATGTTTTAGTCCCTCATGTTTTTAGCTTCTATGCTTTCATGTTTTAGTCCCCCATGTTTTTTGCCTCCATATTTTAACCAATATTTTAACCCTTTACTGTTTTAGACTATCAGTTTTTAATCTCCAGTGTTTCCTCAGGGGGGCCTGCCAGATTGGGAGTTGTCTCTGGTCTGGCCGCGGGGGGTGCTGTCCCGTGGACGGTTCCGGCCTGGGCGACTAGAGGGCTCTGCACTTTGGTGCGGGGCCTCCTGTCTGCCCGGGTTGGGGTGGTCTCTGTGGTGGGGCTCCCTGCGACCTTGGACTGCGATCTCTCCCAGTGTGGTTGGCCCCCCAAAGGTAGCTTCCTAAAGCTTCCTCTGTGCCTCAGGTCTCGCTGCCCAGCCATGTCTCTGTAGTGACAGCTAGCGTTTGTGTAGGTGTGAGTGTGTGTGTCTGTGTGTCTGCGTGGCTGTGTGTGTAGGTGTGAGTGTGTGTATGAGTGTGTATATATTTGTGTGTGTCTCTGTGCATGACTATGGGGGTGGGAGGGTTGGGTTCTTTTAAGCTTCTTCTCCTGATTTTATTTGCTGTTTCTCTTTTCTGCTGTAAGGCACTTTGTGATACTTTCTGTATGAAAAGCGCCATATAAATAAAGGTTGATTTGATTTGATTTGATATATACATGAAGTGGGTGGCTATGTACAGCATAATGCAGAGGCCGTGTTGACTACAAAAGCAGCTTAGTATGACCATTATTTACGTTTCTTGCCAGTGATCTCTTGTGGATGTAGTACTTATTAAGGCAACAAAGGAGGAACTCAGGAAAAGTAATATGAAGAGCGATGGATAATTGGGTCAAACAAGTACAGAACTTTCATCCAGGAGACGGCTGTGCATCTCCAGTGTGACAGTAATCAGCAAGTTATCTTAACTTACAAGTGATGTAGGTACATTCGCAACTGAAGTTAAATAAGCAAGGCAGTTCATTTAGACAAAACCAAAATGAAGTAATTGTATTGCCTAAACACAACCAAACTGCGAACCTGCGACAAAAGTCCAGTGCGGCTGTGGTTGGAACGCTGCAAATGTTGTGTTGTTTGAAACAGTGGTACATGTCACTCAGGAGTCGCTGGCAATCTGCCTATTCAGTTGCTTCGGTACGCGTTGTATATGAATGTACACATGTATATAGAGTACATACAGCACGCGGGATCTATATTTGACAGTGATGGATGATATGTACATGTTAGAGCCTAGTATGAATACAGCGTTTCCCTTTTTGCAGTCCGGCACTGCTGAGCACGACAAACATGCCAGCTTGTGTGATGACTCACTAACTATTCATGAAATGCTGAATGTATACCGCAGGACATGGCAGAACATGCAGCATGTCGCATGGTATGTGCCATGTATTGCTCCCGCTCCGGCCAAATGAGAATGCAGATATGGCGCATGTAAGGACAATAACAGCAAGGTCGTGATGTACTGCTGCACAGGATACAGCGCCGAGTAATGTGTGCTACATGACAGCTCAGGAATAGACTCTGGTTTTATGGAGGAGGTCATCTCTCGGTAGCCAGCTGTTACTGATGTGAGTCAGTCGTGATGGATGTGATGGACAGGCATTATCCCTCTGTTTCTTCCTGCCATGTCTGTCAGCATTTTCCCTCCAGCAGATTGGGTTCCACAAGTCATCCCTCACAGACCATCGCTGGGGGAATCTGCTGTTTCAACCGCGCACAGCATCCCATCAGACAAATGGATATTAGCTGGTTAATTTTTAATTCCTGAGATGCAAGGGAGCCGCGCTCTTTCATGGCTGGAAGGAGAGCTAATGGGCCCGGATTAGGTATCATGGGCGGATATCTGGGAACAGCCTCTCGGGAATGTCGTGTGGGTCTCTCCATTGAACACCATTAAGAGTCTTGGAGTAAGGAAGAAAGCCTCTCAAAGACACACTGTCCAGCTATTGACCTTTCAGGAGCACAATGGAGGTCCTCGCTGAAGGGATATTGAGTGGATGCTGAGAGCGGTTCATTAAGCCTTGGTGGGAGTAAAAACGTGGTTGTTGATAAGGTCTGTACCGCGTCCAAAACAGCCGGACATAGATTTTTGTTTCCCACCGAACAACCAGCCGAGCCCACCATGAGAGATCGAAATGCATGTTCTGCATCCTCAAACAATGGCCGGTTCATTGCGATGCCGCTGCGGCCGCCTTTGCATCCCTGATGCAAACCCCGCTGCGATAATCGATGTCTTCGCACAAGACAAACTCAGAAGATCAAGACTGTAATATGTTGTCTGGCTAAGTGCATGTCAAGGCGCTCCCTGGACAGAGAGATTCAAACACCTCAGCCATGTTTTCCTTAACCACCTAAAATAATTTCCTCGCTTTCAGAGAGATTGGCAGTCATGATTGTTTTTATTGACTTAGATGTTCCATTAGGCCAGGAGCTGCTTGGGGTAAATGGCTCCTGACAGCAGCACAGAGCCGGATGATGATGCCCCGTCACCAGACCTCACACCAGGGTTATTAACTGGCCGCCACTGCGGCAGAGCACCAGAGCTCCCCTGACAGTGACACAGACATGAACAAAGTTAAGCACTGTCATCCAGTCTCTCCCTCCTACTAACCGAATGCTGAAGCCGAGAGCTTTTCAGGATTAACATTTAAGGGCTCAAAGAGAGAAATTAACTGAGATCTATAAGGGGAAGAAGGACCACATTTGTTGAGTTGGATTATTTTTTCACAATGACTGAAGACACAAGGAGAAGAGACATCTCAACAGCTCATTAACACTGATGGGGTGGTTTGCATAGGATTACAAGTGTTTTTGTTCTTATCAGCTTTGTTTTTAAAGGACCTTGAAACACTACAACATTTTATTAAGTGATACAAAAAAAAAACCCATCTCATTATACACATGTCACCCGAGGGGATAATGTTGTACTTGTGCTCCTCTGTGTTGACAGAAAACATGAAATCTTATAGAGCTGCAACTAGCAATTCTACTGATTGCTTTTACAATGAAACAATTAATTGCTTAGTCTTATACATGTAAATAAAAGGGGGAAAAATGCCAGTCTCAGAGCCCAAGGAGTAACGCTTGTCTTGTCTGAAATATTAAATGTTTCATGTATTTCATTGACAGTGTTACAAAACAGAGGAGTCAGCAGATCCTCGCATTTCAGAAGCTGGAGGCAGTGAATGTGTGACATTTGTGATTCATAAATAACTTAAAAACATATGTGTTCAGCTTCCTCCGCAAATCATATACACTATTGATTTCCAGTCTTTATTTTTTACAGAGTGCTATATGTAAATCAGTGAGCCGACTGTTGAAAGTGCTGAGTGTAGTGAAAAATGTGGATATAATTACCTCATAATGTAAGTCTGACAAAATGATTTGATTTATTCACATGGTGAACCCACACGAATGGAAGTCAATGGATGCCAAGAATGGTAGCAAAAGTGTGCTACAGTTTCTGAACCGCAGTTTCCCAAAGAGCTGTTTATTTTTTTTTTAGATTAAGACATTCAAAGTCACTGGCATGGTCTGTTAAGCACTTACTTGGTTCCTTAAATTCTTGATTGACAATTTGATTAATGGATTTATCTATTCAGCGCTACAATCTCATCGTGATTTCTTTACCCCTCACAAGATGTTGTTGGGATGTCCTCTGTAAGGTCAAAGCCCAGTTGCCAGGATAAGGACATTTCGAGTTGTGTTTGTAGGAACAAAACTAGGTGTTTTTAACAAGACCTCTAGACATCCATTGCAACCTTTTCCTTATTCTAACCGAGTGTTTTTGTGTACGTGTGTGCCTAGACCTAACCAGAACATGAGCTCAGAGCTGCTACAGCTGACAAAACTGAAAATTCCAACCCCCCCAAAAAAGGTAAAGTTGAACCATAAAAGAAGTTTCCAGATATCAGTAGTTTTACAAGAACCAGAAATAGAAAATGCAGTGCAGAGGAAGAGCTGTGTGTGACCTGCAGAGAGGCTGCAGAAAGGTGACTCATTCATTTCAGGCTCATAGAAAAATATAAAAATGAAAAATAAAAAAAAAATAAAACCCCCAGAAACTTACTACTGCAATGGAAACGCACGGTGATGTCCACTGATATTTCATGTCAGTATGTCAGCTGTGAATCGAAATGCTGAATAGTGTGTTTACCCGGATGTCACCTCATCTTGTCAGCTGAACTCCACTCGAGAAAACAGACAAGCAGGTGTAATGCAGTGAGTGACACGGTGCATGGTTGTTCAAATTGGGAAACAAGACACGCACACACACACACACACACAAACACCTATGCACACGCCTTGTCAGCATTTTTTAATTCACAGCTCAGAAGGGCTGTCACTCCATGAACACTCCACCTGTGTGTGGTGGCGTTACCGCCTGTGGTACCAGCCTGCCATGCTTGTCGCGCAGGAGTGATTAGAGCCTCCCTTTATAATCTCCCTCCTCTGTCCTCTCTCCACACATCATTACGGTAATACAGCAGGCTCTATTACCCCTCAGCACCCTGTCAATGCCCCACTGCCACCACCTCCCTCCTGCCTCCATGCAGGCCTCAGAGGTGTGATGATGATGGCGGGTTAAAAGAGGGCCCAGGGTCCCTGCAGCACGGCAGCTTTAATTTCACGCTTTGTTAATGTCCCCATCGCAAGTGCTCGTCCTGCCCGATGCCCTCCACAGCCGCAGCCAGGGTCGCATCCGTCCTGGCTGGCCCGTGGTTGGCTCCGGCGCTGCGTCCAGTAGGAGCGACGGGAACCCTCCTCCCCCCCCTTTTTTTTTCTACAACTGTCTCCCATTTGTTGGAACTCTCTCCCTCACAAACTCGCCCCCCGTGCACCTTTATCTTATTCTCCACCCGCTGTGCACTCTGTCACTGTCTGTTTCACTCTCGACCACCCCCTCTCTCATTCCCTCTCAGCCACGTCGATTATCTATCTCTCTTCTATTGCAGTCTCTTTCTCGTCCGCTGCCTTCCCCTCTCCGGTAAACAGCTCTTTCTCTCAGCCTCGGCCCACTCTCTGCCCATTCACTGGATCTTCCCTGTGTTCTCTCACTCCACCTCGATTGCCGCTCTTCATCTCTTTCCCTCTTCCCGTCCCATTATCTTCCCCTTTAATTCCCCACACACTCTGTTTTCATTCGGCTCTGCTCACTGTCTCAATTTGGATGAACACGTCTCATTGCATCCACCCCCCTCCTTTTTTCCCTCTGCATCCTTAAGCCTCCATTTACACACTGTACCATCTGTATTTGCTAAGCACTGAGAGGCTGAGAATCATCATTCTGTCAACCTGCTCCTTCTGCATGAGTCGGCAGCCACTTTCAGATGTCCCCAAAATTGCCGTCGTAAGCACAAAGTTGTTGAACCATAGTTTTTGGAGTCATCTTGAGTACTTCACTGAGGGGGTGAAACAAAGGCCTGCAACCTCCACCATTCTGTCACATAAACAATGTCCCTAACTCTCCCGTTCTTCCACACTGGTATTTATTTATCTATCATTTTGCTCGGCGCTATACTGTAGTCCTGGCTCCTAACGCTTACAAACTGGAAAGAATTGTCTCGAAATGTCTCAAAGTTTCTCCTTTCCGTCACCATGAATGTCGCCTGTAAATTCTGCATAGTGTGACACTGAACATGATGTTTAGGCTCTGCAAAATTCACAGTCGCTGGCTGACTCCCACTTAGCCACATCAGCCAGCAAGCTGCACATATAATTTCATCACTGGGGTAAAGAGTCGGGCAGGTACTCATCACGCGACGCCAGTTTTCAAGGATAATTCCACGTTATTCAAACTCGGGCGCTATTTTTGTAGTTTTGGCACTCGTTCCCCGTCACATCTTTGTTTATAGCATGTTTGTCAAGTAACATATAAGCGTTGCGATATGGGATCATAAAGCCATTGTTGCAGCATCAGACGAACAGGGCAAGAAACATGGGCACCACCAGGTCAGCCGCACCTTTTCTAGAAGACAAACAATGCCATTTTTGTCGCAAACTATATGTCACGAACCTCCAGTCACATTTACCTTTGGCAACATGTATTTACTGCAGTTTGCGTGCACAGTTTTCCTGTGGAATAAAAGATCATCACCAACAATTTGCCTGCAGTCATTCTCAGTTTTACCTCCGAAAAAAGTGCTTCAGACATTCTGGCTAAAATACTGGTACAGCATGTTTACGACTTGTCTGATGTCTTTGTGTTTTCTTGCTCCGTCAGACTTTCTCTTAACGATGTCGCACATGTTCTCATCTCAGCCTGTCAAATACCGTTGCTTCTTTGTGGTGTTGACACAAAGGTTTTTTTTTTTTTTTAAATGCAGCCAAGAGTACATAATTGACTTGTTTTTCCATTGCTAAGACACAAGTTTCGGATTTTTTTTTTCTTGCGTGTCTTGTTCGTCATCAGGAGCACAGCGGAAAAATAGGGACCAGGAGAAGGCATCAGATCATACACATAATCAGACAACATCCACGAGATATTACAAGTCGTTTCAAAGTCTTAACAAGATTCCTAATCAGACATATTGTTTTTTGTGGCGCTGATGTTGGAAGTAGCTGATGAGTGAGACATCTCACTTCTCTGTCATCTCTGTTGAGAGTTGCTCATTTCGCAGTACTGTTCAGGCAGCTGGCAAGACTTGGCGAGTGACACAGAAGCTACTGACAATGAGCAGAAACGGTGGTTAGACATTTAATATCTTTTAGTGTCTCGCTTTCAAGCACAACTGCGTGGTGTTTTGAGATGGAAAAGTATTAGGAAACCAGGATTCTTAACTTAGGCTTGTATCATCACATGGCGCCTGAAAAGGGGCGAAAAATTAGCGTGATCGTCTGGGTGTTGTGTTTCAATCACAGCCAGTTGGAGCCGATAAATACCGGTGGCCACGGGAGTGAATGCTGAATGACAACAGCCGGGTATTAGTTGGCGTTAGAAGGAGTTTTTGTCCAGTGTGAAATGGGTAAACCATTAAATGGCGGCTTGGTCAAGTGTAGGCACAGTAACACCTATGTTAGGTTTAGGAAAAGAATGATGGTTTCACATAGGACTTAAACGCCGATCTCCAGGGTCAAGATCCTGCGCGTGACCTACCACTCAACCCCAACCACCTTTGTTGCTCTGTGTACTACAACTGGTGAAGCAGCGGTTTATATTGGAGTTAGTTTAAAGCCCAGTGTGTCTCATACAGACGCTGAAGGGTACTTTTTGCATCTCTATGAGATGCAGAGGGACATGATTGGCAATGAGACCATGCTAGATATTGCAGTGTGATTTCAGTGTCCCAGATAGAACACCACAAAAACAAAGCTGATTGTTTTGATATACTGTAATTATCCTTTAATGCTCCTTGAACCTGTGGAGACCTTTGCAGTTCACTGCATCAATTGTGATTTTGTGCACATGGATTGGGCGCTCGCAGACGGAAAGTGGTCCTGATGCCGTTTCAGGAAGTATGGTTAATTTAAGTGTCAGAGCTCACAAAAGTCCCAGTGCTGCCTTGACTCCGGCAATTTTGACAGAGTGTGACGTTTGTGCAGTTATTTCACCTTGACGCTGACAGTACGTAGTGAAAATGTCATCAACGTCCAGGAAGTGTTGATGCAAACATGTAATTTATTGAAGTGATGAAATTGGTTGGCAATTTGACTGCGCGTCCAAATGTCACAGTGGCGTATATCGAGAATTTCCTGACAACATTCATGGAGACACAACTATGACTACACGTTATTAAAAACTAATAAATTCAAATTTGTGTTTGCCAACAGTCTGACAGCAGACAGTGTGGATGGGAATCAATTAGCAGGAGACAAGTGCACCGTTCATCTGCCGTGTTGTATGTGTGTGCGTAGAGTACATATTAGTGGGACCCTCCAATCCAGATAAGCAAGCCACACAAAAGACTGAGCGAGTAACACAAAAGACTGGGTAATGAAATGGAGGCTCCCCGAACAGAAAATGGTTGAAAAACAAAAAAGCTCTTTAGTTTGAGGAGGGTCGTGTTTCCTAGACAAGGGGGGAAAAGGTAACAGAATCTCTTTGTGAGTGAAGTCATGGGGTCTCCTGTGGGAGTGCATTGATCGAGGGTGAAACAGTGAGAAGAAAGGGAGCACCTATCAGATTCTACTTACACACACACACACACACACCTACACACACACACACACCCAAGTTTACTCATAAGAACTGTTTATGTGTACCCTCTTACTGGCATTCTAGCCCACAAACTTTTACTACTTCTCAACACTACACACACACACAAACACACACACACCCACACACACACACACACACACACACACGCACACACACACACACACACACACACACAGCACCAGAGCCAGACACACTGGTATTCATCAGTGTTAAACTAATCAGACAAAATATCTATTCATTAGACCCACACTCTGAAACTGCCATCTTTTGCCACAGGCTACACTTTCACAAATACAACTAACACCACGAAATCAGTGACCATTTGTAACAATTTTTGATTATTGTCTATCTGGAAATGGGCCCACAAAACAAAAACTAATGCTTTGGCTGAAACAGCCATGCCATTAACACCGCCATGATTGTTTGTCTCTGAATTTGACTTGCCTCTCCGTGCTTAATCATGACAGATGATATGACACTTGCCCACAGAACGCGGGCCATAGCTATTGTTTGCTCTAAGCTGCTTGTTGCTAGGTAACCAGCATTTATCGACCCCTCTCTACTTTTTTTTTTAAATATACTCTTTACTTTTATTGCATGTCTTAAGTTGCTGCATCGTAAAATTGCTACAAGGCCTATTCCACATTTGGAATACTGTCCTTTGTAGTTACTGTAACATATGCCAGATTCAGTTTCATACCTCAGGCTATGGTGCTGTGACACATCAATACTTAATCTTGTATTATACTTGTCTTGGAAGATACTCTGCACGAGTGTTTTCATGTCTGTTTGTATGCCTGGCTCCATGCATAATGTGTGTGTGAATGTATGTGTGTGTGTGTGTGTGTGTGTGTGTGTGTGTGTCGCGGAGAGAGTCTAATCTCTCATGTGAAACAGAGAGCAGGCAGTTTTTTATCTCTGGGCCGCTGTAGAAAATATTATTGTTTTTGCAGAAAACTGCAAGGATCTGAGTTTATCAGTTTCTTACTATTTATATTGATACACCCAGAGATGCTCCGGCAGGTAAGATATATGGCAGGATGAAGTATGGCCTTGTCCACAGTCAGGAGGTACTGAACGCTATTTTGTGATGAGATGGGGACCGGGCCAAGGTGACCCCTCAGTAATATATGGGCTGCGGCTGCCAAGGCCTCCCAGGAAGGTATTTGTCATCAGTGTCCCCCAAGTGTAAGGTTACCAGCAAATCAGGTTATCAGTCTACTGTTTTTGGCAGGAATGGCACAAAAACACAGATTATCTTTTCAATATAGCTCAGCATTGCAGAAACAGACACAGATGCACGCATAAAAAAACAAAAACCAGAGGCACGTACACACACGTACCCACACACAGTGTGTAAGAAAACTCCACCGGTGTATATTCATTCTCTAACCCCTAACCTTCAACATTACATGTTAGCCTTAACCTTTTACCTTAACCCCTCAGCTTATTCTATTTCCAACCACCGCACTGTGCAGCATGTAATCCTGTACAAACAATTATGGTGGCAATGATCTGTTTGTTTTAAAGTGTTCTATATTCCAGTATTATTGTTTCAATGTGCTTTATATAATAACAAGATTTATAAAACAGCAAAGGTGGCACAAAACAAACATCTGATCTGGCCGAGTCCGAGCCAGCGCAAAGTTGCTTGTGCTTCAGTCCAACATTGATTTACAGGCTGCTTCAACTTTTGGACTTTAAAGAATCGACAGAGTATTGAGAAACCCTTTTCGATCAAATCTGACTTAATACATCATTATCGCCCTTCCTCGGAGACATTGATCATCCGTATGCCAAGTTTATCTCTACCGATAGCCCGGAGCACACAGCCACAGAGGATAATCACACCAAGACAGAGCTGTGCTCTCATCGCTCTGAATATGTAAAATGTTTATTGAATAATGAATATGTCCGCCAGCGAGCATGTCTGCCCCGGACTAGCTTGTTGCTATAAAAGTGAGGCTGCCACTCCAAAGAGCATGAACTCTCCTGCACATCAGCGGCAGAGCGTGTAGGCGGGAGCGGGGGTGACAAATGTGCAGCATTATGTGTGAGGAGGCAGGGAGCTGCACAACATGTCAGGATACAGATGCTTACATCTCCCTCACATCGCCTCTAGTGATCTATTTCAACCCACAGGTTTAATTATGTTTGCTTGCATATATCTATCTCTTTGCTTGGCTCAGCGGCGGCAGAGCAAGGGTTAATGCAGGGGTCAGGTGCCCCTACAGTAAGTGCTGTGTGGAGCTACTCAGGATTGTGCAACTATTAGGTTACGTATCTGCTGTATAGGTATCCCATATGTCCAACCTGAGTTCATTACTACATGCTGCAACTGTTACCGTTATGTACCAGAGAGTAGGGCAGAGCGCTTTTAGCTGATAACTCCTGATCAGTCCCATACAGTAGATGTGAAGCTTGAAAAGTCCTTAAAAAGAAGGAGGAGAAACTCTAATATGATTCAAATTTAAGAACTAAAAATATGTTTCATCTGCTGGCCAAGAATGAGGTGAGAAATTTGATACCACTCTCATGTCTGTGCCTTGAAGAAGCTAGAGCAAGGATGCGTTTAGCTTAGCTTAGCTGAGCTTAGCTTAGCATAGCTTAGCTGAAAGGCTGGAGGCAGGGAGAAACAGTGAGCTTATATACATATATATATATTAAATAAACACATTCTTTCAGTTCAACAACCAGCTTTTTGTTTTATCAGGATAACAAAATAATTGAGACTTTCATCATGTTGAAAACATACTTTGTTATCCAGAGTTTACAAAATAATGAACTTGTTATCTCGAGATAACAGTATCAAAAGAATAATGGCAGACATGGCCGTTCTTGGCGCCCGTACGCCTCAACCACGAGTTCTCATTCTTATATTTCTGTTTGCAAGTGGATTAAACAGAGATACCATCTGTTAATAATTAGTGAACTTCAGAAGTGTTGGTAGACGTATTCTTTTGATCTGTTTTGACGGAGCCAGAGCTAACCATCTCTCATGCTATGCTAAACTAATCCCCTCCAGGCTCCAGCTTCATGCTTAACGTACACATGCATAAGAGGGGTTGTAAGCGTACTCATCTGAGTGTATTTCCCAAAATGTCCAACTATTTCTTGAAAATCTCTGTAAAAAAAACCAAAAAACATGTGAGTTTCTTTTCTGAAAAGTAGTGAACTAGATCACAACTCCTGCTGGTGCCTTCTAAAGATGTCTCATTGCTTTGTAGTGTCCGCTCTGGCTATGTGGAGTGCTTTGAAAAAAAAAAAAACACAAAAAAGAGAAAGCGCAGTGTCTTTTCAAATCTAAATTTAACCAAAGCCGGATCCTTGATCTCTGTCTCACCACCGCAACCAACAACAAAGCACGCCAATGCACCCAGACGCTTCGTCCAGTCAGCTGGGTGATGTAGACGGAAAGTCTCTGACGGCCTGTGTCTCTCCAGGGATGTAAGCTGTGGCAACCTAAGTAAGGAAATAAGCCCTTTCGCAAGCCAGAGCTGACCCGCAGCCAGCTAGGTGACAGAACTAAATAAAGACAAAAGCTGTCAAGAGGCTTTGTAATGAGCAGCTGACCATACAATCGACAGACGGTTCGGCATGCCAGGCTGTCTGAGCAGGTCACGAGCTGGGCGGGCATATGTGTCTTTGTTTATGTTTGTTTGTCTCTTAAGGTCCTGCCCCGGGAACGGCATGCCGGCGTCCTGTTGTTCTTTGTGTATGGCAGTCAGGTACGCTCTCTCCTCCTTGTTTTTCAAAACGAAGGATGAAAAGCAGGTCAGCAGGCGCGAGTGGGAGGTGTTTGCCTTGAAAAGTGTTAGACCTTTAATTAAGTATATTTAAAACATAAAGCGGTTCCTGAATAAATCCCTGTTAAACAGCGCGAAATAAGCGTATAAAAAGGCTGTTATTGCTGTCTGACTACACCTGACCTCTCTCTTGCTTTCAATGCATAACATTACGGTCAAATATTTCTCTGCACGCTTATTAAGGGCATTACCCAAAGGTAATAAAAACTGCAGTGCCATTAGAGCCAATAAGAAGTAGCAGATACGACAGTTAACCGTGACTGATTAGCGTCTGCACCACATAGCAAGAAACCGAGACAGGGCGAAGATATGAGGAGCAATATTACCAAGAAAGTGGGACACAGCTCTGGAGTCATGGAATATGTCTAAGAGGCTTGGGGAGATCCTATTAAACACGGCTTCATGACACCTGCTCCTCTCAGCTCCGACCGGGAAAGCGACCGGCTCTGCTGACCTGTATCTTTGTCACACAAGGCTGAAGCGTTCCTGTTCGTGTCATCGCAGTCGCTCAGACGGAAAGCAGCTCGAGGAACGCGCTGGATGAGTGGAGAAGAGCTACGGCCGGTATTTCATAAGGAGCACCGGTCTGCACTTTAGTGATCCTACATCAGAGCCTCTCTGTCTCTGTCTGTGAATGATGAAATTGAAAACCTCCATGGGGTAACGCAGAGCCTTTGGGAAATGGTTCTTTATGGACCCGGGCTGAAATGGATCCAAGTTGGAAGAAGAAAAAAAAAAAAAAAGGAAAAAAAAAGAAAACCTTTGGAAAAGATGAAATTGTCCAAAAAAGCTGCAATAAAAACCAGCCCTGAGTGTAACTTTTTATTGTGATCTCTGTGTCTTCCTCTCCGGGTTCTTGCAGTTCGGGCAAGACCATATTTCTTGCCTTGAAAAAACCTTGTACTTTGGAAATTGCTTGGATAACAAAGCCCAACTTCCCAGACTAGGTACTTGTAGAAGCATTTGTTGGGCTGTGGAAAACATTAACCGCTCTGATTAATCAGCTCGGTTAATATTAGCTCATCTATCCAGCAGCGGCTCCGCAGTTCTTTCCTGCACAGGAACAGTTATTCTATATTTTGGGTATTTTTTTTCCTTTTGCCACACTTTAATCTCTATTAGCCAACCCTGCTTCCCCACAGGGCATGTGCATGAGCTTCGCACACACAATCATAACGAGCTCTGTTTACTCCACAAACACTATTATGAAAATTGTCTTGCAGGAGGAAATACACAAGATGGTGGGTGATGCAGGAAAGGGGAGTCGGTACTGTATGTGAACGGCCCACCGTGGGGGGGTTAGGGGTGGGATGAAGTGACTCGGAACAAATAGGACGGCGGGCTCAATGTCATCAATGTCTGCCGTAATTGAGCCAATGACATATTGATCTTTGGGTTAATGAAGACAAAGCACACGAGAGACAGGGTGTTTAAATCCACCATGGTTAATTCCTCTGAATCCGAGCATGAATCTTAATACTTTCACTGTGCGTGAGCGAGCATTGTGAAAGATAGACATTTCTGTCTGTGGCGGAAGACTGCAAATGAGAACCGGCCGCCACACATTATTTATGATTTCTAACCCTGTGCTGTGTACATGCTCGCTGCACCTAAAGCTTTATTTCTTCTTATTATGACTTCTATCAGTCATGATAAGTCAGCAGTCATGACCACAGACATTGCTGAGATCTGGAAACATGGTGACATTACAGTGACCCAGAGGGAGCAAGGAACGGAAGCCAAGGATGATCAAGCGGTGAAGTGGTTGTAATTAAGTCAGAAACAGGTTAAACAGCTGCATTATCTAAACCACTTCATTTGGAGGTAAAGCCTTTATCCATTTAGCCTTCAAGCAATGAATAGTATATGTGTAGATCTAATATATGAATAATCTAGGTTTGTTTCTTATAATTTGCGTCATTAAACTGTGTTTTGACAGTATTTTCACCTACACTGATCTGAAGAGTTCACTTTTACATTTGAGAGCAGTGTTATCTTTATGTGTCACATGTTTACGTTCAAAAACACATCATCCAGGTCAAGATCCCTGTTCCTGGGGAAAAACATGAGAGTTGTACCCCTTAGTGGCACATGACATTGTAAGTATATATATGATAGAACAATGTGTTTTTAAGTTACGAGGTACAGGTGTGTGTGGAGCAGTCTCTGGTGTGTTGTGGTGGCGGCTGACCTTCAGTTTGGAGCTACATTGCAAAAGTTAACCTCAAGCAATAGACGTGTCTAAGCAATGTTTCTGTCCTTCTGCCACTCAATAGAAACAAAACACATTTACAGTTAAAACCGGACTGTATTTTGTTCGGCCCATTGCCTCGTGGACGACTCTTGAGCGTCACTGTGGTCTCAACATTGATGTTTATCAATTATCCAGTATAGATTAATAATAGGCATCAGTGCACTAACTGTTGCTGGCACCTTTGGAATCTCTTTTTCTACCAATTGTGAAATAACATTCACCCTTGTGCACAACTACGCTGAGTTTGTTAGGTAAAAACTGAATCATAATGTCGCCCTGAAAACTGACAGATTTTCTCAGTGTGGGTACTCATTTCCTTTTACGAATAAGCAAAACCTGTCCGATCATCTTACGGCTCGTGTTTCCTGCATTTCTAACACAATAAGGACGGCTGTAATCTTCCTTATCGTACTGAACTATGAAAAGGCCAAAACACACGATGTCTATCTCTCAATACACCTCTACAAAGGTCATTTGCAGCTACTACAGATGTATATAAAAAAGTGAAGGGGTGTATAAAAAACAACCTTTAAAATACTATCATAAATGTGTAGTTTAATAAAAAAAAAAAAGAGAAAAAAAAAAGCCTTAGTTACTTCCTAAGACAGCTGGGCACTGTAGTAATTAGCAAACATTATTTAAATATGAGTAAATAATTCATCTGCTGGGGCGTATTTTTAGTAGTGGATTAGTACACGTTGCTCTAGTGACTTTACAGATGGCGTATCTGCCATTGACTCAAAATAAACAATGGCTGTGTTCATGGTAATGGAACATGTCATCAGCAGTGTGACGCTGTGGCTTACTGATGAGTTTTCTAAGACAGTAGTTTAGGTCTGTAGCACAGAAGATAAACCAGGCTTTGGCTACACGGGCAGAACGATGATGTAAAATTATAAATCTATCAATTATTTATATTTTGGTACTTTGGAGTAAAATGTTACCAACCGATAGGAATGATGGCAAAAAACTCCAAAGTAATCCCCATGATTTTAATAAACAGCAGCGGGTAAAACATTGCTTTTCATGTCTTACCCCTGGCTAGAGAACCCTTGCGCGAGCCGGACAGTGACAGACAAAGTGCCTCCGCTTCCACCACACTTGCCTACATTTTAGCACATGGCTCCTGTCACTGGCTGAGAGCTGGCCAGTGAAGAAAGTGTCACAGGGAGCGGCCGTCCATGGAAGCTCCCAGCAGCAGGAGCGATGAGACAGAGATGAATCACGCCGACGCTCCTGCAGCTTTCGGCAGGGATCAGCCCACGACTTATTCCCCTCCTTGTGTGACTTCAGCGGGGGCACGACCTTCAAAGATCACAAATCTTGCAAGTGTCACCAGTCATTAAGCAAAGCAATATGTCCTGAGTCCTCGCTCTGTGGCCGAGTCCACGGCAGTTCACAGACAGAGCCCTGATAGCCGCTGTCGAGATCCCTCACTGTGCATCTATCTTTCTCCTAAGTCTAGTAGGGGCTGTAAAATGGTGTATAAACTATGACCTTCAGCCGTCATCACCATAAGGCAGTGTGGGCAGAAAAAAAAAGACATTCATTTATGTTGTGTAACTTGCATCCCTGCGATATTATTTTCCTCTCATTTTATGCATCTTGTAAAGATTTACGTCAGCCTGACTGTGTTACTGCTGCAGCCACTGGAGACAACTTCCCCCAGCATACCGCAGCACAATTTAAGAGGCTTATTTAAATTTGTCACGTGATTATTTGTCAAACCACTTCTTGTGTGCTTCATGACCCCCTCAGATATGAGCAATCCTCTAAATACGTCTCATTAATAATTCATAGTAGACATTCCTAATCAATTCATCACGTCGCGGAGCAGAAGTCTAGCAGATGTAAGCCGGTGCATACGGCACATGCATTAAAATAAAAAGTGGGATTTCGACAATGTCAGCGTGGCCGGGGCTGGTTGGAGAAAACTGCTGTCTTTCTCTTTTGTGCTTTTTAATGAACTGTTTTGGGAAAAGAGCGAGGGATAACCAAGAGCTGGGGTGGGGAAGAAAAAGTGTTGTTACTTTATCGTCGACATTTGTGTCTTTGAAAGATGCTAACTTAAAGTGATGCAGCCGTAACGTTTCACAGCATATTTCAACATGCACACGCACAAATCAATGGAGCCTCTGTTTCTACAACCCAGAGCCACCTTCTCGTGAGACAATTGATCCACCTTCACCCACCTCTGTGAAAGCTAAAGACACGTATGTTGAGGGCCGTGTCTAATCGGGGGAACGTTCACTGAGGGGCTAGATTAAGATGAGCGGGGTAGTGAGGTCGACACGTTGGATGCACTCCGCCGAGCCGAGCTGCGGGCGGACTCAGTTAGCCACAGATTAACAGCCTACACGCGCTGCACAATAAGTCTGATTAAAACGGTGGCAGATGGAAAGAGGTGTTCATATCACGACAGACATTCTCCAGCGCTTAAACGGCTGCCCACTGCCGAGATGAAGTCAGGAAACACAGAACCTGAAGCTAATGAACACGGTGTGCCTCGCTTAGAAGAACTGTCGGGGGGGGGAAGCAAGCCACCGCTACTGCTTTTATCACAGTCAGTTACACTACCGGGCTGTGTTGTATTTGTGGAAAACCCTGTTTATTAAAACCCATCCTGCATAATTTTTTGTGTGTTAAGGCCGGGAATTGGGTTGAAAACTGTTCCAAAAATAGCAGGTCTGTTCACATTCTTAGGGGATGTTCAGACTGAATGCAAAGGCAAATGTTTTCCTCACTTTACTCACATGCATTTGACTGCTAGGTTCTGCTTATTTGCCACAAGCCACACTCACATGTTAGCTACCAGCTCTGGCTAAAAACCCTGAACACGTAACAGTAATAAGTTGTTTCTTTTCACTGTACTGTCTCTGTAGCCTGTATTCATGGCATGGAGTCGCTCACCTTCCAGGGATCTGAAGTGGAAACACTTGCCGCACACGAATGTGTCTTCACATCAATTTGTGCCATTGACATTTAAGAAAACCAAACCGCCCCCTTGAATTTGCTCTGTGTTCAGTCAGCTTGAGTTGATATTTCCTTCCTTTCAATAACACATTTGCAAATATCAGACCTGGTTGTATTGAGGCAGAGCTCTTGTAAGGGTAGTTTGTTTAAAACAAATGGAATGAACGAAAAAAATAACAAAAAAAACACAATACTTTGTGAGGTTTGAGAAACAGTTTTACACGGCATCTGTACAGAAGCACAGATATCAAACTTACCTGTTTCCAAAGTATGCATGTAGGATAGTAGCAGTGTAACCTTTCAGCTCATTACATGCATGCAACACTTTTTATCACACTTGAACCCAGAGTTTGAGACTGGCACTGTGCTGTCGTCCCCGCAGAGCAGATCTGAGCATTTTAAAAGCAGTTTAGTTTCTGTGCGGACTCGCTTTTTTGTCAGAGTGCTAACAGGCTGCCACATCCAAGTTATCTATGTTGCTTCCACATGCCAATATTTAGTGTATTACAAATGAAACTGCGCTTTAATTTCTCTCATAAGTTCACATATTTTTTTTTTTAGCGTGCAGTACTATCATTCAGCCTCATTATGGGGTGAGAAGATGTGTATTACAGTACCTCCCTATGTCAGTTACACTTAATCTATAATTAATAGCTGAAGCTGAGGTTGTAACTCAGGTGTAAGGAAACACATTTTTTTTTTCCAACTGTGAAGTTTGACGTTTCCATCAAAGTGACAGATTTATCTGTGTGTCGTAACCTTCTTCCGTTTTTCTTTCTGATCATTAGGAGCTTCCGGAGCTTTTTCCAGCCATGTGAGCGAAGTCATATCCCAACCATTTGGACCGAACAGGGCGGAAAAAACTTTTTTTCTCCCCTTGAGGCCGGTGTCCTCAAACTGAGATGTGTTAAACCTTTGTAGGCAAACCATGGGAGGGAAAGAAAAAAAGAGACATATGACGAGAGATAGACAGAGACAAAGCTGTAAAAAAAGGGAGTGTGAGAGACAAAGAGACCAAAAGAAAGCGTTATGTGCATGTGTCTAACAATGACAGCGAGTGCTCACACTCAGTTTAAAAGCGACTTGATTGTCAGAAGTCACCCTGTTGTACTGATGTGAGATCAGTCAGGTCACCAGCCGGTTCCTCTCTGGCAGAGCTGGATTTCATTTGACAGGCCAGCGGGGACAGTGGCACGACAGGTCTGTTTCCATGGGAACACATTTGTCACTTGTGTGGAGCACGGCCAAAGTGTTGGAGGGGAATCACCAATGAGGATTGCAGGACTGGAGGGAAAATTAATCACACTAATGATGATTCAAAGTGTGAGCTGCGGCAGGATGCGAAAATCGCTTCTGCTCCTCTAGTTTCTCTCTGTTTCCCCCTGAAACTGAAGTCTGGCGGGCTTCGACAGGGTTTTTCTTGGGGTGGCTTTCTGCAGACATAATATTCCAAATAATTTGATGTGGATGCTGGAAGGGAAGTAAAGCCAACAGGAGAGGGAATGCCAATGCTGTTGAGAGTTGTGAGGATATTGCGGTGGCAGCTTGGCTTTGAATTAGAGAGGAGGACCAGTCAGTAGAAAGATGTCAAGATCTTAAATCTCTGGCATGGACTGATGGGCAATTTCCAGCTGCAAGACGGCAAGGACGACTGCTGTGCTTTCAAACCCTGTTTTCTGGAATTAGATTTAGCCTGTGTGTAGTGTTATTCACTAGTTTATCTCCAAAAAAAGGCCTTTATTTTCAGGCTATGTATTTCAAACACAGGTCCATGATTTTTGGGGGGTGAAAACTGAATATCAACGAACACTTGAACCAAATTCCTCAGATCTTCTACCATTGTTATGGTAATTGGTGTCCAGAGACGTAGTGTCGGCTGTACTGATAAAGACAGCAAGGAAAGATAGCAGTTCTCTGGCATTAGTCTCAAAACCTGCACACATAAGAACCAGCGTGGAAGCATTTCTGCTCTGCATGCACAAACGCGGTCCCATGAGCACTGGGCTGTGATGAACACTCACTCAACCCTCCGTGCTTCAAACTGCTCAACATTGCTTGCTAGTCAGAGTAATTGTCGCCGAAGCTTCGACAAAGAAGCTATAAAAGTTATCCCAGGTAAACTTCCTGACAGAGCCTCTGAAATCACTGATATAACAATGACTAGTATCCAAGACTGGTGTTACAAAAGCACCCACATAATCGTTGTGCCAGTCCTGGCTTTTCAAACGTAATCTGTTACACCACAAAATATACTAACTCTTTTTCATGAAAGTAAAAAAATCTTTCAACACTTTTGGAGGGCAATAAAAACACAGGTTTTCAGATCCTTTGAGCCGTTCTCATTTCTTTAACATGGATAAAACCAAAACTTTACCAGTCTGTGAAGCCTAATTGTGATGGCAATTGCTGTTCAATTGTCATCAGTTGTGCCTAATTGTGATGACAATTGCTGTTCAGTTCAGATTATTACAAAACAGCCCAGTTGCCAGGATATAATGTTGGCAGTTTACATTTCTGCAAACCACAGATACGTCCAAGGTTGACATTTGTAACAAACATGGCATCTTTTGAGTGGACAGAGGTGGCGTTATAATAGCCAACAAGGCTGCCAGACAGCTGTTCACAGTTCAGGTCACACCAGTGGATATCTTTAAGGACACCTGGGGATATTTACAGACTTATGTAGTGACCAAAACCGGCTATTTTTCGTTAGAATTACACCATCTCCATCTGTGATCATGGCGAACTATGATGTTTTCCTAATCTTAACTAAGTGTTCTTTTTTGCCTAAACCTAAGCAGGAAATAAGCACAGTGTTGTGACAAAAGTGAAACAGAAATTTCAACCTAAACAGACTTAAAGCTGCAGCATAAAAGAAACAATTTTTTTGTATTGTACTTTGCTAACATTTATTCTAGTGGTTGAGCTGTAGGAAAGCTCAGTTGGCAACAAATTTTCTTCCAATTTCTATCTTGACCTTCAATATCCAGTATATTTCCAGAGTTGTCTTGTCAGGTTGTCTACTGTAAAATATATTGTAAAGCGACTTCTAGCTTTAGGAAACAACATTACATTTTGGGTGCCTGGGGACATAAGATCTTGTTATTATCAGTATCAGTATTATCCAGTCTGTTCCTTTTGCAAAAAATCTGGGTATTTTCCAGTGAAAATCTGTAAAAACTGAAAATGACAAGCCTATGGGGAATATATATATATATATCTATATATCTATATATATATATATATATATATATCTATATATATATATATATATATATATATATATATATATATATCTATATATATATATATATATATACATATATATATATAAATAAAGAAAGAAAAATTGCAATAACTTCCTGTACATGCCCCTGCAGAGACCTAAACCTGCCAGCTTCTTGGTTTTATAATTCATCATGGCCGGCCCTGCAATATCCGAGTCCTTCAAGGCCATTTCATCTTAATGCGTGTCTGCCAAAGAGTGGTCCTTCCAAAATCCTTTCGATGGCACTCCAGCCTGCCTAGTGCAATCAGCTTGGAAAATTCCGCCGCCATTGTCCTGCCGTGTCGTATTACCGCTTAAAGGCACTTCACCGCTTGAAGAGCCGATGTGCATTCATTATGTAGTTGAATGTAATTCATGCTAACTCTCTCTATTAATGTGATGCAATTGTCACAAAACAAGTTTTAGTAAGAATACCCGTTCTTTACGTTTGATCCATGAATACTAACTAAAGACAAAGTTTTTCCGCTTCAGGCATCACAAAAATGAAAGAAGTCAATAAATAATTTATTGAAAGCCACTGAGCTGACCATCTGGATGGTGTCTATCCTCCACAGCAGTGATCTCACTGAATCATTTCTGCTGTCTTACCATTTGTATCATCTCCCTCTCTACGTTCCTAAATTGGCTTCTCTCTGTTTGGCTTGGCACTCCACGGTTTGGCGCTCCTGGTTCTGCTGGTGAAGAAAAATCCTGGCATCGCTTTCAGGGCTTGCAATTCCTCCGCCTCATTCTAAGTACTCACGTCCTTAGATTTTTTCCCAGACATGTTCCCAGAAGCCTGTTCTTTCATGGCACGGCCGAGCCTTCCAGATTCCTCCATTTGGTCTTGGTGAGAACTGACTTGGAGCTGCGCTGAGAGGGTGGCGCCGTGGCCCCTCTCCAGTTGCCAGGCCTGCCAGGATCCACAAGTCTTTCCAGTTAACGCGCCAGTGACAGGGCGGACGGGGAGGCGAGGGGAGGAGGGGAGAGCAGATGAAGAGGGAGGCAGGAAGAGAGGGTGGAAAGCAGGCAGTGGGATTCTGGGATCACTTTGCTGTGACCCATATCCCTCCGTTCTGCTCTGAATGCTTCAATATGAAAACAACCCAATTACTGTTGACCCCTGCACCGCCTCCAAAACACAGCGGCAACGACTAATTAAAACTGAAAGGGTTCCCATTCCCTCCTTTGTTTTTGCTCAGTGTGTGAGCTTGAGTGTGTATGTGTGTGTGTGTGTGTGTGTGTGTGTACTTGTAGCCAACTGAAAGCCTCTATTTTTGTGTCTGCAATTGTGAGGAAAAGGTAAAAATTGCACATGGTTGTTTGCGCTGGGTAAAAAATAATATTGGGTAGTTATAAGCAACTTACTCAGAGCACAAAAGTTTAAAGGTAAAAGCAGAGAGCCATCCGAACAGGCTGTTTCTTTCTCCCCGGCCAGACCCTGGGGGCCCGGGGCAGCGAGTCATCAACCTGCCGATGTGTCTGGCAGTGACAGGAGCTTCCAATCCAATCTCTATTTCATTCAATTATCGTCCCCTGCAATAGGCCTCTGCGTTGTTTGCCCTCAAGAGGAACTTGTGTCGCACCCACGGTAGCTAGCATGTTTTGTCCGGCGCCGCTCTCGGGATGTACAAAATCCATTTTCTGTTCAGATGCACATGCGATTCAGGCGAACAGACCGTAATGGAGACGGATCCTCTGTGGGGAGGATGTCGCTTAACAGTGAGCCTTCAAGCGGATCCTCGCCTGTTAAAAAAAAAAACATATAAGACACGATAAAAAAGAGCATATACTCATTGTTAAAATGTGAAAGTGGCTACCACATCAAAGACCAGGCGAGAAAAATCCTGTGGTCTGTGACAAAACCTGGAGCGGTTCCATTGACAATTAATTGGTGCCTGCACTTTGTTGGCTCACAGAATGCCTGTCTGAGCTTTTACACCCAAATGATTTCACTCTAGTGCTAACAGTTGTTAACAGGAAAAAGTGCTCGTATCCACTCATAGTTACCCCGGGTGGTATCATCGCAACTGCAAAGTCGCCTCCATATTCATTGTCAGATGTCCAAGTATTTGTTTCTAATGTTGGCACATAACAAACAGAATCTTTTCGTGTTTCTAGGAGGAACTCACCAGTGCCGGCGGATCGTCCAAGGCCATGAAATAAAACAACAAAAAAAACCCAGTAATTACTGTCTGAGTGAACTTCATTAACTGATTGATCTTTCCTTTCGAGACGGATTGCACTTCTAGCATTCATGTGCAGGTCAGATTCAGGTGGATGAGCATGTGCAAATACATTCTTGGTTCTTGTTTTAACCTGCCTGGAGCAGCTGACAGGTGGGATTCGCCATGTAGGGAGAACTGAGGTGGAGACAAATTGGTTTCGAATTATTTAACTCAAGACTGTCTAAACTTGATAGCGTATTTTATGGAGTCCCAATTGTCAGGCAGGGAGATTCTCAAATGCAGTCAGACTGGGATCTGCTACTTTTACTTCCAACTACTGCAATATTCCTCAAGTTTCGTGCTGTCTTCATCCCTGCACTGTTTGAAATCTGTTCAGTTGTGAACAGGAAGTAGCTGGTTATTTTCAAATATTTGGTATTAAAGTACATCTGCAGTATTTATGGTATGATAGGGTTTCACGTAATTGGCAAAATGATTTAACCACAAAATCCGATTTGGTAGCCGATCTGGAGCTTTTGATTGTAAGCAGATGGAGTTGCCCAGATATAACTTAATCACGGATGCGCAAATTTCTGCTTTTCCCCAAGCGAGTTTGATCAATTCTCAAGGTCAAGAAGAAAATTTCGATCCAAGCTTTTTTCTAAGCCAACACGGATGAGAAGTCCTTACAGTGCACATGAAACCAAAGGAAATTGGAGCAGGTTCTGTCACATGGTAAATAGGCAAACGCCATCTGCTGAGGAAAATCTAACGCGACGGAAAGCTGCTGAACTGCTACGAAATGGACCACGTGGTGCGATTGTTTAAGGTGCATGTAACAGACTGTGGGTATCCCTAAGGCCTTACAATCAAGTTGGATCCATTTGCCTCCTCGCAAACATTTGCAAAGCTGATTGTTTCGAAACTAGAAATGCCTCTGCCATTCAGTCAGGATGCAGTTCACGTTCATGTCATCATGTCCAGACTTACGTTATGAATGTCATGAGGACAGAAAACTGATTCTAATTGAACACGAAGAAGATATAAATTGTTAAGATTTGGATGCTTCACACACTACAGCTACACCCGGCAGCACAGGAGATCTATATAATCACCGCCACTTCAGTGTGGTAAGCCAGGATCAGTGTCACCAATTTAGTGTCTCCCTCCTGTTTCTGAGCTGTGGTGTGAATAATGGCCAGACAAAAAAAAAAAAAAAAAAATTTCCAGGAGATTATTATGTCAAAATGAAGCTGACCCTTGACCTTCTGGATATCAAATCTCATCAATTCATAATTTTATCCTTTCTGGACGTACGTGTGACATTTTGTCAAAATTAGTTTATGAATCCCTGGGTTGTGGCCGGTTATAGTGACATTGAACTTTGACCACCAAATTCAGTTAGTCCTTGGTACCAAGGGGACGTTTGTGGAAAATTTGAGGAAATCCCGTTGAGGAGTTACTGAGATTTTTTGTTCAGAAGACTTAAGGGGATAGTTTGGGTTTTTTGAAATGGGGTCATATAAAGAACATATCTATAGTCGGTCTGTTCCCTACCGTAATCAGCGCAGCCTCAGTTTGGAGAAGTAGAGAGCCGCTCCAGCCCAGTTGCTCAGCTTTGTACTGCAGTGAACGGAGTCCAGAATTTTAACCACTTAAAACAAAGCCCACCTAAAAAAATTCTATATCAGTTCAAGTGTACGTTGTATAGAGAAAATTCACACCGCTTTACATCACTGTCAGACCTCCCTTTCTTTTGGCACTACATTTTCTCAACCGTAGAACCTCTGTATCCCTACACATTAGCGCAACAGGTGATCTGCGATCGGCAAAATACAGTGCGAGGCCCAGTTGCTGGACAAGAGGTTTATGCAACTCTGTTTACTTTTGATCAAAACTAAATTTAGCAATTTCAGACACAGACCGTAGAACCTCAGTATGCCTACGCATTAGCGTAACTGCATAGGGATACGGAGGTTCTACGGTTGAAAAAATTTAGTGCCAAAAGAAAGGGCGGTCTGACGGCGATGTAAAGCGGTGTGAATTTTCTCTATACAACATACACTTGAAATGATATAAATTTTTTTTAGGTTAGCCTTGTTTTAGGTGGTTAAAATTCGCTTTGCATCTGGAAAAAGCTGAGCATCTGGGCTGGAGTGCCTCTCTGCTTCTCCAAACTGAGGCTGCGCTGATCGGCAATTACTGTAGGGAACAGACCAACTATAGATATGTACTTCATACGACCTTACTTCAAAAAACCCAGACTATCCCTTTAAATGGACGTTTGTATGAAAGCACAGTGTCTCCTTTCACATCTGTCGTGTGGCTGTTGCTTAAAAATGGCATTGTTTACATCCATGATTGTTAGTTTGGGTAAAAAACTGAGAGAACCAGTGTCTCTGGTGAGTGCTGAGTTCAGTGATTGACCTGAATACAGACACACAAGTAAACACACCCTTTGTGTATTGTTGCTTGCTATTACTGATGTCTGGGCTGTTTGGGGGCAAATAAACAATCTTGCAAGTCACACGAATACTCACAAATGATCCTTTGGGCAGACTCAATCCACTGCTGGGGAACACACTATTAAACAGCCACCACTGCTGATAATAATCTATCTGACATGACTCAGGCACAATGTTCGTGGATGAAGTAATGTTTATGTGTTATTCCCTGACTCTACCCCAGAAGTTATAGCTGCAGACTACTCAATGAAATGCACTGTTACCTTGAGTAAACTTGTGGATTTCTCTGGGTTTGAACCATGTTGGATACATCTGGGATAACATAAGTAAAAACAACCCGTTGTTTGTTCTCCATTCCTGAGTATATTTGTTACCAATAAACTATCCCAACGGTCAGTTATAATGTATTTTACCAAAGATGAGGCTCTCCAGTAATGTTCCTAAAGTAATACACGCTACATTTTGCAGTTCATTTTTTTGCCAAATGCATTTCATGACCTCTAAAAAAATTATTTGAATGACTTCATCTTGCATTAACACCGTCATTTTTGCATCACCCTGAAACCATGACGAAGGGTGTCAGTTTGTTTTAATGGTGAATACTGTAATTTTTCACATGAAACTGTCCTTAAGATCGTATTTGATTTGCCCTTCTACCCTGTCATTTTGTTTGGTTTCTCTTTCTCTCCTTCACCCTCAGCAGCACCTCTGTCTGTCCTCTGGGAGACTTCAGCCCCTCTCCCACCCAGCAGATGGTCAAGGTCGAGCACTCGACCGGACTCTGCTGCACATCAAACAGTGTCTCTGTCTATAAAATGATGTCACCATAAAAAAGGTATCACAGTCGTTCTCTGATGAATGTCACTTCTGGGAGTATAACTGCATTATTTAGGCTGAATTCCACTTAATGTATTCATTGGTTTCATCCAGCTTTTCTTACATTCAGTGCGTGCGATGCTGTGACATCAATATATTTTGAGACACGTTTTTAGGATGATAGTACAATTAACAAAAGCACGGGAAAAACTGTCGGGCCTGGCAGATTCTTCCAGCCTCCGCAGTGCATTTTTACTTTATGTGCCACTGGGTCGGTGCTGTTCATCCAGCACAAAAAGAGCTTAAGATTTCAAGAACAGCAGATGGTGGAGCGAGGGAGAAGCAACGACGGGGCGGGGGTGGGGGGGGTGAATGGAGAGGAAAACAAAACATTTCTGACATGCTTACCCTGTTCTGTACTGACAAAGAAAGAGATTTCACTCCAAGACACAGCAACGTTATTCATGAGAAACGAGGTCTCAGTTTAGAAAAAAACCCCACTAACTGCAGTGAGGAATGTGCAGATCATCTTGTCCGATGCAACATTAATGATTCGAACAGGTAAATGGAACGGAAATAGCTGCATGAGCGAACCGGTTAACCTGTTGCTTGGTACATGCTTGTTTCTTGAGAGAGAGGGAGGGAGGGATTTGCCTGTGAGTGTGTGTGTGTGTGTGTGTGTGTGTGTGTGTGTGGGTGTGTGTGTGTGTGTGTGTGTGTGTGTGTGTGTGTGTGTCAGATCTAGTCCAGGCCCCCAGGAACAGAGGGCTTACGGAGCGCAGTGAGGACAGCCACATCAGGGCAGCCCACAGACAGCTGGCTCCCTCAGATGATGCATTGGCCTTGGCATCCTAATTGGCCCCAGTGCCTCAGCCAGGGGGCCTGGTGTTTCTGTATGTGTGCACCCATGTGTGTTAGTGTCTGTCACTCTATGATGCGGGCCATACAGCTCGATGTTTATACTTGCTTTCTGTTTGCATCTGTTTGTGTGCGTGTGTGGCATACATCTGCATTCCGGGTTTAACGTCTGAAAGTGTGAAAACTCTAGGGTTCGGGTGTTTGTGTGCGTGTTTGTGTGGCCCCCGCTTTACCTGTCCTTCTGAATGTGCGCCGCATCCAGCGCTTTGGGCTGGGATGTACTTCCACTGACCTTTCATCCGCTGCAGAATCTGCACCGAGCACACACACAGACACACACACACACACCGCCACAAAGGACACATGGTGTTTTTTTAAATTAATTGCATAGCTTTTGTGTCGCGTGTTGGCAAACGTGAGTATTCATTATATTAACCTATCCGTCACTTTGTGTACTGTATGACCGTGCCAATATATTTTTGATCTTTCCAATAAAGCTTCATTGAACTAAATTGAATTAAAAGGAGAGTGTATGCATGTGTGCATAATTTCACCACATGTGTTATTTGGCATTAGGCATTCAAGTGTGCGACTGCGGTGTTAAAGTGTGTGCGCCCTCCCACTGTCATGACTAATATCAGTCAAGTTAAGGACTACAAACAGAAATGACATGAGACATTTACATTATCCTGCACAATGTAATAAATGGAGTTAATTATTGTTGTCATCCTGCCTGTTTCACAACTGTCCGGTCACTTTAAGGCAGTGTTGGCCTGGTGGTAGAGCGAAAATGGTCCCGTAAATGAAAAGGTCACGGGTCCAATGCCGACAACAGTTCATGTGTGCTTCACTGCAGAAGAGGACATTTAAGTCGCACTCGCCGCGGGGAGTGAGACGCATCATGCATATACATCCATCTCGGAGGAATATGCGGAGGAAGAAAGAAAAAAAAAACACTCCTCATTACGCAGCTTTACTGCACATGGTGATTCACCACTGATAAAAGGTTTTCATGTGCCTAAACAGAATCTGAAGCCAAACATGCATCGATATCTCACAGAGGATCACTGTGATGACTGCTTGTACAGTACTTTGCTCCTCCCCCCTTTCTTGTTCAATTTCAGCACCCCATCGTGAAGCTGCAGGCTATAATAACAATTTTTACATGGACCAGTGTCGGATGACTGGAAAAATAGGCTGCGACTTGCCCGGAATTGGAACTATATAGTGGACCAATTACCCCTGTGGTGATGGCAATATACTAGTGTAGCTATAGGCTGGAGCTGCTGTGGGTGTAATTGATGTTGCTTGGTGACTGCCAGAGAGGTTGGAGGCATGTAGACCACAGAGACATTTCCTCTAATAGACCCTGCCAGGGGTCATGGCACACACTACAGACCAAAGCACTTACAACCTGACCAGGTCTCCAGTGTCTCCTCCAATAAACACTGTATCACGCATGTGGAGGGTGTTGTGGTGGCCTCAACCCCCCTTCCCCTCTCTTGATACACTTTTTATCCATACAAAAAAAAAAAAGTTAACTCGCCACTTAAGGTTAATAAAAAGTTTTATACGAACCCATGCTCATCAACCTGCATAAAAAGAAACACCATGATTTTAAACCTTAAAATTACATGCAGTGTGTGCTCCACAGTCTGATTTTTGGATGCATGTGAAGGTTGGCGTGAATGGAGAGAGCAAATCAATAGCCAGGTGATCTTAGTTGTTAAGATAACAACGAGAATGTAGGTTTAGGCAACAAAACAACTGGATTAGCCCTAGAAAAGCATTGTGGTTTTGGGTAAAAATAAATATGTTAATTTAAGTCATGTTACATACAAGATAATTATGTACCATCTGTTAACTCACCCACTGTTTGTTTGACTTATCAATCCTCTCCATCGTCCTCCTTTCGCCAACTTTCTTGCTCTTAACACATCATTACCTGTTCTCCTCAATGTTATTATGAGGGCCTAGCGTGTCACCTGCATGCGAAACTGGATTTTTGGTGATACCACTGCTCACAATTATGAACTTTGTGTTGATTGTATGTACATTGATTGTATGTACATTGCCTCCATAACCAAGTGCTGTATTTAAAAAGAAATGTTAACATTTAGGAAAATTCACCATCTAAAGTGGTGAAATAAAAACAACAAACCTACAACCCACTTGTATGTACCTCATTTATTGTTGTCTGTACTGTGCTTTGTGAATCCTCAATTCATTCTCCACACTCCACCAAAATAAATATATTTTCCTTTTGTGTGAAGCATAAAAAGACTACAGTTGTAGAATGATAAATAAATAAACTCTGAACAGACTTTTTGGCCAAATGGAGGCAGTGGAAAAAGCTGTTAACACGACACATAAAAATCACTCATTATAAAGTTGATATGGCAAACGTTTTAGCACACAGTTGCCAATTTGCACATGTAGCAAACACACGGCATCATCAGCTTTGATTTGTAGCTGTTTTCACCATCTCATCCACTCTGTTTTGGTCTCCACCAACTTCTAAAGGCGTTTTAACTTTGATATCAGAGTTGACTAAGCAAGAGATGGGAATCTCAGAGTTTTCAGATCCAAAACAGCTGATCAGAAGTAGTGCAATCCAGTCTGATTTGAAAAAAAACCCCAAAACATTACCAATGGAGCATTAATACTGAGATTCGCCATGGCAACAGGTAAATAAAGAGCAGAGCACAAGTGATGTTAGAAATATGAAAGCTTGCCAAAGTGGGGCTCTGACATTTATCTTACACAAAGTGGAGAAAGGAGTCAAAAATGTAACAGTATGATTTTATTCACCTTTGCCCACAATCATCATTCACCAAACCTGAATTGCCTCAATGGATGATCAAGTACTGGATTCCCACTTTTTGGGAGCCTACCTGACATTTTTTGTTCACCTAAATTTGTTCGGTTGGAACCTGACGATGACAAAATGCTGGTGGTAGCAAGTAAAAATGAAAATATTGATCGAACAGGTAAGAAAAAGTTCACTTATAGACCTGTTGTTGTAAAGTCATAGTCCCACCCCTGAACCGAAATCATTCATCATTCATCTGTGGATCATGAAATTGTACAAACCGAGACAGGATGGTGTTTGAAAATCAATAAATCCAGTGTGTTAATATGCAATTTCAACAATGTTTAAGAATTACCCCCTGTGGTATTAATACTAATATGCTAAGTAAGGCAGTCACTGACTGTTTCGATAATTATATAATCATTTGTGTCACCAACTACTTGAAACTACTCCGCAAACATAACGATGCACTCCCCGTTTTCACAAGGACATAAATTATCTCGATAAGAGTCTATGATGGACTGTGCTTATGTGGAACCTAATGAGCCCCAGATGATAGATATCACGTTCATTAAGAGCGAGCACGTCTGAATAACTCTTTTTTTATTTGTAAAAATGATTGATTCTACACAGAAAACCTCCACCTCAGGGTATCACAATTAACATGTCATATACTGTACCTTGGGGAACGTTTTATAGTTATTGGTTGAGTACCCCGGTGAAGCCTACCCAAAGATAAAATGAAAAAAAAAACGGAGTGGTGCTGTGGGCGAGCGGATCCAATAAATCTGTGGTTGCTCATGGCAGACATTCAGTACAGCACCGTTTCTTGATGTTTGGTGCCAGGATACAGCCACTGAGAACTGGGCCGACATTTATTACTATTCAGCGGATCAGAAGCGTATTGTTTGTAGCCCCTTTTTTTTTCTTCATATCCATATATCCAGCGTGTGTGCATTCAGTTTTTCCAGATACAGTGTCCGGCCCCGGGTAACCACGGCAACCACCTGTGAGATAAGTGCTGCATATACAAGGCTTTTGGTTTGAAGTCCAGCTGCCGTGTGCAAAATACGGATTCCCAATGAAAGAATCTCAGCCGGAAGGTGAAAGGGACGTGCAGGAGCTCGGCTTTGTCTTTACCACTCCACGATAACTACAAATGTGGATGACTCATTCTGCACATATGGGGGTGTTAACAAATCTTTTTTGTTCAATATGCTCCCTTAATTTTTATGACACTGCCATGATTGTATATAAGAGCCCATAAAAGACAGCTAGAACAGAGGGTTTTCTCAGGAGCGGAACTCACAGATTACTGTACAATTACTAGCCTCACAATTTGATTCACTGCTTTGGCTGGATGATATTTTATAGCAAGTTATTTTCTGGTTTCATCCTCTGTTGTCCCACGGCTGCTCTGCCTCAGCAGCTGACAGATGCTGGTAGCTTTACTTGTAGCAGCTAACCACTGCTAACATGCAGCCTTACAATGAACACCTCTAGACTTGGTACCAGTACCATTGTTGCTAGTGGAACTGATAAATGTAGCTGTCATTAGGTAGCTAGCATCGTTAGCAGAGCAGCCATGTTAGCAGTCCTAGTAGCTGACTCCCTCGGGTGCCAGGAGCCAAACCCGGCAAGACAGCCATCTAAGTTCTCTATTCCCTGTCGTCAAACTGGCCTCAGTCTTCTTGAAGGCTGTGTTGTTCCGTCCTGGTCCCGCCGTGATTGGAAGTTACCAGTCCGCCTATAGCTGCTATGCAATATATGCATGCAATATAGCTCAACTGGCTACTGAAAGAGCCAATCAACATCTGCGACAAGTCCCTCTCCAGCTGCCTGTTTTTACAGGAAACGTGTCACTAGGCCGAAGCAAACAGCACTCCAGTACCCATTTCATGGGAACTTTAAGTCTTTGTGACAGCAGTGATCACAAGTGATATCTAAACCATGGTGGCAATAGTCAGTGACAACACCTCAATCAAGACAGAAAAGTTGAACATTACCTTAGTATGATAATAAAATTTTATGATAAGGGCTTGGGGACCTCTCTCCAAGGACAGTATCTGCAGTGTGGACGGACGCATCTGAGCTGTGCACCACCTCCACAAACTGCTGATAGCCACAGAAGCTCCAGAAAGGTCACGCCGTGCCTGTGACGCGTCCGTCAAGTGCCGATCAAACGTCTCGCAATGACACTTTCTTACCTACTGCAGTGTGAGCCAGATATGACGTGACATTTCACTGAATTTCAGACTGCACAACCTTCACACGGGAAGTTTGCATTCACACAGCCGTCATTGTGACCTGATCAGATTATCAAATCTCAATTGCATTTCCAGAAAAGGTTTTTCCTTGCTGGCTGTTTTGCTTTTTTATTTTCTCTCCCTGGTATTTCTGTCATACATGTTCTGGACACACAAGGGTATGTGATTACATCATTTGTCGGAGCTTCAGCCCTCCTCTTTATTAGCTGCGGTAAGATTTATGCCTTTTTCTACCACATCCTTCAGTGAGAATCCTCAGATAAGAGTGAAAGTTCAAATGCTAGAATGTAAGTGTTATTTTGTTGAGACATGAACCTTTTTATGAAAGTGACTCCCTAAAAAAAAAAAACAATTTCAAGCTGTCACCACACCGCCTTATGTTTTGATATTGTTTGTTTTCAGCAGCGGTGGCAAGAAGAGTATGCCTCAATTACTGTGGTGGGTTGTATTCAAGCCTGCCTCTTTCAAAGCCCTCCTGCATTCTGAACCAGTGTACTGTTCCTCATTAACATTTTACTGTGGTGGGTGACCCTGCCATTCATTTACAGACAACTGCTTCCTGACAATGTTTTTTTTCCCCCTTCCTCTCAAAGGAGAGCGGCCCATTCTCTCCAGAATGTTAATGCCTTGTAAATCCAGAAGTGAGGCTGAGTTGAGAGGGAGCAAACTACCTTCTCTTCTCTTTGGCTGAGCGTTATTAAAAAATTCAATTAGGGTGCTGAACCATAGACAAAAAAAACATTGCCTTCAGTGTTGGTGGGCTTTTTTTTCTCGGAACACAAAGTCGTTTTCTGTCAGCTGAAAGGGAGACATTTGCCAGGTTTGTACTTGGCAGAAGATCTAGGCGACACAAAAAGGGATCGATCCCGAGTCGTCTGCGGGGTGAATTTAGAATCAATGTCTGTTCTGGGGCAGCCGCAACAATGGAAAAGGTGCACACATCGATAAAGATGTCTGCCTGTGCATTCCTGTGAATCCAGCAATCATCACATATTTGAGGGGGGTTTGATATCAATCATTGTCGTGATTGCACAAACAGAGAACACAGTTTTTTCAATTTCTGTAACGTGCTAGCCAAAAGCATGTGCAGGCAGGCAGCCGCGGAATGTAACGTAAGTACATTTACCATCCGAGTACCGACTTAAGCACCTTGGCCATGATCTCATGGTATCTCTATACTTTTCACTCCACCAGATATATCTGACAGCTTAAGTTACTAGTAACTTGACTATATTTTACATACGAAACACATGATTTTCTTAATGATGCACTGCTACAGGTTAAAATGTCAAACAGTCTGTAAAGTAGCTACCATTAGCTCCTCTAGCCAACTACAACATTGAGTTATGTCCCCACACTAACCTGCTTTCAAATACAGCAGCTTAGCAGTGATGGGATGTAAAAAAGTATATTTAGTATAAGTATATTTACTTAAGCACTATTTAGAGTATTCCATCTCTTGTTACTTTATACTTCCACTCTGCTACATTTTGGAGGGAAATATTGTACGTTTTAGTGCACTCAATTTATTTAATAACTCTAGTTACTAGTTACTTTGCAGATTACATGCTGCATCAAAGCCAAAGTAGCACGTGTTTAATCTAATTAATTTATTTAATCAGCAATGAGCTAAAAAGCCCTCAGTGCGTTTTCATGACATTCGAGAAAAACTAATTATTGGGTTAGTCTGACTATGATCAGATTTTTAAGATGCATGTATACACCTTAGTCTGACTAAAATAGTTGTAGTCGAACTAAAACAACTAGATTATTCGATCGATAGTTGCATTACTCATGCATGTATACGTTTTATCAGATTGGATTTGGATTTTGCGTTCTGCGCAGGCTCAAGGTTTTTCTCCCGGGGCCGTGAGCCGGAAGTAGTGGGCGGTGGCATCTTTCCTCCGAAATAACCGCTAGCAATAGCGTGATTGTGCATCCACTGTGTTTAATTGTCATGTACACCATATACGAAATGTATAAAGATGCTGAGGCAGAGTTTGTTGTTGCTGGTGACGTAAAGAGATCAGCCGGAGGTGGCTCTATTACCACTTGTTGAAATGGATACAGCTCCACCTATCATACCATATGACATGCTTCGGCCAATAATTAGATTTTCTCACCGGCATGTATACTCAGACAATTGCAGTTGTCCGATTGAGTAGCATAGTCGAACTATGGCTGTAATCCAACTAAGCTGTGCATGTAAAAGTACTGACTGATTCCAAAGAAATGCTGAATTTCCGATCTGATAATCGTCCAGGCTCAAACTCTACGGTAAACATACATGGATATATATGCATATTACTTTCACTCTTAGTTTTGATACTTAAGTACATTTAATTTGAGTATAACTCAAGTAATATTCATATGGTGACTTTTCCCAAAGTAACATTTACAACACTATCTTTACTCAAGTACGATTTTGGGATACTTTTAAAAACACTGCAGCCATGTCAGCGGCCCTGTAGGCACCCCTCCAGCATCGTTTCTAGCATTTTAGTGTTCAGCACATATAAAGTTATAAAGTACAAGAAGCCTGCACTGGGAGGTGGTTGGGGGATGTTGGAAGGGCCGACCATAGGACTTCCAAGCAAGCAAGTCCAGTGTGAAACCAAAATTCGAAATTGACTTGTTTTCAACACATGTCCGTGAAATATGAGCCCTGCAGGGCAAAGCTGACCAGAGAAGGGTAGGTGGAGTGTTATAGTTTGTAGCTGAGAGGATAAGTTCAGGGGCGTCGCTAGGAGTGCAAAACATCTGGGGCTTTAGTCCCGCAGACAGTGTTGCCTCAGTTACCTTGAAAAATTAATCTGATTACTCATTACTCCTTTAAAAAGCAACTTAGTTACTTTACTGATTACTTGCTTATAAAAGTAACAAAGTTACATTCAGCAGCTGCCGACAACACCCCTGCCACCTCAACATAAAAATGACGACCAATTTTGCCAATACTTACTTTATTGGAACTGCATTTCTAACAGTAACGCCAAGCACGGCACTGATAGTAGTAGGGTTCTTGTTTAATATTGCACGAAATAAGGGTGAGTCAACCGTGTTTACGGGCAGCATTTCCTCTACAACATACCACCCGACCAACTTCTTCAACTCTCTCCCATTTACCTGTTCTGCACCAAAGTCCAGCTTTTGTTGTTTGGGTAGTGGGCTTTGGCTTTGCTCGCAGCTCTCTGCTTAACACCACCTGGTGGGACTTGCTCTGTAAACTTAACTGTGCTGTGCTGCGACTCCAAATGTTTCTTCAAATTTGACGTTGTGTTTTTGAAGGCTATAGCCCGAATGCCTAGGACTAAAAAAGCGCCTGGATACGTTTATCTAACTAAGAAAACACAGTCATTATCCAGAGTTTTTGTGGTTGTTTAGTCACATCTTAAAAGAAGTCCCCATCTACTACAGTTGTGCTCCAATGCTGTTTTGCTGTGAAGCTCCACAAACGTTTCCTGGACTGCACCCGACTTTCCATCGGCATGGAGGTGAGTAGATAATGACTGAATTGTAATAACTGTTCCTTCAGAAGCCCATGACCAAGCTCCTGTCTATGACAAAGTTTGCAGTCCGAACATGTTATTCACACAATAATGCATCCATAAGAACGATCTAAGAAGACGATGTGTGATAATGTAACACCGGCGGGAGCCCTTCCGCCTCATAATGAGCACGTTCACCAGTTGAACGCTTTTAAAGTGAAGCAGCAGCAGAAGGAAATGTTTGCATTAGCAGTAATTTAATACGGCGCTCATGCGTTGTGAAGAAAGAGAACAGCAAACACTGATGCTCGTTTCAGTGAGATGATGAGTCAAAACCATAATACTGGGCGATGAAAATGCATTTCTTTCACTAACAGTGAGAGCCCGTATAAAGAAAAAGAATTATAGAGTGTAAATGCATTGAGCAGCCATTTCTGAAAAAACAGCAACCATGAGAAAATAAGAAAATGTCTTAAAAATTATTTTTTACTGTTAACACATTTAAGGTTGGTATGATTTTGAATGCAAGAACTGGACCTTAGTTGCTGCTTTTATTTGTGTAAATGACCTCAGCCATTGATCCTCCGCCAATACATGCAGCTTCCTCTCTGTCAAGGACGACATGCTAAAACCCAGCCTCTGCTGACTCACAGAGCCATCACACCTCACGCTTCCCTGGTCCGCTCAGCCACACATGATGAGCACAGTCTTGACGAGTTTGTGCGATCGATCAGGCGTTGTACTTTTTCCATACAGCGGATCAATACTCAGCGGAGGCACGTTGTTCACAGGTATGCAAAGGCACACGGAGAGCAGACCTCCCTCCAGATCACAGTCCGCTTTTTTGTTTTTGCTTTTATTTTGCAATGCGACACATTACCCTAAAGCATTCGCGCTGCCAGCACTACCTTGGGAGCAAAAAGAGAAATTGCAGTTGCACTGCAGCATAAAAAACCTTTTCATAACAAGGTGAATTTCCCACACAAAGAATATAGAATGTTTATGGTGCTGCTACAGGCCATGGACAGACTCTTGCCAAGCTGCCTGTGCTATATTTCTCTCCTGTTGGCAACCCTTCTTCTGCAATGCTTCTTTTTTGCTTATGCAGCCACTGACCGGGAGGCATCCTGCGGCACCTGTATTAGATAAAGTCAAAACAAGGGTTGGTGTTGATTGGCTCGTAGATCCTTACTTGATAAAAGATAGCATCTCTCTTTCTCTCTCGGTCTGCCGCCGTGGGCCAGCCTCCTCCTGCTTCCTCTGCCTCCTAAACCAAAATCTCCCACCATGGGAAAGTCGTCAGGCAGCCTGTTGCTGGGTAACCAAATAAAGGATTGTAGGTCAGAGAAATTATCCATTGAATACCAACAACAACTCCTCAACCGTCGGTGCTGATAATAAACTAAAATGGAAGGAGTCCCTGTCGTCTGTCTAATTTTCTTGACAGTTAATCTGATCGACCTCACACCTGGCGAGCGCACGGCTGAGCAGCCAAGGAAGTGCAGTGCTGAGTACGAGCTCTTGAGATCACATTCATTAGTGGTGTTCTAGTACCAGACGTTCCAGACGTGTTGGACAAAGTAATGATGTTTTATGATGTGACAATGCTGTGGTGCATATATGGTTAGGTTTAGACACACAATTTGATAAGGGAAAGAGCATGGTTTGAATTTAAATGATCTAAAGTCTTTCATGGGTTTCTGAGATCTTCCATTATAGTAAAGTCTATCAAACAGGTCCAGCATCAGCAAACATTCTGGAATGAATGCTTCCCAATTAGCTAAATAGCCATGTCCCTGAAATCTAGCTGTTAGCAATGGAAGTAGCCAGTTAATTATCTGGTAGTATCTTATCTGGTATAAATTGGCCGTCCCTTATCGTGTCCCGGGCTTCACCATTCAAGAGAGGTTGCCATTTTGTTTTGCTGAAATCAAACATTTCAGGCACGTTTCTTTCTGAATGAACTCCTCTGTTCCCAGAAAAAGCTTGGTCACAAATAGCTTAATAGATTTATTATGTGATGCAGCTATGCCACGGCAGGCGTTTTGCTCAAGACCCAAGGAAGTGCAATGTCGAATATGAAATTGTTTGGCTAAGCAGTTCTCGAGCAAGTTGCAAGCAGCAATACCAGCAGAGGCCAAGCAATCAGCCTGTTCTGAAAAGGGAACCGGCACTGCACAAGTGATATCAAAACCTCAGTCCTACAATATTGTTTCACCCGACCTGGCTGTTTATGGAGCACGGATGTGTTATTTTTATTTTTTTCCCTGAGATGTTCTTTTTCCCCTGCTGTTTTTGCAGCAGTTTCTGAGTGTCCCCTTAAAAAAAAAAGAAAAAAAAAAAGGTGTTGTTACTATTAAAGAAATGTGTGATTTCCCAACTGTTGGTCACAGCCTTGAGCTCATTGTCAAACAACTTTGATGTACACTGTCGATACCGATATGTTATGTCATGTTGCCACAATCTGTACTACAATCTGATAAAACTGAAGAAATTTAGATTTTGGGTTTAGGATAAATGAACTCATGAATCACAAATGAGTTTAAAACAAAAACAAGAAAAGAGTATTTCTGTGTTGTTCTCAGAGCTAAACATTTCCAGAAGTCATGGGCTGTTGTTGGGTTTATGCAGCCAAACAGCGGTGAACCAGTTTCCAATCAGCTCTATCCAACTGAGATGCGAAGCAACTTTGGCAGTCGTCCATCTGTGTGCTGTTCAACACATGTCTAGCCCTTTTAAAATGAGCGATGAAAAATTAATGGCTTTAAATACATTTTGGGAAAAAATGTTGAAATGTTAAAATACTGTGTTTGTGACTGTTAATATCGGCTATGTCTGAAGGCTTGAATTATTGACGATGCATTTTCTAGTGGTCGGCCCGGTACCAGCTGAATAAATTCTGGCATTCACAATGCACATGGACAATTATAGGGCTGAACGGGAAATCTGACAAATCACGAGCAAATGTATTCTCCCCTGTCATGAAACACATTTCACAGCTCTGAGCTTTGACAGAACAGATTCCTGTAACTGCTCCCAGTTCATTGGCCTATGTAATCGAGTTTAGGTGGTCTACCTTCATTCAACTGATGCTGCTGCAAAATCTTTGTATGAATAAATGCGCATTGGATCTTTTTTCTGATACCGACTGATGTAATAGAAGAGTACTATTACAATAGTGATTCAATCATTTCACCCTGTGGCCTTCAAGAAAAGAATACATTTTAGGTTTTAGTGGCTAGATTTGAAAAAAGATTGAAGAGTTACTAGCGAGACACTGATCCCATATAGTGGATCGATATATTCTAATTATAAGTCACTATAATAAATACATTTATGCAGCCATTTCCACATTTTCTAAACGAGAAAAAAAAAGAGCAATAATTTTGGGTCAGTTCTTCGGAGCTGCCAATAACCCAGTAAGTTATTATAATATTATCATATTTATTACTGGGGCCATTGCCAAGATTTTAGAGATGCTGAGGTCATAGAGTCTGCCCACATCCTGCGCTCAACAAAAAGATAGTCTTGAACATTGGCTGCTTTATTTAAATGGAGCAGTTTTTCAAGGAAATTCCTCTGGAAATCAACATTACACTTTAAAAGTGCACACAAATATAAACTCAAACCAAAAGCACAGTCTGAGAATCATGCTTCCAATTTCACTGCTATTTCACTGCTTTGAACTTAATTACAGTGTTCTGGAAAATTCTTGTGAAATTATTGGAAAATTACACTTCTGTTTTCCATGATGAAAATATCAATGCTGCTCTGAAGCCCTACCTGCACTAATACAATTCTGGAGAAGAAATACTAAATCCTAGCTGAAAAATACAGGCAAATACTGCAATCAGGCTATAAAAGTGGTAACACTTAAAAATGTAGCATAGTTACCAGGAAACAAACGAATTAGGGACTTAACGTTAGTTAGCCATTAGTTAATAAGTAACTCCTAACCCAGTTTCATAGAGTAACTAGCTTTATATAGAATCAGGAATGAATGGGAAAAGTTTTAAATAGATAAAAATGTTGAAAAATCTCACAATGTTAAATATAGTGAGAAAAAAAATCCTAGGTCCGTCCCTTTATTCGGATCCATGCCAAACGGGCTCTGTTATGGGCCTGGACCAATCCTCCATCCAAGTGTCGTTGATGTCCGCTCTGTAGTTTTTGTGTCATCCTGCTGACAAACCCACCAACAGTCAAACGGACACGGGTGAAAACATAACCTCCTTGGCCGATGTGATAAAAAGACACATGAATCAATTAATGAAAACATACCAGGGAAACAATCCCACACAGATTATTTGCCAAGTGAGTCCTGGTAAGTAAAGTAATGAGGGCTTGGCATCAAACATTTCACCATGATAAAAACAAACACGTTCTTGATGTCGGACCACTTTACAACTGTACACATAGACTCTTCTCAAGACTCCACTGTAAGCAGTTGCATTGAGCTCATTGAGTGTGTTAGCCAGCGTTGAAAGGCATGCGGACACAAACAGCTTGATGCTGGAGCCAAGGGAAGGTGAATCATCTGCTGATCCACTTCAGCATTCTAATCAGGGGCCTTAAATTGGTGATCCAATCGAGGGAGCTGGGCTCAGCCAAGCGCAAATGGCTCGAAAACACGTGACCAAGGCCATTTGAATAGAAATGGTCCCGGCTCGGCAGCATGCCACTGCACCCACCATCAATGTATTAGAAACGATTGTGCTATTTACCCCCACAAGCCCCACTTTGCTTTCTTTCTAATGGTGCTTTAGTTGGGCACATTTGGGTCAACTGTTTAGGCGCTTTCACCTCGTTGAATGAGCCTATTAACAAAGCGCTTCTGTTTTTCTGACATCCAATCCAAGAAAGAGGTTGATAAAACCTCTTCAAATCAAGGCCATTTTTTTTAAATATCAGGATCGGCTTCTGCGGTCATCCTACAATGACGAGAATGCTGGTCGAGTACCCTGGAGGATATTTGATAGTTTTTGCTTTGGATGCTGTTTTGTAAGATGTTGCTTGTGAAAGAAGAAAGACGGTGGATTTAAATTCCCCCGTGATGGATACCAAGATTAATGAGGCTAACTGGAGGGTTTTTTTTTATTGCGACCAGACCACAAACCACCAGGACTCTGAACTACTACCCACTAATTACTTTGTCAGTGTGTGTGTCCACATTCGCCGGTGTGAATGTGCATTCCTTAACAAGCGTACATGTGTGTGCATGCTTTTATGGGTGCTGGACCACATGGACAAAAGTGTGTGTAAGCAGGAGAGGAGGGTGAGCGAGAGAGAGAATATGATAATATTTGTCTGAGTCAATGAGTTACTCACTAGAGTTGCTCGAAGCCTCACAGCTAAAGCGTGGGAGGCTTTTCCTGTGTGTGTGTGTGTGTGTGTGTGTGTGTGTTTGGTATGTACAGTATGTACAGATGGGGTTATAGATGTGGTATGTGCATTAATCTGTGTGTTTTTCTAAGGAGGGGTGGGGGGGGTTGAGCAGGGGGCACTGCGTGGTGAAGCTGAAAGAGGAGAGATGACATGCTGTCAGTCTGAGTTGACGGTCACCGCTCAATGCTTTAGCGCCTCCTGACACTTTCTATTCAGACCAGGGAGACCGCAGAGCGCCTCCGGCATGCCGAGGGATCCCGCCTTTTAATTGAGCCTTTACCCAAGATTCATTTCACTCTGCACCTAGGGCCTCACTGGGAGCAGACAAAACCATGAGAGTGACAAAACTGGGCCTCGCATTGTTCCGGCTCAGAGGCTGGTGAAACCTAGACCTACATAAAAAAGTTAACCTTTAGAGACATTATCCCGCTTTCACAGGCATGAAACCTCGCTAATCTGAACCTCAAGCATATGAAAGTCATTTTATAATCAGAAGACCCCTTTTTTAATGTATAGGACCTCCATTAACCAATTTAGCTTAGTGGCTAGAGTTAGATCCCTTGAGTGGAAAGACGTTCCTTAGGAAAGACAGATAAAAAAATGAGATGACCTTGTGCAAGATACCCGAATGCGGCAATATGACTTTAAGATGTCAAGACTCGAAGATATTTCAGTCTACTGCTTAAGTGCTGAAACAACAAAAGATTTATCAAAAACCATTCAGATAACTGAATAAATCATTTTAGGTAATTAAGCAACACGTTAAATGTGGAGATCTGTGATTTCTTAATAAATTACCCTCCTGGTAATAACTATGCAGCTGGTGCTAGTAAACTTTAAATCAATTATTACCATACTCTATTTTGTTTTGGTTAGAGCACAGAGGGTCAACTCACAAAAATGTGAAACTTGTCTCCAGGCATTTAAGCAATCCAATGAAAATGAAAAATGAAGTTTCCACTATAAATACATAATGAATTAATATTCATTCATGTTCAAAGAGTGGTTCTCTCAAGGAAAATGCAAATGTTCTGTATAATTAAGTCCAAAAAAAGAGCTCTTTCCAGGAAAATAACATGTTGCTGGTAATTCATCAAGAAGGGAATAAAACAAAATGTGCTGTTACCAGTTACCAAACGTGAGTATTTGTTGCTTTGCTCTGATTTGAAGAATTATTTCCTTGGGCTCTGGGAAATTAAGAAAAACGCTGCAATAATCATTGGCTACTCACCTGTTCTGCATGTTAAACTGAAAGCAAAGACTAATCCACACATCAAACATGCTAAGATCCTGACATTCCTCTCTCTCTCTCGTTCTAATTATTGCCTCCATCTTACTCTATAGTGATTAACATCCCATAAAGTCACATTAAGCTATGGTCCATTTCAGTGGAGCAATCACATGGAAGCCCTTACAGAATGTGAGCAGGAGAGGGTTGATGATGCGTGAGTTTTGCACTCGTGTTCTTTTCTTATATAACTTCACTTCAAAAAGAGGACCGGATCTCAATGTGACTTAATCTCCAAAGCCCGTTCTGACAGTGGAGACGAGGAACCACAGAGAGTCCTAGCAGGCCTCATTAGCGCCAGCTGGAAAGGAGGGGCCTCACCTGCTGTGACAGATCTTCTCAGACCTCTCAGAGCAAACAATGTGCTTCATTATTCTCCTCCTACAGCGGCTCCGCTGGTCCAGTGCGACGGCTGGCAGCTAGAAGCAGGATGACGTGCGATGCTAAATGAACTCCTAGAGAGCTGTTCAATCTAATGTAAGGACTCAAGAGAAAAACAAGTGAGGCAAGAGTAAACATGTCATTTTGAAAATACATGTAATTAGGAAAATTAGTAGTTTTGAAGATGTTGCATTACAGAGCATAACGCAGCATTTGCCTGATGAGGGTCGAGTACCCAAACGTGACAAATAAATGTAATTTTGTAAGACAGAGTGGGAGGTTGCTTGCAACTGTAGATATTATACACACCAGTGAACTGGAGACTATCTTGCAATAGGATCAAATCAGCCATGAAGCCTGTCAACATGTTCATGTTCTGACCTTACTCAGTAGTCATTACAACATTAATACACAAGACGCCAACAATCTTTGAATCATTTTGATAAACTTGTAAAGTTTTGTGACTGTATCTTGCATGGATGATGATGCTATTAAGCCTTCCTAAGGCCCATTCATCTTCAGTTTGTGGTCCAGTAATAGTTGAGCAAGCTTGGAACCTGGATGAACCTCAGTCAACTTTCCTGTTACGTTATTAATGCCAAGAAGGGGAAAGGGGCATACCCGGCAGGTCTGGAGCAATGTTACATGTATCAATTCAGGTGATTTTGCCGTTTTCATATATCGTGATTATATCCTTCCTTGCTGTCGGTTTCTTGTAGCTATATTGCCTTATGCCCAGAAGCTATTTAATGAACACTGCAGCACCCAGCTAAACGGGACCGGTGTCGCCTTGTTTCTTATCGTCAAGCTTGTACAACCTAGCAACGCTAACTAAGGGGGCGGGACTTGGATGGGTGAATTGCACCGACAAAAATCTGTCCACAAACGCCTGCCGAAATACTCAAAAAACCTGCTTCTGTCTCAGTAGCAGCTACAATAGGCGTCTCCTGGACCACATTTTTGCCATGATGACTCACACACACAGACCCACGAGGTGAAAATCTTGCCAGCCGAGACTGTCGCAGCTGGTATCAAGCGTTAACTGATGAGCCATTCCTCTCAATATGAGTGAAAATTGGATCACCTGCACCTTTGCTGTTGGGTTCACCGCGGTGGGCAGATGGACAAAAGAACAAGACGAGGATAAAATATGGAAGGAGCGAAATTAAAAGTCTCCCCTCGCCCACTCTTCAGGGGGTTTGACACTTGTTGAGCAGTGATTTTAAGGCTGGATGCAACAAATAAATCACTTATTGAGAAGGAAGTTGGTTTTTTTTGTTTGTTTTTTTTGTTTTGTTTTTTTGCAGTGTATGGACAGGAGCAATTTCCCCAGTGACAGACAGCTCAATAGTGATCCCTGTCTCTGTGTCTCAGTGTGTGTTCTGACTCCCTGCCTGTTAATAAGCAAACCTCCCTAAAGGCACAGCTGGCTTCTCTGTTTGCCTTGTTACCAAGGTCTGTCCTATCAATACTAAATTTAATGGAGCAGCAAAATGTAAAATGCACAGCGCAGGGCTTTTGAATTTATACACTGTCTATTGCAAATATACCATACAATAGGTACCTGGAAACTATAAATAAACATGCAATTTAATGCACTGTGCACAATGGCCCTGCAATGGAAACATACTGGCTATGAATATATTTAACCCTTTGTTCCAGAGGGACAGCAGCTCGGAGAGGCTGGACCTAAACACAGCTGTACTTTGAGCTAAACGCTAGTGTCAGCACTCCATTATGCTCATAATGACAATGAGAACCAACCAATGTTTTCTGAAGGTAATTTTTACTATGTAAAGTAGTTTAGCATTCTGTCATGCTCACATCTGCTAGTTTGAACTTAAAATAGAGCTGAGGCTGATGGGATGTGATTTGTTTTGCAAGTATAAGTATAGCCAAAATGGTAGTTCTGATAGCGATAGACAAAACGCCAGGGGATCAGCTCAGTTAGCAGGATTCCTCCTCTGAGGACAGTTGATGTCTGTGCAAAACTTCAGATCCACCCAGTATCTGTTGTGATACTTCAGCCTGGAATGAGCTGAACAGATCAACTGACCAATGTTGCCATCCCTAGAGGCACGATGCTAACATGGCTGCAAAGAATAAGTTGTCTCACTGTCTCAAAGGTCTTTCTGAAGGTTCTCTTGTACTGAGGGACTGTGTTACTTTGATGTATGATGGCTTTTTTTAATAGCCTTTATGTTGCTAGACCAGTCTGTCACCGTCTTCCAAAAATGGTCTGGTAGTCTGCAAGTTAGCTAACCTAAAAAAAAGTGACAAGTATAGTTGAAGCTTCTACAGACTTCTTTGTTAAATTCCTGACATCTTGACCAAAGAAGTGGACCGGATAGAGATGTCTTTAAAACTGCAAAATGAAACTGGCTAACGGCGTGCCACGTTAGCACACAGAAAACCCGAAAAAAGGAATCAGAGCTCGCTCCCAAAGCAAACCATTTGCAAAAGCAGCCATTCACCAAAAAATCTGTAAATCCGAAACAGGTAATTAAGCAACAGTACAATCTCGTTTGGATGCTAGAAATGGAAAGATCGTCATATTTCTTCTGTATTTTTGTTTCCTGATCTACAGTTATTACTTCATATTTATCTATGAGAATACATTTACAATCTTAAACAGTACATCTAGCTGTATATAAAAGTCTTAAAATCAAGGAAGTCTTAGAATTAGAGTACTGAAAATATTCAGATTTTAAGTAGGCGATTGGTGCATTTTTAACAATGTGGACCGGAGTGATTTATAAGGCAATCGGTCTGTGAGCTTCCTGGGCTGCTGCAAAGTGCTATAAAGGATAGCAAACCTACGCCTTTTAGAATAAGAATGCCCGGTCAAAATGTAACTCTTCTGAAAAATTAATCAGTTAGAGGTCTGAGTGGAATATGATGGCGTCTTGGTCCGTACCTGGACAGCAGTTGGCCTATTATTGGGATGGAGAAGGATGGCAGGTAAACAAGGGGGACGCATTTTGGACCCAGGCTGCGGTGTCGTGTTGGACTGCATTGTAATGAATGAAGTAAAGCGCGACAAACAGTCTCTAAAGTCACCGCCGACTTATGCGCGAACAACTATAAATTGTATGTTTTACAATGGCAGTATTTATGACAAGCGTGTTTGATTGCATTGTAATGTAGAGGGACTGCCTTTATGCATGCCAGCCGCGTGGATTAAATCACAAAATTTAGATCTGTATTAAAAAGAATAAAAGTCTAGTATCATTAAAAGTGATGTTATTCACCAGCAGGCACAATAAAAGTAATTGAATTTGAAGGTTTTAATTCAAATTTCCTTTTTATGTTTTCATTTGGAGGGTTGCCTGAAAGTGATGATGACAAATGACCCCATTCTTACAAATGTTATCTTCCGACCAAAGGTTGCGAGATGGCTAATTACTTTATTATTATACATAGAAAGTTTCCCTTTTATTTCAGTAATCATTTTGTGAAAGTGAGTGTCACTCTTTCCCAATGGTATTTCACCCTGTAATGAAACTTTCCTCGTTTCAATACTAGAGACTTTTTGGTGTGAAGATTTTTCATTATGATGAGTCATGAGGACGGCTGTAAATGGTTGCTTCTGGCAGCCCGAGGTGCTGAGACAATTCAGGAGGATATAGTAGAGCCCTTTTTTTCTGCTAACAGAAACAGCGGGTGAAGCAAAATTTATTTTTCCTTCATTTTTGCCGATTTTCTTTTCTTAAAGAAGCGTCCTCCCACCTCCGCACCTTTTGTCATTCTTGCACAAACACACAACAGACGGAGGATGGAGTGAATGTGTTTCTGCATCTGTACTTTCAAACGCACATACACAAGCGGTTGCTTTGCATTTATATGTAGCAATACTGCAGTTACACAGCTTAATTGGTTAGAATCACTCCTTGACCTTAACCACCGCTTAAACTCAACTTAATCCTTCTTCAAAAGTTAACCTCAAACCTAAATCCCAAGAGTAAATTAATCCCTCAAAGAATCCCTGAGAGGACACTTCAAGCTCACAAGAAGAAAAATAAAAGAACACACATACACACACACACCCAAACACACACACTGTGGTGTTAATGTTTACAATGCGGCGTGGAGGTGAGGATGATCTTTGTTGAGTGTCCCTGCCACTGCTGTGATCTAGTGTCCTCAGCTGACAGGGGTGTGAAGCTGCCAGGCTGCCCAGCTATCCTTGAGACGCTGCCCATCTCTACGGAACTCATGCCAGTGGACATTAGTCTCGGCCCCATCCCTCTGTTTGGGATTTATACCCATTAATAATTCATTCACTGTGGCGGACTTATGAGGCCCCCCTCTTCCTTACTGCACTGCACCGGCCCATTTACACGCTCCAAAATGACGCACAGTGGAGTGATGTGCAGAGCCGCTTCAGTGGCCATAGCATTTAAGCTGGAAGAAAGAAAAGGAAAAGGAGAAAGAGATGGAAAGCTCCCTCGTGCTGCTTTCTGTCTGTCTCTCTCTTTCTCTCTCTCCCTCACACACACACACACACACACACACACACACACACACACACACACACACTACCCCCTACGGTTTCTAGGCTACACCACAACTAATCGCTGGGAAAATTATCTTCGTTCAAAACCGTATCTATAACTTGTTTGAGGACGTACAGTATTTACCCCGCAGTTTAGATTGAAGATAGGACAAAAAAAAAAAAAAAAAAAAAATGGAATTGTAAAGCAAGCAGGAGGGCTGTGTTTATGAATATACTTGTGTCCAGTGGTTAAGGATGATTTAGTTGACAATACGCCTAAATAAATCACCAATTCGGTGCTTATCAGTGTTCTCAAATTGAAGTTTAATATCCTCTGCTCCCAGCAATTTCCTACATCCTCGAGCCCTGCGCACTGCCAAGCAGACGCCCAGGACTTGCATGGAAATCTTCCCCATCACCGTTCACCACCTCTGAGGGAGAAGATTATGAAGATTAGATTTGCCTTAAATAGATTTTTTATGGCAGCCAGAAACAATGCTATCTCGGAGTCACTCTATATGCAATTCACTCTGCCGAATGCCTGACAAAAGCCACTCGCCTTTCATTGTGCGTGAAGCATGGCTTTGTGTGCTGGTGATTGAATCTTGCAGGGGAAGTAATGGCAAATGTTATGACCACTGACGTAAGGGGATGGAGACTAATATGGTTCCCTGCCTTCCTCAGCAAACCACAAGTCCACGCAATCTGTCTGCGGGCCATAAAAACGTTACACCTGCGTTGAACTACAGCCGGGGCAGCACCGCGCGGCTGCGTGTGTGGGTACGTGCGCGTCGGCGTGCGTGAGGGTGTAAACACGATCATGACATGCACATCAACAAGAAAGCGGGGTGTACTGTATGTTTGTGTAAATGCGTTCGAGACGTCAGCGCTTCATTTCAGTGCGCCAACCTCCATCAGCGCTTCTGACGGGAGAGGGAACATGTGAATATAAATTAGCTTTAAACTCACGGCGCTTCCTACTTCCTGTTCACAGCAGCTACGATTACAATGAGACTGACAGTGATTTAATGTTTTGCTGTATGTTGTACTTAGTATAACATGGTTGTAGCAGACGCGTTCACTTATCCTCAGTTTATTTGTTGCCAAGGTTTGGTTACTGTTGATCGTTATCGGCTAAGATTTCGGTGAATCTGCTGATCTAAATTGCTGATTTGTTCAAAAGTTATTCCAATATCCTCAATACCAAAGTGACTCAACTACATATCGTGAATACAAGTGAAAACTAGTGAATAAGTTGGTATGCATAACATTTTAGTTCTTTGCCCACCATTCCAAAATAAACAATATTCCTACTACGCTCTTTACTTGACTATGAAAATTGAATATGATATTGAAAATGAATAACACGCTACTATTAACGTTCACAGGATATGCCCATTACCCAGACAGCCTCCTTCTCTAATTCCTTCATCCACCATCTTGAAAATGTATGCATTGTGATATTTGTGTTTTCCTTCCGACCAAAAATGTGGCCAGTTCTTTTGTCCACCCGTCTCTACCCCTCGCCTTGAAGACTGCTGGCAGGGCAACGTGAATAGCTAACTTTTAAACTTGAGTCAATGCCCCAATTGAGACTCATATTCTGAATGTTCTGGGAGTCGGTCGTTAGTTTATGTCGGCTGATTTTATTTCTCAACTAACGATAGCCAGCGTTGCTCTCTGTTGGCGGAGCGGAGAAAGGCACTGAGACGAAGCACTCGAGAACATGCATAACGTCACACCCTTTGGTCTCCTCCACAAAGAAATCTACAGTCCTAGCAGCATTAAACGACCTAATGATTTCATCCGCAGACTTGCATATGTAACTGAGAGAGTCGGGGAAGGTCTCCGGTTGCAATCCGCTTACATATGACCAGTGAAAAAGTGATTAACGCGATAAACTGCCACAAATTGTCACACAGAACCCCCGTAATAGGCCCAGGCCCAGATTATGCAAAACAATGCAAACAATCCAAACTGCTCATATTGTCGCAGGGATTACATTTGTTATCAGTGTATTAAGGAAACATTTCTTATCAGCATATCTGCAAAGTAAGAATGTACCTACAAAAATGCTCCGGCATGTATACTGTTTGCCTTCCTACAGTATCAGATCTTGCTTTAGAATATTGGCTCTGAACAATTAAAGCGTGGTGAACGTTTTGAATGGTTACAATGGGGCAATTGGTTAGTTTAAGAAAAGAATATGTTTTTGTTTTTTGCTTTTTCACACTATGCAGCAAATCTCAAATCTATTTTTCAGACTCCCTACAAATCTTAGTCACAACCAGAAGCAGTAGTCATAATTTATGTGATATGGTCATGATAAAAGAGGTTATATTGATCAATATCTCATTATTGATTGTCTGCATTGGCTTTAAAAAATGTATGGTCGCCAGGACTTGTATCCTTTTATTGGGAGTTTCTGTTTGAACCACCTGATATTATGCTTAACAGCTTGATCAGCCTTATAATGATAACGCATATAATGATATCAGAAAAATATATAAATCAATACCATGATATTGATTTCCACCATATCCTTCAGCCACAATGGGATGTGTGCTTACAGTATTTTAGGCATGTGGGGACATTAAACCCATAAAACTGGGAGTTAGTGCAAACGTTGATTGATCTAAAAACCATTACATTAAACTCATTCACGGCCACGTGTGTAAACACCCCGCTGGCTGCTGCATTAATCTTCGTTTATATGTGATTGGTTGGCTTTATGTTTTTCTTTCATGCATATCATCTGTGAATGGTCTTTGTTTAAGTGTTGCCTGATGAACCCGATGAAGACAACAGGCTCACTTTTATTTTACTGGACTAAAGTGAGCTTTGATACTTCGGTGCATGACTCAGCCCACTGAGCTACAACAGACCACTACAAATGCCATTGTACATTAAAATTTATTGACCGTAGTTAGCACAGTGACATGTTGGCGTTGTTTATGGTCACATCATTAGAAGTAACGGCGCAAAAGTTTAATTCCCATAGTGGTAGCAGGTCTGAGAGCCATTATTCATATGTTCCGATGGGGAGGTAGCTGTTTATTCGGTCCCTCTGGAACCCGACTGTGTCAGTAACAGGGGTGACTGGCGCAACACCTATTTTCTATCCGGGTGCTCCTGTGCTGGATGGTTCACTGCAGTCAGCAGGGTTTGTTAGTGTCCTGTGGAGGCAGAGACAGGTAGACAAGAGCCAGCGAGATGTAATGACCCCCGCCATCAATGACTAAGCCCCACCAGCAGCTCTGCATGGCTGAGAAAGTACACCTGATATTAATGACAGCAGAGCTATAATAACCGCCGCCGCCTCGCTCCCTCTTCTCAGTCACCGAGAAGTCAGGTGGACAGGCTGCTGGTGTGCGCGCCAAGTGTGTGTGTGTGTGTGTGTGTGTGTGTGTGTGTATTTGGACATGTGTGTCTCCACCTGCGCCTCCCACACACACATGTCAACCATGTTTGCTGTGTATGCGGAGTGGGAGTGCTCGCTTTTTTTTGTGTATTTATATCTATATTTATTGTGTCGTGGCAGAAGAGGTATTTTTCACTTGTATTCATGTAAAATCTGAGAGTTTTAATTTGAATAACAAAACATTCAGATTTAAATCACAGAAACTTGATGCATCTTCAGTCACCTGATATGTTTATTCAAAAACACGTCAACAGCTGTTGAGATGCTGGGTTGTCACATTCACACTATGCTTTTTCACTATATCCATGTTTACTTGTTGTTTGTCTTGTGGTGTGTCCAACTGCAGTACAGATAAATTTAGTATCTCTGACTTCAGGACAGTATGCCGTCAAATTATAGCAAAACTAAGGGATGGGATAATGAAACGAAAACACATCAGTTTGAATGCGTGATAGGTCTCTGAGTGCGATTACAGTTTTCTCTTGAAACCTGATCCATTACGAGTCCCCTACTCATGATGCTTTCGGATTAAGTCATGCACTCATCTCTGTCGCACTGCTCAGGTGTGTCTCCATGGCCTCAGGGGCCAGCAGCCACTGTTGGCAACAGTCCCGCTGCATCACCGATAGACTCTCCGAAACGCATTCATGAAAAAAAAAGAGGCAATTTAATGTAAAATTGGCGAGAAGTCAAAAAAACAGTTATTGCAGGTTTAAACAAAGTTGCAAACCTTTGCAAGTTTATGGATCAAAGGAAAGTTTGACATTTTTGGGAATACGCTTATTCACTCTCTTGTTTAAATTTACATGAGAAGATCAATGGCACTCTCATCTCGAGTATGGAGCCGGAGCCAGGAGGCGATTAGCTTAGCTTAGGATAAAGACTGGAGGTGGGGGAAAGAAACCTGGCCATAGTTAAGAATTTTAAAATACACCTACCAACACCTCTAAAGCAGAGGCGTTACAAAACCAAACAAAAAAATCTGGTTTCAGTGAACAGAAATAACATTACATTACTGTATATGTAGTTTATCAGTCGTCACAGTAATTCCTTGTCTGGCATACTCACAGTGATGCAACGCTGTGGGAGTCACTGCAGCTGCTTGTTGTTTGCTGGAAAAAAATGTTTCCCACAATGTCAAACTATTCCTTTGAGCTTCCAGTTTAATGACTGGAAACTCAAAGACATTCGGGACATATTTGCTCTTGTTTCCTCTATTTGTAGAGCAAAAAAAAAAAAAAAGGCAGTAAAAAATGTTTTGGTTGAAAAGACTTTTCAGTTGACTGTCATGTTTTCCTCAAAGGTTTCCAGATAAAAAAAATAATACTAAACATAGTCTGATATTTCTGAAAAAAAATTGTAATATATGTGTGCTTAACAAACATAGATAAGATCAGTGCAAAACATCACAGTTTTACTGATAAGGTGCCATATCTATGTCATGTCCTATGTCCTCCATACCATGGACACAGTGGTAACCAGAGATGGAATGAATGATTTCTCCTTCAAACAGCCAACGTCTCCATTAAGAAGGAGAAATCTCAATGTTGTATGCAGCCTACGTGAATGTACCAGTGATTTGCATTAACATTAAGTGCCAACATTTTATCCTGGCTTCTGGGTTGTGTTGTTAACGCCTCAGTGAGTAAAAGACTCAACTCGCAGCTTAAAGTTGCCAAAAAGAAGTTCGAGGAGGAGAACAATACTGTACATCCTCATATAGCTCACTGTCTTCTAGATAAACTGAGTAAAGCCCAGAAGCCTATGATTACCCTAAACCCGGAGAGTTCATTACTTCAAAGTAGAAACTCATTAGTTTAGATTTGCCTTTCAAGTTCACTTTCTCTCAGGATCCTGACTTTAACTGTTAATTACTGTTCAATTAATTTAAGAACCGGTACCTCTGAGGCAGGTGCTGATACCGCATAAAACTGATCAAGTTCAGCTTATTTCCATAATTTTGAGTAATATCACTACTGGGAATACAAAAGAAAAATAATAGAAGAGTATAGCCTATCGTCACACTGATAGGGCACAGTGTGTGCAAATATTCATACGGCATTCCCGCTGTTTGATGTTAATCTTGATTAAACATCACAGTTATTAATTTCAAGGCAGACCCTGAGTGGATAGTTAATTACGCGAGCTCTGTTTCAACAAGACTTATGTTCTCCCGCGATTAATCAAGGCAGTCATAAACGAGGACATATACAAGAATGCCAGCCCGCCTCCTTCTCACACACCCCAAGAGCTGACCCGCTTCAAGAATTGGATTTAATTCTGGAGGGATTAAGCATTGTGTGGGTCAAACTGCAGCTACGTGAGAGTGGAACAGCGGCTTTTAGCTAAAACCCACTGAGTTATGATATTACGTGTGTGTCTGCATTCAGGTGAGCTTCAGCTGCTTGTTGAAAAAGGCAATTTTGATCTCATTTCAGCCACTTTTATTCCCCCTGTCACCTCGGTTTGCAGAGAGACACGGTTGGAGCGATGCGCATGCAGGTCTGAAAGAAAAGGTGCGAGCACTACGGGGAAAACAAAGTGAATATACAAGCGCGCTTGTTCGCCTGGGTGTACAGTGCCCGCATGCACACAAGTGAGCTGCAAGCTGTCATGACAATTTTACCTCCTTGTTTTTCATGTACAGTACTGTTGAATGTGCTGCGGCTCAGCAGGGGAGAGTGATTACGTGCAAAGATTAGATAGAGGGGGGAGGGAGCTATAAACCTCAAGGAAGACCTATCATTTCCCAAAATCTCTGCATCGTCAGGTGCATCACAAGCAGGACAGTGGATCAAAACCTCCCAGCTATGGGATTTCTCACTAAATCAGACTTGCTCTTCATCATGCAACTGTTTGCCCTTGTATTGTGACTTCAAGTCAAACCCACTGAGTGGAGCTTGCAGGGCACACAGTGTCTCTGTTGGGATGCCAAACCACATCCCCTTCTGTTTGTAATCCACGAGGTCTGAAGATTTTTTCCAATGATGGCTTCAGTTCATTTGATGGAAAAAGGTGCACGGACATTTTGAGTTGCGCGACAATCATTTCACTCCACTGATAATCTCAGTGACAAGTCGCAGATTCGTGGCTCCAGAGGTGAACATGAGGCCGACCTGCACAGGTGCTTTTCTGACTTTTAATGGTGTGTCGATAGTTTCACTCTCGCACACACACACACACACACACACACACCCCCACCCACACACACCCACACACACACACACAAACACACACACTCACTCGGGGTGCTAGACAAGACAACGATTAAGTGGCGTAACACCTGATGCCAAAGCTCTACATTCACTCAGGTGGACAGAATCTCTGCATGCTGCCACTGTGCTGGGGCTGGAAATGCTCATGCAGGTGTTTGTGAATCTTCTATTGAGGGTTTTTCAGATCTGACTGTTGAATTTTCTCCTGATTATCAAGAAAACAGATGACAAAATAATTAGTAATAGACAGATCAGGAAGAGGCTTTATTAGAAAGGAGATGATATATTATACTGACAACATAGGAACATTCTCAAGTGCTCATACCCATAATTAAGCTGTTGTAAGTGAAATTTTTGGTTAACATAATTATTAAGCCTCTGAGGTCGATTGACACGCCGGCGCGTCAAAATCATGTGACCAATTTAAGATGACGTAGCAGCGAGACTGAGCCTCAGTGAGTCTCGGTTCCGACTTACGTGTTAGAGCAGCCTTCGAACTGTATACCAGTTGTTAAATCATGTTGATAGGCCAAGTAAAACCGGATGTACGATAAATAATGTCCGCCACACTTTTTTGCTAACATTGCCGTTATGTTTGCTGTGCATTCGATGCAGGAAGAAACGCTAAAAATTGACTTTTCTCACAAAAGTGTCCGCAAGCAGGAAGTGTTTGCAAGCAAAAAAAACCTGTGACACCCCCTTTCCTATAGGCGGAAAAAGGCACCACACCAACCAATCACAAAATGATATGGCAAACCACCTGATTTGGTTTCTGAGGAACAGGGGGAAGTTGTGGGAGGGACGGCAGCGAAAGATTGACAGCGACAGTAACAGTGATAGAGACAGCAATAGAGATTTTGCGACACATTTAGTGTGTTTGGAGTGTATAATTAGTGTGTTATGTAGTGTTTGGTGTAGTGTGTTTAGTGTGTAGTGGAGTCTTTTTTTTGTTTAATGAGTCAAAACAATGAGAAGACTGCTGAATGTGGAGCAGGCAGTGCAGCTCTTCATTCAGCTGGAAGGAGCCGAGGGAGGCCTGAGCCTGAGGCATTGCCTGCATTTTAATGTAAATAGTTACAAATAACTTTGTACATTTCAAAAACGTATGCACACATTTAAGAAACAACAATTTATATTTGCATTATAAGTAATTAAAATGGTTCGTTAAACATATTTGTGGTTTTCACAGTAAAAAACAAAGAAAACTTTTTTCCTACTCAGATTTGATGTTTTTTGTGATTTTAGGTCCATTGTGTTACAGTATGTCAAAATGAAAAAATAACCGTACAGTCACACGTGAGGTTGTGCTAAAAATAATGACACCAAACAAGGCAAGGTAAATAGTTGAAATATAATGGCAAAATCAAAAATATTAAAAAACGGCCAATTATCCCCCGGACCCCAGAGGGTTAAAAAGCAGCTTTAGACTGAAGTAACAAAGCCACAGTGTAGAAATATATATCATATATCATATAGATATATTTTACTTCAAGTCTCTCTCAAGTTACTTTCCATCACTTTTTGAGTGGCTGAAAGTTTGTTGCTGTAAAATATTAAGTTATAAAGTTGCATAAAGTCCCGAAGTATAATTGCCAGGTGATGCAGAAAAACATCTTGAGTTAATACAGAAACATTCTGAAATATTCTGTTCAGAATAAGAGGAAGTGCGACATCAAGTTAATCATATTTCTCACCAGCATGGAGGTCAGCGTTTCGGGCTACATGTTACTAATTATGATTCAAATGTTTTCATTCAGTCCCGCACCAGATGGTTTGTCACAGAACCATCTGAGGAGTCGTCCTTGGAAATTGTTTGGAAAAAGGGAAGGCGTTTTTAGAAAGTACTGAAGGTCAGACGATTGGATGAATCATATATGTCTGTCACTGTCTATCACAGGCTCAAGTCAACAATCAGATCAACAAAACCATATGACGTAGCAGGGGAGCGTCATCTATTACACATTTTGACAAAAACATGGTCGAAGAAGGCAATTTGGAGGCAAAATAGAACTTCTGTAAATGAGCCAAATTAGAGACATTCTCATTTCTGAGATTAAGTGTTAATATAATCAGATCTAAATCTTCCGATGACGTTGAACAGTTTGTTTAGGCAGAGGCTGACGCATCTAAGTGGTGACCTAAACTCTACCCATCCACAACACTGTTATGTTTCGGGGCAGTGAACATCATCCATCGCTCCGCTGTATTAGTGCGTTACCTCAGGCTTCATTGCTTTGCTTTAATGTGAAGCAATGCAGCTATCAAATTAGGGTGCTCAGTGCCTTGTCTTTGATCTGCACTGACGATGGGTGGTGAAGAAGCTCTGCCATTAATAAGGGCAGTGTTGAAATATACTACAGTAACTTACTGCAGGTCTTGACTGGGAGACTGTTGGAATTGAAAGCAAGAGTTTTTGGATTTTTAAGAATTTAATGAGTGAGGCCTAAACCACCTCAACCATTAAGAAATGATGGCAAAGTATGTTTCTGCAAACCACAGATATGTTGAAACTTTATCTTTCTTTACGTAAAAGTTTTAATTGAATATTATGACAAATGCCCTGCTTGCCCTGCCTGGGCACAGAAGCCACTTCAGGGTGAGGAAAAGATCATGTTTTGGCTTAAAAAATCTGGTGTGGTCTACATCGCTTCATTGCTACAAATTGTCTAGTTAAAATTTCCTGTTGTGTCACACTTAACAAATGTTGGAACATGGTCTCGAAAACTGCATTCACACCACCAACCCCTTCACCTCCTGCTAGGAAAATTGAACATGTGATGTGAACATGTGACATGTATCGTTGAAATGTCAATATGGTACAAATGATGCCTACAAATTTGGACCTATTTAGTTGTTTGCAGAATCGCTAAGTGCCAGTAAGCTATTCTGGTGACCGGGCTGACACCATAATGCCAATTCGTGCTGGGCTCCAGTTGGAGACTTATGTCATCCCTGTCTTTTGATTAAGCAAAATGCTTTAAAAACTTTCCAAAAGTCTTTTGCTGAAGATTAATTGCTTAAATGGCTCTCAGTCTAAAACCTCTTACCTTCAGATTTCTGAATGCTTCCAGTTGCTCCTCTTGTTGGAGAGATTTGGCATGTGACAGGCCCAAGTGTGTTAATTTGATAGATTCTCAGAATGGCTGATAAATCACATTTACTCAAGTTGCCTAGAGGCCATTACGAGAGAAAAAGCACAGCACAAAACCTTTTACGGCGAGTTGTAGATGAATCACTATTTAGTAATTGCCATCCATACAGCTTCTGGTTTAACGATCATATTCTGATCAGATGCATTAGCCTGTCGGATAGGCGGAGTTTACAATGCATTACTTTTGAGATAAAGTGAGCCACAATTAACAATTAAATCTCTAATGAGCAATTGCTACTTCAATCAAGCTACCTCTTATCATTGTTTCCGCAAATGCAGGTATTAGTGAGTGTTACTATCCATTCCAGTGACACTTACTCCACATTTCACTTACAACCATAAAAAAAAAAAAAACACGCTCTAAAAATATTCCAGTGTCCATGAAATGGTCATTCCATAATAAATCGCTTGTTTTGAATCCACCACATTTCTACCTTTTGCACGATTTATGAATATAGATTGCCTATATGTCCTCAACCCCTTGACCACTTTCTGTGAGGACCATGAAGTCCATAGCTCTGGCCACCTTGAGCCAGTGACCTCATCAACGTACAACACAAAGGAACAGGAATGACAGGCTTTTCATTATTGCCCAGCCATTGTGCCTGAGGGGGAAATCAATTATAAAAACACGACTAACAGCAAAGATAACAGCAGTGTCCTCTATTGTGTTGGAACGAGCTAACTTTTTTTTTTCCTCAAGGGTCTCTTGACCAGTCCAGCATCACCTTGGTGCAATTTGCTCCCCATCTCAAATCCCATTGCCTTTTGGAATTGGATTTACCTGACTCATTCACACAGTGAATGGACTCTCCTTCCAGTGAAAAAAAAAGAGAGATTCTGTGTGAAATTGCCTGAGGAGTCGGGAGGTTTTGGATTCGTCAGGTACCTCGCTCTGTCTGCCATTAACCTTCCAACAGGAAGAATGTCCTCATTACAGGGAAGGACTGGGGGCTTCTGGGGGAGAGGATATAGAAGGAAGTGAGAGCACGAGCTGGACACCGAAACAAGGAAGCGACATGAGAACAAGGATGGGAATTCTAGTGAAGAGAATTAACGCATACCGTGAGCAGAGGGAAGGATGCTCATGATTCATGTAGTTTCATATCTCAGGGTAATTGCACAGCCAGTGCACTTCATAGTCCGTAGTACAAAGCCATCGATGAATTATCCTAGGTTTAAAAATGAAACATAAAACTAATATTGGGTCAGAACAATAGATATGTAGACTAGATGCACTTGCCATTCCAGGAGGAAACTGGCAGCCATCTTACAGTACACAGGTCCAGTTTTAAACATGCTCTCATTATAACCTACTGCGAATGAGGTTAATGTTTTTATTATATTATATAATATAAGCAGAAAAATACAAGGATTATGTATTTTGTGTCTGGTTTTAAAACAAGTCCCAAACTACTTCAGTTGTTTAGGAGAATGCTGTTACACTGTTTTGAATCGAGGCTCTGGAATTGTTTTTGCGGACTACAGTATGTCATCCGAATTTACATTGCCATGGAGATGAGGAGATTACAACTAAATCTTTCATTTTTGGGTGAACTTTTCCTTTAAGAACCTTTTTTATGTAAGACACATTACACTTTATCGACAAAAATCAGTATATAGTACAGAATATATATATATATATATATATATATATATATATATATATATATATATATATATCACCTGGTAAGATGGCAGACACATACCATGAATAATACCATCATGTCACATCTATAGGTTCACAAATGGGTCCATGAGGAGATAAAGAGCACACTATATAGCTAGAATATGTATACTGTATATGTACTGTAGAAAGTAGGGCGCAGACACAATCCACAGTACTTTTATCACTGGTGTAAAGTTTTGTTTCAAGATAAAAAGTTGCCAACTGTCATCTGCTTTTTAAATGAGGGACATGAATGAAATTAAAAATAAGACGACTTTAGGCAAGCTCTGGGACCATCACTCCCAGATGAATAGCTTCTAAATAAGAAAATAGCATCTGTTCACAGCTGGAAATTAGGCTCAATCAGCATGAAACCAGATCAACACAGATGTACCCTTCTTTAACAGAAAACTGGTTTCCTGTCACTGTAAATCTAAAAGTGAGGATGCAACAACAAAGAAGAACAACAACAGCAAAAACTCGGAATAAACTTCTGCTTGACATAACACTCACCAGTTTGTGTAAAAGAAAGTACCCCCCCCTCCCTTCCCTATAGAGCAGTCACACCAGGGCATAACAGTAACAGAGAAATGACTACAGTGTGAAGTACGGCGTGTTCGGGCTTGTATTACACATTTCAGTTCAACTCAATTCTCTCTAACCACTGTTGAAAACATTCTACAGCAATACAACTATATTATATTGGACACTGTAAACAGTAATATTACAGCACCGGCACCAGGCTCCCAGCCAATCGTGTTGCAATAAGCGGCACAAGACATTAACATGAAGCTCTGCCAATATCTACAAAGCCAACTGCCAGTGAGGGATTTACAGTCCCATGTTTCCCATGTTAGCATGGTGTTTACAATAACAATATAACAACAAAATGTTTCTTGATACCTGCATTCAGCATACTAATGTACCTTTCATTTACCTAACGAGTAAAGCCATCAAAAGGAAGCGTACATCAGGAGCAACTCGTAACACATGCATAGAACGGTATGGAACAAAAATGGAACCAGTTTGAGAATTCGAAAGAACAGAATAAATTCAACAATAATTTTGGCCACTTGTGGGTAACAAAACAAACTCAAAAGACAACCTTTTTAATATCATTGTATTTCAGTGGTGATTGTGTTTGCAACCATTTGCCTACAACATTAATATGACTCTTCCTACGTAAGACCAATATTCACTCTTTTTTTTAGCTCTCTTTTGGTCTCCACCGGCTGCTTAGAGAAATATCTGATATCTAGAAGGCTGGCTGTTTTAGTTGGTTCCATTTTCAGTCTGTTGTTTGGTGCTAAGCAGGAAAGCCTACAGTGGGTTTTCCAGAGTTTTTCAGCTGAAAATGAAACTAAGATAATGAACTGGAAGGCTCAACCCCAGTTCCAAATTTTACCCCTACCCTCGTTTTCAAGTGCCACTCTTTGTCCTTTATCCTTACTTCAAAATGTGGGAATGTCATGCATAAATCGACAATAACAATATAACGTTAGCCAGCTAGCTTGTTAGCTACTGAGACATCAGCATAGTAAAAGTGATTTTTTAATGTTTGTTATAAAGAAAAGGACCATATTATATTGAAGCGACAGACCCTCAGTTTGAGGTGTGTCCTAGAAAACCCTCCATTTGGTGGGCCGTGAACACTTTGCTCGACCTCTCTTTACCAACAAGAATCTGGACTGTTAGAGGCAGGGTGTGTATTGGGATTGGGGCAAGAGATAACTTGGTGATTGATGTCAATTCATCATGGGTTAATCACAGTAAGCAACACCGTTCACATTACACACAGTTGCAGTTGAACTTGCTATCAGCTCTGATCACTTGGCGCGACACAATCGTTTCAGGGAGAAACTGTGTTTTTTCCGAGGCAGACGGTGGGTGGGAACTCTGAAGTGCAAGACAAATTGCATGTGCTGCTGCTCATGCATCATGCTGCTGCCAGTGTTAGTGTTGTCTTGATCTTTGAATCTTTTTGTGTCTACTGCAATTTGGATCTAATCATCCTCTGGGATCTTTTGAACCGGGTCTGTATGTCATTAGGTCCTTAGGCCACTGGATCTGCTCTCTATCTCCGGATGATAACTTAAAGCACTTAAGGTTATGCACGTTTTCCATTGGTCTGTCAAGATCTCTGCATGGAATCTGGCATAGTGAGCAATTCTGAACTGCTTTATGCACATTTTCTGTAGAAACAAGAACATTTGAATATGATATGAAATCAAAACATTTAATCCGTCTCATAACAAGGCCACATATAACCACTATGCCTTAGCTGCAGAGAGATAACTACAGCTGAGGGGCCACCCACACCACAGACACCTGGGTGAATATATGAAGATAAGCACTCTCATTATACTGCTCTGCAGACCCAGTAGAAATAGCTCTTGTATAGCTGCCATGCACAAGTTTGAAACAAGGACCCTGTCCGTTTTATAATGCATTTTATATTGAGGTTGTTGTAACTCTCTGCAATGCTCTCTCTCTACTCCTCCACCCTCCAACTGCAACCCTGCCACCTCCTCTTGCCCTCATCCCAACAGGCCTGAACCCTCTGACTCATTTTCATCAACTCGTCCACATGTTTCTTTCAGATTTGTTGCGGTTGCTCCCGCGAGGTCTGTTTGTTTGTGTCTTGCTCAGACTAGCAGATAATCAGGCAGCATGCCAGCAACGTGTGCAACCTGGTTCGAATAAAGGATGATTTTCTGGCAGGCTCGCCGTGTTACGTCATCCACGGGGAAAGGTAATTGTCGGTCGACACACAGATAATTCTATAATCTTCCGAGAGGTAACTTGCTGTTATCCCACCGGGAGAGTCCTGTCAGATTAATCAAAATGTTACCCATCAACAGCGACTGCATGGGAGGCAAGCAGCCCAAAAACAATAGCTGTTTACCATTAGCATTTCACTTGTATCCGGATTGAAACCCATCATCAACTGTAGGGCTAATTCAGGCTGACAGGATGTGACGGAGTAAACAAAGAAGTTCAATACCACTTTACGGAGTGGAAACCCATCCACAGTCATTTGTAAAAGCCTCAGTCATTGTAATCTTTTAAAAGAAAATCTAACACAACAGTAAGTAGTTTTCATTTCTCGCAAAATTGAATTTCACTGCCAAACAATTTTTGGATACCAGGTGAGGCGATATGTTGAGTTTCTTAAGGGGCCTTCAGTTCAATTTGCAGTGCTTGCAAAAGAATCGCTGGGGTAGAAAAGATGCTGTGTGTTTGAACCGCAACATCAAAAGACAAACTTTTCACACTTGTATCTTCGCACAGCGGTTTCTCACTTCACAGCCTTGGTGTCTTTGTCGTTGAGCAAATGACAAAAGTGGCAGCGAGATGTATCAGAAAAGGTGACATCTATGAATGACTAACACCTTTTATTTGGCTGTATTCAGTCATTAATACACGCGTAAATATCACACTGATACAACAGTGTTGAGTGTTATTTTACCGTGTGAAGGTTTATAAAATGAAGGCCTTCACAGAGTTCTGACATGTTGTTTTTCAAGGCTCTTCGACAGCCCTTTTTTTTGAATGCCATGAAATAGAAGTCAGTTAGTGCAATAAATGTCATTCTTGGCTTCCTCTTGGTGAGAATATGACGGGCAAATTATTTTTTTATTGTATATGCTCACACTGCGCCGCTGATCTCAGTGTAATCTGATCGAACATGCACACAAACGAGCAGGCACACACGCAGACACACAGCCACAGGCCCGGCACAAAACAAAACAGATGTAGGACTAATGACCCACTCGCAGAGTAAATGACAGTTGAAATAGGTTTAGAGCAATCTGGAATCAGATAAATGGACCTAATCTTGTTCTGGTCGGGACCCTGGCCGGGAAATGGCTCCTGACACCTGAGACCCTGCTACACGTCAAGGCTCAATCGAGGCCGGCGGCACAAGCCCATACATCTCCATTTTAGATGACAAGACACAAATCTGAATCCTCAAGCAAAGAAAGCCTGGGAGGGTCAGTTGTGGTTTTGTGGAGGATTAAAAGGAGGAGAAAAAAGAGGAGGCAGCCGTGGTCAACAAAGATGTAATGTGTGCGTTTTTCCTCGATAAAGGCGACAAGAGAAATGGCTCTGATTTAGACCTTATTAAGCCAGGCTAAGGTCTGACTAAAACCCTATTTCTGAGAGTGGTGTTTATTTATTCCTCGTGCCAGAGTGGAGTGGTCAGAGGATTAAAAACCAGTTCAATTTCTCCAAACTTCAAACATCGAGGGACAAAACACAAAAGCAAGCATTAATTTTAGATCTGCGGGGAGGCAATTTTTAATTAAAGCACTTTCATCCAAAGTTTTGTTCCTTGTTACCATGAAATGTTCCATTATGTCCTGAAACCATGAGACGTCCATGTTTAATCCATCTACAAATACCATTGTTCTGTATTCATGTCACTCAAGCCTGTCAAGTTGATGAGTCAATAGAGCGCTGCAGGAGTGAGTCATAAAACCCCAAAATAAGTTAGTGTTTTTGCACGCCCGTTCCCCTCGTCTTGAAGTGAATGGGTTTTTAGTTAAGTGCCTGAAATAACATCTGTGGCTAACACAAGCTTAAGAGATTTTCACATTTTAATTCTGCTTCATAAAACACGTCAGTAAATAGCCCACGATTGAATTACAAAGCATTCATGTGTCTTAAAAAAAGGCGGTTGCTAACAAGTGGCTAAATAAGACTAGAGAGGCTGTAGGAGACATTAAATATCATCATGCTGAAAAAACTGAGACTCATTCACTCACCATTCTGTCTCAACAGGTCTCAGGATGCAACTTGGACGTGGTTAGTTATAGCTTTTTTACTTAAGGTGATGTCATTGATGCTTCAAAACTTGTTGAAGTATCATAAATTTGTGTTGGCCAAGAGGCTTATTTGCTGCAATAATACAAAATCCAATTTAAAAAAATCCCATAGGCTTTTTGTCAGGGGAACCAGCCCTTCTGTCAACTTCAAAGTTAGCCTACAAATAAATGTCGTCCCTGCAGCACTCAATAACAGGTCCCTGTGACTACAACAGTAACGATTGTGAAATTAGTCAGTCATTCAGGGGTGGTTCCATATGTACTGTTCTTAAATACAATCTTGAGGTACTCTACTGGAGTATTTCCCTTTTCTGCTACTTTATACCTTCCCTCTGCTTCATTTATTTGAAAAAAAAAAAAAAACTAGTTATGCTGAGATTGAGATTATCTTATTTATTTTGTTTATAGGTTAATGAATTGCAATGTGTTACCAGTTCAGACAATGTTGTGGGCAGGATATTGTGCGAGAGGATGTTGCACAAGAGCCAAAGTAGCACTTTTTCAAATCATTTTATTTTATTGGCAATCCAACAGGAAAATCAGTGATACCGATAATTGCAAAAATGATAAATATCGGCCCTGATAATCGGTCTATCCCCACAATTAATCGAGGAGTTGGCCTAATAGAAAATGAATCAGAAAATATCTCAGGAAGTCATGTATTAGGCAAAGGTGCCCAAAACAAATTCACTGGTTCCACCATTGCAAATGTGAGTATGTGCTGCTGTTTTTTTTCCTATTCGTTGACATTTCATATACAATTAATAAATAATTAATCAGAACTCAAAGAATCATTTTCCTCCCGCGGGGTCTGTGAAGAAGAGTCACGAGGAGCTACAGAGGACAAGCCACCTCTGCTGCCAACACAGAAATGCGCCGTCTCCTGTGAAGTCAGATGACAGAGAAATGTCAGTCTCTGATATTCACCCCATCACCTTCAATCACCAGACAGACAGACCTCATAAGATGAGGGCCAGATAGCAAAGATCAAAGTTTGGAAATTGCCAGCAGAAGGCATGTTGGTGAGGCGAGAAAATGGGAGCACAGGTTCAGGACGAGACTGAGACGACTCAGCAGGTCCTCGCTACCGTCTGAATCAACAGCAACATTTAGGTCAGGTGTCATAAACGGGTCACATTAAATTGGGATATTCATTGTTGATGATTTTAATTCTTAAGTCTGAAAGGCCCGGGGTGTTACTGAGTGAAACCTGTACTGGATTGAGTTAGATATTAGGTCACATTTTGGTTGGTGTTAGCTTTAAATATGAAGTGACTGGAGGGGGGGAGGATTAGGAGTTATGTTGGGTTGCCGTTGAAAACATTAACTTCATGGCTATCGTTAGCAGCCTTGCTCGCTTTCCAAAGCAAAGAAACAACTGTAAGAGTCCGAATTTGTCTGAAAAACCCTGCTGTCAGTGTTATGAAAAGACTAAGTTAAACACCATTTTGGATTAATATGTAGACAGGTTTGTTACTTACTGATCTAGTAGAAAGAATGACGGTTTTGAACCGTCTCACAAGAGTGAACTGATGGACATCAGTGTGTCAGGGTCTATCTTGACCACTGTCCTGGCGGTCAAGACAGACCCTGACACACTGCCGGGGCTCTCCATCGAGAGAATGTCCATCAATTCGCTCTTGTTTTACCTCGCTTTCTATCTCTCTCCCTCCTCCCATTCTTTGCCTCCTCCATCAGTGGGGGTTCTCCTTCTTTTGCAGTGTGGATTTCTACAGTATTACCAGTCGTTCCACTGTGACCTGTGGACAGTGACCAGGGAAAACAATGCCTCTTACTGTTTTGGTTAGGCGATGGCAGACATGCTTCCATTGTACCGTTATCTGACCTTTACTTTTCTGGCAAAAAATCCAGCCTGGTGGCAGACATAATAGCTAGAGCAAGACTTGTGTGGAACCAATCTATACACAGAGTGGGTCATTTATTTTACAGCCGGTCAGTATTTACTTAAGAATAAGTGGTAGAAGCCAAAAGAAATGGTCTGTTGCAAATTTTTGTTCCTTTCTGGTCAAACTCCCTGATAGACTAGAGCCTTTTTGACAAATGTATGTAGTTAATGGTCACTTCCTTGACATGAAATGTCTCAGACTAAAATACTTATGAAGCAAAAATGAGTTAAATGTGAAAAACTACACTGCTTTTTGGTGAGTAAGCAACTGCCTATTATAAGCTTCTGCTCCACCTTACCATTCAGAGCTCTGTAACGCCGAACTCTGTTATGGTTTTTAACTCTCAAAGCCTTCTGAGATTTGCCATTGTAATAACAGGTGATGCATTTACGGTAAATGCGCTATCAAGTTGGCCTGTATAATTGCTATAAGCTGTGTACAACTTTCGAGCCTGATTTGGTTTGCCAAACCTCAGAATTTAAAATCTCTCACGAAGTTAAAACAACACGGAACATTCAGCTCTGTTCGCTCCTTCCCATAAATATTTATCGATGCCAACTAGATTCAGCTCGGGTGATTTGGGTATAATTCGATTTACATGCGGTAAAAGGCACCACTTCATTGATCAGGAAGTGCCTGAAAATATAAACTGCTGCAGAGAAATTGGATCATATTGCTTCCATAATCCTTCTATCTCTTCGCTGGTCACCTGTCAGATTTAGAGCAGAATTTTTTTTTTCAGGTTGTACTGATTACTTTAAAAGAGCAGCTGGTTTTATCCCCAAGCTGTATGACTGAACACTGAACTTGGACAGCTCCCCACACACAGATCCTCCAATGGGGCCCCTCTGGTCATTCCAGCATCGAGGTTTTGAAGAATAAAAATGACCCTGCTTTTTGCTGGCAGAGCAGCCCAGACTTTGGAGCGAGGCTACCAGCGGAGGATGAAAGAGCGAACCTCGTTTTAAGTTCCATCTTAAGAGATATTTTTACAGAGAATGCATTTTTTTATTTCTTTTACTGGGGCTGTGCTGTATTTCTCTGTCGGTTTCACAGTTTTTTTTATTTTTTATTGATTTAATTCACTCATTTTGACTCTATTAACAGTTGGGCATTTCTTCGACTGCGTTTGAAAAAAGCTTATTACTGTCAGTGGACGGGTGCTCATAATCATCAAAGCAGAGTTGCGGTTTTGCAGTTGTGAAAACCATCTATAGTCGGCTTATGGAAAAATTCTCAGTGGCGAGACAGACAATAGCACAGCAATTTTTCACATGTCATTTCCAATTTTCACATCAGAGGGTAAAACCACGCTACTGATAAACTATCATTTAATTAAAGCATACATAATAAATGTGCTCTCCGGTTATGGCCATTTATCACCTACAACATGCCAGTGTCAGTAAATATTCGGTATTAACTGAACTCAAATGGGAGGGGGAGCATCTCTCTTTGCCTCGCTGCGGGGCAGTGAAGAGTTACGTAACTGCCTGAATTGATCGCTTGTTCTTTAACTTGAGTGATAATTGATCAGGAAAACCTTTAAATGCACATCTGCACCCCCAAGATAACTCGGCGAGATTTAACGGCGTTGGCAAATAGGAGGCCCACAGATTAATATAGCAATAAATCGAGTGTAAAACTGCAGTTCTTATCAGATGCAGACACAGTCAAGTTCATCACTCCGGCGGAGAGCTTCACCCATAATGCATCAGGGGCAAAAGGCTGGCTGAAACACTCTGTTTGTTTATGCTCAGGTAAAAAGGACCTATTATGTGTGCAGACATAATACAGACATTAACCATTTTCTTTCCCTTTTGTGGTTACCTGTCTTCGGCAATTTCCATTTAGAGGCCATGACAGTTCAGAAATGTATTTAGACAGCTGGTGTGTGTTGAAAGATACGGATCACATTTGTCTCATTCAACAAGGGGATGGAGTTTGATATACTTTCATTAGCTTTGTTGGCTTTACGATTCGTTACACAGGGGGGTGGATTCAAGCTGTAATAGGGAGTGTGACACGTGGGGGTATTATGATTTATTCTTTTAATTAAGATGTTAAATGTGACAGATTAGTCACGGCAATTACATGCTGATTTGAACATATGTATAGATGGTAGATTAGCCTATAGATGCTCGCTCCTGCATGCACAGCGTGTGGCGTTATCAACAACTGGAAAGCGGCCCTATTCAAAAAGCAAACTAAACATTTCCTACAGTAATATGAGCCGCGCATACTCAATCTCAATGCAAACATAAAGCAGAGGGGCTGATGTTTGCCGGCCAATTCTCAGTGGCTCATTAGCTTATGTTTATGAAAAGTGGGAAACGCTATCCTCCCATTTTCCTTCCCAGCTTTTACTCTACTGTGTTTTATCTTCTAGAGTGCCCTAATGTACAGCAAAGTATCACATTCCATGGCAAAAAACCCAGACATGTTCCAGTTACTCATTAGAGCAAGACAATAGCGGGATGATGACTCAAGACTAATACCACCCTGCAAACTAATTGCAATGGGACATGCGGCTGTCTGGAGGAAATGGTCGACATTTTGAACGACATCTCAAATCCCACCTCACAGAGCCGCACGTGAAATCCCAAACTCAGGACAAGGCGTGTGACGATCATAAAAATTCTGCGCGGGTTCCTCCAATTTCACGGCCATGAGTCTTGCATAAAGTTTAAGGTGACAGTGTGTACACACTGACATCAATGTCACTTTTTTTCCCCCCACTTCATTATAATTAATCGCGTATCTCTGGGGCACACAGGCTGAGCAAGAGAAGCTAGTTGAAGCCGGGACGGCTGTAATCTGACATTGATGTACAGCAAAAATGGAAGTCCTCGTTCACCTTCCCTTTGTTCCGGGGAAAGGGAAGTGGTGTGTGAAAGGGTGTAATTAATGAACCTACAAATAGCTCCAGTTTCGTTTAATGACAATCTATGTGTTAAGAGGCAGTACCCTTTGTTACTGTGGGTGTGGGAGAGCTGGCAACACAGGCTCCCAATAGAGCCTTGACAGGTAATTCTGCATTTTGATATGGTAATGAAGCAGAATGCATCACTGGATTAAACCTGAGGGACTCACATGTTGAGCGTCCTTCAGGGTGTAAAAATGTAACGCTCTTGATCATCAACGAGGCCACTGGCAACGGAGTATCAGCGGGTGCGAAGGTCGAGAACCGTGTCTGTGTGACTTACCCCAGGGCCTCGCCAATGCAGCCAATTTCTAATTGCCGCTTTAAACAGGGCAAATGAAGCTGGCATGACAAATTGCGTCAAAACAAGTCTGTAGGCTGGCGCTCAGTTAATTTGTGAGACACAGAGATATATTTGGTGCCAGGAAGAGCTCGCGCGTAATGAATATCATTTCCCAGGTAGCAACCTGCAGATGATGTATTTTACTGCATGCTGTGCACAGTGCATTGCGAGATAGGCAGACTGCTCAGTCTAATTTAAAATGAACCTGGGCAATGCAGTGTCTCATACTGCTAATGCATACGATGAGTGTTATAAAAAAGGAAATGTTATTGGCTTCTCCTTTAATGACAAACCCTTTGATTTTGATGTTGTATCAGATCGGTGCTATAAAATAGATGCTTTCCTCTTCACAGCAGTTTTACACTCGGTGTTTAATTAATTTTTCACTTCAGACAAATTCTAAGACCATATCTCAGTCTCTTATCTGTCAGTCCCCCCCCCGAAAAAAAGGTTTCTGGCACCGACGCTGCCCATCTATTTTCACAATATGCTTATCTCAGTCCCTGAAAGATTCTCATTGTTCTTCCCCTAATCCTCCAAATCTGCAGCATGACTCAGAAGTTAACCACACTCTCTTGTGCCAATACAATTACGTTCTGTATTATCCTCCAACAGGAGCCACACGTCAGTTTTCCCTCTGAAACAATGCGCCCCAAAATGACTCCTGGTCTGCCAAAAAGACGATAAAATGCCCAGCTGTGAGTTTTAATAATGCTCGGAGGCAAACGCGAGTCAAAGGAGCGCTGAAAGATATAATGGGGCCCTTTATTATAATGAAGCTTATTGTCTCGAACAACGGTGGGCGACCTGACACAGAAGTGGGTCTACAAGTAGTTCCCACCTGTGCTCTGTAATAGGACAATGAGGAACTTGTTGTGCCATTTGTGGTCAACCAGAATAAAAATGCGATAAACAAACAAACTGCAATAAACGAGTCTACGCACAGTTCTAACGCGTCCTTTGGATATCAGAAAAAAAAGGAACATGAGCAGAAGAAAGCCCAAACAAGTCAGTTTTTTATTCAGTGATGTACACAGTGCATGTCACTGACAGCTTCCATGCGTGTTATTCTCGATCCCTGACCAGACGAAGTCACACAAATCCTTCAAAGCCAATTGAGATCAATTCGTGGGAATGTGATGCATTCTTTGGGAGGGGCTGGCTCGTGGGAGCCGCCTGTTAACCTTCATGGTCACAGGAATTCGGTCATTATGAAAAAGGATGCTGGCAGCCCTTAATACAAAATCATGGCAAGCTGTGACATTCCTACGCAAGTGTGGGTGCTTTTCAGCAGGGCCCCTAATCTCCAAGGTCTATTTTGGACATGCATTGGTCCCCGAGGTCCCCTTACTTCGTGTCTCTCCATCTCCATCCGACCAACTGCACACTGTCACATAATACACTGTCTGCCTTTAATTACTGTCTGGAAGTATCAGGGTTAAGGGTCACACATTCCGTCGGGAGCCTCTGTGGGTGTGTGTATGTGTGTGTTGTGGGTGTGCGTGCACAAGTGTCTCGACTCAACGTGCAGAATGTCCTTTGTATGACGACTGGAGTATCGAGGGAAGTGCTGAATTCCACAACACTTTTTTTCCCCTTGCTCATCACGTACCGCACACCCTTGACCTGCCACTATCAGCCCCTCTGACCCGTTTTTAGGAGTGCAAATGGCCTGCCAGGAGTCACCGGGAAGCCCCGGGGAATGTGTCGGAGCTGTGATTGCAAGTGTCTAATATAAGTGTGAGACAAAATTCTGAAATGATATCAGACACAATTTAATCCTCTGTGATATGCAACCCAAACCCAAAAAGGGGTTGTCGCCCTTGAGGTTAAAGCCCCGCTATCCCCGGGGCTCAACTTCTACTTTCCCTGACAAGAGACAAGATTAGCCAGCTGTACTAAAGACCAAACTGCTGTCGGCAGAGGCAGCTAATTTGAGCTCTTATCTAAAAGTCAAAAAGGTAAAATTATTTCCACATGGAGGTAAAAGCTCCAAGCTATTGGCTTTTACAGGAAAACATCTCCATAAGCATATCGGACACCCCCCACTATCCTTAAAACAGTTCGGCCGCCGGTGTATATACACACGAGGACAGAAACAAAGGAAGCCGCTCAGAGATATGAATAAACCCCCCGACACCCTGTCATTTGACTACAAATATGATTGCATAAATCAGCCGATGGCCTCTCGTGCTCGACTGTCACCAGCACGTCGTCAGTCCAGCCAGGCTATAAATTAGAGCAAACAAACTTAGGAGTCAGGCTACAGTAATTGGGTTTGCTGTCTGTTGTTATATTTTCCTATCTGTCGAGTTGTTATGCGTAATCATAAAATTCAATGACTAAACATAATAGTGTTTTCATGATGGGAAGACAGGAGAGCACAGGGGTGGATTTGAATACGCTTTAGCGGAGATTTAGCTTCTCTGCCTTCTGCGCCGTGACCAGCATCATTTTTTATTGAGTTTTTATTAAATGTTCAGAGTCGCCAGCACAATTCCACACAGGCAGAAATAACATATTGTCGAACGCTGATGCACTGCTCCCTGAAAACATAATCTAGCGGCTGGGCAAAAAGAGGCTGTTTATCATGGGATCTGTTGACTAAACTGTCTCACGCCATTAAGCAGATCCCTGAGATACTGATTACTAGGAGGGACAAAAACATAAAATGCAAATGCTTACAATGACTGAGGTGCAAGGCCGTGATGCACACTCCACTCAATCAGGGAAAACAATGATGTAACACCTGATGGAGCATAAAAAGTCCTCGCACTCAGGCTGAAGAGTTGGACATTTTCATTACGAGGACACGCACAACAGGGGCATCAATCCCATTCACTGGCTATTCAATACAATATGCATATATAAAGCTGCTGAATTATAAATGATGCACTTTACGTGAGAGCATGAAGACATCTATCGATTAGGCATCTGTCATATGACCCACAGATTATCACATGATCTGCATGGATTGCCTTACTCTCAGCGCGCCACTGGCGACGCAAGAGCACACGGGAGCCTGTCGTCCAGTGACTAAGATGTGTTGATCCGCTGATGAGATGATCCTCAGTGTTTATCAAGTTCCCCGACCTTGACTGTGATTGGGACGATAAGCAGCCGGGGAAGAAGCATAACCTATTAACAGTACATGGGATTCAGCTAATTCAGAAGAAGTGGAAGGTTTACTGCCCTGTCGTCTGATAAAACTGTCATTTAGGGCTGCAAATAAGGATTATTTTCTATAAAAGTAAATAGAAACATTAAGTAAACAAATTAATTATTGTTGTACCGAATACTTCCAGGCTCTGTAGCTTCATTCACAACACTGACATCCAAATTCTAAATCAACCTGCACATTTTTATTTACATATTATTGTTCACCTTTTCTGTGACTCTCGTTAGATGGTTGATGGCCGACAGTCATCGACCACTTAACCCTGGTGGTTAAGGCGTCCCACCAGAAAACAGGTTAAAGTGGTATGTCCCCTCAGAGTGGCCGTGAGGTGGCGTTGTTGTTGTGCTTGTCAATGTAGGACGATGTTTGCTGCGTCACGTCCCCATGTCCCGTTAATTATTTTCTTATTAAACCTGCCCAGTAAGGCAAACCCAAGACACTCAGGTACATTTGTGGAAGTGGTGTGTCCTTTCTGCAGACCACTGTATGTGTCAGTGAGCTGTTACTCACAGTTTTCCAAGCTTAGTACAGCTAGCTGGCTAACTTTGTTTCAAGTACCTGAGGCTAATCACACCTACGTTGTGGACATGCGGTGCGGAGCTTTTAAACCTCAACACAGGGATGAACGCTGGCGATAACAGGTGACAGTTTTCTCTGCTGGGCGAGACAGTTGGAGGTTGGCGTCAGAGCGACAGTGGGAAACAGCGGTGACACCCTACGGCGACACTGAGGGGACGCACTGCCTCACAAAACAACAATGTTCCCACAGTACTCCATTTAATCTGATCTTTTTTTTTCAAATCAAGGATGTTGTTATCGGATTTTTTTGATAAATATGACGACAGTATCAATAACAATGCACACCTCTATTCAGTGAAAAGCCTTTCAATTGATAAACACTGCAAATGTTGCTGCCAACACTGCTCGCTGATCTTGTTTAAAAGGATTAGTCATTACACAACGATGAAGCGACTGTCAATGACAATTTGGCAAATATCTGTGTTCGATTATTTTTAAATTAACTGGTAACTTGTCAGCAATTGTGTTTCATTTCTGACGAGCATGTTGCCCAGTTCTGCCACTTAGGATCATGAAACATTGAACTAAATGTCACAATATCTTCATGAAGAAGAGGTGGCGACACCTGGAGTAGCACATGCTGTTCTCCCGGGGGACGATAACAAAAAACAATTTCCTGTGGTGTCCCATCTAGCAGATACGGTGCACTGTAAGGCTGCCACTTTTTCCTTCTTCTTATCCAACCAAGGCTTAGGTACCTCCTCTCCTACTGAGTTGCCTTATCCTTCTCAAGCATCTGTTTTTGAAGCCAGCCGGCTTAAGCACAGATTAATGGAGAGTCCTAGAGTTCTTGCCACGAGGGCACAAAACAGAAGTCTTGGCTTGAGTTTTGGCATCAGGGCCTGCATGCAGTAAGTCACCATTATCAGCAACATATCTGCTCGGCTGCTGGGACAGCAAGTTTGCTTACATCGCCGCTTTGACTTATCTCGGCGTCGTACTTCTCACTTCTTGGGCAGCGATACCTCGCACTGAGAGCCTATGGGTGTTCCCTGTGCTGGCCATTTGCTGCCTTCTTTTGTTTTACTGGCGTGTGATACGCTGGTGTAAATGTGCTGTAATAAGATAGTTGTCTTGTACTTTTATTGCCACTTTCATTAACTTCGAGAAACGCTGAAACAGCTTCTGTTGTAGATGGTGCCGTGGTATAGGCCTACTGGCATTTATTACCCAATCAATACTCACCTTAATCTAATTTAGTGGGAAGTAGTGAACTATTTCACTTTATCTCCTCCCCCTTCTCATTGAGCCGAGCTCTGTAAAAAGGCCTCTCATTCTCTCATTCTCCTGCCAGGCTTTTCATCCTACAGACAGATACAATGTTCCTGAAGCCCTGCAGTGACTGTTCTCACGCTTTCTCCCTCACAGCTCTGAAGAAAGGGAGAAAAAACAGGGTCTTTTCCCGAGCCCTTTCTCTTTCTCTCCCCCAGGAAAAGAGGGTTGGAGGGGTGGCGAGGGGGGCGGCTGCGATACAGCCGCCAACCCTCCCTCAAGTGTAGCTGCGACCCTGCAGGCTTTGCCTGCTCCCCAATCTGCCCAATCGCTGTAAAATGTGCCGAATGAAACAGTCCTTTTTTTAAGGGAGCCAAAGTGAGCAGAGTATGAAACGGGAGCCGTGACACAGTCAACGTGCTCGGACTACCAGCCATGATGTTTAATCAGAGATTAAATACACGCTGCATTACATTCCCCAGTCTGGCACAGTGACAGCTCCCTCATCACTCTCCACTATTTCCAGGAAATATAGACTTCAGAGAAGCCCCCTGAAGTCACTTCTAACCATGTTTATATCTGTTGATTATCTTTTTGCCTGTCACTCTTGCTGATTTATTTATCTCCTTTTTTAATCAAATTTGAAGTTTCCTTTTACTCTCAGTTGTTTCTCTCAACATTGCACCAGCAATCATGAGGCCATCACTGGACCACACGCTGTGCGACTACCAATTCAAACTGGTAATTCATGCAAATCTTGCATTAGGAGCAAAGCTATTAGGCTTAATGCATTGGAAACATTTAAACATCGAACACTTATATCTCATCTCTCCTAATCTTGTTGACTTGTTGACAATAGACCAGCAAAGAAAATGCACGATTATTAGCCTGTAACCTCAGACTTTTAAAGCATTCAACTTCGAGGGATGGGTGGGCCTGCTGCCATCAGCCCATGTTTACTGTTTGATATTTCTTCTCTGCGCGTCTGTCAGTGAGTGTGTACACAGCAGGGTGCCAAACTCAAGAGTAATAGAAGCCCGCCTGAACACCATCTATCTCCCCACAATGGCTAATTTTGCTTTCGGTTTCTCTCCCCGTCTTCGCATCTGGCAATTTGCATTCAGGATGGAAGCATGCGAAAGTCTGATTTGGTCTGATTTTCACTGATTTTGTACCCAACTGCTGCACTTAGCGGAAGCTGATTGCAGTTCAAATTACCACTACACACTAGCACTGCAAAATCTACCATTCAGAGTTATTTCTGAAAAATTCATTGAATGACATTATAGCGCATATCCCATTTACGTTTTTTTAAGGAATCAAGCTCAGTCTCTGGCAACAGATTGCCCTCATTGGTCGGTATGACTGTGAAGTGAGATTTATAGCCCGGTGAAGCTGCGGAATGATCAAATCAATAGATCCGTGTTTGATGTAGTGTGTTGCATTCAGGCACACCTCCTTGCACCATTGTTCTACGTCCACCCGTAAGACAGACAATTCTTCCTTGTCATTTCGCGAGACGTGACATTCACAGCGTATGTTCGACAAAAGGCCTTTGTGCCTTTTGTAAATGTCTTTGAGGCAGCTGATTCTGATGTAGATATAAAACGGTCTTTCCTCTACCTACTCACAGAGTTGTATCATTTACCAGGAGCAGTCTCATCACCTGAGCAAATGTACTGGCACAACAATAGAATATTTCATTAAAAATAAAAGCCTCGGATTGCAGATTCTGCTTTAGTATGAAGTGCTCATATTGATAAAATGTAATTAAGCTGTGAATGAATTATTACTTTAGATCATTTCTTGAAAGCCCACCTTAAGGCCTGTACTGATTAAAAATAATTTACTCTATTAATTTGGCAGCAGTCTGCTATGTTAACCTGCTTGTAATTGTAAATGTGTGATTTAGAAGTAAAATACAACATAAAACAGCCAGAGTTTGCTGCATGACATATTTTCAGTACAGACAATTGGGAATCAAACAGTTAACAGGGCTTAGAAATATATGAAACATAAATACATACCGTATTGCAAAGTGTGGTTGATTATACAAATGTTTAATAACATTTATAACTAACTACTAATTAAATGTTACATATCTATTGTCACTATCCTCTTTATGATGTTGTATTGTGGCCTAAATTCTCACACCAAGGTAGTCCAAGGCCGCCATGTGTGATAGTTACACCTTGTATTTTTAAAATTTGTTGTCATGTAGGCTGCTTCAAAGTCCTTCTCCATTTATGTGGTTGCGTATAGCTCTCTAGACTCAAACAACTGCATTTTCACTAGACAAAGGTCTAAGACAAAGGTTCATATCTAAACCAGTGAGAGAGTACCAGTTACAGGTGACCTGGATCTTCGTCATCATGTGGATAAAGGTTTCATTTGTAAGAAGTGGCCAATATTTGAAGGAGCTCCAGAACTATAGGTGGCAGCATGAATTAACTCTTAAAGCTCTCTTTGGCTTAGATCCATAGGAGGGACTAGTCACTGTCAGCAAGTAGGTCAGGTAGCCATGGAGCAAAGTGGCCCTATTAGCTGACCAGAGTCTGCCCACAGTGCAACGCTGAATGACAGGGGGGTCACGGCGGTCACCAGAGCATCAGTCAACCGGCCTCAGCTGCTTCCCAGCGAGGCCCAGTGTTCAGTCCCAGCTGCACACCAGACTGTTCGCCGCCTCTCAGACAGACAGATGCCACTTTGAAGACAGTACAGAGGTGATCTACTACAGACCTACTCTGACCAAGACTACGATTTCAGGCGAGGACCGGGGTAGGCATGAAGCGGCAGACGAAGACAGGAGAGACAGGCAGGAGGTGAAAGTGTTTGTGTAGAGGTGGATTTATTTTGACCTAATAAGAGGTGCTTGGTGCTTTTTTTTTTTTTTTTTGTTTGCCCATCTTAGTTAGGTAAAAACAAAAAACTAAATTAAAAGGAGTGTTTCCGCTGTTTTTGTGTTTAGTAAGAAAACTAGTTAGTTGCAAAAATAAGCATCAAACTCAATGATTTTACATCTCACAGATAAAACTACACGGGGGCTATCAGACTATCTGCCTCTTGCAGAACGAAGTGGTATCAGGAGACAGGATGGTCTGGGCATAGCTTGTTTGTATGCCGACATCAGTGACAGATAACATCAACACTGTTCTTTCTTCAAACTGTGGTGATAACGTTAGTTCATTTTCTTTAAATGTTCGCAACCACCTGGCCATACTTCACAAATGATGCTGCTTTAAAGTTGTGAAATTGTGATAGTTTGGTTATGTTTATGCACTAAATCTTAAACTTATTAGATTCATGAAAAGATCATGGTTCTGGTTGAAGTGGGGTGAAAGTTTAGGCATAATACAGACTTTGTCACTGTCTTTACTGCTTCACCTAACTTTCTCATTCATTCCACTCATACTTGCTATGCCCACTAGAGGTCACGTCTAGCAAAAATCAAACATGGCACGCCATCGGCTGCTTGAACTGATGACTGAAACAACGATACGTCTGGTGAGGACGAGCTGATCTCATCTGGTATTGTTATCAAACACAATGACAGTAGGACAATCTGAAAATGTATCACCCAAGCCTCTTTCGTGTTGTGTCAGATTTCCCAGGGTTTTGTATGTTTTGCATATAAAGCCTCAGACTGCGGCAAGTAAATAAGAGCTGAGTGATGAATGCAGACGAGCAACAAGTGTTATTTATCCTTGAATATTGTGGTTTAGATGCCTGTGGTTTGGAAGTCTGGCAAAATGCAAATGAAAGAAAAACTATCTGCAAATATTTGACATAGTCGCTGTACCATCCATCTAACGCTATAAGACATGTTCTGACTGCAGTGAAGTACCTCTGGCATGTAAAGGCCCAGATCAAACTGCTCCAGAGATGAAACAAGAGTACATCCATCTGTGGCGTATACTGTACACCGTTGACTGTAGTGAGAGCAGCTGTATTGCCTCCCTGTAGCAGACACCCTCCACATCCCATCTTTATTAATATGCAAACATCTGCCTCCGCGCTTTACGAGGTGTGATTTCTAAGATTCCTCAACAGCATCTGCAAGCCAACGGTGCTCAGTTGGGGTTTGGCCCGCTAAACATTTACCAGCTGTTGACCCTACGGATGACGGCGGCGTGTAACAGAGCGCCATACGAGATGACAACAGTTACCACACTGGTCCTCTGTGTCCACTTTCAAGGGAACCTCTTTATCTGTTTCGCTGTCATAAGCTGACAGACTGCTCAATGAGGGAAGTTTCTCTCATGCACAGATGTTGTGTTAGACACATTGAGGGACCTATTAAAAACGCTTGTCCCCGGATTCCGACTCCAACCGTTTTTTAAAAAGTTAAGTTGGTGTTTGGATGTTCTGAAACTCCTTTATCAAGGTCACGTATCGCACTGAGATGTTGTAGTCTTTTCTTTCCAAGTTGGCGAGCGATTGCATTATTGACAAAAGGCGAGAGATTGGAGAAGAAAAAAGCTTTGTGGTATCTTCATTGTCAGAGCAAGCATGTAGAATGCAATACAAAGGGGTTTCATTCATCGGCCACAGTGACAAGCTCCTGCTCTTTAAAAACCCAAAGGAAAAATCAATACTGTGCGAATGGAGCACTCTGCCCCTCCACCCCTCCACCTATCCGCCCCTTTATCCTGTCATTTCTATCTCAGTTTGGAGAGTTTTGTTTGCACTCCGACCGGCTCCACTTCTATCTCCCCTCTGCTATGGCAAAGGTCTGCATCGCTCCGGCCCTCCAACAAATAAGACCCAGCATTTCGAGTGGGGCCCATGTGCTTCATATTATGGGAGCACTCCAAGCTCTCTGCGCAGATCGTCAAGACTGCGATGAGCAGGCAAAGCATATTAGAAGCCCTGTTAACCGTCTGATTGGGTAGAAATTCTGCCATTTGTTGGTGAGCATTTCGTGGTTGTTGTTCCTGGTGATTAGACACCTAAATTCATAACTCTCCAGTTTTGATGATGATGAATATGATGCACCACCAGCAATTCAGGCTGGAAATCTGCATGCTAATTTCCGCATTTGAGATGAGGTAATTTGGCCTAATGCACTGGAAAAATTCAGATTTAACCCTTTCTGAGACTCAGAATCTGAATCTGAGGAAATGAGCCAGTGAGAATGAGCAAGTCAAGGCTTTTACAGCTGTAGTAAATGGAAAAAAGGGAAGATTACAGGGAATAAAATTCATGGTATAGAAAAGTTGTCTGATCAGCAGTCCAACCCCTTTGAAATTAAGCTTTTAGAAGGGTAATTTCAGGCCAACTTAAACAGAATTCAGAACTTTTCCAATCTGTCTCTTGTGATTCTTGGTATGTGCATTCTCAGCCTCAGCAAGTGCTTAAGTTTTGGGGATTGGGTTGAATATTTCTTACTAAATATTGCAAGAACCCCTTTGCTACATTAATTCCTGTGTCTAGTTGTTGCAGAATGTTTACAGTTATCCAATAAATAACAATACATTATTTCATTTACCCAAATAAAGAAGCTTCAGGAGTTCAAAAAATAATATCTCCACTAGTTTTCACTTTCTTGCAATCAGGTCTTGGATGTGTGTTGAAGCTGCTGTTTGGTCCTGCATAAAAAAAAGTAAAAAAAAAAAGAAATAACACAGATCTAGCTAAATACAGTTTTTGGAACTGAAATTGTTGACTATATTTTCCCAAAGGACTATTTAAATTTTTCTGAAAAATGTTTCACTCTAAAATGTTGATATTCAATTTCTAAATAAAATCAACGATGCAACACAATTCCTTCATTATTTAAGATTTTTTTTTGAAAATAAAGAATTATTCACACTTTTCATTTATCTGTGTGATACCTATTCAGCCTGTTTTTCATTGGGTTCAGGGAAAGTTGTAAGTAAGAGTTGACAATGGCTGCGTTTGTTGTATATCAGACTGGGTCATCTTGTTCCCTGACTCTGGACAAAATATAATCTGAAATATTGTAGCACACAATGACCACAGTTAAGTCTCAGAGTGTTATTTTCTGTGTTTAAAAGGCAAGTTTGTCATGAACTTTGAGCAACAAAAAGAGAAAAAGAAGAGAAAAAAACAGCTCTAAATGTAGCTAGACTGGATTTATTGAAATGATCATTGTAATCTATGATCAACGACGAAACAGACTAAAAAGGCTAAAAAAAACAAAACAACCTCAAACAGTATTTATTGACTAAAAGTGGACTAAAATAATTTTTCTAGATAAGAAAAAATAATTAAAAGGACATTTGACACAAGACTAATAATATTACATACTTTTATTCCAGATACGTCATGTATAAACAGAACCATGACCCCTGGTGTCATCCATAGCCCCTTTTGGACCATGTCTACCTAAAAATTAGACAAAAAGGTTCATTTTTTACCTTGAAATTAGTTTGATAAACAATCCCGAATGCAGGTCACATTACATCACCAGTCTGTTCTGGTACTTTTGGTTGAAGAAGTGAGTAAGATGACCCTGAGTTGGGTGTGGTTACTCTTTTTTACAGGTGATATTTGAAAAGAAAGTTGATTTTACAGTCTCTCTCCCATCTCGGTAAATACTGTCCCTTTGGGATTATAGGTTGGCTCCACTCCTGCCTTAAAGCATCAGTATTTGGCAAGTTGTGAATGAGACTCAAAAATGCATTTTCAACTTTCTCACAAATTGGAGCTATAGGAGCATGGACCAGTCTTTCTTAATGAAAAAGCTTGAAAGCTAGCCGTCCACTTTCAATATAAGTTAAACTATGTTCAGACTGAGTCCCAGTGTAAGGACTAGGAGACGCTTGACGTCATTCCCGTGTTTATGAAACTACCTCTCAATTCATTTTACTGTGTGTGCTGAAGCGCTACCTTCTCGGAATACAGGAAGTCATCAGAGATCAGTTTTTGCACCATAGGGTGCTTCAGTTAAATGGCATCATATTCCTCTGCTGTTATATGACCGTGCAGAGCAATCACCACACCTAATGTTTCCCATGGCTGCTTCTATCACTGCATATATACCACCATGTTTAACAGCTGGTAACAGAGTTTGTGAGCTGTTGGTTTCTCTTGGCTTTTTTCATGTCCACATGTAGGGGAAGTGGAAAAGGGAATTTTTCAGACCATGTAATGTTTTGCTGCTGCACAGGAGTCAATGTTTCATGCCTCTTAGACAAGGTTATGTCTTTGTCTGAGAAATGCAAATACACCTAGACTTCAAATTGCAACTCTGCCATATGAATCGGACTTCTGAAGCTCACAGAGCAGCTTTAGGTGAGACTTTGATTCAGTTCTGTGGCTGTATTTTTTGGGTTTGTTTGGCAACTGTTCTGTTAGGTGTTAGAGCTTCAACTGGTGACCAACGCTCCTCTTTGTCGATGCAGTTAGTCAGTATTTTGCAGACAATCCTGAAGCCTGTGTCCCCTTGTCGCATTTTGCCGTGTTCTGACTAATGTCGCCACAATTGGAAAATAGTTTTGTCTCTTTGGGACTCTTTGTTTGTTGCCGTTTTTCTTTGCAAACTTTGAAAACTTGAATATAAATGGATGATGTCAGATTTATTTTTAAGCCAAAAGAGACAGCCTGCAGCACGTAGCTGACTCTGTGATTGTGATTTATTTATCCACCCTCTATTTGACTGTCTATGGTGATGAGAATATGAGTCATGTTTTGGGTATTACAGTCATTTCTGTCCTTTCTCTGACCTGCTGCACGGCTGCCTTGTAATTGTGGTGCTGGATTTTTTTTTAAAGAGCATCATTCCAAGTCTCCGAGGAGGCCAAGAACCACCGAGGGAGTTTCCTCCTCGAAAACACCACTGATCAGAAACCACATCAGAACTTTCAGAAATTTCACTGAAACACAGAAAAACTGAGGGCCTAGAATTACCCTTTGAAACATTAACAATCTGCAGACTGAAATAACCTTACAGGATTTCCTATTTTTGCCTTAAGCTCTGGTTTAGATTGAAAAAAGTGGGTTAGCTCTCACCAGAAGAGCGTTGTTAAGTGCAAACATTTGTGCATGTTTATTTGGCCGTGCGTTTTCTAACCTCACAAAATGTCCCCTTTCACTTCCAGTAAACAGCAAATCCGCACAAAAACAGATTCATGTTATTCCCCATCCCTTTTCCTGCCACTATTTATTGACAAGAAACCCAGCTTTTTCCCTCTTGAGTCTGTTTTGATTGTGCTGTTTGGGTAATGATTTGCTTGAATACATTTCATAACAAACCTGTCAATAAGTTTAGAAAGACAGGAGTCAGCAGGGGTCAACAATGCAGAGACAAAAGTTTGTCGACAATAAGCCCGTGTGTGTGGTCTGAACTTTCAGCCTTCTCTTGTTAACGGGCAGAAATGTTTTTCAGAATTGTGGCTACTTGCCTTTGGATCACATCAATTATTTTGGTGACAGAACTGTCCCCGTCAAGCTGACCACTTAATTCTTTAATTATCAGCGTGGACATGATCGAATGTGTTATCACTCGTGATGCCATGATTGTTTGGGAAAAGTCTAGTAAAGGCTGATTGGCTTTCAGTAGACATGAAGTACAAACTGGTAACAAATAGGGGAAAAAAACCATAATTGATTTAATAATAAGAGAGAGCTTAACTGTTTTTATTGGCACAGATTCATCCAATTCTGCTGGAGGGAAGAAACACAATATTCCAAAATATTACCCAATTTGAATGCTGGCAGTGTTGTTTGTTATTGTCGATGTGTGTTATGAGTCCAAAATCTTCTGTGTGTTCCAACACATCTTCATACCATAATGACAGAATAGGTGGATTTGTATATACCACTGTTCCCAAAACAACATGAGTGTTGCAGCATATCTGCGAAACGCGCGCTGGACCTTCGTCGTATGTGCGCATTGGTTTGGTTCAGGCAAGACTAGGGGCCAGACAAAAACTAGGACAACATCATGGTTTGACTTAAAATAACTTTAACACTTATGTAACTTCAATTATGAATGTACCTACATTAGGTACGTGACTTCAGTGACATAACTTGGTGAACATCCAGTCCTCGTTTGACCCAACCATCTGTCCCCAACCAGCTCCATCTGCTGACTTGAAGCTCTTTATACAACTTTGCCTTCCTTCCTCTTTTGCTGCTGTAATAATTACAACGGCCATCGGAGGGCCCCACTAATAAGAAATGGAAATATGGGTCATAATAAGCCACTTTTAACGTGGACCTATTGTGTATGGTCATTTTTCTGATGAAGACAGGTTGCTGTGTTTCATCTGGTTTAAGATCAGGTGACTGCAAAGGCTATAACATATGAGTCACATAATTGTTCATTGCGGTTATGTTCATTAAACCATCCACTGACCTTTGCGCCCTGCAAATGTCACTGCCATCTTAAAGGAAAAAATCCCAGCACAGAAATATTTCACAACGGAAATGTCTCATTATCGAACAATTGCGACCATTTAGAATACACTGGAATCATTTGCAGTGATTCTTCTCTCTAAGGCTGGAATTAAAGGGCACCAAAGATACACATACACATTTCCTCAGGTCTTCAGAGGAGGGTTGTTCCGGATAATCACAGGCACAGGCTTGCGGAAGAGCTGACATGTGGACCTGCACTATCAGCAAGCTGATTAGTTGATCCAGCTCTTGTCAGGAGGGTCGATTCAAAAAAATGCAATCAATATGAGTCTTGATATTAGTGGGAACGGTAATTTTAGCCTTTCATTTTCACCTTAAGAAAATATCAAATGAAGATGATGTGAGTTTTCTTGGGGTCTGTACCAACAACTGTAATAATCTCTAATAATAGAACGTTGAAACACACTTTCCTTATTGTAGCTCCTGCCATTTGGATATAGCACTTGGCTAAATTGCGATTCCTACAATACTTTTTACATTGTTCATCCCTCACCCACACGAACATCTCCCTGTGAATGAAGCAGGGGTGATTCTAGGATCAGACCTTCAGGGCTGCTCAGCTCTCACATGTGGATGATTTGTTTTTTCCTCAGCTAAACAGATCCTTTTTTTGAATTACACCAATCTTCCCTGTCTTTCTACTCTCTCATCTGCTTCTTCTTTTTCTCCTTTTTTTCCATCCTCCTCCGTCTTTGCACCGACGATCACACACAAACATATTGTATCTACGCAGCTAAAAAATAACACAAACTGAATATTTATGACACAGATTAATGTAAGAGGAGTTTGGGGAGAAAGCCATGTGTGATAACTGCAGCCTACATCAACTCACGGCTCAGCAGTGTGGGATCATTGTGGAGCCCACTGCAATGTGGGCAGAATAGTAGCTGTCATTATGACTTGTGGTCTACCTGGTTCTTGCTCTCCATCTTTCTGTCCTCCTCTCTCCGTCTTTGTGCTGCCAATCAAAGATCACACTTAACAAAAACAGTATCCATAATATATTAAGAGGTAGGAAGAAGGGGGATAATCCATGTCAATTTATAACATTATTCTGATTGAACATTGGGTCACTGTGGGCAGTGCAGGCAGATAAAACCTAAAACTGGCTGTTTTGCTTTGAAATGCGTAAATCCATCTATTTAAATACTGACGTTTGTTAAGCGTCACATATGGAATTCAAAATGGGCTTCAGCACAGCAAGTGTCTCTACTGCCTCTTGCATCTTAAACAGAAGAACACAGAGAGAACTAATTAGACATAATGCAATTAGTTTTCATCAGCTCAACACTGTTTTCACCTCATCTGTCTCTCCTCTGCTCTGGTCGGCGTGCGTATGAGGAGCCCCGCCTGAGGTTGTCTCATACAGCCAGACCAACGTACACACCGCCGACAGCGCTGCGCGCCAGTAAACAGAAAGGGGAAGAGATAAAGTAGCTCAGTAGTAAATGACAGCAAAAGGACATAAAGACACTGAGATGAAAGTGTAAATAAATTAGATAATTAATATAAATACAATATTTTGTTCCCTTCAGGGGGATGGGGAAATAATAAAGAAAATAATTATTATTATTGATAATGATTATTCATTTTTAGTGGTGCTGAGATCAAATGTATGTGTGCTTGAGCGCCCCTGAAAAGGGTCCTTTGGAATGAATCATGTTCCAGTTTTCCTTGAACTAATAACTTTTGCTAGCTCTGTGCAAACAGTGTCCACCACTGATTTTGAAGAGAAAGTGGTGGATCAAATTATCATAACGAGCGATGCTCCCCACAGGCTCTGTGTGCAGCCCTGCTGAACTTGGCTCACTACTTTGTAATTTACTGACGACTAACTGATCATCAATTTTGAATAAAGACCTCTCTGAGTCTAAGAAAAACAGCCCGAGGTTAAACAATGCCATCTTGTTCTCTACTGATTGACAGCTTTCTTCTGCAAATATAAACATAAACACACAAATGTCACAGACCTATTTGAAAGACATATAGCACCCTGATAATGTTCACTTTTGCCACTATACTGAGCCCAATGAGCATTTTCCTATTTATGCCCTCGCGTTTTTCGGATTTGAGTGGATATGTGAAGTATTCTCTGGCAGAGGTAATGGGTTCTGTCAGTGCGTACTCTCTCCAGCTACTTATTACCCTCCACGCACAGCCCATCAATATCAAAGGCGTCACTGGCTGACAAAAATACACCAGTAAACTTTCTCAGATGTCCCTCAAACAGCTTCAATCAGAACAAGTCGATATACATTATATTTGTGCTCCCAGGAAAAGGTTGAGGCCTGCAATTTTATGTACAGATTGCGTGTGGGTGTTGGGGTTGGGGGGGAGGGTCATAACCATCCACAGAGCACACAACACTTATCCAGTCAGCACATGTAGGTGCAACGTGGTGTGCGATGAAGATCTGTTGATTGCACTGTAGAGGAGGCTGGTGAGGGAACATGAGAAGTTTGTAAAGCAGGAACCTTCAAGCTCAATTCATCACACCTCTGTCACACAGACAGAATCTAAAATAGGTCCAACAAAGATAATCAGCGTGTTAGGAAATGGGGGGGGGGGGGGAAATCAGAGAAGAAAAGAGTATTTCTTGCCCCACAGCCCAGTTGGGATTAAGGAGGAAACGGCATCAGAATGACAGTAGTGATTTCCTTTGTTGCCCTGTGATTGAGGTTGAGGCACATCTCATTAGGTCTTATTTCATGTGTGAGCACACACAGAATTGATTCATTGACGTGATGACCTGGAAGCCCACCAGTGGTGTTCGGGTCAGTTCTACAACTGTGATTAATCAGCTGCTTCGCATAGCTTGACAGACATCACACTGACAGATCCCATAGAGCAGGAAGAAAAAAATTGCCTTCACGGACAACAACCTTAGTCTTACAAGAATGAACGGGTGTTTCTCCAGGTGTGGCTCTGTGTTAAGAAGTTGTTAAGTTTATAGTTATCTTTCAGTGACATAATACCACAGGTGATTCATTCAAGAAGTCATTAATTCTGCATAACTGCCCTCTTTCAATTGTCATGTTCTCTCTGAATGTCTCTTATAAGACCATATGCTTGCTCAAAGAATAAATGTTAAAGTTAACGCCGTTTCAATAGAGCCGTTAGAGCGGGAAAGGAAAAAAAGACTTATTGGAGAGAGCCCATCGTATCGGCAGAGATTCTGCCAAGATGAACGGCACCGTCTCAATAAATTGTATTTTTGTGTCAGCGAAGCACGTGGGACCCTTGCCTAATGTAGCGTAAAGTCTCTTTTGTGGAGCCTGCAATTCATTGTATCTGGCTGTCAGAGCTAAACTAGGGAAATCTTGGTGAATAATAGAAATAGAAAGGATAGAGAAGTCAGGGTGCTGAGCTTGTTCCAGGAAACAACACGTGCTCTTTCCAAAAGATGACAATCACAGCTCGACTGAGGCTATTTTCTCAAGATTATTCTTGAGCGATACGATCAGGAATTTATCCAATGGTGCCAGTTTTAAATGGAGGTGAAAGCGTCAAGTTTATTTATACAGCGCAAACTCGCAACAAAAGCGATCTCATGACACTCTGCAATTAGAGCAGATTGAGAACACACTTTTTAATTTAGTGTGTAAACTTTCATCTTTCACAGCCTTAAAGAATTTCCACACTAGGTTTTGAAAAAGAAGAACAGGTCACTGGCCTCTGCCGGTTGAAATGAAAAGCCTTTGTGGAAGTATGCACTCTACTAAATGCCATTCTGGTCGATCTTGAAAATATTCCCATTATTCCTGCTACTGATATAACTGATATAACTCAAGCAACTGTGACCTCGTAAACACATGGAGTACACAGATATTAATTAATTCATAATTAATCTCCATCCACACAAACAGACCTGAAAACAAATATCACATATCCATTTACGTACAGCAGGCATGCACATGTTTATGATTATCTATTTATTTATTTATTTACTATGGTTGGTTGCTTGGTTACAGAAAATACTATGAACGAGGCAGTGAAATTTCACTGCTCTCCAAAAGATCCTCCACAGAATAATTCTAAATCAAAACATTGTCAGCTGTCTTTTTTTTTTTTTTTTTTAATCATTGTATTATCAATACACGTTTGGGTCTGTAGACATCCATTCCATCAATGTACAAACTCAAAATGCTCCATAATATCATAACACATGCTCCAAGTTCACATTTGCAGCGATGCCACACACACACTAATAAGGCCCAATTAGGAAGTGAACGTGGGCGTCTGCCTCATCCTTTTTCAAAGATTTCAGCAGTAGTAATGACACCAGAGTTTCTGAATAACTTGACCCTGAGAGGAGTTTTCCAAAAGGCCAAAATGCATAGAGAAAAAAGCTTTGCTGTAAGAAACAACTGTGTTTGTGTGGACACAGCTTTTAGATGTGGGTGACTACGAAACTATTAAATGCCAACGGTTCTAAACAATAGCTGATTGCAGGCATTTGCAGCATTATGTTTGGTTGGATGGACAAAAAGTGGCAGAAGTAACGGTTCTACGAAAGCTTGAGAAACAAGTTGAAACCCTGCCAAGTCTCTCACCTCTCTGCACCTGGACAATCGCTGCACCAAGTGAGCGTGACTGTCGGCAGCGTGGTGCTGCCACGCTGCATCACTACTGCACTGGAGGTGGAAGAAGCACGTTGTCACTCTCATCTTTTATACATCAACATTTTCGTGCATCTCTTACTCTGCCAGACCTTGGACGTAACCTCTCCATAACTATCTCTCCATGCAACAGCATCCACAGAGTGATATTGTCTTAATGGGGGATAAAAGTTATTAAATCACCAACTGGGCTTGTGCGAAATCTGCCAGCTACTCTTTTCAGCAAATGTGTTCTTCATATTGTCATCTACAGTGAAGTCCAAGACTAAAAGCTTTACATAAATATGACTAACAGCCCTTACATCCCCAGTTCAGACACATACTGAGATGCATTCCAGAGCCATTAAAAGCAGTAGTATGTCTTTTTTTCTTTTCACTGAAATGTAATTTAAGGACTTTAACGCAGGATACTTCTGTTGTGTCAGAATTCAGTCAATTCTGCGGCCACATTAGCCGGTTGAAAGTGATAAGCACCACAACAAACTGAATCTTGCTCAACATGACCCCTATTACAATTCCAATTTATTTTCCCACCCACAGTCTGAATCAAATTGAACCTATTGACCACGCCGACAGAAAAGGACTGGTAAACAAAGGAAGATGTTGCACACTTCCCCCTCATTAGATACTGAGAGTCCATTTAAAACGAACAACTTATTGATGGGAACATACTACATGTTGCCAAACAGTCAGCTTAAAGGATTTAAACTTGAATTGCTTGCTGTTGCTGAATGCCTCTTTAAGTCAATGGCTTTTCTGGAAAAAGTCTTCCTTTTCACTGAGGATCATGGAGAAATTACGAATCCTGCAGCCTATAATATCACTATAACCAAGTGCATGGTAGCTCCAGATCCCATGCTGCTGGTATTCCTCCCTGTCCTTATTATTTGAATATAAAACCCATCAGCTTAGCCCGGCATGCAAGACAGTGTTCTTTGTTGTGGGCGATTGCCGCCATGCTTGGGACTGATACGGTTGTATGCTTTTATTTTACCCGACACTCCAGTGGGTCCGCCGTGAATCAACAGTCATTATCAATGCCCAACACATGTCGGCCTGCCTCTAACTGTCCTAGTAGCACACTGACCACAACAGGGAACCAGCACACTAATCCATTGTGGTCTCAGAATGGATCCAGAACAATTGCTTGGCATTTGCAGCACTCACATGAGGTTGCTAAGAGTATGTCTTATTCTGCGCTCGGAAAAAACAGTGACGACAATGTATTTATCCTGCTCTGAATGCAGGGTGGATCACTCTGATGATCCCTACAACATTTCATCAGGAACCACACTCCAGTGCACAGGGAAATTATGCATACATGCATTATTAATCAGTCAAATCATTCCATGTGCAGCACCAATGTGGCTAAAATTATATAAGACTAAATACATACATGCATCTGACACCACAGACGATGGATAGAGCTGCCCTTCACAATCCATTTGCCGGGTTACTATCTTCCCGTTTACACATTAGTGAGGGTGTCAAAACTGAGCCGATTATTACACAAGGAAATCAAGCCATCTGACACGCCGATCAATGGCTGCCTTGACTGATGGGTCTCCTATCTAGATGAACGGCCCCCTAGAGGAACGCTCGCTCTGCTTCACCACTGCGTCAGAGACAGGGAAGGAAGCAACAGTGCTGGTTGTCAAGGTCACTTGGCGGCCACAGCGATGAAGCAATGCATCAGACCGAGATCATTCAGAATGATCTGACCACAGATTGAAGGGTATGCAAAATTAGAAAGACATTTACCCTCCTCCCCTTTTACAAATGTTTATATTTAATTTGTGTGGACCCCTTCAAGGCTACACAGCAACACACAAAGACTGCGGTTCGTTAAAAGAGACCCATGAGGGATCGTGCAAACGCCCTCTTGGTTTTTTGAAGAACCACTCGAAGCCTTCAGGGACATACTGCTCATTGTGATCGCCTCCAGCAGCGGCAAGCTGTCTCTCATTCTGGGGAGGAAGTAGATATGTGGAGACTTTGACATTGAATACAGCCTGAAGATGTTTGGATGGCACACTGATAATACTGGTCATCTGTTGAACCACAACTGGAAGGTCATATGGAACTACTCACCATGTGAAGGCAGTTTGTGGTATATCATGTACTGATAGGTCGACCATACATGTATGCACAGGGGCATTAAGATAAAGATCAGGCAGCAGAGAATCTCTAAGCTGAACATGTTTATACATTTGTTTTTAATTGAAAATGTGTTAGATATAGATTATTTTTAGACGTGAGTGTGCCACTCTGTCACTCAGCTGGTCGATCAGGGAAATATCTCATCAACTATGAGATGGACTGTCAAGAAATGTTATGTCATGGTATTCAAGGTGCCCAGAGAACAAACCCTAATTAGATTCGTGATTCCGTAACCTTCCCTTGTGTGCCACCATGAGGTAGACATGTTTGTGTTTTAGAGAAACATCTTGATAATTATTGAACAACTTGCAATGAAATTTGGTGAATCACAACAACTTTATTGATGCACTGACGTTTCATCGCCACCATTATGTAGATATTTATTCTTGTCTTGACAACTATAGAATGGGTTTGCCGTAAATTGATGTCACTCACAGAATGAATTGTTGTAACTATGTTGATACCTTAGTTTTACAATTAATGCCATCATCTAGTCAAAAGGCTTACCTCACTTGGTCCAATATTTTTGTTCAATGACAAGAAACTGGAAAAAATTAACTTGCTGCATTTAGCAAGTTGCTCAATTAGCCAAGAGGCTAAGTGGCCCTATTAGCTCTGCAACCTCAGAACATTTAAATAACCCTCATACATTACGGCAGTGATTTACAGCCGGTGGGGGCAGAAGAAAGGTGAAGTGGCAGAGGAGAGAAAGAGAGTTGCGCATCAGCAGTGGGCGAAAATCAACGTGTAGAGGCTTAAATATTTTCTACTTATTTTCTATCTTACTTGGTGAAATAAGACTTTTACTGTGTGTTTATTGATTTAGGTCAAGTTTAAATTTTATGATGAGGTGATGAGGCTCGTCTTAGTTCGGTCAGTGATAGAATCCTGAATTCAGGCGGTGTTGGTTAGTTGTGTTTTTCTGTCTTAAGGAGAATAGGTGTAAAATATCTCCTATCTTGACATTTTGTCAGTTCATTTTGTTCACTTGTTAGACTAAGTAGTGACCTTTCCACTTTTACGCCTCCCAGCTTAGACTACGGGGACTATCAGACCATCTGCCCTTTTGTGGTACAGAGTGTTATAAGGAGACAGGATGGGCAGGGGCTAGCTGGTTTGCATGTTAAATTTAGCAGACATCTCTGCAACATAGTACAAAAACATCTTTACATTTAGGGCATTTATCGGACATTTTGTCCAAAGGGACCTGCAGAAATTCATACATGTAATCTCACACTGATGGCAGTGGTTGCCATGCAAGGTGCAGACCGGCACATTCTGAGCAGTTTGGGGTTCAGTATCTTGGACAGGGACACTTTGACATGCAGGCCAGGGGAATCGAACCATCGACCTTCGGATAACAAGACGTTGGCTCTACCCTTGAGCCCCAGACGTCACATAATATCAACACAGTTGTTTCTTCTTACTGTTGATGGTTATGTTTATTTATTGAATGTGTTAAACTAAAATTCTGGCAATATTTAACTCACTGATCCTTTAACCTTATAGATTCACAGCTTTTAGACGAGTGAACTTGTCTCGGTTTAGCATCTGTTAGCATGCCAACATGCTTGACTAAGATGATGAACATGGGACACCTTGTATCATTAGCATTACATTTTTTTACATGCTCATGTGGAGCTTTAGCATTTAGCTCAAAGCTCCACTGTGCCTACGAACAATAACAGAGTCACTAGGCTGTTATCTCTTCGTCTTGTTAACACAAGCAGACAGTAAGAGAAAAAGTGTACATCCTATACGAGGTTTGAAGTCGCCACCCCCTTGCAAAACCACAAACACAATTTCCAAACGAGGAGTGAAGCCTTCAAAAATGCTGAGTGTTGCCGCCTTGCATGACTGACATGAAGAGTGTTAACAGGGAGGAGAAGTAAGCACACACTGTTTGAAAACGCATGGTCTGGGACTCGCTCCATTCGGCTCCGTACAGCTGCTGCTAAGTAATTGACATGACATGAATTATACCTTATAGGGTTCCTATGTTCAAAGCAGCCATCTTGGTGCAAAAACAGGCCGCGCTACAAATGCACGCTGACACTACAAACATCTCTGCTCTTCTGCTTCTCAACACTTGAAGCGAGCGGCTCCTCGCTGTCTTACAGGTGCAAGTCCTGGTTCTTCGGCGCTTCCGCCCAATGCTCTTTGTTTCTCTCCTCCCTTTCATTCTCCATCAAGAATAAATACATTTATCTTATAATGGGATCCCCTTTGATAAAAAGCAGTCCTCTGTCATTCTGTTGGAGGTGCCAGAGTGTTGGATGGTGAGAAACTCCAGGTTAAGTACTTTCTTTTATCACTGCTCCTTTTTATATGCAAATCATCCTGCCCGCCCATCTATTTACTGTTGCAGGTATTCAGACAGGGCCTCAACCCGTGCCAGCCACAGACCGCAGCCTGCCATCCGGCGCCAGCATGGGACTTGAAATAGATTTGATTAGGATTCAAAAATACGCCTTTGATCTCACGTTTGTTAGGCAAATGCAGCCACATGACAATATGCTTGAGAGGATGGAATGATTCTGCTGGCGTTTACAAAATAATGGACAATCTAATTGTACTGTAATGCAGGGTGTGCGCGGTTATTAATTTGTGAGGTGCAGTGAGCCAGAAACTGGGTTCATTTGCATCCGGTTCTGACAGGTTGAGAGAGAGAGAGACAGTGGTTTGGCTTCAAACAAATATGCTGTTGCGTATAGATAATCAGCACTCTGTTGCTGTGTGGCACAAACTCTACCTGCTGTCAGGATGAATAGACTGTCATTTTGTCAATAAATATGAGATGCGGGGCAGGGGTTTTCAATAATTAGATTTACCATTACATAGTAGGATGCTCATCGCTGACTACACTTCTGTAAATTCACAACCGATGGACTGATTTGGTCTCCCTGACGGTATTTAAAAAAAAGAAAACTGGCTTTCAGCTGCAGTCTGAAGCTAAATTGATGCAAGGCTGCTGTCAGAAGCAGAATATAGACGGATGAATACACAAAAGTGCAATCATTCCGGCAATCTCGCCACCTCCATTACTCCATCTTAACATATGACACTTCAGCTTTTTTCCAGCCACTTTAAAACTGCGCACCAGACATGAGCTGTTGTCGCTCTAAATGTTGAATCATGCACCCAAAAGACCTCGGTGACCCAGATCGGGATCAAGCTCGACGTGCATTATTTAAACCATGTTGAATCTGTCTGATTGAAGAGTTAATGCCCTTTTAAAAATACAACATTGAAGCAGACATTAATTGAACAAAGTGTATAGCATTTTGCGGCAGATTTTTGATTTCCAGGATAATAATGTGTTTGCACTGTACTGAGCTCTTTTATCTTTCATTAAACGGAGGCCAGCTGCAGTGATTGGACCAAATAGCCCACTCCACATTCATTATTAACTACATTACACGCTATTCTCTGATGAGCTGTAATTCTACTTGCATGGGCACAGCTGGAGGGCCGACACAAAGGTCTTAACATAGCTAACTCCATGCTAGTTGGAATTTGCAGAGCAAGTCTATTAAAAGAAGTCTTCTACATAGGTAAACACTGTGAGATTAGTAGCAGCTGGCGGACTCACATAATTGAATTGTTGCCGTAGCACAATATAGTCAATGCTCTCTTTCCATTCTCAGTCATGGATAAACAAGTGCCTATTTTCGCTCTTTCGGGCGTGGGCTCAGACTGACTCGAAAAGCTCCCCTTTACTTTAAGCTTTTTCAGGCTGTAATTGACAACACTTGATGCTCAGGCTTTGGAAAAGACCATGGATTTCCCTGGATTAGAGTGTGAGGGCCAAGGCTGTTCCATCCTCCACAACTGGATTAAATCTCTTGATTGGTGAGGAAGCTAAAGAGACAGCTCTGGCGGATCGCCAAAGATATAAGGTGCTCGCTCTGCATCTGAGGTGAAAGGTTAACCATCCTGACCAGAAGGGCTTCAGACTGTTTGGCCTTGACCATGCAGGTCAGAGGATGGCAGTCATAAATCACATGCCAATCAAAGGGGAGCATCAGGCCACTTCACATCCCATCTACCCTGACAGGTGAAAAAGCATTTTCTGTCTGTACTTTCCAAAAGGTAATGCTTCTAACACTGGAAAAAATTGGCATAAAGACATGCCTTCCTTCACTCTGCACATACACAATATGTGCTCAAATACACCAAAGCCTTTCATTTCTTCACTGTACTCACTCAGCAGTCACACAACCTGGACTTGTTTCCTCCACATCAGTGCATGGCGTCATGTGGCCTCTCTCTCTCTCTCTCTCTCTCTCTCTCTCTCTCTCTCTCTATTTTCCTCTGCACCACAGCTTCCCTAAGGCTTGAGGCTTTGAATGGCTTGGGTACAAGAGTGGAGTCTGCTTCAAATCTCATTTCATGATTTATAATGCAGTGGGTCCTTTAAAGTTCTAATCCATGCTTCGTTTAAAGGCAGCATTTTCACCAATGGTCCAATATATACGATTTCTGGCTCATGTGAAAGAGTCCACGCAATGTACACCGAGTCCACAGTGTACACTCTACTGTACATTTTGTACAATTAAAATGTGGACTGTGTGAATTTGGTACTGGACACTTTAAACTTGAATTGGGACTTGTAAGAACCTTGTTGCGAAACAGAGTTTATATTTGTTAGAATATCTGAAAACCTTGCCAATGGATTTTAATAACATTGTTGAAGAGTTAAGGTTGTAATACAGACCCACTTAACATTTCAAGTTGAGCATGAAGGTTCTTTTATTGACTTTAGAAACAGTTTGACCCTCAAACATCACACATTTCATTTTGTTTTTCTGTAGCTTTCAGCCATTTATCATGGTCTTCCTCAGCAGGTTTGCCGATTAAAAAACATGTGCCATTTCCTCATGCGCTTCTGCATTTAAAGATATAAAATGTAGCAATTCCACATTGAAATGTATAAAATAATGATGGGGATGAGGCAGTTGAAGCAAGACTTAACACAATTAAAACTTTATCATTATCTTGTCTGTGAATATTTGTGCCCAAGTTACATCAGATAGATTTTCAACAGCAGTGGTGCCTTTTCAATGGTTTATACATTAACTGTGAAGTGAGTTTGATGGCAGACACATTAGTGTTTATTTGCGTTACTCATGCAGCATTTATCTGCCCCAAACAGCCAGATTACTTTACGGTACACTAGCTGTACGCTAACGTTAGTGAGCAACAGAACATAATCACCTGAAAATGGAGGTGCTGCTGCAGTCAGGATGATAAACAGGAATGAACATAAATCCAATTTTTAATCCCAAAAATTAAAAAGCAACCTCTAAGCTCTCCTCCCTCCTTTGTATAAGTTTCCGGATCAATGCAGGATCTGAAGTCACTCCAGGTGTTTATTCTCCACAGGGTCTCTGGCTCTAAACCAGATTATGCCACGCCCGGCCCTCCACACAACACTCCTTAAACATCTTTTGTTTCGTTTTGTTTAGTTTTGATAAGGAGCCCCCTAGTGGCAGAAGTTACAAGGCGTATGTTTGAATATGAAATACTAACGATATAATCAAAACTTTCTGTAATAACAATGGATAACTATTTCTAATTTAACTGGGTCAAACACACCTGACTTTGCAGTTCCCTCCAGTTTTACAAAGCTACATAAGACTTCCAGATCACTGTTTAACTCTTTCAGCCAAATTTACTGTGATTAATTCTCTCTGTACGCAGAAGGCATCTGTTTTCAGACAAAACAGCTCTATAACCCACGGTTACGCTACCTGCAAAACAACAAATGGCAGATAGACAAGCTTTGGCGTCTAGCTGGTGAACATAGTGACGCATTTGGAGCCAGGTATATTTCTCTGAGGAGTTGGTGGACAGCAAAACAAAGCTAGTGGAGAGTCTGTATTAGATATTTAAATTCATCAGGTGGACAAAAACATGACTACAAATGAATGCTAATGTTGCTCTATATCTGCTGGATTATTAAATATGCAGCTGTTTGCAGACACATTTGCCATTTCCGCAGTCTCGTGTTTACAGATTGTTCCAGCTGTCCCCAAGTAGACAGAAATCAGTCGTCGCAGGTTTAGACAAGTAAAAACAAATCAAACAAGAGGGTTTCCATTTTCGAGGTAAAATCTGCCACAACCTAATTTTCAGCCTGGAGTGTTTTCAAGATGGGCTAAATTGTTACAAATTCATCATGAGGCTTTCTTGCTGTTGAACCGTCAACGTTCACTGTTGAAGGATTCCAGAATCAAGCAGCTGTCTGCTCCATGCAACACTACGTGAACAAATAACCTTTTCTGCTTTAAATGTAGAAAATTCTACTACCACCATTGATCCTCTGTCTTTGCTATAATATTGTTCACCTGTCATGCATTAAGGAGACCCACAGTAGCAGAAGCGCCAGTGAAAGCCTGACAGCAAACTCGCACGACACCTCTGAGAGCCATTTTGATGTCCAAAGTTACAGCGAACAGGAAGCGATCACGCGGCCCTGATTTGGCAGTTCTCGCGCAGTCATTGTCTCTGGGGGTGATGGACGGTCTCCATCACAGCCACAGCCAACCACAGCCCAAACTAATTACCGGACTGGCAGGTCCTGTATTCATTGTGGGCATTGTAACAGCAGATGCTCAGTTTTCTATCAGCTCCTCATTCATGAAAAGGCCATTACCACAAAGCTCCTTCAGAGTCAGGTGAAAGAGGAATGATGTAGCATGATGTTTGCTCTGCAGCAGTGGAAACATGCCACAAACTGTTGCCATGTTCACTGTAGTCTGTTTCTTTTTTTCCCAATCTTGTTAGCCCCTGAAGGAGAGTAAGATATCATACGGCTCCAACCTGCAAGCCATCATGGCCTGTTTACACCGCACAGAACCAATGTTAGGTGAAAATCTTCAAAGGGACCCACCGTGCCGCCACTTAGACAGATAATGTGTTCCACCATAAAAGGGTCTTTCACTGACATTTAAATACCATTCCATCCCCATCATTTCAGCACAATGCAGAGAGGAAGCGCTTCTTTAATACCGCCTCTTCCATTGCTCCTACTTTCCAAGCGTACCAAAACATTAGCATTAAGCCCCATACTCACGGAGTATATAACAGCTCTTTTTCCTCCTCATTTCTTGTCGAGTCACAGCCACCAGAAGAGACCCACATTTAACTTTATCTTCCATGGTCAATCTATTTAATACTGTAAGCAGACTGAAATGGTTGGAATGAAAGTGTCTGGGGAAATATCAGGGGCCGGGAAGACGTCCAATGATGCTGTGATTTATGGTTTCATTACTGCATCTATCAGGAAAGATCCCTGCGTGAATCTCTGCTCTGAACATCTCTGTGCGTCATATCGCCCATTAACATCACTCACACAAGAAAACACTTGTAGGCCAGTGAGGAATGTATGCCACCCTGATTCTTGGATTACTCGATCTTGCTATTCGACCAAACTTTGCAGGCCTCACAAAGCTAATGAAAAAAATATCATTTTACGCAGGCAGATGGTGATGCAAAGATGTTATTAGAACAGCAAACAATATCTGGGGGGGGGGGGGGGGGTCAGTTAGCTTGTCAAGCTTTATCAGATGGTACATCAGAATCAGAGCAGCGTAAGAGGAATATGCTAACTCAAATGGAGTAAGCCATATCTAACAGATTGCATTTTTCTACACATAAAACATTCATGCAACGAATCACTTAAGATATCATAATACAGGGGAGCTTGCTCGGTGCAAAGAATAGAATTCCATTTCGTTCCCCCCCCCTCCGAAAACACAATGTCATAAAACATACTTTTTGGAAATGAGAGGAGTGAAGAAGAATGCATAATGCATCTGAAATGGGCCGAACAAAGGGGATACATATCACAGGTATTCATGCAGAGCTATCGTCTTCTTATTGAACTATGTATCAAAGGGCTTTTCTTCAAAAGACAAACAGATAGTGCTGTCACTCTGATATACTGACCAATGCTTTGGACATTATTTTTATTCTGTGACTCGGAGTAACCAGAAGAAAATAGCTCACCAAAATGACGTTTTTCATCTCTGATTCATGTCCGGTGTTTCAGATTGTGATGAAGCTGCAAGCTGCACTAATCAATATTCCGATATTAACAATGGATGAAATAACTATGTGCAATGCAGAAGAGGATGCTCATAATGATGAACTCACCCAGAATTTGAATTCTTAGCGTCCCTCAGCTCAAAGCACTGTCTTCAACTCCGTTTCTAGCCACTACAGGCACCTGTGTTTTGGAGAAAGAGAACTGGTAAACTCACGGTACATAGCAGACAGACGAAGTTAGAGACTAACTGGTTAATGTTATGTAGCTTTCAGCAGCTATAGAGACAGATATTCCCTTCAGGGGATGGTGGAAGCCAAAATATCGCTGAAAGAAATATTCAAATTTCCACAACTTTTTGACATTAATCAGGTGGCCAGAAACATGAACCTAAACTTTTCACAACACCTTTATGGGTTGATAATAAGTCAGTGTCAGGACAGCTTGCCACACTGTCCCACCAATCAGTGAAATCAGTAAACACTGCTGAAGTGATGTTGTCTTGGATGCCCCTATGGTAGCTAAAACATGATAAAGTGCCATCTTGGATGCCCTATAATTATCCTACATGCACACTGGTGCCCCACTGCATCCAGCTGGTGCCCTTTTACCTTTTTCGCCCCTGCCTCTCAGACACCCTCCAGTCCACCACTGTCAAAACACATGCTATTTTGGTCCAACTGAAATCACATTTAGTCACTCCTTTAACAGTCTTAAATAATGTAAGTAGGTCATTTTAAGGTAATGTATAAAAAAGGGTCTTTGGGAAAATCATGAGAAATATTTCTTGTGTCTCAGCCGCCTGGAGGGTTACGTCAGTGTTTGTGGTTGATTGACAGCAGCTGGCAGGGCTGACAGAGTGTTCATGTTATACATAAGCAATCGGGGCTGTCAGAATTGGCCAAAAATGGCTTTCGATTATTCCCTCTGAAAGAACACAGGTTCAAAAGATTTTAATTCTTTTTTTTTGGCACTGTATGTCTATAAGACGGCAAAGTGGTACCATGAGAGTCATAAAGACTTCTCTCTCTCTGTGCCCTTCTCAGCGCCAGAGTGAGAACTGAGACTGCCCTGTCTCTTAGAGCGGGATAACATGATGGAGGCATCGAACCTACTTTATTTGACAGCTTCATTTTTATGCAGGTTAGCCCTCAGGATGCTAGCTAACTCTAGCTTCCATAGCTTGCATCCAACTTTATCTCTAAGTTTTGCAATCTTTGCCGTCTACTGATCGAAATCCAAAGTTTTTTCCAATATGGCATTTAAGATTCCTCAGACTGTTATTTGTGGCTGAGCTGGGATGTGAAGAGTTTGAGAAGGAGAGGTTCCTAAATATTTATAAGCAGATATGTTTGTTTTAGCACACAATCAAAAATAAATATCAGTTGTTTAACACTTGAGATGTGAAATTACTTTGAAATACTTTATTTTGTTTCATAACAATAATAAGACACAACAATATTTCCTATGTCTATATATGTTCATAGATCAGATATCACATTTTTTTTATGGAAGTTGACAAGGTACTACAGAAATAGTGGTGCTTTTTGTAACTGCAATGGACAGAGTGTAGTTATGGTTTACTCATTGTCAGCCCGAAGTAAACTCAGCCTGTATTGATATCCAGCGGATGTTCTGTGAAGCTCTGACAGAGGCAGGACATGAACATCACACTGTTTGTCACCGCAGGCACTTTGTTGATCCTGACAACAGAGTCCAGGTTCAAAACCCTTAGAGATCATGGCAGACATTCAAAGTGGAAATGTAGTCACGCAGAGGAAACAGAACCACAGCCCTGCTGGAGGAACATCTCATGTTAACTGAGTGGAAACACAGCACTGGCTTTGCAGGACGTACATCTTTAAAGCCAGCACCAGCACCAGCACCAGCGTCAGTGAATTACAAACCTCCTCATACCTGTGGAGCTGTCTCCTTCACTGATTACACTGTACAGTGCATATTCATGGTGATATTGCATGCTAATGAGTTTCACAGAATGTTGTCAGGAGCAGGTCACCCGTGTTTTGTCACTGAAGTTACGTGTGTAAAATAGAAGAAAATAGACTTTGGATCTCTTCGTTTTGGGTCGTGGTTATGCGCGTACGGCGCCAGTGAAACGTGACAGTGTAGACAGCTGCATTAATTAAAACAAATGTATCCGTTCTGTCAGACACATGTGCGACCGACAACTGAAGAACGCAGCTGAAACAGCTTTCGTGTCGTCAAGCTTTTAACCAGCAGGCTACAAGTGGCGCCCGCAGCACTGAGAGAAAGAAAAATAGTTGATATAATGTTTTATTTATGAAACAAGAACTTTGGGTTTTAGCTTGTTCCTATACATTTTTTTATTAATATGACTATACATTTTCTTAAGCTGTCATGAGCAATTCAGCTATTAATTTACTATCATCATTTATCGTCTCCCCGTAGCATGTTATTGCCTTAATATCAGTTTGCTGCACAGCATTTGTTGGTAACACCTTAAAGGCTTCCGGGCCCCTTGAGATTTCAATCTCAGGAGACTTCCTGATTAAATAAAGGTTAAATAAAAAAAGAAATACCAAGCTGACAGAGCTGCAATCAGGCCATGTGAGTGTGACCGTGAGCAGGAGGATTTTGGATAAAGCTTTTTCATTTAAAAGTTGGTGCATCACTTTATCTCCCGCACCGTCTTGCTCCAATTTTACCACCACGTGTTGGAAGCGTGACTGACTCGCAATGCATTTCTGTATCATAGTGTGCATAATAACAATAAAATACTGTGTTAAAGTAGCTTGTGAAAGAGCCGGATGAAGCTGCCGAGCTCCGGTGTTATTTGGAAATCAGTCTAGCTAGTGTTGAAGCTAAAAATGAAAAATGAAACGCAACTCGCTTCATTTCTTTTTTTGTTTGTTTGTTTGTTTGTTGTTTTGAAGCTATTTTGGTGGAGAAAGGTAAAAATGTGCGTTGAGCAGCCTGAAAGCGCGTTTGGGTGGGTGGGGGGGGGCTGAACAGCTCCGTGATGACAAGCAGACATTCTCACTCACCGCTCCACTACCCCTCACACGCTCTGGCTGCAGTATAAGCAATTACAACCTTACTTTAATGTAATGAAACCGTGTTTAATGCCTTATAACTGTTGTTATGGGACACCATAATGCACTATGAAGTCTTACATCCACTTCTACATGTGTATGCATGTGTTACGGAGGTATTAGGTTACAGATATGAGCTTCAAATAATGTGAAAGTACAGCTACTTGTTTGACCACAGCCTGTGGGCCAGACAAGCCTCACACCGTGATCAATTTGTCTGGCTTGGGAGGCTTACACTGTACAGCCAATTTCAACTAATAGCTACAGAGATGTTCCACTGATAAGGACTGGCACTTGACTCGACTGTTGGCATATGCATTTCTACATTTGTCTAAGGCTCCTCAAGGACACAGTTTCTTGCAATAAATCATCCATCCTTCAATATGAGCAAATCCTTTGACACAAGGTTATGTTGGTTTTCCCCTCACCCAGATTTAGCCCAGAGCGACTGCTACTGCAGACACTGAGTCAACGTGTAGGCATGCTTCACTGTGACAGCTCCATCTGGACTCGCCACACAGACCTTTTAATGATCACGGAGCAGGATTCCCTCTCAAGGACCCAGTACTCCTTTAGTGACCAGTGTCTACTCTGCTATGCCTTTAATCATGATTTTCTCGACTTTGATACGTAAATTCATCATCTTCAGCCGCGAGGGCGAGGGACGTTGAACCTACACGGGTACAGGGAGTTCTGGTGTTTGATCTTAATCTCTGTGAAATGTTCGAAACAGGATGTTTTTTCCCTCTGTCTGTCAGAGTTTGTGTGTGGGTGGTGGCTGTGCGGTCTGATTGAGATATGCGACCGTACCACTGGTTACGGTGGACCATTAGATGAGTGTCCTTGGGCTCCTGGGCTCCTCTCATCACTCTTGGGCGGCTGGCTGTCCCTGGGCGATGTGAGAGACGCAGGTCCCCGCTCGGCTCCATTATTTATGATTGTCAATCTGACGTCAGGTTCCTCCACCTGTGTTATTCAGTCCACCACACTGAACGTCAATAGAATGGGCAGCAAAAGATAACAGTTTTTTCAGACAGAAACACTACTGTGTTGGCTCACTTTGCCTTGATTTCTTGGGCAAAAGTGACCCCGGTGATGGGAGACACTGAATGATCTTACCCATAGAAGCTGTATTTTGCTATTCCTACAAATACATGGATGCTCTGACTGTAATTAATTTGGCTTTTACCCGACTCAAGAAGCCTTACGTGGGTGGAAACGCTGACCCAAACAGGCAGGGACCAAGAGGATGATGTGACTAATGGATAGTGATGTGGTAGGTCCGAGGCCTTTGGCAAGCGCAGGTCACAGTTTGAGTGATTGTCCTGACCTGCTCATCCATCAGTCAGACTGCGACAAGGCAGGAGCTCTCACCGCAGAGGGACAGCCCTGACCTGGAGGGAGGCAGTTACAATATCGCCTCTTCCATAGGCATCATAAGGCATTCGCATCTCCATACCACTGGGGAGAGAAGACGGACCCGCTGAGTCGAGCGAGTCGACGTCCCCGCTGGATTCTAATTTCAGATTTTCAAGTGGCAGCAGATGACGGATGCCCACACCACTGAGAGCACATCTCGCATAAAGGATGACGCGGACAGGTAATTTGACAAGCAGTGCAAACAAAAGTGACACTGTAAGTTCGCTGAATATATTGTTGTATATAAATGTCGCCCACGAAAACAGCTTTGTAATGTTGACGCATTTATTTACATGATGAATCACGCCACCATCAGCTCGGAGAGTTCGGTAAAAATTACATCTGCACAAGTCAGGACGCAGTGGGGCCGCATGCAAATGAAACGAGGGGGATTAATCAATACCACGTTTCCCCCCACTAAGGGAAGCGTTAACTATCGCACTATTTCAGGAACACGCCATTTGAATAAATATTTGATTAAGCTGGAACAGAATACATGCATGTTTGACAAGAAAAGTCCATCACAGTTTTTGGTTAATGCAAATGGCATTTACTCTGATATTAATGAGGGGGGCTTCTCTCGGTGCGCCAGCAGAGCAACTTGGAACTGAGGATCGCATTAGCACATTGTTTTTGAGACGTCGGTGTGACACGCCTGTTGATAGGAAAATATGAGATGGAGACTAACAGTGTTTAGAAACAGTGTGCGATAAAAGAGAACACAATACAACCACTACAATAGCATTCAAGAAATACTTCAGACTGTGGATGGCTACCAAGCATTTTTTTTCTTTTGGCCTGCCATGTTGCCATGGTGACCTGAGCTGCCGCACTGTCAATACGCTGTGAATTAATCGTTTTGTAATTGTTTATAATGAGTGATTGAAGGAGAATGGTTGAATGTTTAATGAGATTGGCTGCAGACTTCTAGCACGCAGGCAGCTCCTTTGTATTTGAGGGGGGTCGGCTGAGGATTTGCAGTGAGGGGCAACATGGTGAATGTCTCATGAAGTAGATAAAGATGAACTTTCATTTGGCACAGACATCTTTTTAAATCTATCTATTTATGTATCCATCTATGCTCAATGTTTCATCCCCTATTTTTAGGTTTTCAATCATTCTTTATGTGTGTTAAGTGAGTATACTGCACAAACAGTACCACGGATTGACTTTCACAGGTTACCATCTGCTGACATGAGTGAAAAACCCTCACAGGACAAGAGCAGTAGATCAAGTAAAAATGAAGGGATCTCGTCGGAGGGCACAAAACTAAATGCACACACACACACACACACACACACACAAAAAAAAAGCTATTATTTTCACAAGCCAAGCTTAATTCCTGATTAGATGAACAAGTCATGTTTAAATGCCTGTCAGACATTTGTTATTTATGAAAGGATTAATTCATAATGTATGAGGTGATGAAAATGAAAATGTCAGACCGAGACAAAAGAGAAGGTAACGCAGCTCTAAGTGAAACGCGCAGCCATTTGTGTGAATATGATTGTGTTTGTGCGAGTGCGAGGACGAATGTGTGCACACGTCACAACACGAGCCTAACAGCGTGGAACAGTCATGTAAGTAATGTGAATAAATACACAAGTCAAAATGAGTGTGGCTATGAAGTGATGATGTAATTCCATAGCACTGTGCAGCGCACGGGGTCAATGCACTGTCACTTTTTATCACTACGTGCCTGCTGTTTGCACACAGAGTGAGACAACACATTAGCAATATTTTTATATACAGACTGTTAAACAGAGTCTAATGTAGCCTCCTGAGGTCTGCAAGTTTTGGTTTACTGCCCTCTGCATTTTCAAGCTCTTGGTGGGAAAACATTTAAAAAGTTGGCAATTATGTAGAGCTACAGAGGACGGGCCATATGAGCAGCTACCATGACCGAGAGCTAAAAAACTTGAGAGAGCTGTCAATTAAAGCAAAAAGCTTGGAACATGGCCCTCTAAAGTTTTATTATTCTAGAAAATAATCCATCAATGAGGAGAGGAATTTCCAGACAGACATTAAAAAAAGCTGAAATTGGCCGTTGATCATCACTGGTTGTATCACTTTTGGCCCCGGCACCCATAACTCACTGAATTCTTACAGTATGATAGAGGTTTCAAATATCAAGTCATAAAATATTTCATACTACAGCAACTATTTCACAAAATTCATTGACTGATGTCAAATACTAGAAATGACATTGCTACAACCTGCCCAACTACCAGGGCAAGTTGAAACCGCAGGAGTGAAGAAATAGAGAAAGTATGTGGATGTGAGGAAGTCTATTCCGCTTTTCATGAAGCCTGAGAACCAATCAGGACATGCCATGTCACTCTCATCCCGCGACTGGGGATGTTTGATGTCTACCTTTCAACTATAGGTTGATATGCAAACTTCCTGACCTGAAGGAAGGTGTGAAGATGCTTTGACGCTGAGTGAGTCCAAAATACAAGTTGTCTGCCTCGGTCAAGTAACCAGCCAAGGTCTCTGGCTATCTGTCTGTCTGTTTGTTATTCTCATATCTTAAGGACCCAGTAAAGAGCCTTCAATATTCATGCATTTTAAATAAAGAGGGAACACTTTTCTGTGCAGCAGCAGGGGGCCTGTCTTCAGCGGATTTGGCTTCATGGCTCTGCAGGCTCACACATGATCCCTCTCTCATGATGTCATGGGAAAGCAGAGTTGAACAGAATTGATATTGGCATGGTGCAACAACTTTGCTGTAGTCTGGGCAGGGGTTAGGTACCTATCGGCAATCTAGGCACATGCCTAGGGCCTTATTGCTCACTAGGGGGCCCAGACAGAGGAGAAAAGAATCGCCTACTTTAAATAACGTCCAACATACTTTTTATGGTATTTAAAAAACATTACAAATTACTAAATACCTCTCAAGTATAGCCTATATACTTATTTATTCATCTTTAAATGAGCACAAGGTAAGCTATAGTTTTCTTATAAGTACATGACTTCAGTTGTGTGTGAGAAGTGAGAAGTAGTGGGAGAAAAAAAGGAAAGTAAAAGGTTAGAGGAGTCTGGATGAGTTCTATTCTTCGGCACGAACTGGAGGTGAGATTTTAAGTTTCTGTCAACAATAGTTGCATGCTAGTTGACATTAGCCTCGAGGGCTACAATGTTCGCTGGTGCTCGCCAGCACTGTCAGCTGCTCTGGGATGCCTCTCACATAAGTTGCTACGGTCCACCTTGGATAATACCGATGTATTCAACCAGATCATAATTTGTAAATATCCCCAAAAAATGGCTGATATGAGCGGGGTGGCCCTAATGAGTCTGTGAGTCTGCGACCCCTCACTTTACCAAATGATCTCTGCAGAACAACTTGTTTTGAACGGGCACTGCACTTCTAATTTTAACAGGATTTGGTCCAAAATGTTACTTATCTCACCTGAAAATGTGTTTTGGCTGTAAAATCTGCATAGTCATACATGAGATTGATCACATGACCCTCGGCTCGTCCACTCCTGGCGAAAGAGGTGCTGTTAAATCCCTGGTCTCTCTGACGAGCTGCTGAGAGTCTGTCCCAAAGAATCTTGAGTCATCTTTACTGTTTGCTTTAGCACAACACAGAGTTTTAAATAGCCCGGGGACTTTCTTCATGCAGTTATTAAGTTTAGTGCATGAACTACTGATAAAGCCCTATAGTAGACTTAAAGAGGCGTTATACAGCGCTTTCAGAAACATTTATATTTTTGCATTTCAGAGCCACAGTGGGCCGAACACAAAGTAACACTTATGTAACCTGGATTCAACATTCTGCCATATTCTTCCCACAACGAGTGCGGCTTCGCAGTTAGCTTAATCGGGATTGATGGTACAGCACATTGGGTCTAAATTTAGTCTCCCCAAGAACATTCCTCTCCTTGCCGTTGCTGTGGGGCGAATCTGAGTTTTTTTTTTTTTTTTTTTTCAGATCCTCCACGGTCTCACGCACAGGATGGGAGGCAGTGGAGCTGAAATGCACTCCTATGTCACACTCTGTGCCCTTCTCCCCATCTCTCTCTCCCCCCCCCCCCCCACGCCACGCTCTCTGTTTCTTTTTTCTCTCCTTCTCTTTATCTCTCCATGCACTGGGATTTGTGGATCACTTACTCAGGGAAAACCCCCCGAGGAAACAGGATTCCGCTTTCAGGGGTCCAATTTCAAGAATCCGCTCTGCTGCGGCTCAGCCAAAATGTAAGGCGCAAATCAAACTGGATCATTAGCGGAGACTTGCTAATTTTCAGAATCTGACACATCGTACATTCGGGGGGGAAAAAAGAAACTGCTGAAAAACCAACACATTATTCAACATGGGCATATCATACCGCACAGCTTTAGTCGCACTCTGGGGAGATATTCTCTGTTTTTTAATTTGCATCTGTGCCTCTGTAAAAATTGCAAAAAATAAAATAAAATGAAAAAAATACATGGAAAGAACCTTCAGGCAAACCATTATTATTTTGCTATGATTTGATTTTCAAGACAGAAGCAGCACGACAGTAGCAAAAGCCATCTCATTACAGAACACATTTTACATTTTAAATGTGCCTCTGGCCTACAGACTGACTAGCAGTAGCGACAGTTGTTCTGTCATGTATTGTGGCCGATGTATCTGCTTAATGTACAACAACGGCTTGTCTATTTTATATGAAAATGTGTAGCTCTACAGCAAGTTCTGACTCACAGAAGACGTAGCGCTTCCCTGCAGGGCCTGGGTCGGGCTGGGTCCAAATAATATTCTGGTCAGGTGCACCGCGTTGGGGTGCTTAATTTTTGTACTTCTGCATCCCTCGTTTTTTTCCGTTTAGTTGCCCTGGATAACATACCAGACTTGACATCATTGTCGTTAAGGTTAGTGGTTAATAACACAAGCTGGTAGTGATAGTTTAGTTTGCTGAGGCCTAATATAAGCCTTTATCGTCTCAGAATGGCATTTACACTTTCAACTCATAAAAGTGGTGGTAATTTATGAAAAATTTTGAACTTTGGTTTGCCACAGCGTATATTTCTTTAAAATCTGATGGAAAAATCCCCATTGGCTTTTTGTTGAGGGAACGAGGGCGATGCAGACTTTTGGGTTGGCCGACAAAAATACATCACACCTGCCTCTCTCGATGTGTCCAGCATCTGGACTGTTACCTCTGATGGCTTGGTGCACAAGTTATTGCTAGGTCCATTTGTAACAGGCCTGACTGTCTAAACTTCCATGGTGTGTCTTCTTCTTAAAAAATATTTTTATTCAAACTGGGTCCGGAGTAGTTTTGGATCAGTTCCAATATGTGGAGTCCTATGTGGTAAAAGGTTAGTGGTGGATACCGATGTTGAGTGTTTGCAAGAGACGGGAAGCGCAGCCTTCAGTATCAAAGGTGAACACTCAGCCCACCTCCACAGCCTCAGTTCTCACTGTGCAATATGGAAACCAAACAACTTCCTGCTTTGGCGCTGGATGCACACGCTGGTTGTTTTAAGCTGTTTAAATAAACAACAATGCTGCTTTCTTGCTGGAGAGGACAGCCTCAATATTAAATATGATTTATTTCCCATAAAACATCAGGCCCAGACAAAGTGTTTTTAAATTCAGTTGGCAAGATACTGCTGAGAAACAATGGAGTCTGCACAGTAATAAGCTCTGTAAGTGGTATCCAGTGTTTTCTTTCAATAACAAAGTGCCTCTTGGAAAATTAAAGTCTGGCACATGCTAAATCGATTTTGTTTTGATCCATTTTCTTTAAAATCTACAATGCAGGGGATTAAAAAGTGAATGTTATTTGCCAACAATTCCATAAAAAAACAAACAATCTGTTTTGTTTCAGTTTTGTATCGTTTCATCATCCTTTTTAATTCACTCATTCCAAAGATAATTAATCAGTTCTCAACAGTGCGAGGTATGTCCAAAACACAATATATTCCGCACATACATTTCGTGTTTGTTCACCACGTACAAATAGGATTAGAAGCTGCTTGCGCTAAAAGAAGTGGTTCCTTGAAATAGAGACAAGAGAACCACCAAAGATGAGACTTTCTTGCCTGAGAGGTAACACACATGTATGTTGACAGAGGGGAGCGAGTGTCTGCGCTCTTGTTAGTCTGCCCGAGAGGAATACAAAGTACAGCAGGACCCGCGATGCCCCTTCAGCTGTCATGACAACATTATTAAACTGCATCCGTCGGTATATATATATATATATATATATATATATGTATGTAATCCCCATCTCGATCCCAGTCCCATCAAAACGTGTCGTGGTCCTAAGGCAACAAAATATTGGTAAAATATCTCATCGCAGGAGGATTCAAGAAGAACAGATGGTGGGAGGAATATTCTGCGGTTAAAGGGACCCCGTGGAGTTTATCGGCTACTTGGGGGAGTACCTGAAGATGTAAATTAACTCAAGATAGCTCTTGGTGGTTGCCAGAAAAATGACAGCTACACATGGATGAAAATACTCTGAGCAGACCTAACTCAGAAGCTGAACTACATAGTCTACATAGTGCAACATATAACAGCACAACTGCAAGTGAAGACTGTGTTTTGAACATAGACTGACTCCAGTGGCACTTGAGGTTATTAACTCCTGGATTAAATGGCAAAGACGACAGTTTTTTTGTTTGTTTTTAAACCTGCCGCGAAAATCAGTGATGTCCGGAAACGACGCTGATGAGAGCAGTGAAAGTGAACTAGCGGGCTGTAAAACCAGTTAACTAATTTGCCACCTCAATGGCCCAAAAAAGTATGGACCACTATGATAAAACTCTGCAAAAGTTGTCAGTTGTCAAAGACAGACCACCTCCCACTGTGAACCCAGTCAATTATTATAATTAGGATTATGATTTTTTTTTTTTAATCAGTGAAGGTCTTGTATTTTGTGTGGCCAGATGTCTGGGGGCCATCTTAAAGTCTGGTACAATAAAACCAAAATTCCCCCCAAAAAGCTGTCATACTGTGTTAAACATCTGAAAACAAATCAACATTTGAATTCTCAATTTCTGAGGTATAAATCTTACTTGAAAAAATACACAGACCATTATTATTATCAGTGTCATTAATATTTAATGCTTTACCACAACAACAACAACAAAGTCTTTCTGTATATATAGATACACATATCCTCGAAAAGGCTCAGTTGTTTACAAGCAGAGATGGGGTGAAGTTCATCACTTCGTGAAGCATGTGATCATACTACATGGGTTGCAAATGACTGCATTCTGTTTTTCTTACATCTATAACAACTTTTTTCTGAATCGGGGCAAAGGGCAGTAATCCATATCGCCAGTAGTGTTATTTTGCTAGTCATGGCCTCCATTTAGCCAGGAGAAGAAAATGGCATATGCAAACGATGAAAGTTTCAAAGCATTGAAAAAAAAGAAAAAAAAAAAGAACAGTGACTGTTTTATTCGATAGAAAAATACATTGCAATTCAGTATTTGTTGAGCCTTAAGGATGCACATGCGGCGCTTTTGGTGAGAAATATCGAATGTAAATAAAACCGCGTTTGTTTACAATAAGAACTCCACAGGGTACCTTTAAAAATATAAACCCGAGATTCCTTTGAAGAATGTGACACTTGGAGCAGTATGATTAAAAATAAATCCATATTGCGGTGTTGTGTTTCTTCGCTGGGGATATAATCATTATTAGTTTTGCTTTTTCTGAAAAAATAGCCAAGAAGACAGACTTCGATAATTTCGCCTTTTAACAAAAACCTTACTGAGGTTTTCTTTACTCAGGTTACAACTATCATGAGGTATATTAAAAAGAAATATATTTCTTAATGAAATACTCAATCCAGGTAGCCTCCCCCCCAATACATACACAGCATAGGGGAATTTGGGATAAAACCTTTTACTTACATTACTTTTCAAAATATATTTCGACGCCAATTAGGCTCACCCACCGCTCTTGAATGCAGATTTAAAGCAACTTTCTCATTAAGCACTTTAATGACAATTTCCCAGAGGTCATGAGGCCGACGCTCCTGATCTCACAGTGAATATAAATACCACTGAGGAGGGCTAATCAATGATAAATTAATGCAGAAGAACGACTTGATTGCTCATTTCTGGTCCAGAGGCTACATTTCATCCTGGCATACTGTATGTACTTTGGCAAAAAATAGCAATCTTTCACGCACAGACTTGAGCTCAAAACCCTGCCAACAAACACACACACACACACACACACACACACACACACACACCCACACACACACCCCTGCTGCTTCATGTAGGGATGTTTCGCTGCTGATAGACCAAATAAGTTCCGTTCTTTTGTATGATGCAGCATCCCAGAGGCTGCTAGTCAAGGTTATTGATCAACACTCACCTCCATAATTGCATTGCCGTCTATTTAATTTGCTGTTAAGCTCCTCATTAATTACCCTGTTTTCCATCTGGGCATAGCTATTAATCTCTTTAGTCTTTGATCTGTTTAATATGCCTTGTGGACTTGTCTTGACATCTACAGTTGTCTGAACACATTCGGAAGTCCACTGACTTGTTTTGTGTTAATGTCGACGGACTGCGGGATGAGAAACGAATCCGAGCAGGATGCAAAAGGAAAAAACAGCGGTGTGTCTTCGGAGACAGAACCCATCTGATTGAGAGATCTTTGAACTCTGACAGCAAAAAAATCAAATAGAAAATGCCTCCAAGTGTGCCTGTGAGCTGGCATTTACCAAACAAAAGCACAAGACCGTGGAATTCATCTCAAAATGTGATCTTCTTTGAGATGTTTCACACTTGAGGGAGAAGGGAAAACGTACAAAAATTAGTCTGGTCTCTGTCCAACCTTTCTCTTGCCAAAATCTGAAAGCATACACATCATTTTGAAAAACTAATCTTGAGTGCCTTATCCACGGCGAAAACTGACTTTCAAACTCAATCTCCCCAGCAATCAATCTTCCCCTGGCAGGGTGAGTCTGTCGAAACTAGGAGCCGTGGCTATGAAGAAAGTAACATTTCAATTTCTCTCTTCAACTCTTAGTGGCACCCTGCATATGTTGGCCTTGGCACTGGGTGGAACCATTATGAATGGGCTACAGGGGTGTTCGTGCTGAAGGAGAAGGAGGCACAAAATAATTCATCCGAGCGCTCTCTCTCTCTCTCGAGCGGGTAGATGAGAAAAGAAATCTGTGGAGGTTGCGGTGGCCATGAGCGAACAAAAGGAGGTTCTGATTGAACCCGCTTCTGTATGTTACCTGGAACTACAAAGTAAAGAATTAATGTTTTGAATGAATGGCTTCATATATATTATGCATGCTGGTCTTATTGCATTCCTGCCTCGATAAGAGATCGTATCTCCGGCTGTTCAGAATCTCTCAATTTTGATTCATGATGCTTCAGGCCACCAGAAAAATCCAAGAAAATCAACAAATGTGATGAAAATGTCATGCTAACCTGAGTCCTGCCAACAGATTTTTGTGATATGAGGAGAGAGGAAGCTTTAATCAGAGGCAGCGCTGGAACACTTTGAAGTGGTGACTGTGAGACCAACTTTTTCTGCCGTGTTACATCGCTTCTCTGCAACTTTCATGGCCAAGTCCTCAATGGGCAGCTCACACAGGAAGACATGTGAATCTTTGTGAAACCGTCAGCAGTAGGAGGGTGCTCCTGATACATTTTCTGTCAAGTGGGCTATGCCAAGTAAGTGACAAATTAATATGAATTACTAAAGATTAATGGCCAATTAGTAATTCAGTGACAGAGACCAGAATGAATGCCGGAGAGCGTTGTTTGATAATGTTTTTATGCCCTCAAACAGTTGTTGATTGACCTACAATGAAATTACTCAAGTCTGATCATCAATTCATTCTTTAAACGGGCAAAAAACCCAAGTTTTTTTGCTCTAACTTATCATTATGAATAAAGTGAGATTGATTCCCTATAAACTTCGCCTTCACTATGCAATTTTATCTGCCACTGGGCACGAAATCTCCCTGGAAGGGAACGCTGTCTGGCGATCTTGTCAGACTAGCAGCCTCTCAGCATTTCTATCTGCTTCCATGTCTTCATTATAGACTAAATTAATGGATCAACTCACAGTTTCTCCTGTGTTGTTGGTCGTCGCTACTCTGAGGAAAACGGAAATGACTGTGCTGTCTTTGCGACAGTGGTGCCAACAGTTACACCGCTTAGAAATGCTAGGGAGGGAAAAGTTGTGTGATATTGTGTCATTTATCAAGACAAAAAAGTTGGCCTCTGTCACTTAAAGGGTCATTTTACTGATCTTGGGAAGTACAACTGCATATGTGAAAAAAAGTACCGTGAAGCCTTTTGTGGCTCCAGATGAAGCTGCATGTAACCTGATAAATTGTCTAAGATGTCTAGGTTGCATTGTGGGTAATGTGGGCACCAGGTTTTTTAAAGTGGTCCGCAGCTCTAGCATTGCACTCATCATGGATAGTTTAAAAACACATTTTCAAAATTGATACAGCAGAGCAGAGATATCGACTTTCTTCTTCCACACACACCTTTTTAAAACAAGGTGCCTACATTACCCACAATTCAGAATTTGCGCATTTTCTCTATTTGATATGCTTGTAAATTAAGTATCTTGGGTTTTGACCAAAATGAGCAACTTCCTGGTTATTTATAGATGGGCACTTTCTTCTATTTGTGGAAGCCAAATTACCCTACAGCTCAACTGATCATGAAAATAAGCTGCGTCCTGAATACTATTTAGAATTTGATCAACATTATCTATCACAAAATTGCAAATAGCTCGAATCGGCAATGATGTTTGTGCCCCGAGGCCCTTGAGCTTTTTCAGGTGGTTGCTGTTTAAGTCTGAATTGTCAGCTCCGTTTGGCCCCCCACGGCGACTGGCCAAATGTCAAGAGACAGAGCGAGAGAAAAGCCCTTCCAGTATATCCATCTCAAATGAGTGACAAAAATCAATGGCTGAGATGCTTATCAGGAGCATGTAAATAATTAATTGCGAGCCCATGGCAGGTGTATAATTGATCAAGGGGTGATAAGTTGTGCTGATAAATATTTCAAGAGTGGCTGAGTGAGAAAGAAGGAGCCCTCACTTGTCAACAGATCCCACAGTAGGGCATTTGGACGGGAGACCTGGTCTTATTGAGTCTCCCTAATTGTGTAGTCGTGTTCTCCAAACGCATGTGTGTTGTGCTGATAGCTCTTCCCTGAGTTGATGGCGGCGACACCCTCCGGTGAAGATCAAAGGGCTGGGACATGCGCTGGCTAGCTAACAGTGTATTGTTCCATGTCTGTGGATCAACTCTGATATCCAAATGGTCAGACGCTCGGAATTGGTTAGGCCGTAGGGGGGTTTGCCTTAAGTGGACACCCTGGTAAGAAGTAGATCAGTCACATGTGAGGGATGGATCGTGACTCTCTACTACCCACTGAATGTATTTTCTGTGAAGGGAATACACAGCAGGCTACTGATGTGTATACAACCTTTGTGATGCAACAAGACCATACTGAGAAGTATAACCATTAAGGGGCAGAAACACTGAAGCCATTTGGTCAGTATCGCGCCTTCTTCTGTTGCGTCAGAGGTCAGAATGGCTCCGACGAGCTCACATTGGCGTTTGAATGAAATATGGATGATAATGTCAAGTGTCGCGTATTTGCCGTCTTCACAGTAGGCTCACTCATGATTCTGATATGTCAACTCAGGGTATCTGACAATAGCGCCTGACAATCTGATAGCGCTGCTGTCAACACCAAGCTGAAAAGCAATGTTTTGCTGCCCTCTCTGTCTTGAAAGCTTCACCTCTGACCACACACAACATCAGAAGGATGTCACAGGGCTGTGGGTTCGGCAATGGGTGGCCAGCAAACACAAGATTTTTTTTTTTTTTTTTTTTTTTACACACACAGCATGTAATTTCTCTCTCGAGGGGTGTCTCAATCAAAACACTGAAAACGAAAAAATGACTTCAATAAAATGTAAAAGAAGTTATAGAAATAAAAGCTTCCAGCTGTAGCTCCTCGCTGCCTCTTCATTTTAGTTTTTTTCTTTCAGACGTATCCACCATCTTACTTTGCTATTTCCTGTCATCATTTCCTTCTTTCCTACCTCGTATAGCCCACTGTCTTTGTTCAAGGCTCTTTGTGGTGACAGTATAAGACACACCTTAAGCTACCTGGAATCGGGGTATCAACGACGAGCAAACATTAGTGAAAAGCTCATCGTGTGTGAAAACGCGGTACGGAATTTCATTGCTTTTGACATTGTCTTCATTCATAGGCAGGAAAGATATGATAATGACAGAGCGCTCTGAAAAGAGTGCTAAATGGAGAGACTGACGCATTTTCAACGCCAATAGTCTGAGCAGCATTCCTCTGAATGCTGGATAGTACGATGTTTGCTTTTAAAATGAAGTGGAATAAAAGGATGATATTTTATCATTTTAATATTCAAGTAAAATATTAGTAATTTGAATTGCTTAAGCCTGTCTACTAACTCTACACCAGTGGCAATGTGGTAGGATTAGTAAAATTCTGCAGCATCTCAAAGCAGAATCAAATAGTGTTTATTACAGACAGAAGCAGAGCAATCTGACCTGTACACAAGATGAAGTGACAACAGTAAAACACTGAATGCATCACACAGAAAACACATTAACAATCTTTTCAGCACATAACTGGCATCATGTCTCTCATTTGTTTGTTTCCACTGCTCTTAATTGTTGCCAATAACAGACATGACATGTCTCATTATAAATGACTAATTACAATCAGACACTGAACTGTGGTGTGAATGCAAGAGACAAATGAAAAATGGGAAAATAATCTTCAGAGCACCTGTGAAAAGCCCAGTGTTTTATGTGGGAGTGCATAAATATTTATTTTATTGAATCAAATTTAACACCTTAATCCATCGCCAGCACTCATCAACCGAGGAAACGATGAATATTCATCAGAGAGCATCACGAGTGAAGAGAATTTAATTCATAAAGTTGTTTCTGAAATTTCCATCTTGATTAGTTCACACTGAAATAAACAGGGAAAACAGCAACAATGTAATTCATCAGCGTGGAGATGAAATGAAATGAATATCATACTGAAGCGTCACATGTTTCTAATCCTGCGGGGAGTGTTAGAGGCTGTCTCAAGGCTGCAAGGAATTAGAAAGTTAATGGTATATTTGAGAGGCACACTGTTCATTTTTAGTGAGAAGAAAAGAAAAAAAAAAAGCTTTCAGAATGTCAAACGTAATCATGTAATATGAGATTATGTAACCAGTTAGGTTACAGGCCTTGTAAATGATCATTTTGTAAAACAAGATGTACCTTTCTTTTCTTCCAAAATGACAGATTTTTCACTAGAATTCTCCGCACTTTCTGTCGAGCCCTAATGTTTCACACAGCACAAGGTTGACCCCTGATGTAACAAGCTAATCCCTCATTGTTACTGGATTTACAAAAGCGACGCTTTCCCCTTCAACGGGAGCATTCATTGAATGAATCATCCTTCATGAATTAAAAAATATAAAAACAAACACTCATAATTAGGCGCCTGAATAACCACAGATTGAACCTCAACATCTACTTATGTTTGTTTTTTAATTAGAATACATTAACAATGTTCGGCTTTCTTTAGCATGAATTCTCTGCGGGGGGGAACGGGAGCGTCAAATAAAATGGCAAGGGGATTCTGTTTCACTGGGAGACAAACAGAACTTGAAAAAAAAAAGAAAAACAAAACAATACAAGGCAGCTCAGATGTTATTTTATGTTGTTCACGAGATCTAAAAAACACTATTATGGTTGGTAATTAAACTCAGGACGGAGAAAAAAAAACTGTTTTTCTATCTTTTCTATCTCCTTGGAGTGCGCCATCAATGAGGTTTTTTAATGTCTTCAGAAAAGTCAAGGTCACCCACAGACAATAAACATAATAAAGCTGTGAATTGGAAGCGGAAAGTGTTTACCATTGACTGAAACATCCCCCGGTAGGAATGACGTAAAATTGGTTAATGTCATATAGATTCAAAATGCTTCAGGAACCCATAAAAGACTGCTGACTTTGTGAGAAGAGAGGAGAACCTTGGAAATCAACTGAAGTGTATCATTCTTTATGGAACTTATTATTTATGAAACATAGCCTCAATTCAAACCAACGTAATGGCAAATGATTAAAGATGAGATTCTACCCACATTCACATGCTCTGATTAATGACTCCCATATATTCACAGCTTTTAAGGCATAAAAATATTTTAAAGATATATATATATATATATATATATATGATCCCTGCACTGCTTTCAGATACTGCTGGATTAATTTCATATTCTAATCTGCAGAGCTGAGCATCGAGATGAAAAAATCTTTGCCTGTCTCCATCTCTCTCCCCATCTGAATGACCTCCCGCTGTGTGAGAGAGGATTAAACTGTAATATGAATCCTTTAGTCAATTCAACTCAATTATGCACCCAACCTGGGCAAATTTTTTTTATGTTGTAATATAATCGGGAGATCATAACTCAGCTGGAATACGCAGATGGAGATTGCGAAGTACCTGACCTTACCTGATGCATATTGACAGAGCTCCCTTTTTAAGATTGAATTATGTCTTTGCCATTTGTGCCTTGGATCCCATTTTCTAGAGCCATGGGCCATATGTTAATGGGTGATTTTAATTAAATATTTCTAAGTTTTAACTTTTTAAAGACTTTAAATGACTTCAGCTCTGCCGCTACAGGCAAATTAATATTTTTACTGCTGTTGGTGGGATATCTGAACCACTGGCATCCTTCTGGGCAGGAGAATCAATATCTATCTAATGGGGGCACGTAATACGATAATATTGGGCAATTATCAGCGCAGGGCTATGATTAGCATCATCGTTGTTAACCTCTCAGCTCTCAGCAGAAAAAAAAACCCTGCATCTCATTGAATATTTCAGCGAGCGTGCCGCAGAAATGCAGAAAACGCAGAAAAACTCATTTGCCTCGTCACAATGGGAGCATATCTGACTCTCTGCATCTGGATTTGATGCTGTAATTAAAATCTGAGAGCAGACCACATTATGCAACTCACATATTAAAGTGGAACATTGTTCTCATTCTCATGCAGTCATGTACATAAGATGTTGATGGTTTGAGAATAATAAGTCAAGTAACAATAAAGTGGTGAATATTTTTTCCTGTTTGTTGAAACATAATTCAAAATCATATTTTCATAGCCGTCACTTACACTGGAGATGCAGGGTACATGTTCCCCCACCACTTTTTTTTACATGGCTGATTTTATCTCCCTCACTTTTAAGAAGAACCATTTGTTAAAAACTTTCAGAAAAATACCTTGCACAGACATGTTAAAGCAACATTATGTTTTTGTTGTTTTGGTTGGTATTTTGTACAATAAAATAAAATCATATTGATGTTTCTTCATCTGAGCCCTTACGTCCCCCTCTTTTGCATATTTTGGTGTTCTGTCTAGGTATAATATGAGAACGTTGTCACCACAGGGCCACCATTTTGTGTTTTGCTTCAAAATGGAGCTCGCCAAACTCAAAACAAACTGCCAAACTCACTAGGTAGGTGCTGATCAGAAGGGATATACTGCGTTGTCTATTTCTGTCCTCCAATGTCTTCAGAAACATTCTAGTGTACCGTGTGCTGTCTTGAGTTGGAATTTTTGTCAAGCTAAATCACACTCGAAATTCACAATCCAATGTTGATCCAATACACTTTAAAATACCTCCAATAAAACATTTTACTATTGCACTTTATCACTGTGACCGATAGATCTATAATTACTTAACATTGGCAGATGATATCAGGCCCCTAATACATCGGCAGTGCTTTAAAAATTGGCTCAGGGGGATTAATAGTGACTGACTACAATTCATACAAGTCAAAGACAACATGACCTTGTGGACCACCAATACTACTGAGCGCAGATAAAATAAATGCAGCTGAAAAGGAGCAGGCGTATCCATAAACCTTGCACCCATCTTTTTGCTGCAGATGGCCACCTAGCTACATAAATGGCCACCTATTTTGTGTTCTCTCATAAACCTCTCTCTGAAACCACCCCCCCTCCTGGATGACATCCAAGCAGACAATACCTCTCAGTGCCTCTGTATCCTGTTGGGCTGAGATGACTGATAACTATCTCCAATTTCCACAGGGCTTCTCAGATCTTTTCTTGGATTGGCTGTGATTGGATAAGTGGTGGAGAATATGATCAACAGTCTCTCTTTACCAATAATGCCTTGCAATTAAATAAAAGAATCGCAGGTAGGACCTCTCCCCCGTGATAAACCTTGGCCATAAAAGGTTCTCTCATCGGGTAATTAATCTTGCAGGGGGTGGTTAAATTTCATACTAGCGCTTAAGTTCAAAAGACAGGATTCAGTGTGAGTACTGACCTCAGCAATTTTTGTACAGCAGTGGCTCTTTTGCTGTCTTTGTCAAATAGCTGAGTCTGGCGCAATAAAAAAAAGAAAGAAGGAAACTGACAATGTTCAAAGAGAAAAATATGGAATAAGTTGTTTTGCTGACCCAAAGGCTTCTACTGTTTTCAACAGACGGAGAGAAAAAGTTTCACGGTTTTCCTCTTATCGACAGTCATTCAACATCACGCTGGGAATGAAGCTGTGCTGTGCTCCAGACACTTTTGCAGTTTCCTTTCATTCATTATTCACAGCGGTTATAAAAGTGTAAAATCACCGCTCGTTGCCAATAACAATCTCCTCACCAGTTTTCACACGCTTGCACTTATTCTTTCACCTCACTCTGACCTGGGTCCAGCGATGTCCTCCAAAATAGCTTCGGCACCGCGGTGTTGAAAGTGCAACATTTTTGTATGTGGCATATCACTGGAGGTGTCTGGTGCCACTTAAACGTTCACACCCTCTCTCGATGTCACGGTGAGCTTCATTCAACTCCCTGTGAGGGGACAAGCCAACAGGTCAGAACATCCTTCTGCTTATCTCACCATTGTGCCTCTGCCGCTGTATAGCCCTTGACTGTTGATGCACTGTTGAGCTACAGAGCAAAGCAAAGTCATTCATCTGAAGGGTTATTGTTGTGTCAACTTTGCTGAAAGCCCGCCATCCTACTATCACAACCTTTTCTGCTTGAGGACACCACATCACTCCATGAACAAACAGCACATTTCAACTTTTTATCGCAAGATTATCCAATTAAACTTCTTAAGACACACAGTAAAGGATATTAGCTAGCTATTTTGAATTGATACTATTCTTGATTTAATTACTTAGTTTTTCCTCTGCTGTTTACTCTTTTGCTTATTTAATGTCTTATTTTAATGTTGTGCTAAACGCAGATGTTTATAAGCATTTACAATTGATTGATAAATGCATTTCATTGTTAACAGTTGAGAAAATATTAACAAGAGTTTCATTAACTATGAATTTACCATTTATTAATGTTGGCTAATCTAAAATGTTAAATTGTGTTTACGTTTTATTGGCCACTGGGACATCAAGTGGTAGGTATAATATGTTGATTCCATCACAAGAGTTACTTGATGTTTACCGCAATTAGGTGAAAAATACACGTCCATATATCGGTAATCAGCCAAAAGCAGTTGGAAAACATTGGATATCGCCAAATAAACAATATTGTGGACCCCTCGTAGGCACCACCTTCAGGTGGTAAGTGTATTCAGAATCAATAATCGATCGCAATCACACCACCTGGTGTCCACATCTTCCAGAAAAAACCCTGAGAAAGTGCCCTCACAGTGGGGTAGATAAAATATGATAAACTGCTCTCAAGGGCATCTGTTCAATGCCTTATTCACAGACTGGTGACCCAACACATACAGCTGGTTCCCTTCCATTTTTTTGCCCTTGCCTTCAAAAGTCTTGAGTCTGCCACTGGTCCAATAAATTACCCTTAGGAATCAACTGAAATATATATCTGGGGCTCCAATGTACTGATACGAGACACTGGATCAGTATAATTCTACATTGTGAGTCATACAAAATTTAAATTTAAATCAGAATCTGTATCTGGAGAGAAAAAAATGTGATTGTTAGATGGATTGTACATTATCAAACTAAAAACTCCAGTAAAAGTCCGGCGTTTATTCAAAGGAGCAGCTGTGAACTTCAGAGAGTTACAGCAAAGTTCAGAAAAGTGAAAGAACAAACAGAAGAGGAAAATAGTTTGAAAATGCGGAGCTAAACGTGGCAAAAAAAAGAAAAAAGCTTATGGTGGGGTTGCGGATAATGCACAGCGGACCCTTCATTTCAGGTAATACAACACACAATTGGACCAGCTTTCCTCTGAAGGGAATCCATCCATCTAGCAGCATCAATTATTCATTTTGCTCGGCCTCTTTCCAGCGCGGCTACAAGACAAAAGCTTTCTCTTGGAATTGCGGCTGAAATAGGAGAAAAGCTCTTCCCCTCAGTCTGACAGCTTTCAACAAAACATGTGTATCGGTCCCTTAGATACAGACTCCGCTGTAGTAAGGACACCATTGGCTGAGATTCTACCTAAATAGATTAAAACAACTTTTAATAAAGTTGCTGATATGAAAGGCGAACACATCTACAGAGTGCATGCAATAATAGAAAGATTGAAATACCCTATATCTATACATGAGCGAGAGAAAAGCCCAGAGCTTAAAATGTAAAGCCCATGGAGATCTCTCAGCAAAGATCAGTGGGTGGAGGATGCGCTGAATATTATTCATGAGTGATAATGACTGCCTATCATGTAAAGTCTGAAAAGTATAATTCTCTTTACCATATGCATTATGTCAATCAACAATAAATAACGGCGCATCACACTGTGAGTGTCAGATATACACAATATGCTCATATTCGATGCAATTGTCCCTCGTTCTCAGCTCCGTGCGAATGCCACTGGTCTTTACGGAGACAGGACTGAAACCACTCATCAGGCTGATCCTGTTGTCGCTGTAGATATAATTAACACAGCCGGGTTGGATAATCCTTAATTATTTGCCAGTGAACTAGATGATACTCCCTTATTGTTGCTATGGGAGAGCTGTGAGGACCAATCAGAGGATCAAGAAATTGCTGATAATCAGTCCGGGCAAGAAATAAAGTTAATTCCTAATTTAATTGGCATTTCAGAACAGAAAAGGAATTAATCCATATTAGCTTATTTTGTACTGGAGAACTTTATGAAGGTTATTCAAGGTCAGTGTCTTCAGGGATGTGCCATGCCTCCAACTGCTTTCATGGGCTTAACCACCCTTTCAATTAAAATCCCCTCATTAAAGCCAATAGAAGAGCTGGACTGTTTATACTGTAGTAGGTGAAACTACACATGATGGCCTCTGCTAACTGGAAAAATAAAGAGGGTAAAGTTTAGAATACAACAAAAACAATTCAAAGTTATGTCCAAAAAACACCAGTATTTGTCAATTCTACAAAACCAATGGAGGACAACTAATGATTATTTTCATTACTGATTAATCTGCCCATCAACTACAACTAATTGACCCGTTTGTTTATTTCCATGTGTTACAAAAGAACATAATTGAGGAGCTGGAAACAGCAAATGTTCAGCATTTTTACTTGAAAAATGACTCAACCTTCATTCCAGGAACTACAGGAGATATGTAATCTACCGAGCACAGATTTTTTCAGATAACTGCAAGTACAGAACATTTCCATCCTTTTCTAGTGAGCCAACTAGTTCCTGAATAGAAACATCACTCCTTTAGCTAAAGGAGCTATATGCAAAGTACATAATTTGTTGCCAGAAATGGACTATGAATCCGAATTGGAGGATCTGGGAGTTGAGACAGAAGATTGGTGGAAAAAACGCCCAAGAACACGTATATTCCTTTTCAGTACATTCATCAAAACCCTCCAAGATGTTTTCTACAGTAACCCCAGGCACTGCCTTCCTTTGGTTTGACAGAAGCAAACACAGTCCAGACTCAGTTCTGTCAATGTTTGGAGAGAAAATGTTTGTCAGATAACTAATATAATATGGTGTGTTTTGTGACATCGTTGGCGCAAAAACGTATAATGTTGAATTGGAGACAAAAATAAAATCCCACCAGCCCACTTAACTTTTTCTGAAAGATGCAATGATGCACTTATAGTGTTGTATTTGACAGTGTTGGGAAAGTTCACTTTCTACATGAACAAGTTCAGTTCACAAATTCCAAAATGAATTAGTTCAGTTCATAGTTCATAATTCAAAATTTGAAGTTCACAGTTCCAAAAATGAACCAGTTCATTGTTTGATTGCTTTTCAATCTGTTGCTGCGAGCTATTATTTTTTTAAATTATTGCCACAGCCCATACAGAACCACAGACAGCAATTATTTTATCAGTTTTAACACTGAAACTGCAGGTCTCCGCCAATATATTGCAAAACCAGGTTGTCCAGCTGCAGCTGGGACATGAAGACAACGGAGCTGCTACTGCACGCCGTCAATCCGATTTGGGTGGTAGAGGATCTGTTTTGGCTCGCCGTTGCCGTATCTTTTTATTTTTTATTCACTCGCACATACCTTGAAAGGCTAGCCAGGTGCTTTAGTTCAATGGGCCATTTCAGGTTTGCTGTTGACATTGTTGATGTAGGGAGTTGCTTCTTGAAACCCGGTGGGGCAAAATTTTACACAAAAAGGTAAGATTTCCCCCACCTGGATCATCACTAACCTTTTCAAAAAAATAGTTTTAAGTAATCATACGAAGCTGCCGTATTAATGGTGGAGGCAGAGTCTGAGGTAGTGCTGCTGCCTTCATTTGTTTTTGCCTCCATACTTCACATTTTGATGACGCATGCGGTGGTGCGACCCTGTGGTGGCTGGTGTTGCCAGATTGGGTGTTTTTTCCGCTACATATTAAGGCCTGTTCACGGTGTGTTTTAGCCGGGTTTTCACCTAGAAAGCTCTATGAAAATCTGGCACTCTTTTGAAGGAAGTTAAACTGTGAGAGAGCGCCGTTCACAAACGCCAGAATGAATGCATTCACAATAACATTCATCACACAAAATTACATTAAGTTCAGTTCACGTTCGCCCAAAATATGAACGTGTTCAGGCACAACACTGGTATTTGATATGGCAGCCTTCCACAGACCATCTCAATGAGCTGAAAAAACTATTAAAAGCAGTTAATATGAAAATAGTTGCAGACTGATGGCTTGATTGACCCCTTGTTACCAACGCTTTCACTTCTCCAGTGGCATTAAGGTTAGGAAAACATTGTGGTTGTAACAAATACACTTTGGTTAAAGGTTATGACAACTATAAAACATGTGACCAAAGCTGCAACAATAGGTTAATGAATTCATTAGTCAGTAAAATGATAGAGAATTAGTTGCCAACTATATTGACAATCAATCAATCATTTAAGTTTTTTCAAGTATTTGTTGGTTTCAGCTTCTTAACAACAATTTTTTCAATGTATTTTATTTCTTACATTTTATAGAGTTAAATGATTAGTCTTCAGATGAATCAAGAATGAAAATTACTCGTTGGTTGCAGCCCTCCACTTGACCAATTGGTGAAGGCTGGTTATATTTCCCAGTCACAGGTTGGCATTTGTCTTATTGATTGGTTGCCAAATGTCAAGAAGGTCTCTTTTAATCTGAGCCTGTCAGAGGGCAGAATCCAGAAGATGAAGTGAAAGAGATAGGAGACACTGAGGGAGGAAAAGAAATCTGGCATTCTGTAGCTCTGGCTAAGAAATCTCGGCTATTGTCAATCACGGCCCCAGAAGAAAAGTATTTTGTTTTAGCTTCAAACCGAGCTGAAAACCAACACTGAGCTATGGGCTGTGCACTCGTTGTTTGGCGACGGACCAGAGGACCTTGTCAGTGAGTCGACACTTCAGGAGACAAGTGAAGACGAGTCAGTTCGTTGGGGTTCAGGCAGGCTCCAACCCTTTCCCTGACATCTGCAGCTCAGTATGTGTTGTGGCCTGTTGGAAGCTGGCAAAGCTGCAAAGTGTTAATTGATTCCCCCGGATGGAACAACAAGTCATCTCTCCAGTCCGACCTGTGCCCTGACTTAAGGTCAGAGAAAGATTGTGATGACCTTAATAAAAAAGGCAAGTTTTAATTGGCGGTTTGTTATGTTCTGTTAGTCTTCAACTCCAGTCTTTTGCAGTCAAGTCAGACACGCTACTGTATATGCTCATCTGCCAGCCTGACCTCCAAAACCCCACCTTTCACCTGACTACATCAAGTAAAGGGCACACCCGTGGTGTATCAGTGTCTTTGGTAGTTCCACTTAATTTCTACTTCTATTTCTACTTTGAAAACAAATCAGAGGTTAAAAAGGGGACTTTATGCTCTGCAATTATTTCACTGCTTCTACTATTAGTAACTTTTTACAGGTATGTTGTAAGGTTGTACACAAAAAAACATTTAGGCATATATCGTATATATGTTATACAGCCAAAATGAGTTACAATTAGCTCAATTGGACAACGACAACCACCCACCATCTCAGTGTGGCTGGCACAGAAATCAATTGCTCGTTGAATAAATGAGATATCATTGCATGTGTGTATATAGATGGAAATCCATCATGAATCCTGAATGTAGCTATTGAAATAAATATACTCGTGGTTGTGTGCAATACATTATGTGCATATTTGAAACTCATAAGAACTAATTAAGAGTCTGACCAATGTAAGAGGCACAAAAACACAGGGATTGGCCCGGGACTGAAAGGGTTAATGCACAAGGAATAATAATCCAGTAATATAACATAATGGTAAGACACTCACAGGGATCATTTCTCTGAATTATGAGGAGCCTGCTTTATTTTAAATACTTTACATATATTTTGCTGACATTTTCAATGCAAGTCTTTAATTCGCAATGGAGTACCTTTACATTGCAGCATTGATGACAGCAGGCATTAGTCACTTTCGTGGGGTTTTTGGGTGAACACAAGTGCCAGTGCCAAATCAAAATAACTAGTGGCAGCGGGCCACAATTACAATTTTCCCCGAAGACCAAAGCGCCGTAGAAGAAGATATCTGTTTCTTCAAGCCATCCACAGAGGATAAAGATGGTAAACTGTGGCACCCAGCCAGTCAATACGTGTGTGTCTGGGACTTCTCAGCTCGTGGTCAAATGTTTGGCTTTGCCACAGTGATATAATCGATTTACAGTAACATCACACTTGACAGATGACACAAAACAGCTAAATAAAGTGATAGAGTGACAAAAGAAAGAAATACATTATCTGGAAATTCAACAAGGTAGTTGTGTCTGTCAGGTTAGTCTATTTTGCTATGAACATTTTATCATCTCCTGGACATATTTCTTCTGCTAGCTTGTCATCCGTGTGACTGCTGTAAGACTGTTTCTTTCTTCTGTTCGCAAAATAAAAAAAAAGTGCCTTGGTGTGTTTTGCTTCATATTTGAGGTTTTGTGTGTTCAACTAGCATTGAAGCTCAAGGGCTCGTGGGGTCACAGCGAGTGAGAGGACTTTTCTACCCTGAGTTTGTCCTTAAGACAGTGCTTCTCTCCGGGCTGGGTGACCTTATGGGGCACTTATGTTGCTTTTAAGGCACCACCATAAAGACGGAAGCCAGGGAATCAAAATCTCCTGTGAGCAAGAGACCACCATAGGTTAGATGAGAGGCTGTAATAGGACTGCCTTCAGTATTACACTCCCAGTTAAGCATTGTGGCTATATTTAGGAACATATATTGTGGATCGTCCTGCCCAGAGGTGGCTACGTGCTGCATGCTGTACCTGCATATGCACACCACCATGCTTCTGAAACACACAATATCCCACTGAATGTTGGCATTGGACATAATATAGGAGGAACGGATTTGTAGACACACTTCCTGGGGATACGTGAGCTGGATTCTAACACCATCTCCCTTCCTTTTGCCATCTATTATCAATTCTTTACAATCCCTGTTTCCCTCGCTATCATCGTCTATCTGTAAACAAGCCTTCTCTTTCCTGTTTCCGAGGTGGCCTAGCAAGGGAAGGCTCAGAATGAAGAGAGGAGGCAGCAAAATGCTTTTCTTTCTCATTGTGAGAATCCTAGCAACTAGGAGGCTTTGCACTTCAGCCATCTCATGCTCCCTCTGAAGATGGGAGGCTGTTAATTCTGCACTCACATTAGTTGAGGAACATTAATCCAGATGGATTTACATGCAGTAGCCATCACTAGTGGTTTATCCTTAATGTGACAATAAATCCAACCTCCCTACACATTGCTTATTTCCCTCGATGGGACATTAGGAAAAACCGGAAAGATTCTCGTGTTGAATGCAGCTAAGATTCAAAAAATGTATTAATCAGCTGAGGATTGAGAGGTCTTTTCTCAACGGCCTGACCTTCGTGATATAAGGCTTATATATATACATGTACACGCTCTCAGATACTTGAATGGTATATTTCAGGACTCATCAACACATCTCTTGGATGCAGGTTAGAGGATCACACTTTCCGCAGACCCCCCACTCACTTCAATTAGTGACCTCCACAGGCTTCTCCGAGCAGAGTGCTGAGAGTCTCTTCGAATCCACATGATCAAAACATATGATTAATACTTGCTGTCCTTTCCAGCGAGGGCTAATCATCCAAAGATTCACAAAGCCATTAATACCTCTCCAAGTGCAGGGTGGAAAAGCTGCTTTAGGCAGCATTTTATGATACCTGCTACAACTATCTTTGCACTCCATATTAGCATGGAGGAGATGCTATGAAGCAAAGAGATTCATTAAGAACACAGCCAGCTACATCTAAGGTAATGGACCCTAAATCTTTGAGACACTTTTACAGCACCTTTGAAGCTATATGAATATATTAATGGCAGGGAAGAACTACAGAAGGCAGCCAGTTATCTTGTGATATATGTACGTCTGACGCTTGAGATGCATCACCATTTTCGAAAAAAGCGGGTCCGCCTGGCCGCATTTGGCAAGGAAAATTAAGAAGCACAAAGATGCCGTTCGTTAGCGTTGAGTTACAGCTCTGAAGGATCTGTGATTACAGTCTTCATTTTGCACTGGGGGCCTCAAGCTCCATATCAATTGGTGGAAGAACAGCATGGCCTTCAGAACACTTCAACTAATCACCCATCTGTGGCCATTGTCTACCAGAACCATATGTGACTGTGATGTCTGTTTATTATAATGAGGATGAAGATAAGTAGCATTTGATTACTTCCTCACAAACTGCGCAGTGTGAAGTACTGTATGTGCCCGGGCACTTGCAGATCATTCCGCTCACAGATAGAGAAATTACAGCCACTCTTAACCGACAATATTCTGAAAGTGAAATTATGAATTTTGAATGCCAGGAATTCATTACTGCAGTCTTTGTTCCATCGTGTATCTAGCATACTGACACAGAAAAAGAACAAGAAATCACTTCCCACTATCTGGTTTTGCTCCAGAAGTGATTAGATCACTTGATACCGTCATTCCACTGCTTCTATTTTCTCCGCCGTAGGACCATCCTCGGGGGAATACACAACCATAATGGTTTTTTCAGAAATATTATCGACCTGGCCCGATGGTGAAGGTGGCTGCTACTGTAATGAGGGTGCCCTTGCCTTGTGCGTAGATGAAGCGCAACTGAAAATGTGAGAGTGCGGCATTTGAAAGTAGTCTTACAGAAATTTCAGATATGTCTGCTCAGAAATAAAAGCCCCTGAAGCAGCTACGTGTTGTTGCTAAATGGTTCGAATCCGGCTATCTAATTTTACCTTTCAGTTCTACCTTTCAGAAAGTATTTGTGTCCCCACCCTCGTTTTTTTTCACTGAACTGCAGCACTTTGACAGCCACTGAATTTGTCTAAGTTATCTTTCATGTGCAAGTTGTTGCTGAGCTTGATGAATATTAGAGAGGTACTTGAAGAAATTACACTGTGATTTGTACTCCACTTAGTGACCTGCTACATGAAGAGGTCTGTGCACTGTAATAGGCTATCTGGACCTTGAAAGCCAATTACATAGAACTGAATCAAGAAGCCACTGTACTTACGCCATGTAAGACCACCTCTGCAATTTCTACTCACGTCCCCCTATGGTGTCAAGCTAGTTGTTATGGACATAGCATTTTTCATAAATGTATTGTGTATTTAAAGCATTATGATACAGGCCAGCTTAACACAATAGACGTGACAGAGTTGATTTGCGACATCACTGAAAGCCCGACTGACGATAGATGTCTGAAGAAAAACAAACCTCTATTTTCTTCTCGATCGGATTAAAAACAGAATGCTGCCATTGTCACTGTCAAGCTTAGTGGATGCCCATAACAGATAACCATTAAGGCCTGTTTTCATTTCATTAAGGGGATGCTTTTATTGGGAGAGACAGAAAGGGGCACAGGGAGAGGTCTGAGATGTCAGCAATTTTAAGGCGCACAAGACACCGCGTGTCAAAGAAAAAAAAAGGGAAAATTATATTTTTAAAATGCATTACTTATCTAGAATCACTCTGAGCGCGCATCTCCCTGAATCCCATTGTTCTTTTTCAGCTAAAATGGCCATTGACTTGTTTTTCATGGAGCAAGAAAATGTGGGTCTATTCAGCAGCCACAAAGGTGGAATGATGGCAGATCAGTCTTTGTTGAGGACCAGCACAGTGTGAAATTAAGTGTTGTCGCTGTATGCAACAGCATCTAATAGTTTCTGCCTGCTAACCTCTGTTAGCTTATCAGGGCATCATAACAGTTCTCATTTCTTACCAACAGATGCCTCAATAATATGAATATTTATGAGTTTAAATTACACACTGCAATTACTTAGTGCAGTGTAACTTATTAAGATGAGCACTGACCAGAAGATGTGTTGTGTAAATTACAAGACCAAGTGTCAGCTGTGATTCCAACAGGTCTTGAATGAAGAAAAGCAAAGACGTAAAGATCATGGCGGAACAATCAGCAAAAGGAATTGGAATCGGGTCATGATTTTAGTGGGAACTGTCTCTTTTTTAAAACTGATTTTCACACACAAAAAAATAGAAATAAAATGCTAAGTCACCAGAATCCACATGATCACATCCAAATCTTCAGCCATTCCCTCCATTCGATCATCGCCATCAATGTCTGAGCTCGATCAGGGTTAGGGTTTCCTTTGCTGCTCACAGCCTCACCTTCTTAAAATATAAAGGGGGCTAATTGCCAAAGACACTTACTTCTCATCTGATGTGCACTTTGCAATAAATATTTATTGATCTGAGAAAAAAAGAATCACCTCCTGAAGTGAAAGGTGGCCAGTGTAAGCATATAATGTTTATGTGATGTGCCAATGTCCGGTCAACTTTGGACTTTGATCTGTGGTTTGCAGAAATGATGACTGCCAACATTATATCCTGGCTACTGGTCTGGAAGTTGACAACAGTGCACCTTGCGGGGCTGCTCCTGGCTACGCAAGCAGCGCTACTGACGCACGCACAATGCCTGCTAATGTGAGGAGCAAACAGTACGCTGAATAAAGTAGGCTTACACTACTGTATTTGAATTTGAATTTGTGAGCCTTTGAGGACCATGTTAAAAGTTTGTGAAACACTGCCTTTGTGGCTCTTGATTAACACTTCTTCCAACCTTCACTAAATGTGCCAATTACAACTCATATTTACCTTATATCAACAGTCATCTGAGAGCCATTTGAGAAAGGAAAGGAAAGATTCAAACAGTATTTTTATGAATGTTCTAAAAGAATCTCTTGGGAATCATAGCAAGATATGTTTTCTTCCATACGGTAATAACGTACACAGGCATACATAAAAACAAATATCAGTCAAGTATGTTTTACTCTAATCTGCGGGCTGTAAACTGTGATCAGTGAGGGGGAAAAAAGATGCAGAGATTCTTTTAAGCTGAGCCTACTGGATCAGAGTGGCTCTGAAAATTCTTCTGGAAACTTGAGGCTCTCCTCATTATGTTGTAAATAATCACAGCGGCAGCTAAAGCGGCCGTCTGTGTCCATGCAGGCTCGGCACATCACATCCTCTTTCATCTCGGGACTTCATATAGTCTCCTGCAATGATACAGAGGGATAAAAAGATGCTTTGTGGGTGCATATTGAGGTCTCTTTAGCTCAGCTGGAGAAGCCGTCTTAGCTCCTGCCATAAACGTTATGCCCAAATAAAAAGGGCTTAGCGTGAATGGAAAAATAAGGTGCACGTTAGCTGCACTTTGATGGCAGAATAGACCCAAAATTCCTGCCCTCCAACTATAGCTACTGTCACATCGTGCGACAGTAAAAAAAAACACCCCACAAACGCTTTTTACAAGGGACTTATTAGAGAAGACATCAATAGAATGATTAAAGCTTCGGCTTTAAAGCAAACTTGGTGGTGTCATTCTTTCTATAGAAATGAAAACAAGCAACTAAATCAATAAATACTTTTCCTTTCAATTACTTTTCTCGCTGGACTCCATCTTGAAGTGTAATGTTAGCCTGAGCTCATCGTGTTTCTTTGAGTTCCTCATTTCAAAGGTTTCCCTCTCATTCATAAACTACCTGCCGATCAATAGTCCGTTTTGTTCTTTTTTTCTGTAAATGTGGCATTAAAGCACCGAAACCTAGTTTAGTTTTTAACGTTGAAAGAAAAAACAAACACACACACAAAAAAGACAGTTATATTTACTTTGTACCTTGTAAATACATACCTTGTATACAGTCGAAAAGAGGAGAGAACTGTGGCCTATTGGACTGTGACCACCACTGGACATCTGTAAGACACGCTGGAGCAGGTCTTACAGATGCTCAATCAGATCGGGATCTGGGGAATTTGGAGGCCCGGTCAACACCTTGGGCCCTTTATTGTGTTCCTCGAGCTGTTCCTGAGCGGTGTTTGTGGTGTGTCGGGGCACACTGGCCTGCTGGGGGGCTACTGCCATTGGGTACTGTTGTTGTGATGAGGGGGTGTACTTGGTCCACAACATCGTTTGGATTGATGGTGCGTGTCAAGTGGCATTCACATGAATGCCAGGACCCAAGGTTTCCCAGCAGAACATTGCATTGTGATGAGATGATCAATGTTATTCACGTGACCTGTCAGTGGTTTTAATGTTGCGGCTGATGGGTGTATATAGCTCCTAGACCTAGTTTATAATAAATGAAAAAAGAAATGGACATTTTTCAGAGACTGAAAAAAACAAATGCTTAGCTCCGTGATGATAAAGTAATGGCTATGTACAGTATGGGAGGCACAAACCTCATCCTATACATGGCTGGGTTAACTACTGGGTTGAGACCTGCTCATATAAACCAAATGTGTTTGTTGTTTTGTAGGTCCAACTGCATTGAGCTGCAGAGACTTGACAGTCGACAGGGTCAACCATCATTTGATTTACTGTAACAAAGAAAACATTTTTCATCACAGTTTTAAAAACCACCGATGTGAACTGAAGCATTTTAAAGCGCTCCGTATAGGTTACCTTTTGTTGCATGAAAGGATATTACATTTTTTCCACTGAGTGAATCATGAAAATGTTGTAAATGTGTTAGAGGGTGCCTTAGTCTTTGCTTGTGAAAAGCTTATATTCCAGGGTTCACAGAGCAGCAATGAATACACTTATATCTGTGCTGTTTCAATACAGTATAGAAGAGCAGAGATGGCACACTGCATGGAATGGAATGTTGACAAGAGCATCTTATATTAGAAATTCCCTGTTAAAATGTGTAAAATCTCAGGGTATATTACAAACATACAAATACAAATATTGTAACTGAAATGTTTCTGTTTTGCTATGTAATGCATGGTTGTTCCATACTGAGGCTTTCTTGCACAGTCCTAAAGAGCAGATCCCAGACTTCCATGGTCTTAAAACAAAAAAAGGTGTGTGAAAACCTTGGATTAAAGGTTCTTGCGGGTCAGTGTTCATACTAAACAATTTTTCTGCCTGAGTATATGTCTTGGGCAGAGGTTTGTTTTTCCAGTCCCATCATGAAAAGTGTACTCGGCAGCCTCTACCACCGCTGTTTGACCAGGGCCACAGTTACCTCACCCCTCGGCGTGTATGTGACCAGCAGGCAACAACAGGTGGCACGAACCACTCGAAAAATTAGACACAAGAAGCAGCTGAAGGCAAGATTGTGGCGCCGTGCGACTAGAGAGGGATCAGAGTCACAGTGAACCACTGAGATCCCTCAAGTCAAGGGGAAAAAAAGACAGAAAAACAAACTGAAATAAGAAGGCTGAAAAAAAATCACGCTGTAGAAAAATCTGAGAGCCCTCTTGGGCCTCGAGGAGTGGCAATCCACAGAGACATAATACATCAAAATGAAAACAATGTTTAAAAACAGCACACATCTAGACACGTATATAAATATATATATGCTGCTTCACAGACTGACTTTGAATGTGACTAAGGTGAAGATCATACACACAAAGACGTCAACTGCCAGTCCCCATACATCCATCAACACATACATACAGTGCCTATCATCTTGTTCGCTGCTGATGTGCTTTAGTTCCTGCGCAGCCACATGTAAGACGAATGCCCAGCCTGCTGACAGGCTGTCGTCTGAATATCTCTGACAGCGATGTCTGTCACGACTGCCTCTCACAGTGTCACACACTCACTTACTGATTCCTCGAAATAGGTAAAAGAAAATAGCAAAAACACCAGCAGGGCGTGGTCATATCCGGCAGCAAAAGTCTTCATTCCCAGACACATTCCTCTTTGAATGGTCATCCAAGCATTCATAAAATTTTAATGGACTCTCCCAATTGAAGTGGAAGTACAACGCTTCTCAGTTCAATCTTTTCTGTTTTTTAAAGTCTAAAAGGTACGTCGTGTACATAACGACTCGAAAAGGCAACTAACCCTAACCCTTAAACGCTTCCTTGAAATCCATTTCCACAGCAATACTCTTTTTCAAACTGTTGTTTTATTTCAGTACGTCCAGACAGGAAGTGAATACTACGAGGCAAAAAGCAACATTAAATCATGTTGTTCGGAGCTTTCGCACCACAAATGAAGGCATTAACCACTCATGTTGTGCAAAATAGACTTTATGTCACAATTTACCTGTCTACTGTTGGTCATCATCCTGTATTATATGAAAAAGGATGCAAAATCACAAAGACAACGTGACAAAGGTGACTTCGGATGAGTGTCTGTGCAACTTAATTGCTGTCTGCAAAGACAGACCGCACTACGTGTAGGATTTACTGACAGGGAACTGAAGCTGTTATATCCATCTGAGCTCTCTTCAAATCCACCAGACTCTTCTGATAAAAACAGTAATTTTACCCTGCGGAACATGGGAGCTGCTGGTCTACCACTTGAAACTTTGGTGTTTCAACATAAGAGCACATCACAACGGACAGAACCGGACTATACGCGACATCTTTCAGCCTGTTAGTGTGCTGGTCAGTGCTGCAGTGCGACCCCAGAGACCCCTAAGGCTCTCTTGGAGCTCTGCAAGCTGGCGCCGTTTATCTGCCAGCCCCTCCCCTGTCTGGACATTTGTCATTTTAAAGCCATAATATAACCATGTCCACATTTTTTGGAGCATACCATCGCAAATTTGCCTTGCTGCAGGTGAGTATTAAGATTTTCCATGTCATTTATTCATCACTCACATTCAACATATGTGAGCACTGTCGTATTTACGACCATTAAACATCATATAAACCGATGGAAAAACCTCATTATCAAAAGGAAAGTTTCAAAAGCTTGCAGTGGAGTTTGTTGAGGATGTTCTTGTTCAAGTTTTGTTGTCTGTAGTTGGTTCAAAAAAAGGAATAAATAAAAAATAATAACAGTGAATTATAAATACGTCTGGAGGAGGTCTGCTTAGCAGTTTACCATGAAACACAGGGAAGCTGATGTAGGCTCTCTCGCAACACTAACACTAAAATCTGTTGTACTAGCACTAAATATGCCTGGGTCTACATTTGATAAGCCCTGCCCAACACCAGCCAGGCTGAATTCAGGTAAATGGTATATGAACCCAATACTCTACCTAACAGAAGTAACCGTCTAGGTAAACTGTGAGACAAAATCCGCTGAGAAAGGTCAACAGAGCTGATTAAAAAAAGAAAAAAAAAAAAACGTAGGGCAAAATAATTCTTAGTATTCAACAGGAAAATCTGTCAAGAAGTCAGTGGTTGAGCTTGACAGGTTGCTCCTGAAATCTCCTGAAAAGTCAATAAAATATGAAGTTGTATTCTGTACAACATTTAGGGGGAAAGACAACAAATCTATTAATGTACAATTTCAGACTCAAATAAATAAATCTACACCCACTACGCTCCCTTTTTGGACAGCCATCTGTTTTTTGTTTTTTTTCCCCCCAGTTTTCACATACTTCAACTTTATGCGCTCACAGCTGACACTCCGGTGGACGTCCACATCAGCAGCAGCTGCTGCTGGAAGATTAACTTCAAAAGGTTCTATACATCTTTAAGGATCCTTTTTTGTTTGTGGAGAGAAAACAAAAAACAAACCGCTTATCCCACTGTGCTAGCAGCACGCGTCCATCCACAGCGTGCAGACTATGGGATGAATGCTTATCGGTGGTGGTTCAGTCTGGTCTCTTCGCAGCACCGACAGTGTCTAGATGAAAGATGTGTTTTGATGAGGGCTGTATGAGAATTTAATGAAGCAAGAACGAGTGAGCCTGAAGCTATGGACGCCTATTGATGTGAGATGTTTTAAGGGGATTCCTCCTTCTTTGCCTTTGTGATTTGGATACCTTTTTCTTGAGGGATTCTCAGAGAAGAGTTCTTGTACATGAACTGCAAAAAAGTACAGAGTGATTTGTTTTTCTAAAGAACTGCACTCTATCAGAGATGCCTGCGACCCTAACTTGAACTGCTTTATAGCCATAATTTGACCTTAAATACCATGCCACAGATACAATAATCCCAAAATATCTTTGTCAGATAACACCATTGCACCTTAGCGAAATCCCCTGATTCATCTTTAGTTGAAAAGCGAGCAGGATTCAAAGGCATGCCTCGGGCAACACACATCTGAAGTGAAAGAAAATTGGCTTCTCCAGCTACCCTTTGATATTGGGACACCCCACTCTAAGACTTGGCTTCTTACTGTATTTATTAGTTGCTTTATCAGATCCTTGATGGCCTCAGTTCAAAATGGAAAGAGCGAAAAGCCTCCTCAGGGGTGTATATGTGTGTTGAATGGAGTAATGTCTTTTTTCTAATGTGCTTTCCATTCACTTCCTCGCAGTCTTCTCAACAAAACCTCCTAATGTTCCTGTCTGTATACAGGCATCCTCTCTCCAGTGTTCCAGTAACAGGTCTCCGAGAGGTCAATTAACGGTAATGAGGCAATAATGCGGTTTACTCCAAACCTAATTAGATTTTCGTTTAGCCAATGGGCTCTCAGATGTCCCATGCAGGAGGCTAAACTATGCATATCATTTACTGTGTGTTTCGTTTCATTTCACTTCACTTGGGTTGAAAGTGGTTTTCACATAGGCGGCAGCAACTCCCACCCATCCAAGATACAATTGTTCGCCTTTTCAGTCTCCGTCTTCTTTCCCTGCTGCTGTGAACGTTCACAAATCCCTTCCGCTGATGCTCTCTTGTGTCCCTAACATCCAATTACATGCCGCCTCCTGATTTTTACGTCGCAATCAGACATTAACAGTCAGCTGTCACGTATGAAAGAGAATTAAACCAAACGTGTTGACATATTTTTAAATTCATAAAAGAAATTAATTTCAATGCAGCATGTTGTGCTTATTTTGGCAGCCACGTTTTTTTTGCTCAAGTCTCCGGTCCAGCCTGGATGAGAGACAAAGTCAAAGAGCCCCGTTCTGGTGGTTTGATTCAAATAAATGAAGAGGTGGACAGAAAAGTGGTGCTTTAATGCAAATTCGATCAGATGAAATATTACACACTCAGTTCTTAAGTGGCCTTTGAGGTCAATTGACCGGCTGCTGAGTCGAAACATGGCAGGGGTGGTGTCCATATTTCACACCACACAGAGCTTATAAGCTATCACACGCAGGGAGAATAGCTTGGCTCCAACCCGGTGGGCCTCGGCGTCGGTGTAACACAAGACTACATCCGTCATGTAACAGTAGGAATGAGGTTTTAGTCATTTGTAGCACTGCAGAGACTTTTTTTCTAAGCTATAGGAAATTATAGGGGACTTGCAGTTTCACAGTGATAAGAAAGAATAAAAGAGCTGATGAATATAGATATTTAAGCAAATTCAAACTGAGCATAATATTTCATTTAAAGCTAATATCACATGCAGGAAATGACATGGTTGGGGTTCACGGAGTGTAGAAGGAACATTTTGCCCAAAGTGGAAGCTGCAGCTGAACCGTCTCCTTTATTGTTGATTAGTTGCCACTTAACTTCCTCGCAGTGATTTCCCCCCCAAAAGATGAAAGGACAATTTCCATGTTAAGTGCTTTTTTTTCTTCCCACAATTGTGTCTGTGGAAGCAGAATATCTATATGTGCGTATGTGTGAGCGAGCGGCTTTGTCGGCAACTCAGATTAGATAAGGGTTTTTTTTTCGACAGCTCCCATCTTCTGGATTTCTTCTGCTCTTAATGCAATTCTTCCAACTGTGCGGTGCCTAATACAGGCCCCACAATTACATTACTCTGACTGCATTAGGAGATAAAAATAATTTTTCTTAAATCCATGTGCATTGTCTATCAAAATACATATGTATGCTTCACTTTGTTTAGAATTACCGCAAAAGAGCGGACAGATTGCTCGGCGCATCTGTGCATAATTTGATCCTTGTCATATCAAAACTGTGCAGATGAATGCAGAATCCTCTCTGTGCTCTCCATGTCGACGGCAAAATGACGAATATCAATTCATTATTCTCTTTTTCCCTGTTAAGGTTTTCCATCTGCTCCAGAAAAGTCATAAAAGTATTAACATTCCTAGATGTGACAAGTAAAAAAAAATGGCTCTCAGTCTTGGCTGAGGTACAAAGGAGAGAAGGGGGAGAGGAACTAAAAATGAGTCATCTGTAGCATTAAAAAATCCGCTGTGAAATGCATGGTCCATGTTTTGTCTTTTTTTCTTCCACCTAAGAAGAGCACTGAGAGCTCTTTTCCCTTTTACTTATTACAGAGACATTGTTCCGGAAGCTGCAGCTTTCTCAAAAGTGAGCTGTGGAGAACACGTTTGGCCTTAATCTTAAACTTGGACTTCACGCCATTTCATCAGGATAAACTGATGCAAGTGTGTATCCCCCTCTGCAGCATTTCCCAAGGGACCAGGCGTTTTATTTATCTCCCACTTTCAATCTGGTGAGGAGAGCCGTAATCCCAACTGTGTCACCCATTGTCTATAGAACTATTCCCGGGGCTATAACGAACAGTTCCAGCCTCCCAAATCCCATAGCAGATGTCAGGGGAAACAAATTATTCACTCACACTGACAGGTTTATCTTTCTCCATTGCTGCCTGTCAAAAAAGCAAATACTTCAGTGTTACTGCATGTGTTATTGGCTCACTTCTCTGTAAGTTAGATTTGTAATGATAATGAATGGGCGACAGGTACAGCAGAAATTTGGAAAACAACTGCCTCGAGAAAGTGGGTCAGCGTCCAAAATGGATATGCTATGTGTCAGTGTCTTAATTTGCTTTTCCAGCTTGGAGTACTATTTGTTCACATAATTTCTTTGGTGTGAGTTTCAGAATTCCGATAAAAAGCACAACAGGTAAGCAATATAATACATATTTTCGGTTTTGGGGTGAATCGTCCCTCTTATATTTCTTATATATCTATATTTTCTGACTGTGATTTGTTTGTTGATATTTTCAGTGATCCTCCTGTTAAAAAGTGATCAAAAGTTTTTGAGTGAACGTGGTTCAACTTTTGACCTTTGAACTTTGGCCTGAGCATGCCCTTGCTGACAAAGCCATTACTCTCCAGGAAGAGCTCCTGACACAAAGAGCATAATTCATACAGCGCAAGCCTGGAGCCAACTAATCAGTGTTCAGAGCGGGTGTAACTCTGCCTCGCACACACCAGGCATTTGCCAGAGAAACATTTCCCAGTGGAGAGCGGCAGCACTCTGACTGTCAGTCACAGCCGTACTGTATTATTACAGGAACATAGTCATATAGCATAAATAGATAAATCTGAAAGGACGATATATCACGTTCATTTGTTTGTCTATGTAAAAATCCCCCCTTTGGGAATATGTCTGTAAGAACAACATGAACACGTCTTGGTACAATTTCCTGTTTCTTAGTCAGGGGTATCAGGAAGTTGATAATATATTCCATAGCTTTCCTTGTGCTCCTCATTTGCATTCTGCATCTAATTAAAAAGAAGTCATCACTCAATATAGGCCGCTCTACTGATTTAGAGTCATAACAAGCAACGTGTTGAGCATAAAACATGATTATTGTGGTTCGTCATGAATGTGCTACATTAGTTTATTCTGCGCACCCAATTGATTTCAGCACTTCAGGCATGAACATTCTGCAAATAGCACTTTTTTTATTTTAGGGCTGACACGAATGTGCTCAGATTACGTCTCTTCCTGGTGATGAGATCGACAGGAGGAACGAGTCTCCCTTGTTATGTTAGCAGGGGGGATTAAAATAGTATAATCACGTTGGCATAAACTCAGAAATGAAACAAATTTAGACATGCAGCCACGTTTAATATGCATCATCAGGTGTGTAGCCGTGATGCTGTGAAGTCTAAGGAAAGATGACAAATCCACAGATGAATTTATGATGACCCCTTAGACTGTTTTAAAATGCTGCTGCTTTGGTTCTGGTGCAACGTCCTTTTTCTGTGTGTGGTCACCAGTCTGTGATCTCGCTCATTGTCCTGCCCACAGCACTACCTCATTGGTAACACACCACAACTAATAGCCTATCAACACTGAATAATCTGTGTCTGCAAAGTAAATAGTAACTAAAGTTATCAAATTATCAAGTCAAAGTATGAAGTAGCAGGAAATTAAATACTCGAGCATAGTACCTCAAATTTGCACACATTTACAGCACTTGGGCAAACTGTTCTTAGCTCGATTCAATCATTGTTTTTTCAAAATTTTGACCCTACGATTTGTGTTTTACCGCAAATGTGTATCCGTTCCAAATAACTCTTTTCAGTCGCCTTGATGACTCACAGACATACGTGCCAGAGACCACTGTTCAAGACAGAGTTTCAACATTTGCAAGCATCAAACCACTGGATATTTTTCAAGAAACGTTGGCAGCTGTGTCTTGCGACAGAACCAGTAAGGTAAAACATGATCTTTTTCTAACCCTAACCAAGTGTTTTTTTGTGCCTAAACCCAACCAGATCATGAGCACAGCATTTTCGCAACATAAATAAAAAAAAAAAAAAGTAGACCTAAAAAAAATAGAACGTAATATTGCCTGTTGGGCTAAAGAAAAACATTTCTGATGCAAGGAATGAGGTTTGACGATCAAGCTTTTCAATAAATCGTTATAGGAAATTATGATACTAATAAAATAAAGATTTTTTGGTCTGGTAACTGGTCACGAAAATCACAAGACCACGCTCCTTTTTGAAGAGGACTCAATCCCCTATTTGTGTTGAGCTGTAAGACATGAACAGAGACAAGTTCATCTTTGCTTTGCAGAGCAGCCAGAAGTAAAAACAAACTCGAGTGCACTATTCTTGTTTATAGAGATGTTCACTTGCAGATGATAGAACATTCTGAGAAAATAATATGATTGCACTGTTTGCACACTCGAATCATAGTATCAGCAAGGCAGATGTTGAACTAAAGCAAAAAAAAAAACGCCCCGTAAGCCCTAGAGCTACATCAAACTAGAAGAAAAACTTGCAAACCCTGTTTGGATTTATCTGAAAAACGGTTATGGAGTCAGAGCAGCCTCAGTAAAAGGATAGTTCAAACCGAATTTCCCCCTCATCATATAGCCAGAGGTCCAAATAACTCTCCTGCTTAAGAAGAATTGCTGGTATTCTGCTGAATTATTTGTGCAGTATGTGGCGCAGAGGGTAAACAAAAATATAAACCATGTTTAAACAACGACCTTTCCTCTGCCGTCTGAAAAAGACAGTCCTCCTAATCCTTATAATTCTTCCCCCTCAAAGAAGCATCTACAAGTCTGGCAGAAACATAACGCAGCCTGAGCACAGACAGACAAAGATAAAGTGGCCATCAGAAAATATGGCAGATAATTGGCAGGTGATGTACTGTGCTCTGGAGGCTGCAGTCAGATGAAGCATGAATCTTTCCTCCAACAACCTGTCAACAACTTCTCCACCTTGATAGTTGTTTACTCTAATGCACTGTTGATATTAAAGCACGCATTTTATGGACCCTGTTGAGCATCCTGAATATAAATATGTTGAAATTTGTCAGCGTTCACTATGCGATTTTAAAAAGTGTTCATCTTCATTATTCAGTAATACACTGATGCTGCCTTTTTTTTTTTATTTGAAAGTGTAGTGCGTAGTGTAGTGCGTAGTAAGACACTAAACTGCAAATGCTTTTAGGCCAGCACCACAGATAAATGGGAACATTTATTGATGCGGTTGCTTTTCTTTTAGCACGGGGTGGACGCATGATATTTATTCATGCAAAATATGAGAAAAGGCCATTTTCACAACCGCTGTTTTATGAGAGCAAGATAACAAGGTAGGCTTATTTGTCATCGTACAACACAGGGGTGCAATAATGAAATTAAATGTGTAATTCCTTCATGCTACAAAAATATAGAATATAAACAGTTATCTTCACATAAAAATACTGTGGTGGACCCCATGGTGCCCACATGATTGAAAAAAAAGCTTCAAAAGTGCTTTCTAGGGTGCCCCTATGGTAGATAAAACTTGCCCTCTACAGCTGTTGCCCTCCTTATTTTTTCTGCACCTCAAACATCCTGAGTCAGCCAATGCATGTATGAACCGACTCAACGGGACGTCTGGTAACCACAACAGTTGCTTCAGGGTACAAAATTGGCCGCTGAATAGCATTGTAGTGATCGACTGCTGAGGTTAATCAATCTCTGATCAACCGGATCTACCCGACAGCACATCTCAGACCAACTGCTAGTTTGGGGTAAACTGGGGTATCTTTCTAGAGTCTTCGGCCCAACAGGTACCTAACATTAGTGTATGTATTGTTATTAATGAGATATGAAAGCATCAGATGAACTTTTAGATGAACTGGATGTAAACAAGTTGTATGTAAGCTAATGTTGATGCAGTGGTTGCAACATTGTGGTTCCATCTATACAACCTGGAAATCATGTAAACAACACCAACAATATGGTGATACTCATATTGTCTGCATCTTTCCATTTATATTGAATACTGGTAAACGCTGTCTTTCAACTTTGTCTTAACACCTCTCCCTACTCTGCCGGAGTCCTGCACTCTGTCAGCTAACAACATTAATGACTCCAGACTAACGTTTTCTCCCCACTGCCTCAAAACTGTCCCAAAGAGAATGGAAGCAGTCCAAAGATCAAAGTGTTGTTCCTTTATTTTGTTATAATCCTCTACTCGTAAGTTTACCTTGACCTTTATTAACATTCAAATATTATTACTTTGGTACGTTCATTTCTGCACACCACAGGGTGCATCCAGAGTAGATTTTAATCATATATTTCGTATCACCCACACTGCAGCAAGTGATAGGATCTACAGTATATCTAACATATCCTACTGTAGTCAGCACTCAGTTAATGTTGTCATTTGCAAAGCCACAATTACAGCCTACATACATATTTACAAAAACCCCTCTCCTCTCAGGGCAAGAGTGTTCAAGATGTGTGTGATTTCAACTGAGTTATTTTCTGTACTGTGGGTCCAATACTTCAGTCAGAACAACTCTAAGTGGAGAACAGAACTGTTGCTACATGGGAAACACTTCAAGTGCTTCTAGTCTGAGGGCAGTAAGTTACCGCCACCGACAGTCACATCCAATTATCCAAGTGACAAAGAACAACCCTGTCTCCTGTCAACCCTGGTTTTGCATAAAATGTGCCGGAGGAAACATATTTGCTGCGTAAATTATGTTTACCGGCAAACTTTTCTTCCCAGTTAAAGTCTTCATGCACTTTGAGAAAGTGATGTAAAACCCTCTCTTGCTGTTACTTTCTTATCACCGATGCACTTTCCCTCCACTTACACATAAAACCCATATCTGAAATCACACCAGTTATCCTTTCTCTGGGTTCTTGGAAATGCAGGATTTCACACATGCTGCAGTAGAACTAGAAAAAAAAAAACAGGGAAACTGGGTACACCAAAAAACCAAAGAAACAAACTTAGAAATCTTAATATACTTAAAATAAATGAATGTCACACTAGATTTATAAAATATGTATACTACTTATGCGCGGCCAAGAGTCCAGGGATGAGTTATTTTTTCCATTAAGTTTGCATTTGCATGTTAAACTAACCTATTTCCTGCAGGCACTGAGGACACTAAAAATTACTTTTGAATATTGTGGGAAGCAGCAGAGAAAACTGCATCCACAGCACCACACAAATCAGATCTTATTTAACAGCCATTTAGTCACAGCGCAGTTGTTATTTACGGTATATATTTGTTTTTATAAATGTTAAACCCCACACTTGGACTTAGGAGACCTTTATACGATAACAATACGTTTACTCCCGGTGCATCCAACCTCGTTGGGCATTTCTTCATTACTTCCAATTAAGTTAGCGCACATCATTGTATTTGTTCAGGCTAAATGCATCCTCACAGGAGTGTGTTAAATCAGAAAACGTGCCCGGTTATCCATTTTCATACGAATGACCTCCCTTTCGGTGAGGAGAGCGGTCTAAATTGGAAAGCGCCTCATTTTGGTCTCAAACTTCCAATCGGCTGCGAAGGGAAGAGACATGAATTAATTTGCGGTGAGTGAATGGGTTTTGACAGGGGGCTATTTCACCAGTCAGTGTCAGTGTTATTCTGGCTGTGCAATAATGCAATGAGGGAAACAATCAAACAGGCGAGCTGCAGAACATCTGACCCCAGATTCTGCTTTGATATAGGATATAATTGCGTCATGCAGAGGACCTACACTGGCCCCTGTGTTCTGCTGATTTCTCAAAATAAGTTAAGACTGCAGCGAGGTGCCAGAAGAAGCATGGTTATTTTCATACTTGCCTTTGTTCTGCGAGATCAGTCAGAATGTCTCCAACATGGAGAGCAAGTCTCCTTTGAAACGCACAGATAAAGCTTCATCTTCAGATTGTCTCCCACTTCTCTCTCGCTTTTCCGCTTCACTCTTCCACTGTAACCCAAGAATTTGTCGGAGAAAAAAGAGCACGTCATCTAGTTTTTGCAGGGAGCCTTGTTGTTTTTTGCTCTTTTCAGGAACAATTGTTTTTCCATGAGTTGGAAAAAAACCCCCAGCTAATTGCTGTAATGATGCTGCATCAGCACATCTCATTGATCCACTGATCAGACACACACACACTAAAACTGCAAGGCTGCAACTAATAATTATTTTCATTATCAATTAATCTAATGATTGTTTTTCAGGATTTATTGATTAAAAAGCTGTTTAATAAAATGCACATCACCGTGCCGTCTTCAAATTGCTTTTTTGACTTGCTGTTTTACTCTTAACCCTCGCACATGACAAAGGAAAGCAGAGCATGTTTACATTCCAGAAGATGGAACCAGCAAATATTTGACATTTTTGCATATATCATTTGATCCATCATCATCAGTAGGGTTGAGGTTTGGTATCTTTCCAAAGAATCCGAACCCAATATTGTCACACCGCGGTGAGGAATGTCCTGTCTTGGGTTTTTTGTCTTGTGAATTTCATGTTTTATTTTGAAAAGTAACTCTCCTCTCGTTTCAGGTCACTTGCCCTTCCTCTTGTGTCACCGGTCTGATGTCTCCCCTAATCCCTGATTGTTTCCACCTGTGCTCCCTTCCCTGGTGTATATATTGTCTTTGTCTTCCCCTGTCTCGTCGCCAGAGTATTTCGTCGTGTCATGAATCTCCAGCCTTTCACAGCCTTGCCACAGAGTTGCCTTGAAATTGATAAGTATTGCCTTGCTTGTTTTTCTGTTTCCTTGTATGCCTCTGACGAAGAGTGATTTTGAGTGATTTTGTTTTGTTCTTCCCTCCTTGTGGAGCGCCTTGATTTTGTATTATTCTCAGCACAGTGTAGAGTAGATAATTTCATAGCCTTTTGTCCTTTTCCTCCTCGAGAGCGATTTTCTGTTGGTGTAACGTTTCTTAGTTTTTCTTAGTGTAACGTTACCCCATGTTTTTCCCACTGAACGATCCCAGATTGCATTTATGATATCCCATCTGACCGGAAGGGCCAAAGCCTGGGCTTCAGCTGAATGGAGTCGCGGTTCAGCCATATGCAATTCTCTCCTAGATTTCCAGACAGCATTAACCAAGACATTTGACCCTGTCACCACTGACCGAGAGAAAGCACAGGAACTGAGCAGTCTGAAGCAAGGCAGCGGTTCCGTGTGCGACTACACCATTCGGTTTCGCACCCTGGCAGTGGAGAGCGGATGGAACGACACAGCCTTATATGACGTGTTCCTGAAGGGGCTGGCAGCCCCTATACAAGATCTCCTCGTCCCTCTGGACTCACCTTCCGATGTGGATTCCCTCATCACGCTGGCTATCCGGACGGACAACCGACTCACCCAGCTTCGGCGGCAGCGAGGCGGAAGACCGGCAGCTGCAGAGAGGACAACGCGCTCACCTTCCGCGAGCTGTCCGCTGGAACTTCGTTCACCGTCCGATCCGCCTTCCCAACCCAGCACCGATCGAGAGGTGGAGCCCATGCAGCTGGGAAGAGCTCGGCTGACACCGGAGGAGCGGAGGAAGCGGCAGCTGGAGGGAAGATGTTTCTACTGCGGAGAGGTCGGCCATCTTGTCTTATCATGCCCAGCCAAGAAATCCCAGGCGGTGAGTCATGTTACGGGTTCTAGCTCTGTGCCACGCACGCTCACCAAAGTTACGATAATGCATCACACAGCTACAGATCTGGAGGGGTTAATAGACTCAGGGGCGGACGAAAGCCTGATGGACTGGCGATTAGCCAAAAGGTTGGGGCTCAATTCTGAGCCGCTAGCCAAACCCATCAAGGCCAGCTCCCTAAATGGTAAGGAACTATTTGCTATTACGCACATCAGCTAACCCACCCAGATGTACATTGATCATCACCATGAAATTATTCGTTTCAATCTGTTCACCTCCTCCTCTCATTCATTGATTTTGGGACAACCTTGGCTGTTTTTGCACAACCCCCACATAGACTGGAGAACGGGAAAGGTCAGAAAATGGGCAACAGACTGCGCTAAGAACTGTATTACCCCTGTAACTGAGGAAGAAAAAGTCACCGAAATTAACCTGTTTTCTGCCAACCCTGCCACAGGCACAGAATACCCGGACCTGAGCTCGGTTCCTCCCTGCTACCATCACCTCAGAACAGTCTTCAGCACAACCAGGGCCCTGTCTTTACCACCTCATCGCCCATACGATTGTGCCATCGACCTAATTCCCGGTTCCGCCATTCCCAAAGGGCGTCTGTACTCCGTTTCGGGACCTGAGAGGGAGGCCATGAGAGAATACATCACGGCGTCACTGAAAGCGGGCCTGATTCGACCCTCATCCTCACCAGCAGGGGCTGGGTTTTTCTTTGTGGGGAAAAAAGACGGGTCTCTAAGACCCTGCATAGACTATAGCCCACTAAATGAAATCACAATAAAGAACCGCTATCCTCTCCCTCTCATGTCCTCTGTGTTTGATCAGTTACAACAGGCCAAAGTGTTTACCAAACTTGATCTCAGAAATGCCTACCATTTGATTCGTATAAAGGAGGGCGATGAGTGGAAGACTGGATTTAACACGCCAAGTGGCCACTACGAGTACAGAGTTATGCCTTTCGGTCTCACCAATGCCCCCGCGGTGTTTCAAGCCATGATCAACGACGTACTACGAGACTTTCTTGACCAGTTTGTGTATGTTTACCTTGACGACATCTTGATCTACTCACCTGACCTTGACACACACCAAGATCACGTAAACCAAGTTTTAAAGAGACTGTTAGACAACGACTTGTATGTCAAAGCCGAAAAAAGTGTGTTTCATGCCGACACCGTCTCCTTCCTGGGCTTCATTGTAGCTCCTGGAAGGGTGCAGATGGATCCGGCTAAAGTTAGCGCTGTGGCAGATTGGCCTACACCCGACAGCCGCAAGAAGGTTCAGCAATTCCTGGGGTTTGCTAACTTTTACAGACGGTTTGTCAGAGGCTTCAGCGCAATAGCTGCCCCTCTCCATGCTCTTACCTCCACACAGGTGCAGTTCCACTGGTCGCCCGAGGCTGAGAAGGCATTCCAGACTCTCAAGCACCGTTTCACCTCAGCTCCCATTCTCACCATGCCAGATCCACAGCGCCAATTCGTGGTGGAGGTCGACGCTTCCAATGAAGGAGTAGGTGCGGTCCTGTCTCAACATTCCGAACGAGATGGCAAGATGCATCCCTGCGCCTTTCTGTCGCGGCGGCTGTCCAAGGCGGAAAGAACCTATGATGTCGGCAATCGGGAGCTGTTGGCGGTCAAACTCGCCTTAGAGGAGTGGAGGCATTGGCTGGAGGGGGCCGAACATCCATTCATTGTCTGGACCGATCATAAAAATCTGGAATATATCAGAAAAGCTAAGAGATTGAACTCTCGCCAGGCCAGGTGGGCTCTATTCTTTAACCGCTTTTCCTTTTCCCTTTCTTACAGGCCGGGGTCCCGGAACGTTAAACCGGACGTCCTGTCTCGATTATTTGACCCCGAGCCTGATGCCAAGGAGCCTGAAACCATCCTTCCACTGACCCGTGTGGTTGGAGCGGTGACTTGGCCAATAGAAACTGCTCCGTCACCTTGTGGATGTCCAGATAATCGCTTATTTGTTCCCACCGAGTTACGTCCACAGGTGATCCATTGGGCTCACACCTCGCTGCTTTCATGTCATCCGGGAGTCAGGAGGACGATGTTCGTCATTTCCCGGCGGTTCTGGTGGCCATCCATGGAGCCGGAGGTCCGGGAGTACGTGGAGGCATGTTCGGTCTGTGCACGGAACAAGACGTCTTCTGGGTCCCGCATGGGCCTTCTACAGCCGCTTCCCATACCCTCCAGACCGTGGTCAGACATCTCCATCGACTTCGTCACAGGGCTCCCGGTCTCCCAAGGTAACACCACCGTACTCACGGTGGTTGATTGATTTTCTAAGATGGTGAGATTTATTGCTCTGCCCAAGTTGCCATCCGCCAAAGAAACGGCCGAGGTCATGATGACCAACGTCTTCAGGGTCCACGGGTTCCCCAAGGACATCGTTTCAGACCGGGGGCCCCAGTTTGTGTCACGGTTCTGGAGGGAGTTTTGTCGGCTCATCGGCGCCAAAGCCAGCCTGACCTCGGGGTATCACCCGGAAGCCAATGGCCAGACCGAACGCCTAAATCAACAGTTGGAAACCGGCCTCCGGTGCGTGGTCTCACAGAACCCCTCCACATGGAGTAAACACCTGGTCTGGGTTGAGTATGCTCATAATTCATTGCCCACATCAGCCACTGGCTTCTCGCCATTTAACTGTGCTTTCGGCTATCAACCACCTCTGTTCCCAGATAATGAGCTGGAAGTGTCGGTCCCCTCCACCCACGCCATGGTCCGCCGCTGCCGCCGCATCTGGGCAGCCGCCCGACAGGTGCTGATCCGACAGGGGGATCGTGTCAAGAGAACAGCTGACCACAAGAGGCGACCTGCTCCTGCCTATCAGCCAGGCCAAAGGGTGTGGCTGTCCGCCAAGGACCTGCGCCTTAAGGTTCCCTCCAGGAAACTAGCGCCACGATTCGTTGGACCATTCCCAGTCACCAGACTCGTAGGACCCGCAGCGGTCCGACTTCGTCTGCCTCGGTCCCTCCGCGTTTATCCCACCTTCCACGTCAGCCAGGTGAAACCTGCTAAAGAGAGCCCCATGGTTCCAGCCGGCGCACCTCCCCCGCCTCCGGAGGTGGTCGATGGAGGGCCGGTGTACAAGGTTAAGCAGCTTCTGGCAGTACGCAACCGGTGCCGGGGCAGACAGTTCCTGGTTGACTGGGAAGGATACGGACCAGAGGAAAGACAGTGGATCCCGTCTCGCCACATTGTAGATCCCAGCCTCATTGACGACTTCTACCGGGACCATCCTGAACTATCTGGGCCGTCAGGAGTCGGCCCTAGAGGGGGGGGTACTGTCACACCGCGGTGAGGAATGTCCAGTCTTGGGTTTTTTGTCTTGTGAATTTCATGTTTTATTTTGAAAAGTAACTCTCCTCTCGTTTCAGGTCACTTGCCCTTCCTCTTGTGTCACCGGTCTGATGTCTCCCCAAATCCCTGATTGTTTCCACCTGTGCTCCCTTCCCTGGTGTATATATTGTCTTTGTCTTCCCCTGTCTCATCGCCAGAGTATTTCATCGTGTCATGAATCTCCAGCCTTTCACAGCCTTGCCACAGAGTTGCCTTGAAATTGATAAGTATTGCCTTGCTTGTTTTTCTGTTTCCTTGTATGCCTCTGACGAAGAGTGATTTTGATTTTGATAACGTTTTTGGTCAGTTGTGAACCTTTTTTGTTTTCTAGTTAGCTATAGCCTTTTGTTTTGTTCTTCCCTCCTTGTGGAGCGCCTTGATTTTGTATTATTCTCAGCACAGTGTAGAGTAGATAATTTCATAGCCTTTTGTCCTTTTCCTCCTCGGGAGCGATTTTCTGTTGGTGTAACGTTTCTTAGTTTTTTCATTATAAGACCAGTGTAGTGTTTGTTTCTTGTTTCCCCTCCTTCGGGAGCGAATTTCAGTTTCTCGTCCTGTTTATTGTTTTCTTGTCTTTTCCTCTGTCTGTTGACGAGGTAGAGTTTATAGCCATTTGGTTATCACTTCTTCTGAAGAAGATACAAGTGTTTCAGAATAAAAGCCTGTCATACTCGTTCTCTGACTGCATCTGAGTCCTCATTTCGCCAGGTCTGACAAATATCTGAATCCTTTGGAATTTCAAGCGGAAGTTCTTTAAGTTTAGCTATCATTATTTGCAAGTTACTTGGATTCAGTATAAGGTGAGATCACCTGGTGTTGGATGAGAAGCCAAATATGCTATTCTTTAGAGGTAGCTGTAAAATTAATCAACACCAACAATTAATATAGACATTTGAAATTTCACATGCTGTAGCTACGATGTGAAAATGAGATGGGGAGCGGAGTATGTCATGTTGACTGTTAATAAGTAGTGACTGTTTAGACAGACTGGAATAACAGCTGTAACATACTGACTTCACAGTTCAAAATATTCATTTTAAATGTAGGAAAAGTTTTACTTGGAACATTACGTGACACCATTGGCTCGATCCCTCTCTGGAAAAGACACGACTCTCTGTCAAACAGCAACACGGTTTCCATGATCTTACGAGTGCTGCTACATGGTGATCACTGTGAAGCTGTTGTGGAATTAACAGTTTCAGATCAAGAGAAAGAATTGGACATTAACGAATGTCATATTGGTTGATCAGGGACAGGATCCAAATTGAACTGCCTTTCAGAACTAGGGCTTCATTTGAGCTTAATCTGCTGGTTACTATCACGATTAATCAATAATCTATTTAGTCCAAAATTGCAAATGTACTTTAAAGTCCAAAACCAAAAGACCCTTCATTTATCATTATGAATTACAAAGAAAAGCAACACTTCTTTACGTACAAGAAGCTGAAAACAGCAAATGTTTAGCTTGATTTTTTTCTTGAAAATGACGAAAGAACATGCCTAATCCACAGTATTAGTAGAATATATTTTTGTGATATATATATTTGTATAATGGGCAGTTATGAGAATGAAAACTACACATTAACTACTACCTATTTCACCATGAGTAAAGAATAAACTGACCCCCGTCGTGTCAGAGAGGAGGTGAATTTACCGCTGCGTCTACTGTAGTTGTCATGAGACGAGCCCTTTCCGAGGATCAGAGGCGCCGCAGAAACAGTAGGTCGGAAAGTGGATTATATTCGGTGGAGCAACAGTCTCTCTCTCTCTGTCCCTCGCATTTCCTCTCTTAATCCAATCATGTCCCAATTACAAAAAACCCAAGATGAAGTCAAGTGAAAGACAGAAGAAGAACACTCCAAATGTAAACTTAGCTTTCTGGCACCACTTTTGATGGATGAGCTTGTGACCTTTATATTTTGCGTATTTAGACGGATCCCATAGGAAGGTGTGCAGGCAAGCCAAGAAACTTTAATCAGGGCTTTGTGAAGTACACAGTAAATATCATATATATTCTCTGTGTGCCTCTGACCTGCAGACAGCATCTCCCAAAAGAGAGGGAAAAAAGTCCCATATGATATTTTACTGGAGAAGGAAAAAAAAAAACGCAGGGACCAGCTAATCATAAAATTGCTAAATAAACTGAATCCTATACAGTAACAACGTTTGAATTTCCAGATGGCTACATGGCGACACCCCCTGAGGGAAGACAAACCTTTTTTTTCATCAGGGATGCAGAGATGGTTTACAACATTGTTGTCTTAACTGCAACTCTAAACCATTAACTCCTAATCAATTTAGTTTTTTTTTAAAGGAAAAGTTATATTGTTTTTTCAGAAGCAAAGGTGCACTGAATGAAAAATCATTATTTTATAGGACACCATTTGGATTGTTTCTTAATGCCTCGGTCATAAGAAATGTTGCTTGACATAATAACTGAGAATTGATTTAGATTTGTTTATAGTGGCCATTCCTGCTCCGGGCAAAATGATTTCCCAATCTAGGTGTTTATCTTTGTACGTATTGTACAACTGACTGTCAGACACTTTGTGCGACAGCCTCATGTAACGTCCCAATAATAGTAGCAGTGATTGTCACGCTCAACATGACAGACTTTCCATTTGTCTACAGTGGTTTACCAAAAGCCTTAAAATCTATCACTACAGAAGGAAAATTGAGTGGAAAGCATATAGTTTTTTTTTTCAATCCAGTAAGTGCGACAATGTTATTCCACTAAGAGGACACAGGTAGGAGACTCGTGGCTGATTGGGAGTTTGACACATGGGGCCAGGGTTTATGTGTGCTTAGATTTCAGCTACTCAAACACTCTGCTAAGGAAAGGGGGATGACTGTTGTTTTAGTTAAATATTAAAACACTCAATGAGTCTCCCCTTGTGCTTAAACTCAGACTTGACTTTTTAAATATTTAACCAAAACAATAACCATTCCCTAACCTTAATAATTTAGTGCTCGTGGTTGTATAAGTGCGAGCGTTAAGAGGCGGCTCTTGTAGGTGGAACAAATGGAATACATTCATTGTTCATTTAAAAAAAAAAAAACGGTTTGCATTATGTTCGTTACATAATGTACTCGCTGATGCAAATTATTCATACTTGAGTCAGGGCTGTACGGAGGGTGTGATGAACACACTGCTTAAGTAATTTCAGACATTTGCCGCATTTCATTGAAACCAATTTAATTTTGAAAGATTTACTTGTCATTTTACAACACAGGGTTGTACAACAAAATGCAAGTTGTAGTCGCTTTAAGTTCCAGAAACATCTCCATCTCTGGTCAGAACTAATTGTGGCTAGGGTGGGTTTTGTCTTGTAAGTATCCTTTGGGATTCCATGCAGACGCTTCACCGATATCACTTCTGCTCGGTAGGTGGCTGCCGCTGATGTTCTGGGCGGTTTTAATGACCCACTGTTGAGCCACACTGTCCCAGGCAGTGCACAAACCATGCCAGACTGTGATGTTTCTGGTCAGAATACTTACTTTCTTTACTTGTTGCTCCTCTGTAAAAAGCTGACAAGAACTTGGCACAGGAATTTAACAATATGAGGTAGAAAAATCTGAATATTCGCATCTTAATTCTCTGCCATCCAATGTTTTGCAAAATGTGTTTTACATCTGCCAATTTACAGCAGCACTGTGAGTGAGGTTCGATTATAGTTTACCTAAATAATATGTCCATATGTAGTGTGTGACTCTTTAAAATGTCTATTTATCTTTGGACCAACGCCACTGAGGGGAATTCATACATAGTTACTGTAGTTGACAAATAGAGCTGCGCTGCTAATTATTCAGTGTGGGAGCACAGTTCTTGAGGTTAATATATTTTGCCAGAACTTGTGAAACACTGTGTCCTTGTTGTACATCAGAGCCATTATTCCTCACAAATTTAGTTGTGAAAGACAGGAAGACTTTGGTTTATGTGCCTGAGGCCTTTTGTTGACCTGAATCATGAAATCATTCTGCTGCAGCAACAATGGCACGCTGTGTGCGTGTGTCTGTTTGTGTGTGTGATGCTTAAAAAGGAGCCTTGGGTAGCAGGAAATGCAGGTCAGTAATTACGGTTTGCTCAGTTGAGCAACACTGTTAATCTGTATGTCACTGTTAATCTGCTGCTGTCTATATATGGATGTTGCTTCATCGCACCTGAAGGCACAACAATTACTCTTTTCCTTTACCTTTAAACTGGGTCATTAAACACAACTGGAAAAGTGTGAATCATTTCTACATCTTTAGCCTGGGAAAACATACAAATGAGACCAATCCTCACCTGAATGTCACAACTGTGACAGAAGCCTGTCACTTTCATGTACAATTAAAAACAGGTACCTTTGGAGATATATCGGTGGCCAGTTGTGACAACAGCATCAGTGATTAGACTAATTATAAGACTTCATTAGTGTGTGGGACAGCATCTTTCCGGAGCGACACCGGTAATCAGATTTAGAGCTCACATCTCTGACAGTTCACCGTTCACTCACCAACCCTCATCCCGCCCCCTTTTGTCTTTGACATCACCTCTTTAAAGATTCATAAGCCGGGGCAATTTACATAAAAGTTAAAGCGTCTGATTAGTCGTATTACAACCCACTCTGACCGACGTGAGCCCTGCAGGGACTGGAGGATTGGCCAAGGTTACAGCTCAGGCATGTGCTCAACAGCATGCGATGGGACCTACCATGACGCCAGGCATCGGAGAGATTATAAATTTCTTTGAGAACCGAGCCATTCTACAGTCTCTTTTACACTTATGCTTTCTCTAATTATTGATACTGCTTAATGACACTATTATCTTGACACTTATCACACAGAATTCATTCCTCAATCGATTAATACGAGGAGCATTTTGTATTAATGACACTCAGCTTTTTGTTTGAATAACAGTAAACTGTGTGCAAGTTCTGCACAATACACACAAAGCTAATTTGTCCTTTTTGTTGTTGTTGTTGTTGCGCTGAATGAGTGACCATGATGCAATGCTGGGCAATTTAATTGTTTTCATGCACTAAAAAGGCCAAAAAAAATATTGAAAATGAAACTATTCATTGCAATTCAATTGGGGTCATCAAGTCAAAATTTGCATTTATATAGCAACATTAAAATGTTACATAGTATTGCTGAATAATGTGCTCATTCATACCACTGGTTCATAATTAATGGGTGTTTCCAAGGAAACCTTAGGAACCTAATTGCTCACAGGGTGGTCTCATTATAGCAGCAACACAATGCTTTACACAGGCCTGGCTGACCAGAGCACAGAAGCTGAGGGTATTCATTAAAGTCTGCTGTCAGGAAGGCAATCAAAATCAAGAAGTCACAGATTCTACAACAAATCAGAAATTCCTTAAATCCTCTTTGTGTTTTACAGCTTTATATGTGTCCATTCTTTGTAAATGTCTTGTCGCGGCTTCTCACTGTGCTCTTTCGGTCATTTTGGAATAATTTTGCACTTTAAACGTGAGATGCTTGCCGATGAATTTTGCAGAGGACCCTCAAGCCTACCTCTACCCAGGCAACATCCCTGAGGGTGGGCAGAAATGCATCAGGACTTATAATAACTGCCTCTGCTTGTTTCCTCAAACTTGCCAGCAGTACTCCACACCGTGTTCTACAGGGTTTAAGAGAAAATCTCTGCAGGCCAATACAGACCTCTTTTATAAAAGACAAAGAAATATAGCCCTCTTCCACAGGTAACACCCTGGGGCGTTCGAGCATGCATGTCGTGATAAGGAAAATAGTCATGCTTCAGTGTAGGTTACGGGTTTTAGGGGCTTTATCGGGGCAACACAAGATATTTTTTGTGGGTGATGCCATAAAATTCATACATAAAAATAATACTAGATGTAAAAATACCAGAGATGGCTGGATAAAACTTTTATTTCTAAAACTTGCTTTAAAAAAATAAGTAAAAAACCCTCTAATATTGCATTTTTAAGCCAATGCACTTCAGTGGGGGCAACAGAGCTCTAATTGGTCAGTCCTCCATTCCATTAGCTGCAGTAATGGAGGCTATTATAGGCGAAGGGGGGCAAAGTGGAAGGGATGGTGCCCACTGTATGAAGGGTCTAGGTGGCACCAATGCAATAGTGTTGACATTTTGTTGTTTGTTTTGCGGAATGGAGCAAGAGGTGAGGAAGGTAGCCATATGGTGGGTATTTATCAGCCGATGGCTGCCAGAGTGATTGAATGTGAGCTGAAGGTGAAGCAGCAGACAGCTGAGAGGGAGAGCAGGGCCTGAGGCCCGGGGTCTGGTACCAGGCTGTTCATCATCTCCCTTAAAGGAAGGTCAACAGTCCAATGAATCACGTTCACCACCAAACTTACAGCTTGTTCTCTGTCAGCTTTACTGCATTCTGCTGCAGTTCTCAGTGTTCAGCTGGAACCTGATCCAATCACTGTGTCCCTGCATGAGTTTCTTGAGAGGTGATTGGAAGATACCAAGACGCCAAAGTCTTTTAAATCTAATGATACAATATTTTTAGACGTCATCGGAAATGTCTGCTGACGTCAGTAAAGCAGCGACAGCACAACTTCTGTTTCGGTGTTCTGAAAGGCATGTAATGAAACGGACAAGAACCAGAGTCATATCTGATCTCTCCAGTACAAACACGAATAATACAGCCCACATGTGGTCCAGAGACAATGGAACAATTCCAAGAACACGCACTACACATTCTGCTGAGGGCTTGAGTGGGAAAACTGCAAAACCCACAAAGCAAGTTTTGCATCAAAAAGTTCTTACCCAACCGTTTTAACCAATCGCCGAGACCTCACAAAACACATGGGAGGAACATACACAGGAGGCAGGGAAGCCAGGGATTTGGCCTTGAATACTGTAATACTGTAGACTATGCAAAATATGACAAGGGCACTCATGTTTGAAGAAAGTAATCCTCCTCCATGTAAAATTAGAGCATCCTCTCTCTCAGGGAGATACGCCTCTTACAACTTGGTTAAAAAGCTGAAAAATACAGAAGTTAATTCCAATTTTGACTGACTCATCTCATTGTTGAGGACACTGCAGACTGATCTGGGCATCTCAGGGGGTCAGTGTACGAGTTGCACCCAGTTCATACCACAGAGCCAGCACTTGCAGACTGGCAATAGGTTTAGACTTAGACTAAATGTGTGACAGATGAAATAAATGAGAGTGAATGTGTGCAACAACTTTATATATTACCCAGTATTGGGTAAATAAGCAAGAGGAAGAAAGAGCAAAGAGAATTACAAGAAGAAAAATGAAACCCAGCTGAGCAGGCAACTTATTTCCAACCAGGTTTCTGATCATGTTAGCTCTTGATATATATGAAGAGACAGAATCAAATGGGTCAGATCCTGTCGACTTAAAGCGATATTAAAACACGGACATTAACGCAGTCTACTCGTCCTGCAGATGGAAATATCTCAGGGAGCCAAAGCTCGTCAAACACTACTGAACATGACAATTGTTGCCTGTCATCCACCACTCGGTCTCCTCTCTCTGCCTCCCCGCTCACCACTTGTACACAACCTAATAAAAGTATGAATGTCATGAAAATATTATTCTAAAAACAGGACGCAGCAATAGAGAAGAAGCATCACTTTCATTTCGCTGCATATGACACTATCGCAGTTGCACAGAAGGCTTGTTTCATAGCAGGTGGTAAATACTGCAGCTCCCCTCCCAAGCAGCTCAACCATCAACCCCTGAGGGTACAACAGGAAGACTCACACTTTATAAGTGTATGCACACATACACACCACTTTATCTGGCACACCTTGGCGTCTGCTCCTCCAAATTCCTGTGTGACTAAAGCTTAAGTACAAATAATGCAGAGATAAAAATGTGCGGTTACTGTTCAAGTAAATGTTAGAAGCGGCAAAGACGTGCGGTTCAAGTGACCTTGAATGTGTAATGATGGTTGATGTGCCATTTTGCAGCAATTCATAAACAGCCAACAGTGGCCAGGAACGGCTGCCCTCCAGACACACAATAAAGTGGATCTAAATTTCTAGCAAGTGCTGTGGGCGAAAAACGCCTTGTTGATTAGAATTGAGGACAGAGAAAAGCAAGACTCCAGTCTGGTTTGCACACACACGGGGAGGTGCGGACAGGTATGTAAATACTCGTTGTGTACAATACTGGTGTGCAGAGGAGCATCTGCAAACAAACAACTCATCAAGGATTGGACTGGATCGACAGATAGCGGGAGATCAATGTTGGCTTCCAGCTAAGAACATGGGGAGAGGTACAGTGGGCATGTGAACACTTTCCAAATGAAAGGTGGGAAAAGCCTCCTTGGCCCGATAATTACAGTAAATATTGTAAATACTGATCGCTGGGTCAATACGTTGAGCTAACAAGACAAATCTACGTACCCACTAGGTCTGAGCAGAGCAGAAGTAACAGGATCTGGAAGCTAAGTCACAGTACTTTTCAATGTAGTCTTGCAAACTTGAAGTTAAAAACAGGCTGCTCTAACTTTGTAGCCGTTATCTCGGTTTGACGCTAAGGACATCTCAAAACTTCGGCGTCAGCATCCTTGCTACTTTGTCAAAAGAAAATCAAACTCACAACACGAGCAACAAGTAAACATGATTGCCATCAAAAAAAAACAAAACTGAATTTGCTCACTTTTTCGTACATTTTAAAGGCTGCTCTTCCCACAGCTGGATGTCAGGTTCTGTGAGGTGGAGGTTCCCAAAGCACATGAACGCGCTACAGCACAAGTGTCAGCCAGGCACACGGAGTCAGCCTGCAGCAAAACTTTCTCAGCCAAATCTGAGAAGGCAGACAAAAACACAGGTACTGTATGGTGCCTGAACATCATTATAAAAGATGCAAAAGGGGAAGGAGAGGAAGCAGTGAATTATTTCTGTAGCTAAGAGCTGAGCAGTAACGGGAGGAGCAAAGGAAAGCTACATGCTATATATACACATATGTAAGTGACATATTCAGCTCTGTTCATACAGGGGAAATACATTGTGTCTCTTTATAAATCTCTGATTTGTGTTGGTACAGTAGCTTCTGTTCTGAGAAATAAATGTGATGTCCACAGTGGATAATTGGATTTCGTGATTGGCTTTCTACGATTGGCTTCTGGTGAGGGTTTTTTTTTTTTCCTTCTTCCTTTTTCTGGGCACTCACGTAGACATGAGTGCGCACACAAATTTAACATTTTGCGACTACTCCATGTGGCTGCACTCACACCACTAGATAATTAATCAATTAGTCAACTGACAAAAAAATAAATCAACATCAATTTTGATAACTGGTTATTTAAATCCTTGATTAGGCACAAAGTACTAAAAAATGGATCACTCCAGCTTTGAAAATGTGATGATTTGTTGCTTTTCTCTGTTTCTGTCTTTCATATTTCTGGACGGTTAGTCGGACAAAACAAGTAATATGAAGACATCAGCGAGGGCTAAACTGTGAGGGGCTATTTCTAGAATTTAGAAAATTAGATATTTGTCAAATATAAAAAAAAAAATCAATAGATAAATCAATAATTTTGTGTGTAATACATGGGTTGCAGCGACACAAAAAGTAGACCGAAATCATACATTTAACACAAGATGTGATGCACCATGTCAGCTTGTGTTCTCTACCATAAGATTACAATAACTTTGAAGGTTAATTCTTTAAGATAATTGATTAAAGGTGTTATTGATAGCAGTCAATCACATTCCATCTCTTCCATTAAGTAGTTGCCAGTCTGTTGCACTACTTATAGTTGCTAAGGCTAACTACCTGATGTTAACATTGCTAACACTAGTTAGCTTTAATGTCACTAAGACTTAAAAGTATGCACCCACAATTGATTGATACACAATAATAATACTGTTTTTAAGGAAAACAAATATTCTTTATGCTGCAACTGTATACAAGCTCTGTAATAAGTATCATTTTTGAAAATCATTTGTCTCTATGAAAATGTTGACCTTTAAGTCTCATTTGCGTAGTATTTGACAACCTGGGAATGAGACTCAACAATCAACCACTTTTCTCCAGAATCATCTTTAACAGCTGAACATAACACTGACTGTAGATCAGTTCCCATATCTCAACCCCAAAGGTACACCTTTAGGTTGTCACAAAATTCAATGTTAACACCAAAAAAGTGATGTCAGAGTAGACCAGGATCTCTCTGCAGTGTTTTCAGCACTTTGCTGACTCAACGAATTGAAGAATTCAAACAGTTTTGGTGGCAGAAGGATCCTATTCGGCGCTAGTTAGGTGTCCTCAATAAAAAGGCTATGGAGTGTGAAATGTTTTGTGCTTTCTGCCTAAATACTTAGCTATGTTCAAGGGATCAGTGCTTTGTTCCAAAGGAAGGAAATTACTCTCTCCACTCTGTTGGATATATGCAAAGTCCCTGTCTCTCTTTCTCTCTCGCACACAGCAACACTGGCAGGTTATTGATTCCCAACCTCCCATTGTGTGCCATAGTGAAACTGACACCTAACTCACAGCAAAGATTATGCAGAAGTCGCTGCAAACGGTGAGGGAAAGGAAGGGATAACAGAGAGAGACAACGGCAAGCTCTTCTTTTCTGTCCGACCCTCCTCTCCTGATTACACTGAAACACGGTAAATGATTGTAAAGATCTTTTCCACACATATATTAGGGTATACAAACGTTTTTGTAGACAAAAAGCATAATCACCACCATCCTTAAAATGGCGCCTACAGCACTAATTCCTCTTTTAAATGTCCAGAATATACGAATATGCAAACACTTTTCATTAATTTAACTGCTGGACACAAGCAACTCCTACTCCTACTAGTCTGTTAAGTCCATTCTCACTGTGCCAAAATGGCTTCTTAGTGATGTCATAGACAATAATTAACCAGTCACTCAAATATCCATGTATTTCCCCTCTACTGAATCTGATTTAAAACAAGTCTAGAGAACCATATGTTTCTTTATCTTTCTCAGTGTTGTTGGACCAAGCTCTATGTTAAATATGCAGAGCAAGACTGATGAACTGGCAATGTTGATACATCAACTGGTATTAGTCGGCGCATATGTCGGATGATAATTAACAAGAAATGTCAGTGTACAGAAATGCTAAATAATTGATTGAGGTAGTGTAGAAACAGTGTCATCATTACATAATTTGTCTATGAGAGAGAGCTTACAGTTGCAAAATGCCTTGCTAAGTACTCATGTAGGTCACAAGTGTTTTAAAAAATAGAAAAACATATAGTTTTGTGATCATATTGTCTATTCTAATCTAGTCTGATACATCACTATTGAACTCTTGTATTTCTACACTTTATTACCATTATCTGTTATCCGTGTTATCCGTTTTAATTTCTCCATTTCTAATTCTTAATTTGTTTGGTTTGGTTACTTAATTATCACCCATATACAAACTCTTTTTCAGGGAAATTCAGTCATTTGGCATAACAACGCAACATAGGGTAAACAGATATGACACAACAAATAGCAAATTAAGACCAGTTGTATCACAGTATCAGTTTTGCTCAGATCCCTCAAATGACAGAATTAGAAAGATGAAGCTTCAGTGGTCACAGTTAACATGGGTTATATCACAATATTGCAAAATCCCAAAATGTATAGTCCAAAACCAACCTCAGTGCGATACGAAACTAAAATTAAATAATGTGCACTGACCAGACCTGCTGGACAGAACCATAGAAAATAACAAATCAGTTTAAGATTTTAAAAATGACTAGGATTTAAGTATTGTGTTATAAACGACTGTTTTTTTGTTTTTGAGAAGGCTGGGTGCTGAAACCTACAGCCAAAAACAGTGCAGGTCGCCACAGAGCAGCACCCCAAAGTCAGGGTCTTGTCAAATTATATATTTATTACATTATTCCCTTGTATTTATCTTACTGTGTCCCTCTTTCCTTCCACAACTTCTCTTCAAAGGCCAACATTTCTGCCCTGAGTCAAAAAAGCAAACAGAACTGTCAATATTTACTGACCTGCTTATTATGAGATCTCACTGTTGGTCTGAGAGTGGTTGTGTTACCGAGATAAGAGAGGAGAACGCTATCATATAAGAAACGCTATAATAAGACTGAGACCGAAAGAAGGTGAAATGAACTGGACAAACACTCAGTCAGTCTGGGCGAAGTCATACACGCGAGCTTTACACTGACAGCGAGCCCATACGCTTGCTTGCATGCACTGTAACATGCATCATCCATGCATAAGGCAGTGGCTACGGAGCACAACAAACATAATGGGGTATGTCTTAGTGAAAATAAAAAAAATCTTGGAGGAATTCTCTGTGCTCCTGTGCCAGGAAAATGTCAGGTATACAGCAGATATCTTAGCATGCCACACATTCTTTCACTCAGTTGAATAAGCACGGAGACGGGTAGCGTTGACAGCATGCATAGTTAAGTTGCAGTTGGAACGACACGCTTGACAGCACGTATGGTATATTCACACAGGGTATGCACGCTTCAACTTGTCTGTCTGTTTTCTTAATGTGTGGATCGGCTGAGACCAGCATATCTGAGCAATGACGAACTTTAGAGGACACTGCATAGTAGCTTTTACATGTAAGCCCATCTTTGTTTGCACTCTTGCTTGAGAGCATCTGAATAGCACACGCACTCACTGTATGTATAGGAAAAGGAGGGCTGGTAAAAAGGCAGTACAGAAGTAATTCACCTATTACATCGGCCTGCTTATGAAAAGCATAGCCTCAAAATAAAGCTGAGCATCTTTTGGTTCAAGAGCAGGGCAGATTTATAGGAAGCATATGAAGAGATTTATTCTAAAATGAAATATTGAAATTTTAGAAAACCTTGGCGTGAAAGGAAATCACATTATGAGTTACTGATGAAACACAAAACCTCCTTAGTTTAAAGAATAGTAAATGTGACAGTAAAATCTGGACTTACTGTATATCACACATCCTTTTTCCCCTCACAAAACATTGCGTTGTGAAGTGACAGAACTTCAATTGGCTGTTGTACTGTGTAGTAGGGCTGGGTCGGGCTTGAATAGGCCAGTGCCCAAAAAGAATCATCTCCCTCATTTAATTCTGCATGTGTGGGTGGATCTGATGATTCTCAGTCCAAGCGTTCACATTCCTGCCTGTCTGAAACACTGCCTCGGGTGTATGCCTACAATTCTCTAGCACACATAGGGTTGGTATGGGAACTCACAGTGCACAGAGATAGTGTAGAGAACTGGAGCCCACCACTGAAACCAGTCAAAAAAGGGAACAGGACTGCAGGTGAGATATTGCCCCCTAGTGGTTTGTTTGCCATAAGCAGGGACTTGGAAGCAGAGTGACAGTGAGGCTGAGAAGCAGATTCACTGGACAGCCTTATTAAGCAAAGCATCAAAGTGTAGATCCTCTGCATTAATCACCTTATAAATTGTAAAAGAAAAAAAAAAAAATCAAAATTTGATTCTTTCCTGTTGGCGAAACAGAGGCAGAGGTCGACACAAGGTAAAATGGTGGGGACATGAAACATGCTTGATCATCCAAAAAAGGAGGAAATTAAATATATAAAACCATACGCTGGAGGAGTTTGAGGATTTTCTCCTTCTGTGCCGGTCGAGGATGTGCAGCTGTTCAGGTACTGTGCCAGCAACACGCCATGGTTGACTCACTTCCAGGAGCTGCTGTGCAGAATCGTCCACAGGCTGGGGAGTCACCGCCGCTGAGCCTGACTGACGCACTGTGCTGATTTCTTCATGAAATCCTAATAATAGTTTAGCGATATCACTCTAGTCCTGTGATATTAAAGATAAAGCAGTCCTCTGATGGTATGTTTTTCATCCTAAATTTTCTTTCTATCTTGAATATGTGACAGGAATCTAACAATCAAAACACCAGGGTCAAAGAAATACAATAACAGAGCTCAGTGGGTATTTGCAGGGGAGGAATGAAGACAAAAGAAATGTTGTCATAGAAATTGAGAAAAACAACATGAAGCAAAATGACAACAGCAGATAAAATAAACAAAAACTCCTGTTGTGATCAAAAACAGAAGAAAACTGTCAATTTCGCTCTAGCGCCCCTAGTGTATTGGACAAAAAAAACCTCTAAAAAAACAACTACCATCTGACTACTGCCTTCAGTGGGACAGGGTACTGCATTAATTTTTTGGGTCATGACTGACTTTGCAGTAAACAGGGATTTTTATTGATCAGTTGTGATGGAAACATGACACCTGGGTAAACAAGCAAATGTTTGCCCCTTTTCTGGTACAACGATGCCGATGAGAACTCCGTTGAAGTATCGGTACTGCGCCACTCTAGACAGAGATGAGAATACAGCAAGATGACTTGCTCCTTAGCTACCTCCATCATCAGCGACGTGCCTAATTCAAATTGTTTTTCAGACCTCTAACAAGTCTTCTGGATGATCCGCTGCTTTCTACTGTTTCCCGTTCTCTGACGCGTCTGTGCCAATGAACGTGACAAACAGTCTGTCCTCATCAGGATAAAGAACCATAAAGGTCGCCTGTTAGTGCAGCTTATTATGAACCATATTTACATTTGTTGTGTGGCAGCTGGCCATTTTTATCATTATCAGAGCACAGAAGGAAGTAAAAAGGGTGACAAGTCTGCACAGGGAGGAGGTTGGGGACGGACAGTCAGGTTTAACAAGCACAGGACTTTCACTCAAGTGACATCACATACTTAACACAACTGAAGTTACATATACAACATTTGAATGTTTGTATGTGAAATAAAATTAGTGATGTAGTTATTTTAAATCAAGCCATGTTGTTTTAATAAACTTAGCGATGTTTTTTTTTACCTAAATCAAACCAAACTGTGATGGTTCAACAAAGGTCCAGTACACCTGAAGCTGGTACATTGCAATGGTCATGTTGTTGGAAAGGTGATATATCTGTCATTTTGAGATTGAGTAACAATTTGACCTATTCTGTTGTTTATGTATGAGGATGCATTGGGGACAAACCACAAAAAAAAGGAAACTTGTCCACCGCCTATTTTTGGTGTTTAGGTTTAGCAGCTTCATTGTACATGTTTATTTTGATGTAAAATGGTATAATAGAATAAAAACCTTTTATTAATAATAAATACCTCTTAAAACCTTAAAAACCTAAAATATATTGTTAAATCTTATTATTTAGGAAATCTTATATTTTTTTTATCCGGCATGGAAATTATATGAACCGACTCTTGGATTTGTTGTTGTTTGTGATTCATACATGCGCAAGTGTATTTGTCCATCTTTGTTTCTAAAGAGGCAATAGTATTAAATGGAAATGGTAAATGCTGACATGCTTGTCAGTTCTAATTAGTGCACGACAAGAAAAATCGGCCCGGTGTTGCACAGCCCCGTTGAGCCATCCATTTTGTTGCTAAGTTACATTTCTCGTCATCCGAGCAACAACAAAATTGCAAGTGACAATTGTCGTGATCCCCTGGAACTCTCAGATCAACTGATAATTGGACAGTTCTTCACAAGCAAAGAACAAACGCCATAGTAACATCACCCATAATTGCTCTGTGTCTCACTTTGAGTATTCATTAATGCTGCCTGGCCCTGCTGCCACCTTGTTGATTGGCTCACTCTGTCCTGACAAGAACATTGTGATCACAAGAATATTCTCCATTCTATACTGAAATCGGCCACACAGACGGTAATTGGAAACACAAGGTCCTTGTTGCATCGTTTGAGGTTTTATTGACACACACAAAAACTCGGTCCAATGACGTCAGCAACGCATTGCGCAGCTTTTAGTTAATTCCATTGCATCCTCTCTCCTTAAAAACTGTATAGACTTCTAATGAAACAGTTCACAGAAGCCTTTGATGGCAAGAAATGTTGAGGCATCTTCAGTATGGCAGACACAATTGAATAAAAATAGGTTCTTCAGAGTGCTTTAGCTCAATAGCTGTTTGTGTAATGTAGCATGAATAGTACAAATTGCTACAGAGGCCTGTCTCTTATCCTCTCTGTATTCGGCTGGTGCTCCTCTGGCAGTCAAGGTCCTTTCCAACACATATTCTCTTAGATGGTAAACAACCTCTCTCACATTGTCCTCTGTTCATTCTTCCAATAATCCACCTTGCATTTGTCTTCAAAATGGCTGTTTTTTTTTTGTCAAACGTCAGCAACAGCAGAGCCAATTAACCTTTTTTCTGAGCTCAAATACATGTCGGCTTAGGACAGGGGAGACATATTTTGAGTGATTTGCGAAGAAATGGCTTGAAACATCACAGTTTTGTGAAAAAGTGAGTGAATAATGCGTGAAGAATGCTGTTCATCTGACAGAAACATGTAGCCAGACAAGATAGAGGGACTGAGTGGGAGGCGAAGGTGAAGGTACTTTCATTGTAATGTCGCACCCAGGTGAGTGGTTACACTGGCGTGCTGCAACAAGTATAGATAGTGATAGATGGCTCAAATGCTCTGCTCTTCGCTTCATGATTTCAACACTTTCAATCCCAGCAAAAAAACAACACGTTTTCATGGAGGAGCAGGGGAAAAAGACCAAAGCCTATACTATTCTTCCTCATGTAGCCGACTGGAAAATGTCTTGTGCTTTCACGCTTCCTTGTCATTAAAAAAATTTCCATTGGTTTAACATCCGGATCCAGTCTTAAAGCTCCTAATCTGCTTGCACACTCATTAGAGCAATCCTGAAAACATATTAGATATTTAGGATTTATAATCTGAATGATTACATCTGTACAGGACCATGATAGCAAAGGAAAGAGAAATCCCCAACAAGGCAACGATAACATTCCAGCCCTGGAGGTAAATGTTGGCTAGCAAACTGTCAACATCTCTTTTAGCTTCCTGCTTTTTTTTTTTTTGCTTTTTTAAAAAATATTTTAAATTCTAGTAGTGTATTCTTGCGACTGGGATGGTCTTAATGCTGAGCCCTAAACAAATGCACTTTGTACTATTGCTATGTACTTGGAAGTACCTTATACATTATATAGAGCAGGTACTTTGGGCTGACTGGAAAAGACGGTGTAGGGAAATTGGAAAGCACTGACGACAACAAAAACATTGTTGGTTTGGGTCCTTTCAGGGGGTTTGTTGACAATAAGAAAAATACAGAATAACACCAACCTTATCACTTAACATATGCAATGTGAAAACGTTATCTGCAATAATCTGCCGCTGCTCAGTTGAAATGTAATCATAGATAAAGACGCATTTTAAATCCCTCCAGGAAAAGTTGCTTAGGCTGCACACTCTTTTGCAGCTATACCTTCAATTACAACCACACAGACACTTTCATAACGTATATTTCTATCTGCCAGCCCACCCGAGAGTCTGTTCTGAGTGTTACTCTCTACAGAACGAGCATCAAGAGTGATCGCACAGCACAGAGATATTGTGTATCAGAGAAAAAACCCAAAGCGTACAACAACATAACTGCAATCCTATAAGATCAACTGGAATTACAATATGCGCTCCCTGCTGGGTAAAACAGCATCCATCTCCAGTTGATACAAACCTGCTGCTGTGAAAAACGTGGGGACAGGAAAAACAATCCAGTTTGTGTGGGTTGTTAAGGATAACCTCTAATTTGGTGTTTCCTTCAATATCTCAAAAAATAAAATGTAAATGAAAAAAGAGAGAATAATAAACGGAGCATGATAAGCAGGGGGAATTGCTGATAAAGAGAAAAACGTAACAGAGACTAATGTGCTTGGAAGCTGGCCAGTTATTTAGTACACCGTCATCTCATCTCTTCGGAAAGACTATTTGCTGTTTTGATTGATGCGTGAGAACCTCCCGCCAGAGTTTACACTAAATGTTGAAGGAAAGAGGAATGTAATCGTTGGAATAGGGCAGCAGCTGGACAAAAGTATGATTCACAATTCCTAGCTCCTCCTGGCAAACCTGGCCTGATGGACTGCTGATGAGTGGTGGATGTTGTGGCGGATGAGTGGAGGACAGAGAGAACCCGCTGAGAGGTCAATAGTTCTGCGCTGACCTGTGAAGAACTCCATTATACCTCGATCACATCTCTGACTCCCTCCTTTTTCCAACTGGTGCAGCCAGCCAATACTGAGCAGTAAAAATATCATTGTTGCAAACTGCACTAGAGTCCTGATTCAATCACAACCCTGTACAGAAATATATCACACAGTCATCTCTTGCTTTCAGCAAAAGTTTGCAAGCACTTTGGCTGCAATATAGGTTGCAATTTGATGGCATTTCAGTCAATACTACGCCCTTCTATTTGATCCCCAAAACCTGCGATCACTTCAAAAACACAATGCTTCAAGTCTTCTGAAAGCACGTCTACACTTTTGAAAGGTTGATTTATATGATCTGTTACAAACAAGCAAATGGCTGCCCCCTCACTTTCACTGAAACAAAAAAAAAGGGAGAGAACAGAGCTGATTGAATTCCCTTACATAACACCTTTGTCCGTTGTTGAGAGGAGCAATCTGTTATTACTGAGGCTACTCTTTGTCACTGCCATTACAGCCAAACAATTACATGCCTGAATGTATTCACTTTGCCCTTACACACACCCACTGCAATTCTTTATGCTCTTACAACCTACTGAAACACTTTGCATATGATACAGCTGCTAAATTGCATATTCTATTGAGAAGCTGGAAGACCGTAAAACAAACCCTGCAGGAACTACGTGATAAGTGAAAAGTAGCTGCGATTACTTCTAGGGTTTAGGGTGGGTCCCGACACTAGGGCAGTGATGGAAGAAGTATTTACATGTAGACCCGAGCAATCACAATTCTACAATGTAAAAAAATACACCATTACAAGGTACAGTCCTGTATTAAAATTTAAAAGTGAGAGCATGAATTTATCAGCAAAATATGCATCTGTTGGAAGTTAAAATTACCCTTCACACAGAGAGCTACTTTAGATACTGCCGGGTGATTCAATCTACAGCAGTGCCCCATGTTTCCTAAAAAAGGCTATAACTTTTCTATGAACTTTCCAATCTGAAATGTAACTAGAACCAATAGCTGTGAAATAAATGAGGAAAAAGGCATGATTTATATACATTATATACTTTACATTAAAATACTAAACTACAGTTCAAGAAAGATTGTAACTGAGTGACTGCCTGTGTTTCCTCTTACAGCTGCTTGTTGAGCTTTATTGGCATATAGATAAGTATTTACATTGGCAATGTGTGAAACAGAAGCAACAACACATATAGAAAAGAAATGTGTGCATACAGATAATCAATGCATCAATATGATACGAATGATCAGAATCACTTTGTGAAGAAGTTACATTTCAGTGTGCTGTGCTTATGACAACAACCCAAGAGAATACATTCAGCACAGTACTTCTTCAATGCACTACTTCTGCAAAACACAGATATGTTGAAACGTGACCTTTCTTTATATCACGACTTTCTTCAGGTTCAAATTTCAAATTAATCCTGTGACAAGCTGTACTTTATGTCTTGTTAGATTTAGGCACAAAAGAACTTGGGTAGGGTTAGGAAAAGATACGTTTTGGCTTATCATACCTGCTTTGGTCACCACAAAAATGGCTGAAGTGGTCCTAGCTTCCTATTAAATATATAATATAAAAATATTAGGTTTTTGGAAATCGTCACAAGGTCTCCTTAAAGCAACATTATGTAGAAATTGGCATTTTGTGCTAAATGCATTCAACAGTGTGTTCATATTATATCATACTATCTTCATGAAAGTTGACAAAGAATAATGTCAAATTATTGCTCTGCCCAATACAAACCATTCATCCATCCATTATGTGAAACATCTTGTAAGTCAGGATAAGTCACCAGCTTATCACAGGGCTGACATATAGGGACAAACAACCATTCACGCTCACATTCACATCTGCGGACAATTTAGAGTGACCGGTTGACCTAACTTTTTTGCATGTCTTTGGATTGTGGGAGGAACTGTGTGGTGTGGTGCAATGGCACAGCTAACCACTGCGCCACCATGCTGTCCAATTCAAACCCTTAAGTATAATTCTGTGGTATCACGATCCCGTTCAACAGAAGGACAGGGAAGTCCCCTGGTCACTACCACCAATGTTGTTGTTGTTTTCAGACTGAGTCACGTGACGGGAGACGATGGACAGTCTGTCCTACAACAGTTCCCGCTTATATGAATTATCAAGAGCATTAACACAGACTCCTCTTGGCAATAAGGGCACATACAACACAGGGCAATTTTTCATATCCCTAACAGCGCACACAAATCGCCAGTCACCACAATTATCTCTTTCTGAACCTTTATGAATAGGAAATTACAAACAGTAAACTGATCCAGAGATGTCTGTGCGGCTACATGGCATGTGAGAGAAGAGTGATTCATGGTGTTATATTTGGTTGTAGGGAGATGAGCCCATAGTAATGAATAAGCCTTAAGGAGGGCTTGGCCCCCATCATTAATCTTACAAAACTGGGCTACAGAGAAATGCAGAGTCACTCTATTACCACAAAAGAAGACATCCATTCTGTTACGCTTTGTTGAACTCTCTGAAATACGCAGATTGCTTCAAAGCAATTATACGATTCCAGTTTGCTATTATATGGTCCTCTAGGAGCAAATGAGAAAGCACAACTAACTTAAAAAACATGAGGGATGGATAACAGGTGGAGGACATATCTGATTCAATTAGGATTCAGAGCATTTTCCCTCCGAGGTGAAAGAAAAAGTAATGAAAATCTGGACCAGAGTTAATGGTGGCACTACTGAAAATGTTTGACTAGGCACTGAGCTGTTAGAGCTGCCAAAGCAATGCTGCTTATGGTTTATGTCACAGGGCGATTGATACCCCCCATCATTACACACCTAAGCTCCTTTTGATGAAACAGCTATCTTGGAAAATGTGTCTTCTTCCTGACACAGTGTGGGCTTTTTCAAGTCTTCTCAATCTGAGCATGATGAGAAAACAGAGACAAGACGATGGCAACCATGAGACAGGAGCGTCAGTCGCGTGTTTCCTCCCCATTCGTCGTTAGTAAGCGAGGCCGAAAACTTTGAAGAACTTCTGAGGGATTCTCGAGGTGCTGCAGCGTAGGTTTCAGTTTTCAGGAAAGCCTGGATTTCTTGCATAATTCCCGATCCGCTCAGCCAGCTGTTGTCAGTTTTTCAATTCAGTCATTTAATTTTTCTGTCTGGGATGCAATCCTGTGATAAGTCTTTCACTGTGAAGCTCTATAACATTCCTGTGTTTTGGTTTGAGGAAATCAAAGCGTTGGAGAATGTTACTTTTCAAATAGAAAATAGAAAATCTGACACTTCCTTGTGGCGATCACAGGCCTAATTAGGGGCTTTCTCCTGTGAAACATGCCTGTCAAACACGATTTCATCCTGGGCCACATCAGCACTACAGTTGCCCTCAAAGGGACAGTTGTTGTTTTTCCTTGTTATCACATTATATACTGGCCTCTGCACTTGATTAACATTGATTTTAGTAATATTTTAATAATAAATAACTGGCTCTGAAAGCAGAAGTCGAGGAGAAAACAATTGCAAGCAGAGAAGTGCAAAACAGTTCACACACTTTAAACAATCAATGGGGCAATTAAAAAAGCAACAACAGGGCTGTTTTTTTCACTGCTGCACTTTTTCTTCCGGTAACTTATGTGAACATCTTCAGTTGAGAATAGGTTGCGTTTAGTTCTTGGACTTTTGTTGCTTTTCTTGGTGGCTACATTTTGTATACTTTGCTCTGTGTTTGGTGCCAGCGTGCCACTGTAAATGGTATGCCTTTGGTGTGGAGCATGAATGAACATGTATTGGCTTTCCTATTTCTTATTAAATTGCCTTTCTTTTCTCAGCGATTTTGCTTGGCTGCTATTATTAACTTAGCTACAACCACTCATCTAGAGTGCCACTGCTGGGAATAGAATATACTGACATATAGCACCTTCAGAGAGCAGATAACAAAATCAGAATGCATTCTGGGCTCAGAAGAGACATTTTATTTAGCATAACGCACTACTATCTACTACTAACTACCAGTATCTAACACCAGTGTTGGGCAAGTTACTTTTAAAATGCAATATACATATTACTAGTTGCCTTCATTTTAAAGAAATATATTGCGTTACAATATCATTGTCTGTGTAGAGTAATATATCACTTTTTACACTACTTTTAAGTTACTTAAAAAAAAATGCACAATAACCTATATAGATCAATTAAATAGCCGAAATCTTTTTAATTAGAAGAATGTCCTTAGCCACAGTGATGAGCAGGCACACAAAGGATCAAAGTCTGATGTTTTTAATTGTAGGCTCAGTCGTATAAAACACAAAAGACCGATACCTTCTATAATATAGCCTATAATGACATGACGAGACAAAAACCTCTTTTGCTGCGCCTTTTAAATTTAGTCCTGGGCATATGTGAGTGCACTCGGAGAGTAGGGTTTCATCATTAGGCCTACGGCATACGGCTCACTTCAGTCACACAGAGACATAGAACTCATAGGCTCAGCTATATTGAACACACAAACAGCCTTTATTAATATGAATTTGTTGGTGTGGACAGGTTCTTAAAAAAACAACAATAAACTCTTCACTTTGGTCGGTAGCACGGATTGTAATGCATAACGTGACATAACTGTAGTAATGAATGAATGAATGAATGAATAGTTTTATTTCGGTTACAATCTAAAATACTTAAATTATGTGCAATCAACTGGCAAATATTATCATACAGACTTCCACTCAACATTTTCTCACAAAAAAAATATTAAACAAACTCTGTAACCAAAAAAGGAATAGGCTGAAGCCAAGGCTTATTTTTGCCTGTCCTGTGCAATCCATGAAATAACCCAAAGTATCAGTAATACAAAGAGGAAGAAAAAACAACAACAAAAAAAATAACAAAGATTTAACTGAATTTTAACTGAAATGTGAAATGATTAAGAAGTAAGAATTTAGTAAATTTATACTAAATTCTTACTTCTTAATCATTTCACATTTCAGTTATTTTACATTGTAATCCTTAATTATTTTACCTTTCAATGTTTTTTTGAAACTCAACAGTGATCTACACAATTTCAGTTCATCACTAAGTTCATTCCATAATTTAACTCCCAAAAATGAAACATATCTATATTTAACATTAGTTCTCACTTTACATATTTCAAAGACACACAACCCTCTTAAATTATAGGTTTTTTTCTCTCAATATTACTCCATAACTGCAAAAGGTAATATATTACTGTAACACATTGCTTTGGTGTTTAATATCTAGGTCAGTATTGCCAGCTGTTTAGTCTGACAAAAAATAGGCCTAGAATGGCAGCCTAGGAGTAGCTGTGCCTCAGGGGTAAAGCCAGCGTCTTGTTATCAAAAGGTCGCTGGCTCGATTCCCCTGGTGTGCTTGGGCAAGCTACTGAACCCCAAACTGCTCCTGATGTGCTGGTTGCTTTGGACAAAAGCATCTGCTAAATGCCCTAAATGTAAATGTAGGCTATATAGAAAAAATAAAACATGAAATAAAAACCCCCTGAGTTAAGGAGCAGAAGAAAGTGTAGTCCAGAGAGGGACAGAACTTTTAAGTTATACAGCCTTACGACAAGTTTACAAATTACCCAATGTTATAACCTAAGCTACTAATTATCACAAAAATTTGGTTTGTAAAATAATTTGTGAAAACAATGTAGTCATGTACATGTTGTCATTGTAGTTACTGAATAAAATGTTGTTGAATTGTACTGTGTTGTATTTTAAATAAAAAAATACTATCAACTAGTATCTGTACCTTTTAACATTTGCCATAATATGGCTGGTTAAAATAATGATTCTGCTGGGCTCAGGTACAAATGTCTGGCTGACCAAACCAATACTCCAAGTCAGTGTTTGTGTGAAAGATACGGCTCGGCAGGAGTCTGCAACACATTATATTTCGAATGGCGTGTATAAATGCTAGCAGGCACGGTGTGTCTGATGCACTGAGACATCCAACATTTTGTTTTCTCCAATAAATCCTTGAACATTTTCTCTGTAATTACCATTTCAATACACCGGATAATTGCCTGAGTTTAATTCATTCCTAAGTATTCCAGCTTCGGTGCCTTCAGTTTCCATTTTCCCCTCACCAGAGCTACAGTGCATCTGTCACTAGTTTTGTTATAGTCCACTTGGTGAGCACCAGGGACTGACAGTGAATTAGGGTAGAGAGAGACGAGCTCTGGGTGGAAATTGGTACAATTACGTTCATCTTCTTAGAGGATGCCTCAGTGAAAGGTGCTCCCTGGGGAATTAATCACCCCAGTGTATGAGCATCTTACCTGTTTAATAACCAATTTAATCACTTCCTCCCAAGGTTCAACACTCCTAAAAAGATACGAGTGGTTGATTTTTATTAACACACTGTGCTTCCATTAAAGGCCAATTAGAAGCCATGAATCAGTCGTGTGCTTGTGTGTGCGCGTCTGCTGTAATTCATTTGTTGTAAACAAAATGAGATGGGGCTATTGAGAGTAACTCATCAGGACTCTACCCGGATTAGTATAATTCATTACAATAACAGACACATATGAATATGGTGCTGCTGCTCATGCTATACATCAGTGGTATCAAAAAAAAACCACACAATCTTGTATTTGTATGTATTCAGTTGCTGTATCTGCCTCACAAACTATTTATCCTCGAGTGACTTGAAAGGCTTAACATTCAAACCAGGAGCCAAGTTTAAAAAAGAGCCTTTCTCAAGGTCAATGGCACACTTACAACAAGCCTAATTGAGAATTTGATCTAGTCGCTCGAGGGGGTGGACAAAGTGCTGCTGTGAATGTTAAAGATGAGCTATCAGGATTTGATCAGAAGTAATCAAAATTCTGGCCTACTTTTAGGTCACTTCCCTCTTTACCATCAAACTGTGCAGCAGACATTAAACTGCCAGACTTTCTTAAGCACAGCAAACACGGAGAGAGCTCCTGATATATCAGCACAGATAGATAGGAATTGAGAAATGCAGTATATGTTCAGATATCTGGACAGTGGAGCAATAGTTTAACAACACTATTGCTGATAAACTCCTCAGAACCTAGTGGGAAAAATAGGATGCTATACACAATGCAAATGATTTACAATTAATGTATAATTTGTTTCAAATTCTGAAATCAAAAAATAAATACAAGCAAGTCACTTAAGCACACAGTATAACTCCTGCCAATGGGGTAAAACTAAACACATAGTTTGATGACATGAGTTGCTGTCTTCATTGTTAAACAACAACTGATAATTGCTGATAAAAAATGCATCTGATGTAACTCAGGCAGAAATAGTCAAAGACAAGGAAATGTATAATAGTTATATTATGTTTTATTTAGCCCTGTTCATCAACCTCCTACCTCATCACTATTGATTAAATGTGCTGTTACCTGGAATAAAAGTATGATTTTATCCAGGTTTGAACATTGTTAAAAACATCTGGGCTGTCAGTACACTCAGCAAAATATATATCTCAAAGGTCTTGTCGTCTTTAGGTGATTAAATTCCAACACATCCTCATATTCAAATGACTTAATATGGAGATTGCCAGCAACTCGCAAGGCGACAATCATCCACCATTTCAAGAAAAGAACTAGGTTAGGTTTAGGGGAAACATCCAGGTTTGGCTTTCAATAACCACATTACTTATGTAACTTCAGTTACCACTCGACATCGCCACTAGCCATTGCCACCTAACAAGAAATGTAAATATGGGTTGTAATAATCTGCTTTAAATAAACTGTTATATCTTTCATCAAATGTATTCACATTCCAACACTCATAAACCCCATTAATATCACAATTAAGGCATCTAGAGTATTGTACTTGACCCATTACAAGCAATCATGTACTTTTAACCTCTTTTATGTCACGCATATGATGAATAGGCACAGTGCAAAGTAAACTAAGGACTAGAATTCATCTTTCATAATACAATGTTAAAGCCTTGCTGTGCATGATATCCCTTACGGAGGAATGTTCTTGATTGAAGGGCCACGTGAGAGCAGTGATACTGCAGCATAAAGCTCTTGGTGAAAGGCAGCTTGTTTTCTGGGAAACAAACTTTTTGCAGAGAGAATAATGCTGCTGTGTTCTGATTAAAGGCAGACACCATTGAATATTTCATTGCAGCTTCAAACTGAACTTGTGTTGTGAGAGGCTTTGATGTAAACTTGCCGTTTCAACCAGTGGTGGCTTGTTTGACAGGCAGCAGTCACACAGAGAGACGAAAACAGCCCAAAGTTGAGTGGGAAAAAATGTGCCCCCTTTCTACAAGCTGGCAGAGTGGTAATGATTAGCTCTCTAGCAGGATTCTCCTAAGGCAAGTGATTACGACACGCTCTGCAAACTATGACACCTCTTACCTGGAGCCCAAACAAAGACAGCATCCCAAAATATTTCTAGAGCGCTGCTAAGAAGAGTTTGAGCTCAAATGTTGTTTTTCGCCTTCTCCCTGAAAGAGTTTGTGTTTATTATTCGGGTGGAGGACTTGGGGGGGGGAAATTGGTTTTGCTAATGAAAATTACTTCCTGCAAAAACAAATGAACTGTAAATGCCAGCCGTAAGAGTTTGCATACCTGTTTTTTTATTTTAGCTGGGTGCTTGAGTTGGATGAGAGCTGTTGAGTATGAATCATTTTTCTCAGTGTTTCGCTCTGTTTTGCCCCTTACCCGGGTTGTGAGCAGTGCTAAGCCTCCATGAGAGAAATAACCTGAAATGGAGGAACACTTCAATGTCGCCCTTTCCCCCTCTCCTCCACGAGTGATTATACAATTGATTTTTTTTCCACCAGTGGTTCCTGCTATAGGAGCAGTAATAACAATTTATCTTGGCTCCTTGTTCCATTACAGCAGAGCTGCAGTGAAACCAGAGGAAAAGTGCTGTGTTTTATGATTTATGGAGGCTATTTGACCCGTGCTTATTAGAGGGATCTACCGAACGTGATGCCGACTTCGGAAATAGACTATGAGCTTTGCTCTGTGATGGGAGTGTGGACATGGCTTTCAGGCAAGATGGAATGGGTGTCCCAACTGATTGAAAAACAAACATGACCCAGTCGGAACAGTGATGTTTAAATATATATCAGCTCTGCTGCCACATTTCAGCACACATAATACTTGATAGCTTCTGATTTCAATTTCATTTAGAGGTCAAAAAGAAAAAAAATCTCAGCTTTAATGCCTCTCTCATTCCCAAAAGTACTTAAGAATGTAAGTTTTACAACAGCACAAGTGATTCACACATAAAGCCCCTGTTGTTGGGTATAATTTGGCATGGATAGAGATAAGTAGGCAAGATGTTTATCTTCATGTGCCCTTACCGTGTTCCTAGTTTTTGTTAGAGTAACGCCTGAAGGAAACCGCCGTAGCTCTAAGGGGCCCCCGGTTGTTCCTCGTTGACTGGCGTTTATGGAGCCGTTTAAGCATGGCGGCTACCTCGCTGCATCCCTCCACCAAATCCAGGTCTCTCTCCTGTGGCTAGTGATAATATTTAACTACTGACCTTATCTCCTCTTCCCCACATCTCCTCTCCGCCAGCGAACGGAGAGCATGTTAATGTCTGACACAGCTCTACATGTAGCATGCTAATCCATCTGTTGCCTGGCTGATTAAAGATGAATATCAGTGGGATGGTAAACACAGGCATGCCCCAGGCAGCTTCACCGATGACTACATCTGCACAGGACCATGTAAACGGTTACACTCCAACCAGCATATAATATTACAGATCTCGGGGCAAGATGAATAAATCAAGGGTCCCCACTTAATAACAAGCAAACAAGCTGTAAACTTTTATTGTCAACTGCACGAGGAAAAAGATATTCCCATCTGCCTACATCCACCACAAATTAACAGAACATTTATCTTCATTTAAGCATCACATATCTTGCTTTACAAAATACCATTTTACACCTGTTCAAGAATAAATAAAGGCAAAAATGGCAAGACAGAGAATCACAAGTAAGAGGGTTGGATTCAGAGAGAGCTCATGGTGATGTGTTAGGAACAAGATATCTAATGGGACCGCACAATATGGGAGCATTGCAAAGTGTCCGTTAAATAAAATAACATCTGAAATACATATTATGTTATGTGACAGTCAATTTCAAACGAAAACAAACCATAAATCATTCTCTTATTCATTTTGTATGCCATGGAGACATGTACTATGAATATATCTTAGCAAACCATTACAACAAGCTGGTAAATAAATATATTATATATATAAATAAATATTATGACCGCACATGTAAAAATGCTGTATAAATGATTGGTATTGTGTTATACATAATTGCAACAGAGGGTTACCGTGCCCAATTAAAAAGTGTAAAGGTTTTTATTACACTAACAGCAGCCCAAGGCAGAATAAACTCTACTTTTATTACATGACATTGTTATTTAATGTTACTTTGGACTCAAATCTCCTTGTTGTCATTCGCTCAGAACGATGTCTAAGTACCTCTTCTTTTGTGGATAAATGTACACCAATATAAAAATGCCCCTTTGTTATTCAACTTGCTTGATGCAATTATCCCACTTTGAGGGAATAAATGTTTACGAGTTTGTAGAAATATAAATACAAATACAGTAAACCTTAATTTCATGATGGTTGGATGCTTTTCTAGGTTAGAACTGCTATTGCTTTGTCTGGTAAAACTATATGTTTGTTCCCAAAGCAGCTCTATGTTCCTTACATGCTGCTACAAATGTCTTCTCCAGCAGACAAAGACAGAATATGTGCCGCCTTCAGCTGATCGATAGTGGACCACCTGAGAGCTGTGCCCTTTCTTTGTAGGCAGAGTTGTCACCATTAGCTGGATGAGGAGCACGTAGTTGGAGAAAGAACGATAATGTTGGCTGACAAGCTGTATGAAATACCTTTGAAAACAACAGAAGAGGGTAAAAACCGAACAATTTTTGTGAAAGTGATGGTTGACTTTACTTTATAAATATCATCAGAAGAAATCATTATCTCTGCAGTGCCGAGAGGGAGAGCAGGGTGCTCTGCATCATATCAGGTGCAGTTCTCTTCTCAGACAAGCCATGGGGTGGCTAGACAGGAGAACCACAGTCTTACTCAGCTAGACTACTAATGAATCTGGGGAGTTGTTTGCCATCACCCATATGACTTGCTTTGGCCCGTGCCATCATCTTCCCAAACCAGACATAATACTTTGCGCTGCAGAAATGACAAACGGTGGGAAACTGAGAAGTAAGTTTAATACTACATCGGATATCTTAAACGCTGCATGTTACTGATATGAAATTGTTTCTGTTATGTATTAGACAGCAAAAGACCACAGGCACATTTCAGGCTAAATAAACAAGAAAACTGAAAAAGACATTTGCAGTCTTTAGTTAGTTTTAAAATATGCTGTCAGGGGTAGTTTACTCTTATTACATTCAAGAGCAAAACTGTTTGACTGACAGCTCAAAGAAAGCACAGATGCTGCAGTTTGGGAGTACTTCCAAGGGAACATGAAAAAGGTTCCTCACCAACAATTTGCATAGCTGATTTTTTTTAAAAGCAAACAAGTTAGATACAGAATTACTATAGTGATCAACTCCTAACTGCATAACAAGGTTTTTTTTAGAGTCAGTGTTTCTTGTATTTAAAGAAAATGTGTGAATTTAACCTTGTTATTTCGAGTAAAAGAAACATGGGAAGAATAAAGTCTCTGTAGTTACACCTCTTTTGTTGGTTTGTCTCAAATTTACTTAGAAGCTCCATTATCCACATCTTAATTAGCATTTTTACACATTTTTAGCTACAACCAGCAGCCCTATAGGTCACTCTCTCAGCTCAGTTGTTCAGTCTACAAAAAATGTTCCAAAACTTTAATGGCCACAGATTTCATTAAAACGGGCAAATAGAACTACAAATGCCAACATGTTCTCACTCCCAACTCATCAGATACAGCAGCAGGGTTGGTGGGCTTAGACTTCACAGGATGACGCTATACCTACCCCTTTTGCGTCACTTTTGCATGTGAAGGGCACAGCAGTCAAGTTACCAAACATACATGATATGCAATGTCCAGTTAGACAAACAGTTAAACAAAGCTTGCTGTCAAACAGATCACATATTATGACATATTATCACTTTTGTACAGTTATCAATGATGACAAATGGTTGCACTTATGTTTATTTTTGGTTAAATTTAGCTACCAAAACGTTTTTCAGTTAGGGTCAGAATAAGATCATACTTTGGTTAAACAATAACTGGGTTCAGTCTTGTCAGTGGCTTAACTCATGTCACGTAATGTAAATTGACTCTTGGTCACAAACAGGACACGAACCCTGGTCTCTAAAGGGAAAGTCATGTGTATGAGCCATCGAACCACCTCCTGACTTGGACTTTCTTGCTCTTTATACTACTGCACTAGAGGGGCAAATCAGGAAGTGAAGTTAGAGGGGTTCCCTCAGTGTCAAACTTCTAAGTGTAGAGCCACTGACCAGGCTGCTGTATTCGACACTTTGGGAGTTGGGAGGTCTGTGAATGACCCCCATTATGAACTGAGCAAATCTCTCCCATTTGTCAGGTTTTCAACATTGCAGCCACATATCAGCCACAACAGAGTCGAAAATTGTCATTTTTCATTCCTGTAGATAGACTTATCAGGGAGGCGGAAGGGACGTACTGCATTTAATTTTATTTATGTCAATTTGTCAGCCCCTTCAAGAATGTTAAAATGGTCCTACCTGCAAAGATGAAGAGCCTCACATATCAAATGTTGTCAACTGAGCAGACAGCAAAGGCAAGTCAAAGAAGCAATATCAAATTTTAATTAAACTGATGGGTTAACCCACTCAAGTTCTACTTCTTTGCAACTCACGCAATTCTCCACATTTGTTCTATGTTAATCCAGGGCTGATTCTACTTTACTACTTGTTGCAGAGATGGCTCCCACTGCATTAGTGCTTTCCTAAGGGACTGGATTTCTTATTTATTCTGTTTTATTTATTCATTTTGGTATTTGGATGTCAGTAATTTGATACAGGATTTGTGTGGGCGGGCACTTCAAAATGTTCATTACATCACTTCAATTCCAACAGCTATACAGACAGTTGTTGCCTGTTCGATTATGGCAAAACAACAGTCATGATTATTTTGGTCAATATTTCAATCAACAGTTATTTAACACAATTACTCATCGACTGTGAAAGTTTAACCTTATTCGTGATTTAACTGAAAAACACATAATAAATAAATGCTTAATAATATCAATAAAATATTATAATAACATAAGACTTCCAATACAGCACGTCCATTATAATGTAATTTCTATTTGGCATATAAAATGTGACAAAAGACTGCAGAAATATGACTTTTTGGGTGTTCTGAGCAACATTTCTGTAACATAGACACGCATCAAATCTAAGTGATGGCTGGCTTGAAATTAGCTGACATAAACATGCCGCTACCTAGCTGAGAGTGCGTTTGTGCTTACAGAGAAGGGGCAAAACTGCACAGCTGAGCATCACTGTGAAAGAGAATGCAGCACATTCATTGTTTTATATTGATTATTTCATAATCATCGGAAGCAAGAGCTGTAATCGAAAATAAATATTGGCCAGTACTATGACATTACTCCATAATGCAATTAAAATCATGGGCTAAGTATTGTTGTCGTTTGTGGACTGAACTTAACTGGACCCACGGAGAAGGTACAGCTAACAATACCTTCATTTTAGCCTAGTTTACTGGCTTCCCCTTTCTTATATAAACTTGATAGGCTGAAGTTTTATCCTCTTTTGAAAATGGAAAAACATGCCTAACGGCGGCAGTAAAATTTTAGTTCATCTTAAAAGTTTGTTGTATCTTGATGAGGGTGTCTTGTGGCAAACCTACGTCTCCACTTACATTGTGCTCTACATTATTCTAAAAGCAGCCACCCTCCAGATACCAGCTGGCACCTGGAACATGTCCTTCTGTTGGTATTGGCAACCACACCAGCAGCCCTTTGCTGTTAATTAGCCTCTATACCACTAGGCCAATGAGAAGCATCCAAGGCACAGCATTTATGCACTCAGCAGTGCAACAGATCACAACGTTCGTTATCCTTTTTACATTTCAGACCTTGACTTAGCCCCCCACACACACGTCAAAACCACCAGATGCCAATATCTTCAGCCTCAGTTTGAGAGAAGAGGAAGAGGAGCAGTACATTAGCATAAAGCGGGATTACTATGCATGACTGTCACTGCAAAGATAATCAAACAAATTAGAAAATTCTTCAAGTGTTCACGAATGTTGGAATGCGTCAGAGATAATCCACTTTGCTTTGATTCGTTTATTTTTGTTTTTTGTTTTTTTGCCAGTCACAAGCATTTCACATACTTATGTAACTTAGAGCTGGGTACTGATACAGGGCAGCAGCTGCAAGATGCACAAGTACAGGAAAAAAATATATAATGAGGAGGGAGCAGCAGGGGACTGCAGAAAAGAGAGCACAGCCTAAAGTCTAGACAAGGTAATGGATACGGTCAAAGCCAATAATCAATAAACTTCTCCTGCCAAATGATCATTATTAGCAGCACCTCCAAATAGACCACAGACACAGATGTGGTTCCTTCAGACTGCCTGAAAATGAAGAAAGGGGCAGTTTCAGACATCTTCTGATCAAGATAGGGCTAATCCAAAAATTATCTTAATCACTTGGCCAACAGCAATACGAAGGTAAAGTGTGTCTCAATAAACCACCATAACTGAAGCATTGCGGTGCTACGGAGATGCCACTGGCCTACAAATCATAGTCTCCAGACATATGGGAACATGCTTGCCAATACAGATCCTGGACAAAATCACAGTATCATTTTTAAGTAAAAATGAAATGCAAAATTAACCATTTACATTAAAATGTGACTTGAATTCTGTCAAGCTGTGTAATAGATCCACCAGTCTACCATGTCACTCACCTATTTAGCCTCACCTATCCATTTCTTACATGGTTAAGTTATAAATAACAAACATGCTACGTCCGCTTACATTTCAAAATAAAGGCACCAAAGCTACTTGTTAGGTTAAGGAAAAGATCAAAGTTTCGCTTAAAATAACTACTCCCTCAAAAACAGTCACCACTTGCTGTTTGCCTGGCGTAGGAAACCTGGTTGCCTGGGCCTAAGTCCTACAAATAAACCATCCCTCCATCAGACACAGACTCTCTGGTTCTTTCATCTGTGTTCATCTGTTGTCCCCATCACAACAGCCCCTGCTGGTACTGCACCTCATACACTAGTGTAACAAACTGTCACCATCACATGCTGAACTCTGAACCCTAGTGGGTAGGTGGGTCTGTTAAAAGTTCCGAAGTAAGACTGAGCAGCTTTCAAAATAATCGCAATACAACTTTTTTGCATATTGTTCAGCCCTAATCAATAAACACATTTCGTCAAAATAATGGACAGGTTTGTTCTGCGACACCAGTCGGTGTTTCAGCAATAGTGCTGTCAAACAAAGCAAGCGATTAGAAGCTTTCACCGTATCTTGGAAATTGAGGTGTGCATTTTTTTTTTTTTTACTTTTCTCTGACATTTTAAAGAACGAGACAATCAACCAGTGAATCTTACAAATTATCGATACTGAACTAATCCATTACAGGCAGTTGTAGCCTGAGGATCAGAGAGACTCTGGGAGACAGATCTACACATTATTTCTAGCTGGGAAGAACTTGGCAGGAGAAGTTATTGCTGATCCCTTAATCAATAACACGTAACCGCTTGAACTTCTGCTCCAATAAAGCAGCTCACTCTACTGTTCAACACAGAACTGCTGGGATTTTTGTAGGTTCACATGTGAATCTAACATTTAAACTCTCTGCAACAGCTCCCCCCAGGCTGTTTCTGTAGTCAACTTGTCCGATTAAATGTTTACTGGATATGAAAATGAAGACTTCCATCCCCCAACACTGTAAACTAATGGCATCATATCTGACAGCCCTGGGCCTCATCAAGCAGTCATAAAGTTTAATAAAGCACAATGAAATGTGATTTTCACATGGTGCCATTCATTTCCATAAGCCCTTCCTTTACTACCCTCCCGTGTCGCCTCAGCGTCTCAGTGGGGTTGTAGAAAGTGGGGCTCGCACAGGAGCAGAACACTTTCACAGCTCCATTTTCATTTAGTGTCATTAGAAATTCAATTCCCAGCAAATGAGTTTTTAGAATTTCACAGCAGTCCCTTAAGATGTTCTTGCATGACCCACTTTTGTCTCAGGCAGTACAGGCTTCTCTTCTCAGTTCACAGTGTATATGCATATTCCTAAACTGCTCCGTCTGAGTCCCAGTGTTATTGTTTAACTGTGGGTTTGTCAGGCCGCCTACTAGGACTGCTAGGGTCACTGCAGGGGAAACTGGTCGTTTGCTTTGAAAGTCCCATAGCGATCCAGGACGGCGGTAGCTGCTAGCTATTTTCAGCTTGTACAAAGTGTTGTCTGCAACCTGTGTGTCTGTGTCAAATACGCAGCAATGGCTAGACATAGGAAGAGAATATTAACAATGACAATGCTACCCTGGGAACATCTTTTTATTCTTTTTTTCCTTGAGACCAGGTTATACCCATTTAAAAAAAAAAAAAAAAAAAAAAAAGCCCTAATCTTCATAACACTGTGGCTGAATCATCCAGATCACAGGGTGATTTTCACCTGTGTACCAACATGAATTTCTCTGATGGTTCTGTTGATTGCTGACTTCAGGTGCAAACACATCGTACATCAGCAGCTAAGCACACTGAGATTATGTTCTGTGATCTGCCCCATCTGTTGAAAGGCCAATGACGAAAGCAGCAGATCTGTCTCAGCTTCCCTTCGGAGTTAAGTAGGAAGTGGGTACAGCTGACACTTGTAACTTTAAGCGTGAAATGAACACTCACTTTTCTGTCTGTGCAAACAAGGCTTAATAAAAGGTGATGGGCTATAAATCTGGTGCTCCACCTTTTTCAATTTCCTGCTTCACTGAGCATCCTATGGAAGCAGGGGACCACCTATCCCCAGGAAATACCCCAACAAAGTGACATCACATGTGAAGTAATGCGACACATACGAAATGTGTGGAAATAGTGAATTTCACACTTGGGGGTTTAGGGACACTGACCGAATGCAAATTAACTCATGTCAAAAAAGCGGATATGGGCCATCAGCTAAAGAGAGAGTTGACTAGTGGGACCCAACAGGAAAGACTGTACTCTAGGACATTAAGTGAATGATGATTCCTACAGAAATCGCTTTATTCAGGTCAATGACACTGTTGCCCTTTGAAAGCCTAGGTCTAATGGAGCCAATTAATGATTTACCATTGAGTTTATGAAGCGTACATCCTTGAAGTGAAGTCCACTACCCCCAAGTTGATCTTAAACATCATCAGTTGTGAGTGTGCTGTCTCTGACAGGTGGTCCTGTGCTGGAGAGCGGGTGACCCGCCCCTCCCTTTCCTAGATCCTGTCAGTCACAGTGACAAAGGTGACATTAGGAGCAGATCCTGCCAGGATGCAAAGGGCATCTGCACAGCATGTACATCTTTTAATAGCCTCTACTGAGATCAGACAGGGAGATACAGACACGCAAATTTACCCACTTTTGAATGAGAACACACAGTGAGATACGGGACCCTCTCTGGTCTCAATACACACACAGGTACAAGGTGCCCTCCTGAGACAAGAGGACAGATAGTTTGTACATGGTAAGAAGTAGTGATACAAGTACCACAGGTGGCAGATTGCAATGTCCTCAGATGGATTTAAAATATACTGAGTATATATATATATATATATATATATATATATATATATATATATAGATATATACATTATACATATATATTCTGAATTAAAATGCATGGTTTCTGCTTTACTTTATTGTATATATCATCACATACAGTCATTGTCAATATAACTTGTTTTAGCACACCGTATTGGAAATGACTCCAATACTGCCTAAAAGCTGGAATCCATGTGGTGAGTACAAGAGTCTATGCACCAATTCGATACCACTTCATTTATCTATAAGAACTAGGACCCTGCTACTTCCCAGCAGTGTCTCATACACCTGCGTGCTACTTAACAGATTTTTTTATGTGCAAGCAGCCTATACTATACAAATATGTATGTATGTATGTATGTATGTATGCATGTATGTATGTATGTATGTATGTATGTATGTATGTATGTATGTATGTATGTATGTATGTATGTATGTATGTATGTATGTATATCCAGTGCATATATAGGTATTGGATCAATATCAGCTGAAATTTCAGGTATCAGAATTAGTGTCAGGAAGGATGTCAGTCGTAATTCTGATTCAGTTTTCTGTAGGTTTGGCTATCAGTAATAATAACATGGTACTTGAAAGTAATTGCCCACACCAGGAAACACAATTATGACTACTCTGTCGATAAGTTAAAAAGTATATTACTATCTTTTTCTTTTTTTTTTCTTATTGGTTACCACAATTTCAATCCCCTGTGACTGATGTTTGAAATGACCAGGGTAATACCTCTGCCCTTTGCCCTTATGCCTTGTCTTGTCATCTTAATGCTGTGCAGTGTAGTTTTAAGTACACAAAATACAGATAGTGCTTAAATAAAAGTCTTAAGGTATCTCATAGCAAATGCATTGAAATATCAAAGCCTTATGTATTTAATGTACAAGTAAAAGCAATGTATCCATCTCTTTACATGTTAACATTATCTGCATACTATAGGTTGATAGATTATCAATTATCAGATCACATTATTTAGCATTTTTCTGAGTGATACATTATTATTTTTTTAGATGATGATAAAATAAGCTCTCATTAGGCTCTGATGCACCATGTAATCTGAAAGGGACTAGGAACTTATCAACGTATGGAGTAAAATGTACTACATTTTGTACTTAGTAGAGTGGAAGTATATTGTACCACAAAAGGGAAATACTCAAGTAAAGTACAACTACTTCAGAATTCAGTGCCTTTAAGTACAGTACTTAAATAAATGTACCTAGTTACATTCCATCATTGCTGCTGTGTCTCTGGCCCTTTCAGACTCGTTTCATGCATTGTGGCCATGTTCTATGATCCATGAAATGACTGAAAAACTATGAAATACTTGCAATACACAAAAAGGATCCTTTAAAATGAATGGAGTATATTCCACCCTCTCTACTGCTGCTTGGAGACCTTAAAGTGTAGAGTGCCCATGAAGAAACAGAAATAGTACACTCCAGCAAAGATGGATTGTGAACATGCTGAATCTTTCACAGCCTCGCTCTGAAAATAACGGCGCGCTTTGAGGAAATGTGAAATGGCTGATGTGTGGGAAAACTCAAGAAGAGATACTGTGCAAGTCTGCACCGCAGAACAAAATGGTCCCCCTAGAGAGAAGCTAGAGGCAACAGCAATCACTTCCACCTCTTGTTCTTCCTGTCGTCATATCTCAGATCTGCCACTGCTGAAAACATGCTGTGGGCTGTAATGGATGTCTTTTCATCCTCGTCTCTGTGCTAATTGAAACAGAATCTGTGGGTAAATAGGTCCATTTGGTCAGGCTGGGCTTTTAACTCCAGTTAATGCACAGAGCTATTCGTCTGAGCATTTGCTTCAGTCAAAGTATAGTTACTGACTCGAGTGAAAAGTGAGGTTGCTTCCATCATGGACAGTAAAGATTCTCCATGAAAACAATAGCTGATAGCTTCTTTTCTTAAAGGGGTTTATTCTAGGGGTGTCAACGTCTACACGTGTAAACGGGTACACGGATAACAAATCATAACCGTTTAGAAAAATCAATAACCGTTTACACGTCTTTTTTTCCCCTCCTCCTCCTCCTCTAAATTTCTCATCAATATATAGTATTCAGGGTTTCCCCTACATGTAATTGACTGTAGCGCACCGTCACGGCAAAATAAAAGCCGCCACACCTTAAAAATTCAGGCATAAATAAATCCAGTGGAAATATTTTACCGTCGTCTTCCACCGCAGTCTTTGACGTTAACTAGCATGTTGGATATTTAGCTTGATAATTGGCAAGAGGATTAAAATGTTCACTTAGAGCAGAGTCCTGCACGGGTCACCGCATCCGACCCATTTTCCGACAGTAGCATAGATTACATTGCGTACCAGAGCCGACCCGCTATAAATTGATACCGACGCCCGAAGGAAAATTGGACGGACGCAATTTTTAAAAGTGAAAGTAAGATAATGTTGCCTGAAAGCTTCAGATAATAACATTAACTAACTATACACTTAAATGTTCCCACTAGTGCAGTTATCCGCATACATAATAGATGAATGGGGCACAATGTTGGAGAAAAAAAAAATCCCGCAGCCACAGCCAGTGTCGCGTCACGTCACTTAAAGTTGACTGGGGGACGCGATGGCGGCGGTCAACAAGCGGAGCACTGTGTGTTTTTTGTACAAACTGCCAGTGGAAATCAAGTTGAGTGTAGGCTATGTCAAGCAAAGTTGGCTTACAACAACAGCACGGGATCCATGCTTAACCACCTGCGATGGAAACACCCGAACAATTTGGAGGGAGACTGCTGCTGGCATCGGTGCTACCGCAACTGCGATATAAAGAGATCCTAAATCTCCGACGTGTAACCGGTTACACGTCGGTTAGAAGCCCCGTTTACACGTGTAGAAAAAATTGTAAACGTTGACACCCCTAGTTTATTCATGTTCGTTTTAACTTTTTTGCAAGATAAAAGTGTTTGCACCAGAACTACAGTAGAGGTCACAACATATGTTATATATTCTTGAGCTGTTTAACCTTGAGATGACAGTATGTAACTAATACAGCGAGACCACTTCTAGAAGCTCAGATTAGTAAAATGTGATCATGGAAAGCAAGGAGTGTGGCCCTTGAGAGTATTTTCTTCTGTATCATATAGACAAACATCACAATTAATAAATGATAGATTGTCATGTATAAAAGATTATTTGTGAATTATTCACTCCCGAAAATCATTTATTTCCGAGGTTCGGTGTTTGTCGAGCGCAAATAACAAATACAGCTGATGAATTCTAATGAAAATTTTATTTGAGCTGATCTATGTCAATAATTCATGTTTAACTGTAATGACATCTTGACACGAAAGCCTGGACAGAGTGTGTGGAGTTCATCCAGGTTCAATGATGTTAAACCACTTTTTCATAAAATAATAGTCACAGTTCTATAAAAAGGAACTAACAAAATTTTTTAGATGGTATAAATAGTGGACAGAGCTTTTTAGGTCTATAAGTAAAGCCAACTAATCAACAACAGGCATAGCAATGCCTTTTCTATTGTCCAAATATGGACACCTCTGCCTCCAAAGAAACCATGATGACAACAGCCATAGTGCCAAACTTGAGACTTCAAAAAAACATAGGTGAAATTGTGATGACTCTGTCACTAACATACAGTCTATAGGTAATACAGAGCTGTCTTGACCTATAGAAGAAACAATACATTTACTAAAAACATTTTTAAGCCTTGAATTTAAATTTGCAGGACTATATCTAAATCCCATGAAAATGCTTAAAACCAACCATTAGATAGTATTGTCTTGATATAACTCTGTACCATAGTACTTTATTGTTACTAAAAACTATTAAAACCATGCACAGCCTGATTAGACCTCTTCTCTGGTCTACTTGGTCTGTTTTTTGTTTTTTTTTGATATACTATTATAATCCCAAATTGGGAAATTCCTTTTTCCACTCACATTACACACAGGTGCGCACACACAAACACACACATGCAGTGTAGAGGAGATGAGCGAAGGGGCAGCCACACATGCTAAGGCGCCCAATGAGCAGTGTTAGGATGTGAACAAGCACTCTCCAACTGCACAAGCACTCTCCAACTGCCAGTCAACATCATTCTTTCTTGGTCCGGGTGGGACTTGAACCGGCGACCTTCAAGTCCCCAAGCCAAGTCCCTACGGACTGAGCTATTGCCGCCCCAGAGTCTTGTTGAAACTATGTTTGATTGACATCTCTCTTCCTCTCCCCATTAGTTTTGTTGCACCTGTTAGGCATCATATCAGTAACACCATAATTACAAGCGACTGAGCAGAGAAAAAAAAACATATAAGTGACAAATTGTCAAAACAGGAGATCTAGCTGAAAAAGTCTCTATTGCTGGCAGTGACAGTGTTTGCACCTAACTGGTCTGAATATATAGCACAACAAAAGTTGCAAATTAAGCTGAGGTTTAGGTTTCACTACGTTGTACATTGTGTGATTGTGTGTGATTACTAAAAAAGATCCTTCTTCTTCTTCTAAATGGTGTGGCAAAAAGTAATGTATGAGCAATGCCTACTTGGATTAGTAGGAGGTTTTCCTGTTGTTTCTACTCTGCCAACATAGCTTGAAAGCAGCACCAGCACAGACAACATACACCATTATTATCCATTAGCATGATTCGTACAGTTATTATTCAGTAAAATCTCCCAAAAATTCCTGTCTGACTTTAACCAGCATCTACCTGACAAGAAGTCTAATCAGCCAGAATTGAGAACACCTGTATCGGTGACCAGCAGTGACCCATACTGTTGGGCTACAGATTCCTTTATTGCTACTGTAAATTAAAATAGTCCCAAAAAGACACCTTTAAGACATGCTTGAGTAACGTCTGCTAAAAACTACAATGCCCGTTTTTTAATTGCTACTTTAAAAAGAACTCTAAATTTGGGATCTAGTTTAACGAATGTCATCATAAGTAGAAACAATGGGCTCTGCACTGTGCCAGAGACGGGGTAGAGAAGTTGGTTACTATTGAGAGACAAACAAGGGAATCATTGGCTTTGGTCTCTCTGTTGGATTTACTGACAATTCAAAAATGTAGAATAATGCCAGTGTTGTGCTTTAAGAACCTGTACACATCAACTCCTAAACCCAACCAGAACAACAGCTTCCTGGAATTTATGCAAAATCATATACTAAAAGGCAGACGCTGTCAAAAATAAGGGACTGTGAAAAATAAATGAGGTTCACAACACCCTTATTTACACTTTTTAGTCTCCACTGGTGAAGTCTCTGGTCCAATTCCTCCCCATGTCACAAAACACAATTAAGCCACAAAGGGACCAGCTGAGAAAACCCTGGCGAACCAAGGACATCAGCACAAGCTGCCCTAGTGGGAAGTTGATGAAATGGTTATACAATACAGTGAAACATCATCCACACATGAGCTACACATTTCCATATTCCATTTGTAGAGAATAAAAAACACATTTTGAATGAGGAAGGGACACGTGGCACATTAGATTTAGAGCAGGGAATGGAATAATCTAAGCTCAGTGACCAAACAACCTTTCGAAAATAATAAGGTGACTAGAGTTGTAGGTAGACAGGGAGGAAGATTTGCAAGATTTTATCACATGAGGGCAAAGGCATATTAATCATAGTCCAGACCCACATGAGCACAACGGTATAGGGAAGAACTCAGGAAAGGTTAATGTGGGAAACGGGTGTAATAGGGCGCGGTGTCTGCATACTAAAATGGTAGGTTCAATATGCAGCAAAGCAATCACGGCACTATGTCACATGTCATTGCACATAAGAAATGCTCGCTGTACATTCCTGGCAAAGAAATATGATGAAAAAAATGTACAGCATCTGCCAAATTTAACAACAACAAACTGAATTGTTTGTGTGGGAAGTTCAGCTGGTTAAGGCTGTCATTTTGAATTGGACTCAGCCTTTTCTGCATGTCATTCCCTTTCTTTCATATTTCCCGCATCTCCGCATAGACAAATAATCTCAAACATCATCCTAATCATAATCAACAACCTACACTTTAGGCAAATAATCCTTCACATAAAACCTCCTCAGACACAGAGAGAAGACAGTGTAAACTATTTCCAGTTACATCTCTGATTGCTTAATGACCTTGATAATGACAATAAAAGAGCCACTGTAGAAGGAACAAAAGCAAAGCTGGCACAAAATAAATCAAAACTTGAGTGATTCAGCCTGGCTTTTTTTTGACAGTCCGGCGGGCTACAAGCTTTACATCTCTGTTTCAAATGCAAAATCAAAGAGACTGTGTACTCATCAGCAGGCTACAGAGCCGGCGATCTCCCTCATTGTCCCGCGGCATTGGATGTCTTGGCAGCTGGCCCTGGTACTCATGGTGTCATTGCTTCTCGCTAATGAATGCAGACAAGAATTCAAAGGCCATATTGAAAAAGTAGCAACATAACTCGAGCATTCACTTTTGTAGACGTGTAAATTCTTGCTGACACACACAGCACCAAAGAGTCTGAAAACGCTGAAGAGAGCACGAAGGGAGATCACATGGAAAAAAAGTAGGTTTTGATCAGGGGAGCCATTTCAATGTCTGATCTCATAAACTAACCAATTTATGCTTTTCACATACTTCTCATTTTAATAGCACCGTCTATGTCATCTTTACCCGATCAAAGGTGTTTAACACAAATGTTGAAAATCCGATTCTGTTTGATCAAGATCCTTTCAAGTTACCGGATTTCATTTTATCTGAAAAAAAGTTTTTTCAAAAATCACTTTCTTTTATGTTGCCTCAGATAGCTCGTAAGTGGAATCATAAGAGGAGTGGACCTTGACTGTCGCGGCCCCCTCAACAGCCGCTTAACTCCTTCCAAATCAAGCAGGTTTGCAGCATTTCAACCGACACACCGGCTCAAATGAAAGCACTTAGTGGCTCTGAATCATCTGAATCAGGGGAGCTTGTACAGTCGGTCAGTCAGGGTTCAGAACTGTTCCGCATGAAAGATCTTATTTTCCAAATTCATTCAACAAACACCCTATTATCTAAACTGCCCTGTTTCAGACAAACATTATTCTTACTCGGAGACGTGGTGCATTTGCAAACGAACTCCTGAAAAGCAAATAATTCCACACATTTGCTGAGCTCACCATCAATGCAAATCTGAGCCTCACAATATCAGCACAGCAATTTTCCCCTGTTCTGTGGTGAAAAGGTGTCGTAATAAGCGTGTCTCTGCTTCAGAATAACAATCCTGGCCCTCCGACACAGTATTGTGCAACATCAATCAGGAATGTGGGTACTAATGGAACTTCAGTGGCCATCAGAGAAGGGCAGCCTACTGATAGATGAGGGAACACAGCACAAACAACCCCATCTAAACACAGAAATACACAAACACACTCCCATCAGTCTGCATGCAAGTAATGATTATGTCTTATGAGAGGCGATGACGATCCACCCACAACACCGAGATTCCCAGATATGGACAACATAGGAGTAATAAAATTTGAGAAAGACTAAGCAATATCCTCTTACTCTTTTATTACACTAAAAAACATTACTGGCAATTGTTGGTTGGGAGACTATTTAATTAGACTCCTATTAATCAGCGTAATTGGTCATTCGAAATCCCACAAGTGTAACTGGCCAATAGCCGTTAACCTTCTGTCTCCATCCCTGCTGTTGCTCGCCTAACTATTAATATACTGGTCGGCATCATTTCCAAATGACTCCTGGGAAGAGTTTTCATTGGTTCTCAATAAGAGGTTGATTATCTGTGTATTCATGCAAGGTTCATCACTCCTCAAGAGTACTTATCTCATACGAACACACGTTTAGTTTAGCTGCGAACACGTGAACAAGTGCTCTGTGGATTACACGCCGCTTGCTGAACAAAGCCACATCTAATATTAAAAAGAGAAAATGTCACAGAATAACTAGGTCGCTCTGTGTTTTTACCACCTTGTTTTGTCAGATCACCGCAGTATTATGTAAACTGCTCAGACGGAACAGTACCAGCGTGGCCTTTGTCAAGTACTGCGCCTCGTGAAATTGGTTGTTCATATTGTGGTGTAACACAAGACTTTACATTATTTGCAACTAAATACAGTGTGAATGTTGAATGCGTTGTGGGTATCATGCATGAGTCCAGTCTGTACATACAGCTGGTGCCACCCACAAAGCTGGGAAATGACTAGTACGCTAGGCCATCTGTCAGAAAGCAAATAGCAGACTCAGACCCGAAAGGCCACCAAGGCCAAAAGGGTCAGCAGCAGGGAGGAAAACTGTTGCCAGAGATGGATCCAAACAGTATCATAAGAACATTTAAAAACTCAGAGGCCGTGTTGCTGTACATACTGTTTTTGAGCTTTTAGGTTGAGCTCTAATGAGACGAACGTCTCATCAGTTGTGTTTACACAGCAATGACTGTAACTGTTAGCCCTTGAGTCACAGGTTCTCAGTGCTCTGTACACTGAGAATAATGGCATTGCGTTCATATTGTTAACAGAAAACACACTTTAGTCATGGCACTCATGAGTCATTAGCAGTACCCTAAAGGTATGAGTGTATGCAACAAAAAATGTTGTTGCAACTGCCCTCCAGAACAACATACAGATATTTTTGAATCTGACGTCTGTATTGCCTTCAGAAACAGATCCTGTCTGTTGGTGTAACACCACTATGGTTAAGGTTTTGATTGAGAGTGAGGATAGGTTATGTTAGGTTAGGTTAGGTTGGATTAGGTTAGGAAAACATGTTCTTTATTTCAGTTAATATCAGGGAACGATCACAACCGTGCTTTAAAAAAAAAAAAAACAATGTTAACTGTTGGCAGAAAGTGACAACCACCAGCAACTACAATGCAATTCTATTATAAAACAATTATCCTAGATCAGAATTTATTTCTACACATGATTTATTTTACCTGAATGCTTGCTATTTTTAAATTGATATGGTTAAAATGAACAGCTGAATTTCATTATCATACCTCACACTTACTAGCCTTGCCGGTTACCATTGCTGAAAATGTATGTGAAATTGTCCTAAAACACCAGTCCCAGTCCAGCCCAAGTGAATTCAAAGCTGTTTTTGGACCAGTTGGAGTACAGACATGCTTTTGGGCTCTTTTGAAAGGTCATAAGGTGACTTTGATTATTTGTTCTGCAGGTGCTTCTGGCACTAATCTATAGGATTTTGAACACACTGAATTATTCATTTATTTTTTATAGAGTACCCCTATACAAAAGGTACACTTCATACAGTCTTACAGAGTCCAAGTTCAAATTAGACCTTTTTTAATCTATAATGAAAATGAACACTGAACACATTCTCTTTTTTAAGGAAATACTCAAGCACCTGACAAAAAAGCCATGTTGTGACCTCAAGCTTATTATAGTTCTTTATTTCTTTGTTTGCATTAACTTTATATAAATAAAATAGTCAGAAAAAATTGCTTAGGTGGGAAAACAGCCTACTTAAAGAGCAAAATGCATAAAAAATTACATATACTTGCACGTGACCAGTAATACCTGAGAACCTGGAGTAAATGGGTAACAATTGTTGAGTTGTATGTGATCTTAATCCTGTGTGAATCTGCCATGTCAGTTATTTGTGAAGTAAAAATTCCACAGCAAATTGTGTACCGTATTTTGCAAAATACAGAGACATTATTAGCCCGTGCAAATCGGCATGTCAGTGATAGGGCTTATATATTTTCAATATGTGTTTTCTTTTGTTAGATGACTGAATTAGTAACTAATGTGATTGCAGCTCTTAATATGTTGAACAGCAGTCAACAGCTGTGCTGTGCTGTGAGATTGACAACACTGACGTTTATAATGAGCAATGACAGGGAATGTCACAGCCACAAAGGATCTATCACTTGATATAAATGAGCTGCAAAAGTGTATTTATTCTTGTAACACATGCAGGAATTTAGCAAAACAACTCTAGCCTATATTATTAACGAGGCTCACCACGTCTGAAAACCTGTCATATCATATCTGGGGGATATTATCAGTAACTTTGTGAATGTGCCAGATGAGCCTAAGACATGGGCTGGATTTCTAAATCACATGAGGTCCCTTCATAATACCAGTCCTGTGCAAACAGGGCTTAAGAATGTTAAAATGACTTACATAGTTAGATCTCTTACATTTCACCATCCGATTTATCCAACTGTAAGAAATGTACAGTCCAGTCTTGCAAAGTCGTTAAAGGTGATCATTATGTCGAGAGCTGGGAATCACGATACATCAAATAATCTATTTTTCCCTTCATTTTACCTTCCCCCTTTGAGCCTCTGACTCTCTGACAATGCGACACGATCTCCTCCCCTGGAATACGACTCTGTCAAATGTACATAAACAAGCTCTTTTTAAGGATTTGATCTTGGGAGGAAAATCTTAATTTCTTAAACTGAAAATACTGCACCAGTGACATAATAATTGTAATATTTTCAAGTCACTGCCCTCCTATTTGTCATCAAGTCGCTGAGCTGTCTGTGTCACTGATTCCTGTTCCCATCCACTTCATCATTCCATTCTTTTAATTACTTCCGTGAAAATTCATGCAAGATCATAGCAAGAGCAATCTTCTGAAATAGCTGATGCATTATGAGTCAGATGTTTAGTACCCAGTGAGCAAAGGGTACTAAAACAGCTTAATCAAGTGCTCTTGCTAAGGGCCATAATTGTACGCTGTTTATGTGCCAGGGTGCCCCCCCCCCCCCCCCCCCTTCCTGTTATCTAGAGTATTTACACTGCAGCATCGCTATGTGAGTGATTAATTAAAACGCTGTCGCTTTTTGCCGAAAACAACACTGCCGTCGAGACGGTTCAGTTGGAATTGATTTATAGAGTTATGCTTTTGATGCTTTTCATTTTTGTGTTTGCTCTATGAAAAGCTGTGATATATATTATTCTTATTGTACAGAAACACTTCACTTGTCACTGATGAAAGTACATCTCCAATGGTGCCATGCGAAATTATCCACACAATTAGCAAAGCTGAACTGATTGATATTGAATGTACTGATGTAAACAAACGGCATCAGAAAATATACTGAACTTGTCTAGTGTCTGTTTATTTAAAGGCTTGTCAACCAGTTTGAGCAGGATACCAGGGTCCTCCTCCGACCTTGCATTTCAATTCTTCTATAGAACACTAAAATATAAGAGGAGGTTTACAGCAGATTGAGAGTGTGGTGTGATGAATTTAGAAAACCTAGCTGCACAGTTGAACCTGTCACTCACCATTAACATGCACCACACCGATGACAGCAGAGACTGAGGGAGTGATGATAATAAACTTCACTGAAATGCATCAGATAGTGAGCCCAAAGAACGCTATTACAAGGACTGTGTGTGGTCTGTCTTGTACCGATTGCATAAGCCTATTAATTTGAGTTTAGTTGGACTGTTTCTGTAATGCTCCAATAACTGTAAAGCATGTGGGGAAAATGCACTTGACTACCTACCCTGAGTGTGACAAAAGCCATGTCGAGCTTCCCATGAAGCCACCATTGCAGGGGAATAACTATGTAAATCTGCTGCGTGCAACAGTCATGTTTAGAGCCATTATACAATTTTACCCTCTGCTAGAGCCCTGGTTTAAAGTAAGCAAATAGGAAAGGAGGAACGGCAGGATCCCTTCTAAACCCATCAGTCTTTCGCAAGAAGCAGCAGGCTGTAGTGTGAACACTGTGTGAAAAACAGCCCCATTATTTTCTTTCAGGTCCACATTAGGACTACCTCTTCCAGTCTGAATACCAGACACCTCGGCGTTGCAGCAGAACTACTAACCTGAACATATTAAAGTGACAAAACATATTTTTTTGTTTTGTTTCATTGATAAGCAGCGTGACCATTGTCAGTACATGGTGTTTATGATTGGACTGTAGCAGAAAAATAAATCAAAGAAAAGGCGTTCAGAAGTTTAAGAATACAAAGCGACCATACATCCTGTGTGTTTTTCAAAAGCCACTTCCTGTGAAGCCGATATTACAGGGTAATTATGTGAGGAGGCTGTATGCAAGATTGCAACAATTATGTTTACATCCCTACAGCAACACGATCTGCCTCAGTTAGAGATCGAACTGTACAATGAGGCAATAGGACAACTCCACAGAGGCTGACAACAACTTTCACAACTTAGCTAGTTATTGTCCAGCTCCCCATACAACACCAGCATGAAACTTTGTCACAAACATGCTAAACCATAAGAAAACAAAAAGAGAAAAAAAAACATGCTGTACCAAGAGGGGAGTAGCTTCAATAGTTCATGGTTGCACAAAGGTATCACTAACATATAAAGAACTGCACAAAGCGAACTGCATGATACTCCCAACAATAGCAAGAAGAAAAAAAACGGCTAACATTAGCGTTGTTGCTGTAGGTACAGAACAGAAACAAGACATTTTAGCACAAGCACCAAACACTTAGGCTACCTTAGCTTGGTCATTGTTTGGGAAGAATCAACGTTGACACCTTAAGCAACAACACAATTATTCTCTTCAAAAAGCCTTCCTGAAACCGTCCGTTAGCCGGCTAGCTTTGCCATGAAATGCTACAGAGGAACGGAGTTAGCAAACTAGCAAACAGCATTGTAGAAAACGAGCGGGAAAGTGCTTTGAGTGCCTAAACCTGCAATAAATTGATCATTTTTGGTCACTTGTGCCTTCATTAGCATTCAGTTGAAGTCCTGTTCTTTATACTTGACAAATGTAAGTCCAATATTAACTCACCTTTTAGCTCTTTGGTTGGTCTCAACCTATTCCTGAGGAAAATATCAGCCTCTTTTGCTGCTAAATTCTCCACTGAGTCCACCAGCTAGTTTATTCACTTACTGAGGCTGTCTGATGTTCGGTGCTGAGTAGGTACTGTACAGTGGGTCCTTTAAGTGTTTCTCTGAAAACAGCTGCTTGCTCTGACGAAAAACAATGCTATGAGAGAGAGCGAAGTCACACATTGAAGTTATGGCCGGCTAAACAGTGTCACGCTAAAAATGAAACAGCACAGTAGCCAGAACTAATGATATTTGTGAGGTCTGCTCACTGCAAAAATTTAGATCCACTTAGCATGTTAACAATATCAGTTACACCTGTTTAAACCACCTTACTCAACGACGTCTCCTACAATTTAGTTTACATAGGCTACATTCTAAGTGCTGTAATGTAGTCAGCTGGACTTGTTTCAGTTTCTTGAAGACATTTCACCTCTCATCCAGGAGGCTAACTTACTGGAGGGGAGTTGCAGGCTTTTAAACTCTGTGTGATCCCAGGTGTGAATGATTGTTGAGCTGTCAGGGGAGTGCAGTATTGTAGGTGGGTGATAAGTAATGTCTTAGGCCCCTTTTCTCTGTTCGAAGACGACCGTTGCAGTTTGACATAGATAGATTCCTTTAGTCCTCTTTCAAACCATCTGTCCCTGGCCTAATTGTTGGATGTATATAGGCTACAGCTATTTTGCCAACACCTTGTATAAGAAGTGTTGCATCCCGGACTATTTTTAAAGCATGAAACGAAATTACTACCTGCCACCTGCCAATTACAAATACATTTTGTCTGTGGCAGGTAACAATTTCAGGTCACCTGCCACCATGGCAGACTGCTTTTTCTTATATTAATAAAACAATGATTTCAAAAAGTGGGGTTGTCAATTCTGGAAAGATGGTGCATTTGAAGAAAATGCTGCTGCATGTTAGTTGTGGTTGTGGCATGGTGAGGTGTTCCCTGTGGCTGCCCGAGTAAAAGCCATACCGTATATTTATTTTGTAATTCTGTTTTAATTTGTTACAAGCATTTTTTAGTAATGGCATCAGACTTATTCTGGCTCGTCTGGTAATCTAACTGCGTGTTGTTTTTTTAGAGCTGCCTTACCACCAAAGTCATCAGTTGCGATTAAAATCATGTATTTTAGTTGTGCTGTATAATCATTTGAATTTATGTGCATTAAGTGTATTTTATGTATGTATTTAATATTAATCTTTACTACAGCTATGACAACCAATTAGTGTTGCAGTATGTGCCTTGCATTTTAAAATCATTCTGTTACCATTTGCTGTGACGCCCTTGCTCTAAAGTCACTCTATATGCAATTAAATTTGGATGAATAACAAAAATACCCAGGAAATCTCATCTCATCTAACATAGCAAAGCCAGGGTAGTAAGAATAGCAGTCGGCAAGGGAAGTCGATTCTTTTCTCCTCTCTGTTCCTTAACCTGAATAACAGATTTCATTGCCCTCGTAACTGTAGAGGGAGGCTTAGCTCATTAAGGTCCATAATCCAATCTGTGAGCTCCCTGAATTGGAGGTGCAATGACATATCAATATTGTCCTTGGTAGAGAGAGAAGGTGGAAATGTAAAGTGGAGCAGAGAAAATGTTTAACAAAACCACTGTGAGGGAGGAGAAAACAGCATTTCTGGCTGTAAGTGAACATCAGCTGGGAATACAAGTCACAAGGTTGCAGTAATGTTTTCCTCTGCTCTCCGTCAGTTTGGCTGGTCCACTTCTTGCATAAGAATTACTACCACTGTTATACAAATTTGAATAATGTTGAAAAGCTCTGAATGCCATTAAATACAGCTCTGTTGCAAGAAATTAGCTGTGGGTGCAGCCTGAACTAAAAAAAAAAAAAAACTGAAACAGGAGTTATAAATTCAACCAGCTGCGACGCAAACATTATGGATGAAACACTGTGTTGAGGCTGAACAAAAAGCAGCACAGGGTGACTCAGGGTTATCCTTAGGCTCTTTTCTGCAGAAACACACCATGCATTAAAAATATTAAGAGACAAATCATGCTAAGCCACCATATAGCGCTGGGTACACTCTGGAATGACATGGAGATGTTCTGCCAAAGCTGCGGGCTACATCAGAAACATTAACTTTTTACTGTCCTGTGACATATATGCTTATGTATTCATCTCATTTCCCCCTGACTGTCAGGGGCTTTAGAGAACATTCATCAGAGTGAGCGGTTACCAACAGTCCCTCTATACCCGGAGCAAAATCTAACATAATCTGTCCTGATGTGGGGAAAAAGATGTTTTGTAAACAGATTATGTTTTATTAAAATTTTATCAATGTTGGAATCAGTTACCGTCTTTTCGTTTCTGGACCAAAAGATGCCAGATGTCATAGCTGTCAAGTCGCCCTCGCCCACAACAACACAGCTAGAATCCAAACCACTTATGAGTCGAGGTGTAAACACATTTATGTTATAGTTGTTGCTGAATACAACAAATTGTAACAAAATCCCCACTGTATGTATTTTTGGACCAAAATTATTCAATTAAGCTCCAAGTGCCAGCCCTGGTCAGGCAGCTGCTATTTGTATGACTGAAGTTCTCCTTAATTCTGCTGGAATTTTCCAGCTCTTTAAACCATTTAGCTTTTTTGTTTTTTTACAGTATTTACTTGCTAATAGGTGATTTAATTTCTCCAAACAAACGATATCTTTCTGGAACACATTTCAGCACTGCCCAGTACCCACATCCTTGAACAATGACAAGCTTTCAGAGAGGACAGAATTAAAATTCAAAGGCAGGGCGGTTCATTTGAGTTCCAGGAACCGCTGTGTGAAAAACACTTGACTGATTTTAATCACATTCTTATTTATTTCAGCTTAGTGCTCGGCATGACTTTTATAAAGCCGTCGGTGATTTCCGCTGTGTTTTCATGGTGCAACAGCACCATCTAGCATCTCCTTTGGTTACAGCTTTGATCACTGAGGCCATTAGATATTCTCTCTAAAAGCCCTGCTGCCTTCACAGCACCGCCAGAATAGCAAACATTTATTTGCAGAATAGGTTTTTTGCTAAGAGTACTTTATCTCCCTGTCTGTAAAACATTCCACTAAGTCAGGATTATGGTTGTCGGCATGTGTCTGCACTATGCAGTTACACCACTGCCAAACCTGGAGGAATGAGTCACGGCGTGTGAGTGGCATTCGGCAAATACATCAAAATCTCCTCTCCTCGGAAACACACACTACAGTGAAAGCAAAATGTACATTAAAGTCACTTGCATCTTTGAGAGAGATGACCTTGCTTCGGAGGAGTCAGAATGCAGGACTTCTTCTCTATAGCTCAATTAGCTTGTAATGAAACATTTATATATACATAAAATGAAGATGCACTGCAAAATAGGCAAAATTACAGAGGAGAATTTGAAGAATGGTACCAGTGAGCATGATTTTATAAGGCGACTTAATTTCACGTAGCTTAACGTCTTGCTGAACTACATTTTTGGACAGCTGCAATTACTTTTGTGTGCAAAACATGTGCTTAACTGACAAAAGCTACAATTGTAGATGCCCACTCAGAATTACAAATGCTATGGCTTTTAAGCTTGTTATCATGAGAGATGTCATTTTTGTCCCACTCGATAACAAGCTGCAGGCGGGAGCCTCAGTACAGACAGGAACCATTCTGCACAGATTTTATTTTTGATATTCAAGTACATTATAATACAAAAGTTTAAACACTTGAACACAGATGACCACTTACACTGAAGTACTGGAGTGGTGTTGATACTGATAAGAGTTAAAACAGTGGCAAACAGCCTAACTGTAACTTGGCTGGGGGCGGAGACCTCAAGACTAACCCTTTTTCCTCCTGTTTCCACACTTTGTTTGAAGCTGTTGTCTCCCGGCCATAGCCTCATATTCAAAGAACAGATATGAGAGTGGTATTGATCTTCTCATCTAACTTTTGGCAAAAAGGAATGAGCATGCTTTCCAAAATGTCAAACTGTTTTTTTAAGGTCAAAGTCCACCCACTAACATTTTTCCAAAATTTCCCACTGCGTCTCATGCTCTTCATCTGAGCCAACTTAGATTTTATTTTTCTTTCAAACGACTGCTTCCAAGATCAAGAATTAAATCTTATGCTCATTAATATTTCTGCACTCATTAACACTCTCAACCCACTTAATGCATCATATCACTCGGCAAACTGCTCTCTGTTACTATGGCTCTCACTATTTGCTCCAAGTTATCTTTTAATGTTGCTCTTAAGGTTTTGCTTATTCATTGTCTTGTCGCCAACATGTGGATTTAACATTAACATAGCTAATTTTATCCTGTTATTATAACCGTGGTCTAAATTTTATTTGATCGGCATTTGATTTATTGTATGTCTGTAACTCAGCGCATTTGTGAATTATTTTTTCTTTGTTAGCACCTACATTACTTCTGACAAATTGGTACAAGCCCTGGTATTTGTATTTACAACTGTGGGGGGATTTCTACATAAAATTGCTCTGAGTTTCAGCAACATTTTTAGATAAAAAAAAAAAAGAGTTTAAAACATCATGTGTATCTACAATTAGAAGTACGCCAGGAGGACTTAAAGTTATAATTAAATAAAACTTAAAGAGGTTATGTTATGGCAGTGTAAATATTTTCTATTGTTTGATGTGAATTGTTACTTTGGAAAAGTTTGGCCTTTTGATAATAAAAAGTTGGGACTTGTGACTGAAAATGAGTCGAAACAATAAGCAAATTAATCAAATCGATTTGAGAACAGAGATTTTCTGTGAAACAAGAAAAGCAGAGTCTCCACAGTGCGCCTCACTCCGTGACATCAGTAGTTGTGGGATGTTCTCTCCCTCACATCGCTCTAATGAAGCCATTTATATAAGTGACAAATGTGATCATCATGCTCTCTTTCTTCCTGTCTCTTTTTTCAACTCCACTTGCAGCTGGTGTGTGTGTGTGACCGTCATTAAAAATGTATAGCATCTCTCCAAACAGTGTCCCGACAAGCCACTCATGCTCATTGGATATCAGTCATTAAAATTTAGTGAAGAGGGCAAAAGCGTGGCCTAGGCAGGTATCGGGTTCCTCATTCAGGCTGCGGATGAATTTTTCAAAGTCCTATTACCTCTACAAGCACCACTGCTGATGTCTCAAGGCTGTGCGCTCTGACACTGCCGGTGTCTGTCTCTGCTGGTATTGTAGCTGAGGCGTGACAAAAGCCGAATCAACAATAACAACATGAGTCTCAGGGTGGCCATACTGATTCATTTACTACTGCTTGTTGACAAGGCTGATTCTAAAAAAGGTGAGTTGCAATTTGTTATCTTGATGGAGCATAGCTTAAATTTGATGGCAGTGCTTTATCTTGCAGGTACTGTATATACAGAGAAAGTGGGACCTCAATTGTTCAATGTCAGCATGTAATACACTTTCAGAGGCTGTTCCAGGTTGCTAGAAAATCATCAAATAAATAAGTAAGCAAGGAAAAAGCCATAACTATTACTCTGTATCTTTGTCCTTTTTGAGCTGAAGTTAAACCTCTGTCGTTATAAGGTGTCAAATGTGGAGGAATCCTCTCTGCACCATCGGGCAACATCTCCAGTCCGAACTTCCCAGGCCTGTATCCCTACAGCATCGACTGCTCCTGGCTAATCGTGGTGGCAGAGGGTTCCTCCGTCCTGCTCACCTTTCACCACTTTGAGCTGGAGTACCATGCCAGCTGCGCCTACGACTACATCAAGATCTACAATGGCATATCCGAGGACGAGGGGAACCTCCTTGGGATATTTTGTGGCAACATCTCCCCGCCACAGTTCACCTCATCTTGGAACGTCATGTCCATCATCTTCCATTCAGACCGCCATGTGGCCCACAGGGGTTTCAGTGTTGGCTACAGGAAAGGTAACTTGTTGTATTTGATGCAAAATGAAGTGGATCAGTTGACTATCTGCCCAAAACTTGAGTTGATTTTCTCTGACAATACGATTACTTCTTGACCTTTACCTCGCTGGAGTAGATCTTACAAAGAGATTATACAGAAAGACGAGACAGTAGTCATGCTCATGGCTCTGTGAGGCATAGCTGTGCTTTGGAATACCGAGTATGCTATCATTGCATTAATAATGGTAGCATGTTTATGTTAAAGGGGAGAGCTCACCGCAAAATCAGTTATCATTTGTAGAGATGCCTGCCTTCTCTTGAATATAATGGAATTAAACTCGCATTGTTGTGCATGATGCAGCAAAAAATATATTTTTTAGAAAACTCAACAGCCCAAGTAGGCTCGACAATTTAGCTAGCTACATTACAGCTCAGCCGTGGAGGTCACCAGTAATGTTTAGCTACATCCTGCACCATCACATGCAATCACAGAACCCAGCCACAAGAAAATCACTCCTCCTTCTGTGTGGTGATAAAGTTTGCAGGGTTGGTTCGGTAGAGAGAAAACAGCTCCTACATAAAACTGCTCACAAGAAGGTCTGTCGAGTAACCCGGTCACGATTTCTGGTAAAGAAGCATTGCTTAGTTTTACAAATGTATTTTCTGGCACTTTGAGCCAGAAAAGCCGAGTTCTATCTAGTTCCATTATATTTGAGAGAAGGCAACTTGGCAACTCACATCAAAACAATTTAGATAAAAAAAAATAGCACTGCAAGAAAAAGGGGAAAACGTGTTTTTTTTTATTGTCCCTTTAAGGTAGTAAAAGTTTTACTATCTGAGTTTAGCTTATTAGCATGCTAACATGGAGTTGCTGTTTTCCAGACTGCCCCACAGAAGTTTTTCCTCACAACCCTCTCTTGAGGTTGTTGTATTAAATATAATCTCCTTTTCAAAAGTTTACCCTCTATCCTCTCTAGATATGTGTGGTGGGGTCCTAACTGGCCTATCAGGTGTTATCTCCAGTCCAGGCTACCCTCTGGAGTACAGCAACGATGCCGACTGCTCGTGGGCAATCCACGTATCCAACAACAGTGTGGTCACCTTGGTCTTCTTGGACTTCCAGCTGGAAAACAACGAGGGGTGTAATTTTGACTTTGTCGCCCTGTTTGATGGCCCAACGGTCACCCACCGCCATCTGGGGAAATACTGCGGGGCAGATAAGCCTCCACACATAGTGACCACCTCCAACCAGCTTCTGGTAGTCTTCAAGTCTGACTTCAACATTGGTGGACGGGGGTTCAAGGCTTACTATTACTCAGGTAGGAAAGTTTGGTCAGATTACTTGTATTATAAGAACATCACTCTGCAGTAGAAAAGGTTTCAGTATTTGACCCTCCTTGCAGGATTTGGAGTTTGAAGGAGTCCTTCGGTCCTTTAGTTCAGTCGTCAATGTTACATACTATGACTGTCAGACGTCTGGGGCGACAATCTTTATTCACAGAAAACCTATTCATTTGGTTTAGAACAGAAAAGCTACCATGCAATTCAAGGACCTGTCCTCAGTGAAAACCATTGACTTAATATTTAACTTTAAAACTGTTTGTGATGAAGTAATGAAGACCTACAGATCTGCCTAGAGCTATTAAATACAAACAAAATATAGAAAAAATAGGGAAAGGAAACAGGAGCCATGGTCAAGCTGATGTTAGTGGTAAGAAGGAAAGGTGTCACGTTATATCATGCTGAAAGTGTGAAGCGAGGAACATGAATGACCTTGAACAGGGCACAAAAGATCCTGTCTACTGATGAAATGAAAACTGAACACCTTATTTCAACACTAACAGCTATTTCAGGCTAAAGCAGAATTTGTCATCCGTCTTACACCATCCCCACCAGAAAAGTCTGCAAAGTAAAAGTCCTTGAATGGTCCAGCCTGGACTTGAATTCAATTGAAAAGCAGCTGAATAACTTTCAGACAGCTGAACACAGCCAGTCTGAAAAATCCTCAAAAAAAAAAAATGCTGCAGAAGGACATTAACACAGTTAGTTTGCTGCTTATATAAGTCACTAATTTTCACTTTTTCAATATTTGTACAAGTTATCTTTTCACATTTTATTTAAAGTTGACGCACAAGTGAAATCTCCTTTTAATCCATCTTGAATTCAGAATCGCAAAATTAAAAATATCATGCTTTTAAAGTATTGGGAAAATATGTGCATTCGTGCATAAGGAGTCAGATGAGGCAGTTGACAACACTCTGCAATCTGTGCATATGAAGCTACAGCTAGCACAAACACTGAAAACAGCTAGTCGGGCGTCATCCAAAGGTAACAAAACCCCTTTGCTAATTATTTATTATCTAAATCTTGGCCTGGCGCAGTGACCAAGCAAGCTAGCTCCAGTTATTTCCAGTCTCTATGCTATGCTAAGCTAATTGTCTAAGATTGATACGATATAAGAGCCTTTATTGTCATCCACCTGTGTACTTAAAGTAAACAAATATATTTTAAAAAGTTGACTAACTTATATAACCTGATGTACTCAAACAGGTGAGTGCCAGCAGGTCCTGTCAGCTGTAATTGGCAACTTCAGCAGCCCCCATTTCCCAAATATCTACCCAAACAACATCAACTGCCACTGGAGCATCACACTAGCAGCTGGGTACCGCATCAAACTTTTCTTTCCCGTCATGGACTTGGAGGACCGCAACAGTCTGTCAGACGAGTGCGACTACGACTCTGTTGCCGTTTACGACGGGGACAGTCAGACGGACACCCTGCTGGGACGCTGGTGTGGCAGGGAGCAGCCTTCCTCCCTCGTTTCCAAAGGCAACAAGCTGCTGGTGGTGCTCAGCACAGACAGAAATGAAGCCCACAGGGGGTTCACTGCTTCTTATCTCGGAGGTAAATGGGTTTTTTTTGTTTTTTGGGGGGGAAGGGGGGGTGTTTGTGAAGACATCATCATTATTCACATTTATAACCTATATGTTATTAATTCCAGTAAAGATGAGTTTCCATCCAAATTATCCCAAACTTTTAGTCCATCTGAATGTATGCTTTCCTCTGCAATAAAATGCTGCAAGTACTCAACCAATCACAAGTGTTCAGCTGCAAGCCCACACCACAAAGTTCCTGTACGCGGAGCACAGGCTTTTGGGGGGTAAGCCAATGTCCCTCGAGCTTAATTTGTATCCTGCATCCTGCCGGGGAAACACACTGAGTTCCTCCTTGGGTGCCTACTCCCTGGGGAAAGTTCCATTTAAAGTTGGATTGTGATTAATGTGGGTGCCAGGTTTTGAAAAGGATGAAGGATGTGTGGAATAAAAACGGTGATATCTTTAAGTTTAGTTTTGTCCAACAGTGTTCTAGGGGTTTAAAGCGAAACTCTCACCAAAATGCAACCTGGGCTTTTTTTGTGAACGTATATGAGTCAAACCTTTGTGTAAAATCATAATTACGCCGAAAAAGGCACTTTTAAGATTGACCGTATTTTCTTTTTCGGCTCAAACTCATTTTCAATGGCAGTGTATGGGGCACTTTTACACTAGCATCAAAATTGCTATTTTTAAAACACTAAGAAGGCTCGACACAACATGGCGGCCCAGACGTGTCGATCCCGGCCTGTACTCGGGGATCAATGTTCTCAATACTCATGTTCATGTGTAGAGAACCTGGTGATACTACTAGCAAAGTTTCATGTTGTGTCGAGCCTTCTTAGTGTTTTAAAAATAGCGATTTTGATGCTAGCGTAAAAGTGCCCCATGCACTCCCATTGAAAATGAGTTTGAGCTCTACAGTAAATCTTAAAAGTGCCTCTTTCGTTGTAATTACGCTTTTACACGAAGGTGTGACTCACATACATTCACAAAAAAAGCCTAGGTTGCATTTTGGCAAGAGTTTCACTTTAAGGCTAGACAAGTAGACTACTCAAAACCTGGTGCCTACATTACCCAGTAATGGAGTATATGCAGCTTTCTGTGGGCCAAGAAAAGGCTATTATTTTTGCATATTTAACTATACTCCCCAAGACCTGTGAACACACTTTGTGAAATATTGCTCAAGTTACCCTTTAGTTTGTACCTTGGTCCCTATGGGAGAAACACACGGTGTTCTTCCTTTGGTTCTTAGTCCCTGGGGAAATTCCTGTTGTGGAAACTCAGCTTGAATCCATCAGGGCGGTCCATTTAAATCGTGATCTCTCTACTTCTCTAGTCTTCAGGACTTTAATTGCTTCTAAAATGCTAAATATTTACCTCTACAAACAACTCTCTTACATATGCTGCTCTTCAAAAACAAGTGTGACCTGTCCTTTTCCTCCCCTCAAAGTGGTTCCTGTGAACGTAAGCTGCACAAGATCAGAATTCACCATTTTGATACCCCAGCAGTCCTTACCTCAGCTGGACCGTGAGAGCATCTACCTGGGAAACCCGACCTGTACGGCCCAGTTGACCGCCACCTCATACAAAATACTTGCTCAGTTTGTTAACTGTGGTACAGCTGGCCAGGTGATTAGCCACAGTCTGAGATCCCCAGTGGAGCACCATAATAGGCAATGATTTACGATACTTAAGCTGTTAACAGCACTGATATCTGCAACTCGTGTCCCTTACAGAAACATCGGAACATCACCGTGCTGGTAAACAAGCTCTACATCGATTTCTCTGATGGGAAGCAGCAGAATGTGCAGGAATACAAAGTGCAGTGCGATGCCCTGCGGAAGATAGCATCAGTGTCCATCATTTCAGCAGAGGAGCGTCGTCTGGAGGAGCAGGCCCAGCAAACTGAGAATCACAGTGATGGCCATGCAGGGGAGCCAGAAGCCGAGCCTCACGACCTGAGCGATATTGTCTTCATAAGCATCTGTGTTCTGGCTGTTATTCTCATGGTGATAGCTATTGTTTGGCTAGTGCTGCTTTAGTCCATGTGTAAGGCCTCCTCTGACAAAGAAAGGACTCCAACACTGAACTTGTCATTATTTTCAATCATATTTTGTATAAAAATGTTGACCAGCAGTATAAAAAAGGAATGGAATTATCATCATCATCATCATCATCATCATAACAATAAATTACATATCCTTGACAGTGATTTACATGCATAAAACAGTGTAAGGTTGCTGATGTGCCACAAAGTGTAAAAGTATTTTATATCCCCTTTACAGAAAACCAAGAAAATTATTTTAAAAATGGTTTAAAAAAAAATAAAATGTGTATGCATCACAAAGTTTTCAAGTAAAACATCCATACGTCTTCAATATGCAATCAAAAGGTTTGCTTGATTATCAGTTATTTCTTGTATTTAGAAACCAGCTGGTCGACTGATACTGTGTTGTCCTTCACTTGAGTTCTGATCTTAGGGTTGTGTTTGAAGGCAAACACCAGCGCTCTGATAGTCCGTCTGTATGAGCTGCTGACTAACCGGGAGCTCTGGTGGAACACCTCTCTCTCAATGTTGTCTATGAGACCAGAATCCTCCTGTAAGTCAGAGAAGAAAAAAAAGAAACAGACAAATCAAACGATGTCAGTGGACTTGTAGCCTACACACTGAATTGCTCTGACTTGAGTAACAAGATGAGGAAAAGACAGTTCTTCTCAGAAATGAGCGGCGGGTGGTGCAGTGGTCATCCATCTCTGTGAGTTAACCCTGTCACAAGCTGACTACCTGTCGAGGGCGTGCCCGGCCTCCGTCCTAATGTCAACTGGGCTGAGAAGTAGTTACAGATAATGGATGGACTGAATGTATATCAGTTCAACTGAACATTAGAAAAAGTGCCACGTGCTGCACAGATCATGTATGCTGAATTTTAATTGAAACGTATCGATTTTGTAAAGGTCTTAAACATCTACAACACACGGCATGTTTTCTGATCAGGAAGGAACTATTAAGCTATGAGAAGCTACAATTCATGTAAGGCTTATGTTACTGATCCCTGATACAAAAACAAAAATCAATATAATTGACCACATACTGTGACTGTCACGTCTCCACGTATTTACTGCATATACCCACACACTATTACAATCAACGTAATGTAAGCGTAAAATTAATTGCAAGCTGGAGGCAGAGCGAACAGAATGAGTTGAACACAAAGTTGTTTGGTATCACAATGGGCTTGGCTGAGACGCTTTTTCTCACCTTGACTTCCAGGGCTTCAGACATTAGTCTTCTAGCGTTGCTCCGGAGTCCTTCAGATTGTTTGTCGGAGCGCACTTCAATAGATGGCTTATTGGAATTCTCCTCGATGAATGTCCTCCAGTCGGTGTAAACCTTTGCTGCCATTGAACTCACCTCAGGGTCCAGATGCTTTCGCATTTTGTTGACAGTGTGACCTTAGTGGGGAGAGGATTTCATACTGTGTTGAACTAATTAGGTGAACTGATTAAGGGGCTGGTATGTATGAGGTAAACACAATTTTAATAGCCGATTCCCCTTTTGAGTTATAATGCTGCTGTAACAATGCAATGATAGCCAATTCAGGTCTTGTAACCCTGCATTTTGTTCAACTTATGAGCTGTCCATTCTTTACTAGTTTAAATTGACTTGATATTGTAAAGTCTGTGCTACATCGTAAGTACAACGATAATAACAATAAATGCTTATGCTTTCGCTTTGAGACGAAACTGGACTTTGGTGCCAATGCCATTACCGATATTAGGAAGTGAAGAATTTTAATTTCGATATATCGGCAAAGACACACCGTTTTTTTGCAATGATCCCTCAAATGTGGTCAACAGAGGCAGGATATTTGAAAGTTTCAAATTATGCGAGTGCACTTAAACAGTAAACAGCACTGATAAATGAATGTAATAATTGTGAAATATGCCAATAATCTTTTTTCATTATAATCTTAATAAAAGAAAGTTTTAATGTCAGTGCATACCAGGCAAATTATTGGACACTCATATCTCAGTCTGGCTCTGCTTTCATGATCAAGAGGGCATTATGTCAGTTACCACAACAATACATCAGCATACCAGTGACAAACTGTAAAAGAACATCTTAACATTGAGTTTTTCTCACGTTACCTATTTTAGTGGACTTGAGCACCTCCCTGGATGGGATCTTCTTGCTCAGGTCTGTCAGGGCACTCAGCAGGTTGTCTTTGCTCTGTTCTGGTAGCTCCAACATGGACTTGTAGCGCATGATGTCCTCAATCACAACCACCCTCTGTAAGAAACACAAGGGAAATGGATGAATAATGACATCTGTCAAATAGCAACATTAGGGTTTGCTAGTTAATGATTTAGAAGTAGGACTGGTGGCTCACCCGTAACGATTCAATTGTAGATTGTTTGTAAACCTTTTCGTTGCTTTTCGATTTTGTAGGTGTTTCCCCCTTAGGAAGCCGTACTACAAACTTGTCCATCGTCAAATAGAAATTACCAAGCTACCTAGTGTGCTTGTTGTTTTGTTTTTAAAGTAGTGAGTAAACAATAAACTAAGTTCACAAGATGGTTCCTCCACAGACAAACAGTGCTGTTATTAGCAGTTAGCTACCTGGCTAACGTTACCTAGCTAACCACCTCTAATGTAATATCTGCTTAAAATGTAAGCAGTTAAACACATTGCTGGTTTCATTTAAGTCATTCGTCTGTACTCGATTAATTAACAGCTGCCTTTATGACCGCAAACTTGGCAAACATGTTTGAGAAAGCTAGCTACAACTGATTGGCAAATGCTAGCTACTAATGTTACCTTCAGGTACTGTCGGAAATAACAGAGTATCATGGATCCGACCCAAAAATCTGGGAAATAAGAACATTTGCAGCCACACAATACATTAATCAAGAACTAATCAATGTTATGAATCAATTGGAAAAATAGCTAAATAATAACAATGATGACACCCTCCATTATCGTGATATAATTCCATAGTTATTTTTCTCACAGTGAAATATATTTTTTATATTATTTATGTAGGCAAATTGTATCGCCATTTTAGCCAGTGACACCTTTTCATAATGTCATTATCACCAATCCCGTGTCGGCTTATGATGCTGCCATTAGTTAAATAACTCCTGTTTACTCAAGTGCCAAGTTACATTTCTTTTTGAGTGAAATCCTAAGGAACCAGCTGATCAGGAAAGTTTCACCTGTGTGTTGCAGGAAATTGAGTCAAATTATGTATGTCACAGTCAAATGCAGTTGTTTGGATTGATGTGCAACTACCAATGTTCAAGTTCAAGTTCAAGTTCCTTTATTAGTACCCAGAGGTAGATTTTGTTGTGTCTAATGTTGCTTACCTCTTGTTATGAATATGCAGAAAAATAATGTCCACACAACTCGGTAAAATAATATTCTGCAGAGTCTGTACAGCTTGATTTGATTATATAATAAAACAACATACACCCACGATATGTGTCAAATTATAAGCAAAACCAGGAAAAGGCAACACAAATAACCAAGCACACACTAAAAATAAAATAAATTGACTTTAAAAACTGTGTAACACAAACAAAGTTGTATGCATAAAAGTGTGACCTAAGATAGCCACAGACAGAATAGCAAGTTCAAAGCCAGGATAACTAGAAATATCTAGTTCAATAAGATAAAGAATAGGGTGTTGTCACACTGTTTATCATTTGAATACTTACGTAATTTGAACATGGATAACACAGCCTGTCTAAAGAGTGGAGGGATGTACGAGCATCACTTAAACACAGCAAAACATCTAAATAACAGTCTCGCCTGGTGCAGAGTTCCCGCGAGACAACAACCCCGATTTAGAAGGAAGAAGAAGAAGAGTGTGTTGTTTGTTTAGGTTTTCGCAGGCAAAATGGGGACTTTTACCTCCTCTGTCTGCGCTTTTGGACTGCTCGCATTGCTTGCGTGCACGTCTGCGTCTTCGGATGTGTTCGACAGCGTCCTGGGAAACACAGCATCCTGCCATAAATCCTGTGAAATGACGTACAGTTTGCACACTTATCCGCGGGTGAGTACTCCCCTCGATGGGGAAAGTAACGTCTGGTAGCATAAGCTAGCTAACCTAACGTTTAGTGACTTAGCGAAGAAACAGCCTCACCTTCTGTTTAATTACGTGTTTTTTGTTGTTTTGGGGGTTTTTTGCCATGGAGAGCCTGTTATTTGCACAAAAGTGGAATGTGCGTCATTGTTTACGGATACTGTTGTTTGGCGAGACATTCAACTGGTCCTTCGGGTTGTGTTGCAGGAGGAGGAACTGTACGCCTGTCAGAGAGGCTGCCGCCTGTTCTCCATTTGTCAGTTCGTTCGAGACAGCGAAGACCTGAACCAGACCAAATCCGAGTGCGAATCGAGTAAGTTACACCCTGAGCGCTTTTTGTCCAAAGTAATTCTCCCCCTCACGGTGTCCTGGCCTCTGTGATAGCGCTCGTTACCTGTGTAATCGCAACCCAATAAAGGTGTAACCATTGTTCATGCACACAACCTTCTCCATGTTTAGCGCAGCCATATTCCATAATAGATTAAATTTGCCTCAAACACCTATTTGTCCCGCAGCCTGTCGTGAAGCCTACACCCAGACTGATGAGCAGTATGCTTGCAACCTGGGTTGTCAGAACCAGCTTCCATTTGCCGAGAAAAGGCATGAGCAGGTACAAGTATGTATGAAAAAAAAAAAATCACTCAGTGGTCTGTATGGATATGCACTTCTCTCAATGATGGAGAACAGTGTATTCATTTTTTGCTTCTTTTTTCTTTTAGTTGGAGGCCATGATGCCCAGGATTCACATGCTCTACCCTCTAACCCTGGTCAGAGGGCTTTGGGAGGACGTGATGAATCAGGCCCACAGCTTCATCACCTCCACGTGGACGTTCTACCTCCAGGCCGATGATGGCAAAGTTGTCATTTTCCAGGTTGAGGAAAAAGTAGATGATTCGTTCTGATATTCAGTAGAAAAAAACCCTAAACATATTTCATCTGGTAACTGTGTGCAGATGTAAGGATTTAATTAACACTCTTAAATATACAGTTTTGTCTTCTGCTTCACAGACTGAACCACAAGTCAAGTTTTTCTCCCAGTTCCAAGTGGAAAAAGAAGATAACGAGGAGCCACAGAAGAGCTGTAAGCCCTCTTATTCAATTTTATTAACCTCCACTTCAAGTGAGTGACGTGACATGTTTCTTCATGGGCACTGTAGGTTATTTTGAGTCAAGCCCACATACACCATCCTGCTGCCATAAATACTCACTAGCGCACTTAATATGTATTTATCCACAGCTAAAAATAATCCACACCGAATAATAACAATTTACCCTCATGTGAGGAAGGTTTGCTAAAACTACACAGCCCATCTGTTTCAGTAATTGAATGATCCTTTTTAATTCAGAGTAAACATTTATGACCAGTTTTCTGGTTTACATCTACAGAGGGAGCTGATGGCCTCGAAGGCTCAAGACTGGGTTAAATTAGAAAAGAGGTGGTTCATCTGACATCAGAAGCTTTTATAGTCATTTCCGAACAGCTACGCTGAAAGCCGGATGTCAAAGAGATGCTGTCTTGTTTGATTATTGGGATAGTTGTATACACACACGTCACTCCTTGAAGACATTGATAGTGTTGCACTCCATTGTTCACATGAAAAGTGATAGACATAGTAGTGTAGAATGAAAACTGAGACCCATAGAGAGAGAATTTTCTCACAAATTTACAGTATGTCTGGACAATTATGGCATGAAGTGAGTCTGGATGTGAGATTTTAAGGTTTTTGAAAACAGTGGAAATTAATAAGAGAATACTGACAGATTTATTTTTTGTCGTTTTCATGTTAGTTGTTGATGAGAAACCATTAGAATAATGCCTATATGAAGATAAAGATGACAAAGATGATACATAATTGTTGCTTTACAAAGAGGGACATAAACAATCAAAATAAAAGGTCTGATGTGTGTGCATGTCAAGTAATTTTTGTTTACTCTTCAAGTCCCCGGGCTGCCAGTTTACAAAGAATACCACCGCACTTTAATCCAGGAGAGGGACAGAGACATGACGGGGGACCGCAGCTACGATGATGAATACAACCTCTTCAGCTGTCTTTCAAGGTCGGTTAGCACACATTTATCTACACTGACAAGGAAATTAAACTGTTTCAAATTGCGTAGTAATGCATGACATTAACAGCACCAAGGATCTAATTCCAGTGGAGCCACATAGGGCTTACTGTTTGTGCTGTCGTCTACAGGAACCCTTGGTTACCAGGGTGGATCCTAACCACAACTCTGATCCTGTCTGTGCTGGTCCTGATCTGGATCTGTTGTGCCACTGTGGCAACTGCTGTAGACCAGTATGTCCCTGCTGAGGTATGTAATGTCCTGTCTTTCTTTTTTTTTTTTTTTTTTAAGAGATTCGTGTTGCTTTGGTTAACATCTATAGGATCAATTTATAGCATCTGTTTCCAGACTTTCTGCTAACATGACTGGCTGTTGGATTTAGTTTCCATATTTACATCATTACTTTTCTTTTTTTTTTCTCTCCAGAAATTGAGCATCTACGGTGACAAGGAGTACATACAGGAACAGAAACTGACCCCATATCCAGCATCCTCCCTGTTGATCATCACCTCCAAAGGGCCAGAGGAAGAGGCCGGGCCGCTCCCCTCCAAAGTCAACCTGGGCCAGTCCGACGTCTAGAAGCCAAAGCTGTAGCAGAGAAGGGATGTCCTCCTTTATGAATAATCTTTAGTTGATTTTTATCCTCTGGCACGAGACCCTGTGCTTCTTGTGGTCTAAACAGGAGTAACTACTTGCAGAACATTTTGTATTACTGATATGTCTCGTCTCCTTTTTTTTTTCTTTTTTTTTGAAGCTTGTAAAACTGAAGTGATGAAAGTTTATTTTCTGTATATTAGTACATTGAGGCATTATAGTATAGTGATATGAATACAGGTAAAAATAGGTTTGGGAATTTTTCTTAAATTTTTAATGTGTGCATTTAGGTGTATGTTGGCGTGCTTATTTTGTTGAAATGAACTATTTGTGACTTGAAGTGATGCGGATTTTACCCCAAACCCCCTCAACTTTTGGTAAATTGACTATGCTAATATTGCTCCCTGTTTGTTTTCATGTTTCTACTGCAGTGATTTCCACATATTGAATTTTACAATAAAACTACGCTCTTAATCTTAATTAATAGTGATGGTACGTACAGTAGGCCTTTCCTGCTTTACTGTTGTCTGTTCTCTCTAAAGGTGAAATTAAACACAATGGAGTAAAGTGCTTGGCGTGGATGTGTCATTATTTACTATAGACTCGAGGTCTATCACTTAACATTGACTTTCAACACACATAGGTAGCATAGAAAAAAGTAAGGATAAAAGTAATCTGTGCAATCATTTTCAAGAAAACAAATTAAATAAATAAATAACCCTTGAATTATACAAATGCCTTCACTTACTGGACATGTTTTGAGCGTTCCAAGTATGTTTAATGTTCCTTGTTCAGTTTATGCCACTGTAAAAGTCTGAGTCATCAAGTGTCCTTTTTTCGTGCTCTCAGCATAAAATTGTTAATGTAAGGCTGCAGAGAATGGCCCTAGTTTACTGTGCGATGACAGTCTGACTGCTTTATCACTCTAATCTCTGTAATGAGGAAGTAGACTGAGGGCTTGCGGGTGCAGTAATGCACCATAACACAATTTATTTTCCAGTGGAATTGGAATCAAAAGGTCTGATCTTGGGATCTAAAGCGGATCCTCTGCTACCTTTTAAAGTATATTATTTTGTTATAATATGCTCTTCTTTTACTTTTCCTAACCTGCTGTTATCATGGCTTCTTATTATTTTGGTGTAAATATCCCCAGAAGTAGCTCTTTGTCAACTCAATTAACCTGCCACCAGGGGCCCAAGGCCAAAAACATGACCTTTTGTATTTACTCCGTTTTTCTCCCCAGTGTTTTGACCTATATTAAGTGTTCAACTTTTCTGTGTTGGACTTGGAATACCACCTAACCTCCAGGTTTGCTGTGTGGTAATTTGATTTTAAAGTGGAACTGAACTGATTTTAAACATCAAAGTGTGTTTACAAGTCTTGGAGAGTAAAAGTTGTAAGTATAAAAAAGTTGCTTAAGGCCTATTGTGGATCTAGAGGTGGCTGCATAAAGTAATGAAAGGCCTCAAGTGATGTCTCTTGGGAGAAACAATTTTGAGGTGTGGAGTATGAAAGGGGCGAGCTTACCAGACCCTCACAGCCCACTCCACTTCTGCTAAATCTGCTACTTTTGGTTCTGATGGGCTCTTGTCCGAAAAGCATCCCATTTGTGTCTCCAAACAGAAAACTGACAAGCAAGGACGTGGACAAAACACTGCAAAATACTCATCTTTATTTATAAAATATATAACAACCCAACCTATATTCAAGCAAAAGTGTTGGCAGCTCACCAGTGTGAGTCATGTTGGAAAACATTCTTATTCATTGTTCATTCTACCTCAGTAGCTGTTCAATAAGTCTATGTCCTCAGCAGAAAGGGCTGATGAGGACACACGTTTTGTAGGAGGGCTTTGGCGTGAACTGTCAGACCTTTCTAACTGACCCTGCCTTTTCTTGATATTGTGCCAGGAGGGCTTCGCTTGATGGTTTGTTGTGGCGGGAGTCTGTTTCTCCGGTATGTGTCCATTTGCTGAAGGTCTGTAGAAATGCAGTCTCTCTTTCTTGGCCTCCTCCTCGCTCTCACATACCAAAGGTGCCGCATTCAGGACTTCTCTGACAAACTTCTGCCTTCCAACTAGAGACAAAAAAAAGTTCAAAACTATCTTAGATGTGTGACAATATAAGGACTAATACAATGTGAATGTGCTGCAAAATGTACTTACAAAAGCGAAGTGCTGATGTTCTGGATTCATCCATTTTCTTCTGTTTTGGCACTTGTGAGCCATTAGTTTCCCACTGGTTTACAACCTGAAATGAGACAAAGCATTTGTTTATGTGGTGTTAAACCGCACCACATCGGCAGCATATGGCCTATGATTTAAGAATTGTACACTAAAAAAACACATGTTTACTTCCATCACTCTGACTCTTAAATATTTACCTGCTCTGCCCAACCTTCTGTTTTGCATCCCGAGTGATCAAAAGTATCCAGTGCTTTCTCTGAATGAATGAGCCCCAACAGGTCCCGTATGGTTGTCTTCAATCGTGTGCCAAGCTGGAGGTATAAATTACATTTAGATGGCGGCATTACAATAAACTACAGCCGAGAGTTACACCCAACAATTACTGTCGTACCTTCAAATCGGTTCCAGATGCATCAAGTTTTTCAAGTTTGGGGAAGCATGTGAGGTATCTGAGAGCCCTCTCTGAGATAGGGTTATCTAGGTAAGAAATAGAACAATTAAAAACATCTTAATGATGGATGTCAACTTACACATGTTCTTAATTTGAAGGTGGTGGTTCTTGTGCTGCTACTTCAAGATGAAAACAGATGGTATTTTGGTTACTAACAGGAAATGTCGAGAAACTGAAGGAAATCCAGTCCCTTCCTCATCATCCGGATAGGTGCAGTCAATCTTTGTAGACCGACATCTGACAGACAGTTACCACCGATGGAAAGCTGAATCAGGCTGCTAAAGAAGCAAGGCAAACGTGTTACTAAGATCGTCTCTTAATTTCTCTAGATTTTGTCTTACGCACTGATAAAATCTGGAATGACCTTGCCAGTGAGCTGGATGTTAGGTGCAGGAATATCTCGTGCTCATCGCCCAGTCTGCAGCCAAACAGATCCAGAGACTTCAGACTGTGAAAGGTTTTTATTTCATCCATCCTCTCATGCAAGAGTGGAAACCTGCAGAAACGAAAGGGTCCAAGAGATGTTGCTGTTTCTTGCAAAGACAACTGGGAGGCTGGAAATACAGTATGCTGCCACTATTACTCACCTATTTCTCATACAGAGAGATCCAAGCACCATCTCCCCATATGCATCGCTGAACAACTGCAGGGCTTTTGGAGAAATATTTGTGTTCAGAAATACACGGTTCTCCTCTGCTGCTGCAAACAGTCTGTCTCCTATTTGCTCGGGGAAGCCCACCAGAGAGTCCACATGGTGAATGTTGTCAGCCACAAATAACAGAGTGATGTCAAAGAGAGATTTTGTGGTGTATCTCAGACTTCCTTCTGCATTGTAGGTGAATATAAAGTGCTCTTTCCTCAGCACAAAGGGATTTGTCCTCCTGCAGGATGACACTATCTTTGGCTGTGCCAGGACTATGTCACTGACACGACGAAGGTTGCCTCTTTCTCGGACATAAATGATGCTATTGTCCATACTAATGTCACACCTTTCCTTTATCTGAAAACTCTTAATCTCTTACGTTTGGTAAGCTAGCCGGCTAAACACCTGAAGCATTACAAAAACTCAAGATAGCTTGCTAGCTAGCTTATCTATGGCCCTCACCTGAGTTATAAACCAAGGCTAAATTGATCGCCAAGTCTTAAGCAGGACTCTTTTATTACCTGTTATCGTTTCTCATCTTATTCTGCCATGTTATTTACCACTTTTTCACAGCTTTTTGCCAGTATTCTGAGCTCCTTGTTGTAGCCCTACAATGCATGTTGTCGTTGAGAGGTCTTTGCTTGCTAACTAACTTCAAAATAAAATGCCGAGGAGAAACAGGAACAGGGTTAGAGATCCCAACAAACCAAATAGGCAAGCAGTAATAGTAGAAATACCATTTTGATAAATCTCTAAAAACACGAAGTATGATTCTCTATATTACGATTAAATATGTTGAGTCTTTAAAAACTTCAACCTTTACTTTGAAACTTCTCTGTAACCGGAAGACGTGTTGTTTACAAGGCAGGTTTTTCCGGTTCCACGCAGCACAGAGCTAGCACAGAGAAATGTAATGATTTTTATCCCCTTTGGAAGATAATTTGGTGAGCATTCAATGTGTGCAAAAGATTATGGATTTGGTTTATTAATAATACAATGGAAACTTTTGCTATTTTTTGCCCGTCCTTGTGTTATGTGAGATATTCAGTGTATATTAATTACTTGTTGAAGAGCTGTCAACTAAAGGCTTTGGCTAGCTTGACTTAAGCTAACTTGTAACGTTTTTTCATCTTTTTGCTGTACTGCGCGTAGTTTACGACGTTTTAACACGTCACACGGTCAGGAATATTGAGGCTCTGATGCTAAAAAGTTATGTTTCTTTCCTTCACAGCTTTATAAGACTAAATTGGTGCCTTAGTGCAACAACAACTTGCCGATAAGTTCCTTAGAGACGAATCTGAGAAACGTCACTAAGTGAATTCAGGGCAATGGCGTCGGCAAATGATCCATTTCAATTTCAAGGTGAGTGTTTGCCACAGTTTTAAGTGTGATTATGAAAGTGATGTTGCTTCATTGATAACTTTACAGTTTTTTTTGTTTGTCAGTTTCCATGACTTCTGTAAACGCACATCTCTCAGAAGTCTCCCTGTGCTGTAAAATGATGCACTGGTAACAGCCATTCATACTTAACGTACTAATGTTTTCACATTCATCTTATCTATGAAAATAGAATTTGAAGAAGCGGCCAGTTTGTTGGAAGCAGACAGAGATGCTACCACCATTACCATAGATGATGAGGATACCAAAGCAGAAAAGCAAAGAATAGCTGCTGGGTTCATTCCTGATGGTGACGACGAGGACAGACTTGCCAGTGATGACAAGACAGAGGTCTGAACAACAAAAACACATGACACATTAAATGTTGTTGCATTAAAAAAATCATTTGGTTCATTTGGTTTTTCTCCATTTTTGTCTTTTTCCCCCCACTTGAAGCTTCTCTCTGGGCAAAAGAAAAGTGCTCCTTTCTGGACTTTTGAGTACTACCAACAGTTTTTTGACATCGAGACCCATCACGTAATATTTTTATACCTTATTTTGATATTGAAACAGTGTGAGAATTTCTCATGCAACATGTTCGTAAGAGTTTTAAACTCTTTTCTTTCAGGTGAGGGAGAGAATCATTGGCTCAATGGTGCCGTGGCCCAGAAAGAACTTCATTCATGTCTACCTTCGAAGAAATCCTGATCTTTATGGTCAGCATTCACACATTTACCATTAGTCCTAATTAGAGGTTTATTGGTTAATGGGAGAATCCTGTCCTCCTGTTGTCTACTGAGGCTGAGTTTTGTGATATTTGTAATGAATGTTGTTTTTAGAAACCAAACGTACTTTCAAACTTGAATTCCATTATTTGATATTTGTGCTCTCAGGACCATTCTGGATTTGTACGACTCTTGTGTTTGCCATTGCCATCAGTGGCAACATATCCACCTTTCTGGGCAAGTTAGGCAAACCAAACTATAAGTATACCCCAGAGTTTGGAAAAGGTATGTGCTGTTATTCTCTTGTGTTATTATGGGTTACTTATTCAGGTTAAATATAAGGGGAAACTGTATTTTCTCAAACGCTCTGTTGTCTTTTATTTACTGTGTTTTCCAGTGACCATAGCTGCAACAGCGATCTTCAGCTATGCTTGGCTGGTGCCCCTTGCCCTCTGGGGTTTCCTGCTGTGGAGAAACAACAAGGCTATGAACTTAGTGACCTACTCCTTTATGGAGATCATCTGTGTGTATGGATATTCCCTCGCAATTTACATTCCAGCAGTGGTAAGATCTGACATTTATTTTTAAATTTCAGAATAACATGTGTAAGCGTTTATAATCCTGCAGTCGTATCAGGGCACATATTAATTACCACATCGGTGTTGCAAGTGGACATATATATTTCTTGTAGTTCGTAAATCCCATGAAAAGGCAAAAGCATCTTTGTCCATCTCTCATTATTTTCCAAAACTTCTCATTTGGCCCTCAACCCCAAGCCCAACGGGACCTTATGAAGACATAGGTTAAAAAAAAAAATGGGTAACAAATGAATCCCCCCCTTTTTTTAAATTAAGGCTCAGAATTTCCTGCACCCGTTATTAAAATGGGTGTAAACATTGGATTTCTTGAGAAATATTTTCAGCTGTGGATTAATACGTATTTCTTGCAGTAATGAATGTTTATGGAAGCAGAATGATGTGTGTGGAATTGACTCAAAAAAGCTACAGTGGGTATATTAATTATTCATGCAGAAGCTCTGTGGGGCAGTTGAATAGGATTCTGTGCACAGTTTGTACTTCTTCATAAAATCAATTTTTGGACATGTTTTTTTCATAGGATTTGTGGACAACGAGTAAAATATATATGATATAAATACATATAATGGTAAGACCTTGCTTTTGTTAAACATTTTGATAACATTCACCTGTATGAAATTTACTTGGAGAGACTTTGGGATTAAACTGTTTAGATGAGCAGCTACTCTCATCCATATAGAGTGGATTGTCAACATATGCTTTGCAAAAATAAATAGATAAAAGTAAACAGTGTGACAGCATTAACCGGAGCCATCATCTCTGTTCGGAAACCACCAGGATGGCATTGTTACATTTTTCAATAGACCATTTAAATTGATTTTAGAACATTGTTTCGAAAGGCTGCATATAAAACAAATTACTGTTTCACCTTTCATCACAATATAATGTGTCCGCTACACATTACACATCCTGACAGTCGATGAATACTTATTTTCCACTCTATCATGAAAACATTTAGGGCATTGATTGTTTCTTATAAAAGCTCTCATAAAACGAGACGCACACTGTATACGGAGCTGTTGTTTTTCCACATTAGGTCCTATGGATTCTCCCATATGAATGGCTGAGGTGGTGCTCCATCATGGTGGCTCTCTGCCTCTCCGGCTCGGTTCTGGTGATGACTTTCTGGCCGGCAGTCAGGGATGACCACCCCAAAATGATAATAGCAACCATGTCAGCCATTGTTGTGCTCAACACTCTGCTCGCTGTTGGTTGCAAGGTAAGGGTCCTCACTACAGTTCTGATTCTGGCATGTATATAATTTTGTCTGTAGGACTAATTAAAAAAGGTGAGAGATAATGGAAAATGGAAAATAAATCTGTTTGTTGAAATAAGATACAAAATTCATTATCCTGCTTTGGCAAACTACATCTGCACTAATCAAGTTAATTTAAGCGCCCTGTCCATCTCGGTGTAGATAACAACAATGATTGACTCACTTCCATTTGTCCTCAATGATCTCAGTAGCATGGCCGAGCCTTGACCCAGCTTGTCTTTGTCAGTCACGGACTACAGTACACTACACAGACGTTTTCGTGTGTCTCTCCCGGTGTGTTTCTGGGAAATGACTATACCCGATAGTGTCAAGTTAACTGCCCCCCTCCGTAGACTCTATTCATTGGAAACTGTGACCGCATTTGCTAACTGGTGTGAGAACGGGCCATTAGTGCACTTATTACAGTGAATACGGTCAGGTCCACAGAGGTATCACATGTCTGGTCACATTCATGTAATTAGTCAACAAAGTAAGCCCGTGCCTGAAGGCTGACCAAGATGAATGGGTTGCAGGAATACAGTATTCTCTCCTGTAATGTCCAACATTTGCTGCACACTTACCCACAGACACACCAGCTTCAGTGCATGATGGATTAGTAGTTTCTTTTTATACTGTTATTGCTTCTTTGTTGGGATGTTTTAAATTTTTTGTATTATTTGTTTCATTTTCAGGTCTATTTCTTCAGCAAACCTGAAACACTAATACCAGTTGAACATGCTCCTGCAGCAGAGGTGATCAAGACCACACATGCTGCGGCTACACATTCAACATGAAAGCCTTTCATTGTCTGAAGGTAAACAATAGTGACACAGAAGCCCTTCGTATCATAATCCTTCTGTGCAAAAATCCAAATAACTTGATACATGTAAGTCATATTCTCCCACTTTGTGCTTCCTCATGGCATGGCATTCACTTGTATCAAGAATGATACCTACTTCGGTAGCATTTTCGGTCTATTTAAGGGTTTTGTTTTTTTTTACCTGCAAATGCAGAACATCTGACACCCGACTTCCTTTTACACGATTTCTCCTTCCCAAAGCAAGTGTAATTCTTTTTAAATTGCAGGTTCTCCTGTTGCCTTATTAGAGAGAATCGGGTTGCTTTGTTGATGAAGTCATGGGTCATCTGGATTTCACCTGCACTTGGACATTCTGGCTCGAGACCTTTTAAAAGCCTGCAGTGTGTACGCTTGTTTAGACTGCGTGACCTCTGAAAATGAACACTGGTACCAAGTATGTTATTTCTAATGGGATGAGTTCTACACTTCCTTAAAGATAAATGGGGTTTGGTGTCACACAGTAAATACGTTCTCTCTTAGTATGGGAGTTTTTTGTTTTATAGTTCATCTGTTGAAATATTTAGATAACAGATCAGTGCAGTTATGTTGGTGGCATCAAAGACATTTTGTATATGCATTTTTTTTTAAATATTACGTTAATGGGAACTGGCTAGGATACTTTGTGTATAGGTTTTTTGTGTACAAACAGCACAATGATTATAAGTGTTGCAAAGATATACAAGGCATGGGCATATTATGTACAAATAGATTTATTGTAAAGTCCTTTAACTGATTTAACCATAAGTGCCCTCAACTAATGCCAAAGACCCATTCTGAATGTCCAAGAGACTTCTAACTTGTGTAACTATTTTTTAATCAGTCAGCTTTTATTGTGAAAAGTTGTATTTGATAAAATGTAAAATATGAAATGTCTGTTCTCAGTGAATTTTTTCATAGGATAAAAAAACATGATCTTTGTGGGACTTGCCTTGACGAATGAAACCATCATTTTTATGATTGTACAGCTCATTGTTTAGCTAACTAGCCCACAGTTCTGGTTACATTTACATTTTAGGGCATTTAGCAGATGCTTTTGGCCAAAGCGTCTTACAGTAATTGATACATAGATTCATACACCAACAGCATTTTTTGGGGTTCAGTATCTTGCCCAAGGACACTTCGGCATGCAGACCAGGGAATCGAACAGGCGACCTTCCGATAACAAGACGCTGAGTCTACTCCCCAGCTCAGGGGTAGACGATGATCAATTTACAGTCAACTCAGAGCCTTCAGTCACCAATAAACTCAACGAACAGATTGTTTGCATAAAGTCTTTAGTCTTTTTTTTCTGCTTTCTTGCTACAAGTTTCTTCAGCGGATTGATGCCTCCTTCATTTCTAAAGTATCTAAGTATCATTCTAAAATCCACCTCTTAACTCACACTCACTAATTAACACGTTCTATCTTGTTTGTTTAATCTGCACAAAAACTGAAGTGTGGAACCGGGTCTAATGGCCCCCCTGCTATTTCTATGCTGGGTGCATCGAATTCTTCTAATGTCTTGATGTTGCCAGATAACCTGTTGAGCTCATAGCGACCAAACATTAACTTACACTGTGTTAATAAGTGTTCTTTGGAGGTGCTGGTGGGCAGATTGTGTTTTCGTTCAAAAGGGCCAGGCTAGCTGTTTCCGCCAGTATCCAGTCTTCATGCTAAGCTAACCAGCTGCTAGCGATGGCTTTACATTAAATCGCAAAATATGAAAGTGGTACCGACCTACTTATCGAACTTTTAGCAAGAAACTGTTAAACCTATTATGACAAAATGAAAACGATTCCTTTTTAAAATATCAAAGTTGTTTTGTCCACATTTTTTCCTTTTAAGATATAAAACATGGAAGACCTTATCTGAACACCAACTGACATTAGGATCGTATTATATTTGATCAAATATTCATACACCTTATCCGATCACTTGTCGCTCATTTAGTTTCAGAATAAGGACAACCCGGATTGAATTTTTTACATTGATAAAAACTTGTTCAAAATACCTGCATCCTATGAGTGTTTAAATTGTCAGTGAGGAATTTTTGTTTCTTTCAGTAAACAATTTTCTTTTAGTTAGGACGACCTTAATTCACCCCAGCCCCCGCACGAGTCAGCAACACGACTCTTCCACCAGCTGCTGACGGTATTAAAAGGCTCTCAGCACATTTCAACAGTTGGACATTTTAAATATTTAAGGGAGAGATCGAAACTAATAGGTATAACTTCAACATTTCAAAGAGCGCAACTGTCTTTAAAAGCGGCCATTTGGCTGCTGCTGCTCTTTTTCCACCTCATCCATCTGAACTGTCGTGTGGTCGAGCAAACTGATAGAATCTACTGTGTCACTGTTTGGATGCACAGATCACCTGCAGTGGAAAATGTTACTTATGTATGTGCAGCCTGCAGCCTACAGGCACACAGTGTGTGGTCAGCACCTCACACACGATGCACCTCTGTTGAGTCTTTGTTTAACATTTCCATTGATTAACACAATGGCAAAGTTTTTAGATTAATTAACAAAATAGGAAAAAAAATTGTGTCACTTGAAACGGTGTCAAAGGGATGGTGGCGCCCTAATTAATGGTCATTCTAGCCCCAGCTTTGAGTTACACAGGAGCTGCCTGTCAAACAGATAACCCTCTTAGAGGAATGTCACCTGCCTCAGTCTCAGGCATGCATGCAGGCGCTCATGCTTGTGATGTGGATTTACCAACAAAATGCTCAAGGACTATTTGAAAAGCTTGTGAGTAATAACATTTTTTAAAAAGAAAATGCCTTTTTAATACTCACTTTATTATAAAGTGATTTGGAAACCTTGTTACAGGATGGCCACCTCAAATGGGAAAGGTGAAAAAGTGTCCAAATTTGAGACATTGAAACTTTTGGAGAAATGCAGGAAGGAAAGAGACGATGCCATGCACAGAGAGAGTGTGCTCAGAGAGAAACTCAGACAGTACGAGTCAAGGATGCGTTCAACTGAGGCTCTGAAGCAGAAACTGAAAAGCTTGACTATGGACAACAAGGAGCTGAGGAAACAAGTGAAGGCTCTTCGTACCGACATTGGACTTGAGTGCAGCCCCAAGTTCAACGGAAAGACCACCAAGGACATCATCAATGACTTCCATGAGAAGGAGCGCGAGTGCAGTTCCTTGGTGGAAAAGGCTGGGAAACTCAGTCTGACCATTGATGATTTGACATCAGAGTTGGCAAATACTGTCACCTCCAAAACACTTCTAGAGGATCAAGTGCAGTCATTGCAGCAAAATCTCAAGGACATGACAAACAATCAGCGCCGGCTGCTGAAGCTGTGGGAGGACAAGAAGTCCCAGAGGGAGCAGCTCGCCCTGCCCGCTATTGCCCAGAAACCTGGAGGGAAACCATTCGTCCATAAAGCCATTCAAACTGAGATGTCCATCAGTTCCTCCCAGAAGCTCCCTGTCAATGCCTTTGAGACGAAACCATTCTCCCGGGATCATGAGAAGAAGACAGTTTTGGATAAACACAGTTTTCCAAATTATGGAAATGGCTATCATCATGATAAGAAAGCTTACCTGCATGATGAGACCAAAGGAATTCAGAATGGACTTGACTAACACTGCATGTAGAGAGTAAAGCAGAGATATACACTAATAAAACCGATGTTTAATATATCTGTAAATACACAAATGAGTAAAAAATATATGAAATTTAAACAATCAAAAGCTGATTTATGGCTTGTCTTGGTGCCTCTTGTTGTTAAAAAATGTGACAATGCAGTAATTTCATTATTTATTTTAATCGTATCCTGACTTTACATATCTGTTAAAAGTAAGACACGTTTTAAAAATCATTGTTTGTGAACTCATTATTTATAACCAAGCTTTTTATTGGCCAGACAATCCGTATAAATACTTATTTTATTGTTTTATTTTATTTTTGAAAAGGTTTACTAGACTGAAATTGTGTGGCTGTGACTCTGGCAGCAGGCAGCAACACGGACAACTTTTAATCGGGGTCCTTCAGAGGTCCTTTGAATGCATGTGGCGCGATATGGGAAATTCAGTGGAAAAATAGTTTGACAGCAGGAGAGCCGAAGACATTATTATTGGTGCGTGGCTCTCCATCCATTCCAAGAACATGTTTTCTACAGAACAAACTTGCTGGTTTGTTCGCAAGGTGAGTCTCTGAACTTAATTCTTCATTCATAAAGAAAATAATGTATCGCGAGCGCTAGCGCGCTAACTTGTCTGTTTATGCTAGTTAGCTAACTCGAGCGTAGCTAAGGTTTGTTTCAGTTTTCACAACAATACAAACACATGTAACAGAACCAGAAAGGAAAGTACAATTGTTTTTAAAGAAAATGTGCAAGGTATGAATGTATTAGTTACCACATAGAAGCAAGTGAAAAATAAACGGGGTTATCAAGTTCAATAGCTGTTTACAAAATGACTGCTAGCCATATAAAGTTAGACAACAGATGATTGAAATTTATCCTGACATGTTTTATAGAGTGGTCAAGTTTTTTTCTGTTAATATGCGATAGTTTTTAATTGACTCAAGTTGGCAGAAAGTCATTAAAAAATAATAATCGTAATCGACTTGCATACTCAAAATATGATTTACCCATAGAATGATCAAATAAATAACATCAAGCAGCTACATAGGCAATTATGATGTTGTCTCAAGATGTTTAAGTGACCAAATCTGGTTGTCTTTCCAAAATGTGCTGTATGTACACACTAAAAAACATATATTATACTGCAGAAAAACAGAGAAAACGATGACCCGTGCTAGCAAACAGTTATTTTAATTATGAGTCAATCTGCAAAATGTTTTCTTGATAAGCAGAATGATCGTCTAGTTTATACATTTTCAGAAAATGTACACTACTCAAAATTAGTTAGGGGTATTGGTTCATATACACATGTACATGGATAAGCACCAAAAGTCAAATGAAATGTGTTGTGTTATGTTTGGGGACCGAACAGAATGAACAATCAAGTGAAACACTAGAATATCCAAATATTCCTTACTAATTTTGAGATGAAGATTACATTTTGAAGCACTCACTGGATGAATATAGAATCTGTAGTATTCTATCTTAAAGATTTTATTTCATAGGCATATCCCCAAATGCGAAATCCGAGCACTTTTGAATGTCACAGTCTAAACAGCTTCTGTGATCATCAGTGTGTTTTACTTTTGTATATGACCATGACTGACTGTTCAGGTGATTTGCTGGAGAGCTGCAGCCAGTACTGCCTGGGCCGTCCTGTTGTTGGGACCCATCACAGCAGCTCTTGTAATCCTCGGCAGGTTCAGTCTCTTCCACCCCATTCAGACGATATCAGGTCAGTCATTATTCATTTTTGAGATTTGATTTATCGCCACCTAAAATTGTGTGAGGCTCACTCTAGACTGTTTTTACATGCAGAATGCCTGTCCCTCTTAACGAGTGCAAGTGCCGTCTTCTCATTAATCCTGCTGTGTGGAGTGATCCTCATGATTGGGTTCCTGAACCTGGAGTATTATACAGGTGAGTGGCAGGACACTGGTCGATATTGTTTACTCGCATCTGGCTTTATCTTGAAGGATGTTTGGTGATTGACAGGGTTCTCCAATTACTGGTTAGATTAATTCTATGAACGTGCATAGAATGAACTTTGTATTTGTAAAAGTGTAATTAGGAAACCTTTTGATATTCTTAGTATCTTATCTGACTAATATAATTGATTGCATGAGTGGCATTGATATCAGTTATAATTAATGATTTCGGAACTGCTTTACATACAGTATAATATAACCCACTCAGTCAGTTTGTACATTGCTTAAATTGCATTCCTTTTCACTGTTGAGTCAAGTTTGCCTGCAGAGTCTAATTATAAAAATAAGCAATAATACAGCACTACATAATGTTAGTCATTGTTTGTAACTCTATTGTTTGTTCCGTTTCTCTTCAGTCATACCAACTATTGCATGCTCTAAAATCGCCCTGTTGGGTCAGCTGCTCCACCCTCGGCAGCTTGTCAACTCCGCGGTCCACTGTGTCATGGGAATAGTCGTGGCTTGGTGTTGCGCCATCACCATCGGGGGCAGATATGAAACACTTGGCTATACTTGCCCACAGAGTGATGGGTAAGTAGCTACTGCATACAACTGTTAAGCTGTACATGCTTCATACGTTTGTCTAATTGGCTCCGTTTGTTTCCAACAGTGACAGTTCGTCTCAGATGTGTCTTAATGAGTATCACCTCATCCTTCTGCTGGCTGGAGCCTTTGTTGGATTATCTTACAGTCTGCTCGGTGTGATCCATAACATGAACTACATCTCTTTCCACACTGTTCAGGTATGTGATGATGCAAAGGCTGAATATTTTTAAAACATACCTTTGCCTGAATAGCTTAGTGTAAAATCTAAAGTGTTTTTTTGTATTAATTTATTGTCAGCCTCCGTTCATACATAAATCCAATCAATATGCAGGTTTCCTTAAGCCCTGATACATCCAGCCACACAGTCTGGCCCAAACTTTATGAAAACACAGTAACTGGCACAATACTTTAAATAGCAGTTCATGATCAGCATTGATGTCAATTTATTTGTTGTTATTCTTCCCCAGCAATACAAATACCTTCGCTTTAAGGGAGCTCTACCTTTGGTGGTGAAGTGCAGCGCCACTCAAGCACTTTACTCCATCAGGAACTTCATTGTTGTGTATTTCTTTTTGGGTAAGTGAACTCTGTTTACAAATGAAACATAACACAGAGCTCATTTACCTCCATAAACATGCTTTTACTTAATCAATGTTTGTCTCCAAACTCTATATCTATATTTTCCCTTTGATTTGTTATGCAAAGTTACTAGAAGATACTAAAATATTTCTTTTTCTTCACAGGATACATTCCAAAAGCTTGGTTTTGTAAAACACTGAACCTTTACCTAAACAGGTCAGTATAGATTCTGTGTTTATATATGAATAAACAAACGTTCTTGTTTTGTAGTTTCGCCCCGCCACAGAATGGTACTTCCTGGCAGGATACATGCAACTGAATTAATGTATTTGTGTCTGTTCTCCACCTGTAGCTCTGTCCATCCTCTTGACAGCATAGCTGGACTGCTGGACCTTTCCCTGGTCTACCACCTGTGGATCAGTGCCAGCTTCCTCCTCTTCACGTGGCACATCACACTGGTGCTCTTTAGGATCTTTGTGACTGAGGTATATATCAGTAGAAAACAAAATGTATACTTTTACTTATATTGCAAAACTAAAGCTCTTGTAGTGCTATAGAAAGGGAATCTGTGCATTTGTTATTTTTCCCCCTCTGTTTCGCTTATCTGGTTGTAAATTCTGGTTTTCTATTCGATCAGCATTGTTGTACACGGCTTGAGCACATCCTCAGGCTACAGATTACCATGTAACCAAAGATCAAAGTGCCAGCTGATGAAATTTCATGGGCTCGGCCAAGTTTTGATTTTCAAAACGGATTCCAATTTGTGGCTGTTGTCGAGTATTGTGTTGCAAAGACTTTTTTTTGTTTCTGAAAATTTACAGACACTAGGGGGCAATGTTGTCATTGCTTTGAATGTTCAATAAGTGCACCAGATGTAACTGTTATTATTCATGGGGAATGTCTCAGGAGTCATCTCAAGTGAACAGTAAAAAGTAATTTTTCAGGGCCTTGACTTTGAGGTAATATGTTGTCCAATGTCTTTCCTTGTATCTGCAGCTGTACAGTTTTCCTGTGCAGTCATCTTTTACTGAGGATGCCCACCAGTGTCTGGCTAAAGTTCTTAACGAGAAGCAGCCAATGATATTGAAGGTAGCTAAAACACGTAATACGGATCTTTTTAAGTTCAAGTTATCTCTTTCTGTGCTTACTGGTCATCAAATGTGGGTGTTGAAACTTGCCTTTTTCCAAATTGTAGTTCCTGGCCCTGCAGGACTTGGCTTTGCTGTCTCAACACTCCCCATCAAGACGCTGTCAGGTCTTCAGTCTGAGTCAGCCAGGTCTGTTAAGTTGTCTACACAGACGGGATGTCCTTGCAGTTTAGATATAAGGGTGTGTGTGTGTGTATGTATGTAGCTTACAAATAAAGGCAAACTGTACATTCTACCTTCCCAGGTGGCCATCCTCATAACTGGAATGCCATCAGTAAGGAGTGTCTCTCTATGCTGACTGATCTCACCCAGAGACTCGTAGCCTATCATGACACTGTTGCAACCAATGGCAGGGCCAAATCCTTGTCTACTGGGAGTGAAAGGAAGACTTCATCTGAGACATCAGGTATTTTACAATGAAACTTTGAATGAATGAATTTTTTATGAACATTCCTCTTTATCCTCTCTAATCTAGTCTTTTCTTCTTAATAGTAACCTCAGGTACAGAAGATCTGATGAGCCCAAGGCCCACTTTACTGATGAAAACTCCAGCTTCGGTCTTTGCGCGCTCCGTTGTTGGCACCCCACGGACTCCTCTGACAGCACCGTTCACTCCTGACCTGGACAGCCCTTTTGCTTCTCCTGCCCTGCGGCGTCTTACTGCTCCTGTGGAACAATGCTCGCCGTGGTTCGGCACAGTGCAGAGCCCACACGTCATGAGGAGAGGCCCAAAACTGTGGTCAACCTCTACAGGTGAGAAGAGGCCAATGGAAGACATCTGGTCAATCAATTCATACAGATACTTAAAGCTACATGAGTAGCAGCCAGCACTTGTGCAGTTGTAGTTCTTATTTTCAGTACACAATGTTGAATACTTTGTGTACAAGGTAAAGGGGAGCATGACATCCCCTATAATGATGCCAAGAGGTTTTTGGCTTCTTGTGTTGATTCTTTTTGATTTTCTTCAGACCTCTGAAACTCATGTTAATAAGTTAAGTTGTCAAATGCTGTGTGTATTTTAACCTTAACTTCTTAGTCTATTATGGCATGGCATGATGTAAACATGTTTATGGGTCAGGTATCATGCCATTAGTAGCAGATAGGTGAAGAATAGCTATCTGTGAATCCAGCTTTCTATTTTGTGATCTGGTCTCTGTCTCAGATTCACAGGTCAATGGCAGTCCTCAGTCATCCCCTGCCTCAGTTCCCAGTCCCAAGCAGGAACCATCCAAACCAAGTCTCCTGGCTCAGTTCCTCCAAAACAGAAAAGAACAGGTACTTTTGTCTTGTAACATTATAGATGTTAGTAGGTCTGTACTCTTGAGGTTTTAATTTGACCCAGATAGAAAATTTAAATCAGAAAATCTAGTTTGAATAAAGTGAAACATCAGATTAACTGGAGCCGTCAAATGCAGATACAAAATGTTTCTTTTTTCGTCTTCTAACAACTTAAGTAATTTACTATTGCAGTATTACACAATTGTGTGCCTTCTTTAACAAGCAGGAGAGCAGTAAAAATATTTTTTTGACTGGGTTTAACACCAATCAGTATGAACTGATGCAGAATATTTTATCAGATAAAATAATGTTTTGAATTTTAGGAATAATTACATCAATATTTTTTTAATACATTTTGACTTGTGAAATGTACAGTACTCTGACATCATCGGAAATGTTTGGACTACACAAGTCGGTATCAATCCTACACAGCCATCATTGGAATTTTACTTTACTAACTTCCTAACACATTACTGTTGCCAAATCTGCACAAAATATCAGGTTAAAAGAGTATGAATCGACGTGCCAAATTTTAAAATTAAATTTCGATTTTCAAATTTGATTTAAATATCAAATGTAAGCATTATGATTCAACTGTGACTTTGTGAAATTTAGTTAATTTATCTAATTTAAAATATAAAGGTCAAATCCTCCATTCTCAGGTGCTCTGTCGGGGTGATCTTTGCCAAGGGTTACGTGTGAAAAAGCCAATATTTATTCAACTGTGTTACAATTTCATGTGAAGTTTTGAAATCACAATATATTGACACTTAACTGTTCCATTCAGGTTAAAAATTTCTTGGCAAAGCGGGTGCTGATAATGTATTTGTTTAACAAGGTAAGGATGCGCTTCTTGTGCATGCTGTCTTCTTCAGGCTTCTGAACACTGTGGGGCTCCCTGCATGTTCTCATCTAACAGAGTAGATTTTCACTTTGGGTTTGACCAAATCCAGCAACCTCCCTGTGCGGGCATCACTAATTCGGACATTACTAATGTAGCTCTTTTCCACCTATCTAGTTGTTAGAATGAGCCTTGCTAATCACTTTGAAAGCTTGAGGTAAGGAGTCGTGTAACACAATGTGTCTTGCAAGTCTCTTGACTGTTAAATCTTTATTTGTTCTAATTAGTTTTGGGGAAATTATGTCATTGTCATCATATTAGAAGTGTGAGACACTGTTAACTTTATTACAGCCAAATAATATACTGGCATCACAGTATTTCCTTGTAGAAACTAGTTTGGTTAGTCTGCTTCGCTCTGTGAGGTTGATGTAGCTTCCTTTGATTTTGCATGCATGTTGTAGCGTAGTCTCACTAAAACGTGTCCATCTAACCTCCAACCTAAATCATTAGTCTACTGTAAATGTGCATCTGTCTGTTCACCAGAGAACTCTTACTAGCTAACATCATCTCTTACAGCTTCCAGAAGCCTCCAGTCAAGCTCTGTTTGCAGACAGCCAGGCTCACATCTGGGCTTTAGAAGGTACGAAGAGGGGGTGGAGTTGATGTTAATCTAATATACATGAAACCTGTTGATTTAATATCTGTGTGACTTTGTCCTCTAATATCCCCCTTCAGGGCTGTCTTACCTTGTTCAAGCCTCCTTCTCAGAAGACCAGTTTGGGGTTGTACAGACTGCACTACCCAGCATTCTCAGTTGCATGCTGGTCTTGCAAGAGGTAAGTTGTTGTGGTTTACTGCAGCTGCCCTGAGAGCACATATTGGTGCAGCTACAGTACAAAAAAACCTGCCTGTTATCAGTTGTCATAGCCCAGCTGTATTGTGGTAAGTGTGTGTGTAAATTTGCATTGCACACCACTTTATGGTTGAATACAAACCCTGCACTGAACTTTGCACTGAGAAAGTTTGAAGGAACAGACGATCTAAAAAAAAAACAAATAATCAAAACGTGTTTCCTTCACCTACTTGGCCTTTATCTGTATATGGTGAGTAGCCATGTAGAAAGTCCATTGTTGTAGCGTTTATTAACTGCTCATGGTATTGATCAGTAAGCTCCTTTTGACAAGGAGCACATCCGTCATGATTCAGTTATTGCCAATATTTAACCTTGACATTCACAACTTATTCACTTTATCACCACTGATTCTATCACATTGTTGTTTTTTAAGTTGATTCTGTTTTACATATATTTTTCTCCTATATTTTAACTTGTGTATGTAGGTGTTTTTTTACTTGCTTGATTTTCTCTTCATATAATTTGTGCTTCCAGCATTGTTGGAGGGAGTCTGAGGACAAGAATGTAATTGCCAGCAGCTGCCTCACTGTCACTGTTGTGCATATGGAACAAAACGATAATGCTTTTGCTTTGCATTGTGTTCCCACTGACAGCTCTTGCATTGTGTCCTCTATGTCTTCAGGCAGTAGATCGACACTTCAAGCTGCCTCACGCCTCCAGTAAACCAGTGAGGTCAACGGGCAGCATGGGAGACTCCACTCACAAAACACTGCGCTTTGCTCTCAGGGCCACTCTCAAGACTGCCATCTACAGGATAACAACCACGTTTGGAGATCATTTAAAGTAAGGCTGGACATTTAAAAGGGATTTTAATCAAATGCCTGAACAAAGAAAATATGCCAAGTATATTGATTTTTCTATGTATGCATTTTCTCATCCTCAGTGCCATTCAAATGTCTGCAGAGCACAGAAAAAGATTGCAGCAGTTTCTGGAGTACAAGGAATAACCCACCGACACTTTGCCTTCAGATTCTTATCCGTTTGATTTTTGTGTGTGCGCACACATTAGCATACGTGAGGCAACAAGTGAAAGCCCGTGATAGTGCCTCTTTTAATATTTATGTCCGTACGATGTCATGCCGGATTGTATTTGATAGGCTGGATCACATCTCCTCTGTGCACAAGCGCAGCTGATGTGACAGGCTGGACTGTCACTGCCTGCGTTTGAGAAATTTAAACCAGCTTACTGTATAAATAAGCAACTCATTCCAAAAATCTGCTTGTTTCATTTGTTATAAGAAAAAAAAAATCAAATCAAGAAATCCTATTTGACTTTTCTTAATTGGAATGAGTTGTTAAAGGGCTGTTGGTGTTGCATTTGTACCCAATCGTTCTGGTTTTCATATTTCATCTGCTGTTTTTGTTATTTCTGTGTGATGAATGAGAGAGATGGCACAATGTGTCTGAGTAGTGAGAATTTGTTTTGAAATCTCTTCAGTTTCACTTTGAGGTGTAAGAAAGTGTGCGGATGTATTTTTATGGCTCACGTCTTGTTCTAAACACCAGCCAGGAGAACTAGTTTACAGCTGTGTACATCAGTTCAGGGTTCTCTAACTAGAAAATACACCGTGATCATTTTATAGATCAGACACCTCTGTTTGTACATGTTAACTTTTGTCTTTTGTGTGAAATGAGGTTATCAGATCCAGGATGGATGTATTGTGTGACTGGTAGCAAGTGTGGGAAATTATGGTTTCACTGCCAACATATATGGAGTTTTAAATTCCCATTACCAAGATCTGTTGAATAAAAACATTATGTAGCGACCGTTTGTCAAGTTTTTGTCATTAATCAGCAGAGATGAGCACGTTTCTTCCAGAGCAGACCTTGTAGAAACAGAAGTGCCACTAATGACTTTGACAATTGCTGTTTTACTCAAGTGATGACACTGACAGTGAGCAGGCATGCACAATAACTGAAACTGAAGGGGCTAAATCAATTATCTACACCGACATGTCATAAAATGTTTTCACTTTTAGTTTTCTATGGATGAAAGAAAACATTCTGATGATGGAATAATTGTAAAGCAAGCATTTGTCCTTTTTACAAGAATTATTCACAAGGTACATCACTACTGTTTTTGGAGAGCGTTTCAAAGTCTGAGAAAATAATCTGTTTCTTAGAGACTTACATTTTTTTATAGAAAGACATGAGCTTGACTGCCCGAATGGCTCTACAACACATTTCACATTCACACACTGATGACAGAGGCTGCGTTGCAAGGTGCCAACCTGTTCACTGGAAGTAATTTGAGGCTCAATATCTTTGTCAAGGATACTTTGACATGCACCCCAGGGAATTGATCCACCAGCCTTCTGACAATGAACAGCCCACTCTACCTCCTGAGCCACAGCAGCCCACATAAAGTTTTGCTACACAGAGATGGTCTCAAAAAAGATGCTTTTGGCCTGTGTAATGTGAACAAAGGATCCATTGTTTCTAGGGCTCAAATATCAAGATTAAAAATCAGGCCAGCTTGGACTCTGCTGTGCAGATTTTAATTATTCTAGTCTTAAGTCTTTTACTTCTGTGAAAACTTAATGGATGTGCATACAAAAAGTTGAAAATGAACTAATATGGTACAGAATATCTAGCACTTCAATTAATCTAAAGACATTTGAGAAAGTTGCAAGTAAACTCATTTAGTCTAACTTCCAAAAGAAAATGTATTCATACATTATTTATTAGACCTCCATCAGGCAAATTCTAGTAACGAAATGTTGGCAGAAATGTGTTGTTGCAAGTTAGTGTGCAGGAGGTTGCTTGCAACTTCTGGTCTACTCGTCCCTTTCACAAAAAGATGTGAATTACTTTTCTGTTATGAAGAGCTTTGAGAAAAATGGTGACAAACAACTCCACGGACAAAGAACAGGACCTCTTATGGCACGATATGTCAATCAAATGACTGAATACACACAAGAACACCATAGAATGACAAGAACATCAAATGCACTGTCCTTTTGTTTATTGCACGAATCGTACATGTTTCCAACTGACCTGGTGGAACGCAGTATTAGGCAGTGGTGGAAAAGAAATTGTTCATCAAAAGCCTTATTATGTATACAAGATGCCAAAAAATAACCAGTGGGAAAATCTGAATACAATGGTCTCAAATGATGGATTATGATCTAGAAAGGAAATACAGTTTGTTTCTTCTCAAACAAGAAAGAGAATCAAAAACTTTAATACTTGAACTTGAATACTTGATAGCGGTTCTGTTCATAACAGAGATGTCATTCATAAAAGGGAAAACTGAACAAAAGTGGTGCCTCAAGTCGACATTGTTTTTTTTTTTCTCTGGATTTAAAAGTACTTTGTCCTCATATAGAATATAAACTCTGCATCAATACCAATCAAATGTTTTGACATCTTTTTTTTTTTCTTTTTTTGAAGTCAAACAGCATTTGCTAAAGTTGTTTTTTTTTGTTTTTTTTTTACAGTTTTAATATATATTTATATATGTACATATAAATTCAACTAACTAGAGTTCTCATAGAAAATGAGAAAAGCTGGACTTTATCGCTCTCACACAACAAATGACTGGCAAGCATATTGACCCTACCGCTCCCTCTGTCCTCCTCTTTGAGCCAGTGTTCGTACAGCACAGACAGAAGTACCACCACGAGTGGTGCTCTGGCTGCCAACATACGACCTGGTTCAAATAAACTGAAAATGTTTAGCCCGCAGTTGATCTGAGACTGTCAGCATCACAGACGGATTTCATAAAAGGAACCACGTGAATGAGTGGAGTCCTTTATGAGTCCAATCTTGTTTGGCATGGGGCAGTCTTTTTAATTATGATTTGATCCAGGTCGGTTCTGGCTTTTCAAAAAAAAAAACAAAAAACACACAGTTCCCCAACAGAGCCCAACATCAGTCCTTATATGCACATGCTGAACACCATCTACCTCTGTGTTTTCATGAGAGGTGAACTGAAGTTTTCCCATTCAAAGATGGGTGTCAGGGTGAAAAGTGAGGAAGGAAGAAGAGGAAGGAATAGGACAGGCTGGTGGAAGCAAAAGAAACTCCTCTTCCTTTGTCGAAAAACGCTCAAGTGCGAAACACGCCCCCCCCCCCCCAAAAAAAAAAAAAAACAATTTGAAGAATTAAACTAAACTTCACTGTGACTTTTCCAAGACGAGACGACAGCTCTTCCCCCCAAAAAATCACATACTTAGTGCACGATTTGTCTGTATCTCAAACTAAAGCATCCCTGATTCAAAGTGCACTCAGCAGATCGGGGGGTAGACCAAGAGAGGAAGGGAGGGAGTAGCTGAGGGGCAGCATGTAGGCTGATGCAGCATGTAAGGGATTTTAGTAGTCCTCGGCGAGAAAAATGCAACTAGCTGCACAAGCTCAGGGCCAGAAGTGAGTATGAGACTGTGGCAATACAGTGAGGGGTCACCGGGGTTTCCCCTCCAAAAGTTCAAATGTTAAAGGAAGTCACATTTAGGGGATGGGTTTGAGGGAACCGTTCTACGTCCGCCCTCTCTGCTGAACCCCTCGTTCATCAGCACAGAAAGCTCTAGAGCAAGAGGTGTGTTACTAAGAGAGAGGGGGAGGTTGTGTGCTGGTGATGTATAGCTTTCTACAGGGCGCCTAAAGAGGAGGTGCTTGTTGCCATACACGCACAGTACGTAGTTCTGAGGGTTAGGCAGAGCATATTAGATTATGTATGGACAAGCAAGGGCCTCCGAGTGGTTTATAGGGATGTAAAGCACTCACTAAACCTCTCTGTACAATTCTCAAAAATCAGGATTCTGGAAGTGTGTACGCAGTCTGCAGTCGCGCTATTTGCACACTCACAACTGCTGGGAAACCAGGCGTTAAGCGTCTCCGTCACTCTGCTTCAAAACTATGTTTAAGTATATGTGTGTGTTTATCTGTTTGAGTTTGTATGTGTGTCAAAAAAAACTGAAGAAAAAAAAACAAGTCTGTGGCTCGTCAGTGTTTGAGTGTGCCAGTGTGTCAATAGTGCTTGCCTATGTGCATCAATTCAAGGGCAATAAAGTGTGTATGTATGTATGTATATGTTTGTGTGTGTGCGTGTGTGTGTGTGTCTGTGTCTAAGTATGTATGTGTGTTGCTCAGGAGGACATGCACTGGACGTGGTCTGGACCTCCTTCCTCTTCATCAGAGGAATCTGGAGAGCTCCAGGACTCATCTGTGTCTGGCTCTGCACCCTCACGGCGGGCCTGTATCGAGAAGAGAAGAATGGAGAAAGATAAGAATGAGACTATTTTTGTGATGAAATAGTGTGCAAACATCTTGCCAACATGGTCCTTCATGTTAGAAATTCTACTTCTCCATTTTCAAGGGAAAAAAATACAGATTTTGCTACATTTCTTTGAAGACATGCCACCTTCAAACAACCAGAGCAATAACAAATTGTCATGTTTATGTCATTAGTTTTTTCTTTTTTTACACAGCCTATTCCAGGTGGGACCTATTCACCTTTATTCTGCCTTGCCGCCCATTAAAAAGACAAAATTTTCACTCTACTCCCAGGAACAAAGCCAATGCTTCTCAAGTGTTTGAGAGCTCACCCTCGGAGGCCGTCTGTTTCTCATGTGTCTCATCAGGAACCACAGCAGCTGGGTGTCGTACTGGTCGCCGTGGCGCACGCTGTCCTCATCGCGCTCCCGCTTGTTTTTCTTCATCACCTTGACAAAACACCACAAATTGTTTACTACTACAAGTCTGACTGTGGGGATGAAGAACATGCACACACTGCAAACATGTTCTTGATGCGAGCTTCATTACCTCTCATTACAAAGGTTTTACAACCTGAAGAACACCATAAAGTCTCACCATTATTTATTTAACACAGACAGTTATAACATAAGCAAATTTAATAAAACTACTTGGTTTAACACTGTTGCAATGGACAGATAGAATGCACAGTTCGGTAACCTCCACTTTCATTTTCACTTCCAAATAAGTGGTTTAGACAAAGACGTTAAACTGGGTTTGATAGACATCTGTCTGATCACCACACTGTGTTTTAAAGCTGTTTTCTGTGGCGTCAGTGCATCCCTGTCTCTCTCTCAAAAAAAAAAAGGGGGGGGGGGGGGGGGGGGGTTTCAAATGTTACTACAACCAACATAAGGCCAAACATATAAAAATTAAAATAAAATAAGATGGAGCAAAACAAAATACCTCTTTAAGGCCCTTGAGTCCTGTTGGGTTTTCGGCTGTGGGGGCCCACAGTTTGATGTCGTGGTCCAGCCCACTGGTGGCCATACCTGGCAGGTGGGGATGTGGCTCCAAACAGTTCACCTGTAGTTGTTAAGGGTAGGCAAAATGAATGAAGATGAAGGATGTTTCACATAGAATATTCTTGGGAGGGAGGCCTCAGCAACAAAACTCTATATTTATAGAAAACATACAAAACACTCAATTGCGTAAAACCAGTGCATTTGTTTTAATCACATAAAATATTAAATGTAGTTTCTTGCTGCAGCTGAAAATAAATACTAGATAATCGCCACCAAGATAAAGCGATTACAGAAGGAAAACTACCAACCACTAGAGTGTTTTCCAAGTCATCTTTGAACTGAACTTATATTATCCTCGCTCTCACTCACCACTCCTCCTCTGTCTCCCTCCATAAACTGGACAATGCGAGCGGAATACTTGTCCCACAGGTAGATGTGGCCGCAGTCACTGCCGCTGACCACGAACTCGCTGCACGGCCCATAGAAGTTCACTCCCTTCACTGTGAGAAAGTGGTCGAGGTTAGGGAGGATGATGCTGTTTCAGTCTCCTTACAGCCCTGGGTGTATTGCTCAGGAAGAATTACCTCTGTGTTTTCATCAGCCAAATCTCACCAGCAAGAACAATCAATCATCACGTATGGTTGGTTCAACTACAGCTGATAAGTTTGATTTTTAATCTGTGTGTAGATCCAAAGGGCACTGCTTTAGTGCTGTAATAAATGATCGCTCTAACACCTGTAGCATTATTGCGGTGTCCCTTGTATCTCCTGCGGTAGTCAGCCCCGTCGCTGTGGTTGGAGTCAAACAGGTAGATGTCCTCGTCATTGTAACTGGCCAGGAGCTCTGCACAGACAAAAGAGGTTAAACGGCATTTGTTTAATTTCCCTTTGAAAGGCAGAGGAAGACGATATGGGCTTTTATACAGCAATGATGCAGATAAGCGCAGCCAAGTTGTTGATCTCAGAAAAACAGATCATGAACTTCCTGTAACTGGCACATAAAATGCCACATGAAAAGACGTGATCGCACCAAGGCTTTTTATTCAGTCAAATCAGACGTCGTTCTCAACGTTTCTCCAGTGCCACTGATATTACACAGTGGTTGCATCAGCAAGGCTTTGGAATGGCAGATGTTTTAAAACAATGAATCAAGCATGCATCAAGTGAAAGGGCTCATTGTTTTAATTCAAAACGTAATAAGAGAATTAGTAATTAGGTAAAGATAATCAAATTAAATTCCAATATTATCATGAAACAGGATTACATAACAAGGAAATAAATCATGTTTATGTTATGTAAGATAACTGTTTTTCAAGCACATTTAAATTGACAGTTTCCAATCTGCAAGTTTTTGTTTTCTTTTTACCTGTGCCATCGTGACTATAAACAAGGCAGGTTATGTTGGTTTTGGACTCGCTGGATACCAGATGTGAAGGACAGAACTTTTTCAGCACACCATTGTTATCGTTCTCATTAATCTTCCTCTGGTCGTAGATCCTGAACAGGGTGCGATGACAAAAATGAAAAAAGGGGGAAAAAAATTAAGAGCTTAAAGCCATTTTCTATTTGCATTGTAAGTGAAACAATCAGCACTAGAACTACAACCTGGTCCGTACCTCACATACTGATCTCGTCCTCCCACGGCAAAGTGTTGTGTCTTTGCTGGGTTGACAAAGATGGTGTAGAGTCCTACTTTTTTATCACCCTCCTTCACAACCACCAGTTTACTGCAACATAAACGTAAGGAGACACAAGGAACAACAGGTATCAGCTCCAGCAAGAGGAAAGGTTTTGAGAAACCATTTTCAAAGCAAAGAGAAAGGACTGAAAGACAGGACATTTGTGCAACAACATTACAAGCTAAGACCTTAAAAAGGACAGAGTTGTATCAATACCTCTCGTGGTCTATGATATTTTGCACAGCTATTGCACAAGCTGGCCAGTTAAGAAATCCAATTCCTCACTATATTTACACTTGGTAAACTTGAGTAATGATATCACTTACTTGGCGGGACGGTCTAGACGCAGATCAATACCAAACACCACGGCATCCTCTCCGGCAGACAGAAAGGAGCATGGGGAATCTGGCTCGAGCGCCAGCTAGAACAAAAGTAGGTAGAAAAACACACATCTAATCATCAGTTTATCAGCGTTTTAATTAGATCTACCACAGCTGGCACAAATACCTCAACATTGACATTCACACATTCAGCGCTAACACTCACCTTGTGTGCTGCCCCTTTGTGCTGTGCTACCCGCTTGGTGTTCTTGCAGCGCTGTGTTGCAGAGAGCTCAGCCACTCTGATCTGACCGTCTCGAGCACACATGGCCAAGGTGGAGTCCCCGCTGTGAGGCAGGAACTTTGCCTGTGCACATCAAGATTAAATTGAATTAATCACTATCCCTAATGGTGTTAAAATATCTTTGCCTTTGTTTAAATTCCTCTTACCATTAATCAACTCTAGTCTAAGACTGCAGATCACGATTATGTCTGTTGTGGATTAATTTGTTTGTCATTTCTCAATTAATCAATTAGTTGTTGGGTCTTTAAAACGTCAGAAAATGGTACAAAATGTTGCTGGGTGTTTCCCAAAGCCCATTATGATGTCTTAAAATATCTTATTTTGTCCACAACCCAAAGATATTGAGTTTACTGTCATAAATGAAATGGAGAAAACAAAATATTCACATTTGAAGAAGCTGGAATCAAAGAACAGATTAGTCAATCATCAAAATACTTGCCAATGGTTGAAAACGAATCGATTAGCAATTGCAGCTGTACTCAATTCCATAATCCATCTGCTTAACATTGTAGTTTTGTTTTACCTGAAATACATTGCTCTTGTGGCCGCTGTCGAACTCCAGCTCTGCACGGCGGACAGCCCAGTCCCAGATCACCACTCGCAGGTCATCGCTGCCTGAGGCCAGACGTGTGCCCGAGGGGTTGAAGTGCAACGTGTTGACGCAGCCTGTGTGCCTCTCCAGGCGGCCCTGTAGCTCCAGCCTCTGCACAAGACCGCGGGCTCCACACACACGCCTCACAAACTGGTGCGACTCCCTGCCGATCTCCCTGGAGCGCAGTGAGGGTACAGCCCGCCACACTGGGCGACTCAGGTCACGAAGCTCTGCTAACAGCCATGCCTCCATGGCATCATCGTCATCATCATCTTCATCATCTTTCTGCTCCTCTTCCTCGTCCTCATCGCCATCGTCGTCTGAGCTTGTGGAGTGATTGGTGCCGCCGCCAGGTCTATTCCTCTTTCTGGCAGCCCTTTTCCCACCATCTTTATCCTTTGCTCTCTCCCGTCTGCCTCCCTCACTCTCTCTTTCACCGTCCTCGGTCAGAGAGTACAGACCGCTGCCATCCATGCTGTCTGTGTCTTCCTCCTCCTCTCCCTCTCTGTTTGCCCCTGTCTCTGCTTCCACATCTGGCATAGACTTATCTCCAGACACCTCTCCCGTTTCTTTGGGAGCTACAGAAATAGGGAAAGCCAGAGGTTTGGAGGGAAAAGGTTAAGACATTAGAGTCTCATTGGGAGATTTGACAAAAGCTGTGCAGCTGCTGCATTGATTCTCCTGCAAACTGTATTATCAGGCTGCACAAATTTCAAGAAAAATTAGACTCCAACATTGATGAGAATAGCAGTAAAGATAAAAATGTGAACATAATTAAAATAAATTCAAGCGCATTTCCAACTATTCTGAAAATGCTTTCCAGCGTGAGGTTTTCGATGACTGGAAGATGTGGTTACCATCTTGAGAGGAAGACTGTGTTTGTCCTTCTTTGCTTCCAGAGGCACCCCCATCCTTGTGCTGATCCTCTCCTGGCTCTTTATCTTCAGAACCACCTAGGGAAAAGCAAACACGTCCTCCGGTTAGCTGTCAGCGCTGCAGAGAGAAAGGCAGCTCGAACAGTTATGGTCAGTATAAATAGTTACTTTCTGGCTCTGATCCTTTACCGTTAAGCACAGTGGATTTGCCATCAGCTTCAGCCATTCTGTGTCCTTTGTCCTGCGTCGACCCGAGGGAGAACCTTTGAGTGTCACACGCAGAAACAATATTAATATCGAGGATTAACAAACAAGCGGGCTCAAATTAAGGGGAGCAAACTGTTATTGCGCACAAATACACAAGACATGACTGCTTGCCCTCGCTGAACTGTTGGTACCTGCCGCCGCACCGTGTGACACAAGTTACCTGTTAGCTCCGTAGCCTCCAAACTAACGGCCAGGCTAATTTCGCCACCTACCAACCGCTACACATAACGACGTAAACAAACAAACAAACTCGATGCTAGCTGTCTCACAGGCCTTCCTAATGCCCGATTCTGCTTTTGAGATGTTATTCGTGTATTGTCCTCTGCACAGCTCGACCACCTGCCACTGTTATTAACCTGAGCTAATGCTAACGAGGGCTGCGTGCGGCTAACAAATCTCCAAACTAAAGGAGCCGCTGTCAGTCCTGCTTCACGACCCAACAGCTGGCTGTCAAAAAAAAAGCGAGCAAGCAAACAGCGAGCGTAGCCCGTAGTGGCTAACTAGCACAGCTAGCGTTACCTCTACTCGAAGGCCCGACGAGGCGTACTTCTTAGTTCAGTCCTAATCTTTACTGCAGATTTATTTTCTCCACCTCGCTGCTTAGCAAGTGAGCTAAGTGCCTCGACTGGGAATTCTCTGGAGGTGAACACACGACATGAGGAAAGCGTGCATAAAGCTGTTTTGTTTGTTTGTTAAAGAGTAGGTTTAAAGCGAGCGAGCTGCGTTCACACAAGGTTGACTGCTCTGTTTATGTTTTGACGGTTCAGCTTCTTTTTTTCTGTCATTTCCGGTGTCGTGCTCGCTTCTTTTTTCTTCTTCCGGAAGTTTACACAGGAGGAACGAGAGGCATGATGATGATGATGATGATAATAATCATAATAATAATAATAATCATAATAATAATAATAATAATAATAATAATAATGAACCATATCACTTTAAACTCAACAATTAACTTTGTTTCGGTTAAAGTGTGAGTTATTTTTATTTTTCATTTTTTAAACCATCAATTAATACATAGAAGATGTGAACTACTGGGATCCTCTTTCCATTCAAGAAAAGTGTACAGTTATTTATATTTATGAATATATAAAATATTAGCAAAAAACCTTATGGAAGCCAGTTAAAGAAAATAAATTCCAATGGTAAGTCATACTTATGAGATAAAAATTCAAAGCTATGAGATAAAAAAAAAAGGTCATAATTAAAGTTAAGTTAAAAGGTTGAAATGATGATATAAAGTCAAAAGTATGAATTACATTTTGTGAGATACATTACATATTACATCTTTTGTTTATTTTTGATCTCATAATTGTGGCTTTTTATCTTAAAATTAACTAAAATTAATTAATTTTCTTTTTTCTTGGCAGAATGGGCTCTCATACAAAACTCAGTAATCGTGGTATTAAAACTAGATTTTTACACTGAGTCCTTCTTGTCTTCAAAACAGGGTCACAGGATTAAGCAGTAAAGCTGGACTTGCTTTAAACACCTGAATTAATAGATTTTTTGGGCCACACGGGGGCAGCAAGAAGCTGTAAGCACAACACTGACGTCTAAAGCTGTTGGCAAACAGTAGCCCACTAGCAAATACAGAACAATGTCAGCATTTGTGACCAGTTGTGTATCTGCTCACCTGAATAACTTCAATATTCACTCAGCTTTAAGCTCCCTTTTTGTCTCCATCCACTCCTGAGGTAAACATCAGGCTGCTGAGTTCCTGAGAGCTGCACTGTGTTTATTAGCTGGTCTCTAACTGCCGGCGTCTGTCTGGCCAGGTTGCACACAGTGGTTTTTTAAGAACAGATGCCGGTTTGCAGCTGGAAACAGAGTTTATGCGAGCAATGACACTGGACATAAAACAACAGGCTTGTGTGTCATGAAACCAAAAACTAGTGAGCTGAATGTGGCTAAATGCTCCACAGAGTTTGGAGATCATTTGATCTGTTGTTAACTCAAAGATTGTGATGACCACAGCTTTTAAAGACACTTCACATTAATTGTGTCTGAGGGCACAGTAACCAAATTTGAAGCTCATTTGCTTTTAAGTTCCACCTTCATATCTCGTTTCCCTTCTTCTGATGATGTCAACAGGACAGTTCATAGCACATCTTATTCAAGCAAATGCTGTGCTGAAATTAGATTAGGAATAGGGACGTTTTTGTGGTGTTTATTTAAGAGGTAATTTTATGTTTGTTAGCCCCATTAGAGGGCATTAACCATCAGCAGGTGTTAGACACTGACCTAGTTAGTTACGGGTTGTCATACACAATTTATTTGCAAGGAGTGTATCTGATACTCTGCTATCAGGCAAACATTTGCATTGTATTATAGTGATTTTTTTTTGCATTTAATGATCAAGAGAACGCGTTTTCCACTTTAACCTACTTACTCTCACACAAGTTCGAATGTATGAGCCTGCGTATAGTCTGAGGAAACATCTGTCTCTCTCTCACTCGGGGTAAAGCAAGATGGGATCCCTCGGCTTCCTTCCTGTGTTTATGTCATGGGTATAATGACAGTGATCTAAAGTAAATCCCATGGCGGGAGGTTTGTCCTTCTCTCTGCGGCTGTTAGGTCCCCCGATTCTTCTCTATGTAGGTTAACTTGTGAGTACAGTACTGAAACATTATGATCTCAGCTTCCCGGCACAAAGAACTCACAGTCACCTGTCAAATAATCCACATGGAATGTCGGCTGAGAGAAGGAGGCTGTGAGGGAAATGATTACTCTGAAGCAGACACAGTTTCCTTTAGAATAGATAGATACAGACTGTGTGTGAATTATAAACCATGATGTCGGCTGTTGAGGATCGCAAACAACTTAAGCCAGGCATGTCCAAACTATTCCACAAAGGGCCGGTGTGGCTGCAGGTTTTTGTTCCAACTAGTCAAGAGCACAGTTTGACCAATCAACTTTCTGAAGACTGAGATCAGTTGATTAAATGAGTAAGGTCTGGTGTGCTGCTGCTTGGTTGGAACAAACACCTGCAGCCACACCGGCCCTTTGTGGAATAGTTTGGACATGGCTGACTTAAGCCATTTATTTATCAAGCAAATGGTCAAATATGTGCTTGTTAAAGCATTCCAAATGTGCGAATTTCTTCTTTCATGTTGTTATTAATGGAATGTACTTGGATTTTGGATTGTTGGTCAGACAATAGAAGTGATTTGTAGATGCCATTTTGGGCTCAGAAACATGTGATGGACCTTTTCTATGCTTTTTTTCCCTGATTTTATAGATTTAGCAATCTACATATGAATTGATTATGTAGATAGGCTGATCTGTATAAAAAATAAGCCATTATTTACAGTTTAAAAGCTAAGTTTAAAAACTATGCCAAATCTATATCGATTAAATCAGGTCAGCACACGCATGCATGAAAATGGTGGTGCACATGAGAGAAAAAAAAAAAAAAAACCCAATCTCAGAAATAATCAGCGTTGATCCAACACCTTTCTGACTTGATAAAGAACACTAAAAGCTTCACATCACACACGATATTCTGCAGGATTTGCTTTGTTAGATTCTGCAGGTGTAGAAACCGGCAGCTCAATTCTAGAGTAAATGGGACGTAAAAAGATTTCTGTCAAACTCTTCTTTGCGACCACCTCTGTGGAAATATGACAGAAGGAGGAAGGGGAAGTTGACACAGCCAGAGGGGGTTTCACGCAGCCGTCCCCAGCTGTGCAGCCGCGCTCATAAAGCTGCAGCGGCTCTCTCTGCCCTCCAGAGGCGATGCTGGAGTTCGGACCAGGCTGACGGACGGCGCAGAGCGCAGCGAACATGCCGGCCACAGGCTCAACATAGGGAATACGTTTTGTATTTAGTCTATATATCTGGCTTCAACCTGCTGTTTCCACAACATGGAGTACTGGAGGCAATGCGCGATGTGGCTCATCAGCTGCAACGTGCTGCCCTCGAACCACCGGGTGACGGCGGACAGCGCGCAGGTGTTCGACCTGGCGCAAACCCTGCGGGACGGGGTGCTGCTCTGCCAGCTGCTGAACAACCTGAAGCCCAACACCATCAACCTGAAGGAGATCAATCTGAGGCCGCAGATGTCACAGGTACACCGATCACTTCTTACTCAGCTCCCAGAGCAACCTGTGGTTGTTGCAGTGTGTACAGGGCGACTGCAAAGGAGGCTGTCCGAATGACATGAATGGGATTTTAAAAAACAAGCATGTAACGGTGGTGAACCTTTAGTCAGATGACAACACAAGACAAGGCAGAGGTCAGTAGTTGATGATCAATTGGTGCAGAGTTGTGTGAGTCCTGCCAGTGGAAGAAACCATTCTCACATCTGCTTATGAAGACTGACAGTGAAGTGTGTTCTGGTATGCGCACAAACAGGCAAGTGCTTTTCAAGAAATGACAAATAAATCAAACAAAGCAGGTCCATATGAGGTCTTTAAACACACCACAACAGGACGCCTGCTTTAAAACCCCCTGCAGGTAACAAGTCTAATCTGGATACACAAGTCCATTTTCATATTTCAAAAAGTCTACAGAAGCTGGGAACAGCACATCCTCTATCTCCTGATACTGTGTCTCTGTAAACATTTTTAGAAAATAACGCCACAGAGTGACCTCAGATGGAGAGGAGATTACACTCTGGCACGGACCTGTCTTCATCCGTTTACTTCTTCTGGACTGGTTGACTGCTGTTGCTTTCTCTACATGTCATGTGTTTTTCTGTCAGATCTAAAATCTTAAAACCAACCGGGTTTTGAATAAGCAAAGTAATGTCCCTCAGCCCAAAGGAATGGTGCAGGGCTTGACCTCGCTTTACCCATAATTCTTCTCTCTGCCACTGGAGAGCCCTGATAAAATCCTGGCTTTGATCCACCCATTAGTCAGGGAACTTTTACTATGTGCGGAGAAATTTGTAGTCTGCCTAAGTTTACTGAGTATGAAGCCTTACACGCGTAGTTAACCACGAGGGAACTTTATCATTTAAAAAAAAAAAAGAAATGCTTTGGAAGAGTAAAAGCTAAAAATCTGAACGTTTATTTCCTAAAATAGATCACTTATTTGGCTGTTTAGTATTTGATTAATCTCAGTGGTAGGTGTAGTTAAAACCAAAGACAATGTAAGAACTGAATGTGGTTAGAAGCACATTTCACTTGACATGAGAGAGATAAACATTTATAGCAACATGTCTAATTTAGGTGCAGATACACTCTGATGAGAAAACACTCGCTAAAAGTTTTCATGCCTTTTTGTGTAATTTGTCACCATGAGAACAAGACTTCCTGTGCGCCCATTTCATTCAGGCAACGATACAGGTGATTAGATCTTTATCAGGCCTTTCTCAGAAGTGCAAAGCGTGTGACAGACGCATCATCTCGTCAAGTCTCCGAGCACGTTTGATTCCAACACCATATTGCTTAACCTATCATGGTTAAATTAGCTATTCCTAGTAAAGGTCAGATGACGCACACCCACACACACAAACACACAAAAGCTTATTATAGATCTAAAAATAGCCATCACCACGGGTTCTCTAAAAATTATTAGGCTAAATCACCGAAACAAGCTGTAAATTTGACCTAAACTGCCTAAAAAATGCAGATTTCTACAAAAAAACAACAACAACTGTTTCCTAGCCGGGGAGACTGTGTTCTGCCTTGCGTATGTTCCCTTGTCAGTGCACTCATCTTTTATATTCTTGACAGACAGTGAAAGCAAACTCACGGCATAATGTGCCGAACAATGGACAGCCAAGGCCTGCAGCTGTAGGCCATCCCAGTATGGTTGAGAAAGCCATGTGTGTCAGCGGGCTCCAGATTTTAAATGGCCCTTTCATTGTGCCCTGCTGACCCGTGATCTTGGAAATGGAAGGTATAATGGACTGGAGGGTGAGGATGCAGTGGGTAATGAAAATGTGCCCATGAGTGCTATTAAAAAAAAAAAAATGTTATTAGCAAAATGTATGTAAGACTAGAAAGTGTGACAGTAAAAATCTCATGTACGGTTAATTAATACAATACTGGACATCTTTGCCTTTATTACTCTCACAGAGAAAGCGAGAGTGCAGATATTCAAAGAAAATCTGTCATGAACCGATCTATGCTGCTAAACGTCATTATGTATGAGCACAAACAAGATAATGAATAATCTCAAATGTCACAAAATAAAAACACTACACCAAGGAACCCGCCCTATAATCATCTTAAACATACCGAGCCAAGAACACCTTTGCTTTTGCTGCATACGTTTTTCATACCTGAAGTCGTGAAAAGCAGCGTCTATTCTCAAAGTATGTAAAGAAAGTGAATATGCACCAGAGCTTTGTGTACTATCAGCAGTATGAAGCGAGTGGTGGTACAGAGCCATCATGCACTTCCTCTGCAAACAAACAGGCCCCAGGGGGCAGTGGAGTGATTACAGGCGTCTCCACGATGAGCTGACGTGATAAACAGGAGCCTATCTATTCTCAAGAATCTTGTTACAGCTCTGTTTTTACTGCAAGTGGTAACACACGCTTTCTCCAATTTAGTCATCACTTAATAACGTGCACATTACATTGGTAAAGTTGTTCACTGTTAATAGACTTTCCTTTGAGGGCCGAGCTTGACCAAGAGCCCGACCTTGAACCCAATCACCATAACGATGAGACCCTCTTCATGAAAGTTGTTTGTGCTCTTCCCTCGGAGACATGGATCCTATTAGGAAGTGACACCCAAAGCACATGCTTGGTGGTTTTATTTCGCACCGTGAAAACTTTCGGTTTCCATTTTCAGTTTCCTGTGTGTGTGTGTGTGTGTGTGTGTGTGTGTGGTTCACCTTCACTTTTAAAAAGGCAACTTCAAGCTCAATGTGCTCTCATTATACTGTCAATATAGGTTTAAAGAGCAGACGAGGCTTTTCAACTTACCTCAGTTTACCCCACAGAAAGTTTTGCAGCACCAAAAGTCTGTCTGAAACAGATCTGCAAAGGAGACACATAAGCCTGTGCAATTTTCAGGCCATCAAAGCGTAAACATCTCTTTTTTAAAATGTGCAACAGCAAAATATTTGTCTGGAAATAATGTCACTGTTACTCTGGGTCGGGGCCTCCCAAAGTGGGGCCTGCAGGCCGAACTTGGCCCATTACAAGGTTAATTTTGGCCCACCAGATGTTTGTAGTGAAAATAACATTTTAAAAAAATAAATAAACATGTTTCATGTAGTTTTAATGTTTAAACATGTAGCATCCCTAATTATCAATTTGCATAATCTGAGCACAGCAGGCAGAGTGGCACAGTATAACACAGTACTGTACATGAAGTCATTCAATTAAAGGAAATCGGGATCCAGTACCAATGTGCATGTGTGCAATATACATTTTATCAATACAGGACATTAGGTATTTACTTCTGGCCCATGGCGCACCATTTAATTTCAGTTTTGGCCCACCAAGGGACAAACGTTTGGTCACCTGGGCTCTGGTTATCTCACACACATCGCACAGTAATTATTGCAGCAGATCATAGAGACTGTTTCTTTCTTAAATATCCTTGCAATGAAATGTGTTGCTGTAAAAGAATGTAGAATGATTTTTTATTTATTTTTCTGTTAGTTGACTTCTAAAGCCCAGGCATCTGTATTGTGGGTGAAGACACTTTAATTTGCACCTGATTCAGGTGCTGGTAGTAAAAAAAAACACTACTTTGGTGTAAATAATGTATATATGGATATGGAAATGCATCACATTGTTATTAACAGAAGATTAAAAAAACTAGTGTGTAGAGACTAAAACTATCTATGTAGCTAGGGACATGACAAAGAAGACCCATTATTCCTGGGATTGTGGAGAATTCAACAAACACGTTGACACTAACATGATTTAAAAACTGAAAACATGCATAGAGATTTCTGGATACTTAAGTGATGACTATTTCTGTCCTTTTCAGTTCCTGTGCTTGAAGAACATCCGCACGTTCCTGATGTCTTGCAACGTGGTGTTTGCGATGAAGAAAAGTGACTTATTCGAAGCCTTCGATCTGTTCGACGTTCGGAACTTTGGACAGGTAACACCCACAGCCATCAGATCATCCGTCGCAACACGATGAAACAAGTCTGAGTGATGTTCTCTGAAAAATAGGGTAGAATATCTTCTGTTCTGTTCTTTTCAGCTTCTTCTCTAGTAGAAATGATTAATGAAAGTCCTAAAGCTCGTCAGGATGTTACACCTTTGCAAGCCGTTTTACAAGGAAATCCATCTGAGTAAGAACATTGCCTGTTAAATTCATGTGACATCTATTACAGCAGTGTGATTGATAGTGCTTTTTACAGTGTTTCTTCAGGCATGTTATGGGCAGAAACAACAGGGTAGAACAAGATACACAAACATTAAAACTGCATCATGGTTTGCAAATGATGTTTTATTGCCCAAAATGTTGTTATGCCAAGAAAGTCACACAACGGTGTCTAAAAGGGAAATATACACCAAAGACAGCAAATTTTCGGTTTGTAGCTGCAAGTAAAATAAGCAATACCACGATGTAATAACAGTTTCTTAAAAATAAAATAGCTGCATTCCAATACATTCACAAATATTAACAACATATGCCTGAAGTACCAGAAGTAAAAATACTCATTTTGCAGAATGACTTATTTCAGATTTTTATATATTCATATATATATTACTGGATCACTTTTGAAGTCGCAGCTGTTAAAGGTGGAACCAAATTCAGCGACTGCTGGGTAGCTATATCGATGATAATGTGTCATAATTTATTAGTTTATTACATTTAGTTCCATGAAAATGCAAGGTAAATAGTAACTACAGCTGTCAGATAAATGAAGTGGAGAAAAAGTACGACATTTGCCTCCGAAATTAAGTGGAGTAGAACTCTATGTAGGATGAAATTGAAATACTCAAGTAAATGTACCTCAAAATTCTACTGGAGTAAATGTAATAAGTAACACTTAACCACTGGTATTGTGTGCAAAGTAAAAACACTGCTAGAAGCGTTAAACGTGTCACTGCGTCACTGTGTTGACAAGCTGCATGTGAACACTGTAGAAAAGTGATAATACATCAGTCTGCTTGTGCATTGCTCTGATGGAGGCACAGCACATAAAAGTGAACGTGAGTTTAAGAGCATTCCATATCTGTCCGCCGTTGCCTGCTCTTGAATTTTCATGGTGCACTTCTGCACGGATTGGTTGACTACTTTTTTTATTGCTGTTCTATTGTGGGGGCTGGTTTTAGTGTGTGTACACAGAGTTACCAGGTCAGTGGGTTTGTAGTGCACTCCTCCCAGCTACATTACTCAGCAGCTCGCAGGAGCTTGATTTAACTCCACTGAAGAAAGGAAGCACACTCGCGCTGACCGGCCTTACTCCAACATTTCCTTAGCAGAGTGCATTCTATTTATTTATCTTTAAACCATTCTGTGCTGAATATATCTATTTTATGATTCAGTACATTTAAAGATTAAGTCTCTTAAAGTCTTTTTTATCAATTCAAATATTTTGCCAGAAAAGATAATCGAATTTATTTTGAATAATTTACACATTATCGGATTCGGTTTGAGAACTCAAGGTATGCTGTGCTTATATGTGAGTGAATTTTAATGAAAGGAAATGCTCTCCAGGCAAAAGGTGCTTCGAAACGCCTTAAGTCAGGCGTATTATACTTGATTAAAACTGTTAATTCACTTCCCAGCAGATAGTAAACAGAGGTCCCTGGGTCTCTCTATTAGTCTGAGGCGATGCATATTGAGCTGTGCATGCAGTTTTTCCACATAGACTCTCTTTTCTTTCAGTTCAGTGTGTTGTGCTCTAAAGAAGCTTCCAGTTAATCTGGCTGCAGATAATCCCACAGGGGAGGTGCTGCCTGCAAATATGTACAGTACATCTCAAGCCACGGGCCGCATAATCTCGGTCATGTTCAAGGGTTGTCCGTTTAACAGACAAGCTTCCAGAGGGGAAAGATTGCGTTGCATCATTACTTTTTTTCCCCCCACCATTAGTTAAAGATATGGGTGTGTGCAGGTTGCAGCGATTGGATTGGATTGGCTCCAGGAAGTGATGTACAGATGAACAAGAAAATGCTCAATCTCTTTCCTTATTTCACAGAAAAACATCAAAAAGAGAACATCTCAAATCTCAGCTAGTCTAATCCAGTTGGGTTGAGTTGTGCCAACTCTGCCCGTAGACGGAGCATTAGTCCACTGAATATCTAATGAGAGCTCTCTAACCTACATCCCTCTGCTGAGTTACGACAGGCTTCACCCCGGGCAGCCACGCTGACTGCATGCAGCCTCGAGGCCAGAGAGATGAAGGGAAGAGGCAAGAAGGAGTGTGTTTATTTCTTCCCTCAACATAAAATGATGTCAGCCTTGTCTGTAAAAGCAAATTCAAGGGACAGAGAAGGGCATTTTATGTTGAAAGAATGGCTAGTTTTTTTGTGTTTTTTTTTTCTTTTTAAAGAAACAGTTCAATGATTTACTAAATACAGAGCAGCAACCATCAGGGCTGAAAAATTAAGCCGATGGAGAAGTCCCCAAAACTGCAATTACTCAAATGGCACTTGAGGCTGGCTCCAAAAAGTTATAATAGTTATAATTAGCAATTAGACTACTTTATGAGGCCCATATAAAGGTTGGTAGTTGTAACGTCTAAGTTACGTCTTTCAAGACAATCAGGCTTGGCGTAGGCTCTCGTGATGAACTCATGAGTGCGGCTGTCATGCTCTCGAGCATGGTTATTGACTTAATTAGTGTGGCTCACGGCCTTCGGGCAATATATTAACAGGATCTTTGTATTAGAAGGCTATTAAAAACATTGCGAGACTGATGGACTTAAAGACATCACCTTTAACACATCAGAGCCACCTCAGCTCGCTTTAAGAAAATACGAAGTGGGTAGATTTGTAAGCATGTCAAAAATGTGTTTAAACGGGAAGTTCTGTCATATTACACATTTCCGCCTATTTATTCTTGAGGTTATGACTTGTGGTTGATAATTCCGGCCAGGTGGTTGAAGATTTTCTATCTGGCATCGCTGAGCCCCGTATAAACATAACCCAACTTCACAGAAGAAATAAACAGCCTGCTACAAAAAGCAGTTATGGTGTCTATAGCTGATTTGCCTGTTCATGAAAGGTGTACGGGGTTAAATTTATACATTGCTCACTTGTTTAAATTATTTTACAGTAACTATGATTAAGGGTGCGGCCACTTTAAGTGACAGTTAGCTGCTAACTGTTAGCTAGCTTACAGTAACCAGTCAGGCACGGCCAAGATGGCGACGGACAGATGTCCATGATGAATACAGTCTCTGGTAAATAAGCATGAGAAGGCTGTCATGTCTGTTTGGTAAATATGAAGCTGCAGCCGGAAGGTGATTAGCTTAGCTTAGCATAAACATTGGAAACCAGAGGGAAACAGCTAGCCCGGCTCTGTCCAAGTAACAACATCCATGTGTTCTCTATAGCTTCCTAATTATGATTTTATATCTCGTTTATCTGTTGGTTGACTTCTGGGAAATGACTGAACCCAGTCAAGAAATAGTCCAGCATATAAACTGAAAAATATGCTATCTCTATCCTGAACAAACAAAATACCTTTAACTTGCTGTGCGTTTGATATTCTTAATAATGAGACTGGTTTTATTTTATTATTATTGGGTGTATGTACTGTACATCACTTAGGTATGGAAAATAACATTAACATGAGCTCTCCTTCGTGTTCTGGGAATTTCAGATTACCTTGTAAATAGGCCACACTCACCACGGTGGTTGGACTTCAGCTCAGCTTGAGGCTTTGCTTCTGAAGTCACATGTGGCTTAAACAGAGTGTCAGATCATCAGACAGCTCAGGTGTGGGAACGACTTGTTTTTAAGACATTTTTCCAGCATATTTAAATGGGTTCTTCTTCTCTCTTGAAGAACTGATATTGTTCGTCTCAAGTTATTCTCAACACACGTGTTCGAAAGACCCCCCATTTGCAAAAATACTACATGAATCAAATCATTCATGTATTTTTTTTCTTTGTATATTATATTGCCAAAGCAAAATCCAATGGAGATTCTGATGCTGATTAATTGAAAGCATTTCATCGTATTGAATCTATTGCCCTTTAGGACCACAGTGTGTTTCGAGCGTCTAGCCGCTAGATATCAGGGCTGCACGCACACAACACCACATTTCAAATCATTAAAAAATTCTCACTTAAAAGACGAAAATCTTTTGTTTCACTTTCTGCAAAGACTGTTGTTAATGCCTCGCTGAGAAGCAGAGGTCTTTTGCAGTTTTAAAGCTGGTCTCTCACACTACAAACAGGACTCTTTTGAGTCACATGCACACCTGGGTTCAGCCAAAGCCACAGCACTCATTCACACAGGAAGAGGCAGTAAACTGCAGATAGACGGGCTGGTTTACCTAACCCCATCAACCATCTTTTTTAAAAAGTGCCTGTAAATCCAAATCCTGAGAACACAATAAATTGAAGTGAAGCTGAGGACATTATGAAGTGTGACAAGTTACCTGGCAGATGGCTGATTTTTTTCTCCTTTTTTTGGAATGAGAAGCATGAAATGAACACATTTGCTGCGTTTGTTTGACAGAAAATACACGATGCATTGCAAACATCACTATTTTTACTGTGGCCACTCTCTATCTTGTCACCCTCAACAGACACACGTTATGTTTCATTTCATTATTTCTCCTGTTGCATCTGCTGACTACACTGTTTAAACTGTCAGTTCTGTTTGTCCGGACATCGACCAGGACGAGTTGATCATCCAGTGGTTGATCTGCTCGGTAGTGGTCTCGTATCTGACACAATTGATGTTCATTCAGACTCATAATGACACAACTAGTGATGATTATCACATACAGTGAAAATTCATATTAACACTGAGGAGGACTTTTTCACGTGTGTTCATTTACTTTCAATTAACAAAAGGCTGAGTTTGTTTAGTTGCAGCACAAATCCCTTAATCAGATTTCTCTCTCTTTCTTCTTCTTTTCTTTTTGTAGCACATAATACCACACCGTCATGGATACACCCACAAGCATCTTGATGCAAGGGTGTGAGAGTCTGAGGTCGCATGACCATTTCCTGCAGACCATGCTCGTCTTTCTCTTTCAGTCTGTCGTTCTGCTGTCTGTCTCTTGCCTTCGATCTGAATTTTACTTACTGGCGTGATGATAATTAAGTCAAGTTTTGTCAAAAATATTGAACATATACAATTTCATTTAACGTTTTCCAATTTAAAAAAAAAAGAAAAAAGGAAAGGCCAACAAATGTTGAAGGAGCTCAGTAAGGTTGCATGTGTGTCTCTGCTGGTTTTCGCTCTGGTTGTAGTATTTTGTTAGTGCCATGGCAAACGCTGAATTCTCCAATTTTCTGAAATTGAGTCAAATTCTTGGTAGTTTACTCTTTTAAAGAAATCTGTTGTTATATGTCCTATGTCGTAGCTGGGACACATATTTGGGGCGCTGACTGGTTGCTTAATGGTTGCCAACAAATAAACTGGTTGGTGTTGCTAAGGTGTTACTGAATTTTTTAATGGTCAAGAAAAACAGACAAATTCTTGGTTTTTGAATCTTGGCAGAGGAATCTGTTGTTGCTTGCTTGCTGTGTACAAATTAGCTCCCACCAAACTAAGTTTTTGGCCATTTACATCCCTTATTAGACAGTGATAGTGGAGAGGCAACAGGAAATGAAGGAGAGAGAAGCAGCAGAGGTCCCCAGCTGGATAAGAACAGATAGTGCTGTGGTTTAAGGTTGTATCCTGACTCCTAAGCCACAGGGGCGCTGCAATTTTGCATTTTTGCAGTGGAAGGCTCGCTGATGTGTTACTACCTGTTGAGACATCGGCTTTTGTTAGGCGTCCAGCAGGTGAAACGTTTCAAAGATGTCGAAAATGTTTCATGTGTGTAGAGTCAAGTCAGTTTTTTGTGTTTTATTTATTATTTATTTATGTATTACCGACACCCCAACATTCCCCAGCAAGCAAACACTTGGTGGTGAGAATAAACTGGTAGCTGGGAACATTATTTGGGATGGTTACGGGGGCTTCAATAGGCAGTTGTTAAATGGTTACTAAGCGTTAGCTAGGTAGTAAATTTCCAAGGTAGTCTATTTGCTTAAGTTATTGCAGTGGTTGCGGGCATGCTGATGTTTGTGTGTTTACTGCTGGTAGTTACATGGATGATTATGGGCTTCAGTAGACGGTTGCTAAATGGTTGCTAAGCTAGTTTTTTTTTGCTGAGTGTTTGCAAAGGTGTTGCAGTTGGTGGTAAATACGATTTTCAAGATATTTGCTGGGGTAATTGCAGTGGTTGTTGCTGCATTTAGAAGGTGGCTGACTCTTGCCATGTTGGCATCATGGGATGTATTTAAGAAATGGTATAGATTCCCATGTTTGGGACTTGTGAGCGTCGTCATCCGAGAACTCTGATAGAGAATGCTGTGCATTTAAAGTATAGCACTATATGCTTAAATCTGTGCTTGTCTCTAAGCCTCTGTCTCTCTTGGCCATACAAAAACATTCATTACCACACCCTGTTTTTTCTCCAGGTTATGGACACTCTATCCAAGCTCTCCAACACAACAATTGCACAGCAAGGAGGATTCAAGTAAGTCATCCACTATTAAAATCATTCTAAACAGTCTGGGATGTCAGTCATAACGTGCATACACATTAAACACCTTTACAGAAAATAAGCCCTCCAACCCCCTCCACCTCCCCCTTAACCCTGCCTCCTCAACTCCAACACTGTGGCCACATTAGCTTCCTTCAGTATGTCTTACCTATGCACCAGAAAAGGGGAACGCCATTTGATATTTTTGTTTTTAACTGCTTATAGGAAACATTAACAGCAAATGTTAAATACATGACACACAAAACATGACACGTATGAGAAAGAATTAAAGTATTAAATGTTTGCATTATATGGAGCTTCCATTTTGCTCCGAATGTTTTTATTTGGCATCTTTAATATTTTTTTCTGCATCCACTGCACCTGCTAAATGGTATCCATCAAAATAAAATTTGGCCGACCCTCGAAACGAGTTGTGACAGATATCTGTCCTTTTTCTGCCATACAAAAGCAATTTAGGCTGTTGTAGATATTTCAATACATTTCCACATCATCAAAACGTCAAAAAAGTGAGTTTCCCGCCTGAAGTCAGTCATTAATTAGAGCCTCTCCATAGTGATCTTTCTGTGGAACACTGAGCCTCACTCTGCTTCACTGTCATTTCCAGGCCGTTCCCGACCGAGGAGAGCCTGAAAGACGAGGACATTTACAACAATCTGGAAGACTTGATTGAGTATGTATGATGCTCCTCTCTGCGGGCCTGTTAGTGGTGTTGATAGAACATGATTATTTTGCTCAGTAGCAGAACCAACTCTGCTCATCATCCATGCTCTCCAGGGGTCTGAAGACCCACATGTTTTGGTAAAAGACTTGGCTCTGTTTCTCTGTTACCGTCAGAGGGAACAGATGAGTAATTCTGCATGTAGTTGCTGAGTGCTTGCACACCGCCCACACCCAAGACTCTGGATGGGTGCTGTTGACAGGTTGACTGATAGATAAGGAAAATAACGACGATGTATAGAACATATAGAACAGATACTATCTGTATTACAAGGTATTTGTGTTATTTTCATGTCACAAAACAGTCTTGTTTTCTCTGAGTTGGTGATTTATGCCTTTCTAAAGTATTTCAGTCTCTAATACCCACAGCTATTATTATTAGTTAATGGATGTGAGGAAAATGTCAGCCTTGAAGACTTGATTCTTCGGGTAGTATTCTGTTATCTTAATAACGACACTATTATTATATTTCTCACTGTATTAAACATATACGCGTTTACATTATCCACAAATTGTTGCCCTGCTGCTCGGTAATTTATGACTGCTAGTCAACACATTTTTGAGATGTTAATGTGTGTGTGTGTTTGTGTGTGTGCATGGTGGTGTTCGTTTGATAGTGAAAATGCTCCTGAGGATGAGGACGACTTGTATGCAGCTGTCTACGGGCTGGAGGAAGACTACGCAGGTGGAGAGATCTATGAAGACCTCATGAGGACTGAGCAGAATCCCCCATTGGTACTACAATGAGTCACACACACACACACACAAACACACACACACACACACACACACACACACACACAAACACAAACTTAATGTTGAGCAGAATACTTAGAAAACAGAAGAAAACTTTTACTGTGGGTCTAAACTGAACACCTTCACAAGGCATTTTGAGTACCTCAGCTTGAACGATTGATTACACCCTGCGCAATCTGAACTGCTTCATTTTCACACTATCCACACAAATCAGTGGATGCAACTCAGGATCAGGATATCTTTCAGCATGGATACTGTAACACTGATACTTGCAGGTTAGAATACTCAATTTCAAGAGAAAGACCTACATTCAGGATTATACTGGACTAAAGGTACAGAGGTATGATCAGCAAAATATGGCTTCAAGATTATTATGATTTATAACATGTGTTATTGATGTTTTAGCATGTGAACAACATTTAGTATTGTAGCTGACTAAACCTGGGCTGCAGCGCTTGAACATACGCTGGCACACCGGTTGCGGTGCATTTTATTAATTGTTTTTTTTTTTTTTTTATTGAATTTTCACAGTTATCTTAACACAGAAGTTAATGCGGGATTACATGCCCTCAATTGAAAGGGAAAATAAAAAATTAACAAAGACATTGAGAGAGAAAAATAGATAAATAATAATAATAAAAAAATATAATAATTAAAAAGAAAGTTAAAAAAAAATAGAATTATTACCCTGTATTTCCTATACAGCTATTATGATGTATATCACAATTACTTATGTATTTCAGTGTCCTTTACACATATTCAACTTCTTGATTGGTGGCTTTCAAGAAATTCAATGAATTGTCCCCAAAGTTTAAAAAAGCTCTGAATTTTCCCCTTGGTGGTGTATGTCAATTTCTCCATGGCTAGGGTATTGGAAAGGTTTCTTAACCAATATTCAACTGTGGGAGGCTCAGGGCTCTTCCAAGAAATTGCTATACAGTGTTTAGCCTGAAGGGAGCACAGAATGATAATCTTTTTATTTGCCTCTGACATTCCTAACTCACTTGGGACTAGCCCTAGAATAAAAAACCGGGGGCAAGCAGGTAATTTGACGGATATAATATCAGATGTAGTTTGAATAACTTTTTCCCAGAATGTTAAAATTTTGGGGCAACTCCACAGGCAGTGAAATAATGTACCTTCTTCTTCAGTGCACTTAATACAGAAATCAGAATTTTTGTTATCGAATCGATGTAACAGGGCAGGAGTAATAAAAGTACACATAATCCATTTAAATTGTAACAATTTCAATCTTGTGTTAATAGTGTGACTATGTGCATCTTGACACACAGTGCATTTTATGTTGGTAGGCAACAGCAGTTATGAGTACGGTAGAGCTTATGGCATGATTAGCACTTTGACACTGTCTGTATAATGACTGTCATTTTCAGGTGTCACAGCCTGGCTCTTTGGCCATGACAAATACAGTATGGACACAATAGATAGGAATATTCTAGGAATTAAATAATTTATTGTAATGAATAAAAATGAGAATGTGTGAGGACTATGAGGCGTGCTGTGTTGTAGTGTGAAAACAAAACCAAACAAAGCAAAGGCGTGCAGATGCTGGCCGGGTCCTCAAGCACCTTCAAACAGAAACAGTACCACACAGTAACTTGTCAACAACACCCACATTTCACACACATAGGCAGGGGCCATCCACAGGCTAAAGGTGGAACTAATTTAAGCTATTCTTTTATTCTGTAGGGTAGCTTCATTTATTTAATCTCCCCATAGATTTCAATAAATGAAGTTACTGAAGTAAAGTACAAGTATGTCCAACCCTGTTATTCATTTGGAGTACCACAGAGGTCTATTTTTGGACCATTGTTGCTTACAGTTTGGCCCATGCTGTTGTGTAACTACATAAAAGTAGATTAAAAAAGTTAATACAATATATCTTCTCTGGGACTGCTGATAAAACAAGCCATCTTGGCCATTGTCTGATGTGATCTGAATTACATGTATGTCATCCCTGTATTCTGATCTTGATCACGCCCACACTCTCTCTTATCTGCAGATGAAAATATAAAAAAAGAAAATCATGTTTTTCTCCGTGTGAAAGTAATATTTAAGCAGAATTTTTCTAAGTTGTGTGTCCTCCCAGAAGCAGGCAGAGGTTGATGTCCGGAGCTGCTGCCTGATGGAAATCAAACAGACGGAGGAGAAGTACACAGAGACCCTGGAGTCCATCGAGAAGGTACCGAACTTCCTGTGATTATCAACTCTGCGCTGAGATCATATACTTTTACATGACAAATGTTAAATGATGGGTTTTTTGATTAAGAATTATTAATTCATAGTCTGATCTAATTGACTGAATTATATTATACGAACATGAGATATTAAACTTTTTTTCAAAATTAAGAATTCATCTGTAAATAGGGCATGCATTAAAATGTGATGCGAATGACACCATTTCAGGGAGATTTCAGGGGAATTCTCATCTGATAATTCCCTGCCATGCTATAGTCCTCTGATCTGATATCAAATATATAGTCCGTTATTAGTTTCAGTCTGAGTGCACCCCGACTGTTACAGTCATATCACCACTTGCTAAGAAAGTGTGTGAATCTGAAATGTGTCAATCAGATTCTCCGTTGTTTCTCTCCAGTATTTCCTAAATCCCCTGAAGAAATTCTTCTCTGCGGCTGAAATTGACAAAGTTTTTGTCAACATTCCGGTGAGTTCTGCAAGTTTCACCTTCCATTCATGTGACGTGAAAATGAAATGTTTACGTCCAGATGCTGATTTCTTCTTTCTCTGATTCAGGACCTGGTTAAAGTTCACAAGAGCCTGATGGTTGATGTGCAAGACTCCATCCTGAACAAGAATGCCTTAAATCTCTACCAGATTTTTATTAGCTACAAAGAGAGGTATTCATGAACACCATTTATTGTTGGTGTGTTTATACGACCTACTCATCAGACTAACGCAGAATAACGCTGTGCTGATGGTCTCGTTACGTTTAAGCACAAAAACCACTTAATTAGGGGTTAGGCAACGTCATTTCTTTTGGCTTAAGGGACATGTCCTGAATTATTGTCAAGAATCTGCCACAAAAACTCCTAGAAATTGTCTGAGGTCTTCATTAAAATATCAAGTGGTATCGTTGTAGTGGGGGCGGTGGCTCAGGGGTAGAGCCAGCGTCTTTTTATCGGATGCCTGCTGGTTTGATTCCGCTGGTCTTCATGTCAAAGTGCCCTTGGGCAAGATACTGAACCCCAAACTGCTCCTGATGTGCTGGTCGGCACCTTGAATGGCAGCCACCGCCATCAGTGTACGAATGAATGTATAAATTACTGAAAGTCGCCTTGGACAAAAGCATCTGCTAAATGCCAAGAATGTAAATATTTGACTGTTACAAATGTTGAAACACAGACTCAAACTGCGGTGACTGGCTTGGCAGCCCCCTTGCCTGCAACTCCACCACCACCACCGTCCCCTCCACCTTCTGATGTAACAGTCAGATGATAAACATGTAACATGAATGTGTTATGATGTGTTTTGTAGAAATGTCAATAGTACGTAGCCCGTAGCACATACAAATGTGAACGTGTCAGAAGTTTGCAGAGAGTTAGCTGTCAACATTTTATCCTGGTGACTGGGCTGGATTAAAATTTAAAGGACAATAAATAAAAAAACAAAAAGAAAGAAGTGAAAGTGCATGCTCACCTGCAGCACTACAAAATGTAGTGAACTAGAGAAGAAGTAGAATTTGATTCACAACTGCTTTTTGAAAAATAATCTTCACATATCAGTGAGAGGATTTCCTTTTCACTGGTATCACAATGTAGTGTGGATGAATGACTCGTGACAGATTTTCTATCAGAGAAACACATCTTTATCATGCGCAACACGATTGCAACATTTTAAGAGTTACACTCGGACATTTTCTGATTTTGTGTGAGCACTGTGTCAGTGTCTGGCCTCTCTACACACACACTTAGTGTCCTTTTCTTGGAATGGCTCATCAACATTGTTTCCTCTGAATTGTAGACTGCTCATTTATGGGATCTACTGCAGTCGGGTGGAGATCGCCATCGCTGTTTTAGACCTCATCTGCAAAGAGAAAGAAGACGTCCGCCTGAAGCTTGAGGTGAGACACCTGAAGAGTGTCCCGTCACTAACACATATTCAGTACACACACTCATGTGCACAGGTCAGATCCAGTTTTCTAGTGCCTCCTAGTGTTTAGTATGTGCACTAGACACATACGACAGCATGTATTTTTAAGATAAGCTTAAATACAGATAAACAGAGAAAATATAAGTATATAATAAGAATATAAAAATAAATTAGAATAAAAAAAGATATGTATAGCACAGTTTAGACACAAGGCAACTCAAAGTGCTTTACAGAGGCATAACATTAAATTAAAACACATTAAAAACAAGTATTACAACATCAAGAAACAAACCATTTAAAAACAGAGTTAAAAATAGAAGAATAAACTTAAATACAACAGGTTTCAATAAAACAATAAAAGTTACAGTGCAGTTCAAGATCTTGATGAAAGCCTTCAAATTGTTATAATAAAAGGCAGGGAAGAAGGCATAGTGGATTCTATTAAATCAATATTATCTAAGTTCAGATAATAAATATTAGAGGTTTAAACTACATGTTCTATATAATTCCTTTGTAAGCTGTCAGCTTGGTGTCAAATTCACATGACAGTTTGGTTTGTGATAAGTTTGAGCCTTAAAAACAAGCACAGATGCATTTAAGCTCAGGCAGACACATTGATTTTTGTCTTGATCAACCCGTCCCTGTGAAAAAAATCTCAATAACAACAAAGGATGACATCGTGTTGTAAGGATACGTGTAAAGACGCATCGTAGTTTGCTGTTGTAAATATGTGTATTGTATTTGTTCCAGGAGTGCTCCAAGAGAGCCAACAACGGGAAGTTTACCCTGAGGGACCTGCTGGTTGTCCCGATGCAGAGAGTCCTGAAGTATCATCTGCTACTTCAGGTACAGACGGGGAATGGCTTCACGGATTTAAAGTGTCAAGCAACAAACTGAGAGAGCGCTCAGTTGTTCAAGAAAGCACGGTGATTCAGACGAGATGACTGAACCTGACTCTTGGTCTGATTTTCTGCGCACATCTAACGGTTTTAGTCTGCAGCTCTCCTGGAACATTCGGGGCCTGCAGTCTTATTTCAGGACACCATTAACAGTAGCTGTAAAGCCTGGAATAAGTCTCAACATTGCCCTAATTTTAACTGTTGTTGGAGGGATTCAAATCGAGCACGTGCCTATTTTATTTTATTACTTTTTCCTATAAATGAAAGCATTTTTCCCCTCCTGTGAGATGAGCACTGGGAATTTTTGCCAATGTAATGGCAGCTGTCTCTGTCAGTATAAGGGTGGCCACTTGAGGGCGATACTCACCACATGTTTGCTTCATGTTGGCCCCCCGCCGCCACAGAATCTCAGCAGAGTCACACTGCGAAATAACACCATCAGCGTGATTAAGATCTCGCATTCAGTCTCAATATTTCACACCACTCGGAAAAAGTACAATAAATGAATGGAGTGACACGATTTTAATCTACCTTGGTAGAGCGTCCAGAATTTTCCCCCTCAAACAGGGATTCTGTTGAAGATCATTTATTCCTGGAGAGTGAGAGGAGAGGAGCCACCTGTCAGCTGATTGCAAAATAGATCAAGCAAAATTCTCATTGCATCATTTATTGATTTTTTTTTTATGAATTATTGCAAAGCGGTTGCACTCTTGCTTCTGCAGAAAACCAGACATGCAGACCTTTTAAAGTCCCCACCCCCCCAATCTCACTGCTGATAACTGTGTGACATCGTCTCCCCCGGTTAGTATGAATCAGAGGTCAAACTGTAGCTGGCGGAGCAGATGAGGACAATGACCAGAGAGCTGTTTTGAACTGTCGTGGAGGGAAACGGCGTCCACGGCAAGTGTGCTGACCGCGGGTGTTCCCTGAGGAGAGGTTTTGGGGAGGGGGGGTAAAAAAGGAATAGTTAATCTCTTCATCTGCAGAGATATTAAAGAGGTAATGAAGTGTAAACTAGCCTAAAGTGACTCTACCAATCATTTTATGTTGAGATTTTTTTTTTCTTTTTTTTGCCATACAAAGCACATAGAGCAAATACTGTGCCGGCAGCACTCACTAACAAGCAACATCTGTCTAGAATTAAGCAAAAACGAAATGCAAGCTACAACAGAAAATTAAGAATGATGCCCCAATATGATATCCATGAATAGATGTGAAACTGATGCCTAACTATCTGTTAACTGCCTCAGATTTATGTCATGACGCTTTATCATATGTGCCGCAGGAACAACACAGTCTGGAGTAGTTTAAGGTTATTTGTTGCACGCCTCCTTTGCTGTTTGTCTGGTGTTGTCTTCCACAGGAGACTGCAGGTTTCACGGTGCCTCTGTGCAGGTTACACTCCCAACAAGAGCGTCCATTTACTGAGTAATTAAATGAACATATGTGTGGGTGCTGGGAGGTTGATGTCAGAAAAAGAAATCCCCTTATCTTCCCCTTTTCTGGCATTTGACAGTGTTTGTATAAATAAAAAGAAGGAGAAATCCTATTTATCCGTCAGCTCAATTAAACGACTGAAGCACATGTGCCAGTCCGTGCCCACAGACCCTTTTCTGCCCTCGAATGCGATTAGGAAAATGAGCTGTCTTCTAAAAAATAGGTGGTTTTCGGCTGTAAAAAAAATGATCAACTGAAGCAAAATTTCTGTCTCATGACTACAACAGCAAACAGAGGCGGTCCTGCTACACAAACGACACAACGGCACTTAAAAGAAATCTCGCAACAGTAATCCCCACTGCTCAAATGTTTGCCCGGGTGTGAATTTCATGTGCGTCGTTTGTCTTCTCTCCCCCTTCTGACAGGAGCTAGTCAAACACACTCACGATGCCGCTGACAAGAGCAACTTGAAGATCGCTCTTGATGCCATGAAAGTAAGTGCAGTACTTATGGTAAATGCTCTGTAATCATTGTGATTTCAGCTTGTCGCCAAAAGCGGGCTGATTTAGAGGATAATTCCCAGACAGGCTCCGCCACTCAAATATCAACTTTCATTAGATTGGAAAAAAAAAAAAAAGTCATAAATCATCATGTTTCTCTTCTACAAATGGGTGTGAATGAATAAACCTTTACGTTTACATGCACATTAGCGAATGCCCTTTTTGCTTTCCCTCTTTAGACCACTCGAGGGCTTGATTAATACTCATTATGTTAGCACGACGAGCACGCTCAGCTCACGGAAGCACTTGATTATCACAGCGCAACACGTGTATAAAATTGGGATTGAAGAAAAATTGTCATTTGAATTGTTGACATTTCATGGAGTGCATTTCTTTGCTTTCTTGCAGGAAGGTTGAGGAGAATACTGATACCAATCGACCAAGTTATTTTCCCTGAAAAACCACACATTTGTGGTTTGTGCTCGTTGGTTTTAACAGGCTAGCTGTTTAATCCTGTTTCCAGTCTCTGTGCTGACGTCAGCTAATATAGCCTGGCTCCACCTTCATGTTGAAATGTTCAGACACGAGAGTAGTATCAGTATAACTCCGCTCTCAGCAAAGAAGGCAAAGATGTGCATTCTGAATAAGTGCATTTGCCAAAATGAACAGCACAGCATATCAGTCTTTTCTTTTTCCAGGCTTTACAAATGAATGCATCCTGACTGTCTGGACATATTCCACTTCATCCAGACTCAACTAACTCAACAAAATGTGTGTATTTGTGTGTCTGTGTGTGTCCGTGTTGCCCAGGACCTGGCTCAGTATGTGAACGAGGTGAAGAGAGATAATGAGACTCTCAGGGAGATCGACCAGTACCAGAGGTCTATTGAAAACCTGGTAAACCAAGAATCTTTTTCTACAACCATCAGCCTCAGTTAGCGAGCACCTTTTCTTTTTTGATCGACGGTTCAGTTTGCAAGTCAGGTTTTGCCTGACAAGTTCAGTCTTCCTAATTCGGAGCGGTCCTTGGAAATCAGGCAGTTACAAAGTCTCCAACACAGCTGTTCTTCAGTGGTTTAAAGGCTTAATGCAGGAAAAAGTTTTGCATATTTTACTGATTTTTACCTTGATTAACCAAATCATTGTCATCAAATGTGCATTTTTGTGACTTTTCTGTAAAATGTTCCTTTAATTAGCTTTTCTTTCTCCTTTTTTTCAAAATGGTGTTCTAATGGTTAAGGAAGATAAATAATCTTCCTGATGTTTTATGAGTTTAGAGCTTAAATGATCAGTTGATGAATAAACCAATTAATTGTCTGAAAAACATTGTCAGATGGCAAGTAAATTATATCAAAAGTTATGTTCAAAGTACCAAACATCTAAATCATTAACAGTTGCATCTGTCCTTTGTCACATGCTGTGGTAAAATAAATCTCTTGAGGTTATAGACTGTTGGTTTGAAAAAAAAAAGGCATTTTAATATGTCAGTGTTCTCAGAAATGTTGTGTCATCTAATCAAAGACGTCTAACTGAGAAATTATTGCAAATTAATCAGTATTGGAAAACAGTTGTCGGTTGCAGCCTCATACAAATCAAATAAATTGTCAACAACTGGGTCCCAGCAAAGAATGTTTCAAATATCAAATCAAACCGCTTTTTATATATCTGTGAGAGAGAATCTAGGCTTCAGCGAGGACTAGGGTAAATCCCCTTTTCCAGAACACACCACAGGCATATCATATGTGAGGTAGAATAAATGGAAAACACCTCATACATAAGTCCGGATATGCCATCGCCGAGTGGCAATAAGAAAAGCAGAACAGGATGAGATAAGGTGGTGAAGGCAGAAATCAGTTGACAGGATGAGTAGCAGGCGAGGCATTACGGGTAAGAGCTTGTCAGGTTAGGAAGACCTTCTTCTCTTTGTCTTGATTGAACCAAATTGGTGACTTGAGTGAATGTCATCCGTAATAACAAGAGTCGGCAGTTGCTGATCAGCTGGTGGTGTCAGAACTACCATGATGTTGTTCTGCATCAGTGTGGAGGAAAGAAAGAAAACAGTAATATGCGATGAGGTCTGAAATAGGTGTTTTTGGTCTTTAGGCTTACATCTCAAATATTTGAGGCATCCCTTCTGGAGCATGAACTACAACTAAAACATCAGAATTTCTCAGAAAACTATTCAATTCCCAAGTTTTAAGAACAAAAATATGAGACAAATGAGACACTGATTGTGCCAAAGATTAACACAGTAAATCTCTTGAGGTTATAGACTGTTGGTTTGTGCCAAAGATGGTTGATGCTGGCAATCTGACACATTTTAACCGAGTTCAGAATAACTCATATATTTGATACATAATTCACATCCTATTCATTTTAACCCCCTGCTATTTTATCTTTCAGAATCAGCCCCTCATCAGCTATGGTCGACCAAAAGGGGACGGTGAAGTGCGCATGGTCTCCAGCGTTGACAAGAGGAAACAAGACAGGTTGTTCTACTTCGTCGTCCTGAGAATGTAGATAGGGTTGCGGGCGGGAAGATCACATAGTTAATGTCTGATATGGAAGCGTGGCTGCTGAGTACATTTACATTTACAGTGTCGACAGAGGCGAAGAGCTCATTTTTGCGCCATCACTTCCGTATTTTCCACCCACCTTTCAAATAAGGTGTGCAAAACTTTCTTTTTCTTCTGGTAAACATACAGGAAAAAACATTTTATGATACAGCTTCAAAGCTAAATAAACTACATAAGGAAATATTGCTATGAAATCAGCTGTATATATTTCTCATATAGTCCAAGGATCAAACATACAGAAAGAAATGAGATGAAAAGCAACCTCGACTGAATTAACACGACCGACTTTATTCACCTTTATTCGACAACAGTATGACATATAATATAATATAACAGCGTGACATTCTGCCTCCTTATTTTTCCAGACACATCTTTTTATTTGACGTAGCCGTCATTGTTTGCAAGCGGAGGGGAGACAACTATGAGATGAAGGACATCCTCGACCTCAGCTACTTCAAGATCACAAACAACCCCACCTCTGACAGAGAGGGCAAGAAGGTCAGTCGGCTGGGAAAAGAACACTGTATACATTCTATGCATATAAATAGCCGGGGCGCTCGTATAGTAGTATTGATGCGCTCTGCATTGCTTTGAATATCGTCCCCCCCCCCCTTTTTTTCATTAGTTTACGGTTTCGGACCAATAAAACCGAGCCTCTGTGTTGAAATGTTCCACATCTGTTTCGGCTGTAGATTTTATTGCTGGAATAAATGTCGGACGCGTTGAGAGAAACGTGAAGGGATATATATATATATATTTTTCTTTTCCTGGTGTAGGGACAGTGATGTTGACACAAGTTAAAAATATCTGCTGAAAATATCCTGATTTGCAAGGTCGGCACCCCGCGCGGTTTCTACCCTGTGCTATTTTTTCGCCTTGTGGGAACGCTCGCAGGCCGCGTTGTGACGTGTTGATGTTTTGTTGATGCACGCCACAGATGGTGTCTTCTCACCCCGCTGCTGATTTGTAGTGCCGGAATGGGATTCCTTTTTTTTTTCTTTTTTTTTTTCAAGGGGGAACCCGTTATCATCGTCATTTGGTCCTTTTGTGAAATCGCAATGTGTTGGGATTTCTTGGGGTGTTAGCGTGTTTTGTGTAATTTCCTCAAGCGCGAGTCATTCCCTTTCCCTTTCCCTTCTGTTGCGGCACAGAAAAGACACAGACGTGCAAGAGAACGTACTCTTAGCAGGTCTTGCACACATAAACGCAATAAAAAGACAAGTATTCACAGTCAAACCTGGTCCCGTGTACCTACATACGCCCTCGACACACACACACACACACACACGCACCCACAAACACACACACACACAGTGCGCGACGGAGATGCTAATATCAGGTGATGAATGTGCGCAGTCCTCCAAGGCTGCTTATAGCTATATATCATTTTCTGCTAAATGAAACTTCAGGGTGTGAACGCGGTGCCACTGAGCACCCACACAGTCATCAATGATTTAACACTCAGCAGAGCTCTAAAACACTCAGGACTTTGCAGGGCCGGCCAATCACTGACGGCTAAACCCCACCACTTTTTCCCTGTTATTAGATATGACACAACAGGCTGGAACAGATTAGGGTGGCAAAAGCCCAGAGGTTTTGGGAGTTGATTGAAAATCTTTCCCCCAAATATTCACACGAGCGAGGCGTTTAACCCGTGAGAGCCGCAGTGGTTATGGATTCTCTCCCAGCTGTGAGAGAAAACAAGCAAACAGCGGTTATGTATTTCACACAAAGGATTCTTCTGGAAAAACCGATGCAACATCATAGCAACTGTGACTTAGAAGTTTTTTTGGGCGGTGTTTCTAAATTTAGTGTTTGGAAGAGGAAGATCGAACGCTGTCTTCGGCTCCTCCGAGGCAGATTAGCAGACTCTTCCTCACTGTCATCACAGCTTAAGTCCTGTTTGGGCAGAACTCTGGTTAAACTCTGATTTCTGCTGCTCGCCCGACGTTGACAAAAAAACAGCAGCCGTCACACTCTGGTAAGCATGTCACACGAGCTACAGCTAAGAGGGACGGCATTAACGGTTGTACATCGGGAGAGAGGTGTCTGAGAAAGTCTGTCGTTGTCGTCGGAACAAAAAAAAAAAAGAAAAAAAAAAGGGAATGATTAGCATCTTTGGGGTCGGCTCGATCTAACTGGAGTGGCCAGGCAGATTTCAATTAGAATCAGGCGTCACAATATTTTTAATTGTTTTCGAGATCACTATAAATCAGGCCAGACAGTTTAATTAGTGTGTCTATGTCTGCGAGGACACAATAGGCGACATGCTCGACGATATGACAATACGACAATACGGTGGATGGCGATCAGGGAGATAATATCAACAAGTGACTTTCAAGCGAGGCAAACAACATGCTTAAAGGTTCTGAAATGCAAAAGAAAAGTATTTTGACCCTGTTGTGTTTTGCTATTGCTATTGTGTATCATAACTGTTAGCCATCCCCAGGCAATTGAAATAGTGCACCTATTTAAGCACACATTAAGTAAGAACTGTTTACACTTCAACCTACAAACACATCATAACAAACTGATATGGGTACTGGAGACATACGACACAAATTTGAAGTTTCCAAAGTATAATAATCGGTATAAACTATTGTGATGTATCTCTCTGTTCCATAGACATAAATAGGCCAAAAATACATATGCCTTCCTCAGAAAATCCATGTTTGATTGCTGTCTTCCTTCTCACCTCCACAGTGGTGCTACGGCTTCTACGTGACTCACCAGCAGGGACACACAGGCTTTGAACTCTTTTTTAAAACCAGGGAGCTGAAGAAGAAGTGGCTGGATCAGTTTGAAATGGCCATGTAAGTACACGTGAACGGGAACGCTCCGCAGTCACGGCGGTTTGTAATCGACGCAGAAGACCAGCGTGGGCATCATAGGGAAAAAAGAAAAAAAAACAAAAAACGAGCTGTGTGCGCAGTGTTTGTTTGCCTTTGTTTGCATGCATGTTATTCCAAGGCCGAGATAGGTGTTGACTCTTTCATGTGCACTGTTTGATCAGGCCCCGCTGTAATCAGCACACACTGCTGACAACGGAACGATAACACACACACCTACACCTACACACACAAACACACACACACACACCTACACACACAAACATAAACTGCTCCAAAGAGCTCCAAAACTACAAAGAAGTCACTCTGCCTCTATGTTTCCTCAAATCAGTGCTTTATGGAGGTATATCTTTTGTATTATTTTGTTACAGTGGGAGACTTTTTCTCAGGCAGATACCCTGTCTGCATCCTTTGTTATGTTGATTCGGGAGAATACAGTGTTGTTTTGACATCACGCTCTGATTGACTGAACAAATGCTTTTGTGTTTTTGGGTGGTTATGTATGAAAACATCCCTGATATGCATGCTGACTACCTGCGATGGCCTTCCTGAACGCATGTTTCACTTCTCAAAGTCACTTGTATATATGTGTGTGTATATGCACTGCAGCAAAGCGATGCAGTGTGTGGGGATGTACGTTAAACAGTGGGCAATTTAAGTGCCTCTCTTTCCCTAACTTGAACTTAAAAGGATAAGTTCACCCAAAACATAAAATTAAGTCGTTATCTACTCCTCATTCTCTTAAACAACTGAAAAACAGCAGACTTGTTTAAGATGTAAATACACAACCACAAAACCCACAAAATAGCTCCACACGGCTACTCATCCAGCTCTTTGTAAAACCAGACCAAATTGGTTTGGAAAGACATTATTGACACCCTCAACGTGCATCCACTCCAGACAACTGTGTGCTGACACTTTTAGCTTAGCAGCTACACGGAAGAGCTTTTAAAAGGGTGTAAATAGTGTAAAAGGGTGTCCTTTTTTTTTACAACAAGTCCCTATCTACTTGAGTTATTTGAGAGAATGCTGCAATGCTAGTTTGCTGTGAAGCTCCAGAAATGTCTTGTGGACTATAGAACCACACCAAGCTTCCCATCGGTACAAAGCTGAGGAGATACTGACTGAAGGTTCTTTTTTGGGGGGACTGTTCCTTTAAAGCAATCTCCTATGTATGAGGTCATAAACCTACATGACCACGATGCCCTTGATCCACGCTAAAGACCTAAAGTGTAATCCACAATTTAGATTCTTAAGTGCTGTATCGTAGGCATCGGGACTTTCTTCAGTTTCTTGAAGACGTTTCACCTCTCACCCAGGAGGCTTCTTCACTTGTGAGCTTTGAGTTCCCGAAACTTAGAGCTCACATGTGTTTCTTAACGACGCTGTAAGGACACTCCCACACAGAGTTTAAAAGCCTGCAATCTCCCCTCCAGTTAGTCAGAACTGAAGAAGCCTCTTGGAATGAGAGGTGAACCGTCCTCAAGAAACTGAAACAAGTCCAGTTGAATTACTGTGACCTGGATGACTTAGAACCTTCATAAAACACGTCCACAATTTAGAGTCGACTTTTGTCACCCACTTCTTGAAGCTGTTTTCGCCACTGGTGCAGTTGTTTGTGTCTGAAAACAGCAATGTGTGCCTCTGTGCATTGGGTAATGACACCAGAAGGGGCCCATTCAGGAAGTGAAAATTGTACCTGTAAAGAGGATGTGGGCTCCTGATGAAGGACTCACTTATGGGAGCACTCAGTTTAAGTGGCTTCTTTATGGTGCGTTCAACACAAAAAGGCATTTTTGTGCCAGTGGTGTTTGTTCGCGTTCCAGAGAGGCTGCTTATTTCTGCCATGCATGTTTTCCTCTCTCATGTTTGAACACACGCGGCTTCAAAATCAGGCTGACTCAAGTGCTCTCCGTGAATACGCACACATGCAAAATGATTGCCACGACTGAAACCACACAAATTCAACCAACACATGCTAAACACATGGCTCTCTGGCAATGTTAATCTCTCATTCAGTCAATACACCACTTGGGTCTAGACTGAAATATCTCAATATTTCAAATGAGTTGCCATGAAATTGTGTACAGACCTTCATGGTCCACAGAGGATGAACCCTAATGACTTTGATGATGCCCTGACTTTGCTCACAGCACCATCAGCAGGTCAAACCTTTCTTTTATCCTGAGAATAAGATCTCAGGATCTACCAGATGGTCTAGCTAATGAAACCAATTGACTCTGGTGATCCTCTGACATTTCTTTTGGTGCCAACATGAAGTTGACCTTTGTGGTTTTGGGTGAATTGCCTCTATGACTTTTGGATTGATTGCCGCGATATTTTCTCAGGTCAGAGCTCCTGCAGTCATCATTAGGTCACAAGTTTGTTCAATACTTAAACTAATTACTTGCCAATCAACCTCAGCTGTGCTACTTGCTGAGCGCGGAGTGTGTCGTAAAACAAAAAGCAGTGTTGTAAAAAGTACCCAAAAGTTGTACAAGTAAAGATATTATGAAATGACACCTAAAATTAAAAGTCATCCAAACGATTAGTTCTTGAATTAAAAGAACTTTGTTACTAAATACTTAAATATCAAAAGTAATTTTCCAATATTAAATGTACTTATGTATCAAAAGTACAAGTAGATGTATGCATATTGTATATGATGAGTTGATTTGAGTGTTGGAGTGGAATTGTACTTAAGTTCATTACTAATTAAAATGCCTACATACAGCTTCACAGAGTAGGGGTGGGAATCAGAGAGTAACTCACGATACCGTACGATTCTGCAATAGTTGTAACGTTGCAAGACAATCATCGACAACATCGACACGATATCTGTCTAGCTGAGGAATGCAAAATTCCCCTAAAAAGGCAAAGTGCAGGATTTAAGTACTTATTGCTGCATTGTGCTGTTAGTTCCACGGATAATATTTGGCGCCAGCCTAACGTTAATCGCAAGGTTCACAGTGTAATGCCGCATTGATCTTTTGTCCCACCCAAACACAGAGTTTTCATTGAAATATGTTTTGTTCTTATTTCCTGTCTCAGATCAAATATCCGACCAGAGAAAGCGAACCACAACTCTCACCAGTTCAAGATGCACACATTTGAAAGGATCACTTCCTGTAGTTTTTGTCACCTCCTGCTCAGGTAATAAATTGAGAATGAACAGACTTTTCTCTTTTGGATGCAGAGTTAAAAATGCTCCTTCATGGGACTCAATCCTGCGTCTCAGTCAGGGTGACAGGGAACTGTAACAACACACATTGTTCTAGGATGGCAAATCATGTGTTATTGTGCTGATGGTGTGTCTCTGTTCTTATGAAAATACAGTTTAAAATCTTTTTCCATATTGAAGGTATAAAGGGAGCACCATGACATTTCACATTCTGTCTTGTCTTCAGGAAAAAAAAAAAAAAGGACGTTTTGGGAATTTAGCCTCACGCTTAATTGTAATAAACAGGCACTACAGACTGTTAGCTATCTCATTTTTCAGCAGACGCCATCAGTTTTATGGTTTTTTGGGAAGCTGAAGGACATTTGTGGAGTCATTTTTCTTATCTTGAGACTGTGACAGAAGCCTGAAATTTCAAAATGTCAAGGTGTTTTTCTTAAGCAGACGAAATACATCCTGTGTTTTATTGTGTCCAGGGGCATCTTCAACCAGGGTTATCTCTGTATGAAATGTGGGCTGGGGGCTCACAAGGAATGTCTGGGTCGACTGGGAGTCTGTGGGAGAACAGGTGAGATGGGGTCCCAAACTGATTTGTTTTTCACTTTTTAAACAATCTATTTTCGAAAAGTAATGGCATCATTTTCCATGAAATTTGCTGTGTATTATGATTCCCCTCAGAGAGTACTTCCTAATTTTTTGGGTGACCTTTTCATCTAGCGCCACCATCAGGCGATGTTTTCAAATCATACGAGCAAAATATCAAAATCTAAAAGGCAGATTGCGATGAAATTTACTGAGCGCATTCATGCTCCCTGGAGACGGACCTCTTTACATTTGTGGCCCTCCCTGAGCGTCAGCGCCACATACTGATGCCAGATTGCCAGCCTTGTACATAAGATATCTAACAGATGGTATACTATAAAATCTGTTGTAAATATTTATGGTATGTGTTTACCTTTTGACCTCAGATTCACACTTGCACAGATCCATACGTCCCCCTCAAAGTAAAACAGCATACAGCAAATTGCACATAATATATATTTTTTGGGCTTTGTTCATTTGTTTGTAGCTGTTTAGATAAAAGCTAAACTATGCCGTATAGATATTTAGCAGTTGTTGCATAGTACTTCTGTGTCAAGCTTTGGCTCTTTGTCACCAGTCTGGGGCCGCAGGTACATTGCCCTCCCTGAATACACAGACAGCTAAAGGCAGCCCGGGCCTTTGACAAGCCATCTTGGCAGACGCGCTGTGGTCTTTATGCATTCTGAGGCGTGATGAGGGCCAGCAGAGGTTGACAGTTGAGGTTGTATGTCAGGAAGCCACCATGCGCTGATATTGTATTCCTCTCACTGTGTCTGTCTCTACCTCGACTGCAGATGCTGCCAAGCCGAAGCCCAAGGTAAGACCTGCGCTCTTTCTCTTCTTTGACTTAGACACCAAAGAGAACATAATTAGTGAAGCATAACACACCAGGTATCACAGAGCAGGTTCGGGTGCAGGTAACTATCGACAAAAGGAGTTTGTTGCCCACATCAGTCAGGTCAACAATTGGTAATGCTGGTAAAGGCTTGGTAAACTGATGGGTTTGAATAGTTCTCTCAATGTTCCTTTATTCTTCTGGATAATTTGTGGAGAATATGAAACAATAAATGCCATCTCATTCATTTGTCGCAGCTGCAACGTTTACAGTTTACTATTTGTGATTGTGTCAGTTCAACATTTCAAACGAGAAAATGAAAACAATATACTTGCAGACATCATTTAATCTTTTGGGGGCACGCTTGAAATTGATCATAGATAACAAAGCATTGTGAAACTTTTTAAAGGTGAATATTCTTATTTCTGTTGCAGACTTAAAAGTTAAAATGTGTAGGATGTGGTGGCATTTAGTTTTTCTGGAGGCAGATTGCATGCAAAGAACAAACTACCCTTGTCTCACCCTCCCCTGCGATGGCTGCTTTAAGTGTGTAAAGTTCTCTCTGGAGCCAGTGTTTGCTTTGTACGTTCCGGGCTTCCACGAAAACATGGTGGTGCAACATGGCAGACTTCGTGGGAGAGGCTCCTACTTAGTTTGTAGATATGAAAAGGCTCATTCGGAGATAACAAAAAACGAAACGATTCAACGCCTCGGTTGATTACACACTAATGAAAACAGAATGATGAATTTAATTTTCCATTTCTGACACTAATTCCACCTCAATCCTGCACGCAGGACCTTTAAGGCTCCACATAAACCAGCTGTCATGTGGGTAGAAATTGATGAAAATTATAAATGCTTTTTCTTTTGAAATGAGTCCTCATTCAAATGTTGCTCCTCTGGCATTTCTCTTAATGCAATATGTGACAACACATAAAAAAACCCCAACTAATAACAATTAAAAATGAGGATAAAATGATCCAGGATTGATGCATTTTGTGCTCAGAAACAAGAGTTCCTAAATTTTAAGCTTGATGCGGTCTTTCCTCTCACACTGGTTAGATCACACATCTATAAACTAAGTATAAATCTGAGAGATTGTTGTATTATGAGTGTGACTCATTCTTCAGGTCAGGCTGATCCTGCACAAGGAGCAAGAATGACCCCTCCATATATCCATCCCCCCCCCATAATTCTTTCTTCCTTCCTCATTTTCTTGTTTTTTTTCCTCTGTTGTGCTCACGTTCTCTCTTCTTCCACAGGAAAGCACAACACCACCAAACCCAGGTCAGTATGGCTTGACCACTTCCCCACTTTAGTGAACCCGCCAAGGGCTTTACGTGGTACCTCTTAAGCCGCTTTCATCTCGGTTCTGTAACAAAACAGAAACACAGACAGGATGAAAAGGAGACGGTTAGTCAGGGGCCAGAGTGAGACCTGGAGGAGTTAGATGGTGGTTGAAAGCTAACGCTCAGATGTTATCATACACCGCCGCCCTCCTCTCCCCTGCTCATTTTTTCTTTTTTATCAAATATTACATGATTTGTTCTTTAAAAAAACAAAACAATAAACAAACCCTAAAGATGTTTTCTTCGAAATCCACTGACGTGAATGTCTCATGCGCACACAAAGGGTTCAAAGGAGGAAATGAATAACAACAGTTTCCTCATGACAAATATATTTGTGTAAAAATAACCAATGAATAACAGGATGCAGAAAGAATCCTTAATCGGAGCACAAAAAAGAACCTTTTCCAGCACCGCATGCTGCGATGCCTAAACCCAAGGCGGCATTGAGATGAATTGGAGTGGGTGGAATCATTATGAGGACGGCGGCAGGAGAAATGCTGGCAGAAAAGCACTTCCAGCAGTCTATACGCTTCAGCCTCAACCGCTGTGCTGTGCTGTGCCTTTGTGATAAATCAATTTCCATAAGGGGCTTTATGAGAAAGACATCCTTGCTTATTGTTCTTATTAAAAACATGAATGCGAGATATCCCATTCATCTGGGGTCACCATCAGCTAATTGTTTCCCCGGGCAGGTTTGCAGGGGAGCTGCGGCTGGAGGGGGAGATGTGTCTGGATGTGTGAGTCTGGGGAGAGTAAGCGACCGTGTCTTTAAAGTTGGCAGGGGTGTTTAGTCTCAGCCTGAGCCCGATGCTTGTGGCTGTATTTGTCATGCCGAGGGAATATCGGAGCTTTATCTTACGGAAATGGAAGAGATGAATTTTTCTGCAAGAGCAAATTGCTGCTTTTTTAGGATGGTGACACTCGGGCCATTTAGACCTCGTTTGAGAAGATTCTCATGGCGTCCACACTGACGAACACGTGAGAGATCAATTGTGCTGAAATGCCTCGGACAGTGACCTAACCTCCAGTCATGTCTTAATAGTTTTGGTTGTACGTAGCTGGATCTTCTGACACATCTGGATCTGAGAACCCAATACAATGGAGTTGTGATGGAGAACTCCATCATGTTGTGCTCAACGCTCTGAAAAATACAGTGAGAGAACAACTTAACAGCAGCCCGGACTGTTAGTTTTGCCGACCAAACTTTTGACTCTGGTGCAGTGATGGAGAGGTGTACTCCGTGGTGTGTCAGTACACCTGGACGCTGCTATTGGCTGCGGTTACAGGTGAAACAGAGATTACTTCCGACCACACCCAACCACACTCATCCGTAACCAGGTTTCCATCCAGGTAGTGCAAATTCAAACCAAATTAGGAGTAAATAGGTATTAAATCAGTATCATTGTGCGATTCCGTCCTCGACCGTCATAAAGATTCTTCTTTGAGATAAGCAGCTGGTGGTGTTAATTCTCCAGTCGGGTGCCATTAAACTATTCCAGAAGAAGATGCCACAACTAGATGTTATTAAATGTACATCAACCATACTTCAAAACTATGTAGAAAACAAAGTGTAAACACGTTTATTTTTCCCAGCTGTGACACCGTTGGCTGATAACGTTTTCACCTTTTGAGTCCGTGTGTCACTGTTGCAAAATGTGTTCCTTGAGGCACCTATTGTAGCGGGAACTTGTCCTTCTTTTTCTATTGAGTACTTTGCCAGGTGTCTGTATTTCTGTGGCGGACAGAGTTTGTCAGCTCGATGGTGTCAAAACTGTGAAATGTGCAATCACAGAGCTTTACAGTTGTGTAGTTGAGATAAAAATGAAAGCTGAGTTTGAGGATGGTTGTGATCTCATGTTATAATGTTGTTATTGCTACTGAGGGTCGAAACGTCTGTCTACACTGAGCTATTATTGCGCTTATAGTGATATTACTTTTGCTGCTCTTGTAAAAAAAATAGTTGGGCTGTACTTGAAATATTCCGTTGTATTCCTGTTTTTATTCTCCATATTTCATTCCATTATTATTATTTTTTAAAGAAATGATTTCGCATTGAAAAGTAACCGATATAAATATGGATATAGAACTGAAGAGATAAGGATTATCAATAAGAGTAGTGCCATCGCTAAAATCTCAGCGATACCCATCTCTACTGACGAGTGTCGTGATTAGTGTGATCTCATTACAAGATGGCTAATGTGTAAATGTGTTAGGAACAGTCTCCATATAGCTCTATACAAATCCATGGTTTTAGTCAAGTGCTATTTCTATGCAAGAGGAGTCTTCAGTGGAGGCTCGATACAAAAACTTTTCCACTTTTCCATCAATTTTTTTCTTTAATTTCACAGTTTCATCATATTTCTGTTGAGCACAGATTGAAAATGCACTTGAGCAGATATATAGAAATCCCCCCCCCGTGATGCCGTTTGTGGTGAAAGAGAGTTGCAACACACTTTCGCAGAGAGGCCGCTGAAATGCTGCTTTCAACTAGAAGCAAATTAAATCACATAAAAAACACATCAAAATGCGTCTGTGTGTGTAGCTCAGGTTACAGTCGGAGCTAATGAGAAAAAAGGCGCCCCTTTAGACTTAAAAGCATTAGACTCGCAGATGCAGCTCCCCTTTTACCTCCACCTCGGCTTCTCCAGCGTAAATATTCATGTCTGATTGATCAAATGTTTTAACATGTGGTGCAACTCGGCAAGTCTGGTGGAGAATATCTGAGCTTTCCATTTTAGTCAGTCTGGGCAACTAGCACACCTTCTATGAATTCCTAGATATCATCAGTACACTCTTTTCCGGTAACTGCTGTTCCTCTAACCCTTTTTATATTCCATTTTCATATACAGTCGCAGTATTTTAAAATGCCTCAACCTCCGCAAGGTCTCACTACTCTTGTAAATGCTGCGTGTTATCCTGTGGTTAAATGTCTGACAATTTGAGTCTAAATGTATTTGTATTCCCTGTCTGCTAGGTTTACCCAGGATGGTTGTGATCAGAGACTACAGTGGCATCCCCTGTCCCCAGTGCGGGCCCCCACTAAGCATTCATGCGGGGGATGTCATTGAACTGATGTTTGCCGACCTGCACAGCTCCTGGTGGCAGGTGCGTGTCACTCAACCCCTCCTCGTTTTATCTCAACATCTGTGACTCTGTGAAAAAATAACATGCCACGGCTCAGCGGGTCGGCTCGGCACACGCAATGTCTTTGCAGTGTCATTGGTTTGAATCGGCGCCGCATGTCACCGCCCGACTCTTTGCTGCCGGTCGTCCTGCAATCTGACAAAAGGAAAAAAAGAAAAAGCTTTCAGAAAATATAAAAAGGGTCAACGTCAACGCTTTGTCTCAGTTTGGCGATAATTGTTTGTATATCACCCGTGTGACATTACGGGTTGTTTATGACAGTCTTTGACAGGTGAGCCATAAATATGACATCGAGATGAGGTCAGCGCTAATTAGGGAATAAAAAGATCTGTTCGAGCGCCACAGAACCCCGGTCACATTGCGAACCGGGGTATCTGTTCTGTCACTCCTCAGATTGAATCACAGCCTACATCAGATGATCTAACCAATTAGTGGCTTCAGTTGATTAATTGAGTGCCACAGTGAGACAATAAAACAGCAGACACTTCAGCCTCTGGAGGGTGTTTTAATGGTGGTGCGCAACCTCATGTACAGGCACATTTAGCAACCATCTCACGAGGTCAGCCAACGGTTGACAGCGTTTGACCTTATCTATTTTTGAAAGGATGGAGATTTATCTGGGGTCTTCTGGCGGCCTCCCTAGCTGTTTCTCACACTGCTTTACGGCGGCATTAAAGCCTTATCCTCCTTCTGGTGCCGCTCCAATCAGACTGCAGTCTTAGCCAACGGCACAGCTGGGAGTTGGCAGTTAGCCTGAATTTCTTTGCTCCGTGTTTCACTCTGTTGTGACAGAGCACGAGGTGGAGGGCCAGGGCATGAGCGCCAGGAGACTTCTTGTAAGCTGATAGAACGGCATGCAGAATGTCACACCGCAGACTTGATGGTGCCGCATTGTTTGCCACCATGGCAACCATGCATGCTGGGAGGTTGATAATTAAATGAATTAAATGATAATGCAGATTTGAGTGTGCTTCCATCCTTTGCACAATGGAATTGTAATAAGGCTCCTATCCTGTCGCCATGTTGTCCACATTATGTGTTTTATCGGTGTACATAAAAGGATCGACAGAATGCTGGTTTCTGAAATTCCCTACAAAGGCGGAGAACTATAAAGTTAGGGAAGATGAAAAAAAGTGAAATGTGATGAGAAAATACACTGTCTACGGACAAAACAGTTTTTTTTTTGGCTTTCTCCATTTTAACTAATTTGTTCTATAACATTTACTTCATGTTCTTTATTCACTGTCCATAGTTCAGGTGAATGAGTGCATATCTGTCTGCTCCCTGTAAATCAATACCTTGAACTAATCTTTGGTTTAATACATTAAGACATGCAAGGAGCTTAAACACGCCACATCACACAAACTCCCCCAGAGTCAAAAGTGGGGATGAGTGACTCATTCTCTATTTTAGCAAGACTAGCGTACCCTGGTTTTTCCCCTTTATGCTTGGATTTAGCCCCCAGCCTCTTTAGATTAGATCAGATCTATGTGGAAAAACAAACTGAGTGTAAGATGGTGATTCATGAAAATTGAATATTTTTCAATAACAGAAAACAGCTAGGGGGGAAAAAAAAATGCAAATTTAATTTTAACTTCTGGGGCTAGCAGTGGCAAATTGTGCTACAGCTTGATACATCTTGCCTAGTTCAGTGACTCCGAACATTTTTGAGTTTCGACCAGTGAGTGTCCTTTGAGGAACTACTGTTTTTCTGGATACAACAATGAGGACTCCTCGAGAGGTTCAAGTACACGCTACTTTATTTTGCATGACACATATCGGAACTGGAGACTATATTTCTCTGAAAGAGGAGCAAAAAACTGAAAATATGTTTTCACCTCTCTAGCTGGCTTCGCAATAATTTAATGCACCAACCGGCTCCACTGCTGGTCGAGCTGTAGGTGACTTGATTGGTTGAAGACGATTAGACATGTGGTTCGTCCAGTAACCTGCCAGGTGCTTTTTGAATGTGCCTCCCCGTCTCTAAATATTTTCTAGTGGCGCATTTTCAGATGGCTCTTTGTAACAAACCATCTGGCACACCAGGTTATAGTGTTTTACAGAAATTGATCATTTCATTATTGGACAACAGTGTTAATGAAAACTTAACAACCTAGAGTCCAAACCACACATTGATTCAAATAAATGCTATATATATATATATATATATATATATATATATTTTTTTTTTTTTTTAACAGTACATTTATTTTCATTTACATTTCTGCGAGGGCATTCGTGCATATCAACAGTCAGTGGCAGTCATGAGCTTTAACATGCAGGATGCAACAATAAAAGAAAAGGATATTAAGAAGACTGCTTTGTAATATAAAACAATACAACTCTCGGTGCCCACAAATTAAGGCTTTGCAAGTGTTTTCTGCCAGTTGATCAAGTAGTCTTACGGTCACACACAATGTGTTTTGGTTAAAAAACACTGGATCTTCGCACAACTGTGTTTGTTTACAATGAAAACTCCACAGGGTACCTTTAATCTTCAGTGTCCCCAGTGGCGCCAGAGGATGGAATTACAGAACATTGAGAATTCATATCCCCTGTTACCCAGGAGGCAATTATCCCCCATCCCACTGGCAGAACAATACAATCAATCACTGTAATTTCATTTGATCCTTTGGCTGTTGCCTGTTTATGCCAACGGAGTAATAAGTTTAATCTTTATCATACGCTTATCGAAGGCATAACAAATAGAGAAGGGCTCTCAAAAAACCTTTGATGAAATGTTATTACACAGAATGAATCATAGAGATGGGTAAAGATTCGCTCTCCAATCTAGTTACGACCGGGGCTTGCACGGTCCCAAAAAGCATTTCATACTCTAATAAAGAGGAGTGAATAGGAAAGCATAAACAGGGCAGGAAGCTGAATGAAGAGCTCCACATGCCCTCACCACTCACTGTCTCCTCAGATCCACTCAATGGACTCCAAATTGACCTCGAACTCAAAACTGGAAACTAAAATTTTCCTGAGCTTCATGTTGATATACTGTAAATGCTCATTACTGTCAGCAAGATCATGTAGACGATAGAGAATTAAGGTAATGAAATATACCGGACATCTACGCAGTAGTAATTTGTTTAACCAATTTGGTTTATTTCTCTGGAGAAAAAAAAAAAAGTATGTTTGTTGAAGAAATTAATGGTTTTCATACAAAGCTTGTGTTTGCTTGAGGCGGGTTAGCTAAAATGCAATTGTTAGTCTTTAGTGCGAGCCACAGAGCTCACGCTGTTTGGGTATTCAAAGACCAGAATAAGATCCATTATTTAGTGTTAAACGAGGCTCTTGTTTTGATGCAGTACAAATCTAACTGCCGGCAGAGTTTGAACCATAATTAACTTGGGCTGCAAATTAGATGCACTGCTTGTTGTGTGCTAATTGCTGAGGATTTATTGAAGCGAGTGTGGGAGGGGAAGAGGAAAGGGAAAGAGAGGAACAGAGAGAGAGAGAGAGAGAGAGAGAGAGAGAGAGAGAGGTGTAGTTGCTCCCAGACATATATAATGCGATTAACAGCTGCTTGCCATTGCAGGGCAAAATTCTGGCGACAAGCAAGATTGGCTTCTTTCCAAGTGATGCTGTGAGGCCTTGCCCATGTGTAAGTGTGCATATTTTTTCTACTCAATAAGACACATTAAGTGTGATTACAATGCATTCAGTGGATAATGGCTACTATTGATGTCTCGGCGAAGGAATGCAGCCCTTTTCAAATGCACCTTTTCGCTGCAGAAGACTGATTTAAGCCGTTAGATGTGGCTTGAATATCACATTGCAACAAATGACCTCCACCCCTCCTGTATCGACTCCATTAAGACACAAAATAACCCAAATTCTTCTCTGTGCCAGGTTCCAAAACCTGTTGATTACTCGGCCCAGCTCTGGTAAGTGATGAAAGCAAGTGGCTGTAGATTGCTAATGGCAACCTAAAGTCAGTCTTACTTTGAAAATATTGATTGTTTTGATTGTTCTCATCCTCATGTTCAGAATGATTGATTGCAGTGTAAGTGCAGTAGTTGTTCACGGGTGGTTCAGGTTTGCAGGGCCCATGGAGAGATACCAGGCTGAGGTGGAGCTCCTGGACCGAGAAAACGGCACCTATCTGGTTCGACACCGCAGTAAAGAGTGCACCGAATACGCCATCAGTATAAGGTAAGTGATGTGACGTCTTGTTTTTTCATCTATTCCCACTGTACGCCCGTGCGATTTTCACTTCACTCCAGTTTTACCAAGAATAGTCGAATAAACCCAACACACGCAGTCAGCAGCAGTCTTGTGGGCACAAACACCTTACTGTGAGAGGCGAGTGGCAAAAATCATTCAAAATGCCCACATGCAACAATGGTGCAGTATCTGAAAACAAACACTTCATCAAATGTCGTAATGGATGGGCCACAGCAGAAGGAGATCACGCTGTGCTTCGCTCATGTCGGTGAAAACCAAGGAGTTGCTGGTGAATATTATTATCATCAAGCGCTGCAGCTGAGGGATGGGAAAAGTTTGACCAGTCTGATGAATCACATTTGATACTGAAATGCAGATGGTTGGGGCAAGTTTCAATTTTGTTTCACCCAAATTGCAGAAATAAAAATGTTCTCACTCACCTGCTAGTGGTGTCGAGCAATTTGTTTTGTCCAGTTTTGTTTTGAGATATCTGTCTCAGCGCTTTCAGCCACTAAAACAAACTGTACAAACAAAAGAAATACCAAACCCAGTTTTACTTGTTTGAAATTTTAATGCATTATCATCGCTACAATTGTTTGTTATGCTTTGAGGGAATCATATTATGACTTTCGAAATTTTATACGAATGGTTTGGATTTGTTGGAGTTTTTGCGTTACAGTGAGTGAGTAAACTATGAGACTACCCACGAAGTTACGACTGAAATCTTACAGAGCAGCATTGCGGGCACTGCGCTGCTGTACGCCCGTTCAGGCGAACAACCTTCTCTTACATTCTAATAGCTTTAGCAGTATATCTGGACTAAGCCTCCGGAACACTCTGGTCACGTGCAAAATACATGTACGGGCAGAGCGCACACAGGTGGGCATGTACTTTAGTCGACAGGCAGGTAGCCTGTTCAAATGATTTCATATGGGCCAAATTAAACGATTCAGTGGGCTAAGTAAAAACCTGTGATATCTGCCGGAGCATTTTGATTGATTGATTTCTGTCAAGGTGTTGAGAGATTTTATACACATGTGAAAGAAAGTGCTTCTAAAAAAATATTTCAAGTTGGGCCCACAGTTTAACCTGTTTAACCTAATTCCCAGACCTCTCTCTGAACTGTTTTCAGTACAGTATAGAAGCACCAGTCCAAATGAAAACCACTGATGGTGTGATATGTTTCTGCTTCTGGAAAGAGATGGAAGGCTTCTGTTCTGTTGATGTCACAAATCTTCAGTGCTCTCAACATCAAACATGAAAGTCTGACTCAATTATACTGAGATGTAGGTAGAAAGCACAAGTGCTCTTTGACCTCGGCAAAGAAAACCCAGGCTCACTGTATGGCTTGACAAGTGAGAGAACATTTTCTTTTCTTCTTTGAGTTGCCCTTCCTGTGTCAATGGCACCAGCTTTGTTTGAACCTTACATCATACCTCAACATTGTTGCTGTTCATTTTCGTTTACCCTGATGGCCGGAGCCCATACATCTCAGCTGAATGCAGCCTGGGGAAGAGGTGGAATTGGATGATCTTTTTAACAATCTATCTATTGTCTGTCTCTTCTGTCCAGACATCTGTTCAAGGAGAGCCTGATAGCTTTGCATCATACTATTTCGCTGCTCTTTGGCTATCAGTCCTAGAAATGTATGTCAAAAGAAAGATAGCGACGCACTCAAATTGTAGATGAAACGTTCATTCCTTTGGGCCTTAATAAATGGCTGTTTAATCTGCGAGTTCAGTGCCTCGGTATCCCCTCTTTTGAAATACAACGTTGTCCATTTCACTAGCGAAAATCTTTCAGGCTACATCAAAGCTCGTTCAGTCTTTTAAAAAAAAAAGAAAGGACTGTCGAGTCCTCCTGACCTGGCATGACGGCTCCAAGAGATTATAACGATCGAGGGTGCTCTCTGAAATAGTGTTTGGATGTTCAGACTATTTAGCCAGTGACACACCATTGCAGCCCATTTGGTGTGGTAGACTCATACCATCCCTCATTCAAAGCTTTGATGTACGGGGCCGGTTTCTGAAAAACTCCAATCCTAATTGCCTGTCTCACTGCTTAAGATCATTATCGGGATGGCCATCTGAGATAATGGTGCTTTATACAGAGAGCTGCTTGTAATCAGCTGGAACCGTCTAATGTCAAACAGCACGAGTCGTCCGTTGGTGTGTGTTGAATGGTGTTTGTGTGTGTGTATGCAGCCATGGGAGAGCCAGTAGGAGGGAAGAGAAATTCAGCCTTCACCAAACATAGCTCGTCTGTCTCCATGTGTTATGCAACATATAACTCACCAAACATCAATTATGTATTACTCACCATATATTTATAATGTATCAGTGAATCTGCATTGGAAGATTTACAGTATGGATCTATCTCCAGTGTAACTTGTGCATCGCCATATGGGAGGCATGCAATATACAGTGCTGTGCTTGCAATCGGCTTGACAGGACATCCCCACTGTGCCTGCAGTATGTATGGACTAAAAAGTGTGCACGTGTATTCAAGGTTGGCCCTCAACCAAGTACTTAGCCTAAGCTATGACTTTCACATGACATTATTATTTAATCATGTAATTATTGAATCTGGCCTCTACTATATACTCTCAAATACCTTGGAGAGTGTTTTTATAGTCAGTTGGGATCTATCTTGGACTAAGTGAGCACATGAAATGGCGTCTCCCATGAGAGGGATGTTTGTAAAAATAAATAAAATAAAAAGGTAAAATAAAATAAATGAAAAATAAATTATATTGATAATAAAGTTTATTTATACAGCATGTAACTAAATAAGGTTACAAAAAAAAAAAAAATCACAGCTTACAAAAAGCGTTGACAGAATAGTCAGTTATGGTGATTATATAACCTGATTCCTTTGTCTTCTCCGAGTTGAGCTTCAGGAAGTTACAAGTCATTCATTTCTTAAAGGTAGTTAATCACTCCATTAAACTGCTCGGACAGCAAGCAATAAAGGACAAGTAGATTTGCGTATCGTCAGCATAGCATTGAAAACAGACCCCATTAAATGACTAACAATGTTTCTTAAAGAAGCATGAAGGGAAAACAAAATGGGGCCTAGAATAAATCCATGAGGCATCTCTTGCCTGTTGACATCATTTTGAACCAGAATCTGCAATCAAAAGCAGGGCTCAATCATGACATCCACGCTGTTCTTATACCATGAACTCATCAAAATGTTTTTAATTTATCAGAAAAATGTTACGTACATCAGTGTGATGAGAACGACCTAAAAAACGGTTGTTGTGTTCATAAAATTGCCAGTGTTCATACTGAATATGCTTGATTTTTGCGTGATGAGCAAGTAATGGAGACTATTGCACAAAAGACACTAAGACGCAGCTCAAACTTTAAAATTGTTCTCTTTCACCGCAGACATTCTCACATGCATAGCAGGAAAACCAGAAAACAGAAAAGAAAAAAATGCTTTGTTGTGATTCTTTGGCGCACCTTTTGTATTATTTCCTGTCAGTACAAACTGGTAATTCTTATAGTAAAGTAGTTGATTGATTGGAAGCCTGCGTCTCATTCATCCTCCACAGGTTCAACGATAAAGTCAGGCACATTAAGATTCTGACCAAGGATGGCTGCTTTTACATCGCTGAGAGCCGGCTGTTCAAGACCGTGCTGGTAATGGTTTTAACTTTGTATGGATTTTTGTGCCCTTTCAACTCATGTAGCATTAATGAGTACAATCATTTTAACATTACTCTACTTTTGCAGAACTCTCTTGAGATAAACCCCTACATGCATGTGGACATTTTCATTTATGAATGTGTCTACCTGGGGTTGATGTTTGTGTGTGCCCCCAGAAGGCAACAAGTGCATGGTGTAAGCAACTGTCTGTGGTATTGTGGGGCAGTAGCTAAAATTATCATGTTTCTAACACTAATGCTTATACTTGAAATGGACAGATCTAAAAATACAGTACCTGCCCTGATCAGGAACACACTCTGGTTGCTGTTGTATTGTTAAGACTGAACAAGCACCTTCCTCTTTAAAAAAAAAAAAAAAAGTATTTTTTTACATTTGTACACAATACCATAAACATTTACACTAGCTCATTGTTGTTTTTTCGTTTCTTGGTCCTTTTTTCACACAGGACCTTGTGGAATACTACAAACAGTACTCTCTGAAGGAGGGTTTCAGCAGTCTTGACATCACTCTGCAGGTCCCCTATAGGGAACCTTCCAATGGAAACATGCCCAGGGCCATTACTAAGGCTGGCAGTGGTGAGTGTGCTTCACAAACATCCAGGTTTCCTTGTCTGACAGGTGGAAATGCTACCAGTTCAGTTAGGGTCTTAAAGTCAAAAGTAGTAGTAATTTTCAGCATCTGTTTTGAAGTACCTGAGGGATGAGGTTTTACTACAACAGTTGAGTTAAAGAAAGGTGAGTTTGTTTTACCTGTTTGTAAGCCTCTTTATATGACCAAAAACTGTGAATGGAAACTTCCCCAGTCATCAAATAGACTTAGCAAGATAAGCTAAGGGGAATTAAACACTTTGCTGAAACTGCACTCGCTCTATTTTGCTAATACACTGTACGCCCTCACCTCGAAGAAAAAAATGTTGCGGCTTACATTACAAAATCATGCTGACAGAGCATTAGGCACTCAAATTAAAACTGTTTCGATACCCGAGGCAGTCCTGTCTTTGACGTGTGAAACATGCTAGAAATATTTAGTACAGCATATTGAGCTAACACGATTCCCTACAGGAGAGCGCAGCGTGGAAGACAGCAGCAGTTTTTTTTTTTTTTATGCGAGACGTGCCTCCTCGGTTTTGTTGGATTTATCCTCTTCTCTCATAATCAGAGGTCAAAAGCGGTCAAAGACAACATTTTAATACATGTATCATGCCGTTTAGATTTGACCACACAAACAAGACCACATCTCTCTGTAACTGGGCTTAGATCTTGGTCAGTGAGTGTGGTTGTGAAATGTTTGCGATTGTCTTCAATATCTTGCATCTTGCATATCGTGCTCAGTGCAGCTGAATGATGTAAATTGTCTCTGCAATAATTCTATCACAATGACTGTGATCATTTGTTCCAGTTTTTATTTGATCAAGATGACACTGATTGTAATCTATCACGCTTCTGTTTATTCATGTTAAATGATGCGATGGATCAAAAGTGTTGAAATCTACTGACTCAATTTTATTTATGAGAAAATAAAACAAAAACAATGCTTTATATTTTGCAAAAGTCTCAATGAAAAAGGAAAAGAGGCTACAAAATACAAGTGGATCATGCTGCCAGTATTGTACCGTCACCGTGAGCAGTTCAGCAGCATCTGTGATTCCAACCTACTGATATTAATAGGCATGAATAAATGCATTCCTGCGCTTACGTTCAACAAGTCCAGCCATGGCGTCATTACGGGCCCTCGGAGACACAAGCAGATGGTTATTCACTCTCTGGAGATGAAGAAAGGGGGGGTCTTGAGGAAAAAGAAGTGGGGAAGAGAGGAGGGAGAGCAGGGGAAAGGCACGACGAGGGGGGGAAAGGCAAAAGGAACTAGTAGGAGGAAACATGGAAAGAGTGGGAGGCAAAAATGTGGGACACAATGAGAGAGACGTTAGCATTTGTTTTCCATCAATGTATTTTTATACACAATTTGAATTTTCACATCAGAAAATAAGGGTTGGCAAGCTTAATGGGCAATGAAACTTCCTTGTCAGAATAAATTCTGATGCAGTCAACATTTCACTCACCTGACTGATCCTATCAATAATAACCCGCATAATTAGCATTTTTTATTCTTTTGGCCCTATAAAAAGTTTGCTTCAAGTTCGCTTGACCATTAAATGGAAACAGCTATTGACATGAGAAAGGGATGAGCCATTTGTAGCTTTTTGAAGTGGAGTTTGATGAAAAGACTGATACATGCCGAGCTAACAAGCACCGTCTTCACTCTCGCTTCTTACATAGTATTCATACACCAGAGCTGCTTACATCCAATAAAAGCCAGACCACCTTGAGATGTGCCCTACCTGATGCACACTTACTCTGCATTTGCACCTGGAATTAAAGTGTTTCTTCCTTACCCGGATGATACATCCAAATGCAGATAGCATGTTAACAGCATGGTAAAAAGGAAGACACGGGGTACAAAGGAACAGCATGAGGTAAGAGGGATAGAGGTAGAGCACAAGACAAAAGAGGAAGTGAGAGAGACAGTGAGTGAAGGAAAAAGAAAGGAGCCTCGGCAGCTCACCAGGCTTGGCAGAGAGGTCCCAGTTAGGGCCCAGTGCCCCAGGCAAGCACCAGGAGCCTGCTACTGCAAACGTCACACTCCGCACGCTGCTCGGCTCTGAGATGGCTTCACAATTTTCCTGACAGGACATGACATTTCACTTGGGCTGGCAGCGGAGAAAACCGTGTGACAGCCGCCTGCTGACACACTCCTGGGGGATACCCCTTGTCCAACCGAGGGACTGCGCCTGTTTCCACAAAACTGGGAAAAGTTTGCAAATATGATCTGATGTAAAAGAGCAGGAAGCAGCTGGAGGTAAACTGTCTTAACATAAAGAGAGGCATACGTGTAAACAACCACAGCCGAGGCAAGCAGCAGAGGAGTCTGGAACAAAGTCAAAGTTAGCCCTTTGTGTCTGTTCGGATGTAAAATTCTGCTACATCCTTGTCCCTCTGCCTCCTTTGGCAGCGTCGGTCTCCCAGCGCATCAGGCTTCAAAGCAGCTCTGCAAGAGGTGTGTTTTTTGCATCGCTGCCATTCACGGCGCTTCCTTCTGTGAGAAAGCCTTGACAGACCCGCCGTTGCCTCGGTGCATTCTGGGATAGATTATTATTGCCTTAAGTCGTCCACCCCCATAGACAGACTTAGTGTGGGCACCGCGTTCTCTGTCTGGTAAACAGCCTCTGTGGAAAGACAGATGTCATGCCAGAACAAAAACGCACATACACACACACACACACAAAATGGTTTGAATCTCAAAACAGACACCTCATAGCAAAGAAAACAGAATGTAAGACTGAGTAAACAATCACAAGCTGCGGAGCCGCCGAAAAAAAACATCAAAACTCGGGAGTAATTTGTCTGGAAAATACCCCAGCCAGCGTCTTTAATTAAGTCTGACTGAGTGTTTTTCATCTGTGAATGCAAGAGCGGGGAAATCATTAAAACAATCTTTTGCTTTCTGTCAGGCGGATCATTCTGTTGTTAACTGTCGGTGTCATCGGGATCTACAGCTCTGTTGTCTTAAATGAGTGGCTGTGAGCGAATCTTTATCGGAATGAGAACTATCAGATAAATATTTAAAAAACAACAGGATGAATAGGCTTGTGAGACTGAAATGTATCAACTTCTTGTATGAAACTCTGAACATACAGTATGTGCCTGTTTTATGCCTTATGTACTTCCTGCGTTTATGTGTGTAGTTGTTTGTGTGCACTCCGGCCACACAAACACTTGACGCATTTCGGCCTGCATTTACTTATCCCTGTGGGGCAGTGGAGGAACGCATGAAAGCATATTGTCGCAATGACAGGAGGTGGTTTTCTCGGTGGGGCTCAGATGGGATTTCATATGGGTTTCCCAGACGCTGCCTTGTCAGGGCGCCATGCTGTGCCCAGGCGTATACTTACCCCCATGCTGCTGCTTCGTCTCACCTGGTCTGAAGCTCAAAAGGTTGTTGTTGTTGCTGATTATTATGCAGCGAGACCTGGGGGGGGGGGTTGTGGAAGCTATACTACATGGTAAACGTATGCAGACAGCTGAACATCTGATCTTTACACCCGTATGTGATTCCCGAGCATCTCATTCTATGCTGCTACAATAGCACCAGCCCACATGTCTGCCGCTAAACCACAAGAGCATCAGTGGGGTTGGCCACCGCTGTCGGGCAATAAGGTTCAGACAGAGAACAGTTGCGTGTTAACACAACACAAAGGGACTGCGTTGGTCGGGGCAAGTCGCTTCCTGTACCGGTGGGATGATTTAGAATAAGATCCAGGAAGTCTGAAGGTTTTATCAGAAGCACTGCGCAGAGATTCATAAGATACAGGGTTTTACAACTAAATTATGCAATAGGAACAATAATGAGTTTGATTGCTCGTGTCTGATCTGCCACTGCAGCTCCATGCTGGATGTCATTGCATCCAAAGGTGTTTGATGGACCCACAGACATAGAAAAAGCAGGACACTGATACTTCAAGCCCAAGTATCCTGGATAGGAGCCGCGTCAGGGTGCAGCGAAAGCCAGGCAGGAAGTCGTTCACAGGAACGGTATAGAGCATTCGGTCAATTTTCAAAATAAAACATTCTCTGCAGACTCAGAATTTGCAGCACAACGGTCAACGTCACAATTAAGAAGAATAGTCACACTTAAAACAGACAGAAAAGGACACCATTAACCATGTGGCCTGCTCATACATGGTAGAAGCACAAAACTTAAGGAAAATTATGAAATATTCACAACGTGAACACATGCAAGGTCAGGGTAAAATGGATGTCCGCACACTTTTGGACATGTGCATAGGTTGGTTACTCAAAACCCACCTTCTATTGGTCAGTATTTCATTGATATTTCAGAAATATCATGCGGTAAAATGGTAAAATGACAAATGTCTGATGCTTTCACTGTTTTGCCCTCCATTCTCTCATTTTTCTCCCACCCGTCCTCGCTCTCTTTTTTTTTGTTCTTTGACTTTGCCAACTTTTTCCCCTCTCTCTCTCTCTCTCTCTCTGTATCTCTCTCTCACTCCTTTACCATTGCTCACACTCTCTTTCTGTCAAACTTGTGTTTACTTTTGCTTATGTTCTCTCTTTGCTCCCTCTACGGCCTGAACCCCCCATCACTCGCCCCGTTTCTCTGTAGTTCCTCCTGGCGGCTGCAGCTTTGTTCCTCCCTCCTCCTCGCCTTTCTGGTCAGGTACAGGTACAGCTTTTCTACTCTCTTTGTCTCTCCCTTGCTGCATGCCCACATTTCCAGGTTTGCAAAGATGTGAAGTGAATTGTTTTTTTGTTTTTTTCTGACGCTGTTAAATAATGTAGTCTAATGATTCTGCTTTTCACATCATATCGTACGGATCGTACGTCTTGCCATGTGGGAAAAACATGCTTCCATAATTTGAATTTGGAAATATTTTGAATTTCTGACAGCTGTTACTTCTTCTGCTTGGTGAAAATGACTGCAGAATTGTCAACAAATAAGTGGGGAAAGAGCTGCAAGGCCACCATTGTTGGCATTTACATATTCACTAAAATCAAGAATACAGCTAATTAAAAGTTGGTATTTTTATTTGCATGATTTCATTTCTTAATAAGCCACAGCAAATATGTGACACATTAAACATGTTAACTCAGGTTCAATATGCATTTGAACAGAAGGCTTGCAATGGCGGTAAGCCTCTTGGAATCGTTCTTTGTAATTCTTCCGAGCCAGAATTGCAGGAGGTTTTCTTACAGCGTAAGAGTCTCCGTCCGTCCTGTCTCTGTGTGCACAGTGCATGAGCATATGTACATATGCACGCATGCATGTGTGGGCTTGAGCGTCAGTGTTGGCATGTTGTGCCTGTGTGTGCACAAAGGGAGTAGATGTATTCCTTTCATCCAGCCTATCTTCCCAGCTGTGTCACCTGTATTTCCACAGATAAGGTAAACAAACCCATGCTGCCCAAGAGTTCACATGTGATATCAGCCTTGACCTACATGTGTAGGAATACCCTTGTATAACCTGGAGTGCCGATGCATTGATGATGTGTTGAATATTAACTTAACTAATAAGATCAACACACGACCACGATAACCCAGGACCAGGTCATCTCTACTGTGTGTTTGGCACCACCGAGCTGGGCAGCTGTGCATACATGTCTCCTCTCTCACTAGTGAACGCGATGAATTCCCTCATCGGCATCTCTGTGTTTTTTTTCTTTTACACTTACTATGAATCACGCCCAAGAGACAAGGCTCTTTGCTGCCTTAGGGTTAGACATCTTATTGTGGATAATACCTGTGAGAAAAGTGTTTCATACCGTCGTAAACCTTGTAGAAGCTACAAAAGTTTTTGAAATGAGTTTGCCCTCTCATTTTTCTATTTTCAAGTCTCAAAAATCTTGTTAGCACTGGTCACGGAACTGTAGTTTGAAGAAATTCTATCTGAAGGTCTTGCATTTGGTTGAAATGGACCTTGAGTTAAATTTTTTGTAGTCGATTTCTTATTACATTTCAAAAAAAGTTACCTACCTGCATCAAGCAGTTAAGTTGATTTCAGAAAGCCCAGGATTTCTGAATGCAGAGGAGAAAATAGTTTCAGGAGACTGACACTGCTAATGAGTTCTCTAAACTCTGAAAAGCCGGGTGATATAGATTAGATAATGCAGAATGGATGGACAACGGATTTTTCTCACTCCCAAGTTAGTGAGTGTTAAGGTTTTTTTTTTTAAAAGTTAGGTTACACGAACCAGAGGGAACATCTGTGAGCCATATTTTTTGGATGAGATTTGGACTTGTTGTATCGAGGTGAGATGATTTTTGTTGGACCAATAACAGCAGAGAGCCCCACAACCACAGTGTCTGAAATAATAGTTGTTGTCCATTCGTCATCCAAGACTTGAGCTAAGAACTTTACTATATCACTTTGAATTTCTGAAAGTATTCTCTGGATAGTAAAACAGGATCTCTTTGTCCCAGTGTTTTCTCCCAGGGTGGTGGGCATTGCGGTCGCACGCTACGACTTCTGCTCCAGGGACACGCGAGAGCTCTCCCTGCAGCAGGGAGACATCATCAAGATCTACACCAAGATGTCCAACGGGTGGTGGAAGGGAGAGGTCGACGGCAGGGTAGGTCTGCTGTGGGATCCTGTACAATTAGGACAAATCTCCGAACACCCATGATTTCACCTTTACCTCCATCACCATTCAGACAGTTCCAGTAACTTATAATAGTTAATCAATTTCTAGCTTCTCAGACTTTTGTAGAGTTTTACTGTCCGAGCAGTAGAGTTTTAGCGTATACATTTACCTAAACAGTCAATGGTGCAAACATTCTATTGTATAAACAATCAAAGTTCAACTGTAAGGTTTTAACCTTGCAAATGCTCGATATTTGGGTGTCTTGGTGGTGCTGGGCTGAAAAAATAATTTCACATTTGAGAGTGCTTGGTTGGGGATAGCCAGTGAGGGATCAGATCGTTGGTCTGCCACAGCACCTGTATGGAGAGTGCTTTGATCTCAGCAGGGAGGGAAGAGGGAGTGCGAAATGTTCTTTCTTGCATTATGCAACCTTGGTGAAGCTTCTCACAGTGAGCAACATGTGTAGGCGACGAGAGCAAGACATGTTGTGCCAGGGACTGCGGTGTTAGGACACCTCACGGATCAAAATCGAGGAAAACTGGAATTTAAGCAAAAGGCGCCTAAAATTATGTATCCAGACTGAGTTGATTGCTGCTGCCTGATTACTTCCTGTTTCGCTGCCTTTCAGGTCGGTTGGTTCCCCTCTACCTACGTAGAAGAAGAGGACTGACTTCCCTGGATTATTGACGTCCATTCAGCATCCATTCAAGGCCGACCACCTCCAGTGAGCGTCATGCTGCTCAGCCACTCAGTCAGATCTCTTCGATAAAACCCAGAGACTCGGACTTAAGAGGAAATGGCAGTGCCCTCAAAAACCCTCTCCTGCCCTCTGACAGACTCACACACAGAGCCGATGTCAAATCACAGATTCCAGGAGTGTCACGCCATATCTCGCCTCTCTGCGGCCCCGTCTGCCCCTGCGGCCCACTGGGAAGTGCATGTGCTGTGCCCAGATAAACCCCTCCTCCCTCCCTCCCTGCTCACCTTGTCTTATTATTGATGGTTCCATTGGCTGGTGTGAGACATGCCTCTGCTGTCATCATGTTTGCGATACCAGGAAGGCTCAGTCACCCAACAGATCCTGCTGACAGGGCGCCGCCCAGGTACTCCACCAGATTGAAATGCAGGAGGTGAGGAGCTGCGACTGTCGTTGGAACACTACAGCTCTCCTGACTTTTTTGTGTTCAACTTTCAAAACTATCTTATTTTTCTAATGTTCAATGACTGGACTGATGTAAGCAGCGTGATACTTAAATGCAATTGCTGGAACGTGTTTCGACACTGGATGGAAGATTTCAGCGCCACAGCGTGAAAGCACTGATCTGTAATTCACATCCGATGTGTCTGCAGTCTTGAATGACTATTAGTCTTGTGGGGCAAGAACTAATTTAGCCGTATCACAGCAGGAAACCACATCTGGAGACAATGTAGTTGATAATGTGGAGAAAAGTTGATAAAGCTATGTGTGTTTTATTATTGATTCTTTTGAATCATTGTCTATTTTCAATCACCACCTCAACTTTAAGCATCATCCTCGTGAGGCACGTCATTGCTCTCACCCAAATGTAAAGCAATAAAACACACTTTTCCCACTCTTGCCAAACGTTAGATGTGTAGATTGGTATCAGTCTTGTGTCTGTCTGTGCAATAAAACCAGCAGCTGGTTAGCTTAGCTTATCGTAAAGCCTGGCTCTATCTGAAGGCAATGAATTCTGCCTCTAGATTTTACCAATTAACATATTATATCTTCTTTGTTTAATCCATGAAAAGCTAAATGTTTAAATGATAATTCTGGGTTTTGTAACGGGTTGTGTGCTATTAAGGGGGACAATTGCTTGGCTGGGAGCAGGCTTGGCGTCTCTGCTTGTTGCCTGCCACACGGCGATGGCAAGAATTAGTGAGCTTAGGAGGAATCCCAACTACCAGGGTGTATTTTGTTATGTTGGGCAAGAGCCAGGCTCGCTGTTTTCCCCCCATTTTCCATTCTGTCTACTTAGATAAAACTAAACCGCTGCTGGCTGTAGCTTCATATTTAGGGGACAGACATGAGAGCTGTATCAATCTTGTCATCTAAACTGTCAAGAAAGTGAATAAGTGTATTTCCCAAAATGTTGATTTAAGCCAAAACTGACTAGTTATGACTGGTCCCCTGAGAGAGGGTGAATCGTCTAAAAAGAAGAAGGGACACACACTCAGGTAATGTTTCACAATGTTTAGTGGCACTGAAGGAGAAAAAAAAAAAACAGGTTCCCAGATCTCATGTTTGGCTTCAGACACGTGAAGTCATCAAAGAGGAAACAATATGCACAAAAGGAATTACAAAGCCAAATAAGTGCGAGAGGTGCGTGTGTTGAAGGTTTACGCGTCACTGTGAGCTCCCTCATCTTTTGATCACTCACTATGAAAACCGGAGAGCCCATTTACATTCCACAGATATTGTGTTTACCTCAACGATTTTTTTTTTTGGTTTTCGGAATGAATGATTCAAGGGTGATGTAACCGCTGTTCACTGTAGAGCAAGGTAGCACAAGGGCGTTAAGTGATGCTGTTTTTCTTCAAACGTTAACATCCCGCTAACCATGTGTGTGACATCAATATTTAATAAAAGTGTGCTCTTTGAGTTGTATTTCAGAAATTTGATGGGCTATTTCTCCTTCTTCGGGCCAGTGTCTCATTGTGTGAGGGAAGCCTTTGCAGTTGCATCACATATCAGCCGCGGTTGACACGGTTGCGGAGGTGAAGTGCAGAACTGTCAGGCCTCAAATAATGGCTCAACAAACAGAGCAGTAACGAGACTCACCTGGAAACAGCTGTGCTATAGGAACATGTACGCACGGTGAGGGTCTGTGTCAGTCAAAGACGCTGTTTCCAACACGAGATCATTCCTCTCGTTATTATTGACAGAATTCACTAATTAAAACAAAACATAGCTGCGACCTGTGGATGAGCACGTGGAAGCCCTTTAGGATTCCATAATTAGTCTCCCATTTTTAGACAACAGTCATTTGTGAGATGTGATGCCGCCATGATTTTGCAGTCTGTGTGCAAGCACTGCTCGCTTTTGTGAAACGAGCCCTTTGTCTTTGTCTTTGTCTGGGGGGAAGCTGTTATTGTTGTCGAAATATAGAGATATTTAACAGATATTTAATGTTTAAAAAATATTGCCTGTAGCAGCTTGCTGTCAAGCCTACAGTACCCAACAAGTGGTCTTACACCAAAAGGAGATATTAGCCTACACAAACGCACATAAATGCACCGTCCAGGAGAAATACACGGTCAGATTTGAGAACACATGTATGCACCAGATTCTCACAATATCAGTGTTCTTGTAAAGTAAACATTCCCCCAGGCTTTCTTTCCCCCCCACTGCTCTGCAGCCTCTCTAATGACCAAACCCAGCGGAGGGAGGGCTCTGCCGGGCTAACTGTAACCCTCCCGTCACAAAGAGGCAGAAAGAATGGCTCCCCTAATACTCTTCCTCTCCTTAATCTGCCTGTTCCTGTCTTAGCCAAAGAGATAGGCGACGACAGAGAAGTTGGACAGGGGCCAGGGAGAGAGAAATGGGCGTACAAGGTTGCACGGTGTAGATAAAGTACGGGGAGAACGGGTGTGGGTATGTGCGCGTGTCCGAGTGAGAGTGAGAGACAAAAGGCAGACGGAGAGAATGAGAAGGAAGCCGTGCATCATCTTCATCTGTATGAATGATCTCCTTAACCCCCAGTCTTTGCCAGTCAGCCCCTCTGGATCTCTATATGGGGTTAAACAGGGATTTAGCGAAAGCTGAAGCTGCCCTTAAATACGGTGAGCTCTCAGTTCCTCTCAAAAGGGCTCAACTCTCCGAAAGACTTTATCTGTGAGATTTATATTCAACTGCTGACTTGTGACCATCAACCCCCGTTACAAAAATCATAAAACTATAACTACAGAGTTTTTTTTTTTCTGTGTTCAGGCAAGACATAAAAAGGTGCCTTGCAAAAGAAAAGAGGGACGGAGAAAAAAGACATCCAGTCCTGTTAAAAAAATAACCCAAAGAGGCTGTGGAAGACGACATTTACTATTTAATGGTCACAATGACCGTAAAGTGGAGATCTGACTTGATTGAACGTAGCCGATAAATTAAACTTCCCGTTGATTTTGTTGTGCACATTTGAGAGTAAAACTGCCCAAGACAGCAAGTAATTGTTGAAACATCACATTTACAAGCACTAGATACATTCAGAAATATAGGCAGATGTGGCTGCATGGTGTTAAAGTCCAACGGTTGGGATGACAGTGGATGTTTGTGTCCCGCCACCATTAATGGTCAATGTTGGTTTCTTTTAACCATGGAGATGATCTTTTTATAACTTTGACCTTGACCACAAGCAATTTCTCAGTGAGGGAATTTAATGACTTGTTAAAGGCTAAGGGCTTCCATTTAATGCACGGGTGCCCAAACTATTTTACTGGGAAGACCAAAACCATAACTTTAAGTTGGGCCATGGGCCATGTTATTAAAATGCAAAATTATTAACTGACTGACTTCCTGTACAAAGTGTCAATCTGCCTGCTGCTCAGATTATGAAATATAATGAATAATTAGATGTCCTTTATATTTAAAGAGTATTTTTTTGGTCAAGAAAAAATAAAACAAAATATGACAAGAATTGTTATTTCATAATAATCATGATTCATAATCTGTTGGGCCAAACTGAACCATATGACAGGCCAACTTTGGCCCGTGGGCTCCACTTTGGCCAGCTCTGAGTGTAATCAGGAGGTCAAGCTCATCACATATCCAGTGAAATCCACATCTGTAGATGGATATGCACAGAAATGTTCCTTTCCAATCATCAACAGATTCAAATTTCATTTATTCAGCATAGTATGTAGCATAATTAATAAATTAATAATTAGACAACCGGTGATGGGGAGTCTGGCTCTTTGTAGTGAGCCAGATCTTTGGCTCAGCTCAGCATCAACAACCTGCTCAACAAACATTCAGACATCATTATGTTTACTGCACGTTTTACTATCTTTTGTATGTTGGCAACCAGCCCAACCAGCCAAAGTCTCACCACGTTGAGTCGTAATTTTACCAAAGTCATTATAACATAATTGCATTCTGTTTAATTTATGTATTGTATTTATCTCCCAACGTCTTTTGGAACAGGGGTTCGCAAATGAAGATGATGAACGTGGTCAATATCACCTGCTTAATATCAGCAGAGGTGTCATGCTGATTTTAGTGTTTCACTGTGCCAAAGAGCAGACTCCCCCCCACCCCCAACCAGACTGGTTGAGAACGCTTACTCTTTCTAATTTATTAATAGAAACATCATTACACAAAAATGTCTGGGAATCGAGATGAAGTTATCCGGAGAAAGAAGGAATGAGGAAAAAGAAGGTAGAGGCGACGACCACCCTCCTCCCTCCACCCTCCACCCTCCTCGCCTCGATGGTGTTGCTAAGTCTCTGTGAGGACTCTATCAGTGCTACCCAGCAATTAAGATCTCACAGATCAAAGCAGCCTAAATGAGCTAATCCTCAGAGAGCCGCTGCTCTCTCCTCCTCTGTCTATCTCTCTCTTCCCCTCTCCATCGCTCCCTCACCCTGGTTACTTCCTCTTGACTCATGGCTCCATGTGCTGACTGCGCTTTGATGCTTGACAGCGGTGGGTCTCTTAAATGTAAAATGGTGAATAAATGTGCATTAATGGGTGACGCTTTCATATCCTTAATGCCAATTTGCACAGGCTGGGGAGCGTGTTTTCAAAGGTCTTAAGACGTAATTGGTGATCATGAATCTCTAGCCACTCTTTCTGATGCCCACATGCGGTGCGGCTGAGTGCAAAAGCCCAGCGCAAACTCAGCGGAGGGACGTCGCCGCGCACTCCATAACAAGCAGTATTAATACATCTAAAAACTTACGGCGCAACGAGCCCCCTCTGAGTGTGGCGGGCTGGAACCAGCATTGGGCGAAGAACCAAGTGACAGCTTCGAGGTCAGTAGTTGTTCAAAGGAGCGTGACGCTGCTGGCCGCTTAGCAGGTCGGTCATTATCATAGAAAAAGCAGAGCATCTGCCTGTGACTCCTGTGGACAGGTTTAACGAGGTGGCGCTGCTCGTCATGGGGCCCGCCTTGGCAGGGCCTGTCTGTATCTCACCCCTCCTGCTCCTTCTCTCTCCCTCTCTCTCTCTCTCTCCCCCCCTCCCCGTCTCCTTCTTTTTCTCCAATCCCGTCCTCCGGGTCTGCCAAACAGGGGTGTTCGTGTTTACTGCTGCCTCTTTCCATCAGGGAACTATTGTTTCATGGCGCGCTTTTGTGATGAAGGCTTCTGTCTCCCCTCCTTTATTTCTCCCCACTGTAACTTGAATCTCTTTGTTTTTGCGCGCCCGTCATCTGCCTCTAAAACTAACCCTTCTTGTGTCCCTGCCAGTCTGTCTCTCTCGCTAACTGTCTGTCTCTTCTCAAACTGCTTCTTTGTAGCGGCTCTTTGTTTTGGGATTTTCCGCCACCGCTGCCACCTGTGCCTCTCGTTTTCTCCAATACATGAGACAACAGTCCTCGGATTAACCAGTTCCGTCCCCAGCCCGGGTTTGTTAGACATGGAACCGGTCATTTTTGTGAAAATAACAGACTTGTTGAAATAATGTAAGACGTGTGTTGAGACTGCAGATTGTAAAGCAATGACAGCAATCGTATAAAATACATGTAGTGGTTCAACTGAAGCTAAAGGTTTGCACAAATGAAATAAAGTACAAAAACAACATATTTATATATTCAATCCGAGTAATATTCAGCAATGCCAAGAGTTGTGGCTTCATTTCGAAGTATCCATTTCTGATGTCACCCTAATAATGTGGAGGTAACTTGTTTTTACTGAAAAAATAGTCCCTTGGAAAACTGACAGAGAGGTCTGAATTATCCAGAGATATCACTTCAGAATCTGGAGGGGTTGAAATGAAGCACTACGTATACAGTATGACCTGTGCCTTTCACTTTGGGTTGATGCGCGTCAACACACCAGGACACATCGACGTTGTTTTCCATAGCTTCGATGTTTTCCACCAATCAGGGCATTTTCCCAACTGTTCCTTTGCAGCTTGCTCTGTCCTAATGATGCGCTCAGTTTGTGCTACGGACGTCAATTGACACGCACCGAACAGTCATGCGGCCTTGAGCAATCTGAGGGACTATTATCTTTGTTGTTTGTGTCCATCAGATAAGTAAATTGTACGACAAAGCGTTTGAGCTCCGCGTCATCCGTCCGGAGGTCACGTATTTCACTGGTTTCATGCACAGTGACGATCATGTCATCAGTCTTCCACTTGCCATTGTGTTTGTGGTGTCCTGTGTTTATTTGGCAACAGTCTGCTAATGTCTGAGAAGGTTGTAAATCTTTTGGTTTAGGTATAACAAAAATGTAGAATCTGATCTAGCAGCCAGGCACCGCCATGTGGAATTTCATACCTCCCTGCCACCTGTCCTGTCTGAGTTGACAGAGAGGTCACACAGAACGACAGTTCACTGTATATAAAAAAGAGGGTGAATTATTAAATCATGTCAGGTAGGAGGGCATGGGTTGTTTCCATTGAATAGGGCAAAACTATAGCTATGGCCACCAATGGCTACAAATGATACACGCTGTCTTGGCAATGTACCTTCTCTGGTACTCAGGGTGTTGTCTTATCAGACAAACCCAACCCATCTGGTGTCTATTCGAATGGTAGAGCAAAAATACTAAATGTTAGAATTTTATAGGATCGGATTTTGAGGACTCAATCTCTACAGAACTTGATGTCAGTCTTTGTGTGCGATGTGCCTTGGAACAGGCGATAACCTTTCACACAATCTACAGGTACGTTATTTTTGTTTTCCCAGTCAGAAGTGTTTATACAAAACCCAGGTACCAACATAAACCCCACATCCCTCCCAGCATGTAAAAAAAAATAAATAAATAAATAAACGAGGATAAACCGCTTTTCTTCAAAGCTGTGGGATCTCTGGGATAGACTGTAAACGGTATCTTTTATTTATGGACAGATTTGGTGTGAGACACAAATAATTTCTTCAACAGGGTGTCGGGAGATCTGCGGTGCCAATCCCAGCCGGGGCTGATTTGCAATTTAGGTGTGGCAACGAAGGCCAGAAGTGCTGGCTTTGGCATTGAGAAAAAACAGACCAGAGCCGTGATGGTGTGTGACACTGAATAGGATTACCATCTGTAGCCGAAGAGCCAATTGCTGCCCTGGATTGTATTGAAATGAGGGGACATCAGATTGGATTGTGGTCGTGACAAGAAAGCAGATATATATATGTATATATATATATATATGTATATATATATATATATATATATATATATATATATATATATATATATATATATATATATATATATATATATATATATATATATAGATATATATACATATATATATACAGAGATGGACAGAGTACTCGACCCCAGTACTTGAGTAAGAGTACAAATACTACTGGTCAAAATTTACTCCGTTACAAGTAAAAGTAGCTCAGTCGACATGTTACTCGAGTAAGAGTAAAAAAGTACTTGCTTTTAATGGTACTTAAGTATCCAAAAGTACATGCTTTTAAATTTACTTTAAGTAAAAGTAAGAGTAAGAGTTAGAGTAAATTTCTTATTTTTCACATCAATGAATTACTATAACTTTTTCTAAATGAATTTAAGGACCTTTTAACTCTTGTTTCTGAGAATTAACTCTTTGAAACCACCTGCACTGATGTGCTTGCTTTTAGGACCACAATGTTATATAAAGCCTGCAGAAACACCTATAAAAACAAATCAAATGAATGGGATCACAGGAGGACAGCAGATGTTGCAGATGCAGATGTTTATTAACAATCATTAAAACTGTAACCAAATGAACCTGCACCGTCCAACTAACCCTCTATCATTTAGCTAAGTTGGGAACTGGAACCCCCTCAAAGACCAATGTTGTCCCCAGACCACTGGTTGAGAATCACTGCTTTACAAAAAACTACATCTGATGCAGCCATTGTCGCGGTTTTGTGTTGACAAATGCAGTCGAGAGCGTGGCTACTTTGGTGGTATCCTTATGGGGAGGGATGACGTATTTCCGCTTTTACGTAGATCCCAGTGGAGAGCGTGCACTGTGATAGGTTTTCTTCTTTGACAAACACAGCTTGTGTCCAATAGTATTTTAGAAAAAAAAAAAAAAAGAGCAGACATGAAAGTAACAAGTACTTTTCAGCCTTCCTAGAAAGTAACTCGAGTAAAAGTAAAAATATTTGTCTTGGAAATGTATTCAAGTAAGAGTAATAAGTACCAAAGGAATCTAATACTCAAGTAAAGTACAAATCCTCTGGATATGTACTTAAGTACAGTACTCAAGTAAATTTACTCCGTTACTGTCCACCACTGTATATATATATATATGTATATATATATATATATATATATATATATATATATATATATATATATATATATATATATATATGTATATGTATATATATATATAATGGCTTTTGCTTAGTACTAAAATCTCAGTCCTACTTAAAGCTGCCTCTGCATTTCAATAAATCAATTTAATTCCGTATTATGTTCCGTATTATGTTGCGGTCCTCAGCGATGAAAGCAAAGTTAGGAATGAAACAGATGACCTGTGTGCGGTTCATGAGCGGTATTCTTACACATCTTTCATGAACTAATGGATGGGTGCAGAGTGGAAACATTTCTTCCTGTTTAGTCAGTCCCGAGAACTCTGAAAGGACCAGTAGGAAGAAAGGTATTTCCATTATGTTCCAGCTGAGGCAGCTTAACTTCCTCTTTGTTCCCTCTATTGATTCTAGTGTACTCTGGCTCTGTGCGCCGAGCCAGCGAACCACCCACCAGCTGTCCTTGCGATGTCACGGATGTAAATAGGAGTTTGATAAAGCCACAGATGGCATGCCGCTCCCTCCCCTCCATAAGTGCCATTCCTGATGCGTTGCCACATAAATGGAGTCGATACAATTTCTACCGCTGGAGCTGAAAAATTGATTAAGATGCAGAGGGCGGAAGGTCCTGTGGATGTCGTTGAGACAGTGTGCCGGGCTGCATGTACAGTATGTACTGTATAAATAAAAGCACTCTTACATGGGTGTATGTGTTTTCATGCTGTCTCACATGATTTTTAGCCTATTTTTCTTTTAACCAGTCCATTGAGCACTTATCTAATACCTATCTAATAAAAGTTGAATCAAAGCACAAAAGCATCAGCGTTTATTCAGTTTCTGTCTTTTTATTGAAACATACAGCACACTAAATTTCAACTGCTTTTGGAACAGGTTCAGTTCGATACGGATGCCTTTATAGTGTCTACGCAAGACCATCAGCGATTTCTATATGGTAATTTTTCATGCCTGCCACAAGGTCAGATTCCAAAAATGTAATTTATTTTTTTAGTGGTTGAGTGCAGATGATGGACTGAGGAAGAGATGCTGCTCTGTAGTGTGGCGGTACGGCAACAGATACTTCTGTATAGCTTGTTTATGATTATGAATTTCTAACATTACTAGGCAGGCACGCGGGAAGATGTTTTAAGTAGGGGGGGCTGCCAACTGAATGAATGAATGAGTGACATCATCGTATTTTTTTCTGCTACTGTACCCTAGCGCATTTTTTTTAAATAGGCACAGTAACGTTACTTATGAAAAAAATACAATATTCCTTTCTGTTTTACTCCACGTCCACGTTGTCACTCGCCATTGTTCGACTGTTCGTTTGAATATGCTGAAGCGGCTTCCTGGTGAGGGAGTCTCCTCCACAAATATTTTTTTTTTAAATGTATTTTCCCACACATTCCCACAACTCTATTTACACCCCATATAATTTGTAGATATTATGTATATATATATACTTTTTTTTTAATATATACCGTATTGACCCGAATATAGGACGAGGTTTTTTTTAATTAAAATTATGTGAAAAAGTGGGGTCGTCTTATAATCGAGGTCTAACCGTTGACACATGCTGATAGTTGTCTAGGTCGCTACACGACCGCAACGGCAGAGGGCGCCAGCTTATTGTAGAGACGTCACTGACACTGTGGCTGGGGTTATCTGTCAATCACAGCGGAGAAGAAGTGACAAGAGATGAAAAATGGAGAGACGCGGTGATTTTACGGAGCAAAGTGGATCAAAAGCCAGCCAGGATCTCAGCCAGCCAAGAAATATGGAGTTACGGAGTGTAACGTCCGAAGATGGCGGGTCCAAAAAGACCGTCTGAAAACGCTAACAGTAAGAGAAAAGCTTATCGTGTGGTCCACTAAGCGGCCGCTTTCAGGAGATTGACAGGAGATTGACAGGAGGGTATGTGAGTTTGTTATTGAGAAACGAATTTTGGTTATCAGAGTCTTTTTCTGAAGATTAGACTTGAAGAGAGGGGTCGTCTTATAATCAGGGTCGTCCTATATTCAGGTCAATACGGTATATTTATTTCAAACATTTAGGTTTACAGTGATGTTACACCCTGCAGCCACCATAACTCCAGCGTTCTCATCCAAAATTGCTGTTACCAAGAAATCCAATCTGTTAGCTGTAGGACTGCATGTAAGGACTTGGTGTATGACCAGCACTAAAACTATTGTATTACAGTTATTTCAGCTGTGTTATAAACAGAAAAAAAAACGTATAGCAATTGCATTGCATCACTAGGATCTCTAAAATATGAGGCAGCTATCATACCGTATACCAGTATACCACGATTGTCTACAGGGACAACCAGAATCAAAAATAAATGTATATATATATATATATATATATATATATATATATATATATATATATATGTATGTATATATAAAAAAAAATAAATATATATATATATATATAATACAACATTAATACAACATGATAGATGTGATCATATATTTAAGATAAATATTTTCTCACAAAAGGAAAATTCTACTCTGTATCACTGATTTTTCCCCGGGAGCTGCGTTGCTTTGCACCACCACACCATGTGATATATCTCAGAAGGGAAAATAAATCAGATGTAATGATTTGCACATGTGCTGGCCACTGACTGAGGCTGACATTTATAAGGCCCTGTCACATTAGCATTTGAAAAAATACGATTTTGCAGTGAAATGCTGATTCCCTTGCTGAGGACAAGGGACACCTGAACCAACGTTTCCTGTGGAGTTTGGTTACGAGTGCCGTGGATGAATGGAAAGCCGTCTGGACTGTGCTGCAGACAGCTGAACAGGGAGGCTATCGTAGGTTATGGCGAGTTGTCCATCCACTTTTATTCGACTCGCTACCTGACAGTTGGAAAGACTGCTATAGCAGATGTGTTTTCTTCGTTTCAATAACTCCTAAGTGAATAAAGTGAGATATGATTATGACGACGAAACACCAACATGGGGATAACCAGAACAGCATGGAGGAAAAAGAAGCTGAGTTTGTGACTGACTAGCTCTAGCATACTCACGGCTGGCTATTGACTATTTCAGTCGGCATTCTCCTCCCTTCAGCGATCTGTGTTTTACTGTTTTCAAAAATCCCCATCCTGACAGGAAACAACAACAACCTCAGACCCTTACCCTAACCCGGTAGCTAATGGTACGAACCTAAAAAAGTGTGCACCTGTTAATTTAAATCTGCAAGGATTCAGCCATTTTAATGCCAGGGCTCGCCTCCCGAAACATGTTCACCCTGACACTATTTGGCAAGGGCAACATTGCTACATCCTGGGCTTAGTGCCACCCAGGGTGATTGTGATCGGTTTTAAGAAGTACAAACAAGGCAGAGCCAGAAAGATAACAGGTGCGGACAGACCTTTTCTCCAGCGCTAACACGGCTCTGCAAGACTGGTGAGTGTCACTTGGTTGCCACAGAAGAAAAATGACGAATAATTCTATCAAACACAATAATCTGTGCCATAATTCCCCAGCTATCTCTGTACAGTACAGCAGTGTTAATTTGGTGCCCGCAATCATTTTGCAAGACTACGTGTAACTTTTCTTCAAATGGTGGAGATCTCCTGCGACGACTCCTTTCTGAACAAACACACAAACTGACGAGCAAATAAATAGACGGATAAATAAAGCATCTCCCATTGTCAGGCAGCAGGCAGCTTTCTCTTTATGAGAACAATGCAGCAACTCAAAAGAAGAGAGGGTCTTTGTGGTAACTGCAAATCTCCATACGGAGCCGTGCACTCGCTGTTTCATTTCTGTATGGGACGGGTCAAGGTTGACTTATTGATACAATCGTATATGTATATAGGATATAGCATAGAAAGTCATGAAATATAATATACAAGCTGTAACCACCACTACAGCTACTAGGCTTTGCATCCCAGTTTCAGCATATGCATTAGTTATATTCAAACGGTTCGTGTTAAATGTAAATCTTGGGACTTTCTATAGCACCACTCATCATCTGTGCACATTATTTACAATGTTGACTGACAGAAAAGTTTAGCTCCCTGTGTGTGAACAGAACTGATTTGTGTTTTAAGTTCTACCGCTGTGGACTGATCAGCTGAATGTGGATATAGGATATATGGAGTGCCTATAAGCTGAGAGCCTCAGTCATGTTGCTGAGCCTCATCTTTCCTAGATACTGAATACCCCTTGTTTTATGTTATGTAACTCTCCGTTGGTGCCACCAGCGCTGACAGTGGCAGAACACAAGGACTGCTTGTGTCTAAAAATGTCCTCCTAATACCCCCTCCTGAGTCTCAGAAGTGAAAGGAGGAAGGACAAGGCGTTGCTGTGGCACGGAACCGTGGGGAACATCACTATATGCTGTTCATGTTGTAGTTCTTACTTTTTCCGTTCTTAAAATTGTATATAAAAAAAAACAACAAAGAAAGTTGCTTTTAATATTCCCAGGCCCATCGTCCAACAGTAAGCAGGCCATGAAGAGGAATTATGGCACTCATTTTCCCTCCGCAGCTGAGAATGTCGATGTTGGCAGTTTGTTGCACCTGCTCTTGAGGCAGAGCAATGGTCTCCATCCAGTACTTCATCAACCTTTTGTGCCATAATCTGCATTTAAGTGCGGGAGACTCGGATTTAACCTTAAAACTTTTTTGTGCTAATAGCTAAACACAGCCCAAAGCCAGGAGCAAGTATCATAAAACACCAATTTTATTGCACTAACATGTCATAAAGGTAACTGTCTTTCACGCACACACTCTCTCTCTCTCTCACACACACACACACACACACACATATACTGTGGCCCTTAAACACCGGTGTAAAGCTTCTTTTCCTCAAACTGTCACCACAAATGGTCTCAAGTGTGCCACTTCACATTCTGCGGAGCCGTATCAACAAAGATGAACCTTGAAGAAAACTATTAAATCACAGAGGGCGCTGCAACTGTAGTTCCGGAGAGATAACTGTATTTGGGCTGAGAATTATTTGAAATTTTTAGTCACATCTGCAATCTTGAAACAGCAAGTGACCTTTCCCGTCCCCCTCATGCATGATGGACTATCAAGTTTTCTGTCCTTGCATGGAATGAATGCAAATGAAAACCAGGACAGATTTATCATTTTTTAAACAACCGGTCCTTGATTTCAGTCAAGTGGACGAAAGCAGACTGACCCATTGGTTGCTGGCATCTTGTGGTGGCTGCAATGACAGCTGATGCTGAAGATGTCATACTCCGTAGCCAAATACATTCGCTCCATAAGTTGGTTGAAAATGACATCTCCAGCTGACTCCTTATAGTTTTCAACTGAGCCGTTTTAAAAGGTGAACCCTAAAAAGTGTTCTATGTACTTGGCCTGCGAAATACAGGCAAATTTCTTGGCCTAGTCATTAAGCCATTAAGCTTTTTGCATTCATTTTATGCACAGATTTCATTGAAAATATTTGAATAAAATGTTGTTGACATGGTAAAGAGAGCAAGAAAAGATCACCTTGTCAGGAAGTTGGAGGGGTTGGATGGGTCAAACACAGGACTTCAACTCAGGACACCGGTGTTTGAGTCCTGTGTGAAACCAAACGTCAGACTTCTTTTAATTTACTAACACACACATAGCGTAGCTTAACATACTTATCTTAACCCAAATCATGATCTTTTCCTTAAAATGCAGACATGACACGTGAAATGCCCTCAAAAGCCTGTCTGGCATTCGTATGTCATCCCACGAGATCACCTTGGAAAGAAGAAGCAGCTTTTAAAGGAAAGATTAAAGCTGCATGCCAAAGGCAAAAGGTCTTCGCAGGGTTGTGATCTATGTGGAAGACATGAAAATAAAGAAAAATATTCTTGTTTCGGAGTGTGGCGCTAGTAATTCCTATTATGATAAGCTGTTTGGCTGCTTAGCTCACATACTTTGACAAGCAACACAGAGGTTGGATTGCTTTATTTTTGTATTTTCTCTTTAAATGTTACAGAAGAAAAGGCTTTAGGGAAAGGACTAACCAGTGGGAGCAAACTGTAACATTATCTTGGACAACAAGCTTAGCTAGGTTCAATGGAAACGTACTCAAATCCTGAAGTGAACGGGACAGATGTGCAGTAGCCTTTACTCTCATGGGCCCACTGTAAGAGTACCTTGGAAAGCACTACTGCAAATGTGTTCAAATCAACAGATTGTATTTTCTCGTGTCCTTTTTAAAGTAATGGAGTAATGCTGGGTTACTTCTGTAGGCGGTAAGCTAGTTTGCTGAACATGCTAACAATCCCAGCTTACCTTAAAGCGGAGAAACATCGTTTAATCCATGCCCTCTTTTATTTTTGGTTTGGAATGGTTAATAAATACTCTTTCACGTTACTGCTTTTGATAAATCTCGGTGCTCACTACTTCCACACGTGCAGAGATCCGAGCTTGACACGCCTGCTGCGCCTTCAAGGTTGTTGACATACGACAGGACAATCGCGGTGTTTCGCAAATGGCCAGCTCTTACTTGTATTACTGATTTATTTTCTAATTGAGATTAATTGACAATCACATCTCCAGCACACCTCTCCTATTATTTACACAGTGTTTCAAACCCCTCTTCTTAGTTTTCCAAAAGTGGCTTTCTCCATTAAAAAAACTGCATTCGCCACTCTTTTCATCGACAGTGTCATTTAATGAGAGGCACTTACAGTAGACTCTAACACAATTAGGTGTTTCGCGAGAACCTCGGGAGGAAAATTAATCTCTCAAATGATATTGGTCTCAGTGCTCAATATGTCACCCAGTGGGATGCGACTTCATTTCTATTCATTGACCCTCTGTGAATTACAGCTCATTTCGCAGAACGTGTAGCTTCTCCGAGGCTCCCGCAGCAGGATGCAGGCTTTCAACCGTACCGGCTCAGAAAACCTTCCCCTCTTTCCATTTGATTCAAGGATTAGACCTGATTAAAGATTTTGAGCTGGACAACCTCTGCGACAGCCGTGCAATCTCCCTTTTTCCCCCCAAGTCTTCTTGTTAAATTTACATAAATCTGATAGGATTTTGGCTCGAGATTCTTCTGATTCTCCCATGTTTCACGAGCACAGCAAGGATGGGTTACAGAACATGAGAAAAAACCAAAAACAACCTCAGTCGTAGAAGAAGGAAAGGATTTGCCGACTGATATTACGTTACCAGCAACTGTCGCTTCAGTGAATAGGTCAAGGATCGGCATTGATAGCGTTTCATAAATCCTCTAAAATAACATTCAGCTATTGTCATTGGCTGGCGCCTATCTACAAAACGACACACCTCTACACTCTACACACCTCGTATCAAAATGTCATATTGCGACTCGATTAAAAAAAAAAAAAACTGCTCAACAACAAGACAAAGACATGTTTTTTCTTTTTTCCCTTTGGTGGAAGTGTATTGTGTAGTACGTGTGTATGTAAACATAGTTTTGACAGCAGCTCTCAGATGAAGAGAACCATGTGCCACACAAGCAAAGAAATAATACAACCAAACTCCGTACGCACTCAGAGTCCACATCTAGGACAGCTTGGCAGCAATAGAAAACAAGTAATACATCTTTTTTGTTTTTTGCGTAGTCATGAAAATATCTGTTTTATACAAAAATTAAATACAGTTACAGTATGTTACAACTTTTCGTTTCTTTTTTTTTTTTTTTGTTTCCATACAGGTGAGCTCAAGCATGACTACAAAGCCTCTGAAAAAAGAATAAACGAAGAAGTACTAGATCGGTACTCGTCGAGGGGCCTGATAATTATACATGTGCAGCATTTGGCAAAAAACAACAGACACCCTTCAGCAAAGTAAAATCACCAGAGTCACCAAAGCACAGGGAGGAGAAAGTGAGGGGGGAAGGGGGGAGAAGTAGAAGGTAACAAGTAAGGAAGGAGGCAGTGAGGCAAGATGTTTTAAGATGTCCCCCGTCCACATTATTAATTTTTTAATAACTTCAGATGATACTTAGAAATCATGTGTCTAGGTTTTGTACAGTTTTGCTCTTAGAATGTGGGTAGCTCTCTCTCCGAGTCTCCGGCCCGCCTTTAATGAAGTATCAGCCAATGACACACAATCACACAGCGAGGGCTTCCGACCGTTTTTCCTCTGTGAAATAAGACAGCGGTGACTTCACCAAGCCTTTCATTAATCCATAATCAGTAAAACAGATCAGTGCGCCTGAACTGTTGCACTCGTAACACTCCACCACTGTGTTCCTGGAGATACAAAAAAGAGTTGCTTATATTGTATTTCTTAGCACATTGTCCAGACAGCCTTTGTCCTTCATGTCCTTAAGGTTGAGAGTTCAGTCTCAACGTGCGTGGTCTTGGGGTTTTGGTTGAGGATGGGAGGCCGTCCGGGTCTCTCAGCAAAGGGAAACAATCAATAGAGGGAGCACTGCGAGGGTGAGAGCGAGCTGGCGGCCGACGGCGGGATGATTGAAGGAGGCCCGTCCAGACAATTGGTCATCGCACTCCCCGGGGCCCTGGCAGCGAGCTCTCTCGCACAGGACGCCCGTGAAGCCGGGGGTACAGTGGCACCGCTGATGGTGGTGGCACGTGCCGCCGTTCTGACAGCGCAGCATAGCGTTGTCACACACCCGAGCTGCGGAAGACAAAAGCAAAAAGGGCAGGGGAGACAGGAAGGGGCGATTAATAGATCACTCCTTTATAGGGCGGCGGAGAACATCAACAGGCGAGTTCACAGGGCACAAGCTGCCTCTTCGTGTCCTGTCTGCATCGCTCTGTGTCCTCCGAGCACAGCTGACACATTAGGAAGGGTGAAGCCAAGGACTTTTGTCTAGTGTGCATACGAAGAGGAGGTGGATAACCAGGGCACATCCTGTATGAATACTAGAAAGCAGCCCACAGCCTGTGAAGAACTCCCTTTCTATGAATGATTGTTTATGACAAAAGCGCAAAAGACAGATATTTTGTGGTTTCAGGGATATTTTCAGGGGGAACTAAATGGACCAAAATAATCCTGGCAAAATAAAATAGCAAACAAACCATGGCAGTGATGAGGTGAAATTAATGATTAGTGTATAAAATGATGCCAGCGTATTGTGAGACAGCCCCCCCCCCCCCCCCCCCGGTGGCATTCAAACAACAGAACGAAGAGACAACACGGGATGGACACCCGGCTCTGCCTACAGCAACCGCTGCAACCTTTGATATGCAAATAAGCATTTCCAGGTAATTCACCAATTGCAGCTATCTTGCTCGGTGGGGTTGACCTTAAGACAACCCTGTTATAAGAAGAGTACATAACGTCTCCGGCTGCATTGTTCCAGTGGCCACCGCACAATCCACTGTGTTGATACACAGTGGATTGATTTGGACTACATAAACTGATGTTCACATTTCCAGACAAAAGAAAAAATAAAAATCCACGACTCAATTATCCCGGGAAGCCCCTCTGCTGGCATAGGTGAAATCCTGGAAGAGGTAATATTTGCCAAGAGATTTCAGTGTAATTGGATATCTCTCCCTGCATAAATAGTAATCACAGTTTTGGTTTTTCGGTAATGTGGCTCATGCATCAGAATAAACTCAACAAATAATCGCGCCTTCTGCCAAAAATGATTAAATGTATTCCCATCCCCTTTTTCTCACACACGCCACTACTGTTGTGTTTTTATACGGATTCCACCTGTAGATATGGGATTGTATTGTCATTTATTGGATTTTTCAGTGATCACTGCGATGAAGTGCCAGATGTGTGTGCCTTTGAAAGCTCTGAGGGATTTGATGTGACAGCCTTGTTGTCTTCAACCGCTTTAACGTATTTTTTATTTAGAAAGATTGATAATGATAGCGTTGTAAGAGCAGTTCCTCCAGTCAGTCACGCTCCTTGCTTAAAATGCAGCGAGGTCTCGGGGCTGCGTTGCGTGATAGATTTTCCTCCCTGTATGATTGTTGAACACTGCTGCGAAATAATGAGTCTGGCGCAAAGCCACTGCTCTTTGATTCAGAGAACTGACACCCAAAACCTGACATTTGCGAGTGATGTTTTTTCGATGTAGATTAAAAAAAAAAAATCTTTGTCGACAAAACTTCTTTAAAATCGATGCTTGGAACATGAAGTCATAATGTTTATATTTAGATTAAACCCCACGCACAAGGACACGAGAGACCCTGATGTGTGGATCATAACACGAATAAGCTTATTGTTTGCATTCATTTTCCCTTAAAGGGGAAGTCAGTGCCGCACGAAAAGAGTTGTGGTGCAGATATTGGATCATTTTCATAATTAGAGGCAGTCGCACAGCTGTGAAAGGGATTGCATTATAATTACTTTACTATTAGCAGGCAGGATAGAGCATTGCTCCAGCCATCGCAAGTCGGCTCCTCTCATTCCCTTTAAAAGCATTGTCCTCCATCCGTACCATGACCGCTGAAAATTTTGCAACGATCCAACATTTCGCACATATTTTGCGAAGATCATACAAAGTACGGATGAAATGCTTTTAATGTAAAAAGTGCTTTTATTAAACTCTACATGTGAAATGCACAATGTAGTCCCCCTCAGCTCTATGCAGCTCATTGTTTCGGTATTCACGGCACACTTGTTGCTCTCATAGGATCATTTTCAGCAGCTGCAGGCAGCTCTTATTAGCAAAAACCGGTGCACCCTGCTTGCCCAGCATGTGGACAGATATGTAGCAACTACCTGTTGAAAAACTGTGGAATATTTAGCAGCTTATGAGTCAGATATTTTACTCAGGAGTTGGTTGAGACCAAGGGGAGTGGAGAACGAATAATAGACTTCAATGACCAGAAACACAGCTCCGAATAAATGTCAGTGTTGCTCTCTGTCTGCTAGATGTGTACATGAGAAACAATTTACTTACAAATGTGATTTATCTGTTGGGTTTACAGCTTGTTTCCACTGATACCAAAGTGTTTAAAAATATTGGTCGGTGCAGGTTTATATTATACTTTCAAGTCTAATCCTAACCAAAACTCGTCCCTAGTCAGACAAAAAGAACACCTTACTAGCAGAAACTTGTCCTGCTTGAACGTTTGCATGTATGATAATGGACTCCTGAGTCTCAGAGTGCTACTGCTCCGTCCTCTGTGGGTTCAAGCATTAATGGCCTTCTGGCTACGCCGCAATCAGTAATGTCAGCTTTCTAATTTTACAGCTAATGGAAAACACCTGCTCTGTGTGTTTTGGTCAAAATTTCCGGTGGGATTGGCCGAGTCTCCACCGTCTAGCCTACACATTAACTTTGTTGCCTGTGGCCGGAGGATAATCTGTGTGTCCTCCAGCAAACCCTCAGGACCATTGTCTTTCTAAAAGCATCTGTAGGCCAATTAGTTTTCCTTTCCACAGGCTAAAGCCTGCGGTGTCTTTGTTGAGCAACGGGGCTCGGCTGTCATGACAAAATACAGTGCGAAATAAGTCAATTATCTTGTGTCACTCAGAAAAAAAAACACCTAACATAGTGACTGAAATAATATGTTTTTAGATTCTTTTGGCATCTTCAGGTCCAGACTATCATGTACGATGAAACTTGACAGTGCTAAACCAATCTGGGACTTTAGTACAATAATACATTAAGACGTGCAGAGATATAATCAGTATGACTAATTTAAATCTGAACATTTAATGTAGGTTAAAATATGCAATATAAAATGTAATAATAATCTCATAAGGTATGTTTAAAGGGACATTAAGTGAATAGTATTGCACTACCATAAAATTGGGTGACAGATCTAAAAATGATGGATCAAAATTAAAGCAGCAGAGCTTTAAATAACTTCATATTTAGTCTATTAAGCATGGGTCAAGCCCCCGAAACACCAGATACTACATCAACCACAATGCAGCTGGATAGTGCAGCATTTTTCAGTCCTGTTCTCGGAGGCCTCCTGGCCTGCACGTTTCCCTGCCCCAACACACCTGGCTCAAATGAACGGGTCGTTATCATGCTGCAGCAGAGCTTGATGACAATCATTTGAATCTGGTGTGATTCACATAATCCAACAGAGGTCCCTAATAGGAGGACTGTGGTCTGGGTCTGCAACAAGACGTTGTCCCATCCCGACTCATACCTACGATAAATTATTGTGAATAATTACCTTTGAACGGAGCGGTTCCTATTTTAACTGCCACAGCTTTTCCAGCCTTTACGGTATTGGTTTAGCGGCCCCAGGAAACCCACAGACCAACTGAAGGCGATGTAAATCATCTCCTGTGACCCTACCGAGCCAATCAAATCAACACGTTTGGACAAGCAAACTGTTTTTTATAAAGTTGGAAACTCGAGGTACACTGATGCAAATTCTTCTCTAACTGGACCTCTTTGGATTTTTAACTGAATGCCCCTGATCTAAAACACACAGGGCGGGGGGCCCTAGGAAGAGGAATACATTTAAAAAAAAAAAACTCCATGCCCCCAGTTTCTTATACAGGTGTTCTGCTAAAAAAATGCTGTATCATGTAAAAAAAATAACCCAGATGAGCCGTTTAGTCTAGTAGTAACTCTACATAAATGAGGTATCGTAGGGTGGCTGTCTGGCACTGGTTGAGAGCGGAAGAGGTGTTGTATTGAAGAAGGGCTCAGGAGGCGGAAAGCCTTGCGGGAAACCTAAAATTACAAGGCAACAGATAGAAATAAAAAAATGAAATAAAAGCAAAAATAAAAGATAACTGTACTACCAGAGCCTCACAGGAAGCTGCTACAGACAACACCTCTCCCCACAGTTTACGTCTGAGTGGCTTCATACAGAATGCCCTGTCTGGCCCCACCCTAATTGGATTGAACCACTAAAGGGGGTTAGGGAAACTAGACAGGGAAAATTCACACTAAATCTTAATTGTAATAGGAAAATAACAGAAAAAAATAATTTAAATTTAAAACAATGTCACAAGGTGAGTAACAGAGCTGCTTCAGTAAACTCTTCCCCTCAGCGTGTGATCACACTAAGGGGGAATGACTACTCAGCTCTCCCTTTCCTCTTCAGCACTAATTGCCAATGACCACAATGACACAAGTGAAAAGGGGGAAATAATAGTGAGCAAACATCCTAGATGATATAACCACGGTCAATACACTTTGCACATAAACCTGGCGAAGGGACCCAGTGTCTCTTAATAGCTTATTGGTGAAATAAGTAAACCACGCGCTAATTGCAAATTAGCAACTTACTGATAGCTAGACACTGTGCCTAACTAGACACAGGTGGCCTCACTGAGCCTCATGTCAGTGAGAGCTGCAGGCAGGGAAATTGGACATGTGAAAAGGCAGATTGAACCTTTTAGATTAGTGCTCTCTGTGACACGTACACTGAACTCATGCGTAAAATCACCCTTGAATCATAGATAATGAAATACAATCTCATGCTTTTTGAAAGATTTCTTTTTTGCTACCTCTACCTTGACATCACTCTCCTGTGGACTCGGGCAGCAAGTGAGAACATAGCACTTCGATTCCTACCAAAGCACCGGCTCACTCTCCCTCTCTGAGACATATGTGCACCTCACACCTCTGTCAGATGTGTGGCATTTTAGCAGGATAACTGTTATGACAGATATATCTCTTGGGCTTGGTGTTGCATGAAGCAACAAGGAAGAATTCTCCACAGCAACAGCACAACAGTAATAGATAGGTACTACGAAGAGCTGAATGAAACTTCGTATTGCTGCTTGTGTGGCTGGAGGCATGCTACAATTGAAAGGTATGTTTTGTTCGAGTGCTATTGTGCCACATTCTCTAACCCAGTATCGGTTGGATTATTTGGTCGATAAGGACACATTTCATCCTTCCATCAAATCGTTCCTTCCGTTATTACTTTTATAGACAACCTTGCAGTCTGTTTATGTTCCAGACATACTCGGGCACTTCTCTAATCCTCTCATCTCAGTGAACTCTCCAAGTCTGCAGACACTGTGTGACTGAAGTGTCTGAGATACAGCAAATATCAGCGTGATATCAGGTTAAAAGTCAAAAATGTCCTGGACTACAGTACCCATCACTCTTTTTGTGGAAAGATCTAGATCTTTAGAGGTAGAAATAAGTTATCTGGAACAGCCAGCCTTTTTGAATGCTTCACGTCATAAAGGATATGTGATATCGCACAAGGCGCTGAGTTTTGTTGCAGTTGTGGAGTTACTGACCCTGTGGACAGCAGCTCTTCCATTTAATTACATAAAGGGAAAAAATTTAATTAATTCATAATGATTCATTTAATAGTTTTAAGAAGCCTTTAAAACTATAGATGCACCAATGCAATTAACTATAGCTGGAGACAGTTCTCAGATACAGGATCTGCTAATTATATGCTCTGAGACAGAATAGTGTTGCTTCAATTACATTGAATCGATATCTTTTGGCATGATGTCAGGGTAAGCTGAAACCAGCGTTCAGCCTCCTGTTATCATATTAACATGAAAGCTTCATCATTAGTCATGACTGGAGGCTGTGAAATTCGATATAAATTGTCAGCAGCATAGTAACACTTGACAGTGGCAAGGATACAGCACCGGGCCTCAAGACAGAAAGTGACTCATTTTCCTTTTACTCAGATACAGGTGGTCCTGTGTTGGCGGATGCTTGTCAAGTCTGAATTGGAAGATTAGAAAGGATAAGGCATAGTTCAAAATCATGGGACATATTCCACAGTAGATAAGAAGACTGATACCACACTAATGTATGTTAAATACCAGCAGCCTGCTAGCTTAGCTCAGCACAAAAGGTGGAAACAAGGGGAAACAGCTAACCTGGCTTTGGTCAAAAGTATGCATACACATGACATGATTCTTGTTAGTTTACTCTATACACATATAAAATGTAACTCCCAATAAAACCACAACTTGTCCGTTGCGTAACTATTTGTTTGAAGAGCAGCTGTCAGATGCAGTAACTTCCTGAAATCACTGCTTGATGGTAACTGTGGATTTAGGAAATTCTTGCAAGATTTGCAGGCGTAATTTCTTTATCTTGCACTTTGTACAAACTTACTATGTTCTGGGATTTTTCGTCTGTTGTACCAAACTTATACTGAACTGTGACTCCTACCTCTGTGATGGCATCATACTGATGACCAGTGGTCTACACCCGTGTTGTAGACTTTGTCAGACCAAACAAGCCATTTTAAATGTGTGTTTAAAAATGTCACTCTAGGCTCTGAAAAATCTGAGGGTTTTTCGTTCTGACATTTGATATGCAAAACTATTGATCAGTCTATCAGCCAGAACAAAATAACATTGATAATCTCGTTACATTGAAATGGCAGCCCCCTCCCTCCAAACTAACATGATCTCAATCCAAACGAGCCTCGTGTGCAAATCCGATCTATAGAGTAGTGCGTTCAACTGGCATCCACATGAATGCCGGGGGTTTCCCAGCAGAATATTGCTTTGCAAAGAGATGATCAATGTTTTTCACTTCACCTATTAGTTTTTCTTAATGTTGCCAGTATACATCTTGGCTAAAAGACATGCCATCTCTCCTTGCACTAAAGGATTATTTCCCGATGAAAACATCAACTGACATGGTTGGTTTAGAACTGATTCGTGGCGTAAATGCAACACACCTACATGATAAAGATTTTCATGAAACTGTTATATGTTAGATGGATACTGTGTGCTTACACTTAATATGGAAATGAAACAGATTACACAGGGAAGCTGAACTGTTTGTAATCCACTCCAGTGCAGTAACCAACGCCTTTTCACCTCTGACTGCAGCACACTGGATTATTTTCATACGGTGCACCTCGTTCCCATCTGCGTGACTCCGGAAAAGAAAGACAGAAACGCCCTCCCTGGATTGTGGAAATCCTGAAAGTCCTCTTTTAATTTGTTCTCCTCTGGCTGTGAGAGCAGTGGTGCAGATGCAACTTAACACTCACTACACAGGATATCTGGGCCCGAGGATTAGCTGGAGATAGCTGGAGATCAATCTACATAAACCCCCCTGGAGCGTCTTCTCTCCTTCGCTCTCCTTCTCTGTTTTCCTTTTTTCCCTTGTGAACATGGCAGAAAGGGTACATCCCCAGAGAGCATTCTGGGTATTTAAAAAGAGGGCATGATCAAAGGGGTTAGGAAGTTGTGGACTCTGTGATCATGAGGCATGTAGTCCATTCCCCGCAGTGTTCTCACAACAAAAGGTCTGCCTTGTAAGGACTAGCGTGTGTTTTTGTGTGTGCAGGATGAAAGCATCTGGGCGTTGGGAAAACAACCTACTGCACACTGCAATTTGCATATTCTGAGTAACACCTTTTTTTTGAATTGCCAATCAATAAGCAAACAATTCTATGTATTGTTAATGTCATGCTGAAGTTACAAAGCCTATGAGCCTACCTTGGTTACGATTTGCAACACCAAGAGATGAAGCATTTGCTCGATCTGTGTAAAAATGGGAAAGGTTATATATTACACCGAGTTGTCATATAATTCATGCTGTTATGTAGTTAAAGGACACGGACAGCATGCACTGATTCTCACTTTTACATTATCAGCTTGTTATCTGGGCTGATTCGCCTCAAAATTGGTCTGCAACACGTCTGGAGTAGTAAATGGACTATATATGTAGAATAGTGTGCATGCGGCTTGAATGAGTGAACCTTCCACAACACAAAGGCAGAGACGCACATATGGTAGCTACTTTTTGTTATCCAGCATGAGGAGTCACCTTCAGGCATCAACATGCATAGAGATGCATGGGGGGTGGAACCACCTCGTTATAAAACACGTCTTTCTTTTCTATGGCTTTGGGCAAGTGTCTGTCTGTGTGCTTCGAGCAACTATTCTAGTGCTGTGAGAAAAGCATTCTTAGTTGTGCCTGCCAATATATGCAGGGCTCCGACAGTATTTCAAGTCATTAAATATTAGACCCTTATTAATGTTTAGGTTTGTTATTTACAAATCATTTACCCAATAATAATGCTTATCAATTTTGAAAACCATGCTGCAGAGTTTGAGGGTATTTCCTTCCCTAAAACAAAGGGATGCCAATAGAGAAGGAAAACCTTACGGGCATCCATTGTTTTCCATTCATTTCTGTACAATATGGAAATTTAAATAGCCCATCCTCACCTGAAAAACTGTTATATCGGTAATCTGTGCAAGCAATCTAGTATAACCCATATTTACGCTTGCTGTGGCAGTAGTGATTACGAGAGGAGCTTAAGTCTGCACAGCGAGGACAACTGAGTTGGTGATTGGGTCAAGCAAGCAAAGGACATTCAGTCATGAGACTGCTGTTTGTGTCCTGTGCGAAACCCAAATAAATTGGTGAGTTCTCTTACATACATACATACATATATGGTTGCAGCATTGTACTGTTTTCAAGATATAGTGTGGTTAAAAATAGACTATTATCACCTTAAAATGGTGGTATTTTCACAAATGGTTGTAGTAACGTGAAAATCTCATATGTTTGTAACCCTACTTAACCCCTAACCCTGACATACATACTACTTCATGTAAGTAATGTTTTGGTTGCTAACATAGCTTAACGCAAACCAACCTCTTTTCCTAAACCAAGTAGTTTTGATAGCTAAACCTAGCCAAGCAATTATTGTGCCTGAATCTAATAAAACTGCTAGCATTTATCAACGTGAACCACACAATGGTTAAAGTCTGTTCGACATTGCCTGTCGCTGGTACTCTTCACTGGTCGTATGTCATAGTTTTCCTGTCCTTGTCGGAATGGTTATAAACATACTCAGTCATTAAGGTATGACGATGTGTTGAAATCCAAAGGCTTCTTAAAACCCTCTTGTGGTGTGTTCAACAAAATGATTTTCAAAGCTCCCGGGTCATTGTCAGAACTTGGTTTTTGCTTTCATTTCCAAGACAGGAAAACACAATTTCCTAATATGAAACAGAACAGCATGGTTTGCAAAACTGTTAGCATCATGTGCAGTAAACATATAAGATTCCTAATGACAGGTTAAAACATGAAAAATCCGGAAGAGTATATCCTTTCTAGAAAGAATTGTCGCTGTCAAAACTGCATTGTAGAAAATTAAAGTGTTCTCACACTGTGCATTGGTTCATTCCTTTCACAAAAGTAGGATAAAATAAGATGAAATTCTACATTAATGCTTTGTTAGAATGGATTTTTATCACAGTGGAAAACATAATGATGAATAATAATGGAAATGTACGTACAGTTTCTCACACCAACGTCATCAGTCACATAGGGTAAGTTATCACAAAAGGGCAAAAAACATTTGTAAGCATGCCAATTTACAAAGCTAGATCAACTTACGCACTGGTCCATGATTACTGGGAATACCTGCAAAAAGAGCAAAAAACAAAAAAATCATGTTCAATTAGAGCATGACTCATATTTTATACTCTTGAAACTTTATTCATGAAACTGCAAGAGAAAAAATGTTTCTGTGTGTTGCTGCTTTGAATAATTCAAAGCCCTCCAACACTTGGTCTCCAATTGGTCTCCGCTGCGTCCACTGATTAACGGCCGCCATGGCTCAGACCACTGCATGGTCAACACCCACCCCCTTCTGATGATAATCACAGGTGTGCAAGTGATGAAATGTCAACAGAATCAAATCTGTTAAGTATGAAAAAAGTCTTTTAATCAGCGTTTCCTTTTATGTTTGATAAAAACATGTTATCATCTGTTTGTCTTCTGTCGATAGATTATCTTAAAAACATAGATATTGTCTGTATTATGTTATCACACATCTGCACATCATAATTCATAGTGTTTACTGTAAACTTCTCTGATTGTCAGGTTAGTGAGAAATAACTTTTAAACATTCACTTATGATGTTGCAATACACAGACAACATCACTTCAAAGACAATACAAGGCAGAGTAGCACTGTAAAATAAGGTGCAAAAAAGTACTGTGAGTAGTTACTGAGGAGTAAGAAATGGATCAGGAACAACATAGTAATTAAGGAATCGTCCATGAAAATTCCTAAATAAATAACCTTATATGCAGAGGTTATAGTAGATAAGATCGGTACTATGTGAATAAATCATTAGTCATCATCAATAAATCATCACATAATCATTAGTCGAGGGTGGCACAAAAAGAGCAACAAATCATTAAGTAATGAGTAACTACTCAGAATTACATTTCACTTTATGTAAAGTAATTAGTGATTAATAAGTCTAACTGGTAACCACTATATTATGTAAATATTATGTTTCAGTTTATTTGAGATTTCACAAAGAGTATCTAATGATTAAGTAGTTAGTAATGAATAGGTCTACTTTGTAACTACTTGGTATTATGTTTTGCTTCACTTGAAGGTGCGTAAAGGAGAAGCTTATGATAAAGTAATTAGTAATCAGTGTGTCTTCACTAGTTTGTGCTACTCAGCAGCTGGTTCACAGTTAATCAGGAACAACTCATGAAGAAAGTGGTAAGTATGTCAATTCACAAAGCAGGTGAAGGCCATCTGCTCTTCACTTATCCCGTTTCATTATGCAGCAGGTAGTCTGTTTGGGAGGCGGTGCTACAATATAGTCGAAGCACCTGGGCCTGGTGCACTCACTATAAAAGCCCCATCTCTCCTGGCTGCATCACTCCACTCTGATCTACTCTTCACTTGTTTGTTTTCCAACATCTTACACTCATGCACACACAGACTCACTAATGATTTTACTGATAAAACACAGCTCATCTTATCTTTAGCTATCAAAATTATGTTTTTTTTCTGTTAAATAAATGATCATCCTCGTGTTTGTCTTTGGAGCGGAATTGTGACAACAGCTATTTATGAACTAATCATTACCTAATGATTAATTAGTATAGTATCTTCCAGTCTGTTGAGTAACTCATCATTATCTACTAGTCCTTGAATCATGATTCAAATTATCAAGTTGTTCCTGATTCATTACTCACTCACTCTTTAATAACTACGAACATTTTTGTGTATGTCAATGTAAAGTTTTACTAAAAGCATAATTACAAGCACTAATAATAGCCCCTGTCAATAAGCTGGAGCTGGATGAACAACTCTTATGCAGCTTTTCTCTGAAACATATGTGTCATCAGTGTCTGGCTCTGGAGTCACCGTCTTTGTGTTTTGCTAATGTAATCAGTGGACAAATTCTACCCTACAATTAGAGCAAATTTTGAACCTTTTTACTAGCATTACCGATTTGTCCTTCTGTGATTCTGTTTCACTGGGGTATTCACTACTGCTGTAACAAAATAATTTCCCAGTCTGGGATCATTTAAGTAATTCTATCTATCTATCTATCTATCTATCTATCTATCTATCTATCTATCTATCTATCTATCTATCTATCTATCTATCTATCTATCTATCTATCTATCTATCTATCTATCTATCTATACCATTTGCACCACATTCATCACTTCATTACACGTTTAGAACTGTCACAGCGACTGTTGGCAAGTGCACAACACTGCAGCAACACGCATTTTAAGCTCCAATTTGCAAGAAAGCAAGCGAGCCGCAATTCCTAACCAATAGTTGTTCTATGTGAGGAATAGAGGGCAAACAATATTGCCCTTTGAAGCCAAAACACATTCTACAGTCTGATCAAACTCTCAGCCCCAACCCCTCTTAACCTGTGAACCTGCTTTGGAACACAAGATGAGTTGACGCTCCCTGCAAAGTGGACTGTCAACATAATTCTTGAAGTGATTCCTCTTCTGCCCGACTGGCAACTTACAGATTTTTCTCCTCCTTCTGTTCGGGAAGCCTTTGATTTGAATCACTCTCAGTCACTCTGTGCTGCTGACAGCTATGGCCCATAGCAACACCGGTCTCCATTTTGGGCTCTAATTTATTAGATGAAGGGTCACGTATGTCCATATATCTGCATGGGCAGGGATTTGAATATGTAATGGACCCTGCCCTGTTCCTACCTGTGAGATAAATGACTTCCATGATTAAAGAGGAAGACTTGATGACAGATGAAAGCTATTAAACCATAATTACATTTAGCACGTTCAGCATATTTGTCTTGAAACGAGGGTTGTATGTTTAATATCCTCATAGGAAATATGAGCTTCACATGATGGATAAAGGCATGTTACTGGGCCTGGGCTGCACTTGTGAGAGAAATAAGAATAATTTAAGATAAAAGTGCGTTCATTCAACACCTGGGGGACCAATATTGCTACGTCACTTCCATGTGCGACATTATTGCATTTTATGCCACTGCCAAACAAGTGCTAATATTACTTTTGATATGGCTAGACCTCGGTTTCATCAGTTCAGTGCAGATGCGGCCAAGTGTTGGATTTTTTAATAACGGCCTGTCAATCTGACAGTGAGCAGCACCTTGCAGGGAGGCTCATAACACAGAAGAGGTGCCGGGGTAAATCCAGCAATATCTCCGTAGAGATCACAAACGTTCACATAAACAAACTCCCACACGCAATCAGATGTGTTGCATGTGCATGCACACATACGTTTTGTGGGCACATACCCGCTTTAACAGCCACAGACACATACTCATTAAAACGACTGTGTAATCCTCCCATTCATCTTTAACGAAAAGCTCGAAGAAGAGCAAGAAAAAGCAGCATTACTTATTGCATGATAGTGCGCACAGCAAATCAGCAGATCGATAGCAATATCATATCTGTGTACAAATCTAATCAGAGCACCATGTCTGAGAAGTCGAGTCAGACGATCAAACTGTGCATCTGAAAAACCTGCTGTCAATCCCAGCAGACTGCTGCCATGAGCGTCTCTGACTGTAAGTCTGAATCAGAGTGAATGGAGGACCAGAGGGCTAGATCTTCCACCATCTGGCCTCGCCTTGCCGTCCATTGCCACATCCCTGAGTGGCTGTATTAGATTTATTGAGGCAATGAGCCCCCTGCCTCAGGCATGGGATTTGATAAATGTGACTCAACTCCCGTCCAAGATTATAATGGGGATAATGCAAAAGAGCACCTTCTGCCTCAGAGTTAGCACGTGAACAGGCAGAAAAATTTCCAGCGTTAGTTCACACTTTCTGTTGAGCTGGGAATATTAATATCAAAGCAATGGCAGGAGTGCTGTTTATGTTTGCTTAGTGTTGATTGAACGAAACATATCATGATTTATTAACGATGAAGTCCATATCAAACTCCGACACAAACAGGCAAGAGGTGAAAATACCTAATGGTCATTTCACTGCCTTCAAAAATGACCCATGTTTTCAGGGTTTTCTGATTCAGAAAGGACTCTTTTCTTAAACAGATATCCACAAAAAACAAGCGATCCAAGTTGTTTCTACGCAGTTAAGCAGCGAAAAAACAAGGAAGATTCCTGTCCTGACCCCAACATGACCTAGGTATCGCAGGCCCTTCCTTCCTGCTGTTGTCAGACTCTACAATCAGCACTGCTCCCAGTAGCATACATAAGTCATTTCTCATTTTTAGTTTGCACTATCTGTACAATTTTTATAAATACACATATTTATTATTATTTGGAAATAACAATTCACTGCAAAACTGCTTATAATTCATGTTAATTGTGTACAATAGTATGTCCATATGTATATAGGAGTTTATTCTATTCTATTTCTTACCTTTCAATTAGATTGTTTATTTTCTATTATTGTTATTGTTTTTTGAAATACTACTGTCCTTTGGCTGCTTTGGCAAACACATGTCCCTGTTTGTGGGACAATAAAGGAATACTGATTCTGATTCTGATTCTGATTTTGACCTTGCTTGATATCTTTTGGGTGTCTGTGAGGCAGTTAGCACATACTGTAGTGATTGAGTGCAGAGCTAACACATTTTTGCTTTCGTCATCCAGTGGGAAATCAGGGGTAAAATCTGGTTGTGTGAACTGCTAACAGCGTTAAGAGAAGACCATAGTAAAAACGATGACTGCCTACAGGATTGAAAGGAATCAACAGTGATTGTTGGGAGGTACTGTTGCTAGCCTCTTACAAAGTTAAATTTCATTATAGTAACCTTTGTCAGGTATCAGTCTCTGTTGTAACCAGACAGGAAATTGTGTGTTATTACCACCAACGACAATATCACATATAAATTAGCCACATGGCCAATCTGTATCTACTGAAAATCCAAAATACTTACATATATTCGCTGTTCCTTTGGGAATAGGGAGGTAGGAGCCGACACTCCAGGCTCTTCCGTGGTAGTGCTTCTTACAGCGGCTGCAGTCTGACCCTGTGGTGTTGTGTTCACACTCACAGCCCAGCTTCCCCTTGTCAAACACACAGCTGTTGGCATGCAGGTTGCACTTGCACCTGAGACAGAATGATAACAACAAAAGACGGACGCATGAATAGGCATCATTCTGCACCCACTGAATCAATACCCTCTGGGGGGAATACACAAAGTCTGCCCTTGCTGCAGTGTTTATTTTTCGCTTTTCAAATTTTTTGACAGGGCTAAATTGAAATCCTGGTGGGTTATCTGACATGGATCGTGCCTCCACAAAGCTTCATTATCCTCTCCTTCAAAAAAACAAGGCCTCATTTGTTGCCGCCCCTGAGGAGAGAACAGCGTTGCGAATGAGGTCACTTTTGCCACTCTGAGAGCTAAATGAAAGGCACTCTGTAAAATGTACTAATTGAGCACAAAACAGGGATCTGATAGAGAGATGATAGCATAAAGAGAAGCAGCATAGCCTGAGAATTCTCTTTTTTCTTTGTCTTCAAAGTTACTGGGATGTTTGGCAAGGGAGCCTTCAGGCAAGAAGCCCTACCAGTCGACGGAGCTGGTTTATTAGACAGAACTGTGGCGGGGCTGACAGATGCTCCTGACAGGAGAGGAGAGGAGGCCCGACTGCTTTCAACACTAGACCAGACCCACCCTTGTTCTGACCACATGGAACGAGTGCGCTTGTATTTCTAAGTTAGCGGAAAAAGAATAAGTTGGAGTGAACAACGGGAACGAGCGGAGAGTAAATTGCAATCTCTCAGAATATAACCAGTTTTATTTCAGGGAAAGTTGTGTTTACTCCCAGTGAACAGCTCTGTTGGAGGCAGAACATGTTCCGTTTTTTCATCACATTCACATATTACGGTTTCATATACCGCATGTATTCGAAATATAAGTCTTCGTATTTGATTTTATTCCTAAGAGGGTAAAATGTTACATCCAGTGACCTCAGCTCCTTGGGAGGTTGGAGGTTGATACAGAAACAGTCGTGTCCATAAACATCGAGTGGATCTGACACACTACCCGTCTCCAGGGGTTCGGAAAGGCTCATGGTTTCACATCATGACTATGTTTGTTTTTACAAAGTGCTTCCGAGGGAAGATTCCTCCAATTTGAGACCGAGGAGCCGGGTATCTTTTGTCCTACAATTGCAGCGAACATGAGACCAAGAAATGACAGCGGCAGTCAGAAATACATCCATTCTAATTGACTTCCTGGCCTCAGTGTGACATCTCGTATTAATGATAGATAACTGCGGGAAACAAGGGAAACTATAGACTGTTGTGTGTGGGGGACAAGGAGCAGTAAAGCCACTGAATAAGGTCCAAAGTCACGTGGATGTCTGGCAACATCTGCATTTGGGTAACACTTATCTAAGCATCATATCTATAAGCACCAGAAAGACAGTTACTTATGCGATTTTCTGCATAGTGCTTTTTTGAACTATTTTTAAAATGAAAGGTGTTTGATTAGGGCTTTAGCTGCTTGCAAATATGAATATTTAAATGAATTTAAAGCAGCATTATGTAACTTTTTAACCTTACACTAACAGCCTCAGAATCATTTTGATGGCACAGTGTTTTGTAACAGGGTGAATGGTGTCTCTGTCTCAGCCACTCTGCCGCCCCCAAGTCTTGTTTGTAGTTAGCGCCTACATTACATCGGACAAACTGACAAACCTGGGATTTGTATTCAAAAAAGTGGTGGTGCACTCAGAAACTGTGGAGGGCGCCAAATTGCACAAAATGCCAATTTCTACATAATGTTGCTTGAAGTGAAAGATATCCTCATAATGGTTTGCTGTAATTTTATAGTGTGAAAAGTGAGTATCCACAATTGCATTTATATAAAAATCGTTTGTATGTTAACATTAGGGTTTCAAATTATAAATATTAATTTGCCTTATACTGTATGTTGGCATTTAACAATTTTAAACATTCTGTAACATGCACATTGAATGGTTTGAAATTGTATTTAAAACCACTGATGTCATCATTATATATGATTCCAACTATATAACCATGTGTTTTAAATGTATTTACAGTTTATACATCAGTTATGGATGTGTAACGTAAAAGTTAATACATATATACCGGGGCTGTCAGAATGTCAGATTTTCACTGCATGATCATCACGGTCAAACAAATTCACCATAACAAATTGCAATATCTGTAGAAATTTGAAATAAAAAAAGGTAACAATCACATCCATCTTTAATCTTGTTACCTGTGTCTTTGTTTTTTGTTTTTTTTTGCGGCCAAATTACCCTCAAAATACAAGATTAAGGAGCTGGAGAGAGATTCACTCAAATAATAAATGAATAATTGCACTGAATTAACAGAGAAAAGGCAACCGGATGAACTCATTAACAAAAGATGCACAAAGCCGAACATCTTCATGATTACTCACCCAATATTGCCATGTGTGTATTATCTACAAGATATCAACATTCACTTTTTTAATATTACAGTTATCGTGAATATTGCGATATCGTGACTCACCTAATATTTACATTTCTTTACAGAAAATGCCCTTTATCTGTTTACAACTCTGTAACAGTGTGTTATAAACTGTCTCTTACAGCTTATAAATAGGACGGTTTAAAAAGTCATGCTCCTAATGGCAAAATTGGTTAATCATGTCGGTAAGAAAATCCTTATTTTCGAAGGGGCATTGTGAGTAATTGAGAACTATCTGTGAGGAGCGCTCACTTTGTAACAAAAGTGCCGAAAATAGCACCAGCTTTGGTAACAATAGAAACAGTGCACAACATTCTCACTGCAGTTTTAGACATTTTACATCCAGATTTTGACTGTTGATATAGTGATATAAAATACAAAAAAACTCCTAATGGAAAACCTTCAGGGTTCAAGCCAGAGTAGAGTCAACATCATTTACAGTTAGACGATGTCACTGCCTCAGCAGCATTAAAGTAGAAAACAACTCTTTGAGTCTATCTATACAAGAAAATCACCATCTTTCCTCAGGTGATGTGCTGTCTCACAATATTAGCAGCCATAATAGATGCGAATGAATAAGAGCCCACATTCACAGCAACTAAATGCTGGTGCCTCTTACGATGCATTCCCTACAGTCCTTAACTTTTTAATCAATTAAAGTCCCTGCTCCATAAAATTAATGACTGGGTGTAGCTCTTCTGCCATGCAGACAGCAGAGGCTCCCTGAAGTAAAAAGCGATGAGATTTGACCTTCCATTTAATTAAAAACCAGCAAAATTTGGATCATCGGGCCCAACCGGTGCGCGTAGCCCGCTGATAGAGCCGGGGATGTGGACTCAGGGGGGCTCTGGGATGTGATGCTTTTGCCGCCGGCATTGTCATATTGAAATCAGAGAGCATTACTGTCCCCACCTTGGGTCACAAGAGGGAAGAGATCCCTTGTATGTCCAGCTTTTTGAACCGGCACCATTACAAAGAGATGTCTCTGAAAGTTTTAATGACCTTTTATCCCTCGCACTGCCCAATAGCAATCGGTATCATCCATTATCCAAACAAGTGACCCTCCCATAGGAGACGCTGGGGATCATTTAGCTTCTCTGTCCTTCCCATCAATTGCATTTCTTCAGCTGGGAGTTAAACAAATGCTCTGAGAGAGGATCAAATGAACACCGTCACGGATAAAGAGTGTGTGTGCTGTTGTTCAGGTGCATGTATAAAAAATTGCTGTGCAACAGTTACAATACAAGTGGGAGGAAGAAAATAGAGAAAATAGAGATAACATAAATAAAATAAAATAGAGTAAGATAAAAATAAAATAGAGGCTAACTTAACATAAATCAAACAGCAACTCAATATAACATGTAACAAAATTGTAGTAAAAACGTAGGTATATACAATATACAACAATACGCAGTGCAAAATCGAAATAATGCTATTGTGCTTTACTGTACGGAGAACAGTATGTAAGGTATCTTTGTGTACTTTGAAACACTTTTGCATTCAGAGTAGACTTGAGCCTCTTTCTCATTATGAATGTTGTCATGACCTTCTTAGTTTTAAATTACCTTCTTTAATCCTCATGCTGCAAAAAAAGGAAGACATTTTTGCTGTGCTCGGCGACTAATGTGATACAGGTTCTGGTTTTAATTCTGACTACATACATTTGCATGCTAAATGTAACTAAGAACAAATCTCTAGAGTGAAAGTAAGGCGGGGCGAGGGTCTAGTTTATATCGATATTCCGGAGCAGACGGCAGCAGTGCCCTGTGTCTTCTCTGCTGGCTGCTGCCTAACCTTGGTTTCTCCTGGCTCTTTGGCAGCACGGTGACAGGCTCACAATGTCTTACACAGCTTTTCTTACTTGTGACAGCTTCTAGCATCTGTGCTTCAAGACAAGAGAGGAACACAGAACTTATTAAAAAGAGCCGCAAAGTTGAAGAGCCTGAGATGACAGGGAGTCTTTTATCAGGTTGAACCTTACATAGACTTTCTTTCATTAAAGCTACTGATTTCATTAAGTTTAACTTTTTTACCCCAGAGATAAACAACTGTAAATGTGTTTCTGGTCTTGGCCACATTTACCAAAAATGACATATTTATACATCTCATAGGTAAATGTTGAACAATAAAAGATGTGATGTAACAGCCATGTTGCATTACCTCTCAGACAGATTGCCAACAGATTTCAGTGAACTCAGTGTCAGGCTATTGAGTCATGTAAATGTTTGGTTCTGAAAGCCATAATGAGTCTGTCGAAAGAGCAGATAAAAAATGTCACAGCATTGAAGCTAGTGGTAAGTGATTTCTTGTTCATCAAGGCCATCCAGTAGAAACATCATTACTGGTAAAAAAAAAAAATAAGCGTGTAAAAAAGTGTGGAGCTTTTAAAACTTTTAAAACTTTTCAGTCTTAGTCCCGTGATACTGAGCTTGAGTTATGGGGGTTAACCTCACTGAACTGGTTCAGACAGTGTTCCCTGGTGCTGCATTTAAAAGTAACTTGTTATATTACAAGAGTACTGCCATTAAAAAGTAACTCACTATGTTACAGCATTGCCCACTGAGGACAGGGACTTGTTACCATATTCAAAAAAAGGTTTTCATTTTTGGTTTGGGGGGAATTTTCAGGGTTTGGAAGTAACTTATTACATTTACTCAAATTACTGTAATTTTTTTGTAATGAAGTACGCATTAAAGCATGTTTTAAGGCATTAAGGGCATTAGGCATTAAGCCTATCCGATCACAAACAAGTCAATGAAATCTCTGACATACAGACAAAAACACAGAACTCTGCAGCAGGCTCTGGTTTGGAGAGGCAACCGGGACCGCTGAGCAGAACAAAACAGGAGTTGGGAGCAAGTTGGTCCGAATATTTGTAGAATCAGAAACCCCTTTGAGTGAATGCCTGCTATCGATAATGCATTAAACATCAACGGTTTAATGCATTATAAAGTTACTCTTGGTCGTGTAACTTTAATACCAGTAGTTTACTTGTAACTGAGTAAAGTTTCAGCAATGTAACTGCGCTTGTACTTGAGTAAAGATTCAGTACTCTTTCAAGGTAACTTTGTAACTGTTACTTTGTAGCCATGATCTAAATACCTGACAGGACAATAATGAAAAGCTGTGTCTGTTTCCTTTCTTTGTGTTCGACTCTTCAAAACTCTTCACTCTAGCAAAGTGTTTAGTATTACAGTGACAAAATAAGCCACTTTATTGGTTTACACAGCTTGTTACTGCTCTCTGAACCATCTTCAGATTTTTCCTCCCATCTCTTGGTAGCAGAAATGAAAAAATAGAGAGGTAACTCCGACATCTGGATTTCCCCCAAATCTCTGAGAAATGTGAAGAAACCTGTAGCATTGGCTGACTCTCACCAAAGAAGGGAAATAACCGGAAGCTGTGCCTATAATTCATAAAACAACGCACAAGTTATCATGGGGCCAGGAAAAAAAGGTGAAATAATTCAACATACATCTCCCCTCACATCTTGTTTTGGATGCCCTACAGGTCCACCCACAGCTGCTTTCACTTATCTGTGTAATGAGACCTCTAAAGGCAGTGTGGGTGTGTATGGAGTGTGCATGATTGACATCTCCCTCAGGCTACTCTCTTGTTGTACCTGTTAAGGCGGGGCAAATTACACCATTTACATTGATACAGGCTCCTCTTCGCAGGAGACATTAGGCCCATTTGAGATGAACTGTGCGCGCAAAGTGGACGAGAGACGGCAGAAAACAGAAGCGGGCAGAGACAAAAAGCTGCAATTAAGTTGGAGGCTTTCAGAGAGTCAGGCGATCTGTGATTTCTGTTCATGGTTCAACCTCAATTTACTTGAATTGTCGCATAGTCATTAGTTTGCTGCTGTATTTAAATGTCAAATTAAGGCTGTTGAGGCTTCACATTCTACTTAGCAGAAGTTTAATGTGTTGCAACAATTAAATCAGCCCATTGTTAATATAGAATAGACGACAACTAAGATATATTGCAGGTCATATTGTAGTTAACATGAATGTTTGTAATCTCTCAGGTGAAATGTCACCGTCAGCCACACATTTATTTTCCTTATGTTATGTTTATTTATAGGTATTCCTTTAAAATCAGATAAATTGAATCAAAACCTCTCCGATTCAACAAAAATGGAGGGTTTCTATGAAACAACAGATTATTGACTCTTTGAATAGCTAGGTGTTTCCCATCGTGCACTGCGTCTTGAACTCAGCTCTTGAAATTGCACCCACCTCGACGTCATGTGATCATAATCAACCATGTGCGCATGATGTCAGAATGAGTCCCTGATCAAGTCGGACACAAATTTAAGCGGCATGGACTGTGCAGCATCAATCGATTGTGCGCAGGCCTGGCTCATCTCAAATGAGACAGTTCTGACACATCTGAGTCGTGTAAATATTAAACTTTACGACGGCTGAATTGAATTAAGCTGTGTTGGTTTACTGACTCTGGTTTTTTCCATCGGCCCATTTTGTTTGTGTTTTTGTAAATAAAACAAACATCAGAAGAAGGAATTCTCTTGGAACTTTGGTAAAAATTTGCGCTACATTCGGGTGGAAGCTTGTCGACTGCGATGTTATTCATTATTGTTGCTAACACCTGTTCTTGTCCTCCTCTGACAAGGTGTTGGATTGAACGTGGTAACTTTCATTATTCCTTCCCACCTGAGCTGAGGTACAATACGTCAGAATAACTGTGTTCATGTCTATATTTGCATGAAAAAAAGAAGAGCATTTGTAGATGTTTCAGTTCAAAGTGAGCTAAATTTAGATGAAGACTTGTTTTGACATCCTGGATATATATAACCATCGTTCAAACTGCAGTTCAGCGTCTACATTTGGGTTAAAGTAAAGTCCTTGAAATCTGGTTGAAACAGACTGTATGTGTTACCTAGATTCCCCCCTAAAAAAGGTTGCACAAGCAATGATGTGACTGACCTAAATGATTGTTTGGACCTGTGGTAGGTTACAAATCCTGTGACTTAAAGGGCCAGGTCCGACACTGATGAGAAAAATGTGTGTCTCTTTTATTCTCCACTGCTATGAAGATATGGGAAATAAATTGCATAGTATCTACCTTAAAAAAAAAACAGTGGCACCTGCAAATATTTATGTTTTATAAAACAGTGGTACAGTATTTTCGTACATTTTTCTTTTTCCTTCAGAGATTTAACCCATGAACGCCGCTCTGACCGATAAGACTGAGTGAGCAAACCACTCTCCCTCGGCTCCGTATCTCACCTCAAGTCGCCCATGGTCAGAACCCTGTAATGCGCCTCCATGCTGTATAAATACATACTGAGGCTTCCTGAAACTTCCCTCGACAAGACACTTGGAGAACCTCACATATCCTGAACCAGTGATAGCTCTGACAGATATGGAGAGATCAAGGCTGCTGAGTGAAACTTTGGCCTTGCTGAAAGTTTTAGATGAATGTCAATGTGTTACCTGGACAAACCAGAGTAACCCGCCCAATGCCTTACAGGGAAAGAGAGGCTGTTTGATGTCTTTTACATGAGAGGAAGGAAGGCTGCGATATGTGCAACAAAACGGGAGGATTTCAACTTGCTCCTGTTTCTGTTGCGTTTTCTGGCTCCGGGATCCTGTTTGGTATTGTCCTTACCTTCACTGACACAGACTGTCAAACATTATTATATTTCATACAATAATTGACGATTCCCCATTCTGTTGGCAAAATCAGATTAATCTATTTTTCTTTATATTACTATTAATCTTGGCTGAAGTGGAAGGACATCTTGTGTAATTACTGGCTCAGTCGTGCACTTTGATACTATATCAGCATACTGTCACCTTAAGAAGTATAAAAAAATGTACTGTATGTCTCAGCAGGATTTGGAAATTGCCATTTATCTGTAATACTGTCTTAAAAGGGCGATCAGATGAAAATGGGCGTAATTTGGAGAAGGGTGTTGGGGGTGGGCGTGGTCATAGTGGTGCTGAAAGTAAAACCAATGACCGGCGTCAGAAGCCAACACTAGGATTATGGATGTTCACCCTGGATCCCTGGATACTGGGCTCCACATACTAATATACTAATATAATACTAATTTAAGCAGGATTCTCACGTGTTTCACTACAATCAGTATTTAATGATTAATTAGGCTACAACTAATCAAAACTCTGGTTTTATCTCATTTTCGGGACAATTAGGACAGCATTTGTGATTCGGGACAACTGCTTGTAATTCAAGACCGTGTCAAATTTTTTGGGGACGTCTAGTCCTCACATCACCCACTCCAGTTCTCAGATATTTACACTGACGAATGTCGAACGTGAAAGAATTCATTTTAATACTGTCACTGGTGTATTAAACACTGTCTTGTTTAGCACCAAAACACATTTCTGATCTGCTGATCTGTCCAGACCTCTGCTGGCAAAGGAAGCTTAAAACCTCTCTCTTTGCCGCGGTAGTTAAATCACTTTTGGGATTATTCGCTTTTTTTATGTTGCACTGGAGTGTCACAGTGCTGTAACTGTTAAATTGTTCAGTTTAATCTGTGTATTCAATTGAACTCTTATTTGTTGTTTTCAGTATTTTCCCATCCGACTTCTTTGCAGGGTTCTGACAGTACATTTAAATCCTTGAATTTCTGTGAAATTCAGTGGAAAAAAGTCAAGGTCTTGAGAGTTCATGAAAATAGACATGAATATCACAAGTGCTTGAATTTATATATTTTGTGCAAATAATAGTAATAGAAGTTAGTTTGCTATTTAATTTTTGAGCACTGGTGCTTGTGTGAAACCCAGTAGTTCTCATATGTCTCAAGCTATGCCATATTGGCTCCTAGAATGTGAGGGAACTGACCTGAAAAAGTCCCTTGAAAAGTCCTTGAATTTGATGTTTGAAGGTGTGAGTACCCTGACTGTGCATAAAACTCTGAAACATCCTTTAGTATTTGGAGAACGACATTTACAGAACATTTAATATAACAATTAAATAACTGAAATATGCATGTTTTTTGGTTATTTTTGACCTGTTGTTGAAAGATGGCACAAATCAGTTGGAAAGTTTCATGTTGGAAAACATGTTCAAGGTTAATTGGTTTGCTCAACTGTGTTTACTCTATTGGAATAAATGAAATCTTTCATGTTTACTCAACCTCAGTTGTACAACCTCATCTGGTCAGAGTTTTTAGGTTCATCCAGGCTGCCTTCAGCAAACTCCGCAACGCAACGTTTCAGGGGAAGAAGAGGCATAAAGTCGCCCTCAACGAAACCAATTTAGCAGGAACAAGGCGACTCAAGGTAACATAATGACTTTGACAGTGTTACTTTACATTGCCTGCTTCTTTTTACGTTTTCCAATGGCACTGATCTTTTTTTCACGAGGAGAGGAGGGGAGTCACAGAGTCACCTCATTACACCGGGCTGTGTCACCGTGAAATTGAGGAGTCCGATTAGGCTTGTTTTCGTCGCTCTGTGCTGTGGGCAATTTTGTCATTCTTCGGGGTGTAATGTAATACATCTCAAGCAAATTGTTTGCGTCCCCCCCCTGAAATATAAAGTAGCCCTGTCAGGGCTCCCCAAATTGTTGGAGAAATATTAGGAATGGATCACAAGTTAATTCCCCCTGCTTCAATTTTCTGCCGAGGCGAAATGAAATTTGAATTTGCGTGGCTTGGGCCACTGCTGCTGAAAGACTGTGATTTGTTTCAATGACAAGGCCTATTATTGAAGTTGTGCATTGATGTAGGAATACAGTATGGTAATGTCCAACCCTCCCCCGGATCCCACCTCAGCCCTCATGGTGGAGGGCCGTCTCATTCATGTGATGTAAGCCGCAGAGACAAGGAGGAAGCCGTGAAAAAATCGGCAGTGGGGAAGACATATTAATATGGAAATCAGAGGCCGGCTACATGCTCTGTGTACTCTATGTGTGTGTGTGTGTGTGTGTGTGTGTGTGAGTGAGCACAGAAGCATGCAAGTGCTTTCTGCATGCACTCACCTACTTTGGCATGAAGGATGAAAGTACAAATAAAAGATCTGTTTCAGAAAAGTATAAAGTGATGCTTTACTGTGATGAGAAAAAAACATGCTTTGCCCCTCCATTACTTAAGAGAGGACACACACACACACACACACAGACACGCACATAAACCTATACTCACACATATACACCATGTTCTAATGAAGCCAAAACCACCTTGTCTGTTCCACTGCTGGTAAAGATGATCCTACAGTAACTACAGCAAAGCGGATATGTTGATGAGTTTACTGTTCGTCTCTCCAGAGGCAGCTTATGTTGATGCACTTTTTCTCCCAATATATTATTTACAAAGAAAGCTCGGGCCTTAATGAGCACTAATTAAACGCCGGAGACTGTGAGATGACTGGCAGAAAACATCGCAGCATGTGACAGGCATCTGGTGGAAGATAAGTGAGCAGGCGTTGGCAGAGCCAGCGAGAACCTTGCGGTGGAAGCGAAGTATCGCTGGGGGTCGTGTGAACCTGCACTTGAACCTGACTTTCAAACTCTGTCAATCAAGCTGGCTACAGCTGTCATGGTTCACAGGGCACGGGCTTGGAGGATTGGAAGCGTGAGTGTGTATGTGTGTGTGTGCGTGTGTGCGCGTATGTGTGCGTGTGTGTGTGCTGTATGTGAGAGGCTGGATAAGAGCCAGTGGGTTTGTGTGTGCATGTGTGTGTGGTTATGTGAAGGGCAAGACTGCAATGCATCCATTTAAAGGGGCAACAAGGAAGATTTCAGTCCATCACTGGAGGAATTACAGTGTCTTGGGAACGAAAGGCTCGGCTCAGTGTTTACTTTGGCTTTCAGCCATGTATAAAATGGATTTCCTCCCAACTCAACACATTTTAAACTCCTAAAGAAGGAACATTCCAAGATACCCTCTTCAGTAAACAATTCTGTTGGATCTCTGCTCTTAATGGCAGAGCTTTAACCATTCATGAAGAATTTGTCCCACGCAGCCACGCAACATAAATATTCGTTGGTAATTTCACAGGTCAATAAATTTCATGGTAAATAGGTGCAATCTATTTCAATATGTTGAAATTTGGAGCAAATAGTTAAAACATGTACTTCAACATACTGATGTTGGAGTACAACAATTGAGTTGGTCAGAATCTATTTGGAAGTTAAGCTGCAACAACTATCCTCAGTTTATTGGAAACCAATTAGAAATTAAGCTGGCATAATCAGCAGATGTTAGTCACAAACTGTGTGATATTCTTATGTCCTTTTTGTATTTAAACTCTCTATTTTTTTTAACAGTACAATTACATATTCTGTTCATCTCATCCCACTTACTGATGGTTTAAAAGCCATTTCCAAGGCCACAATATTTAACAATTTTTCATAATCAAATCAATACATTGAAATTTAGAGAGATTTTGCTTTAAAAAAAAAAAATCAAAGCAGCATTAACATTCAAATATAGTGTTAAACCCATAAACTGCACCACTTTTCCCTTAAATTTTCCTTTAATTGCTCCCCGGGGACAAATAAAGTTTTTTTTAAATTTAATTTAATTTAATAGCTACTGCCTTGCTCGTTCAGTATTTTCAGATCTCTACAAGGTTGAGTGAGTTCCAGTCAGGGGAAACTCAAAGGACAAGGTGCAACATCCTTTCATCACCTTTAAAGGTTCAGGTTAATATCTCTAAAAACCCCTTACTTAGTGTATAGTGCTAACTGTCTGGTCATGATACATAATATAATATACAAAATATGAAATATCCTACATATAGTGGATCAACAATTTGAACTTGGATAAACGGCCGGTTCAGATAAACAGCAAGTTCTGACACACTCCTCACCAGACATGAAAAGAAACAGAATCTGTCTGAGGTAGCAAACGTCCCCAAAGGGAAAGAAACAGGAACTGCTTAAAAGACGAGGGTGAATTTGGGTTCAAAAATCTTTCCATGTGAAAATACTGGAGGAGGAAAAACATGTTCTGGGTTAAAAACCCAGCTCCAAAGCTGTTTACACACTGTGGGGCTCTGGATGCTCTGCAGTATTTGTAGCGGTCGAGGCATCGTCGAATTACGTCTCACTCTTTATAGAGAGCAACAACCTGCAGAAACAGACACACATAATGTAGTATTTGGATAAAGAAATTACCATGTTGGGGTACGATTGCATTGGGTGAACAAAAGTGGCCTGCACTTAAATCTCACAGGGGAAGTGACACCCTGATTCGGGTACTAAATGAAAAATGAGCAAAGCGATCACAGACTGCAATCTGCGCATGACAGTGATATGGTAACATTGTGCTAAACGACACTGCTAGAATAATGACTTCAATTTTTTTCACGTGTGGCCGCATCTTTACCGGAGCACCAGCCATGAAATGTGTCTTTAACAGTATACAATAATCAGAAACAAAAATGTTTTCCACCAACTGAACTCATAATCTTCTAAATGTCCTTCACTCAAACACTCCAGAGGAATATTGATTTATTTCCTCGCGGTGCAGTCTGCATCCTGCCTTATGGACCTATAATCTTAAGTAGAAAAGAGTAGCGTAAAGACAGCTCATGATGGAAGGGTGTTTAAATATCAGTGGTTTAAATGAGGTAGATGATAAAGTAGATGATGTGGTGTAATTTAGTTTCTATGTAGGATCCTTCAGAAGCACGCACTCCAGATATCCTCGGGGGTTCAGATCTTTGAGCGGGGTGTGATGCCCGTCATGTGAATGCGCTGTGAAGAAGTCACAAATTTAGACTCTTTTTAAGCATGAGACACATTTGAATTGTGTGATACACCACTTTTATGAGTTCCGGATTCCCACCGGGAGAGGGAGATCCACAGTTTCTCTATGGCTCCGGGGGAACATAGGGGAGCATATAATAACAGTAAAATGTCTCATATCATATCATAAACTACAATTCTTTTGTACCAAAATTGCCTTTGACTAACTCTCGTGTATACCTCAGAGGGAAGGTTCAGGATTAAATATGTTTTTTTGTCTTTGAAATTTGCTTTTGTATAACATTTGCCAGCGTGGAAAGCCAGTGGGGAACGAAGTGAATGAGACATCTCTTGTTTTTAATTTCTACAAGCCTGCAGTCATGTTAACATTAAATAATCTTACTTCCTTGTGTTTTAAAAAACTGTGCTTTCAGTTTCTGAGACCTGCCACTGTTAAAAATGGAATATTGTTCAAACTGAGAATGAATCGATGTCCTGGTTCTACGATCAGTAAGGCCCGTTTATTTAAGGAAGCTTTTAAACCCCCTTTTGATTCAGAGTCGTAATATCTCCATCTTCTTATATCGCACATCTGTTTCTGACTCTGATAACTGGACATAAAAACTGTGGCCTTGTTGGCATTGGTTCCCTTGACCCAATTTTTCAATTCATCAGCAGGTTAAAAGGAGAAAGAAAAGGGAACAGCAAGGTAAGAAAAAAACAAAGAACAACAGGAAAAAGGTTCGGGGAAAAATAGGGAATGACATGCAGGGATGCGAGAAATAGCACATTAGCACTTATGGATTAGTTGCCTCTCATTCCCAGGCCCCCGCTGCAGCCCTGTAGATGTGCAGCTCTGACCGCACAGCCAGCCGGTAGCGGTCATGTCTTAATTAACGAGCAGACATCTGATCAATAAGTGAGGAACGATGGAGAGGGAGACGTGAAAGGTGGGACAGCCTGCACGGTTCAAGGTTTTTGTTTTCCGTTGATGTGGAATAACATTAGAAATCAATAGCACGGCTAGCCCCGCCACACACTCTGACTCTCCACTCAGAAGGAGGTGAAAAAATAATCCCCCTTTCTCTGTAGCTGTTCCCCGTGTCTCCTTTTACCCATCACTTTCTTATCACACTGGATCTTTGTAAGAGAAGATTCGTCTCAGTGCAACGCGATCCTGAGCTTTGAAATGACGTTTTTTTTTTTAAACTTGTCCTTTATAACAATTCTTCGATTATTAAAGAGAAATCTGCCCGGGTTCTTTTATGCTGTCGTGTGTGGCATCTGAAGCTTCCCAGGATCCATTTCTAAAGCAAACGTCATTTACTCTTATTAGTGTGCCTGCTCTGCTTCAACCTGCCTCGGGCGTTTCAGTCTGGGATTTCTCCTCACAATGACTTCCAGTGAGTGTGTTGATAAGAAGCCTCGCTCATTAAAGATTTGCACACGCAACTTCTGCAAAACAACAACTGAACAAGTTGATGGTGCTGTTTTATTCACTTTTAAACAACGGAGGCACGATAGCACTAGCGAGGAGGCTGAGGTCAAAATAAGGAGCAACCGCGCTAAAAATGGGTGAAATCATGGAAACTAAGGAAGTTAATATTGTAGTTATGGCAATAAAGCTTTTGTAGGTATGGTAAGAGTTAACTTTATTTTAGTGCTGGTGTGAGGGGTTAATGGGAATTCCACTGCAGACCTGCATCTTAAGTCTTAACAGTTCTGAGTTAGATTTCTCACAGTGATAGCACAATTGCAACACCAGCTGGATGTAACATGTGAGGTCAATCGGCATATTTATCTTGTTTCGTCTATGGGATGGAGAGGCACAGTGAACAGAAGGCTTGCATTAGAAATGTTATCCTCACTCTGATCTCTCTTTCCCCTATCCACTGAGGAGGTCACTGGGGGAAATGACCATAAGTCTTTGCTGGAAGACCATCGACCGCTGACTTCCACACCCTAACTCTGCTGTATCTGGATGTGTTCAAAAGTGCCAACCGGCAGCCTTATATTAAAACGGTTCTTCTCACTCTTTTGAAACAAATTGCGTTCCTAATAGTTTGATTTTCAAGGAAGTTAATGTGTTTCATGATCGATTTTTCCCCTTTTTCTACATTTCTTCAAATTAAATCGCTTATTCTTTTGTGACTAATTCTATATTATCTTTTCAACCGAGCTAAGAATTTTTCTGAAATGTAAAATGAGCGTCGAAGTGTTCACAGATCATTGCGGTGATATAATTTGGCGTTTCTAAAGCGCTCCGGTATCCATCCATTCAGAGCCCTGACATTCATGGACATATCCGCAGGTTACCTGACGCTGCAAATATTCAGGCGGCTACAAGCGAAGGTTTATCAGCGTTCGTGGAGTATTCTGGGAATTCTCAGACAGGATGGCCATTCTGTGATAAGGCTTTCACATTTGGTTGTAGCCAGAAGGCTGCTGAGGCTGGTGGGAACGCTAATCAGTCTCTCCCCACCCGTCTCCATCACCCTCTTTCAAGTGAGTTACTGATCCACCTCTGGACAGAAATCCTATGTTTATTTTCTTTTCTTTCTCACTGCAAACTTTTGGTGGAAAATTGAATTTGATGCCCAGGGGCAGGATGGAAAATTGGGCAAAATAGCTTATTTCCCCCCATTCAACCTTTTGCCACTCTTTGTAATGAATGGCAAAATAAGATATCTGTGGGAGATGCTATTCTGTGCTGGATAGCAGGCTTCGCAATTTAGAGCTCATCAATTCATGTTTACAGTACGAGAGTGAATACTGGTAGAGTGTGTCTGAATGCAGAACATGTATATCTCTCTCATAGGGCTGAATTGGGAATATCAGCCACCACGATTGCAAATAAAATTGTAATGGCATGATCAAGTGTTGTTACATTTGCTCCTCACAACTGCTCATGTTCAGTGACTGATTTGTTCAGATTTGGCAACCTGGCGTAATTTTGCATATGTAATGCAAAATTACTAGAGATCTCTGGAAATGTGTGTAATTTAAAGCAAAATCTGTAGCCTGCTCGAAGAGGAAACCTCGGCGATTAAACCATAAATCTACTCATTATTAAGCAGGGCAAAGCTAAATTTGGAACCACAGTCTGGCAATTCGGAGTGCCTTCACGTTCCACTGATGTGTCTCCGATGATTACCATTTAATCAGCTGCAAATGCTCTTAATTACAAGATTAGTCTCCTACCAATTAGCCAACGTGCTAATGGTTCTAATCTGCCATTGAAGTCGACTGAATTCTAATTAGGGACTAACTGTTTCAATCCACCCAGGGCCCATCTAATGGGTCATTACCAACCTAGTTATCCTCATATAAACCAACTGCAGCAAGCAACACAGGTCCCATTTGGAGAGCAGCTGTAGAGGCTTTACGACCGTCGCGTGGGCCATTTCCATGCGTCATGAAACGACAATGTTTCCATTCCCTGGCAATCGCAGAGGCATTCTGATGACTCACTGATGAAACTATTGTACACTGGAGCCTTGCAAGCTGTGTTAATGGCATACGCAGGGAAATTCCTCTTCACAAAATGTACTGTTTAAAAGTGGTGAACAATGAGCGTTTGACATGAGTGGAACTGGAGTATCTAATTTCAGAAGGGTAAAAATTTATTTGTAAAAAGACAAATGTTTCTCTTTAAAGCTGCACTTTTCAATATGTTTAGATTACCAATAGATCAAACAAGTATCTGTAACTTGAAGGGAATTGTTTTTTTTCTGCATTTTTCTGGGTTCTTGGTTTGGTTTTCTAGCCTTAAACACTTGCTATCATCCTCCTTTTTTTCCAGCAAATAAACAAGCCACTGAACGCTAACTGTTCAGCATTGAGTTATAGGCAGAAAAGGTGAGAGACCGTCTGATGAACACAGTGGAGCTGCTAAAAAGTCCAGCTTTGCCCTGAGGTGGTTGGTGGAGACCAAACCAGAGCTAAACAGAGAGCGAAAACCGGACCTACACTAGCAGATGGCCAGAAACACGACTTTAAGTGAAAGCTAATCTCGCCTTGTGTATGTTGAAATAAGCAACAGTTTGCTAACAAGTTTGCCAAAGACTTTATAAACTGAAAAAAGTGCCACTCCAAAAATAAGTAAAAATAACAATGATTCATATTTCTTCTCGCTTGTTCAATGTCAACGAAAACTTGAATGTTGTCTTATATCTAGTGTAATAAGATATCTTTGATGGAAAATTAGACGAAGGCTGATAATATGTCCATGTTGTGTTTATAGCTTGCTCTGCTGCCCTAAAGTGGACAAAAAACGACCAAATGCAGCTTTGATATAACTTACATTAACGTGCTCTCAATTTATCATTCATTTGTTTATTCATTTACCACATGAACACATTGCAAACGTTGTCCCCTGTTCGAGACTATACAACTGAAATTGGCCACACAAAGGGTTCCCTCCTGAACATACAACTCAAGCCCCCTCTAATTATTCATCCGGAAGAACTCAACAGAAATTGAGAACACTTTAGTGAAACGAGCAGCCCCTAAATCATAATATATTGAGCAATAAAACACAGAATTGCCTTTGTCTTTTGCCTTTTCTCTTCAGGGAGAACACTAAACCTGCCTGTTTCTGTAGCTAATGGTGTAATGTGCTTGGACGTAGCATACAAAGATATCTGGCTTGATTCTGCTTCAGTATGGGTCTGCATTGTTGTTCTTCAAAAGACAAGGACAACTTCCTTCATACATTTTTAATTTGTCCATGCATTATAGCTTTACTGGCCTGTCCTCCATGCCCTCTGTATTGTGTGAAGGTGTGAATTTGGCCTAAAATAAAATGGTTGTTAAACATTTTATCATGTGATTGTGTTTAAATTCATGATAGAAGCTGCTTTTTTTTCTCTCTCGCACCTCCGTGACATTGATGCTTAAGGTAGTTCCCAATGGATACAATGGGAAACGTGCTTGAACTGCGGATGTCGATATTGTTGCCAAATTTTTTCAAAGTTGTTACGTAATAATGTAAAGTCAGTCATATTCATCGCAATATGTCACAGTAATCAAAAGAAACAATTTATGTTGACATTGAACTGAACTGACTGCAAAACATTTAACCAAAGTGAGTTCAACTTTATGTGCTGCCTGACCCAATAATGGTGATATCATATTATGGGATTAGACGTCTGGAATCTTGATGTGTGTCTGCGATAAAAAATTAAGAGAGACACGCATTAAAAACTCTTCTCTTTGCCACGGCTCACGGGAGGCAATCTCAGCCCTCTGTCCTTGTCAAGTTAGGGTTATAATAAGTAATTTAGGAGACTAGAGTTCAGTATCTGCTAAGGCTGAAGCTTTTTTCCTTTTTTTTACTCTTTCCTGATTCTGACTTATTTTAGGAATGGAAATTTGGGCTAGGGTGAACTTATTCAAGACACTTTGGGCTCGTAAACACTGCGCAGCCACAAAGTGCAAGAATGGGACTAAAGATTGAAATGTCTTTTCTTTGCATTTTGGAAGCCTAAACATTCATAATCAGTGATTTGATGTCTCATTGCTTCTATTCAGGTCTATTCCGTGTCAGTTATTGTAGCTGGTCAGTTGATGGATCTTTCTAATGTCATAATCAGCAAAAAAAAAATGTTATGTCCCTTTTGGACAACAGTTGTGATATGATTTTGTGCCAAAACTGGATCATCAGAACAACTCAAAAAAACTTTGACACAAGATATTCCAAAAAAGAAAAAGAAAGAATGAAAGAAAGGGAAATATTTTCTTGTATTTTTCATAGCCAAACATAGTTTGATTTGTAGCGGAGGTGGTAAACCGTGTAGCACGAAGACGCCACGGTATGGAGGTTTTCATTCCATCTTATCACCTCAGCAGGGGATCTCACTGATGAGTTCTTCCTCTCCACTTGAAGCGGTACTAATTAGTGTTTGGTGTCTTTATTTGTAATGAAAACCTGCAAATTGTTTGCAAATGGTTGGGTGCCCCCGGTTAATACCGATGGTCTGTGATAATTATGATACCATTCCATTAATATTGCTACGGCCTCGTCCAATGCTGAGGACTACAAGAATTTGAGGATTATTGATAGAGTTCCTCATCCCAGAAAACACCTGGGGCCAGATGAATAAAAGTCAATCTTGCTGCTGCCCTGTTTAGATTCACAGCTGAAACAAAGACATTTACACAGGCAGTGGTTCTGTTTTAAGTTGTTTCACAATTATTGATAAACGGATGTATAAACAGCCTTAAACATCTGTTTCCAAATCAATACCTGTTCCTTCTCCACCGCTCATTAGATCTGCCATTAAGAAGAACGATACGGAAGAAAAAGTACAATTCGATTGTGTTGCATCAGAGTTGTTCTTCATCCTCAGAGCAGCTCAGGCTATTTATACTCACACTCATAATCTCATTTACACTCCTACATTTCAGATTTCATTTTTATAATGTTCCTCAGAGTGACATTTTTCAGAACACGGCGCAAACTGCTACATGATATCACAATAATTTAAATTGAAACAACTAGAAAAAGTGTTGTACTGTGATATTTCATCTAATGTTTCATATCCACCTCATCATTTCACCTGCAGCGAGGTCTCAAGTACACTCGAGGTGCACACAGCCTCCTTTTATAAACGTGGAGGAGATGATGTTGAAATGTTTTTGTACATAGACGATGCATCATTTATATGCTGGGCCAAGAAGTCAAGAAGAGAGAGACTTTTCTTCTTGATTTCTTGACAACTCCGCCACTTCTCACATGAGGTTTCCTGCTTTTCCACTGAATGAAAGTCGATGGTAATTTGCAAAGGCAGTTAAGAAGAAAAACTACCAAACAAACACGCATGCAAACCTTTTACAATTTAATGTACGAACAAATTAGCTCTGTACATTTATTATGAGGAATGATTTGAACTGATTGATTAGACCTTAAAGATTCTCTGGCAGGAGGGACTAAATAGAAACATAACTTCTGTTTCCCAGAGCACTCTGTTAAAAAGGGTGTACACTTGAAACCAACGACATGCTACTTTTTCACTTAGCAAATGATCAATCTGCCAACTGAAGGGGCTTTGAAAGATAGCTAAAGGAAAGTCAAAAACAGAAATATGAAAGGGTCTTACCTGCCCTGCACCTTGATGTCAGAGATGGCGTAGAAGTATCTGGACAGGTTATTCTCATCCACCATGGTGGCTCCAGTGGCTGGCTTCAGCAGCTTAATCCTCAGATCGGTGATGGTGAAGAAGTCCCTCAGGTTCTTGGTGGTATCCAGCTGGCCGTACAGCGAGGCCATGTTGTGTAGTCGAGGCCCGGCAAACAGGGCAAAGCGGTCCTTTATCTCAAAGCGCACCGTCTTGTCGTTCTTCCACACATAGCCTCGGGAGTAGTCCTCAGTGCAGATGATATCCAGCAGTGTGCGCTGGGTGAGGTCCATGACTGTCTTGGGTTCCATGGTGAAGGCGTCCAGGCAGTCGGTGGCGTAGAACTGGTATGGGGTCCAGGTCCGGCCGTAGTCGAGTGACTTTTCCAGGACCATTTGCTCCGGTCGGCCTGACTCAAAGGTCAGAATGATGTCGTCGGTCAGCTCGATGGTTTTGTTCCATGACAGGGTGATGTTCACCTGGAGGGGCTTCGGGTATTTCTTCCATGAGGTGGACTGCCAAAAGGTTGTGGGGTTGCGACCTTCGAAGTCAAACATCAGCTCTGGAGGATGAGCCAGCTCCTCAGTGTTGGCATCACATTCGTTGTTGCACATATAAGGATTCTCCTATAAAAAAAACAAAACAAAACATAGATACACATGTGTAAGTGAACATGGCAATCAGGGTATAACAATGTGTATTGTGCAGGTATTGTATAGGTACAATCTGCAAAATGCAAGTGAGTTGCCTTATTTCAAAGATTTAGCAAAGTTAATTTGGGGACGTTTGCCCCTACGATAAATTGAGCAAAATAGAAAAATGTGCACCCAATAGTACATCATTCAAAAGGAATCATGTCTTCATAACGTTGCAATGCATTTGTTGTATGTTTCTCAATAGCCAACGATGTCCTTTTCCTCAAATATCACAAGACTGGCAGCAACAAGAAAAACTCTTATTTTTCGGTCCTTTTTCATGTCATGCACAGAAGAAGTTTACTCATCAACATTCAAATAAGTGGACTGTACACTGTAGTAGCGTATAGGAGCAAAATCCTTGTGGTACCTGACCATCTAAGAAACACCCAACTTGTAGACTCATTGAGAGTTAAACAAATGCAAAAAACACCTACGGTAACAATACCTGAGAGCAAGGTTGTAAAATGCATTTTTCACAATTTGCTGATGTGTGGTTTAGGGCAGAATTTAATTGCTTTTTTTTTGTGTTAGTCTGCGTAAGTTTCCTGTTGGCTTCTTTTTTGGATTGTATTGGCTCTCCCTGCTGGCTGAGGAGTTGGTAACTACGGCAAAACTACCGGATGAAAATTTGATCAGAATTGATGGTTTAAAACAATATAAAAATGAAAGCCAAGGCTGAAAATATTTCAAAACCTTAATGTGCCTGTTTACTTCTGTGGGGGAAGAGTTTTGTACAACAAAACAGACCAATGGTGAAAAAGGTAGGGATGAGCCAGTGTCTGTAATTTTTAGTAAGGGAAATAGTGTAATTGAAATGTCAAAAAGGCGGTGTTTTAATATTTAGTTCTGAATAAAATATTCAGAGGAGAAGTGGAACCCTAGAACACTTGTTAGTCATAGAGCGGCCTCGCTAAAGCATCTCCCAGGTCCGCTGTTGGTCTACTTTGCCTCGAAAGGTTATTTATTTCTCATGCGCCGTGTTGATTCGCCCATCCTATCGTGATTCCGCCGCCGTACACTCAGGAGCATTTCTATCGCATTCAGGCCAACGTGTATTTTATAATCTGCACAAGTAATGTTGGCCCCCGAGCTCCGGGGAGACACTGACCCTCTCATTAGGATGACACTCTGGATCCCATATTCCCCTTCAGCCGCATTCCTGCCTACACTGCCACCCAAATTGCCAGCGTAATTGATATTCCTGTGTGGTTTTTCAGCCGAGATGGGGATGGAATCCCGATGAGTGTTTCTTATGAAACACGCAAAGGGGACATGCATTTTTCATGGGCCTGTGTCTGCTCTGTACCATAGACATCCGCCTGAGTCTGGATGTTTGCGCGAGCTTGTTGGCGAGGAGAAAGAGGCGCTTCTTGATGTGTTTGTGTTTGTTTGCGAGAGGGATAGAGAGCTCTGAATGTGTTTGTGCTTGTGTGTGCGCATGCGGTATTGCGTCCGTGTGTGTGTGTGTGTGTGTGTGTGTGTAAATAGCAATAAGAGAGAGAGAGAGAGAGAGAGAGAGAGAGAGAGAGAGAGAGAGAGAGAGAGGTGAAACTGAGCCAGAGAGAGGGAGAGAGAGAGAGTGAGAGCACAAGACACACTCCAATTGACATTCCGCTCACCTCTGCTCCAGGAACAATGAGGTTAAGTGCAGATGAGATTCAGATCAACTGTAAAGCGGTTCGATAATCAGCAATCATCCGACACTCTACACGCAAAATTATCTAAAGGTGAGAACGGTGCTATCTGCAACATTACACGCTTATCTCTCTGGCATTGCAGTGCGTTCGACACAGACCGGCACTTTGTGGAGTGAAGATCACTGGCAGGAATACTGATAAGCAGACGCCATTATATTTTATTTGAAAAGACCAATGGCTGCCTTTTTTTGTCTTTGAGAGCAAAGGCCCCAAAATTCCCTCTCATGAAAGGAAAAACATTATTTGACGCTTTATCTTCTTCACAGGAAAGACAGTATGTATGACTGGCCTGTTTTTTTTTTTTTTTTTTTTAAAGATACCGATCTTCTCAGTCCATTTTATTTCCTGTGGGACTGTGCTACGCTATCAGCGGCCTGCTCATCAGCTAGGGGCGATAACTATACGGCGAGGTTGGAACAAGACTGAGGGATTGTGGGTCACTAGGCCTGCTCGGCTGACTGAGAAGAGCGTTGCGTGATCCAATTAGGAGGGTATTAAGGGTTATGCTGCTAAGACAGAGAGGGAAGCGAAGAAGAGAGAGTGGGAGGCAGAGAGATATTGTAAGAGTGGACCTTTTTTGCAGTGTGTTTTTTTTTGTTTTTTTTTCAAGGAAGATCTCAGTTGCTAAAAGTATTCTCCTCTCAAGCCCATGCACGCCCACGCACAAACTCGGAGCCAACATCGAAGCTTGAAAGGCCACGCTGTAGCTTGAAAACAGAAGCCCAGGGAGGGAGAGATCTGAAAGGGAGAGTTGAGGGGTAATAGGGAGGACGTCCGCTGCCTGAGTTCGGCCATGGCGACAATAAATTGTTCTAGTGTCAACTGTTGGCCAGTGATGTGTGCTGAGGATCATTATATTCCCTACTTGTGCTTGAGCAGCCTTGGAGGTCCGCTCTGAGCTCAGACCTTGACCGTACAGAAGGAGGGAGAGAGACATAGTGTAAAGAGAGAGCGATTTCCCTGTTGACATTCAGGAGCATGAATTTTCACTTATATTTGTTTTATTTGCCGTCATGGGGGGGTGTCTGCCTCCGCGTCTTCCCAGAATGGGAGCCTTATTCACCGACGTTATGAAGAACTCAGACTGCAGTGTCCGTGGCTAATGAGAAAAACAATTTCCCCGGCTGAACCGAGAGAAACAGAGTAAATAGGAGCTTTAAAGAGAGAGAAATTTGCTTTGTCACGCCAGCAGAAGTGTTCAGAGACCGGCGAAAAAAAAGCGGTCATAAATTCAATCCATAATCATTCTCTCGACTTCGGGCCTTCAGGGAAGTGATCATTCTCACCAAGGAGCCAGTTTTCACGTACGGAAGCTGGCTGGGGACAAACCCTTTCATAAAAGCCCCTTCCATCATTAATAACAGTCAATAATGCAGAGGCACTTTTCCAATCTAACATTAAGTGACACGTATAGTATTTACTGTCTCCCAGTAATCCCCCCCACACTGGAATGGTTCCACACAGCCCGATGATGGCGGAATGATAAGGACTTAGAAAAAGGTCAGGACCTTTAATCGGATTTCCTGCGGTGGTTATTTAACAACAAAAACAGTGCATTATGAAGATCAATACCTTCTGTGGTCATTTAAGACCCAGGGCTTCAGTACTATGCCAGGGGCAGCTATTGAAAAACAATAAGCCCTCTCAGCTTGATCCTTTACCTGTGATCATGGCTGTGGGAGAGGGAAATAGTCAGCAGAGAATCAGAGAGAAACAAGAGTTTAGTACCAAAATGAGATATCGACTAGCTGAAAGAAATGTGACCTGTCCTTATGAAAGGAAAGCTGCTATAATACATAACTTAAGCCATGGATTATGAATGTAGTTAAACTTTAGTGTCAATTTTAACCAAAAGTGTGTTTTTATTATCATCATTAAAAGGTCATATTGATACAATTTTTAAGTAGAAACATCAACAGAACTTGTAGATAGAAACATAATTAAAGTATCTCCTTATTATGATTGTGAATCAGTGATTTAAAAATGTTTGTTCAGTTTATGTCTGTGTAAGAATTCTGACAGCTGGTTCCAGCTCCTCACAAGGTTTGGGAGCCAATGGTATATCGCTGTTGGAATCACGTGGTGCTCGCTGCCAGAAGGTGGAAATGTAAGAATGTCTGAATTCTACAGAATGTGCCCAGCATACCATACTGCCCAGAGTAAGATAGCTAGTGTGAGTGGCATTAATGTTAGTTCATGTTTATAACGTTTACGATAGCTCTTATTGGCAACGTTCACTTTAGCTAGCTAGCGTTGGCGGCATCTGTGATTGTAACAAACAGGGAACCACTTGAGAACGACAGCAGTGTTGTAACATGAATGCAATGGAGGGGGGTTTGATGGAATGGCACATTCAGTGGCTTAATGTAAAAAAATAACACCTTTAATAGACTTAATGTACTTAACAAAGAATTTAATTCTATACATTTTATATGTTATCATGATATGGGAAATGTGCCATGATATTTCTTTCAGTTGTATTGTTTTATCTCATACAAAGCTATTAATCATATAGAATTCATTATGTATTAAATGGACACGCAACACTTTTACACAGTAGAGCAGTGTAGTGGAGAGAGACTTTACAGGACTACAGTCCCACCCACGGCTTAGGCTCAGAGACTAAAAAAAAAGTCTATTTTAGAAACTTCTCTAATAGCATTTTATTCACCACCAATGCTGGGGAAATTATTTTCTGAAGTGTAATGGGTTACAGATAACTATCCTGTGAAAAATGTATTAAGTAAAGTTACTTCTAATTACTTAAAGTAATGCAGCTATTTCATTTAAGTACTTCTCTAACAAACCTTTGTTATAAAACCTAATTTACATAAGTAATACAATATAGTAAAACGTGTAGCCTACTTCTTGAACACAAATCCATCAATTCAACCATTTAGGTCAAATTGCGGTGAATTCATACAATAGAACCAATCTAAAACAAACTTTAGTGCATACTGTCCAATGAATGGAGCTGGTTTATTGGTTATACAGTCCTTTTACGCCATCCCAACCTTGATGATGTTGCAAACAAACCAACATTTTGATGAGCAGCTGTAATTTGATTACATCCAGTTACATGTGCTAGTTACTCCCCAGAACTGTCTACAATACAACATGTTTTAAAAGCTACATTTCATTTCATCTTATTCTTTGTCTGTAAGTTTAAAGGATCCCCAGTAGCTCATGTCACATCAGTCGGACTGTGGACCTGATCCCACACCTATTGCCATTACACACAACGCTGTGAGGGCTTCTAATGGCCTGTCTCTTATTGGTATTGCTGACATCTCCATTGCCACCGAGGCTGCTGTGTAACTGAGCCCAGCTGGTTTCTATCAATGCTATATGATCCGTCCGGGGGCAGCAGCTTAATGCAAGGGGCCTTAGCAGCAAGTCTGCGGCTGGTCGCAGCTAATGATGTCTCGATCTCTGCAGCCTATAAGGTCAATCCAATATCAGGGTGTCACACAGTAGGAGAACAGAGAACAGGGAAGGGAGAGAGACAGCGAGTGGAGCTGGGAATGTGAATCCAAATGTCATTCACTGGATTATAAAGCAATTAGGTCTTCAGATTGTCGTGAAGGGCTCAGTGGATATCGAGAGGAAATTTCATGGTCATGTTCAATAGTCTGAGGTTTCTATTAAGGGAAGCAAAGGCCTTGAGAGAAAAACAACATGGTGCATTCAATATTTCAACAAAATCTTAGTATTGACAGAAAAAAATTGAAACAACTGATGTCTTCTCATCACGCAAAAATCCATGAAAAGTCTTAACACACACACACACACACACACCCACACTCGCGCATGTGGTGATGTGTTGTGAGGCAGATGTTTAAATGAGTGACATATTGCCTGTGAGACTGACAAAGCGCAAACTATTGATGTGCCTTTTGACACGAGATGTAGCTCGGCAGATAAATCCTCTGGCCAATGACAGCTCCTGTTGAAGGATGGGCGCAGGCAATCCAACCAATCAGTTTACTTGACAGATCTCTGGACTTGAAGCTCAGATCAGAGATTGAACTTAACACAGTTTTCTACTCGAGCCGTCTCCCTGCAGGGCGAGCTTGTTATTTTCACCATTGTGACATTTTAGCTTCAAGTGTGATATGTGCTCTCCTCTTTTGTTTCTCTGGGAATCACTCGGAGACAGTTTGACCTCATAGAATCTTAATTAAGTTTGGTTGATGCAAACTTTTTAGGATGGAAATAAAATAACTATTTTGCTATCAGTTACCAAACAGCTCTGAGGAACTTTACAGGAAACATATAAAGAAATCATTCAGCACATAAATTGCACAGAAGGACGGTGAAAGGGTTTCATAATGATAATTATTAAACACAGTTTGTTAATGATTTGCGCCAATTACAGCTAATCAAAGTTGGGCTTAATCAAATCGTGACTCATTAAATTTTGATTAGTGCCACACTTTCAACCGACCTTACCATATTCACACTGACAAGTTTTATACAGCTGTGTAGCCACTCATAAATTGTATTTTCCTACTCGTGTGCTTTCACAACATATTACATGACTTTAAAATGTGGTCATTATCCCCTCTATATTAATGGAAAGAAAGAGAAATTCAGGTATTTAGAAGCAACAAGATCCATGATTGATTTGAAAAGAGGTTATTTACAGAGTTTTTTAAAGCCCAGAGTCTTTGCTGTAGCTGCCAAGCTAAAGGTGTGGAGCAAATGGTGTCCTTTCGTTCCATTTCTGGACTTTGAAAGTTCACCTGAATTTCCTCCAATATGGGGATGAAAAGATAGTGACAGAATTGTCCTTTTTAGGGTGAACTTATCCTTTAATGCCGAGACACAATTCTGTAAACTATTTAAGAGGTCAACATACTGGAGTGCACTCCCGAACTGCCGTCACTGGCTTGGCGGCCTTCTCACCAGTAACTCCACCACAATCCCCTTCACCTCCCAATACAATAGTAAGGTAAAAAACATATAATGGGAACATACAGTGTTATGACACGTATTGTAGAAACAATATGGTACAAAAACATGTACAAAAGTGAACCTATCAGTGGTTTGCGGAATCGCTAACTGCCAACGTTTTTGCTGACCACTCCTAGCTTTGAATTTGTTTCCACTTGGGAATTCTAAATCACGCGAAAGCCTATCTCTCTTATGCACTTCCGTGATTTACATGTGAAAATGTTTGACAGTTTTTTCTGCTCATATGTGAAACGCTAATCACTCCAGTTCACGACTATTATTTTCCTCATACAGAAATGTTTGTTTTTATTAAAAAGAAAATTGAATGTGTTTAATTTCCACATGTGAGCAAAAGACAATTATAGATAAATCTGATACACGTATTTTGTCTGTGCATCAAGTATGAAGCAAAAGCTTGGAGGTGATTATCATGTCGGCTTTACGTAAGCACAAAGACTGACAGCAGAGGAAAGCAGCTATAGCGTTGCTCTCTCAACTTTCAAACACAGGCCCAAACCAGCGGCTCCAAAGCTCACTAATTAAAGTGCCGTAGCTCATTTGTTTAATCAGGCACCAGCGAAGTAAACATCGGATCTTTCTTAACTACTTTTTATGTGTAGATTAAACAGACAAGAAACAATGTGCTAATTAGTGAGTTTTAGAGTTTTTTTGGTAACTAAAAGTTTCCCTTTACTTATCAGTCCTTAAACCAAGCTGAGCTAATTGCCTCCTGACTCTAGCTCCCATCTTGATGCACAGACATGAAATTGACATTGATCTTCCTGTCTAACTCTCGGAACGAAAGCAAATTAGCGTATTACCCAACGTGTTGAACTATTGCTTTAATGTTGAGGGAGCAGAAGAAAAGCGTAGAAACCATTTACATAAATGTGGGGTGAGATGGTGGGGGGGTACTAAACTTCCACACACACAAAGCTGTCTGTGCTGTGTGAGTGTGATGCAGTTGGAAATATGCAATTATGTTGGACAAAAATGCTCAAAGTAACTTGAGACAACATCTTGTCCTGTGGGTGAGGCCATGTTTATTCACAGTTCCTTTTCTGAATTATGAGAACAAAGATGAGAGACAAACCTCCAGCCCTGGCATTGTTAGTGTCATGCTCCGTCTCCTCACCATCAAAAGTAACGCCTGTAAATTCGTCTGATGTGTTTATTTTACACATCTGCCCGCATTACGCATTCCGTCTAAAGTATCTCGACAAGAGAGATATCAATTTTTACCACACAGGCAGGCGGCGTTTTCATCCCGTGGCTGCTTTGGAAATACAGAGCGCCGCGGAGAGAGGGAGAGATCTGGCAAAGAGAATTAAACATCCTCTCATTATAGCAATGTTAAAGCGTTTTATTGAATCCTGACATCAGAGGGAATCTAATCCCACACACAGCCAGCCTCGCACAGGCAGAAGCGAGCAGCCACACACACACGCACACATGCACACTAATTGACAGAGAAAATAAACAGGTATGCTCACATGCAGATAAACATACACACAAATACAGACGTACAAATGACTGTCATTCAGATTCCTACAAACAAACCCAATGTACACACACATGAAATCTCTCCGCACCATCCCATGATAATAAGGCGGTGTTAAATTTACCCCGGTGGGACTCTGCTGCCACATGGGACAGATAATGAGGCCAGGTGTTAATTAATGTGGAGTGCGTTTCCCCCCTCATCTGCCGACGCCCCTTGAATCCCAATCAAGGCTGCGGCCCTGGATCGCGGTGTGGCTGATTTGCCAGGCAGCGCACTTCAAAAGGCCAGACTGGCTGTGCTGCAGTCCTCAAAGGGACTGCTTTGGCGAGGGCAGCGTTCCAAAGGGCGGAGTTCTTGGCATGTGGCAAATCGCAAACACAAGCGCTGGGAGAAGTTTGTGTTTTTGTTTTGATCAGACGTCTGCGCCGATAGCAAGCTACAGCCGTCACCTCTGCACTCTCTGAAGTGCTGTTCGCCGGGCCACCTGATGCATATGCTTCATTTTTTTTTTCACCTTTTCAAATAAGCCATTCCATTCTGCAAAATATGAAAATCGATTGGCAGACTTGGAAATGATGTCATGCCGATTCATCTGAACTGTCATATAGTGCATTACAGCTTTTTTCAGGATGAGGGTAAAAAATAAAATCATCATGACAGCTTCGATGCCACCAGGTACACGATTACTAATTACCAATTACTCATTCTACGTGCTATTCTATTCTAATTCGATCTGCAAAGCGTTATATATATTTGCCGTCTAAAGCCAAAAATAAGCATAATTTAAATGTACCGCACAGTAAGTCATCAACAAACAGGGGGAGCTGATCTACAAAATGAATCTCCGCAAAGGCACTTTAGTATGGGTCAAGCTGATCCTCTCGAGGTTAGGACAAATGTCAGGACACAATTGAAAAAGTCCCCAAGTGCCCAGACTTTATGACGGTGCAATATTAAGTGGATTAAAAGGCCTCTTGTTTTGAAATGTCTGCTCTGAATTCAGTTATAAAAATTATTTTTGACAAAGATGTATGCATCCTTATAATGTTAATATTATAATAATAAGAAGGTGATACACCAGTCCTTAACATTTAATGTCAGCCCGTGCTCCAAAGCCCACTTTGTTTTTCCATAATCTGTGAATTTGATCTCACATCGATGTGCATGTAGAGTGGTAGTCTGTCTTGTGAGAGTGTTCGGTGGCTATAAGAGAAGTTTTCTGCTGAAAAACCTTTTGGAAGTGTCAAAGCAAATCGTGCATATTTAGTTTTTTTGTTTTACTCAGTGAATGTATTGTTTTCAGAAATGTGTAACAATTTTACATATTATATAAAAAAACACAGAAGTTTTCAGTTTTGTTTAGGCAATAGGATTGCTCGGTTGCCCTAATTCATTTTCATACTATACAGAAAGTATAATGTGAGGCAGAGGTTGCATTGAATTTTTTAAAACATACAGTTAAATGTATAAAAACAGCAGCAAACGCTGCAGAATCTTTAGCTGTGACATAAAGAGTGTGTGATTTGTCGTGAATAGGTTCAAATGTGTGAAACCACTTCACACACTCAAATGTCAGGATTTCTTTTGAGGCAATCCTTCACATGTCCTGACCGTATAGGTTTCTCAAACCACCATTTGAAATGGTGTTTCCTTTAAATGCAAGATATTGAACGGCAATTATCTGTTGTCAGGTCTCCCACGTTCACAACCCTCTGACCTCAGATGTGATATGATGGAGCACTCACAGGTCAGACGAGCAATCCCACTGTCCTTCATTTCTCTGAAGGTCAGAAGAATGAAAAGCCTGGCTCTGTTGTGAGCCACTGCTGGCCCTGACTGCAGGTCATTAAAGCTCTATTGAGTTTCTGCCAAAGCTCTGACTCTCCCAATATCTCACCATGGCTCATCTCAGCTGTCTCTTCCGTCAGAGCTTATACCGAGCCCCGAAATCAACACCCGGTCTCTGTGTTCACTATATACTCGAGCATTCCCTCTTCTAAAAAGCCAACCTAGAATATCTTGATATCATCCTTCTTGGCCTGTCCTCTGTGTGTCATCACACCAGAATCAACTTCAGTTATATCGACATACCATTCGAGTGCACGACAAGGAGACCTTCTGTTTTTTTGCACTAATTGGAAGTTGAGACATCTTTTTTTTGGAGTGTCTGATGGGCATTTCATGATTTAGTCGAGTGGTGCTTCAGCTCAAAACATGACAGTTTTTGTTGTCCTGGATCGACTCCCTGAACTCTGAATCACAGTCGAATCACATCACCAAGCTGTCATTTGTCAAATTCTCCACCTCCGGTGCGCCCCGTGAATGAGGATGGGCATCCGGAGGTGTGATAGAGGGGGTTTGGGCCAGCGACAGGTCTGCAGGTGTCATGTGGCAGGTTAGGAGGTGTAAGGCCAAGCAGGATAATGGGCTGATTAATCCAGCAACACCTCAGTTCCAGTGGGAGAGCCTTCTCTCACAGCCACACAGGCTTTGTAACAAGGAAGTTACTGAGGGCACAGCACAAACTAGTAAACACAGGTCACAGACTTTTAATTGTTTATATTACTGTGTATTTCATATTGTAGCTTTAACTCAAACAGTATAGGTAAAGGTGGGTGGACTCTCAGGTTTAAAGAAAAATTCAGGTCAATTTTTTTTTTTTGCCTTACTTTAATAGTAGTTCTACAGTAGTCATCATTTTTTTTTCTAACCAAGGTAATTGTTGACACTTGTGAATGCACTGATTATGCAACAACACAACCTAAGGAACGTCAGATGATGATTTACTGGAGGTTTTGATCAAACCCGTAGTTGAGCTAAACTTTATTTGGAAGAGAAAATTGAGGACAGTTAAATAATCACCCCCAAGCTGTCCAATTTAAACACAGACCGCAGCTGGACTATCTGATTTCAGTTTCGACTCTCATACTTGGTAAGTGGTTGGGATAATCAAGATAAACTGTTGGCTTGTGTGCAGTCTCAGATACAATCAGCCGCTGTCTGACGATGATTTAGCCTCTGGGGGGGTAACAGCCAGTGTTTTGGAGCCTAATATATATCTGAGCCATTGTTTACAGTTTTTATATGCATTATCTGCAGACTAAGGTCTTTAGTGATTTAAAATCACTATTTAACATGAGTATGAAATCAGTGGATATTACTGAGGGGAAGTCGGAAAATGTCCAGCTGTATTTGTGGCAGCTGAACAGAGGGTTTTTAACGACCCCTCAGGACATCTCCACCTGTGTTTCAGGTGACCAAAACAGGTGTTTTAAACTACAACATGATCTTTTCCTAACCCTAACCAAGCCGTTTTTGTTCCTCAACCTGACCGAATACGCACAGCATTGTCACAACATGGAATTGAAAACTTGAACCTAACAAAACGCAGCATAAAGAAATGTAGAGTTTCAACATTGCCAACATTTACACCGGCGATCGGGGTTGAAATCAGTGTTCACCCAGTTACATTTTTGGACAAAGCACCAAATTAACTTATTGTTGCCTCTACAAGTGACAATGAGATTGATCTGAACTGATTTCAGCTGGGTTTCACCTGGTATAAATGGCTTAGAAAGGTAAGCTGACTTTTGTAAGGTCTACCAGACTTCTGTGTCTTCAAAATCTCAATTGCCATCCATCACAACAATTTACTTTGCAGCCCAGCCTCAACAAACCCTATTTTCACTCCTATTAGGCCATGTGGTTTGAAACAAGTGAAAAAAAAACGACAATGAAAGTGTACTCCATTCTTTACCCTAGAATGCCTCCGCCCTAACAATACACTAATAAACTATTCTAAAGTCATTGCATTATTGATTTGGACTCTTGCGAGCTTCATATAAGCAGCTTTAAGACACATGAAAAGTCTGGCACCGAGGGATTCTGAGGGCTCCGTCGTTCAGAGGAAACTCAGAGGACACAGACTTAGTTCTCAGCCTTTCACAATGAGATGCAGGGGTCATCGCAGAGAAATTGATAGAAACTGGGATGAAATTGAGAGAGCGAGAGGGAGAACGAGAGCGAAAATTGCTGCATTGTTCAGTGTGTTAGCTCATTGTGTGTCAACTCATCCTCCATCTTTTCAATCTGCATGGTTATTAGAGGCTTTTATTAATTTGAAATGCCAAAGTGAGGAATAAAGCATTACTGAAATGTCACCCTTTCACGGAGCACGATAAAAATCACACCAGCCACTTTTGGAAACGAACATTATTCCCCTCTGTACTTTCATCCCTTCCCCTTTCCCTCTCTTTCTCTCTCTCTCCCTCTCTCTACAACACAGTCTTTTTCACTCCTTCTCAGAGATCGATATGGCCTGACAACATGATGGCTGGGTTTCCTAAGGGGAGGTGGGTCACAACAGTTGCCTGTCATCTCGCCATTATTTCTCCTTTTCAAGTATTTCCCCTTCCGCTCAGTTCATGATTTTTCTCCCCCCAAAAAAGAGATGAAAACAAAAAAAACACAAAATTCTGCCCTGTAATGCTTGACCTTTTCAAAAAACACAGCCAGCGTTTTGACTTCTAGGGGAATTTTAGAGGTAACACGATGCAATGCTGATGCGCTGCACATATTAACGCCTTTGAGGCACAGTTGAACATTATGGGGAAGAAGTTTATTTGTTGTTTTTTTTCCCAAGAGCAAGACGAGGAGAGCATGATCGATCTTACGTCCAGTAAAGAGGTGCGGCTGGCATGTCTTTCGCCTAGCCTGGCAAAAAATAAATAAAACTACACCTACCTAAGATGAATAACCATGAGCTACAGCACTTGCTATCAGAAAATGAAACCATTGGGATAAAAGAAAATTATACAATGATGAATGTGTTCCCAGTATGTGCACTGACGTCATTTGTTTCGTACACATCAATATTCACCGACACACCTCTGAAGACATTTTTTCCAGTCACATCCACGCTAGTTGCTGCCTCCCTGTTCAGAGATGAATCTGCCGCATTTGTTGAGTCGCAACGTTTAAACTCAGTTGGTTTGGGGCTTAGAAGAACTGGTTTGTAAAAATTATGTCAGGCCACTAAAAACAGAAACACTGAATGAATCAACACGTTCTCATTACAAATTCGCCAAATACAGCAGCCGAAGACACCAAATAACTTGGTTAGGTTCAGGAAAAGAACAAACTTTGTGTCAAAGTAACTACGTTCAGTCCTGTAACTTAAGTGAGGTAAGTGACAGAAGTACGTCACTTGCATAAAGTAAGTTATCATATTTACATTTTAAGTTGCTGATGTGGAAAAACTTTACCACTGATCTGGATGCAAACCCCTGTCTCCAGAGGTAGAGTGCTGTGAATGACCCATCCAACCACACTGGTATTCTGCCATTACATACCAAGTGCTCAATAACAACATTGGTGAGTTTATTACATTTTGGCCAATATATTGATATCAGAATTGTTTTTTACAACAAAATGTTGGAATTGGCTCCAAAAACCGACAGCTGGTCTTTACTCAGAAGAACCAATAAATACCGCCAATATAATTTAGATCTCACTTCATGTGCCGTTAAACAAAAAAGACATACATTTATTGAATGCGTCAATGCATCAGATTCCTCTTAATCCAAAACTAGACGGAACATGGAAAGAAAACAGATAAGCAAATCAACTAAAATGCTCAGACTTCTATTACTATTAATGTTTCAGTTGGTGATTAAATGTGGGAACTGGTGGAAATATGTCTCGCAAGATAATCAGTGTTGTTGATGAGAGTTGATACAATAAACTGGGAATTAATTAAACTTCATATTTGCTTATTACTGCTTCACATCGGTGCATTATTCTTTGTTACCCTCAGGTATTATATTCAAGCTCTAGTATTAAACTCAGGAAGAGGTTATTTGCTTTATTTTTCGTTGTCGTCGTAACAGAGCTGTATTCCAACCAACACAGACTTTTCAGGTTAAAGGTTTCAAAGTGTTCCTCTCTTATGAGAGCACTGCTTGATTGCGCGACACTCCTCAGTCTGGCCCAAATTATACACAGTGTCTTGGGGGAGGGGAAGTCCTTCACAAGCACATGCACTTCACTGCGAAGAAGTAAAAAAAAAAAAAGGAAAAAACCTTTGGCAGGAGGGTGAGCCAAGTTGAGTTTTTTTTGGGCAGCAACAGAAAGCCAGGCTGCCAAATTGCTTTTGAGTAATTCAATTACTGTATCTTTTACAAGAATCCCATTCAGCTTGTCAACCATGAAAGGCTGAAGGCTGGGAGAGAGAAAAAGAAAATCTATTTAATGGTGTAAGGAATTCCTTTTATATTGAAAATTACGGTGTGGACAGTCGTTGCCTTACCCTCTTATTTCTTTATTGAAAAGGTTGAAGAACTGACATGGGCACGGCAAAACAGACGGAACAGGAAGGCCTCTGAGGGCGAGCCGGTCTCAGAACAGCTGACGCACTTTGGTCACCGCAACGGCCTCATCCCTCGAAAAGTGCTTCGCTCAAAGCTCTGAATTACTGTCGCTCTCGAAGAACTAATGTCTGGTTGGTGTTGACAGACACACCACGCACTGAAATAACTAATTGTTTCCCTGTGTATTGAGACGCGAGACAAACAGTGATTCACAGAATGAAACACTCGGCAGGCAAGCGGCGAAAATGCGTTGGCATGTGAGTCTACAGCAAATGAGTTCAGTGTGGCTGGACGACGACGACGAGGAGAAAGGAAGCTGAGTCACATCGTGAGGTAAGAGGATTTCCTTTGAATCACTCCGAAATACCATCTTATCTCCTGCAATTTGGGTCCTCGAGCAGCAAATGCTAATGAGATTAGTCTTTGTCACCCTGTTTCAAAATTCAAACCTCGAGGGAACAAAAATAATATTTAACATCTTATGTCAAGTTCTTAGATGTAGAATTTAAAAAGAGATGAGAAGTACGGATGCAGTTGATTCACTTTCAGTTTAACCCCTGGAGGTAAAAGCACAAACCATCCAGCAATAAAGAGGTTTAAATGAACCCTGGCATGAAATCAATGTACATAGTAATGCATCATTTGTTATAATTCAATAATCTAATATACAGAATGGGCTATTTTCTGAAATAGGTTCAACTAACTAACTTACTGCTCTCGTGGCATATGAAGCTAAATTTGACAATATCACAATATTCACAAGATGCCTGGTTTATTTTCATATCTGTACATTTACATCCAAAGGAAGTCTGATGGGAGCCACTGATGATACAAGTTCAGCTCATCATTACAACACTGCATGCTTCAGTGAAACATGACCTGCAGTGCAGCTGTGATTTTTCTTTTTATTCTCAAACATCTCCACCAAATCGTTCCAGATTGGGCTGCTTAACTCTGCTTTTCCAAACTTGTCAAATATCAGGCTATATACTGCTCTAATTAACTGCAGCAAAGTGAATGTGCAATGTGATCAATCAATCAATCAATCAATCATCTGAATCAGACAGATCCTGATTCATCAGCCTCCTGTCAAAGTTGATGCACACTCATACGTAAACTATAAATAAGTAGCCTTTAGGCCTCAGACAAACCAAATCAGGTGTTACGATGATTAGCCTCAGGTTGTGTGGCGGTGTTGGAGTGTCATTCCATGGCCTGTGTGTGAGGTAATGCTGTGAGCTTACACCCCCTCTGATCCAGAAGGTGCTAAAAGACGTCCGCCAATCGCCATTAACCAACAAAGAAGGAGCTGCTACATTGCTCTGCTGTTAGCATGCCGATCCTAAGAATGTTTTTGTCCACACTGACGGTTTAAAAAAATACAGTTTTAAAATGTTTGAACTGGTGCATGAGACTTAGGTGAGTGAATACACATAAAACATCATGTTCCACTCTAATCAGTGTGTTTTTGGTAATTTATGGTTGCCAGTTTACGTGACAGTGGGGTTGCATTTCTCTAAAAGTCCTTACTATGTCATGTGTATGCTTGTTTATATCTCATAAAAATGTAACAATGTCTTCTGACATTAAGTGCTGTTTATTTCAGTTGAGGTAGAGTGCCAGTGCTGTGAGTATTCTAGAGGTCTGTTGTACTGTATCATACAGATACTCATAGCTCAGGTTGCTATACTTAGTATGATAAGAACCTTAAAGACTTCCACACAACTTAAAGTTACCATATTATGCCTTTTTTTAGGTGCAACATTTTATGTAGGTTGTCTACTACAAAATGTCCTTACACATCCTTTAATGTTACAGAAACATTTTATTGTTCTAATACTGTCCACTCTCGCAGCACTTCTACTCACCCTCTGTCTGAATGCTCGTTTTATTGCCCATCTCTTTAAGCCCCCTGTCTGAAAAAGCACAGTCTGCTCTAATTGGTCATCTCTAACACAACCAAGCAGGCACCGCCCACCATGCTTCCGCATCATCTCCGCCTTCGTTTTTGCCACAACAGACATCACAACCTAACCGATGTCCTGGTGGCTCTTTAAACAAAAGGTAGAGACTCTGAAAACAGGCTGTGTTCGTGTCTCCATGGATTGAGCGTTTTGATCAATTCAACGTGTTTATGTAGCGCCTGGACCTGCTTTATAATCGAAAAAGGACTTTCTTCACCCTGGGACATTGAAAACAACATTATGTGTCAGTTTGCATCGCTTGGCCACGTCATACTGATAAAATGTGCTCTGAAAATTTCGGCTGAATCTACTTCCTGCATGGCGAAAATTAAATGTGCTTCGGCCCAAGCTGTGTTAAGTGGAAACATCTGTCAGATTTCCATTTAAACACAGTGGGCAAACATAATATCAAAGCACATCAAGGTTTTGACAGTCTGCGAATGGCAGGCAGTTTGGATCCAAAGCATGTCAGTGAAACTGGCAGAGAAGCAGTGAAGCAGCAGAGAAGTACAATATAAGACCTGTAAGATCAGTCTCACACTGCTTATAAAACTTGGAATGGTTAAAGAATGTATATTGATATTCAATATTTTTATCAGTCAAAGACAGACTGATGATGCAGCAACAAACGGGAAACTCGTGATTATCGTCATTTGTGCCGAGAAAGCAATGATCCATCATAAATCTGTCCCAAGAATGTCCCAATTTGGCTCTTCAAGTATTATGTCTGTTTTGGGGAAAAAATTAAAAAAGGAATCAAACACTTATTCATATGATTATTGGTGCTCCGTCTCCGAGAGTAAACATGCATTCTAATGTTTGGCTGTCCAAAAAGACTCTGTCTAGCGGAACCACAAAGCCCATCACTTTCTTTTATATCTCCATGCATAATTCATCTGTCTTTGTATTTACAACCCTCCAAGAATTAACCTGTCACAGATCCCTGGGGAATAATGCCGACATATCTCTATCTGTCAAGTGCCTCACCTCATATGGAGCATCCAACCTCCACATGTTCAAACACGGCATGGATATTATGCATCATCAGCTGACACAAAACAAGGGACGGGGAAATTAAAAAGCCAGGAGACAAAAGAAGTGGCAGGCGAGTGAAAGAATAAATGATGACTCCCCCCCTTCTCCTGGAGTCAGGGGACATGTTGCATGTCATCTCGGTGTCTTGGTACGCAGTGGTGCGGCGATGATGTGCTGGGCAGGGCCAGTTCAGAACAGAGTCAAGGGCACAGGGTTGACAAGAAGCTAAACGCTCCAACTGTTCCCTGTCCCCAAACAAATATATGGATGAGTGAACCCCCACCCCCCAAGAAGGAAGGGTACAGGGATCAAAGAGGGGCAATGGCAGTTTCTGGTCTGACCTCTGAACCGCTCCATTATTTCAGCGACTGGAGACACTCTATTCATGAAATCGATGCTCAAACCGGTGTGGCACAGACAGGCTTGTGTCTGAAATCACTATGGTATTTTATTTGAATGCCAGAATTCTGTGTGTAAAATGTATGTACTTGTACGTACAAAAGAAGTATATATACAAATTTCTGCAGACAATCCCCAAAATGCAATACCTCCCATTGTATATATAGCAGATTGTGTGGCACTACATCTCACATTGATGAAGATGCATATGTGTGACAAGAAGTACTAGACATGTCTTACTGCAATCACTCTTTTTCAACTCAACAGCTGACTGACGTTGCTCTGCTGAAAAACTGCTGTATTCTCGGAACCTCAACGTCAATCTGAAATGGTGCAAAAGAAATTACAGCCTGTCCACCCAGGTGGCATGTTTCCCACTACTGTGGAGTCATTTGACCTGGGAATTAATGATAATTGTACCCTGTCGTACTGACGACTGAAGACAAGTCTTAGTTGCTGTTATTGTTTTTTTTTTATTTATTAATTTTTTTTATCAAGTGTAAAAGGTGTGTTATGTATGGAATGGGAAAGATTAGACTACCCTAACCACAGGCTCAAAGAAAGGAGTTCAATCCTCAGTTTTAGTAGGGAATTGGTAAAAATGTGGCTTATTTTACCACCTAGTGGGAAAAATCTCTAGGTGTATAGAGGGGCTTGGATATCATGGAGCTTAACCAAAAAAACACCTGCAGCGCTCAGGCTATTGAAAGGTGAACGAAATCCCCTGCACAAATAAGCAAGGTAACCTAATCGAACAGTGACTTTTTGATGGTTGGAGAATGCACACAATTTCGCTCAGCTGGAAAAGAACAAGGGCAGCAAAGAAACCTGAATAGGGCCTAAACAGACTAGAGTTTCTGGCTGACAATCTGTCTGCAGTGTGTGAAGGACAGAATCAGAACGACCTGAGTGTGTCATTCCCCACCTCTCTTAAGCCCTCACTAAAGGGTGTTCTCACACCCTGATCGGCTGGGAGGGGAATGCCCCAAGCTGCCCTGACTCAGTAATTAGGAGCCAGTCTCCACACCCTGCACACATGTGATCTGAATCTACTGCAGTCGATCCTGAGGGACCTTTAAACTCAGCCAAAACAACAACAAAAAAAAAGATAGCAGGTACCACACATTGGGAAGAAATGAATCTGTTAACTTTAAATATGGACCATTACAATTATGCTATACTATACTATGCTATACTAAAGTAGCAAGTCATCAATAGAAATTGTCCCTGTGACTGCAAGGATTTTCTCTTAAGGATAAGTGGGAACAGCTAATGAATGGATCAATGGATGGAGATCTGCAAGCTGTTCAGTGACAACCATAATTAATAAAGCATGTCTGTACTGTATGTTTATGCTCAGGCATCTTGAAGCTGGTTAAATCTGCATTCATGGATTTTTTTGGCCACTTGGGGGCAGATGTATGCAGCTGATATCACAGGTTTATGAAAAAGTTGCCAGTATAAACACAGAGAAGACATGGCTCAATGTTAACATATGTTTGTAATTGTGTTTCTCTCAATACAAAAGTCTAATATTTATTCTTCCTTTTTCCTCCACCAACTCCTGGGGGAGATATATGGCTCTCTAATTTATAAATGCTTCACTATTTGTAACTAGCAGGCTACTAACTTGGTTTGAACTTTTTTTTTTTTCTACCAAAAACTGCCTGCTGACAGAAAATGAGGTTAATAATAGTTTGACCTTTACAGGTAACCATTTTATCCATTGTTTGTATTAATAGAGCAGCTTTTAAGGTCATATTTATAATATTATAGCATTAAAATATTTCTATGATTATGCAGTAATAATTTTACAATATTTGTCAGGTTCAACATCAATACGGTGTATGCTAGTGTTAGCAGCACTACATTAGCTAGCTAGCATTTGCAACATTAATGATTGCTTTCTAGTATTAGCAATGTAAACGTTTGTTAGCTAGCGTTAGCAACATTAGCTGGTGCAACAAACTGACAACAACGTGAGTGGGCAGATGATTCAAACGACAGCGGCGTGGTGGCATGAATGCGATGGAAGAGGGGGAGATGGAATGACACATTTAGTGGCTGAATGTTATCCATGACACCTTTAAGGCTCAACCTCAACCTTTGTCTAACTTCAGACATGTTTATATAGCACTACATGGATGCAGGACTCGTCTCTCTGGTTGCACTTATTGAACTATCCAGCATTGGGGAAAAAAAAAAATCTTGTAAGTGAACTTAATCCGGGCTTTGACTTCAAACCGTAACAGGCAAAGAAAGTTAGCAGTCGACAAACATGTTTCTAAGACTGAGTTGACGCACTTGCCATTCTGCAGATTCACTGTTTCTGTCGGTGACCTCACAGCCTGCAGTATCTAGTAAAGGTTACTTCCCCTTTCTCTAGTCTATAATCTATCTTTCTGAAGTTCGTTACGTCAGTTCTTGTGGGCATGTAAGACACAGACTGAAAGTTCACAATGACTGCCGTCACTGCCAGCAAAAATAAGTCCCCTGCATTGACTGTCAATAACGCGGTAGTCTCCGAGCGGCTTAGTGGGAGCTCTCGTCTCGTCTTTCCTTCCTAAGCCTCCAAGGGGGCTGTGTGGTGAACTGGCATCCACAACTCCTTTCATCCATTCTGAGAGAGCTGAATAAAGTTCAGAGGAATTACAAGAATCTACCCAGTTAGACTCAGAGTGGCTGGAATAAGCGCCATTACTCAATCAGTCTCACAAATGTTTATACAGTGCCAGTGTGACGTGGATGAATCAGCGTGACAGCAGAAACTGTGGAGCATGTGGGCCGCTGACAACTAACTCAAAGCACACATTCATTCATTTAGATCAACTGCCAAATCACTGTAGATATTGTGGGAGAGCAGACTGTCTCTCAACTTCTTCCTCCAAGATTTTTCCCCGTCACGTTTCAAACCACCGAACCACCGGGCTGAAGATGGCAGTCACAGTTAGAAATGCTTCATGGGGTGGTCTGTTTAAACAGAACAGAATCTATTTATCCACCAGATTCAGATTGTGAACATCTGCCAAGCGCCTTTTTATGTTTTGTGAAATAAACATGTCCCTGCCCATTGCTTGGCAGCAACAAATGATTTGGTTTAACTACGAAACTGCATGAAAATTAAACCTCCTCTCTCACTGAAGTCGGAGTTATCGGCTGCCATGGCCCTGTGAATTGCCATTCAATCTGCCGAGGCCAACATGAAAAGTGCTGTAATTAAAAACACTCTCATGTCTGTTCACCATATCAAAAATGATCATGAGAGGTTTGAGACGCAGATGCCTTTCAGCCGGTATTATTCCACATTAAAAAGATATTCTTCATTAGGGCCCGTGTGGTGCGACAGTGTAATAATAATTGTCTGAATGGGTATAACTGAAGAACTTGTATTAAAATACTGGATATCAAAAATGTATTTTTTTCCACTCATTACAACATAATCCATGACATTTTAACCCAATGGTCCACTTAAAGGTGCTATATGTATCTTTGGGGAAGACATAACCTGAAAAGAAAGATCTTCATTGACTGATTTTTTAAATTATTTTTTTTATGTTTAAACAAACTAAACTAATACATTATGATTATTCATGGCTGAATAAACTGAATAAACAAGTGACTTTAAAGGACAACACTGTTTTCCTTTGTTTATATGTGGCGGACCCTGCCACATATCTACCTTGAAACAGTCTTCTGGCGACCTTATTTTCCACTGAGAACAGCTTGTTTATATATGAGTTTGTATTATTACCTCATTAATGTTGTGAATTTCTGAGTTTGAATTTCCTCTCCAAAAACTACACATTGCCCCATTAAATGGCAGGGGTTTGTATTTCAGTGTTTCAGGTCTCGCAGTGCCTGATAGTGTATATATATAAAAAATAAAAAGAAAACAGACCCTAAACATGTGTTGGCTGATAGTGAGTGACAGTGCGCACCACAGGAGGACAGCCTTAATACCAACACGTTTTGAAGAACCCCTGAAGGTCTGCAGCTAAAAATAAAAACAGGGCTAACTCCCTGATGCACAACACCTGTCCTAGACACTGTTTATCCTGGACTCTCTTCATTGCCTGTCCTAAACGCTCAAGAGAAAGCAGGTCTGGCTTTTTCCACAACAAAAACCCAAAAGACATATTTTTAATTTTTTCATCCAAAAAGTAACAACCTCAAACCTTAAGTTGCCAAAGATCCACTTTTGAATGATTAATGCCCTTTTCATGAGCGCAGACTCTGTCATGACTATATTCGTCAGAGCTTAGTTTGCCCCCCGCCCCCCCCAAAAAAATCATCCTTGAGAGACAGAGATGGGAATCATAAGGGAAAGGGGAGGTAGGATGAGCCATGTAGGAGTCTTTGACCATCCGCAAAGAAGGCAACTCCTGGGCAAGGAGATTAGTCGGGCTCACAACTGCAGGCAACTTGGTGATTGGTTAAAAGAGCTCATTTGCATGCTCGTCTCATCTCCAACCAACTCTCAGGAAGCGCCGGTGAATAAGGTCACCCGTGTCAGTCTGCCTGTGTGCCAGCCGGGGAATGTAAACAGATCAAACAGGTGTCCGGGCGGGTACAGGAGAATTCTGTGTTGTTGATCATTTGGACAATGATGACCTTAAATTCATGTCAGAGGTGACAGACATCTGAGAAAGTCACACAACAAAAGCACACAGAGATCATTTGTATCCGGTTATGGCAAGGCAAATATTCTTTGAATTCTCCACCTGCAGTGACTACACCGATGTTGTAAACACAAATTGCGCGTATAGATAAAACTCCTTCTGCTTTTAATTGGAATTTGACTTTTTTTTTTTTTCATTAAGACACATAATCCATCGGTCAAGAGTTGACTTTTGGATCATGAAAATGTTGTATAGCTTTTCAAGGGAGCAAGATGATGGTGGTTTAATTTTTTCGATTTATAAAACGAGTCTTAATACTCGATAAGGCTTTCGCAAGTCCAGGATGTCAGGGAGTTGTGGGGCAACATAATCGGTAAAGTACAATATGATCTGGAGCCTTGAGCTAGATGCTAAAATCAGCATGCTAACGTGTCGATGTATGACAGGCAAAGTTCACCATCCATCTTACGCAGTCTTATTTAAGCTTGTGACTGCGCTCACATTTGGTATTTAGCACTAAATTGAAAACTCGGAAAAAACCACAGTATTGAACAAAGTGAAATTTTGTCTTGAGAATTGGGCCCGATGAGATCCAGGGGATCAAAAGTTAATTATACTGAGAGGGAACAGGAACATCTGAGCCACATTTCATGGCAATCTATCTAATCAAGACGCTTAACTTAAAAGGGCAAAAGCCTGCCTCACAGACAAGCTACAGAAAAAGGAAAAGGAGTTGTCGGAGTCACAAAGATTTATTGTCCCGATCTGTCTTTTAGTCCACATGTTTCATTGGATGGAGTAGGTGAACATTTTGACCACTACAGGAAAAATGCCAGCTGAACAACAAAGTCAGTAGGACTCATACAATGTTGTTACGAATGTCGTTACTAATTTTCATGGCAATCCTTTCTGATAGGTGTTGAGATATTTCAGTCTGCACCGACGTGTTATTCTGACCGACTGATGACCGGCAGACCTTGCTGCTCGGATGGCAAAAAATCTCACCATTTTCTCAATTTTTTATGGTGGAAACAAACAACCTGACAAACTCTGACTTGCTTAAAGATCCCAAAGCACCTGAACAAGGTGTGTAGCATCAGCCGTTCATCACAGCAACATTATTCCAGTGCTGGAATAATCAGGATCAACACATCATCCACCAGGTACAACAAATATAAAAGTAGATGCAGCCTTCATGTATCATCACCATTGACTATGATCATATAAAAGTCAAACTAAATTCTGGTTTTAGTGTTAAATATGTCACTAATTACGAGGATAATCTGTATGCAGTGCTCTGTTTGTGAAACAATGCATTCAAACAAATGGAAAGCAATGCATAGAAAAAACTGACAGAGCATCTTTAGCCGTCAGCAGTTACTGTAATGAAATGAAGTCTCAGTCCAGCCACTTCGACTCTCTTTGTCTCTTTATACTGCCTTTGCTGTGCTGATGTTGTGTATTCAGGATAATCTACTGGGCTGATAAAGGTTTCACTGTTCGCTCTGATATAAAGCTTCACAGACCGTCACACGCAACTGGAGACCGGCTCCTTTTTCATCCTACAGTGGCATTAAATGTCTCAATGCCATCTGGAGCTGCCAGAATTAAAAAAAAAAGAAAAGGAAAAAAACAACTCTCCTTTTAAAGATTGCACATTTTAATTGGTAAATATTTACTTGCAGGAGCTCTCGGCGGGCGCACACATGTCTTCTAATGAAGCACTTTAAAGCCTATGGGCGCTCGCTGCTTACTTCGAGTGTGATTCTAAACAAATTCAACCTGGGGTTGAACTGTTGATAATGTTTGATAAGGGCCAATGTAACACAATGCTAAACATCGTGGCGGGCATGCAGTGCATAATAAACTGCGGCAGTACAATTACCCCATCACTGCTAACACTGATCCTTCCTTTGTGTGAGTGAGTGTGTGCAGCTCTGTGTATTTTTGACTGTGAATGTGCAGCCACATGTAAATGTATTAATGGATGTGCGTGTCGACAGAATCCAATAACTACCATGTACCATATTAGAGATCCATATTGAGACTCAGGACGCAGAAGATTCAAATATCAATTTGGTTGTTTGTGTTCTTAATTATTTCCAATTTTGTGCCAGAGAGACAAAGAAATCTTCATTATAGAAGTGAACTGTTTGAAGGTCATTCAGCCCTTCAGTACATCGCCTTCATACCAGTGCAAAGAAATAATACAGATTTATGAAACCACCTTTATTATTACCGTCTTTCACATGAAAAAGTTCCTGCTTGGAAAACCTATTTAGCCGGCTATTCAAATACCTTCTCATTGAGAAGAATATTTCAGTGCTTGCATTGCCTTAAAAACTTATGGCAGGGATGTCCCCAGCCAGGACCACATGAGACACTACAGATAAGCATCAACCAGCAGCAGTCAACAAGACAAACATTGACTGATAAATCACGGCATCCCTTACTTACAGCTGAATACTTCTCAAAATTGTTGCTACTTTCAATGGAGCCCAAAAGGAGACATGTGGAAGTATTTCAGAAACTAGAAAAAGAAAAAAATATGTACATTTTTGCAAGATAATACAAAACTTTTATTAAAAAAAAAGAAACTCTATATTCTATACTGTGTAAGAACACAAGGTATTTTTTTTCTCAAATTTTTGTCCCATTTGTGTCTCCGTATGAATTTACAAGATATGTATCTTTTACATGTATGTTTGTACCTCTTCATGTCTGTGTGAATGTGAATGAGTTTGTGTGACTTAGATGCCTGTATGTCCTTGTCCAGTACTTGTTTTAGTGTGTCTGTGTGTACTAATGTGCGTTTGTGTATTTCCACACCTGCCTCTTCAACCTCTGTGCATGTATCGATGTGTGTCTGTGTGTGTAGCTCGCGAGTGTGCCGCTGGATGTTAGCACTTGTATCCTAATGCACACCGGCTCTGTGTGTACATCAATCTCTGCTGCAGCGGCAGCAAGTTGCCTTGTATGCACTGCTCTCTATCCCTGACCCAGTATGCTGTGTGATCCTGCCTACAGCCTCATTTGTCTCCATCAGGGGACAGGCGAGGTTACGACTCACCAAAGCGCAGTACGTTTCTGGCGGGTCTCCACACGTGATATTTGGGGGGTCGAGGGCCACTCGCAGGTACTTTGTCATGTCGGTGGCTTCTGGCTGACAGGCCATGTAGTCCCACGCCAGGCCCTCCTCGGTATAGATCTGGGACTTGCACACGTCATAGTGTCCCCAGGCCGCGGGGTAATGTTGCATGGCGTGTGCCACGCCGCTGCACACAGCTTGCAGAGCGAACAAAACGGGCCAAAGCATCGTTGATCTTGTTCTGTGTGTTTGCCGTGGAACCTCTTTTTTTTTTTTTGTCTTTACAGCTGCTTCGTCACAGAGATGACGGTTTGGCTGAGAATTTTCTAAATTACCTTCAGCTTTAAATGGCGCAGTGGAGCATTGGGAAACAGTGGCAGCATGTTGCTACTTTCGCATGAGCGGCTTCGGGCGACCATTAGCCCCCATTCAGTTATTTCGTCTTCGAACTGCTGCCACCTCTGCCTGGCTGATGGGGTGTGTCAACAAGTGAGCTTCTTCACGAGTGTTGCGCGTTGATGAAAGGGTCAACTGTCGGTCAGATGTGATGTGCACAGAGGAGTGACACTCCTCATAAGTCGGTGGCTGTCAGATGTCTTAGCTTGATCTCCTGTCTGTTGCCGTTATTGCCGCAGGCAGCATCCTGAAGGACAGAGGGAAAAGATAGATTTGGTGAAATGAACTCATCACACAAACACAGAAAAAAAACAAAAAACATTTGGAAGTATGAACACAGGTTTAAGTGCACTGGCACTTAAGGTGGGTAAGTAGTGCATCCACTTCCACTGTTCCACTGTTTATATATACACCTCAATAACAACCTTGGCAAAATCACTGTATACGATTTAAATTGCCGTGTTCTGCAAAGCCTAATCTCCATTTGATTTTCATACAGAAAGGCTTGTTTCCATGTGTCAAGTCACCACATTTAAGGCATTGCTTTCGCCGACTCTCGCGCCTTAATAGCAGAATGTGGAGTTACGTTTGTCCCAGTGCCCTCCGAGGCATTTGGGAAACATTAAAGCAAAAATTGGGAGACAGAAATGGTCTATTTGAGGGATTGTATGTTTCTCAGAGCTATCACAAGCCATCAGTCAGATGGCCTAACTCGTCAGGTAATGGTGCCTGGCAGCAGTCAGTGGAGACCTGCACGATCTCAATGTCTCGGCTCAGAAGCGTGTGCCGGAGAGCGGGGGGGGGAAAATAAAATGGAGCGCTGGCTGTATACGGCTGCCTCCAACAGAGTAATGGCACTGTAAATAGGCGTTAAGTTAGTGTTGACTGTCATTACTTAGATAGCCTGAGGTTTGGCATCGGTGAAAAAGAAGTCTACGATCCCCAAAAGTGGCTGTACTTACATTTCAATTTAACCTCTGCCTACTTTTACTACAATTCTAAAAAGCAATTCTAACAAGCATGCACGGTTATCCCCTTTTTAAAGCCCCTTACATGTATACCACATGACATCACACTGTTCATTCTGATGCAGATTCAGACTCACAAAACGTGTATTTGAACCGGTAACTTTTCCGGTCAGCGGCTTTATTTTCTACCTCTCGGGCTACAGCCGCCCCTCCTGTGACTGACAGTCACTGCAGACGTGAAATGTTTTGGGTAAACTCGGGTCTGGAGCATGTGGAGAGTCTTTTGTGTTCGGAGGAAAGAGCCATTCGATCTGTGTCAAAAGATAACTGTCCTTATCGGGAGAATATCAAGTCGAATCAAATTAATTAAGGGAAGGGTTTTAATAAAAGCTGTATCGTTTATGAAGGGACAAAGGCTCTGATCTGATCCAGGCAGCAGAAACTCATCTTACTGAGCCGCTGTGGCTCGCACGCTCAGCCTGCTGTCTGTGCTCCCTGCCGACATATGGAGGCATTAGAATTCAGTATTTTAACTCGGCCATCTTGTCTTGGGCTGAACATTTTTTTTGCCAATCTGAATGGGTTTTGACCACATCTAAGGCAATTACTGCTTGCCTTCTCCCAAGCCTAATGCTCCTTTTTACAAAATGACTACAGGCTTGAATACATTCCGACCGTGGTAAAAGATGTTCATCGGAGCCGGAGAAATTGCACCGCTGTTCAGAGCCTTCAAAGTGAGCCATGTCAGGAGGTATGGATCGCCGGCTTCATTTGACAGACCTCTGCTGGGAGAAGGGAGGAAACTGGGGGGGGGGGGGGAACGGCATCGGGGGAAGAATTTTGGCTCTTTGAATGTGCTCATGTCAATCAGCGAGGTTCCTAAGAAGAGGCCAATTACAAAATTGATAACACAGCTGGAGCTGGAGTGATGAATAAGCTGTTTCTTTCATGGGGAGTATCAAATTTCATAAATATAAATGTCGGTGCATGATCAGAGATGCGTCACGGGACGGGCTGCGCTCATCACGTGCACACACACACACATACAAAGATAAACCCCTCCTTTCATAGCACTGACTTTCATTATGAAAACAGTCAATTTAAGTACCAGCGGCGGGGTGACGGAGGTCGCTTATCTTATTTTTATTTAATAGGGAACATTCAGAGCTAATAAGTGGAGCCAAATGGGGCTAACTGCAGGAATATTGGAATTAATTCACACACACCTGGAGTATTGAAATCCATACAGATGAAAGGAAGAGGTCAGGGCGCTCGGTGAACCTCCATGGACAGAGATCATTCAACATCAGAGCACTGCTAAGGTGACAGTGAAGCCATTGAAAGCATACGATGTGAAATGTTTAAATGTGATTCTTTCTGCTTTCAATAAGTGTTCTGACACCGTTCAGGATGCTAATTCATCTCCTACAGAGACTTTAGAGTAGAGGAGCACAATATTGTTTTTTTTACAGAGATCCACCTCATTTTGGCTGATTACGGACGGCAATACGGATCCATGCACATCATTTCTGCACATGGACATAGAGTCTGTCCTGTATTGGATCTAACACATTAGTTTTTGTCTACTCTCGTGGTGACCCACTGACAAATACCAGTGATGGAATACAGCTAAGTACATTTACTCAAGTACTGTGCTTACAATGGAAATTTGAGGTACCTGTGCTTTACTTGAGTATCCCGATTTTCCGCAACTTTAAACTTCCACTCCACTACATCTAGAGGAAAATGGTGTACTTTTTCACCCCACTACATTTAGTTGAGGACTTTAGTTACTTAGTAAGCATGCAAGTAACAAGCTGCATCAGAGCCAAAGCAGCACTTTTTTCTTTTTTTTTTAAGTATTTTTTTCGGCCTTTTTATGGCTTTATTGATAGTACAGCTGAAAATATGACAGGAAACAGGGAGAGAGAAGGGGGGAGTGACAAGCAGCAAAGGGACCCAGGCCAGGAGTCGAACCCAGGTCACCTGCAGAGCCTCAGCACATGCGCTCTACCAACTGAGCTAAACGGCACCCCAAAAAAGCAGCACTTTTTCAAGAAAACGGATTCTGATAATCAGAAAGTTGTTAAATATCAGATATGATATTTGGTCAGCTCGATGACACCAACACCAAGTATACCGTTTATAACCACATGTAAATGTATGTTTAAGGTACTTTCACTTGTACTTTTCATATATAAATACATGTATTACATTTATTGTAAAGCACCTTGAGTTGCCTTGTGTCTGAATTGTGCTATACAAATAAACTTGCCTTGCCTTGCCTTGCCTTATTGCCAGAAAAATACATATAGTACATTTCATATCAGATACTTTAAGACTTTTACTCAAGCACTATTGGAATGGACGACTTTCACTTTTACCAAAGTCATATTTTAACACAATATCTTTGCTTTTAGTACGACTTTTGAGTACTGTGTGCAACCCTGGCAAATACAGACGTACAATGCTTTTCATCCACAAGATTATTGTGGCAAATTTAAGGTAGTAGTTTTTGTTCATTTATTTACTTTTCAAAACATTCATGATCTCAGGTCACACAAGCGGCTTCGGTGTCGACTGTCAGATCGCAGGCTAAGAGATCGAGCCTGTTCCAACAGGGTCCTAGATCCTGAGAGTGATCTGCGGGCCAGGCTTAAACTTGAGACCTGTGGGCCTTTAAATGTATTTAAGTGCAGAATAATGACTCTCACGGTTTCACCTTAAATAACTTTGTGATTCCATGTTGCTGCCGTCTTGTCGTGACCTTGACATTGCTATTTTGACCCTTTCTTGGCTAGACTTCACTTGTAAAATAGATTTTAATCTCGATGTAACTTCCTGATGCTATTTATCTTAAAATGTTAAATCACTGGTGAACATCTGAAAACTACTCAGTCAACGGTTTGTGTTATACGACCATTATTACATTTCTTATCAACTGAAATGTTAATTTCTTGTCGAAGCCGATATTCTATTTTCAAGCCTTTATCTGCAGATACCGATGGCGTCCTGATAGTGTTGTACATCCCTACTAGAGGTCTGCAGCAGGTGAACTGGTGCATTAGGCTGACTTTAATTCATAACTGTGACATGTTGTCTGGTTTTAATGTCAACATATTTCATTGAAATTAGACAGAAAGAGATAAAAATAAAAAAGATATACAGCTCCGTGCATCGAACCCCTCGTTCACGGTGGATCTCAAAATGCAAGGAGGATCTCGGCAATGTCATAATTTCACGGAGAAAAATATGAGGTCAGATTCTATATTAAAAGTCATCAATATTTGAGCAGCTCTCCGTATGCAGGGAGAGAGAGTGGGAGAGAGAGAGAGAGAGAGAGAGAGCAGGGTGACCACCTCACCTCTCTCTCCCTCTCCATCTCTCTCTCCCTCTCTCTCAGTCTCTCTTCCCTCCACTTGTTTTTGAAGCCTCTGAAACACCCCCTTGTGTCCGCTTGCATTCCATCCCCTGGGCAGCTCAAGCATGGCAGAGTGTTTTAAAAGTCAGCAGGCGGGCCGTGCCCCGTGGCTTATATTGGTTACAAACTCCCAGCCAGACTCTTAAAAAACCATGGTGGATGTATTCCATTCATTTTATAGTAATCCCGCTAAAGTGTGGCTTTGCTCTCAGTCTGCGAGTGTGGCTTTTTTCTGATCCTCTCTCGGCTCCCACACAGGGCGACGTGGAGGGGGGGGGGGGGGGGTCTGTCCATGGTGCTGATATACAGGACATCAGATCTGCCCCCTGTGCTCCACACTGGAGGACCAGCAGTACCTTAAACACTGACACCAGTGATTGCAAGATGACACTTTTATTGATTTTGACATAAAAAAACAACAACAAAAAAGAGACTCTAACAGCCCTGGACTCCCACCGTGGTTTATCCTGCGACAATTGTCTATTTTGTTGCCTCTCTGTATCGAGCACCTGGTCGGGATTTGGGGTTTTTCGCGCACACACAGTGCCCGCCTTGTTGTGTTCATTGATTTTGCTGACTTCCAACCAATAACTTCTGATCCATAGCCAGTTTTGAGCAGACTGATGCATTGTGGCTGGCTGATGAGTGCAACAATAAACGGGTTAATGCTTCCAGCGTCCTCCGAGCCAAGAACCAACCCTTCCATATGAGTCACAGTGGGATTGACTGGCAGGCGAAAGCATGTTTGCACTGGCTCAAATGTGGCTTCTTATTGTCTTTCTCTCCTTCATCCTCTCTCTCTCTCTTTCTCTCTCTCTCTCTCTCTCCCCGGGTCCCTCATTCTAAACTCTCAGCCCTGCTCTTTCTCTCTTCGAGCCTTCTCCATTTCTTTGTCCCTCGATCCTTGCCGCACTACATCCGTAATCACATAAAGCGAGCATAAAAACAAGCAATTAACGTCCGATTGGAGTCACTTTTTATTACACAACAAGGGGCCGGCTGTGTTTTCCAGTAAAAAGAGCTTCTTTTTTTTTTTTTTTTCTTTTCCCTGAGAGGATGTGGTCGTGTGGTGACAATGTGAGGGGGGGGGGGGGGGGGGGGGGGGGGGGGGGGTCCCTGAGCGCGGAGCCCAGCCAGGGAGCCAGCCAGCCTGCGCCACTGCCACACATGAAATCTGCTGCCATACATTATTCAAAGTTCTTGCCCCTGAACCACTAACATGCGAAATACGAAAATGCAGAGCATGTTGCAAACATTAAAAAACATAATAATAAATCCAGGACATGTAAGATTCATGCAATCAGGAAACCGGGGCTGGAAACCAAAGCAGGAGTCTACAGAAAAAAAAATAAATAAATAAAAAATCATGTGTTCAATTGAAATGCAGATGCATGAGAACGTGTGGTAATCTAGACATGTACAGTAACATAGGCTGTGTTCATGATGTTCTGGGTCAGAGTTTTTTTGCGCAGAGGCGAGGCACGTCCAGATCTGACTTTGCTGACCTGCTGCGCAACAGGTTCAAGTCCCATTATTCGCTTTCTTAAACGACTGAGGATGAACGTGATGCGCCTACAACAATAACGGCTTCGGGGAGGGGAAGTCTATACGATGCGAATCCAGATTGTAAAAATCTCCCAAAGAGAACCTCATCCGTACAGCAAAAACTTCTGAAAGAGAAAACATGGTAAACACGCTCTCTGGATGTGAGCTGCTATGTTTTTGTTTTGTTTTTGAATTCAATTTGATCCGAGCCGCTCATTCCACATTCATTTACTCCACTTCAAAACTGATCCTCGTTAACGTTCCGCCCATGAACCAGCCCGCTGTAGTCACCCCATTACTGCCCGTTTAGTCATGATTGTCAACATCATACAAGTGACGGTGTGCAACAAGGAGAAGAAAATAAAAGAAGAAATGCAGTTTGAAAGCTCATAATACTCACATTTAAATGCGCTCCCGGGACGAGGTGCTCGTTCAACAAGTTATTTTACAGCCACGAGTAGTTACAGAGAGATTCCCAGACGCCTTCGACTGATTCTTTTTTTTTTTCTAATTTATTCTAATTTCGCACCAGCCGGATCGGTAAAGGAGACGTATGCGCAGGAAGCGCGCATTCACGCGGGGACCACGACGTCCTCTCTCCCTCTCAACTTTTCCTTCAACTTTTGCGTCTCGCTAAAGCAGCCTTTCCTTCCAGATAAAACGCTCACAGTCCAGACCCCTTTTTTTTCTTCCTGTTCGCGCTCACAAACGCCGCCGAGGACCGGCTCGAGTGTCCACACGGGGCTGCTCGGCTTTACGCAGCGCTGCTCTTGGCGCAGCGTTCATCGGAATGGCGCACGACAAATTCTCCCAAGTAGCCGCTGAGGAGAGAGGGGGGGTTGGTGGGGGGGGGGGGATCACAGTGGTCGCAAATTCATTAAAGTCCATCAACGCGTATTGGAAACGCAATCCCGACGGAGAGCAACTCTTGCGGTGGTTCGGATTGGATAGATTTTTTATTTATTTATTTTTTTGCTCAGCTCAGCCGAGTTATGGACAGGGAGAGGAGGAGAGAGATAAGCAATCTCCCTCAAATGGAGCCACTATGTCCAGTTACAGACGAGTTGTTCCGCCGGGTCCTAAAGACAAAGGCTGACTGGTAGATCTCAACTTAAGCTGTTGGTTTATTTTACGCGGTTGTTAAAATAACAATAACAACAACAACAACTGCGCAAAAAGCATCACTGCTGGAGGCGATTGAGCCACCGCATGTTCTTTTTTCTTTCCCCCTCCCTGCAATTCTCTCTCAAATGCGAGAATCAAACACAACAATTGATCTCGCAGTGAAGCCGCTGAACAATGCATTACATAAACTCATCGTCTGACGCGAATTGATCCCGTGAACGGAGACATATTCGCAGTGGCACCAAAGTGGACCGTTTCTATTTGAAGTTGCTCGGTAATTACTCAGCACCGGGGGCTGCACCGTCCAACTGTTTACAGCCGAGCAGCTGCAAGCCTCGACACGCTGATGTCATTCCACAACAGTCAACCTACGGCATGCAGGCGCACCTGTAAACGAGGCAGATCACATAAATTTATTAAGTGTTAAAACTCATTAAGCTTTGGTTACGAGGGGGGGCGGGGGGGACGCGTGTGGAGAGGCGAGTCAGGTCTCAGGGCAGAACATGCACGACACAAGCACAATTAAGTTGCAGGAATGTGATCGTTAAAGAGAAGAAAAAGAAAAACTGTCCGAAAAATATAATTCAATTTAAAAAAAAAAAAATGTTTAGGTGGATGTCACACACAGATTATCATCCACCGACAGCATCACTTTAGGAATCGACTCTTTCGGAAAACCAAACTTAAAAGAAAAGAGAGAGAGAGAAAATCATCTTACCTTCCATCTAAAAATGTGTTGGATTGATACCGCGCTTGCAGGAAAGAGAAAAAGAGGAAGAAGAAAGAAAAAAAAAACTCCCCTGGCCGGAGTTGTTGCTGTAATTATTCGGCGAGCGTTGAAAGCAGAGCTGGAAGAATAACTATAGTGAAGGTGCGTCTGCCGGGCTCCCCTGGCGAGGAGTCACAGATGTCACCCTTCTCCACTACAGGGTGCCAAGCAGCACGGCAAACAGCCGCGGTGACAGGTCGCTTTGAACACGCATTTTTAATTGTGGTGTAATGCCAACTGGTGGAGATCGCACGATAAGAGCAACCGCGCCCATCTGAAGGTCACCACGTTAATTGAGCAGAGCGCATCCCATGTCGCTGCGATGGAGACTCCAAACTACTCCTGAGTTGGAGATTCAGTCACTGGGGCGCGATTTTTTTTTATTATTATTATTATTTTATTTTTTTTTTACCTTTTTTAAATTATTCTCCATAGGTGTGCAGAAGTGTTTGTTTCTTTAAAGACGGGGAGCAGACTGTGTTGCCACTGTTTCATCAGTGTTCTTACATGATACTGTTTCTTTTTACTGTCTGGTTCCACCGTGCATGCATGTTCAGCACCATGGACAGCTCCTGTGCTCTGTATCAGACTCACCACACGCTGGGGCTGATTTTTAATGAAGAAAGTTCAATGATATCGCTTAAAAAGATGCTTTAAGATCACTTTGTGACAGTTGTGATGCTGTCGGTGGATGACAGTAAGTTTGAGATGATTATAGCTGACTATAGTTAGGACTGACTGTGGGGTTCGATCTCTTCCTCTTTCCTTCATTTTTTCCTTACATGAAGTCATTCAGATGTCCTTCTTTCTTCCCCTCTCCACATCCATCATCTCATTCAGCCACCCTATCTCAAAATGTAAGAAATAAACCCACTGGAATCGACCGTCTCCTTTTCAAGTGGTCCATTTTGACCTTCTTTGTTTTCTTTCATTCCATCTTCCCTCCTTTTCAGGAGTCCACATTTTTTCCCCTGCTCGTCACTTCTCTCGATGCAGAAATATACGCAAAGCAGCTGAATGTTTAAAAACGAGCCACAGCCCGTATTGATTCCTCGCAAATTAATATGCAATGAAAGACCTGTAGTCCCATTAAAAAAGTGACAATGCCACTTCTGCTCTGGTAAAGGCAGATTCTGGTCCAGACCGGGCGCTGAATGACAACAAGTCTCTCATCCCCACTGAGGTAAAGTGGCTCACATTGTATCAGAAGGGTTCAGCCTTTGCTCGGAGCGATGGCTGCTCTTGACATTTCCATTAAATCATTCCTCCTGGAAATACTACCATACCACCCTGACAGGCACATACATGACTGTGCTGGCTTATTTAGATTCTCAGCCATGTAGATAGATAGATAGATAGATAGATAGATAGATAGATAGATAGATAGATAGATAGATAGACTCTAATATTTGGTAATTGCCATTAAACACAAAGCTGGCTTCCACCTGCTAATGGAAATGCTGTTCATAACTAACCCACTACTGCCCATTAATGCATCTTCGAGACAGTTAACCTTAGATTTGATTGTTAAGTTTGTAAACATAATCATCTGCTTTTCCTGGTAAAATGCAAAAAAATAAAAAAATAAAATAAAATCTGCATCCTCAATTTGTTACCTTCACTGTTTCTCAAATGTGCCATCACATCGTAATTGGTTGGGGAGACAGAATGAACAATTAGAGCTGAGTCTAACACGTTAAAAAACGGGTGATGTCATCCTCCAGCAGAATTAGCCAGCTAACTAGCTAAATCTGTGACAAATGGCGACCATTTTTAACGAGTCTGGATGGGATCGACAAATGCGTCATACCTCCATGACCTGACAAAAATTGTGTCAATTACTCCTAGTTTACTCCTACATTGCCGCAACATCCAGCAAGGTGGATACTTTATTCACTGATTGTTTAGGGGAAACACAAAGCAACAGGCTTTATCTCAGTTGCTCTACAGTAAAATTGCCACCATCATAACTCCCGTGTCCAAAATTAGATTTACTTGATTGAGCTGAGACTGTAGCAGAAAATGCATGCGACTACAATGGTGCGACACGAGGAGAGTCGTTACTTTTGCAGCTAACTAACCCATTAACGTCCACTGTGGGAATTTGTAATTTCCCTAATAACCTAGGAACCTGTATTTCTCTTTGTCTTTTTTTTCTAATTAGTAACCCCATCTGATGAATGTCAACATAAAGAATGATACAGAAGTGGCTTTATCTCAAAAAACTACAATGAGTACACTGAATACAAAACGCTCGTCAACCACAAGATTCAGAACTGATGAATTTTCATAGTTGTTGATTATTTTGGACAGGATCAAAGTAGTGGAACGACAGAGCGACCATCACTGAAGGTCTTAGCGCGATGCCGGTAGCTTGGTTAAATTAAGGTAGAAACATGTAAATTCAGTCATTTTTGCCCAAACGCACATGAAGAATGACCTTGTGGGTGCTCAACTTTTGCCATCTCTACTTTGATTAGTGCAGCAGGCTCTATTTGACCGTAGTTCATTGAATATCAATGTTTGCAAACTACAATAGGCAGGTGGAAATAAAAGATGCTGTAGAAGACAGTTCACCTTACTCCACTGCCCCGGCACCCTCCGGTCATAGGCTACAGGGTCGGCTGGATGAATCCACAAAGCCTGCTTGAAATTACATCAGAGAGTCAGGAATTCCACCTTAGCTGCTCTGCGGTTTTTCCTGCTGGTGTACAATGAGGAAGCTGAGGTGGAGTCTGCCCCCTCACCCTCGGTGTGTCCTCTCCCTTGGTGCCACCGAGATCTCGGGCTGACAGAGATGGAGGGTTTGCTGTTTGATTCGGCTCCCGGGGGTCTATTGATAGTTTCAAAGTGGAGTCCACCTGCCACTGCTTTAATCATCCATGACCCCGGCTTCATGTTGGAAGACCGCAGAGGGGGACGGGATCAGCAGCCGCTGTTCGTGCGCATGTTTGTGTGTGAGCAGTCAAGAGAAAGAGGAAAGAAGAGGCAGACATAGAGAGAGGATAAAGAAACACTCAGACCTGGAGAGATAAGATGAGGGGAAAGAATGAGTCTGTCGAGCCTCTTTTCAACCCTGTTGTCATCCAAACGTATGTGGGTTAAGATTTTTCCTCCACGCTTGCTGCGAGATTTGGAATAACACTTTTTAATCCCATCCAGCTCCAGGCGTCTTTGTCTCGTGAAGCATTTCTATCTGGTTTAAATGTATTATTAGTATATTTAATCAGATTTTTTTCTCCAGAGGTGGAGGAGAGTGAATCAGCATATGGGCACAACTTATGGCTGCCAAATTAATTCAATTTATTCCAAAGCCTTTCTTAAGGCCAAGGTTGTAATTATGGCATGCAATTAAGGGGGCTATAAATATTAGATAACTTCCCAATTCCCGGTGAAAGTTAACCCAAAAGTTGTTGTTTTTTCAGGTATTGGTGATTTACATAAAGATCTCAGAGTGCTTCTGGGTATGATTAAAGCAAAAATTCACACGCTGCTGACAAACATCACTCACCTGTGGTCGAGTTTCGGGCGAGACGGGTGTTAGAACCCTTTACCTTTGCTGATTGCGTCACCGGGAAGCTGCTGATAATTGGAGTGAAACCTCAGCTTTAAAGTGGCAAGTTGAGCAGCCATGTGGTGGCATATGACAGTGTAGCTTTTCACAGAGTGCGACACACTCATGACTTCGAGTGGGTTGTTACCACACATAAAAGTCTCTGTGTACAAGGAATATGTGACACTTTTCTGGAGAGTATGCCAAAGCCACTGCAATGCAGCTTAGAACAGGAAGTGATCAGGGTAAGGAAGGAGATGGGAGACTCAGGAAACACGCTTTGGAATTAGTTCAAACTCTGCAGTTGGTGCGTATGTGTGTGTGTGTGTGTGTGTGGGTATATGCGTGAACAAGATTTATCCACTAAGTTTGTAAACATCCTTATTTACCTCCATGGTTAAAATTTCAAAGAGAAATCTTACCGCAGTTACTTCTCCGCCTCAAAGGTCCGGTGTGAAGGATTCAGGGGGATTTAGGGCCAAAAATGGGATATGATATCAATAATTAAGTTTTCATTAGAGTGAACCTTCTTTGGAGTCCATCACGGTGCATTGCCATGCCTCTGCAGTAGCCCAGACTGGACAAACACTGACTAGAGAGAGCGCCTTTAGCATTGTTTAGCGATCACTGTACGGCAGAGATGGACAGAGTACTCGACCACAGTACTTGAGTGAGAGTACAAATACCACTGGTCAAAATTTACTCCGTTACAAGTAAAAGTAGCTCAGTTGACATGTTACTTGAGTAAGAGTAAAAAAGTACTTGCTTTTAAAGGTACTTAAGTATCCAAAAGTACATGCTTTTAAATTTACTTTAAGTAAAAGTAAGAGTAAGAGTAAGAGTATTTCTTATTTTTCACATCAATGAATTACTATAATTTTTTCTAAATGAATTTAAGGACCTTTTAACTCTTGTTTCTGAGAATTAACTCTTTGAAACCACCTGCACTGATGTGCTTGCTTTTAGGACCACAATGTTATATAAAGCCTGCAGAAACACCTATAAAAACAAATAAAATGAATGGGATCACAGGAGGATAGGAGATGTTGCAGATGCAGATGTTTATTAACAATCATTAAAACTGTAACCAAATGAACCTGCACCGTCAAACTAACTCGCTATCATTTAGCTAAGTTGGGAACTGGAACCCCCTCAGAGACCAATGTTGTCCCCAGACCACTGGTTGAGAATCACTGCTTTACAAAAAACTACATCTGATGCAGCCATTGTCGTGGTTTTGTGTTGACAAACGCAGTCGAGAGCGTGGCTACTTTGGTGGTATCCTTATGGGGAGGGATGATGTATTTCCGCTTTTACATAGATCCCAGTGGAGAGCGTGCACTGTGATAGGTTTCCTTCTTTGACAAACACAGCGTGTGTCCAATAGTATTTTAGAAAAAAAAAAAAGTACTAGTACTTTTCAGCCTTCCTAGAAATTAACTCGAGTAAAAGTAAAAATATTTGTCTTGGAAATGTATTCAAGTAAGAGTAATAAGTACCAAAGAAATCTAATACTCAAGTAAAGTACAAATCCTCTGGATATGTACTTAAGTACAATACTCAAGTAAATTTACTCCGTTACTGTCCACCACTGCTGTACGGGAGGCTGAGAGACGAGGGGTGTTCAGTTGGTTGCAGTCTACAACCACACCACTAGTCTACGTGCCACTAATTCCTAGACACTCGACCTTTAAAATCATAGTCCCCATTATATTATGTCTTAACTGTGAAACCACAATACAATTATCACAAAGAATTAAACTATGGGCATGGTGATTGATAGTCATGTCCCATTAGTCTATAGCAGAAGTATGATTGATGGTAGTTTCCCCAATTTGGAGAAGTTATCCACCAATTAGAGCCTTGTATTTGGCATCAAAGATGGCAAAGTCGTCTTCTTACAAAGGAATCTCTGAAAAAATAGCAACAGGCTGGCTGGTATTGACTTAAATCATTCTATTTCCTATAACTTGACAACATTTGGTCAACTGCTTCTACCAAGCAATACCTCAACCTTCTAAGGGGGACTTAAGCGAGGTGGATACTTCACTCACTACTGATTGTTTAGGGCCAAACAAAGCAACAATCTAATTCTCAGTTGTACAACATTACATTTGCTGCCATCATAACTGACGTGCTCAAACTTATCAAATTTACTTAACAGGGCTGCAACTGCAGTGGAAAATGTGTGTTGTGCATGCAACTCTAACTGGCCAACAGGCAATCACACTCTCCAGTGAAAATTATCATCTTGTATTGTATAATGTAGCGCTGGTACTTTTGATGGAAAGGCTCGGAAACATGAGCAAAACATGAGTTTGAACAAATGAAGAGAATGGAAATTGCAGTTCAGTTTGATTATAGGGCAAATGGCAGTGGTGTTTCTAAAGGCAATTGTTTCTTAATACGCAGACCCTGGTCCAACCCAGTATGAATCCCAGTGTTTCCTGTTGAAAAGAACACGTCACTGCTCTTTGTTCCATTACAGGCTTCTCTCTGGATCTATTCACAGGTGAGTGCTCCACAATGTAACGCTGCACTTTTGAAAGCCTTAGAATTAAAATCCATTTGCACTGGTCATGTTTTGTGCTATAAAGACAACTGATCAGATCTTACTCACTGAACTCAATTCAACATGGGGTGCAAGGATACAAATGTCATGATGTTATTATACTGTTAAGCCTAAAGGGCCTTTTAAACATGATGCAACAATGGCACCACTGCGCTCTGAAACCCATTATTTTCAATTGCCTGTGCTGTGCAACAATGGGAAGCAGTTGGTTGCAGTGGGTTGCTGGAGACAGTGACGACCACAATCACGTTACTTTTTTTTACATTTTAGTCAAGCTTTTGGTTACAGCTCAGTCTTGTCTTTTCTCATCACCGATGTTGCAAATGACCATGGTGCTGTTTTGTCACCGTCTCGTCATAGTCGTGACAAAGAAAGGTAGTTGAGGATCAGACATGGGTCATTCTATACTTCAGTGCCTGAAGTGGAAAATGATAAGTGCCAGCACACTCCTTACACATATTGGACGAGTGGCCCAAGGATCCTTGTTGGGACTGTCGGACAGGCTGTAGGGAGCACCAGGATTTCCCCCAGTGCTTCCGATGGCCAGTCCAAGTATGTTGCCTTGTGTATGTGTCCCTGGATACCATCTCTACTTTAAGTAGCACTTAAGGGGAGAACACGAAGGTAAGCATCACATAAAGCCCACTAGTATTTAGGGTCATGATGAATCATCCTGAGAAACTTAGGATTCACTGACTATAACTGGCCCTTGCTTTGTTAGCAAGAATGGTAAACAAAAACCTTGTTAGAAATCGAAAGGATCCTGAGGCCAAAGTCTGAGTAAGTGTTAGTATTTGTACATATCTTCATGATTTAGATAGATAGATAGATAGATAGATAGATAGATAGATAGATAGAAAGCCAACACTGTACTCACTGCACTTTGCACACAGGATTCTGGAGTCAGAAGTCTTGTTGAGTGGGTGGAACACTTCCATTCCCTGCCAGGTACTGTATGTGAGGCAGGCGGGTGGCACCTCAGCTGCACCAGAACCAGGGCATGTAAGCAGCTGCCCGGCACCTCTTGCCTTGAGAGAAGTGGGCAACACGCCAACCTCTCTGGGAGCTGTGCTACATTTCAAAACATGATGGATGGCCCAAGTCATGTTTAACCGTAACAACAAATCAGTGCATCGACAGCCCTCCTTAATATTTGAGAGGAGATAAAAGCACTCTTTGAGGATCAAGGCTAAAATTCAAACTCTAATGAGGTGATAACGGTGGGCTATTCCCATCTGAGCGACAAACCAATTGACACATTCAGAGTATTTCCTGCCCTCTCACTTCAATCGACGGATGAGATGATGCAGTTGAAGGGCTCGATTGTGGCTGCATGTATTGTGGAAGGCTCGTGCGTGCCACAGGCTTATTGAAATTTTCATGGCAAGATGACCTTGAATGAAATTTGTACTGGCACAAAACAAGCTTGGAGGTAAGGGGATAATATCACTGCTGGTTTTGGAGGTGAAAAAGAACATCCCACTAGTTATCAGACTGCAGGAGCCTTTTATTTCTTTTGTACTGAAGCATTGATTCCTTTGCTTGATGTTTTGATTCGCACATCTACAAACCCACGTGAGCTTTGACATTTATTAGGAACGGCATGCCAAAAAGTCCACATATTCCCCGAGGTTCTTTTGCTGTGTCTTGACAAGGTTTAGATTTTTTCATGTTGTGCAGAGGAGAGGCTGAGATTTCCATGCAAGATTTCTGGTGGATTCAAATGCTCATAAACACTCTGCAGCCTCCGCCACATACCGAGGGGGTTCGGACAGCAGATTTGCTTTTGTGTAACGGCTGACCGCAACGTGTTAATTGCACCGTGGCTTGATCTTTGCCAGGTTGACATTTGGTGAGGTTTAAAGCCTGATTCCCAGGAAAATTGTGGCATCAGTTGTTGCAGCATATTGTAACGATTATTAAATCAGATCTCTTTGTCAGGGGGAATGAAAAAGAAAATCATTAGAATGAATCGGGCCAAGATAGTATTTCTTGGCTCTGCACTCATGTCTTGAAGCTTTTTAGTAGTTGTGTGACCACTTGCCTGCTTCCCAGAAGGCAGACTTAGATGGAATATATCCCAGAATCAATTATCTATAAATTGGATTGTATTACAGAGAACAGTAGTAAACACTGAATATGTCTAGCAAGGCACTCTGGAGATAGTCAACAGAGTGTAACCAACCCAACACTGGGCACATGTTAACATAGTTTAGCCCAGACAAACGCTGCCACGGTCATTAATTAAGATTCCAGGCAGCCATTCATTATTTCTCCTGCGCCGCTACATGCATCTCTCTATTTTAGAGGCGGTGCAGAGTGGCTGTTATCCTGCATGCATGAAAACATTAATGTATTGGGCTTTTCTTGTGTTCTGCCATATTAATCACCTGACTACCAATTAAGCCTGCACAGGCCGTGTTAGTCCCATACATCAAGCTATTTGTGTCTGTCATGTTCTGAGCGGTTCATTATTTCCAGCATGGACCACTGGCAGCCGACAAGGTAGTCACTGACCTCTACCTAATCTGTTTTTGATTGAGGGTAACAAATTTTGATGTGGACACTGCTCGCTAATGTTTAGGTGTTCAGTGAATATTGATTCAGCAAGTTAGCGTACACCGTAAAAAGTCCACTATCTTGATTGGTGCGCACAAATGCTTGACTAAGCAGTCACTTATCCATGTCTAATCCACTTTTTTATTGAGGTTAACATATTGGGATAAACCTCAGGGACCCGTGCTGCTCATAAACTGAACTCAGATGCTGGAGCTGCTGTCGTATCAGGAGGGAAAAGATCACATCTTCAAAAACTCCTGCCAGCTCGATGAATAACAAACCTCTCGCTCCTACCAGGTCCCCTAAAGTGCAGGCGTTTCACTTCGAAATTACACCAGCGGAGAAATTGGCTGAATGCTGTTTCTGAGATTATTTTACAGCTTGTCCCTAGCCACTACACATGGCATGATATTATCATTTCTACAAACGCGTGAACCAAGAAACACATAGAAATGCACGTTATGTAATAGCCACAAATTGGACGGCATGGCTTGTGTAGCCTCAGGGTTCGAATCCAGATGACCTTTGTTGTCAAGTCAGTTCTTAAAGTGAATGTGTTGTTGAGTTTGGAGTGAGATCAGGTCCATCCAGAGTCCACTGTACTTGACATTATTTCGAGACACAAGTGATTAAGTGATTCTTTCGTAACGAAATTCCACATAAGAAAAGGGGTCATGTAAACCAAAGTCCTCATTCATGGAAAAATGTGTTCTAAAATGCATCCAAAGCTTACATCAGCAGTCTGTGTAGATCATATCATGTTGAATATAAGCCTCTCAAAGCTGCATTCTTTATAGTACGAATTCTCTAACCTGTGATGTATCTCCTCTAATAACAAACATGCACCTGCTCTCCATCTGTGTTGTATTCTTCCACCTCCAGCTAATCAAAACAGGGAATTACCAATCAATTCAGTGACTTGCCACTTAAATATAAACGTTTCCAGGAGTGAAGTGGAGAAAGATAAAATGAATTAGACATGTTTCAGCCAAGTCAAGATTCCTCTGTGGTCGGGATGTGAGGGGAAATACTTTTGTCACAAAATGCAGGCAATTGAAGCAGCATTAGAGATAAACAGATCAAGATGTCAAGATGGTGAGTGGCACAATATTGTACTTGTATTATGAGATTTTCCCCTATTGTAGGATTCGACAGCAAGACAATATTCAGTGTACCCGTGAGAAGACGTACCTACATATGTGTACACAATTGATCTATAGTAGCCCACTGTAGCCCACTGAGCTAGTTTTTATCAACACACAATTATATACTGATCCTTCATCGATCATTTATAAGCAATTACTAATACCAACCTTTGGCTTGCCAGGCTGTGAATAATCCATTTGGTTAGAGTTCCTGATCCTCCAGTGTGACGCTTGCTTTGCCCTTTTATTACAAGCTCTTCAGTTCATCGGGAAGACTGTTTAACCCGTTACTGCACCATCTCACTGAGGGGCTGCCGAATACCTGGAGCACGTTTATTAACACGCAATCAACTGGCTATTGTGAGAAACCTTTCATTAATGACTTTTTAACATTCAGCTTTGCAGACTTATTTGAATGAAAGAAGCCTGTTACCCTTTAATAATGACTTACTAACATTTGTAACTGCGGCTCCATGAATATTTATGAATGGATTACCAACATTTATAACTGCCTCTGTTTACATGCTCAGCTATTCATTGGTATGCTGCAGCCGGAGAACAGTTGGTTTGTCTTTACTCCCGGTATTAACAGGCACTGACGTGCCTCCAGCTAAGGTGTTTCATCAGAAACTCAGGTGATTAAAAGTCGAGGGGGAGGCAAATTTTCAGCTGTTGGAATGTCTCAGCCACAAGTTTTTCTGGAGCAATGCTCGAGCAGACTTTTCATGTGGAAGATAACTGTCATCACATATTTTTCCCTGCCAATCTTATCTCCCCCCCCCAAAAAAACATGATATTTTGGGAGATAGAGCTACTGTATTTTACAAGCTTGCGTATTCACCCATAGAGTCCTCTGTACTTCCCCTATACTACCCCCCTGATATGTATGGTACCTTTATTTATTCCACCCACACAGGCAGGTACATGTGCACACAAGCACACCCACACCAACACACACCAACACACACATCCACACACATCATTCCAACAAGAATACACATATTTGTAAACACCGCCCTCAAACGGAGGCATCCTCGTCAAATGTTTCCTGTTGTTTTCTTATTCGGGTTCTCCGCGCTCCTTGAAGTAACCTTACTCATTCTGAGAATCTGCAATGCAGGCTGTCTTCATTTAGGTGTTTGTTGGGTGGGCAGGATGCAGGCTGCATTATTTATGATGAGGCAAACCGGCAGCAAGTGATAGGCACCAAACAGACACGAGAACAGCCCCTCATACCAGAGCGAGGCAATCAAACATGGTCCCCGTGCATTTAGTGACGCCTCATGACACCTCTTTTCATTTTAAACATAAAACATAGCATCCTTCCCCGCTGAGAGCCTCGGAGGGGACAGAACCGAGAAGCCTCCAAATTGAGGATCCTGAGGGAGGGTGCCTGCCCATCTCCCCCAAATGTTGGTGCAAAAGTGTTGCAGCCGATTTGTCATAGAAGAAAGGAGTGCGTAGGAATCATGATAAACATTTCTCCAGATGAACAAGGACACCTCCATCTCCGCCCCTCATCTTGAGGAAAACGTTTTCCGCAGGAACAAAACGTCACATCAGCGCCGAAATAGGCAGCCATCTCCTGGTTATAGACAGATCCAGTGAATTCATATTACAATGCAAATAGCGGCTATCCATTATCATCCACTACTGAATCCTTTTTGTTTGTCGGGATTCACATTAATCCCAGAATCCGAAGAGTGGCTGACAGACAGAGACTTACTTGTGATGTTCATGTTATGGAAAATGAATAAGGCATGAAGGCGAAGTGTTTGGGTGCAGAGCAGGCTTTCTGGAGCAGGCAGGGTTGGGTTGAGAGATGTGGTGGGTGGGTGGGAAGGGGGTGTTGCGGGATGGAGGGCAGCGTGGAGGCCACAGGGTCTGCAGGCCAGGTCCGCTGAGAAATCCTCGTTTTTTCTTCAGTATGCAAGGCAGGTGCTGGAATCCAGCGAAACCTCTTAAATATTAAAAGGCCAACCACCTGCAGTTTCTCTCTCTTTCTATTCAATAATAGAGGACAGCCGTCGATGCTCTGATATTTCTCCATGTGAGAGAGCGATGCTTGCATAACAGTGAATAAAGCATGTTTACAACAACATGAAAACACAACCAGACAATTGCATCGTACAGGACCTAAATTGTGATGGATGAATTTTCTCTTCTCCTGACGCACCAGGTTTCCCTGAGGTCCCGAAGGCCTCTTGATGAAATGGCTGGCAGGTTGTTCTTTTTATCTTTTGATGGCTAAAATGTGAACAAAATTTGAATTTCTAAAGAAAAATTGGTCCTAGAGACATGGCTACTGGTGCAGCGTAGTCCCGTTTGTGTATATTTTTCTTAATTAGATAACCAGAGGCTTTGCATTTGACAAATAGATAGTTTGTTGATCTTTTCATTCCCAGAATTGACTTCAATCCCCAAAATGGATTTGGGTATTTCTCTGGAGGCCCAGTGTTGGCCTCATTTCCTGATCAAAAGAGTTCTCTCTTCCTGTCTGGCACAAATCTGGGATTAAATGGCTATCTTTGATGACTCACTTAGCAAAATTACAACCCTGTCTCCAAAGATTACCCTCCCCGCTGCTTCCTTTTTGCCCCCATTTCTGAGGTTCAGCCAGTTAAAAGACTTAATTTTTAGATGTCAACTTAAATCAGAGCCTTTTCGGTGTACTCATGAGATTATCTGCCTTTTTTTTCCTCCCTTAAATCTTAATCATTATGTTTTTCAATTAGATCGTGACATATAGGAAAAATGGCAGATATGTACTTCATGCTGTGAACCTGACCGATATAATCTGTCAGGAAACAATATAATCCATTCCAAATGAAGATAATAATAGATGCTTGTTGGTTATGTCTAGCTATAAACAGTTATGGAAATGAATTAAACATGCACAACAAAATGACAGTCTCAAATGAAAGCAGGAGTTAACAGTTTAAATATTAAAGGCTCAGCCAGAGGTCCAAAGCAAGTGCAACTTCTAGTAAATAAGAAAACTAATTTACTGCTGCTGTTTAAGAAACAGTCTTCGGTTTTTATTTTGTCAATATAACCTAAAACCCAAATTCAAACAAATAAACTTTACTGTGAAGAGTGAGTCAAGGACACCAATACCACTCTCCTGGAGCCAGGAGGTGATTAGCGTAGCGTGGCCTGAAGTAGACAGGGTGGTACAGCTAGCCTGGCCTCTGTTTAAAGATTAAAGTTCAAAGATTGGAAAATGTTCCTCACAAAAGCTCACAATTTAATTATTTAACACACAAACAAAATTAAAAAACCGATAATCCAACCACAGCCAAGGTCTCCAGGTTGGTAAACTGTTCATCAGGATATATTTACAACAGATAACTCTCAGAATACTCCCAAAGTATTACTTTTCTATTTCTGAACAAATGCAACAGAGATAGGACGCACATTCAGTGAAGCTTTAGAGGTTTTGGTAACCATAGTTTTTTAACCAGGCAGAGCCAATGTAGCCCTGCTTCCAGTCTGCATGCTACGCTAAGCTGCACCTGATGTTACCAAAGGTTAACTATTCCTCTCTGTCAGACTATGAATCCAATTTTAAAATTGCACAGACTTTCTAATCTTGCTCAGCAATCACATCGTTCAAACCTGCAAGTACAGATTCAGCATTCTGAATCAGGTTGAATAACGGCATAGTTACCGTAAAGGACTGCGTTGTGTGTGGACAGAATTTTCTCATCCTTTACTGAGCTTTCATGAAAGTATCACTTACTGAACAGCTACGTCTTTAGTTGATTGCAGACTGGAGAGTATGAACATGTAGTCTAACCAAAGAAAGGGCATCTGAACAACTGAGTCCACAGGCTTTACCAATCCAAGTCTCTATATCTAAACCAAACACACCTGGTAACAGGATCTGGAAACAGGCCTATGTAAGGGAAACTTGAACCATATTCTATACCTGTTATTTGATGCAAGACCAAGAATTCACTGACCTAATTCTACCATCCCTCACGGGCCATGAAACTTTTTTTTAAAGGTAAGCAGCTCACAACATAATTTCTATGGCCTTTTTAAGTTATTTGCAATAACATCATGACCATTAGTTAATGTTTTAGCCAATTTAAATTGTATCCATCTCAGAGTATCTTAGTGTTTTAATCCAATTAATGTTCTGTTCCTGTTGGTTTTTATATTGACTGATGTTTAGTAGTTTAAGCAGTAGATAACCTATAATATACCTCAAATCATTTCCGAGCATTCTGATGTGAAATAAAAAAAAAATCAGCCCTCTAAAATTCTTATATCAGCTTTAAATCACTCGAAAATAACAGAACTGAGTTTTATTCCCTCTGAACTCAGTCTGCTATTAGAAGAAAACTCCCTGTTTCCACTCAACAATTCCACCTCAGACTGACAGTAGATAACCTTATACTGTACCTCAAATCATTTCAGAGTATTCTGATTTGAAATTTAAAAAAAAATCAGCCCTCTAAAATCCCTATCAGTTTTAAATCACTCGGAAATGACAGATCTGAGTTGTCTCATACAAGGTTGTCTACTATCAATCTGAGGTGAAATTGTTGAGTGGAAACAGGGAGTTTTCTTTTAAAAGCAGGCTGGATATAGCTCCGATGTAATTTTTTCGAGTGATTTGAAGCTGATATATGAGATTTTAGAGGGCCGTATTTGTTTATTTTCACATCAGAATGCTCTGAAATGATTTGAGGTCCATTATAAGGTTGGCTACTGTCAATCTGAGGTGGAAAAAAAAAGAAGCTTACTTATCATATCAGTGTGACCTAATGCGATGGCTGGAACTGCTTCTCCTTGGTTAGGCGTCTGATGTCAGGTGGCAGTGATGACGATGCTACTCTCAGCATGTTTTCCAGGTTTGGGTCAGTCAATCTTGAGAGGAGCTGAGTCTTTGCAAGAGTAAGTTTTGAAAAGAAAAACTGGAAATCTCTTGCAGTATCCTTCAATGATTTTTCAATGTCTTGTGCCATGTCATGTAAAACGATCTGAGGCGGTTCTCTGAGACAAACTGACACTTTGGAGCAGCTTGAATTTTTCTGGCGCGAGCAGCTCCACAGCGGCAATGAGTCACTCCACAAATTCACCTTCGGCATGAGGTTTCAGCTTCTTAGCGATTTGCTTACACACCATGACGAAGCTAGCCCGCGTGACGTTGTCCTGGTCCACTTGCGGTTTGGATAAAACTGCTTGCTGGCCACTCAAACTCTGTCAAAGAGTGGCAACTTTATCCACGCGCACTTGTACTTTCAACGCATCCAGTTTTGCATGTTTCTCGCTGTAAAAATGCTCACGGTTTGCCTTTTTCATTACTGCCAGAGCGTCCCCACAAACCAGCCTGCCTTTGCCTTTGACTTCCAAAAAGAAGAATTCATTCCTCCATTTATCCTTGAAAGAGTGACACTCCGCATCAACTTTTCGTTTATTAGTCGCCATGTTCCGTTTTAGGCAACACTAGTCTCCTCTTGTTGTTGTCACCTGTCAATCACTCAGTGCGTTTACATGCACAGCTTAGTCAGATTACAGCCATAGTTCGACTATGCTACTCAATCGGACAACTGCAATTATCCGAGTATACATGCCTGTGAGAAAATCGAATTACTGCCGAAAGCATGTCATACCCCGGTACGCTAGGTGGTGCTGTACCCATTTCAACTAGTGTTAACGGGGCCACTTCCGGCTGACCTCTTTACGTCACCAGCTGCCTCGGCATTCAAGAAAGATGGCGTACGAAGAGCGAGACGAAGCTACTTCTTTGTACACTTCGTATATGGTGTACATAATAATTACACAAACTAGGTGCACAATGGCGCTCTTTCTTGTGGTGATTTCGGAGGAAAGACGCCACCGCCGCCGTCCGTCTGCTTCTGGCTCACGGCCCCGGGGAAAAATTTCGCGCCTGCGCAGAACGCAAAATCCGATCCAATCCGCTGGAAACGTATACATGCAGGAGTAATGCGTCTTTCAATCGAATAATCTACGTGGTGTAATTCGACTATGAGAAATCCGATCCGGTCCGATTTTAGTCAGACGAAGGTGTGTACATGCATCTTAAAAATCCGATAATTGTCAGACTAACGCAGTAATTCGGTTTTCTTGAGTGTCATGTAAACGCACTGACTGAGGACCTGACGCGATGAGATGACACGTGATGACAGTTACGCTGATGTTGTGTTCAATGACCTTGATCATAGCCCGGAAAGACAGACACCTGCCCCGGGGGCTTTTAATTGCACATTTGAAATAATTTTTCCTGAATTAATTTCTTGTGGGTGTACTTATGGATTGCCTCGCTGGCCGGACCAAACAGGTTCCCCACCCCTGTTCTAGACCGAGCCAATCACCAGGATAAATGTCGGCACTGTATCATTTCTGGAAAAGTCACTGCCTTAACAGCCTTCCCGCTTAACCCCACTACCATCCCTCCCACCTCCCAATATGTAAGTCAGGCAATTAACATGTAATATGACCGTGACATGAGATGCGTTGTAGAAATGTCAGTATGACAGGCTTGATGATCTTATATGCGTGTACTGGTTTCTGGTTTCCGAGTTAGTAAACATCCGGTTGAACACATCTGGAATATATTTGAAACCGGCCTCTCTGTTGCTACTTGGCGAGCCCTGGCCTTCACAGCGTTCCCAACCACACGTACGATTCTACTGAAATCGAAGCCAGTTCTCTCTCTGCACGCGATCGATGAAAGAAGGGAGCTCTATCTAATATTAAACTCCAGAACCTCGGATTCTCTCTCATGGAATCTCCCCAGTTGAGTTTGTTTTTTTTTTCCTCTTTCCTTTATGTGTTTTTCAACATGAGCCGTGTTAGTGAATGAAGGTTTGGACATGTTCTAGAAATGTTCCGTCTTGTTTAGTTCTATGTGTGCCGTACTGACAAAAAAATCACTACACCATGAAAATGCAGACAATGGACTGTATGTACGATGACGTAATGCAGTAATTCAGTAATTCAGTTTTAATGTGAAATACAATGTGTGATACCTTGACAAAATAGTGAGGTGATAGCAAATGTCCATCCGTATTTGAAAAAAAAAGCAGCACAACGCTTGAACATTCAGGAGACAAGAGGCAGGTTAAAAAGGCAAATATGTGCATTTCCCAAAATGTCAAACTTTAATTTGGGCAGGTGTTACTTTCTATTTTCTCCACAGGAGTGGAAGGATGCAGTTTGTTTTAACCGTTTTTCTCTTTAAGCTATAGAATTAATACAGTTCAACAGACCAGACTTGCAAATTATGTTCCGTGCATTGAGTTGCTCCTTACTTTTTCTTCAAATTACTTATTCAAGCAGTTCCTCATGGATCATTCGCTTTGTCTTACTTGGGAGCTAATGGGCGCGAAGAAAATAATGGACCTGCGAGGTTTGATGCAACTGAAACAGAGAATGTCATTTATATGAATGTCAAAGATGCAAGGAATTATGTCTGAGCCACTGGTGTAGCTGCACATAATGAATATATAGAGTGAAGTCTTTTACTCTCAGCCAGTGCAGGGACAAGGGGGCCAACATATGGAAATGAGCCTCCTGCAGGCTTTTCTTTCTAATATTGTGGGTAGTCTAGAATTAGTATCTGGCAACCACTGGGGATATCGTTTATGCAACAAAGCTTACAAGAACAGCGAATGCAGACTTACATTAAAGATTTTTTTTTAATTTATTTTATTGAATTGTCTCCTGACCTTCTAGGTCAAGGCTAGGTGCTCATGTTGAGTGTATCCTCCGGTTCTTCATGCTAGCATGTAACAGCAAGTTTGAGTTAAAGAATGGATTTTTTAACCTTTAGATGGATAAGTTCAAACACTTGAAAAAGGAAGGCAGGGCAGGTCAACAGCACAGTTGCATTGTGGGGGGTTGCAGGCGCACGCGATGACTGTAGCTGAAATGATCTGAAGCAAAGCATGTTGTCTGTACCTGAGGTGGAAGAATGTTGACATGCTGGATCAATTTGGATAAATACTTTGCGGCTTGCGTCTGGTTCGGGGTTTCAGTGAGTGCATTCGTTCAAAAGTGATGGCCAGAACAAAAGAGATGTCGAACCGATATCAGTTACTGTTTAACATTTCACAGACTTCATCCAAAGTCACAACTACAAGTTACACTTCTGTTCTAGGAGCATAGCCTTCACATATTATTGCTAGTAGCAGTGACTGTAGGGAAGACCATTTCGGTCACTCATCCAGTCGGTCAACCACTACAGATTTGACCAAATGGAAACCCACTGTGACCCCCAATTTGTTTGTGGGACACTGTTTTGAAGCCTCGAGTTTTGCATTTCAGCCCTCACTGTCGTACTTTTTTGGAGCCAGAAGTGATCATATTTGGACGAGAGGGCGGAGCTGGGGACGAAACCCCGATTGGCTCTGATTGAGAATCCGAGGACACACTGTGGTAATGACTTATCAGTTATGTGGTAGCCATGCCCCTGAAGGGCATCCCCTGCCTAATTGTCTATTTTTACTCTAAATGTGACCATAATTCACAAAATGATCATCATCCTGTATTGAAGAAGACCTGAAAGTAGAGACTGAGACCATAAATCCATTAGGAAACTGTTTACTGAGGTGATAAATCTCTTGAGAATTAGGGTCATTTTCCCATAAGCTTACATACAATCAGACCTCTTTCTCAAACAGTGTAGTTAACTCTTGCTGGTCATTATACAGAGTGCAGGTTAAGGGCACTTCAGCGCTGCCTTCTCTGCCAGTCTCTGAAGCCACGTCTTTTTGTTCAGTCAGTTCTCCCGACAAACTATTTGATGGATTGCCAGGAATCTTTTTATACAGATATTTATCACCCCTAACATTTTCTTTGAAGTAGAGAGCCGCATGATACAAAATCCTCAAAGTTTGTTTCACTCCTGTGAAGTGCATTGTTTCAATACACTGTGATACAGCTTGTGTCAAAAGAAGAACGTGATACAATGTGACTGATGGAATCTGAAGCTTTGAACCTCACTCAGCTTTAGAATGTCAGTTTTGAGAGCGTACAGTAGGTGATAGGCACGTTAGTGGGACAAGACGTTTTTTTATATAATTAAGAAGTATGGTGATGAAAGCTGAAATTATATAATTATAAGTGTGAAACCATTCCCCATGGACCCCAGGAAGATTAGTGGCTTCCCTGGTAGCTACTTACAGGGATCCCATTGAACACATTTCCACATGAAAATAAGTGTTAATATGATAGAAGTTACATTTAATAAATCAATGAATAAATTGATTTAATAAATGTCTGGGAGGAGCTCAGAGTAGAGCCGCTGCTCCTCCACATCGAGAGGAGCCAGGTGAGGTGGCTCGGGCATCTGTATCGGATGCCCCCTGGACGCCTTCCTCGGGAGGTGTTCCTGGCTTGCCCCACCTGGAGGAGACCCCCGAGGAAGACCCAGGACATGCTGGAGTGACTATGTCACTCGGCTGGCCTGGGAATGCCTTGGTATCCTCCCGGAAGAGCTAGGGGATGTGTCCGGGGAGAGGGAAGTCTGGGTGTCCCTGCTCTGACAGCTGCCCCCGCGACCCGGCCCCGGATAAGCGGAAGAAAATGAATGGATGTATGGATGGAATGTCCTTGTCAGAACGCCAACTGATTCCTATGTTAGGACATTCCTGCTACTCCTTCCTGCCCTGCAGTAACCTTCCCCTCATCATTCCCATTCACTGACCTCTCCTTCCTACCTGCACACCTGTTCCCCACTTTTCCCATCAGCCTCGTAGCATATATACAAGCCTAGTTTCACTCATTTCCTGCTAGATCATCTACTGTGCTCCTGCCTCAGCAATCCCTTACTGCCTGCTCATGTTCTGCCTGCTTTTTGGACTTCTGCTTTTACTGTACTTTGTCGGTTTCTGAGCTGTTCTTGTTGTACTGGTCCTTACGATCCTTCTCCAATCACTCTATTGTGAGTCATTAAAGGTCATAAAAATCCCACAGTCCACAGTGGGACACTAGGCATGAACTACATCAATAAAGTACGTCAATACTTAGCAAAAATAGTTTATATCTAGGCTTTTTGGACAAAACACCTAGTAATTATTTTACAGCACATAGCACAATAACATCAACATTTAACGGTCCCTTCTGAGGAAAAGAATTACTGATTTAATAACCGACAGGCTTCTTAGATTTTTACTACACACATATGAGGATAAAACTATTAAAATCTGAGCTCTCTTGTAGTGCTTCAGCCCTCGCCTTGAAAGGTTGCGTTAAGTTCAGCCAGCCACAACATGTCAGCAGTGCTTTGAATCTTTTTTTGGGCACAAATTGAAAGAAAACCGCAAAAAGCTTCAGAAGAATTCATCCTCTATCTCCAGTTTCCACTAGCTTTTAGTGAAATCTCAACAGCAACTCAAAAATTGATTCAAATATGCAGAAAACAATATAACAAGTGAAGACCAGCATGTCAGCGTTGTCATTGTCAGATATGATTTATATCAAAGTGTGGCTGTGCCTGAGTACAGCCTCAAAGAGCCAGCAGGCCATTGGCTCGTGTCCACAGGATCCGTCGTTTCCACACTTCCCATTCATCGTCCATGCAAGAAGCAATGCATTGCATTCTGGTAGCTGGGCGTCACGTTTCGAGAGACGGGGCTTCATGCTGCCGACTCCTCAACTGCATAACGTTGAATTCTGGCTAGATTATGCGACTCATGGATATCCGACATGATGCGCCGCCCCAGGAAACTCCTGAAAAACTGTAAAAACTCAACATTGTCAAGGATAAATGAAGACAGATCCTGAGACTGCATAGCTCATCATTCACTAAAAAATGTCTTCAGGAACACATTTTGCTGAGCTATTTTTGTATCATCAAAGACATTTTCCAAACGAGCCGCCACGTCAGTCTGGTTTGAAATTCGAGAGTACATGGCCCATGAGTGGCATTCGTCCAAGGTCAAATGGTACTTTACTTCGCTTCAGACGACACACACCCCTGTGGACAATTATCATTAGTCTTTTCTAACTTAAACTGGGCAAAGAACCACAATTTATTCAAATAGTTAAGCTAAGTTCTGGCTCAGGAGGTGGAGTGGGCCGCCCATTAATCAGAAGGTCCATGGATGAATTCAATGATCTTCCGGCTCAATAACGAAGTATCCTCGGGCGAACTTAACCCCAAATTGCTCCTGATGAGCCGCTGGGCACCTTGTGTGGCGGCCTGTCAACAGTGTATGAATGTGTGTGTGAATTGGAAGTGTTGTAAGGTACTTTAAGTGGTCACTGACTGGAAAAGTGCTATATAACTGCAAGTCCATTTAACATTTACCATACTGAACAACACTGTGGAATTTGTTCTGCTTATCATTAACAACAACTACAGATTTATTATACATTAAATGTTTAATATGTTTTTTTTGTTTCTTTTTTATGAAATTGTATTCTTAGTTATTATATTCTAACATAAAAGATCCTAAGAATAAATCCAGTCATGAAGCATACTGTCAAGGGGTACATCCAAGAGCCACGTAGTAAGCACAGAAACATCATAATACGAATTCTTATCCACAGGGATGGCGGTTGCAAGCATCCTGTAAGAATGTGAAATGTTTTCACTCCATGTGATTTTTTTACTCTCTGTATGTTGACTTCTTTCCTGGAAGGCAAATAGATCACATCTCCGTGTTTGCAGCGTTTAATAAGTATGACAGTTCTATTTTAATAGTGGCTTATGGTGTGCGTACAGTGCAAGAGCGTGGGCTTGCAGTCGTGGAGTAGAACAAAAACAAGAGGGTATTTTCAGTCACATTTTCACTGGTATATTGATTAACTGTCTACAGCAATTCCATATGGAGAGCCAAAGAGCACATGCCTCCTGATTCAGATTACTGTGAGATCAAAACAATGAACAAAAATAACCCTTTTTCTTATTTACCAGGCTTAAATGTTTCTACATTTTATCATAATTCTACATTTCTGTTTGCCTTGCATACTGTTATGAATACCAGCATAACTGTGATCCACATTTTGGACATCTGTTTTTTTTGTTTTGTGTGTTATTCATGTTTTTGTGTACACAGTAACTGATACATAAAGCATAACTTACTGTGAAGTGTGTTTTCCTGGAAACATTCTTAGACATGGGATGATGAAGAAACATTTCTTACATGTCGACAGCAGTCTCGACTCAGGCCCACTGACACTTGAACCACCCTCTCCCATCAGTACATTATGTCTCAATAAAAGAAAAGTCCACAACATCCCCTATAATAGAGCACTCCGTCAGTTTCCCCTTAAACTGTGTCATCCCAGATGTGTACTTAAAAGATAATCCAATTTTGAGGGGCAATTGTGAATGTGGCCCTACTTTAAAGCCTTTTTCTTGGGTAGGGGTGATCGTGGTAACGAGGCCCAGCAGGGCACTATCAGGGTGCATTTTATTCCATGTCACCATCTCGTCATTGTGTTGGCTGACAGCTGTGAATGGCAGAGACAGAGAGGTCGTAACAGGGAATTTCATCGGCTCTGTGGCGAGGGGCGAGCCAAGACATGTGCACCTCTGTCAAGGCAATCCGGAGCTCGCATGACAGATAACTGATACCTGGGCTTTAAAAGAAATGAGAATGAGAGCGAGTCTAGGGCATCATAATCCCTTTGGAAAGGTTTTCCATCTGTCACAAACGGTGGTGACCGGTCTTGGGTAATTTCCCCACAGGATTTACAGAGAACATTAAAAAAAAGAGCCATGCAATACCCCTCCCCTCCTCCCATCCCTCTACCTCAGAGAGGCAGGCAGCACAGTAGTGCCAGGTATGGAGGGATATGTGAGGATCCTCCCTTGTCATTTCACATGTAAAGCCAGGGTGGATGTTTGAATGGCACGGTAGGATTCCATCCGTGGATATCTTTTTTTTTTTTGAGAGTTACAAATGACTTTTAACATCCATATATATCGCACAATATGTGTGGTATAGCCAACGTGGTGATGATTCCATAATTCTAAGTTCAAGCATACAGTGGTTAATGGCATGAATATGTGCTTTATTATGACTAATGAAGAGCCAGTTTGCTAGTAATATCCATCCTATAAAGCAACAAATCAATGATGAATATGGAAAGGCAACCCTTATATAAAGTGTTAAAAAAATACTAATAATCAAAACTCTCAGTGATGCAAGTATATGGCATTTCAAACAGATCTCTGCTCACTTCAAAACAGAGGGAAGGGCAGAAAGAAATACAGAGATCTGTCATGCAAAATAAACAAACTCTGATAGTCGCTCAGGCAAAAAAAAAAAAGAAAAAAGAAAGATATGGTGTGTTCATGTTGGAATTCATTGCTCACTGTGAGATGCTAGCCGAGATAACATTCATGTGAGCTGGTCTTGAATAAGGAATGTTTTCTCTGAGCCCCTCCATTTTCAATCCTTTCTCCTAAAGATGTGTGAATATCTTCACACGGTATATACAATTTGCAACTCCATATATGTTGTAAAAAGGAACATGACGCTGACCGTGTTGCATATTTTTCTTGACATGAGCAAAACTTGAATTCAAACAGCATCTTTTGAATCCCTTTCAATGGCTTCTCGCTGGCCTGAAGGAAACATGTTGGTTTCTTTACACAATCCTTGCTTTTTTGTGCTGCGATATGTCATGGTCAGTTGCTTTTCTGTGCTGTATACCTCCAAGCATATACAGCATAATAGTTTGTATGTGACTTTTTATATCTGGATGGGAACTTCCAGGCTAGGTAAAGACTAAATAGAAATAAATAAAAACATTTCAATAAGGAAATGATATAAAATATTGAAAAGCTACTGCTACTGAACATATCAATAATTTATTTACTGACAACTTAATTCATATGTTCTCTGATAAAATATCTGCTTGTTTTGACTACAGCATTATTAGATGTTTGTTTTAAACCACTGGCAGCATTTGGTTAAGGTTCAGGGAACCACACACACAGGAGTCTGGCAACAAAGCCAGTACACAGTCCTGACCTTTCTACACACACCTCCCACCGTGACCTCCTCTGTGCGAGTCCGGCACTCAGCATATCACAGCTGGCCCGGAGGAACGACCAGTGTTATGGTGTTCTGGCAGCAATCTGAGTGTTTTGGCTGCTGTGCCCTCAGTGACTTGCATGATGATGACAGCAGTGACCATGAGAACAGTGGTAACTCTGTGAGAACTGACCACTGTAATCTTTTGGAGGACACATGTGGTGCATGGGGAAAGTCTCAAACATTGTCATGTCACCGTGCCAGCAAGCAAATATCGTTACATGTGTATTGGTAAGGCCCGCTGATAGTAAAATCAACAAGCGACCATCACATGTAGTACATGCAGAGTTTATATAGGTGATCTAAGGTCAGATGGGCTTCAGCTTGTAAAAAAAAAGACTGACTAGACTGGGATAGGCATTTTAGGATCATTTTACAAACATTGCCAGTAATAAGAACAAGTTAAAGAAAATGTTTACTTACTAAGCAGGGGATAGGGACAGGCAAACTGGGCAACAACCTGTCAAAGTATCACATCCAAACTTGAAAAATCTTAATTTTGAAATGTAATATTGCCAAAAAGGACACTGAGAAGGAACCAAATTAGCTAAAAAGCTAAAATTACACAAAATATCTACTCAATATTTTAAGGAAAAACATTTAAGACAAAAGATGCTGCTGTTTCATAATGTGAATTTGATGCCTGACTAAAGTGATTTCTCTAATAACACAGTGTCATTGCTGACAGTGTGTGGGAAAGCAACCTTTTCTTTTGCATGACCAGTGAGAGAAAATTGGTTGATGTCAGAATGTCACATCAGCACTGACCTGCAGCAACATTCTGGATATTAAGACGTAGGCACAGGCAAATCTGTGGGGTCAGGGGTCACCAGGGCTCATTACCCTTGACAAGCTTCTGCCTTCCATAATTGGATTCTGCATCATAAATGGTGTTGTTCCACAGATGGATGGAGGCACAGATCTGGCAAAGGATTTTCCTGCGGGTGATATTAATAGGTAATTTCTTTCTTGTGTCAAAAGAGAGCTAAACACAGTTCATAGACGGTTTTCCCTTTTTAGTAGATTCTAAAAATAGATAAACAACCAAAAAAACTGTGTTTGAGTTCTCTATGATATTCTGTGTTTATTAAAGGGTTGTGTAATTTGCTCTTCTTTGCAATCAGCAATGCCATTTTTACAAGTGTTGAAGAACTTTGTATTGGCCAGAGAATGCACAGGGGTATCCACTTTCTGTTCACTAAACTTGTTGTTTGATATTAAATTTGCATGGACATATTGTAAGGAATGTTTACAAATGACAATCAAGGTCTCCTCCTGTGTCCTTACTGAGCACCAGGAGCAGACCTATGTGTCTGTGGGACTGTGCTTTGTGTTTTGAGGTGTTGTTTTACTTCATACACCTGCCTATTTTGCTACCTACCACCTACTGTTTGGCAGCTGGGGTAGCTGGTGGGTGGCATTCTCTGCATGAGTACATTTGATGTGGAAGAGACCTGTGGACCAGGAAGAGACCTGTGGGCGTGAGAGACAGATGCCAGGGCTTACAGTGCTGTGCACTAAGTCAGAAACTTTGTGCTATATACTTTATGTGAACACCACCTTTAACCAAGAGGCAAAACTACTTAGAAAGTGGCTTATCTACCTATGTCAGGTACAGTGCACTCTGCTTTTGGGAGATACCCATGGGTATGGTAGTCTAGACCGCTCTCATTCCCAGGACGTCAAATACTGACGTTTTGTCACGCTCCTCGGCTTCTCATACAGACTCTTCGCTCCTCATACATATGCTTCACATACGCTTTAGTGTCTGTATCGCCAGCCTGAACCCTCACACGCATGCATTCACAACCAAATGATACACAGAGGGTGCAATATCCACTGGTCTCCACTCAGTCTTCACACCCATGTGAAACAAAAACTCAACTTTGACCTTTTAAAGTTTTTGTATGTTAGGTAACTTACTAACATACTCAACTGGACGCCACATACATATGGCCACATCATATATTTAACGGCCATATGTACTTGTCACGTAAGTTATGTAACGTACTTAATTTTTACACCAAACGGCAACCATTTCACAACATTATTCACATGTTAGCTGGGCTTTCTGGCAGAAAGGCTTTTTTCAGTCTCATACAGGTGCTTAAGGGTACTGTGTGCATCTGTATGAGAAACCATCGGGGCATGACAAAATGTTGGTATGTGGGAATGGGAACAGGTTGGAAAGACATTGTGGTGCAATACCGCCAATCATGGGCTGTCCACCAGTTCACATACATTTATATATTAACAATTCCTCTGTAGTCCATAGATCTGAGGGGTCACTGGATCATTAAAATGCATTTAAATAAGACAAAAAAAAATGGTTTCATCAAATACTTCACAACGAATATATGCTGAAAGGTAAGAAACCAATGGTCTCGAGAAGAAGCCTTATGTGACCACTTCTAAACTGGGTCTCCATCAGCATTTCAACATATGGTATGGTTGCATTATTCAGTAAATACAGTATATTGTTTGCTGTAATTCAAACTCTAGAGGCAGAGCTCCCTGCCATCCCACTACTCCAGTAGCTCAGAACAAATGAGGAGTTACACTGAGTTAGATAACATGTGTTTGAGCTCATCAACATCAGCCCAACAGGTGCATGCAGTTTTTTAGAGATTTGTGAGACAAGAAGTGGAATGGACAAAGCAACATTATACCTCAAAACTGTAAAATGTAGCCGTCAATCTTTTCCTGTGTTTTCTTTGTAATCACGTGTTTTCACCGTGTCTACATGGTTCTATTAATTTATTAAAGATATCCTGCCCAGTACTCAAGTGGAGACTAACATGTGAGAACATGTGTGTGTGTGTCTTAGCCCAGGTTGCTTTTTAACCAATTTGTGCTATCATATGCTCAGGCCTCTGGATTCTAAAAAGGTCATAGTGTGGGTCCGAAGAAGATGTTCTCCATCAATTATGTATTTTACCATTAACATTACAGATAATGACATCAAGGAGATGATTAAAAATATAAAGCACATCCCCATTGTTTAAATTGATCAAACACTTATTACAATCCTACCAGTTCACTCTTTCTTCCTTCAGCTAAACAGGTAAATATGGCTCCGAATAGTAATGAGAGCAACGGTGCATGGCCTTGAAATTATGCCTGTCTGATGCTCACCCTTGAGACACAGTTGAACAGTTCAGTGCTGAACCAGAACGGAGCAGCGTGAATGAATATGCACTTTGACTGGGTGAGTGGGAACCATAACCTCTGCAGCCATGCTGTCTGACAGCCTCCTGCTGTTCAGCACTTGACTTGTGGCAGCTTACAAAGTTTTTGTTTTTATTATGGATGATAAGTTTGGTGGATCACGAGCTAAGCCTCTCTGAAATAAGATAAGCAAAAGTTTTTTTGTTTTTTTTCTAGATGAAGTTGTTGAAGCGGCTTAGCCTCCCGTGCTGCTTTAATATTTGGACAACTGTCAGGGACACTAAGTGTACATGCACTACAAGCACTGGTTACGTAGTTTTAGGAGTATTTTAAAGCAACCTGAAGTGACAGGTGAATGAGAAAAAGCAGTACACGAGGCACCTGTGGACTAACAATATGTGTGCAACCAAGTGCCCAATATATTGACACAGAAAAGTGGATCAAGCGTCAAAACTGTTAAAAGAGAAAATAAAAGTGCTTTATTTACATATATCTCTGGTTAGTGTCGTAGTTACAGCTTGGCAAGGCGGCTGCCAGGCCAGGGACCAATGTGGGCCACACTGTTTTAACTTCTTTAATATTTTTACCGACACATCTTCCAGCTGTGTTTGTGGCAACAAAATGAGATTTGTCTTTTTAGACAACACTTTAGGGCATTTTCAAGCCTTACTAGAAAACGGCCGTTGGGATGATGGCCAGTGATGTTTATCGGGACAGAACCATCATCTTCTCCTTATGCCAACCAGCTTGTTTGTGTACCTAAACTTAACCAAACCATAAGCGCAGCATCTTCAAAGCAATGCATTTCCTGATAGCCTTCAACAAGTTTCAAGACATCGCATCAATATCCCTCTTTTTCTCCATACAGTTTAATGCAATTCTTGAATAAGAGATCAATCCCAAACACCATGAATCAAAACTGGTTGCCCATGAGAGATTAAATCAGATTAAATTGTGGAAAGGATAAGAAATGGGTCGGTTCACAACTGGAAGCAAATATGATATCCCCAATTCATCATCAACTATGGTTATGTGAAACTTTGCATTCCGTTATGGTGCAATTCTATGTTTTTGGTTGTGTGCTGTGGTTAGGTTTAGGCACAAAAAAGACTTGGTTAGGGTTAAGAGAAGAGCATGTTTTAGCTTACAATACCTGTTCTGGTCACTAAAAACACAGCTGGAGATGCCCGAAAATTGCCCATCAAAGATTTACAAGTTTGTCGCAATACAGCACGCCTGGAAACTGTTGCAAGGTCCCCTTAAAAATATCCAGTGGTGTCACACTTACAAATGTTGAAACGCAGTCTCAAAATTAGGTTTCAGATATGAAAGGTCATAAACACTTACAAACGTGACTGTATCTGTAATTTGCAGAATGTCTAACTGCCAACATTTCAAATTTCAAGTTTAGAAATGCACAGGAAATGCTAGAAGGTGAAGAAATTCACCTTGAGATGTCAAAATAATTTTGATGGTTTAACCCAGGATAAAAGGAACAATTTTTGGGTCTATGAATACTTAAATAATGTAGTTTTGACATATACTACCATACCTCGAGAGATACCAGAATAATAAATGAGTAGAGCTTGAAAATCTTTATTCTTTATTTCAATGTATCTATAATAAAGAATTTCCTAGAAATTGTGTTCAGATTTGTTCACAGTCTTTATATCTTATTAAACATACATTTATTGTGAAGTGGTGCTTTGGCTGTATTCATTGGCTCACAGCTGCACCTATATTACTTTTTCAGAAGTAAAGCCCTTACAGTAAGGAGGACGTTGACTCACTGTAATGCACTGCACTGTACAGCCTGTCACAATGAAGAGGAGCTCAGCGGAGCAAGAGGAGAGAGCACCAGCGGGGATGTGGAAGAGAGGACTGGGGCTAAGTGTTATGTGGAGACAGGCGGTGACCTCGTGGGAAAGGTACACACATTCTCAGTTCATGAATTGGCTCCAGATGGGAACTGGCAAGTGGCAAAACGGAAGAGAATTGTATCGACAAGCCATGCCTGGGCAGGCCCTGAGCAAGGCCATTAGCCATGTTGCCGATTCACCAGGGAAAGCTCCGTCAGTCTGAGATTTCACTTCACCTGAGTGTTGATGGGAGCTGTCTCTGGCTATCCTGCCCAGCAGCCAAACACCGAGGCAGAATCCCAATCAAGGCGCTAATGAGAAAAACACCCAAAAACTAAAGCAATAAATACCTCTAATGTCGGGAAGGGTTCAGGATAATGGTCTCATCCCTGTGCTCATCTCCCTCTTTTTTAATGAGATTATTACAAGGTCCTATTACCCAAATGACTTGTTCTGTCCTTCCCTAACTTTTACTAATTCACACCATCTATTGTTAGTACCTGAACATTGGGAGGCTATTATCACCAGAGGGCTCAGCAGGAATGCCACATGTACTTTGTGAGTTACCTTCTGGCTGTCTTTAGAGAAAAGACTCTTAAATGGCTGTGGAGAAGGTTACGGCAAGGTGAATTTTTGATTTTTAGTTTCAACGAATCAATCAAAAGAGAAATATGAGGACAATGAAAATAAAACATAATAGGTAAAAGATGCATGTAAATAGAAAAGAAAGGCCTGAACCTGTGTTTTGATCATGATGATAAATCCATAAGAATGCACAAATCCAAACTCATAATGATGTCGATATATCCATCTTATGGTGGAATATAATCAAACACACAAGCTTAGTCATCCACTGTGCTTTGATACACTCATTGCACTTGACAGATGCTAATAGGCTTGTCAGTTCCTTGTTGTCCTAGTTGGCAATTCCAGTTAATGCTGTTCAAAACAGAGCTTGCACACTGAAGGCTATTAGTTTCTGACAAGCTACATATTCAAAGGCATTGGAATCGACGTTATCAGCCGAGCCTATTTCCATCATATTTTGCATCTTAGTATATATATTTTTTGTTTAAAGTTTTGCCATGCAGAAAGGCTTTCTTATCTTTATTTCATCTGTACCTGGCATCACCTTAATCGATGGTTCAGCCTAGGAGGTTTGGAGCCTGAGCATGAAGAGCAATAAAAGTAGAGTAATAAAAGCAAAATCTTAAAATCAATTCTAAAACAATCAGGCGACCAGAATAGAGATGCTACAAGCCAAGTAATATGAGCTGAATATGAATTAGCTGCAACAGCAAGTCCTAGCGGGAGTCTGTGGAGCGTCTTGTTTATATCTGTCAAAGAACCAGTTGTTTAGTCACCGTTTCAGCGCACTTGACAATCAAAAGTGATCGTATCTCGAAGATATTTCTAATCCAGTCGGCTGCTTGATTGATTTTGGACATTTTTCCCCCTCATGTTGTGCATGCAGATCAATGCATTTCTGTTTTTAAATATTTAGACAATCAATCTTTGTGTCTTTCGCACAGTGATGTAGACGTGTGCTCCAAGTACACTATGGCATCACTGTTGGGTGTTGTTAGGGGTGACATGACTTTCTGCAACTTTCAAACAGGAAGGGTTAAGAAAAACAGTCGATATTTTGCTTTTTGGAGATGAACCTACCATGGCTTCAAGGTATGCACAAAAAAACCCTAAAATAAATTGATGGCAGTGCTATGCAAGTGTTGAAAATCATCGGACCAACTCCAGTTTATTAAGTTGTGAGATCATAAAACAACAAACTTTTTTATTGAACTTTTAAGTGCTATATCGTCAGCAACTGGGCTTGTTTCAGTTTCTTGAGGACCTTTCACCTCTCATCCAATAGGCTTCTTCAGTTCTCAATTTTATTGAACAAAATTTGCTGAGAGCCTTTAAATGAGAGCTATTTTGTGTTCAGGGGAATTCTTAGTAACTTTACCTCAATACCTGCAGGCATAGTGATCATAAGTTTTTACTTCACAATAATGTGAAAAGTCATTTTCAGATACTTCTGTCTGCATGAGTCAGTTAGTAATAAAGCAACACAGAGCTCCGCCACCACCGGCAACTTTACAGACAATGATCTATTCATCCTCCGTACTCCATTATATGAAAAAAGTTTGTTTTCTTGTATTTCTTTTAGAAAGCACAGCAGGACTAAGCTCGGTTTTGTTTTGGCACCCTGGTGTTGCAAAATGACAGAGAATTAAACCTTTACCTTTTACCATTTTGATCTGTCTGTTCATCCAGGGAAAGGGATTATTTTGCAATAGCACTTTCAGAGGTCCTATGGAAAGTCGGGTTACATATCTATTGAAAACACATGGACATTTTTTAAATAACCTAATCCATTCACAAGTAATGTGTAATGTAATCTGAATACACATGATTACTGTAAAATCAAACACTGTAAATGTAATAAACCTTATACTAAAAAAATCTGAATTCCACCAATAGTCTTTCTTATCTTGAAAAATCTCAGTGTCTTTTTAAAGCAAATAGAATACATTTATCATATTCAGGATTGACATTTGTTCAAATCTAATTAGCCTTACAAAACAATACTGGCACAAACTACTGGTGTACTGTGTGTACTCTGGAACATGTAGGATGAAATCAACATTTTAAAGATTGTCAAAACAAAATTAAGTAATCCTTTACATCATATGTTTTCGTTATATATTATCATTATAATCTAATTACGCAATTCTTCACACTATTTCATGCATTCTTCCCCGTTTTCTTGAAAACCTGCATTACCCACAATGCAACATATCAGCCTCCACTGAAGCCACAAAAGTCTTTTTACTATTTTTTTCACAAGTAGATTAGTTATTAATTTATGGTAATCTGATTACATAATCCTGATTCCATGTACATCCTTTATGAGCCAACCCTGCATACATCGTACAGATTGTAAAGACCCTTGAGATAGATATATGAAATGTGGCTATGTACATAACATTTGCTTCAGGATTTTGTACATAAAATGTAGATAAAGAGATGAATGGACCAGTTTATACAGTATACAGTTCACTCTATTTGGCGATGTATATTTGGCCACTTCCACTCCATTTAATACGTGTGTAACAAGTCAAGACCCATACGTAAGACGTGGCCTGAGAAAAGAATAACTGACATATTGGAGAGTTTAACAAGATGTTACAGGCCATTGCCATGCTGTAAAGTGAGCATCCAAACTGCAGTCCCCACTTTTTGACAGTGGTGACAGACTGCGATGCGGAGCTCTCCTAGCAGTGCAGAGAGAGGCGTCTATTCTGATCAGCTCCGCTCGGAGCAGGATATTTGGAGTGAACACTGTCAAAACCCTCTGCAGTCCTCATGTCAGCCGAAGACAACTCGTGCCACAGCACATCAGTCGGAGACAGGCCTCGGTGCCTCTGTCGCCACGAGAGAAAATTTGGTGTGAGTGTGTGAATGCATAAGAAAAAAAGTTTGCGGATGACATTTTTTTTCTTTAACGGCGAGCGAATGCACCTGGGTAGACAAGCCTCAATCAATTTTTAATAAACTCCGCCACGCTAGAAGTTGTGGACTCGATGAGAGCAGGTCGGGTATAAGATACATTCATAGAGAACATCGGAGACGTTTGTAGCATTTCAAATAATACAGAGTCTTGTCATATTGACAGAGAGGTATTTCTTTTTGCAGGTAATAGGATTGTGTGATTAATAACAAACAGCAAAATATGAATTGCATTTACAGCACATTTGTCTGTGTCTTGCTTACTCCCTATCCATCCCCCTGCCAGCATCTGTGAGTGTGTGTTTGTGTGTGCGCGTGTGCGTGCTTGCATCTGTGTGTGTGTGTGTGTGTGTCTGCATCTCTTCTCCTTTACAGTATGTGTGTGAATGCGTTCCCTCCTCTTAGTTGTCTATCAACACCTACAGTATGTGTTGGCGTGTGCCTGTGTGTGTGTATGCATGTGTTCTCTGTCTGACTCCATAAGCCAGGGGAGTCGAGGGAGTTGTCAGAAGGTGGTTGCCCTGGTTTCCTTAGCAAGAAAGATGAGGGCTGCACAGGAGATGCAACCTGCTTGACTGTAGAAGAGAAAAAAATAACCATCAAGAAAAAAAGCTCCCAAGACCAGTTAACTTCACCAACAAAAGCCAAAATAACAACAAAATAGATTGAATTTGATTGTACTCATACTAATCCACCTCATTCCCCCCTTCTGTTTTGTCCCTGCATAATAAATCAGACTATGTGTCTTTTTTCAGCCTCCGTCTGATTAGAAGCAGCCATTGTGACAGAGGATTAAAAAACTCACTCATCTCAGCTTCTTGGTGGTAGTTTGTTTTGCTGTGTTCCCTCCTGAACTCCCTCCGCCAGCTGATGGATTTTGCATATCCCACGTGCAGCCTCCTTGGGCTCCGCTAAATGAATTAGGGAGGCTTGAGTAGCTACATTTTTAGCTTCATGCACTAGATGCACATTATCCTGAGCCGTTGAAAGCCTAAATACCTGCTGGGCCTCGCCATGACCGTTCGGCTGCCATCAAGAGCCCGCAGAGAGGTCGGAGAGGATGAGAGACTGCACAGGATAGAGAGAGAGAGAGCGCCGGAGAGAGCGGCTGATGACAGTAAAATCGATTAATTGAATGAGTGGACAACTCTTGCACGGATTGAGTTGCACTGCTGTGATAAAACAAAGTGCACATTATGTTTTTAAAATGAGTAAAAAAATGAGTTAAGCATCTGGAGGCCGAGCAACGATGCCGACTGCGTTCCCGTGTTTTATAGATGGTGCACAGCTGCAGCTCAGACAGACACAGAGGCACCAGAAGACGCCTCAGCTTCCCCTCCTCGGAGATTCACTTCCTCCATCAGTATTTAAGTTTGTTTATGTTTAGCTGCTTCACTTTATTGACCATCCTCAGGGTACATTGATATTTTCTTAAGATATCTCTTATTTTCAGAATGCAGCAGCTGTATCACCAGATAGATTTATTTGCTCTTTTGTGTAGAGCTCCTCCATAAAGGGTCACTCCACCAAGGCATACATTAAAGTGTGTTTGCAGCACTTGATGATTATAAATATATACTAAACATATACTATATATACTAAATATATGTTAAAAGTAGCATAAAGCTGTGGTTCCAGAGGAAGGTACATGTAATCTGATAAACTGACTCCAGTGATGTCACTTGGTGGCTAAGTTGCATTGTGAGTAACGTAGGCACTAGGTTTTTATAAAGCAGTCAACTGGTCTAGCATTGCATGAAGTTTTATAACTAGGTTCGGGAACAAAGACCACGCCTCGAACTCATCTCATTTCTGCCCGAAATATATTTAAGCACACCTCATCCGTTCACTCCCTCTTTGACTGTTTCTCTACATCCCTCCCTCCCAATCCCCTTCTTTCTTTTTGTTTTCTCTCTCTCATCTATATACAGAAACCACCGGGGCTAAGAAGAGATCTGAGACGGCTCCCCCACTCAGCGTCTCCACACCCACTCCGTTCCTCCCGTACCTCTCGCCAAACTCCCCCCTCCATCGTCTCATCCCACCAGCTTCTCTCCCTTCCTATCAACCCTCACCCGTCCTTCCTAAACCCCCTCATCCCTCAACCCTCGACCCCTTCCCCCATCCCTCGACCCCTACCCCATCATCCCTTCATCCTTCCATCCCCTCCATCCCTCGACCCTTTCCCTCCCAGTATCCAACATATGTCATTACGTGTAATAAATTCCTGTTTTCATTCCATACAGCCTTTGGCGTGGTCTTTGTTAGTGAAACTCCTATCGTGGACAGTTTAAGGCAACTGATCCAAATCAATACAGCAAGAGATATCTCTTATTTGATTCCATGCATTCTTCTTATTCTATTTTTGAAAACCTGCATTACCCATAATGCAACTTGGCCAATAGGTGACATTGTAGCCTCCACTGGAGCCACTTTACACGCTTTTTTCACATATGGAGTAGTACTTCCCAAGAACTCTAAACCGGCTTTAATGTGAAATTTAAATTGGTGAAGTTACCCTTTAATTCAAAGTTTTTCTTGGAAGATAGGAGCAAAGAACACAGAGCACTTCCTTGTGATGTTTTACTCTAATATTTAAATAAATGAAACAGGTTAAAGATGATATAATATGAATAATGCTGTGTTGTGAAAAGGGCAGTACTATAATAAGACCAAAAGAACAGCTGCATTACCAAACTGCATGCCATGCAATGTTATCCACAATAACGTCCAGTTTAATGCTCACTTAGCTGAACACTAACCAGTGATCCATGTCAACCCAATAACTCTGACAAGAACCTCACTGGCTCGCTGCCAGCTTTATCTGGCATCGAGATAGGGCAGGATAACCAGATCACAGGTGCACTTCATCCGTCTCTGCTAGTGTCAATGGGATTACCTGTCCTCTGTAGCCCAAGTCGTATGGGGGGAGGGATGGAGCTAAGAAGCTGGGGAAATAGGTCAAGCACACTGATAAGGGCAGGTGTTCTATTGAAGATGTCTCCACGGTCTCCGGGGGACCGAGTACAGCGAAAAAACATTACTACTTACCAAGAAAAAAGAGAGTGCAGCTGTGTAAAGGCTTCCATCAATGTTTAGGTTAAGATCTAAAGTCGAACTGTTCATGTTACTGTATGTCTGAGTCTTAGTAATTAAGAAGAATAAGATGGAGCACCAACACCACCTCAATTTCACTCTCTTCTCAAAAACATGGCTAGTCCAATATAAAAAGGAATTACCTGTGACCAGTGTTGGGGTAGGCGTTACAGTGATATACTTTGTTTCTTTTGGCGATAACGGAGTAATATAATGCTCCGTTAGCGAAATATAACTAACAATATTTCAGTACAGTATTTCTACAATTATGCTACTGACCAAAATTAAACATTCACTGTTCTTTCACTTTCTCTCACTTTGTTTTACATTCTTGAATTACACATGTCCATGTATTCCTTGTTCTGTGGACAGAATAAAAAGGCACAGACAGAGATTTTGTCTTGTCATGCCATTATAGGCTACATTATAGAAGGATGAGGTCCATTATGTATGTATCATATGACTGAGCCTCCAAGTAAAAATATTTATTCCTATCTCATAATGTATCTGACTTTGATCCTTTGTCTGCCTGCACACCACTGTGTCCAAGGACATTTGTTTATTTAAAAAGATCTTTTACATTTATTTTTTTAATTGTTCTATAAAGATTAATAGACATTCCGTTAAAAGTAACTATAAAGTAGTGTAATAAGTAATTTATTACTCTACGCAGACAGCAATATCGTATTGTAACATAGTAAATTACTTTAAAATGAAGGTAATTAATAACTAGAAATATGTAGTATATTACACTTTGAAAGTAACCTGCGCAACACTGCTTGTCATCTTCTTGTTGTACCTTAGAGATGCATTTTTTCTTGAAGTACTCAGAGACCATTTCAAATATACGGGTGCTAAAGGTTTTATCAGGAAACAGATGACAGGACTGCAGAGTTGGGATAACCATCTGGTAAAAAACCTGCTTGGTGCTGAAACTGATGCTCTGATACCGAGGGAACAGAGAGAGCGGCAGGAAAGCTGAGGAAGATGCAGTCAACTCTCACAAATGGACCAAAAACAGAAAATATTACATAAAACTGATCATTTATCAGATCAAGAAGTGTTTCACTTTACTTAATGACATAACTGTGTAGAGTCTAACTGTGTATATTGCATTATGACAGTATCAGAAATAAGAAATAATTATTGATTATTTTTTTTGCCAGTACTATGGTTTTCCCTGCTGGACAACTATCTATTATGTATCATTATAGTTGATATTCAAGGTAAGAAGGTCAAATCAATATCTAAGTGTGCTGGTTTAAGCATCTAAATGATAATCATTCATGTCTCTGTATAAGTGAAGAAATCTTCTGGTTTGTAAATTGTGATTATTCACACATTGACTTACATGATAGCAATTTGTGTGTTTGGCTAATTAATGAAAAAAAAAGTTTTTTATAAAAAAATAAAAATGAAATAACTGCTCTCAAATTCAATTACCAGATGGTTTAAGGATAAATCCAACGTGAGTCCTGTTTGTCTACTTTTTGCCACTAATTTTTATATATATATATATATATATATATATATATATATATATATATATATATATATATATATATATATATATACATATATTCTATATTAGAAATATATTTCTAATTTCTAAACGCAAATACAATTTCTAATTTATTCTTCATATTATTCTTTATATTTACTTTATAAGTTAGTTGGAGTTAATTGCTGTGATCTGCAAATGTAGCAGCGTTGCTGCTATGGTTGATGAAATTTGCCTTTGATGGTGAGTCATTACCCAGATTGTCTATCCTAAACATCCATCACAGTTTACAAATGTATTTCTTGGTGTGCCTTTGACCTGCTTATTATAAATGTACACACGCTCAAGTATAGTGGTTTAGATCATCTTGGTTAATTGTTGGCTTGTCTTCTACTACTTCCACTGTCTAACCGCTTGAGTTTTGTGCCCAGCCAGACCTCTTGTTAGCAATGCTGCCATGTTTTCAGATCTCTGGAAGTACAATGTTTTCATAACCGATGTGAAATTTAAAAAAATCAGGGTTCTTTATAATATAAAATGTTTATGGTGTCAGCCATTAGAAAAGAGTTGTAAAGTGAAGGGATGCCTTTATTAGTACATAGCCAAAAACAAAACATCGTCGAAAAAGGTTGTATAGTCTCCACATCATACTGTGTGATGTGATTCCTCTATTACGATATCTATTAAATCTTAAAAATCTAATGATGCCTTAAAAACTGCCCCCTCCCAAAAAATCTGGGATGGAAAGACATGCAATATACAGTGTGTCAATAAACCAAAATCTGCAGAACAAATGTCGACAATGTACGATCCTGCAATCCACAGATACATAGTATACTTTCTTTTTCCACTTTACATTTCTTTGGCTTCAGTTTTTTAATTCACTGTTGTGATAAAAAATGTTCTTACAGTTTAGTTTAGTGTAGGCATAGAACCCACTGGGTTAAGGTTAGGAGAAGATCACGTGTTGGAATTAGATACCTGTTTTGGTTGCCAGTAACACTGCAGGAGATGTCCCGAGGTCTCATTAAAAGCACATGGCTTTTGTTGCCACAGACATGGCTGGGAGTTGTCCTGAGGTCGCCTTTAAAATATCCACTGGTTTCACACTTACAAATGTTGAACCTCAGTTTCGAACCGCAGTCTCAAGCCGTTTTTAGACGGAGCACCAAGCTGCCAATTTACCCGTCCTTTTGGCGGCTCTGTCCGCGGTTTTAGACAGAGGGCGGCAAACTGGGGGTCTGTTTTGGTCCGCCGATTTTCCGCCTTGGAGGGTACACTTATTGCCGCCTCACCTGCTATCTAGAAACGAGGCGGAAATGTGCCAGCCTCTGCGTGAGGTGGGCGGAGGTGTCGATGACCTGCACTGTTGTGCGACCCACAGCCAGGGAGTTTTAAAACCAAGAAACAGCTGATCACAGCTGTCAGTCCATCATTTCATCCGCGGACATTAAGATGAACAACTGGACAGCCGCTGAGATCCAGGAGATGCTAGTGTCTCCTCGGTCTCTGTAGCTGTTTGGTTGTGTTAGTTTGGTGTTGTGTCAGCAAGCTAAGGACGGTCGCTACTTTCAAATTAAAAGCCCCCCGCTAAGAACCCAGTTCTAAACTCCAATGGGGTGCAATGTAAAGCTCTTATTTTGAAGACAAATTCTATGTCACTGTTCACAGCCCAACTTCGAGCTTCACGTCACGTCACATGTTAAGGCCTACCTCAGAGGCGACTTTTGGAAAAGGAGGAATATTACGCCTCGGTTTTAGAAAGACAGGCCGGCACATTGCCGCCCTTACCTTGGAGCAAATGTGCCGCCTTTTCTATCAAAAAAGGGCTACTGACTTGGCCTGCAGCTCTACCACCATCCCCTGCACCCCCTGATATGGAAGTCAGGCCTTAAAGGAGAACTTCGGTCGATTTAAACATACAGCTTCATTGCTCAAGCTACCCTTGACTTGCCAGTACCGAAGACGCGAACACATTTGGTCCAACCATTACAGAGCTCCGTGAACGGAGACTTAGCATTGACAGCTAACAGCATGGGGTCAGAACTTTACACTGGGTTTTAAGCGTCTTAACATGCTCCACATCTCACACAGTGTGTTTGTGCAAGGAGCTACTTACCTGTTTGTTGACATCCGTGTGTTCCGGTAGCTAGACCAAACTAGTCAATCCGTCGAGCGTGCACTTACTCCCTCACTGGAGGAGATGGAAACGTAATCCAGCATTTTCGTGTTTATGTTCATAATGTACATGTCCATGTTACAGCCTGTCATGAGCCATGAGCCTTACAATAGCCTGTTAAGCCTGTTAAGTGCACACTCGATGGATATGCTAGTTTGGTCTAGCTACCGGAACACACGGATGTCAACAAACAGGTAAGTAGCTCCTTGCACAAACACACTGTTTTAACTACTTTTTTATTCATTTTGAGTCATACACGCTACAGTGCTGTGTTGTAAGGTGTCTGCTGTTGTTGCATAACATTCGGTGTGAGATGTGGAGCATGTTAAGACGCTTAAAACCCAGTGTAAAGTTCTGACCCCGTTCACGGAGCTCTGTGATGGTTGGACCAAATGTGTTCGTGTCTTCGGTACTGGCAAGTCAAGGGTAGCTTGAGCAATGAAGCTGCATGTTTAAATCGACCGAAGTGTCACATGTAATGTGAACTTGATGTGCCCCGTCTTGTATGGCAGTCTTCATGTTGTAGAACTAGAATCAAATTAAACTCAGTTTGGGAAGACAGAAACAAGCACACTGTCTCCAAATTATTATCATTGCAGAAGCTCCAGACCCCCTGATGATAACCCAAACCTTAATGTCTAAGCTAGGCTTTTGATTAAACTCTCCTCAACAACAAGAGTGATGCATAGGATTTTGTCTTAATATGCACCATATCATTTTAATGAGATAGGTTCTCAGGTGTAGCCAGAGGGATGATGTCATTGTGATGAAAGGCAAAGTGGTCGTGTCTTTCATGTCGGCAATCCCCTCTATTAAATAACAGATGAAAGCGCAGCTTAAGAGAAAAGAGAGCTGGTCATGGCGGATAGAAAAGACAAAGCTAATGCTTAGAACAGGATTTCAAGGACAGGTGGCATTGTATCTCTGCACTGACAATGAATCTGTCGACCCCTCTGTCATCTTGGGAAGAAGCTTTGACCTCGGTGACGGATTTTGCATTTGGCATCCTTTTGACTTTCCTCCAATGCCAACATGAAATAGAATCCAGATACTTTGAAGTTAGGTGTCAAAACATGAGTCCTCACTTGCTAGTGAATAAGTTATGACAGTACCTCTTGTGGTCAAAGTTTTTTTATTCTTCAAGGTTTGTTTGGGAGATGTTAAAAACACTGGTGTATACTGCTCAGTTCCCTTTTTACTAGGAATTGATATGTAAGCATACAATTTACTTATTCGAGTTATGATAATGTCAAGGGTTATTTTTACACCAGCAACAAGGACATGCCTATAAAATAAAAAACCCTGCTTTAGTCAGTGATTCTCAACTTTTTGGCTTGAAAATCCTACAAAAAGTCTATGACCAAACTAATACATCCTACGAAACCTAATAGGTCGATTCACTTCCCAAACAACACGCAATATATGACTGCTCCCACAACAACTTACATACCCAGCTGCAGTCACATTACGTGCATTACTTCGTAAGTCTACTATATAAGTAAGTTAAAATAACTCACCGTTTACTTTTTGATGTTACACTGGACAAAAACAGTCATCTCCTCGATCAAGGTTCTGTGCTTATTTGACCCATCGATCCATCCCCGACCTCCTCCCTATGTGGATTTTCACGCTCTTTACAATTCTTCACATGACTTCCTTCCTTCCTAATTTAACAATTCCTACGGCCACTAGAGGTTGACGCCTTTCAAGAAACTTCAACATAGGTTCTAATAAGCTTCCTTTACTGTTGAGAATGGGCTTTTGGAGCCTCTTGGCAAACGTTACGTGTCCATGAGCTGTGAGCAGATACAGGTCTCATATTCAAATTTTTAAGGTTCATTTTTGGTTTCTACTGGAAAATGTTGACATACTGTTGTGTAAAAAATACTTTCTCATTCTATCCATTCCTGCAGCACCTGTTCACTGTTCTGATCGCTCCATTTTAGTGCCTGACGGCTCATTTGAAGGCACAGCTTCTGGAATACAGGCTGTGTGAATTTTTCTGTGAGTGTTTTAATACTTTCACAGCATTTAAATTGCAAACCCCTGCTTAATAATGAAACAGACAAAAATTTCAACAGTGTTGGACCTTTAAGAGACATTTGCGCTATGAACTTGTTGGATTGTTATTTAATTAACTGCTCAAGGTCAAACTATCCAATATTTCACTTGCACCATAAAAAAAAAACAAAAAAACACAGAGGCAAAATTTGTAAATAAAATACATACACACATTTGTGCAGCAGAACTTTTTTTCTCTCTCTCTTCCTTCCTCCCCTTTAATAATTTCATAACCCTTCAGATTTATTGTGTGACCCTGTGGAGAGGCCCGACCCTGAGGTTGGGAACAATTGGACTAACAGATTCTATTATTAATGGTGAAAAACTATCTACACTCCGACCTGCGACACTTTTAAACTGCTGCATTCACATTATTATATAATTTAATATCATGACGTACAGAGGCCAATTTACGGAAGAACAAGTAGTTTTACCTCTAAAACTTTGAGTACATTTTGTGGATAACACTTACGTAGACGTGTTTGCTGCTGCTCTATCTATCTATCTATCTATCTATCTATCTATCTATCTATCTATCTATCTATATACTTATTTTAGTATTCTCTTTTCCTTGTGTAAAGGATCTCAGTACTTCTTCCACCACTGTCTGGGTTATTCTGGAGGTATTTTTCTGTCCAAATATATACTCTGTGTTGCTCATCTCCAACTGCAGGGTAGTGAGTGGGTAAATCAATCATCATAAATGAGGGACAGCTGCTAAACAGATTCATTATTCCACTCACACACCGACTGTTTAGCCGTCTGGAGGCGTTGTGAACCAACTTCGATGAGACGTCGCTGACAGGGAGATGCCCACTTGGTAACACCGCGGTGTGCTCTCCCCTCAGCGTTTCGATTTAAAACCCGACCCTACTTTCTATACGAGCATTTATTCATAGCCAGCTCGAGGGAGGAGTTACTTCCATCTGTTTGTGTGGGGGGAAAAAAAAGTGTTACAACACTCTACATGTAGCTCATTATATTGATTTCAAAGCAGCCATCATGATAGCAGTGTAGCAGTTTAGCTCGCCAAGATCTAATTGTGTATTTCCCCAATGTCACTGGATGCTGCGTATTTAACAACGACCCCCCGTCTTCTCATCTGAACATTCCCATCCCGCCCCCTCATTAAGTGAGTCATTTCGCGAGATGCTCTAATGGCTCCTGAAAATTGTTTATGGGCAATTTAATTTGTGTGTGAGGAATCCTAATAAACACTCTCAGCACACAGACAAGTAATTATACATTTGGCTAAATGGATAATTGGACGGGCTTGGAGATAGATTAGTGCATCTGTGTTGTATTGGTCTTGTTAGCCAATACAGTGACTATTGAAGAGATGCAAGGCACAGTAATTGTGCGCTCCATACTGTATGAGCATAATTGAAATGTTGCTTGATTTGCAAGTTAATGAAACCGGGAAAAAAATAAGCTTTTTTCCTTGGACAGATTACATTTTTTAGGTTTAGTAAATAATGTTGGTAAGGAGCAACTATTGAGGCACCTTGGGCCGGCATGCTGCTCTATTATATTTCTTCATTCAATAAGGTGATCTCGCTCCAGAAGTCTGACTTATTGTTTCAGGTCACAGAGGAATACTACCCTCTGACACAGAGAGGAGTCTGTCACTATAAGGTCAAGCACAATATAGTTGCAATTTAGTGACAATGAGGCTGCAATATGTTGGAAATTCAATTTCTCACCCTACCCATTAGTCTATTGATCCACAGTATTTTTATTTTTTTTTTTAATTGTATTGACCAGCCTGATAATATCCTAAAGTAAGATGTATGGGTCATTAAATGTGTATAACTGCTGGGTGTGGTCAGGTTTTTCAGCAACGTGCATGTACACATTAATATCATTCACCGTCATGGTTCTGAAGATGGAAAAGGTTTCAGGCTTGAAAAGCAACACTGTCCGTTTCAGCACGTCAGCGGTGGCACGAGCCTTTCCGCGGAAGTATTCATCAGTGGAGCCACCAAACAGCCTGCGACTGTGTCAACCTGGAATCTCTACGCGGCAGAGCTTGAATGATTTATGCATTTGTCATTTCTCATTTGTTGAAACAAGGTGTCAACGTTTTTGTTCCATTGCGCCAGTCAAGCCTGCGGAGACAAAGAGGTTAGGATGGAGCAAATGCCCTTGAAGAGAATAGCAAAGTCAACCAGGCAATGTGTCCAGGCGCGCCTCTTTGCTCAAGCTTTTTTGTCGTGAAGGTGCGACGGTGGTAGACAACTGCCTTGTTACTCATTTGTAAATTCTCTCTCTCTCCTTCCACAGTGATCTCACGGTGCAAACTCGTGCATTGTCAAGGCAAGAAGGTAGGAAATGTGACTGCTATTTTAAGAGAAATGATCTCAGTTGCTTTTGGAAAATGGTCCCACATGGCAGAAACTGATGTCAACTGCTTTAATCCACTTTGATGAAGAATGTATTCATCATCTGCATAATTCTTTCACTAAAACATTAGAATTAATTCAGGACACGTATACGTCTGTAGTGTGTGCATTGTACCTGATCTTCACAGGAAAACTGGAAAACACGCCATTATTATTCTGGTACAATGGAAAAATAGTCTAGGGTGGAGCATTGCCCAGGAAGTACTGACTGTGCCCCTTCAAAAAATGTCTGGGGGAATTCATTTTGGTGGAACATTTGCATGTGGGGAAGCAAGCCCCGGCACCAAAATGGTTAAATCTCTGCAAAAGAAAAGTGAGGAGCTGCTAGCTCGTTTACAATCATACATTTAGCAACCTGAGGCCTGTCCTACATAGTAGGAGTTGCTGTTTTTGCTGCACACCTAAACTGCAGGTAACGTTTGAGACAACAGATCAACAGGTTCAAAAGCATCGCCCTCTGACCAATCAATTCTCTTTTCAAAATTGATTAATTGTTCATAGAAGATCCTCTGTCCTTCCTGCCTTTGGGAGCTGGGGAAATTGAACTTGTTCTGGTACAGTCCATGAGACTACCGACATACTCATACCCACAGTCTGCGTCGGGATGAGTCAGACGACATCCTACCAAAGTGCAACTGTGTTCTTTAAGTAGAAAGACATTACAATTAAATAAGTATACAAGAAAAAGTTGTGACAAAAACTTAAGAGAACAACAAGGTACAGATAACAACAAACTGAGGAATAAACTTGTTTTATAGTCGTCATGCCATCACTGATGTCCACCATACTATTAATCACACACCTTGAGAACCAACAGATGGATCCTAAACCTTTCAGTCCGTCAGGTATTCATAACATTTGTTACTGCAAACGTAACACAAGTATACATTTGCTTCAGCCAATCTTCTTAGTGATTTATAAGAAGATTAAATGTTGGGCTGATGTAAAGGGACAAGAAAACATGAATGACTCGATACCTGCTTGTCTCTCCTGAGTGCTCAGCATCCGTGTGCACAGTGCTGCCTCCGGTGGCCGGAAAGTATACGATTTTGGTTCCATTTTAATCAATACTATTTGAGCACTTTTACTGTTATCATCATTTGATTGTTTTGTATAACTTTTACATAGCGGGACTGAAATGTTCATGTTCAACACAGTACAACAGATCATCTAGCAATCCTGCATCAGAGTCAGTACTAGCCAAATTCACTGATTGTAAAAACAATGGTGTGCTTAAAAAAAAAAAAAAAAACGCACTTAAGATGTAAAGCTAAAAAGAAGCAGCACAACCAGTCTGTTAGCTATTGTCAAAGCAATTTGACCCATTCATATTCACATGGTGTTATTCTGGACTATAGTTATACCCACCCAACTTATGTGACATTGCATGCATGCAAAAGCATGCAAAGAAGTACTGTATTCAAACAGCTCAATCTTACATACACTCACGTACACCCACACAACTTTTGGGGAAGCTTGGCCTCATCCTGTCAGTGCGGGAGCTGACAGACAGGCTTTTGCTGTGTGTGTCAAAGGAAGTGGTCCGGTATAGACTTGAGGGATTCACTAACTGAACACTGAACAGGGGAAGAAAGAAGGTGAGAGAGAGAAGGAGACACAGACAAAGGGAGAGAGAGTGACAGACACAGAAAAAGAGACGTGGAGGGAGAGGAGAGAAGCGAGGATGTGTGTATATGTACGTGTGTGTGTGTGTATGCGCGCGCGTGTGAGTGTGTGTGTCGTGGAGAGGGAAGTGCCGCAGGCTAAACCACGTGTGAAGATGGCAGGGCCTGAGAACTCCCTGCTGCTGGGGAAACAAGACAAAACAACAAGCCCAAATGTATAAACTTTAACAGCCTGTCCTTCCCTGTAAATGCATGAGCAATACCCAAAGCCCAATTTGACATTTCACTAACTCAGTTTGGTATAGAGCACTGGTTCAATTGTGGTTCACATGCAGGTGCTGCTGAACCGAGCTACACTACGATCTGAAATATCTTATTTTAGTGGTGTCAAAGGGGATTTAATGTGCACCTTTTTTTTTTTTGTTACCAACAAGCTACAGTTAAGTGTAAAGTGGGATTTTTTTGTACGGCTGAATACACAGCTTGCCTCACATTTAAGGGTTATTTCTGTAGTTGAGCCACATTGTTGAGACTTTTAGTGTGACCTTTTCTTTTAGGAATTCGCCGTTCAATGAACCGCCTCTTCAAACAGCAGTTGTTCAGTCATAGTTAGGCCACCATAAGTGGGCACAGCAAGACTGGGATTTCTACCGCCTCTTTAGCCCTGCCAAAACCAAAAGCACAAGATCAGAAGTGTGAGGAATCGATTAAACTGAATGTTTGCTGAAACATTAGCAAGTGTGGCTAAATAGCTTCCAACTGTGTAACACCAAAGCAAATCATGACCAGGCCGTCATTATACTTTTGGTGTTACACAAAAAAAAAGCATATCACTGTGTGGCAGCCAGTCCTGGATGTTATAAGTTCAGCCTGATGTAAGTGGATTTTTGCATGTCTTTTGTTTGAGAAAGTTACACTCGCAGCAACCGCAGCAAAGGTTACCTGAGATTGAGTTGTTTTCCATATCACACCCACCACACTGGAGCTAACTAGGTCTACACAGCAGTAGGCTACAGGAGCACTGCTGTTTCCTTTTTTCCCCATCTCCTCTGGATCATCATGCTGACTTTTTGCCTGGAGCATCTATTTTTATCCACAGTTTCAGTCTTTTAGTATTTAGCATTTAGAACCTTTAGGACCCATCTTTGCAAATTCACATTTTAAAACAAATGAAGAGTGAGCCAGGGAAATAATATTTAGCAGCCTCAGAGGTGGTGCGAGCTTAAATAGCTTGCTAGCTTCAGCTGATTCAATATGCCAGCCATCATTTTAAAAGTCAGAATACATTGTGGCTGGCAAGGAGGTTATGTTTAATGTTATGTTGAAATCTGTCTGATGATTGGTTGATTTGTTGGTTTGTCAGCACGATTACACAAAAGGTACCCAACAGATTTCAATGAAACTATGATGGTGGATGCGTCTTGGCCCAGAATGGACCCCAGTAACTTCTGGTGCAGATCCAGATAAAGGGACAGATCCAGGAAGTTTTTTCTCATTATCTGTAACATTGTGAGATTGAGCATATCAAGTTGAATTTCTCAGAGAATGGCATTTAGGTGGCTGATGGCTGTGAGTATAAGGCCTTGTCCACACGTACGATAACAATCTTTTTTTCCTCCATCTTCCTCGACATTGTTTCAAGAATATCTGCGTCCATATGGATTCACTGAAAACGACCAAAAACGCTGTAGTTCATATTCCAGGCCTATAGGTGGCGCTTGAAATTCACCAAAAATGGAGAAAAAGAGACGGAGCATGCGCACAAAGCTTGCACGCTGTAAACAAACAGACTGTAGAAGGAGAAACTGAACACAACAAGAAGAAGACGAAAATGGCTCTTGCAAGGAAACCAGAATCGTTTGTGTGGACCGTTAATGAGGTCGAACTGCTGCTGCGACTCACACTCAACTACAAGGCGGGTAAGTTGCAAGAAAGGCTCAATATCTTCTGCGGCACGAACACAAGCATGTAGTCCGCCATTGTTGTTGTTGTTATGAGACATTGCGGGGTCCATAGGTCGAAGGCTAGAGGTCGAGGGTAGGGGCGATGGCGTCATCGTTTTGGAAAGTATGCAGATTCGCTGTCCACACAAAAACGGGAGCGCTGCGTTTTCGGATTTCAAATATGTGCGTTTGCAGGCGCTGTGCTTTCAGGATCCATGTGGACAGTCGGCCAAAACGATGCAAAACATGCGTTTTCGCAAAAGAGCGTTTTCGTGTGGACAGCCTCTAATTCGATTACCCTCACCTGTGTTTCTTTGCCTCACTCAAACTGCACCTCCAGTCTTTTGTTCCGTGTTTGTTGAGTCATCTGTTTAGCTTGCGTGATCCTACAATATTTCCCTGATCCTGCCATTGTTGCCTGTTCCTGCCCTTGATCCTAAATAAACTGCCATCTCATGCATTTAGGTCCACCTTCTCTCTGCTCCAGCATGACAATTTTTATGTAAACTCTGGTCCATCTAAAAGTCTGATGCATAGTATTCACTAACTTTTCCTCCACATACTTACTTCCTCAGTAAAGGGTCAAGTTAAGCAGTTTTGGGTGGTTTAATGTTTAGAGTAATGGCTTTCGAGTCTGATACTGGACTAGGCTTTATTTAATTAAAGAGGACGATGTGGACCTGGTAGCGGTATGCGCTCTACTGAGTGCCATTCTAGTTGGCACTCAAAGTTAAATGGCTGATTTAGATGTGGACAGATTGTAGGCTGTGCTGCAGGACTGTGAGGAAATCACTCAGCACAGCCTACAGTATCAGAGCACTGACAGAACATTTTCCAAAATCTGTGACAGGACAGAGAGACAAGATACTTTCAAAGTCGAAAGGCTAAGGGCAGACGAAATGACTCCGGCACAATAGTAGTCTGCTCAATGTTCAATTATTGCTGATGAAAGGGACATTTTGTGGGGCGGACATCAGAGAGTGGGATTAGTGAAAGTGATTTCCTTGTCCTGGGTTGTTTGACAAAGTCTGCCTGTAATCCTCTTGAAAACTTTGCCGTCTTGGCTTTTCCTGATTGTTGGCTTTTCCGCTGAGCTGAAGATGGCACACAGTGCAGTTAAAAAAAAAAAAAAAAGACGATGTCCACTTGTGATCAAAGCCATACACATAAAAAAAAAATTGTGGAGGGTATATTTTTCAGTATCAGCTAAAAAATGAAGCGTGACCTAAATTCTAAAGCTGTGGTCTGATTTGTTTGCCAGTTGACTGAGGTCCACGGCTGGCCTTGCTCCTATAGTGATCTATTATATCAAAGGCTGGTTGAATTGATTCATTATGTATAGGAAGCATTTAATTGAAAACTCAAGCATAGATTAAATACATCATCTTCATTGTCCCATAATTACTTAACATTCAAGTAATTCAATACAAAAGTCGGCTCATTTTATGCACAACGATTTCTAACTCTTACTGTGGATGTAATGATGAGGATATGAGCTGTATAGTGTCTGCATTGTATGAAAACGTGTTTATTTTGTTTGAGGAGGCTGTGAAACAAATGCTGATTGTCCCACTTTGCTGCTGATGATTATTGAATGTTTAAATATTTAATGCAGACATGAATAGCTTAGATATCACTAAAAGCATGCTTTCCTGCCCAGAGTCATTTAGGCACGAATACATTAGTGAGAGCACTTTATCCGTAATTCTTTCCAAAAACTTTGACTCTTCGACTGTTGAAGACATATTCAGAGGCATTAAGGCTTCAATTCAGAAAAAAAAACCCAAAAAAGAGATTATCTGAAATTGGTTCAAGTTTAATTCAACTCTAATTTCAATATGTGTCTGAGAATCTGATTGTTTTTTCCTGTGGCAGCGTCTCATCCGGCTCCGCGATCCAGCCAAGTGGATCCAGAGACATGGAGATTTAATAAAACATACCACCAACATTTGGCAAACAGTCTTCCATTTGAAGGAGGCAGGATTATAAGGAAGGAGCGTGCTGATAGCGACGAGATTCTGACTGCCTGAGGCTATCGCAGAGAGAAGATTTACCCGTAGTGTCCTCTCTGACGAGGAATGAGGAAAATAATACCTTCTTTTCCAGCTCACATTTGCATGTGTATAGGAAACCCCCCAAACCGGATGGAAGGCGGATGGACGGACAGATGGATGGATTCACGGCGCTGCCTCTGTCTAGCTCCTGTTGACGTCTGTTTCAGTGAAATCGAGACTCAAGCTCATTGTTCTTCTCTCCCAGTGTTTTTTTCCACTCATTACACTCATGTGTGCTTCTCCGCCTCACTTCACCTGCACCTTATCCCCTCGCTAGCTTAGTTTGTATTTAAGTCCAGTCTTTGGCGAGTCATCGGTTTAGTTTCCCTGATCCTGCCATGTTTGCCTGTTCCTCTTGTATTTCTTGGACCCTACCGTGTTTTTCAGTTCCTGCCGTTCATCCTTGATTAACTTCATCCATTGATATTACTACCTGCCGTCCACCGTCTCTCTGCTCCAGCATGACAATTTGTAGATAAACTCTGGTCCAGCTGGAAGTCTGATGCATAATGTCCACTAACCTGACCTCAGCATACTTATTTCTGCCTCAGTAAACAGGGGTCCACCACTTCCTGCATGGGCGCTGGATGTTGGCACTGGGCTTGAAGTACACGCTGCAGAATTGTCTACTATTAAAGCAAGGTTTCAGTTTCCAAATGGGAGAAATCCTAGTTAAATATCATCTGTCTAAAAACAATTCACAGAGACAATAACCTAAAACAGCGGCATCTGATGACCTGGGAAGGAGAATCAGAAATCAAGTCTTTCTCCACATTTTCACTGGACATTGGTAAGATGAATATGTCAAACTTCGACACAGAGAAACCTGATATTAATGATGGTTGAAAATTCATCTTCATGCCTCACTCAAAAAAAAAAAAATGGAAATGCAAAAACAGTTTGTTTCCAAAAGGGCTGCACACGGGATGTTTCACTGAAAAGACAATTTTCAGTTCCAAGTTTCAACATAACACTTGCAAACTGGACCAGGATTGGCCACCAAACAAGTTCTAAGAAGATCTGGGGAGAGCACAGGTGACTGTCAGCAGCCTCCAAACTCGACCCACGCGTTCTGCAGAGTGAAGCTCGAGCATCCAAGGGGCAAACAATGAGCAAAACACATTATTGACTGGAGGGGGGATTTAAAGCTGCGCCAGCAGTCATTGTTTCTTTCCTTTTGACCGTGACAACAAACCTTTGTACGTTATTAAGAAGTCAGACAAAAAAAGTGAAATTGAAACAAAGAATAAACTGAGCAAGCAGATATTTAATCTAAAATCATTTCTGCAGTGCGCTGGGTCCCAGATAAAGCAGGGGCGTAAAAAGGCTGTGAAGACAGTACCAGCAAGACAGCATATAAGACGATGTCTCAGCATTAAGTTCAGAGGGACTCTGTGTCAAAAAGATTTCTAGCAGTTATATACATTCAAAGCAGCAGCCGAAAGACAGGTTTGTGTTTTGCCCTCGGGGTCGAAAGATTGAAGCTCAGAGATCCAAAATGATTCACTCTTAAACATTCACTGTAATCCTCCTCAGTGTGGCTGAGAAGTTCATGTTGATTCTGAACTAGTAAAACTAACGCCTATGACTGAAATACACATGCTTAGCTTTTACAAATCATTAGCACCAGAGTTCTTTAAGTTAAAATTTGGTCTGAAATGAACGTCAATAAAAAGGGTGCTGTATGTTGCATTTTTTTTTTCTCCCCCCACCGTCGAATTTTATCACAATATTTATTAAAAATCGCATTAAGACGTAACCTGCGGTGCTGAGGACCTTGTGTACAGTACGTGTCAAATGAATTGAAATGAAGGTGGATTACGGCATTAATCTCCACACTGGATTAAAATGCCAGAGACAGAGTCTGGGCAAATCCATAGCTCTCTATTCACTGAGGAGTGCTGGCCCCTACGCATATGTATAATCTGTTTAGTATTCCGAGGCAGGTCCGCAGCATTTCCTTCAGACGCTCATCCCCTTTCTCTCCATCTATTGAATTGTAATAGGATATTTAAATTTAAAGAATGATGGTACACATTAGGGGGTGAAGAAACAGTTCCCTTTGGTGGCCATTATTCCACAGACTAATGGGGGAACACCCTGCAGAGACATGTGGCGCAGTGTTATCTCGTGACAAATGTTTGTTTCATGCACTCTGATTTACGCACAATCCATGATGTGAGCCACGGAGTGATATGTTCGAATGACTGCAGGTGTGGTGTAAAAATTAGGAATTGTTACCTTCGTTCCATAGTTCCACATGCACTTCTACGCTACTGTATATACTTTATGTAGGAGGATCAAACCAGCAAAGAGATTAATACGATTGAATATTATAAAGCTTAGATATTTTAAATCCAATTTTAGACGTATAGAGGCGGAGCACGATAAGCCCAATCTTCTATCCATGCTGATTTCATTCCTGTAAAGACAGAAAGAAAAGCAATTTAATTTTAAGATTTCCAAAAATTCTAAATTATCTGGTTGATGTTCCCGGTTGGGTCTCGCTTTGAACTTGGTATTTCTCCTGGATGGGCGTGGTTTTGCAGGATGTAAAAGAAATCTGCATCTGTGACCGTCACATCTATAGATCCATTTTCTGAGTGCACATTTATTCCCTATAGTTTGTGTAGTTACTCTCACATCTATGTGCAAGAAAAGTGATAGCTGCCTTGCAAGGCTGTTTGGGATGCTACATGAGAAGCATTCAGACAGAAAGCCTTTAGAAAGTCATGTGATCCAGTGTGAAAATGGACAAAGGCTTGGTACACAGCAAGTCCTGATAAATTAATGGATCTTGCATAAGACCATCATACGGATGATCACAGTTTTGGGGTTAAATAGGATGGAAATCAGAGTTTATTTTTCATGCAGGACACAGGCAGCGATGATCACGCATCATAAAGAGTCATCTCTGTTTGAAGTAACAGGTGATGAGACACCCAATGAGAAATGACGCTGTGTGTGATGTTGGATGTATGGTGGTGCAAAGTTCAGAGGGAGTCCAATTCCAGATAAATTCCCTTTCCAATTATCCACCCTAAAGAAACACCAGTATTCCCCATATGTTGTCAGTCCTCTGGGCATTTTTTCTAGACTGCACAACAAATCCCCTGTGAGTTTGCAAATTCACCATGTCAGGCTTTAAACTATATACTAGTATATGCAAACGCCCTATGATGACTACCGTCTCCTATAGGATTGGTTTAGCGAGAGGATCGACTGTTTATTTGAAAGCCTGAGTTTTTTTCCCCTCTTGCTGATCACCTGACCCACTCACCTGCTCACCTAGTTGCTCCTCGCCATAATTAGTCTCAGTGTTCATAGAGGGGAGCTCAGCTGCTGCCAGTTCGTTGCTGCTGATGTCTCTATTTTCTGAACTTCTCAGCCCTGACACTGTTGTGCTTCCACACACCTGTTCCAATGAACATCTGCCTCTGAACCGTTACTCTTTGGAGTTCCTTGCCTTTCTTTTTCCAATCGTATGCCTACCTAACAACCAAGTAAAGGCTGTTTTTTTACCACACCTGCTTTGCCTCCTGATTCTGCACCTAGGTGTTGTCCTGTGAGCCAGAATTTTGAAGAAAGAGCTGCCAGGCAGAGCTGAGCTGGTGGTACAGTTTTTATGTTTCCACTTCTGTAAATGCTGGCTGCAATCAAGTCCATAGATCTTTTTCACAACAGATAATTTGGCTTGAATCCATAAGGACCAGGCTGCATTGTCAAATAGCCGACTGCAGTTTGAGCCACATCGGTGTATATTTTAAAGGACACCTAGGGATATTATCATCAGTTTGGAAGAAGTTGGACCATCTCCATCCATGATGCCGACCAAAACGGGGTTTCTTAAAGCCCTTTTTCCTAACCCCAGCCAAGTGGTTTTTGTGCCTAAACCTGAACAGAAAAATAGAAAATTCAACCTTAACAAACGTAAAATTTAAACGTAAAGAAACATTCAATTTTGCAGAAAGGCCCTTCGCTAACATTTATTCTGGGGATTGGTTGGTATTCGTAGACTACAGTATTTGTATTAGGGGAGTGAATGGAATATTCAGATACGTTTCCAATTGTCTAAAAAAAATGGTATATTGAAATTAAATGTTCAAGCTCCATAATAAGTTCAAATTGATGAAAAGGTAATTCTGCTTCCTGTATGCACTGCCATGTTGCTGTGACATCAGTCTCCCCACTGGAAGTCTGATTTGAATGACACTTATCCTTGACAAAGGTTGTTTTTTTCTGAGCCCAGAGGGCATCCAATTGCAGCACAAGAGATTCGACTGCACTTACACAATGGCTGCAAGGAAGGCATTATCTCTATTCCTTTCCTAACGGACGGCTTGGTGTGTCCTGTGCTCATCCTATACATCATGTGTTATCCCATGCACCCTCAGTTCTATCAGGAACTGTTCACACTGCGAACGTTGGCTCACCGTCATGGCTTACTGGGACGCCCACTGTAATAGAACTGGACTATTCTGAACACGATTTGCTTCACCTGCGCTTTTTTCAAGTATAACAAGTCAATATGTCTGCTGTGAAAAAGGTCTGCTTCACTTTACACTGCTGGTGTGAACATAGCAAGTACAGATAGTCATTCTTCAAAAATGTATTTAATGGGAAAATGGAACAAGAACTCAGGAAAGTGACGCATTTTTCTATACACTTACATTTTCAATGTATTTTCTGATATTCAATTAGTTGAGGGGTAATATAGGAAGTCAGCGGTGGCCATACACATAGGGAGAAGTCTGCAGGAGGCAATTCTAGATTGTGCATGTGGCCTTCATGATCCAGTCCTGCAAGTGTTGTCCCCTTGATGGGTGTTTTTTTTTACTTTTTTGGTTTGTTTTTTCTAGTAGAGGAAGCTGCTTGTTGTTGTTTTATTGAACAGCCAGTGCAACAACGTAAAAGGAAGACATATAGATTGTTCAAGTACTACTGGGATATATTGTATTTAAAGCGTCCGTGACAGGAACTTGCACTTGCTCTAGAAACTAGGTGTCTTTGTTTATCTCTTTATTTCTTTACGTATTTATTTGGTGGAGAAAGCTGTCAGCCGAACCCACACCGGCTGGAACAAAATGTGTTTCCAGCAGGCGTGGGTAATGTTTGATGTATTATGCTGAAGGAGTAAAAACAAAAAAACAAATGCAAATAATGCAATAGCAAAAACTAAACTATAAAATTGACTTTTCAGTGTTTTTTATGGGTTGGAAATGGAGCAAAAGTAGTCAAGAGTTCACCAAAAATACACGTTTGCCTGCTTTGGATAGGCTTATAAAGTAAACACGCCTCAGTCATTCTTCAAGCAAACTCCACTCAAATCCATCCGTAGAGCTTCTGCCATCCCAACAGGTGTCACTCCATTACCACAGACAATTATATGGTCAAACATATGATGATGTGAAGAAGAAATTGACTTTCTGAATTTACCAGACCTGTTGGATAATTACCTGAGCGCCTGAGTGTGCTAACAAAAATCTTATATTCCTGTGTGATGACACCCAGCTGATCCAGATTGATTATTGTTCAAGGCGGCAGAACAAACGAACAGGAAAGATGTCGATTCTCAGGCAGTCGAAGGGAAGTTGGTTTGGAAGTACTGTTTGTACATTTATTTATTTATTTATTTTATTTATTTATGTTGTTTATTTCGGGCATGTCAATTCATAAACATCACATTTCATCATTGTTCAAATAATACAATACACATGGCCGAAAGGGAAAAGCGGGAGAAGCCAAAGCTTATCAAGTCCCGCCCCCATGTACATTGTGCAGACAAATAAAATACAAGAAGAATAAGCCAAAGAGGAGAATGGTTTGTTATGCAAAGCTTTTAGATATGATAGAATCATTCCAGAAATACACACTTTTAGAAAACTTAACCCATTGAATCGCATTCACATTTGACTATTCTTGATGTCTTTTACATTCAGTGCTAACGCAGGTGTTATGTAGCGTGGCATTTTGTCAGTTAAACCCTTTTTTTCATGTGTGGATGCAGACATTCATTCATTCTTAACCTACATGGCACGACCTGCAGGTCAGTAGTGGGGCACACTATTTGGCTCAGATAAAACATTCACAGGAACTATTTTTCACAGAAGCAAGGAAACACTGAAGAGGACAGCTTCTTACACAACACAATGCAAAGGCTATAATTATAACTGGAGACAAACAGATGCACATTATGCATTTAACCACCATTTCCATTCATCTCTCCTCTGGGTCAACTTCAGACGTTATTTGTCGTTTTTAAGTGTTTTACAATTATTGTAATCCGTCGTCCCCGTGTGATCTTGCAATTTAGCAACAAAACTCAAAAATAACCGCGACTGTAACCTTCTGATCGATGTCACAAAAATATTTTAATCAAGTTTAAAATTAACATTGAATTAAACAGTTGAGTCACCGTCAGGCTGCTAATATTTATAAATTCAGAGTTCACCAATCTCCACATCTCTTGCGCTCCAAATATGTCACGACCGAAAAACATCAGGGAGCCTTCGTCACATCCATCTCCCACACAAGGAGTCAACCGAGCCGCAGGGAGGCTTTGTAAATTTGTCAGCGTGTGAGAGACAGAAAACAGAATTTTTCACTGGAAGAATACATGATGATAAATGATTGTATAAAAGATAAACTGTCTTTACTGAAATGATCACAAAGGTTTGTGCGGGAAAGAAGAGAGGGCCTAGAAAACTGTCGATCTGTGCCGTAGCAGAAAACATTTGTGCCTGTGTGTTTACTCTGACACTTGTGGGGTTCTCAAATAAAAGAACCAATACACTCAGGCTAGACAAAGTCAACTTTGCAGCGCTGAGACGACACCTTTATCTCTACAGCCTTTAGTTTGTAAAATAGGAGATGCACAAAAGATTTGCACCAAAGAATGTTAACAGTTTCGGTTGTGGAACAAAGAACTTTTTAAGAAACAAGATAGTTTCGATGCTGTGTGACAGAACATAAAAGATGACCTATACTGCATATGTAGAGAAACAACTCAGTAATTAGAATTGTACCATATTTTTGACAGATTAGAATTTATATCAAACTGCTAAACTGCAATGTATGCAATATAAATAGATGCTAATGTGAGAACTACAAATTGGGTCCTGTGTATTTTAAGCCTTGTACTTTTGACAAATAACACTGAAATAAACTCACATTTCCGGCCTTCCGCGAAGTATTCCAGACCAAGAAAATGTTTTGGGATGAATTAGATGGCTCAGTGGCAAGTTTTTAGGACGAGCAACTGTAGGAATCAAAGAGGGCCTGCTCAGATGTCATTAATGGAGTTTGTATCTTCTTTTAGTTATGTCTTCTTCTGTGTCCCTGCAATCTGAAAGCTACTTGTTGCCACATACCAAGATTTTGATTTTCTTTCTCTAATAAGTACCGCTTAAGAAAGTAAAAAGCAATGAAAACTCTTCCTAAAAAGCATACCAAAAGCACTTATTTCACCCAAACTTTTCTGTCCATTATTTCATGTCAAAAAGTCAGTCGCAATTGGAGGACCAATCCTGAAAGCTCCACATTAATCCTTTAGTGCTACCCTACTTGCTGAACCTCAGCCTTTAAAACCACATAGGAGTGTTTTTTTTTCCTTATTGCAGACTCTGATTGCATGAAATATCCCAAACATTTGTTTACGACCTAAATGACACGTTGCTAAATGTGCCACAGTTTCGAATCTTCTCAGCCTTTCTTCTGTGTGTGTTTGAGAATCTGTTGCCTGCTGACATTTTTTCCAATTCTGGTCCAAAGCTTTCATCAGCAAAGAAAATCACACAGTGACAATGTGCGATTTACTTTCCACGTGGTTGAACATTGGAATCATATGCACGAATCTCCTTATCATAATATTTAACCAGGTTTAAAGGAAATATGGCGTAATCGTTCTACAGCATTGTGGCATCCAAACAACAGAAGGTGACTATAAATGAGAATTGGTGCACTATTTGCAAGACTCTCAAAATCTTAATGGTGATTGACAGCCATAAACACCTACATACATAAAGTGGAGTTCAAAGGGGTTCATTTGCATCCACAACAAGATGGTTTTTGACAATTTCCCAGCTGCTCACTGTGGGAAACTTTCTAGAGATAATGATCCTCCCTGACAGATTTGGTGCAATCAAACTTGTTTCTGCAGCTTTCTTTTCATTGCGCATACTCCAGCCTAACAAGGACATTTTCAAAGCGTGGAAGCGAGAAGATGTGCAGGAGAAACGTGTGTGTCCGCAGGAAAGTTTAAAAAGACGATAATGCCGTGGTATTGCTGTGAGTTTTGTGAAATTACTGAGCAGCTCCTAAATGAGTTACCAGAGTTACCCAATGGAGCGACTATGTCAGGGCAAAGGATTGAATTTACAGTACGGTCCAGTTTTTACCTTTATGATACACCAGTGACCGGGCCTCAAAGACAGATGTGGCTGTCAGAAGGAGCTGGCATGTTTGAAGTTGTCCAAAGGAAGAGAGAAAAACAGGCAGGGAAAGATGGAAGCAGAGACAGGTTGACAGATTGAAAGAGAGACACCACTGATTCATAGCATGTCAAAGAGCCGTGTGATAGTGGGCGGGTAACAGCCTCAACCTCACCCAAGAACAGTGATATTGTTGTTTCTCTTGATCATTATTTCAACTGCATGTGGCAGGCATGTTGTTGTGGTATGGCGTTAATGTTTGAACTGCGGTGAACCTTGCATCTCAATTTGCGACTACAAAGGGTAATGGCATGGGAATTACACAGGACAGATCTGATTGTCAAGCAAATAACTGTGGAGAAAAGCCGGAGCTATGATCACTGAGTGCACGTAGAGGTTAGTGTGGTAGTACATTGCGCTGATAACAATCAGGTTTGATTCCACAGAAACACAATGTGAATATTCCAGCATTGGTTGTCAGCTATTGCATGATGCATACTAATACAAATTATAATGAGGCTGGTGTTATATTGTGTTTTTTTTTTATTGTTTTTTTTATGAAATCCCATAGGAAACAGGTAAAAAATATAGTTCAGGCGGAAAGCTGCCCTTCAGGTAACAAAGTAATTTTCATGAATATGTGCCCACACATATCTTAATTGGCCTCCAAAGCACACTGCAAGATAATGTGAACCAGGTTGAACTGTTTTGCTCTTCCATACTCGTATTCTGTCCTATCTTGTTTGTTCATCCTTACTGAAGATGTCCCTTGGATGCAGCGTTAAAGAGTGTAAACAATCGCTGATGTTTTACCAACTGAGTGCCAATGACGATCTGGATCACCCGCTGGAGAGCCTTCCTGTCCTCGGCCATGCATGTACCATGCTAGTTTATGATGTTTCCAGTCTGGATGTTCTCTATCGATCCTCTGTAAAAGTTGCCAAGAGTTTGGCCTCAGAATTTATCTCCCTTAAGTTACCTTAGGAAGTAGAGCCTTTTCTGTGCCGTTTTCTTAACCAGGGTGAAGGTGTGCGATGACCAAGATAAGTTCTCTGTGATGTCGATTCCCGGGAACCTAAAACAGTTCACCTGTTCCACCTCAGCTCCACTCTGTTTTTGGTCTCCACCAGCTCCTGAGGGAAAATATCTGACTCTTCTCCTCTGCACTCAAAAAGCTAGACACTGTCTGCTTTTTGGTGCTGAGCAGGTACTGAACGTTCCATTTTTAGAGCTATTCACTGAAAAAGCTGCCTGCTGCCGCCCCCGACACTTAGAGATCACTGAGAGTAAGCCAGTAGTATAAGGTTGCAACCTGGACAGGTAAAACAAATCTTGGTGAGGCTGCATATTTGATGATGCACATCCCCTCTCACATTTTGAGACATTGTTTTTATTAACATATTGACTATAGATGCTTCTAACTTTTTTTTTGTCTCAGAAACAGTGTGGCACTGTAGTTTTAAGAGGCATTACTCAAACACCAGTAAATAGTGCAGTTGTTGGCAATAATATCCAGCCGTGGATTAATGTGTGTTTACAGCAGCAGGATGGTTTATAAGGGATTGACTCATAATAAATTGTGGTTCACTAATGCTCTTTTAATAGTTTATGGACAACACTGAAGGTCTGTTGCACTGTAAGGCATATCAGACTTTCGGCTAAGGAGGCAATACTTGTATCATTTCAGTCTTAATTCTGGACTGTTCATTTAGAAAATAAAGATTATCCCCTGTCTCTCGCTGCAATAAATGTGAAGCCACACAGTACAGAAAGCCAATAAAAGCTGTCCAACGGAAAAATACCTTTCGTTATATTTCCATTGCTGTGACATAAGCAGAAAGACATTCGACGATGAAGCACTTCAGCATCTTAGCCGAAAAACACTTTAAATTCCTTACAAATTGTAATATTGCTGTGTAATTGCAGAGTAAGTATCTCCTCACTCCAATCCAACTGAGGCCTCAGATTGCAATCCTTTTCCAAACACAGCCTGGCCAATCGACAGCACGATTGATTTCCTGATTAATGTCCTGGCCCACCTACTAACACTGAAGCCTAGAGACATAATTTCCTTGTGAGCATGATCAATAGCTGCATCAACATAAATAAATGCTGGAAGAAAAGAAATTTAGTTTAGTTGGGGCACTGAGGCCAAAATCCTAACTAACAGCTTTTCCCCTGTTTGCCGAGATGAATTTCAAGATCACAAATAGTTTTTTCTGTCTGAATATTTGTATGAAATTAAGTTACGGAGTAAATACTGGGAAACTAAAAAAAGTAAGAATACAGAAGAAAGAACATATTCACTGATTAATGCAGACAATGAGAATTCGACAGTAAGCGAAATGCTCCCTTGCATGATGTTCTGTGTTTAATTAGCCCACGTGAAGTAACCTTAATAAGTCAACGCTGATAAAATTTATCGCTCTGACGCAGAGACACAACGGTAACAACACAAACTGATTCAGTACAGGCAGTCAGGTGCAAAACGAGCAGAAGTGTAAGCCCCGGCCTGAGTGTAACGTTTTCTGGTGACTACAGTGGAACATGGAGGTAGGGGAGCTGCCTCAGTGCTGGACTGCTGACCTCTCCTCCAGCTTGTCTTAACATGATGAGCAGAGATAAAATATGTAGTAGGCGGTCGTCTAATTTTAGCCTCGCAGCTCTTCCATCATCACTTTCAAAGTTTTGTGGTTAAATAAGGTCTCCTGGGCTCATTATCCTCTCCTGAGTATTTTACAGGGCTGTGCCTGCGCGAGACAGTGTAAGACCGATATGTTCTTATCGACTTCAGCTTGAAAAGGTTACATCTGATGTAAAAAGAACATGGTCAGAATATAGCCTGAGACATTTTCAAGGTATAACTGATATTATATAATTTATCATCTATACAATCTTTGAAATGAATGTTATTACAACAAAATTATAATTAATTATTTATTAATTATTTTTTATTAATTATTAATCATAATAAAAACTGATATTTTTTGTAATAGAATTCGTCTGGCTATAGAGGGCTTTTTCTTTTTTTCCAAGGCAAGCTGATGTTCCGATGCCAGTCTCACATGTGATGTGTGTAGGATGTAGTGGCATCTAGGAGATTGAAACCAGGTGAACACCCGTCTCCTTACCCTCACTTAAGGTAGCCGCTGAAACATGTGGCCTCGCTAGAACCCGTGTTTGGTTTGCCTGTTTTGGGATATTGTAAAAACCATAGTGTGAGACCTTGGAAGAGAGTCGGCTTCCTCTGTAGGTATAAAAGGTTTCATTGTGAGACGGCAAAAACACGACAATTGAGCTAATGAAAGCATCGCTATATGTATTGTTTTACAACTCTGCCTCTATATCCCCTACACACTGGACCTGTGAGGCTAAGCTAAAAGGCAGCAATTAGCACTGTAAAGTGTGTACGAGACTAGCGTTAACGGACAAAAATGACAGTGGCATCTTCTCAAGCAAAGGTGCATGTCCGTTCCACCAGGACGAGCACAGTAGTTTTAACAATAGTAATAAATAGTGGCCAAACTGCGTAATAACAATGCCACTTGATCCACTGGGGCCAAAAATGACTTTGAATGAATTTTTCCTTCCATTGTGACAGAAGTGGCTGTAATATGGTGGATCCTTTTTTTTTTCGCTTCATGACCCTCGCAAAATGACTTGTTCGGCCATCAAAATTTGAACGATTCGGTCCACTAACATTTGGAAAGTCTAGAAGAGCCTCACTATTTAATTATTTTATCCCTAAACAAGTTAGCCAGGGGCTAAACCCGAAGTTAGCCCTGAGGATCTAGGTAATTTTATAGCCAGAAAGTCTCAATACTGAGCAGCTTTTAATAGGAATGAACGGAGCGCCGCCTCTAAAGCTGTACCCAGTTCTCATTATACATTCATTGTTCTTCTAAGAGGAGAAGAAAATGTGTGTTTTTATCCAGCATTTGTGTCACAGGCTGCTGCCTGGCTGTTAGTATTGATGACAGCCAGTGATGTGATGGTGGTGACTACTGCATATAGGTTAGAAGTTAAATTATTTCTTTCTTTGCAAAGACGTTCTGCCTATGAAGAAAAGATTGAGACGAAGACATTCTTACTGCTTTATGCATGAAACCGAAAAATGAATAGATGAAAGTCTTTCTGTCATGACTCTGGTTTTATGTCTCGGTTTTCATGTTGTTGTGTGTCTTGTGTCTCATGTTTTGATTTTCCATGCCCTCCTGTGTCATGTGTCCTTTAAGTTTTCCTGTGTATTTTCCTAGTTGTGTTCTTGTCAGCCTCTGTCTGTGTCCATGCTCCAGTTCTTGTACCTCCACCTGTCTGTTCCTTGTTCCCCCACGGTATGTGTTTTTTTGAGTTTTTTGCATTTTGCATTTTTGATTTGAACTTTGCCTTTTCTTTGTACTTTGTCCTGCTGGTTTTTGTTGCTACTTTGTCTGGCCTTTTTGTGATGCTACTGCTACGTTTTGTCCATTTTGGTCCTTTTGTTCCTGGCTCTCGGTTTTTTGTATTCAGCTTTTGTTAAATAAAGCTCGCTTTTTGTTTCCCCATATCCTTGCCTCTCGCGTAACTGCATTTGGGTCCACCTTCCCCTTTCCATAGTCTTCCCTTTAACCCCCCGCCTGACACTTTCCCTTTTTTACTCTCCTTCATTAAGGGAGCACACAGCAACATATCTGTGCTGTAACATGGTATTTAATGTCATTTGGAGTTGAATATGTCTGTCATGATTGAAACGTATTTAAATGTTGTTGTGCTCCTCTTGCACTGTGATTGTCTAATCTTCTCTAAACGCTTCCAACACAAAACCACCGCGGTGACTTTCATTTATCATCGCGGTCCCCGGTGCCGTAAACCGACCCCCAAACAAAAACTCTGATTCATTTGTAGTGTGCTCAAGACCAGTATTGTTTTCAGTCACTGATGACTTTGAGAGAATAATTAAAGTGTGAACTAAGTGTTGCTCGGGGATATTTTACATGCAGTGGAAGGGATGGGACGGTCGAAGCGGCCAGAGATATTGATTACTGCTGGGATTACAGCACCATGAGCATCGCTCTCAGTCCAACAATGTAATCATCAGCCTTCTACTTGTAATGCGCAGGTTGCCACAGCCTCACCAGGGGAGGGAAAGAGGAGAGGCAGAGGGAGAAGTGCAAGTGGACACAGAACAGATGGATAATGTTTCATCTGCCATTGTCCTTCAACTCATAATTAATTTAAGGTTGAAAATTGCAGACTGGGAATTTATTTCTAAAGCGGCTTCAAAGGAGCGGTGTCACAAAATAATTACATGGAGACAGCATTAGCGTCTAGTGTGTATTTATTGTCAAAAAAATATCTTTAAGAAATAATTGTTTTGTCTAACACCTGCTCTGTTAAATGAATTACATCCGTTGCAGTGGAATAAAGCTGTATTCTTCCCAGAGTTTAAGCCGATTGTTTCTCCCTTGCTCAGTGACTGTCACCATGGCTGCGCGCTCTAGATTGGATTCAGGGAATGCACTGATGTAAGTTGGCAGATACTTTTTTTTTATTTTTTAAAAAGGGCTCTTCTTTGAGAGTTTAATCTTCAAAACGCATGACAGTGCTGATCCAGCACTTTTCCCTTACTTTTAGACAAATATTTTTCACTGTTGTCTATCTCTCAAAACTATCAACTCCCTGCATTATACTCATCCTATATGTATTTATATCCAAATGTCTCCTCTGCATTATTTAAAAAATATATTTTAAACCAGAAAGTGTAACTTCCTGATCCTCCCTCTCCACCTTGTGCTTTATTTTTCATTACTGTGATGCATTTGAGGAACTTGTTTTGTAGTCAGTAAGATGCTTCTTCACAATCTCATTTGTCTTCTTATGTGAGAGTTGTGTACAGTACTCTGTACACAAATAAAACAAAGCATTAGGGGACATATTATCAGGATGCGAGTGCATCACCCCTGTGAGTGCGTGATATGAATACACACAAAATGTTGATGGGAATGTTGTCTGATATCTGAAAGCAATCCAGTCGGCTGATTTCAGTTTTCTGTTTTATTTTGTAACACTGTAACCGGTTAGGTTTAGTCACAAAAAAAAGACTTGGTTAGGTTTAGGAAAAAATCAACAAACACAGGCAGGAAATATTCCGAGGTCTCGTCAAAAATGTCACGTCAAACACAGCTGGAAATTGTCCAGAGTAGTCCTTGAAAATAATGAAAGATATACAGTGGTTTCTCACACAGAAATATTGACTTGACTTCACCACTATCCACAGCCCGACATGAAAGACAGGTAACAAACATGTAATGTGAATTATGACACGATTGTAGAAATGTCGACATGGTACGTAACCTATGACACCTACAAATGTGAACGTTACCTGCCAACAAGTTAACCTTAATTAGCAGTTTTGCAAGTAGAAGCATACCAAAGCACAGGATCTTCCTGCAAGCTTAATCAAATTCAACAACAAGTAGTAGCAGTAGCCAGCAAAGTCTATCCTCGCAAAGAATGACTTAAAAAGGTCCCCCCTTACACATGTATTAATACCAGGCTGTAGAAAGTGTCTTTGTCCACATAATGTATCCAGACACAGGTTACATTTAATACCAGGTGTTCATGCAGCTTGTGAGATCACTGAAATGAGACTTGCATTCACTGATTTTGGGCCACTCTGAAGCAGCACAACAAGCTGCAAAGACAACATTAGCATATCATCACCAAATAATGTTATGATGGTGAACATGTTAGCAAGAAGGGCTAGATTAGCATTAGCCTTGGGTTGGAGTCCTGTGTCTGCAGGAATACAATATACTCATATTTATATCAGCTAAATAAAGGTTCTTTAGCTGCTTCACCGGCTAGTTGCTAACTCTGTGTCTGTTTTGTGTTGAGCAGGTGGCACACAATGGAATGTTTTTAAAAGTAGCAGCTGGTATAGAGTTGGCAGTAAATAATTATTTGTCCATTCATTAGAATGACCCCTTTGAAATTACATAGAGTCATTTTGCCAGTTGTTGATGCAATATTTTTGATAGCTGCAACATTCAGACGTGTTTTGTTACAGAAAGACATTCAAGTTTAATTGGAGCCTTACAATTCCTCTGCCAATGTTTAATGTTACTGTGGATGCTGCAGTCAGCGAAGTAATTGTTCTTTGTTTAAATGTATCTGCACTTTGAAGTGGAAGTGCTCCCGAGACGGTCAAGGGTATTTTTTGGAGTTCTTTGAGCTGCCGTAGCCCTGCGGGCGTCCCTTGAAACAAGTCCCCATCTGAGGCAGAGAAGCTGGGACATCTGAAGTGAGCAGGCCAGGTGACATCATTGTGTTCCTGTCTTCTCCTTGCAAAGTGTCACACTTGCCAACTGTCTGGCAAACTTTCTTGCAACTACTTGGACATGGTGTCTTATATAAGTGTTTCTGCTGCAGCAAAGGTGCGCTGGAGTGGAAGGCTTCTACTTCTTGGTATGAATTCTTCCCTGTGTATTTTTTTTATTTTTTTTTATTTTAATTTTTCTACATCAGTGCATCATTTTAAAAGCCCCCTGTTTGAGCATTAACCCTCTGTAACCCACTCAGCATTAAATTCTTTCTCTGCACACCTACAATAATTGTTACAAATGACAACAGTTTTTAAAGATGAAAACAGGTCTGTTAAGGTCTGTATGTGTGCTGCATGCAGGGACTTATTCAGTTACCGAACGGATCTGTCACCAGGGAGCATCTACCAGTTGATATATCACCCGCCGAGGAGTGACAGCAGTCCATGCTGTCAATATTCAATCGAGTCATGCCTGGTGGTGGTAGGAATCTGGACCTGATCCTGGATAATGACACCATCCAGCCTCATATGGGGAAAAGTGGAGCTACTTTCCCTCGGGGCATCGGGAGAGGAGGAAGATAAGCAAACTCAGTGTGGCTCCCATCTGGCTGACCAAGGAAATTGTGGGTGTTGTTGCTAGGGCTGCTATTTCAGATACAAATAGAGACACTGTAACCCACGAATCCAATCAAATCTGATTCACGAAAACGCAGACATGCAAAATCACTCAAAGCTACTATATGTGACGCAAAAAGTGTGTGTCTCAACTCAAACAAAACAAGAACAGATAACAAACAAAGGCTCCCTCAAAACACAACACCAGTTCTGTCGGAAGTACAGTCCGAATGTAGGCACCAGCAATTGCGTCGGGTCACCCCTTACAGATGCCAGTCAGTGAGATTACACCATTTGTTTAAATACAGCCTGGTCAAAAGGATAAACTCAGATCAAACGGAACTGAATTGCCACCGCAGTTTCCACCCTTTGTGTGTTTGCGCTGGCAGCGGAAAACAAGGACAACTGGCACAATATTGACAATCATCAAACACAGATGTTCAAACCCATGCAAAGGTATGGCTGCTTATTTGGTCGCGGTCCAATGTGCAGAATTAGATAGGAAAACTAGAAATGAAAACAACGGTTATCGGTCACATGGTCGAAAAAAAAAAAAGAATGGACTTTTTCTCCAGGCTCACAAAAATGCAGCGAGTTAAATACTTCCTAACGTTCCTGGGAAGAAGGTTTAATCAGCGCCGTGTTAGCAACCGGGTTACACTGCAGTCCGTTTTACGTGAAAGTAAGCGAAACATGCGCTACACGCTGGATCTGCATCGCTGAAAACCGGAAGAGCAGGAATGTGAATTCCTTTGTTTAGGGAAAAGAGTGTCTGCAGGGCTTCTCTGAGGTGGCACTTGTCATTGAAGGAGCAGAGAGAGATAACCCGGGGGCCTGCAGATAAGTGAATCTAAAGACCTCAATAAAGCCCGAGCCAGGAGAGGAGGAAGATGCAGGCAGGTATTAGTCCATCCATCATTTCCCTCACCCGATCAGAGAGCACAAAAATATACCACTCTCATCTAATCTGCCTAGTTCTCTCTATCTTTGTCATCGGTAGCTTCAGATAACCAGCGGAGGCTAATCCCTGGATCATTGATGACTGGAGGTGGGGAGCAATGTGGGTTCACTACCGGAGGGTCTTATACTACAGTTTTATAGGAAAACAAATCAAAATCTGTTTCTTTTTTTTTTTTTCCACAAAGCTATTTCTGTTATCGTAATACTTTAAAAAGCAGTTTCCATTGAAATATGAGTTATACTCCAAGTTTTTCACCACGATCCAAATGCCATTTTTGACATATAATCAGTTGAAAACAGGACAAACACAATGTACTAGATGTTCTACCTCATCAAATTTGTCTAATTTTATTTTATTTACAAATATATGTGTAACCCTTATTATGATGTAATAACAGAGCACAGGTAAGTAATAATCAATACTAATATCTGAACCAGTAACAGAAGACTTTACGTTTGTAAGAGCCCTTATCTTGTGAATACTCAAAAGACATAGGCAACAATGGTTTGAGTTTTGTGTGGCCACTTGTTATTATGAATGAATAACACAGTGAAAATACAGCAGTTTTTTTCAAAACATTCAATGAAAAATAACAAACTAAAATAATAAAGCCGGCAAAAATAAAATCCACTGGTCCCAAAGTTGATGTTGGGGCCCCTTTTCCGTTCAATGTCAGAGAATCAGTGTTTGTTTTGTCCTACCACACAGTCCGTAAGGAAGGGGAATCGGGAAAATCCTTCACCACTCTCACAGTTCAGTACCAGTAGATTCGATGTAGCTCGCCACCCAGCTCACACTGGGAATCTATGGATCTGGGATCTGGAAACAATCCCTGGATCTCTGATACCTCACACGAAACCAGCAGGAAGCGCTCCAATGGACATTGGGATGTGGCTGGGACCTCATTTGATGATGTCACAAAAACCTGACCGAGGGGTCAATCTATGAATGAGCTTTACAGCGTTTCACCTCGCCAGATAGGCGAAAATCACCTTGTCTCTCACGCTGGTCCAGTGGATGACAATGGTTTAATCTACACATGGATCGGACAGCACCCGAGGCGGCAAGTGTATCAGTGGCTGTGTCCAAATTCAGGGGCCGAATCCTTCAAGGACCCGTCCTTCGCCGCCAGCAAAGGCAGGGTCCTTCAGAGAGACCTGCAGGCCGCGTCAGCCTGTTGTGAAATTGGACGGTCTACCCTTCGCAGCATTTCCTGGTTGCGTCATCAGATGTTCCCGCCCCTACCCGCACCTCACTATTTCTGGTGAGGTAATGTCCACGAAAGTGACAAGAAGAGTAGTTTGAAAAGTTTGACTGTCAGATCTGTTTGAGCTTCAGGAATTCCTGATTTCCTTTTTAATCCTCGTGCTTGTGGAGGAAGAGGAGAAGCGGCTCTGGTTTATCTCCGGCTGAGAGGACCGTGGAGAGGTAAACCTGTTATTGAACCCACAGTAATGTTATCAATATTATCAATATTAGCTAGCTAACAGTATGGGCTCATTAACATACTGATACATTAAGTTAATGTTGACATGTAAACTGCTGATCGCCACATATGGTTTTAATTTATATTTTAAAGGCATTGTATTTAAAATGTTTGGTAGATAGTTTTGTTTGTTGTAATTTATTATGATTATTATTATTATAATTAGAGTATGAAATTATAATTCTTGCCTCTTTCTTAAAACATTCTTAGTGACATGGCAGCCGTGGATGGAGTCAGAACTGCAGACCCAGTTGACGGACGATGTGGTGGACAGAGGAGACTGGACCCCCAAACACCCTGAGTACCGACCCAGATGATGTCCCACTGACACCATCCAGCCCAGCAGCACTGCAGGGACTCCTGCTCAGCCTGTTGCTGTCCATCATCTGTTACTGTTTTAACATTGTTTTTAATGATAACTGTTTTTGTTAATAGTTAATAATAATCTGTAAACAGTTATTTATGCTGTAATTTTGTAAATAGTTGTAAATGTTAAGACCTTCATAATAAAAGAAGACATTCAATCCCTTGTTGTCCCTGAAAAGTAGCACTTGATGCCGTTTGCTGTTATAAATTGTACTTAAGCTTTAAATACCAAATGGAATAGACAATGTGTAACAATAAAACAACATTTTATTTCATGAATTATATAAAATGAACAACTATGAACACATAATTTAAAAAAAAATTCATACATTTAACTAAATAACAGAAATAATGTAAGGATTGTCCTCTGGGGCGGAGAAGAGCCTCTCCATCCTCTCTGCAGCCTCGTGTCCTCCTTCATCCTCCCTCCTCGAAACAAGAGAAAAGGTAACTCAAGATCACATTAACACAGGGATGCAAAGATTTACAAAAAGTGACATCAGGACTGACAAATCGGCTATTTATTATTTATTATCATATATTATAGCCATACTCCCGTCCAGCCAGCGGAATGTTTCGCCCTGTGAACAAATGTTGTTCTGACTTCGGACAGTGATGAAGCTTCTCTGTTTGCTCCCTAAAACACGATGAAATGTGAAACACACCAAAGAGTTCTAATACAGCAAAATAATATAATCATAAGGATAATAATCATAAACATAGCTCTTTATTCCAACTAGACTTTACATGGATCACAGCCTGATCTAAATCCGCTCATCTTGGTCCATTTATGTACATGAAGTAAAACAAGTCTATAACATCTCCACAGTCACAATACGATATACGATATAAGTCAACCTCTGAACGTCTAATGGTTGAATGTAAAAGGCATTAAGTTGAGCATTACCAACGTATTTTAACTGATATTTTGATGTTTTAAGGTCCCTTGAAGTTTAACAAATCTGGCGTTTGATGCTCAAATGACTAAAAACGGAGTATAGACCCAATACTTACATTTGAATGCGAGATCTGCGCCACTTGAGGTCGCCATTATTTATTTATTTATTTATTCTCTTTGGGCGCGCAATGAATCTTGGCCAATTTGTAGCCGCGAAGGATAGTAGCGGTGTGTCCTCCAGGAACAGGCAAAAGAAGGAGTCATTTGTGGGGAGCATTTGGAGCACACTTTGAATTTGGACAGGCTTAGTGACGTTATTGCACTTCAAATACGCACTCCGAAGGATGCTGCCCCTGAATTTGGACACAGCCAGGTTCCGTAAACAGGAAGTAATGACAGGAAGTAAAACTACGGGGCTGATCACCTGGGGCTCACAGGGTTCACTGATTGGCTAGCTTGGAAACCCGTTCTGAAGATTTTCTTTTCTCTTCCTTTCTTCATTTTAAAACACTTTTAAACCACTTTTAATCGTTTTTGGTGCATTAAAATCAACTTCAATGAATTACCTATTTATTTGAAAATAAAATGAATTATTTATTTATTTAAAAATAAAATTAAAGTTTTAAGGATTTTTATTAACTTTTCAATTAATTGTTTTATTTCACAATTTAAATGAATTATTTTAAAGGGAGAGTTCTAATACTAACGGGATGTCATTTTAAAGCCTGGGCTACATGCTTATGTGAATTTGATGCCAGCAACATGTTTCAACCAAGTTGGGACAGGAGCAACAAAAGACTGGGCATTTAAATAGTGTGATTGGGCAATAACAGAATGTTCCTTAAAGATGGACCATAAAGTTTTGTTTTTAAAGAGAAAAATGTTCACTGATTGATTTTTCATGACTGAATAAACTGAATACACAACATTTCCTCAGAGGACCAGGCAATTTCATAATGCTTTATTTGTTTATGTTTGCAGGATCCTCTCAGTAGCCACCTTTCTAGCTTTGCACAGTGTTCTGGGGACCATATACTCCTCTGAGGATGACTTGTTTATCCAGTTTTATGACCTTATCAATATTTCAAATAGTACCTCTCTGGGTTTGAGTTTATTTTCCAAAACTAAATAGCCCATGTACAAAGCCCCTGGAAACTTTGTTTCAATCTAATTTTTTTATCTATAAAAGCGATTTCGAAAGCGTCGGCTGCAGCCCATTGGTAGTCAGTGAAGGCACTGCAGGGGGGCCCTGAGAGGTCATTTACTAAAGACTTTACTTTTCAATGAATTAATTGATTTTGAAAAAGCCATAAAATATTCATAGCTCAATATTAAAATGTTAGAAAAGTAATCAAAACTGATTAAACTAAAAAGGAAGCTGACTTACATTTCAATCTTTATTTCGATTTTCGTCAGGTGTTGACCTTAACCATGTATAGCATTGTATGAATTCTAACAGAAGGGCAACATTATCTGACTGGGGAACAGACTTCGACACAACGTAGTTACACATCTTATATCACACCAATGATGAGAAATTGTAATTGCATTTGATTGCATGTGTTGAAATAGATGTTTACAAATTGTAAGACTTGTTTCGACCACAGGTGCTTCACAGTTACGTTAGCAGGTGGACAGTGTGGACATCATGCAGTATGTGGACCCGAATGAGGAAACTTGACCTACTTGCCTCTTCGCCTCAACAGTTTCCTTCCAGTACTTGTATAATGTCAGTACTTAGTATTCAGCCTAGTATTCAGCCGTTGTGAATCAAAGTGGTGCCGGAACATTTTAATTACAAATGGAGCATAAACAAATTAGTGAATACTGTACGACTGGCAAGCATTGATGATAGTAGTTAACGGTGGGTGAGTCAGTTCGATCTTTGACATTAAAGCTGCGTAAATGTGAGAGCTCAGATGTGCCAATATTAAAGAGCAAATCAGATGTCTTTTACTGTGTTGTTATTTCAAGTGATTTGCAAATAGAAGGAACCGTTTGCAGTGAGGTCAGTGTGGGTGTAAATGAGAAAGACAACGTTGATGGTTATGAGCTGTGTCAAGCATTTTTTTTACCAACATGATAAACTGCCCTTTTGATGGGGCATCCATATATCTTTACAGTCAGTGCTCCCTTGATGGACTGTTTAAATACAGTACACCATTGCTATGTATGGTATGCTATCAAAAAAAAAAATGCCTTTATATCCCCACATCAAAGCGCGACAGGAAATGTTGCTGAGACTCACTGTGAAAGGATCAATAGCAGCGCTGACCCTTGTCAAAACCTACACAATGTTTAGCGTCTCTCTTTAAGGTCATTGTGAGAGATCCTGGTTGTTCCTGCCCCTTGTGATCTTTTATTGTGGGCTTTGATGAGGAGTATTAAAACAGGGTCATTTGCTTTATGTCCCTCTCCGTCCCATCAGCAGGCGGATGATGTTGGCTCCACTAAAACTCAAGCCAGAGGTCGACACCAGTGAATTAATTGTGCAGCGCGAGAGACGCTATTCCCGGACAACATATTGATCCGGGCTTGTTGAATATGCTAAACATTTGTCTGACAGAGACGCCTTGATAATCACCAAAACTACCTCCCCGGAATACCAGGAGGGAGTCTGTGGGGGCCCGCGTTAAATTATACGACTAATAAATGAGGCAGAATTGCAGACGTCGAGCGTTGAATCATTTGGCGGTTTGCTTTTGTCACCAGTTAATTACCATGTTAAATAAGTCCATGATTAAAATTCTTAATACCTCTATTATTGGTGTTTGCTTTCGCACTGAGCAGGTTTCAAAATGGCTTTTTCCAGCTCAGATATGTAATCTCCTCACAGCGAAAATGTGTGCGTGCACCTCTCCGATTCTCATGTGAACACCTGTGTTTATGCACAAACTCTTACCGGAGTACAAGTTTAAAAGACTTTTGCTTCTGGTGTCATCTGCTGGTGTTGAGCTTTGGGAAAACTTTACAGAGTATCGAAGGGATTTGGTGGTGGGCGTCTAACTGTCCGTTCTGTCATGCATACCATCTCAAAGTCCCCTGAGCAAAACAGCAGAGAACAGGATTTGACAGTCGATATTTGAGTTCCTTTAGTTTTGAGACAGACGGCCTTGTATTTCAATAAACCAGTTTCTTTGGGTTTTTTTCCTACAAACCCCGCAGGGTCCCGTGTCCGTATTTGATGCTGAACTTTTGTGCCGTTGACCTGAGTGCTCATGAGTCTGCAGCCTGTCATTAGTCTGAAGTCGACTGAAAAAAGCTCTTCAGGTTCCAGCAGTGTGAAATGTAATGAATGTAGAAACCTGTTTAATTGCCTCCAGTTCTGTCCGAGGCCTGTCTCCGGACTTTTGTTCACCCCCCACACTGTGCAGCCTTCTGTGATTGAAAGGACGCGTGTTTGATAGCCAATCATCAGAGTGCTGTGGGAATCCCTGGGAGGGAAAAAATGTGGAAGTTTCCTTTTGATTGTTGGAAGTATTCGGATCTTTTGTAATTTTAATTATTAACTCCCCCACTGTTTGCTTCAATGCCAAGTAGGAGTCGCCGATCAGTGGTGCACATTACGACTTTCTAGCAAATGATATTTGAACACGTATCACCTGTGAGCTCTCCAATACAATGTAAAGATGTTTTCTGCATCCATAGACTAATCTATAAATCTATTTGTAGGAAAGAAAAAGCTGTGGAGACTCTGCACTGCAAAAGATAAAGAACTCAGCTGAGGGAGGAGGGAAGGAAGGAGAGTTAGATAGAGCAAAGTTTTCTATTTCCCCCTTACAGATGCAATATGTAGGAATTGGTGTTGAGGCAGCGCATGACCAGAGTTACCACTTACTGCTGATAACTGTCAGTAGCTAGTTAGCTCAGTTAACCGTACATGTTGCAGGTTGAACTGGAGCTCGATTTTCTGTTTTAGGTTTTCAAATAAAATTCTAACATATTCACAACAACCTGGATCCTAATTTCCCCTCATGAAAATTCAAAATTGCATTGTACTGTGTATAATTGTCTTGTTAAGATGCAGAACAATAGTGAAATCTCTGGATTAACTGTCCTAACTGTTTAAAGTAGCAGATAATGGAAATACTCAAGTAAAAACCAGGTTCCTCAGAACTGTACCTCAAAATGCACAGTGAATAAATGTACTTAGACTCTATCACTGACAAACAGCAACAACAAGCTCTCGTCACCTCTGCTGTTTGGCAGTTACAGACTGCAGCTTGAACCGTGGTAAATTAACAGAGAACAAATAGAGGAGACTGATATTCTGTCGCGGAGGATGGCTAAATACTGTCGAGCGCAGGTCAGAGCTAATGAGAGAATAAACCTAGTAGCATTCGGCTCATTATGCTCTTCCTACAAACTGGGTCAGAATCGGAGGTCCAATGGGGAAAGAGTGCTAACCACCAGGATCAGAGTATCCAGAGCACTTTATCTAATAGGCCTTTGAGAGGCCTCATTAGCCACATGCATTTGAACTCTGAATCTCAGACACATAGCAAACTTGCCCGTTTAAAATCACGCGATTCAGGATGCACACAAACAAGGAGTGGAGACCAACGTGCACAGAATTGTAATCATTCACATACACTTCCTCCGAGGAAACACACATACACACACACATACACACACATACCCTTTATATACAGTAAAAGCCCTCGACCTCCTGCTGGGAGAAATAATCTCAGGTATGTGAGAGATTCATGGCTATGTTAAATCCCCTGCAGTCAAAAGGTACAATACAACAAAATGAACGACAAGAATTCACCATTATTTATTTATCTTTATTGTAATGGCACATGTACCCCATTAAACATAAATGTCACCATTTGTACAGGAGTTAGTTCTAAGCTAAATTTCGAGTGCGGCCCCTTGAATTGCAGAAAAATGCAGTTGAGCATTTTCTTGGAAAGTATGAAGATTGTTGAAATAAGTTCACTCCCTAAATTTAGAATGACAGTGGTTATCATTTAGTAATGATTGCTAGATTGCTCTGCTTTTATTTCTCCATCCTCCCATCTCGTTATGCGGTGTGCATTTCCAGCTACCGCGCAATATGATCCATCCACTCCTCCAACTATCACTATTATTGTCATGCAGTAGCTCTCAGTTCAGTCATATTCTCCCCTCACATCTCCCAACCAAAGCCCCCTCACAAAGCCTTATAAAAATCTGTGCCCCGGGAGGGAGCAAACTGCGGAATACCAAAGCGTGCCAGGTGCTGTGTTTAAAAAAGCAGGACTCTGCTTAAACAGAGATGCATTATTTAAAAGACAACTGAGAGGCATAAATAGAGTGAATGCATGACAAGGCCCTACAATCTGTATCCCCTAATAGGCCCCCGGTGGTCTCGGTGTGGTCTTCTTGTGCGAGATCAGTCGACTTGGCCCCACACTGGCTCAGGATAACGTGCTGCTTGTCTTAGTTTGACCTTGAGACGCTATTTCCCAGTCAAACCAAGATAATTTACCCCAGTCGGGCTGCCATGTGAAATCATAGAGCTGTGCTGAATGGCAATAAATGCTACCACACTCACTGTTTTGAGCGCCGTTGGCCGTGCCACGGAGGAGCTTTGATCGCTTTCCATCATGACGTCAAGGTCGGAACAATTACAGATACATTGCTGTGCTGTGTGTGTGTTTGTCTCCACTGATTGGATGAATTATTCCCTTTGATCGGGCACGGATGACATCATTAACATTTACAGAACAGATTCCGTCTGAATGGTTGCGCAGCATCCCTACAGCACCTGAGATCTGGCTGTCATCACCACCGGCTCGCCCGCACTGTCATGTGACGCAGATGCAACACAGACGCACATGGCAGAAATGGATCGCTTGGATTTAGCAGTGTTGGGGGGGGGGGGGGGGGGGGGGGGTGCTCAACTAGCTGCTACAGAGAGAGCTAACGTAGACCGAGTCAGAGATGCTCTGGGTTAAAATCCATTTGGGGCCATATCCAGTCTGGAGCCTACGGAGAGCCGAATGACCATCAACCGCATGTACAATGGAATTAAAAGTAATACCTGGTTGGCTTTCAGCACGGCTCATTGTCAAACAGAGGGAAGATCCAGCAGTGCCACAAATCAGAAGTCTTGTCCAAATCAGGCCGGCTAATGCATTTAATATAGTTGCAGATGAAGTTGGTGCTGCGTTCTAGGCAGCCTCTTATACTGCACCTTTTTTAGGCCTTATTCCTCTCCAGGCTCTAGTGAGCAATCCTCACAGATCACTGGAGTGCAGGTGTGCCACAGAGACTCACATCTCATTAAAACGTGCATTACCCCCTTCCTGCCTCCCTATCTCCGCTCCTACCCAACCCCGCTGTAGCCATATGGACCCCATACTGGCTCTCATTATACGGCATGAAGTGAATTCATTCCCGGGGAAGACAAGGAAGGCCCAGAAGTGTTTGCGTGTTCAGGGTGGCGTGTTCAGAATGAGATGTGGGGGTGTAAAAAGGCTGTTATGCTGACTCATTAAATCACGTCTGATAACGGGGGTGATGTGGCTTGTTGAAGATGTGAGATTGAAGTCTGTTCACTGACACCAGAGCCACATGCAGTAACTATCGACAGGTTATCTGTGGGTTCACACATTAATTGAGCCTGTCATAATATTTTGCGGCGGCAGTTTTAATGTTAAACGATTAACAGCAGCAGCATTACAGCACAAAACTACATTACCATTCAAACAAATGCATTTTGGCCGTGGCCTTTATTCAGAAAAATCACTGTTCAATATAGACGAGACAAAATAAATCAATTTACTGAATTTGCATTGTCATTTTTTTTTGGGGGGGGTGTGCCTTCACATTACATACCTATTGAGACTTAAGGATACAGTACATTGAATGTGCCCACAGTATATGAACTTATTTCAATATGATTTGAGTTCTGAGAGAAGTCATACTATTTATTTTTCACAAAATATCTTCTTCTACTAGCAAGCCAATCCAGCAAACGAAACACCCAATCCAGCCATTATAAAGCAATTTCTAATGATGATTCATGCTCCTTTTATTCTTGATAAAAAATGCTTTCAAAAAAATGTTTTTATTTTTTTTCCTTTATGAGGTTTGACAGAAAAGTCATTAGGGAGTAGATAAAACTGCTATGTTACAATTCTTTATGCCAGGTGATTAAGATCAGGAATGGCAGTTTCTGTTAAGCCAACACCCCTTAACCCGTGGGAACTACAGCAACCTTTTAATCATTTAGAAAAAACAATGGACATGAAAAACATGAGATCCATTTAATATTTAGATATTGTATACAAATGCTTTTTGTAGTAAACAACACTGATTTGTAATGTTTTGGTTTCAGTTTGTTGGTTTCAGTTGGTTCCATAGTTTAGTTTAATGGATATTGGCACATTACCATTATAATTACCAGCATTAATAATTGATAAATTGTTGTTAATTGAACCTTGGTAAATTGTTATTTCACTGTTACTAAACAACAAAATGCTTTATAAACATTGTATTAGGTAATTCCAAAGGTAATGGCAATCCAAATAATGTCTGAACCTCATCTAACATTTTAAACGGTACAATAAATGATTGTTTAATAAATGGATTATAAAACATGTCATTGTTTCTTGACAAAAATAAAATAACTCTTAACTAACAATCGATTCATCACAAATGTACCATTCATTAATGACAGTAATAATTGGTTATAAGTTTATATATTTTATCATAATACAGGTTATCATTATAAGTGTTCTGTGGCAAAGCAAGTGTTAATGCACTTACTCCAGAAAGGCTCCTGTCTCAACATAATGTGAAAGTACTTTTTTCACAGCAATTATTTTGTAATAGCTGATTTTTCCTTATTTATTTTCATTTTTTATTCAGAAGAATGTTGTTTGTCAGCATTTAGTTTAATTCTAACCTGTGCAATTAAATTTTACCCATCTGTCATACATACAAAATGAATACAAGTCAATGTAACATCAAAATGTTGTTTAAGACGCTGCTGCTGCCGTGTTTACTCCTAGCGACAGCTAATTCTCAAGTGAGTTGGCACATTTATGAATTAAGCTTCCCTGTCGTCCCGTTCATTCTGACAGCACCCTTGGTCTAACTCGTGTTTTACGGTCCATCGTCTGTTTTCTGATTTGTTTTCACTGCCACTGAATTTGTTGTCCAATGACGTTTTTACACTTTCTCGATTGCTTTCAGTAAAAATGTCAAACACTGGCTGCTCCTTTCAACTTTTATTAGGAATTTTGGGCATTGTGCAAAAAAAACAAAAACAATACAAATATTTCTGTCAGGTCATACAGTTTAACCCAAAATATATTTACATACACTTTTTCTTGTTTTTTTGTTTTCTTATGGAAATGGTACATTCTATCAGACCTAAGCCATATCAGGAATGCAGTATTCTGAGGGAGAGAAGATACAGACAACACACATGTAAACAGGTAAAAGTGACTGCATATGGCCTTTTAAAGTGACATATGCACATACATGCACCAGCCACTCCATCCCTCCTTCTTTTAATCCATTACATGCTCTTAAGTTACATGTCCTGCGAGGCGGGGGTGTGCCGAAGCAATCTCAGCCCCCAGTCATTAACCCCCTCTCCATCTGCTGACACAACAAAGTGAACAACCGCATAATCAGATGACAAGTGATGGAAGGAAATTAAGCAGGGAGGAATGGGGAGCGCGGTGGAGGAGATGTCTTAAGCTTTCCTTAAAAGACATCGCGCAGCAGGCGACTCATCAGGAAATTGGGGTGTCAGCTAGCTGTCAGGGTGCATTGACCTAACAGAGCTAGTTTGCAGGGCAGCTGTCGCTGACATGTCAATCTTGCTCTCAGCCAATCAATCTTTGACAGAAAGGGGAGCAGCTCTGAGAAAGAGGGAAGGAGAAGACCTGTCTTGTATCCCATCATATATATGTACATATATATATATATATATATATATATATATAGATATATGTGTGTGTGTGTATATATGTATATATATATGTATATATGTTTATATATATAAGAGAGAGAGAGGGAGAGAGAGAGAGAGAGAGAGAGAGAGAGAGAGAGAGAGAGAATAATATGAATGTTAAAATGATGTACTTTATTTACTTTGAGCACGAAGCGGAAGAAACTGAATTTTAACCTCCCGACTATTTCACTCATCGTAATCGTCAATGTATATGAACTCTGAAACAGCTTCTGCCACACCCTTCATCTCACATTAGACCCAACTAATTCCTCAGTCAGTACTCACCCACCAAACCCTCTTGTTGTCTCTGAAGGTCAAGCGGGTGCTCGGGGAAAGTGTGTGTTGGTGCAGCGGAGGAGAACTGCTGCATGTGTTCAGCGCCGGCTCTGTCTGGGTGACCACGGAGCTGCCTATCTCCCCCCATTGCTCCCACTCTCCTCAGCCTGGGCATGTCAGCTTTCTGGGGCACAGCGGCCTGGCTCCCCAGGGAGCGGAGACAAAGAAGGAGAGGTGTGTGTGGAGGAGGGTGGTAGGGCATAAATAAAATAACACTTGTGTTTCACCTTGGAGAGGCCGGTTGCCTGTTGTTGTTTTCCTCTATGCAGATTTAAATCCAGAAAAAGCTCATGAATATCCCTGGGAAATGTGACATCGTCCCTTGGGTTTACATGTCTTCAGCCTATGGTTTGGTCATTGTTTGGGAGCGCTGCATTGTGAATGACAAGTTATCAACACCTTACGATGAACTGCACTGGCAGGGAAGGCTGCTAATTCAATTTTCATGGCAAGCACTCTGCACACTAAGACCATTTTTTACACACAATAGCATCAATAACAAATATGGTGTGTACACAACATGTTGCGCCCTGAACATCCAAAATAAAGTAGTTTACAGGGACACGGTGAAGTCAATTATAGATCTACCCAAAGGGCGAAGTAGGATTTGAGCCAGATTTCTAAAAAAAAAAAACTAAAAGGATAAACATTCATTCACATTCAGTGTAGCAGCTAGCCTGTCTCTGTCTAACAGTGACAAAAATGCACACAAGAAGGAAGAAGTGAAAAAAATGATAACTCAAGATCTCAAGTGGCTAAGCTAAAGTTACCAGCTGCTGTCTCCAACTCCATATTAGGCATACACATGAGGGAGTGGTAGGCCTGGATATCTTCTCATCTGACACTTAGCGCAAAGGCAAGTGAGATTATTTCTCAAAATGTTAAACCTTTCCTTTGAGCAAACATATGAGGAGGACAGTGGCTCTATGAAATGAATAATTTACTAGTCAACAACCATGCTTGCAGTTGTGTCCAGCAGCGCTTACGGCTAAATGCTAATACGAGCTTGCTATCAGCGTGATGGTACAACAGACCCTTGCTTCCAATTTTTCCCAGCAGGTACTTTTGGTATTTCAGCGAAAAATTCCCCTGTGGCCGTTGAAACAATTTACCCATTGACCACCAACACAAAAACTGTTGACGAGGCACTTCAAACTCCAAACAAGGTCAATTATGACTCTCTGTTATGAACTTTTGATCCATAGTGTTATATTTGTACAACCTTTAGCAGAGAAAAGCGATTTCAAAATCAGTGACATCATCTCAATATCAGGTCTATTGGCGGTCTATTGGCGGGAACTCATGGGTGGGGCTGATGGATAAAACTAAACTGCGTATATTTAATGATCCGCACCACCGGAAGTAAACCCGGAAGTAGGAAACCTTTTTTGGGGTGTTTATGTGCCAGGCAAGCAATTCTCTTTGGATTTAAGGGGCGCCATCTTTTGGTTTACTGTCTAGTTCTGTGTAAAATCCTGTGAAAACAGTGACATTGCTAACATGCTAATGTTAAACAGGTATCATTTTTACCATGTTTATCCTGTAAGATACGTGTTATAATTAGCACATTAGCACAGTAGCATAATTTGTTTTTAAGTTTTTCTGTTTATAATACACAGTAATATACAGACATTGACAAGTAGATATTTTCTTATTTTTCTTCTCCACTCAACATATGAACAACGTAGCCTGGTGATGGACGGGCTGCACGGACAGCTTTTGTAAACTGACTGTTAATCAGGTTGATTATATTGATATAGAAGACATAAGAATCGACTTCAGTTAAATGTTCCTCATTTCCGATTGGTTTTAACAGAAAACTGCTTGATATCACATTTATATAAATTAGACTGGGACTACGATGGCAGCGCGCCAGGTTGGCAGGGTCACTGAAACTGACATACTCTGTCTAAACCAAGCCATACAAATTTAACGTCATGTGTTGCCCAGGGCTGCCATATATAATTAAGTGTTTCTGTGGGCTTTCCCGTCCTTCAACGCCTGTCTGGCATACAGACAGGGAATTAGGTGAAAATAGTGTTTTTGAAATCGCTCACAGAGATGAAAATTATGTGGACAGAAAATGTGATATAATCTAGCACTCATATCGTATGACATATGAGATGTACCTATATGTGTCATATTTGTAAAGTTGATTTTTCTGTACCAGTGCCACATGCACAGTGACACACACAGGCAGTGTGTGTAGTCTCCAAGAAGTTTCAAGAAGTCCACTCCTCTTGAAGTCCCAGAGCCTGCATTACAGTGTAGTACGTATGTCAGAGTTGCAGTAATGACCTTGATGATTCTGCCACTCTGCAAAATCCTGTGATGATGGGGCCATTCCAGCACATCAATTATGTGAAGCGTTTGTTGAGGTAATGTGCTGCACGCAAGGCAATGGGCGGGGGTGGATGGGACCTGCTGCACTATTCATGTCACCATCTGCTCCCTTTCAGAAAGTCTTGCTCCACGGGCCTGCGGGCTCTGGAACCAGGCCGTGGGCTGCGTCGCTGGTCTAATTCCTCCAGCAGTGCTCGGAGCCACTGCACAAACATGCGATTTAAACCAGCCAGCGCTGCTGCCCTCACTGTTTTGGTCTCAGCTATACTACCACGTGCAATACAAATAGCCAGGCGGAGCACCTGTGCAATTGGAATCGGCTGGAATGGGGAGAGAATGCAAGGGAGCAAATAGAAGCAGCAGGGGACTTTCACAGCAATAACAGGGATCAATAAAGAAAGCACAGGGGTGACAGCTGAAAGGGGGTCATCACATGAGATCCCAAAGCCAGCACATGAAATATAAATGGTGCTGAAATAGACAGGATTTCTTTTCCAAAGAGAAATTACCAAAGACCAAATGTGCTTTGTGTTTCCCACCTTTTCGATCCGTGTTAAAGCCTGTATCCAGGCGTTTCTATTGGCAGCGTGACTCTGGAAGCTGTTGACCCACGGCCCAATTTGTCTTCGAGGTGATTAAGATCTGGCAATGACCTAATTGAATGCCTTAGTTTGCACTTCTCTTAGCGTGTTTGTAAAGTAAATCCATGCTCTTATTGAATGTAATATCCACGGTGAGTATGTATGGGAGGGGGGGCTGTGTATCCTGATGGAGGCATCTTATCAGTATGCAAATTGAGCAGCTCACTTTGCTCATTATATTAAATGAGCCGCGACTGAATGAGTTTGTCTCAATTATTTCAAAGTTGTGCTGGGCGCCCGTTTCACATTGTGGTATTTTAGCCTCATATTACAGCCTGGGTATAAGATTCAGGGCTAAGTACAGCTTGTCTCGCTCTACGTTTAGGATGCCTGGGGTGGAAAACCACACACACACACACACATACACACATGCACCCACGCATGCACAGCATAGACTAAATATTGGCCACCCTGTGGGGTGTCAGGTGTAAAAGATGACTTAGCCTGGCAATGATATCATTAAGACTAAAGCAGAGAAATGTATGAGGACACGAAAGGCCAACCTTCACGTTGCTCTGTGTGCTGCTGTATAATCTGTTGGTGGGGGGTATGAATAAGCTCACTGCAAGGACAGCAGAGGTGTTGGAAAAGGGTAATGGTGACACAGACCAATGTACTCATGTATCAAAATCATTTCATGCTTTTCTCTTCACTCTTTCAGAGGATTAAATTAGCTTGTGTGTTTTGGGAGAAAATGATTCTATTTTGACGAGACTGATTTTATTAACATGGTGACATTACATATCACACTGGGTGAAGCTCGGTTGTTCTAAACATTAATTGTCAGATAAGTTATGTAGGACATGATCTCATATAAAGGCAAGTGGGGCTTGGATCAGCCCGTGTAACTTGTATGGTACTTATATTTCTTTGGGAATAGTTTTATTGCACACATTGAGTACATTTTATTATATCATACACAGAGGATTAGTAACTAATGTGAGACAAAAAAAATTGTTCATCATTTCCTATTTTTGAATCTAAACTAGAGCCATTACACTCTCATTCATTTCATTTTATTTTCCTTTATCGAGTATAAACAGGTAAATTTGTCAGTGAGATTAAAATAATTTTTTTATGAGACAGCTGTTCAAAAGGGCAGCGTGAAAACATCACAAGGCTGTTCTACAAAACGGGGGATCGGACATTATTTGTGGCCAGGCCGATGAGCAATACTTTCCTTTATCAGTATCAGTGATTTTTAATAGGTGTCTGATTGCTGATAAAAACAAATAATTTAGCTCTGATGCAACCTTTTTTAGTTTTAATTAAACACTGAATAATCCAAATCTCAAAGAAACAAGTTCCTCAAATTATCAGATTAATATTTAAAAAAGTTTAAAATAGCAAAAAAAATGGAAATCAAAATTTCTATTTTTATTGTCTATGCAGTATATCAGTTCCAATTACCTGTTACCTGTCTACTTGATTACCAATAATTCTTATCTGTATTAGTCCTGGGTGGAAAAAAAGCATATTGGTTGATCCCTAATAAATACAGACATGACATGAAGTCAGCTCTTAGATGCTGTAAATGAGATCGATGATGAAGTCTTGAGTTTTTTTAAAACAAATAAGTAAAAACAAAACATCTGAAGTACCTTCTGCTTTCAGAAATCCTTGTATCTCAGAAGTGGTTGTAGTTGTGGTTATAACAAAGGGAGCATAAAAAAGCTTCGTCACATATGTTATTGTATGTGTATTAAAGTATTTTCATTGTGGATAATACTGTACATCTCAGTGATTCTTTTTAAGTATTTCTCCTCGGAACGTCTTTTCTCCAGCTTCATCTAGATTAATTAGCCCGAGCTGAAATCTCACTTCCTAATGTTTCTGAATAACCTTTCAAACTACTGAACGTGGGCCTACAGTGTTTGTAGATGTCAAAGTTTGCCGTAGTGTTCCATGGTGAAAGTGTCTGTACACAGAGATATGACGTGACAACTATTTGGCTGAGGAAGCTGGAGGCTTGACAAGACTCATCAGTGAGAAAGTGGATGAAGATCCTGTCAGGAGTGTGGGATCAATACCCCTCTGCACCGAGTTCTTCATCGGAACGATCAGTTAAAAAAATTTCAGACAAATAAACAGCGGTCTGCTCACGTTAATGGACGCCGACGGCACGGTTTGCATCAGCTGGGAGCAAACACTGACAGCCCAACATTATGCAGTTTTGCATGTATTAAGTTTGTATGAGCAATGCGGTCATACATCACTCACCTCTTTTTATACTGTCATTGACAATAATTCATGCTTAATTCGTACATCAGTCATCTTCGGAATTCTTTTCGTTTCTTGAATAATTCTGAATTTCAAGCAGTTGTGAAATAAATTTAACTTGGAGCCAAGTGTCTCATGGACCTTTTTAAAAATCCTGCTTTGGAAAAAGCTCCTGTTTCACAGTTCTCGCTTCAATACTGCCCCCATGTGATACGAAGCTGAACATTTCCCGGGGACCACTTGGCTGAAATGAATCATGATATGCTGTGTTCATGATTACTGCAACAGCCATCGACAAAAAGAATACTGCACGGATACAGTCACAATCATTATGGTGTAGTAAAAACATTTTTAGGCAACTTTTCTCCACAAGGCTTGGAAATTATCATCTTATTCTGTCTTTAACTAAACTGCTAATGTTGAAAAAACCTGGCATGAACCTACACTTTTTGACTTTCTGCATGTGAAACAGCTGGATGGATCCAAAAACTCAGTTGCCTGGTCTTTAAGTTGATGACTGTCCTTCTCCTTGGGTGATGTGACAGGCAGGTCTGCTGCACCATATGAAATATGAAACAGGACGGGGACACCGTTGACAGCCATGTCACAAAGCATCAGTGAGGATGACAGGACCAAAGACCCCAGTCTACTATGCTGACATCTCTGCGGCTAATCGGAAGGTACAGGCCCTCACAGCTGCCGGACCAAGAGATGGAGAGAGGGTCAATAATTTAGCAAGTGCAATATGTTGAGGCTGGTCCAATGTTAAGGTCTCCTTCCATCCTTCTCCTGCACTTTCTGTCACTCTGACTTTATCGCTTCACACATTTTGTGAGCAAAGGCTCATCAAATGCATCGTGATATGAATTAAACACTACTTTAGAGGAATGCAAATCTTGATATACATTAAGATGTGAGGAGAATGATGGTGTATAATATAGCCTATATGTATCAGTGCCTCCGGTATAAACCCCACTGTTTGATTGACACTTCAGTGGTTAAACGTTTCTCTGTGTACTGCAAGGACACAATACAATCCATGTGAGCTGTCATTGTTTTCATCACCTTTACCAAGAAAACACTCGTTTTCTCTCCATGAGACATTAAAGAATGTTTCCAGGTTTTTCTGCACTCATGGGTCACGTTGCCATGACAACGGAGATGAGACAATTTCTGTCAGGCACCACCTTCGCAGTCTCACCTCTGGTGGCTGGCACTCCGGTGTCACCCGTCCAGGAGGTGCTGACGAGGACTCTGTGGGTGGGCTGGGAGGGGACAGGGGAGAAATCTGGGGTGACGGGACAGGAAGAGAGAGGGTGGAAGTAAAGGATGGAGAGTTGGCTCACTGGCCCTCTGGGCCCCTGCTAATAACGGATGCCAACGTTGCACTCAGGTGAAACTGAAGTGGCTACAGTGTGAGGGCAAGGAGTCTGATCCCAGCGGAGGGCAAGAATGCGCAATGCAGGAAGGACATTCGCATGCATCACAGGACTTGTTCAAGACACTCACTGACCGTGTAGCTGTCTGATTAAACATCTTTCGGAAAAATGGAAATCAATGAAAAATGTTACCATTTCATTGTCATTCATACATCAGCTGACCAATGAGCTGCATCACTCACAAACAGCGGTCATCCAGTCGTCACGTAGCAAATGGAACTTCACGACAGGCCTAGTTGAAGCAGTGTAACTTATGTATCTAAGATGTATTAAGTCTCTGGCCTTTACAAATTTTTTTTAGGTCAGTCATAGTTTTGCCAGGTTGGGCTGTTTTAGGTTGCATTGTGGGTAAAATGGGCTTGGAGAGTGGACAGAATGTGGGCTGGTTTACCAGCGGGTTGGGCTAAATAGCAAATTAGGCCATGCTATGAGAATTAATTTGGCCTGTCAGAGGTTTCTGGCGATGTTTATGCTGTTTTAGTTGTGGTAAGCTAATGCTGCACTTTAAATATGTAGTATCCTTACTTATTAATTATTTCTATGAGCACAGCAGAGGTTCACTTTGTGCACAACATCAGTAAATTAAGTGTTCCTTTGGTACTTAGTAACACATTGCATCAACACAGTAGGTGTTTTCAGCCTCAGTAATTTAAGCTACTGCCGAGGCTTGTTGCAGTTTGCAGAATTAAATTAAAGCTACTGGTTTGGTGAATTGAGCTGTCCCCTTTAACAGTGTTTTCAACCAGCTTGATGACTTTAGCATTAGCTTGCAAGAGCTACAGCTTTAACATGAATCTGCTGGTAATTGTTGTCTTTTGTGGTTGGGGTAGAAACAAAGAGCTGCTTTCGTTTACTTTATGAAATTGTTTCAAAAGGCTACTTATGACTGTGAACTGCATGTGTGTCGTGTAAAAACAGAAAGCTGACAGTTGCAGCAGCAGTAAAGGAAGTCGGACTTCAGCCAATAGTCACCTCATTTAAATCTCTCCAGTGAAACATTATTTTTTCATTTTAAATGACTTTGAATCTGACTAAACCTCAAATGTATTAATTGAGAAGTAATTTACTGTTCTGGACATTATCGAAATTAATCCTGTAACTCTTTTCACCCTGCCGTCAGTGTTGAATATTTCTGACAGTCTATTAGCCTTTCTTCATACTGAACAACCTTTCAAGATGGAAGCACAGCAGTTGTCGTTGCATGGGGCTTTAAATGGTGGCTTAAGCTTGAGAAACACTTTTTCTTTAACAGATGGTGGTCAAACAGTATCATCATATTGTTCTGCAAGCCAGATTTCACTAACAGATGGACAGATTTACTGCAAACGTGTGATTCATGTATGTTACCCTTTAAGTTTGCAAGTATTGATGGTATGTATTGACGTCAGTTTAAATGCAATACAACCACTCTAGCACGACAGCTGCTATGAATGGGGAGAGCAGTTGATTGCTGACAACACGCCTGTACAAAGTTTTTCCTTTTCTCTAAGAATGCATCGATGGCAGATGCAGAGGAGGGACTGACTGTTGCAAAATATCCACATACAGTGACATCAGCGTATAACCTCGATCGAAAAATAGATGACCATAACTTCATAACCTCTGATTCACTCAGTGTGTTTTTTTTCTTATTGATTCAGTCAAAAAATCAAGTCATTTTTTTTCTGGATGACTACAATAAGATTTATTCTAATTTGCCATTTTTTTGCGATTACAGCTTGGAGTCAGCATGGATAGCGACGAAGGGGTCCTCATCGCTGTTGCTGATCTTGAAGTGGGCGCGGCCATCACCGCCAACATTGATCTGCTTCCCTGTGCACCGGCTTCCTTCCTTCTGGCCAGAAATGACATCACAGTAGGTGCCTCCGGGCATGCCAGTGTTGAGGGTCACGTCCAGGTTCCTGAAGGTACATACTTTTATTAAAGCGGCCCCAATGTCACAAAACTGTAGAATAAATTTTAGCTGTATTCTGTTGTCAAGCCATTAGGATATACAGTTAGATTATTTGTTGGAATTTCTTTTGTACACCTCGTACTGCTTGTTTATATGTTTTTAGTTTTAAATAGGTAAAGGTACAACAGTACATTGCATGACATAAGAATTAAATAAATTGTTTCTACTGATTGCTGACTGTTGCAATTTATATGTTTTAATTTATCTGCATCTGCATGTTTGTGTTATCTGGATGTTACCTGATTTTGGTGGGTGAATTCAGTATTTTGTCAGCACCAGGTAGAGCACTTAGCTAATTATTCTTACCAGTCGTCATTGTTGAAGACGATGAAACCACGGTTACCACGTCCAAAGGCGATCTGGTTGCTCTGATTGTCCCACCAGTTGGACTGAGGCTGTCCGTTGACCACATTACGGAAAATAGCCATGTTCCTAAAATGAAAACGAGAGGAATTATGATCATGACCTGTAATGTACCTCATTTTCAAATCCATGTGTCCAAGCAGAGGCAAAAAAAAGGAGCTCTGTGTGGACCCGTTTCCCATCTCGCTGTCTGAGAACTCACTTGATCTGACGCCATCTGTGCTCACACACCCATCCGTCTCCACAAGTCTGGTCGGGGTTGATGGGAACAGACTTGGTGGATCCATCACCGTGGCTGGGAGGGCCCATCCAGTCATTCTGATCCTACAAGATAATGATGGAAGATAACGAGTTTCACAGAAAATATCTGTTAGAAATACACACCTTACGTTGAAATTGATCATTATCGTTAATCAAAAGAGAGTCTACCTTTCCGTTGACGATGTGGCGGTTCCAGCGGTAGCTAGACATCACCCTGGTCACTCCGTAAGGGTGCGCCAGCATGTATGCGACAGCCATCTTGTGGAGCCTGGCATCCCAGAAGGTGACGATGGAAGCACCACCGGCACCGTGGCCTCTCTGGTTGTCGTGGTTGTCAACGAAGACGACAGCGTTGCCATTGGGCATGAAGCCCCATCCCTCTCCCCAGTTCCTGCACACAACAATACAATTTTACTAATGAGGGGTGCACTTCTAGAACAGCCAAATATCAAAGTATTCAATTCAGAAACTCTAAAATGTACCAGTTCTTATCAGTGATCATTTATGAATAATTCTGTCAAACACTTTGTCTCTAGAAACACAGTTAGAAAGGAGATCAGGTAAATCCAGGAATTTATGCAGCGATTGGAATTGAAGTCCTCTCATGGTTAAATAAATGTTCAAAAACATCAATTTGATATGGCCGACAAACAGAAATACACATACTTGGTGTAAGACAGCTTCTCTCCATTCCATTTTCTGATGACAGTTCCCAGTTTGGCACTGTGCTTGAACTCAGTCACCCTTCCCAGATGGAAATACTCCTTAGAGGTGATGGGCTCACCTCCTAGATCAATAACCTGGAAGGAAATCATTCACGTCATTGATAATATTCATAGTACATATGATCTAAATTAACTGCGTCATGTCAGTCATTTGCGGATTGCCAGGACGTAATTGAATGAAATGTATTTTTTTTTTATTCAGCAGAAAACAGAGCCAAGTGTTTGCTGTTTAACAGTCACATTGTTAGTGAAGACAGAGAGCACTTATTTCAAAGGTTAACGGGCTGTTTTTGCCTGTTAGCACATTCTGGTTCATGGTCTTACAGCCTCATGATAACTGTATTCACCTGCTACTCTGTTAATGTTTTTCTTTTTTCTGGATTCTAACAGCTTCTGTCTGTGTACATGTGTCCGCGTGCGTCATCTTGATCTCTGTGCTCATTTTCCCACGGCTCTGCTCGCTCTTTTTCTTTTGCACCATCAGTCATAAATATTGGTTATGTGGGCGGTTAGTACTCATGTAATCACATGTTTCCCTATCGACTTCAGCTGGGGGCATGAACCTGAATGTAAATTAGTTTTACTGGCAGCAGTTTTTTATCTATTTATTTTTATTTAGCTGGATGCATGTTTTTCTGCAAACCAGGTCTAGATAAGTTCATCCAGACTTTAGGTTCAGCAAGATATACCAGTAAAGCACATCAGACACTCAATACGCTAATGTATATTCTCTCCAGTTTTTGACACATGTCACTATTTCAGTCTTGAAAACACGTACACCTAAAAAAAAATAACATGTTGAAATATGTACCTCCTGGAAGATGAAGGGTCTGGAGCCACCAGGGAACCACTTGGTGTTGAGGTTGTGCAGACGACCATAAACAGCAGACAGATCGCCGGGCCACATGTGCTTACAGGCATCCACTCTGAATCCAGCCACGCCCATGTCGATCAGCTTGTTCATGAAGTTGGCCACCTTGCCCCTGACGTAGTCTTTCTCCAGGGCGAGGTCCAACAGACCGACCAGGCGACAGTCGCGCACCTGCAGCAGAAAGAAACGAGCATTTACATCACTATTTATTTAGTCTTTTTAGTCTTGTTTTAAGGACAAACACTTAAAAGTGCAATTTAACGTAAGTATTTAACAGGGGATGTGTTATGGTGATATCTATAATCACCTTATGTATTTATTTTCTTTTACATTTTATTCCTAAAGAAAATAGACCAAAAACATCTTTATATTCTGATGTCTGTTTGTGGTGTTTCCTGATTCTGAGTGAGGTCAACAAAACAAACCAAGAATTTGGGAGTTGGCCTAATTCAATCTTTAGACTGTATGCAATTTAGCTCACATTCACTGGGATACTGTTTTTAATTTGCGTATCTAAACATAACTTCTAATGCAAAAAAATCTAAATCAAATTCTTTTTCACCCCGTATCCTCAAACTCAAACAATCGTTGGATGTGGAAGCTTCTGACCACTGTGATTCATCACCTGATTGGGGTCACCATAGTTCTCAATATTGCCACTGCCTGTCCTGCACTTGTTATCATTGAAGTCCCAGTGGGTGTAGGGGACGGTGGGGAACTCCTCCTTGTTAGCGCTGAACCAGTTTCCGCATGAATTGTGTGTCCCCTCTCCACCACCGGCACCGCACATGTGGTTGATGACAGCGTCCACGTAGATGTTGACCTGTGGGGCAGATGCAGGCTTGTTTAGGTGCAAGACAACTAATCAACACCTCCATGCTATCTCTCTTCACTTGCGATCCTTTTCTTAACACATTCAGTTCATTCTCAGGTCACTGGAATATGGCAAAGCTGCACTGCTCACTAATGGTTAACTGCAATGTCGGTGGTCCAGGAAGCATATCATCGTAAACACAAAATCAGCAGGTAACTGTCTATGGTGTGAATGATTATTTATTTTTTTTCAGACGGATAAAAAAAAAAAAAAGCCTTTTGTTCTGAAATGCCATGTGTCTGCTGATGGATTCATTGGGGATTCAGTTTGATGCTGATGGATTAAGTGTCAAGTCTCTATAGATGTATCTGGTAAGAATTTGTCACCCTGTACACAGCTGTAGATTTACAAGCTGCTGACGTACGTAGAAGAGCATTGTTCCAAATGTCTTTCAATAAATCACTGCTGTGAAGTGGTTTACCCCGACGTTGTTGCATCTGGTGATCATGTCTCTCAGCTCGTTCTCACTGCCAGATCTGGAGCACAGGTTGTAGCCGGTTGGCTGGTATCTCTGCCACCAGGGCCTCCAGGGACTGTCCAGAACAATGTGCTCATTTGGAGGGGAGATCTGAGCGACACAGAGGGAAGACATCACAGTAATTCTTACTTTTAGCGCAGGAATTGTTTGCAGACAGTTGATTATTGTCAAGAAGAAATAAACCGAGTGCAGCTGTATTTTTTTTAAAGGTACACTTTTTCACGTGAAGCTCTGTTGAATCATCATGAGACATATGCATGTCTTTTTATAAGTTTGAAAAAAAATCCACGGAGGGCTAATGAAACACTGTGCAAGTGCATTTTGAGGAATTGTAGTCTTTTGCAGCTTAAGTCGCACTAATTTATGAAAATCTGGTTCTCTGGTTCTTGTGAGTCCTCCAACTTTATTTTGTGCTAAACTGAATTACCAGAGTACTGCATCAAATTTAAATTAAAGGAATATAAACAGATTAAAAGAGGCTATTGGACTCTAAATAAAAAGGAGCACCATTTTCCTAAAAAAAAAAACTTTTTTTTTTTTATTACCCATTCCTCATACAACTGATAAAGCAAAACTTAACAGTGCAATTCAAAGCAATAAACAACAATTTTCCATGTAAAGAAAGAAGAATTCACCTATATCATATTTATCTGAACCCTGGGTTCAGCCATACGTACCTGAACTCCACCGTAGCCATTAGGAGCCAAGAAGCGCTCACACTCTGCAGCGATGTCCGCCCAGCGCCACTCAAACAAGTGGACGATGGCGGTCCTGCCGTGCTTGGTGTGGGGGTTGTGCTGGGCGAGGCTGAGCCCGAACAAAGCCACCAGAATGAACAACTTCATGTTTTTCCCTGGGTGAGCGAGAAAACCACACTTACCTGCTGCCCCACAGTTAGTATTTATACACATTTCCCCCCTCTCTTAGACCAATGAGAGACTTGCAAATATCGGCACAGAGGTTAAACAGGTGCTTCTTTCTCACGACCTACAACCTTGCTTCAAATCTTGTAGAGGGAAAAAGTAGCTTTGAGACACACAAGGGTCCGAAACTTGGAAACATGAGGTGTGCTTAATGTCTTTACCTGAATACAACACAAAGTGGCTTCAGAGACAGAAAATTAATGAGAACGCTTTGGGATCTTTGGCACATTTTCTGACACTGACATGTCTGTTGCACTGAATTTGACCCTTTCTGCAGGTCAAAACAAACTGAAACTCACACGTTCGCCATGTCACGTAACTTCACGAATTCAGCAGCAACACTAGCCCACAAAACATAATTTTCCTGCTTTAAATATTTACCCTATTACCATCTAAGGGGAATCATGATATACTGCACTGAATCAAATATAAAAATTAATCACAATTGTATTCTTAAGCTCTTACCACTCAGAAGACAACAACATAGATTTATCCTGCTTTTACTATTGGTTCATTCTGTTCAGTGACCACGTGATGTTGCAACAGCCAGTTTAAACATACCCAGAGTTTATTTGATTTGGAACAAATATCTATTCTGGGCAAAGCAAATAAAAAGCTGGGGCTGGAAAATTCTGTGTTGGACATTATAATGGGGCGTGCATGACTTGCACATAAGCACGCCAATGCCAAACAAGACTGGTAACGGTGAAGCTAGTGCTGCACTGGAGGGAAAATACAGTGTTCTTCTTACATTACATTTATGTAAAGTCTGAATTTAGAATATCTGTATGGAAATTTGAAGTATGCACTGGAATTCTAACTGAATTTCTTTCATGTATGGTCATGTGAAGACAAATAAACCTATCTGGCACAAAACTAGGCCAATATATAAAATTTACAGTTTCACAATACTTTCATATAAGGTCTTACACCAGGGGCCAGATATTTTAAATGACATGTGTATGCACAAAAATCATGCATTTGACATATTTCATACATAGACTGGTTTTGTGCACCTCAGTTGTCTCCATTTTAATGTATGGGAACTTGCGGGAGTAGAAACTGAGCATGTTCACATGCAAGTGAGCAATGATCTGGAGAACCAAATCATTCATACATTTACATGGAGAACTATTGATTCTTACGGTTTGCGTTCAAATGATCAGTTGTTGATGTCTGTTCCATTTCCCCCCACAGAACTGAGAAAAGGGGCTTTCGTCTACTCTGGTCCTTCTCCATTGAACATGCTGCAAAAAGACTGGAAAATAACTGAACTGATTTCTTTGAATGCTTTTAAATCCAGGCTGAGAACACTTGACACAACCTTCTTTACTTGTAACTGTTTTTTATCATTTTAATTTACTTGTAACTGTTTTTTTTATCATTTAAATTGCTAATTGTTTTTTACAGTTCTAATTGCTGTCTGTATGTTATGAGCGTAACTGTATAATTGTTGCTGCCTCTTGGCCAGGACTCCCTTGAAAAAGAGGTTTTTGATCTCAATTTGACTTTCCTGGTTAAATAAAGGTGAAATAAAAATAAAAATAAAGCCTTATAAATCTGATTCAATTAATTGATTGCCATTTGACAGGTCAGATTAGATTATCAGCAGTGGTCAGTTTTACTTTACTCATGTTGCCATATCTAGGAAAAATATCAGCTGTGCAACAGTTACAAAACACACTTGTATAACTCGGCAGTGTTATTATTGGCTTCCTATCAGCTTAAACCAATTCAGATAAGCTACGCCCGAGCCAGAAGGGTGGGAGGTCAGATTTGTCATGTAAAACAAACTACACCAGCTATGAAACAACACAAGTATTTTCCATGAGGGGCTTCAGATGTGACCCACCGCTCGGTTACCGTATGTGGGTGAAGGGTCATGCTTGTTGTGTCAGCACAGGAGATTAATCTATATGTAAGTCTTTAGCATGACTTCAATCGCCTTCAGGAAGTTGTTTCTGTATGAATTACTAATATAAAACTTAAATGAAAGGAAAAGCTAAACTGCTCGGTTTCCACAGCCTTTTGTTCCCATCTTATGTCACTTTTATTTTACAGCAGTGGATTGTAACTCAGGAAATAACTTAGTTTTTTTTGTTTAGTTAATTTTCATTTCTGCATTACTGTTCACTACATTTTAGTGAAACTTAATAGAATATATTGACTTTTGGTTGGTCCCGCTGCTCCTTCAGGATGGGTACCAGTTTCACCATGTTGTACATTTTATGATATATCTGATATACTTAAATAAAAATTCTACCTACTCTTCTTCTTTTTGGTCTTATTTTGTGCACATTCATTGAATGTCAGTTTGTCGTCAATTTCAACACCCAAATATGTCTATGTTGAGACTCACTCTACCAATTCACCATTAAATATGAGGGCGGAACTATAATTCCCTGTTGTCTGTACAACATTTAAAAAAACTCTGCATCTCCCTAAGTGAGGAGGTTGCTTGACAGTTATTGGTGTAAAAGGTGTATAGAATAGGGGACAGAACACACCCTTGTGGTGCCCCTGTGTTTATGGCTTTTAAGGATGAGAAACATGAATTGAATTTAACTTGTTGACAGGGATTAGTCAAAAAGTCATAAATCCACAAAATTAGTCTTGGATTTACCCCGAGGTGTACCAATTCCTTTACCATCAGGTGGGGTTGGATTGTATTGAAGGCACTGCTGAAGTCTATGAACACAATCTTGACTAGACTCTTTGCCTGTTCAAGGTGCTCATATATGTTGTTTATCAAGGTCAGCAGTGCATCTTCAACCCCTCTCACTGCATGATATGCAAATTGGTTTGGGTCTAAATGTGGTGAGACCTCACATAAAAGCTGTTTTTTCAAAACACTTCATTGCTATAGATGTAAGAGCAACCAGGCACAGGTCATTAAGTTCCCTAGGGTTTTTGTTTTTGGTTATGGGCACGATCAGGGATTTTTTCCACAGACAAGGAACTACGCCTGTGTCTACTGACAGCTGGAGCAGCGATTGAAAGGGATGTGCCAACTGATCTGCACACACCTTTAATGTCTTGTTGCTAATACCATCAGGCCCACTAATACTTAAAATAGGTATTGTTGTGTGGTATTGCCACTACTTGAGTGTCTCTAACACCACACTACACAAATGTTTGTTAGTTATGTTTGAGGTTGAACCTGGTTTATTACAAGGTATTTTCGTATGTTTCATATCTATCAAAAACAACATTTCCATTAGTTTATCATATTTGTTTATGCAGCACTACCCCCTCCTGAATCTCAAATGCAAACTTAATTTACTGAAGTGTTAAACCAGTTATTCCATAAGAAGACTCTGATGTCTAACTGACCCAAAACATAACAGGCTAATGTTACTTTATGTATCCACTTATCTCTTTGTGTGCATGTTTACATTTATCTGACTTGGTAAACAAAAAAAATGATATGTGTGTCCATGTAGTATAACCCATACGACACATAAAAGTTTAGATATGTCTTTATTTGGTGTAATACTGATGCTTTATGGTCATTTGCTGTTTTTTCCCCCACCCTAATCAAATACGCATGCCACAAGAAAAGAAAGATGATAAAATAAAAATTAATGTATCTATTTCTAGTTTTTCACACATACAGCAGTGAGATATTTCCGACCCCAGAAAAAAGAGGAATAAAGTCAATGAAGTCAACAAAACCCAAGAGGTTAAAATTATGCGTATTCTGTGTAAATACAGAGTCATACCCATTATCCTGAGAGCGACCACATGGCACTGTCCCATTATAACTGGGGGTCTGGGTTACTGTATAACTGAGCATGATGCTGATGGGATGTATGTTTCCATATAACAATAGCTCCCCCAATGGTTCTTGAGAGAAACTGCTGCATTTAAAGCATACACAGTGTACTATACACTACATCACCATGTGTGAACCTCATGTCCTAAAATGATCTTTTTCTTTACCCTTAAGTAAGTTAATGTTTATATACTCATGAGTACATGTGATTTCTTGATTCACATGATAACATTTATCAACCAGCCGTTGATTTATCACAGAGATTTGGATGAAATCACTTTAAACCACAACTTCTGCTGTATTACTGACAAATGCCTTTGTACATTATTAAGGGGGTTCAGCATCCACAACAAACAACACATCAACGTTTGTCCCTGCGCCTGCATCACATAAATAGGGGCAGTAAGCGCCACATCGACTGCAGGTTTGTGTGCACTCAAACTCTTTTTGTAAATAAGGCCTGGTGTGCTTCATCATGCCACATGTCCCACCTGCTTACTATCTGACCTAGCTCCTGCTGCACCCGTCGCGCGCCTCGCCCCCCCCCCCCCCCACCACCCCCACCGCCGCAGAGAGTGTGTCAAGCAGACATCTGACCTGCCTTACTGGGTTTCGTTCTGGGTCGCTCCCCCTAGTGAGTCCGTGGGTCACAGGCATGTAGGAGTGAAGGTGCCCCGGCACGTTTGTCGTGGAAACACTCAGTAGTAGCTCATCTCTGCGCAGACTGCGAGTGCTGACACATAAGGACTAAAGGGATAAAGATCTAATTTTACAGTGGAGGTTTTGTTCTTTGGTTGTGATGCCCTGTTCACAGTAGGAGCACTGCTCTCTGGTGTTCTTTGAAGCCGCAGTAATAGTCCATACAAAAGCAGACGACGCGCATCTGGAGGGATCAAAAACAAACCTTTATCTGAACAGTCAAAGCATAAACCCACATAGCTGAGTTTGTTGTTAAAAATCAAATGGGCTGACTTTTTTTTTGTGTGTGTGGTGAATTAAAGCTGTGGTCCATCTCTGGTCAAAACAAGATTTCAAATGGTTGATTCAGGTATTATTCATCCTTTAAAGTCAGGTGAAAAGTTCTTTTGGGGTCAAAATAGCAAATGTAAAATAACAGATTTTTTTAGCCACTTGGGGGCAGCAGAACCACAGCAATGGCATGTCATCACTTTTTAAAGATATAATATGTAATATATATGTAGTAAATGCATAAAACTGACAAGATGTTTGTAGTTTGTTAAGTGATGCACAGGCATTACCCCAAACATTTCCAGCAATGTTCAAACCCAGAGAAATCTTTATTTTATCCTGGTCACCTGTTGCTATAACTTCTGGGAGAGAGTCAGAGAGTGGGGATGGAAATGGGCTAATGACACTAAACATAATGCAGATAAAATGTTAAAACACTGACTAGTCAGCAGTGGTGGTTGTTTAACAATGAAAACAGCGACTTCTATGATACCACGCCACTAACATCCTTTGTTTTGTTTTCATGGAGGGACCTCTAGTGGCTGGAATTTCATATGTGCATTTAAGTTAAAAAACGTTTTTACATTTCCAGAAGATACAAAGCAACATCATCATCGATCTGAGGGCAATATTTGGATTTTTGGTTGCTAAGTGCTCCTCCATGTTCAACAGCTAGCTAGTGTCTAACTGTATCCGTCCACTGTTGGTGCTGAGCAGGTTGGTTGCAGCAGAATTATTAGCACTCCTTCACTGAACACAGCTGAAGACAATGCTATGAGATTAGTGGGAGTGATACAAAAAAAAAAAAAACAGGAAAAGTTTTAAAACTTGCTGCAGGATAAAGCTTGATGACTATGTTATGCTTGGCTGTCATGAACAAGGTACAGGGGGTATAAATTGTAATCCAGAACAAAAGGCATCTTTTCATTCACCTGTCTCCCTGCTCCCTCCATTCACCTGACATGGATGTTTCTTCATGTGCTCTCTCTCCATTTAAGCAACCAGATTCTGCCATGCAATCCCATCTCTAGGGATGTCCCGATCCGATCACGTGATTGGAAATTGGGGTAGACTCGATCGGAATCGGACGTTACAGTCCAATAAGGGATTGGATATATATATTTATTCTCATTATGTTTTACCAGATCTCTAATATTTCAAAACAAATGGGAAAAATGTGTGTGCGCAAGGAAAGGGTTGGGTATTGGTAAACATAATGACCGGCCACCGCTGTCAACGTTTTTTGTGCCCCTGATTCACATCTTCATCGTTTAAGTTGAGTGGCTGAAATCCTCTTCATCCTATTCAAAGGCAGCAACAGGCGACTCATCGAACAGGGGTGAAGTTAGTTTTAGGTTGGATATTCGGCGGATATTCACTCGAGTCCAGCCGCGACTTTACTGAGGTTCGCCCAGTGTTAGCAGCAGGAGGACGGTTAGCTCACCTCCCAGCCTCACGCTGAACCGCTAGAAACTGATTTACAGGCTGCAGGCAGCAAAACAAACGTGTGATCATTTACATTTAATTGTTGCAGATGAAGCAACATCCTCCGGAAACACAATAAAATGCTTCACATTATTCACCCCTGAGGTCATTATAAAGATAACGACCTATCATGCCCCTCAAACATGTGCAGAGAAATCTAATGATGGAAACACAGCTATTGTCTTCACATTTTATATCAAAAGATTTCCACTTTAAGGTTTACTTTGAATTACTGGCACGGGGGTTTTCATCTGGGTGACGCATCACGCTTTGTGGGAGGTGTCAGCGGGAGAGTTAAGGCCCTAATACTTGCTCACATTTTCCCATGGGCCCAAAAAATTCCAGTCAGACCAAAGTCCTTTCCTGTACGGACAACACAGGACATACCTCCAGAGGCGATGAAGGGTTCGGGGGGACAAAGCTTTCTTTCACAGCTCGAGCTCGGAGACCAGGTGAAAGGAGAGAAGCCGGTCATTTGATTCCCGCCTCTGCTTCTGTCATGGGAAAGTGGAGGAGTCACGGCGTAGACGGGGGGGGGGGGGGGGGGGGGGCAGGAGGGTCGACTGGAGACATGGGGGGAAGAGAGAGTGAGGAGGAGTAAGGAGGGAGATAAAAAGAAAAAGGGGGTCAGCAGGTTAAGAGAGAGAAAGAGGAAGAGAGAGGGGAGAGAGGAGGTGGGTGAGCAGAAGACAAATGAGGAAACAAAAAGAGGAGCGAGTGCACGAGATGGTAAAAGGGGGGCGCTGCTGCAGTGCAGGGCAAATGAGGAAAAACACAGAGGGAGCGAGTGGAAAAAGAGAAGGGGGAGTAAAAACCATAAAGGAACAAAAAAAAGAGGCAGCTGATGGAAGGATAAGAAGCTGTATGTACCTCGTCTCCCTACACCTCAGGTTGCTCTCTCAGCCAGACAGCTCCGGTTTAAGAGCTGTTGGCGAACAGATAGCGCAAGGCATCCTGGACGAAAAGCATGAAACAGTGTTCAAGTAGCCTTACTATTGTAAAAGTAGGTTTGTATTTGACACAAAGCTGCGTCACTCACTGGTTTTTGGAGACATAAAAATCCACTTTGCGTTGGATGAAGAGGCGTCAAATAAAAATTAACCACATTTACAGTCCAGTAATAGTCTGATGCAAAGCATTTTGTCACTTCACTGGGTACTGCAAAAGTTTACTGCCCCTAACTTTGCATGACTTTTTTAATGATCCCAGTAATGCCATCAAATGCACTAACAAGTGTTTCTTGTCTTGACGAGGAGTGTGTAACCACATTTTTTCCCTCTGCGGTTCTGAAATTGTCACTTAAATGATTCGCATTTTGGGAACTTTTCAGGTTCGCATATCAGGGAGGAAAAAAGTCCTATAAAGTCAAATCCCCAGCTCTTCCAAAGGAAAGTTTCGGCTCAGAATCCTCCTCTCTCTCTCTCTCTCTCTCTCTCTCTTTTTCTTTTTTCTTTTTTTTTTGCCATGATGATATGTTGTGCAGATGTTGGGAAAAGCTTTCCATCTCACTGCAAAGAATAACAGCAGCAGCGGAAGTCCCCCAGGAGAGGTTCACGCTCTGAAACTGGCTAATACACACTCACACACACACACATACACACACACACACACATAGACGTGCGCGCGTGGATGCACATTTGCAGACATGAACTCGAACACCTTTACGTTTTTAGACAAGTCAGGGAATCAGACACTCTCTCACACACACATGCTCTCCATCCAGGCTTCTTGTCGAGACACATGCTTCTCACATTGAGACATTAAAGGAACACATGTAGACAGTAATGTTGACCATATACATGACAGTGTTTCACAAAGGATTCCTGTCAGCCTTACAACTTTAAGCAGGACAACAGTAGTCTGGAATAAAAAGAATAATTGCTATTGACTGATTTTTATTTTTCCATATATATTGCTTATAAAATCCCCCATCAAAAGTCATAATACAGTTATTTCACCATTTCTGTCTCCACTACTCTGTTCTACGTTGAATACGATATCTTACAGTTTCTTACATCACTGTTTGAAATGTTCATTCAAAAGATAGACTGACCAACAAACCACAACACAACAGAGATTCACCTCAATATAAAGCGTCCATTCTAAAGCCACAAAAGGAAATTATACCTCAAAAGTAGCTACATACAAAAGACAACAGTGAACATTCAAACATACACTCACGGTGTATAACTACACTTTATAACAAATTATTGTAGTGACAAAATAATATGCAACACAGAAATGCCACAGAAGCTATTGTTTAAACAGTTAAATGTGCCAGCTCTTCTTGGTGGTTTGCAAACCACTCATAAAGTTTCAAAATATTTCACAGAGTAGAGTCAGAACAGTCGGTTCAAATTATAGCCGCGTTCTGACCAGGCAAATATCATAGTTTAGGGAAAAAATGGGGCGGAACCTGGGGGGAGCCAATCAGATTTCAGGGGCCACCCTAAGCCACCCCTTTGGTTTCGCCCGCCCAAGGTGTTGTCAGACTTCTATATATGACAAAGACCTCACAGCTGCAATAACTGATATTTTTAAACATCTGGGGTCGCCAGAATTTATCTGTCTTACTGTACTTTGCATTATATGGCATCTCACCTTTGTTCACATCATGACACAGTCCAGCATTCACGCTCATTTTAGGACTGTTTTGCGCTCCACCAACTCCTGAAGGAAACAGCTGGCTCGTTAGCCGCAAACCGCTCAACTTTGATCACCAGCTAGCCACTAACTTTTATCTGTCTGCTTATTGGTGCTGTGAACTGTAAGATTTGTCGAGGGAGGGTGGGTGTTAGCTTCTTTCTTTCTGTAGCTGAAAACAAGGATAATGAGAATAGTTATGGTGAACCAAAATAGTTGAGCCACATGTGCTAAAAAACCAAAGAATCACATCTGGTGATGACTCTGTAGGTTCTGATCAAATACACATAGATATGTGACATGCTGTGTATCTAATAATACTGTTTGTACTTGAAAGTTTTTGCTTGCTGCCCTTGTGAGAGGCAGGTTGTAAAGTAGCAGAGACAGACTAGTGTCAGTGGACGTTATTGTACATTTCCTATATTAACAGCCTGGTAAGCACCCACATCTTTTAAACAGCCCACCCCGAGCTGGTAAAAGTTTGTCTTTCCTCAAAGATTCGAAAAATCTGGCACTCCCCATGACAAATAAACAATCTTAGTTTGTATGTTTGCATTACATTTTGAGTATTGTGTGAATCAACAAATCAATTTCTTGTTTTAATCAATGATATCATCATGAAAATATACAAAAAGCGCTCATGCCGTGATTCTGCACTGTACTCTCTCTCCGCTGTCGAATGCGGCCAAACGTGCCTGATTTAAGACATCAAAAGAGACACAGAGCACAATTTATCCCCGAATCTTACTACGCAGTACATGCCTTCAAGTGAAATTTTTTAAAAGGAACTTGATAGAAGGAATGCCGTTGTGCTGCTGGTGACTGGGGAGCTCACCATAAAATTACAGATGGAGTCAATTTTATGATCCTCTTTCACAGTAGTCAGCGGGAAATGAGAGCTTTGCTTTCATGGTCATGAGCTGAGCAACGGTTTTACTGTGAGGGAAAATTCCCGAGCTCCCCTGTACTTCTTGAAATGTTTGTAGTTTTCTTCTCCTTAGACATTTGTTACCTTTTATGCTACAATAACCGAGTACTGAAGGGTGCAGCGTTCCAGTTGTACGGCCTTTGGGAGAGACGCGAATCCGCTTTCTGAACCTCCATTTTTACTAGCATTTCCTGAGTTATGATAAAAGTACTTCATTGATTTTTTTTTTTTAGTTCATGAACTATTTATATATTGTGTATATATTCTGTATAAATGCAAGTTAAGATGTATCAGTTTTGCTAAAAAAAACTGGATTTTGAGAGTGCAGCTATAATCCCTTTGACTCTATCCCACACCTGACTCACTGTCAGCCTTTTCCATGATATCCCCGCTGGCTTTGAGATACAGAGAGCTCCCTTTGTCTTGCAGCCCTCTTCTCCTCCAAAAGTAAGAAAGGGAGGAACATAAAAAGAGGCTTGGTGATGGGGTAGAGCAGGCAGGCATCTGTCAAATAACACAATATCAGCCTCACTTTTGTGCCGGGGTCCCCGCCTCGCGATATCCCGTCAGTCTCGCTCTGCTGCTTATCTCCAGTTTGTCTTACATCTGTAACTCCGACAGAGTTCACTAAACATAAAGTGAGTGTGAGGGGCCGCTGCTGTTTGAGAATCAAATATTTTGCTTAATGGAAATGTATTTAACTGGAAACAAAGCAGCCACCCCCCACCCCCGAAAAAAAAAAAACGCTCACCAGATGATCAACATCCGCGCTACACTGCAGCAAATGTGCGGGACAGATGTCTGTCTGTGGCGCAGGAGGTAGCATCACAGCACTGAAATCATCTCCCAAAATGCTCCTCTCCCTCAAGACAGAAAATAGCAACAAGTCTTTAAAGGCAAGGACGCAGTGCTGTAGGTCCCAGGCTTATACTTAAAGAAGGAATAATCACAGGTTGTATAGCTGGCACCGAGAGGGAAGAGGCTGGCTGTAAACCTTGACCTGATCTCACACTAATGAGCTTTTGTATAAACACGCCGAGCATCCGTTGCTTGTTCTCTGCAGACTTTATTTGCTTTTTGGTCGTAAACTGTGCAGTCCCAGATTTGCCAGTTCTGTCCAAGTTCCTGTCTTCAACTGGCTGCGTCTCTGTACTCGCTGCCATAACGGTAGCCAGGGACTACCTCTGAGCAAGGCGCTGGCACCGACACACACAAACATATGTGCTGGATGGGCCTTAAGAAAAACGTCACATGTGAATTGAATGTTTTCCCATGTGAAATAAACAACAGATCCTCATATCAAACTGACTGAAAAGGTAAATTGTGTGCGACTCCCAAAATGACATATAACAACATCTGCAAAACAACATGACCTTTGACATTCATTGTACTGTTGTAGTTTGGTTAGGTTTAGGCACTAAAACCGCTTGGTTAGGTTTGGGTGAACCTCGTAGTTTGGGTTAAAAGCACTAGGTTTGTTGTGTAACTTCAGTTAAAGAGGTGACAATGTTATGTAAGTGATGTTACTTATTATGGAGCAGGATAAAGGACACAATGAATTATACTGAGAAGCCAGCAGACACAGAGGCTATATCTTTGCCAAAGCTGTTTACTGATTTGGCCAATGACAAGCTGGCGCCGGTAACTGAGAGTGGGTCAGCACTGGGAAACACAATCCAAACATATTAAAATGTACTCAGACAAAAAGAGCCTTTGCACAGTTTCAATGTTCTCCTTGCTGACTCACCGTTTACATTGTATGGCTCCACAATTCCTCATTTAAAGTGAAATTCTCGCCAAAATGCAACCTAGGCTTTTTTTGTGAATGTATATGAATCAGACCTTCATGTAAAAGCATAATTACGACAAAAGAGGCACTTTTAAGATTTACCGTCAAAATCGCATCAAAATCGCCATTTTTAAAACACTAAGAAGGCTCGACACAACATGAAACTTTGCTCATTGTATCACCAGGGTCTCTACACATGAACACAAGCATTGAGGACATTGTTTGTGTACACAGAGTTTGCTAAAAAGAAAGTTTTTCTAACAACTCACCTTAGCAGTAGCTTGTTCCGCTCCCAGTCGTCATGGCAGCCAAGAAGTATCGATCTCAGAATGTGATGTAACATGGAGGACAGTTAAGGTGGACTGCTCCTAAAGCTTAGCTCTATATAAATGCACGGATAATTTATTGTTTTGTCGATAGCGAAAAACAATATTGACCTTGAAGTTGAAAAAGGAGCCTAATATAAGAAACAATACTAAAATAAAAAGCTGGGAAAGTCATGTGAGATATCGCGTGGATAGTTGTTGCCGGAAGACAGTAGCGGTCCATCTTAACTGTCCTCCAGGTAACGTCACACTCGGCTGCCATGACGACTGGGAGCGGAACAAGCTACTTCTAAGGTGAGTTGTTAGAAAAACTTTCTTTTTAGTAAACTCTGTGTACACAAACATTGTTCTCAATGCTCGTGTTCATGTGTAGAGACCCTGGTGATACTACGAGCAAAGTTTCATGTTGTGTCGAGCCTTCTTAGTGTTTTTAAAAAATAACGATTTTGATGCTATCGTAAAAGTTCCCATAGCACTCCCAATGAAAATGAGTTTGACCCGAAAACGAAAATACGGTAAATCTTAAAAGTGCCTCTTTCGTCGTAATTATGCTTTTACATGAAGGTTTGACTCATATACATTCACAAAAAAAGCCTAGGTTGCATTTTGGCGAGCGTTTCCCTTTAATTGCGAAGACTTCTAATTCATTTATTTATTTATAATTGGCCATGTTAGTAGCTGGCTCAGCAAGGATAGAGCTTCTGTTGGATTCTCAGTAGTATTCAATTTGTCCTTAATCCTGCTCCCTAACTTATCTACTTTAGTAAGTTAAGAGAACTTACCCTTGACCTTTGGTTTCATGCTGGGCATGACCATCAATCTCCTGAAAGACAGTCCTCATTGTTTAACCCTCCACTCAAAATGGGGATGTACCACTTTATGCTACTTCTCCTCACTCCCTTCCTTGCAGCCACAATAATGACTTCAGCCACTGGAGGTCGCAGCCTCACAAGAAATGTATATATGGGTCATTATAAGCTGCTTTCATAGTCAACCTATATGGTCTGATGAGGACAGGCAGGAAACACATTTTAACATGTGAAGGATAAAAACGTCACATGTGAACTGGACATTTTCACATGTGATTGGCTTTTGTCAAATGTTCACATGTGAATTACATCTATTATTAAGAAATTCACGTCCACATTTATATCCACATATCGAAACAAGTTAGGTCTTGGGCTTTTACATAATTTGGCTGTTTTCACATATGAATGAAAATTTCCCCATAAGAACATTACATTTTCACATTTGGATTACATCCATTCTGAAGCAATTTGCTTTTTTTTCACAGGAATTTCCACATGTAGAAACAAGGCAGGTTAATAAATGCAGTTAGCGATTATTTTACATCTTAGATCCCACAAAAACTGAGCACTCAACTTCAAAAAGTGAATATTGCTAACTCATACTGAGTACCACAGGAAGTTTTCAAAGTGTCAATACATGTAACTCCTAATGGATGCCCTATGTGGGGGACATCATCAGCTATCAATCTCTCCTACACTGCACCTCCTTCAGTCCTGTGTACTCCGAACACATGGTGTTTTAATCAAGAAACAATGTGCTCTTTCTCAGAGACACAGAGAGAGAAAAAGGGGGAGAGAATGCAGACGAGGGAGAGACAAGGGGGTGGAGTAATAAAGCACATCCCTTTTCCATATTGACGTTTAACCTAGTTTTTCATGAGAAAAACGTACATGGCATCACTGTTCCTTCTTGCTTTATATGAGCGAAACTTTCCCCTTCAGCACGTGAAAACGCTTTCTGAATATACATCCCTCTGTACAAACATCACAGGGATGCAACAAAAAGAAGTACACATTTTTGAGAGGACAAAGTTGTTTGAATAAAAAATACAGAGATAAAATGTGATAAAGCAAATATGTTAAGCCATTTAATTCTACTTCAAAAGACAGTTATTTCCTTTGTAAGCTTTGTGCTTATAGACCTTCACCTCATGATAGTTATGTCAGTGGGGAGAGATGGAATTCAGCACACAATAAAACAAATGCACTCAGTGATGATATCAGTGACTTTTATCTAGTCGTTTTTCTAGCCCTGACAGTTCATGTTCGGAAGGGGCAACAAGGTTTTCACTGACAGTCAGAGGGTGGATGCTCAGTTTGGATGCCAAGCAAAAAAAAAAAAAAAAACATGGCAGGAGACTCAACTGGATGTGTATTTAAACTCACCATCATTTCTAATCATCCAGCCTTCACGGTGCTGACAGGAGGGAGGCGGCTGGGATGGATGGATGATAGGTTCTTGTCAAATAACATCTTTGCGATAGAAGACTGCACAGACTGATGGTGGAGAGCAACTGTTTAAGAGCGTCTCTTGAAGTGGTTTTTACAGTATATGAAATGTGTGACCTCCATAGTCTTCACAGGAAGACACCTGCATTATCCATGCTAGAAATGATTAGACATGAGTTTGCATTTTTTGATTTCTCAAGGATGGTTTGTGAACTCATTTTTAGATACGACCAACTCCAGTCATCCATATTTATACGTGATTAAGATATACTGCATACGAAGAGTTTGGACACCAAAACAGAATCAATCCAAATGTAGTTTGAGATGTAATGAGAAAAAAGGCCTTAACTTAACTAAAAGACCAATGCAGCCACACAACACAAGGGTTTTAAATTGACAGTAAAGGGGAATTTGTTATTCAAACACTGAAATACATGAAATGATTAACTGCAGAACTCACTTAGCTTAAAACCAAACCCATCACATGTAGTCAAACAACATCCACTACTAATATATAATTGGTCAACACTGGTGAAAGTATAGAAACTGTGGCACAATGTAGAACAAAATGTAGGAACACACATGAAATTAGGCTTATGTCCATGAATCTATTGCCCTATGAAGGTAGATTTGTGTCTTTATTATTCAATCAAAAAAAAGTTTGCTTCAATCAAAATATATATTTTCAATAAAAAAAACCTTCACTTCAATCAAAAAAAACCTTTTCAATCAAAGAAAAAAAGTGTTTGAATGCTAAAATATAGTTGAGACTCAAAAAAATGCATTTGAACACAGTTTTTCTTTGATTGAAAATGTTTTCTTTGATTGAAGTGAAGGTTTTTTTTTATTGAAAATATATATTTTGATTGAAGCAAACTTTTTTTGGTTGCTTCAAACTAAAAAACCTTTACTTCTATCAAAGAAAACATTTTCAATCAAAGAAAAACAGTGTTCAAATGCATTTTTTTGAGTCTCAACTATATTTTTGCATTAAAACACTTTTTTTCTTTGATTGAAAAGGGTTTTTTTGATTGACGTGAAGGTTTTTTTTTATTGAAAATATATATTTTAATTGAGGCAAACTTTTTTTTGATTGAATAATAAAGACACAAATCTACCTTCATATTGCCCCAGTGCATGCCGGAAGGGATGCAAACAGACATACCACTTGTAAATGTAATCACATGATCAGCAGTCAGCTAATAATATGAATGTTGAACACTCATTTTGACTTCAAAATAAGAGCACACTGTTACTGCTCAAGTTAACCTAAGCTCCAAAAAGAACTAAAGTAGAATAAAAAGGTTGTCTGGATTATAAATCACGCTTAAAAAAACAAGGTCCTGAAGAAGTAAAACCATTCAGTAATTAACAAAAGAAAAGAATAGAGGAAAAAATAAGCATGTCTTGAAACTAAGCTTCCCCCTTTTCTGATTCGTCTCGCAACCCCTCGAATGGATCTTTTGACAGGGGGGTTTCCTTCACCCAGGTTCCCAATCACTGCCACCATACTATCACTTCATGTTTTTTCTCACTGCCACTGTTTGACTAACCCTGACACTGTCATCTGATCTTCATATATGATTACTGCAACAGAAAAAAAACAAGCTCTTACTGTTTTTCTTGCTTGTATTTTCTTCAACTGCTGTTTCTTATTTCTCAATATGGATTTCCAACACCGACGAATACACACCACCACCACCCTAAAGTTGGCCAGAGCACCGTTTGGGTATGAGAATGGATGTAGACATAGAGGCCCTGTAGAATATCCAGGAAGTTAATTTTGGAGGTCTTCCACGAAGCGTTCTGGAAAAATCCACTTCCAGCCAGATCAAATTAAAAACCTCCAGAGTTGTGAGAGTTTGCAGCTGAATGAGATTCCCCCCGTCCAACCTGTCCCCGGGCGTCTATTTTCTGTCCATTATCTGCTCATCCCTAAATGCACCACAATCGCAGAGGACCATCGCACATCATAAACAGCCCTGCTTTTGCCCTGCAAGTGCACTTGTGAGTTTCAAGCACTAGGGGTCTCCTCTACCTGAATGAAAGCCAAATTGCTCAGCAAACAACAATCACAGAAAAACCAAGGGGGGTGAAAAAGCAAGAAATCTTGCGCCCGGTGACTCCATCAATGCGGCCTGGATGTGGGCAGCAAGTTTATTGACATTTTAAAGTTTACAGAGGGGAGAGCTTTCTGCCTGAGCTCACTCAGTTTCTCTTTCTCTCTCTCAGTTTCAATTTCACTTTCAATTTCATTTTGCCTGGCTGGCTTGAAATCTGAAATACAGCGATAATGATCACAATCGCTTTTCTCCATCTTTCTATCCGCGTATTGATATTTTTGCACTTAATTTGAGTCGACACATTATTTCAGTGATGAACTCTGTCATTTCAGTTCCTTGTTTTCCTTACAGTCCTCCAGAGGTAGAAGATAACTGAGCATGTTTCCTCAATTATTGTTCCCAAGTACAATTTAGATGTAACCTGCTTTCATTTTGTGCTGCTATGCACCTCTACTCCACCACATTTCAGGGACGAATATTTTGCTTTTGATCTGTAAATTCACATTTCATGTTCAAAATATCAGATAAGGATTATAAAAAGAATATCTATGGCTTTTCTAAAAAAGCTATACAACTGCGGGGTCTTCGGATGGACAGATGATGGCTTTAGGTCTTCTCACAGAGAAACATGACACACAGAGGTAAAATGCTACACACACTTTTGACATTTAGTGACTCTGTATACACCAACACACCAATAACCAGCAAAAGCAACTAACTGCTATATATACCCTCCCTGCTGCAGGTTTATAGGTGAGCAAACCAGACAGGTGGGACCACAATGTAAGAATGATAAATATTTATTAAAAAAAACAACAACCATACAACTGAAATATGCTAATAATTTACATAAATATAAATCCTATCACTTAACCAAAAACACATACCACCCAACTAATCTCATAAATCAGTATTGTTTGCATATCTGCCTCCCCAAATGGTTTAATTCTGGAGCTCTTGACCAGGTGTTGTGTCTCTTACCTCCGCCCCCTGCTGAAGAGAACCAGGAAGAGGTGAGCGTTGCTATTTTCCCAGTTAGCTACACACTTACAGATTACATTTTTAAATACTTCATAAATGCTAGGCAACAAATCAAGATAATATAAACCCAGAAAGGATGGCCAGTCCCCCACCAATCAAAATCCTACTCTCCCTGTCAAAAAAAAAATAAAAAACCCCACACACCTTACAATGAACCATTTAATGTATTCAAAACCCTGATCTCCATTACAATGCTCTAAATGCGCCAGTAATGACAAGCCAAAGATGTAATGTAGAGAAACATAACCCCTGAGGGCACACTCTGTCTGTGTAATGAGTTTAACACTTTGGGGGACATTTGCTGTTTGTTGTTGACACTCTAAGAAACGTTTCATATTAAAAACTCTGCATACTTCTCTTACACTGCAGTCCTCTCGGCAAAGACGCTAAAAAACAAATGATGCTGGCTGTTTTAAAACCTCATCGGCACTATACTGCGTCAAGCCAGAACTTGGATAACTTTACTGAAACATTTTTTATGAGTCAAATCATCGGGCAGCATTTACAAGTCCAGGTCGTTTTCAGGGATGTGTTGCTCAAAATTCTCTATCACAAATCAGATCAGATTGAATTTATCAGGACTCGCGCATTGTGTGAAGTAGTAAGTGGTGCAATAAAAGTGGTCTGTCAGTCAGTTGTATTTGCTTCTTTATTGAGTGTGATCGAGCTTCGGCCAAAACGTCTGGTGCCAAACCTAAGCCCAGACCATTAGCGTAGCATATATCTGGAGCTTGTCTGACAAAACCGCCCGCTATTGGCAAATGTGGGTAACAGTGGTTTCTGTCGCACAGCAGCAGCTATAAGGCATTGATGTGACATCATGGTTTCAATTACACTCAGATGATCGCTGGCTGACGGGGGCCACTTGTCACGTTTGTCACAGGAGCGAGCGCTTTCTATGAAACTCTGGGATTGTTTCTTCTCCCTTAAAAAACGAAGTTTTTCCAAGATGAATCATGTCATATTGAGTATGAAAGCAGAAGATTCCTTCACACGCACGTCACTTCTGTCCCTTTTTCTTTTGTCCGCAAAGGACCCTTTCGTTATCCAACCCTCAATCTCAAGTCTTATTTCGAGCGCCTCTCCTCAGTGAACTACTGCAACTTTTCTTAGAGATGGAACAATGTGCCCACATTTCTCACCCACTTACACCTAAACAGGAACTGTCAAAGTATAGGCTTTAACTTCTACTGTGTGTGCGTATATGTCCGCGTTGTGTGTGTGTGTGTTTGTGTGTCCATCTCCCTCCACGAGAGTAGTCGTGCATGGGTGTTCGTTAGCTTCACAGTTTATGCGTATATGTGATTTTCTATGTTATATTTGTTCCAAGGTATCAATTTGCTGAGCTGGGCTTGACTTGGTGGCCAGTAATAAACTGCTATTCCAGTGCTGCTTTCTGCAGTGGCCTTCACCACAGGGAACTATGTGGCTGGCCGCCCGTGCCACATACATTTGACTGGTATGAGTTACTGCCCGTGTACTACGGATCTCAGACACCGGGCCACAAAGCAGTGCATCAGGTTTTTTTGGCTTCAAATTAGCTTTGAGTTTCAAGAGAATGTATTTCAGGGTTTTAAATTAAAGTCAGATTTTTTTCAGAACATTTTTATTGGTTCAGATCATGGCGCTCAATGATTGCACATGATGGACCATCATGGAATTCAAGGAGGACAAGCTCATGCACACTGTGGTGTCTTAAAAGCCGTTCAGCATTATCTTTATCCGGCCCACAAATGGAAACACTTATAACAACTATAAATCTACAAACATGTCTTTGTAATGAATAAGATTTACATTTAAAAAGGGTAGGTTCTGAGTATACAGTTAGTACTCCCAATACATCCTCAAACCCAAAAAATTGTATAGGTCGATTGCCAGTGACTCCAAAAAAGGCATGCATCACTTTTCCCAAAACTATATGAACATTGCTGTATACCAGACATTTGTCGTATTTCGCAGTTTGGTTAGGTTTGGCGACTAAAATTACTTGGTTTGGTTTAAGAAATTAAAGTGGTTTGAGTTCAAATCAACAAGTTACCTATGTAACTTCATTATGTATATGACATGATTTCACTTCATTAGTAAGTTCGAATAACTCAGTGTTGAACAGCAGTCACTTGGGTAAAAGTCCGGAGCTTGCTAATCCGACTGTTCATCCCTGACCACCTCCCTATGCAGGCTTTTCCCTCTTTTGCTGCTGTAGTAATTACTATGGCCACTAGAGGTCATTATCCAAAAAGAGATGTTTAATATGGGCTGAATAAGCTCCTTTCACAGTCAGCCTGCATACATGCTATAGTTTTCCTGAATAGGACAAGCTGTCTGCTCCTGTGTCAGAGTAGACAAAAGTGGTGAAGCAAACTTGGGTCACTGAAGCATTGACATGCAACATTAAATGAAAATGTCAGTGTTACAGATGTTAAAAAAGAAACGACCAAGAACTCTTACTGAAATTAAGGATACGTAATATTCTGTAGCTTCTATTATTAGCAACACATCATGAATAAAACCAACAATGACGTGATCCTGAAAGCATTGGTCTGTGTGGACAAAGATTGATAAATCTTAGTGCTCTGTGCCGCTGAGCCCTGTTGTTGTCCGAAAACCATTAAAAACACATCAGAGAGTCACGCTGTTGCACCGGCTGACATGTTCAGTCATTCCGACAAACATAGGCGCTTTAGTTTATTTTGAGTCATTCTCCACATGCACCGTTCTGCTGCTGCTGTAAATAGTCCGGGAGCAATACATGTGTATTAATCCTCCGCTGAAAATTGGCCCCAGCAAATGCAACACTGTACTTACTCAGCTGTTAAGCAGCTGTTTTAAGAAATGACAGAGCTTTGAAGCTTTGAAAAGGGATGAAATATTGTTTTCAAAAATTAAATAGGGACCAGAGTGTTTGAGTGTCACAGTCAGATATTGCGCAACACATTTTTGGTTTGGCAATTAAAAAAAAGCAGCCTTGTTACTTAAATAACTTCAGATGGATCTGTTTGTACCCTCTCCTTCAATTGCAGTGTCCGTCTGTTTCCTGTATGTCCCTCACACCGCATGCACTTCACACAATGTCATTTAAAAACATGCATCCAGGATGTACCAAAGAAATGAACACACTGCTGTATTTCTGTCTCCGGTTCCCCAAACTGGGTCACCGAAATCAAAATTCTTGGATCCATATAGTCACAACTTCTTCCTGGATTCACTCCCGACATATTTGTAAAACTCTGTACAGCTGACAGGAAAAATAACAAGTATAAGGGGGGAAAATGCTACCTGAATCGTGGTGAAAGCAAAGCTGTCTTTGGAAACAATGACACTTCTATTGGGAGGAATGATTCCACATGCAGGAATGTGTTCTCACTCTGTTTAAATGATTCCAGACATGCTGCTCTCCCTATCGGCTTTACGCTGGTGTGCAGGCAGCGAGCATGCACGTGTATACATGAGCATACACCGGTCCCCTCCACCCTCAATCATATGCAATCACACACTAAGCACTTTATTTCAGCAATCGGGGCTCTGCTGATCTACAGCATCACCGACATATCATGGCATTACACATCGGAGACTAGAAGACAGCCGTTACTACACATGTAAACCCAGCTGCTCTGCCACCTCTGTGTTTGAGTCTTCCTCAAAGAAGTCTCAGTTGCTCCGTTGGAAAAGGCAATGGATCAACTTCACTCAAATATGTTCATAATGGTCTTTTATGTTATTGCAGGTCCACCTAGCAGCTTCCTTTCCTTTATAGCCAGGTTTTGGCATTCTTTGACAGCCAGATGTTGGACCTGGAAAAAAGACTTCTGGTCGGTGCCAACCGCTTTTATCTAGCGCAGAATTTAGAAGGTACAGTAGCCGATGGGTTGAAATGGAGCTATAAATAAATTTCTTTAAAACATTGATAATTAGTATTTCTACTTCAACAATGGACACATGATTATTTATGTATTAAAGGTGTTGTTGGAAGTGATGAACCCACAGAGAATTTTAAGCCAATTCTGCAGTTCCCCTTTTAGCATCTTTAAGCTCATTGTTTTGGTTGACCTTCGCCACCTTCATCAACATTGTTTTCAACAACATGCATCAGTGATTTTTTTCCAACCACAAAAGCTTGATCAGTTTCACTGTTCAGTTTCACTACCCAGCACCAAATGGCACACAGACAATGTTAACGAAGGGGTTGTGAACATAGTTGGCGTTTTTGACATATTTTTAATAGTGCCAATTTCCCCAAATAAAAACAAATGCAGGGGAAAAAAATAACAGACTAAATCATACAAGAATAAACGTATAAAAACCCTTTTTCCACTACTTTTCCACCCCAGTGCTGCCTTCAAGAGTGATGGCTTTAGATTGGCTTGTTGCAGAAGCTTGCGGAGGGACGCATGGCACCGCAGCTTCCCAGCACCGTGGAAACAACGCTCTGTCCAGCTGGAGGTTACTGTAACCCAAAACCACTGTGTTGGAAACCACCCAATCCATACACTGTGGGAGGTGATGAACATGGAAAACAGTGAGCTACCGCTGCTACTGCTCCTACCTTTTCCACTGTAACTGTCAGCTAAAACGCTGGCAACAGAACGGAGGGAATGTATGAAAGCTCCTGGCCACAGAGACGAATCAGATCAGTGCAGGCCATCTACCAAAATTACTCATTGACCAAATGTTATGGTACTTTATTTAAGCAAAGCATTGTTACAGTGCCATCAATAGAAGACACAGTCAGGGCCTCCTTGCAGTGGAACAAAATGGCCCATTTATATTCTCGGTGATTTGGGTGATATGAGTGCAGTACTCTATAATCTACTTAATCTGTTTTTCCATATCTCAAGCCACAGTTGTGTCTTTTTGGTCTTCCATGGGAGCACACACAGGCGTAATCAAGGAATCAATGTGGTTTGTGTTGTAGCCACTTTTCGCTTTGAGGTGAGGTGACATTGCCTCTTGGCCACAAACCTCATTCAGTGCAACAAATCCCCACTGCGACATATTTCAATCTTTTGGCCTCAATCGCAGAGCATTTTATAATTTTCATCAGATTATATGATATATTTTATTAGTCATGCATATTCATGTGTAACACATTACAAATGAACAAGGATTAAACGAACACATTGGAGCAACAGCAAGTTTGTAAGAGCAGCTTTGACCATGAATCATAAAAAGTGCAAGTATCATTTTCCGTCATCTGCAACATTTTCCTTAAACTTGTAGGGTTTGACATTTCTTCAAGATGTGACTAAGCAGGAAAACATGTAATCTGGGGTGTATGATTTGGAATCCAAATCACAATTTAAATGCTTGACTCTTCAAAGACTTATTTACATACCAGCCCCCATCCTTGGCTTTCCTCATGACCCACATTTTTTTCTATTCTATTTGACTTTATTCTTATTCGACTTCATTTCAACATGCATTTAGGCCACTGATTTTATAAAAGCTTCCCAGTCTGAAAAGTGATGATAATGCCTGTATTATTTCTAATGACCAGCAGGGGTGCAACTCCACTGGTTTCAAAAAGATGTCCGATTCCATGACCCCATTTCACACTTGATTTATTAACTCGTTGAACAGTTTCCAGTCAGAATTTATGGTCACAATCTTTAGTTTCAATTCTTTTTCAAGTCAGCATGATGATTATTTAGTAAATTATGGTCCCAGTTAGAGTAAATAAGGTAAGGGCATGCTTTAGGGTGTGGCTACCTTGTGGTATGACAAGTCATTACCAAGGTGTGTCCACAAGTTCTCAGTCTGATCCAATTAGTATATACCCCCATGGTCCACCCTCTTGTCCAAATATGATAAATTCTTGCTCGAAAAAGAAAAAAAGATTTCCACGGCCATAATGCCAAACTAAAGGCTTCAGAATCATAGTCCACAAATCAGTGGGTGAAGTAATGGTGGCTTTACACTTGATCTGCCAGGTCAACCTTTGTTTATCCTCAGAGTAGGCCACACTCATCTTTCAAACAACAGACCTCAATGTGCAGCAATGGGTTAAGTAAATGAACATGACTAAAAGTCTACAGCCATGCCAGTTATACAGTTTTTACAATTAATCCCAGGGAGAACATGAAAGTCTGCGTCTATTTTATTGGCTAGCTATTTCATAGTTGTTGAGCCTTTTCAATCCACAATGACAACAAACCACATGCCAATCTCATGGTGGCAAAGGCTGACAAGTCAGGGGATCACCAAGGTCAGGGTTCAACATCTGGGAACCATGAATGTTTGTAAAAAAAAAAATGTTATGGCAATCCATCCAGGAGATGTTGAGACATTTTACTGGATGAGTAACAGTTTATACCTGTTGATAGCATCAGGATGAGTAAGTTGGTATGTTCTCTGGTTACAAAGGACATCTATGCAAACATCATTGGCAATCCATCCGGTAGTTTTTAAGTTTGATCAGTCTGGAACCAAGTGGTGAACCGAGTAACTGCTCGGTTGGGTTTTCAGTGCCAGCAGGATGAGTGAGTTAACAATTACAACAAAGCCTCTATTAATAATTTCTCAACAACTTGTCATCTAGTTTTAATTAGTGCTTTATCTCTTGTCTTCATTTGGAGCAAACAATGTCTTGACTTACAGTTTAAAAATCCTCCAACTGCTTGATAAATGGTCCACATTGGGCCAGTTGAGCTGATGTTAGCTGATATTCAGATGCTTGATTTATGAGTTAAAGCTGCGTTTGTACTTTTGGTTTCATTCACTTGCATCATACCTTCCCCTTATTTATTCACACAATAAAAATCAAGGCCATCCATTCATGAGAATGACAAGCCAAGGCAGGTTTTCAGCCTGATTTCAGAGGAAACCTGGAACTCAAATTGTTACTGGCTCATAACAGTATGTGTTCAAACAGCTTCCAGGACGGCTTAAAACAAGCTCAAATTAGCCAAATACTGAAAAGCAGCACAGCACACAGCTGAGCTCAGTAAATATGCCTATATGCATTTGTGTGAACCTGTTATCTTATAAGGGTATGGCTGGTTGGAAAAGGATTTTCTTCAGTGACTATTTTTATGACTGGAAACCCTGCTTGCGTACCCACTCATTAAGATGTCAGAAGGAATATACCTGTTGCAATAAAAAGTTAGCCAGCAGACATTTGCTTAGTCACTAAATTGTAAGAAAAAAGGCTTTAACTCAGGCATAAACTCTCACCCCTGCCTGAAGTATCTGGACAGTTCTCAGAAAAACAGTGGAAAGAAAAACCTTATCCCTGAATGTTAAAACATTCCCACCAACCTTGAACAACTTTACAGGACAGTTTCTGTAATCGTTGTTTTGAGCAAAAGTCTGCGCAGTATTGATTGAGCGATGGAGCCACAGTATCCAGGTCTCAACCATACAACAACCTGACTCGATTGAATGCAGTCAGTCATTTTTTTAACAAATACATAAGCGTAGTTATGATGAAATGAAATGGCAGAAGCTATCTTGTACAAAAATATATATATATTGGACGTGTACAGCTAAAAAGGAGAGGGTGGGATTTATGACTTAAACTCCAGCCAGCCACCAGGGGGCAATCAAGAGGGGCGCTGTCATGTGCTCCATCTTTATACAAAAGTCAATGACTGTTGTCGGAATAATCGGAAAAATGTATCAACGACTGGGAAAAATTCATTGAAACGCCCCCTTGAATTGAAGCAACAACTCGGAAATGTGAAGAAAATTTTGGTGCACGGGTCGAACAAGGCAGATCAAAGTAAACAGCAGGTTGATGGTAACATAGATATTTGTGAAATATATTTAATGGCTTGCATGATCTGTTTCCTTTGCTCTTCAATCTTCAATCAAATACCAGAAACAGCTCTTTATTTTTTTAAATGCTCTGAGAGTTAAAATGCAAAACATCGTCCATGTTGTTCCCACATTACGACTTGACGCACATGAACACACTGAAGTCGGAAGAAAGACTTTCGAACTCGGGAAGTGGAAGCTTAAGAGTAGCACATGAATGCAGTCTGAGACAAACAACCGGAAAATGATCAGAGTCTCTTAAGTGTTTGACTTCACTTTAGTTATCAGTTATTCAGTAAGCAGGTAACGTCACCAGCTACCTGTTAACCTTGATAAGTTAGCTGCTAACTATAGTTGCAGTCTATGTGTATTGCTGAGTTGCTGAGAACTGTGAGATTATCCATACAAAAAACCTGCAGTTCATAAAACCCAAAACAAAAACTGATCGATAAAGTTGTTGATAATTATTATTAGTTATGACATATAGGTATTTGATTGACTATAAGAATTACACATCAATTTCAGCTTTATGGAACACTGCTGAGCTGCATTCACACGTGATGATTTAGCAGAATTTATGATTTACTGTTTACTAACTCAAATGTTGCTCAATTCCCAGACGCCATCACCCTTTAAAGATTGATCGTCATCTGCACACACACAATTGTTTGTGACAATAGTCTCGCAGTCTCCTTGCTGTTGTACAAATGTCAGAGTGAAACAGAATCCAAAAAATGTACAAGTTTTTATGCCGAGCATCAAAGATGACTCAGAGATTTATGCAGACCACAACAAACCCAAGTAATGAGGAACATTCATTGCCTGTAACTCCAGTAAGGTTCACGAGTTCAAGTCTTCAGTGCACAAGCCATGTGTCTTCATCTGCCAAGTTCTCTGCTTTGTCTTTTCTCTCCTCTCTCATCTTTTGTTGTGTCTTTCCGGTCTCTTTTCAACTTTATCTCACTTGTTTGTTTTTCAGGCTCACCCAGAGTTAGTATGTAAACTGGGTTTACCCACCCCCAAAAAGTATGATAACAGAGCACAATTTAGCGATGTGTTCTGTCTGTGCCTAGCTGTGTTTGCAAGCCTCCTCTTTCAGTGTCAGTCAGTCTCTCTCTCCGCTATCAGTTTTTACTGCTGACGGCTGGAGACAGGGCTCAGGGAGACTTTGGCTCATGAAATACGAGATGCTTGGGGCATGTTTGGATTATCACAGACCTCTCCACTTAACTCACCATAACACTCAGTTCACCGCTGAGAGGAAAAGCATTCATCACACAGACCTGACAAGAAACATGAAAATAGGATGGCCTCTTATTATCCACGTCCCTCCTCCTGGTAGAGTTGGAGGTTGAGCGAGGTGATATCTGATCTCTCTCTTTTTACCTTTAAAGACCAACCCCTTTCCAGCTGTCGAGAAATTGCACCTTTCACCATGCAGCTTGCTCTTGTCAAGTTTGGTTTATATATTCTCAGCGCTCAGTTTATTATTTCAGCTAATGTGTACAGCGTTTGTTCTTTTCTTTAGCTGTTTGTAACACCCAGATCTAGTGTAGTAACTCTTAATCTGTTTATGTTTCTAACGCTGGTGGCGTGGATCCAGGAATGGCAATGGTCCACCTCTTTTGATCCAATTGCAATATCTCAACAGCTATTGCATCCATACAGTCTTGACATTTACAACCAATTTTCATGGTTCCCAGAGGATGAATCCTGCTGACTTTGTTTGTCCCCTGACTTTTTTCCCCTTGTGAAACCATGAGGTTGACATTTGGGTTTTAGTGAAAGGACTCAAAAGCTATTGGATGGATTGTGATGAAATTTGATAAAAGCATTTACACCCTGTCAGACTGCCCTGACTGATTACTACTGTCAGCCTGAGGGTATACGCACATATTTGCCAAAGATGGTGAACACGTTAACTATAGTTCCAAAAAGTACAAAACGTTTTCACTCCTAAAATAAAGACGTTGGGTCCGTGAATTTAAGTTTTAAACGATGATTCTCTGCCTAACCCAATAGTGAAGGTTATGCATATAATGGGCTCAAGTTAGCAATAATACATACTGTGCAATGTCCGTATCAACTTTCAAAATAAAAGCTTATGGTCAAAGCGGGAATAATACATAATATACAAGGTCCGGTTAGACTTTAAAAATAAAGCCTAATGACAAACAGTTCAGGTATCAGTACAAATTGTCACTGTTGGACTGTTGACAACATTGTCATGGTTGCGGTTTAGTTAGGTTTAGTCACAACAACTACTTGGTTAAGGTTAGGAGACCATCATTCAACATTCAGTTCAATGACGTAACTCACGTCCTGTAAAGGAAATGGTGTTACTACATCACTTACACAACGAGAGTTAAGTTATATCTGAAGTGACCCTAGTGCTGATGGGAGAAAAGGAGGAATCCACTCCGAGGATTTTCACCCCGGAAACCACTGTTTATGTCCGAAATCAACTTGACTTTTACTTACGTTGCGTACTTCGCTTATGTCACATCATGCCCAAATCATGATATTTTGCTAACCAAGTACTTTCAGTGCATAAACCTTATCGAGTCACTGGCAGCTGACCTATTCAATCATTTAGGTACGTACAGCCTAACCTGGAGTCACAACTAGCAGGACTATAACATCTTAGTCTTGTTATTATTTCTTTAATTGTTCAACAGACTCATACCTTAAGTTACAATCATTTACACTTACACTTACAAACTTCTATTACTGTAAGCATAAAAAACTCAAACAAAGAAAATGTGCATACTGTGTAGAAAAGAAACCTGCATTTGAAAATTCTGTTGTAAATATGTCTGACTTGCTTAGTGGGGGAATTATATCGAATGTACAGGTCAGATTTGGCTGACTGTTCAATGAATTTGTGTGTTCTCCATCTGTTCATTTTGTGATTAACAAAGGTGCCAATAACTCCTCTGTTGTTGTGTCGGCGGTTTCTTTCCTCCTCTGTGCACTCTGTCGGTGTGGAGAGTATGGCAAGCAATGACTTTGCAGGATACACTAGGTGACCTAACAGAATTTGGAAAGCGAAAGCACACCTTCCCACGTTCTAGCAATCTCCTTCTAGGTGAGGCTGTCTGGGTACCACATGCCCCTATTATAATCATGCCCAGACAAACACACATTCCACTCAGTAGTTATGTGGTCTGCAGCGTCTAGTATCCATCTCTCGGCACCCCCAGCCAGCCACACACGGCCCTCTATTTGGATAATTTATAGTAGCGAGGATCTCTTGAGGTTATATGTACTTGTGATCTGGTGGAGGACGTCTGAATTCTGAGGAACTGATTGAAAATCTGGTCTCACTGCAGCAGTTTGCTGATGAAGGGAACAATCATACAACTAGAGAATGTGTTCAAGAAATCCTTGTTATCTAGGTGAAGCCTAATGGAGAAAGTCATTGTGATGTTTTTAGAATGAGTGTCATGAGAAAATGCTGCTGTACATTCAGTTAGAAGGCATTTTCTATACACCGTGTTTCATACGCATCACAAACCACAATAAATGTACAGACTTACATAAATACAGTCTAGAGGGAACATTTATTCTGAAAGCAAAATGCCAAAACTCAAGCAACTGTAATTCTGCAGAGGCGTGTCTGTCTACTGTTTCTGGAAAGCAGCAGAAGAATTTTATTCTGAAACTTGAAAGCATTTAGATTAAAAGCTGCTTCCAATAGAAAAAAAACGGCCTCTGGGCAACATTTTCAAGACATTTTTGTTTTTATAGCTGCTCTGGGCTGAACCATGTAAGGAGTAAGGACTTATTATAGAATAATTATACAATGTCTTCTTGGTACACATTGGCAGTAAATGCATCGGTTGTAATCATACGCTTTCAACTACAAAGAGGGCAGCTTTTAAAGACAAGTCTTCTTGAAAATTGTAGACTGTCCCAGAAACAAGAATCTATAAGGAGCCACTGGACGGCTGTAAGCAAATCTTTTAGGCTGTCCGAGTCGTGTTTGAAAGAAAAACTGCGGACTTTAGTTTCACTTGTACAGATTCCTTCTGCCAGCAGATGCGGGCTCGACAAGCTAAACCAAACATTTTGCGCCACAGTCCTTGGAGGCAACACGAACAAGAGGTTCTAACATTTTCTGCCAAAGAACTTGAAACAAAACGACAAAGAAAAAAAAGGCCAACCATCTGCCAGAAAACCAATGTGCACAGCTAGGCTGCTTTCAAGAGTTGTGTTCTTACTGCTGAGTGAGCACAAGGTCATCGCAGGGAGTCATAGAGAAATAATGTAAACAGTTCAGACTGCTCAACAACACAAAATAAGTCACAGGGCTCATTTTATCCCACCTAAAGTATGGACCCAATATGGCAAGTGAAGCTATCTAGTCTGCCCAGACTGGGGGAGGGGCTAGGTGGTTAGCATGCTAACTTCAGGAGATGTTGATGCTACACATAACATCAAAACTTTTATTTCTTCACATTCTGTAGATAATTTTGAGTTAAAGTTTGAATATTTTTAAGTAAAACTCCTAAATATTGCATGTTTAAACACAAGCCTTGCGTATATTAGCAAATACCAATACTTTTTTTTAGCTTCCCCATAAGACACTCTCAATGTTATGCCTTGAAAACCAGTAAGCATGCACGCTCATGCATTTATTTGCCATGTGGAAGTGCAATTCAGAGAAGTAATATCGGGCCAAGCTAACACAACCTGAACAGGAGACAATTAACCTACACGTGGCTGTAGGATGCTAACAGCAAAATCTCTGTCCAAATGGGCTGATTTACCTTCTGACACTTGATCAATAATCAGTGTCAGACGTGGCAACAACGCTCAACACAACACAACTTCAACATCTCAGAGTTTCTCAGGTCAAACAGTTTTTGCGTGTATAAATGTCGCTCTACATGTATAAGTGCTTTAATTCAAAGAGCAAGTTGTTTTAATCCATCCCTTGTGTGTGTGGCGTGAATATGTGGCCAAAGTCATCCATCAAAACAACATTCCTGAAAACAAACAAAAACTTCAAATAAATGGATCCACCGGCAGACAGGCCTCTGACACACATTTACATTTCAAGTGTTACTATTTTTTCAGCTGGTTCGTGTTTAAACAGGATGGTTTCAGTGAGAGGGGATCAGAGATGCTTGTAAACAGTTTAAAAGACTGATAGTTTCGCATATTTAACCCATTAACTACAGAAAGATAAATTAATTGACCACAGTGACGGTGTTAGTGCGGGTCTTAGGAGCACAAATACTGTATTAAACAAAAGAGATTGGTGGTAAAAACAGGAAATGGGCTGAAAACTCACAAAGTATGATGCCATATTCAAACAGCTATCAGCAAGTGGGGCCAAAGTTAGTTTCAGACATGTTCTTTTTTCTTTAAAATACACATTTTCTGGTGATGTACGATGAGGATTTTTCACTTGGCTCTGTTGTACAATCAATAGCGTGAACAGTTGAGAAGTCATTCAGAGGTATAGTGGGAGCCTGATTCATCTCCTCACACTGTGTGTTGGAAGACATTTGTGAAGATGAATAATCTGTTAAAGGACACAGTAGCAAGAGGAGCCCACTCACTTCCTCTGATGTAACCTGTTCACAGTTAAGGGTTTTTCCCTGGATGTATCCAGGGACAGACTGTAGGTGCATCCAATTAGGCTAACATAGAGGACGTTGTTGTCATGTCTGGCGGTTCTATTCAGCACTACTTTTTGATACTATCCACAGTATTCTGAACACTACCTGTCAAATTTTAAATCAACTGGTGCCATATGTTTGTCTTGTTCTGCATTTTTACTGACACTCTAGAGAGGAAATGATGTTCTGTCAGTATGTCCAACATTTTGGTCCGGGCTCTTAATATCTCAATGATTAGATTTTGCGTAGTCTTTCAGGTTCCTCAGAAGGTGAAGCCTCTAGCGCCACGTGATCAGCTTGTTAGCATTGTAAGTGTGATGAGGCACCACTGGGTATCAGAACCGAAGAGTGCCAGGCTTTAAAGTCAAATTGACTCGGTGGCCTAACGATGTAGTTACAACATCAGGTGATGCACAGAGGCCCTGAGTACTTTTGGTAGCGTCTTAACCCCCTAAGAAATGACATTTTCAGCTATCAGAATTTCATACATTTGGTCCGATAACATTTTGGGAAGTCTCGAAGAGCAGTAGCCTGTTCAGAAGCCGGCTGAAGTCTCTGATGTGTACACTCTATCAGCCCCACAAGGCGGAAGCTGTGTGGAAGAATTTGGTAATTTTACCTGTGGAGGCAAACTTTTTTTTGGCTTAATGCGCCACAGAGCGACTTGAAGGGGTCTAACCTCAGAGCCTGTATCCGTTTCTCATTATATATCCATGGTGCAGCCTCACAGAGTTGATAGAGTGGCTCTAGACTCTTGTTTAACCCACTGATATTGTGCAATTGTCTTCATCATGCAGTTTTTACTTTCGTTAGCGTCAGCTTCAGAGAGAGAGCTGTTGGCTATAAAACTGAAAACACACCCCCGATCAGATGGGAAATTCATGCCGCTAAAGTGCCCATTGGCATGTTAGCTTCTCTTATCCAGCAGAGTAGAAGAACTGTGTGTTTTACAACAACCAGATGAGTCGCAACATAAAAATGCTCAGCAAATTACCCTGGTTAAATAAATGTTTAAAAATTTGAATGACCCTTATAAATCAGACCGCTAGCTGTGTGTACCCTGGAGTCGAACGACTAATCAAAGGCACGCGTCGCCTACTCGCACAACAGGGTTTGACCTTATTTTGAAAGGGAGTCCAAGTATCCATTCGTCGGCATCCTGAATCCTTAATCCCTATTGTAGCTACATTATCCAAACAATTGGTTTTTAGTTCGCCACACCTGCGCTGCGCTCAACCGAATCCTGACGTCAGCATACTTATTATCTGCTAAACCTGTGGTCCCAATTTCTGTCTTGCGATAAAAACGCATAAACACTGACACATTTTTCCCGAAATGTGGTCTGTGTTTGTGCGAGAGAGGTCTTCTCATCGGCGCATGAAGAAAAAACAAAATCGAGGGGAAGGACTCTATAGCTACCACCTGTGCTTCCATTCATTGTTCCAGCCATCTTTAACCATTAATTAATTTCAGGCCTCAGGAGCGCTGCTGTCCAAAAAAAAAAAAAAAAAAAGAAAAATAGTCCAAGGCCTCCTTGAGGAAACTCCTAAAGTCTGGAAAACATTTAATCTTGGCCACTGAGGCTTTTATATTAGCCGTTGGCCAGTGCAGATGCTATTCAAGCTCTTTTCACATTCTTTCAGGAAACGTCTGAAATAACAGCTCCACCCCACCGCTTCATTTGCATTTACTGTGATGCCTTCACTCCTGCTGCTCCGTGCTCTTCCTCGCAATCTTACACCTTTATGGGAAACTTCAGCTAATATCCTGCATCTGGTGTGTTATTTTCCTTTTAAATCTTTGACCTGAAGTGAAAGAAAAGTGTTTTTAAGAGCGCTTCTAGTATCTGTCAGGGAGACGGCGGTGTGCCCTGTCATTAGGCTGCACCGGGGTGCAGTGATGCTCCGCTTGATGCTGCTCAGACGTCTTCCAAAGCTCCCCAAAGGGGGCGGGTCCCGAGACAACTTTCCCGGCTGGTGATTTGATGAACGGAAGATTTTCCAGTGTCAGTATCTCACAGTCGGTTCAGGTTCAGTTTTCCGGCGTTGGTCCAGCCTCCTGGCGGTGCGCAACTCCCGGGGAACAGAGAGCCTTGCGCTTTCCTTTTTTTCATGAGAGCCCCTTTACCATCAGTCTGAGTGCTGGGCTTGAGGTGGAGCGGACCTGAAGGGCCCAGTCTGGCTGTGAAAGGCATCCTTATACTCACACACATGGCGCTGTAGTATAAGCACATTTTTGTTGGACTGTGGAAGGGACCGAGTTTGATTTATTTATTTATTTTTTAAGTCGCCCGTTTTTCAGTACAGCCGCGGGCGCTCACCATGGAGATGCAAAGGTGGACCACCAGGTGGAAAACGAAAAGGTGGCTATGGGATTCGACGCTAACCGCCGCGGCCACATTAATTTTACTTCTACAAGCTGCCAGTGTCAGAGCAGGTAAGAAGCCGTTCCTAGACGACGCGGTCACTGTGCCAAGTCCAGAGCGTCCTGTAGGCTGGAGAGCAGCACAGAGCGGCAGTAGGCTGAGGTGGTGACCAGAGCCCGGCCATAGAATAGTAACCATCACCATTAGTCCGCCAAACTTTTTAATTGCTACCCAACTTATCCAGCAGAACAGATGATGATGACTGTGTATGCTTGTGTTTATATTCCAGGTAATTTATCTCACGATGATTTCTTTCAAAGTTTATTGTTGAGTGACTCCCCAATTAAACCAATTACCATAGGACTGTACCTGCATCCATGATCCCACTAACTTTTAAAGGGCTTAAGTGTGTCATCGCAGCGGTGTATCCAAGTTGTGTTGATGACTTTGAAATTGTTACCTTTCAAAGTTTCAACGCGTCCACTTTCGCGTCGGACTCATCTCGATATGAAATTATTCTTGGCTCAACCCGACGGAGATGCTCCTCTCTCTCTCTCTCTATCTCTCTCTCTCCATCTCTCTCTCTCTCTCTCTCTCTCTCTCTCTCTCTCTCTCTCTCTCTGTGTGTGTGTGTGTGTGTGTGTGTTTCCTCTAGGCAAAGTCTGCCATCCACGTGCGGTCAGCGAGGAGAGGCTGACTGTGTTGATTTATTCTTGGCACTAACACCTGGGTGGTAAAAGGTGTGCCCCCAAAATTACCAGTGAGCAATTATGCCGCTTATTAGCGGTGCATATACAGCTCTAATTTGAACTTACACTGTTTAATTTTAGACACACTTTGGTTTTACGTACAACTTTTACGCACGACATTTGGTGATCTAACTAGCAGCCCCCATATAAAACATTGATTTAAACCTTCAGTAAGAGCCCAGTGGCTAAATAAAATTCACAAAAGGCATAAAATTAGCTCAAAATGTTCCTTAGTCTGACTAATGAGCCCTCATTTGCCTGACCCATGTCACAATCTGACAGCTGTCAGCAGAGTTTACTGTAACACAGGGAGCACAATGTAACTTTAACTTTTTAAGGTTTTGTTACAAATATTCAGGGAGTTTATATATTTCACTGGGCACAACATTGTGGAATTCTGGAAGTGAAATTCATATTCTGGCCTGAAGGGTCACCATCTTTCCACATTATCTGGGCTCCCTCTAAGTCCAAGAAGGGGCGTCGATGGAAAAAAAAAAAAAAAAAAGAATCTGGAATATTTCTCTTTGCTTTAAAAGCACATATGTGGGTCACATCAACCACTTCTGTATATCTCCTTTTTCTCTGAAGTCACAGAGACAACAGTACTGTACTGCAGCTTCAACCATCAGTTTGTAGAAGTTGTGCGTCTGCTTGGATGCATGTTTCTTTTTAATACTTGTGGTTTTGACATCAGATCAGTTATTTTGCAACCCTTTAAATGCTTGCCTTATTGTATCAGACTCATGATAATGACAGGAATGAAGTTACTGAAAAAGTTAACGTTTTTATGACTTTATCAACATTTGAATCAAAGGCTGATATACAGTAGTTGGTCATTTGAGTAATATATTGCTTCCTGTCTAGACATTTCCTATCTTAAGTCCCACCCAGTTCGAACCATCGCCATCCATTATTATGACTGTACAAGCCCAATCATACGTACAGAAATCTCTCAGCGGAGGGCCAAATTGCAGAGAAAATCTGACCATCATGAAAGCAAATACCACAGTGGCACGACTTGCCCATTGCCATCTTTCTTCACTCTGACTGATATTTAAGCTAACCATAATTGCACGATCTGCTAGCAAACATTTACAGGCTCTCCAATGTACTTTAATTGCTGCCTATGCTGCCAGCTCTCAGTAGATGGCAGTGACACAGAAAAGATGCTGCTGCGCGACCGCGGGGCCACAGAGACATTAAGCCAGAATGTCACGGACTTAAAAGTTAATCATAAGTCTAAACTTAAACATCAGGCTGTATGGCTCTGATGAGTGACGAGACTTCGAGCGTCGGAAAGTTTTCCTATATGGCTGAAAATGGTATTTTAATGCGTGAGGGTCTGCCGGAGAAATTGCTGTAATGATTTTAACAGGTTTCTCCTGTCACTACATGCCTCACCGCCTCGGGGGAAATAGCACTCCTTTGTCATGTTTGTAGCTTGTTAACATGGCAGATAGTATAGCAAGTCCCCGACAGCAGCCAGAAAGATGTGTCATTAAAAATCAGAGACTGACAAATTACCCCTCCGACTGAGACTGTGGCTAGTCTGGTACCTTCAACACGAGAGAGCTGTCTTCTCTCTCTTGTGGTTTTCATCCTTATCATTAGAATATGGTTTATTCCTTTTTAAAAGGATGGGAGTCTTTTTCTTTTTTTCTTTTTTTTTTAAAAGATGCGTTGAGGGTATAGCACGGCGTCTCAAATTTATGTAGCGCTGAAACGCTTTCAAGACGCCATGCCTATTCATTTGAGGTCTTTAATGGTTTTGGGATCCTGCCTGTTTTTCAGGGCTTCTGTGAAGCGATGGTTGTGGAGGGAGAAGGGCTGAAGAGTCGGGGTGCGGGTGTGGGGAGGTGGGGGTTCCTGGCCAGTTCAGCACATCTGGAATATATGAGGCCTTGAGGTATGCAGTAACGCAGAAAGGCATTCTGAAACTCACAAAGAGACCTTTAGTCCAAGCTTTCTTTTTTCCCCTTTTTTTTTTTTCTTTTTTTCAAAGACCAGTAGCTCTGTACTTGGGACAATATTCAGAAGAGCCACAGACTATTTTCTTTTTTATGAGGCATTTGGTGTGAGGTTTAAAACTTGGCGTTGGGTACCTCACATTTGTATTTTATTCTGTCTGTGAGCGAGTCAGGAGTCAGTCTGGTAGCTTTAAGCAAGTAACGAACCCTGTGTCTGTTAAAATGCTTTTGTGCAGAGTCGGTCAAAAAGCATCTTCTTCTCCATCTCTCCCTCAGTTGATCACTGGAGGACTGGATTTAATAGAAGTCTTTTTTTTCTTTTCTTTTTTTTTAAATCAGTTTTTGTTTCCAAGAAGTGCTGCTTGCTTGCCGCCTACACTCTTAAGAGTTTCAAGTCGTGAACCTCAGGTGATCTGGACCCATGTTGGCATAAACAACTCCAGTCCTTTCCATCACGTAAGGAGCAGATCTGCACAATCTCAGACGAGCTAAAACTCGAGACGCGATCCCCAAGCTTGTGCTCAAATCAAGAGGGTTGGATTCACCACTCAAGCTGTTATTTTTCTGGTCACAGGAGAAGTAGCTAAGGGGATGGGGCCTTCTCATTTTTAGTCTCATGTATGTTTTAGTTAGGGGGGTACAGGGAGTGGTGCCGGTGCCATAATGGGTTCAGCATGTCACTAAAACCGAACAGGAACTGCACAATCAGCGCTTCCCGGCTTCACGTGCCACATGACTGGGAGAAAGTGTAAACAGCCGCGTGTTTTTTTAATACAATTACTTCAGCTTTCACAATAGATTGATGTTAAAATGAACCGTGAAAGTGCTCAAAAGAAGGAACATTTGATGCTTCCATTGATCAGGATCAAGGGTTTTGACACACTCCCTTTACATCTTATTCCTTTAAATCATATTCTCAGCACCCGTCTCTCTGCATCAAATCCTCTTCCTGCTTCGCGCAGTTTTATGCAGTATTATAAGGCAGATGAGATTTCCTGTGATGTGAATTTCACAGAAGCTGTCTGTCTGATCCCTTGAAATCATTTTCCCACAGTGTTTTCAAACCAGTATCAAACACATGGATCTCAGTTTTTTTGGGGGGGGTTTTGTCAGGGAAGGGAGATTTCACATTAAGCCTGTTATCTGCCATTCCTTAAAGGCTTTATCCACCAGCTGACCATTTAGACTTTTGTTTATCATCACTGGGCCTTTCGAAGAGGACACATCCTGTCTCTTGACTCGCAAAGACACAAGACAAATGAGTCATGTGATGTCTGGACACGATTGGGCCGCTTTTTCTTCTGCTGTGGTTTTTGGTAACAGTTAAACAAGTAGCGTTTTATTGGCTGGGTTGCACCGAGTTTGGTTTGGCGAGGAGATGTTACTTTTATTCCTTTTTTTTCTGCACTGGACCTCTGTTAGCTATTAATATTCCCCTTTTTTGTTGTAATACATTTTTCTTCAAGCCAATACATCGGTAGTATTAATGTGCGGCTTAAAGTCTTTGTTTTTACTTTGCTGCATTAACTGTACGAAAGTACGGAGATGTTATTCCATGTGGTGAATGTCATTAAACTACAAGGCAGCGAATGTTCCAGTAGTTATCGTGAGAAAGTGTTTGATCAGTATTTTCTTCTTTTTTTTTTTTTAGAGTTAATGGCAGCATTGTTAGCAATCGAAATATCAACTTTAATTTAAGACATCCATGGATAAGAGGTGATTAATCATAGTTTTATTTATGACTGCTCATTAAAAGTGAGTGTAGGTCACTTTTGAAAGAAGACACAACCCCGTTCTTCCTCTCACAAATCCATCCTCATATTATCCGTAACCGCTTATCCTTTGCATGGTCGTGGGGAATTCATAAGCAGTGATAAAGCCCCCTGCTTGTTTCTCTAACTCAAGGGTTCTGCTGCTGTAGCCTCATTTGATCTGGTATGACAGTAGCATTATAGTGGCTAATGTTTCCAACCTTAACACAGAGGTGCTGTGTCATTAATGAGTCACCTCTGTCATCGTATTTGTTCTCTACTCGATTATCGTGTGGTCGTGACTTCTGGCCACAGTGGCTGGTGTTCAGCGAAAGTTACACAAACTCTTTGGGTCGGGGTTTGCCTTTTACACACTGGAGCTAGACCGATGGATTGGCAAGGCTGATATACTGGCTGATATTAGCTTACTGAATATATTGGATAGATACATTTGAGCTGTCATGTGAACTTAGCTGTACAGAAATGCTAAACTTGCTTCAAGATCATTCAAAATAGTTGACCACCAGAGAGCACTGACAAGATATTTTCTGTCCTGTTAGTATGTACAGTATGTCAACAGGCCTAAATGGCAGAACAGCTCTAATTGCTATTGACCCCCAAAAGGACATATATGTCACTGATGGCAAAATAATCTAGCCTATCGTATTTGACCATGTGGAATACCAGCGTCAGGAATACAGTACCATCAGCGACACGTGGTGCTGTATCATATGCAACTGGATGTGTTTCACGCTAAAAAATTATTGGCGGATACACTGTTATTTTATTTTTTAACATTCTAAAAATACGCAGAGGATGTGCCATCTAATCTTATAAACTGCTGCCACACTGGACAGATTGAAAACAAATCAATACAGGAGAACAAGAGACATCGTCATTTTTAATGTCATGTACCTCGTGCCTACCGCCTACATTACCCACAATGCACCAGGACTACTGAGTGACATTACTGGAGGCAATTTATCAGATTAAATGCAGCCTTCTCAAAAGGCTTTATACGACTTTTCTCACACATGCAGTAGAACTGCCCAAAACTTGTAAACGCACTTAACAAGTCACATTGGTGGACTTAACCTTTAAGTTGATGCTGCTAAGTACAGACAGGTACTAACTGTTAAAGCTACAGTGCCACAGTCACAGAGTGTTACAACAAATACTTTTCTCAATTTTATATTTACATTTACTTTTACCCAATGAAACATCCAACATGACCTTAAATTATCAGCCTCTTACTGCATATATTCTGGAGCCAATGCGGCCTCAGGCAGTCGTGCGTTAAATCAGGAATGACACATTGCCGTGCGTCAACGCTCCTGTTTATACATCCCCTAAAAACATGCCCTATTAGGCTTCCTAATAATCACACTGTAACTGATGAGGGGGCCTTGGAGAATGGCAAGGCCGGGGTTTAAGAGAAAAGCAGATACAAAACAGGACAAAGAAAGACACTGAGAGTAGAGAGTAAAAGTCTCAGGAATGTAGGTCGAGTCAGAGAGTTGCAGAAGGTAGAAGAAATGAGGAGTGGTGTTTATGGATGCACCGCACAGCACTTTGACTCTGAGCTCCAAGTCCATTGATAGAAAAGACTCTTGTAGTGTCGAGAAGCCCGTAAAGGCGCCCCCCCTCTGCGCTCTCCTTATTCCAAAGACCCCAGTGATCAACAGCAATGAGTTTTATCAGCCCATAGATGCTGTGGCTTTTGGCTGTGGGGGTAACAGTCGAGGGGGCCCAATTATGTCTTCTGAATGGTTCCCTAACATTTTTACTGCTCCTCTGCCAAGGTAGCTCGTAAACGAACAACTGCTCGAACTGACAGATTTGGCCAACATTTACTGCACAGGCAAGGGGGGCGTAATGTTGACTTATCATCAAAATGCCAGCCTCTATTAGGTTCTCTGTTAACTGGTGAAATATGCTTACAGTGTACTGTAAACTTAAATGCAGTTTTTTACAACATGTACATTCATAATACATCTCAATAAAGACCATGTTCTAATCTCATACATCATGTTAATTGTTTCACATTTATTTATATGTATAAATAACAAGTATTCATTATTTTTATATAATATTGTATGTAAAGTTTAATTAAAGCAGTGAATTAAATTCCTGCCTGTGTTTTCAGCAGACGGATCATTTTTTCTTAGAGATTTCAGAGACGAGTGTGAAACAACATCACATTTACAAGCTGTTCTATGTTTAGGAAAGTCTTCTTAGTTATATGTCTGCACATAAATACAAACACGTCTTTAAATCTGCTTTTGAAAGTAATATTAATTCAAAAATACAAGGACAAAACCCATAATAACATCTTTTCAGATGGGAACCAAGCAGTTTGAGGGTACAACAACATTGGGGGAACATAGACTGAGCATCTTGGGGCTTTGGAAATGTTGCTGGCTACGATAATCAATTCTTCATTCTGCCCCACAGCTGAGCCAGTAGATGTTCTGAAGGCTCTAGACTTCCAGAGCTCTCCTGAAGGAGTACGGAAAACAACAGGCTTCTGCTCAGTCCGGAGAGGATCCCAACCTGACACTGCTTACAGAGTGGGAAAAACGGCTCAGATCAGCGCTCCGACCAAACAGCTCTTCCCAGGTAATCTCACTTTTATCTCTTACAGATTATCAGCATCTGGTCTCTCAAATTGTAGTTGATGTAACAAAAATCAAAAATAGAACTGGATGTGACAGAACTGCATAAGCTCCTCCGGGTTTGATAGGCTTTGAAATTAAAAAGAGAGATATAAAAAAAAGCTAAAATTGCAATATTGGTGAGTGCAATGATTTTGTTAGGATCACTTGCCTACTGCAGTTCGGCAGATTTATTGCCGCTGTCATTTCCTGAAAACTCTGAATAAAACACTTTTATCTGACATCTGAATTTTTTTTTGGCAAATTTCATGAAAGTTCATTAAATTAAAGGAAACTGAATATTGCAAAGGCAGCTTTTACACAGGAACATTTACACAATCTCACTGTAAAACAAGCTACCCAGCCTCTAAATGGGGCTCATCCTACAGTCATGCTAGCAGATTTGAGCCTGCTTTTAGATAAATGCTAATGTTAGCATGCTAACATGCTCACAGTGACAAGGTTGCCATGCTGTTGTTAAGCAGGTTTAATGTTCACCATCTTAGTTTAGCGTTTGAGCATGTTGTCAATTGCTAATCAATGCTAAACAAATGTAAAAACAAAGTAAAACTGAGGCTGATGGGAATGTCATAAGTTCAGCAGATATTTGGTCATAAACTGACGGATCCGCTTCATCATCCGTACAACAATGCCACTAACATTGCTTAAAATGTTTTGCCCACTCAAACAAAACGATTGTTTGGATGAAAATGAATTTGATGCCTTTGTTTACTGACCTGAACCACTTAAAATCGCCAAATGGAAACTTCTTCGATTTCACAATGAAATAGCAAAAATGATTCAGTAATGTAATGTAATAACATCCCTTCACTACAAACACCTGTCTTCTAACAATGCAATGCAGACTTTTAGCAATTGTTTTTAACAAGATGCCCATGAATGTTGGCGTTCGAGTTGGCCACAAGAGCCCATAGGGGATGAGAGTCACTCAGCACATGGTGTATGATATTTGATATTTTTTGGGGAAACCCACAATTTATCACAGCAAATCAATGAGAGAAATATTTCTTTTGATGTCGTGTAGACTGATCTTGTCAATAAAGCTCTCAGGTTTGATTGCTGGCATTTGCTGTGTTTGGCTCATCTAGTGAAATCTAGCAAGGTTTTCATAGTGAATGCACTTTGCCTGACTCAAAAGTCTGCTGCCCGGCTGTTTGTCTGTAATAGAGCCATATTTATTTTATTACGAAGGAGTCCGTTCAGAGAAACACTCATTGCCATTTAGCTGTAAAACTATTTGGCTTGCTACTTTCTTACGCTAACTGCTAAGCATCGGCTAATCTGAAGATTGAATAATGAACAGTAGATGGCGAGACTTGCATCATTACTGATGGGTTATAGAAAACCAATGAGCCATTGATATATGTAAATCTGATATTTCCCAATTTCCAGTCTTCCGAACTGAAATATAAAACCTAAAGTAAGAAATTAATCACAAATACAATGCATTATAAAATTCACATCCATTTGAGGCCTGTTAATTCTTTGTTACTCTGGCAAAAGTGTAGAAAGAGAGCCCAGTTGCTTGCTTAGTCATAACTAACTTGGCAAGTGAATGTATAGACATGGATTAGTGACTGAGTACTGTTAAAATGAATTATCCCAGTCTGTGCAGTACGTGTTGGGTTGTTTTCAATTTGGCCTGATTTCATAGAATGAAAAAAACAAAGGTTCAAAAGGTTCAAAATAGTGTGAGGTATAAGAAAGTAACTTCTGTGATTTTTGGCTCAAACTGCGAGCACACCTTACACTTTTAGAAACGGAAATTTGAAGAACATAATGAAGCTTGAGAGGTGAGATGTTGGAAGCAGAGTGTCAGAATGTCCTCAGTCAGAATAATTGGACTTTTATGTGATTGGGATTAGTTATTTTTTCATTGAACCGAGCTATTATGGTTTTAAAAATATGACATTTGTTTGAGTATTTACAGCCCTTGTAAAATTAAAGTGGCTACATCACCGCTGTCGAGTCCTTTCAGGGGATGCCAAGGTCTCTTTCAGCTTCCTTCATAAACACTGCTCCTGGTCCAGTTGTCTAGACGCTGGGGTTTAATGTGAGGAGAGAAAGTAAGATTGCTAATAAACTCGCCATTATTCAATTTTCGTCTCCACAATACAGTAAAGAGATCCTCAGAAGAAAGACTTATAAAGGATGGGGTATAAGGTGAAACGGAGTCTGCTTTCCATTTCCGCTTTCCATTTAATGCAGATTTTTCCTCAAAGACAAGTAAATGACTTCATAATCTCTCCAAACTAAATGTTGAAACTACTGCTGAACCAAACGCTTCAACACTGTGAAGGCTTTGCCGTGGTAATTGATGTCAAAATCGTTTTCCTTTTGTTTTGGAGAGGAAGGAGACGTTGCTTTTTTTTTTTTTTTTTTTTTTGGAGGGTCAGATCAAAAGGTCAATACCTCTCTTCTCTTGACATTATGGTAAATATGAAGCTACTGCCAGCAGCCGGTAAGATTTTTTTAGCATAGGGAGCTCAAGAGGTAACAACAGCTATCCACCAGCTGGCCGGCTCACTAATTAACACATTACATATTGTTTGTTTAATCTGTAGAAAAGACAAAGTGTAAAAAGGAAGAATTGTGGTTTTACATTGGTTATGTGTTGGACTAAATGTACTGGTTGTGGCCTGATGTTCACTGCACACACAAGAAAGTGGTTCCAGCCTTTTCATCCAGTTCTCAGCCAGAATAAGCATTTTTACCAAATTGTCAACTATAACTTAAAAAGGGAAGGTAAGCAATAAACCTTCTCTCAACATCCTCAGAAATGAAGAAAACTGGTCTGGCCCAACATTCCCACAAGAGTTATTTAATTGAAATACTGTGGTTGTACTGGGAAGTTCCCCTGTGTGTAATTACATGAGTCTGAAGCCGAACTATGCTGTAAAAACCTCTGACGAAAAACTGGCGTTTACCAGATAGTCTTACTACGTATCCGTTGGTCTCAACTTACATACCAACTTACATATGTCTGCTGCATATTCCACCTTCAGGGGGGGTCTTCCCAGAAGATTTCTCCATCCTGTTCACCATCAAGCCCAAGGCTGGCCTCCAGTCCTTCCTGCTGTCCGTGTACAACCAGCAAGGCATCCAGCAGCTCGGCGTGGAGGTGGGCCGTGGCCCCGTCTTCCTGTATGAAGACCAGCATGGCAAGCCTGCCCCGGAGGAGTACCCCCTGTTCCGCTCCATCAACCTTGCTGACGGCAAGTAAGTGAATGACTGCTTCTTTAGAGGGCCTGAACACGTTGGAGGTCAGATGTGGGTGGTAGATTTTTTGGGTCCCCTGGTTCTTCCCTTGACTGCGTCCCATTTGGAGTGTTGATTTCAAATCCATTGTGAAGCTTGTGTGACTTGCTCTTGGCTTGAAAAGAAAAGCCTGTTATCTAGATTTATAGATTATATTTATGCTAAACAAGACCAATCTGCTAAACTTTATTTTCTCAAGCTCTCGTGGCATAGTTAACTCGTCTAGCATGATAAACTGACGCACAGCTCTGAAGATTTATCTTCTTATGTTTGCAAAGTCTTTAGAGCCATATGGAACAAGTCAGACAGTAATGACAAATAAATTGCTAGCAGCAATTTGATGACAGCCTTTTCTTTTCCTGATTATTTACAGCAGTGGTATACTGATATGCAGTAATGAGCGGGGTCTTCATGAATTCCATAGCTGTTCAATGACGCCAATACAAATCATTGTTATAAGTTGTCATCAATCATTTGCACAAATGCTAACAGAAATGCCTTGAAATGATTTCATGTGCCGCTGTTTGTCTGTAGTGAATTATATCAGAAAAAAGGGGGAAAAAAATACAGCGTAAATATACAGTACAATCATTGCTTTCATCATTTTGCTATATAGGTAGCTTGCGGTAATGAGAAATGTATACATTTTGACACAGCCTCTAAATTCTAAATGAAGCAAAGCTCCCTCTGTATTTACAGTATGCAAGACCAATGACCGTGTGGCTCTTCTAGACATTCCCAATTTTTGCTTGCGGCACTCAAAAAAATTTTGCACAATTTTACAACCACTTCCGTCACAATGTAAGCTTATGGGAAAAAGTCACATTGTAATTACAGGGCTTGGCCACTACAACAGATGCGTCGAAGTCTGGTGCACTTCTTGGATCTTGTGTTTTTCCCTGCATTCAGTCTTGAAGGTGTTATTGATATTTTAGCCACTAATTGTGGCATTCCATGTCTTCTCCGCACATTTGCATTCATGCCACAAAACCATTGTTGTTCCAATCATCTGCCCCCTCAAGTGGTTGCCAGTTACTGCATTAGCTTACATTGCTGATGCTAGCTAGAAAACATTTATGTTGATAACACTCGTTAAGGCTAACATTGCTAATGTTAACCAACACTAACTTTGCTTACACTAACATAGCTAATGCTTAGTTAGGCCAATCAGCTGCTGGTTGAAGCTTTATATTTAGCGTACAAATACATGAGTAGTATCAATCTTATACATCTCATCTGACTGTTCCTTTTAACATAGGTTGTGGTGGGTTTCTTGCAAAGGTAAGAAGCGTCATTCTGTGTGTCATCATTTCTGACCTCCTTTTTTGATCCCTCATTGCACAGATGGCATCGCGTGGCTATCAGCGTGGAGAAGAAGGCTGTCACCATCATTGTGGACTGTAAGAAGAAGCTGACCAGGCCGCTCGCCAGAAGCGACCAGGCTGTCATCAACACAGAGGGCATTACTGTCTTTGGCACCAGAATCCTGGATGAGGAAGTCTTTGAGGTAAGGTGGCCATGTTGAATCACTATTCGACTGGATTAAGCTAGCTGTGTTGTTTATTATGGGATCAATTGGTTGAAAGAAAACAAACAGCGCCAGGAGGCGATTAGCACTACCATAAACAGCTAGCTTGCCTAAATTAGTTGTAAAACCATTTTTACATTTCTGTTTATATAGAGATTGAACAAATGAGATGCAACTTGATGAGCAGTGCACATTAAATATGTTGCTTGGCATATTTTTGAACTTTGAAAGAGAGTCAACTCATTGTTTGCCTTTGTGTCCCGTCTTTATGCTAACCCCAACTCATTGCCTCCAGGCACCGGTTCCCACCTACTTTATCTTGAACTATTATGTAATTGTTCCCCTAAGTTGTTCCTCCTCCTCTGGTGAAGAGGACTTAAGTATGTGCCAATGACTAATTTATCATTATTATTATCTAGTCTTTGTACACACCTCTGGCGTTCAAATCCGTGTAAGAATTTGGTTTAAGATTTCCATCCAGTGTTTTCCATAATCTGCAATGGAGTGTCTTTTACAAATAAAATGGAGAAATTCACTACTAGATTGAAGAAATTGTGTTTTCAGGCAGTTTTGAAAGCTTACATAGATGCCGGTGATTTGTCTATACTGTTTAAGAATGAATGTAATTGAAAGCATATTGTTAATCTTAGGTACCATTGTGAAAGGGTACAATTTAAGTATCTAAGACTTTAAGTCCAAATGCTTTAAGGCCAGACATTGTCTTTCATTAACTTCTGCATAGAGTAAATGGTGAATTTTATTGGCCAGAACAACAATATTGGCTTTGTGCGCTTGGCAAGAGCCATGAGCGATGTCTGTGGAAAGGCTATTTGCACAGTGTGTTGTTTAAAGTGTTTTTTTCCTCCCAACACTGGTTTCATTTGTGGGAATAGTTTACATAATAAAAGGAAGCCTGAGGTCTAGTATGACTCAGTTGTTCATATTGGACAGTGTGTTTTAGAGCTACCTGTGAAGTTATCTTGCATTGTTCCCTCAATAACTGTGAGCTCAAAATCAAAATTTACACCTCAGTTTATGGTGACCGAGGCGGTGATTACAAGATGGAGGTCCAAGCTACCAGGTTAAGCACAGGTAGCTGTGAGCTGAGTGGAAAATGTGAGCTGAATTCTCGCTCCAAAGACAATAGCCTCTCTTTGATGTCTGTATGAGGAATGCTTGCTAAGTAGAACAGCCTGCAAAATGTTTGCCTTCAGGTCAGAGACGAGTTTCCACAGAAAATGGGATCCCACACTTTCTCCAATGATGGGGTTTTTGGCAAGCGGATCGCATTGCTAGATATTGAGATTAAACGTATAGACAAGTTTAGGCGATAAGAAGAGTCAGTCCAATTCACAGCAATACTTTATGCACATTTGACATTGCTGTTTCAATGTGCACAATCATAGTAGATTAGTGTAATAACATTACCAACAGTTAAGAATGTATGAGTGAAAGCCACAGTGATTAGAGTTGGTATTGTAATTAAGGTAATTAAGAGTTGAGTGGAGAGTATAAAAGTAGCCTTGCGCATTCACCAAGCCTTTTTCTATTTTTGATGCTGATTTATAGCCAGCTCTCTGGCTTTTGTGAGGGCTCTTTGTTTGAACTCGTATTACGCTAAATGGTGTTGAATTGCAGAGCAATTTGTTTTGTTCTCCTGGAGAAGAGAAAATTAGTCCTTTCTGTTCCAGGGGTTGAGACTCTTTGCACGTCGCAAGGTGGTTTTAATTAGTGTATCACACAATAGAAACGCTGTGGTGGCTGAGCTAGAAATGAAGCCATATCTTAAACTGTAATTATTTCCACTTCAGGTTTAATAATACCAGATTTGTTGATTGCAAACTGACTGCTTGTAGGCACACTGCATTGTTAATGGGATAATTATAACTGTCCACAAGGGTTTTTGGCTGAATACTATTAATTCCAGTGGATCAAAACAGGTTTGTAATGTAGATAGAAGCCATGGCTTAGATTGGATTGTTTCTTATGGGATTAAAGTTTGGCGTACATTGTACAGCTGTTGAAGGTATACTACAATCAGTATACCTTGGAGGCTATGCAAACTTTTTGGAACACTGCAGGCTGTATTATCTACTAAAAACAGCGTGAAAATGTGAAACATCTCCTGTACACAGTCAGGTTACTGAGTACAGACAATCCGAGGTCTTTTATTTAAAATAATGTATGTTTAAATCTTACAAAGATGCACCAAAGGCATGGCTTGAATCTAAAATGTTATTTTTTTTGGTGAATGTAGTAGTTTCCAGCTGGTGGAAGTAAAACATTTAGATGACTACTGGGCAGCTTACTGTAAAGAATACTAAAATATTTTGGAAAACACTCAGTGGTGGGTAAAAGGATTGATACCACTATGTCTGGGCGTCAAGTATGGAGCTTTATCTGTGAACCAATTAGCCTAATTAGAAGTAACCTTGTTTATACCCCTACAGCTCACAATCTATTGTGTTGCCTCTCCTTTGTTTAGTCCATACATCAACAATTTGATATCAGCATATCGGCATTGGTCCCAAAAAACGAGTCAATAGGTTCCGGCTCTAGTTTTAGGGGAAGTTATGTGCTTTGTGACCAACAACCAGCACTTTTTTTCAAAAACATCCGAAAAACAACACAAAAAACAAGGTTTGTGATGAGTCCACTGATCAAATGTCGAAACAAGACAAAACTTTCCAGAGGATTGATCCCAGAGATATTTTTTTAATTCCTTAACCTTCATTTTCCATCGTCTTCAGGTCAAACCTTTCCTTTGAATGATAACATGTCTTAAAATTCAGTTTTAATGGCTGGATTTCCATGAAATGTGTTATGATTATTCATGATGCCCAGAGGATGAGTTTCTGATGACCTCCTGACTGGATCCCACTGTAGCTGTAGGGAAAGATGGGAGTCCATCCAGACTCTTACCATAACCATGAAGGACTCTACCTTACACTGATCATCTCCAACTCCAAGCATTCCAGTTTACTCCTATAAAAATACCCATCTCAAGGCCCGGTACACTAAACTAACCTCCATAAATGGATCAAACAAGAGGAAAATATTGACCTCCGGTGTTTGTTTGTTTTTGAATAATTAAAGATTCACAGCTATGAGAACACATCCACAACTGAGCAGGTTCAGAAATTGTGGCTGTTTAGCATACCTACCTTGAGTTACACAGCTTTTGAGCCGTTCTCCAGTTTAATTACTGAGGTTGGCTGTGAGCTTTATCACTAAAACTCCTTTGAGCAGTGCGCACATGGCTACATTACTTCAGTAGATTGCATAAGCAGGTGTCAAAGCTGGAAGCACAGGGAAGAGTGAGGGCTAGAGGAAAATATGATCAGTTTGTTCTTAGTCTTGGCTCAGATTGCACAGCTGTTTAAAAGATATGCTCTCTGACTGGGCCTCCAAAATGCCCTTTTTCCACTTTCTTCTGGGGTTTTTTTTCTTCCTTTTTTTCTTTTTTTAAATAAAAGCCACAAGATATTTGAATCCTCTCTCATTCTTATGCAAATCCTTTCCTCAGCCTTTCCACAGATTTTTTTTGTTTGCGCAGTATGTCTGAGTTTGTTTTACGTTTGTGTTGTTCTGTGCATGCATGCATAAAAATGTGTGTCTTTGAGATCGATCGGGGAGAAGAGAGGCGACGACGCTTTGTTTATATGTCTGTCATTACTGCATAGTAGATTGTTCCAGAACGCTGTCCCTCATTCCGGACAGTCTTTGGCAGAGAAATCTAACAAGACTCTGATGGGCTCTAAGCCCTAAAGTGAATCATTGTTTATGATAGAGCTGGCAAGCGAAGAAGTCTGACTGTTTCTCATCTGTCTCAGTCCCCCCTCACCCTCCAGTACTCGTCACAAAATTAATTTGGTTAAGGTTGTGTAACAGGAATCCAGTAATTAATTCATATTTGTATGAGTCTTACTGTGACTGAGAGGTTCATCCGTCACTTCTTTAGCTTTTCTTCACGATAGTTCTGTCTTATTTGGTCAAACTGTATTTGTTTGTTATCTTCAAGTCCCTTGAGTTGTGACCCCTGACTAACTGGCACCAGCACAGTCAGGAAGTAACGGACCCAAGGTGCTTCTCAAAAAACCTTTGCTGATGGAAAAGACCAGTAGGAAAAAAGAGAGAGAGATAGAGAGGGAAAGAGAGAGAGTGAGGACAAGCAAGCAGATGGTTCAAACAGTTCAACAGTTTTGTGAGCTACTGGCAGGCGAAATGTTTTAATATTCGAAGGGTGCAAGACTTTTGTGTGCCCCCAGTGCTTGAAAAGAAACGTTATCCCTCCGCTGACCACAAAGGCTGCATTTGATAAAACAGTGGGAGAAATCTGGAGAGTATTACACATTTTTCCTCTCTTCTGCTTCTCGGTTAATTGTTGTCCTTGTACAGTTTTGAAATTCCATCCCCTCTATTTGTTCTTTCAAGATGTGGTGCCCTCCCACAGTTTGGAAAGGAGGCTTTTTTTTATTAAACGTGTGTCAAGTTTGTGCAGAGGTTAAAAGAGATAAAAATCAAGACAATACGAAAGTGACTTACGGCTCAGACAGATACTGCAACTTTGCACAGTATGCATGCATTTGTGAGCGAACACATCTGCAGAAGTTGATTTGAACATCCAGTCTGCACGACCACATCTGGCTGATGATGCCTCTGGAAGTTCAGTGTGTCACGAAGGTCACAATGGCACCATTAAAGGTTTCGTTTGAACTGTTTCTCGTTATGGTGAAAAAGTTTTTACTGCAAAGTCTGGGGATCATCCTGAGTGTGGACATAAAATCCGGAATAAAATAAGAGCTAAAATATGCACCCATATTGTCATCTTAGATCTAACACCAGGTTGGAGTTTTTCCATTCCCTGTTGAGAGCCCGTACAGTTACGCTTCAAGACATGATAGAATCCTGGTGTAGCTGCGTTTTCACATATAGTAGCAAGCCAAGTAAAACTTTTTAACACAAACATATAATTGGTGACCATGGCACCCTTTTGTTCTCTAGCCCCTTCATGTATGCATTTGTGTTTCTGGGTCAAACTGCAGATGCTTCAGATGTATTTCCAAATGTGTTTTCCAGGTGTATTAATATCATCCAGCTGCCCCTGCTGCACCTAGCCACAGAAAATAACCTTTCAACCACCTAGTGATGTACTTGCATATCGTTCTGTGACTTAGTGGAAACTATTAGTGTAGAGTAGGGCTGCCAAGCATATTATTTTTGTTATTGAATAATATGCCAGTTATTTTTCTGACTGATTGTTTTGCCTAATATAACCTCCCAGAGAGATGATTTATTCAGATGTGTTTGTTTGGTCCAACCAACATTCCAAAACCCAAATATGTTTCAAACAGACAAATTAAGCAAATCCTCACATATGTAAAACTGTAACCAGACAACGTGTCATTTTTGTTCGAAAGATAATTTCAACAAAAAATGTCTTAATAAACCAACTGGAGGTTATATTCTTAAAAGATTGGTAAAATCACCTTATTTGGCAAAACCGAATTCAAATTTATTGCAGTTTTTTAATTACGCCATTACCTTAAAAAAAAAAATTGTTCTCAATTTCCTGATTTGAATGTCTACACTTCAGGTGCACATATTATAGTTTCTGTAGTTCCACTTGTGTGTGTCATTACATGTGTCCCCCAAATTTGTACAAAGTTTTTGATGAGGCTTTGAAGCAGCACTTGGTCTTTATAAAGGATTATACCATCCAAAATCATTAATGAATGAATGAATGAGTGAATAAATTATGATTATATACCATTAAATGCACCAAAAATTGCATTGACCCATAGTGAGCTTAAGCAGCTACCAAATAGATACATAGATAAATAAATGTAATGGTAAAATGTCATTAAATACAGAGGTAAATTAAAGCAGATATGTCAATGTATGTCACATTATAACAAATGAATACCTACATGTATTGTCAATATTACCTTTGGTGTATTTAATGGCATTAATTTGAACCATTTTTTTTGTATCTTTTCATTTCTTTATTTAGTTCTGATTTTGGCAGTTTCAGTCCTCCATAGATCCCAGGGTTTGTTCTGCCAAATTAAAGGCTTACCAGTCAAATGCTTTAGGTCAAAGGAACACGTGTTGGAACCACGATTAAAGTAAAAGCATGGATGGTTTAAAGATTTGCCATCTCAAGCAAAAGGAGGATTTGAGTGCAGATTTTAGAGCAGGAATGTGTTCTGGGCCTGAAAGAAGAAAGCCAAAATTGAGGTTGGTAACCCTCCAGGAATTGACACTCTGATGTTGATTAAGTTTCTAAATCAAGTATAGACTTAATTTTCCGGAGCCAAACACAAACTACAGCTTTGTTTATGCCTCCAAATTAGTCTCACAAATACAGGATGGGAAAAACCCCCGCGTCTCCTGTCACGTCTGATCTGGTGCCAGCAGGAGCTACAGTATCTGCATCCAATCAAAGCTTTGAGTCTCGATTTCTGAGGCGGGTCATGTGTTTTGTTGCACGCTGATGAGGTAATCTTTCCTCATAATCCGATGTCAACTACTCACCTAATCATATCCTCCCCCCCTTCTGTCTGAGTGGCATTCAGAAGCTCAGATTTGACGTCCTATTAGCAACACGATGCCGAGGATAGATTTTATGGTCTGCTGAGTAATAATTGTAATACTGCCCACTATTAGATGATCATCAATCTGCCAGTTGTTTCCCTTCGGTGACTAGGCTGAATGGGTTGTTCGTTGGAAGCGGCAGCAGGAGGTTATCTTGTCCAGAGAAGGGAGAATCCATTGTTGTCTGTCTGCTGTTTCAGATTTCTTTGCTTGAAAAGACGTGAAATGTGTGGTTGAGGAAAAAAACAGTGGTGCATTTATGTCCAAGACCAAAAAAACAGCCATTTTCTCAAGATGGTTTGCCCATGGGGGAAATGTAGGCGAGGAGAAGACTCTTCTCTTGTCTTTGATCACTCCTTTGGTCCTCATATGGATTTTTCTTCTTAGGATGGTCATTGTTACTGTGTGAGATGAAGGTTAACGTGTGCAGAGGCACATCATTTGTACACAGACCCATTATTGTATCCGCTGTAGTGTTGCCGAGATAGATGATCCATTCCAGCATTGTGTCTGTGCCAGCTCTGAATGGAGCCAGGGTATTACTGTAGATCATTCCTTGAATTCTGAGGAGGAACCTCAACAGATGCCAGAGAGATGTGCAAGACAATCCAGACAATAACATCAACAAAAGCACCGAGATGCAGACGAAGGACAGACGGGGTAAAAGTAGAGAGGGGGAATGGCGAGGGAAAAGCCGATCGGGGAGTATGGGAGTGATTGAATCACTGACCGGCTTTAAAAATGAGTTAAATGTGTGTGGTCTCTTGTCATGACATTTTTGGAATCTCCTGCTTGTTTTCTTGTTGTAGCCACTACATTCTTGCTTCATACACCTTATTTTCTTCCTAAATTTACATATAAACAGAGCTTTGAAGTACAATTAAGTGAGACTGAATGAACATAAAAGGCAGTACTGTCCATACACCCAGAGAGGAGAAAGCAGACAGAGATCTTGCCAAACGCAATATGTCTTTGTTTCTTCTGTGTCCCTGGCTTTGACTTTCTCCATTTGTGGATTATAACTGAGGACTGGATAACACATTATCTGAGACCCTCTGTCGGTCATTGTTGTTTTTAGTATGATAAAAGGTTCAAAGGGTTCAGGGTGAATGTGTGAGTGTAGGTTCAATAAACTCTAGTACTCTCCTGTAGAAACACCCTGCTCCACACGCCTTCACACCTGGAAGCTGCCCAGTGCAACAACAGTTTGATCTGTTGTCCACAGTTGGGCATGAAATGCCTGGCTCAAGAGCTGTTTTCACTCTCCCCACCCAGATTTATTCTGCAGTCTCAGAATCGAGCTGGCAAACCTCTTGTCACACATGTTCTGTAAAAGTGACTGTTGCTTTCATTATGGTGCTGTGGATGCTGAGGACAGAAACAGAAACAATTTCATTAAATGTACAGTACTTTTTATTCAAATATTTCCATTTTTTCTTACTTTGGCGGTTATTCTGGATTGCTTGCCATCTACAAACCTGATACACACACTGGGCTCTATCTTGCACTCAGCGCAATTGACTTTGTACACTGGCGCTTGTGTAATTCCTATTTTGCATTCGGCGCACATTGGAATTTTCCCTCCGCAGACGCACGTCCTTAAATTAGGGAATGACTTTGCGCTCCGGGGGCGGTTCAGCGCAAAGAAGAGGCGTGTTCCGGCGCAAACGTTAACTGGTGCTATTTTGCTGTTTCAGAAAACACTTCCACAACAGACCAGAAAAAACCTAGTCTAAAGTCAGTGGCGCTCATACAGAAGCTATTTTAAGGGCGCATGCTTGGCCATAATGTAGTGTGTGCTTAACGTGCATACACTTTGCTTCTCTCATCTACAAGGAAGCATTTCCCATTTTTGCAAACCATACAAAAAAAAGTTGAAAAGATTTCAACAGAAGAACTAATTCTTTTAGTGGGGGGAGGAGGAGGAAGGGGCACAACAGGAGCAGGTGGTGCGTTTGGAGACTTGAGGCGATGCGCCTGAGAGGCCGCAGCAACATCAAGACGGGCATTAATACCTTGCCGCAACCCACACAGTGCGGTCCGGTCTGACAATGCTGCCACGGCGTGTAGTGGGTCTGGATCCTCTGCACCTTGGTGTTTGCGCTGCTCCCTCATCAGCTGGCCGTTGCGCACTGCTCGGCCGTGCGCACTGCGCCCGAGGCCAGGTGCGACGTCCTGGGGATGCCAGTCGTAGAAACAATTGTGGCAATTTCCTCACACGCCCGTTTAACAAAAGCTAATTTGGATGGATTTCTCCCATCCCCATACAATGCCACTTCTCGGTCTTTTACAGCCCTGACGAGAACGTCGGTCTCCTCGGCTGTGAACCACTCCTGGCGTGCGCCTGGCAAATTCGCCATTATAATAGCAATGCACCATGGAACAAGCGCGCCTGCTCTTAAAGGGAATGTGAGATGACGCTCTGATTGGTTTATTGCACGTTACGCCCAAACCACACCTATGACTAATGTAGCTACTTCAGACCAACCCATTTTAGATTTGCGTCGGGCGCAAGAGTCATTTATCCCGCCGGCATAATAGCAACAGCGCCTGAGATCCGCCCACAAAGCTACATGCGCTTTGCGTTTGATACTTGTGTTTCAGATCGTTAAGATAGAGCCCACTGACACCGATCAGCTGTGTTACAATTTGAAACAAGTGTTCCAGGAACTTTTGTTCCCTATTGACACCTGAGCTACATTTAACTCTAAGATCCAATCTGTAGAGATTCTCTAGTTAATACCTCACAGAAAAACTGGTTACTTTTTCAGAAAATAAAGTTCAAATGAATTTGAGATGACACAGACTTTTTGTTCAAATTCATTCAACTACATCTCCCCTGTTGTTGACAACTTTATTTAGATTATATTGCCAACTTAACAGTACATGCTACTAACATCACTTTGTTCCAGCAGTTCAGTTGTAACTTGTTTTAACAGCTGTTTTAACGCATCATCATCATAATATTTTTTAAAAACATAAAACATAAGCATGTGTCTAGCTGTGTCCGTTTGTCTGTGCAAAGAGTATCAAGCTCCTTCTTATCAAGTACCTTCTCCTTAAAATGATCCATATTCATAAAATCCATTGTTTATGTTTTCTCATGGGATCTGCAAGTGATTGAAGCTCACTCAGTGCTCATGCATCAGTCCATATATAAAAGATAAGCATGTGTGTGTATCTTCTGGTTGTTTGGGTTGCTCAACACCCTGTTGAGATTTAATGGCGACATATCATAGGAGCATGGGGGCGGTGAATATCTAATCTATTCCAGAGGTCTAAGCTTGTACAGATGTTGCCTCCTGTAACTTAATGCAATCTGCATGTATGTGCTTCCTCTCACAGTGGCCACCCTGACCATGTCTTTTTTCACCTCAGCACAGCCACTTATTTTCTCCAAGTAATTTTCCCTATTTATTTGTCCTCGTGCTGCTTGTGCCAGGTGGATTCGGATAAAGCGGTCAGCTGAGGTGCCCATACGTTAGATTTGGTATAGATAACATTCTCCACATCAGTGGCATAGCAGTTCCTGGTTTAGAAATTCCTAAGGCGACGATCATGGAAAAAGAGCCTCTGGCTGATGGAAGGGTAGGGAGCGGGGATCTAATTTCCTTTTCCAAAAGCTCATGAAAAACAGACGGCCTCAGATAAGTACAGACCTTGGTTATTTATCTGCTGTGTAAGGGGACTTGCCATCTCTGATGGCTGAGTGAGGGGACTGTACAATAGCTCCTTTTTTAAGAGCTTTCAGACTCCCCTCAAGTCTTGATTTACTCCATACAGTTATATGTAATTAATAGTCAAGAGATTACTGCCTCTGGTACTGCACAACATCTGCTTTGTTGTTTTATTGTCACATTTTATTATCACCACATTGGTGCAAAGCTTGGGCAATCAAGCGTGGAGGAATAGGTGCAGGCATCAACATTTGGTTTCCATTTGGAATCATAAAAGAAACAAAGAAATAGACAACGTGAGAGGTCTTTGGAGTTATTTTGGGCCTCGGGGCTCTGGAAACAAAAGTCACGTTCATTCTCCGCACATACAGTGTCAGCTGATTGGCAGTTGGAGCACTTCCAAGGCTTGAATGGCCATGACATTTCTGGTTAATCATCAGTATAAAAGATTAGTAACTGTGTCGGAAAATGCTCGATCAGAAAGTCAAAAGTCAAACCATGTGTTCAGGAAACCTTATACACTGTTCAGAAGTGTAAATCCATCCAATTTTTTATGCTGGATCAATTTTGGATGTCACTGGTGACTTGTTTTGTTCCCAAATGCAATAATGAATGTTCTGCATTTGCTACAGATTGTATTTCTTACTGGCTTCCCCTCAATAGCAACAGTGGCTAAGACTCCCTGGTAAAGCATTATTTGGTGCCTTGTGCCAAACCAAACTGGGAAAATTTCTCAGAAACTAAGTTGAAATAAATAAAACTGATGGCCATAACATAAACCTATAGTGTAGTTAATTATCCAGTAGGCTTGTTATGTTCACAAACAGTGAGGATAAAAGAAAACTCCTTACTTCGCAATTCGTGACTGTGAAATTTTTTGTGGTTTCTGCTGACAGTCTGCTTTTCTTCTCCTTCTTCACTTCTTCCAGGGTGACGTCCAGCAGCTGCTGATAGTGGCAGACCCCAGGGCAGCCTTCGACTACTGTGAACACTACAGCCCTGACTGTGAAACCCCCAACCACCACGACACCCCCCAGGCTCAGGAACCTGAGGGCGAGGTCAGTATCTGGAAGGGAGGGGTGGGGAGAAGGTTGGGCGAGATGGATTTAGGATTAGAGATTGGGTGAGAGGAGTTGTTGACTGGAGGGAGGGAGGACAAGAGAGTTGGGAGAGAGGAGGGGGATGTTGGGAGGGCTTGAGAGATAGTTGGATTTGAAGGAGGGAGGGATAGTTGTCACGATGAAAGGAGGGGGGAGCAGGGAGGGAAAGTAGTTTGGGGGCTGGAGTTTGAGATTTAGTAAAGATGATAGCAGGAATTTGGAAAGAGGCCTTCAGACTTGGGTGTTGTTTGAGAAAGAAGACGAAGGAAGAGAATAAGTGAGGATGCGTGGAGGAGTGAAAATTAAGTGCGCAACATGTAAGAGTTTTAGATTGGATTAATTCAAAAATGTATTAAAATTATCAACAGAATGTAAAGAAATAAAAGTCTAATGTTAGGTCAAAGACATCTATGTTCTGTCTTGCAGAGATATGTAATAAAGTTAGCATGTAAACCAGCTAGCCCTGGGTCTGAAAACCTCTAGCTGCATGGCTAATTGAGCTAACAAGCTAATGGCAGCTACAGTCATGAATGCATAGAATTGAGTAAGCAGTTATGCCCCCATTTGTGTAGAATATAAATTCAACAGGTGCCATTCATACATATTTTACCTTCAAGTAGATCAATATGAAAGACTGGCTGATGCACGGTAATTGGTTATGTACCGTTAGCATTTCAGCTGTTTGTCTCTCTATAACAGGGAACGTTCGGGGTGACCCGTCATACTAATAAGGTCAATTCCATTTGGAACATGGATGCTAGCAAATTAGGCTATAGCCCCTTTCTCATAAAGTACACACTAGTTAGCCAACCTTTGGTAACGTTAACACTGAGTCCCACCAGATTCTACTTTTTGTTTATGTTAATGCTGAGTGATCAGCAGCGCCAGCACACTTGTGTTTTGTTAGTCCATCATGAACAAAGTAGGGTGTGTAGCTAGCGGTAGCTATCTGTCTTTCAAGGGTCCAGATGTGATCATTACAAAGACAAAACTGTTAAAAACTCACAGCAAGTGGTATCCCTGTAACCTCAGCACTCTGCACTTTACCACGTCATTCAAATAAGGACATGAAGCGTAACACAGGGAATGCTCAAATCACAGATGGGACTAAGCAGCGGCCTTCTGTTTCCCCACCCCCAACACTTCTGTAATATAAACAATGGTCTGAGACAGCTAATAGTAGCAGTAGAAAACATTTGGCCTGGTTGAAGCCAGTACAGCGTTTGTCTGCCAGAGAAACACAAAAAGCTGAACATATTTTCCACAAATTGGGTGAAAACATTTTACAAACATTCCTCATGGCAAAAGTTTGACAGAGACTGGCTTGTACGACTTTCCATGTCAACTCTTATCTGTCACTGCCTTAGATTCGTGTTTTTTTTTTTTTTCACTCTTGGAAACATGCTGACATATCAAAATATATGGCTGACTTGGAGTCCATCTTTTGATTTTTTTTATTTTATTGCCCTTGGCTCCACAACATCACTTGTAGCCTCTTCAGCCAAAAATCCTAATTAAAATACAGCGCTTTGTGTCGGGGCCTCATTTTTCCCTCCTTGTCTTCATTCTGTGTTATTTTGCTAGTTCAAGCCTTTTTTGTCGGCTGACATTTTCCTTCAGTATTTTACTAAATAAATGATGAGCTCACACTGGAAACTTTTCCTTTTTCCCTGCCACGAAGTCTGAGCCCACTTTGGAGTGGCCCCGTGATTTATATCACTAACGAGTTCTGCAGGCTCTGCCCAGACTCCCAGGGAAATATAAGCTGTTCCTTCCCCAGCTAGACTCCTAGTACCTGGAAAAGTAGACTTGAGATCCCTGGTTCAAGAAAAAATCAGAAGCCGGTTCTATTTGAAAAATATTGGCTGTACAGTGGGTACCATGTCCTGGAAAATGTTGCTTCATCATCAAGTTAATCTTCAGCTCCAAGTCAAGGAGCTTGTCAATTCTAAATAGACAGCAGGGAGCAGTTTGGATACAAGAGGAGTGCTGTAAATCTGGTTTATTCATCGTCGGGTTCTGTACAGTTGTAACAGGAATGTTTTTCCTGCATTCCAACTCGGTATTATCAGGAACCGGTTTCCCTCTGTGGAACTGAGAAATACTTCCTCCAAAGGACAAAACAGTGCTGTACAAGGACAAAACACTGCTGTACAAGTAGACCTAAAACAGTGTTTGTGTATGTTGAGGTCTGAGCTTCTATCCCCGAGAATTCTTTTTCAACCAAACTTCGACAACTCTACAAAGGCGCTGAGTGTGGCTGTAACCTTAACCTGTGAAGATGCTCCTTGACCTGAAGCCTTTGCAGTTGTCAGCCACATGTCTGCAGCTGGGTTAAAAGAGGAAGAGTGATGCTAGAGGATGAAGGGGGTGTTTTTTTTTTTTTTTTTTATGAGCACTCTTCAGTATTTACGCCTTTCATCCGAGGGTTGTGGTGAAGGTCTTCGGCTCAGCCAAGCACTTCAACACCATAAATCCCTCCTTCATTCTCAATCTTTTTTCTTATTTTTCTCTGACCTTCGCCTTCTCCTCTCTCCTCTAAGTCGGTCTGGCCAGAGCATCACTCTTGTGTGACCTCTCGCTCTCTCTGGGCCGCTGAGCGGACGCCTGGCCAGCATTGCAGCAGCTCGTGGTTCTTGTATTATTTTTATGAGCTCAGCAGCCGTCCAGGGAATAATATTTATCCCTGCTGCTGATAGAGCGATGTATATCAGGGGCTGGTCTGTTAACTTAATCTACCTCGCTTTTTCGTGACAGCAAACTAAAAGAAAAGGGCAGATCAGCAGGAATCTTAGGGTTTTGACAAAGAGCTAAGGTGGCTGAATTGCTGAGTATTATATCGGCTTGGCACACCAATAAATGTCTGTCTGACATAAATGTCTTAAGGGAATAGTTTAGTTTATTTTGGGGATTAATCTTATTTGCTTTCTTAAAAAGGAGTTAGATGACTGGGTCGACGCCACTTTCATGTGTGTGGTTATTGTGAGGCTGAAGCCAGGAGGCAATTAGCTTAGCTTAGCATTAAGACTGCAAGCAGGGGGAACAGCTAACTGTCAAGCCACAAATTGACATTTTTACACTGCAGCTTTTGGACGGATTAAAAAGACAACACATAAGTGAGCTTTAGAGATGCTTGTTGGTTCCCTTTAATTGGAGCCAGCCCGGTGGTTTCACTCAGATTTCAGTCTCTGTGCTAAGCTAAGCGAACTGTGTCCAGGCTCTAACTTAATATGAAGAAACTAAATCAGCGTATTTCCTCAGTTGTCTAAGTGTTGGTCAACTGTTGTGGATGACACAGGGAAAAATATAAGTTGAAAGAATATGATTGATGGAGGAACAAACCATAGTGTGCTGATGCCATCTTGCGGATCTTTATTTCATTCAATCCCAGCTTGGATCCTTTTTTTATAAGTTGTTTCCCTGTTTGATGGGGCGAACTTTTTTCAGCTTCTGAAGGGAGGCATGCCAGAAAAAGCTGGGCGAACCACGTTTTTTTAAGTAACATAACTTCAGTCTAATGTCATTGCATGGTGTTTATTATGACGTTTCCGCTTTGGCGGGTAACATTAAATTAATCCTCACATGTAAATAAGCTGCAACATGATAGACAAAGCAGACCACATTATGACCGAGTGGAATGCTTTGGAGATCCTAAAAGAAATATTCTGTTTAAAAGATTAGTAAGACGACACATGTTGTAGTCACAGACTTATTTAACCACCCACCATATTCTTCTATTAAGGTTTTGCCCCCTGCTACTGTATTCTGCATGTTCCCCATAATTTACTAACCTGCGATGAGTCAGCCCAGCTTAAGGTTTCTGTTTTAAAGAGCCCATTAATGAAAGCCCAGGGCCATTGTTGGCTTACAGAATTAAGTGGCAGAGGCAGATACATTTTACTGGCAGTACATTAACCACCAGACATCCTGTTGGAAGCAAACAAGGGTCTTAATTGCTGTTTTCTTGGTTACACACATGAACCTTTCAATAAGGCTCATGAGGTTTGGATTGAAGGGAAGCGGGGGTTGTTGCTGTCATCCATATGTAAAGTTGTTCAGTTTTATGATATGGATGTGATGTTTTCACCATTTGACCATGTTATTCTTAAAATAGCATGACAACACAAAATACATTAAAGGTGCAATAAGCAAATCTGGAGAAAGATTGTTGATTGTTGAGAGATCGCAGATGGCTATCTCACTATCTCGCGTATTGCATCTTTAATGGTTTAAAAATAGTTGACTCACATGCCATGTAAATAATGTACAGTGTGTCTTTCAGGCATCCTGCTGCCTTATTTACATGATTATACTAATTAATCCCTCCCACCATCCTTTTTCCTTACAGTACAATAACTATGATTATGGTGAGATATATGACTACATTGAAGGCGAGTTAACCACTGACAGTCCCCCAACTGAAGGAGCCAAGACCGAGGTAACGCCTTACTAATACAGTTCTCATGACTGTTGCCATGATTGACGCATATACAAGCACTTCATCTCTTGTTGTCCATCTCTAGTCACTCATTTTCATCTGAAATTTTCTCTTCTCATCTCGCTGTCCTTTTTTATCCCCCACTACCTGCTTTATCAGCATATCTTGACATCCTCCCAAAGCTTTAGTTGATTATTTCGCTTCTTTTCATATCTTACTTGTAGCTAAACATATATTACACAAATAATCATATCATAACTATTATAACACGTGTTTTAAAGATCCCTGAATGTATAGAGGGTAACATATCACCCTTACATTCAACATGTTCAAATACAAAACACTCTCGAATGTAACCTGAACTTGAATTTACTCGTCACAGATACAGTATTTAACGCTTTTCTTGTGTGCTGTTCTTGCATGATTTCAGACAAATGTGGGTGGAGACTACTACACGGGTGAGTATGACTACAGCATAGTGGATGGAAATCAGCCTGAGACTCCAACTGACACTGCTGGGCAAGGCCAGGTAACTTCTTTTCAACTGTGCCTGAAAGTCTTTTATAATATAGTAACAACTGTAAATAGTTTGTAGTAAGCTGACAACGTCATTTGGTATATAGTCGTATTACTCTATAGACTTAAAATTAAATTTTTTGTACAATCTGAAAGGTTCTGACCACAGAAAGATTGGTTGAAACCCTGAGGGATCCACTTTTTATTATGGTGTAATATTCTTTGTGCATCACTGACTTTTAACAATCATCCATCCAATTAACATCTACATTCCTGTTTAAATTACATCTGGTTTGAAATGAAATTTCCAAAAATGCTTGGGCATCACAAACAACAAAACATATTTTACGATCGCCTTTAGAGGTTAAAACCCAACAACCTCAGTGAGGCCTCACGGAGAAAAGAAAAAACTGCTCGCTCTGCTCCTTGATTTCCATGAGAAACCGCCCCCATCAAACAGAGTCCGGATCAAGACCTCGGCAGGAAAACTTTGTCATTTAATGAACCGTGACCAATGGAAAATCAGTAGACAGACGCATCCCCTACGTTTATGCCTTATCCTGTATTTGGCAGATCCCGTCTTAATTTGTGCTAAACCATCACATAAAACACAACTTAATGAGGAACATTCGGGGGTTAAACTAAAACAATACGGCTGTGCACTCCGCCAGCCAAATGTCTCTCGATTGCATCGTGATGTATCTTAAGGTGGATACCGAAGCTTCAGTCGGTCTGATGCTTCACATTTATTTGAAATGACAGACCAGAAGGCTAACCACGGAAACTGAACATACACCGTCCCATGCTGGAACACTTGTCTGATTACTGAGGACTGTGATGGATTGGACAACTTTTAGACAATGCCATGAGGTCATATTGTCATTAGATCTGACACGCTACTACTGATAGATGCTTTTAACAAGCATATAACCCTTTCTCTTTCACTGCTAGAAGGCACTGTATTTTTCCACTGATTCAGCATCTCACTCGAAATATCACAAAAACCTAGATTTAGCCATGGATTTTGGTTTTCCTAGATGCCTAGTTGTGGAATAAGATTAAAGATTCTTTAGTGAGTGATTTTACCAGATAATCACAATGTAACAAAATGGATTGGTGACCTGAAGTCCGAGGGTTTGAGCCTTGTGTATGTTAGAAAGATACCTGATTAACTGACTGACTGTTTAGAACATGGAAGCACTCTTACAGAACATTTACTCTCTAATTTATGCACAAGAAACCTCGGACTATGAAAAAAATCCCATGAAGTGAATCACTTTTATGAGTTTTTTTAATCATATGAAAGTAGTTTCACAGAGATTACTCAAGTTGAAAACTTTTTCCTAATAAAAGGTTGCATACCAGGAGTAAATTTGCATGTGAGGCCTGGATATTTTCTCAACATTCTCTCTCAAGACACCATCGATTGAATGGCTAGTGATGCAACTGTTCCTGTACAATCCTGTTTCCTCAGGGCCTAAGACTCTGTGCAAACACAGATGTGTGAAAGCCTTGCTAGTATTTCTTTTGTTGCTTTTTACAAGTTCAGCACTTGAGTTTCACTTCATCTGGTTTTTAATAGTGCTTGAACATTCTTGTTTGTGTTAACACATGCATTCCACCTCCTCACTGTATAGTTTTTTTTACACACACCTTATCTCCATATGTTTTTCCTTGTGACATATTTTACTGTTTACATATAAAACATCAATGTGTCAATAGTTTGGGACATCTCATACTGCCCTGCAAAGACAAACTTTCTATAGATATATATCATTATATATGTAGATATTAATAACAGTGGCTGTTGTCAAAACATATGTGGAGGTTCACATATGTTGAGTTTTGGATGCTGTCCCAAATATGATACATGATTGTGTGCGCAACTAAGTTTAATTTTCACTTAGTTGGTCTCCAATAATTTCAGTGTGTTTAAGTGATAAATACTAATGTCTTTACTTTGATTCATGCTTTATAAATACATGTGAATCATTGAAACTGTTCACATGGTTGCATTTAACTAACCAAACCTCCATGTTCCCTCCTATCTTAACAAACCCCTGCCGCCTCTATGCGATGCCTGGATTGATCGCAGAGCTATGATGGGGAAATAGTGGATGATTACATCACCGGTGTGGAACAGGTCGGGGTAGACCCCACTATTGCTGTGGAAACCGCTGCCCCAGTGGACCCCAAAGAGAAAGTGGATCCGGCCACTGACGTGTATGAGTTTAAAGAATACGACCTGAAGGAATATGACCACAAAGAGTTTGTAGAGAAGCCATACGAATATGGCGATTATGGCGATTATGGCACCACTGACACCAAGCCCACATCTGCAACGTATGATGACGAGTTCGGCCCTGGTGTTCCAGCGGAGACCGACATCAGTGTAAGTGCCGTAGTGGTTAGGAGGGATGGTTGGGGGAGGGGTATGAAATGGTGGTCAGGAATGTGGAAAGATGGAGAAGATGCTGGTGGCATTTCGTTTCAATGGCTTGTTTGCGGTGCCCTTCTTGTTTATTGTTTCTAATGGTATCGGGTTATAGTTTAGAGCATTCTGCATGCACATGCACCAAACACAAATACACAAGCGAGCACAAACACACACACCTTGTCCATCTGAGTCTCCTACAGATAAACAGATGTCGACCCAGCTGTCATTACAGACACACCCTCCATAACCTCTTGGCCTCAGTGACCTTTGCTGTTTATTGGCATGCTCCTCGACTGGTTATCCCACCAATGATCTGTTTGGATTACCTGATGACAAACTAAATCTTTACTAAATGTTTTCCCTTTAAATCCATCTAGATCGATATCTAAAAGCAGACAGACATTTCTGCTGAGCCAGTGTCTTTCATGGCTAGTTTCCAGCCTCCTTCCTAGCCTCAGGATCCAGATTTCAGAGGCAGGAAGTGACACTGTCCCAGTCTGGTTGTTGGCTCTAGATCTGTCTGCCTTGGGTTAATCTGAAGCGCTCTATAAGTCCTATCCATTCTACAGTCTCAGGACACCACAGCCCTGTTTCATGACTTTCTCAAAAAGAGTTTCCTCCTCAGGCTAAACTGTACAATCGAGTGGTTTCTGGACACACTGATGTAGGTGGTTTGTGAATTCCTCTCATGTGAAGTCATTGTATGGATAGTGTCAGGTAACGACCTTTGCATTTGCGCACAGTTGGGGGCTTTTTTTTTTTTTTTGTTGCAGTTCCTGGCTTTAAGGAAGCTTAATAAATACGAGTCAGACCAAAGTATAAATTATAGCCTCTTGCAAAATTATTCTTGTGGTTTATTTTTCCAGCAGGCATGAAAAAAAAATAAAAAAATCTGCTCTTCATCTTTCGAACTACCTAAACCCTTTAAAGCACGCAGCTGACGAGTCAGCATTTTGCTGTGCTTCATTGGTGTTTTAGGCAAACTCTATAAAAGAGAAAACACCCAACGGCACAGGACATCTGCTCTTCACTGGCTTTAATTTGCCCATTTTTGGTCCCATTGCTGCTCTGCCTTTACATACAATGTCTGACCTGTTACTGTGTGAAAGACTCACGTGGTTTGTGTCATGTCTGTAGGTTAGCGAAGGTCAAAGTTACCTGGGAGAGAAAGGAGAGAAGGGCGAACCCGCTGTCATTGAGCCAGTAAGTAAAGTTTGACACTGCTGTGTTTTAATTCCAATAGAGAAATAAAAAATAAAATAAAACTCACATTATCATATCAGGAAGAGGCAAAGTCAGCTTCGTCCAAGCTAGGTTAACTCAGTCAACAAGTTAAATGGCTAACATTCAAATGTTCAAAGTCACATTCACAAATTACCCAAAGGAAATAGATATACTAGGGAAAGAAAGAGTATAAAAGAATATGTTCACACTTTAAGATAATATACTACTAGCTAGGTACTAAGAAGCTAGCTAGCGAACAGACTCGACTGACTGTTGTTTATCCTGGAAACGACAGCTAAATGAATAGCTATGACAACACTAATGCATACATATGTAAAGCTACAAAATGTTAGCTATTATCTGTGTAGCTAGTTGCTAAGTAGCTAGCAGACTAATACTTCATTAATACTAGAGCTGAGCTACAGCTAATTTGAGTGGTGGGTTCTAAGGTAAATGATAATTAGTTAGTACTTTAATGTTGCTTCTATCTATCCATATGTCTGTCTGTCTGTCTAGTTAGCTAACAAGCTAGCTAGCTGAGTAGCCATGTACCTTGTTAGCTGTTTAGCTGTCTGGTCTATCTTGCCAGAATTTGACTTGTTGGTCTGTTATTGTATTATCTGTACGTGTCATATTTCAGAATTAGCGTTGACATCTCTCTTATCAACTGAGACTTTCCTTAAAGATTTATAAGTCCTGAATCGCATTTTCTGAATATTTCGAGGAAATGTAGGTTTTCTTTCATCTGTGCTTTGGAAAATGTCTTTCATATCTGATTTATATCCATGTTTATATATGTTGATTTATTTTGGTTTCCACTGGAACTTAAGGCCATGTCTTTATTTTGCTAAGCAGTGAGTAATACCAGCAAGACTTTCTTCCCTCCTGATGAGATTTAACAAACAACTTTGTTCTCAGAACTACAGACAAAACGCTGCGTAAACAAAATGCCGCAGTACATATGTTTTTTTTAGCCATCCTATACATTTTACCACTACAGGCGAAACACTGACTGAAATAGCATGCACTTAACGTCCTCCTCCCATACCCTCTGTACCACCAAAGGGCGCCCGTCCAAATCTTTGACCACACGCACACATATGCATTATGGAGCAGAACAGTCAGTCTTGAGCTTGTAGCTATAAGTAAACTCCTCAACCTCAAAACCAAAGCAAACCTCTGTCTCTCATTTTCTCCCCATTCTCCTCTGCCTGTGGATTTACACGCTGCCCTATAATGCTACTGTATCCACTTTTCCTTTTTTCAGGGGATGCTTATTGAAGGACCCCAAGGAGCCCCCGGCCAAGCAGTGAGTATCACGTTCTCCCTCACTCCTGTCTGCCGGCTTTCACAGATGGAGAACAGCTAAGGAGGGAAAAAATGTCTTTATGGAAAGAGCATCAGCCCTCATCGCCAGTGAAGCTTGAGTTGGGAGAGACAGTCAAAATGTGAATTTGTGCATGAATGTGTGTACATCTGTGTCTCTGCGTGTGTGCGAGAGCGAGATGGGGAAAGAAGGGGGGTTGGGGGGGTATTTTATTTTGAGGCTTATTTCTTTTTGAACCCGTGTCTTTGCTTCTGTCTTTGTTGGCCTGTGCATGTGAATTACTGGACTGACTGTGGTGGGAATGCTGGTTAGCAGCAGTGTGGGATATAATATGCTAAGTGTATTCGTTTCTCTGTGTGTGATCTCAGGGTGTTCCTGGTACCCCAGGATTGCAGGGTCCCCCAGGTCCCCATGGAGATCCTGGTGAGAGGGTGAGTAAAAAGCTGGCCTCATTTCACAGCAGTTTGCAGATGTTTCCGGGAAACTCTGTCACTCATTCTCTGCTCATTGTGAACATTTGGATTAAGCAACTAGTTTTATATGGCTAAGAGAACAATGAGACATATTTCGACCCATCAATTCAAGCTGGATATCGACCAAAAAAAACATTTTTTTTCCGGTTATAATTGATACTAAAATGGAGATTTAACTTTAGCCTTTGATTTTACTTGTGGAATTATGTGAGTCAACATAAATACCCTTACAATACATCTGTGTTCTGAAGTACAGTCTGGATGCCATGGAATGAATGATATAATTGGACGCAGCCTGCCACTGCAGCAGTAGGGGAATTAGCAAGAAGTGGTAGAGGGAAATTAGATGCCCGTAAACTGTCAATTTACCAACAAAGTGCTGAGAAACAGCTGTGTTGGTATGGTATGCGATGGGACTTGTGAGAAGTTCAAGGAGTTTGCTCTTAAATATGTAGAGGCCTTAATTCTCCCAGCACCGTGGGATTCCACCCATTTATGTGATTGATTGCGATGATTCAGAATAAGTGCCTGTCCCCTTCTAGAAAGCTGGATCTCAGCCTGTTTCTTTTCCAAAATGTGGTGTTTGCCCCGCACCCCTCTTTCATCACCCCTTTAACACATCTACGTTTCTGTCTCTGGAGGTTAACCCTTTAATTGCCAAGGAAAAAAAAAACCCTAACTCGCCTCCTCCGCTATGACCAGCAGACGTTGCCTATACAAAAGCCTTATTGTTCCACAGGGTGATCAGAAAATATTTTGTTGGTCCAAAAGTCATCCCCCCTCCCTTTATTTCCTCCCATGAGAAACAGCTTTGTAGAGCACTGACAGCAGCATTAAAAGCGACTCGTTTCTGTCATCTTGTGGTTTTCCGTTGCGCAGTATCCGCCTGGACTCAACGTTTGATCGGCTCATTTCTCTCATAATCACCGTCTCCCTCCTTTTCACCCAAACACCACTTTCCCAACCATGACATCGAGTCATTTACACTAGATGTCGCTGCGCTTACCATAACAGCAATGGATGGAGAGTATTTACCACTTCTGGGAAAAGACAGATGGGAACACATGGCATCAATTTGAGCCAGTATTCTGAGATTGCTGCACATGACAAGACTGCTAAATAGAGTCTGGTTTCTCCTGAAACACTTGGTCCTTCTTACTATTGATTTTTTTAAAGATAAGTTCTTGTCTATATATAAAACAAAGTATATTCTCTATTGTTAGTCAACTGTCTATTCATATTATTCAGTATGAGCAACGTTTATGCAAGTGCCTTTTAGTAGTTTTAAGCCATGCGCTTCAAGCATTTCAGATGGCCCACTGGTGAATTATCTCGAGTTTTGGATAGATTGCCATGACACTGAGTACAGACTTCCATGGTCCCCAGACAATGAATCCTAGAGACTTTAATTCCTCACTGACTTAATCTGTTCCCAAAGATGCTTTTTGACCCGTCCAAAACTTTTGTTCATGCCAAGACTAAGCCTCAGCTTTAGTTGTGCTTTGACATCAGTGCTTAGATAGGATTCCCACACCCCTCTGCTTTTCATTCTTAAAGTCTTGAGCCTGTAAAAATGCAAAAGTAGGCATGCAAGCATGCTATGTTAAAGATCGCATGTTAGGACTGGCCCTCGTTGTTGCGGTATATCCTGCAGCGTTGGCACTAGTCGGCCCTTGTTGATGGCTTTTATCAGATATGTTCTTGATTAGAAGCGGGTATATCAGTGAGAGTGGTGTCAGAAAATGGTGCTGTAACATAAGGTTTGTTATTTAGCTACTGCTACCTGTGGGAACACGGAGGTATTTCCTCTCACGTAGTTGGCTGTCAGCTGTAGTCTCTGTGGTGTGTTCAAATGCAGCCTTTTGGCCAAGACACAGGCAATATGAGACAATGCAACAGTCAGCCTTCGTCGCCACTAATTCTCTGATGTAGGTCTGGTGAGTCTGGGCCCCTTAGAGTGATGAAAGTTAAGCTTAGCCTGGCGAGCTTAGTCTGAGCTGTCCAGAAATAGTCACCGCAAAGAAATACGTCCTTTTTAATTTATGTTACAGCAATTTAGGTTGCCTCTTCTTTGGAGCCACCCATAGCCAAGCTTTTTTTTGACCCAGTGGTGGTAAGCATCTAAGAATAGCAGAACTTTATCCATTTTTCATCAAGTGAACAATTTTTTTCTCTGGAATCTAATGAGCATTGTGGTCTAATATGGCCATGGTTGTGGATTTCTGTTCTTATAAAGTTGGTGCTCTCCTGCAGACAATATCCCTAAGCCAGCTTAATGAAAATCCATTCTTTTTTTTTTACTTGTGATTGAATCCCCTGTGATATACCTCTCAGTGGTATTAGTTGATTGTCTATTCATAATAAGCAGCATCAGTGTAGCAAAGTACCTTCCCATTGATCTTTTTCTAGTTTTCTGTGAACAGATGAGTTGTTCATTTTCTGCACTGCTGCAGTTGCTGTTTGTTAGTACTGTTTTCTTTTCTTTTCAATTTGCAGAACACCTCCAGGGGATTATAGAGAAAAAGACAAATAATCATGTTATCCCCTGGGAAAATATTTGACTCGCTTATTAACCACAAGCAATTAATTTTTCCTAACAATGTTTCACATGGGTGTACAACATAACTCAATAATAGCCGTCGATTTGAATACAATACAAAGCTCTGAATAGCATTGTTATAGTCAATATGGATATTATATACAAGGGTTTTTTTAATATAGAGAAGAGCCAACTCTGTCTCCCTCCTCTGATTCTTTAGGGTCCTCCAGGGCGTCCTGGTATTCCTGGTTCCGACGGTGTCCCTGGGCCTCCAGGTACCATTCTGATGCTTCCAGTAAGTCCTGCCTGCTTTCCACGCACCCACTGGGCTGTCTGTCTTATTCCCCTCACATACTGTACCCTCTTCATCTCAGGCACTGGCCCGTGAACTTGCTTCATTTAGTACATTTACCTCATAGCATCACCAGTAGGCCAAGGGATCGCAACCTTATTTTCTTTGGGTTACAAATCACTTACCTTGTAAATGTCAACCAGTGCAATGGACTGGAACCAGTGACTGAGCCTTTGAAATGCATGGCGACACATATTTGTGTGTGTGTGCGTGTGTGAGCTGCCTCTGCTCGTATGCCAGCATATGAACGTGTAAATGTGTGTGTGTGTGGCATCATGACAGCTTTACAGGTTTCACAAAAAAAATATTTGAACACACACACACACCAGGGGAGACCATAAGATGTCCCACTCTGTAAAAAAAGACAAGTCGATTTGTTTTTAATTGTGTTTTTTTGTTGTTTCGTGGTTGACAGTTCCGTGCAGGCGGTGAGGCACACAAAGGACCTGTGGTTTCAGCCCAGGAAGCTCAGGCTCAGGCCATTCTGTCTCAGGCCAGGGTAAGTGTCAGGTCTTAATATGACCATCTTTCCCAGTAAAGAGAACACTGATGTTCTGTGTCCCTGTGTGTGCCATGTGCTTCTAGTTAACCTAAACTGAATGTTCTGAAGTTCAGATCCAAAACTGAGGTTTTAATTAAATAAGTACTGTGGTCCAAGTTTTAAAAGAAACCAATTTACCCTCATTCTGCCAACATATTCAAAATTCTGCTGAATCAACGACTTGAAGAAACAATCATCATAACATGTTACTTGATTTCTGAACAATGTTGGTAAGAAAATCAATGTCATCCAAAAGTAACCAGATTATAATTCTACCAAGCACAATCCACGTTTGTACTTAAAAGCTTGTCAATCATCATTTTTAAGTAAATAATATTATATTATGTATATTCCATTTGCTATTAAAACTGCAAAGACAGAATTGGAATTGATGCTTTTGATTGGGGTCCTCAATTCATTTGTATTTTTAAAAAGGGCAAATTAAAACAGAAACAGAAAATAATGATACAAAGCAGGAGGTGGAAAAAACAACAGTCATGAAAGGTTGGAATGAATAAAGCACATGTGAAATATAACAAAAAGTAGACGTCTGGGGTCAGCAGGTATCCCAGTCTGTAGGATTAAGGTGAAATGACCCAGAAAGTGTAGTAAACAATCAAAGGGGGAATCACTATTCACGAGTCCCACTCATCCTATAAACTGTCTCAACTCCAAAATATGGACCTGTGTTGGGTTAGGTAGTATATAAGGCCTCGCCAGATGTTCACACTCACTCAGGGGTCCTGATAACCATAGCAGTGTTGAAAAAAGGTTGAATTATGCGGCTACAAGTAAGGTGTGATCTATAGTGGAACACATGGTAGTCATTAAGCGTTCCACAAACACTGAATATTCACAAATTCACAACGCCTCATGGAGCTGGAGGGCTGTCAAAACCGGTGAAGTGGTGTTTAGTAATGTCTTGAAAGCACTTGTCACCTTTCTATATTTGTGTTTTATGCCAGAGGTTTGGCCCGAGGCAGGAAAAAGAAAAAAAAACAAAAAAAACATGGCAGGAGTTGCAAGTTCTTCACAATGTAAAGGGAATTGAAGGGAGCAGTTGTCAAATTCTCTTTGACCTATTTGCATGCAGCCACAAATGCATTAACTAATGCGTGTGATTTGGTTTTAAGAGAAGTGAAAGTTCTGAGTTGGTGTCCTTTTTAAATTAGCAAATTCACTTATTCAGTAATCAAGCTCCAAATAAATCCCAGACAACTTTTTTGGCAGTGCAAGCCTGTGGTCAACCATGAACAGGAACAAAGACCAGAGTGGTAAACTCTGAACAAGAACAAAGTCAGTTTTGCACTTTGTAAGGTTCCATGCTATACAGCGGCTAAAAGAGTGGCTTATTATTAGTATTTTTTTTTCTTTATCCTATTTTTCTCTTGGTGTAGAGCCCAGTTAGCTGAGTGGATTCTGTGTCGACTTCAACATCACAAATTCCTGCTTTATCATAGGGACTAAATGTAGGCTTTCAACATTAGTTTTGCAGTATTAGAATATTATTATTAATGTTTAATACAAGAGTCAGTTCCAGAATTAAGAGTCACTTCACTTGAGGCTAATAAACTGACCACAAAGAGAACATGGCTGCACTTGCAGGAGAAAAACAAGTTTTTCATTGAGTTTTAACATGTATAGCTGAAAGAGTGTCAACATTGTGAGCTGACCAATTGTTTTTGTTGGTCCTTTTCCGTTTGATCCACAGCTGGCCATGCGAGGTCCACCCGGGCCAGCAGGCATGACGGGAAGATCTGGTCCTGTCGTGAGTAGATTTTGAAGACCTTCGACACGCAGACTCGTACACAGCATTGATCTGCTTACTGTATCATCCGCTCGTTTTACAGTTTATGAAAAACACATTTGGTGATCAGTGTTTGCTTCCTGTGAAGGCATCAACTTCGAGCATTTATCATTTCCAAACACATACCTATTCAGTACATGCATATGCACAGATTCATACATACACCACCATCCTTCCTGTCTGTCTGTGAGCAGATTTGACATTATTTCCTCATATAGATACAGTTGAGAGCATATTTCACTAATTCATTGCCTTCAAGCATGATTTTATACAAGTAGTAGGATACTCTTGAAAGTCTCACTGTTGCATATTTACAATCTAGATTTTAATTTTTATACTATGAGTGTAGATTATAATGGTTTTCTAGCCAAGTGAAGGCATTACCAATTATTTTTGCTTTGCTACAGACATGTTTCTTCATCTGTGTTTATACTTCTTGATAGGGAGGTCCTGGTGCCCCTGGACTTAAAGGTGACGGTGGTGATCCTGGACCACAGGTGAGAAGAGTAACTTAACTAATTTCATTTTGTTTAACTACTTGATTTGAACAATAAGCATCCGTTTCACTTGTATGTCAACATCAAGAATTTCTAACTAAAATTGTCTTCAGTGTGTGTTGTTTTAATTTAATTTTAAAAAATCATGTTTTCTCTAAAGGGACCCAGAGGTCTCCAGGGTGGAACCGGTCCACCAGGGAAATCAGGAAAGAGGGTAAGTGTTCTTTCCAACCATGTTCGACCAGCTTATTGCTTTACTGATTCATCTCCACCAGAACATTATTGTGTTGCAGCGGAGGATTAAGTTTCAATTGCCAAATTTCTAATATTTCACGCCAACAAGTGTGCAGGGATCAAAGCTACAGTGCCCAAAGAGAAGAGCCTGTCTAGTTTCAGACATGGCCTCATTTCAAATAAGTCAGCTGCACCCAATCTTCTCTGCGTGCTGTGTAAATTCATAAAGCCGTGTTTATTTCACTTTGAACTAGTCCGATAAATTATCACATTGTCCCGGTGTTTATTCATCAGAGCCTTTCATGATAATTTAATATTTTTAAGTGTTTTCAATGATATTTGTGTCTCTTCCAGGGTCGTAACGGAGCTGATGGTGCTCGAGGAATGCCCGGAGAGGCTGGGGCCAAGGTAAAGCACACACCAGGTTGCCCAATAAACCAATGAGCGTCTGTTGCTCCGCTAAAGTGATTGATACACTAACCATCTGTCACTGTGCCCTTGCAGGGTGACAGGGGTTTCGACGGCCTGCCTGGTCTCCCTGGAGAAAAAGGACACAGAGTAAGTACGAGGAGAGAGAGTTTTGGTTTTGGTGCCTGAACAAGTTCAGAGAACATACATCGTTAGGGACTTCTATCTGTCTCCAAAAATATGATATTACAGTCTTTTATTTGTGGACCCAGATCCCCATTGATCACAGTCACTGCCGCACCGTGCCCTGTCCTTACAGCAGCACTGGTAGTTCAAAGGCCACGTCCTAGCCGTCTCATGTGCACTCTGGTGTTGACAGACATGAGCTCTAAACCAGCTGAACTCATTAGGGTGTGTGACCCACTTATGAAAGGAGGGAGCGACTCCAGAACCACTTGGGCTGTGTTTAACCAGGCCTGGAGGCGAATGAGGTGGGCTGAGGCTAGTGCTTGCGGAATTTGTGCCCTTGTAGAGAGGACAGAGATCACAGAGGGTATTTCTAGGCAGGCTCTCGTGCCTTATCCTATACTGAGTAATTACAGGGCCAGCAGAGGTAGGCTAGTCCTTATAGAGAGCAACTATATAGGTACATGCCAATTGCGGTGACCCATGCCTACTGTAGATTAAAGGCATCGTTTCTCTGTATTTTCTGAATTTTTGACCCATATCGTAGTTTTTCAATGTAAAAATTAGGAGCTTTTGTTTTCACCCTTAGCTGCAGGGATCAAGCTTGTGGACTTTCTTCTTCAAATTCAAATAAGCTTTTCTCAGGGTAGAGGATACATCTGGATAAGTGCTGTTTTATTTGATTTTGAAATACAAAACTTCCCTCAATGTTCATATTTCTTGCATTATAATAAGTCAGATTCTTTTTCGTTCTCTCTTTGAAGACAGAGTGAACACAACCAGGCGTCTGGTCATCTCTCTCTTTATTGATCCTTATTTCCTGTGATCTTTTCTCTCCAGGGAGAACAGGGTTCTACAGGTGCTCCAGGACCTCCAGGAGAGGATGGCCCAAGAGTAAGTGGTGCATCAGTCACCTTTTCATCGGTCTTCAAAATTACCCTGCATTCCTTAATACTGCTCTCTTTGTCATTCTGTCCATAGGGAGAAGATGGCCAGGTTGGACAGAGAGGTGTGGCTGGAGAGAGTGTAAGTGTAATTATTATTATACGATGATACAGTTGGACAGGATTGTTAAACTGTGTCTTAATTCTTCGAAGATAAAGAGGACAAAGATAAGAATATGATGAATATGACTACGCTTTTGGCCATTTCCTGTGCTACTTCAGGCCCCATCCCCTCATTCCTTCCGCTACATTCATTTTGGCAATTATTTTTCGACACACGGCCTTGCCCTCCTCTCTTCTTCCAACTGTAGCGACATTCCTGTCTGCAAGGGCCGTTTGTATTCTTGACCTTGCCAAGACAGAATGGCTCTGAATAATAGATCAGAAAATAGAACTGGTAAAACGTGTTGTTTTGTCATTACCCATGAGGAATTGCCATAGTCGGCCCAGTTCAGTTCTAATGGACCATAGAGTTGCATGAGAAATGGCTGCTCCCTGTCATACCCAAACCAACATTTCCCCTTTTAAAGAAGTAGTTGCAGACTGTTGCATCACGTGCACCATCCATATGATGAAAGAGCATGTGTAAGTGCAACGATTTTAAGTGCACAATTTAAGCCGTTAAGATAAGAAAACACGTCCACGCTCATTCCCTCAAATGCACCTGCAGTTACCACATGTGACCACAGTGGGTCAGTATTTTACATACTTAAGTCAAACCAGTTTTAAAGATTTTTAGTGCACAAGTGGTTCACTACAGTAGGGTGTTTTTTTTTAACTCCTGCCCTTTTTAAAAAACATTTTTAGAAAGTAACATGAATGACAGAATGTGTTTGACTATACAACTTATGCATGCTTATTTTAAAAAATGTCTCATTGTACAGATTGTTTTGATTGTTTTTATACTATTTTTTCATTTTTTCATTTGGTCAACTTTCTATTTTTGCAGCTTTATCTACAGTCCTTGCTTTTATCTTTTTTAAACGTATACTGTACTCTATTTTCCTATACTGTTTATTGTTATGTACAAATATACCAAGAAAAATCAATGTATGTGAAAACCTACTCAGCAGTTAAACCTGATTTTTATCCTGTATTGACACGCAGGGTCCCCGAGGTTTGCTTGGTCCCAGAGGGTCTCCAGGTCCCGGTGGACAGCGTGTAAGCAGACCTTCTTTATCGCTTTATTTTCACACTGGAAAAAAAATGCTGCTTCAAAATTAAGTCAAAAGAAAAACAATGAATTAACAACATTTGAAAAGTGATTGTAAAATATTGAGATATTTTGACGAGAATGTACACAAATATGATTCATTATAACAATTTGATCTCTTCAGGGTCTTCCTGGACTTGATGGCCAAGCTGGTCCCAAAGGAAACATGGTGAGGAATATTTAGGTTTTTGCTCATAGCTGAGATTTCAGACAGCGAGTGGATTAAATCAGAATGTCAGAAAAGGAGTGTTCCTGTACACAAGACCACCTAAGCAATCATTACATAATTTAGCCTGCCTTAGGCTGATTGAAGGTTGGTGACCTTCCCTCCCTGTGTAACATGAACACAAGAATGGGTGTCGTAGGTCATCTGCTGATTAGAGATAGTAGATGTGGGATAGTCTTATAATAGCTGTTAAGCTGTTAGCTGTTAACTACAAAGGTTGCTGACTGAAAAATGCCACCATGAAGAGGGATGAAAACTGAAAGGGCTGTCTGTGCGTGGTCTCATTGCACAATCAGCTTCCTGGAGGGTCTCAGCGGGATGTCTCAATGAGGGTAACAGATCATTGGTTAGGACAGCTGGACAAGCCCACACGTTGTCTGTGGTCACTTAGTCACTGAGCTCATGAAAGAAGAAACTGTTAAAGGGACACGGAACAAGAAGAAAATGTCATGCTTTTCATTACTTTCTCCAGTATGTAGTTGATCTCGGCATATTATTAAAATCAAAGCAGAACACTTGAAAGTATTCACAGTAGTAGGGTTAAGGGTTTATGAAACCTTCTGGCGCTCACACATGGCCCCTAACATATGGATGTTTTTTAAGACATCCTTTACGAGTGAAGAACCCAAGTGTTGTCACTGGCAGCATTTGGATCTTCGACGAGTGCCCAATGTTGCATTTTTCACTCGAGGTCCTGCTAACAATCACAGTCAGGCAACCTAAACTTCACAGAATCCAGCATTTGTATTTAGTGTTTGTTGTAACAGCTGGCGCAGATTGCATCACAAGGGTCTTGTCTGTTTTTGTATATGTTTGGTTTGTGACACACTGAATCTCTGCAGGGATACCAAACAACCCACCATTCCAGTCAGTGTTATTAGCCTTAATCAATACCCAGATGGTTGTGCAGCCCCACAGCATGTATTTGGAGAAAAGAACTGTATTCATGGCCAAACTTAGATTCCGACCAGCCATCAGATTTTTGGGTTGGCTTTCATAGGAACCTAACATAATTTCGGAGAACACAGACAGCTCTGCTTCACGAGTCGGTGTATCACATTACTCCCCCAAATGTTCACCTTTTTGTTTCACATTCTTGACACAGATAAAACAATTCAATCAATATATCCAAGCAAGGCCAAGCAAAGTTTTGAACTAACCCAGAGCCACGCGACTCACAGTCAATACAGTCTTTGGCTTTGTTCATCCAAAATACTCTGGATTCTTTGGAGATCATTTGAAATTTTCCATTTCAATTTGGGTTTGAAGATTAAAGAAAAATTAAATTAAATTGAAAAAAATAAAATGGAATTCACAACAACTCGAAGTCCTGATTGCATCCTCTTCTTTTTCTTTGTGTTGTACAGGGTGTACAAGGGGAGCCAGGGCCTCCTGGGCAGCAGGGTTTGCCTGGTCCTCATGTAAGTTTCTTATCTTTCCTCTTTGTATCTCCTTTTCTCTGTCCCCTGTTTGATCACTCTGTCTCTCCTATTGTGTCCACCAGTCTCTTCATCCCTTTCTTGTCATCTCTAGTCCTCCCCATGCTCTCTGGCTCGCTGTCCTTTTCATGCTCAATCCTCATTGCCTTATCCATTGTGCGATGGGAAGAACTCCTGGTTTCTTAATCAAACATTCACACGCATATTTCTTTTTCTTGCTCTTATTCCTCTTACTTCTTTCTCTCCATGCTTCATTCCACACAACTGAAATAGAGCAGAGAACTTTGTAAACAATCATTAGATGTGGTTCTCTGTGTCCACGAAGAAGAAAAACATCCTCTGTGACCTGCTGAGATTAGACATATTGTACTGATTTGATAGCACTTATAACCCGATTACGTTGTCTAGTTGGTGGCACAGTAAAAAATGTTCCACTTTGGAGTCATCTTTAATACAAAACAGTACACCCAATGTTGTAGCCAGGTCTAAATGACCACTGCCAGGTGAGATTTTCAGCCCTGCTGACACTCACAGCATGGACAGGATGGCGTCATTCCCCTGGAAAGTATTAGTGCGGACCTGTCCTCGTGGTATACAGGTTGGATAAATAACTTCATTTTAGTTACACCTGGCCAGGGGCGGATTGATGCCTTCCAGCAAAGGCATTGGCCCGTAGAAAAATAACACAGCTCGCTTATTTTAACTGTTAATAACTTTTTTTTTTAATTCCTCATTGGGTCTGCAAGATGTGTTACTCAAAAAATAATAGTAGAAAAAGAATGAACCTCGGTTTGCACAGCTGACTGAACACATCTGTATGAGCAACATGAAGTGGCAAAAGGCTGGAATTGTAGAGGAAAGAAGATAAACGCATTACAAAATAAGCAAATTACAAACACAGCACATCATAAGAAACAGGTATAGACTTTCCAAAACATACAAAACACATGTTCTTCTCCCCCAAATGGACTGAAAAAATAACTTTAAAAAAAAATAACAGACCAATCTCGATTGTCTTTCAGGGTCTCATTGGTCCTCAAGGTCCGATCGGGCCTCCTGGTGAAAAAGTAAGTAAAGAGGGAGCCCACTCAGCCCCTTCAGTCCTCCTACCACAACTCTGCTCTGCTGCACCGATAACTTTCAGCTAAGACCTCATAAGTGATTCTGCAGATCCACTGCTGGTTGAGGCTATAGGCCTTTATTGGCTTCTCTAAAGGCTTAAACATACGCACACAAGGACTGACACACACTGACATGCACTCGCATACATAGCATGCATATGACGATAGCACTACTCCTTGATAAATACTTATCCAAATGAAAGCAGTTTGCTTGTGGTTTTGTGGATTTTTTGATAATATTTCAAGTAGTTGAACTTCTATCAGTCTTCATGGTACTGTTATCAGTGGGGGGGTGTGCACTCATCTGTCTACCATCCATCTGTCTGTCTGACTATTTAACTTATTTATTGCTTTCTTTTTGTAGGGACCTCAAGGTAAACAAGGTCTGGCCGGCCTTGCTGGTGCTGATGGCCCCCCTGTGAGTAGCACGCCGGATTCATTTTAAATTTTTCCTTCATTCACTCAAAATCCCAAACTAATAATATTTTTTTACAGGGTCACCCAGGAAAAGAAGGTCCTGCAGGCGAGAAAGGAGCAGCTGTAAGTATGATGTGGTTTAGTTGTTAATTTGGATTTTTCGAGCAAAGTATGTAATTGCAGTTGTTCCCAGAGATTCAATAAATGTGTCACTGCGCAGGGAAAAGGCCGGGTCAGGCAAATGATTAGATTAAGCATTTGTTTAGCCCGCTTAGTGTGCCAGTAGAGTGAGGTTGAATATAACCACATAATTTAGATAATATCTGCTAAACTGTCTCAAAAATAGAGCGCACTAAATCGGCCCACTCATTCCTTCCTGTGACTGGATAATCCTGCTATTTTCTTTGATTGCCACCTTATTGTTCTATGGTGTAAATGTGTCTGCAATGAGTGCCGAAAAAAGCCCAATATAATAATGGATATAACACTTTTTTTTTTTCAATCTTTCAGGGTCATCCTGGTCCTATGGGATCTATCGGGTACCCCGGGCCTCGTGGTGTCAAAGTAAGCACTAACCTAGTCATACAATACCACCCTAACATAATGAATTTCCTGATTTCTCTGAATTTCATCCTATTTTCCTCTCTCCTCAGGGTGCTGAGGGAATCAGAGGTCTTAAAGGTGGCAAAGGAGAAAAGGTAAACAGTCTCCTCTTCTCCTTTCTCTCCATGATTGACAGTTGTCATCTCTATGAAAATGTTGTTGAGTTGTTTAATTCCCTCGCAAATCCTTGGAATCCAGCAAGGGGAAAAAACTGTTAAAGGCCCATCAGGCTGGCAGTTAAGTCCTCATGCCACTGAGTTGTAATGGAGTGTGGAACATTAGACGGGAATGAGGCTGTTTGTAGGGCGGTTTCAGTGGAGACCGATCTGTTGCGATTGTTTTCTTGGACGGCCCTGGTTGAACTCAGCCTGTTGCCACCACAGTGCCACTGGAATCGATTTTCCTCTCAATTTTCAGTGAGCTCTTCAGAGATGACCTGAAATTACTGAAGTTGTTGAAAGCTCTTCTACTTCTGATTCTTCTGTCTTACATTAAATCCCAAGTGAAACATTCGGTTATACGTTCACCATATTTTATTGTGTTATGACTTAGTTTCTTTGTAGTTTCATGTGTGACAAAAACATGTCAGAACATTGGCGTTTACATATATTCTGAAGAGAAAACAGCTGTAATGAAGCAGTGGGAACTGATTGAGAGCTGCATTCTGAATTTTAACCACCAGATGTCAGTAGAAGAACAGAGAGAGAAAGAGACACAGTGAGGAATAACTTCTGAACATCTTGTGTGAATGCTTAAACGAAGTGCCACTAGGTGTCACTGTTAAACTATCGCAATGAGCCCTTAACTTTTGATTGCCATTAGTAAAATAAGACTGTCATGATAAACTTTCACCATGTTTTTGTCACTTATTCCTCTGTTGACCTTTTCAGAGGATCTCAGATATGAACCATTTCACTGGAACGCATCACTTTCGTCTCTTTGATACTCAATAATACACTCAATTCTCTCTTTTTCATCTCTTTCATCTTCAGGGAGAGGATGGATTCCCCGGCTTCAAAGGTGACATGGGTCTCAAGGGTGACAAGGTGAATCATCATCTCCGAAGAGACTACTGATGTTTGCAGTTGCAGAAAGAGATGGGGTGTTACAGTGATGAAATAATCAATCTGTTTACATTTGTGCTCTTTGCATTAAGGGCGAGTCTGGTGTACTAGGACCCAGAGGAGAGGACGGCCCTGAGGGCCCCAAGGGCAAGTCAGGACCCAACGGAGAAGCTGGTCCCCTGGGATTAGCTGGAGAGAAGGTAAATAATCAATACCTGCATTCATAAAACTGGATTCTCAATTTGATTGATGCCTAAGTGCTGTATCGTGTTTGATTGATGTGTTTTATTGACATGCTGAAGGCTCAAGTTGAGGCTATTAAAATGCTTTAAAAAAAACAACATACATAAGTAAATAAATATATGTGTTGTGTTTCCATGCTGTTACGTGGTCAAGATTTCTTTTTTGATGCCTTTAATGAACTGGAGAGAGAGCAGACTGAGGAGAGTAGTTCACTATAGATTTACAGCTGCCCTGATAAGATTTTCTCCACCCCTCTTCAGCTCTACAACAGTCCCATTTAATTGGCTTTGTGTTGCCAACACTTCTCCACAGAGCTTTGATCTCGCCACAGTGTTTCTTGCTTCATGGTGCTGCAGTACACTCAGCACTCGAACACCCCGACAAATAGGTATTGAAGGTTACAACGAGATCTTCTCCATTTGGATTAAAGGATTAACATATAAGGGATGCCTCTGAGAAGAAATGATGCTTTAGCAAAACTTTGGTCAATGAACTGTATTTTGTAAGTAAATAGGCTTGGATCGATTCATTCTGTAGGTAAAATGACATCATAAAAACACAGTAACGATCTCAGCAAAAATGTGATGTATGAGACCATGGATGGGGAATGCTTAGACTAATTAGAAACTATGTAAAAAGAGCCTGGAAACTGAACTGAAAAGTTTTTCAGTTATTTTGCTAAGCTGAAAGTCATAATTTGCCACACTAATGAACTGATCCCACCTGCCACAAATAAATCTGCAGTTTTATTCCCCTTTGAATGCTACTCTTTCCCTATCCCGATTTGCTTAATATTAGTGCAACAGCACAGTAGAACTACAAATTACCATTACCTGAGTTACAAGTATTGAATTCATAATAAAGAAATGTAGATAAGACTACACGACTTGACCTTAGTTTCAAAGTGGTTACATCAGATTCTGTGTGCTTCCTAATGACCAACCACTGTCTAAAATGGGCAAAATGGACCGGAGTGACTTCACATTTGGGATTAAAAGCAGAAAAGGCCTCTCCATGGATGATGTAATGTTCATAAACATGGTATTAACAAAAACTTCCCCAACTACATGTAAAACTTTATGGTCATAAGTTTATTGCTTTTTGCCATGCTTCTGTGAACTTTACTGCAGAGTCTCCGGTGACGTCTCTGGTGGCACAATGAGAAGTCACCGTCTGTTTTGTTTCTCTTTTTCCCTCTTTTAAGGGCAAACTTGGAGTCCCTGGATTGCCTGGGTACCCTGGCAGACAAGGCTCGAAGGTATGTGATGAGAGTAATAACTTACTCTGCTGATCAATGTAGAGCAATTCTTCCTGTGTAAGCCCCCAACTCCACTGGGAGGTCAGAGTTTACAGCAAGCTGTAGGTGTTCGCCCTCTTGGTCGAGACCAGGTCAGCCGAGGAGACGTTTGCCTACTCAGTAATGTGAACAGTTGAAGGACAAACTGCCTCTCTGTGACGCTGTTACGCTTTTGTTTATGTATGCCTGTACACTCTACAAAATCTTCTATCGATGTCTGTCCAATCAACATCCACTCATCTAAAATCTACTAACCTGCTGACTGACCCTTACTCACACAAACACAAACCCAATCAGACATTCACTGTACCCCTCACCACGAGAAGCCTAAGTAGCACGGTCACCTGCCGGAGTCATCAGCTGTCCTTTCTCCTTAAACTCTTCCCGGCATTATCTAACAGTCTTGGCCACAGCTCCACAATCAAGATGTGCTGCTGCAGCTGCTTCCTCCAGGCTGCTGTCAGCACCGACAGCTTGGCACTGATATGATGGGTCAGATACATCGACTCTCACAACATCCACATAGGCAAGTCTCCAGTTCTGTCTGTTAATGTCAGCAGGATCTGAGCCGAGCAGTGCACGCAGATTAATAAGAAGCCTGGACAAATTAAACAAAGTGGGAGAGAGGGAAGAAATAATAGGTACAATAACGTACAATATTCTTTCCAGTAATTTGCAAGCAATTGTCTTACTTTTTTATTTACTGGATATCTTTCTCTCCAATAAAACATCTTACGAGTGAAAACAGTGCAGAAACACAAAGGGTATTCCGTCGTTTGTATCCATAAATCATTTTGCGCAAAGGCTGCCCACAACGGTTCCCGCTGGAGCTCAGGTTCAGATCTTCTTTGAATACTTTTCAAAAACATTTAGGGAGAGAAAATAAATGCATGGTACAAAGGCAAGGGCATCTCTATAGCCTGCATTTGTAGAGGTTCTTTTTTTTTCCAAAAAGAAAATGGAGATATCCATTACTTAAAATGTGCCCACTAACTAAGTTAAAATTAAGTATGAAGCTACTATATAAGTAACTTATAATGAGGATGCTTCAATGAACCAAATCATTTAAAAGATAGTGATTCATACGATTCAAGAGATACACTTCTGTTAACTGTTTGAGATTGACACATTGCACAGTAACATCAGCATTATAAAATGTCACACTGTCTTCATGAGCAGGTTCAGGGTCAAAGCCCTGGCTCGTTTGCAGCTTTTATCCCCTTCAATCAGCCTGTGCACGAATCCCTCCACTGGCTGTGTTTTTGGCTGCTGCACCCCATCACTCTCTGTTAACAGCTTTCCCACACCGTTAATTCTGGATGCCATTTGCAAAGGCTTCAGTGGGCTGTCTTATCTCCGTGGCGCAAGTCAGGCTTGTCCAGTACCAGCTCTCCTTTCAGTTTACCGTAACTGCACCTCTGTGAAAAACAAATTAAGCAGCATAGATCTCCCTTCCTGCTGTCTCCATACTGTCGGGCTGTTTACCTCTTGCAATTCTGCCCACACTGCCTTGTTGTGGTGCCCTTGCTTATACTGAACAGTATAATGCCTGGTATACATATGCATGTGAGCGGTAATGAGCACTCCTGATGTGCATTGCATCAGAGGAAGTTCTCTAGACATGCACATGACCTTGTCAAGCAGCTCAGACAAAAAAATATTGAACCGAAATTAGTTTATTATATATTCGGCTACCTAATGCTGCATAAAGCGAGGCTGTGTTGGTACGCTGCTCAGTTTTATTCATCCAACAGTGATTTCCCCCCTCGCAGTATTTGTTTGACAGGCACCATCGCCACTATCAGAGGGCACAGCCTGCGAAAGTCCAATAACTAAATTGCTGATGGGTATCAAGGGGGATCTGCCGTCTCCCCTTCCTTTGTCTTTATTTGCTCCCACCGCCTTTTTTATCTTCCTGTTTTGCTTTCTAACTGTGCTAACAGCCCAACAGCACCTCCGCGTGTGTGTGTGTGTGTGTGTGTGTTTGTGTCAGAAAGCCTTTAAGTGGCAAGGGAGAAACTTCATCTTTGGGCTCCTGTTAACTATTGAAATAAGGGTTTCATCAATCTAGGGGAACTCAAACTGCAAACTTCAGCCATAGGCTGGCTAGCTTTGCCGTATTCCTGTTAGGTCTTCACAGTCTCTCTATTAATGAGCCCTGGTCAGTAGAGCCCAAAAGGAATGGTGCTGTTTTGTCTTCATCCTCACATGTCACATTGTTACTGGACTATGGCAGACATCTCTTATTTTATCTCTTCAACTACGGGATATATTCCCCCTTTTTTTCACTCCCTTTTTTTTTTTTTTTACTTGTCTCACAGGGTTCCACTGGCTTCCCTGGATTTGCCGGAGCAAATGGCGAGAAGGGGGCAAGGGTGAGTCACAATTTTCATTATTCTCTGTGCTATTAATGAAATGTAGATTTGATTTGATGGTGGATTGATGGAAGGATTAAGTTAGAATACTGTAACACAGATTAGCGAGTGTACCCTAATTTGCAAATGCATATTAGTCTGGTCACTCCCCATTCCCTTTTGAATTTGAAGGGGCTTAATCAACAGGTGGAGACCAAAATGCCTCTCGAGGAAATCTGGTTAGACCTTCAAGTAATCTGAACAATGAAACAAGTGGTGTATAGTTGCGTCACACCTGCAAGTTGGCTCAGTTCTTGGTCCAATTTCAAGTTGGAAGTTAATGGCAAAACCAAACTCTTAAATTACAGCTAAACCAAGCACTAACATGAGTCCTTGAGTGAAGAGTCACTTCATCCCTGTTTACTCCAATAGACAATAGCAAAGGCGGATCGCAGAGTCTCTTAATAGTTACCGTCACGTAAGGCAATCATGTATTAACTATGGGCTGTCAATCATCGTAGTTTTGTCTTTATGTATTCATGCATTGAAAATGTGCCTGCTTAGATCTTCCTGGAACTATCTGAAGTCACCGTGAATCACATGACGATGAGCATTTTGAGTGTCTTCCGTCCTGCAGACCGGACGCTATTGCATAGACCTACAACCAATCAGAACAGTGTGACACGTGACTTTTTTTTTTAATGTTGAGCGGTGTTGCTCATCCATCAGTCATTGTATCAAACCAGCTTGATATTAGACAAACAGTTGTGATTGGCCCAATAAGGACCTGATTGGATGGAAATCTGTCTGAATGGGAGAAGGACCAGACGCATCTGCCAGAGCAAATGGGCTCTGCATATTTGTCTGCTTCCCAGGATAATTTCCTGCAAGACCTGACTGAGGAAGGCTAGAAATATCATTCAGTTTCAATCTAAGAATTTTTGAGAGTCATTCATTGAAAGTTCCACATAACAGTAAAAAGTATGCTGTATCATTTTGGCTGTGATTGTACACTATTTAAGTCAAGTAAATCAATTTTGTTTATATAGCCACACACCAAAAATTCCAAATTTGCCTCAAGGGGCTTTACAGTCTATGACACCCTCTATCCCTTGACCCTCTGTTCAAGGAAAAACTCCCCCAAAAAACCCTTAATGGGGAAAAAGTGGAGGAAACTCAGGAAGAGCAACAGAGGAGGGATTCCAGGGATGGACCAGCATGTAATAGATGTCATGTTTACCGTTTGGGAATCAACTGTGTCAGCATTAAAGTTTGTTAATGAATCCCTAAAATGTCATAGTAAGAGTACTAATGAGGTCGGCCACTAATATCAGGCAATGAGGTCATTCCAGTTCACCCTAAAGATGGGGCAGAGGTCAGGAGTCTGTACAGGAGAGTCTAGTTCTTCAACATCAATCTCTGACTTCCCCTGATTGTTCACCACCAAGTTTGAGGCACACAATTGCTTGAAATATAGACTAAGGAGCTGAGCCTAAATCATGAAAAGAAAACCCAAATGGCATGAGATACACAGGTGTTCACATACTTTTGGCCTGTAGTACAATCGACAAAAATGAGGGAGAAACTGTAAACAAGACTTGTGACCGTTGATTGGTCGGGTTGTGGATGGTTACACATGAAGGAATGAGGGCTATAGAGTGGCGGGTTGTTGTTGACTAGACGTGCTCGTCTTTGCTCTCAGATAGACACTGAGAGGCAGACACCCCTGGCCCCAGCATGCAACAACTGACAGGTAGTTCGAGCTGTCAAGTGCCTGTGGGTAACCACTTACCGCAGCAATTTGATTATTTATTTTTGTCCAAAGATGCTCAGATGGTTCTGTTTTGTCCCTCTCTCAAACCACCTTCAGCATGTGTGCCTGTCTTATGTCTGAGTGTATTTGTTATTTTAGAATTCCTTTGGCTTAAACTTCTAAAAAGAGAGGAAACGGTACCACAAGGAATGATTACGTGCCAAATTAAAGCTAATGTTCTTCTCTTCTCAGGGAATCGCCGGCAAAGCAGGCCCACGAGGACAACGTGGCCCAACGGTAGGCATTTCATCTGTCTGCCGACTCAGCCCGAGCCCTCCACATCAATGATTTATTGTGCTCGGATGAAAATCCCTTCCTTTGTGTAGTCGTGTTCGGGCTTCATCATCTCGTCTTTTGAAGAGAATATGCACTGAATTTCACAGATGATTACCTGCTCTTTATACAATTACTATTTTGGTTGCATTATGTTTTCTTATATTGAACCAACAAACACAAAACCCTCTGTCTTTCCCTCAAGATAACGGTATTGTTTTTGTATACCATATCTATAGGGTCCACGTGGTGGACGTGGTGCTAGAGGACCAACAGGGAAGCCAGGTGCAAAGGTGAGAGACAGGGCCATTTTAGAAGGTATTTATTGGCCAATGATAATTGATGTTTGGAACCATGAAAGTGAAAATGAACAAATTCAGTTTGATCGCTTTGCAACAAACCAAAGCAGGTTACTCTGCTCATGCTGGTCACCTGTTCTGTATATCACAAAAAAAGATGCACAAAAACAAAACAGTCATACATCAGTCATATTTAAAACAATTCTTAGGTGCCAAATCATGTATGAAAAAGAAATGTGCAGGCTTGCTATATAAGCGCACTGCCAGTGGTTTGCATACATTTTATTCACACTTAATACTTTTTGACAGTTTTGTCCAAAAATGACAACTTTTCCCTGTACCTCTTCTCTTTCTCCTCAGGGCACCTCAGGAAATGATGGACCTCCAGGACCGCCAGGAGAGAGGGTGAGTATCACATATTTTTTTGATTAGTGCCTCTTAAACCTTTGAAGTTTGTGCACTGAGTCAGTGACAGAAAAGTACTTCAGATGCATTGAATCCTAACTCAAAGTGAACTGTGGCTATTTTCAAACCAGATATAAATCAAAGTGTGTAAATGCCTTCCAGTAGCTGTTGATTACCTCATTAATTAACTATTGATTTTAAAGTTTAATTAACCTGAAGAATCCCAGTTCTGTTTACTTTATATCAAGCTGAAACTGACATAAAATCACTAAATTCTTTATAGAAAGGTGGCTGAATGATTTCCCACTAATCATAGTCAGAAAGCTGGATTTGGCAACTAAAATCAACTGAGATACCAATGACCATCTAGAAGTTGTGCGTCTTACCATTTGCTCTATTCACTCTGTTCATTTTCTTTTTATTTAAGGGACCTCAAGGACCGCAGGGACCTGTCGGTTTCCCTGGACCAAAAGGACCCAATGTAAGTAGCTGCTGTCAAAGTGTCTGGAATTAAGCACCATCAAAAACAAGTCCACACTGACACTTTTCATATAAGCTTCTCAAATATTAATACACATTTAGGACCTGATGTCTTTTATGAAATGTCTCTACCTGTTCACCCTCTCCCCCCAGGGCCCACCAGGAAAAGATGGCCTGCCCGGTCATCCCGGACAGAGAGGAGAGACGGTGAGTGGGTAGTTTTGTCTGTGAATGCAATATGTCATGCCATGTGACCCTGAACATCATGCATCAGCGCCCACTCCTCACTCAGTCTCCTAGATAGGTTGTAGAATAAAACTGAGGCAAGGAGGAGGATAACTGAAATAGCATACAAATTGCGTTCTTAGGGTAAAAGCGAAGCTCCAGTAACAGAAAATGGAATATGGGAACTGCAACACAGTTAGTGCATCGTCACAGGAGTTGATGGTCACTCTCAATGTTTATCATTGATTGTTTGATCACAGATTCTGATGCCACCGGTCATCATGACGACATCCACTCTTTGTTGTATACAGATTAGTTTTAGATGCCATAGTAGAGGATACAGTAGCATACAACACTTTTATGCTGGTTTTTGAGCAAACAGTTCTGTTATACAGTCGTACTTCTTTATTTCAACGACAGCAAAGTTGGAGTGAATTTAATTGAGCACAGCTGAGCTTAGATGTAAGTAATGCTCTACAAGTTTACTAATCTTGCGGCAAAAATGTCCATCCAAGAAATGAATTCTGTTGTTTAACCTCTAGATGAAAAAGGAGCAAATAGGTTAGGAAAATTTCACGGTTAAAATCAGATGGTTAGTTCAGAATGTAAATAGTTTGTTATTTTCAAGTTTTTGTAAAAACCAGAATGGAAAGTGACCAAGTACATTTGAGGTACATAGTACAATTAAGTATTTGCATTTAAATATCTTTATAGGGAAATATTGTTCAGTTTACTTCCCTACAATTAATATTATTACTTTAATTCCCAATTATTTGTACATTCACATTTTACACATGAACTATATGTATACATCATATATAAACAAACAATAAAATGTGATGCATTGTTATAACGCTGCTATTCTGCTACAATAAAATGCTGCTTCCACATCAGTTCATCATTAATCATCAGCATAATGAGCACTTTTTCTAATAATACCTTTCTACTTTTACTTGTAAGTACATTTTTGCAGAGCTAATAATAAAAATGTGGCATTTCATTGTAGTATTGCTACTTTTATTAAAGTAACGGTCGTGAGCACTTCTTCCACTGCTGGGAGGAAAATACCTGATATAAGGGAGGTGTTTTAGATGGGAAATTATCTTTCCTGCTTAAAAAGTTGATGTTACAGACTGATGAGGACAAATGAGTTATACAGATACTTTTACTGTTCTTAAGAAGAGGAAAATAAAAAAAAGTATTTACATACTGTATAGCACAAAGTAGGTACTACTTACTATATACAAATCCCTGGGTACAGTCAACTTTATCTCTGTTTCTCCCTCCAGGGCTTCCAAGGAAAGACAGGACCTCCAGGACCCGGAGGGGTGGTTGGACCACAGGTAGATAAACAGCACAGTACACCGCCACAGTTACACTACATTCCACCTCCTCACTGATCCTGTTTCTGTTTTTTAGAGAACTATGAGGCATTGAAATTTAAATATGTACCTTAAACAGCAGCTGTACAACAGAATGTACACAAGTTGCCTCAAATGGTTTTATAAAGAATTTTCAGTGAGCTTGCTTGTCTTTCGGAAAGTAATGAAGCGGGGGCTAACTGTTCCACCTCATTAAGACTTCAATTTACACTTAAAAAAAGAATGTGAAAAATAAAGTTTTATTTGTTAAGCAGTGCCAAATATGACATATTCTTAACATCTGATGCACCACTACTATATCAATATCATATGTCCTTTAGGAATAAGGTTTTATTTCACATTGATTTTAATTTCTCTCCATTGTGTCTGACAGGGCCCAACTGGAGAGACAGGACCCAGCGGAGAGCGAGGACACCCGGGCTCTCCAGGTCCACCTGGTGAGCAAGGTCTTCCTGGAGCTGCTGGAAAAGAGGGTGGAAAGGTAAATGAGCATGTGTTGTACAACTGTAAATGCAAAATGCGCCAGTCAAAAGTAGCTACATGTCTGAAGCTTGGTGTTTCTGACCACCTCTTTATTCCTACGCTTGAGCTACCCATTCCATTTTTAATATGACAAAGTATAGTAAAGAGGAACACAAACTACTTTAAGTTGTGGCCAACTTTGCACAGTTATCTTGTAGTTGAAGATCAAACTTTCACAACATCTGAAGTCACGCAGTGTTTATGTCGTGATGTAGAAGTCTTTTTCTGTTTATTGACATTTGGTCTTCGTCTTGTTTCACATCGGAATAAGTAGTGGTCTTTAAAATGCTTTTTGAAGCTCCTTAAGATTTCATACCGTGCATTTCCACTGTAACAAAAAAAACACTCATCGTTGAAAAATAAATGTGTTCAAAAGATTAAATATTGAACATCTCTTTAGAGAAACTGACAGGATGCCGTACTAGTTTAGCAGTTTCACAATCTCAAGTAATTTTGTGTTTAGGATAATTGAAGTGCAATTTAAAAAATAGATGTGATGGCTTTGTTTGATATCTGGTGCATTCTAGACTTCATTGTCCTTCGATGTCGTTTGTTAAAACTCGGCACATCTCTCCTTTTGTGCCTTTACTTCTTAATCACTTGCTGTTGTTTCCACATAATAAGCCATAATTCCAGCTTTTGTCAAAAGATCAATTTGATTCTCTGTTATCCTCTGCCCAGATTCTGCTCTGCTCTTTGTTTTCACCCAAAGCAATTCTGTGTTTAACAAATACCTCAGGGTATATCAGATGTCAGTTAAGTGGATGTTATTTTTTCTTCCATCTGTAGGGTGATCCAGGTCCTCAAGGCATTGGTGGAAAGTCAGGACCTGCTGGCCTGAGGGGCTTCCAGGGGGCAAGAGGTCTTCCAGGGGCTATGGTAACACACAGACCACCCACACATTGAAACACTCATGCAAACATGCACATGTGTGAACACAGAAGTATTCTTAGCCCACATCCCGAGCAAACACCCGGTTGGATTTAACTCCAAACCCCAATTACCAGGCTAACTACCTGCTGTTAAACCAAATGTCAGGCTTGGCGGTGGACCAGACTGAAAGGTGCAGAACCGGCTTACTCAGAAGTAACAGAGAGGAGTGAGCCAGGCCCAATATTGACTTTTGTTTATCATCATTTATCTCAGCAAGGTTGAAGTAGGTTGTAGTCTGTTGTCAATGCAGCTTTGACAAAGTATTTTAACTTGTAAAATATATCTTTAGTCAGCTGTAATTTGTGCAATATTTCCTAATTTTTAGCTGAGCTGGAAGATTCTTTTTTCCAAAAGGAATTCCTATTTTGCTTTTGATTGGGCAATGAGTCAAAGCCCTCTAATTGTGATTCAAACCCACGAATGTGTGAGTATATCACATACACTCTGAGCCTCCTGAGTAACCTAAATTAATTCTCAAAAGAAGTGGGTGCGGGTGTGAGAAAAAGTTCAAGGTGAAAGTTGTAGGCTGTTAGAGGATCAGCTTGAGGGACTGATGCTGAGGCTCATTTCAAGGCTGACCATTAAGACAGCACACGACAGCAGTGCCCAGACTTATTACCACCGTTATGTTTGTCCCATGTGTGCAGTGGGACAGCTTTCTCTTCATAACCGCAGCGCACTCACTACACAAGCAAATACAGCCTCCCACTGTCTCTCAAAGTGATGGCATCCAATAAGACAAGGATACAAACATACATGCACCTGTTGTGTGAGCAGGAACATAAAAGTTAATCTCATTCTGTTTACTGACACACGAACACAAATGTTTATTCTTCTCTTTTTCCGATATGCACATATGCACACACACGCTCACGTGCGCTCGCCATCCAATCTTTCAGTCTTGAGGAAAGGCACAGTGGCAATATATGAGCCAATAAATAACTTTTTGTGTGTCCGGCAAAGAAAGATCCTTCCAGCCGTGGTGAAATGTGGAAGCTCAAGAGCTGGAGAGCCTGCTTGGCAACGTCTGTGCCTGCTGGCTCAGTCGGAGCCTGTAAATTAGTTATTATAATGAAAGTCTTTACTGCCGCTGGTGAACTGTGTTTTCCATATGCAATCTCAGCCTCCTGGTTGCTATGATTCAGCAGCACAGGCATTGGCATTCAGGGACTTGGATCTTGAGGAGATGAAGGGGGTCCAGAGATAGATTACCTAGACCTGAACTTGTGGCTCACTGCAGGCTCCAGAACATTATCCCAGTCGCTTCAGGGCTCATTTATTTGACTCCTTTTGCATTAGTAATATAGATACGCCTACTGATTAGGCTATAACATTATTTATTAAAGAAACACCATTTTTTTCTGTGGAGAAGTTGAACTGCAGCCAAACTAAATATTTTGAAATCTTTTACATTTATTCATGAATATTTCTGAGCCGCACCATTAAATTATCATCATTATAACATTGTTTATTTTCTGGGTTTGTTGATTTTTAGACAAATCCAACACCTAAACTCCCGCCTGCTGAGCTCATTAACAGAATCACAGTCAGAAAGCTGGATTTGGCAGCTAAAATCAACTGAGATACCAATGACCATCTAGAAGTTGTGCGTCTTACCATTTGCTCTATTCACTCAGTTCATTTTCTTTTTATTTAAGGGACCTCAAGGACCGCATCTTATTGCCGGATTTCTCACCAAATTTCTCCCTATTTTGTTACTCATCTAGTTGTGCTCAAGTTTCAGAAGTTTCTGGGACTTCTGTCACCACAAAGAACCAAAAGTCAGGCGCTGACACATAGACTGTATATCGTTTACGTTTTGGACTAGTGCAAGCTGTTTATTTTTCATTATTCTTTCATCGACTTTTCCCTCCACCCCAATAGAAAGGATCTCAATAGCATTTTGTTTGTGGTCCGTTCTCTCCAGGAACAGCAGCCACTTCCTTTTTGGATAATCCATAGACCTCACTCTGAACAGGCTTCATATGGATTTCTTTGCTAGAAAGTAATTTTAAAGAAATACAGTATGTGCCTCTCTTATAAGAGAACCATAATAAAAAAAAAAATCACTTCAGTTTTATTGGGATAACAGAAGAAATCTTCTTAACTTACGTTGCTAAACTTGGAAAAATCAAACCAAACTTATCTGCAATGTTCTGCACCAATGTTTATCACCAATATTATTCTTAATTTTAGTTAGACCAACCCTTTTAACAAGTTTAATCAACATGGCAACCGTGAGCGCAAATTCAAAGAAATTTCATATTTGTTAATATTTTCCCTTTTGATTGTACAGTGCATTGATCTGGAAGGCGTACTGTAGGTAGACGTTACAAAAGTGTACTGAAGAGAAAGTGGACATACCTTTGAAAAAAGAGATACCTTACTACTTAAAAGATTTCCTCCCTTTTCTAAAACTGTATTGCAATCACAAATTGCTAGTTACTGTATGCCTTTACGGATTTAAGCCCTCGATACACACATACTTACACTCACACACACGTGCACACATACACGCACACGGTAACATTTAAAGGCCCATTTGACAGCTGTGATTACTGCTCTTTGAATGGCATTGAGTGCTAGCTTAGGGTGAACAATATCTAACCCTCTCCTGTCCTCTGCTTTCAGGGTCCAGGTGGCTTAAAGGGAGGAGAAGGGCCTCAGGGTCCCCCCGGCCCCATCGTAAGTAGCCCGTTACTATGGTTACCTCATCTCCTGTCACAGAGATTGCAGTGAAAAGTGACTTGTGGAGAATGAAGCTGTGCATGCAGTGCGGAGCTCCGTTCTCCTGTGTAATTTAAACTGCCTCAGTTATTAGGTATAAGACTTTTAAGTCCTTATCAGATGCTTATTAATACTTATAAGACTATATATGTGTTGATAAATTCTTCATTCATATCCTTTGTAGTTCTTTTGCCAGTATGGTTGTGAAAATGGTCACATTCATTTGTAATGAAGTAGGTCTTTACATGTTCTTGTTGAAACCTGTAGAAACCCTTTATAACACCTTTTGTTAATGATTAAAACAGATGATAAACAGGTTGAATATTAAACTATGTGAAGCCTTGTGAGATACACAGTGTTCACATCCATGGTAATGCAATTGCAATTGCCATTTTCTTCTGTTATCAGTTTCAGTTCAGTTCAGTTCAGAAAACTTTATTTATCCCATACGGGCAATTCAGTTTACAGCTCCCAGTTCAATTAAGTTAGAAAAGAAAAAAACACAACACATACAACAATAATTCATTAGACATACAACTCTGACATTCAACTCTCAGTTTTCAGTAAATCAGTTTGACTCTTGGTTCCCAACGGCGATGTCATGTACCTGTGCAAATATGCAAGTAAATAAATAAATAAATAAATAACGACAAGCACAACCCTACTCATTAAAATTGGCATTCATCAACCTAATAACTGTTTCAGAAAGATTCATTATAAGCATTTCAAAACAAAAATGAAAACGCGAATTTGTGTACTACTGTTTTATAAAAAGCTGTTTTGCTGCTTGATTTATAGTGTTTTTAAAACAACTAGAAGACTCTTAGGCATAAAGCTAACTAGTACCCAAAGTTATCACTTTAAAGCACAGCCTTATCATTTCTGAAGTGCCCAAATTGAACAACAGTTTAATCCCAGTAATGTGATTCTTCTGAGATGTTTTTCTCTCATGTTTATTTGTTACTATAGCAACTGTTGAGGCAAATATAGAGGAAGTCTTGTTTGCACCCTTTTAACTACTTTAAGAGAAACTTTTCACTGAATGCATTAACCGTCTTAATACACTTAGGATGTTTCTCTGTGTTATGTGTATTTACAGTGCATGTCCTGCATAATTGATTCACCTTTAATCTCAGTTAAAGGATATCCTTTTTAAATACTGCTGTGAATGTATATAAATACTGTGCGTTTAGTTTAGGACCCTGTAAAGGAGAAGGAATGACAGGCTAATCCATAAATTAGTGGGGTCTTTTTTTCTCTGCCTTGTCTCTGAGCGCCTCAGTTAACGATATATGCAATGAAAAGCCCCGGGAGCTCCGGTGGTGAATCTGTACAGAGAGCTGACTGACAGGCAGCTTTGAACTGTCTGACATTTTGTTCAAGCGTTAAACGCAGGCTCCCGATAATTGCCCCTGTTCGCCAGCGACAGAGCAACACCAGATTAGATGACAGCGGATATGCAGAGCACGGATGAAAAGATGATGAAAGCGAGGAGGAGGGTGTTCTCTGAATGAGTGAAGCCATTTCCACTGCGGAATGAGATAGTTTTCTTAAATTGGCTTGAAAGTGAGCCATTGGCTGAAAACATGTGATAGACTGTTTTCGGTGGTGTTTGAAAAACTGCTTGAAAAAAAGAGGGGCCGGTGTGCAGTGCCCACGCACACAAGAGATGTGATATTTTCCTCCATCGATTTTCTGCCAGAGATTGAGCTGCTGTGGGAAAGTCTGCGAGTGGTATGTGTGTGTTGCTATTTCATCCTCTTTTTAGATGGGTTGGGTGTGTTGTCTGACGCAGACCGAGGAAGGTGCAAAAACAGATAGCATGACTGCAACAAGTTGAGTCATAAACTTTTGTTGTGATTTTAAAGAAGTATATTTCTGTTGTTTCTTGGTGGTTTGTTTGTTTTAAATTGTAGAGGAAAATATGGATGATTTACATCCCGCACCAGTAAACATATTATATCAATTTAAAACTGTCGGCAAACATGTTGAAATGAGGGAAGTAGAAAGAAAACATGAAGTTATGTGAGTCAGAGAAACTTGTGGGCGTGTGTGTGTGATTGTTTGGGCAACAGTATGTGTGTCCTGGCAGGCATGTTGGCAGACTAGGGATGACAGTTTGGATCTGTGTGTGTTTGTGTGTGTGTGTGTGTGTGTGTGTGTGTGTGTGTCTGTCTGTTACGAGATGGGCCAAGCATGTGAGTGCCAGGTGGCAGCTCACATCAGCAGCAGATTCTGTGCATGTGTGTGCGTGTGTGTGTGTGTGTGACTCAGGGAGAATCTTTGGCTTACACAAATGAACGTGTTTTATTTGAGCGCAGACCTCTCCTGGGTAGGAGGATGCAGTAATGACCTGCTGATCAAAGACGTATTTGCTGTTTATGTGATTTGGGCCACCTACACAGTAATGAGCCTCCACCTGGGAGTAGTGAAGAGCGGGGTAATAAGACAAGCCGGTGCGGGAGAGAATGGTGAGACCTCCCATAAGGCCTTGGCAGAGGGAAGTAGCTGAATCCTTTTAGTGAGATAAGAGTTGGTTCATCAGCTCATCCTAGTGAAGCTTTGAGGCTGAAAGTGGGGTCAATATACACTTTTTTATTGTTCCCAGGTATGTTATTGTTGTTGTTGTTGTTGTTGTTAGTCACTGTACAGCTTCTTGCAGCAATACAATGAAAATTTTATCAAATAAGAAGGTTACATTTTATGTATTCTATCGTGTCTTCAGTGAATAGTGTCTTTGTGTGGATTTGTGCGCACATAAAACATATTTTTAAAGAATGTGGGTATTTTTCTGTGAAAACAAACCTATTCAAGCTTATTCATTTAAATGTACTTAGGAAACTTTGTATTTTCAGTGGCCATGATCTGTGTACAAGGGAATTTTAATAAGGACAGCCGGTACAATGAGGTGCTTCCAGTTGAACCAAGCAAACTTGTTTGCAGCTTTCAGTTGTTACACACATTTTCTGCAGGAAATGTGCTTCACTCGTGAGCAAAAAACATGATGCAGCAATGACTGATGTGTCTTTGGTCTGTGGCGACAGGGTTCTCCTGGTGAGAGAGGTGCTGCCGGCCCTGGTGGTCCCATTGGTCTGACGGGACGCAACGGTCCCCAAGGAGGCCCCGGCCCTGCTGGAGAGAAAGGAGGTCCTGTGAGTACTTCTGTCCAAATCTCACTTTCTCAATCAAACATTTCTTCAAGAAAAAACATTGACTTGACTGCTGCAACACTTATTTGTTTTGAATGTTAAGGGAGAGAAAGGTCCCATGGGTCCTGCTGGTCGTGACGGCATTCAAGGTCCTGTTGGTCTTCCAGGCCCGGCTGGTCCACAGGGTCCCCCTGGAGAGGACGGTGACAAGGTGGAGTAAAGACTTTATACACTGAAATGCTGCTGTTAGTCATCCTGGATTTAAATATCAACCTCAGGGACTTGGCTTTGTTTAAAACAAAAGAACACTCTGCACTCTGGTGAAAGGTAAAACAGATGGAGACGTCCCCAGAGTTCTACTTCAACATCTGTAAGCATCAGCTCTTTCGTTATGAGATCAGAATGATGAAGTTCACCTGCAAAGTCTTTCTGTGACACAAAGAAGTACAATGATGGCATAAAAAAAATATGACGCATGTCTTAAACTATCAGTTTCTTCGAAATGTCTCTAGAAGGATGAGGATGTTATTTGCATTTTTTTCCTCATCTACTCACTTTGTTTCTTTTATATTCCTGTCTGTTGTTGTAATAACCTGTGACACACAATGGCTGTTATACATAGACTGCTGCACTGCTGCTACAATACACATCTACAGTTAATGTCATACACACATCCATGTATGTATATATATATATATATATATATATATATATATATATATATATATATATATATATATATATATATATATATATATATGTATATATATACTGTACATAGAAAATACAGCACTTAATACACAAACCGCACATAAACAGAATGTTTTTCAGTCGCTCTGTTTGGCCCAAAGCCTACGATGACAACAACTATCATGAGAATGTTGCATTCAGCACACAAAGCATTCATAAACTGGAAGCATTAAAATAATTTCTGAACACAAACAGATAAGCAAACACATGTAGTGAAGTAGCCACACTGTTTACCCTTAGGCCAACACATCACCACAGAGATGCTTCTTTACATTTGTAAACATCATGCCTCTCGGATCCAAGTCACGTCGCCCATCGTACCATTTTGTCAATCATGGTGCCAATGGGGTTAGACAGGGAGCCAATCAATTAATTGCAAACACTCGCCCAAGGTCTTTGCGGGCCAATCAAATTAGAATCTCCCGAGAAATATTTACTGCTCGATCGTGGTAAAGGTGACACTCAAAGATATTGAACTAACAAAACATGGGAGTCAAGAGCCTTTTAAGATGGAGAGGAGAGATGTGAGCTCTGGTGTTTGTGTCACACTGCAGGGAGAAGTCGGTGGACCTGGACAGAAGGGAAGCAAAGGAGACAAGGGTGAACTTGTGAGTCTTTTTTTCCCCCCTATATAACCTTTTTATTTAACTCTTTTTGTATTACGGTTTTGAATGATAATCCATGCTAATTGAGCAAGGAATACTAATCATGGCTGCTGCTGAAATTCTCCTATGAGCTGAATAAATCAAAGAACGCAGGTTACTTGGCAATGACTCATCGGAGGTTATCTTGCCCCAAACAGTCTGCAGCATGTTAAATATTAGCTGAAGTGCTGCTGTGTTTCCTAAACGCTTAGTTAGCTTCCAATGAAAAATACGGTGTGCCTTGTTCTCATATGAAGCCTTTGTATTTTACAAGTGAGTTTGGTTTCAGTCATCACAAGCATCACTTAGAATGAATTAAATATAGTGATATATTTTTCTTCTTTCAAGTTTATCAGTGTGTTGGAGGATAAGCAGCCTAAGCATGCAATTGTTTTCGTTTCATTTCCATTGATCTGTGGATCTGTTGGTCAATGTCAGGTCCATATTGTGTGTACTAGTTAATATTGTTAATGTTAAAGTTAATGTTGTATCTTTATTGCTTACTATGTGAAGTAGAAGTCCAGATATTGTTTACTGTTTGTATTTTATCTTGCAATAATTAATTTGGATCCCAGCAAACATTTATCAATATCTTATTGTCACTTGTGGTTTTAGGGTCCACCAGGTCCAAGCGGTCTTCAGGGTGTGGTTGGAGCTCCTGGTCCAGCTGTGAGTATCACTTTCTCTGTCCATCTAATATCAACTTTTCCCCCATAATGTATCACAATGCACTCACTGCACTTTCATGAGTATATGTATGACAATACTGCAGTTATTTTGCAGTTAGTAGTTTGTGTTTAAATTGTATTATATGTAAACCACACGGTTGCCATGCCAGTCAGTTAAATGACTAGTGACAGTGTTTGGATACATTGGAAAATCGAACGCATGAATCTTAAAGGACTAGTTCACCCAAAAATGAACATTTCAGTCATACTCGTCAGCAAACGTATGAGTATACTCATACTCATATGTATGCAGATGGAAAGTACAGTAAACAGCATTGCAGCATTCTACTACACAACTGACATAGACAGGGATTTGTTTTAAATCAACCAGGAAATACAGCATAATTCAAGGCTCGGAAGTTTGAAGTTGATAAGCTAAACATGTTAGTACATACAAAACCCCATCTGAAGATTGACCGCACGTCTAGGGTGTAAAAAACTCCAATTTGGGATCTCGGGGCTTCCAGAGAATGGGATAACACTGGACGAGTTGTATGGAGCCTTTTTCTTTTTTGTTCTATTTTTGTTTTGTTTTTTTCGTTTGTTATTTTAATGCTTTAAAACATGAGGTCCCCTGCCACTTCAGTTGTTTAGGAGAATTCTGCAGTGCTTCCTGTGAAGCTCTGCAAATGTTTTGTGGACTGCAAAACTTCACCTGACTTTCCATCAGCATGGATGGACTGTTCCTAATTGCAAAGTTGGAGATTGGTGTTACAACAAGATAGCCTGATTGGAAGTCACATCAGTTTTATTTATATGGCCAAAAGTCAAAAATGCTATTGCCTCTGGTGGATTTACAAGCTGTACAACACTCTTTGTACTGAGCCTCTTTATAGGAGTGAGGAAAATCTTCTTCCTTGCAAAAAGCCCTTTTTAGCAGGGAAAGACAATGGAGAACAACTCAATAACAGCAAAAGAGGGATCCCTCTCCCAGGATGGTCAGATATGCAATAGATATTGCACGTATAGAACAGACCAACAAAATCTCCAAATATATAGATTACCATGACAACATTTCTGATACATGTAAATTACACAAAAGAAAACTATGATCCCTGGATGGGCAGAAATCAGCAGATCCAGCCACAACAGGGATACATTATGAAAGCCATATTACTATTTTACCTTCACCTCTGCTGTCCAAAAAACTTTGGCTGTAATCCCCATTCATCTCAGAATCCCTGTGTTTTTATCTTCTAACATTACACAAATTTCATCATCATGACTTTTACTTGAGGCAGCGTATTCATACCAGGGTAACCCACAAAAAGTTTATTCATCACATTTGTTAACAGCTTTGGCTTTGGTAAAAAAAACAACTTTTAAGCAGCTATTAATCAATTACTCTGCAAATACGCATTTCGAATTTGTATTTTCTGGCAATTCTTATATTGAATTAAACTAGTGACCTTCCAGCCTGAAAGCAGTCCCACAAACCATAACAATACACCAGCCCATCAATCATTAACATGTAAAACCTCTCGTGGCAGTAAGTTTAGCTGAAAATACTGCCTGGTATGCTGCAGAACATCCTCCACTCATCCATCTCATTAACACAACAGGAATGGTCCCGTTTCTACAATAGCTGATGGCCCGAGGGCAACTAACAGCTCATTGCTGTAAATTATCAGGCCTTAACAACCATTCTAGCAAAAATTCAGCATCTGCAGGGCTCTGTGGGGGCTATGATAGACCGGGAGAGACGGATTGCCGCGAGCAGGTAGTGCACCCAAGCTGAATAACAAATTATTTAACAGTTGTTTATCCTGGTGAGCCAGTCTGCTCATGTGTATTCATATCTTCACAACTGAGACCTGACTCGTGCTGGGTAGTTCCAACATGATATGCCCTTTGTATTTTTGCAAGTCCTAATACTATTATTTTGACTATATTATCTACTACACCTCTCAATCCAGAAAAAATGTAGGGGTTTGTAGGGAAAGTGAACAATCTTTTTTTTTTTTTTTTTTTTTAGCTACGGCTTAATGAGGCTCACAACAGCTCAGTCGCCAGTTTTGTCTTCAAGATGCAACCTAGGTCATGCACTTGGTATGAAAGCAAGGCACTATGAGGGGATGTTTAGATTAGATTTTTATCTCCAACATGTTAAGCATAAATAATGTAAGAAGAATAACCAATAAGATTCTCAGTAAACAAACAGCAAACAAAAAATCGGCCAATGACACTCACCATTGTTGGACAAATGCATGAATTATAAGAATCAACCTAACCAAACAAGTTGGAAAAATACGTTATGCATTTTGGTCATGATGACTGTTCCAGACGTCCCTCCATGTTTTTCTGGTTATATCCAATATCATCGCGCAAAAAGAGCTCCACTGTGCTGTTCCAGGGGCGCTGATTGTGATTGTGTTACGATGAATGACAAATTACGCAGTATTTAAAAATTCAAACGCTCCACAGTCACACACATCTCTGATTCCACTATCCTTGAGGAGCTGCTGGGTTCAGTCAGATTTCTGACTTGTTTTGGTGAAAGTTAACTTTAGTCCACATTGTCTCTGGCTCTTCAGTTCAAAGCTGTACTCAGGCTACCTGTAATCACCTAACATTTCCTCCTTAACTGCTCTGCATTCAGTAGCAGCGCCTGAGGCTGCGTACATGTCCCAGGGCTCAGTGAGAGCTCCACAAGCACTTTCAAGTGCTGACATGCGTTTGAACTGAAAACTCCCAGTTTGTCAGCACTTCACTCCTTCTCCTGTAGTCTCCCCTTTCCATCCTCTGTAGCCCTGTGCACCTCTGACTTCACAGATGAAGTCAGCATCTTTCGCATACTCTCTGTACCTTATCCCTGTGGCTAAACTGTACTGTATCCTCCCTGGTGAGGAGCTTTGGTAATGTGGCTGCTGTCTCCCAAGGTAGCCCAGCAGCACGGTGGATCAGTGGCTTGACCGGTTATCTTACTTTTGTACTGATTACTTTTGTGTTTGCATTTACGTCAAAATGCTCAAATAGGCTTTACCAGGTCACAAGATTTTCAGGTCTAAATGGCATCTGAGTGCAAATGACTGGTTATACGTTAGCCCTGAGACAGATTGTTGACCCATCCATGGTTCATGCTGGGAAAAGCACCAGCCCCCCAGTGACCATGAGTGAGAATATGTGTCTGTAGAGAATGAATGGATGGTTGAAATCGCCATAAAATGACCTGTAGAAAAGGCATTGCTGTAACTGTCTGTCCTAATCTGTGGTTGAATATTGGCATCGACCCACCTTCTACCATGTGAGCTTAGATACACTCTATAACCTTGACAGGGATTAAGAGGGCAAAAAAAATCCCTTAAGAGATATTCCTCATAGATACTCGTGTTTGTGGACTTGAAGCTTCGGCTAATTGGGATCAGAATAAAGATGTTTGAAACTCATGAACTTTGACCTCCTGCAGGGCAGCGATGGTGAGTCTGGACCGAGAGGACAGCAGGGTATGTTTGGCCAGAAAGGAGACGAAGGACCCAGAGGATTCCCAGGTTTGCCAGGACCTATCGGACTGCAGGTAAGGACACACGAAATGTGCATCTTTTATATACACACACACACACACACACACACACACACACACACGTTGATCCTCTCACTCATTCTTTAACACATGACAACGAAATCACATTGTATGCAGCCTAGTAGGTATGCACATCGCTCTCCCTTCTGTCAAAGCCAACCCTGGCTGAATGGGTTCCTCCACACCCCTTAAACCGACAACATTTCATCTCTCCTTACATCATTTACATTACATCAAAACAGAACATAATTTATTAATGCAGCCTCGGCTCCTAATAACACTTTGTATTGCTCCGAGGCAAATAATGCTTTCCCCCCCGCCCCCCTCAAGGACTTTTCTTAGAATAGACAGTGCGAAAAATCCATCACCATCGCTAACATTTTGCATTTGGCATTTTGCCGCTGCGTTAATGGTGGAGGGGGGGACCGCCGTTGGTTTTCTACTCAGACTCCATCATTATCATGCAGGAAAACTCTTCCCTGCAGTGCTCCCAGGCCCAAATAAGAGAGCTGGCAGCCTGTATTTGACCGGATATTTTTATCAATTCGCGGCATAAAATCATTTATCTATTGCAAATATGCCTTATTACAGACATAATACACAAACAGTATTCATTTCCCAGAGGATTTATAGAAAATGGGTTTCATGTCTAAAACATGTGCAGTGAGGGGTTCTGTTCAAGGATGGAAACATTTTCTGTGTCTGGTAACGAACCTGGGACTTTAAAAATGGTCTGACCACCGGTATCCTGCCTACACAGACATGGACTATGCATATTAAAGTCTACAGGGAAGAGTTGTGTTTGAAGGCTTTTACCAATAAATGACCTGCAGTTTTATTTTCCAGTTCAACACACATTGATCTGCTGCTATTTATCTTATTTTTAATGGAAGTGGATCAATCGAAATCGATTTTCTTGGAATTATGCACGGAGTGTAGCAACCAGTGTCCGTATTAAACTGATGCTACCTTTTGAGAGAGGAAATTACACATTCTTTCTGTTCCAAAAGAAAAGATAAAACAATAACTAATACATTGCTCCCTTCTTTAATGCAGTGGCTACTGTTGGCAACCTTTTGGTAGATATTGCTGAGTCATCGCTGTTATCAGTGACTTCTTCTTCTGCAACTGTTTTATGCCAGATGTATAACAACCATCATTAATAGATGTTACATTTATAGTTCATTAAACTTTAGGTTAGTTATTTTACAATTAAACAATTAAATGCTTTATAAACCTTATTAACCATTCACAAGATATTATAAACAATTCTTGCAACTTTATAACAAACAGTTGATTATAAATGCTTAATAAAGTTTGCTAACAGTGAAATAACTATTAACTAAGGTTTAATTACCTATACATTTACCATTTATTAATATTGGTTATTACAAAGTGTTATTGACCAAATTATCATTTGGACATTATAATACATGTAACATCAACTGAACTGAATTATTGTGTTGACAGTGCATAACACACTGTATATCTATTCATGAGGGTAGTAACATATGCTGTATAAATGTGCATACAATTGCATTTACATACTGACATGGACGGACATACAAAAATAAATCTGTGAATGATGAAGAAATGTAATGTTTTCGCATTCTTGTAACTCCCACATGTGGTTACTGTTCAGCAAAAGGTACGTTGTCTTTGCTTTTGCCAGATCTTTGGAGTAAACAAAATTCTCGCGTAAGGGAGTAAAACTCGAATCAAGACCTCATTCTATGCTGCAGTATTCAGCTCTCTTTCCATTAAAACACCAGAGTGAAAGAGGAACAGAAGGGCAAAGGACTGGCTCATTTAAGCCAGTGAGCTGAAGTTGAAGAAACTTGCTTTGGCAGCAATAAATAAAGAAATTGGGACATTTTAGAAAATCTCAAAGTCAATTATCCAAGGACTAACTGAGGATGAAATTAGAGCGAAGCCCTGCTGGTCAATAGGGCCAGATAACGTTGTTATTAAGTGCAATTGGCTTTTAATTGGGAATAATGCACTCCATCTCCACTCTTTTAATTATGTTTGGCTAAGCTGGCCTTCAATAGATGGCAGCCGCCACTGCGAGCTCAGCTCTTCAATGCAATTATCTGTAGCATTAATGATTTTTGACTGTGGGGAATGAATGGCTTTCAGTTTGAAAGGCTTCCATCGTTTCGGGGCTGTGTTTGCTGTGGAGTTATCGGAGTCCGCATGCAGAATCTGATTTTTTCAGATTAAGAGGTCAAGATGTGGACCCAGAGGACTGTAAATATCAGATGTGATACCGTCCTAATGGTTTGAAGCTGAAATGGAAAATCATGAGTAAACATTATTGATTTGCTCTGATTTGTGTTGTGTGATGATTTGTTTGTGTGTGTGTGTGTGTGTGTGTGTGTGTGTGTGTGTGTGTGTGTTTGTGTGTGTGTGTGTAATTTTACTTACAATACGACTCCCCTCTCCTGCCTTCTACTGCGTTCCAACATATATTTTACAAAGAAGCCGAGCAAGTCCAGCATTAATCACGATGCCCGTCACTTCCAAACATTATATATGAAATAAATTGATACTTTATTTATTTTTCCATTCTCACTACCCTCATGCTTTATTACTGTGACTAAAGTCCCAGTCAGGATCTGTTATGAATTAGCCCTCTCTGCCGTCGCAAAGGTACAGTAAATCAACAAAATGGGCTGAAACTACACATATATGATCACAGTGATTGATATCCACGTCACTCTGATTTTACAGCAACTTATCATTACCGCTGCTTTCCACCCACCTATTGATTATGCACGCTCCATCATCGGAGCCTAACTAGCACAACAAATGATAACCGCAATTATGCAGATGCACAATAAGCTACAATAGAAAGTGAGAGCTCCTTCATTTCAGCTGCAGATTCAGTACACCGTCCCGAGTTGTGTGGTAACTGTTTTGGTCGAACATGATTGAATCCCAAAGCTGGATAATACACACCGCCTGCGCTTCCCCCATTGTTTCCACCTTCCCTTGGACGTATATGGATGGAGCTCCCACCCTGTAATTTACACAGCCTGATTATACCCAAGCCTCCTATACCCTTTAATTACAATAGGTGTCCTTTTTGACTAATTGTGTGTTTACACTCAGGGTTTCTGCTTGTATTAGTGCACGCTCCATCACATTGCCTCCTCAAGCTCACTATTCAATACACATCGTCTGAAATTGCCTGTTAATGAGCAGCGAAAAATGCATTTATGCACCTGTCTGTGGATTCCTTTTTTAATGTGCAGCATTGTCTCAGGTGCTGCCTCACATGACCTTTTTTGCTTTGTTCTGAAGGATGTTTGTCTTCTTCACAGGGTCTGCCCGGCCCTCCTGGTGAGAAGGGAGAGAACGGAGACGTCGGCGCGATGGTGAGTTTTCGCTCTTTTCTGCGTCTCTTTTTCCCCGTTGCTGCGATTCACATTGTTTTCACGTACAACCCAGTGAGGTGGGAAATTGTGCTGATGGCTCTGAAGTCTTGGCTGGTGGCTGAGTTTGGCAACCCCACAAGCCACTTGACAGATGCTTTTGAAGTCTGTGGAAGATGTATTGACACAAACACTCCTGCTGGTGAGAGCTTTGTATGCTCTGTTCCCATGCAGTTTTTATCTGCTAACATTTATACATTTTTCAATATAGATAGACTGTAACAGTGATGTCAGTAGAGCTCTAAAAGGGAAAGCTCAGTAGTATCGTGTGCAAATACCGTATGGGGGATTGATTTTCTGGCATACAGTCTCACTAGCAAATTAGTGCAAGAGAAAACGACCCGAGCTTGTCTGTGAACAACTGATCGCATTGTGAACTTTTGAGATCATGGCTTTGGTACACGGAGCACGGAGCAGATATCTGAGTTTTATACGTACTTAGCTTGAGTATCAAAGAGTAATACACAGGCTCAACGGTCAGTCACGACCCCATTTCACAATATGGAAGTTGCCACCAAACAGAACAAAAGTGGGAAGTCAGAGCAATGTTTCTGAAGACAATCAAATCTGCATTTCTCTAATAAGATTACTATTGCTGCTTTCCATTGCACGGCTGCTGTGTTTTACCAAAACACTATTACAAAAGGAAAATATAATAGCAGGCAGTATGTGACAAATGACTGCAGCGGTCCGTCCAGACTGCAGTGTACTGTACTGAAGACACACATTTGTATTCTGCACTTTTTTCTTACTTACTTCCATGGTTTATTTAGTTGTATATACTGTTTTTGTGTAATTTGTATATCATCTTATAAGTGTGGAGAGAAAATCAAGCTGGTGAGGAGCATAAGGAAACAGGAGGGAACACCGCAAAAACACATAAAACATATGAAACACGAATAAAATGAAATTGAAATGACAGGACCATGACATCAGCAGATCATTCAATAATGAAAATAATTATTAGTTGCAGCCCTGCACATGGTTGGTTAATGTCTCTTATATTGATTCAGACTCTGATAACTACTAAAAGCAAATATTATAGCAACATGTGATTATTCTGGTCGAGCATGCCTTAACTTTGGTATCTGCAGCATCAGAAAAGAGCTATATTATACAACTGTATACTGAAGATTGCCACCATCTTTGCTGACAGGGTCCACCTGGTCCTCCAGGCCCCAGAGGTCCTCAGGGTTCCAGTGGAGCCAACGTAAGTTTGATTGCTTTTATGTCTTTGTTTTTTTTTCTTTTTGCACATTTTCTTACATAATTCTTACATTCTTTGGATAATCCCTATCTGTCCTTATTCTGCTTCATCCACAGGGTGCACAAGGTCCTCCTGGTAGTATTGGTTCAATGGGAGGTGTTGGTGAGAAGGTAAGAACGTGCACAAAAGTCCAAAGTTTCTTTCTGCTCCGGCAGGAAACTGCTATTTTGATTATACTAATGTGTAAAGCATAAAACATGTTGAGTGTTTGAAGTTGAATATGGAAAAAAAAACAGCACTGAGCTGGCAACCTTAGTCGACTGATAACACTCACTGGATTGTTTTCACACATTCATGCTCACTTTCACTGTGTTCCAACAGGGAGAAACTGGTGAAGCTGGCAACCCGGGATCACCTGGAGAGCCTGGTATTGGGGTAAGTACAGTATCATGCTGAAGTACCCCTCATCTTATTTCAGAAAGCATTGTTTCACTGTTAAGAGGACTCAGAATGCCTGGCTTCACACAATCCAGTCATATAACTCATCCTATATGTAAAGTGTCCACCTGTGAATATGTAAGAGTGAAGCTAATTAAATGATGTTTACTATTTGACACTTCAGCTGTGGGGGCTGTTACACTCTTAGTGTTTCACCTCCATATTACTGTAGGCTGATGTGCAAGCAATGCCATCAACCTGAGGGCTTTTCAGCAGATAATTAGCTCAGCAACATTTCAACACCTCCTCTGTTGGTGGTGTCATTAATCTAACCTCCTGTACGAGTCTGCTATTAGAGGCAAAAGACAAAATATCTCAGGAACTATTCAGTCCGACAGCAGCATCACAATAGCTGGGTTTTTCACAAAAACACTTTGTTGTTTAATGTCTACAAAATGACATCATGATGCAGCAAACAAAGACGTCTCATTTTTACTTTCCGGTGGTCTGAATCATGATAAAGTGCCATTGAGAGCAGGGTAAGTGGTAGACATTGGTTGCGGGGACCAGCGTGGCCTCACCTGAGTAATGGGTACTGGCCAGTCACCCTCCTTGAGTCCATCAGGTCGTATTGACGTATCCATCTGCTGCCACGTATCTGTTTACAGTGACAGATAGAGGCAGTGTTGCACGTCGCATCAAGGTCAATTTTAAAGGTGCCACACTGGCATCGACTAGAGAAACGCTCTGCTCTAATGGGCCAAATAACGATTCTGAGCTCGTAATTATGCTCCAACTGCTGCTCTGACTCATAGCCAACACTTGAAGACACTGATGCTGCTATTACAAGAGCAAGAAATGGTATTGTAATGATAAAACTAATTAGTGTGATCATTTAGTAGGATTTTAAAAAGAAACTCTGAAGCAAATGATCCAAAAAGTACACTTAAAGGTTTCATCTCAGTGTTTTTATGAGGCTGTACGAGCTTAACTTTGAGACAGTTTGGTGCATGTTTTGAAGCCAGTTGTAGTGACAGATTTGATGGCACATATGTCTTGTGGCTCATTTAGCATTCTGTCATCAAAGTGGCGTGGATGGCACTCATGTGGTCGTCACGATGACAAGTGTGATGTATTTCTCCTCAGGGCCCCAGAGGAGAGACTGGTGAGAAGGGAGAATCTGGCCCACCCGGAGCTGCTGGACCCGCCGGTGCCCGCGGACCCCCTGGAGATGACGGTCCCAAGGGTAACCCTGTATGTCAGCTCCACTGCCGCACACACAGTAATGACTGATTCATTATTAGAGCTGTCAGCAACAGAATCACCGTGTCACATTTCACAGTAGAGCTGTCTGCCTGCCAAAGTTGTTGTGGACACGATGTCAAATATCTGTCGGGCTCAGTCTTCTTGTCTCGGTCTCTCTGCAGGGTCCTGTCGGCTTCCCAGGAGACCCTGGTCCCCCCGGTGAGCCTGGTGCAGCTGTAAGTGCTACAATTTATCCCTCAATCGATCTTATGCTTACTTTTAGGAGATAATACCATTCACTGACTGTGTTACATTAATTATCCCACAGTTTAGCATCTAATAAATAATGAAACACCTAAAACAATCAGACCTGTGTTATTTATGTTGTTGAGTGTCTACATACATTATCCCAAATGTTCAAACTTTTCAAAAATGTTTTAAAATGCATAAAACTTTCACACAATAGCTTGATCGTTTATCCTTGAGTCAAGCTAATTTTAATAAATACGAATAACTGTGGGAATTAAACCAAAAACAATAACAATTGTGTAGTTCTTGATTTTCCAATTTTGTTTGGAATGATTTTGTCATTGTTTGTACATATTTTTTCATTTGATATAATGTATACCTAACTATGAGCATGAAATAGCTTTGCAGTTCAGAATGATGGCTGACTAATGTTGTCATTTTTGTAATTTGTTTAGGGTATTGATGGTTTACCAGGTGACAAAGGAGATGACGGAGAAGCTGGACAGCCTGTAAGTCTTATATGATCTGTAGTAAACAAATCAGATATCAACCACTCACATTCTGCAGCTAAAAAGTATTCCTATAATGTATATGTTGATGTGCAGGGATACAGCAACATTGATTCTTTGACGTCTATGCTAACTATTCTGTCTGTTCAGTGAACATGGATATCATATTTTGCAAAAGTAGAGTTGTCTCATTATGTAACAAAACGCTTCAGTTTTTGTGCAGTGGGGTTAAGCATACTTTCTACTCTGATTTAGGGCCCTTCAGGTCCATCTGGTGAAGCTGGAGTACCAGGACCTCCTGGCAAAAGGGTGAGCACATTTCCAAAATGAGGCATGAGATGATACTTCTGCTAAGCTCTCGAGCTGCCCTCTATTTATAGATCCACAATGCTCTTACCGGCTCCTACTGGGGATTGAAGCACATTTATGATGGCATTATATGTTTGAATTTTTTAATTAATTTATATGTATTTGACAGAAAGTGGTGCCCATTAGTTAACCGAGTTTCTACAGCAGGCAGTAATTGCAGATAAAGATCATCCTGTAAGAGAATAATGACATATAGTGAGTTTGACTAGCAGTAATGTGAAAGCAGTAGGACTGCTGCTGCTGCTAATGTCAGGGAATTAACTTGTCACTTTAATTTCTGGCACTCCATGGCCTTTCTGTCACACCAGTCTTGAGCTGATATTATTTCATTTCACTAGCGTAGCAATTTTTATGATGCCTTCCATTTACTGTAATAATGTTTTACGGTTAGCAATAAAGCATGCCGTTAATGTTGGGTACGAAAGGCTGGCACAATATGGCAAGAGAGAATAGAAACTTTCATATTTGGAGTGAATTAATTTTGTTCTGTTTACTTCAGCAGAGTTGATGCTCAATTAACTTTCCCTCCAGAGTATCAGTATCAACAAGCTCTGCAGACATCTCTGTGTATTGAGGCAAACAGAGTTACTGTCTACTTCTACTTCACAACATTTCAGGAGGAAATATTTAACTTGCTTTGCTCCATACATTTATTTGACAGCTATAGTTAGCAGTCACTTGTAAGGTTTAACATGGAAGAAACAGTACAGGCATATAAGATTATTATATTATTATTATTATATTAGATTTATTGATGAATGTTAAACCTGTGGTTCTTAACCTTTTTGGTTTATGAACTACTTAAAACAGTGTCTACTGATATTCACGCAAAACGTCACTATGTCCCTCTGATTCTTAACCCCCGAACGGGGCCAAAAGAGGTACATTTCACCAAACAAAAGTGAAGAGTAGCGAGAAGTCCAAACTTTCAAAACAAATTTGTGTAGGAGAACTTTTTTTTTCTTCTGCCCTTACTCATTAATCATCTCAAGACCCCTCAGATTCTTATTGTGACCCACTGGATTGTGCTCTCCTCCGGTTAGCAACCACTGTCTACCTAATAACTGTAAATAAGACTTGAGATAGACTTGCTTTGCCTTGAACAACTATAACAGTTAAATCTTACCATTTGACACAATAAAGGGTTTACAGGTCTTGCAGAGTACTCCTGCACATGTGAAACAAAGTAGTGTAGAGCATTTTGTCTTAAAAATTCCTCCAGTGATGTCACCCATTGATTAAGTTGCATTGTGGGTAATGTAGGTGCCAGGCTTTAAAAAGCAACCCACTGGTCCAACAACAGTGTTGGAGTCAACTTGGACACTTTAAAAACAAATGAACAAAATCGATACAACAGACAGATACACATATCATCTTTTTAATTCCACACCTTCTTCTTCCTTTTCAAAAAATGTCACCTACATTACCCATAATATAACCTAGCCACTGAGTAACATCATTACATGCAGCTTTTTTGAGAGCCACAAAAGGCTTTATACTACTTTTTAGCCTTTTGCAATCAAATGATTTGGTTTAAGAAATATAGGTTATTATGAGTAAGGGATCTGGGATCTGTTTGCAGAATTTATTTGACTTAATTTTTTTTCGAGACCATACAGTCCTGCACATTGCATGCCAGAAGATGACTATTGTGGTAGACACAGAAGCTTTAGCAGAAATGCCTAACAAATAAAAAAAAGAAGATATATCTACCTGTGGTTATCACTCACTTCACTGCCAGAAATCATCCCCGTTAAGCATCCAGCACACTGGTTTGCAAGTTTTCCTGAAATGCTGCTGCTTGAATTAAAATGCAGCTGATCATATTTTAAAAACATTGGTATGGTAAGCACTTTTTCCACCCACAATCTGTATTCCTCGGGACAGCATCCAGGTGACAGAGGCTACAGAACAAATTAGACCCCAGTTCCATGTCCATATTAATGGACTTTGCGATATGATTTTTCATCCCTCACCAAGGTAATTCTGGGTTAGTCTCTCTCCCAATATCTCTTGGAAATTGACTCAGGTTTGGTGCTCATTGATGCATGTGGCTGCTTGACTACATTAGCACACATGGATGCACGGGTGCACACACACACATGCCCGTATCCACACACAAACGCACAATCACTAATGCACATACACAGTCGCCAGGGCTCATAACCTACATTGAAGACCGGTGGCTTTTGTTTGGTCTATTTGATTATGGTTTCTAATAGCAAACGACAGCCCACTTACAAGGTTCTGACCAGAGGCTGTCCGGTGAAAATGCTGATGTGCTTTTAGCCCAGTATGTTTGGAATGTAGGGCAATTTACTCGTGCTGATGTTGTCTGGCTGTGCATAACCCTCTCTCTTCAAAAAGATTCAAGGTCAGAGTGTGAATCAGCTGAACAATAAGTACATACACGAAACTACAGCTCGTCAGCAAATGTTGATTAATTCCCCTTTCAAATAATTACCTATTCTGCAGCCTTTTGAAAAGGTTTATGTGAAAGGTTTTGACACGTAGTTTGTTAACTACAATGATTCATTTGTATAATTGAAGTATTCATGTACTAAACAACGATTGCAAATGTGTTGTTGTTCTCAGGGACCTGTCGGCCGAGCCGGTCAGGAGGGCAGACAAGGAGAAAAGGGATCCAAGGTGAGTTGTCATCCATCTGACTTCAAACATTAGCATCAACTATTAAAGTTGTATATATTTATTTTCACGGGGATCAGGGTTAAATAAGCAAAGAGGGGTCTTAGTTAAAATGTTATAAGCAACTGAATACTTAATATAAATTATAAACACAACAGAATTTACATGGAAAACCATGTATGAGTTCATGTTGTTATATTAATTTTGGTTCACGGATGTTATTCAGTGGGTCATTTTTAGATCCAAGTCAAAAATATTCAGTAACTCAAGTTGGATTGTTAAAATTCAGACACTCAAATGTAAAATTCACAAATTTAGGCTCCCGACAGAGAGAAGTTCTGATGAGTGAAACACAGGACACATGAATTTACCCAATTGATGTTGAAATCGCAAACCACATTAATTCAAATAGCTAATTTTCACAGTTAAATACGCTTCATTTTACAGGTTAGTAAAATTTTTTATGAAGTTCCCTCAGGAGAACTGTAATTTAGTACTTATTACAGGGAGTCTTCAATTGGCACATGTCCACTTATTTAATGAACTCTATGTGCTAGCTTACCCTTGAGAGTCAGTGCTCAGCAGGTTGGCTGAACTTGCCAAAATGTGATATTTGTCCAAAGGCAGCATGCAATAACACATGCAGAGTATGGAGACTAAACTTTCCAATTATAAATTAATTTAAATGGAGCTGCGCCTTTAAGGATTTTGGTATTATATCAAAAATAAGTGCATTTTCCAAAAACTTATTTTACAGAGCCCCTTTACAAAGAAAATTACGAAGATTACAAAGAAAATGTAATACTTTATTATAGATTATATCTAAAAGTATTTTTTTCCATGCCCAAAAGGTGTTACATCATTCATAATTTCAGCTCTGTCCATGTCCTTGAACTGCTTCATAAATGTTACACACAGTATGTAAAGGAGATGTGCTGTATACAAGCCAATTTTATCTTTCTTAATACACAAATACCAAAAGTATTCTCAAGTTTCAGAGGCCTTTTAAGTTAAAACCATACTTTAGAGTTTTCTCCACTCCTTTCTCAGTATTACACCTGAGAAATTGGGTTTGATACTTGTTCCCCATCTCCAGCTAATAGACCCTGCTAAAGGGTTACTCGTCCCATAATTATAAGGTGTAAAAAAGATATTCCAATGCTATAAATTCATTTGTAAATCCACTAGTGGTGAAATTTCATTTAGCGATTAGAAGTGCCCATTTGAGTTTACTTTAACTTTAGTGTTACTCACCAGATTGCAGTAGTACATTTAAGTACATTTAATTAATCATCAAACATTTGCTAAGATATTACATTATCAAAATCCAGCATTGTGTACAGCCATGTTTACCAGCTTGCAGTCTTCTACTCTACATTGTTGGCACTTTTCAGCATGTTTTGGCGTCTTACCACCACCTGTAGATCATTGAAATAGTGTTACAACTTATGCACACATGCAAATGGTCAACAAAGCTGAATCAAAAGTCTATGATGATGTTTGTCCAGCAGATGTTCTGAAGGGCGAGGTCAACACTGATTAAAAACCCTCTCCTCGAATGTTCTGTCCAGGAGTTCATTCACATGTTCACCTCAGATCATGTGAATTTGTAAAAAATTGAACGAATAAGTCTCAAAGGTGAAGCAGTGAGGTTTCTTGAGCCTATCAGCGGGTTTAATTGCTTTGTTAAAATCAACAACATGTGACTGTTTGCACAGTTGACAAGTCTTTGCAAGCCTTAAAGAGATTTTTTTTGTCTACAAATCATTTAGTTCAAAGAAATGCACGGGCACAAAAACCTGACAAATCTCAGACATAGCCTCGCTCTTCCCTTTGTTCTTTGTCGTTCTCTATCTCTTCAACTAACACACACAAACACACACAAAGTGCACATTCTATTCACATTGAGGTAAAGGATTAGAGTTGATTTGATGGAGACAAGACAAAGCCTGCATGTTGATCCTAGAGTGTCAAATCCAGGCCTAATTGGTTGTCAGAACAATTTAATTCCCTCCTCCGATGAGCCTAGTCGATATGACATCTCTGCAACTTCAATACATAGAAACTCGCTGTTCATGCTCAGAGACAACAGATAAGATCTGGTAACATTTGATCTGTTTGGATGTTGCAAATCCTTGAGTCTTTCCAATCTGAGGTTTGTTGGAAGGAAAAACATCACAAATCATCAAACAATGTGACTTCCAGACACAAGATTGCTTTAATTATGAAGTTAGATAAATGTCTCGTTGTCGGTTTTTAGTTACAGCTTTTAAAGATCCTGTGTTGAACTTCAGACCAAGAATAGCACCGTGGAGCAATGTTTTGAAGAACGAATCCCAAGTGTTTTGTGTAAGCTGCATACGGCGAAACGAAGCAAAAAAAAATCTGCTTCTCCAGTGTTATTTTGAGGAAATAAATGAATACGTTTTTTGTTAATACTGAAGGAAACATACAACATGCTTTGGTTCGAAACAGAGCCATATAGATCATGATGCAGAGGTAGTAACTGTGCTAACGTTTTACAGGGAGAAGCTGGAGCAGAGGGGCCTGTTGGCAAAACTGGACCTGTTGGACCTCAGGGGCTTGCTGGAAAGTCTGGTCCTGAGGGACTGCGTGGAATCCCTGGCCCTGTTGTGAGTACATGTTGTTCATAAATACTTCTTTTATATGCCACATTATAACCTGATATTATAACCTGACCAATTCCTATGGAGTAAATTACATGATTGCAAATTTGTGTTAGTTCAACTATGATTGCATTTTAACTACTATTCAAGTAACATGAATACTTTCTGAACATGTATTGCTTCTTAAATACACAGTTCAGAGTCTCTAAACTGAAATATTATTATTCTAGTGTATTAACCAAACTGTGTTACTATTTTCTCTTTATTATTTTCAGGGTGAGCAAGGACTTCCTGGTGCTTCTGGCCAAGACGGCCCTCCTGGACCTCTTGTAAGACATGTCCCCTCACCTCCCCATTGAAAAAAAGGATAGTTTCTTAGTTTTGGTGTGATTAGTAGTAGAAAATAATCTGATAATTTAACTTTTGCTGGTCCAAGCTCCATAAATGTGCGAATTCAATACTTTTCTTTATCATACATGATAGTCACTGAATAGCTTCGGATTTTTTGACTAATTGTTAGATAAAACATGACATTTGAAGGTGTGTCCTCCGTATTTTTAATTTTAGGGATATTTTATGGAGAAAACGATTTATTGATGGTGAGACTCATCATTTGTTGCACACTTGCTGAAAGCAGTCATTGACGTATCTCTACAGGATAAACACTGAGTAGTCACCATGAATGCAGAGATCTGCGAAGGCTCTCACTGTAATATACTGTGAATTTTACTCACAATATGCTTGACAATCTGATTCTTTCTCTCCACAGGGACCCCCTGGACTTCCTGGTATGAAGGGTGACTCTGGATCCAAGGGAGAGAAGGCAAGACATTATTATGATGCTAATCTCAAATGGCTTCACTGTGTATTTCTCATATCTGCGTACACGCCTTATCTGAAGCTTCCACAGTGAGCAAACATCTAGGTCCTATTGCCTCCTATCTCTTTGTTCACACTCCCCCAGTGAGCGAAGAAAGTTTCTGCCTTGCGAGGAGCTTTCATGGTGATTTAAAGCACTGGATGAATATGTATAAGTTCAATAATATCATCTTTCTAATGGTCATTGGTTTAATGCCAGCATGCAGCAGTCAGAAGCAGATGGTCATAACTCTGCCCGGCAGCAGGTGCCTAGACACAGCTCCATTGTTAAATATGACGACCACTATAAACACACTAATTATTTATAGGCAGAAATAAGACAGTACTGAGGTCTGCTGGCCAGGCATGGTGCATAAACCTGCTGGTGAATTTGCATTTTTACTTCACTTTGAAAAACCACCTTAATTTTCTGCAGATGATGAATGAACAGAAATTAAAACTTCAGCAGATACAAAAATTACTGTTTGTCGAACAGATAATTAGTACAAATGTTGTTTTGCTCTCTGGGTTTGTCTCAGTTTTTGTTATTTGTCTTCTTCTCTTCCTGTTCCAGGGTCATCCAGGTCTGATTGGTCTGATCGGGCCTCCTGGTGAGCCCGGAGAGAAGGGAGACAGAGGCTTGCCTGGACCTCAGGGCACTGGAGGTGGCAAGGGTGATGCTGTAAGTCAGTCTCTGTGTCTTAAAATATGTCTCCATAGGAATGTGAATCTTATAAAGTCACAGTGCTGCATAAATGTATGTGTAAAATGCGATTTTTCCAGACCTATAGCCTAAATTCCCAAAAGACTTCCATATAGAAACAGGGATAGATTATTTTATCTAACTTATACTCATATTATGGTAAGAGGGGCTTCTGGGTATTGTTGTTTATTGAAATTAATTTAAATTCTATAACTTTCTGGAGTCTAATTAATGATTCTGGTATCATTTAAACATAAACTAAGACTGATTAAGTTCTTTTTACACATTTTCTTATTTTACATCTAGTTTTGCATATATTGTCTACATAGTGCCACATATCACTTTTGAAAAATGACTTGCATATCAGCCAATATTTCTACTTTATCTCCCAACTCTAACTGCAAGACATTTTAGACAAATACATCCATCAAATGTCGTATTTAAATGAGACATCTATTGAAATGCATTCTGACTGATGTCATCTATTGTCTGTTATAAGGGTACCGTTGGTCTCCAAGGTCCTCTTGGCCCTCCTGGTCCCCCGGGTATTTCTGTAAGTTCAGTCTCAGTCTTCATGATAAAAAATGCACTTTTTACACTTTATTACATCACGACTGTTGCTCATCTCTTAATATTTCCTTTTCAACAGGGCCCTGCAGGACAGAAGGGTTCCAAGGGATCCACTGTAAGTTGTGTTTTCATCCTTTGTACAGTTCCTTTCAGTTTTATTCTTAGTTCATTCTTAATTAAGTTCACAATTCCTTGTTTTCCGACAGGGTTCACAAGGTCAGAAGGGAGACAGTGGAATGATTGGACCACCTGGACCACCTGTAAGTTTATTTTCACTCAAGCATTTTTTTTTATACACGTGGTTCTTTGAAGGTGCAATCTGAACGAATTTAATTGTAAAACAATAAAATTTGCTTTACCTTGACATCTGTGTTTCAGGGACCACCCGGTGACATCATCCAGCCACTCCCCATCCAGCAGTCTGGCAGAAAGACCAGGCGGCAGGCTGAGATGCAGGGCGACGCGGCGATGGCGGACTACGGCGTCGATGGCGTGGGCATGGAGGGAATGGAGGACGTCTTCGGATCCCTCAACAACCTCAAACAGGACATCGAGCGCATGAAGTTCCCCATGGGCACCCAGGACAACCCTGCCAGGACCTGCAACGACCTGCACCTCAGCCAGCCTGACTACCCTGACGGTAGGACGGAGACAGTGCATATCGTAGTAATAACAAGGACACAGAATAGATCAGCAGTGGAATTTGGTCTGCAGAAACACACAGTATATGTCAAGTGTCGCTTCGGCACATTATTTCTCACTTTGCTTCAGTTGGAACCAAAAAGTGTCATTTCCAAGGGTATAATTTCTGCACCAACTTTAAAGATTAGTTTGATTTACTCACTAGGATCTCTATAAGCGGTGTCGTCCGACTGTCAGGCTGCCAAAATCCTGCTGAAAGAGAGAGAGAGGAGTTGACAGAAATGTTGACAAACTCATTTGAGTCACCTTCAAGTGTGACCATGAGCTCACAGCGAGCTTTACAAGGCGACCGTACTTACGAGCTGCCCTCTCATAATTCTGGAGGTTGATGGGGCTGCATGAAAGAGCGACTGCAGGCGCTACTCGGGATTAAAACACCTCGTGCAGGAATTTGTTTGAAAATGATTGAATTTACATGTTTATTTACATTTACTCTCCTCTTGAAACACATGAGTATCAATCTACAAGGCAGTAAAGGACAGAGCTCTTTGTGGGAAGTTAAATAGGATTATGAGGTAATGGCATCCTGGCAATTATTATTCTTTTCTTATGGATATTAATTTCATCTCGTTGTATGGTAAATTTTAATTAATGTATATAAATTCTCCTTTTTTGAGATTATTTTAATTATCGTTAATCTACAGATTATTTTCTAGAGTCATAAAACCAACAGAAGTATGTAAAAACAAAAGAAATAAAAAAGTTGGTAACAACCTGACATCATCAAAATGTTGAAAACCTCGAAATAATCAATTTACTACATTGTCAAATGATGAAAAGAAGCTGATTCTCACATGTTAAAACCTGAAACAATACATTTTGGGGGGCATTTTTGGTTAAAAGGATGTTACATTTCCTAGATTTTCTGAAAAAGTGCTTTCATTTTAAATGAAATACTCCAATCCAAATGTTATTCTAAGACACATTTAAAAACAAAAACAGTTGCAGTGCAATCAAAAATAAAAGAGTGGTTTAAAACAATAAAAGGACAATAAAACAAAGAAAGGCAATTCTCACTGTGAGTTAAAAGCCAAAGAATAAAACAGAAACAGTGCTCAGAATCATTAAAACATTATAGAAACACAACAAATTGGCTAAACGCTGCAGCTCTGAAGCAACAAACAACAGTTTCTAACCTCCCTGTAGACGAGTGCGGCAGTTCTGTTTATTTGTGAAAGTTAAATAACAGCAGTAGTATTCACTCTCCAGAAGGCCAACGCTGTGCTTCACACCACCACTGCTTTGTCCCTGTGTCATGACTGTGTTCGTCTCTCAGGTGAATACTGGATTGATCCAAACCAGGGCTGCATAGGAGACGCAATCAAAGTGTTCTGCAACTTCACAGCGGGCGGAGAAACTTGCATCTTCCCTGATAAGAAATCCACAGGAGTAAGTAATGAGCAAATGTTAACACCTGAATCAAACAGTGTTTTATTGTGATGGTAATTTAAAGACAGCTGAATCCACAATAATGATTCATTTTCGCTAAAAAACAGATGGAGCTGTTTTGCTGATCTGTGCACAGCGACTGCAACTGTGACATGTTCTCTGATGAATCTCTTAACTGTGTGCTTGTTTTATCGTCATAGGTTAGAATATCCAACTGGCCCAAGGAGGCTCCGGGTTCATGGTTCAGTGAATTTAAACGTGGCAAAATTGTAAGTCGACTCGAATGACTTTTTATTTACCTATTTTCTTTTCCTATTACCTCCCAGCATGCATTCACATTCTTTTTAGATATGTTCTGATCCTCCGTTACCTCCCCTCCCTTCTTTTTCTTATTTCCTTTTTACCCCCCATCTTTCCTTCCCTTCATTTCTTTCACTCCAACCTTTTAACTCACCTTCCCTGTTCGTCTTCTTTAACCATTATCCTAGTCTCCTTCCCTGCGTCATTCTCTCCATCTGTCCGTCCGCAGTTGAGCTACGTCGACATGGGAGAAAGCACCATCAACACAGTGCAGATGACCTTCCTGAAGCTGCTGAGCTCCTCGGCACGGCAGAACTTCACCTACATTTGCCACCAGTCTGTGGCCTGGTACGACGCCAAGGCTGACGGCTACGACAAGGCGCTGCGCTTCCTGGGCTCCAACGATGAGGAGATGTCTTACGACAATAATCCCTTCATTAAGCCGCTGACGGACGGCTGCTCGGTAAACACTTATTTTCTAACTTCCAGTTTGCAATTTTTCTAAATCCCACTAATCCTCACAAATATGTAGATTGTTGTAGAGAAGTGTGAGTCATGTTTGTACAGGTGCAGAGGAGGAGAATCAAGGGATCAAATGTAGAATCTGATTTTGGTTGAGAAAGCAGGTGTTCACTAGATTTACATTATTTAACATTAGTAGAAAGTAAAAGAGATAAAATGATTCCATGATAAGCTGATGGAGAGAAAGTAAATCTTTCTTTTTTTTTGATAATTGGTTGTTTAAAATGCCAAAGATTCTGGTTGCAGCTTCTCAAATGTGAATATTTGCTGGATTTCTTAGTTATTTATAATATTAAAAGGAATATATATATTTTTTTTTGACACTTGGTAAGACCAGAAAAGTGAGAACAGTACCTTGCGCTTTAGGACACTTTGTTGGGCAGTTTTTACTTTATGGATCAAATGATTAACTGATTAATGAAGAAATTAATCAGCAAATGAATCCCTAGTGAATACAACAAGTAGTTGCAGGATAAATGGTAAGTCTATGGAGGACAGTTTTGACTGATTTAAGGGCAGTTGGGACTTTCTTCCTTTAGACTACAACAGATTTAAATTATTTCAACTAATTAATTGTTTGGTGGAAGTAACATCTTCAGATTCTATGTTTGTAAGATCAACTTTTCTGAACATCAGCATATATAATTTGGATGATGTAGAGAAGAGAAAAACCTCATCTCACAATTAGTCTATAAAATGTGAAAAAATTGTGAAAAATGGGTCCAAAGTGATGTCTTCAAATAGCTTCCTTTGTCTAACCACCAAAGAAAAGCAGCAAATCTTCACATTTAAGCATCCAAAACTCACAAATATTTGACATTTCTGCCTGATAAATGACTGAAACGATTAATCGAACAAAATTGCTGGTGATTCATTTTCTTTCAATCGGTAGAATGCTGCAGCTCTCATCAAAATTGCTGTCGATCACACAGTGACAGTGACTAAGCACTGATTTGTAGCAAAGATACAATCAGATTTCTGCTCCTTCTAGCTGAGCATATTGATCATCTCTTCCTAAAACACACAGTGAACCAAACATCCACCACCTCACTGAAGTCATCTTCTTGTCTGCCCTTTGTGTTCGCAGCTGAAGCAGGGCTATTCAAAGACGGTGATGGAGATCAACACTCCCCGCATCGACCAGTTGCCCATCATCGACGTCATGCTGAATGACTTTGGGGAATCCAACCAGAGGTTTGGCTTCGAGGTCGGCCCCGTCTGTTTCCTCGGCTAAACGCGCCCCGACTCCCCGCTGAAGGACAGGGTCAGAGGGTACACATTAACACCCACACGCTGAGATCCGACAACCTTTACCTTCTCTCCCCGCGAAGCAAAAAAAAAAACCTGTGTTTTCTTATGTTGCCGAGAAGATCCACTCAAGCCCGGAGAAGAAGAGTGCCCCCTGGCCCTGTCATGAAAGCGCTGACCAGGGGAAACTACTCCTCGCCCTTGTAGGGCCAGAATCACATGACTTTAACTTACATGTAGTGATGGGAGTGACATCAGGAAAAGGACATTTGATGCCGTGGCGGACAGTGGCGCACTTTCAGCAACAGAGAGAGGATCCACTCACCCCAAGCCCCATCCTCCCTTGTCCTTCCCCCTCCCACCACGCCTCCCTCTCTGGGTGCTCCAGGTGCTGCTCTGAATACAACCACAGAGGTGCTTTTGTGCAGAATCACAAAACACTCAAAGGTGCTACAAAAAGTGCTTTTTGATAAAACTGTAATTATTATTATTATTTTGTACAATATTGTTCCTTTTCCGAATCCACTATTAAAAAAAACTTGCATGTGCCCCAGCTCTTAAAGTCTAAATAAACATTTGATAAACGATATAGAATTAAATCCAATGAATATATTTGACTTGTGTTTAAAAAAAACAAATTTGTTAAGAAATGTAATGTCCTTTGAAACATTCCAATTTGTAAGTATAAAATAATCATTTTTGTAAATAATATAACTTTCAATATTGGATTTTTATGAGAGCAAGCCAAACTGGAACAGAACACCTAACTCAAAAAGCATTTTGTCTTTTTTCACGACACGCCATTTGGTGTGCCCATCAGGATATTAAGCCATAATAAATATAGATAGTAATATAAATACTGTAAGAAAGGGCTTATTCTTCCAAACTTTATTCACCCAGATGTTGTACTGTACCTCACTTCCTTAAAATGTCGACACATTTGGCTCTTCAACCATGTTTTAATCTTTACGACTCAATCAAGTTTTGAATCATTTGTGGTAGAAAAAAAACAAACATTTTTTGTGTTTGTCGGAAAAAAAAGCCCTGTCGATTTTTCTTCTTTGTAACAATGGACAAAATGTTTTCATGTGCCTTGAATTGTTCATTAAAAAATATTAAAACTGGATTCTGAAAAATGTTGGGTTGAACGTCTGTATTGTTGGCTGTTGAAATGATTAGTTCTCTTTGTGATTCTGCGCTGCCTTATACGTTTTTACCTTCCTTTCGCCATGATAATTTAAGATTAGGAGGATTAGTGGTTCCAAGTGTTTGGGCTCATGTGATTGATTCTGCCGAGCCCAGGCGCTGTGATCTCTTCCACTTTTATTTCTCTGACTCAGATTTGATTTTGATCAAGATCTGTTTGCATCTCCGTCTCTTTAGCTTAAAGCTATGATAGCAATCGACTTCAGAGTCGCTTTCAAACCTGTGTAATTACAGTATGTTTACAACCTATGTACAACTGAAATAAATGTTTGGTGCTTTGCCAAATGCACACTGCAATCGTTTGCATTCACTTACAGATTATAAGTATATGTAATTATAGCATAATTGAGTCCATAGAACCGGTGAGCTGAGCCGAAAATGCGTGATTACACAGTGCATGCCGACATCTGACAGGCCGATCGCTGAATGACGACACCACTCCCCAGGCTGATCCGGCTTCCCAACAGCACCGCTGGCTTTGGTCAGGAATAGTCAGACCACATGATGGCATTGATCAAACAACATGCCGCATTCATCACTTCAGTACCATATATCCACATACAGATATACGTACGTATAAGTGTTTGTCCATTCTTCCTTTAATTAATTCCTTTCAGGTATCACAAGTGTAATCTGCTACAGAATCACACATAATACTAGCTCTCAGAGCATTTGTGCTGCTGAAGAATGAAGCAAATGCAAATTGACAGTAATTATCTTTTCTCTCCAGGGGGTTTGTTATTTTAGCAGTGGGGAGTGTGGAAATTGGATTACATTTATGATAATGAAGGATGTAAATTGTGGGACAGACTTTACAAAATAGACGTTCTGGCAGCAGCGAATATGACTTTAGATCACGTCCAAAAGCGGTAACAACAAGAAAGCTGGAGGATTCGTTATGCATCACTTCCTGTGGTGGTGATGAATGCGATATATGTACAAGTTTTGGCGATGGCAAAAAAAAGGAAAATACTAAAATCGGTCTCAATTAAGCTTTCTTACAATTAAATATGAGATAAAGCCAGAGTGAGCTTTCATTTTTCATTCCTACCGATAATTTTTCCGGCAGCGGAGGGTTTTTGCCTTCAGTACTCGTGTCTGACTCGTCTATGACAACGATGATGCAACTACAACAACATGAATACCTCAGCCTATAAATGACTTGTTCCCATGTTTTAACAATTTCTAAAAGATTATGATCATCGTTCAATTAACACTCCCCTGTAAAATCTGGTCATGACCACTCAATAAACATATCATAGCAGGCTTTATATACGGCAATAAAGTGTTAGTACAGCATCAAACGTAACAACATACTGTTGGCTGCCATATAATATTTATATTGTCTTGGCTAAAGTCAAGTTGCCTGGATAGGGTTCCTTACAGGAGAATGCCTTTCTTTTTCAAAGAAAGGGATTTGGAATCAAAGAAAGGATATTGTCAACATCAATAAACAAGGTTTAAATTGTGCTCAACATGTTTTAAGAAAAAACTAGGTCTGCTGGTTTCAGTCGTCATCATCTGTTTTCTTTTGAGCCAGAAGCTGAAGGGGATACTGATTGGATCTGGCCAGACCCTGAAGACACTGCGGGGTAGCAACCTTCTGATCACAAGGTTGTCACCCCCAAAACAAACCTTACTTCATCGTCTGTTTTACTCTAGATGGGAACATATGAACATCGTGCTATAGTGAATAAGACTTGAAAGACCATAAATTCATTAGGAATGTTTTTACTGAGGTAATAAGTCAAGTATATTTTCTTATAAGCTTACATAAAAAACTGACTTCCTTAGAAACCAAGGCCACCGCCCCCTGCTGGTCATTAGAAAGAATGCAGGTTCAAGACATTTCCACATTTTGGACCGGTAAGCATCGTTGAAAATTACAAGTAAAAGTGAATTATACATATATTTTCCTACATGTCATATTATACTGTGTATACAATATCCGGATCAGTACTTTTTAAAAAATCTTTTGCCGATAAAAAAGGAATCAGTTTTACAATGTGTTACCTTGGCTCTGATGCAGCAGGCAATCTGCCAAGTAACTAGTAACTAAAGCTATGGAATAAGTGTAGTGGAGTAAAAAGGGCAATATTTGCATCCACAATGGAGTAGAAGCAGAGAGTGGCACAAAATAGAAATATTCAAGTGAAGAATAAACTCAAATTTGTATTCAAGGACAATACTATAGTAAATGTACTCAGTTACATTCCATTACTGCATTATAAACCTGTATTTTCAAAGCCTTGTCATTCCCCGTTCAGCAGCACAGACAAAATCTATCTGACTTTCGTGAGGTTGGTTATTGGCTTTCTGCACAAATTCCAAAACTGTTTTTCCTTCTGTTTGGTGATTCATTGCCTGTGTTAGTACTGTGTGTGTCTGTGCACTTCTTAAACCTGAATGCTGTCATCATGTTTTGGTCGGTAGAAGCACATATGGTGATGAGTAATCATTAACTTTGTGTGCCTGACAATTTTCCTCGCGCTGATGGCCAGTCTTCTTTTTCTCACCCCTCGTTCTTTTTTTTAAAGAAACTAATATGGGGCCACCTGTTGCTCATCTTTGAAGGCAGAACAACATGTTTGTGCTGTTAGGTGAAAATGGCTGCAGCAGAATCAAAACAAGGAAAATAAGGCTGCAGTCCAACAAGAGGAGGTGGCAGGGGTAAGGGGCCGCTTGTTTACTCTAAACCGACGCCTAAATCCTTAACCGGTCACAGCCGATCTGTCGGGACGCCCACTCTGGTCGAAGTGCCTAAATATTTTCTGTCAAAAGTCCAGAGCTGCCGTAGGCTGCAGTCACATCTAATGACAGCCAGTGTCCAAGGAGGTAGAGGAGAGGGGAGGGGTTGTTTTCCTTTTTTTGGGCTGGAACTGTTCAATTCTCCTCTTCACAATTTTTCATTCTCTCCCCGTTTAATCCTTTCCAGGGTCATGAAGAGCCGGACCCTGCCACAGCATGAATTAAGCCAGAGGACAAGAAAGCACCCTGGAAAGTTTCCAGCGTGTCTGAGGACTAACATGGAGAGACAGACAATCTCATTTTAAGGCAATAAGACAACTCAGAGTTTTGTCTGATTTGGGCAGTTTTAAATGGGGAAAAAAAAAACGGGGAAAAAAAACCCTGCAAAAGCCAAAAGCCCAAACGCTAAAAAAACAAGCAAAAAAAAGATAGACTGAGCCATCTCAGCACACGTCTTCCCTTTTAACTGTACATAGCATTTCAGAACTAAATCAAAATTGAAAACGTGTTATTTACTACCCTTGTAACACCCAGAATTTAGTAAAAGAGCTAAGATGGCATATGTCTGGACCTCACCATTGGTGTGGCTATGGCAGGGTGCACAGGCAGTCCTATTACGTTAACAATGCGATGTAGCTAGCTAAGTTTATTAGCATGGTATTACAGCTACTTAAGAAAGTTCACTATTTGATGGATCTGATTTTGTAAGAATTGTCCACCTGTCGAATTCATACTCGAAACAAAAAAGTGACAGTCCCTCACCGGAGTAAAAGCAAGCCGCTGCTAATTGTTAGCGAGTTACCGTTAGCTGTGCAGCTTGCGGTCCTGCATGACTCTGTCCAGACCTGGAGCTTGGAGCACAGGGAAATCGTGGTGCCTACATACAAAGTGGTATTCTAATACAATCATTCGGTAATAATTTTAGCTTATTTTTGAATGTTTTAAACCAAAACTCTCACACATTTCACCTTTATACATAAGGATTTTCCTATGTAGTTTTCTTTGGTCTATCAAAGGTGCAATTCTGGAGAAAGATTGTTGATTGTTGAGCATCATTTGCAGGTCGTCAAATACCATCATGTCGTTGTACAATGCATGTGCAACGTGGGAATGAGACTCAGCAGTTTGTTATTAGTTAGGTCTGAACACCAACAACCAATCATAAACCAATGCAAGGCATCAGCATTTTACAATCTGACAATGAGACTCAACAATCCGCCACCTTTCTGCTGAACTTCCGGCTGCACCTTTAACGTAAATTCATGGCCATTCCAATTTTTAAGAATAGCGAAAATATTGTGAATCTATTGATTACCAACGCAATATGGATTAAAAACCAGTGGCACAAAGGAAAAAAGGTAAGGTATGATAAGATACAGGATGCATGGAAGTAGCATTAGCAACGTATTAACAAATGATCCCACAGTTACCAGTAAGAATAAGGCAGCTATTTGATGTTGCAAAACAGGGTAACTCTTCCCACTATTCCGGTCGAGTTTATTTCATTTGACGAGCCCACTCACAAGTAACAAACTCCCCTCGCAGAGATCTACAATCTGTGTACAACACACAACAACTTCTACCCTCTTAAACACTAACAATCTGACTGTGAGAGCTGTTGGTTTTCTGAAATCTAGACAGATGGGAGTAACATCTTAAACTCTCCAACTACATCAGCAGAACTGCACAGTGACAAGTGTAGAACATTTCTGTTGTGTTGGAAAGTCAAATGGCGACCAAGACCGAGTGTAGACCGAGGCTTCTGGATAAAAGGCGGATAGAGCTGACTTCATTTAAAAAGCCAAACACCATGTAATTTTCAGCTCTTTGGAGAGGAACACTAGAAGCAGCCCGTATTGACTGCTGTCTCTTTTGTAGCAAGATAATTGCTTGTTCTCTCGGTTGATGTTTTCTTGACGGACAGAAATTCCTACAGCCACAACACCTGCTGTGTTCTCAGAATCAACATTTTCCAATCGATTCTCCTCCCTGCTACCACTAAAGTCATTTTTTGTAGCAATTATGAACGTGCAACTGAACTGCAAAAGATACCCCGCGCTCATCACGCGTCATAACCGATTTGAACTGGCTCGAGCCACAAAGCAGGCGGCAGTCGCTGTTATTGCTGGAGAGAATCTCATCAGGAATGCAGGGCATGGTGTACGTGAAACCCTTTGTTCAAGTGCGCCAAGAAACTTCCGTCTCCTTCTGCTGTCAAAGGCACTCCTCGAGTTTAAGTATTCCCTGTTCAAACAGTTTCACTGGGAAACACTCCAGCGGCACAGTGTTTCGTTGCCCGGCCCATCACCTCATCCCAGCCTGCTGCAGACTGCTGATCTGGCGAGGGCCTGGAGACACCCCTGCCTCTCAGGTCTCCTCAGGTTTGTACAAGCTGTGCTCTTACATTAGCATCGCCTGAAGAAGCCCGAGAAGGGAAAAAGGCTGGCCGCCTCACCCAAACCACGACTGAGACCGAGTGCGTGACCTGGCCCACCTAACCTGACAGCACTCTGCATCCTCTTGTCGCCTTCGCTGCTTTTCTGTCTGTCCTTTTTTCATAGAAAATGGGAAAAACTGATTGACATACCACATTGAAAAGGCTTCCCACTGCGTTGAAGGTGACTCCTGCAGTCAAGGACATGCTCTTGTTGCAGATCATGAGCCCGGGGGGGGGGGGCCGAGGTCTGATCGGCGGACAAAGTACAGGAGCTGGGCTTGAGTTCCAAGTCAAGGTGAAGGAAGGAATATATTCCAGACCAACCAAGAACTTTGTTAGCAGGACAGATATACATTTGAAAGAGGTGACACCTGTAATGTAAAGCACAATATCTAAAATGACAAATGTTTTTAAGACTCTCATACTCACAGATAACGTTTTACTGCTTCTTTGTTGTGTAGTTTCATGTCTGTCAGGACTGTGAAGAAAAACAAAATGGTAAGGAGAAATTGATAACTGTCAGACAAAAAGGAACCTGGTGCATTATCCCCTGACAAAACATATTTCCAGTCTTACTTCATAACAACAAAGTCTGAAGGTTGATTGGCGGACTAAACGGTCTCTAATAAACCTCAGCTGAAGTAAAAAAACAGCTCGAGCACAAAAGCTGAATAAACAGCCTTGTGTATTGAACCCCTGCACAAGCTGCGAGCCCTATTCGTATTCGAAATGAGCGCTCCGCACATTATTTAATACCTCTCGTATCAATTATTTTACGCGGAGAAAATACTGTGTCATACGAGAGTGTGTGAGTAATGGCTTCGTCCAGAGAGGAATGTTATAACAGCACAGAAAGCTTTGTGTCATTTGTTTCAGTAATATGACAGATTTTAAATTCTTATATGGTAATGAGGTCTTTGGTAAACAGCCGTGTTTCGTCCCGTTTAAAGGGCCGGTTCACTCATAACACTGAAGTATCACAAGCTATAAAAGTGCACTGAGCTGTGGTTTTATCTGTCAAGGTTTTGAGACGTGCATCTGCCACCACCCCGATGGGATTTTGTTTGTAGTGGTCACAGCACTGAAAAATGTATTTTGCAAGCTCTCTCTCCAGACGTGGTTCCCCTTCTTACTCTGGATTACCCAAAGACTTTACTGTGAGCAATTTTCATAAGGACTGTGTCTTCTGGAAAATTAAGTAAAAGAATCCACACCAAGGCAGGCTGTTTGAATGGTCAGATACATGAAAACAGTTTAGCCAGGGACAGAAAAAACACTTCTATTACTACAGATATTCCAGAAGTTTTCAGAGTGATGAATGACCCCTGATTCTCAAGAAAAAAAAGGAATGTGGAATGTTAGAAATGACAAAAATGTGTTAAACTTCAGAAAAGCGCTGGTGATGGTCATGTCCTGCACCCAAAATCCACAAACGCTTCGTCTCAGCCCTCCTGACCGCACAGCCAGCACTTTTCTGACCGAAAAAGATGCTATGTGGACACTGGTCCTGATTCCACATATTCTTTAGCCTTTCAAAAACTGTAGCCTACATTATCCACATTGCCACATAGCCATGAAGTGACATCACTTGAGGCAGCTTGTCAGCAGCTCACATGCAGCTTCCTCTGGAGCCACGTTAAGTTTCATACCACACATTTGCAAATCGAAATGGTCAAATGATGAATTTGTTTATTTTTAATTGCAAAATTAATTTTAAAATATATTTTCAGATCAAACTTTTCTTGTTTTCTTGGCATAAATGAACTTCCATATGACATTTAGAGGTGAGCTGCAAATGTTTTGGTGGACCTTTAATTGATGAAACAGTGATAATCCTCCTGAGGTTAATGTTTTATAAGATCTCTCTCTCTCTCTCTCTCTCTCACTCTCTCTGTGCGCGTGCACACCCGCACCAAAAAAAAAAAAAAAAACGCAGCCGCGGTGGCAGCTCTGCTCTCGCGCGCCTCTGTCTGCTGTTTCCTGCTGAATACTGCCAGCTGCAACTTTTGTCCCCGCACAGCTGCCGGTGGTTCCTCCTCCAGCCCGCACTCACAACAAGCTGGATTCATTACAAGTGGATGAGGGGGGCAGCTGGGTGATGTCACATCCGTGAAGAAAGAAGGGGAAGAAGGAGGACAAGGCTCCCCAAATCCTTGACGGCGGCGTGGATTTTTCGCCGCATGCGTGCCCGCAAACTTTTTTCCTCCCTCTTCGCAGTGACGAGGTTTCTCCCCGCTGCCCACATGGCGCGCGTAACGGGGTCGAGTGGATGGATGTGCCCCCCTCCTCCCTCCCAGGAAGCCGCGGTTCTTCACCAGCGCGTAGTGGACGAGGTGGCGTGATCCCGCGGGGCAGAGGAACAAGAAAAAAGAAAAAAAACTTGCGTGAGAATTTGTTGTTTTCTTCCCGAGGCGGAGGAGGAGGAGGAGGAGAACAAAAAAAAGAAGAAGAAGCTACGAAGCAGCAGAACGGAACAGAATGTGGTCTCTGTCCGTGGTCCTGAACCCGCTGCTGTTCCTGCTGCTGTTCGGACACTGCCCTTCAGTGGTGAGTTCACTGCCCTCACGTCTCACCTCTCAAAGGAAAAAAAAAAAGAATAGAGATAAACTTGAGCAGAGTGTTGCGTTCAGTGTCATTGTTGTAAAGTTCAGTTAGAATTTTTTTTTTTTTTTTTGGGGGGGGGGGTTGTGTTTAATTTGGGTGGAGCACTGCACAATGGTTGCTGGGCGAGTGACCGGCACCAAAGACAATTAGTCATTTCAGTTTCCAGGCTTGTTTCCAGCAGCTCGGAATATGCAAAAAGTATCTGTAACATTTGCGTTTAAATACTGTATTCAAAGTGTGGGTGGAGGAAGAGGAACCCCTCGCAGCACTCATGTTTATTGCCTACATCAACCTTATGGCACTGATATTGATCCTGGAGGATTGCCATGCATATAACTAACTAAGAGAGAGTTCAATCATTGTAAATATATATATATATATATGTAAATATGTATGTGTATGTATGTATATATATATATATATATATGTAAATATGTATGTGTATGTATGTATGTATGTATGTGTATATATATATATATATATATATATTCATTTATACATAAATAAATAAGAACAGTGCTGCTGTGACTTATGTCCGAATCCCCTCCCAGACAGAGAGAAGCTGCCTCGGACATCTTCATACAGGCATGTTCTCTCTCTCTCACTCTGCTCAGCTGACTTTAACTGAAAGGATTCATTAATGTTTCATGCCGTCCTGTCAAATAATTTGCTTCTTCTTCCCTCTGTTGGTGTACCTGCGCTATTCCATGTGTGTTTGTGAAAGAATGTGACATGATTCGTCCCTGCCTGGTTTTTTTAAGGCTTTTGTTTTTAAAACGAAAGTGGGAATGCATCTGGGAGCATTATCGGAAATTAGGAGGAGCAGCTTGCAGATCACCGAGCCCATTTGGACAAGAACAATGGTCGATTAGGTCCATCCCACCCGTGTAGGGGTACAATCCCCCTCGCGCCAGTGTCTTGATTGCAAAGCAGTGTCCTCACATACGATCACCTTGCCACGATTGAAAATTGTGTTGCGGAATGAATCTTTTTCTCATTTACCCACAGAGGCAGGAAGTGTTTACAGGCTAAGTCAGTTCTGGGGAAAGTGTAGAGAGATCTGTCAGAAACGTCTAAATGAACGACGAGAACAAAGGGGGAAGCAGCTGTCTGGATTATTTAATGAGAGAAAAAACTCTTTGTGTAGAGTTCCTCGCAGGAAGTAGAAAAAAAAAAGCCTAGTTGGAGAGTGCATCTGGCTTGGCTGAGCTACAGATTCATTTTAATATGAGGAAATGTGAGAGTGAGAAGAGGGGAGAGGATGTGCGTCACTCAAGAGACGGAGGAGAAAGAGCGTTTTACCAGATTAGTGAAAGTTGCTTCTTTTTAGGGAGTCTTTTATCCCCCTTCAGCTACGATGCCATGAGAGAGAGGCACATTCCAGCGACAGTCACTCCAGTATCTCTAATCATTTCTACTAGGACGCACCACACATGACCTCAAGACATTTCAATGCAAAAGCACTTTTTTCTCCTGCTGCTCTTCAGCGTTCCAAGTTCAGAGGTGGCACATAATTAAGATCGGATCGACATCATCTGCTACTTTTGTGGCTTTTGTCTGAGCGTCGGGGGCATCAGTAGAATCAGCTTTCATTTCAAGATCACAAACTTTACCAGCAACCAATAGCAAGTGGACAAAGATCGGGGCTGCCAAGCTTTGATAATACCTGAAACAATTTTCAGACAATCTGATAACGGCAACATAAGAGAGTTGTGCTGGGAGGAAAGAATGAAAGCTCAGGAGATTGATAGCACAGCACATTTTTATTTTTTATTTTTTTTTACTTCAAGATAAGACGAGCTGATTTGGCAGGGGTGTAAGATGTTCAAAAACTAAAAAAGTAAGAGTCGTAAGTAGGGCTGGGCAGTATACACCATATATATCGTTATCGTGACATAAGACTATGTATCTTCTTAAATATATGTCTCACATGATATGGCACAAGTATTGTCTTTTCCTGGTTTTAAAGGCTGCATCACAGTAAACTGATGTCATTTTATGAACATAGACTGTTCTACTTGCGCACTTACTCATGATATCCACGTTACTGATGATTATTTTTTCACAAATCTCATTGTGTTAGTAGCTTGTGAAGGCGCCAACAGTCTTCCTTACGATATGGTTGCAACATCGATATTACAGTGGGGCCTATTTGGTCCAATATATTGCGATGTTGTGATTTTGTCGCCCAGTCCGAACATTTACGAAAAGCTTTTGAGGAGATTTCAAAATATCGAGGTTGATAACGTGTATCGCAATATGGCCTAAAAATATTGTGGTATTATTTTGAGGTTATGTCGCCCAGGCCTAGACGTAAGTAACACACATTCTGAATCGCCAAACACTAATTAAATTTGGGCCTCGACTAACGATTGATCTGCCAATTTTTTTCTTGAATGATTGAAAAATTAGGGCCTGACCCCAAACCCGATATATCTAATAATATCGGCCAACAGATATATTGGTCAGGTTCTAAGAGTTATAACATTTTCAGTAAATTTTTTTTTTTTTTTTAAGTTTTTTTTTTGCCTTTTATGGCTTAATTGATAGATTAGTGGAAGAGGTGACAGGAAACAGGGTGAGAGAGAGAGAGAGTGACACGCAGCAAAGGGCCCCAGGCCGGGAGTCGAACCCAGGTCCGCTGCAGCGAGGACAAAACCTCTGTACGTGGGACACCTGCGCTACCAACTGAGCTAAATGGCGCCCCCTTTCCAATTAAATTTACTTTGCACTGATGTTGTTCTGACGATAAAGTGTATTGTTTAACTTAAAGACATCCTGCCTCCATTACATATAATTGCTACAAGCATTTCATAACAATATGTTAGGGATGATCACAAAAAATGTGTATATATCAGTCTAATAAAAATTACTAGGATCAGTTAATTAATTATCAAAACAGTCGGTGATTAGATTCAGAAATGTGAATGTCTAAGCATCCTTTTCAATCTCAAGATAGGGCTTTTTTACGGCAGTAACACAGCAGAAACTGGTATGTTCAGGTTTGAGATTAAAAAGCAGTCTCTCAGTATGTACAAAATGGTGAGTCAAACACTGAGCTCCCTCCTTGGCGTGACGTCCTCTCCTGCTCAGAGGGGATGTGATCTTTCATGGCTGATTCAAAACAAAACTTCAAACTGTTCAAGGGAGGATGGATGGGAGAAAAGGAGAGGATGCCTGCACTTTAAAAGCAGATCGCTCTTAACTTTTAAATAGACAAGCGTTAAAAAGCTGGCGTACGCCAAAGTTCACGTTTCACGTGTTATTCTGCAGCCAGATTGAGTTTTAGAATGTAAAACACAATCCAAATAATGGCTGGTCCCCGGCCAAAGACGCTGGTAGTGCGGACAGATTAACCATTGGCAGTCAGAGGTGGTCGGTGTTTGGCTGGAGGCTTGTGTTCATTTCCCGTGCTGACAGTGAACACCACTGTTGTTCAAATACGGATGCTATTTGCCTGTCTGATGGCTATCAACTTTCCCGGCACTTCAGGACAATTTTATCAACATTTAGTGCGGAGCAAGTTTTTACAGTGTACACTCTGACATTAGTTCAAGGCCCTACATTAAAATATGCCGCATTGGCTTATGATGTACAACTTTATATTCTTTAAGCTTTACACTCAGGAGCTGTGGAGCATATTGAATGTAATAAAGAGCGGGAAAGGCTCCCACAAATCAGGTTTATCTGCGTCTCCCAGCAGGACTTTCAGTTAAGGCGTTGGCGAAGAGAAACAGAGGAATTTCAGCACTCGGGTTATTCATCAAGGCCAGGAAACGCTATTTATTGTGGGGGAGAAAATTCACTGGAGACCATGTGGAGGAATATCTTACAGCAAAAGCACTTTCAAAAGGCCAGACTTTTTTATAAGTCAGTGGAATTGGTTGGTGTCAAAGCATTGGGGGCATGAGGCAGAAGAATGGGCGACCCGCGAGGGAAAAAATAGGAAGACATAACCGCTGTGTGCCGCAGTTTCATGGCAGCGATATCATCAGAGCTGAATTTATTTAGTGCGTCTGTCTGGAGGTGTGTGAGCTGTGTTATTCACCGCCGCGCCTGTTGTTTCTGTATGCAGACCATCCGGCCAAAGGAGGGGTGGCAGGTGTACAGCTCAGCTCAGGATGCAGATGGGCGTTGCATCTGCACAGTGGTGGCACCTGAACAGAACCTGTGCTCCAGGGACGCCAAAGGCAGACAGCTCCGTCAGCTCCTGGAGAAGGTACGCGTACACATTTCTGTTTATGTGACAGCACATGGACATGCCCTCCTCAACACACACGTTTTTACTGTAAGCACACCTAAATTTATACAGACATCATTGATTTCTATCATTATTCATGCTTCTTTGTCGCCCAAATCCCTTGAGAGATTGCACCAGCCGGGTTCCACGACCCTGTTTTTTTTCACTTCTGCATTTGTTACATGGATGACATCAGCGGAGAGGTTTGCCGGTAAAAGATGAGAATGCTCTCCTTGTCACCCCAACAGAACTGTTATTATTAACTGCGTTGCTGCTTGTTTTTCTCATTCAAGGCCGTTGTTAAGGTTTCAAGCACTTTAAGGATTTGATTAAGAATCTTGTTTCTGCTTGAAAAGTGGACGATTACCAGATTATCATCTCTTGCAAGGACTTTCAGCATCTCGTTTGCATTTTGAGTTGAGCTGATACAAAAAGAGCCAACATTGTGGGTTAAAGTAGAAACATGACTACTAATTCCACATGAAATATAGGTTTTTTTCTCCCATGACAGAAGTGATTTAATGCACTCTCAACAAACAAATAAAACAGCGCTGGAGTGCCTTTCCTCAACTAGTATGCCATATAAGGGAACATTTTCTCTAGCCTACATTTTAATGCTATATGCCAAAGGGTGCTCTCTGTCAGTTATTGAGGCCTTTGACACTAATGTACTAAGCTGCCGCAGGGCTGCAATGAGGCCATTTCAGGATCCCTCTACCCAAGCCAGAGAAGTATGCAGAACACAATGTGTGAGTGTTATGCCACTTTGCTAGCGATGTGCCTCGCCAGTGTTGGTTAGTTACAATTAGAGCCCAAACAGAAGAGAGAGAGAGAAAGGAGCACATTACTTCTTGTCCACATGCCCCATAAACCCAGTGAGCTTTTGTTGAGACACTGTAATGTTTCTGTGTCAAACGTGGACTCTGAAACGTGTCTTCAAACCGAGCAAATTCGTGACATTTAAAAAAAAAAAAAAGCAAATAACCGATAAAATATAAGTCCCCTGTCCGTGTCAAATCCATTCAGGGCTCTATTCAGCTCACACGTGGATGGTTAAAAGACAATCACATTGGAGGTCAGAGTGTTGATTTGTTTCCCGGGGAAGTTTGGAGCATGGCGGGCCTACCGAACGGCTGAACACGGAGGACATTTTAATCTGTCGGTGGACGGAAAAATCAATGCTGCGCTGTTTCATTCTTTTCAAAAGGTGCAGAACATGTCGCAGTCAATCGAGGTGCTGAACCTGCGGACGCAGAGGGACTTTCAGTACATCATGAGGATGGAGAGCCAGATCAAAGGGCTGCGGTCAAAGTTCCGACAGATCGAATCGGACAGGAAGACGCTCGTCAACAAAAACTTTCAGGTACAGTTTTTTGTTTGATGTTGAACTATGGAAGGAACTTCACAGGGAAAAGGCTGCGGAATTATCTCCCTCTAAAGATACCTGAGAAGCATCTGAATTGATAAACTTTCACTCCAGGATGAGATTGATTCGGGTCTATCGCCACCCGGCCGAGGACGGAACTGTCTGACATGGAGTCTAGTAAGAGTGAGGGGATCCGATAGTTACATGAAGCATTTCCATTATCTCAGCTGTTATGTGAAGTTATGGCTGCCTCTTCTTGTCGACAACCTGATTCTTTAGGTTGACAGAAACAGATTCTGACATTAGAATTGGATCCACAGTAAACAGAACGACACAAAGTAATACCCTGGCAGGTATCCTCAGTATTGTTATTCATGGAGGAGAACTCAGAGGAGAAGAGAGATTTCCACATAATGACACTGACTTTGCACGACAATAATAACAAGAGCAATCACTATAATAATCATTGCTATTATCATCCATCAGTGGGATTAGTTTGGGTCTTATGAGAGTGTGTCCCTCCTCCTTTTATAGCGGCTCTGCTCTTCCTCATCACTAAGACTTTTACACAGACAATCTTTCCTATATTAAAAAGAAAAACAAAATAAACACAGCCATATGTGAAGGAATCTACATTTTGTATACAAGAGAGGAACAGTGGCCACCATAGATTACAAGAAGATGATTTATAGCAGAATTTAGATTTTTGACATCTTTCTGCCCATCCAGTGGTGTAATGTAACTAAGTACCTTTATCGGAGTACTGTACTTAGGTACAGGTTAATATTGCATTTTTTTGACTGCACTACATTTATCTGGGAACTTCAGTCACTATTTATTTTTAAGATCACAATCATTCTTACGCTATCAAAACCATTAATCTCCAAATTTGGTTATTTTGATTTATTTAATTTGAGATTTTATTCTTACATTTCATTATTTAAAAGAAATCCAAGAGATCCATTGTTCTTACCAGACAGAAAACAAATATGATATTATGGAACATGATGCACGACTGAGAAGTGTATAAATGAGTTCAAATTAGCTCAATTATGATGTTAATTGCAGTAAATGCACATCACACATCAATAACATTACAAGTAATAATATTACAAAAACGTGTATGATGGTAAAATACTGACAGGGAGAATTTTACTGCACATTGAGTACTTTCACTTTTGACACATTTGACAGTAAATGTTGCTGATTCTGCAAACTCAGTCGAAGGTTTTGGATGAAGGACTTTTGAAGTATCGTCACCAACATTGCTGCTTTGATTTAAAGAATAAGTTGACCAAAAAATAGAAAGGTAGTCGATGTAAAGTAGGGTGAAGTTTATATAGTCCACAAAACATTTATGGAGCTTCCCAGCCAAAGGACACTATTTACAACCTTTTTTCACAGTGGCTGCTTAGTTTAATGAACGCTGCAACGCTGTTTTGCTGTGACGCTCAACGGCAACAAGGAAACAGACCGAAAACAAACAAAACGACAAAAGAATAGTGCATACGAAACAGGCAATTCTGGTCATGTTCGAAAAGGAGTCTGAGTCTGAATTTATATAATTCCAGCCCCTCTCTATTAAAATTTAGCTAATAATTTAGCATAAGCTACCTTATTTCATCATAACTTATGAATACATGAAAAAATAAATATGTGATTGTATTGTAATTGTAATGATTATGTAATGTATTATAGCTTATATATTGATTTATTTTGTCAAAACCAGTGAACAGTAGAGAAAGTGGAGAGATTTGTGATTCAGAACAAGTTTGGCTTGTACATGATTTATGTGAGTTTCCCAGCTTATTCTGTCACCCCAAGAAATCTGTACTCGACTACAATTTCATTTTTTGGGTGAACTTTTTCCTTTAAATAAAAAGTAGCAATATAGCACTGTGAAAATACTCCATCTCAAGTAAAAGTTCTGCATTCAAAACATTCACTTTTGGGTGAACTTTACCTTTAAGCAAACAATCTAAGCTTCTTCCACCACCGTGCCCATCTCTATTGAGTCTTAGAATCATTATTTTCTTACACAGGTGAAGACTAAGTGCCAAAGGGAGGAGGTAATATGCTGCAATATACCTTTGTGCCATGGAGGAAAAACCCAGAAACAGCTATATTCGAAAAAAAACTGATCTCTTCTTGCCAGATTTAGAGGTTTGTTAAGACCGCCATCTTTGCAGTAGTGTATTCTCTGTGTTTTCCAGGAGCTGAAAGGAAAAATGGAGTCCCTGCAGCCTCTGATCCCCGTCCTGGAGCAATACAAGACAGACGCCAAGCTCATCTCCCAGTTCAAAGAGGAGATCAGGAACCTGTCTGGGGTGCTGATGGGCATCCAGGAAGAAATGGGAGCCTACGACTACGAGGAGCTGCAGCAGAGGGTCTTAAACCTGGAAAATCGGCTCCACAACTGTATGAACAAGCTCAGTAAGTCCACCGGCAGAAAAAAGCTGATCCGGGCATGGTGACCCTAGATTATGCAGCGGCACAGGGATCATGGGCACAATTGTTGCAGCTACCAGCAGATTGGCATTTTAGATACAGAGCAGGAAGACGGAGTGGAACTGCTTCAGGAGGCAGGAATTATGTTGTGGCTTAATTCTATTTGCAGAGTCAAAGAACAATTTTCTTTGCTCCACCCACTGTGATTTAACTCATCTAATAAAAATCAATTCTGCCTCCAGAGCAGCTTCGCCTCCTATAAGGTTTGCATGGCTAAACTCCAATTTGCCGACTGCCAGGTTATCAACACAGAAGGCGCCTGTCAAAGTGTCAACGTAAATAGCTAACATGCGAATGCTAATGGGATGTGGCTGGAAATCCGTCTGAGCTTGGAGATGATTACTTGAGCATTCATTGTGCGCGAGCTTTGATTGATTTGGTAAAATAGCAGTTAAATACTTGATAGGGAACTTGCAAGCTTGCGTGCAAGTGATAGCCTGCTGTCATTTGGCACAATTAAAGTGTCTGGCAAGATGAATTAAGTGCAGCTCAAGTACTTCAAATATTAAACCATGTGGGATAAATGTTAACCCAGCTCTGATTGTGGCAATTCCTTCAGTTATCCTCCTGTATTTCAAAAATAGCGTGTGGTCAGAACAGAACAGTCCAAATATTGAACTGTATCCATTTCTTGAGGGTTTTTTTTCCTTCCATCAAAACATTTGCTTTAGCTTTATCATGTCGACTCTGTGCTGTGTGTGACCGGAGCTGTGTAATGTGTTTCGCAGCATGTGGCAAGCTAATGAAGATCACTGGGCCGCTAACAGTGAAAACTTCAGGGACCAGATTCGGAGCCTGGATGACCGACCCGCAGGCGTCTCCCAAAAACAACAGGGTGAGCCTAGCTAATTTGCTTTGCTGTATGTTTCGAGCCTTTGAAGCGACAGCAAGTGGTTTAATGAGGTACATGCAACTGCTCCTCTCCCACAGTTCCGGATGGATAGATGGTGTCAATATCCAACACACTAAAGACTTTATTTTGTACCCCTGACTGCTGGGATTGATGTTGCTTGCTGAACATTCTGATGCACATGAGGCAGTTTCATTATTTTAGGTATAGCCTTTACATACAAAACTTTTTGTTTTCAAAACTCCTTTGTCTACATCCATGGGTGCTATCTTAAGTCTAAGTAGCAATCCTCTTTTTTCCCTTTGCCTTATGCTGACACTTTGCTGTGTTATCAGCTGTCATTCAGTGTATCAGCATGAAGCAGGAGCTTGCATTTTGTCAGCCGACTGCTTGTATGTGAACTGATAAAAATACGTTCAAAAAAGACACCTAGCCTACTAATCACAAAACACTGCCTTTCATAGCAGCTGTTGAGCAGCGGTCGAAAACTCGCACGACTGCACGATAACAATACATTGCAGTATATGCCTCCAAGAACTGCCATCAAAAAGCCACTCATAGCCACAAATAATGCTCAGAACAGCACCAAACATCAGCAACAGTACAAATAGGGTCCCAGCACATAGTTCGTGGCATCAAACATCTGCTGTCTTAGCTGGATTTCTACTGAAAAGTGAACACAACTCACCACTCCAGCAGCTTCCTCTTGTGGGGAAGCCCGACGAGTCGATTACCGAGTGCAGTAGAGTACCGCAGTCTCCTCCAAATACCTAAAGTTAGAAATGCTCAATTCCGTTTTTTCCCTGACAGCTCTCGATAATAACTGTTACAAACTGGTAATCAAGACACATATGAACTTTGATTGCATTTCCATGGAGTAATAATCATACATTTTCATCCTTGAGCTGCGGAACTCTACTGCACTCGTCGGGCTTCCCCACAAGAGGAAGCTGCTGGAGTGGTGAGTTGTGTTCACTTTACAATAGAAATCTGGCAAAGCTAGCTAGCTAGCATTATTTGTGGCTATGAGTGGCTTTTTGATGGCGGTTTCATCTCGGAGGCATATTCTGCAATGTATTGTTATCGTGCGGTCTTTTCTGAGGTTGCTAAAACTACTCGGTGTCACGGTGTGTTAGACCATGGATTTAACTTACACCGGAATATCCCTTTAAGTGCCTGTGTCTTTAAAAAAGGCCCAGTCCACTCTCATTGGTCAGCTCTGCTGTGTTTTTGCTACCACAGCCATGCTGGGGCTGTGGCTGAAGGCAGTGACTGTATAGCAGTGATATCACAACCTTAAAGAAGTCCTGACAACTTGTTTGAAGACACAGTTTCTAAATATGTGTGTATTCCTGCTAGGGTTGAGTGTCTGACAGTGTTTATCTTGCACCCACACCTGCTTTATAATCAAAGACAGGACATCTTACTTTGTACCATACGGGACCTACACAAACTCAGAAATACTTAAACCCCTTTTTCTCTTTTAGTTATTTCAAACCCTATGAAATTTGACCCTGTGCCAGTAGCACCAAAATAGCTGCAGGAGATTTGCTGTTTGATGGATCTAAAATAAAACCACAAAAGCTGGAGCATTCATTATTTTTTACCACCGAAAGGCTTCTGTATTGTTATGGGCGGTGTTAAATGTGGTGGCGCAGTGGAAAAATGTACAAAGTTCAAAAAACTTATGGACTGTTGGATCAATGTTTCCTGTTTGTTTATTTCTTTATTTTGGTAGTATTGTTTTGTTTTTTTACACAATTTCAATACTTATTTATTGGCTTGCATAACAGGATATGAAGCATTTAAGAATACCAGTTCTGGCACTAGCTGCCATTTCTGTTACATGGTTTAAAGTTGAATAACTATAAAAACAGACAACTTTTCATCCCGCTCAGTCTTCTGTGATTATTAAATCCAAAAAGCCTCTTCTTGATCCTGAGGATAGTTAAAGTCGCCCGCTCTGTTATAAGGTTTGACCTTTTCAGTACCAATAAAAGGAGAACAAAAGTCCTTCGGTGAAAGTTTGACCTCGAACAAATGTCTGGCCACTGGTTGTTTTTACATCCCCTTTGAATGTCATGTTTTCGATACTGTTCTCAGGAATATATTATCATGTAGGTCTTCTCATACGTTTTGTTGTACTGGGCATTTTTTTTAAATCTCAGAGCACAGAATGAGTAAACATGTTGGTTTAACAGCTGGTGAGGTTCTTGTGACTAAACATCACAGGCATGTGTTTATTTCTCCTCAGGTGTGGTACATGGACAGCTACACCAACAACAAGATAGTGAAAGAGTTCAAATCCATCGCTGACTTTGTGGCAGGGGTCGAATCGAGAACCTACAATCTGCCCTTCAAATGGGCTGGAACCAACCATGTGGTGTACAACGGCTCTCTATACTATAACAAGATGCAGAGCAACATCATAGTGAGGTACAGCTTCGAGACGGGCCGCGTGGTCACCCAGAGGGCTCTGGAGTCGGCCGGCTTCCACAACGTTTACCCCTACACCTGGGGGGGCTTCTCTGACATCGACCTGATGGCGGACGAGTTGGGCCTGTGGGCGGTGTATGCCACCAACCAGAACGCCGGGAACATCGTCGTCAGCCAGCTGAACCCCGACACGCTCCAGATCCTGAACACATGGAACACGGAATACTCAAAGAGGAATGCCGGCGAGTCTTTTATGATCTGTGGGACGCTCTACATCACCAACTCCCACCTGACCGGCGCAAAGGTGTACTATGCTTACTCCACGAAAACCTCCACGTACGAGTACACAGACATTCCCTTTCATAACCAGTACTTCCACATGTCTATGTTGGACTACAACGCCAGGGACCGCGCCCTCTACGGCTGGAACAACGGCCACCAGGTGCTGTTCAATGTCACACTTTTCCACATCATTAAAACTGAGGACGATTCTTAAGCAGACGGTCATACTGTACACGTGAAGGTAATTGCGAAAACATGATAAATGGATCGTTGCGCTTGAATGTTCTCATGAATTGTATTTACTTATTTATCTATCTATTTATTTATTTATTTGGTAACACTTCTTATTCATTAGGGAATACATTAATCATTAACTAGTTGCTTATAAGCATGCATATTGGCTCATTCTCTGTTATCATGTTCTACAACCAACAGGCCATAAAGAGTTTTCCCTCAGTAATGTCTTAATTAAAGCTTTATGATAGTAACTGAGGAAGAACATGAATAACTGTCTGAATATTATTTGCTCGGTGTGGGCCTTAAAAGGTGGAAGTGCCACAAGAACACACATTCTTCCTTAATGATACTCAACAAATACAGTCTATTCCTAAAATGTTGTGTCCACATGTATTCATATTCATGCAAAATAGCCTCTAAAATAGGTGTTATCCAATCACTCTGTATGTGTTTGTTTTTGTCCACGATGGCAAATACAATTTGACAAAACAACAATATTACACATTAAAATGAATGTAAATTCCTCCCCCTGCTGTCCTTATTCACACTAGCTGTCACCAGGCATGCGATGTGTCACACTGTAATTGTTTCCACCACTCTACTCACGACCCTGGCTGATGTTTAGGCAGTGCCGATAATCAGTCTACCCTTAAGCCAGTATGGTACTAATGTGCATGCTAGTAAGCAACTAATTAATGGGTAGTATTTTTACCTTAATCTTAAGTGTTACCATTTATTAAAGTAATTTATCTGATTAGTTTTGGCCATGTTATATACATTCAATCATTATTTCCCCTCTTTTCACAAGAGTTTTAATTAAGATACTGTCCATATGGAAACATGACACCTTCTCCGTAAAAGAAAAAGGAACGACAGCACAATGTTAAAACGAATTTGGTGCTTTAAGAGCAGATTGCAGGTAACACATTCCGTTAAATAATGGCACTTTTACCAAGCAACTTTTAGAAACACTGAACAATGAACCTCCAGTAATTTCTGCAGCTCCTTCTTCTCTCGGAGAAAAAAAGCTTTTCCCGAGATGAAGTCCTCACATTTGTAATGGTTTTCTCATTCAGAGCTGCATTTATTCATGCCCCCGTAATGTATTCATATTTTGACCGTATTCACTAATTGTTCATTTTGTTTCTATTCTTTTCCTCGTCACTTATTCATCATCATCTGCTAATTTATTCCTGCTCTTCACTGCCTCCATTTAGCTTTTCAATTTGTCTCTGTACTTTTCCTTTCAAAAAGTTTTTGCACTTGACCTTGTACAAGACAATGAGAAATGTGGTGAACCATAATGCACCTGTGTAGTTACTGTACTTGGCTTTTCTGTGTCTATGAAGATTCTCAGTCATCCAGGTCCATGGGAATGTCTTCGAGTACTAAGCATCTGCTTGCCTTTTACTTAGTACTTTGAGATCTTAGCATTTTTGTAACTTCATCAACAGTTTGTATGCCTTATACAGTGCAGTACGTTCTGTAAGCCCTGGATAACAGCTCATGTGCATGAATGTTGGCTATCCTAATAGCATTTTTACTGTAACTGTATATCTGTGTATTTTGTATCTGCACAACATCCCATGCCCCCTCCTCTCTAGCTATATCAGTGGTAAAGATCCATTTATACAGACAGCAGTAGATTAATTTATTAAACATTCATTTGTGTAAATAAGAAGTTATACATAACCAAAATAAAAGTATTGTTTTCATTAAGCCAGTGTCCTCCGTGTTTTCGAGTTCCGCAAAAAACTAAAAAAGAAACACACATACCTTGAATGTGAAGAAGCACTGCATGATTTGATTTATTGTGGAGTCACTTTAAATCCATAGAACTGAGGACAACAATGTTTTCCTGCCAAAAAAAGACTTATTTCATTGTCCTCAAAAGGACAAAGGGACCAAGGTTTCTCCACATTCCCTGCACTACCTTTAACTTGTTTTCCATCAGTGTCAGAACTTTTATCACATTAACAGATATCTTATGGTAACTTTCAATAAGGAAGAGGACAGCATCTTTGAGCCATAAATATCACTTTGTACTCGATGACAACAGCTCGTAAAAGCTTCAGGCTTTGGTTTGACTGGATTCAGTTGAAAAATATTAGAGCATACTGGCCTGCGTCACAATGCCGTACTGTCTAATAAGGCTTGAAAGCATTAGTACCAATTTTGACGGTGGACTTTGTTGGCAGCCGTTACACAATAAATTAATGTATATTAGAATTGTGTTAGAAATAACACAGGGCATGTCTAAGCACATCAGTACATATGCAGCTCTTAACACCACTACAGTTTATCTGTAGGTAAAACTATATATATATATATATATATATATATATATATATATATATATATATATATATATATATATATATATATATATATATATATATATATATATATACTGTATATATTTTATTACCTAAGAATATCATCACAAGTAAAATACCAACAAAGAAAGGCAGAGAAGATTTGCAGTGCTTTTGGTATTTTGGTTACATTTTCAATTTTACCTTGTGACAGCCCTGTGCTTATGCTTTGGTAAAATACTTCTATTTGTTACCACAAATATGCTGGAGATGTCCCAAAGTCCCGTTACATACACGTAGTGTCACACAAATGTTGAATCAAAGTCCTGAACTGTGGTCACTGGCTTGGAGGCCCTCTGAGCTGTAACTCCACACACCGTTACTTCCATCTCACCATATAAAAGCAAAGCCATAGAGATGTAATGTCAAACGTAATGAGTCATGTTTTGTAGAAATTTCAGTTTAGTTAATAGCCCTTCACATCTGAATGAATCAGTGGTTTGGAGATATGTTTATTGCTAACCCTAACCCAAAACTATCTACTGCATCCTTCCGAAACTTAAATACACTAAGAGGAAAAAACTAAAACAAGAAATATCATTCATATACTTGCAGGGATGTTGCATCAGACAGACATGGCACCTGTCATGAAAGAGCATGAGGGAGTCTCTATGCACGCCTATGATCGATGTTATTAACTGTCATGTAGTCAGATGTTGACAATGTTTGGGTTGCCTTTGTCATGAGAGCTTGACATGAACCAAGACTAACTCGTCTTAAACACGGAATAACAATTATTATACCTAATTATCAAACTTCAAGAAACTATTTAGTGCGACTGCCATACGTGGTTGGTTTTGGCATTGGCTGTTATGTCACTGGCAAACCTGTTTATGACAAGTTATGTTGTTTTGGGTAAATAAAATGAAGTTAACTTGGCATTAATAGCAACATAACTTACAGAATGACACTGACTAACAACATTCACAAGGACGGGTGTCACTTCAGTCTAACACACAGCCCTTCAAATAAAGTTATGACCATTTTTTTCTGGGAGCAGATTACAATAACTTTCAAATTGATGTGATATTCCTTAACTAAACTGTTTTCGTATTTATCTATTGCTATTTTGAATGCATCAGCTTTGCAGTGAATACAAATGATTCTCTTAACAAATGCCCTGGAGGAGATCAGTGAAGTGCTAGTATAATAATGTGATAATATAATAAGTATAATATAATAAATATCTGTGAATAAAACCCAACAAGAAAACACGACATATGCTTCTCACTTGATGCCGGAAATGTTCAAGTCAAATCAAACAAGCTTTTGCGCTGTGTTAACAAGTTAAATCATCTCACGCCTTATCAGAATGTACTTGTGCTAAAAATAGGATTATTTATGCACAATGAAGAGAGGGTAAGATGGGAACTGGATAAGAATTTCTGTGAACAATGAGATTCTCAAACACCATTTGTAGATGCACTGAAATCCAAGAATAGAAGTTAATTATGGAGCAAACAAATTCTCAAGTAGCCGGATTTAACCAAAGCATGCGTCTGCTCTGAGTCTTATGAGGGAGTTAAATGTTTTGATACATAAAACATTTGTTTCCAAGCAACTTAACGTAGCCATTAGTCTGACAGTACATCTTCCACGGTCAAAATATTGTAAACTATGCCTAGAGGTGAGTGGCTTATAACACACTAATTAATGTAAACCAGTGAAATCCTCCCACTACATTGGAGTAATGATCACGGGATTTTGCTGTTTAATACAGACTCACACCTTTTGCAGTCTGTTTACTCGTGTTGATGTTGACTTATTCTGGAGCCTTTTAGGTGGCACAGAGGTGTGATTGCACACTGTGTGTCATGACCTTGGAGACTTTTTTTTTAACCACGCACTGCTGCATGCCCAAAGGTAACCATCAGTGTTGGGCTAAGTGTCCCTGCACTATATGCACATGCAGCAAACACAAGTATGCTTGAATATACAAAACGTACAGTATATGGACGCAATACTTTTTGGATATCCACTATGAGACTACCGACCGCCCACAGCTCCATCTCTGATAGGCTCAAGGATGAAACTCCCCTCCAGGTCAGATCAATGCAAGCATCCTAAAGGCAGAGAAGTAGCAACAGCAACTTCATGCCTTGGGTAATACAGTATGGATCTCTTGAGATATTGATCCCTAGAGTGCACTGGTGTCAAAGACTTCTCCATGTATTTACTGAGACACTTCTTTAGGCACTGAGAATCTGGATTCTAAAATTCTGGAAGTACTTTTACTGCAAGTTTTGTACAGAATGACAGGTATAAAGAAAACTAATAAAAATAAGAAAATGGCCCATAAGAAGCCCTTGCAGTGGAGGAAAAAAAAAAGAATTGTAACGCTATCAGAAGTTCCCTTCCTGTGCAGAAGAAAATGATCAAGTGCCTTCAAAAGGTCCCCCTCCAGAGGAGAAAATGTCATAAAGTGCCCTATGGCATACTTCCCGTCTAAAGAATGCGTAGGGTTCCCCTTTATGGTGCTCTTCCAGTAGAGAAAACGAATAGTGCCCTCCAAGGTGCCCTTCCACTGGAGAAAATGTGATGAAGTGCCCTCTAGGCTTCATTACTGTTAAGTAAATGAAGTATTAGAAGCCGCCATTGAGCAGCACCTAGGAAACAAATCCAGTTCAGGACACCTCACAGTCATGACTCTAATGGTAGGAGAAGAGAGAGTACAAACTGAACAGAAAGTCCCTGGCCCAGCGGCGATTAAACAAATACTGTACATCCGACATGTTCCAGCACCACCACCTACGGAGGGCTTCCTCGGACTAGAGCTCAATGAACCACGACCCTGCCAACCCACAAACGCTGCAACCAGCCAAAAATTCTCTTTTCTTGTCATTAGTGTTCTTGATTCACTGACCCAAACTCTTGTTCGCTCATGTATTCCTTCTCTATTAGTGTGCTTGCTTTAGCGCAACACTCCTGTTCAGTTATTATGTGCTTGTAGACCTCTCTCAGACAAACAATTAGCGATTTTTTATGTGGAGCATCTCTCGACCAGAGAGTGTGCCATCATCATCTTTCCTGTCCAACAGCCCCGTAGAGCAGCGACCCAAAACTGGACCGCTAATGTAATGAAAGCTAAATCGTAAGACTGCATCAAACAGCATGTACCTGCAGTGAGTAGGTGCTCATAATTAAAATCATTTTAAATCAGGGTTGATAAGCACAAGATGCTTATCTTTCAGCACACTGAGACAATCATCAGCCTGGTTTACTTACCACTGATGCGCCACAGTGGACACATTTAATGTAGCACATTATTTGTCATTGATGCCAGCTGTTTAACTCTATTTTTGATGAAAAGATATGCTAAATACAATATCCATACGTTTTAGTGAATAAATCTGCCACTAAGTCATTTAAACAACAGATTGAGGAGTTTGTGTTCAGTTTTAAACTTGTATCTTTCATATTTTTCCCCCTAACTTCCTTATTTAGCCCTGAAATATTTAAGGATTCAGTATGAAACTGAGTTTCTTGGGGCTTTAAAGTGAAGAAGCAAGACATTTAATGTGTTTGAGTTATTCTGAATTATTTAACAGCTTTCACACCTCGTATCACCTGGAGTACATGCTGCTCTGTAAACTATATCGTATTGCTTCTTGAGCTTTAGCAGTTTTAATATCAGTTGGATTCTGTGAGCGTCATACGAAATTTGACTGAAAATATAAACAAACTCTACCACTACCTCGGGGGACAGTCCCTACAGGAGAAATACAACATAACAGTATGAAATATAAAGCAACACACTAAACCACATGCAGCAGGAACTGATTCATAAAAAAAGACAACCCAGCATGCACATAAATGCAGTAGAAAATCAAGTGGGGGCGAGGGTGAATAGTTAATAGTGGTGACAGAAGAGTGTGAGTAATTGCTTTTAAATAGAGAAATCAGTGGAATTAGATAAGCAGAGGGTTTACTAGGTTTCAGCTGACACAACATGATATGCCTCAGATGTCTTGAGAGAATTAGTATCCCTTATTCCATTAGCGCACATTTGCGTGACGGCTTTGGTTACCATTGGTTGAATTTTGTGGTTCTTAAATTTTTAATGTTTGCGATAAACTGAAGGATTAAGTGTGTCTTTATGAGTTGAGAACATCCTCGTACTTCTTAAGACAAATAAACAATTCTAAAATTGGATAAGTGTAAAATACGTCACTGAAAACAGGGCAGCACATGAAAGTTTTACATTTTAGAGATATGTTGTTTTCAATGGACAGCAATGCTACAAACATATGATGACAGAATATGAAGCATCGCTGAAACTACGGTATTTAAAGTAGTTCAAATGAGCTCATCCCTTTAACATCTACAGCAGTACAATGCAACATACATCGTACAGCATCCGAAGATATAGTACTTTTGATTAGGTTTGGAATACAGGACTTTTACTTGTAGTGGAGTACTTTCCCATTGCAGTATTTATGCTTTCACTAAAATAAATGACCAAATACTTCTTCCACCACTGCCGTGATGTGGTGTTAACAGCCTATTCTCGTTCACTGGGACTGTGTTTCATAGGTTGAAATGTATTTCCTGTCAGCTGTTGAAATGAACAAATACAAGGTGCAGGAAATAAACCCAGACCAATTTAGAAAAGTTCAATGTGGAATACAGAAATGACTCAGAAGTTGTACTTAACACACACTTCTACTTTGTGAGACATTAGCCATCACCCAAATGAGAAACATAATTACTCTGGTCTTTATATGAACAACCACAGGAAGCTCCTATTTATCATTATTACAGTATAAACATTAATGTCTGCTGAACAACAGTGTGGATGATTGTAGCTGTCAGTCCAGCTTTGCAATGAAAAAAGGACTAGAATAAAACAATATGTTAAGCAGAGGAGTGTGATATATCCTTTTCACTGACATACAAAGCATATTTGTGATTGTTCTGATTATAGCATGCAATGCTACAAATCATCCTGACAGCTGTGAGCTAATCCTTTAAGAGTGGGAGATCGCCTTATCAATGTGTGTTAAAATGGGATTCAGACATTCTGCCAAAGACAGGCATCACAGGAAAACTACGAAAGAAATAAAGCTGGGAAACAGATCTTTCCACTTTAAGATGGATGACATTGTGTTAAAAAAAGAGGGAAAAAAAGACAAAATGTCAGTCCTGAGAAATGGTGCTTTTTAAAAGGAGCTTTCAGTCCCTGTGCCAATTTCAGACCTAACTGAGGAAAGAAGTTGCTTTTAAACATCAATTCAGTTTCGATCCCGTCAGGTGTTCTCTTATGCAATCGAAGCACGTCCGAGGGCAGTGGAAAACAGTTTGAGTTCAAGACAGAGCCACAGAGTGTCTCTAAAACAAGTCAACTGTGGTGATTGAAGTCATTAAAGTTAACAGCTATCGGTGGCAGGGAACACTTAGACTTTACATTTAAAGCCGGAGTATAACAAGACAAGATTTAGCCTCCATCGCAGGCCTCCCTTTGTATGTCAGACTTGATAATTGGGTTTCTTTCCAGATGAGTAAGCATGGAAATAGTACTTTCATCGTTATGATACTTAAAGAAAATAACATTGCTGTTTTCAGTTTGAAAATGAACTAAAGCCTCCCCTCCCAGTCTCATTTTGCTCTGGATCTTTACCAAAAAGTAGATATTCTTCCCCCTCTTTGATCCTCAATGTTCCCATTTACAGAAATCAAAAACACAAAAGAGTTGAATATTTAAATAGTTGGAAGTGGTTCAGGTGAGGTTGCCAAGATGTAGTTAGCAACTTCAAACACACTTCAATAACCCCAGGAAAATCCATTACAAATGCAATACCATTTTAACTGCAATTGAAAGAGCTGTGATGAGACTGGACTTGGGTGGAGGTTTCATAATGTTTTTCCACATCCAACTTCTTTTTGCTGTCTGAAGATCACTAGTATACCGAGAAAGGTACAAACAATCAAAACGGAAGCAACCCTTACAATGCCAAAGACTTTGATTTGGCGTTGTAATATTAAATACATAAGCTAATTGGCCCTTGCAATAAAATGTTGGTCTTGGAGTTCAATTGTTTAAGATGCTTTCAAACTGTGACTATCATTTTATGTTCCTGGTCTCTCTCATTATATCAGCAAATTATTTATCTCTGTATCTCCTTCAGTTAATGGTGTTTATAATTGTGGTTATATTCAGAGAAACAGTGTTCCTTTTCAGCAAAAATGAACTTTGCCATTGCTTGGCCCTATCCCTATCCCCTGAACCCTAAACCCCCTTTTCGGGGTTTTGGGGTTAGGTCAGAGGCAGAAAACTGAAGTGGGTCAGTAACCGATGTTTCCATAAAAAATTTAATTCCACCAAAGTCCAACAAAAAAAGGCATTTGACATTGTGGCACCGATTTTGAGCCATGGGTCAAGTGACCTTATTGAAAAAGACGTGTTCCCATGTAAAGTGAATGGGATGGATCAGAGGTGAAATGTGTGTCAGTGTCACATGTTCAACTACCAAAAAAGGTCTTCCATTGGTACCTATTTGTAGTGACAATTTTTTTTAAACTTTCACATAGGTGGTCAAGTGACCTAGAAGTTACTGAATAAGACATGTTCTCATGCAAAGTGAATGGGATTGATCAGAGGTGTCAGATGTTCAATTTCCAAAAAAGTTCCTCTAGGAGGTGTTGAGGAGCATTTTTCGAGCTGTTTGGATTCCACTGGTACCTATTTGTAGTGACACTTTTTTGAAAGTCTTTTCTGAGCAGGCTTGTCAACAATCTCTAATGGTAGTGCTTTAAAATGGAAACACTTTGAAACCGCAGGCTGATCCACTTTGCACAAACAATGATTATATTAAGTGTTGGTCCAAAGATTCTTCAGAGACCGTAGTTTAATGGAATTATAACAGTTGGAGGCAATTATCTACTCACTGTGCAAAAAACAGTACACAGCTTTTAATGCACGCTTCACCACAATGGGAATCAAGTCTGCCTCTAATACACTGCTTGTACAAATAAAAAACAAAACATTAAAAACAGGACACTAACGCAACCAATACGCTTCACACTTCAACACATTTTTTTCCAACATCCCTCAGTCAGCAAATATTGACAAAACAAGTACACACACGCATAAATGTCACATTCCCTCAAGCTGCTTTGGATGATCAAAGCAACTGTAAACTCTGTACTGTCTACAAACAAACCGAAGCACTCAACCCAGAGGCAGGAATTATTATCTGAGATCATCTCAGATATTTCACTGTGGGAAAATAAGTAGAGGAAACAGACGTAGGGTACCTCTGAATTTATGGAAACAGAGACTGTGTCGATAGATAAAGATAGATGGAGAGAGATACAGCTGAAGAGATGTGTTTGTCCTTCACACCGATGCGCCACGCAATTGGTGTTCATTTTGAATGTCACTTGCTCAGGTTTGCATTTCTGTATTTGGCTGCACTCCTCTGCAATCATCCCTTATCTGTGTGCACAGCAGCTAAGGGTTCGTCCCTCTGAATGAATGGGCTCAATAAACCTGTCACAGCCCAGACTTGTTGACTCTGTATTGACTCATGTTACGACGATCCATCCTTTTTATTAGCTTAGGTTTGGCTACAGATTTACAACGTGATGTTCTTCCCACGCATGACAATACCACTAAAACACAAAGTCACTTAATATAGTACATTTGTTTGTTGTTCTGCTCAGTTGACGTTGCTCTTAGTACTTTGACTTGAAGAATACACCAGTAACTTGGTCGATTATTTTTCAGACTGGGACCATGGCCCTCTCTATTGCAGGGATGCCATCTACTCATTGACTGCTCAAATGCTTGGCTAAACAAAAGTGTATTTGAGAGTCCAGTCGGCAGAACAAAATATTGGCATTGTTTATTTCTGCAAACCACAAATACATTCAATTTGTACGTTTCATACTTATCATATCAACATTTATACAATAGGTTGATTGTCAGTGGCTGGACCTTCGTCAGATGCCCAGTTTGGTTGGGTTTTCAGCAATTAAACTACTTGGTTAGAAGTGGAGAAAAATCATGATTTGGCTAAAAATTCATACATCCCTGATTTAAGTTCGGCCACGAACTTACCTATGTAATGTACATAACTTTAAGTTATTTCATGTGTTTGACATAACTCAACTACATTTGTAACTATAATAACTCCTTGTTGATTAACACTTTCACACTGGACACAAACGGCAGACCCCTGGGTCAAAGTCCTGTCCTTTGTTGTCCTCCCTATGCAGACTTGTTGCACTTCATATTACGTCACCTGACTTCCTTCTTTGCTGTCATAATAATCACTACAGCCACTGGATGCCGCCTCCTCACGGGTAACTTGAATATCGATTGAAAATAACTGCTTTCGCTGTCGACCTTGTGGCTGTTCTGATAAGGACAGCCTGAATATTTACAGAACACCGCTATGACATAAACAGCTGGCCAGTCAGAGTTCCTATTTGCTGCGCTGGATTGTGAGTCCAATCCAACTACTTAAAAAAGAACAGAGCTGTCAAAATTAACAAAAATTTAAAAGAGAGAAACAGATCAACTGTTGGAATACTATACAGAATATACTGTATGCTTACACACACATAAGTGGTGGTAAATTTCATGTTTCATATCTTTATATCAGTGGAAGCTGGTGAAATATGTCAAAATAATTTGTCAGATGTGCTAGAACCATGTATCACCAGTAGGATGCACCAAAGCAACTGACTAGTGCTTCACAATAGTTTACTTAAATACATTTTTAAAATTAAAGGTGCAAGCAGCGATGTACCATCTTAAAAGTTCCTTTAAACACAGCAGCACTCTGCAGATGTTCTTGTACTGCTGCATCTAGTGATGCTACAAAATCCACCAGTCCTCTGAAAACACCTGGATTTTCTGAGCGTACACTTTCATCATGGCCATGCAGGATTAGCCGAAATGCACCACAGACCTATCTATTATTATATACCAGTCTATTATTTTAGACAGGATGTGCCTGCTTTTCAGATCCCTCTCTTGTAGCCTTCATCGAGCTGAGAAGCAATATTTATGTATTTATATTTATTCTATCAAACATGCCGAGATGCATGGGAATTTCCATGTGACCATTAGAATGCTCATGCCTTTAATCTCGCCGCATGCAGTTAGCAACGACTTCTTAGCGACCCAGCCTAGTGAAATAGACGGGGTGCACTGTCTCCAGCTGTATTGCCCTTGTTGTTTTATAACGATATCTGGATGATCAAGCCGAGGCTCTTTCACTCTAAGCTTTTCTTGCAGTGTTCCCCTCTCAATTGCTTGGCCAATTGTTTTCAGTGACTTCACTGAACTTTCCTTCTCCATTTCAATCTATGCTCTGCAACTCACTCAATCACACAAGGGTCCTCCAACTCTCCACGAACTTCAGCATTACCTGCTCCTACATCAATTCCTTCTCGTGCTGTTTACCACGGCCTCGAGGGTGGTGAAGCTCAGCGCAAAGCCAGCTCCCATCTCTTGAATAACAGTGAGTAAAGTGCACATGTGCAATTTATAATGGGGAGATTTTTGCGCCCGGGGCAAGAAATTTGTCGCCTTTCAGTAAATGTACACAACATAAGACATTTTTAATCTCCATTTTAATTCCAAATCATCCATTTTACTCAAATGTGTAATATCTAGTGTTGCTCATTTAAAGATACAAAGTCTTATCCAAAGAAGGTCTGATTCTTGGGAAGTGGGAAAAGTGGGGCAGCCCACCAGCACAGCCATCACTGCTGTATATTCAAGCAACTACTACACTACTACACCACTACGCTACTTAAAATTAGTAAGAGATTTTGACATGTTTTAGCGTTTAAAGGGATATTCCAGTGTAAGTTTAATCCATGTTCTAACACATCGTGACACCGAGTAGGACCCCCCCTCGAGAGATAAAGTTTGCGGACCACTAGCTTACGTAGTTTTAGCATCCTCAGAAACGACCGCATGACAACAATACATTGCAGTAAATGGATCCAAGTATAAAACCGCCATCAAAAAGCCACAAATAATGTTCAGAACAGCACCAAACTTTAGCAATATTAGAAATTTACTGCAATGTAATGTTGTCGTGCGGTCGTTTCTGAGGATGATAAAACTACATAAGCTAGCGGTCTGCAAACTTTATCTCTCGGGGGGGGTCCTACTCGGTGTCACGGTGTGTTAGAACATGGATTAAATTTACACCAGAATATCCCTTTAACATGATTGTTTACTGTGACATATATGAATTTTTATTGCGTTTTGTGAATGTTTTCGGTGCCCAAAAATAATGCAACACATTTCATTTGACCTTTATTGCATATCCATGCACATATGCACTAATATCCCTGACTACTTTTTAATAATGAATAGTAAATTGCTCAAATCATGCATAAAAGCCTAAAATGTAAATGTGAAATCGAGAACAGACTCGCAGTCACATATTGGGTCAGCTTTCAGTCCCTCTCAGTAATTTTGGTACTATGGGGTCGATGGATGATAAAGGGATGGCGGTCAACAGGTCCTGAAGAGGGCCATTTGCGAAGTTCGCTTCTATGGCTGTTAGGACAGGTGCATCGAGATCTTTGACTGACAGCCAAGCATGTCGAGGCATAGACGAACAGGCCCTTCTTCCAGATTAACTTTTTACTGCTCAAGCCTCGGAGACTGATCTGTGTGAAGGACTGGCATGGCCTTGGTGTGGGTATTGTAAAAAGAGATTGGATCTTCAAGGAAAGAGCTTCCAGGGATGTGGGGAAAGCAGCATGATCAAAGAAATATGATGCTTTTTATTAAATCACTTACAACCATTGTCTGTAATGTGTTCACTAGTTCAGGCAGGCATGGAAGTCATTTCAAAGTCATGCTCCACGCGCCCCTTGAATCATGCACGTCCATGACCAACAGTGTATGTCTCTATATAAACATATGGAACTCATTCAGTAAACAATGATGAGTTTGGTTTCCTCGCTGCTGCCTGCTTTCCGAAATGTAACTCCACACGCCTCCTCAGCTGCCTTCTTTCTTACTATCTGGTTGTTCATGAATTTGCGATGTTTGTAATATGTGTTCATGTTCATTAAATCTCTGCCAGGGGGTTTGTTAGCTCTGAGACAGTCTGTGGCAAATTTGCTCGGATTTGTTCCAGAGCAGCTAAATGTACTACAGTGTTATTATTTGTAAGTGAATCAGTGTTTGTGTGATTGTCTTTTATGACCATGCAGTCTTGCTAAGCAAGTATTGTTGAAGAGGGGCCGATGGAATATTTCAGTATTTTTTTGGAAATTAGCTTGTTCACTTCTTCTAAGCACGATGGAGGTAAAGCTGGCAGTGGTTAGCTCAGCTTAGATTAGCATGCAGACTAAAACTGGCCCCTTTTTACAAGTCCAAAAGCCTTCCTACCAACACATCTAAAGATATCTAATCAACATGTTGTATGTTGTCCCACTGCTAAACAGCTACCTCCTTGATCCAACTTCTAACTTGTGTAGGATATACTGTGAAGGATTTAGGGCAGAAATTGAATATAATATTGGAAGAACCTGAATTCAATATTGATAATTATGTTTTCATCAGTGTATGATAATCTGAAACTAAGAATATTTGTGTTTGCATTACCTTTGAAAGGCATTTTACATCTACAAAGGGAGCATGTCCTCTTCCAGAGTCTGCAATGTTCCACTACCATGTTTCTACAGAAGCTCAGAACGGATAAAACACTGGCTCTTTTGCATTTTTGGCATTTTTGGGCAGCTACCAAAGAGAAGGAGTGGGGTTGCAATCTTCAACCTCACCACTATATGCCCTTTATATCCTACAAACTCCTCCTTTAATGCACAGACATACGAATGGTATTGACCTAATTATTTTCTCTTGCCAAGATTATTCCCCGAACTGTGGAGCAATTCCTTTAACAGAGTCAACAGATCAATTTTTCTTTCTAAGCATAAAGTTTGTTTCATTCACTACATTGTTAGAAACATTAATGTAACCAAGAAATATCATTTTATATTAGTCATGGATACAGTAGAGGTTGACAGCGACCTGCAATAAGCTACAACTGCGGGGCAGTCAACCTTACTGTCTTTGACATTAAGGAGCTAACAGCAGGGATGGCATCGCCTTCATTACACTTAGCTGCTGCAGCAGGTTAGGTGGGACAAATTTGCTGTCAGCCTGCTCTGCATTAGGACAGATTGAAGAAGCCTGCGTCTGCGGATGTGTACGTCAGCTATTTTTAAAAGCTGTCACTCAGCAACTATCCTGGGTTTTTTTCCGACTGTATTGTCTCGAGATCAGCCAATGTGGGTGTGCATATATCTGGTGCCTTTGTGCAGTGTACAGTATAGATGTGCACATCTTAGCTAAATGTAACTTGCTCCGACTTTCTAATTTTTAATGGTCTAAATTTAAATCAATTAGACATTCATGAGAGATTAATATGTATTCCCCAGGCAAATGATTCAATTATGTTCCCTAAATGAGGCATGACTGACCTTTTAACGGGGAACTATTCATAGTTCGGTTACCACAATTGCTTCCACGGTTCAGCTAATCTATTTAGCATATTTTTATGTGTCAAATAGGGCTTACAATATCAGAACAATTCAGTCAGTGTCAGGTAACAATGTCATCTTGAAGATTGACCTATACTATAATGTTTAAAAACAGGAATATAGTTGGTATGGCAGAAATTGTGCCAGCGATGGAGACTCCCAGCTGTTATGGCGCAGTGAGGTAAAAATGTATGACCCGACTACCCCAACCAAAAAAGTACACAACAGTTCATCTTTACGCTGCATTAGACCGGCAGCAGATCGCCAACCATAAAGGGAAAAAAAAGTATTTGGGTATCTCATTAGCTGAAGGGCAAGTTTTGTGTCAGGGTATGATTGGCAGCAGCTGCCAGGCTGATGCTGCAATTCAATGCAAGTTGGATTTTGATATTTCAGTGTTGGTATTCCCAAATTCTAATCTGAATGTGCCTCAGTGCATCTACTCAGGAAGACATTGGACACCACAAAACATGGCACTTTAAAAAGTCTAGTTGGTGGTGCGGTCTTACTATACTGTTCAGTATCACTGCTACAACATGAATATAAACTATAGCAGAAGTTTGTTTTTTATGTTTTATTCTTTTAACTCACCCTGTCAATGCTTGTTCGGTCATTCAACAAGCAATAGTGCAGGACAAGATGCTCGATCAGTTTTTGTACTTAGAATAAGAGACTTTAGCTGCTGTCTGCCTATGATATAGCGCTGACACTGCACCTTTATGCCTCATTGCAGTTCTTAAGCGCTCAAGTTCTCACAGTTTCCATCAAACTAATGCAAAGTTAGAGGGTGCCATCAGGAAATGAAAAAATATTAAATATAAATATTTCATTTGTTTTCTCAAAGTAGAACACATGGCATGTGATTTAAAGAGCAGCTGGACTTTTAGGGGAAATAAAAGTGGAAACCTGGATGTCAAGGCGTTTATCTGTCATGGCTGGGAAGCTTCTTGGGTGATAAAAGTGTGTGATGTCACCACAGTCCCTCCATCTGCACACTCTTTTTTTAAAATACATTTTTCTATTTGCGTGATGGTGGTTTCTCACATTGCCGACTGAATCACCATAGAGACTGAATATAAATACAGGCTCTTCAATCTAATGTTTGCTAGGCTACAACAAGTATACGGTTGTGAAGGACTTATAATTTACCGTGACAGCTTTGTAGACCTCAAGAAAAAAAGGAATTTATTTTTGCTCCAAGATCTTAATTCAAAAATCACTTTTAAGAATCACATACAACGAGTGTCACATGAGCTGGTACGGCTTTCCATTAGCGAAGCCAGCTGTTCTTTATCTCCCTGACCTGTAGGTGAGACAAAAAAACGCTCACCTGTCAGACATTTCTCATAATCATAATCAGCCCAAGAATAGTACTTGAAGGTGAGCCACGTCGATCCATCTTCCTCAAACATCTTTTCCTGTCTTTGCCTCAGGTCGATACCTCTGCCTTTAGAGGCGACAACAAAGTTATTCACACCTCCACCAGGGAGTAAGAGCACTGAGCTGAGGTGCTGTGGGGAAGCTAATGAATGTATTTGTCATATCTCTAATGGCTCACTATATCACCACAGCACCTTGGCTTGAGATTTATGGTAATCATGACTGCAAATGCACTCTGTCTTAGGATTTTCAGTTTTTCTGTGTACACCGGGCTGCACTGATGAGACACCCAGGGAGAACATTAAATTGACAGCACCAGAGCATTTTTCTGAGCCAAACTTGTGAAAACGTTGACAATGTGCCACACCAAATGATAGCCATAACACACAGAGTTGGGAAGTTAGTATTCGCATCAGCAAGTGTGCGGGAATGGCAAACCAATGATGAGTCAACTCTGCTATTGATTAGAGCCAGTTTTTTTTTTTTTTTACTCCCTGAGGCACACACACACACACACACACACACACACACACACACACACACACACACACACACACACACACACACACACACACACACACACACACACACACACAGAGAACCAGTGATATTAGCTCGAGTTATGCTGAGATGTCTCCACCGATACCAACTACTAGGAACTTTTCACTCTACCTTCCCTTTTCTGCCTAACCAATCTTATCCAGCAGCAGAACTTCGTCTCCTTGCATTAAGTCCCAAGTGACTTCATTTTGAGACCATTTTTTTATCTCCAGTATGCACTCAAAATGCAAATGACCAAGAGTCTCAGTTAAGTGCTCAGGCAAGTACAGAACCTGACCGAATAAGATGAAAAAGACACGAGATAAAAAGTAGAAATTCAGATTAATTGATTTGTGAGTTTAGCACAACTTATCAGGGGACACGAGTCGTCCTTTACTTGTTGATCATCTCCATTGGGAGTGCTGAAGTGGGAACAACAAAAGTGTACTTCAGTTGTACGTTTTTGTGTAGCATGAATACTGGTGTGTGGGTGTGAGAGGGGAGAGAGAAATATTTGTTTCGGGATTTCTCAAGGGTGAGTCCTGCAGCTTCTGTAGAGACAAGAACACACAGGCACAAGGCGAGGAGATGCAGGCTGGCTGCACACTTCTGATGCACTTAAAAAGCACACTTGATCAGCAATTCCTTCTGTGAGCCTACACATCCCTAAGACTTCAAACAAGCCTCCTGAAGGTTAGGGGCACAGAAACTGAGGAGATGACAGCAGAGATTCCTCACTTTGTTGACGTAAGATATCACCGAGTATTTTCATAAAACTACTGCCCTCATGTGGTTGGTTCTGGGTCACAGGCAGGAGAAAACGTTACAAAACAACATAAATCATCAAGTTTTTATAGAAAGAAAACTGCTCGTCAACTGCTGCATCCAGTTGATCGAAAATCAGAATGATGAACATGCAGCTCTTTTACTGTAAGCTATCTACATTTTTGTAACAAATGATTGATGATTCCTGCCTTCTCGGGGAAAATGCGATCATTAGGCTAATCTAAGAAACAGCTGAGAGCTGAGGTACAGACTTTATCGATGTTCCTCTCCAAGCAATCTGATTCTACAAACTGTGGACCTGTAAGCCTTCAAGAGATCACTGTAAATATGTTTCCATCTAAGTACATTCAGTAATCATACCAATACAAGTGGCTAATTCATCAAATTGTTTTGTGTTTATGGCAGATTTGGACAATCCAATTTTTTTCAAAATTGTATTGTGAACTCTGGCTTTACCATTCTTAACATTTCATCTATGTATGTAAGTTCAGTTTTGCAGTGCTATAATATGAATACTGTACTCCTACAATAAAACCTTTTCTGAAGGAATTGTAACCTGTATGTGCTACAATGTGTTGCAGTATGAGAAAATAAAGGCTTTAAAGATTTGACCAGAGTCAGAAGAACTTAGGAAAGGCAGGAGCAAATAAAATGGGTCACTGTAGTGAAATAGAGAACAATACCCAGTAGTAAATTTTAACTATTTATAATAAACAGTTAGAATGGGATAATGACCAAATAAGCAATGGGGACCTAATGTAAGTTGAAGTTATAATGTACAGTATGTACATCACAATCAGCTTCCGCAATCAATTTGAAAACTAAAATAAACTGTACACTTTAAAAAGTAAATAAAGACTTGGGTATTAGTTTTTTTTATTTTGTATGAATCGCAATTCAAACTCCTGATCTGCTGCAGGACCAGAGTGAAGCAAGTTATGAATGCTATCTCCCGAGCTGTGTGTGTACAGTTCAATCCTACCGCACTTGAGTTAAGCATGGGTGATCCTTAGTTCACAGCCTTCTAACTGCAGACTGCTCAGTATCTCTTATGGGCTGGGCTCATCCTCCAGTATTTGAAGTCTCGCTCTGGAAACTGAAATTTTCTCAAGTCCCCCAAATCTCCTCTGTTGGCTGCAAGATTTCCTCAGGAGACATTCTGAACAACAAAACCTGACCTAAAAATGACATCAAGATAAAATAAGATTCATGCCAATTTCATGCACTCTCCTGATTAGGGGATAAAGCTTATGAAATAAACTTAATGCTCGAATTCATAAACTTCTGTTGTACAATAACAGCAATTCACTTCAGTTCAAAAATCACACCTACACCTAAAACAGCAGCCAAGGTTGCAGCAATTACAGAAAGAACACTAGAAGTATATCAAAAGACAATACCTAACAGTCACTTTAATGCACTATAATGGCAAAACATGTCTGCTTATCCACAATATTTCTTAAACCCCTTAAGGTTTTTGTTTTGTTGTTTATCCACTTTTAAAGTTTTTGGGTTGTTTTTTTTTTTACTTTTTTTGGCTTTATTGATAGGACAGTTGAAGACTTGGACAGGAAACAGGGTGAGAGAGAGGGGGAGTGACACGTAGCAAAGGAACCCAGACCTGGAGTCGAACCCGGGTCCGCTGCAGCAAGGACAAAGCCTCTGCACATGGGACGCCCACTCTACCAACCGAGCTAAACAGCACCCCTGTTTAAACACTTTTAGCATAATCAAATGGGATTTCACATTAGGTTAGCATTGCTAACCTGCTAGCATTGTCTTTCAGTAGTCTTTGGGCTCTGTGCAGACATCTCACTCCACCGATGTTGCTGATTCTCTGTAGTTTGGTACCAGTGATGATCTGGGCAGTTTAAATCACCTGCTGTAGAGCCTTCCTGTCCTTGGCCGTGAATGAACCGTGCCACTTTGTGATGTTACTAATCATGATGCTTTCTACTGCTCCTCTGTAAACACTGACAATAATTTGGCTCTGAAATTTAGCCATCTTATGTTCCCTAGGAAGCCTTTTCTGTGCTTTTTGTTGCCAGTGTTGTGGCATGCAACGACTGTGATATCTGTTTACGGTATGGAGTTAGATTTCATTTTGGTCTTGCTACCAAGCTATATCTTGCTGTTGGCTTATTATTATGAAGACATAACATTTCCAGGGAATGTTGATTCTTTAGTTTTAACCCAATTAAATGATTACCGAGCAACCAACTCTGTTAGCTATGTTAAGTTAGGTATATAAACATTACTAAAACAAAATCTACTATGTTTGACCATCATAATATTAGATGTAAGTATAAAAAAAAAGTTACATCTCATTTTTACTCATTCCAAAATAGTTGTATGCGTAAGCTAGATCAGTATCTTTATGAGTGGAGGTCACTGGAGTTTTTGGGGCTGCCAGACTCAACAGAAAAAACAGCTCCCTGTAGATCCTTAATTGCAATGATAAAAGCAGTTGTTTGCATTAAACTATACACACATATTCTGCATCCAAACATAGGAGGAAGAACAGAAAAAAGGAAAGGTTTTGCAGAACCGAGTGAACGATCTCTAAAAACGCACAATGCCAGGTTACAAAATGTACTCTCAGGGTCGTCCACTTCACTTCCCATCATGCGTTCGTTTGCACTGTTGAACACTTGTAGATAAAGCTGCACTGATTTATTTTAATTATTTCCTAGCATTGAACATGTCTATCTTTATCTCCCTTTCGCTGTCTCCTCTTATGCAACACAGGAAATCTTAATGCACGATTTTCCTCCTCGTGCGTCATTCTCAGACGGCAACCTTCGTCTCTCATTCTTCTGATGTTTATTTTGTGCCCGTTCTCTGTAAGTGACCTTTTTTGACTCCATCCTTTTACCATGCCCCCAATTAATCTTATGACCCAAAACATCCACAGCACTGGCTAACAAGCCAAAAAAAAAATTATGGGGGCAGACATATTTCACTTCCAAGAAACACATGCATCAGCCTCAAAACAGCATTAAGAGTTCAGTGTACTATGAAAACCACAACTTTTTTAGATTTCCCCCTGCATGAAAAACACTAATTCATAGTAAATCACATCATTTACCAAGATGGAACATTTGTCATCATTGCAGCTTACTGAGACAGCCAAGACAAAAGAGAGCTATGCAGTTCCCACAAGCAGCTTACAATCCTCTGAAACACCTGAGCCTTTGTCTTCATTATAAATCTTCTCACTTAATCATCACTCATTAATTTCCACTCAATGCCGAGAGCAACCTTATATCTTTTATTTCACACACACTCCCAGTGTAAACTATCTGCTAACCTTTTCATGTGGCAGGGGGAAAAAGCATGCAATTACTCTAATCCATAAGTAATGGAACTGCACTTACTTGCAATCAGATATGTCAGAGTGCATGCTCCTCTGATTATATTTCCTGAGGTTGAATGAGTAAACTATTATGATTATGGTACTTTTGAGGGAGAAATAAATCTCAATTTAGGCAGCCAAGGCAGAGATTCTTTAACGTTTACTCCCTTATATGGCACAAGCCATTTTGAAATGTCAACTCTTCTTTCCTGTGGTCCAAGCTGAGACTCCTGAGGTGATGTCACTTGAGCCATTTTTCCCTCTGTTTTCGCAGGCTGTGCTGGTAAATCAGTATGTGGAAGTGGTGGAAAGCAAAATCCCAAATAATGCAGATTGATTTGTCTGTTCCATCACACCAAGAGGCTGGTTGAGATCATCTCTGGTTGTAATTTTATGAGACTTCAATAATGTCTTTATAACATTCATATTGGCCAGTTCTCCGTGAGGCATTTATGTTGACAGCTAACAGTAAGCAGAAATCAATATTGTACTAGGTCATGTCAGGTGTGTTTATACCTCACATTCAATAAATTCAGTGGGGTTTTTATGACAGTGCTTTTCAGTTATCCTGAATACACCAAATACTGTAGATCGAGGCAAGGAGACTGATTTTGTTTTAGCTCAGGACAATCTATTTGAACCTAAGCACAGCTTTAGATCAATAAACTTTACGTGAGTGATTAGTAGGTACAACGGTATAGAGTGTAATCGGAGTGTGATCTGTAGCAGAAGATACTGGTCCTGTCAAGTCCCTAGACTAAGTCTTGTAGGATTAACAGTTCTTTATCTATACGTTATAATAAAACAATTACATTGATTTGACTTTCCTAAAAGATCTGAGCAGTTAAAATAGAGGTAAGTAACGGAGAGGGGGAACAAGGGAGTAACAATTGATCATGTTGGAGGAAATAAATAAAGATTATACTGGTTTCTTACAGGGTAAAGCACTGGAAAACAGAGAAAAACCAATACTGTCAGGAGGTTATTGGACTTGAATGGGTCATGGTGTGGATAGGTGGTGCTTAATGTGGAATATTTTAGTTTACTTAATTTGCTACTGTACATACATTAGCCGCATGGGACTTTGGGCCCCACTATTTTTCAAGGAAGTAGAATGTTCCTTTAGCCCATTGTTGTCCCACAAATATCACTGGATTAGTTTGACCTTAAAGACAAACTTAACAATGTGTTGATTCGCAGGCGGGTCAGGAGTTAAAGAGGTGTATATTTACATTTATTGACATTTACTTGCATTGGATGATATAAAGCAAATAAACAGAGGACAACATCACAGCACAGCAAGAGAAATCAGTGCATGATGTTTTGTCAATCACATCCTAAAGCCAACATGTAGATGGAGGGTTTTTGATATTATCTCTGTAATAACAGAAAAAAAAAATAATTTTATATTCTCGCTCTCAGAACACTTACATGACCGGGATTTTGCTGCCACATCCATCACCCGCTTTCTACACCATGAAATGAAACCCTTCATCTAAAAATAGTATTTCAGGAGCTTGATTTATAACGTGCCCTTAAAAAGGGATTAACTTTATTTTGCAGCTTATGTTTTTCACATTTTGGACAAAGATGTATGTCTCAGCATTACAGTTTATAATACAGACTGAACCTCTCTATAAGTTAGGCAACTTTTCTATTAATTTCATTCTATTAATTTAGGCAGCATTACATCAATTACTAATATACTTGCATGGATAAGATACAAAGGTCACATTCACTTTATTTTCCTATTGTAGCTGCTCCTTTATGTACTCAACACAGTCAAGCCGACTTTAGTAAAGTCACATTTCTGGCACTCAGCTGACTGACGTAATGAAAAAGTGTCACAGCCAAGTCTGTCAACAGCTGACATTCAGCAGTTCCAGGAGAATAAAGTTGGAAACTATGATAAACAAGAGTAACAGCTTTTCACTGATGTATGGCATGACCTGAGGGTGACCTCATGCCAAACTTCTCATCTCCTGTCACTCAGGGAGGACATTTCCATCATGCACTAACCATCCTACAATTTATTTACTTCCACATTTTTAGTGGAGGCAAGTAAGCTTTGCTCAGATTCAAACGGTTACTTACTGTGTTCAATAATTTCAAATTAATGCTCGGCCCATTTGATAGGCTACTTAAATTCCACTACATTGCAGAGGGAAACACTGTATTGTTTACTCCATTGCATGTATTTGACACGATACAAATTACTTTGCAGATAATAACCTCAAATACATGAACTTAGTTCAGCTTTTTAGCTAAATTCATTTCTTAAATGCAAATGCATCAGTGTCAGTTAGCCTAGAAGTGTCTGCGTAATGAGAGATTATTTAAAAGCATGTTGACATTTGCAATCTTTACTGGTGGAAGAGTTTTAGGCTCATTTGAGGTAATTAGTTTAAAGCTGCACTCTGGAGTTTTGAGAAAAAAGGGGATTTAGCCAGAATATTTGAATGGGCACAGCCCCCAGGTCCCTCCTTCTTCCTCTCTGCTGCACTGGAGCCCTGCCTTCAAAGACCCTCCCTGCAGACCCTCGAGCAGGCTTGTAACCACTTACCAGAGGACGCCTGATAACCAAGATGGCGCATTCAAAATAAAAACAACAACATAAGCCCTGATTGTTCCATTTCTGATCAATACAACAAAATTACAATGTGCCTCATGCAAATCACTGTAGATATCCCGTGTAACAAACAATATTCCTCACATCATGTTTGACAGAGTTACCAGGTAATCATTACCTGGTGCAACGCCATGCTGCCTTTCTGAAACATGAGTAATGTTATTTCTCTAAACCAATTCAACCACTTCAGAGCATACAGGACACAAACTAACATTATAACTGCCCGTTCACTTGAAAGACACTCTTGCTAACCAGTAGCCATGAAGATAAAGCTAAATAACGGTATGCTAACACCGTTAAGCTGATACCATTAGCATACGAGCTAACGAGCTCTTTACCAACAAGCTACGCAGCTCGACTGCAACATCATAGGAGGTATGCGCTATTGCAAGTAATACTGTTATCGCCGCCACCATAGCCTTGTGGTTAAAACACAGAATGAAACATCAAGCAGGGGTCCTTACTTGTCCAGCAGAAAAGTGGCCAACTCTGCATAGCTCTTGAGTCCTTACAAATCCCGTACTTGTACTGTCAGATCATAATGACAATTTTAGCAAATATAACAAAAAAAAGTTACAAACGACAACTTCGTAGTAGTTGTAGTTTCCTCCTTGAACCGGCACCTTATCGTGGTGGAGGGGTTTGAGCACCCGAATGATCCTAGCAGCTATGTTGTCCGGGGCTTAATGCAAACAGGTCCTAGGTGACGGGTCAGACTAAGATCGGTTCACTCGCCCCCAATGACAGTAAGAACAGCAAGGATGTGCACGTCGCCCGGATCGACGTCACCGGGAGGTGTTTTAACCTCTAATCAAGATGTTGTTGATATGAGTTTGTGCTCTTCTTAGTATTCAGCATTTTACAAACAGTCATATTTCACAGCTTGTTATGACTCCTTGGTTCTCCCACAGCGACACTATCCGTGCTCATCAGCCTCGTCCAGATGGCCATATGGGCCGGAGAGGAGCATGAGATCCACACCAGAGAATTCATTAGCAGCCCCATATCACACAGTGCCATCGTCCCTCTTGTTACTTTGAGGTAGCCAATGAAATTCAGGCTTGTGGGCGGCCTGAGGCAATGACACCACTACTTGCGGCGGGAGAACAGTAATTGGACTGTGTGTAAGATAAATCCAGGTTGTGACAAGCCACTCAGCGCAGTGTCGCCTTGGCCCTGATGCAAAGCTATCTCTCAGCCACTTTACTGACCTGCAGCAGCTTTCTTAGCTCTCAGCGGAGGTCAGTGGGGTTGCTTTCAGGAGGGGAAAAGACTTTCAGCTCCAAAGTAGCATCCAGTAGCTTCAAGGAAAGGGACCTTTTTGAGAAATGTATTTAAGAAATACTTCACATATACATTATGAAACTCTTTTATTTGTATGATTGCAGTGCAAATCAGCTAACAATGTGTGGAGCATGATATATAAAGCATGTTAAAGTTTTACTTGGGCAGACACAAAATATTGTTCCTCTTTATTTCCAGCTATACTTATCTAATCTAATTACCTTTTTTTCCCTCAAATTTAAATCATCAAGAGGAATATTTTGTACTGATATCGGAGAACAACATATCATGGCGATGTATGAAACACAGCGGACAAATAAATAATTGAATGCACAGCAATAAATGACTGAAAAGTATAGAAGCGATAGTCTTTTTGGAAAAAAACAACAACAACAACAACAACCAACATGACATTTGTTTACATACAGTATGTCACATAAAATTGAGGTGAGTGTGTTAATGTAAACATTAAAAAAAAAAAAAAAACTGCTTCTAAAGTGCTTAAATATTCTTTAAACATACAATATGTACAAATGTATACAAGCCAATCTCTCTAAGCATAATATATATTTCTTCTCTGCTTATTAGATAAAAAACCAGCTGTTTTTACATCATTACAAATCTAAGTGACAGTCAGACATGGCGTGGAAAGTTTATCTGTGACTGGAAAAATGAACTGTTTCACTTTGGCAGGTAACTGGCCAGGCTCAACTCTACCCTAAAAAGCAGTCTGGCTAAAGTAAAATATTTAAAGTGGCTTTTAAATTGCGGAATGTGAAAAAGTTACCACACCGCCCTGCAGAGTCTCTGTTTCTGTGCATTCACAGGCAGCAGGTTCATGTTTTCCTTTGAATAGGCGAGATCTTGATGTCTTTTCTTCCACCTGCCGTCCGCCTGTGCAACGTGACGTCCTCGTCCTCTCCTGTCTGTAGCTTGGCAAAGTTGACAAACACCTGCACAACAGACAAACTGTTTCAGTACAGACTCAACAGCTTTTTGGACTGAAATGTTCTTTCTTTCAGGTTGATTATACACTAATGAAAACGTGATTGTGAATACAATACTCCAATTCTGCTCCAAATCCTAACCCTGAAGTCCTCCACAGTGGACCTTTAATAAGTTATTGGTTGTTGATGGGATTCACAAATCAGGACAAATTCCCCTCTGGTTTATTTATCAAAGGTTGGCATTCTTTGGTCACTACCCCCTTCTGTCATTGTCTTGGTTCATGTGTACCTGGTCCAGTGTTGTCTGGGAAACGGAGTAGTCTTCCATGCTGAGCCTCTCTTTATTGGCCACCACCAGCTGAAATATCCTGGCGAGGGAGGAGGAGGCGATCTCGTACTGCAGCGTGTTGTAGTGCTTCTCCCTCTGAACACAGCCGGGGAAGGAGCTCTCCATGAAACTCTCAACGGGCTCCAGATCCGGGGACAAGCCTGCCTTAGCTGCCTTGATTTTCATAGTCACCACGTAACCGTCACCAAATCTGCATCGAGGAAACACAGCATGAAGATATGAGACGTGACCATAATCTTGATATTGAATGTGATTTCTACTATAGTTTATATCAACATACACTACTTGTACTACATTGAAATCATCATTTTATTTTGCAGAGGTTTCTTCAATGTGGAACATAAATTAAAAACAATTTCGTCACGTAGTTGTTGTACAACAGATACCAAGAGGAGCAGTAAGAAAACAAACTCTGGTGACCTTTTTTCTAGAACCTGATACCCAATGGTTTCTCCCCTGTGTTTCAAAAACAAGTGAAAAAACTGTTTTCCCAGAACAATAGTCTGAATTAAAAAAAAAAAAAAAAAAAAAATATATATATATATATATATATATATATATATATATATATATATATATATATAATGCTACTGCTGAAAATGTCCATGAAATACTACTTTAAGGTTTCTGATTGTGTCTTATATTTAGAGGAGTTAAAACAATGTACTTGCACTTTATACAAGTATTTGCAGTGTACTGCTTTTTTTTATTTAAATGAAATAAAAATAGAAAAAAACTGATGGAGATTTTCATATAAAAGCTATTCTGTACCGGCTTTAGTGCAATGATAAAATCACTGAGGGGGTGAGAACTGAATTCAATACTGATCTTTATCATGGTTTGCAATGTTTTTATTATTGTAAAAACAACCTTGACTTTTATTAAACTGTATTCAAGACACACAGCAAGTTTATATCGCAGGTGTTTTTTCTTCAAACTATGAAAACGAAGAGTCTCCAGACAATTTTGACCGTCAATGCATGCTGGGAAGTCTGTTTAAGATGACTGAACTCGGAAAATACAGGAAACCCCTTACTTGTATTTGAGATGCTGAATGGTACCCAGACACTTGAAGGTCCCGTTGACCATGATGGCCAGCCGAGTGCAGAGGGCCTCACACTCCTCCATACTGGTGGAACACAAGCATAATCAATCTCTATTTTTACTGCTGCTGTTTCATGTCTATGATCCATAAATAATCATATCATAGATCTCTGTGGTGAAATCAACCAAATGCTACTCTGGTCCTGATTTCATCGAGAGTCGCTGGCGGCAGAGTTAACTGTGTTTGGTCAGCTGCTGCAGCAGATGTGTGCCTCAGATTAATTTCATTATTAGATGTCGAACCTGTGTGAAGTGAGCACCACGGCCCTGCCGTCCTGAATGACACTCATGATGGCGTTCCACAGGAAGCGTCGAGAGTGGGGGTCCATCCCCGTCGTGGGCTCGTCCTAAGCACACACACAGCCACAAAAACAAACAAACTTGACTCTCTGAGCACATAATTCCATATGAACGGAGACCAAATCCTTATCTCTATCAGCATATGGCAAAGATCTCAGATTTATGCCAATTTGAATTGAACTGCGGAGTTTTCCTGCCAGTGTATAAAACATTCGAGGCCAGGCTTGACTGAACCCATATGGCTTCCCATCTGGATCCATAGACCATTTCATTGATAAATCCCTGCATAAAACCCAAAAACCCAAACAATGGGCTCTCGAGCTCCTCGTCATTGGCTAACTCACAAGCAGCACCAGCGCTGGGCAACCAATCATTGCAATGGCTGTGGAGAGTTTGCGCTTGTTGCCTCCGCTGTAGGTCCCTGCACAGCGGCCGGCATATTCTGTCAGACCAAGCTTCTGGATGCCCCACTCTGCCACCTACAGGGAGAAGGGAAACACTGAAATTACATTTCTAGGACGAGCAACCTGCATTGTTTAACTGAGCCCTTTGTCACAATTTCACAGCATCATTAAAAGGACACACATCAGGAGTAAAGGCACAATGTCCAAAACTAAACCAAAATCAACCAAATGCAGTGCTGAGCCAAACAATAGTTGCATTTAGACAGCAAAATGAAACATCCTTAGAGGGAGGATGCAAAGCAGCCGAGTCCGACTCACTCTGGGAATCTCTGACTCAGGTACCCCCCTGAGACGAGCGTACAGGTACAGATGCTCCCTGCCAGTCAGGAGCTCGTCGATGGCATCAAACTGAGGACAGTAGCCCATGTTCTGGTGCACGTCCAGAATCTCATTCAGGATGCTACAAAACAAGACACAAACAGACAACACAGAAAATAATGAATTAAAACAATAGCTGATTCCTCTTAATGGAATTATGTAAAAAATGAACAAATATTATTATTATTATTATCATTATCATTTCTGATTCTGATACATTTAAGTTTGAGTTTAAGTTGCATTTTTTATTACTGTATTATGTTCTGTATTTTTCCTTTGTTTGTGAAATATACGATTTTATGACTTTAAACTCTTTAGGCTTCAAATTGTCTTTCAAATGAAAGAATCTGAGAAAGAATAATGACTCTTTTGTAGGATTTGCTCATGTATCACATCCACACTGAGGCCAGGACCTGTGGGGGAGGGGTCATGAGGGCTTATTGCTTTATTTTAAGTTTGAGAACAACTGCAATAGATGGTTGGTAGAAATAACTGTTAGCCCAGACTCTCATTAATCTGGGATTTGATGGAGTTTCAGTGTTCATAAATGGTGCAAATGCAGTTTTGATGGGCTCATTCACCCTGACAAGAATTCTGAGTGGGCATGTCCATTTTGTTGGCATGGAAATCAGATGTTTAAAAGACAAAATATCACTTTGGGGTGATGCTCCACAACAAACATTCATTTGAGACTTCAACCGTCGATTGATCAAGCCTCTTTCCTATGTTTTTTTCGTATTTCCTTTACCACATGGGTTGGTTTTATAGCCAGATAGTGTCATCAAACAGAATTATGTTACATTGACCTTCCCGCGTTTAAACTTTCTAACTCACTGGACTGTTTCTGGTCCTCTCCCATCTGGAACTGTGCGCAGGACAAACAGGAAGCATTTCACAAATAGCATCTGATCCAGCCCCCGAAAACAGAGTTTGTGTTCTATCGACCATGTAGGGACGCTTTTGACCGATCTTTATATACCTGTAACCGGCCACGGTCGCCTCCCCGGAGCTGACATCAGTGTCACCAGTCAGCATTTTGAAGGTCGTTGTCTTTCCAGCTCCGTTAACTCCCAAAAGACCAAAACACTGGCAGGAGAAAAGAGGACAAATCAGACCTTTTGAGGACACATGCTGCTGAAATGCACTTTATGGAAAACAAGTTCATATAAAATCTATTTGGCTTCATGAATTGAGGAACGTCCTTGTATATGGATGCATTAACAAAGGAAATTTAACAGAAAAATAACAAACACACCCGGAAAAAAAATAAATAAATAAATAAACTTCATCATCTGACTGCCGGCGGTGAAGGACAACAATATTATCTACAACAGTCTGCAGCCCCTTCCACGCTAGACTTACTCAAGCAAACACCAGGAGAGAAAAACTTGAGTTGTACAAAGAAAAGAGACGGCAGCAGCTCACGCTGTAAATGAACTCAGTGACTTTACCTCTCCTGCAGGGACACCGACACAAATCCGGTCCACAGCTGCCCTCTTCCTGCCCACATACGTCTGTGCAGAGAAGGCAAGGAAACAATATTCCATTAGCGTCATACATTTTTTAAAGAATAGCAAAAATTAGAGGTAAAAAAGAAAAACAACAAAATATGCCAGAACCCTTTTTTTCTGCAGCATTAACCTATCTGCATAAACTCTCTTAAACCTGCTATTGTTTGTTCTGCACCGCAAATATGCTTTAATTTTTCCATATTGTACAGTTAGAGATTACTGAGAGAATTCTTGAATTTGTACAGACGACAATGCATGGAAATTATTTAGACTGTTATTAACATCCAAAAAATATGAACATAAAACACCCAGGTTCTCAGGTACCACAGGTTTTAGTCCAGTTTGACTTAAACTGCCTGCAGCTATAAAGAAATGATCATTTATTTCCATTATCTGTTTCTTTATAAGCTGTTAGAGACCGTAAAAAAAATTACTGAGGTGGCAATGGGAGTCAAATAAAATGTGTGTCTGTTAAGTTTTATATCATATCAGAACAACATCAGAAAAACATTTTTGTCAAACGTCCATCTGTCGTTTGATAAGGAGCTTCTGATCAATGATGCCTATAACAGCCACCGACTGAGTGAAGTGACCCACCTACCCACGGATTTGATGCTGACGGACTTTTCCACCCCCGAATGAATAATACAAGAAATATGATTCACAGAAGAAATTCAAAAAGCAAAAACAAACGCTCCTCCCTGCCCTCCTTCAAGCAAAATTTCACTCTTTTCTGACCCTTTATTTTAGAAGTCATGACGTTCATGTAACTTTTTATAGGTTGATTAATTTCTGCCTAAGAAAAGAGACGTAGGCCTGTAAGGAACGTGTCATTTTGTCTACATTGTTGTGTCCTGTTGTTTTTTTTTTTAATTATTATTTCTTCTCAGTTATTTGCCTGAGGAAAACCTGTAGTTTATTGCTTTCTATTTTTTTTTTTATAACACCAAATCCATGGAGGTTTCATGGAAATGCCTCAACATATTCCTTCTTCCTTTTTCCATGACTATTCATTCAACATTATAGTTGGAGTCAGTCATGTTTACCTTAGCGAGGTCTCTGATCTGCAGGATGTCAGACTTGCTCCCTCCGTCATAGATTCTCCGCCTCTCTGCCGCCACGTCGTCATCCTCATCCTGTCTTGAAGTCTGCTTGTAATCTGATAACCTGAAGCGAGCAAGAAATCATCTGTGTAGAAGCAGCTGGTACAACAGTGCTGCACTTTATCTGTTACAGCGCAAATATGAGCTCTGACCCTGTGTGGAAGTATTTCCCTGATCAAGTCAGGGCTCTGGTGAAAAGAGGAAAATATTGTGTGAATGTAAACTCTTACACTGAGCAGTTCCTTACCAGTGGTCTAAGAAGAACCGGTACTGAATCAGAAGATTGAAAATAAAGTAGACCAAGCCTTCTACTGCCATGAAAGCAATGTTTTTCCCCACAAAGTCCCACCGGAAAGGGTCCTGTATGTACTCTTCACCTGAAAGCAGAGAGGAAGTCTGTACTGAGAATAAACCCTTTGTTCAGTCAGAACAAAGTCAGTGTTTTCAACTGGCAACAAGCAAAATATAAGGTATAAATCTGTAGTATGTTAAACAGCATTTTCATAATGATGGAAACATAAGAGCTTACCAAATCTGGCGTAAACATCAGTAACAGCCTGGTTCATGGCCATGTCTATCAGCCCTCGCCCCAGGCAGAAGTGAGGGAGCACCAGCAGGCCTTTCTTCAGCCACTCATTAAACATCAGCAGAGACTAGCAACACACACACACACACACACACACACATACACACATATTCAATTCACATTTCAGTTGAGGGCTGAATGAATAGAGCACTTCATCATACAGTACCCAACATGCACATTAAAATAATAAACTAAATTAAAGTAGAATCATTTCTAAATATTTTGAGCCTCTGTATCATCAACTAAGCTCTGTGTTCGCCACACGTCAAGCATACTGTTGTTGTTTTACTCATTATCATTTAAATGTAAAGACTGGACGAAAACATAAATTTAACTCGAAGCAGAAAACGTGTGCAGTACATGGCTCGTCTGACTTTAAAGGTGCAATATGTAAGAGTTTTAGGTAAAAACATGTAAAAAATAAACTAAAAATATCAATCAAATGTGCATTTGTGTTGCAAAGATATATACTGAAGTTAGCATGCTAACAAGTTTACTATTTTTACAGACGCTTCTTCTATGCTTCAGTTTATTTCTCTTGATTTGGGAAAAAAAGATGTGAATCGTATATACAAAGTTAAACTTTCTTTAAAGTTAAACCTCAGTTGTACAGTAATCACTCTCCAGCTTGGTCTGCAATTATATACAGTTATGTGTGTCATAACGGATGGCTTGTCTGCTGCAAACCAGATCCACCTGCGGGAGCAAGTAAAGCATCCTGAACCTGTCTCTGCCAAAACCTAAATACTGAGTCTTTTTCCCACCGTTGCACACATAATCTTCAAGAAAAACGATTTTTAAGTTGTCTGTAAAAACTCAGACAAATAATCACAGGAGTGCATAATGATTCACTGTTGGTGACAAAGTTCAGACTCTTGGAAATAACCTCACAAAAATATTGCAGCGGCGTTTCTCTCATGAGACACCTGTTACGCGATTTATCAGTGAGAGCTGAGACGAGGAGTGCAGATGCGCGGTGGAGAGAGGAGCATCTGGCAATAATAACATTTTTCTTTTGACATAGAATGAAGTCACCTGTTACCATGACAGCAGCATCTGTGCCCTTTTGCACCTGCTTCTCTTGAAGGACTCACATCCCACACACCGACCACGGCAGATTTGTTTAAACACTTGACAGAGTGACTGGTGGCAGTTGTCATGGTTGTCTCATCTCGCCAGCCCTTCTGCTCCCCCAGCTGCGCCACAAAGTTAATCAGTCTGTGTCTGTATCTACCGTATAGCTTTTTGCTGTATACATAAGCTTTGGTTAAGTTTCACCGCTCTCCTAAAACCTGATTCCAGGTGCAGCATGCAGCTGTTTCCAGCTTTAAAAAGCTCTGATAAACCCACTGTGTGCTGCCTCCTCAGCACCAAACAGATGACAGACACAGTTAGCAGCTATAGCTGGCAAACATATTGATATATTCAGCCACTAAAGAGCCAGACATGTTCCTCGGGAGTTGTTCAAGACCCACGAGAGGCTAAAGAAGAGTGAATATTGGACTCAGCCACCCAGAAACAAGACTCTAAATGAATGCTCATTTTGTGTCTGCTGGATGTACAAATAAACACTTATTTATGTTTACAGCTTGTTCTACAAACTCCAAGCTTTCAAAAACTGACCTCAATGTATCTGCCTCTTATGACAGAGCTGCATTTGTTGAATTAAAGAATAATCAATAGAAATCAATAGTTTTAAGTGTGTGTTGAGTTTTTCTCTTGCAATAAATAACAATCCACATGCACTCACCCGATTGTTTTCAAACAGCTCCAGGATGAAGGTGATGGCGCTGCTGTTGATGCCTATGAACAGGTTGATGCAGGACAGCGACACGTATGCAGTGCTGGGGATGTTGAATATGTAGGACATGGGATACATCATGGGCGTCACCGACCACCTTCAAGACAGCCGAGTCAGAGAGAAGAGCAATGTCTCACAAACAATTCCAGTCAGGGTTTTTTTTTTTTTTTACGGATTAAATGACAGAAAGCCTCACCCGTATAACAGAAGCAGGGCTATCAGTGCCGGCAGGTTGGAAGGTGACGTGTAACACTTTTTGTCGAAAGCCATGAAAATGCCGACCACCATTGCGGTGCTGAGGCAGTAGTTAACCTTGGAGGGAAATAAAGCAATCACGTGAGAAATTATCAGAAAGAGAAACGATGATTATACAGTAACAACCTCTGTGTCCAACCCTGCTGGACTGACCATGTCCCAGAAGAAGTTGGCCACCCAGTACACTAAAGGGCTGACCCCGCTGACAAACTGCAGGTGCTTGGCCTTGGTCACGCGCTCCTGGATGAGGTAGAGGACGAAGCTGGCGGGGATGAAGGACATGGCGAAAATAACACAGATCGCCACCACGGCGTCTACTGAAGTGGTCAACCTGAGGAAGGAAGCAGAACACGTGTTAAAATATCAGTATAAACAGCAGGGTTCATAGCTAGTCAATGTACCTGAAATAAATAAATGAATTGAATTCAATAACACATATAGTATAAACTGTAGTCAGCTGACTGTCAGACAACTGGAATGGGAAATACATTAATTTAATTCAATGTAAATGGACACTGATGATACAGCAAGTTTGTCTTGCCTAAAGTTTGTATTCATGGTTATAAATGTACACTGTGTTAAATGCATAAAAGCAATAAGTACATGTTTTCAACAGGTGCTTTTGGTATGTATGTTATCTTATGTCATGTTATTAAAAACACAAATACAACATATTGAAAACATAGATACACGTAACGGTCACACTCACACTGTGACTTCTGACAGCTGTTCTTTGGTGAGGTTCAGAGGGTGGTTGATGACGGTGATGCCAAACTCAACAGGTTTGGCGGACGGAGGCAGGAGGGCCCGCAGGATGGCGTTATTGGCCACATTCATGAAGGCCACCATGGCGTGCCAGCCTTTGTTGTTGTACCACACCTGACAGAGGAGAGCGCAGTCAATCGAAAATGTTCCCGAACCCTTTGACTTGCTAATCGTGGACCTGATGCACAATATAGGCGGGCTGACCTTCCTTATTGTTACCTCAATGTTTAAACTGAAAGGAAAGCTATTACAGCGAGCACTTAGTCAATGTCTCTGAGATATGAACAGACTTTATAGATTAAATATTCATAATATAGAAGAACAGGAGCTGCAGCGGTATCATTTCTGCCACTTGCTGGGTTTATATCTGTATCCCGCCCACACGTACCTTTATGTTGAATTCGCTCTCCATGTATCGTAAGAAAGGGCCGATCTCTCGCAGTGCGAGCCGAGAGTAGTGACCCTGTGAAAAAACAATACTCATTGTAAGAAACTGACAAAATGGATCTAATAGAGGGCCCTCATGAACAGAAACAAGCAAGTGAGTACCCACCGCTGTGATGTTGAGCATTCGTCCCAGTTGGTGGAAAACACCCTGGATGTCTTTGGGGTTGACGTCCAGGATGGGAAGCTGTCCTCCCACCGACAGACCTCCATATCTGAGGGCGGAGAATACGTACACTCAGTGTCCAACATGATCGACTAAAGAGGGAGTAAAGACTGACAGAAAGAGACTTAGAGCGATAAAGTGCAAATGGTTACCTTTGTTCGTTCACCCAGTATTTGCTCTTCAAACTGTGAAGTGAAATTCAGAATTGAATCAGACAGGAAGGCAGTTATTCAGATGAATAGAGGGTGGTCAAACAAATTATTCATGGCCTGCTGTAGCATTATGAAGCTTGAAGGTCTTTCTGGGCAGAGTTTTGAAGATTTTCAGTAACAAACTTTTCTTTTATTATGATTTTAATATCTTTGAGGTATTTAACACATTTTTTGTGGGATTTTTCTTTGCATCCCTACCTGGTTCTGATGAGGCTGGGGTAGGTTTTAACCAGGTAGTCGGAGATGTTCCTGTCCGTCAGGTCCAGCAGTGTGTCTCCTGTGGCCTCGATTCGTTGGCGAGGCGGCAGGCCACCGGCTCCGGCGGGACAGATGGGCATCATGGTAAGCTTCTTACTGGTGCTACACTGGCAGGAAGGAGAAGGGTTCCTCTGGGTCCAAGCGGGACTCAGCAAGATGTTGCTGACCACGGGAGAGACATCGGGATACTCCCACTCTGATGTGCTGTTACTGCAGGACATTCTGGAGGGAGAGGCAAAATGAATCAGCAAGGAGATTGAATAAGTATGTAAGCACAAAAAGGTCTAGACTGGATCATGTGCAGCAATGGTGAGGGAGAGGTATTCTGATCTTTTATTTAGGTAAAAGTCCTGCATTCAAAATTGGACTTTGGTGGAATCTGACAACTGATGATGATGTGGAATACACTGGAGGTTCAAAATGTCATTTTCAGGCGAGATTAAGATTATCAGGGAAAATGTCTGCAGTTTTACTTGAACGTTTGTAGGTCTGCATGAGTTGAAAACGTTTGAATGCTGCAGGATTTCTGTACCAGTCATTTTGAATTCTGTAAATTCAATAAACATGCACTCGTGTAATGGTCCCATCCTGTCCTCATACTCACCCTAATGGTTCTCCTTCCATGCAGCGAGTCCCCAGGCCTGGTGTTTGCAGTAAGCGCTCCGTGAAGCGCTTCATTTTGGGGTCAAACGGCTGCTCGTTACTAAATTGGGATGAGGAAGTGTAGAGAATAAAATCAGTTAGTGATGTTTTATCTAAAGCTAGTGTCTTGTAGAATTCACAGTGTTTGAGGTCTGACCTAAAGAAGGTGAACTGCTGTCCATACATCCAGGGCGTCAGAGTCAGGCTCGGATACTCTCCGAACGGAGGGACGATCATGGTGAAGATCAGAGCGATGAGGACAAAACTGGCAGGAAGGACAATCTGAAATCCCCCAAAAATACAAGTAAGCAAAAAGTGGTGGAGGAAGTATTCAGATCCTGTTCTCGAGTAAAAGTAATAAATACCAGACTGTGAACATGTGAACTGTACCTGTGCCATGAAGTCCTTCTGGCTTCTGATGGCGTGGTGAAACCTCTTCACCAGCAGCGCATGGAACTGCTTCAGGATCAGAGTGGCCCCTTTCACCTGCCGGGAGCCCTTCCCTGCACTGCTGTCTGATGCACCATGGGTAACCCCGTTAGTCTCCATCACACCATTATGTCCTGCAATCAGCGAGAGAACATGCAGAAAATTACTGCACATGAACGATTGACATTTAGAAAGCAATTGCTAGAGAGCCAGTGGTAAGAAATCTAAACTCATCTGAGCTTTTCCTGGGCAGCAGCTGACAACTAACAGGCAGCATTTAAAGCAGTGTTGTTCTCAAGAACAGCAAGCAACCAGGGGAAGCTTTCTAAGTAAAGACTAGGAACATCGGCATAATAGCTGCTTTGTTTTTAAATCTACAAGCGGAGCTCTTGCTCCAGATTACAGATCGCTTAAACTGCTTGGAGCTTCCACAGGTATTGTCATTAAACTGATGACAAAAAGTATTTTAATGTCCAAATTACAGCAGAGCTTCTCAGGGTACCTGCTTAAGAAGCCAAAAAAGGTCTGTACCCTTCAGCCCACAATTTCTATCAGTCATTAATAATGAAAGGGGAAGCAATGAAGTAAACAAGATCCCAGATAGATTATAGTGAAATAAAGGTCTCAAACTGTTTTTGTTGTAGTTTATTTGCCTAATAAAGCAGTCCACCCACAATTTGAGAACCGCTGCTTTTGATAAGATCCCAGTTGCCCGCATGTGATGTGATTTCCTACAAACTTAGTCAAACGAACTGACATAGAAAAACAAAAAAAAAAGCGTCAATTGTCAGAAATCTTTTGCCTCTCAAGACTCTGACCTTCATCACCGACTTTGTCGCATTGTCTCCGCTGTAACATCCACTGTTCTAGAGGTGGGAACACACAGGTGAGACACAGACTAAAGGGGTTAAAACTGACACGGGATGCATCGCCATCAAGTTCACAAGTGTTGGAGATAGGAAAGTGACACAGCAAGAGCAGCATAATAAAAACAGGTGTGAGGTAAATTGATTAACAACACGGCAGAAAGACAGACGGGGCAACGGGTCAGAAACTCAATTCCAGGGAAAGGCCATGTGGAATATCAGCGGTGGTATTTACCAGGAGTGGTGGCATTATTCGCTGCTTCGCCGTCCGCAGTGACCTTTATGAATATCTGGAGAGAGAAAAAGAAGAACTTCCAGGCATTAAACATATAAGTCCTTCCTTTAAGTCTAGAAGTTACATGAAGTTTCACTTGGCTTTATTAACTAAAAAACATAATTAGAAGTAGACAGGGGAGATTCTGTCATCACTTACAGACTTATGGACTTATCAATAATATTGTCTCTAAATGAGTCAAAAAAAGTCAAACTTTTCTTAAACTACTGCAAAAATCTGACTTTTTGTTTGTTTGTTTGTTTCCAATACTATCAATATACTGGCACAAATTCATAGGAAATGTGTCTATTTGTTTAGAATAGTCCACCTACACATCTTGATCAGCTTCACTGGCTGACAGTGGAAAAACAAAAGAATCCTGCATACTCTATGCTTTGAAAGTTTGCAAAGCTTAATAAATGAAAAGCCATAAAATAGCCAAAAATCTGATACGTTCTGGAAGCTCTTATTTACCATATCCTTTCATGGAGTGTAAATGCAGCATTAAACCCCCGACACATGTCACTGCTGATGTCAGATGATGTCCCTACCTCCTCTAGTGACGTATCAGAGATGCCGAAGCTGCTGAGGCCCATGTCGGCGAGCGTCTCCTCCAGCTCCCTGAACAGGCTGGCGTATGCTCGGTGTTTGAAGCCCTTATTGGGCAGCAGGTAGGTTAGCTCCTGGCCGATCGTCTCAATCAGCTTGGCTTCGGGGACGTGGTGGTGGATGAGGCTGGTGATGCTGTCGATATCCCCTGAGAGGAGAGCAGAAAATCATCACTTATGGAGAGTTAAAGCGTTCCTACAAATAGCAGAAACCGAGTATAGGACAAAGGGAAGGGAAACCACTCATCGTGTCTGAAATGTGAAATGATTAAGAAGTAAGAATTTAGTAAATTTAGTAAATTTTTGTTATGTTTTTTTTGTTGTTGTTTTTTCTTCCTCTTTGTATTACTGATACTTTGGGTTATTTCATGGATTGCACAGGATAGGCAAAAATAAGCCTTGGCTTCAGCCTATTCCTTTTTCGGTTTGTTTAATATTTTTTTTGTGAGAAAATGTTGAGTGGAAGTCTGTATGATAATATTTGCCAGTTGACTGCACATAATTTAAGTATTTTATATTGTAACCGAAATAAAACTATTCATTCATTCATTCATTCAAAAACAAAAAACAAACACTATCATAGTAAAAGTTCTGCCTGAATCTTTGCATCTCAAGTGTCCTCAGGTGGAATGAGGAGGAGAACTTAACAGATGGACCAGTCATGATAATATCAACCAGCACACACAAACACAACCCAACAGCTCACACACACACACACTAAAGTGTGTACTACTGTTCTGTAAAGGGTGATCAAGGGTCACAAGAGGAGAACACGTGCACACAAACACAGCAGGAGCAGCTCATGTGTATGCAGCTACAGTAAAACAAAATAATATACACTTACCCTCCAGAACTCTGTCTAGATGCTGCAGCTGGTTCTGAGACTGGTCTTTGTATTTGGTGCAGATGGAGCAGGAACAGGAGCAGTCGGAGGCACAGTCGCAGTCGTTCTACAGGAAACAGAGGAGACGAGGGAACACTTTCACAGTTTGAAAAAATCCTCCCGGAAAAAAAACTGAAAACTTTGCTGGAAGAAAAGCAGGCGCTCTCTTTCGTGTGTCGGTTTGAAAACGGAGGGAAAAAGATAACACACATTATGAGCTGAGGAAAGAGCTCAACCCTCACCTCCTTTTTCCTGACATCCCTAATCCGGCGCACAAGTGTCAAATAGAAACCGACCCCGAAACAGTTCTTGAGGAAGAGGGGGGATCCGCAGCAGTGCAGCTGCCCTTTGGAGATGATGGCGATGCGGTCGCTCAGCAGGTCGGCCTCGTCCATGTGATGAGTGGACAGAATCACTGTCCGGCCTGCGAGGAGGGTCCAACTTTTATTTATATTATAAGTGCTTTCACCGACATCAGAATCCAAGGAACATTTTTAGCACATTGTGGATGAACAAGAGAAGTTATCACAAACTTTTGTGCATCTTTGCCAGCAGACTATTGATTTTATGACTGCAACCTTGGCTTTTGTTGTAGCGGTGTAGCTGAATTTTTCCGTTTGATCAGCTCCCTACTTAATTCAAGCACCTCGGGAGAGCTGTAGTGCTGCCATGGATTTGGTTTCATTCTTGAGTGTATTCACTGTAGCAGTAAAAAGGACCTGGAGGGCTAAAACATGGATCTTAATGTGCTAAATGAGACATTTTTACCAGCTCTGTATTTCAGTAGGAGGTCCCAGATGGATCGCCTGGAATAGGGGTCCACTCCAGATGTGGGCTCGTCCAGGATCACGACCTTTGACCCGCCAACAAACGCCATGGCAACTGATAGTTTCCTCTGCATACCACCTGTAGGGCGTGCGAGAGTCAGCTGATCAGAGCAGAGACAACGACGTAGGAGTTAATTAAATTCTCTGCGGAACAAGTGGTCGACCTGAGAGGTTCTGCGCCTCGTCGTCTCTCTTGTGTGGCAGCCCGAGGTCCACAAGCATGTCCTCGACCTCCCTCTCCGCCTCCGCCTGAGTGCGACCCTTCAGCAGCGAGTAGAACAGGATGTGCTCCTCCACCGTGAGACTGGAACAAGAGCAGGGCAGCAGTCATGAAGAAGTTTACTGAGGCGGAGTGTGAAATCGTTGTTTTGACAGTTGTTTGCCTGTGTGGACGCTGAAGTAAATCAGTCCATCTGGTTTTCAGCAACTGCTATCAAAGTCCTGTCGGCAAAATTGGTAATGTAACTCACTGTTTGAAGAGGATGTTGTACTGAGGGCACATCCCCATGGAGGAGCGGATAATGTCCATGTCAGTCTTAATGTCTCTTCCATAAATGTAGGCTGTGCCAGATGTAGGAGGGAACAGGCCAGTCAGGATGGACCTGGAGCAGAACAACATACAATACCATCACACAGGAGATGCCGACTCTGTGCTGCGATCTCATAAAGGATCCACAGGAAGGGTAATCTTAAAGTCTATGAAAAAGGCTATTAAAATGCGTTTCAGTGGAAAAAAAAGCCTGATTAAAAGCCAATATAATTCAATTTGGAAAACTACTGCAGGGGGGATCCTCACCTGCAGAGAGGATGTTTTTTGATAGACATACAAAGCAGCCTGCATGAAACTATGACCTTCTTAAAAATGAAAAAATTTGAGACGGAGGCTTTTACTTGACTCCACTTCATAATCACAGGGATTTTGTGACCAGCTCACATTGTGGTGGTTTTTCCGGCCCCGTTGTGCCCCAAGAAGGACGTGATCTGGCCCTCGTAGAAATTGATGTTGAGACAGTTGACAGCCGGACGAGAGCTCCCGTCAAACACCTTCACCAGGTCCTCGATCTGCACCCCCAGCACCAGGCCCAGCGGGTCGTCCTCGTAGAACAACTGACCTGCACGAGAAAGGGACGTTAATGCTACTAAACATTATACTTTTTATCAACCTTGACAACATGTGAGTGTTCATTCCAGATCCAACATCCAGACGCAAAACCATTTGTTCACTGTTAATATATGCCTGATAAATGATTTATTAACCTCAACAAGGTATTTATTTTTTTTTAGACCCAGTACAGCACAGTTCACTGCTAATAAATGCATTATAAAGTATGAATAATCATACAAAGCAACAAACCACAAATAATATAAAAGTCAAATTAGTCAAATTCAATACATTTGATTGTGATGCTAAAAAGTATAAAGAAATGTCCTTATAAGCACTCAACTGTTAACACGTGCTTCTACATGTCTTATAATCTAACAATAAACATGGTTATGATGCTACTATGAACACTAATATTGTCTTATTAACACACAGTAATGTTAAAAGGCATCTGAAAAGGGCATTATTTCCTATTACTCAAGGCTTATTACAAGGACCTTGATAGAAACTGATCACACTGTGGATCGCACAACAGATTTGCTCTTAATATAACGGTTAAGAAGAAAAAAAACCATAATGCATTAATCTATGGGGTATTTCACACTCTTAGAACACCACATGCCAAATATTAAGTGTGCCGTTTGAGAGAGACTTCCTTTTACTTTGAAACACGTATCAGACCCAACAGCAGACATTTGCAACAATACAGTGTAAATGTAACAGTAGAATTCCCTGCTCTCTTTCTGTCTTACACATCCAGGTGTGGTGTGTTACCCTTCCTGTCCACCAGATGTACTCAGTGCGCTCCTTGCATGCAGTTTTGCAGACTCTATCTGCAGTCAGCCCTTCATACAGTCCATGCTGTCTCCAGGGCTTCTCTTCAGTATTTGTGTCCTCACCTTCCATCCCCGAGTCCTGAGCCTCCTCCTGCTGGTTCGGACTCTCATGGTGTCGTGTCAGCAGCTCCCTCTCCCTCTCCAGACGATCCCTCTTGCTTTGGTGCTTGCAGGCTTTCTTGCTGCCTGAGCCGTTACAGGTGTACATCTCCGGCTCGTGGCTGCTCTCCACGTCCTTCTGCGCGTTGTCTGGCTCAGGCATCTCGTGATCTGGAGAAAGATGATCATCATAAATCTAAGGTTGTAAGGTGATGTCATTTTTATTTTCCAAGGAAGGTTGACAGAAAGGTTACTCTTTCTTATTTCAAACATTTAGTTGGACCTGGTTTCAGAGCCTACTGAAATGTCTTCTACCGAGATGCTGGATTCAGTTCCTGCTTCACGAGTTCTGGACTGAGCAAAGTGGAAAAACTTTGTGCGGGGTCTCGACTCATTTTATACCTTACACTGGCCTTTCCAATACCAAAACAACATTCCAGTGGGAATCAAAAGCCCGTCCTGGAAGCAATCAGTTATGAGACAAACAACAAGTACAGGCATTCACTTCTCCCACAAACCTCCAGTCACCGGGCTGTACATTAATTTTTTTAATGAATTGGTTCTTCAACCTTTATTTTAGCTCAGACATACATTGAGATAGAGACCTCATTTACAATATAGCCAAGCCTCCTAGGCTTAAAAAAAAACACACAAAAAAAAAAACAAGGATCAAATTAGCAAAATAATAAAACATGGAGAATAAATCAAATAACCAAAATTTAAGACAAATAAATCAATTAAAACAAGAGCAGCTGGATGTGGAGAGAGTAATTCAAGGTTGCAGATGCACAACACAAAACATTTTTTAATTTTCCGCTTATTTCCTTGAACTAATATTGATGACTCACTGAAGAAGGAGAGGAGGAGGAGGAGGAGAAGGGTGAATATGGATGCGTTCCGAAAACTGATTGAGAAACCACATTAAACCCTCTATCAAAGGCCGTGTCTCACGCAAACTACTGGCTACACCGCTACTCTGCTCCCCACGACTACAGGAGGTACTGCTCCGTTGGTCCGTATCTCTAAGCTTTCAAGAAATGTGTTGAAATGCGGACAAAATGAACACAGAGTACGGACAAAAGCCTCAGTCTGTATCCATATCTGTATGCAACGCTGAGTATAAATTAGTCATTACAGTGAGAGGGGGACGGCCAGCCTTGGCCCTACAGCTCACAATGAAGAGTATCATAATCATCACAAGTCATACATTTTAATGCAGAGTGATAAACAGCATCCAGAGGCTTCACAGTCGCAGCTGAAGCATGCATATAAAATGTCACCATAATCAGCGACTGATTAGAGAGCTGCCTCAATAAGTGCCTTTCTACAACGCAGAGGGAAAAAATTAGATTCCAACAGAAGAGGCCGTTTTTTGCCTTGATATGCTCACCAAATTATGAAGCACGTCAGAGATTTTAGAGTCAGTGATACTAACCTTGGGCAGCCCTGTCTGTGTATGAGCGAGCAGGAGTTTGCCAGTATGAGGGCTCCAATGGGAAGTAGAACCGTCGACCGATGCCATACTGTCCTGTGAGGGAGACATTTGACATTAGTTCTCAGTTCAGTAAACCTGAGGCACCTGTGTAAAGTTAACCGCACAGTGTATCAGCAGTCCAACCTGGGAAGACATTATCCAGGTACCAGGCCAGGACGCCATACAGGATGGCATCGAACACCATCATGAAGATGGAGGTGAGAAAGGAGTAGGTGTCTTTCTCTAACGGGCTCGTCTGGATGTTGTCCCACTGCAGACCCAAGCCCTGCTCCTCATACCGGGACAGGTACTCCGTCCCGAAGCCGAAGGCCACCTGAGACAACAGGCTCTACAGAAGCGGGGGGGGGGGGGGGGGGGGGGGGGGACAAGTGGTGCAGAATAATCACAAAAAGAAATCTCACTGCCAAATTGAGAGAATTTAGAGTGAGAGACAATGTTTGATAATTATGTTTTATGATGTCTGGATTGGATAAAAACTCCCTAAACTCACCATGCCCATCCTTGAACAGCATATATGCATTTTTAATATTGGTTACACAAAAGATTCACATACAGCAGCCATCTTCATGCCCTTGGTGATGCGATCCTGCCAGGCGAAGCAGAGAACATGCGGCAGATAGAGGGTGAAGTAGATGATGCCGCTGCAGGCGGCTGCCAGGTTGGCCTTGTTGAAGAACACGCTCATCAGGAAACACTGCATGATGGTGGCGATGGTGAAAGTCAGCAGGAATAAGAAGACGAGGATGGGGTTGCTGTAATTCAGCACTTTTCCTCCCTGAGAGAAAAAAAGACAGATATTCATATGGTGTGTGATTATATGGAGGTATTCACGTACACAGACACAGAGCCAGTGCAACCAGTGGCTGAACAGGACACATAAAAAAAAAAATCTCTTTTTAAAATCCTCCACAAGAGGGCACCATTACATGCCATAAAACTTGACCCTCGTCCATCACCATGTCCACCTCATCCATCACTGTCCCACTCACCATGACGATGGAGGTGAGCAGCGCTGTGCTCGCGGTCATCATGACGAAGCTGTCGATGAAACACGTGTACCAGATGACCCCGTTGTCGACCCCCATGGCTTTGAGAGTCTCCTTGAGGCGCAGCTCCTTCTCCAGCACGATGCTCTTCACAGTCATGGACACAGAGTAGATCCAGGCCAGCACCATGAAGAGGGGGAAGCAGCGGTTCAGTGTGATCATGAAGCTGGAGGAGAGGAGAGCAGAGGGGAGGGATGAAGAGGGAGAGGAGGAGGGTGGGTATGGATATGACCCCCAAAAACCAAAGTGAGAAACCTCATGAGGCCCATCTGCTGTTGTTCTCTCAGTAAATGCACATGAACATTAAATTGAATGATTTCAGTTACTGCAGGTCTCTTAGAAAAAGCAGGTTGAAGGAAGGAAACTTAAAGCCGCGATGTGAATTTGAAAATTTCACGCTTCGGTAGCACCCAGTGGTCACATTAAAATATAACAACTTCAATGTAAGGCGCTATCGACCCCACTAACCCAAGAAATCTGACCCGTGACATGTTTACTCACAGGTCATCTACATAGCACGGATATGGCATCTGCTGGATGTAGACCCCGAGCGGCCAGTCGTTGCCCGTGTGAAGCTTGATGATGCCGTGTTCGATCATGTCCTGCAGGTAGGCGAAGCCTCCCCAGATGTACCTCTGGTCCTCCATGGGGTCTGCTCTGGGGCCGGGGTCCCAGTACCTGAGAGGGGACGCGGAGAGTGACAGGGTAACAGCTATTGGTTCTAAAGTGGCCATACGACCAATAATAACAAACAGTTTGTTTAAGTATTTGAAATAATCTCAGTCGCAGTCTGCAGTCAAAACATTGTCATAATAAAAACAATCCCGAGTCTCCAAAGCCACACACAGACCGCTTGTACACTGCTTTTACTTAAGCGGATAAGTCGGAGGCAAAGCCTTCTTACAATCTGATTATTCAATTGTATAGAGGCTGCACTCCCACTGCGTCTATTACAGCCTGTTGGTGCGCTTCAAACAGCAGAAACTACTTGTTCGCCCCTGGAGCTATTGACATACTGTCTGTTTATGAATGGGGGATCAAAGGGAAGGGAAAATGCATGTGAAAGCCTCACATGGGAGCATGAAAGAGCAGGTACCGAGTTAATATGGAACCACTGAGAGACTTTAGAAAACACATTGAGGCCAGCTTGAGAGGTTTTTCTTGTCCTCCTCTGAGGAATGTGACAAATCCATATAAATTGCCTCATTAATATGGCAGTAACAACATGGAAAAATGAAGGAGAGGTAGGTTGTCAGGGTGACTTGGTAGTCCAAACGCTACTGGTTGGATCCTTTTTAACCCCTGTGGGTATGCGTAGCAGTTAGCCGCAATGAATTCCAGTGTAAAGTACCTGTGATTAGCCTTTTTCTTCTGCTAATAAAACGTTTATAGCCTAATTTCTTTTGTGCAATAAATTAGCCTCCAGGGGTGCTTTGGAAACCATGGCCCTTTTAGGACAGGGGAACAGTATGTGCTGCAAAATAAATCTCAGGTCTCAGCTGAAATCACCGTTAACCAGATGAAAAAACATGTTCTGCAAAACAAAATCCACACATTTCTCTGATCTCTCTCTCTCTCATCTCAGGCAATTGCTCAAATTTAATATGGGAAAATATCTGTGGACATCATAGACAGATACGACTTCTGATAAACTGTCAAAAGTAGACCCCGCTGCTACCGACCTGTCCTTGATCTTGTTGGTCCTCTCCACGGCGTCGATGTCCATGCGGATCTTGTACTTGACATGCGGAGGTACGCTCGTGGTCCAGGGATACATGTCCGTAAAGACCACACCAGCCCAAAACTTGTTCTCCTCCAGCAGATACAAGGCCTGATGGGTCATCATGGACTCATCCGTGTAGGCCACAAACTTATCCAGATTGATGCACTAAAAACAGAAGAGAACCGAGTTGTTCGACATCGAACAGTGTTAGTGATACTTGATAGTGTGCTGGCTTCGGTGCAGGTGGAAGCATTTGCTCTATGTGGAAACAGCTGACGAGTGGAGTCTGGTATTAAATGGTCCAGACCCCAAAATGTGTCCGAAACAAACTGCTACAACCCTGATTCCAAAAGAGTTGGGACGCTGTGTAAAACAGAACTGAATGTGATACTTTGCCAGAGCTCTCTAACATATGCTCAGCACAGAGATAACATCTTTGCTGTTTTACCTCATCAACTATTACACTATTACACACGCACACACACACACACACACACACACACACATACACAGACCTGTAGATATATGCTTATTGTGAATTTGTCGAATCATGATTAGGTACGAAGGGGCCATCCTCGAAAAAAGCTCAGTCGTTCACAAGCAACAACTGAGGTTGCTGAGGTTCGCCACCCTGTCAAACACATGATTGTGTGAAGGAGATTACTACATGGGCTCAGGAACACTTTGTAAAACAGTTCATTTGCAAATGATTTGTTTTATTTCTCAATGTTTTACACAGCATCCCAACTTTTGTTGTAATCAGGCTTGTACTACTACCAAAATAAGGACTAAAAATGGGACTGAATTCTGTTAACATACTATTAGTATACATATATAGATCTACTGCGGCCCTGGTGTCACCAGCGGGTCCTTCTGGGTTCGCGGGTGGCTCAGTAAAGGAGACCCTGCTTCTGCTACCATTGTGTTTTATCACCCACTATGTTAATATCCAGTATACAATGGAAAACAGTTGCACAGTCATCAGTTCCAAACCACAAACAAAATCTTCTTATGTCACAGTAACACTAATGTATTTATGCAGCTTTTGTAGAAAATATGGTTACATTCCTCAAACTGGAATGATTAGGTCATGAAAAGGTATCATTTTGAGTCTGTAGCTAAATCCATATTTGTGTCTTAACAGAACCACTGTTCACCGAGGGGATCTGGTGTCATGGGAAAATCTGAGCGGCTGCATTCGTTCTGCTGCGACACACACGCGCACGCAGAAAAGCAAATAAATGCGCTCATACATGCAGAAACAAACACACATGTACTTGAACTCGCACCTACACACAAACTAGTGACGCTCTCTCACACACTGCCACATTTTTCTCACACGCACACACGTACATGCTCTCTAGCTCCATGAAACACGCGTAATTACCATGTGAAACTCCCACTCTACCCACACACACACACACTGCTCTCTAACCCCCCCACACCCCTGTGTACACCATGTCTAATGTCTCCATTCACGTTACTGTACAATACCCCGGGATCTCTCAAAGGGACCACTTCCCATTCATCTTTTACGGGCCCATACATTCACAACACAATCATGTTCGCTCGGAGATGGCCCGAGAAGAAAGAGCCTCGCTGATACACATGTTCCAGTGAGAATTCAGTGTGAGAAACCAGCCCCTGACGGAGTGAGAGGACCTGCGGCAGTTATCCTATGGCCCGATGCTAGCTGACAGCTATACCTAATTGGCTAAACCTCGTGGGGTTTGTTTGTGGAGCTCTGGAGGGTCTCGACGCTGAACTTGGGACACAAAGGACAGATTGAGATGCCTGCACTGACAGGGCTCCCTCCAAAACCCGCAACCTCTGCCCCCCTTTAAATTCAGACGAGGGGAAGGCGTGAAGGATGGATAGAGTGATTTGCCCCTCTTTTATTTCACAGGCGCAAGGGTCTGCTTCAATGCGGGGCCGTGCACTAAAACAGCATTGAGCTCATTGGGGGGGGAGGCGACTCGCTTCCATCTACTCTCCACTTTATCACGGGGTCCACAATGGATGCCAAGGAGGGGGGTGACAGGAGGCTTGTTCTCCCCACTTTTCAGCCGACTGGATGAGAGAGCGGCTCTATAGTCGTGCTAAGTGGCCCAATCTGTGTTTCAAAGGAGCCTGGCTGCAATCTCCTGGGAGCAGACCTGGGAGACTGATGCACCTGTCTGGAGGACTGTGAGCCGGTGTGACAAAAAGGCTTGAACACCTCATCCTGGGAATGTGACTGAGGCACAAAAGAAGAAGAAAAGCAAAGAGGGAGATCGGGGATCAACAGGGGGAAGATAAACATACAGACTATCTTGTGTTGCTCACCTCTCCATACTTGTTGAACATGCGTATGAGCTCGTCTGTGATGTTGAAAATGTTCCTCCAGTCAAACTTGGGCATGCCCGGCTCCCTCTGCTCCTCCGCACCATTGTACAGGAAGTTAAGAATGTCTTTTGTGGTGAAGTTAGCGTCTCCCAGACTGTCGTCCATGAAGTCCATCACCGTTGGGTTTCTCAGGGTGTCCTGCAGGGATTGGGACGTAAACATGTTGCATTTGCAAGAACAAGTACCATTTATTTGGCTAAATGTTAAGTTAAGGAACGTGAAAAGTGCCCTTAAGTCATTGTGCCAACAAACTTTGGGTTCAAAGTCATCTGCATAATTCACTTTCACTTTCATTTTCAATTCAGTGCAAGTTTGGGCAGACTGCATGATCAAACTGAATGCTGATTCACTGAAAGCTGCTGCTGGCAAATAACTACACCCTATGAGGATGAGTCAGTGGACGTGGTGAGAGACGAGCTAGCTGGATAGTTTGTCTGCTGACTTCTGTTTAGGGCTCAGGGAGGGTCATTCTCTTTAAAGAGCACTCTGTAAGAAATTTCAACTCAAAATTATATCATTTACAATATTAATGAGGTAATAATACAAACTCAGAAACATTTATCTTTTCCATGACTGAATAAACAAGCTGTTCTCAGAGGAAAATAAGGCCCCTAGAACACTGTTCTAAGCTGGCAAGTTGGCAGGGTCCATCGAAATAAACAAAGTAAAAAAGTACGAAATTGTGTTGTCCTTTAAGATCAGTTTGTTTATTTAGTTTGTTTAGGCATAAACAAATGAAGCCAATGAAGATTTTTTTTTCTTAATTACTCATTTATTTCAACTATTGAAACAAGCAGACAACATTTTATAACAATATGATGGAAGAAGATGTAGAACAACTGCACTTTGTCTTTGCTCTACCTATACTATATCTTCCAGAGTAGTAAAGAGGAGTAAAGACATTGCAGCATCTGCATTTTAAGGGTCATGGGTCAAAAAACATATTTTCAAAACATGACAAGAATGCAAGTACGTATTTACTAAGAACAATAACTGCCGTTCTGCCAATAACACATTTTGTCTGGACATTGTTGGCGTAGTTGCAGCAGTTAGTCATTGTAGGGCAGCACAGTCCATCAAAACTCATTTGAAATGAGCGTGTGTTCAAGACTGTGTGCAGGTGTGACTCTCTCTCTTTCTCTCTCTCTCTCTCTCTCTGTATGTGTGTGTGTGTGTGTGTGCAGTTTTTCATACCCTGATCATGTTCATCTGGACACTGTTTTGGAAGAAAGCCCAGAGCTGAGGTCCCAACTCCTCCCAGGCCTTGGCCATGTTCTGTAGCCTCTCCAACTCCTCGAATGTTGTGTTGGCCTGTATTGCACACACGCACACAAATAAACACTATATCAAGCCAGCGCACACTGGAGTAAAGTTCACGTCACTGTCAGCAGTGAGAAAGAGCAATCACATGCTACCAACATTAATATCGCCTTCTGCTGATTCTTTCGACTGTGCACAGACAGAGTCGGACAAGCTACCTGAACATTTCATTCATCTGAGCTCTTAGCTGCAGCGCTCTTCGAACAGCAACAGGGCGCACAGTCACATTAGCTCGTTCTCTTGTCAGGAGCAGATTGCTTAAATCTCATTAAAAACAAACTCCTCCTGAAATCGAGATCTGTTCCGACTCACGACGACCACTGAATGAGATGTGACAGACAGGAAAACATTCTGTTTTTCCCTTCATGGCTGCGAGCTTGCATTCAATTTACTGTTTAATTCTCCCACTCCTCCTCCCTTCGCCTCACACCACAGTAGATTGCACCCCCTCCATCCCACCGCCCTCCTCCTCCTCCTCCGCTCTGCAGTAGTCAGCTCATTCCTAAGCAGGGTGGGAGTTTGGACGCATATAAAGAGATACTGAAAGAGGGGAAAGGAATTGAGAAAGAGAGGAACAAGTGAGACGAGTGAGAGAGAGAGAGAGAAAGAGAGAGAGAGGGAGAGAGAGGGAGAGAGGTGAGGGGTCGGGCTGGAGGTGGCCTCTCTTACGCTCTTTAATATCTTGTGGACGGCAGGGGAGTCGGGGGTGTACAGGATCTTTCCCATCAGCAGGGGCTTGACTGAATTCCACACGATTTTTGTAACAGGGTTGGACTCCAGGGTCTGCATCAAGGCGTTGCAGAAGGGGGCTAATGGGAGAAGAAGTGCAAAAACAAAGAGTTTAGAAGAAGAAAGGAAGCAGAGATAGTGAGGGATAAATCAAACGAGAAAGAGAGAAAGCATCACGCTGACTTATATTGACAGTATCCCCTCAGACCTGGTCACCATCAACAATCACCAAAACAAAGACAGGGTGTCTACATGTATAATACACACGTGATAAATGCTTTTTAAGAAGTTTCCAAGTTCATTTCTACCCAAATATTACCACTGGTCTTTGAACAGATGATCTTTGTCTTATGTAAAAAAGTGCAGGTAAGCTTAAAGGTATGAAGCAATGTGTGGTCCCATGGAATATGCAATAATTATTAGAGTGTTAGTCTGGTTAGGATAATCTACATTTTGCAAACAGGTACGGGTAAGCAAAATGTCAAATGAGTATTCAATTTATAGGAGGTTTAAGGATATGAATCATCAGAAATGTTGAAACATAAAGAAATTAAAAGATGAATAAATGAAATCAGACAACATCTTTTTGGAAATTAAAATGTAAGACTATCTATTGCTTTTTTAAGGCCTTATAGTGTGTATGTTGAATTAAACACTCAATAAGAATAAAGATTTTAGGGTTGGTGCTAGTCAGACTATATAACCAAAACAGACTATATAACCAAATGTATAAAATAAGAATAATATAATAAGATAAAACAATGATGAAATTAAAAACAGATCTGACAAACAAAAACAATAAAATCATTTAAAAATATATTTGCATGACATGAACAAACAGTAACCAGTGGAATATGAGATATATGTGTAAATCCTTACATTACATGAATTCACTGTAAACTACCTGCAACAACAGCATGCTATGAACCTTACTGGATCCATATCATCAGCTGTGCTACACCTCTTCACTTACTGGCGGAGTCGTCATAAACATAGTTGCGGCTCTTGGTGCCGTTGACCCCCAGGAACACCTTGTAGTTGTTGTCCTCGTACCAGTTGAAGGACAGGACCCGGGAGCCGCCCCCCTCCGGGTATCCACAGAAGAGGCTCGACACGCCGGACATGAGCTTGGTGAACGAGGGGGGACCGCCGGCTTGGAACAGAGAGGAGAGGGCCTTCAGGAGCTCCTGAGAGCTCTCCCGCTCCAGCAGCTGTGAAAGTCATACAGAGATTCAACATACCAGTTTACTTGATGCAGTCACGATGCTGGACAAATCCATCCATCGTCCAAATTACAGAATTTCCGTTCAGGTTTGGGAAGACTCAGAACTGAAGGCATCAGACTGCTAACCTACTGGCCTACATTTAGCCCACAATACAGCCTCACAGAGCAGGCACGGTCAGGCTGTAGTCTGAGCTACATGCTAACATCAGCATGCTAACATGCTCACAGTAACAGTGTTACCATGCAGATGTTTAGTATCTACAATGCTTACAATGTTCATCATTTCAGTTTAGCATGTTGGGATGCTAAAATTAGCTAATTTGCATTGAAAACACAATTGACAATTGAGGCTTGTGGTAATATCACAAAGTCCAAAGCAACTTAACAAAAATGTAATTGTACTATTGCAAATGGTCAATAACTATAACACGGGGTAAAAGGTAATATATATTGAGCTGTTAGCGGGATTCATCGATGACATTAAGCGTATTGTGTGTTTTAGTTTAGACCTGACCCAACATCTCAATAGCTTGGTGTGCTTAAATAAATGTAATCCAAAAGGCCCAGCTCAGAGGTGTTTCTTAAATATCTGCTGGTGTCTTAACTCTTTTATTTTGCTAGATAGTAGAAGAATCAGTGTAGTTACGCAGCGCTATGCTGTCAAAAGAGTGCCAGAAAGTTTAGATGCAGTATTTATAGTGTCATCTTAATTACTTCTAAATCTGCGATAGAAAAAATTCCCAACTTCAAACTTTTGTGATGTGGTCACACCAAAAATACCACCGACTAAGCTACAACTAGTTTATTTCCAAAGATAATTTGACCCATTTCAGGTAAAACGTATAGGAGGCTTAATGGAGCCACACCAGTGAGGATACTTGTCGAGTATCGCCTTAAATTGTAAATAATTAGCTCTGAGCTGTTTGACCTTCGTCGGATAATTATTTACAAGACAGGGATATTTATGTCTCTCATATTCATTCATACTGTGGGACTTGCAAAACATAAACGATCACTAGAAAACAATAGTTTGAAAGATAAGCAAACGCGGGACGGACGGCTCTCCTCACATGTCGAGGATAGTCTGGGGGTGGACTAAATATCCTCCTATTGATGGAACGAAAATAGCTTCATTTCTCCACAGCGTGTATCACTTCCTTTCTAAAGAAAGAGGGAGCGGGCTGCCAATACTCAGACAGAGGTCACTAACAGATCACTCCGAAGCTAAAATCAGATATTGAATGAAATCAGCCTATGATGACCCTAATTGTGGTGAACTGCCCTTTCAGATCCGCAGATGATCTCATGAGGGATCAGATTTTGGTGGAATTGAGTTTCTCCCAGATGTATGTCATCGCAAGTCTTCCTCTCTACAATCCCCTCGCCGTTTAAATGTGGAATATATTGCAACACTGATAATCAAACTGGTTCCAGATTGAGAATGACTCACTGCATTTCTATGTCCCTCGCTCAGCCAACAAGTTACGTGTGAACAATCGCACACACACACACGCACCAAGCTAAAACACACCCCTGAAATTATTTAACTTTCACTCCCTTTTCCTCCCAAATTTGTCATTTCACACAAACACACTCTCGCTGGATTAAGAGGAAGGAGAGGTGGGTAATGGGAGCATTTGGCTCGCCTCTCTGTCACCAGGGTGACACGAGGGTCCCACCTACAGGATGTGTCACCTAAAAGGAATGTCTCTCCCTCTCTCTCTGTCCCTCACCCACCCCCTGTCCCCTCTGTGTCTCCCTGACCCCGACTTAGGTGATGATGGAATACACCTTCCCCCGGGAGTCACAGTGAACGTGCCGAAACACACACAACGCAATCCCAGTCATTTATTCTTTGTGTGTGTGTGTGTAAGTTTGAGTTAATATTAGCACGAGGGGAGAAAAGTGTTCAGACGGGCCATTGTAGATGAATTACGTGACTGAAGTTCTATTCTATTATGTTTCTGTTCTTTATTTATTGTTTACTCTACTTTTTGTTTTTTTCTTCATTGGTTTTATTTACTTTTTCATTGTTTGTGTCTATGACGTGAGCTCAGTGCACCTGTTCCTGTCCTGCTTTTTTAAATATGAAATGAAGTGAGGCTCCTTGTGGCACATTTAAAGAGGACAATGGAAAGGTAATCATCTGCAGTTCAATGACAACTTCTGATGAAGATCATTTGATATGAAACAAAGATGTAACCCAATGATTGATCATCAATCAAAACACTGAATTTTGTCTCAGTTAATCATTTGGTCTGTATCATGTAAGAGAAAGTTAAAGATGCCCATCATCATTCATTAAAGTCAGAGATGAACCGACAGGCCAAAAACCCAAAGATAATCAGTTTTTGCTCTCAGGACAAAAGAATGCAGCAAATCCTCATAATTAAAGCACCATTGTGTAACTTGTTTACCTTAAACTAACACCTTCAAAATCATTTTTGCCAGTCCTGGGTGTATAGTGTCTCGGCCACATCTGGGATGCCAGATCGCACTAAATGCCATAACGTTTTCTACAAGGGCGTTTTGCTCCAAAAATGAACGAAAAGGAAAGTCCTGCATGTCTTCACTTGCATTCAGGAAAATGTAAGAATGTTTGGGTACTAGACCTTCATCAGACCTTTCCTCATAACACGATGAAGTTCTGTGTACCAAAGCGTGGGTTTTAAAGCAAGTAAAGAGGACAGAGTTCTTTTGGTGTTATTTTGTCGACCCCAAACGTTGTTGATCCACAGGAGTGCTAAGGTGTTGCCCTGCTTGAAAAATGACAAAAATGATTGCTCTTTTTTGACCGTCACCTTCAACTTTTGATGTCTGCGAATGAACGTGACAGCTGAGAAAAACTCCAGCCGCTGACGAAGTTCATGTGATCTGACTGAAAGCTCCAAGAAGTGTGACAAAACTGACCATGAGGCGAAGACATTCTGTTCACTATCATATTTCCCAGGATCTATTTCCGTTCTATTTGATTCTGATTTGTGATTCAGATGTAAGTGTAAAAGACACACACCGCATGTGCACGAACACACATACACACCCACACACAAATATTATGTGAGCCTGTACGTAGGCTCACACATCAGCAGCTGCACGGTCCACATACAGGCTGTCCACACACGCGTGTACACCCCACATTGTTGGGGCCATCACTCAGTCAGCTCCTCTGTGAGCGACTCTCAGACAGGGAGCAGCGGAAGGGGCGAGTTTCCTGCAGGGCTAAAAATACTGGTGCCTCTGATCCTGCAGGACTGAGGCGGAGGAGAGAGGGGAGCGGGGCGATTTTGAAAGGGGATATATGGACTTTGGAGCACTTACAGCTTGGATCTTCTCTGATACCGCCTTAAGAACCCGTCCCCAGAAGTGCAGGTCGATCCCCTCTGAGTTGCTGTCCATGACCTGAGGCATCTGTGGGGGGGAGGAGGAGGGAGGCCAAGTCACAAGATGCATCAGTCAAGCGTTTTGTAAAATGAATTGAGATTAAACACAATTTTCTCTTTGTTCTTTTGTATGCCTTGACTGCAAGTTCTCTTGGGAAAACCATGTCCCGTGACACCCTTTGACAAAAAAACTAATTCATAACAAGAAAACCAGTTAAACAACAACCCTGAGGAAGAGGAGGAGTGCTTCCAAGAAATGCTGGGGGAAACAAGTGTTTGAACACTTTCTTTACTTTACAGGCAAGCACAACCAGCAACCTGCTGGCGAACGCCACATCAGACTTTCCATTTGGCCTTCCCCCTTTTTTTTTTTTTTTTATTTGTGCCTGTGTTCACAGAGGAACTGAACCTGCATCAAACTTGAACCTCTTGATATGGAAACTGGCTGACATTATTCCCCTGAACTTCCTTCATCAGTGGCTTCTTGAGAAACCATTAGCGGTAGGTGTTAAAAAAAAAAAAAAAAAGCTCCTGCTCAGGGCAGAGTGCTGAGGGTAATGGAAAAGACAAATACGCACATGTGATATCCTTCCTCTCGCATTCCTCGCGCTTGCATTTCATTGAACGAAGGAAGGAGGGAGGGAGGCGGCGGCGGTGGCGAAGGGGGGGAAAGAGAGAGAAAGCGAGGGAATAGGAAAGGGAGGGCGATGAGAGGTGGACGGGACACCGGAGTCAGGAGCGTAATGAGGGGAGGGAAATTGCTACAAGGCAGAGGTCATGGTGGTAATGGGCTTTCAACCTAACAGAGCTAACGAGTTAAATACAGAGATCCCAGCTAAGATGTTACTGTAGTACTAATACAAAATGTTATACACTGGATTTGTTTTTACCTTAAAGGTCCTGAGAAGGTGTTTTCATTTCAGCCTCATACTGTTGGCAGTGAGATTCTACGTGAACGTGCAATCTTAGAAAAGCTTAAAGTGAATGGATCTCCACTGACAGCATGTGAATGGGGAGTAGTGAACTACAGGCAATCAAAACAGTAGTTCAGTTACATTTTGCAGTAGCTTGCTGGTGGTTCAACGACATTGTCATCTACGTTGCGATCCAAGTACTTAACTCACTCTTTTGTCTCACAATATTTTGTGTAATAATTATTGAAACTATAAGCAATTTTGGGCCACGAGAGGAAAGGACAACTTGAATATTTCCATAAGTTGTTAGTATTGATTTATTATTGCTAAGTTATGTCTCTTACTGACTAATTATGATCGGTGCGATACCCCCGCCTGGACTCTAGTTGACTGATGGCAAGTGTCTATGTGACAGACACTGTTTCCAAAACCAAAGCTAGAATACACTAGCTAACGAGAGTGGTCTCGTATGTGTATAACCTGTTTCATGTACATTGTCATTTTGATCCATTACTTTTTCATGTAGCTTAAAGAGGCACTATGTAGTTTTGGAAAATAAATTCAAACTCTAAAGCGTATTATTTACAATATTAATGAGGTACTAGTATAATACCAGAAATATTTGTCTTTTCCATGGCTGTATAAACAAGCTGCTCTCAGAGGAAAATAAGGTCCCCAGAACACTGTTTAAAGCTAGAAAGGTGGCGGGTCCGCCACATGTAAACAAAGTAAAAAAGTATGAAGTTTAAGCTCAGTTTGTTTATCCAAGTCATTCAGTCATGAAAACAAAGAAAGTTTGTTCATTAAAGTTTGTTTAGGCATAAAAAAGAATTCAGCCAATGACGGTCTTTCTCTTCTGATCAAAACTACACAGTGCACCTTTAAGGTAACCAGACGAGAGTTATCTGTAGAGTAGCTTGGCTTTTTTAAGTGAAGCAATGAGGAGCGTCCAAAGCTTATTGTCAAAGCAGTTTTCCCAACACTGGTGATGTCACAGATCAGATTTTAGCAACATCTGAATCAGAATCAGACGAGAGCCAGTGGGTTGTCAATCACCTACACTTCATAAATAATACCCAAAGATGTTTCTTTAACTCTGCTGTTGCTCTTTAGTCACAGGGTTTGTTTTTATCAGTTGTTGAAGCACATTCCTGTTTTGGAGTGCTGGGCAGCAAACATATTAAACACCAAAAATTAAATATGTAATTTTTTTAAATTTCTACAATACAATATGTCATATATATAAGGATGGATGGATCAATGTTTTTATTGCATTTAAAGGAAGGAACAGGAAGATATAACCTCAGATACGAGGGTTTTGTTCACCAGAAGTGTAGAGAAATAAATAAATGATTTAATAATTCAATCATCAAGCTAATGAAATGATCAACCTGTGAATTTGGTTGATGGTAGTCATGTACTCTATGAGCCTGCACCTCCTTTATGTAACTCCTGTTTGAATGTGGACCTCAGGCCCAACATCTCCTCCAGCCTGTCGACACTGCGGCCCTGCCGTCCTCTTCACTGTGTCGGTCCTGCTGTCGGGTTTTCTGGCAAACAGGTAAGCAGGTGGGCTAGCAGCTATGTTTACCGAACCGTTCAGACTGGCACATGTTGACGATGTATTTATGTGAGATGCAGCTTCACGTCTTATGGAACACCTCACAGGCTGTAGCTTGGGCCCGGCTAAGCCCATTAGAGAAACAGGCCAAGAGGGATAATGCTATGTCACCTGACCTGACTCACTCAGGCTGAACCCTGAGGACACATGCAGGAGAAAATGCAGGGTGTCGAGGAGGAAAAAAAAAAAGTTTAAATATAGCTCAGTTTGTTGTTGTTTAATCCTCCTTTTATTTTCTTTGGTCCTCCATAAAATGTCCTGTGATACATCTCTTTATATCTCACAAATATATTCAAGTAAAAAACAAATAGAATGGCCTTTTCTTTCAATAAAAGGACGGTCTGCATCGTGCGTCAGTTGTGCCTTCTCTGTGTTTCTTGCTTTCCATAAATACGTGTGTGTAAACAGTCTGAAGCGGAGCCTGCGGTTTGTTCCAAGACCCAAAATTAAACCAGTCGCTGAGTGAACAGGTCTGGCACAGACGCCTGAGAGCCAGAGTGAGCCGCCGGGCCTCACATGCAATCCTGGCATCACCACCGGCTCTACATGGAACAATGAGCCATCTGACAGGATGCAACTAAAATTCACTATTCTGAGCACAAAATGTGCAATCAGGAGGGAGCACATCTTGTCACGGTCAACTCGCAGAAACAATATCACAGGGTCAAATTGGCTGATGTTATTACAATTGTTATTATGAAAAAGTCCAGCTAGATATGTCTAACTGTGACTGTTATAGACTCAAAACCAACAAAGCTAACAGGCTGATTGCACTGACGAAAAATCAAGTGGTAACACATGGATTCATACTGTATTCAACTGTCCAAGTGAGTGTTCTCTGCTAATATTTAAGATATTGCATTTCCGTCGTGATAAATGTTTTCCAGGAGCGTGACTGAATTTCGTTTTTTTCCGGGTCATTTTCCCCAAGTCGCAACCTAAGATGATGAAAATGTCATTGGTCAGTAGGTAGACAAACATGTCGTCAGTAGACACCAATACTGCGACATCAGAGCGAAGTCAATGACAGTGTGTCCTTAAAGGATAAGTCCGGCTACATTTCATATGTTTCTCAAATCCCATTAAAAGACCCAAGCCACCAATGAATTTATCAAACAATGAGCTACACTGTTGCACTTGATGACATAGTGCTATTTTTCCATAAACACACACACACACACACACACACACACACACTGTAGTTTGTTTTGGCCATCCTGCTGCCAGAAACGTGTGGTCAAATGTGTCTGAATCTGCCGCTGAAAACAGTCCTCAGAAAATGCTTTTTACCCCTGATAAAGACACTTTGCTCACCCTCGCTAGAAACAACAGTGCCCAGATGTTTTAGGACATATGAGACTTTTTAGGAATTCAGTATATATATTCGTAGAATGGAAGGACAGACTTGTTTTTTATGAAATTGTTGACAATGAGAAATACAGAACAACCATCCGTATCCTTTAAGATTTTTCGAGGGAAACATTTAGTCCCCGCTGGTTGGCCGTCGCCTACCGCAACCGTAAAGAAGAATAGCTCTTAAACTTTTGTGGAATTACTGCCACATCACTTTACTATATTTGCTGTAAACAAATGAGACAATGAGACCGGGCTTCGCTGCCAGGGCAGGAAGAAGGGCACGATTCTTTCCAACAAAAACGCAGCCGTCAGAGGATCTCTCAGTGGAAATAATGACAAACGCGTTATTAAAAAGAGGACTTTCCAAAATAACAATATCAGTGACCACAACCAAGCCAAGGAGTGATGACTGGGAGCAAAAGATGGACGTGAGGAGCAACACCCACTTTATATCAGGAATCACACAATACAGGATAATAGATGAAAGTCTGACATTTATAAAATTGATATAATGACTGATTGTACTTTCGAACAGCTCACCAGTTTGAAGATCTTGAAGAAGTCCAGGTTGGCATAGAGGACGTCCTCTATCCTCTGCAGCCTCTCCTGGCTCAGGGCACACATGGCGTTGCGGACCCCGTTGAGCCCCATGCGACTGGGGAAGATGATGAAGCGCTCCAGCAGGGCCTGGCTGCAGGCGATGTCTTTTAGCTGCAGGTCCGGGATTCCAAAGGCAAACTGGAGAATGTGGCAGAGAAAAGAAAATGGCGAGATGCTGGGTTTATATTGTGGGATGTGTCTCAAAGAATCATCACATAGAACTGCAATAGCCAGGGAAAATGTGTAAAAGCATGCAGGCTAGGTTTTTTTCAACCGTTAAACCAAGATGACGCAGCACCAGTCTGCACGTCCTTCCTTCAGAAACTGCACCTGTTCTAGTCGTAACTTTGCATTGATGAGCTGGTAGACTATAGAGGACGAGAGGCCGGCGTCTCGCAAAAGAAACGCAGTGAGAACTTCGTCATCCTTCAGAATGTCTTCTATCTTCAGCCCACGGCCTGGAAGAAAAAAACAACAGCAGATAAAGTGAAAGGTTAGAATTTGTTGACCCGAGCAGCACCGGACTGCACGGAGGAAGTGATTCACAGCAGGGCAGCTTGGCAGAGATCTGATCTTTCAGGGAAACTCCAGTGAGGAGGATGTGTGTTCATACTGTGTGCGTGTCCTTGCCAGCAGGCTGAGCTCTAATTTTCTGAAGTGATATGAAGAACCGTTTTATGTTTGGCCCTCAGGCCTGGTCATGAACCATCCTCCGCATACGAATGTCCACAAGAGGAGTGAAGGGGAAAAGGGAGTTTATACAGCAACACCCTAGACAGAGTTGCAATGATTAATCGATTAGTCGTAAACTATTAATTCAATCGGGAAAAGAAGGCCAAATTCTCTGGTTGCAGCTTCTTAAAGGTGAATTTTTATTTTCAATGAAGGAAAAGTGAGTATTTTTTTAGTTGTGGCCAAAATTTGAGGACATCATATTGAAAACACTGATCAGCATTTGCTGTCGCGACAACAGAAAGAGGATGTTCATACAACAACAGAAAAGGATTTTCCATCTTGGCCAGAAAGCCAAAATAAAACATGGCTGACCTGTGTCAACAGTCTTGTTCTCCTCTGATTACAGAGTTGAAACAAACAACTGTTACTAACTGCTTTCATCTCGAGAGAAGTGCTTCCATCTGAACCATCTGAACCGTTTCTCACATTTGCCCTTTACCTGACAGCACAGATGGGTTGTTGCGTAACGCGTCCATGAAGTTTGAAAAGGATGACACGTCGTGCCAGAGACGGCCAAGCTGCTGGACTTCAGTCTCATTGAGCAGAAGCTCCTGGGCATCAACATAGAACCGTGCCAATCTAGAACAAACCGAAAAAACCCACAGAATTAGTCTAATTGAATAAATCTAGTGATTTATAAGTGTTAATAAGCAAATGACGGGGAAGATTTGAAAGAGGGCCACGATCAGGCTTACACTGAGTTGTTGTAGTTGGAGACGACGCCCGGAGACTCTCCTCTGGTTGGATATCTGAAGCAGGGGTTGTTGGCGTTGCAGAAGATGCCCTGGATCCAGGGAAGAATCCCTGCAGAGGGCATGGCCTTGTTGGGGAAGTGACCTGGGGAAAGAGTCAAAACAAATGAGGGCTCTTTAAAAGGAGTTGCACAATTGTTAGTGTCTATGAAAAGAACTCAGACTTTAAGAATTGCAATAGCGATCACCACGATAGAGTATCCCCTTACATTCATGCTGTTGGTACAGTGGATTGGCCTTCCTCAGCCACACCAGGCCGATGAATAACAACACCGGCCAGCAGATCTCGACCAGAAAGCGGACCTGGACAGAAACAAGTAAAGCGTGAGTTTTAAACACGGAATTGAATCTAATACAAAAGCCCTGAAACACATCCTACCAATCTGAAGCTCCTATTGAGACTCTATCAGGGAGATGTTGGATGCTGTAGTTCGATGTTTAGAAGTATTCATACTACCTTCTGTCTTTTGCGGAGAGTCCAGTTCTTCCACAGTAACAGGCGGATTTGGGAGCCTGTCTTCATTGCTCCGCAGCTTCTCCCCTGGAAGGGGTCATCAGACTGTGACAAACCTGCAGACACACGACAACAGATATTTACCTGCTTCTGTGGCTGATAACAACAAGATAAATCACATCACATTCTTTAAGGCTCCCAAGCTGCAGATTATGTACACCTGAGGGGGAGTAAGGCCAAGACGTAGTGAGTGACAATGGACAATTTAATGTTCCTAGTAGCTCAGAACAGATTTGTAGCATTAACACTAGTTATATCTTCTCTCAGAACCGTTGTGGAACATGTATCGCAGACTGCAATCATATTGTCCTCTTCTGAAAATGTCGAAAAAAACAAACACTTGACAACATGTTTCGCTCTGTAGTCAACACTGCACCCTAAAATGTAATTATCAGCGATAAAATACATTTCCCATCGTCGGGTCAATTATGTATTATGGCCCAGTAATGACACATATTGTGCACATTGGGTCACTGAGCCTAGAAGGCAGAAGGAGACCAAGAATAGTTTCTAAAAACATTTGAAAACATCCTACGTCACATGGCCCACCATTGTTGCTTTTTCTAGGTAAGTTGTCAGACTCGAATGAGTCACAAGAGAGGACAGTTTGATGAGAATAAAAATGACGTGACCACTATGAGAGAATAAAGACGGTTCCAGGAGATTTGTGTTGTCTCTTCCTTTAAATTGTCACCCATCTGTTTGTTTACTACTGATCCAGTCCACCGATCGATGGGTTAAACCCCACCAAGAAGGACATTTATTTTTGTTCAGGAGATGCACTGTTTCTGCTCAGACTTTGCTTTCAGACCTGACCTTGAGTCAAACTTGACTGCACCTGCACCGAGCATTACCTTGGATTTGCTCAAAGTGGTCCTCAAAACACACTCAAAAACCAGATTCAAGGCACTTCTTAGAAAGAGTACGTGCCCCACAAGCAAAAAGCTACAAGTTTTAAGGTTTTTTTTTTTTTGGTCAGCATTTTGGCAAATGGAGGAATTTATCCTCAGGAAAAATACAACATCATGATTAACAAACCTGTAAACATGAGCTTGTATGTCCATGCATTGTGAAACAGTGTATGCAATTTGTACCTGCTCAGTCGTAAAGACTTATTCCAGAGAACAAATTCATTTTCGAGCTGAACACCGAAAAAGAAAAACCTCAACAGCCGATCACACACGCGCGTTATTCGCAGATGACCTGGAGGAGTGTTGGACACGAAGAGTGATTTGTTCAGAAGAGTGACATGTCCAATAGATTACCGCAGACCGGCAGACTGAGCATGCAGGGACATAAAAACGACAGGACGGAGACCGTGAGGCTAAAAACAGGAGAGTAAAGGCTGTCATTGTGTCTGAAATCACCTCATCACTCCCACAGTAATTACACATGACAGGACTTCCTTGACAGAAACCTGAAGCAATTTTGTGGTAAACATGTCTCATGATCTAAATAAAAAACAAAACTAAAAAAACGCTACGTGTTTTTGGTCACAAATACAAGAAGTGATATCAGAAGAAAAAACATTACAGAAAAATCCCCTCAGATCTCTGTTTCTACATTACAAGATGTTAGAATTGAGTCATTAGACGAAACAAAAACAGTAATTAGCAGCCACACACCTGTCACACCTTACAGTCAGTTTTCCTATTTTGTCAACAAAACAGTTGGTGCTCATGCTTACCTCTTATGGAAAGATATAAAAGTCGTACGACATCTAGAGAAAAGCGGCTTCACGATCAAGCTGAAGTCATAGAAAACATTAAGCAGAAGGTAGAAGAGCTCCGTACGATTCCCCCCGCCGTCCACTCTCTCTCCTCTGCCTGCAGGTCAGCAGCTCGCCTAATCTGATTGCTCTAATCTCCCCAGCTCAACACGGGCAGGCAGAAAAAAGACAACAGTCATCCATTTTGAGGCAGAATTAGGGGGATATGTGCCGGGGAGGACAGGAGGGATACTGGTGGAGAGATACTGTCCCCTGTAAGAACCAAAATGCTTGTCAAGAAGTGTCCGTGAGGAAGATTTTACCTGCACAGTTGTCACTCTGCAAGAAATTCCTTTCGCTCAACACCTGCAAAATAAATCAGTTTTAAACTCAGTCACAGAGGAGCTTTTACAGACTCAGAGACGCGACGTTTTTGTGGCTGTTTTTGTGTCGCACGCGTCCGAAATGACTCACTCCTCTGAGCAGCCCAAGATGCACCAGATGACACAGGTAATTGGGTTTGTGGGATGTGAAGCCTTGACAGTAGGACATTAAATCCACTTGAACCTGTTGTAAACTGTGTGTACAACAGACACAGCTGTGGTGTGAGGTGAATTCAAGGCTTAAAAGTTGCTCAAGTCTGGGCATTTCTGGCGGCACAGGTAGTTTATGGTGTCGCATAACTCTCCTTATTTGTCAAATACACAATGTTTGCCAGAAAATCTGGGTTCGACCAGGGTTATAACACGTACAAAGTAAACTAGGGCTGCAACTAACAAATTATTGTCGTTATCAATTCACCTGCCAATCGTTGCCATGACTGATCTATGAAGCGATACATAGAAAGATTTGGTAAAAAAGCTCTTCACAACTTCCCAGCGCCCAAAGTGAAGCCTTCAAATTGCCTATTTTTGTCCAACCAACAGTCCAAAACTCTTCATATACTATCATAAATGACAAAAAAAGCAGATATCTTCACATTTAAGAAGCTGGAACCAGCAAATGTTTCAAAATTTGTAAGCGTGACACCTGAGGATATTTCTAAGGAGACCTCAGGACATCTCCAGCTGTGTTTTGGCGACCAAAACAGGTATTTTAGGCCAAAACATGCCTTTCCTAATCCTCACCGAGTGGGCTTTGTGCTGAAAACTAACTAGAGAATAAGAACAGTGTTGTCAACATTTATCTGACAACTGGGATTGTCCAGATTATATAAAGTGAGTATTTTCTGCTTTTCTTTCATACTGTTTCAGTTTTGTCATCCAATGATCTTTGTCAGCTACTGGTAAAACAAAACACACCATCTGAAGATGTCTCTTCAGGCTCTAGAATATCGTGACAAGTAATAATTGATAATAATTGAGTTGTCTCAAGTTGTGTTACCTGTACTCGCATTGAAGCAAGTGGGCTGGATAAAACACATAAACATACATCGCAGGGCTTTAAAAGAAACCTTTAAAAGTTTTAAATGTAAACATTGTTCTCTGAGGCGCTGAAAAGAGATCTTAAAAAATACACTCAACTACGAACCAAAATTACAGTTTTAACTACATTTTTAATTTGCAGCAAGTACTGTTGCATGTCAATTTTCCTTTGTATATTCACAATAACGCGATGAGACAAAATGACTGTGACAAACATGCAGTATGTATGAACGAATATAAAAAAAACGTAAACAGATACATAAGGTTTACATACTGAGAAAAAGATGTACCAATCACAGGCTACAATGGACACATTTAAAACGCTGAACTCCTTAAAAACCTCAAGTTAAAAATACTTCCATCCATTCCTTGTGGAATAAAATATAAAATTAAGAAAATTTTAACATTTAAATGCAACACTAGAATTTGAACCTGGATTAAGTGCATTGTGTGATTACAATAAAAATATAATTTTCGTAACAAATCAAACAAGGAAAACAAACGATAGGCTTCTTTACATAAAGATGTCAATTTGTGGTCGGCAAATTTCCTTTGACACAAAAATAGACAATTCATGTGTTTGTTATTTAAATCATTCAATGTTGGCATCAGACTTGCAGTATTTGCTTGTTTTGAACTGAGACACTTTCTGACTTGAACATGTACAACACAATATATTAGTACTTATAACACTTTCATGGTTTATTTTCACAGGCCTATATTTCCTCCCACTCTCAGCTTGTATGATAAAAATGTTTTCCCAGTATACACTATGGCACAGATACATTAATATTTACAGATAGAATATGTTTATTTGGTGTCAGACAAAATGAGCCTCTCTGTGTTCAAGCTCCTGCAGACGCCGAGGTCGCAGTCTTTGGTAGACGGGTTTAGTCTCGCTGGGGCTGAGGTCTTCGGGGCTGCTCGGGGGAGGGGACTGCGGGGGCGAAAGGGTAGTTGAGGTCGAGACCCCAGGGTCAATGGCGCTGTCGGTGGAGTCCTGTGTCTGGAGCCGTGTCTGTGGGGGGCTTGCAAGGGCAGGGGACGGCGTGGCTACCTCGGCAGGTTTGGTGGAGGGGAGCGATGAGGAGGTTGTGGTGGTGGTGGTTGTGAAAGTGGTAACGGTAGTAGTCCAGCTTGGAAGTGTTCTTGCTCTGCTGTTAATCGAAGCGGGGGGCTTGTAGAAAGTCCCAGGAGGAGGTTGCAGAGTTCTCGGTGCCCTGAGTGTTAGCGGAAGGTTTGGTGAGCTTCTGAACTCACTGACTGAATTATCTGTGTCATTTTCCCTTTTAGAAGTCCAGACAGGCTTGACTGACACTGTGTATGGGTTGTTGGAGAATATGGTGCTCACGCTGCTTGTGGTAGGGGCCACAGAGGCAGTAGTTACTGCTGGGCTAACAGTGACGGGCACTGTTGCCTTTACAGGTTGTACTCCAGAGCTGGCAGATGGCAGGTTGGCCACAATCATAGCAGTCCTGGGTGTAACATCATAGTGCTTGTACTTCCTGTCCCACGTTCTCCTGTGCATCGTCTGTGTGTCAATAAAAGGAGTGATGTAATAGGTGCTAACCCTGGACGAGCCACTTTGACGAGCCTTATCTGTCTCTGGTACCTCCTGTATAGTTTCAGAGACGGGGTCCTGCTCAGAGCTCGTATTAGCATATGCAGCAGTGTTGCGGTTATTCCTCTCGCTGATCTGGGCGGGGGTCGGCAGGCGTTCCAGTGGCATGCTGATCGGCCGAGAGATGTGTCTGGTGCGCTGGGTACGTAGCTGGACCTTTGGTGCAACGGCAGGGTCGGTGGTGGTGGTGGAGGGGATAATGGTGGTGCTGGGACGGCCAAACACTAAAGTTGACCTCTGGACTTCTCCTCCACTAGATGTCTGGATCCCGTTGAGTCTGTCCAGGGCTGAAACCTCCGTTCTGTCGGTTCTGTCTGTTCCTGGCTGCACCTCCTGAACCTCATCCAGGATATGTGAGGACGGGATTACTGATGAGTATCTTTTGTACACCTTGGCACCCTGCAGGGACAAAATCAACAATTAGATAACAATCAGTGCCACATATCAATTAGTAGTTAGTGAATACTGCTTTATGAATAGGATTTTATATTATTACATAATATAATAATCACATAACTTACATACATGCTTTAATATTCCTTTAAAGAGTCCTCCAGAACCAGAGATATCATCTTTTTTATTCCATGCATTCTACTCCATTGTCTTGACACAGCGCCGACATTACCCACAATGACATTCGACCACAAACAGTTGGAGTTTCAAGTGTGTTATGCTACGAGCCGCTACAGTAGCCCTCAGCTGCTAGCCCAGAGTCAAGATCAGGAGGCGCTACAAAGGTGTTTGAATCTTCTTTTCCGCTCCACGCTTTCAAATTAGTCTTTACACTCAAGGCTATTTTGTTAACCCATAACATAAAAAAGTAGCTTTATAATTTTGAGATAACAAATATATTAACGTGTGATCTTGAGATAAAAGCATTAAAAAGGTGCAATATGTAAAAACTGACCACCTCTTGAATTCATGCAAACAGCAAACAGCAGTGCAGCTGTGGTCCAGACTATGAGCTCACTTTTTACACGGCTAACAAGGGAGCTTTGGACTGAAACAGGCTGGGGCTAGCTGGTTAGCATGCCAACATCAGTAGAGATCTTTGCAACACAGTTCACAGAAGTCATAATGTCGAAAGTGTTATTTCTTCACATTCTGTGGATGATTTTATTCAATTTAATTACAAGACAGGTCATCCTCAGCTCCTGAAGATTGCTTCCACAATAGCAAAATAAGCACATGCCAGAGCAGTGAGATCACCCCGCCATCCCTCCTCACCTCTTTGATGTCCATCAGGGAGGTGGAGTATCTGCTGAGCCGCTGCACCTTCTCTTGTGGTGTGAGTCTAGGGGACGCCTGTCCGGCTGTGGTGATGTCGGAGCCAGAAAGAAGTGACATGTCAAAGATTGTTTGGAAGTGTCGCACCAGCAGCTCCACCATCAGGGCCTGGTAGGGGTAGTCTACCAGAGAGGACAGGGACACCTCAGCGTCTGTCTGTCGGGGTTTGATCAGCGTGGGGCCAAAGATGATGCCCAGGTTACTTGCAGTCATCTTGTTCTCCTCTGCCTGCTCGGTCACTCTGTGTGAGCAAAGAGTCATGGTGAGTTTCATTCATAAACCACACATACAGTATTTGATCTAGTCAACAGAACATTTATTCAGATTCAGACACAGGATGTGAGTAAAGGTTTCACCAAACAAACTTCAGTGGAAACATTCTGAAAGAAATGAAACCTGCCTCGACAGACTTAACAAACCAAATCCCCTTTCTGTCATGTGATGACCGAAAAAGTCTCTGCAATAACTTCAGCAAATTTAATTCATGACACCAAATACTAATTTCTTGGCCATAAAATCATCAAAGTTAATGTTAAGGTCACGAGAGTTCAATTTTCAATCTATAAGGATTAGTGCTGGGGTCAGATTTGAAAACCAACTGGACATGACTATCGAAAGAACATGAGCTTTATGTAATTTGTGCTACTTCCTCTGAGCTATAGGGAAGTCTCTGTTTCTCTTTGTGGCATGGGGAATTTTGTGAATCAGTTTATTTGTGCAGAGAGGGACACAGAAATCTTTACAATGGTTGAACTCTGGGTTTTACCTGTTGAGATGAGCTATAAGAAAGCGCAGAGTCCTGTAGTTGGCTGTAGGCAGCTGCTGGAGAAAGTCTCTGATCTTGAAAATGACTCTGTTGAGCTGGACGCTCGGCCTGCACTTCTCTCCTGCCTGGGTGCTGTGAGATTTATCAGCTTCCTCCACAATCACTCTCTGGCACTCTTTGGCCAAGCCAATAACATCGTTGTAGTGTCGATACAGGATCAGTGGCTCTGGTAGCTGGACACAGTGGGGAAACGGTGAAGTGTTTTGCGTTATTAAAAGCAGAATATGTGTGAATCTACATGTGAAGTGAATAAAGTGTTTTTCTTTAAAGTAAGTACAAATACATAAGATCAAAAAGTCCCACGTTCAATTACCCATTTTATGATTAAGAATTTGACTTGTGCGATACTACATAGAACAATATGTAACAAATGATAATTTGATGTAAATTTACATTTTTCAATTGTTCAGTAAGAATTTAAAACCCACCTGTCTCAGGTAAAGTTTGAGGACATTGCTGATGTCATGAGGTGAGAGATCAGACAGCTCAACTAAGTCCTTCCCATTTTCAAACGCCTGACAGAGCTTCTCGACACGTGATTTGGCACCATTCACACGATAAATCCCCTGTAAGAAAAAAACAGATACATTTTTACCATTATTTTCAAAACATTACCCAAACTGTGTTGAAGTTAAGAAAATAAAATGTGTATCGTTTGAAAAGGCAGTGCAATTCAAGATATCAAATGATAAAGATTAACAACTCTACTGTGTGAAAAACTAAGTTTACCTTGATATTGAGTGCACGACTCTCAATCTCAGAGGTGCACTTCTTGATAATAAAAGGGATACCATCTGGGCTGTTCTTTGATGCTTGAGCAAAGTCGATACCGAACAGGTGTAGTCTGCCTTGAAGCTTTTTATGGCCACACTGGATGGCAAGTGTCTCTAGACACTTCTTATGGCAAGCAAGAGAGCACTGGTAAAAGGAAAAGAGATAGAGATGTGAAAATATAGAAGAAAAAAAAATAAGTCGATTGATACTTTGATAAAATGTAATTCAGTCAGATGGCAACATGTAGTGGCTGTCTGCTATATTTGAAAATTCTACTGTATGAAGAAAACAAATGCACATACTTAACGTTATCATTTCTACAGTTGATGATAGAGTATATAACACCTTACCTCTTCACACTCAGCTCCATGGAAAACCACCAGACTATCACACTCTCTGCACTTGGATGGAGCTCGTAGTTTTCTCAACTTATGGGTTTGAGCAGCTTTAGACATCTGAGCATTTCTGAATGGACCAGGAGAACTGGCCGTCTCTGTCACCATCTCTGCCAGACCTGAAAAACAAGAGGCTCCGATAAGAAACTAATTTGACTGGTGACTTCATACTTTGTTCTTATACGGAGGAAAACAAACAATGATCCTCCATGAAGGCAATCAGAGAAGTCTTTGTTGATGTCACGCCATAACAAACAGTAAATGGCAGCTTTGAGTAATTTTCGTTTCTTGATTGTTGACACAAAGAGTCATGGAACCTTATTTAACTATTTTAAAAGAATCCCTCCAGGTATATAAAGTCAACTGCTGCTATAAAAAAGCCATTATTCTCATATGTTATGAATCCACTTACTGTCTGGTCAAACAGCACAAAGTTAGATGTCATCTTACAAGAAATAAAACAAAATCAAATAAAAAAAAAAAATAGAGAAAGAGCTGATCTTCTGCCGCATTTCAAAATGACAAAATAAACATACACACTGACCAGGACAGCTCAGCATAGATACAAGAAGTATAAGCTGAGGCCATACGCCAAAACTAACATGACTCCCATCTGTGCCGCTCCACTGAGTGTAAAAACATTCGAAGTAAGCAAAATCCACCACAGAGCCAGGCGCATAAAAAAGCACCTTATATGATTATATGATGTGTGCAGCAGTCTTCCTCTCTCTCTCTAACTCACTATTTGTCCCTCCCTTGTTTAACTTCCCTGTCACATAAATGGACACACTGACTGGTTGTCATGGCAGACACAAGGCCAAAATTGGTATACACATTAGCATGCATCTGCCTGAGGGGGGGGGCACATAAAACACACGCACACATGCCTTACCATTGTCTGAGGGCGACGGTGGCTCTCTCTCATCCAGGTCGTCAGCAGAAGACATGGTCCCAGTGGAAGGAGTCCTCGGCAGTCGTCGTTTAAAGTCACCTGGACATATATAGATAAAAAAAAGTCATGAATCTGTACATAACAAAGCTCAGATTTTCCGCACAAAGACATGTACCACTGCAATACTGAGAGCAAATAAGCTAAGGTGCTCTCTATGTGGAGATTTAGTGTTGAGTATCTGAAAGCGGAGAGTGGCAAGTAGTTTCAGCTGCAGAGGGAAGTGTTCCACCTAGAAATGAGTAATGCGTGGGTCTGTGGGGAAGTTAAACTACAGACAAAAAAAGATATCAGTAGAAAGAAATACATCATGAGTGCCTTCATCATCTTTTTTTTAGCTTTGTTGTGTTTGGGTATCGAAAAATTGTTTTGTTTGCTAACTAATTTTATAATCTCACTTAAAAGATGTTTTTATCGTCTTCTATGTGACATGATTTGGGTGTCTCGCTCTATCTTTCCTTGTCCCATGATTGCTTTGATTATTTTCATGTGCAAACACTCTCAAGACATTCTATAGATAAAAAAAAAAGGACTCAAGACAAACTTGTGACACCGTTTTCTTTTAGGTGTACCCAATAATATATCTTAATTTAATTTCTTAACATTATGTAAACAGGATTGATTGGAAAAACAATAAAGGTACAGATAAGTGCTCTATTTCACTTAAATCAGAGCACATACGACAAGAAATCTTGTCATAACCTCAAAAATATTTTCTTTGGTTACTTTTCTAATTTTTTTTTTTTCTCAGAGCTGCTAAGTTTCAGCTACACTGGTCACACTTGACACATTTTTTGGGCCCATATGCAGGCAAACAGTCCCATCCTGGAGCCCTGAAAAAGCATCAATGTAAAATCCTCCTACCTGGACTGGCAGTGGGAGAGTCCATGGATCTTGACTCGCTGCTGCCTCCAGCACTCTCCGAGTCACTGCACATCCCTCCCTGGCTACCCTGACTGCTGGAGGCCCAGGCTCTCAGCGTGGCCGGATTTCTCAGCGCTGCAAGAAAACACACAGACCATCAGTTACACACACACACACACAGAATAACAAGAAAGAAAAATGCCTAAATTTCCCGTTTAGGGATTTTCTAAGCATGAGATTCAGAGACAGGTGTTCACACAGATATTCCAGACAAGACACAACTTTGAATGTTTTGATTTTAGTCATGACTAAATTTCTGTGACTCAGTACACAGGGAAAGTCCCCAAAAGGCTCATGTAAAGATACAAGCAGGTTTGCAAACTGATCTAACCAACAGATAGCCTGCCAGCTTCTGCTGTTATGGGTTTGGGGATCACCCAGTTTCTAAAATATTTCATATCCATGTCGGAAAAAAAAAACATGACCTGAGGTTAACCTCAAAATGTAAAAGAAAACAACTTGACACAATGTCTAAAAGTGGTATTTTTATCAATGACTGACAGATGTTACACTTAAAATTGTAACAGCACATATCAAAGTGGAACTTCTCTGAAGTCTTCTGGTGTTCATAGTAATTGTAAATATCCATGTGATCATTTCTTGAGTTCACATTAATAACCTTGTATGTCTGCGCTGCTGTTGGACCTCCGCTCACTGATCTTCGCAGGCCGGTGTAGTGGACTGTCCACTTCATCTCCGCTCAGCAGGTCACAGGAGGTGATGGACGCCTGTGACAGGTTGCCATGGGAGGAATGGGTGCTGCCCACTGACCTTTTGTTGAAAACAAACCTGGGGAAATAGAGTCAGCATTTAAGGTTACATGTGATGAATCTGCTTGTAAGATAGATTTCTATTGTCCCAAAGCTCAGCCTTATTGTATTACACAGTGTGCAATAGTCTGGTGTTGTTGATCAACACCAGTGACTCAACTATTACTACACCAGGCCATTCTGGCTTTCATTTTCTGGCATGTAATCTGTTTTGCTAACACCCACCACCAACACTCCAAATAATTTATAGCTCCTTTGGAGCAGAGTGCTATGAATAAGCAAGCAAGTCACATTTCAATCTGTTGTGCCAAACTGACAACAGTATTACTGAGAGTAGTTTAGCAGGTTATATTACCTCTTCATGATTCAATTAATTGAAAAAGAAAACAAGCCTTTTAATAGAGCGCATGTTTCTGTCTATCACATGCTAACCTAAGCTGTACTGGAAACCACTCAAGGTCTTCATAATCCCAGACTTGCAAACAGATGTTGATTAAAGCCACCAAGTAAAAAAATACTCAGTTTGATTTGTTCTGAGTGACCTCAGTGAATCGTCAGAAAAGCTAGTGCTGAAGGCTTTACTAAGAATGAAAGACAGGATAAGGAACAGAAAATGAAATGAGTCCAGCCAGCAGACCACTAAAACATATAATGTCACGTCAAAGGCGTTTGTGGCTACCCAATAATGGAAGTACGAACATGTTTAAGCTCTAAACTAGGTCACCACCGCATTTTTACAGTCATTGTCAACATTAGTGATTTTATGCTTTACGGTAACAAATAGAGCAACAACAGCTTCATTAATCTTACCGTTAACATGGTATTAAGAAAGTGAAGTTGTTGCTGCTTGTTTTCTTAGTGGTAGTCAGTGTGTGTGTGTGTGTGTGTGTGTGTGTGTGTCTGTGTGTGTGTGTGTAGGAAGCTGATTCTGACGCTGCTTTGACAATAAGTAGAGTCTTAGGGACAGCTTCAAACCAGAGCCAAACTCTCACGCTCACAATCTCCCCTGCTGCATTCTGCCTGCGCCACAGATATTTCCTGAGGAAGGGCAGAAAATTCAACATGCATTCTGTCTCTCCTCGATTCTCTCTCTCTCTCTCTCTCGCTTCCTCCCTTACTGACTCACTGTTACCTTTGCTGAAAGAAGAACTAGGCTATGAGCAACTTCTAAAAAGAGACAGGAGTGACTTAGAGTTATTTTGTAACAATCGCCTCTAAAACTGAAGCTTAATCTAAAACAAAACTCAGACCACAGTTGGGCTCATTTAACATAGACTGTCTCATGTTACGGCTACATGTGAAACAATCTGTGATGACTATGATTAAACTACAATAAACCCTAATAAAAGCATTGCCACAAGCCGATTTCATAAGCAACTCACTTATAAAGTGCTTGCACAAAGCTGAGGGGTTTAGGTCTGACTTAGGAGGTATTGATATTCTGTTTGGGATAATTTCCAGAATCTTACTGAGCATCTACAGTCTTTGGTACCTGGTATTGTCAGAGGAGATGGAGTCCGAGTGCACACGCTCTTTAGGCAGATTTTTGGGAAGGTTGCGGACAAACTCAGCATAGCATTCACCCGGTTCGTACAACTTGGCACTCTCACTCAGGTCCTGGTAGTGGGCGGGGAGCAACACAGTCTGCCCCTGCTGCATCTGAAACCAGTTCACTGTCACCTGAAGAATGACAGATTGTTTAATGAGTAAATTAGTGAGTAAATGATGTCTGACCGGGTGAATCAAAGTGATTGTAAACAGATAATACAGAAATACAGGCAGACAAACATTCTTGCATATACTGTGTTTTCTCTTTTTCCCCATTTAATATTAAAAAGCTGACAATCAGAAAATATTCAGACAGCGACTAAATAAATAGGATTGAGAACCTGACAAAGAATTATGTACAAACTTTCAGTACTGAAATCTGTTTTCACAATTTGATTAACCACTGCCATCTTAAAAATGCATACTGAATCTGAGTAACGGTGAATGTCAAATAGTTTGTTATGTCACTTAATAGCAATTGTATGATTTTGTCAGCCTATAGATGGTTTAAATTAGCTTCTATTTAATCTTAATTATGGAATCATTTTGTAGTATCAAAAATCATATTTAGCTAAGTAATGAGGTTTCTGCCACACCATCAGTCATTTTTTGAGCACATGTATTTGACGGATATTCACATTCATTAAAAGATAGGGCTCCTTTATACAATGTTAACACGCCATTGAAATTATATGAAAGCATTTAAAAAATAGTGTTGTTGTTAAATGTCCCTTTATTACAAGATCTTTCAATGTTATTGAAAGTGAAAAAAAGTCTTGCCTTGTTTAATTCATGTGTTTTCCATTTATGGTTGCTAGCTTCTATTTTGTTTATCATGCACTGTGCTGACAAGATATTCCTATAACAGACTAAATTCTACTGATAAGTCCAGTTTCTTTTCTCATTTCATTGTTTTGTTAGCTGACTGCTAATATTAAGTACTATCCACTCACTGCTTTGAGCGTGAGGTCACACTGAAAGACCATCTCTCGGATCTGCGTGAGGATGGTGCTCTTGGTGTTGGCCAGATCCATCTTCCTGACGCCTGCGTCAGCCAAACAGCTCTGGTACTGGTCCTGGGCCTCCTCCGCCTGACCACAGCAATGGATACAGAGAATAATGTGAGGGTGTGGATGAAATTCTAAATTGCTAAGTAGAATGAGTGGGCAGACATTCAACTGAAAAGCACTGCTGCAAAGATAGATTCTGACAACAAAAGGGTGTCAGAGTTTCTACTGGCGCACAATACATGCTATTATTAACTGCCCTATCAGGATATGTCACACCAACTATTTTCACCCTGCCTACCTTTTGCAAAGCCTCTTCCTCCAGCCTCCTCTTCTTCTCCAGCTGTTTGTTACCAGCATTTGACTGCTCCTCCTGGGAGCGGTTGGTGGATGATTGGGCTTTCTGGTACTCCTCTCTCCTCTGGGCCTTCAGCGCTCGCGCTTTACGCAATGTTGCATCTGCCTCTTGCTGCCAAAACCACACACATCAACCACAAACACTCATGATAGTGAAAAATGCAAGTGTGCAACAGTTATCATGAATATAATCAGACAAACCTTTTGTGGTTAATTAACCTTCCATGTAAAGTGACACAGTAAACGATGAAAAAAAACCAGGGTAAATAAACTCTCGCTTCGGTCACTGGTTTCACAAATTCAAATAAAACTATACTGACAGTTAGGTATCAAACAATCACCTGGCTGGTTGATTACTTTACTTTACTGTGGAATGCTGCTGTTAGTAATGATTTTGTTGCTCTGTAGTGCACAATGAAAAAAATATATATCATCGCTATCGAGCTCAACAGTGTGTATTTAATTAAGTGTGTATCTAAAAAGTAACTTGTTACAAACCATTTTCTTTTGCTCCCTCTGCCACTGCTCCTTGATGTCTTTCCTCAACTTGTCCAGTTCACTCTTACGGGCCACAAGAGGCTGGGAAAAGTCAACAATTACACACAATTACAATTTTAAAAAGTCATTTTTGTGAGTACGTTTTTTAATTTAAGCTTTAAACTGAAGGTAAGACATAAGGATGATAACTACATCAGAGATGCTTTTGTCCTTATCAGCAAGTACTGTTACAAAATATCCCTACTGACTAGAGGATAACAGGAAGGCTTTCTGACTTAAATTGCTTGAAGTCTTTGGCAATGGTTTTACAAGAAATTACAACACCCATAAGAGCCTGAGAATAGTCGGATTACAAGAAAGACTTGAAAGATAAGAATTACTGAACTAAACGCAGATTCATCATGTTGAAAATTGCTACATTTTTAACAAGAAGCACAGTGTACTTTTTTCCCATAGAGTAAATCTACAACGGGCTTTTGCAATGTTTTATTTTGGCACTCACTTTCAAAGAAAAAAAAAAATGCCTCTGCTTAATTTATGCCTTTGAAATGCTGAAGGTTGGACGCATCCAACAAGTCTGAATTTGGATGAGGTAAGTGTTTCTTCAAGGACTTCCTTTTTGCATTCTTACCTGTATGAATTTATTTGTTTGAAGTGCCACTGCAGATTGAATAAACAGCTGTCTGTACTCAATGTCATTCTTGAATGTGGCAACGTAGATATCGCTGAATGGCATGTAGTCCTTGGAGAAACAAAACAAAGAACATCTCAAAAATAATTTCAGACAAATATTTTCAACTACAGTTTTAAACAGAGTTTAGGTTCTTCTTTTACCTGTTGACTGGCCAGTGCTTTGGCAGACTCCGCCATTTTGGCATAATTTTTGGCATACTCGATGTCTGAAAGAAAAGAAAGGACAAGGAATTATTTTTCTATATCGCTGTTTTAAATAACTTTTTTTGGACAAAAGCATGTTTAATGTATTTCATCTAATTGCACGATGGCCCCGACCGAAAACAGTTTACTCACAAGCTTCAGCTCATACAGGAACTTATTGTAGTAACCACATCACCCTTCATACTTTAGTACATACTAGATATTTACCATAAACGCAACTGGAAGAATTAATTGATTTAAAGAAAATTAATTACCAACTATTTTGATATTCAATCAAAATATTTCTTTGGTTTGAGCTTCTTATATTTAAGGCAGTGCTGCCTTTCTTTGATATTTCCTTTTGTAAATGCAGAGTCATTTGGTTTCATACTGTTAAAAAAAGAAGAAAGTAATTTTGGCATTTTATAGAATACAGGATAAACCAATAACCTGTGAAAAGAAGTTGCAGCCGTATAAATAAGTTCTAAGTAGATGGAACAAACAATGAGGCTAGCAGGCAAACATTTTCTGCTCAGACTGCAAAATCAATATAGCTCATTAATACATAACAGCAGAACCTATGGGATGACAATACACGTGTAGCCTTCTACAGGCCTATTAGTCAGAGAGTTTGCTTGTTAATAAAGTCACCTGAAGCATAAGCATACCTGGAAAAGGCTTATAATCACTCAGGGGTCATATTTGCAAGTTGGATATCTAGGAAGTCTAGATTTTTTTTTTTTGAGGCATAGACACCTTTATTTGACAGTGGATAGATCAGAAAGGGGAGAGAGATGGGGGGATGTGACATGCAGTACAGGTCCTCCGGCTGGATTGGAACCGGGTTCCACTGGGTTCGTGGCATGCGTTCTAACCACTCGACTACCTGCGCGCCCTAGGAGTCCTGTTTTAACTACATTGCAACATAAAATGAGGCCATTTCTACCACAGAATTCCAGTTCAGAAGTTATCAATAAACCCATGCTTCCACATAATATCAAGTTTATTATCTTAATGCAGCCCAGTGCACTGTCAGTGATGCCCTTTTCTTACCCATAGCCAGTCGTTTCTCCATCCAGGCCAGAAGGTCTTTAATATACTTGGACCAGGCCTTGGCGTAAAGTAGAGCAGACTCCACCCCGCTGTCATTCTTTTGAAGGGTCAGGTCAACTTCTTCCTCCCGTGATAACTGCACCTCTGGGCCTGAAGAGTCAGCAGTGGAGTCTTACACATCAAACAAAGTAAATGTCTCTCAGTTCTAGCATCCCAACAGGTGTGTGTGGGAGGTAAATGAGAACGCAAACTGAGGTCAAACCTGGGAGTGTGGGAGGATATGAAAGTGCTGGGCATCTTTTAAAGTAGTCCAACAGCGTTATTTTCTTTTGACTGGTTACACTGTGATACACCTCTCCCAACCGCCCGCCATCGGATTTAACACAAACCCCATGTGTTTCCCATCCCACACGGAACTACTCCTAAACAGGCAAGGAATGTCAGATATGTGGAAGGCGAGGGCAAAACGAGCAGCTAGTATGAAAAAAGAAGCAGAAATAACAGGGGTGGAAGCAGAGGTTTAAGGCGGGTCCACCTCAGGCATTCAAGAGTCCAAAGCCTTAATCACTCAGCTAACTCACAGGCTTGACACTCCAAGGTGCCCCGGGCTACAACGGCACCATTAAATGCTTTGTAAAGCAGCCATTAATAGCCATTACATATCAGGATTAATCTATTTCACACCCGCACTGCTAAGAGGTAAATTAAAGAATGTGAATGAAACTTACCCACAAGGTCACTTTTCTCTGAAACATATCCCTCAGGATCCACAGAGAGATTGTCAAAAGACTGTGAAATAGACATTTCCAATTATAAGGGGTTAAATAGCAGACATACAATCAAAGTTAGACATCAGAAGCAGCTGGGTTTTCAACACCCAAATTAAGTACAGAAAGCAAGTCTTTGAGGCTTTTTTAAATGGAGGCGTGGTAAAATTGCTGCTTTGAGTGCACCCTTTTGAAAACTGCCATGATTGAACAAAGCTTTGAAAACAACAACAGTAAAAAAATTGCCGGCTCAAAAGCTGGTGTCTCACCCTGCTTCTTCTGGTCTGGGGGATCCCCAACCCTGAGCCGCTGTCCACATCTCCCATAAGGAAGTCAGAAACTCTGAGTGGTAGATGTGAAGATGCAAATATATGTCAAAAATACAGTTGGAATACAAAACAAAAACAATTACTACAATTGGAAAAACAGACACGCAGAGGGCAAAAAGATTAACTCAAGGTTTTAAAGATTGGGCGAGTCAGCCCACTTTTCTTGGCCGCCACACCAAAAAGTAACAATAAATCTTGTGGTGTTGAAAAGGTATACAAACATTGTACTCACACATTGCCGAATGTGAATGCCAAAGTGTCAATGGATGCGTGTATCTCGCCAAATATAGCTTTTGTGCTTTCGGGGTTCACTTCCTTGAAGTTAACGCCTGTGGAGAGTGATAAAATACAAGAATGTCAGCCAAAATGTTACAAACCCGCTTATCTATACTCAATCATTCAACAGACGTATTTACACGACAAGGCCGGTTTGTGGCTGGGCCATGAGTTCTTAAACATAAAAATCATAAACAGACATAAACAATGGATCAAATAAATAACATGTAAATGAAAAGAAACAGCTATATTCATTTCTAAAAGCAAAAACCATGTATCCAATGCAAAGTAAATGTATGAAATTTAAAAAATCTGTTTTCCTTCTCCTTATCCTTTCGCAATCATAAGTAGTAACAACCATAGTTCACTATTTTGATTTTGTGAGTAGTGATTTATCGTCTCTTAAAGTGCTAAAGTAGTTTCAGTCAAGTGTTGACATTCTCTTCGATGAGACAACGAAAGTCAACCTCCTGGGTGGTTAAACAGGGTCAAATGTTTTAAAGAAAAGGCTTTGCAAACAGATTAAATAACAAAACTGTTAATGCCTGTCTGAGCCAATGCCATGTGCAGTCCCTGTCTTCCTACCAAATCAAAAACGTTTTCTTCTGAACAGCTTCAAGGATCTTCAAGGATGAATGTTCAAGGAATATTCAGAAACAATCCCAGATTTTCCCTCCTTTGTTCCACTGTGTTATAATTCCACATGCCATCGTCCATGTTAATCATGCTCAGAAGAGGTAATCAATCGAAGACATTGCTTTTAGATGTATTTCCATCAAGATGTCCACCGACTTAAGAGCTGCAGGGCCAACGACGCTTGATAAATCTTTGAGAACGAGATGTCAGGAAACGGTTTACTCAGCAAGAAGGCATTTGCAGAAAGCAAGTGGAGGAACATAAGAAACAGGCAGTGAAATCCGACTAAGCTGAGTACTTCCTGTCTGCCCGCAACAGGAAACACTCACACAGCTTGAGTTCTGTGACATGTAACACTACAGACAACCTTGACAACACTTACCTTTTCTCTATGAAACCTGGCATCATTGTCTAGTAACTGGGACCACAAAACCTCAGGTGCTGGGAAAAAACAGCCCTAGACAGCCCCAGCTCCCAAACTGCTTTCTAACTTTTGTGCTTCCATTTTCTCTTCACGAGAGCAAATTCAATCCATGTCAATGGCGGTTGGGTAATTGTAAAGTCCCAACCTAAGACGAAGCACAGCAGGGTCATGGCATCCTGGGTTGGGGAGGCAACCCCACGTTCCAGGGAGACTCTCGAGGACACTAAGAGAAGAGACTGAGCGATGAAAGCCTCCCTGCCGTGCACCTCCCTGGCCCTGAATGCAAGAGTACAACTCCGCGCTGACTTCTTCCTCAGGACATCCTGTGGGTCTCATAACAATGATTCCAGAGCTCTGCCCCCCTTGTCACGATTGAAATATGGAAACTGCATCATTCAAGTACAGGGGCCATTGTTTTCTCACGCTTGAGCCGTAACTGGGACAATTAGCCCCTAAAAATGCCTTTAATGAGTACTATTGAACTTATATTGATTTTCTTTGGCATGACAGGCCAACTAAACACAGAATTGTGTTTAAATGCAGAAAAGAGTGTAAACAACTTTCCTTAAATTAATCAAATAAATCTACAACTTTTTTGTTCCACATAGTGATAGAAAAATGCCTTTAACATTCACATACAAGATTGATTGCATTAAACAAACACACTCTGTCAGCTGCCAGCATCTTCCCCTGACAAAGGGCGACAGAGAGCAGGGAAAGAATTTCAATAAGTTGTGGAAGTTGACACTTTTATTGCAGTGCCCTGCAGTTTTTCAGTAGGAGGAGGTGAAAATGAACACTCTCTCAAAATGTGACCAGGGAAAAGAAACCACTGTCTGGGTCTGGTTTTTAACCAATTAGAGTCCATGGAAAGATCATATCTTTGATGACACACAAACAGAGAAAAAGTACAGGCAATAAAACAATAGGCGTCTCTGTCTAGTATGAAACCCTTGGAATTATACAACTGAGTGGAGCTGAACACGTCTCTTAACATTTTCAGGTTTATTAAAACTTGCCTACAGTCTCAGACAAAAACAATAGTAAGAGAATAGTTTGCGGATAACATCTGCATGTAAATGGCATTTGAAACTGGTTAGACAACCATGTGTTTGGAGAGGGGGGAGGGGGATTTCTTTTTCCAGTAAATTCTGGCAGCTGTCCAAATGCCCCAGGTGTCATGACCAAACATCAAAGGGCAACAAGGATGAGGAGACGACACACTCTGAAGACACTGAGACACACAAGACCTGTTATCATCCAGACCTTTGAGTCCTGATCTCTGGCGTCTCACTGATTCATTCCTCTTTCAGCCTCTTCTTTTCAGTCCTCCTCTGGCTCCCTGACTGTGTCTGTATTGTGTTACCTACTGGCCATTAGGGACAGTCCAGCCATAGTGTGCAGCAATGTAAGGCACCCCCTTGTGGACAGGCAAATTTCCAAGATTCAATTATGCATTTACTGCCTGAGTTATTGACTAGGCTATCCTTATGAAATAGGAATAATGGCATGCTGCTGCACTACTGTACTGTACAGCAGAACCACCATTCTATCGCAGTTAAGGTGTTTGAGCATATTTTTGTGCATTTTTAGCATACAAGATGATAATAAGTATCTTGATCAAATTATTCTCTCAAAGAGAAATGCCATCTTACCCACAAATTAAGGAACAACCTCGATTCAAGAGAATTGGGGCACTTTATAAAATAAATAAAACAGCCGTTGATAAATTGTTTATCCTATTAGAAATTTGCTCAACTGAAAACAGTAAAAAGACAATATATTTAATGTTTCACCTCATCAACTCTATTGATTACTGTCAAGCATATGGCGATTCTGGATTTAATTACAGCAACACATTTAAAACAAGCTGTGAAGAAATTAGGCTTCACATATATTTTACAGTCTAAGGCTACGTTCACACTGCAGGTCCTAATGCACAATTCCGATTTATTGCTCAAATCCGATTTTTTGTTTGGCTGTTCACATTACCTCTTTAAATGCGGCCTGTCTACGGATTGCTGTGTGAACAGCTCACGCTCCTGAAGTGACCCACATGCGCAGTTGATCATTGATGACATCACGCCACAGCGGTGTTTACTGAAGCGAACATGGCAACGGCAACCGGTAACGTGGGACCGTATGGCTTAATGCTAAAAACAGTGTGTGGCGGCAGCCGGCAAATTTGTGAGCGGGTGATATCACGAAGGAGGAAGAGGAGAAAGAAAATTCATACTTTAACGATGGCTCTATGCGGAGCAATAGCGGCAACATTCGTACAGAGGAGTATTTGGATGCGGCGTCAGAGCCAGGAGTGGTGGGATCGGGATGTGGCTGGTTACACCGAGCAGGATCACTGCTGTCCTCCATGTTTGTTTTGATTATGTTCGTGGCTACCGCTCGCTCCGGCCTGTGGCACACTTTTTTTCAATCAACTTTATTTGTCATTCATTTACAAAACAGTGCAGCGCGGGTCAGAATGACGTCAAAGTCGCATTAAATGCGACCTGGCTGTTCAGATTGCGGTCGCATTCAAAAAAATCCGATACGTATCCGATTCAGTACCACATTTAAATGTGGCCTGAATCTGATTAGAAAATGTCAGATTCAATGCGACTTGTGCTGTTCACACTGTCAAAAGCAAATCAGATATGGGTCACATATGAGCGAAAAAATCGGATTCAGGTCACTTGTAACTGCAGTGTGAACGTAGCCTAAGTGTATCAGATATTTTGTCACTGTACTCTGTATAAACTGGGATTTTGTTGGTCGGTTCTGTACATGAGACATCTATCGCAAGTCTGTAAGTCCTCAAAGACAGATCCCTGCTCTGAGGCCCTTCCTTAAGTTTATTCCACTTTTCTTTTTTTCTTTTTTTACCAAACTACAAGGGTTTTTTTAAGGGATTTTTTCATTCTTTGAACCGACAGTTTAAGGACAGAGGATGTTTTTCACTGTACAGAATGTAAAGCCCTCTGAGGCAATGTGATTTGTAATTTTGGGCTATATTGTAAAATTGACTTGACTTTGACACACACATTGGAATATTTTTTATTTGTGCTAACATAGAACAGAGTTTATTGTGGCTTTTGAAAGTATTATGGCAGGGGTAACTGAAAGAATGTGAAACTAAAAAACAAAATTGGTGCATCGAAACTGTCCTTTATAAATGTTTATAAATGACAGAAGCCTTCAGTCATGATGTAATTTTTCCATCGTCACTGAAGTTACAGTCTGTTCCATCATTTGAGTCTCAACAATGCCAATAATTCCTTTGTCTGATCTAATACTAGATCTCTTTTGTTTCCTGTTTGCATTCTAAACATTGTCAAAGCACCACTCAGTGGACTGCAGATGCACACGTGTATTCTGAAGCATTCTTAAGGAGTAGGTCACAACTCAGGTTTTGAGATAGGGCAGATGAGCTGTCAGACAACCACACACCTCACGACATGCAGAAAAGAATGAAGAAACGTGGACGCGCCTGACTGACAAGCGGCCTGTCAAGGGGCCTCCGCGGTCGCTGAAATATGGAATGCAAATTACAGCCACCTAGTCTCCTCCGTACAGATTCTTGTGTGCAAGTCAAGTGAAGAAATACCCTTGCAGTGGATCACGTTTCCAGCAGACTGAACTCATGAGCTGAGAATCCTTTTGTTTGTATTCATTAAGTAGACGAGAAATGGATCTGTTGCTGAAGGAATAATAACTTCTCATACTGTGACCTTTTTAAAACAAATCTCCAAGCCAACTCTAACCAAGCACAGAGCTATAAAACATTTCTGCAGGGTATTTCCCATACAGTTTCAAGACTGATGTAGACCCTTTGCTTGAACCTGTAATGCAACAAGATATCTGAGCATCATCTGGCCACCTGTGTGTTATTACTTGTGCATCTGTGTGTGTCCATGCATACTAGTTAGTAATTACTGACCTTTGACCTTGGCAATGACCGTTCCAGCAGCTCCTAGGATGTCCGCCGAGTTGAGTGTCTGGTGTTTGCCGATGACAGCCTTGAGGACGCGGAGTAACTCTGCCAAACGTTCCTGCACCACCTCCTGAAGTTCTTCCAGATTCTCTGGAAAAAGAAGAGGAGGCACAAGTAGGTTAGGTCATGTAAGTAGAAAGACCTTGACAAGATTAACAAAAGTTGTATTAATTCCAAAACCAAAGTACCATGCACAGTTTGCAATCACAAACTTTTATCTTCATTAGTCAAAGTCTGTACCATCACACCCCATTTTTATGTGATCCAATCACAGGTGGAGCATCAAGTACAAAGGAATCCAAGATGCACTGAGATTCAGATTGAGATCTAATCGCTCAGACCACACACAGAGACGGTCTGGGACGCATGTGGCAACATTCTTTAGAAGTTTGTACGCAACTGTGTCCTGGGCCACATGTAAGGATTGCCTACACAGAAATGACATCATCATGGAGTAGGTGAAACACACTCTGATTTCCATTTGGTTAACTGTAATCCAAATTCCGCATTTAGGCTCTCTTATCTTCCAAGCCAAGCATCACATTTTTGTGAATGTACTGTCTGTTTCAACTCATTTCATTAGTGAATTTGAGCAATTGTGAGAGTTGTTGAGTGAGCCCAAACTAAATTAACTTTACCGAAACAGTTCCGGTAAATTCTTAATCAGTCATGTTTTCTAGAAATTTGATTACTCCGTGCAAACATTTAGTCGCTTTTTGAATTAACAGTTTCAACTGATTTGACCCTTATTTATGAAGCAAGACCACCAACTTTAATGACACAACAACTTGTCCAACTTTACAAATACAGTAAAAATGTGTAAAAATTGTGCCAGTTTTTCCAACAATAATGTATCTGGTCTTTAAAAACAGAAAGATGTACATGTTTATTTGCATGCAGAGCCAGGAAATGAGATCCAATCACTCAAGAAGCATGTGGAGACGCACGACAATGCCAGGTATGAAGCACCTCTTTGAGTCACAGGTAAGCCAGTGATAAATACATTCTTGGCATTCCTTTAGTCTTAGCCACACACATCATTTGGCAAGCACTTTGTCATTTTGAAACTATGAAACTTAACTGTCATCTTCTGTCTAATCCAGACAAATCCCCTTAGGGCAAAATAATACAGTACATGTTCTATTTTACCCACATGCACGGTTGTGCGCTCAGATTAAAAGTGTAAGACAGCTGTGGTTGAGTGACAGTGACTAACACAGTTGGTGTTGCACAAAACTGCTGTGATGAAACTTGTTCTCTGTTTCCTCCAGGCGTGCAGTGACATTACGTGCACCGGAAGAGACATGTATCTATGTAAACAGGTCACACTGTCTCAGTCACAGTTATAACATTCCCAGACTAGTGAAGATGATGAATATAGAGATGATGACGTGCTTTTTGTGCTTCTGTGGTCACAAGTGGGGTGGGGTAAATCAAATGTCCCTGTTAACAAAAAAGCCACAGATTTTATCTGTGTAACAGCCACCTTTGAATTATGGTAGAGTCAGGAATGACAGCTAAATGTCAAATTTATCTATTCAACTTTGTACTTCTTCAGAACTCGATAAATACAAGTATAGCACAGAGTCTCTGTTTGTGTATGATAAGACTTGTTAACAGTGCACCATTAAAAGGGCACTCGTACCACATAAGTTTGAAGAAATTCAATTTCAGTGGCAGTTATTGTGAAAGCATTCTTTCTCTACAACACAGTGTGTGTGTGTGTCAAAAGAAATGTTGAGACGATCTTTCGTCTCTCTGCTAAGGGTGAGGTTTCAAAAGATGATACTTGAGGAGAAAAAGAATGTACAAAATGCATTCAGATTGCATCTCTCCCACTTTTTTACCAGTCATATCACATCAGTCATTCAGCTATGAATGGCATTCCCTGTCTATAGAGCCAGGCAAAGCAGTGAAGGGTGTAAAGGGCTTTTATCTGTATTTATTTTGCCAAGGAAAAGAAAGCTACGCTTCAAAACTTTATAGATTCCATGTATTATTGGTTCTACAACTTTCCTACAGGACTTGTCAAATAAATGTGTCTTATAAATAAAATTAATCTCTATCGAGACCACAGGAGAGGAAGGAGCCTGTGTCCCGCTCTGTTGCAGGCTAATCAGAGGAGGCACCAGACAATAGGTGAGTTCATGTCTAACTCACTGTTTTGGAAGAAGCAGGGACACCGGCTGGAAACTGTAGAGTCATCTGTTTTTCATCAAGGCCCACCCCACCAGGCAGTAGGGTGAGATGAGAGACTGAATTTATTGGAACGTTCAAAGAAATTACAGAGGCTGACAAAATAAGAGCCTGTGTGAGTCTGTGTGTGATACCAATTGACTCCTCTCTGACTCAAACACACACACTAATTCAATAGGCTGCTGTAAAAAATGTTAGAGGGGGCATAATCCGCGAGTGAGACATAAGCCCTGGCCATCTGTGACTGTATTTCACAAGAATGGCCGAAGAGATGGACATTAATGTAGACATTAGACAAGAAAGGTTTGACAAAGAATAATATGGGAACTAAACACAAAGGAAGACTTGGAGACACTCTCCAAATGTCCAGAAATTCAAGGATGCAAGTGCAGCATCAGGGACCATCTTGTTCAGTGGTTCCCAAACTTTCTCTGCTGGGCCCCCCTTTGGCTGTGAGAACATTTTCTTCGTTTCCCCCCCCCCCCCCCCAGGGGATATGCAAACAAATATTTGGTTTTCAAACTCCATTGCAGTTTATTTCATACGTTGTAATTAACACAAACTGCTACTTTCTTTTAAACAAATAAAAGTGATATGCAATTAACTACATCCTCATTTGGAATAACAAATAAATAATAAGATAATAAAACACCTTTAACATTGTAATTATTTTCAGAGTAACAGGTTTTTTTAAACTGTGTAACAGTATTCAATATTGCTGACAAAAATTTCAAAAATTGCCTCTCTGTGCAAAAAAAATTTGTTTTAAAACATGACAAATTCCCTGAAAGGTAAAAAAAAAAACAAAAAACAAAAAACTAAAGATTTGTTGTGCAAAAATTACACCTTTAACCCCCACATCTTTTCAGTGACTGGTGTGGGCTTGCTTCATGCAGCACATCTTCTCAAATCTGGGCTGCAGTTGTGAGACTGCCACTCTGAGTTCATTTTCAATGTCCAGCTTTGATCTGTATTTTGTCTTGATTGAGGCCACTGCAGAAAAACCTATCTCACATAGGTAGGATGTGGCAAAAGGAAGAAGAATGGTCAGGGCTCTTTTACCTAGCAGTGGGTAATCTTTCTCTGCTCCAATCCAAAATGCAGCCAGTGTCTTTGACTTAAACTGCAGCCTCATTGTTGAATCAGAGGTGACATCAACAAACTGTTCCTCCTCAGCTGTGCTGAAGTCGGCAGGTGGTGTTGCACTGAAGGGGTCACGGATCCAGTCATGTTCTTTGGGATCCTGCACCGGAAAATATCTCTGGAAATGTTTCTGAAGGGCAGAGAAGTGTGCTTCCATGCATGGGATCACTGTGTTCTGCAGCTTGTTGACTTCAATGAATGATTTCAAGTTCTCAAATGAGTCAATATTTCCATTTTTCACTCGCTGCTGCCACATCTCAAGTTTTCTGATGAATGATGTGATTTTATCTGCCAGATGTGGAAGGTGTGTGTTTTTGCCCTGCATCTGCAAATTCACTTCATTGAGTTTCAGAAACATGTCACTGAGGTATGCAAGTTTCATGAGGAACTTGTTACATTTAAACTTTTGGGCAAAATCGCTGCCCTCTTCCTCCAAAAAGATGCAGATTTCATCTCGCAGTTCGAAGACCCTGGACAGCACCTTCCCACGTGACAGCCATCGGGACTCGCTGTGAAACAGAACAGCTGTATGGTCGGAGCCCATTTCATTGCATAGTGCTGAAAATATCCGCGATTTGACCGGTCGTGTTTTGATGTAGTTGACTGTGGCAATGACGTCGGTCATTACATCGTTCAGCTCAGGACTCAGCTGTTTAGACGCCAGCGCCTCACGGTGTATCATGCAGTGTGTCCACTGCACATTTGGGGAGACGCGCTTGATGAGCGCTTGTAGCCCTCCACGTTTCCCAGCCATAGCCTGAGCCCCGTCTGTGCAGATGCCCACACAGTCCTCCCATTTCAGATTGGCCTCTTTCAAGTAAGTGTCAATGATTTTAAACAGTTCTTCTGCAGTGGCTCTGCCAAGAATTTTTTTGCAGAAAAGCAGTTCCTCCCTCAAATCATCTTCATCAATGAATCTGACGTACGTTATCAGTAAACCGTCTCTGTTACTGTCAGTTGCTTCATCCATCTGCAGCGCAAAGCGGGTGTCGCGCACCTTATCATTAAGCTGCTCCTCCATGTCCTTTGAAATATCATAAATGCGCCTGGCGATGGTATTGTCGGACAGAGGGATCGCCCTCAGCTTGCTGGCTGCTGTGTCATCAAGCATAGTTGAAACCATGTCCATAGCACAGGGAAGTATTAATTCTTCAGCTATTGTGTGCGGCTTTTTACATTGTGCCACTCGGTATGCAACTTTATACGAAGCGAGTTGGGCATTTGCGGCCACGGATGCAGCTTTAGTAAAGCGACACTGTTGAGCACGGCAGTTTATGAGTTTTTTTCTGAAAAAGTCAACTGACTTGTCTTTGTGCTCCGGGTGTATTGTCTCCAAGTGGCGCCTTAGCTTGTTTGGCTTCAAACTGTCACAGGCTAGTATTTTGAGACACACAACACACTGTGGTCTCTCTTCATTAGCCACCGTTGTACAGGTGAATCCAAAGGCGAGATATGTCTCGTCATATTTTCTTGTCTTTGGCTTGCCTTGTTTTGGGAGCACATCGGGTGACGGTTCATCATCTGCTTTACGTTTAGGTGGGAGCCCAGTCAAAAACTTGTCCATGTTTTGCTAGCAGTGTGCAAGCATGCTTCATTCATTTAGCCGAGTCGCAGTACCACGCCCCCCCGGCAATGGATCTGCGCCCCCCCTAGGGGGCGCGCCACCCACTTTGGGAACCACTGATCTTGTTGATTAGAGGCTAACCAATCACTGTCTGTAGCTACCACCCCCCAGGATTAGAGAAAAGGTATCCTATGGAGGAGGGAGACTAACCTGCTCACCTGCCCCAAGGCAAGAGGTCCCTGACTCTGCAACACATACTTTAAAAGGTCCCCCTCCCTGTCAGCAGTGACAATAGGCCTTCATTAAAAACCCTCCCCTTCCTTTTAACCATCCTTCTCAGTTGTGGTCATCAGGAGGATTTTTGGCTAGCTCAATGGTATCTGAAGATTTTTTTTTATCAAAGACATATGTGGTTTGACCATTAGCACATAAGAACCAGTCCAAAAAATGTCCACACCTGAGAGTTTCCACTTTGCAAGACATTAATCACTGCAATAATGTTGGTTAGGATCACACATTTCCCTTTCCTCTCAAAATAACAGAATTAGACTAATCTGTTCAGCAGATAAGAGAAAGGGGTACAAATTGTGAGGAAATAAATAACAATAGCTGTGATGTTGTGGCAACAAAAACAGAAGGATCTCCTGAGCCAATCTGTTGGACTGGAATGCCAGCCAATCAGGGTATTTTCCATTGGATTGGTATTGGCTGTATCTTTTGTTTACTGTCACCCACTGTCAGCTGTCAAAGATGCTCCATTGCACAGCGTTAAAAAACTGTAATGGAATGACAAAGGCAAACAAACAGATAGCAACCAGCATTTTCAATTAATGATACACAGACTGGTAGCAAGCTTCAGAGAACAAAGACCACGTCGACACTAATGACAGCAGAGCTGCTTTGGAGGTTAAAAAGCACTACCCATCATGCATCGACTCTAACAACATTTCCCACCAGATCTCAAAGTTACAGGTGTAAAGAGGCTGTCCAAATCCTGGCTATATTTCCTGCAACAAGTTATACTTCATGCAGGCTGTATATTTTATACAGAGCTGTCAAACATTGAATCTCCTTTCCAAGTCATGCCTCTAGTAAAGGCCTACTGTGGGCTGATTATGCAATTGCTGTCATATGACGGAAAGTATAAATATTAGATCATGACAGAAATTTTACTGAAAGTACTGAATTTTAATCAAGGACTCAGATCAAGGTCTAAGGGCAAATAATGCCATTAGAACTGTCCAAAAATTATTATTGAAGTGTTTTAGATTCAAATCATTTCACAATGGTTTAAACCTAAAGGCTGCAACAAACGATTATTTTCACTAGCTAACAACTAATTGATGCGGCTCTAATTCAAAAATGACAAAAAACATAATGTATATAACCTTTTTTGTCAAATTCAAGTGTGTGAACATGTCTTAACCTCCACAATATACATGGTTATGTCAGTACAGTCTGTGTGTAATTTGGCCTCTTAGATCATTATCAATTCCTCACCTTAAAAGCCCAGATTAAAAAATGTAAACAAAAGAATTCTATTTAACATCAGAAATGAGAATAAAGTTATCAAAACAAGGTCAAATTTTGTGTGACAGCTCATACTGATCACCACCATTGTTTCCCTTTGAATTGTGTGAGAGGATCTGTGCTCATTGCAGCGGGAGACAGCTGAGAGAAAGCTGGTAAAAATCAGTGGTGAGTGGTTTTGTCACAACAATGGCTTCAAAAAGCGCACTGGAAATCTGCGGCCGATTGTGGGGGGCCATGCCATTGTTTTGGTAAAGATAACAGCGCTGAGGCACTGAGCTGGGCCATATTGTTTAAAGCTGGACCCCCTGCAAACGCCAACGCAGCTTAAGGCTGCCTGGTCTTTCTTTACATTGGTGGGATGAGCTGGTGGCCCAGCCACGCTTCACGCTCGGTCTGCTTCATTTATTTCCTACAAGCTCAAGATCCCTTTCTTGTTTGGGCAGTTTCTAGTAGTTTGAATCCTTGAGACTGCTACGTCATAATAACCGATATACACAAAATTACCTTTTTCAATTTCAAAACAGAATTAATTTTTTTCTTAACACAAACACCACACTGAAAATTTGGCCAGGGGTCCAAAGATAAATCATGTAAAACAAGGAAATTTGCATATTTAATACTCTGGGACCATCAAATGTTCCGCATTTGGCTTTGAAATTAAACAATGAATAAAATAGTGTTATTCACTTTTCATGTGTTTTTTCTCAGTCAGATCAGTAATAATTTTTAAGCTCTACATCAGAGTTGACCTGAGTTGTTTCACTTGATCCATCGCATGTACTGTACATGCTTCTAGTCTCTTTTTTGATACAGAACACCCAACAGCTGAGTGTTAAAAGATACAATTATGGTTAAGTGGATTTGGCTCGAACTGTACAGAACATTTTATAAATCTACTTTGCGATTAAAAATCACCTGTCTGGGAGTTCATAGGATTCTACATTTACTTTCAGTCAAGGTTTTCATTAGAGTTCTAAGACGGACAGCATCTCTAAGGTTGAAACATCTCTGACAACATGTGTTCCAATGTATCATTTGGTAATTGATCTTTCAAATATAAATTTTTCTACCGTTCAGTATGTCAACAGAAAAAGCCTAAATAAGTATTAAAATTCATAATATAATGTTCTGCAAAAAAAAACTCAAAATTTGGACCTGCATGCCCCCAAGTGTGGCATTTTTAAGTAAACTAGAGCTTCAATTAAAAATGTATCTGTGTATTAAGATGACATCCTCAAACATCTTGTTTTGTCCACAACCCAAAGATGGTACATTTACTGTCATAGAGGAGTACGAAAACCAGAAAATATTCACATCTAAGGAGTTAAAATCAGCGAATTTGGACATATTGTCTTAAAAAATTACTCGAAAGACCAATCATTTATTCAAATAGTTTGTAATTAATCAAATAATTGACAACTAATCAAATAATCTATGAATTGTTGTAACCATAAAATTAAGTATGCATGAATTAATTGCTTAAGCTCTTTAAATAACAGCAATGGTTTTGCAGTTTATCCGAATCCATTAATATCTATCCCCTAGTGACCAGTTTTCACTGGAGAAGAAGGGATGTCAATCTGTCAATCTGCATACTGAGGACGTTGCAAAAACTTTTGGCAAAATATTGCTAAATACTGGTATTGTGTTTGGAGTATCACTGTCAAGCATGTTTAAGTAGTTACTCAACTTTAACCCTATATAGTGGCTCAAACATTTGCCTTTTAAATTTATGTCTCCTCAGATATTGTTGTGTGTGGGGGTCCCATTGTGTCTAACAAAGCTCATTGTGTGTCTGGTGCAGAGACTGACCTATCTAATCCAAATCTTCAGGTGGCCTGACAGAGGTTACAGCTTCCGCTCCCCCCACTGATAACAACATGCAATCAACTGGCCTGTCTGGACATGCGATCTGCTCGACATAAAACAAGCCTTGGCAGCTCTGGTGACACAGTGCTGCTTGGGAAACAGCCGCAGGGCTTTACTGAAAGGCCAGGGAGGCCATGTTTCTCCATCAGCATCCCTCCTCCTCCTCTCGTCCTGAAGGAGGGAGGGTGAAGGATTCACACCCGCAGCAGCAGACGATTTTCAGGTTTGCTTTTAGATGTGTATCCGTCTATCTCATTCCAGGATGGTGACGCATTGCTCGCTGTGATGACTAAGTCATCACCTTAATGCTCCCCTCAAAGCAAAAGCAGCCCCTTTTTGTCCTTCCCACATACAAACCTGGACAAAGAGTATCCCCAAGTCTCTTTGATCACAAACCAAAAGGCCAAAAAACATGAAATACTCATAGTATCAGACTCCGCTCGCATTGCTGGGCTGCCTGCAACCTGATCTACGACAGGTGGAATTGTTTGGTCAGGATTCCATCTCCAAACACTAATTTCCCCCCCTGTCCAAACAAACGCAGCATTGCTTGGTGCCTCTCCGTCTTTCCCATGCCTTGTTTGGAGACAGAGCAGGCCTCAGACATCACACAGACAGTAAACAGCAGGCACTCCATAAACAGCTACCTGCCCTATTAGTGAGCCACACTCTGTGAGGTCTGGGCCTCACACTCAGGCTTCTTTAACACTTCAGTACGGCAGGTGCACAACCAGACTGCATTCTTAAATTAACACACTACATGTAAGGTAAACATGGAGGTGAGACAAAGCTCCAAAGGGAAACAGGAAATAAATGCTTGTACACATTTAACCACTGCTCGAAGATTCCAGTCCAAGCCATGGTTTTAGACATTAAGAAACAAATTAACTTCTCATTTTTATTTTAGTCGAACTAACACCCTCCAACATTTGGCTTTTGTCTTCAGTAAGAAAGGTTACAATCAGCATTCATCCCAGAGTCAAATGACTATACTCAGCTCCAGCTTCGATCTGCAGTAATGGAGTCATGACACCCAGATGGTGACACTAATGCTCTCCACTTTTCCAGTGTGACGATATGAAGTTCAGTAGTATTCCATGCGTTTTCCATTCAGGCAGCACTCAAATATTCATTGGTCTTCCTAGACTTTGATAGAGAAACTAAAGCAAAAGCTATCAATAAAAATTAATTATAACATTGCTACTGGTTTCCTCTTTTCTGGTGAGTTTAATTAGAGGGGAAAAATATATTTATTTCACAATTAATCGCAATTTATCACAATTAATTGTCTTTAGAATCCCAAGAACAAACTGTAACCCCAAAATATAAAAGAAGAAACAGCAAATCATCATCCCATTTCAGAAGCAGGCAGCAGACGATATTTGGCAATTTTGCCTTTAAATTGACTCAAATCATTGAATGAATCACTTCAGTTCTAACTGTGATGTTGCAATGCTACCAGGAACAAATAACGGCTTGTATTGTGAGCCAGTTTTATTCCATCCAGTTCCTAGATGACAAATAGGCCTCTAGGGATTGCTTCACCTTGAGAAGTTGGTAGCACAATGCTTTGCAAAACACTTTCCACCTATGGGAATGAATAATGTCATTTCAGTGTGTTGGAAACTACTGTGTTGGTAAGAGAAATGACTTGTTCTTTCAGACGTTTGAAACAGGGGATCTAAGAATTTGCTGGAACAGGCTGAACTGTGATTTTGTTTTGTCTTCTTATTCAGATCAGCAAACACAACATCAGCTGTTTCTTTGGTACACATAAAAACAACAACAGCCAGCCTCACAAGTTGCCTCTCTGTGCAGGCCTGATCCACAGCTGTAAATTTCAGCAGGTCTGTCCAATCATCAGCGGTGACGTCCCCCTGCTAGCAAGAGCTCCACTGGCCAATCCACCCCTCGCCATGACCAATCTCCTACACAAACATCCACAGCCCATAACCATAAATCCCACCCCAGGAAACACACCCCAACCACAAGCTTGCACAAAAACATCCTTCAGCATCACAGGGGAAAGTTACTGCCCAACAAATCTCTCCTTTCTTGCTCCTAAGAGCAGCAGGCCATTAAACCATTATGTGTTAGAATTTGGCTTTTTTTTTCGCGATTAAAGGCACCAGCCACAAGTGTCCACTTCAGTTGGCACAGGGGCACTTGTATGAGAAGCAGAGATACGTGAGGTAGCTTTTGCTGGGTATGTTTTATAAGAGACTGGTGGCAGCTTTAATGGCAGGGTTTTAAACTGGTCAACATGTGAAAACTAGGCCTCATTCAACAAGGAATGTAATGTAAGCATTTACTCTGATAAGCCTCAAAATCATACATTTTTTTGGTTGGTAACAGTTCTAGTCATATACAGTAACTTGAATACAAACCTTTTCGAGCAGAAAGAAAAACAAGTCCATGACTAAAGCACTTTGTCTACTTTCAGTAGAAAGGTAAACATGTAACTGCAAGAGACATCCTTTCTCACACACACAACACTGTCTGAAGATCTGATCAAATACAGCTCTAGAAATAAAATAAAAAGTCTTTCCTCCTGATAACACCATCATTACAGACTGGCACTGAGAAACACAGAACAATGCAGTTTAACTGGACGACAGCCAGATCTTATCAGAGTGACTTGATGACACCAACAGTTGAAAAAGAGCCAGTTTTTATAATGAAACAAAGACTTGTGAGTCAGCAAGACATGTTCCTCCTCAATTACAGAGAGTGAATGCCTCTTCTCATGCAGCACTTTGCTGTGTGAAGCATATTTTCTGCAGCACAGTGGGAGGTAATACGTTCCAGAGTTTATCTGTGGTAAATATAAATGTGCCTTTAACCTCATGCTTCTCAACTATGCGTGAGATGTTTGTTTTACCCTGAAGTCTAAAAGAGCTGGTGTGAAACACTTCCGTTTCTCTATTCCACCTGAAGCTAAAAGGCTAAAATAAGGTACCCAAACTCTCTGAAGCAGAGAAACCTTCAAGGAAAAAGACTTTCAGACATCATTCAGAGGGCTATTCGTTCTTGTAACAAGAGTCATTTAAAGCTAAAACCTCATCCTGTTCAACATTGTTGGCCTATCCATAACTTCCACCACACATTTCTCAACACACATTCCTCAACTTTTTTGGCTTGATAAAGAAGGAAATGTTTTGTTTCAGCACATTGGGGATACAAATGAAATTTAGAGTTGTTCTGTCCCCATGTGTCCACCAAAAAGCAAAACATGAGCTTATGCTTCAATGGCATTTTGTAAAGTGAGACTTCATAGCTTAGAGTGAAAGATCTAACTATTCAAACAATTCTTAAGCACACATACACACCGTTGGTTTATGTACATAAACATGTTGCCATGTTTTATCTTTCACAAGGCCTGCAGCTATTCCCCTGAGATATTCCCCTCTCGATTCCAAAAAATAGGTATATTTCTTCCACTTTCCTAACCTCAAATGTTCAAATTAAAGGCAACCATGACGATGTAGCATCTTTTATTTATGACCACAAATCAACATGGATTATTTTAAGGAGAGATTTCATAGTCAATCTGCCTCACACCTAGTATTAGTCTATTGAAGGCACTATAGCTACAAGTGAACATTTGTTCTAAAGGAATGCAGAGTATGCAGGAGAGTTGGGGGATGGGAGGGGGACAGCAGCCCGGCTGTGTGTGGAGGAGTCCTTTTCATCCCGATTAAAACCATTAACCGAGCTGTCTTCTGCAAGGAAATGCAGACTCAAACAAAAATTTCAGAATTCAGGGAAAATCCTGACTTGTATATTGCATATTCATTTCATTCTATTGGCCCTGAAAAGTTGTACCATTTCTATGAAATTCTTTTAACGGTGAAAATCAAAGGAATTTAAGCCAAGCTGTGTATAACTTGAGTTAAAAGCAAAATAAATATTCCAGCAGAAGATAGTTTGACTTTGTTGTCAGACTAATCCACTGCACCATAATATGATTGTGTTTTTTAAAAGTGGACATTTATGGGGACGGGAAATTGTTTAGGGTTCATTTTGTGACAACAAGCTGAGCACTACTGGTTTCAGTCCTGCTGTTTTCAGTGTTTTTCTGAAGTTTGTGGAAGATGGTTCCTAACCCTGAAAAACTTCATATTTTTTTTAATTAAAAAAAATTGAACTCACATAATTTTGGACAATTACTATCACTATATCTGTGTACACAAAGAGAGCTGATATCAAATAAACAACACATGAAAAGCTCCAACTTGCTAAAGAAGCCTACTATAACCATTAGATTTGGGAGACGTCATTTGGTTAAAGGTTTGGGTGTTTAGCTAGGCCTTATAATGGTAAGGAAACCCTGACTGTTTCCCACTTCCTTTCAAAACAATAATGATGAATTATGCTTGACTACCTGGCAGGTAAGCAACTTATTTACAATTTTGGGTCATTTCAAGTCAAACATTAAGGTTAAATGATCAAATGCAATATTGCGTTTGATGCAGAGCAGTGCGAGGTTAAAGTTGGGGATGGGGACAGCAGTCACCTACTTAGTCAAAACTCATGCAGCCTCACATTCCTTACTAGGGTTACATTCTTTGACAGCCTGACTATTGTTGGGCAACAATTCTTGCAAGCGCTGTGACAAAGAGGTAAGTTATGAGAGAAAGTGTAAACCTACCCCACAATCTGACCCTGGGGAATCTATAGGTGTGAAGCTGTAGGTGTGAGTGTCGTGGGTCGAGTTGACTCAAGCTTACGGTCACAGATGGAGTTCCCATGTGGGTTTATGACAACTGAACATGCTGCGTGCATATGCCTCCCAGCTAATGACTGGCGGGTGCCCTGAGAGTAAAAATAAACACCTACAAAGTATTCTCTGCATAAGGAGCTGAATCAAACCTGCCTCTCGGCAATGAGAATACCAACCTGTCAGTTCACAACATGGCGCATGCCTTTCATGAAGAAAAAAATAAAAAAGCATTGTGTCAGTTTCACACAGTACTCCAGTGACAGATATATGAAAAGAATAACACGAGGGGTGGCATGTGCCTTGTTAACCTCCTCCCTGCTTCCTCCACGACCTTCCTCCACATGGAGACCTGTTGTTGATGTCAGGCTGTTTATCTTTTCAAAGAAAAAGCTAAAACATGCTGATAATCACACAAGAGTAACACATAGGGCAGAGACGTAGCAAAGTGTAACACTGCCTTTACTCATTTTAGAAATATTTCTTTTAAGAAATACAGTTTAAAATCACACAGCTGAAAAATATTGTGAAAAATACTGCTTATTCATGAACATTAAACAAAAATTCTAAAATTAAATCTGACTGTTATTGCTAAACATTTGATATTTCTACTTAAATATAATTGAACCAATAGGAAGCATATGTTGTCTGTGATGGATAATACCCTAATACTGAGGTATCATAATAGATATTGCTTTAAACTCCCAACATAGAGGGCCGATGAAATAAATTAATGTTCATCAAATGTGCTTTAACTAAAATAGAGACACAGCCTGATTTAAATCAGTAGAAAGCAGACCATTAACTGATCCTTTTTCCAGAATGTTTAACCTCCCTGCCTCCTTATACAAAAAGTCATTACTCCAATCCAATTATGGATGTCAGCACTTAAACATAATAAATGAGATGTAGAAATAGTGCAATAGCCTAAGATTATCAAATCCCTATAATGTAGAAATCCATCAAATACCATAGACCAAAAAAAAAGATATACTTTTCTTATAAAAAGCTTAATGACAAATACTGTCTGTTGCAAAGCAGAACTGGCATACCACAACAGCATGTCAACAATGATTCAACATCTGAACTGAAAGCATCCAGTTGTTATCACCAGCTCACCAAGCGTCGCCAACACAAGGTAACGTAAACATTGATGTTAGCGAATTCAATGTAGCCTACCATCGCTAGTTAGAACCGATGGTATTTGTAGAAGCTGTAGCCTGATGTCGGTCTGACTAGATATCATGTTAAGATTTGGATACTAATTTGTGTTGAATTGCAAGAGAGTAATAGGCTACAACAAATAACTCCTTTCCACACACACTCTCATCTTGTCTCTCTCACTCTCACTCATGCGCACATGCACACACAAACAAACACACAGCCTTACTCCCGGTGTTAGGAATAGCTGGAATAAATATCTGTGTGTTTTTTTCAGGAATAAAAGTCATTTGCTTGGTCTATTTAACACGCCTGTCATTTTCGTTATGCATTATCTGGTATTGTTGTTTAATAATGCAAAATAATTTTTTATTAGATTACTCGATTAATCGAATGGATAATCGGTAGAATACTCGATTCTAAAAATATTCGATAGCTGTGGCCCTAATCTAAATGATGACATATGTCTCGTTTCCATGCTTGTTAGCTTTGCAATCATTTTGCTGCTTAATTTGGGTTTGTTGCTATTGGCAGACAGTGTATTTCTAATACTAAAAGGATTTTAATGGTGACCATCTTCCACCACTCTGTTACCAATAACTAATGAAAATTACTCAATGTTTGCTTCTGACTGGATAGAGAACCCCACTATAATAGGAGCATCTTGCATGAGTTGTTCCACCATACCGCTTGTGTCACTTTCTCAGAGAAAAGAAAATAGAATAGAAAAATAAACCACTAATCCGAAATGGGGAATAGCTGAATGACATTATAGGGTCATATGGTATGATTTCACACCCACCTGCTAAATAAGAGCCGTTGTGAACTGGGAGGCAAATATCCCAAATGTTTTTGGGATGGCTCAGAGCAACACTCAGCATGATGCAAACCAAGGCTCACTCACAGAGGCCTCACTCCTCCAGCCAGAGGAATGGCTAAACAACTCACTCCCACTGCCAGACCTGCAGTTGGACCCCAGTATGTGTGAGGGATAGTTTGTGTGTAGGTATGTGTGTTTTTGCAGAACAGTAGGAGTAGTAGTAGTTGCAAAAGTGGCAGCCTCACATTATTCATTCTATAAAGACAAATGCCGTGAAACAAGCAAAATAAGAGGTCTGCTCACAAAGGAAATACAGAATATATTGCTATTATACAACAAATACACAAAATGTAGAGATCTTGATGTGTTAAACTGGACAAACCAAGTAATTTCAAATTGTTACTTTGGGCTCTGGGTACTTGCAATCCTGAATTTTCATATTTTTTGACAATTAATCAAGCAAATGTTTAATTAATCCAAAAAACAAATAAACTGATCAGAAAAAAAATCATATTTAGCATATAGTAAGCTACTGTGTTCATGTAAAGCCTATTGAAAACGCTACATGAGTGTTTGTGTGGGTTGACAGTTTGTATGTGTCTGCAAACAAGAGCAAAGACACCAAAACCAAATGCGAAAAACCGAAAGACAGTACATAACCTGTGCCTGCCATGCTTGTGTGTGTGTAGTGGTGTGTGGGTGTGCAAAGTTATTAACACTCAACACTGCAAGTGCTCCAACACGTTAGCAGTGAGGCTGTTATGACACTATAAACTGACACTCCACAGGTGGTTCTGGGTGTCTAATGATGGCTAACTCTTGGCTATAGTTATTTATCTATACCATTAAAACAGCACACAGAGCCTCCTGGACATTTAATCCCAAACACTTGGGTGATGGCACAGAAGGCATTAAAGCAGAACAGGGTCTGCGTGTGATATACAGTCCCACCTATGAGTCAAAGAAATGTGCTCACTGTTTAAAGAGCTGTAGGTGTGTTTACATAAGTAATTGCGATTCTTGTGGACAAATGGACAAACAAAGACGACATGACACATCGTCAATACAATCCCAATGTATCTACAGTGGAATTTGCTGTCAGAGAACTTTAGTTATCTATAGCAAAGCATCACTGGTAAACATCAGGTTTTAACGTCTATAACTCAATATGAAGAGCAAGGGGTTCCTTTCTAGTCAAATCATCTGCAATTACACAATGAGAAATCTTTCACAGAGGAGAAAGAGACATGTTCTCTGTAGACGGTAGCCTTTTCAGACTAGAATGCAATGAATGCAGCTAAGTCGAAAACCTTACTTGTTCTTATGAAGCTGTGGATGTTGCTTTTTCAATCACCTGGGGGTTTGTCAAAAGTATCTGGGGGAAGTTCAAGAAATTGCAACTTTCGTAGAAGTGGGAGTCCGGAAAGCGTCAGACACCATCGGAATATGACACATTGATTGCACTGAACACAACACTGATTGTGCCGGACAAGTATCCGAAGATTGAGTTTCTTTCTTCAACTATGTCATTTTACGATCTTCCACTCCACTGACCTCCACAGCTCCTGCACAAACACCTCCACATTCCAGCACCCCTTGAACTCACCATTACACTGGAAAGCCTCCTTGAGGTTGAGCAACACGTCAGCGAACCACCGGACATCATTCACCAGCTGCATCACATACTCCGGGTCCACTCCCGGTGCCCCCACCAGGTGAGACGTCAGCCCCATGCTGCTTAGAGGATTGGAGTTCCTGGAACTTCGGCCCATATCCCAAGTCTTTGTTGATCCGGCCGACAGAGATCCTGTGTGGTGCTTGGAGAGGTGTCGTGGCAGACCCTGGGTGTGCTTGGTCCCACCGCCACCACTGCTGCTGCTCTTCCGTAGCATCCCAGCAGCCACTCCAGCTGCCACCCTTTACAGGGGGTACAGCAGGCCGGCTAGCCCCTGAACTCACCAAGCTGCCCTGTTCCCTGGATGGCTGAAAGGAGAAAGATGGGTGAAGATGATGATGTGTGTGGTCTCCTTTTCAAACCCATTACTCTACTTCAAAGTTGTAACTGAACTGTTAAAGACCTGTTACACATATATAACAAATACTTGGGATCCAAAGCGTAAACTCTAAAGTCAAATTAACAGTACATCACTTTATCCTGGAAATACACAACACAAAATTAGTAAAGGGACGTTGGGATATTTAAGTGTTTCACTTGATTGTTATACTGAAACATATCAGAATTGTTATTTTGTGAATATTGTTGGTCCCTAAAAATATTGCGACACATTTAATTAGACGTTTAATGCATGTCCATGCACATATGCACCCATATCCCAATAACGCAAACTCATTCTGAGCAGTGTGATCACCTCACCATTACTGCAGATGTTCTTCTGTCTTTTGAGTGATATTTTCACCGAAACTAGATGTTTTTTGACACTGTGCTTTGAGCTCACAGCATATATTTTATGGTCCTTTTTGTCTCCCACAAAAGTCCTTGAATGTCTCGAAATGTTTAACTTTTTGTGCCACAATTGATATTACTGTGAATTTTTGACGTCAACGTTTTTGACGTTAATGTCACCTTCGATGGGTGTTCGCTAGCTTGTTTGTAAAATAACGACATCTGCCAATACACATAAAAGCACTCCCACACATTCATATAAACACTTTTTAAGAGAAAAACACGGGAGGTAATAACAAAAATGCCAACAACACCGAAAACATCACGGCTTCAACACTTTTTTTTCCGGGCAGTTTACAATGAAAAGTGATGCTGCTGCTGTTGCTGTTGCTGCTGCTGCCGGTAAAAAGGAAAAAAAAAAAAAAAAAGTCGACCCGGGTCATTAAACTGCTTTGCTGGCAAAGCCAAAAAACCCTACTTTAAACTTACCTGCTCGGCAGTCTAAAGACATAATGGCCACGATATCCAAGCAAAACTTTGCTCAATGTAGCCTGGAAAAACCCAAGAGCATTTCCGTTAGAGAAACAAAACTCCAGCAACGGCAGAGAGTCGACTCATCCGCTTTGAGTCACTGTACATCGAAACGTTGCTCACTATCAGCAGCTCTCAGGTCAATCGTAATTTACTAGTCGGTTTGTCACATGACGGCGCCGGCGCGCTCCGATTGGCCAGATCCACCCAGCGGAACGGAACCTATGATGCCTTCAGACGTCGTCGGACGTTTAGGTTAACCGTTTGAACTGCAGATGCTTTACATTAATTTGTCGAGAGAATGAGATTCATTTTTATCAAGCACATTTTAAACTTACTTCGAAGAAATTATTTCTGTCATTTTAACTTACTGCCTCGCCTGAAAACCTTGCAACCCTTAAGATGCCAGTTGTGACATTATCGTCCCATGTTAATAGAAACTGAAATGTTCGATTACCCCTGAATGTGCTATAATATGTAGCTTTTTTTCATTGAACCATTGAAAACACACAAAACATACCTTGTAAACAATAATCAACGAAGATGAGGATGAGGTAAAACAAAATAAAATAAAATAAAATAAATAAAACAAAATAGAATACGGTGATTTATATATAATGAATATAAACAACAATAATAAGGAGAAATATCCACACCTATTTTTTTTTTGCAGTCTTGCTAGAGTTCTTTTTTTGTTTTCATTGTATCTGTCCAAAATCTTATGGCACACAGAAAAGAAAACTTTTGTTCCAAGGTGTTCTCATTCTCATTGCAGAAGGTACATGGTTCCACTTCAAATTCAAACCATTTTTTAAGAAGTTAAAAAAGTTTGTTTGTTTAACTTTTTGGGAAACAGGCCATTTCATAAATTTGGACTGTGCTCTTTTAATCAGAATGTTAACCTAACATTTGGATTGTTGGATGGACGTTTTAAACGACACAATAGCAGTGGCTCACAGGTAAAAAGCCTACGTCCGTAACATTTGTTGTGACAAACGTGCCACACCTTACGCGTGTTGTAAAATAAAGTATTGCTTAATCATGCCATTTTTTCTTTTTACACTTGGTTTATTATTCTTTGTTTCAGTGGTGAAATTATTTGAGAAAAAGCTAAGAGCATTGAAAGATATGCTAAGGACTCATTTCTTTCTTTTCCTGTTCTTTATTATTATTCTAGAAGTGATTATAGTGATAGTAGTTATAGTATGCTCATAGTATTAGAAGTTGTATCATTTTGACACATTCATTGTATAATTTTGGTTTGTTTAAACTGGGCAGATGGATTCATAGAGTGCATTTTTTCGGTTCCTGTTTTGCGATAGGTAAATCAGGATGTTTTCGAAGCATAGACGTTGAGTATTTCTAACAATTTTAGACCTCATATCAGCGCCAAACGACAAGAAAAACTGAAAAGAAAAGATGAGAGCATGACTGAAGGAATAAGTGACAATGTAATATATCGTTTAGATATGAAATGAAAGCTTGAATACATTTTAATACATTTTTGTTAGATTTGTCTGTGTCCAGGCTGGGAAAATGAATGCTCAGCCCTCATTATTCTGTCTCATTGCCAGTTTTGATCAATGGGTATTGTCTGAGGCAAATAAAATAATAAATCAAACCAAACTAGTGACGCCACTGCTGCCATCTAGTGTACATATGTAACAATAGAACATTTACAGTATGTCACAGAAAATGGTTTAGGGATGTTATTTGATACAGAACAAAAACAATCTTGTTGGTCTTTCTAAAAGGCATGATTTAGGATTTAACCAGCTTTTTGTATTAACAACTACTGCAGGCATAACCAAACTATCAACTTTCTTTATGGATTTATCAAATGAGACCTGTGTTTTGTTTTAAGTCGATGTCATTTATCAGATGTGAGCTGAAAAAAAGAAGAAGAAAAGAATCCCATTTACATGGTTAATCAGTGTTTGTCTTTATTTTAATATACAAAAAGATGGATGTATTCTCATCTACTTTATATTTCTAAGCATTTCAACTCACAGATAAAATTACCATTCGTACTGTTTTAGTGAAACCAACCGACACACCCACTGCACACATACAGGCACACTTTCTTTCTTCACATAAACAGGGAAGGTCACACGATTCAGTCAAGCATCCATTCACACTACAAGAACTGAACAATATGTTGACTGTAAATAAAAAAAAAAAAAAAAGGATTTTGCTTTCACAGGATTCACACATGAAAAGGAAGAAACCCTTTACATTTGTCAAGTAAATATATACACGATAATTGATATTTTTTTCTTTTTTTTTTTTGAAGATGAGACTGACTCCATGTTAGTGTTACTAACGAGGTACTGCATGAGGTAACTGGTTTTTTCTGTTCAGAAGAGCTGGGTGTAAGACAGCATTTGGAGGTAAACGACCGATCACGACAGATTTTTCTTCCTTTCGTGATCGTCGTTTTTCTGGCACAATACGTGAAAGCACCTGGGTCACGTTCAGCTCACGCATACACTGCATTTTGTCTGTTTCTTCCATCGGGAGGCTTTAACATGTGTCCCCATCAGAACATGATCCAGGTGTGATGAGATGGACTTTTTTTGATCCGCAGAGGAAAACTGCTAAGTCACAGCAGAGTTTAATTACATAAACTATGATATTCAAGTGACTATTGCTGTGTAATAAATATTGCTGGACCCTCAGACCACGCACATGCCATCGTTTACATGAATCGTAATGGGGCTGCACTATCAATCAATCGTGTGGTTACAGACACATAGATGATTTCCAAAACACTAAAAACATTGTTCTGTAGTGATTGATGTTTTTTTTTTTTCCTCTCCCCCCCAACATGTTCTTTACCAAAAAACTGCACAGGAGCAAGCGTAACAGACCACTGTTAAAATCACCATCTTTTCCACAGCACTGATCAAAGCACAACAGATGAGCCTGTGTGTCGTCCAACGTGGCTAAACTATCACTGAACAAGTCCGACTATCACATCAGCAGGTTAATATTGAGGTAATACTGTTCAAACGGGCAAACCCAGCAAGTTGCCAATCACAGAAGCCGCCAGCAAACCATCAAGGATTCTATTTTTTTTTTTTTTTTCTTTAAACGTGTTTTTGATGATAATCACACTAAACTATCTAATGTAAGTGCTACCTACACAGCTTCTGATCCAGAGCAACTGATACCATTATTATAGAAATCAGTAACACAACCACCAATCTGGTAAAATCTGAAAGAAAAAAAAATATATATATATATATATATATATATATAGATATATATATATATATATATATATATATATATATATATATATATATATATATATATATATATATATATATATATATATATATATATATATATATATACATATATATATATATATATATATATATATATATATATATATATATATATATATACATACACACACACACACATTTAAAAAATCACAGGGCTAGTTGTCAAAATGACTTTTAAATATGTAGGGGTGGAACTGAGATATCCCTTTCCATTTCTGTGAAATGAGAACGTTAATGCCCTGATTTTTTTTTTTTTTTAAATCAGATCAGTGTTCGGCAACTGTGTGTACAGGTCTATTTACAAGAATCTGCCTCTCTTCTTTTAGATTTATACAGCATTAACACCGTGACAACTGGTCAGGCTCTTTAAAAAAAAAAAAAAGGTAAAAGAAAGAAAAAGAAAAATCTCCACAGACAAAGAGGCCCAACCGGCAATAAAATATCTCCACTACTAAAAAACACAATAAAATACATAACACAACTTGATATACATGTAGAAAAAGCCTGAGGTACTTGTCAGAATATCTGAGGTCAGTCTGGAGGAGTAAGCAGCTGAGGACTTACCCAGTCAAAAAAAAAAAAAAAAAAAAAAACACACACAAAAAACAGAATATTAGCCTCACATAATATCATTAGCGTTATATTAACAAAGAATACATGTACATCTACAAATCCTTGAGTATCCTGGAATAGTCACAGCAGCATAACGGACATTCAATGTATGGTATTCATGTTATGGTACAACTATGGCATTGCATTTGAGACAAAGGCAACCATTTGAGCTCTCCTTGCATGATGTACAGTGACTGAGGTATCTGGGGACTGGTGTCCAACTGAGTCTATTGAACAAACACCCATGAAAATTAAAAACAGACATGTTGCTTACTCAAGTATGGCCCTCGCAAGGATAAAACCCCATCTATCTGTCCATAGTTCTTACTTTAAAAACGCACTCTCTATACATCTTCACATCATTTAGTCTCCGCACACAGGCACACATACACACACGCAGACAGTTAAAATCAAGAATGTGTAACATTGCAACTCCAGGCAGCATCCGTCAATGCCCCTGGCACTGGCAAAGGAGTAACTCTGAATTCCTACAATTAAAAAACAAAACAAATCCAGGAATATGTCCATGGTAGCTAGCTGGATAGCTTGGCTCTCAACTTAGAGAAAATGTTCCAAAGAAGCCTACTGGATACCTGAGAGGTAGTTCCCCGGGGACAAGACGCTTGTCCCGAAATCTTCAAAAATGTCCAATACAACTGCTCAGCGCTCCCACCTCAGCTCCTCCCCTGCGTTAGAACAGGTGTGCTCTGATTTTTTTGATCTTTTTTCTTTTTTCTAATCCCATTCAGAGGCATTCACAGGTTTAAAATAAGGGAGCACACTCGAGTTTAAAAATCGAGACGCTTCGACCCCTGAGGAAGATGAATATATTTTGTAATATATAACAGTCTCAAAACGGTTCCTCCGAGGTGTGCAGCACGTCGTCCGAGGTTTGGAGCAAAGGTTCATTTCATTTGGCCGCAGACGATCATGACCAAGACAGGAAAAAAAGACAGAGATCACAACTTATGAGGTAATAAAAATAGACTAACACAAAAGAAAATACATGAGGTAATGACGACATTTAAGATTTGACACATGGGTGTTTATCAGATGTGCCCTTCGCATAACTTATTACTACAGCAGATGGATGTGTTAGTAAGATTCGACATTAAAACATTAAAATGAAAAAAAAAGAAAAAGAAATACCAGTATTGGGATAAAATAGCAGCTGCATTCACGTTGCTAGTTGTTGTTTTTTTATGCTTTTAAATATTCACGGAGATCCGCTGAGTTTGGATTTGAAAAAATAAAAAGTCAGGAGCTCAGGTGATGGATGGTTGTCGCCCTGTTCAGGTGCTGGACTCTTTGGGAGGTAGGTCCTCGTTGGTGAGAGACGTCACAATGGAGACAGGGCTGTCTGAGGTAGTGCTGCTGATCGTCCTGGCGATCTGGCCGATGCGCTCCTCGACGCAGCCGGCTGACAATCGCGCCTCTGCGTCATGGTCCCAGCATTCTTCGATGGTTTCGCACATCTGGCTCAGACCCTGTAGCAACGAACCAGAAGATCGTCAGGCTGTGGTTCAATTTTCCTTCTTTAATAAATAGGGCAGTTCTATTTGTGCACAAGTTTCAAACCTGCACAGCTTTTTAAGAGTCAGATTTAAGCACGTTTCAAGAACTTTCAAAGTACCTAAATCCAAAACTTGAAGCCTTTATCATTACATCTAAATTGAAACCATAAATGCAATTGCAAAAAAAAGTTTACAGAATTCTTTTACTCAGCAATAGATCTATGTTCTTACTTTCTTCATTTTAGATCTATGTTCTTACTTTCTTCATTTTACCATCATATTAAATTTGATTTCATGTTTCGATCATCAATCATTTTATTCTCAAAATCAATTTCATAGGCCAGAAATCTCTCACTTTTTCCGCGACCTAAATACTATAAACATTACTGACGAGAAGTTTCAGGACCAATTCAGAGAAATATGAAGTCAGCTGACTGAGCTGCTTTAACGGGAAAAAAGGATGCATGACATCCTGCTATTGCTGTTGAAACTGCAGGAGCCATTTTTCCACCGTTACTCACAGGATGTTTGAGCCAGCAGTCCTTGATGGCTGGACGCATCTTCTTGTGCACGACCACATCCTGCAGATCCTCCAGGGAGGGATGCTGGCCTATTTCATCCTCGAACGGCAGCATATACTCGCCAACCGTACCTGTAGAGGGGCAGAAAGGCCACAGGATGGAAAGCATTACAAGGATATCATGTCAAGTAAAGAGTACAGCGTTTGAATCTTGAATCATCTCAAACTATCGCTCTCTCTTTAAAGACGCAACACATTTTAAAACTGAATCAGATGGCTTTCCCAGACAAAATAAAGCATAGCTCTATGAGGTCAGCCTGCAGCACGGCAACCTTTCACCTGTGGGTGAAGCAGCGTTCCAGCACCGTTAAACTCACCGTCGGCCTCTGTGCAGCGAGACACCAGCTCCCACAGCACCAAGCCCATAGCATACATGTCTATCCTCAGGAAGGAGTCTCGCTGGAAGTTGATGGCTCCCTCGAGCACTTCTGGAGCCATGTAACGCCTCGTACCCACCTAGAATGACAATAGATTGTAAACATGAGTATGTGCATGAAGGGTGTGTCAACAACCGCAAAAATATGGAGCCCATATTCCAAGATTTCCATATTGTTTCTTACACAATTTGAAACTTTCTACATGATGGATAGAAGGTAACTATTAAGAATAAAGCAGTTTAAGCAAAGCAAAACAATGCTTTCTGATCCTGATTTGCAGATAGAAGCAGTACTTTTGAAGCTTTTTTTTCATGGTGAATTTCTACCAACATCTCTTAATTCAATGTCAAATCCTACAATAGGAAAACACACTGCATGTGCCTTAGTATTGACTCTAACTGAAAATATTCTAAAAAGGTTGTGACTTAAAATAAAGAGGGTTGGTTTGAAAAACCTTTTTTGTAAAAAAGAACTTTGGCATCCCACTGAACTAAAATTGCACCCCTGTAACATTGTTGTATTTGTTTAGAAATGTCTAAAAACAAATGATCAGAATCATCTTGAACCAGAGATATCGCCATTTCCCCCCCACACATTCCTGTCTCTTTTCAAGTCCTGGCCCCTACATTACCCACAATGCAACTTAGCCATGAGAGACATCACTGGAGGTAGTGTACCAGATAACAAGCAGCTTCGTCTGGGGCCACAAAAGGTTTTATACTACTTTTTTAAAAACATAATTAGTGAGATTCTCCTAAGCCTGTAAACATGTGTGTAAAATTGATGGAGATACCCATTAAAAAAAACGTTATTTAAGTGATTCCATACCTGGCCATGAGTATCTCCTGGAGGTTTTCCTGGCTCAAATCGCACAGCGAGCCCAAAGTCTCCAATGACTGCAGTTAAATCATCGCGTAGCATCACATTCTTACTCTTGAAGTCCCTGGGAGATTCATTTGAGGACAAATTCATTACAGAGATGTTTAGTCACACATATTAAGCCATAGACTTAAGGCAAAATTACTAAATCAGGCAGTCCTAATAAAAAGGCTTCATCTATCAAATGCAGTCAGTTGCCCCATTCACACAAAGAAGCCGCATTAATGCCACAGCGTTGGTTGGCCAATTCTCCACCGTTGGTCGTTCACACAGATCAAAACATCTCCGCCTTAAAGACATGTGTAATTCACACAAAAAGCCGGCGCTGCGGCTCCTGAAGAGGCGTGACAGTACATGTCATGAAGATGACATCTGTGTGTTTTCAAGGTGTTTCCCAGGTGTCCTCCTGTCAATCTAAACCCGCGGATAGTTTATAATCATATGGATGCTGTTATAATGTGTTGTGTTTGAAATCCTGACCCACCAAACATCCTGGAAAGTGACACAGTTATGTGTTTTCGCGCTAAATTACATAATTACATAATTGCCATCAGTAAACTGGAAGCTGTCTGACTCTGTCACTCACGGGGACGGACGGAGGCTGTTTTCCGGGGGAAAGTTCACTGAAGTCTCGGTCGGGAGGGCTGACCGTCGCAGAGATTTTTTTTCATAACAAATGGTGATGTTAAAGTTTTTTGCCGGTGACAGAAGCTGTTTTTCGAGCAGAAATGTGAGGAAGAGTTGGTATGACAGACAGGAAGATCGACGCTGCTCCACATATATCTGCAGTATTTTTTTCCTCATATAAAGGTGCCAAAGACAGTTACTACATTACTTTTGTTTGGTCATGTAATGTTGCTATGTGGGACATTTCTCTTTATTAAGTTGAGCGAGAGACCTGTGTAGTAATCAGACTGTCAGATCGACACACCCTCAATACATGCAGCTGGCTTATCCGTTCACACTGGTTCGATTCGCCAATAACGAGCCCCTGATACTACCTCCAAAGGCGTATCAGCACTGGGGTGAAATTTCACCCCTCGCTGCCTCCAAAAGATTCACACAGAGGCGGAGGTGGAGAATTGGCGCAGAAACCCCACATCCAAACCGCATCGTGAATGGGGCTAGTGATTTGAGGTTCAGGGTTTCTCTACCTGTGTGCAATGGTGGGTTTGGGCCCCTCTCCCTTGTAGCTGGGAATGTCCTCATGGAGGTAGGCCAAGCCGCGGGACATGGTCTCTGCTAAGTGACACAGCTCACTCCAGGTCACAGTGTTACCCTTCAGATGGTCTGTCAATGAGCCCTGCAGTGGCACATAAATGATTCAGGAGCAAAGGATTAATAGGTGCACAGGAATCTCATTCTACTATCAGCTGGAGTCCTGGGGAATAGCCAACCATAGCCTTGGAATAGATTGTTTTTAGCTGTGTGTTTCACTTCATTTGCCAGCAGAAAAATGTGGACCTGACAAATTGCCAGAGGAGTCTACATTCACATGGTATAGCTTAACACATCATTAAAAACGGTGACAAAAATGGAAACACATGGAACACGGAACAACAGATGACACGTGCACTAATGGCACTGAGACAATAACTGTAACTAAACACGCCTTTACCACTGCCATGATTAGAAGGTGCTACAAGGGCAAGCATTAAAGTCATTACACAAATGTAATGCCACATTTGTGCTTATGGTAATTATTGTTTAATCCTGTTAATACCTTTGTAGAGAACACCAGCGAACAGGATGTTCTGGTTGCCTCGAGGCGTTCAATCAAACTGTATTATTTCACCAACGCTTGCTGCCATTATTACTTTTACACTCCATGCTTAAAGAAATAAGCTATATAAATCTAAACAACAAAGTTCTATCACTCGGAGGTATACAGGGTGACTGCAGGACTGCCATAGGTAATAAAATCCTCTTTAATAAAAGCTATGATGCTCTTTTGTTGAGGTAAATAAAAGCCTCTGCCAATATTGGAAAATGTCCAGCAGTTCCAGTAAACACAAAAGCCTCTATACCTCACCATGAATTTGCTGTATATAGGGTGTGTGTGTGTGTGCGGAGGCGTGCATTCACCCTCTCATGAAACTCGGTGATGAGCCACAGCTCCGTCTCCAGGTTGCTCCCGTGCTTCTCTGCAGCGATGTAACGCAGGAGGTTTTCATGTCGCATCCCCGGAGTCAAGAAAATGTCCCGCTCGTTCTGCCACGACTGCTTATCCTACACACAGCACGGAGTCATATTTAGGTCTTGGTGATTCAAACATGCACTTATGGAAAAGAAAATTAAGTTCCTTGTTTATGTTACACAAAGCAGTTAGCCCCAGATAGTGCCTCTCACTTGAAAGTCAGCGCTGCAAAAAGTATATTACACCCTTTGAACTTCTTTGGAGTTCCGCTGCTTTGAAGGCATTTACAGAACCTTCAAGGACTGTTAACCATCTGAATGAATTAGAAAAAACACTCATCCGCTGCATGACAAAAAAGATCCTTGGTCTGTTTCCCAAGGTGCACATGAAGCGACTTCAAAAATCTTAGTTGTATTCGTATGTATTCGTCTTATATAGTTCTTTGTATCTACACACATTAAAATGTACACGCTAAGTTTTTCTACTCATCTCTACTTACTTTGTCTTTTTTGGCTGCTGTAACACCCAGATTTCACCTCTTGGATTAATCAAAGGACTATCTCATACTGTATCTAACTTTCCATTATATAATTTTTGCATACAAAATAGCATGTGAATTTCTTGCACGTGATTTCAAAAAGAAGCAATATGTAATGGCTACCTTTGCGTCAGGCTCCCTGATGTTGAAAATACAGTAGCACTGCAACGAGTAGTCAATAAATTGTTTTTCAAGCAAAAATGACAATCGTGTGTGTCTTTACATGCCTTTATGTTTCTAAACGTAGACTGGACAGCAGAAGCAATTTGAAGATGTCATTTTGGTTTTTGGGAAACTGATGGGCATTTTTTTTGGAAGACTTAATGTAAAACTAATTGACAGACTAATTGCTAATGAAAATCATCGGTATTTACAGCCCTACAGAACAATCAAAACTGGAGAAATGGGTTGAAATCTTTTTTTTAAATTATGCAATAGATGAGATATTTGTTCAACCAGATGGAAAGAAGAGTCTTTGAGGCCTTCAAAGTGCACAGGACTCAAATGTACACTAATGTTAATGCATGATAGGCACAAAGTGGAACAACAAAGCAGCATTCAAGAAAATACAAAATTACACAGGTTCCTCGAATTAACACTCCTGGCGTACCTGAACAGGGAAGACCTTTACTGCGACATATTCGCTCATCAACTGGGCTTTCCAAACACAACCAAAGCGCCCCCTAGCTTTGATTTCCAGCAGCTGCAGTGGTTTCAGACCCACATGGGGCGATGGAGGAGCTGGTCCAGGATCCTGAACAGACAAGTAAAACCAGTTGAAATTTCATTTCTACTGTATAACAGAAGAATAATTAGGATGAGCAGCAGTTGCCACCACGATTGATAAGCAGTACAGAAACCCCAAAAAAGACACCGATCTCTTGTGATCACCACTTTAAACGACAGAAGCATGGCCACTCTCACCTCGCTCAAGTCTACGTGGCCGTAGGGAGGTTTGCGGTGGCGATACATCCATAATGCCAGGACGAGGGCCAGGGACAGCACGCAGAGAGGCAGCAGGGAGTACACCAGCACATTGAGCAGGGAGGGCACTCTGGGTGGAGGCCGGATTTTCACTGTCAAAGGGAAACAGAATAATTAGCCAGCTTTCTGGCTTGTAGGTTATAGGTAGGTTTAATTTTTAAAATAAAAAAAAAAAGGTACTGAAGGCTGCAATTCCACATGAACAAAGAAATGACCTCAGTGTACTCTTTACATTCATTATAAAATACAAAATATTGTGAATGGTTAGCATATTAGCTACATTTAAAAAGGACAAAAAGAAAAAAGTCTTTAAAATGCACCTTCGATTTCATCATGTGAAATACACAATGTTCTTTTTTACTGCTACATGCAAGGCTAAGCTTCACTCCCACTAATCGGAGGGGAAAAGCAGAGACCTATTTTTTGCCTGTACTATATGTGGGATGCATTTGCTGCTCACCTCGGTTGCCACTGCCAATCATGTCAGGAAGGTGGGTGAATCGCTCATTGCAGTAGTTGCCCTCGCAGCAGCAGAAGAAGACCTGAGGGTTTTCCTCCATAGAGACACACTCTTGCCTGAAAACGGTAGATGACACACCTACGTTATTGTTTCAATAAACAAAATATGGAAACCGGATACATGTCAAACTTGTGATAGTCTACCTAGTCAACATAGTGTTTTGTGATCTAGACTCTTGTGTCTGACTGTTGTTTTTTCTCCCCACTGCTTCTGCTGTACATAAAACACTCTACAGACAAAGAAACATTTGTCCTGAATATTGTCAGGTTACTGTCTAAAATTCACGCTTCAACCCTTGGTGCTGGTTACTGGTAATGCTGTAACGGTTTGTATGTTCGTGCCTAGCCGTCATGGTACAGTGCACGAGGACTAAATGTTAACTGATGCACATGATGCATCACAAACATCCAGACACTAGGCTGTCACAATAACAGAATTTTAATTTTGATAAATAGTTTGAAAAAAACAATACTAAATACTTCTTTTGACATAAAGGCAAAAGAGGGAAAAGGCCCTACGCAGATTAACATAAGCTTTCTATTTATTTTGTTTCTTGCCCTGTTTTTACAGGTAGCGTGAAATAACATGAAACAAACAGTCATCGTGTTTTTTTTTTTTTTTTACCAGGTTCTGGTAAAAACATGTGTAGAACAGTCTGTTCTACAAAAGGTCAGGATAAATTCATGCCGATATATGCTACAGTACACACAAAGAGCAGATCTTGGAATAATCGTCAATAGTCCCCAGTTATTATCGAATAGGATTTTTGCTTAAAGGAGTCATCACCTGGTTTTTTACATATCCAGTCCCTCTTGGATCAATTCTTAAAACTTATTAGAAAAAAAAAAATTTTAAAAATAAAACATAGAGCTTGTTCTGACACTTTTTCATACCGCGACTTTCTCACGCGAGATTATGCGCGAGGTTTTGACCGGTCCGGATGTGCATTGTATTAATATGTAATGAGGCGCGCGTTGATTGGCCGCAGGAAGGACAGAGCCGGAATGGGGGGCGAGCCTGCATGCACGCACAGACTCCAAAACATAAACAGCCCCCTGTCATGGCGCACACACTAAATGACGAACCTTACGGAATTCAGGCATTTATGTACGAGCCAGAGTCGGAAACCGAACGGGAGAGTGAAGAGGCAGAGACGGTGGAAGAGACACGTTTACAGCGGGATGCCTCTGAATGGTAAATTCTTTTTTTTTTCCGTCTTACTTTTCACACTCGTGTTTTACATGTAAGACCTGAGTTTTAATGCTGGCGGTGACAATGTATGGCGTGAAAATGACAGAGAAATAAGCAGATTCGGCGTGCTCACTCAGAAAGTCTGGCTGAGGACGGCTGTGAGCCGATGCATATGCAAGTAGCCTCCTGTGGTAACGTCACCACAGGAGCAGAGTCAAAATCTCGTGCTTTAGGAACGCGCACTACTGTGCGCTATTCTTGTTTGGAAAAAGAGCCAAAGCGAAAAAAATAAGCCACTTTCAAACTCCAGCTTTTCAGGCAAGTTTCAACAGAGGTCCAACACCAATATGCATGATTTAACGAGAGAAATTTCCGGGTGATGACTCCTTTAAAATGCTCTTCCATACCATACAGTGTTGGTGCAGAAACAGTTTATATAAACTACACCTACACATTTCTAATAATGTAAATATCTGTATAGCTTTGGGTTGAAGACATGGTTGTGGGGTATTTTTTTATATTCATTTTTTTTGTTTTATGTAAAAGCTTTGGCGCTTTCAATACAATCGGATGAATACTCAACAATAAGTGTGGTTTTAAACGAAACGGAAATGGTAAGTATCAAAGGTTACAGGGAACATTTAGCCAATCACTGTTAGCTGAGAGAGTGTGTGATGGTGTTGCTCCACTGTCACATAATTCATTTAAATATGGGTGCATTAAATGTCTAAATAAAGCCTATGTGGAACTACTTGAAACCTTATTTTGTGTTACTCTGTTTGGATTATGATGATTTTTATTGTGATGATTCGATTTCGTAGAATAAAGAGATGCTTTTCAGTTTCATATCCTGTTGTGACTTGTTCCCTTTTAAGAAAGTGTTCAGTGTTCGTTCAGTGTGATACATAGTTATGTGAAATGTTCCTCATTTCTGTAATGAAAATAATATAAAGAACCTCAGGCCCCAGCGAGAGCATGAGGTCTGTCTTTGACACGTGCACTACTGTCAGTTCAGCTCATTCATGAGCTACTGGCTTGTGACATCATTACATCAGTATTGTAAGGCTGTGTAATAGGGCTGTACAATATGGTAAAAAAAAAGAAGTCATTATTCATTTTCACTGAAATAACTAATTATGAGTCTGAAGCAAACAAGCCTGTTTTCCTACAACGGGAGAACAAGATGCGTGGCACAGAGCCTCTCTGCAGTGCTACAGTACTTCATTATGTCCATCATGCTGTTTTGTCACACATTTTACCTTTATCAAATAATTGCAGCCTCTGTGATTTAGATACTGCCCATGGCTGTATTAATATTTCAATAATATTTTTGATTAACTGTGCCATCCTAATGTTGTCTATGCCTTAGAGCTGAAATTATGAAGAAATTACTTAATCCTCAGAATGAATCAAGCTGTTTTTAATGTCAGTTGAGTGAGTTTACAAGCAAACATGCTTAAATCTGCCAGTATAAGCTTCTTAAATAGGTTTTCTGCATTTTTTTGATTTGCATCGTTATTAATTTAATTTCTTTTGAGTTTATATCTGTGGTCACATGATCTGGGGGGACTTTTACTACAAGATCACTGCCCAACCCTCCTGCCTCTGTCATTTACTGAGGCTTACACCACCACAACGTGAATTCTGGAGAAGAACAGCTTTACTATACACTCCGAGCCCCTAATCTTTAAACCATAAAGGCATTAATCAGATAAAACAAGCTATTTCAATGTGTTATCTTGGGCTTTTTCCATATTTACAATATTTCCTTACATTTTATAGATAACTACAAAAATCTTAAGCAGATTCACTGGCAATGAAAATGATCACCATCCTCCAAGGAGGTTAGGTTTTCACCCGTGTCCGTTTGTTGATTGGCTGGTTTGACTACAGGATTTCACAAAAAGTGCAGATGGGATTTACGTGAAACTTGGATGGAGGATGGGCCCAGAATAGACACCAGTAACATTTGGTTCAGATTTGTATAAAAGAGACGGATCCAGGAATTTGTTCTGAGTTTCTTTAACATTGCGAGAATGGGGCATTCATTTGCATTTAGAAGTACTGACATGGTTGGTATCTATGAGTGAGTGCAATGATGCAGATCTTTGTGAAAATCTATTGTTCTTGCACAATACATCTGCATTGCTGGGTTGTCACAGATCTGGTGAACTCTGGTGAAATTATCATTAAGCAGCTATGGGTGGTTTACCAATCAAAGTGATACTGGACTATTGAGTTTAATACTAGACAGGTTGGATTACGTTAAAGAGGACTGTTTGGCCTTGACGAAGGTATGAGCTCTTGCTGCGTGCCATTCTAGTTTGACAATGAAAATATTTGCCATACCATCCTATTCCTAGCTTCACGTGGAGTAAGTCACTGTGTGTATGCAATGTAACTGAAGAGGTCTGTATGTTTGCTTGCTATCTTAATAGATATGTGTTGAGACTTTAATGGAGAAGTTGGTGATAAAATACTATAAATATCCTTTTTTAATTTTTTGCAATTGGACCTCAGCTGATCTGGTAATAGAGCCTCCATCTTTTCTCTTCATGCCATGGTCTGTCAAGCGTGGATGTGTTTAGCTCTAACTAAGGATTTCCAAATTGTTAAATCTGCTGATCCAACAAAATCAAATTGCTTGTGTTGTCCAAAAACAAAATATTTAAATGTGCAGGGATGTTATAAAGAGAATAACAGAGACTTCTTACATTTTTATTAAGGCTAAGACCCGCAACTATTTGTCATCTTTGCTTGTTCTTTCCCCAAATTTGTGTTGTCTTATCAGGGAATCGCTCTGTTTATTTCTGTCCCTGAAGCTGCTCCAGGACCCACAGTTTGAAGATGCACTGGACTACACTGTGAGTACTGATGCAGATATTTATGTTGTACCTGCTGCCAGTCACTTAAGGAAGCAAGCAGCCACCTAAAATATGAATGTGAATGCGCATCTAGCGAGGACCCCGCTCAGTGATCCGACCTGTCATAGCAGTTGAAGTCGTCCAGCCAGCAGCCTTTCTTCACCAGCTTGATGGTCCCTGAGGAGTTGAGCCAGGAGGCATAACAGTGCAGTCGCTTGTCCTTCTCCCCCTCACAGCGCTCGAAGCCGCTCTGGTTGGTCCTCTCTGTGCGCCAGTTATCATTGTAGTACACACACTCCCGGGTCTCCGCTTCGCCCAGACTGTACCCTGTGATGGACAGAAGGCCTCAGTCAGCTCACATCTTAATGAATTGAGAAAGTCAGCGGCGGAAGCGCGGACATATGGCGCAGGATCCGCTCTGTGCCACGAAGAAATATCTCCGAGCAGAGCCTCTATCATCACTCTGGCACACGGCCAAGTTTGGGAGCTCTCTGTAGTAAAAAGGGAGTTCCTCTGGGCTAAGAAAAACGCTGCTGAATAGTAGTTTGGCATAATCCCATTCACTAAAAGATCTTTTCAGAGAGTAACAACTAGAAAAGAAGGGAAAAAATGACGGAATTTAATTAGCTTTGGAAACAAAACAATGGTATGCCCCACTGTGGCGTGGAAACACACCACACACATACACCGGTGTGCTACTTGTACGCTATGTTGTATAGATAAGGACTCTTGTAGCTTGCTGGAGTGTGACACATCTGGACAGACAGATAAGACCTTCTTTAAAAGGGCCTTTACTGTCATTCAACAGGAAACGGTCCCCTCGAAACAAGGACGAAACGTAACAATAGCTGTCAGTCTCCCACTGTTGCACAATTCCCTAATAGAAAAGGGGGTTTTCATTCTTCCTGCGTGTGTGGACTCGAACATCGGGAAAAGCACTCGAGGCGAAACATGTAAGGCGTGTTTTCTGATGAACAGCGAGGACGATAACACGCCATCTGTGTCGTTCACAGTGTGGCCTGGACGTTCCATGCCTAATCTTTGTTCACAGAAAAAATAGTGCATGTCTCTTTAAATCCCTGCCTATAGGAGGCTGCCCATCCCCCAGTGTTACCCCCACAACCCATTCCCCACACACACACACACACAGAGGCAGGAACGCATCCACTTACACATACACTTAGTTGTTCAGCAGCATACAATGGATTTCATTATGGCATATAGGGATGCATGCAATGACCAAACATCATGCTCATTATTAAGGAAGGAAAGTAGTAAGGACAAAACACACACACACACACACACACACACACACACACACACAGCAGAGATGCTCAATGCTCCATTGAGCAGAGATGGCATTTCTGATATCTGTGGTCACATGATCCGGGAGGACTTTTACTACAAGATCACTGCCCCCCCCCCTCCCCCTCTGTCACTTACCGAGGCTTACACCACCACAACATGCATTCTGGAGGAGCACAGCTTTACTACACACTCCCGAGCCCCTAATCTATAAACCATAAAGGCATTAGCCAACAGCGCTATTTGGGCACCACAGCTGTGTGCTCAATGAAAATTTCATCACAGTTGGGAGGGGGGGTTCAAAAACACACCGTTGGGTGGTGGTGGTGGAGGTGGAAAGTGGTTATGATTGTTGTGAAGTCATAGTAAAAGGGCTGCCTAGCTATGGACACACACACAATACAACCTGCCATGTGAGTGGCTGCAAAACAAAAAAAAGAAAAACAGAAGCCAAACAAAAGAATAACGAGCCAAAAATTCACGTGGTTACAAAGTCCCAGGCTGTTGTTACACACAGCTGCTGTCTCTTCGCATACGGAAAAAAAAAAAAAAAACGCCACTGATTTATGGGAAAGCCGTCCAGAGAAAGTGTGTTTTCCAGAAGGCTCTTGTTCGGGGGGCTGTGACCACAAAACAAGAGTGCAGACCTGAGACGTAAGCCTCTAAGGTTTCAGGATGTTGGTGCAGCTGCTGCCTTCTATTCCTGCCACCGGGACGCAACAGTTTTTACATTTGAATTTATTTATTTAAAAAAAAAAGGAGGGGGGGGGTTCTCGGCGTGGAGGAAATAGGCTTAACGTCAATTTCTACGCACAAAACAAAAAATTTAAAAATAACATTAAAAAGTCGTCGGTCTTTCTTTGAAACTTGAAATAGAAGCCTTAGGTTACCAAAGTAAACCCCCCTCCTACAGCTGAACGGTAGTATCCACCTCCAAAGCAAAGTTTAAAATCAGCCAACAAACTCGTACGCAGACAAAAAAACGTGTCCGCCTCAGGATGGGGGGGGGGGAACTGTTGCAATAAAATTCTGAAAACCTACAATAGCGGGGTGCTTACCTGCGCACAAAGTTCCCAGAAGAAGTGAACAAGTGAACCATGAAAAAGACATGTTCCGCGTTAAATACAGCACAGAGGTTTCCCTTCGCTTTCCGTCGCGAACCTTCAAAAACTCGGCTCGTCCGAATACAACATCAGTCCGGGGGATCAAGACGACCACAGGCCTCCCCGGTCCCTCCGCAGCCTAACCACCACCACCACCGCAGCAGCAGCAGCAGCGCGTGTCAATAGCCGCGACGCTGCAACAATGTTGCAAGAAGAGACGACGAGGAGCTGATGAACTGCCCGCCACGCTGCTGCTAGTCCGTCCGTAGGTGCGGCATCTCGCGTCGGAAGTGGACCCCCCCCCAAAAAACAGGGCGAAAACGGGAGTCTTGCTAAAAAAAACAACAGCAACTAAACAACCACTCGAGACGGTCTCCTTTTCTTGCAAGTTATTCACTGGGATAGTAGCACCGCTGCATCGGGAGGTCGGTCGGGGTTTACATGCATGTTACTGATCTGTGTCCAAAATGGCTTCTAAATGGGGAATGGGCTGCAAACAGGGAAAACCCGGATGTGTAAACACAAAGAGGGGAATTCAGGCAGCCAGCGGAGTGACCTTAACGCGACACCGCGGATACGAACGCCTCGAATGGCTTTCTGCCCTCGGTGTTTTATGGCGTTATTTTAACCGTTAATAACAGACCCCGGCAGACGGAATGTGAGGTTTGCTGCTGGGAATTTTTTATTTTTTTATTTTTTTATTACACGATTGTGTTTGTCCCGCTTCCAGCTGATACAACACTTGCACTTTCTGTGGCCAGAGTTGGTATTTTACGGGCTACTTTTCGGTTCTCATATTTAGCCCGGAGTTTAGAAATGAGATTTTTCAGCTCGTGTGTGCTGTTTTCTTTTTATAAATAGAGAAATTAGAGCTTTTAAAAAATATAGATATAATGTACGTAATAAGAGCAGACACAGTCGACTGAGGTGAGCTACACACAGTCTGTATTTTAATTTTACTTCTAGTATATTACCACACTTAGCTTAAGAATATTAATCAGCTCCTAAGGTATTAAAGTAATACTATATCTTTTATTCAGTGCCAGTGCGGCCTGATAAATCTCTCACAGCCCCACAAATGTTAAATTCAGAGGGGTTTTTTGTCTTATCTGAATGATCTTTTATGCATAAGTGGGAGTGCTAAAAATAGCTGACCTAATTTGGAGTAAGAGGATACAATAAATGCTTTTTAAAAAATGTATTCCCTTCTAATTAGTCGTCCCACCCGTCAGACAGTCTTTAATACAAAATATATCCCGCACAGCAAAAACCAAGATAGAAACCAACACAATCATACTGCTCATCATGAATCACTGAGCATTTTTGTATTATTATTATTATTTTTATTATTATTATTATTATTAATATCCCAAAACAGGAAGTGTGGAACATGAATATTCCCCCAATTCTTTTTATAGTGTTTTCTAATGATAAGTGACAAATATCATGTGACATTGTAGATGTGTGCTATGGAGTGCTATGTAACCTTGGCTACTAGAGAGTTTATTATTATTATAAAATGTACAACAAGATGAAAAGGGCTTCACATGAAGGTGCACAGGAAACAGGCATCCACACAACATATTACAAAATACAGGCAACCGAGCACAAAGTAGATAATATTGCAGGTGCGTATAAGTATTTTGCAATGTTAGATTAATTATTTCACAACGTAGGAAATGGGGATGACTGAATAAAACAGAATAAACAAACTGGCCTTAAAGGACAACACAGTTTCATACTGCTTTACTTTGTTCAGATGTGCGGACCCTGCCACCATACTAGCTTCAAACTGACTTATTTTCTTCTGAGAACAGCATGTTTATTCGGTCTTGGAGAAAAACAAATTTTTTAAGTTTGTATCATTACCTCGTTGATATTGTAAATATCAAAATTCAGAGTTTTAATTTCTTCCCCAAGACTGCGCTGTGCTCCTTTAAAAAACAGAAGTGTTTGTGTCATAGGAGTGGTCAGCCTGCCTTCTCATCAGGTCTCCCAGCCAACCGCCAATAACTTTCACAAGTATTTCCTTCAAAAGTCATTTTCCTCTACCTAATTGAGAATGCTTCTCTTTTGTAATCCCCCTCCCACTAAAGAGGAAATGCTTACCTCCATTAGAGCAAGTAATCAAGGCTTATCTATGACGAAGAAAAAAAGATAGATCTATAATAATAAAATAGCATGTCTGCGTAGCATTTAAGACCAGCTCATTCAAAACTGAAGTCCATTGTGTGCAATAATAAATCCCATCATCAGGGAAAATCAGCAGTGACATTGTTAAAACGCCATTAAGCCGTGCTCGCAAGGCCTCCTTTTCCCCCTTCTCTCTGACATGCAGACTAATGGCATGTTGGTGACACCCGGCCAATTCAAGCAGCAAATGGCCTAGGAATAAGGTTAGACATAGGTAATCGCCCTTAAACTAGTGCCGCCGAGTGTAACTCAAGACAAAGCATTTCCTCATTAGGCTATCCCATATTGACCCTGTAACTCGATAGAGGCCATGAGCGAGACCTTGTAAAGATAGGTGATCTGTTGTCATGACAGTTGGAAGAGAAAGCACATGAGCGCTCATTAAAGGTCCAGAGCCACGGCCACGGTGTGACATTTCCAGAAGAATGAGAGCCCGATGCGGGGAGATGATGCAGCGGTGCATAGAACAACATAAAACTATGAGGTAATTGTGTTGCGAAAGGTGGTGAAATACAACTTATGCCAGTTTGACACTGCTTACGCTGCAAAAAAATGCATAATGCAAACATGTTATATGCTTAATATGATGAAAAACTGCTTATAAGCTGAACAGAACGTATGTGGACAACATTAATTAATGCCCTACTCAGAAAAACTGTTTCCGTTCTTTGTTTTACTCTTCATATTCCCCAAAATCCAGATATATTTCATGTGATCGCGTCACTGCTGTTGAAAGTCCACATCGTGATCTCTTTGAAAACCCTGAGGTGAGTGTCACGACTTCACCGTAAAGTAGATAAATGACACTAGGTGGTAGCAGAGCTCCCGGGAGCAGGTGCTTCAACCTGTGCAATATCTCTGTTACACCCTTGATTTATACCCTGTACATGTATGGAGGGCACTCAGTGTCTATTGTTCACAGCTGACTGCAAAACATTCACTTGTGTGAGGGAACGCGTCTGCTAGAACTGCGCTAGTGTCTCAATCCAAGCATTTTCTTTTCCTTTTTTAACGGGCTGCAAGTTTTTTTTTCTTTTCTTTTTTTTTTTTTTTTACCAATAAAACGTTTTCATTTCTGTGCCGGAAAAAAAAAATGCTCACATTGCTAACCATTAATCAGTGGCATCTAATGTAACCCTAATGGATCTTTTAGTATGAAGGAGGAGGCACTAAACGTACTGGAGTTATGGCAAGTAATAGAAGGCAATTTTAACCTGAATCATAGCTTGGAGCCATTTCTATAATAAAATGTAATGGTTAAATTAGATTCACGGTGAGCATAGAAGGGAGGAGGAAAAAATGGAAATAAAGATTGTAGATGTTGTAGGGATCACTGCTTTATTTCAGCCGTTGAATAATTCAGTACAAAAATAAAACAACAAGCAAAGTCAAACATTTTCTTCATCTTTTATTATTTTACAGCCCCACAGACTCAGCGGGAGATTATTACGTGACAGCGTGCAGTGTTTCTCCTCACTGGATGATCTCATCCCAACTGTATTGTTGCCTGCGACGGTCGAGGTGGTTTAGAAGTAGTTCGCCACCCTGCGGACTGACTGGATGTTGGGGTTCTCCGCCTGCCACTCCATGAAGGTGCAGTAGTTGCCCCTCTCCACGATGTACATGCGGCCACGGTAGTTGGGCTCCTCGTACAGCACCCAGCTGTTTGGGAATAATAGATCAATAACTTAGAAATAGTAAAAAAAAAAGTAGAGGTTTGGGAGGTCTGGAAGTCATAGTTTATCATATGTTTCTGACAATATTATGTCTGACTTGGAGTATGTAACATCTAAAATATAAAAACACATTTTCTTACTTACCTTTAGTGGTAGTTTAGTTATGCACTTAAAGGGTAACTCCACCAAATTCATGCGGTACAGGGTGTTTACGGTTTTGGGGGAGTACTACTGCATATGTGGAAAAAAAAGTAGTATAAAGCCCTGGCAAAGCTCCGTGTTGTCTGATAGATTGCCTCCAGTGCTGTCACTCAGTGGCCAATTTGCATTGTGGGTAAGGAAGAAGAATGTGTGTAATGAAAAGGTGATAACTCTGGTTCTGCTGTATCAGTAGTTATCTTTTCTTTTTGAACGGTCCATAATGACTCTGACAGACCAGTGGATTGCCATCTGAAACTGGGCGCCCACATTACCCACAATGCAGCCTGTGCCATCACTGAAGGCAGTTTATCAGATTGCATGCAGCTTCCTCTGAAACAACAAAAAGCTTTATACTACATTTTTCATATTGTAGCAGTGCTCCACAAGACCTGTAAACACACTCTAATGTGTAAAGTTGGTGGAGTTACCCTTTAAGTTCTTAAGGTCTTTTTTTTCTAATGCATGTTTGGGGTATTTTATGTTCTCATAAGTGTTGACAGTTCAGAAATATCAGGAAATGACTGGAGAGAAAAACTCCCCTGGGGCATCCTACCTCCGAGATTTCTTACACCACCTGAGCACAAAACTCGTGAATCTTTCTTATAAGAGACATTTGTTGTGTCACCCACCTTTCCTGTCCATAAAGGCTTAAAATTCCAAATAAAAAGTTATCAGAGTCATCAATCAATGACGCTGCTAAACTAAACTAAATATTTTAGGAGAGGTCAAAAGCCCTTAAGGAGGTTAACTCAGAGATACGTACGCTCCGTCTCCATAAACCCTGAGGGAGTTAACGCAGTTCTTGGTCAGGCCTCGAGCCTGCAGGAATGGACAGTCGTCGCACAGCTCCACACACTGGCCGGCGAATTTTTCTCCCTCGAACAGCTCCATTCTGTAGTGCTCTCCATGCTGGGGGAAGGATAATGACATGTCCTCTCGCTTAATCATTGCAACAAACATTCGCCTTCACCTCGCACTGCAAAGGACCAAGGCCTCTTCCCTTTATGTGGCAGGGACTGCAAGCAAACACTTACACAGACGCCCCTAAAGAAATCTAAGGATTAAATGCGCATGTGAAGGACGGTATGTATAGATCACAGTCTGTATGTGAAGTGCGCTAATGTGCTGCTTTCCTTCTGTGCCAGTATGTGATGTGAAAAATTGCAAGTTGCCACTACGCCTCTGTGCTCTAGGATTCAAGTTATTTCAACAGTGCTGACCAGTTTATCTAAAAGCAACACGTCTACAATGAGACCACACACACACACACACACACACACATGCCAGTCTGCCTGCCTGCCAGTGTTTTTTAACGACCAAATATTTGTCTGTCCCTGGGGTCTCTCTCTCTCTCTCTCTCTCTCTCTCTCTCTCTCTCTCTCTCTCTCTCTCTCTCTTTCACTTGCACACCCACACACACACACACACTCCTACCATCCTGACTGGCCTGCAGGAGCCCATGTGATCGTTATGGGCATTCCAGCGCTGGAATTCGGGGTACTCTCCGTGCTCCAGAATGTACTGCTGGCCCTTGAAGTCGGGATGGTCAAAGCAGATAAAGGCGCCGCTCTCCACGCGCACAGAGTTGACCCGGTTCATGAAGCCGCGGTCCTGGAAGTTGTCACAGTCGCTGCAGATCTCCAGCTTCCTCCCAGTGAAACATTTTCCCTCATAGAACACGATCTGTATTTTTGATTTTTTTTTTTTTTTTGCCACAACAGTTAACATGAAAAAAAAAAAAAAAGTTGTACTCTGTGTTGTAGATATTCAGCCTACTCATCTAAAGCTGGACCCAGTCATCTACATCATTTGTGATTTGTTTGTGACACACATGCGTAAGTTTGGGAAGGCTCCAGTGTGGCTCCATCACCCTCGCTCGTTGTGGTACTCACCTTTCCTGAGTACTGAGACATTTTTCCACTGTTTGCTGTTTGTCCAAACTAGTCACACAGTATAAGAGTGGAAAAATTTGGACGTTCAGATATATATGGCCGACAGACAGCGCGGTGGTATCGCGAGGCCGGGGCAACAAAGGCACAACAATGGGGGATTTAGACATTTTGCCACATGGACAGTTTCCCTTACATGTGCCAGTGCTGATATTGGAGTTTGTCTCTGGGTGGCGAAACAAAAGAGGGAGAGATTTTGCTTTGATTGGGCTTTGGGAGTGATGTGGCGGGGGGGGGGGGGGCTGCAGAGTAATATTTGGGTTGCGTCCAGATGAGAGGGGAAAACAAACAGGAGAGGGAAAGTTAAAGCAGAGGTTAAAGGATATGGATGACCCAGTGCAAACAAGATATCTGTCTCCTGACTGAGAAAATGTAGACTCAACGAGGCGTGGTCCCGCTTTCCCGTCTCCATCCGAGTTTAAGCAGAGTTTAGATGGTGGCAGCCTGAGCAGGCCTGCCCACATCTCACACTCCAAAGCAAATTTTTCCCTCCAGCTTTTTTATTTTTTTCAGGTCCCTCTCTGTTGCTGATTCTCTGATCCCAAATCTGGGAGGGACATTCAGTTGCAACATCGCAAACCCCAGTTGTGATGTTAGGCAGGTGGAGCAGGACACGAAACAGAAAAAAAATAAACTGTTTTTTTTATGTACTGCATGACTTCAGACCCCCTCTCCATTTGATTAGTAGAGAAAAAAACTAACGATTCATCACTAAAATTTTAGAGATGAGAAAGTAGAACAGGGTTTGGTCATTCAAAGCCAGAAGTGGTTAGACCTTTCGAATGATTTCACTCCATTCCTCCAACAAGTGGCCCCTTTGCGATACGTGAAGGTTTTAAATTCCTCACATTTATCGAAAACCATCTGAAGCTGTGGCAGCCATTCCCGTGGAACAGCTAAGTGTTTTATTTGGTCTTTTTTACTTGTCTTTCTGTATGAGATGCCAGCTCTTTCACTCTCTTCCATTAGCTTTTTATTAATAGCTCAAGTAAATTCAGAGCTAATGCTTTAAATTCCCATCCGGTGCCTTTGTTGGTTGGAGAGCGCTGAGCCAAACACCTCATCTTGGCCAGACACTATTCACCTCAAGCAAACACACCGTACCTTTAACTAATATCCATTTCGTCCTCTTTAGGCACAGATCCAACTAATGCAAGGCCTTTCATTCAGGCCTGTGACAAACGCAGACATTCATATTTGCAGAAGTCTCATTAATTATATACAGCAGTGGACAAAGGGCGGGCAGCTCTTGCATAATGCAGGAATCCGAGCATTGGGAAACTGTAACCCCTGAACACAGTGTACCTAGGGTGAGCGAGGCGCTAAGTATATAGACTTAACAGAGATACACCGCTTAATGGGACGTTACCATGGCAGGAGAAAGTATAAAAAGAGGAGATGTCGATGAGTTTGTCTCAGACGTTGGCAGAAGCAGAAGCAGACTGACACATCAGCGAGGTATGTAAACATCAAAGTTTTTCGTAATTTGTGTATTTAGACTTCAGTTCTCAATGGAATGTGTTTAATGAGAATATAAAATCCATATTTGCTTGATGTCAAATGTCAACATCTCCATGTATTACTGTGGATTTTTCTTTTTTTTTTCTTTTCTTTTTGCAGTTTTGTCATATATACTGTTTATTTCAAATTACTTATGCACATCTCTTGTTTAATGGCAGACATGCAAGGAAATCTGGAGGGCTGAGAGCATTGCACATACTGTATTGTAAAAATCTGTGCCTTATCTCTCACAGGCTGCAGCACCTGAACGGAACAATGAAGTTTTTGGTCTTGGCTTTAGCCGTCGCCCTGCTGTTTACAGCTGGTGGGTCTGTCACTGATTCTCCACTGAATAAACACAACCTCTGCTGCTGTGCAACACAGACGTCTGCTCACTCTGCATTGTAGTCCCAGTCAGATCTGTCTGGAACTCGAAGGCGGTCTTTTCATTTTGCAGGAGATTGTAGATGGTTATGCATAAAGAAATGAAAGCAATTATGCAAAAGGAAATTCATTTACCTCCTTTGTGGCTTCATGCTCACCTTCAACTTCTATTTACCAAACTGAATCTTATTAATAACTTATTCATAATAATAATTCCAGGATAGATTTCTATAGAAAGAGACACTAAACACAGTATGAGCTGAATTCTGTCAGATAAGGCAGATCTGCAACAGGGATGTCACAAAGTCAGATTTTCACTACAAGATTATCACTGCCAAACTAAATCACAACAACGATATTGCAGCAAACAAAATCTATCTTCAGATTTTGTAACTGTGTGTTTTGTCTGTTTTTTGGCAAATAAAACCCTTAAAACACAAGTGTAGAGAGGTGGAGAGACAGTCTGTGACCACAAGTGTAATAAACAAAGTGTAAAAACTTTCAACTGCTCAATAACTCTTGAAAAGGCAACCAGACAAACTCATAAAGAAGTCATGCACAAGGCTGCGCATCTTCAAGGAAACCAATTGCCTCAAAAAGAGAAGTGGAAAAACAATTTCAAGTGGTTAAAACTTTTTAGCTCGTACAAATTAAATCTAATAGTCTACTTTACTTGGTAATTCTGAGGTTTCCTGACTTATAAAAGTGAAGCCAACTTTTAAGATGACAGCGTATGCATATTATTAAAAGTTAATATCACAGCTACCGTGAAAATTGCGAAATTCCTAGACTGAAATGTGGTTTTTCTTTTCAGGTGGTGCCCTGGACTGCCACCGCTGTGTCTCCAAGAAGGCCGGTGGAACCTGTGAGCTCACCGTGGAGACCTGCAGCCCAGAGAAGAATGGCTGTGCCGCTGCCAAGTTCCTCAGAGAGCCACGTGAGTTTCTCAACATACTCAAACTGATAAAGCAGTTAAAACTGGAATGCAAGTATTAAGAGGACCTCTTGTGGCTAAACATTATCAGGCGAGGTGAAAGCGTGAAAGAAATCTGCATGTCAAATGCCTGAATCATGTAAATATGCCAAAACATACTTCCTCTACCACAGTGAGATGGTGTGTTAAGAGCTGACCTTTACCTCTTTTTCCCCCCTTTATGTTCTTAGATGGCCAGTACCAGAAATGCATGGCTCTGGAGTCCTGTGAAATGCTGAAGATGAACGCCTACATCGACATGAAGTGCTGCAGCGACGACATGTGCAACACCTTTGATAATTCAATATAAAAATTGAAGAAAATGACAGCGCATTTAAGTATCTTTGAGCGTTGCACTACATCCCAGTGACTCCTGCAGACTGTGGTTGCTGCAGGCGGCTCCCAGGTGTAAACTCATGTATGAATTTGAATACTTTATCAAACGTGTCCCTTGACAAATAAAAAAAAACGTTGAATGTCAAAGCGCAAATGCCTGTTTCTCATTCTCTTTGGAGTGTTCTTGTTACTCCTCGACAGCCGAGTCAATTCGAAACTGTCCGCCCGCTCAATAAAGTAGGAGTTATTAGATTCATGCTCAGAAAAGTGTTAGAGAATCTCATCCAGGCTTTTATTTCCAACTTCTCGTAATGGTCTTTTTTTGTCTCAAGCGTCCTCAAAAAGGCGCCCGGGCAACTTTCAATTCATTCAGAATGCTGCTGATACAAATCGTCACCTATCAGGGATGGAGAAAAGCAATTTATCACCCCAGTTTTCAGGGCTTTGCATCGACTTCTGACAGCATTTCTCTATTCAACCCTGTAACATTCAATCTGTAATGCAATTAAAAACAATTATAAAAAAACTCATAAGGCTTAAATCAGCATTCTTAAGCAGCTTTCACACAAGTTTCTTTTAAGTGCTTACAAATGCCATTGGTATTACTTGACGATAAAGTGCAAAAATGTAAGGAGTTATGACATGATAATGTCATAAAGTATTTAATGTGTCCACTGGTAACTACTCAGTACCAGGTCTCATTTTAAGTTAAGGGTTACAAAAAGAGTAACTAATGGTTAAGTAATGGGTATTTAATGAGTCTAACTTCTGAGCATTATGTTTCACTTTACTTGAAGGTGCACGAAAAGAGCTGATTTATCACTCAGACGCTGGTTCATACTCATGAAGAAAGTTGCCAGTATGTCGCGTCAAGGACATTTAGGAGCTAATCATTACCTAATGATTCATTAATATAGCAGCTCCCAGTCTGTTCTCTAGTAACTCATCATTACCTACTATATGGTTCTCTAATGACTCTTCTTGCCAATTACCTAGCGATTACTCATTAATGATTTATTACTTTATTATCAATTAAATTTGTGTACCTTATTGTAAAGTGTTACTATGTGTGATTACCTATCAATGTGTGCAATGCTGTTATTAACTCGTATACAGTCTTATTTGTACATAATAACGTTAATGTAGATGAAGAATGGGGACTTTATTACCTATTTACTAATGCTCATGGAAGGACAATATTAAGTGTTATCAGCTGTCGCCACACTCAGATTCTAATTAGTGCACTGAAGTTTTTCTGACCAGTGAGAGCAAACAGAGAGAAAATGAAATAACCGTAAGTGTTTTAAGTTAGGAAGAGAGTTGTGTGTTCACTTAGGATACTGTAAGTTTGCAGGACCATTTCATTTGTAAAAGGTGTATATCTCTAATTGTCTATTATTATGTTGAGCTCTCTCAAGGCATATGTTGGTCTGCTTATCCAAAAATACAACATGGAAAGGCAACATTTTGATATTCTTCCACACAGAGGTGAAACAAAGGTTCTGAAATACAAGATATATTATAATCAACCGTGCACTTGGATCCTGCTCCCTCCTCAAGTAATTTAACCCCTTTTCCCATTATGTATCTACTGTAGCACATAAATTAAGTGGCCCTGCCTCCCAGGTGACAAATGTCTCAGTCATCAGTCATCAGGTAATAATCCACACTCAAAGCCGGCCGCTTTACATAACCACTTTTTGCTTTAATGATTACAATCAAAAACATTTGTACAACATTTTCAACATTAGAAAATGGATGCAGATTTTTTTTTTTTTTGGCTGACAGAAACCGCTATGAAAACAAACTGAGGAACAGAGAAGTGGGTGCTGCGCGGAGATGAAGTAGAAAAAGAGCTGTACGTTGGAGAGACCAAACAGCCGGCGATGTATCAGAAGAAACGTCCGTGTTTACTTATCCGTTTTTCAGAGCGTGTGCACGGCAGACATGACATTTCTCTTATCTCTCGTTATTTAAACAGAGTAGGGCCCGTAGCCTAAAATGGGAGCTGCATAATGAGAAGCTAAGATGCATCAAGCCACTACTATCTCTGGCCTTCGTTACGGCTGTCGTCGCAACCGAGCTCGGGGGAAACATTTTTTCTGATACACCCGAATGATGTTCTGTGTTTTGCATCAGTGCCGAGCACAGAGATGGAGGAGAGGTGGATTGTGGGAAATATAAGACACGGGAACCACCACTCATCCTTTTTTTTAATCACACACACAAAGAAAAAAAAGGAGGATGACAAAAGGGAATAGGAAATACTGATAAATAACAGTGGAATCAGAGCCATAAATAGACAGTATTGGATATTTAGGACCCTGGAGGGGTGGAGTCAGCTGAGGTGGAGGAGAACTGGCAGCTAGCCTTCAAGTAACGGGATATCCCAGTGCAGTGTCCTGTGTGTTGATTGGGCGGCTCTACATCATGGAGCAGGACGTTTTTCCTGGCTGCACGCCGCCGTCCATCTTCTCTGCCTCCAGGATCATCCTTCGGAAAACCTCCACGGCCGTCTGGGAGACAGAGAGAGAGAAACACACACACGTAAACACCCAGGACGCTGTCACATGTTTCAGTCACGCCACTTTGAATGTTCCAGCAGCACACACTCGTAGCCAGCGAAGCCTCACAGAGGCGACGCTGTTGTTTTGCTAACTCGATTTGAAGCAGATAGACTGACTTCCTGAATATGAAACTTGTGCTGTGTTGAGAAAATACATCCACCAGAAAATGGAAAGAGGGTTTTGAGAATCGATTCCCGTTTATTTTTTTAAGCTCTTGTTGGCTAAGCTTTAGCTTTGCTCGTTTAGTCTATAAAATGTCGAAGAAAGTGTCGAAAATCATAATTTCCAAGAGCCCAAGGTTAAGTCTTCAAACTGCTTTTGTTCAACCAACAGTCCGATACACAAATACCACATGACAAGTCTGTTTTAAAAAAATAACACAATTAACAGATTATCAAAACGGTTTGCAATTAACTGTGTTTTCATGGACTAATCAATTTATCGACTAATAGTTGCAGCTCAAACACAAAAAAAATATTGCTCAGAGCAGCTTTAAATCCCTAAAATGTCACAATTCAGTTCTATTTTAGATTTGCAAGACATGTGGTTACCAGTGGTTATGTTAAGTTTGTTTTCACAGTGAAGATCCCTGAGTTTCTCTTGAAACCGGTGAAACACGTTACCACTGAGGGGGCGAAAACAATGCAACACATGGACCAGAAGTGGAGCAACGTCGTCAGTTTGAAGCACATCCAAACAAACCTTTAGAATCTAGTGCGGGAAACGCTTACTGATGACATCAACAGGGCTAATTTTCAGAGCAACAGAAGATGCCGCACAACTGTTCACAGGCTCTCCACTATCACAATTAATGATGATCTTTGCTCGATAACAACCAAATCAAACACAGAGCACTCGCAGCTCTGCAGCCTCGACTCTTTACCTGGTTCTCTTTAGCTGAGGACTCCATGAAGGCAGCGTTCCAGGATTCAGCTAATGCTTTTCCTTCTTCACAACTGATTACTCTAAAGTAAAAAAAAAACAAAAAAAACACACACACAAACAAACAGGTTAGAGTGAAATGTAAATTTGTGTAAGTAAGGTCGCAGTCAGAGAGTTAAATTCATGAGATATCTGCTCTTATGAACTTCGATCGAGTGAGGCTGATTTGCAAGTATAACTAGGCATGCTGGATACATATGGCTTCCCTGTCTTCTGGGTCATCTGTGAACCAGATATAAACATCTGCTCTATATTTCTGTTTGTGTGTCACATGTTGGGTGTGTTACGAAATGCAGTTTTGCCACCAGGAGCCCACAAAACCACAAGAAATGACACCGAAATTAGGAATAAAAGAGGCAAATGCTACTATATGCCTCACGTGTATGTGCTAATGCATGTGACAAAGTGTAAAATTCAGGCGTGTTCCGTACGTACCGCTCCATATGTAGGTCGTTCTTGTTTCCGACGAGCATAATTGGTACTCTGCATCAGAGGGAAAGTAAACAGCACATTGTCATTCAGGCATAATGTCTTACATGATGTATTACATACGCCTTGGAATGCCTCAGACAGCAAAAGAAGAGGAGGAAGAAGTACTTACTGAACTTTTCCCACCATGTCCAATAGTTTTTCATGGATAACTTGTACAACTTCAAAGCTGCAAGGAAACGAGGGCAAAGTTCGTTCTTCAGCACCCATCAACTGACTCGTTATAAAGAACTCAACAGATATGTGTTTGTTTTTAAAAAAGGTGGAGCTTTACCTTTTATTAGATGTGACTGAATAGACCAGAATGTAACCGTTGATATCTATGGAGTACGTCTGTGGGAAGATGGAGTACTCATCCTGTCGCGACAGAAACAGTCAAGAGATTAGCATGCAGAGCCGCGGGTTTGGACCAGAGACAGGCAACAGCAGTAATTGATGGCACAGGTTGACACCAAACTATGAAAGAACATCATCGCAACGGCACGTAATTACATAAAAAATCAATAACGAGTCATACCTGTCCTGCTGTGTCTACCAGTTGGAGGTGGTACTCCTGTCCATTTATTGTGATCATTTTAGTAAATGCTGCGGTTAAGAGACAAGAAGATGAAAGTCAATCAATAAGAAACGACATAGTTAAACATTTTAAAGGAAAAGTTCACCCGAAAAATAAAGAATTCAGTGGTTATATCGTCACCTCCGTGCTGATGGAAACTCAGGGGGAAGCTTTGTGGTGCACAAAACATTTCTGGAGCTTTAAAGCAAAATAGGTTTGCGGATCTCTCTTGGCTTCCAGATAAATGGATCACGTTGGATGAGCTGTATGGAGCCATTTTATGTTGGGTTTCTTTACGTTTTAATGTCTCCGTCTTTATCAGTTGTTTAGGAGAACGCTGTAATGCTGTTTTGCTGTGAAGCTCCTGAAATTTTTTGTAGACTATGAAACTTAACTGACTTCCCATCAGCATGAGATAACGACTGATCAATGATTTTCTTTTTTTGGGTGATCTTATCCTTTAAGGCATGGAGAGCGATATGTTTCCTTTTACAACAACACTGACAAAGACAGGCAACACAACACCACAGCACATCCCAACTGTACAGTACAACGCAGCCGACTGCATCTTTATTATTGCGTGGGTCTCGAGACATGCTACTAGACACAACCCAGTTATGGATCCATTTTGGTACCACTGAGCTCATTCAGGACAGAAATGTCAATAAGTGCCTGGAGACGGGTCATATCATCCGCAGCAGGACTGAGGGATCGCTCTGCCCGCAGCATCTCGATGATAACGCTGACACTACACTTTACGTTAACCACCCGTGTTTTATTTATAGATACAGACCACACAGCCAAGAAACGCAAGGCGGTATGCGAGCGAACATGTCGGGAAAGAGAGAAACAGCCTGCAGGGAAAGTTTAGACTCAAATCTCTGGAGTGTCTGGGGATATATGTGTGTGTGTGTTTAGGAGGTTGATGAATGAACTGTACGTTCTCCAGCTTCGAGCGAGACTCCCTCTGTAACGTCGAAGATTATACTAGCAGGTTCACGAGGGGGTTAATTCTGACCAAACACCGCCACCGGCTGATTGCACAAAAGTTCGCCAGAAGTCTGTCTTTCTGGTTGGAAGTGTGGAAACTAGTGCAATCAGCTGGTGTGGTGTTTGGACACATTGGTTTTGGAGGGAACATGACGCCCCGGTGGGTAACAATTGTCGTATTTCCTCTTAGTGACATTTATGTTAAAGGGTTATCAGGATGCACGGTTTAGATGTTCAGATGATGATAACAATAAAGGTTATGTAAAAAAAAAATAATCTATGAGGTATTTAGAGATTTAGTGATAATAATGTTGATTTCAAATTGTTAATGTGATCTTTATTTGAGCTACAAGGGCTATCGGTAAGTCTGTGAATCTAAAATCTGCAAAATTGCCAAATATTCTCTGGTTCCAGCTTGTCACATGTGAGGATTTGCTGCTTTTCTCTGTTTTATACCAATTTAAATGACATATTTTTGAGTTTTGTACTAACAGCCAGACAAAACAAAAATACAATGATGTCACGCTTAGGGCTGCATGGGTAAAAGATTGTCACAGTAGGATAACCGTCGCAGAAAATATCACGGCTCCACAGTAGCACAACCCTGTATACTAGGGCTGCACGATTCTGGAAAAAATGTGAATCACGATTTTTTTGCTTAGAATTGAGATCACGATTCTCTGGCACGATTTTTTTCACAAAATGTTTATTGCACTGATGAACTAGAACAAAACAAAAACAAAAAACATAGTAGTATGGCAGAGGCTACTACTACTATGCCTCTGCCAAAGCAATGTTTTTTTTGTTTGTTCAAGTTCTATCATTGGATGAAAAATTATTTTTACAAGAGTAAAAAAAAAAAAATTGTCTCCAGGATGAGAGGGCATCCTTTAATACCTCATGTTGTGCAGTGTTTATTAGGGCCGTATCCTTGGCTAGGTGATATGTGATAGCTGCTGTGATCGGCTTTCTAAAACGGAGGCATAATACTCCTCCTTTTCCAAAAGCCGCCTCTGAGGTAGGCGTAAACATGTGACGTGACGTGAAACCCGAAGTTGGGCTGTGAACAGCTGACAACGAATTTGTCTTAAAAATAAGAGCTTTACATTGCACCCCATTGGAGTTTAGAACTGGGTTCTTAGCGGGGGGGCTTTTAATTTGAAAGTAGCGACCGTTCCTAGATTGTGGCTACAACAACAAGCTAACACAACCATACAACTAGAGATCCAGGAGACGCTAGCATCTCCCGGATCTCAGCGGCTGTCCAGTTGCTCATCTAGCAGGCGAGGCGGAAATAAGTGGACCCTCCGAGGCGGCAAATCGGCGGACCTAGCCGCCAAAATGACGGGCAGATTGGCGGCTTGCTGCCCTGTCTAAAAACGGCTTCTCACTCACTCCTTCCAAACACTCAACTGCAGGCGGGCTTCCTCCACTGAATCACGTGTTGTAAAGACGCTTTACCACAGGTTGAGGGAGGAGGCAGCGGCAGTGCTGCGTTTGGGGGCGCTTTAAAAAATCCGGGAGGAAAATAGGAGCATTTGTTTGTGATTCAGCTCGAGAATGCTTCAGAATCGCCGTGTGTAGAAATGAGATCACGTGTATGTGTGAATCGAGATCGCGATTTTTTAACGATTTTTTGTGCAGCCCTACTGTATACTATACCAAAGTGCTGTTGCTTTATCAGTTACGACGACACTTAAAGGAATATAAACGGAGGGATTTATTATAAAATCTCAAAATATTATATCCTGACCGACACGAAACTTGATTTAAACTTAAAACATTCCTTTTTAATAAGACTGATATGGTAGAAGTCAGTATTGTAGATGAGCAAACAGTTTCATAACCATCAGTCTTTATGGCTTGCTTTACTGTTATACCACTGCAAGTCCAGTCAGCATGGACACTGGGAAAATGTTAAGGTTAATCCTTGTTATTTTACAAAATTTAATAAAAAAAGCTAGTAATCAGCAGATTTAATCAACACTAAAGATAATCATTAATTGCAGCCCTATTGAATACTTTGTTGTCCCAACAATCAGCGAACGTGATAACAACCAAAGCATCTCCATCGCAACTGAGTGACTCCGCCCACTGAGGAAGACCGTAAGATGGAGCAGAAAGCTCTGGAAAAACCAAGTGCGTTGACAGGAATTACAATTATAATATTGATTTCAACCAAACTGACCAATATTGGGTCCTTTTTTTGGGAGTTTTATCCTCATCAGCACTGAGGCTCTAAGAATGGAGAGTGCCGTACGTTGCTCAGGTCGGAAAAGCCTGCGACGAATGTGTGATTTATTTTTTTGTCTGGTCACTAAAACTGACGAGAGCTGACTTTGTGTCGGACAACCGAACGTGAACGACATAATAAAATCACGCACACAAGGGAAACACTGAGCAGAGCAGGTAAAGGATAATACAGCCTACACCTCACATATGCCGCACAACAAAGAGATGTAATGCACACTCAGGGTTTCCCACAGCAGAGGTGGGCCACCTTGCCTGGAGACCACCTCTGCCAGGGTCATACACATGAGAAAATACAACACCGGGGTAGGAAAAAGCTGCTATTAGATACAGCGATTAGAGCTATTTGATGCTGTTAGCTATTAAGAGATGCACCAGTGGTTTACCACTTCCACTAAAAGAGTTTCCTGTGGGGAAACCCTGTTTGTGTATTGAAGTGTGACGGAACCACAAAAATCCTCTACTTACTGTTTTCTATTGTTGGGTCATAGGAGTCCACAAACTGGCCTTCCACAAACTGAATTGTCAAGGAGGACTTTCCTGCAAGAGACAGAAAGCAAACTGTAAACAGGGACCAGGGTGGTACTCACGTCGTTTTAGAGTGATCAGTGTCACAGTGTGATTTCTTTCTGTCAGATTGCTGATAAAATAAATTGGTCAGAATCTGTAGACAATAAAAACGGAATAATCAGAATGTGCAAAGTAACGAGTGACAAAATGTGTCAAATGAATGCGGAGGAGAGGAAGTATAGAGTGGAAGATGGTGGGAATACTCAAGAGAAGCAGATGAAAATTATACGCTAGTAAATCGTATTTAGGTTCATTCCATCACCGGTTGTTTGACATTTTGACCCAAAGACTTCCAGTTTTACAGCAAATGAATATCGGTGCCAAATATCGGATATCGGCCTCCTTGATTTCTAAGCATCGGTATCGGCCCTGAATTAGCCGAATCGGTCGACCTCCCAACAGGGACCCTTCAGATGATGAAATAAAATGATGAATTTACAAATTGTTGTGTTTTTATTATACCTTTGTTTCATCAACCCTGTTCACTGTTATCCATCAACTTAAAATGACCACCTTGAGACCACAGAGCAGCAGCACCACGTTTACTATCATCTCATTATGGAGGAGTCAGCCATGAGCAGCGCTGGCACGCCGCTGGGCCTCCGGTCGGAGCTATCTGTGTGTGCCATCTTGCCATCCTCAACACACCGCACACAAACCGCGCTTCTCGAGGCTTCACGTACCGCACAGCTTAAATGCGTCAAACTGCGGGTTGGTCCGTCGGGCCTTTAGGGTTGAGGGTCAGCGATCGGGAGACGCGTCGATCCGATCGGGACAGTTGGCGCAATAGAACACTCTCTGTCGGGCCACATAACGGGCGGCCCTCGTGCGCTTTGAGAGCCACAAGGCCACGGCTCACCTGGTGGCGCTATGAGATGTCAGATCCGATGTGCTGTAAGTCCACCACGGGAGGCGTAAACCTGCCCGGATGGTGGATTTTAAAAACCGGACCCGAAAGGCCGCTGAAACCTCAGCTTCAGCACCGCATCCGAGCGCCCCCCCCCCCCCCCCCCCAGTGAGTTATAGCCTTGTCGCCCCGACCTCTTTATCTCCGTCTGGACTCACCTACGGATCTGTACCCGAGGATGGCGATTTTACGTGATTTCGGCTGCGGCATATCTCGTTCTGGTTATCGCATCTAGTCCTCGGGGTGAACCGCAACCTCCAACCGGAATGGCATCCAAAGATTCAACGGGCGCGGAGATTCGACATACAGCCTCCAGACGACGACAGGAACCCCTCCTCTCTGCTCCGTTCGCGGGGGTTTCACGTCCGCGGGTCCGAAATAAAATGTTTATTTCAGGTCATGTAAAGAAAGCATGGAGTATCTATGGATCTACAATAACTGCGTCACTCCCCTTTGCGATGTAATGAATTAGTAATTACTGCCGCGTCCTAATTGGCTGCGCGCGGAGCGCAGGCGGGCGTCGGTGCCCGTTGTAAAGCCCCGATTGGACGAGGCGGCTGTCCGTCGAGCCTCAGTGCGCGCTCTCTAGAATTTGATTGGCTGCTACGCGCATTACGAAGGGCTGGGTGGTCGGGTGCAGTGTCATTCATGTGTGCAGGGTCAGGGAGCAGAGATGCTGGCCTGGATGTTCCAATGAAGACGTCATTTTGTGATGTTGACACAATGTACTCATTTTGTAATTACCTGGAAAATACACAATATAGTGAAAAAATACATGTAATTATACATTCTTATAGTGGTTGTAAGATAATAGGATAACTCATTATTTAACATGGACAAGTGCCCATAAAGACATTGTAGAGGTGTTAGAATGATAAATGATGAGTTTAAACCTGCAAAGTATGAAAGCCAAAGTGTTTAAGTGGTGGCAGTGGAAGAAGAATTACTCTAATTCCAAGAATTTACAGTTTTGTGTGGTTTGATTGCTACTTGTGAGGTTGTTTCGACTTAATATCTTTGAATCGGCCTGTTTTTACAACAACAACAACAACAACAAATAATAATAATAATGAAAACACAACACAGAGATTTCAAATATTCTGTAATAAAACTGAATCCTGACAGTGTGTGAGGGCCCCAGAAACAACACTTAAACCAAGATGCATGAGTTATTGCCATGTAACCAGAAGAACTGAAACATTTCCTACAAACTTTTTTATAGGCTAGTCAAACATTTCTGAAGAAGCAGGGCTGTCAGCGGCTGCCTTTCTCCAAAATCATAGGCTGTGTCCAAAATCAGCCAACTCCCAACTATATAGTGGACTATGTAGTGATTGCGCCTTTTTGTAGTGCCATCCGAATGTATAGTGGGAATTATTATACCCTATATATTTGTATAAGTTAAAGAACAAAAGTATTACCATCAAAATATACCTTAAAAAAGTACACACTGCTCAAAATTAGTTAGGGACATTTTAGTGATTCACTTGGTTGTTTATTTGTGATTTGTGAACTAGTCTTGAATAGTGTTTCTCATAATATCATCTAATTAGTGGTTACAGATAACTAAATGCGGGCCCATTCATTATACTACATCCTAATTATTGGCAGGGATGAAATGTAACTTAAGTACATTAACTCAAGTACTGTACTTAAGTGCAATTTTGAATAGGCTTACTTGTACTTTATTCGAGTGTATCCATTTCTGCCACTTTACACTTCCACTCCACTAGTGGAAAATATTGTACTTTTCGCACCACTACATTAACTCTCTAACTTCAGTGAATTTAGTTTTATTGCTAGATTCTTTAAGACCTTTCCTTAAGTTTTATTCGTCCTGATGACTTTCATTTTCACCAGAGTAATATACAAGCACAATATATCTTTATGCTTTTATTAAAGTATGACATTTCTACAGCACTGAATGGTGTCGGAAAATATTTTACCCACGTGCTGTGCATAAACATGGTTTTTAGAAAGGCTTCTTTACTTGAACATTTGTATTTTCTGACACTTTATACTTCTACTCCACTATAATTAGGAGACAAGTACCTCTTGGTGATTCACTACATTTGTTTGGTTACTTTGCAGAATCAGATAAACATAATTAACAAATACATTACAAAGTCGATAACAGCTTGTGAATTTCTCCGGGGGATCAATAAAGTGTAAACGAATTACACACAGGGGCATGTGTAATCAGTGGTGGAATGTAACTGACTCGGCCAAATTTGCTTCAGTTAAGTCACTTTTCAGAATATAATCGTATCCTTACTGTCCTGTAAATAGATAGATAGATAGATAGATAGATAGATTGATTCAGCAGTAATGTTACTCTAAAAAACATTGACAGCGACGCTTTTACTGCAGAACAAGTTCTTTCACTCACTTAAAGTGAGTTTTGCTGACAATACTTACTATGTTGTTTAGACTAAATATCTCCGAATGGGCCTGTTATATGACAAAAAGTAATTAAAAAAAACATAATAAAGAGATTTCAAATATCCTTTATTAGAATTCAATCTTGACAGTGTGATGAAAGCCTTGAACCAAGATGCATGACTTATAAGCATATAAAAAGAAAAATTGAAGAATTTTATATACACTTTTTTTTTTATAGACCAGCAGGGCTGTTATGGGGCAAATTAAAACTTAGAGGCTCAATATTTCTAAAAAAATCCTGGTTTCAACACCGTACGGCACAGTCACTTAAAACTTTCATTTAGTATCACATGCACCAGTACCAATCGTAAAATAAAAAAATAAAAAAATTTATAGAATAAAGGAATAGTGAGAGTGTAAAAGGCACAATAAGGACACAGTGATCTCACAGCAGATTTTCAGTATGCAGATCTGCTATCCAATATTACTGCAGTTATATGAGATGATTTTACCCTGTCGCACATGAATTATTAAATTGCACAGTAATGTATATTTTTTCAGTTATTGTTGTTTACCCTTAAACATGAGAAAGTTGAGCAATTAACTTTTTATTCTCAGACAGGTAAAAACAATATTTTTTAACTAAATACGAGATGTTACTGTTATCCAGATTATGAAAATATATATTTTTTCCCGGATGTTATGCGCCAAAAAAGCCCATGTTGAGATAACATCTGAAAGCTATTCAATATTGCAGTAAAATAAAACTGTTCAATTGTAAATTATATTGTGTTTTTGAATAAACCCACCCAAAATCAGGGAGATAGAGAATATACCCCTTGGCGCATCACATCCACTGGAATGAACAAATGCATACTGAGCCACAGAAAGAAAAAAGTGGATGAGAAAAACTAAAAGTGTCTTCCAGTGTAGTGGACACTGTACATGAGAGGTTATGGTGGTGTACAGGAGAAAGACATAATCTTCTTCACCTTCTCATAGACGTCCAGTAGATGTCCCCATAACACCATTTATATCTCACTCAGGGGCCACTGACAGGACCACAGGCCCCCCTATGAGTAAGAACTCAAATAATCATCATATACATTCCCACAGAAACATCGCCGTCTAATTACATGTTATTTCCATCTACGTTTCTTAAGCTGTGCATTACAAACCCCCTAAACATAGAAACACCGCCTGCACCAACAAACAACCTCGCACATAAATCAGACTGCGCACGTCCCCGATTATCCAAGCTGATACAGTATTCTGTTATGGATGTTAAAACAGCCAGGTCTTAATATAACTGTGGCCTTAAACCAACCCGCAGGCATGCAACAATACCATAGGAGCGCAGGCCACAATTAGCGGGTTAAGCTCGTAGGCAGTCGCTGGAATTCAAGGCGGGCGCTGCGAAGGTGGTGAGATGGTGAGAGTCCTCTTTGCTTTTCGACCCTAACGTTTCTCATGTGTCACTCACAGCTTAGTGCTTCAAATTCTATAGATTTTAAAGGAACGGCCGTCGCCCAAATCAAAAACACAAAGTTTTCCTCTCAGCTGTAGTGCCATTTGCCAATCTAGATTTTCTCGGTGTGAGTTGTCGAGTTTTGTAGATATCGGCCTTCTCTCGAATATAATGGAACTTGATGGCATTTTTTTTCCTTTCCCCCGCACAAAAAAATACTAGCTAACTAAGCTAACTGACGTTGCAGCTCAGCCGAGGAGGACACCATTATTGTTGACATCCCTCGAGCGTCTCGCCCATGAGTAGATGCACGTTAACTTCTGCGCGGTGACATGGTTGGTGGGTTTCCTTAGAAAGAAAAAATACAAAACAAAATTGAGGAGGCAGGAGGGGCATTGCTCCCCCTGGATGCTGAAAAGTTTCACTACATTGAGTCTAAAATAGGTCCAATAAAACCATTATTATAACCATTTGTATAATCAAATGTACTTTGTATGGACCCTGAGTCTGAAATAAAGCGTATCTATCTATCTATCTATCTATCTATCTATCTATCTATCTATCTATCTACTTCAAAGCGATCTTAACAACTAAGTGGTCAGAAACACATTTTATGCTCATTTGTTGGGGTATATGGCCGGCTTGGTACTACTGTCCTCTGTTACTGTATACGAAACCATAAGAAGGCTACCCTGGTTGGTTTAAAACTGTTTGCTGTGGATTGTCTTGAATAAAGGGGTGCATGATTTCTGGAAAGATACATCGCTGTTGAGTTTTTTAAAAATCTATATCAGTGGCACTTTGAAGTTCCATCATATTCAAGAAAAGGCTGACATCGTTACGGGAAACATCTCCTGAACTCTGCAGCTCACACCACAACAATTAGCTGGATAAACAGCACTACAGGTGAGAGAAACACAATATGTATTTTTTGATGTTGGGAGACTTGGAGCCAAACTCTCGAAATAATTACCCACGCTCTCTTCGAAAAATAGCCCACAGACCCGAGGGTGTGCAGTTTTTCCTGCCCTGTGACCAATGAAATCCCCTGTTTCCCCGTCACGTCCTGGACCATTACTACTTAATCACAGAACTGTCCAGCTCTCCGTCAGTAAGACCCGACTGTTTTGCCTCCACACACACTTCTCAGCACTGGAGACAAGAAATCACTGGTGTCAGCAATAGGCGATTTGTTCTGCATGACATTGGGTGTCAAAAAAAAAAAAAAAAAAAAAAAAAAAGCTCAACTGAAATGGCTGAAGGGTGCCTGCAATCACTGGACACACAAAAATACACACTCACGGGGCATGAACGCTGTCACTGTCTCTGCCTCTCTCCCTCTCTCACACACACACACACACACACACACACACACACACACACACACACACACACACACACACACAGGAAATTATGATGACCAAGAATAGGTCACACTGGTAATACAGCCATGTTCCAGCCAGGGATTACAGTGTGCTGACATAGGCCAACAATAAATACCCCCATGCAGGAACAACAGGTGTCTGACAAGATTGTTTCACTTTAATAAAAGGCTTACACAAGCCTCAGAGAAATAATACATTAAGCTCTTTCAGACATGTTGGCCTTTTATTGCTTCATCCCTTGTGATTGGAAAATGTCTTTTTTTTTCTTCACCTCAACCCCGACAATTAATCTCACAGAATCTCGCGCGCACGACAAAGAGGAGGCGATGTGATTGCGCGTGATGGTTAATGTCAAGCGATCCATATTCTCATCACGAAACTGTGATGCAGGTTAAAAAAAAATAAAATAAAAAAAAAATAATTCACACTCCAGTCCCTAATTTCTTTAGCCGTGCGAGCTGGTGGACATGCAGCTGGAGCTTCTGAACCCTGGGTGTGTGGCACCGGCGCCAGCCTCTTTCAACTCACTGTGAAAGCACCCCTGGCTCTGTTAGTATGCCAGCCTGAGCGCCAGTGGAGCGAGTCAGCCACATCCTCCAGCTGGGCCTGTGCCACTGACGGGCACCTGGACCCACAAACCTCATGAAACGGAATGCATATTTAACTCAGAGGAATGCATTTGCGCGGCATCTCTCGAGTCTGTGCGTGTGCATGATGCCCAGAGGACACCCGTTGCACCTTTACTCGGCTCGTCTGTGAGACTTTTATCTACCTATAGGACACAACGCAGACTTTTTAACTGGCAGATCCACACTTCAGGCTGTGCCTCGGCTGTTGGACCGTGTCCAGAGTCGCACAGGCCTGAAAGACAGCCATCGTTATCCAACTCTCACAAGGTGTCATTGTAGGGATCCAATGATTACCATATCAGCACCACATGAAACATTTATGGCTTGCTGGCAGTGACGGCCTGGCAAGCATCCTAATTTCCAGGACAGAGCTTGTCACATTCTATTGTTTCAGGGTCTGGTGACAGGAGCAGAACTTGTGATGAAACTGTCACTTTTGGTCAAAATAAAAACTTTGCCATTATGAGTTTCTCCAGCTCACCTGACACACCACCAAAGCTCAGTTCAAGCAGGCAACTCACACGCATAATATTCTCCACACACTCCAACATGTATTCAACGCAGCCTTTGCAAATGGCCCTCTATTGAGACTGCCAGTCACCCACTCCTTCCACCTCTTTCACTCTGCTGTCCTGCTGCTGCACGGCTCATTTGCTAATTTGCAAACCCTTAATATTGCCCCTGCCGATGCCGCTTATGTAGCGCTTCAGGTGAAGTCTGACAATGAGACTGAATTTCATCACATTTTCTTGAAAAGATCTGAGATGTGGGAGGAAGTTCAGTGGTTTAGAGCCAGGCTGTGTCGTCTTGACTTTGGGAAATCGTCCCAGTATTTAGACTTGAAGCCGTGGTCACCCAAACTGACAGGAGCAAATAATCGCCTCCTGTTTTATATGCACGCGAAGAGGCAAATAAAACATTTGCACCCGACCACATCTTGGCTTTTTTTGGGGGCAGTTTTTCCTACTCAGGAACCAGGGACTAAAGTCTGTAATGCCCCTTAAGGTAGATTTGTGATTGTAATATTATCATCATTTGATGTCAATCAAAATGAATTGACCTGACATGCTTTGAAATATCAGTTAGCTTTTAGGCTAGCTATGCCAGATCTGTAGCTGCTGACCCTCCTATATGTAGCAGCCTGTTTACAGTGATATCAACTGTTTTCTTTATCAGTTTATATGAGTAGTGTGGTAACATATGAATGAATACTCATGTTTGAGTATTATGAACAGTCCCTGGGTTGTCTCTTGGAATGATTTCGATCCAGAGCTAAGGCTAAATCCTAATTGATCCTCAATTTTTAGCCCTACTTTTTTATTCAAAAAAGAAAACACTTCATTTCCTTGTCACTTGTGGTGCCTTATAGCTTGTATAGGCTTTGCATTGATATGGCAAAATGCAGGGGCTGCTATACACAAATCAGCAATCACAACATAACGTTAGCAAGCTAGCCATTTAGCTACCAGGACATTATTTGGCATCATAGATTGCTATAACGAAAATGACCATAATACATTGGAATGCACACAGCGGCCTCCACCTTCAACATCCCATCAAGAGTCAGGACTTACTTCTCCTTGATGTGGATCTACAAAACAGAGATGTAAGGCTAACTGGCAGGGGCACTAAATCGGACATTAGCTAGTTAGCCACTGGGATGTGCCGGAACGCGTAAGCACTGTTTAAAAGTAGAATATTTTTTTTACTCTTTTATTCCTTAAACTGAAGACCCAACTCAGCCAATTTCATGTTGTATATAAACCCCCCTCATTAGATGTGGTCTAGGGCTCCAGAAAAGCTAGTAGGCTAAGAGGAGCATGAGACGTCCTGGACTATATTTCTCCTGCCGATTTGATTTGTTTTCATTTGCGATGTCTCTGATTGCATTTATTGTTTTATATTGTTTTTCTGGTTACATGTATCCAACTCGAATCCAGTTACATTACAGTATATTTCCTGGGATGGTCTGAAGTTTTACTTGATACTTTGTTCCCACTGAGGTCTGAGGGGCCCCGTAGGACCAGGTGCCCCCCCACACACAGTAGATGCCTCACATGCTAGCTGGCATCACACTCTGTATCTAATGCAGCTTCGGAAGATAAGTTCATTATCGTCCCTCCTGAGTCTCTGCTGATTTTTGTCGGCAGTGACGAGGCCCAAATAAATCAATCTACCTCACTACCACCTCAAGGCGCTGACAGTTTATCTCATCATGATCATTCTGCGGCCGTGCTCACTGTACAACTGTTTTTGTTTAGCACTCAGTGGCCCATTCGGCGGTGAGCAGGTGAGACCCAGATAGGCTGCTCGCTGGTACTTCATCACCCGGCTTGTTGTTGTCACAGCCACAATTGGTCTGTACTCCCCATCTGCTGCATCAGCAAAGTCAGGACTGATTTGGTCACTTTGGAGCCCAGTTAGCTTTGCTCACTGCTCTTCCCCGTTGATTCCAGCCATCATTACAAATGGTATCTTTATGCGGTGGAGTTAACCCGGATAGTGCTCTCCCCTGGGTGCCTTTATTATCTATTCATCATGTTGTCCCAGTTTATCTCAAGATAAATCTGGCTGCTTCACCGCAGATCTAACTACAGATACCTGGCGTGTGGCCTGGGGAGGGAGATTAAGAGATTACAAGATACTCAGCGGAGGTGCTTCAGTTAGACTTGATAAGGGGGTGAAAAATATTCGAAGGAGATGCAGAAAAGGTGATGAATTTGTGTTTGCGCGCTCTTAGCACCAATCTGTCTTCAAAGTAGGCTCGAACACGTTAAAGCTGCCTTGATGGACGGTCATTTCCATGGTGACAATTGTGCGCAGCCAGCCGGCGGCAACCTCGCCGTGTCCAATCAGGTAAATAAATGAACATTTGAAACACTGAAATGAAATGTTCTCGGCCTCGCATTTCCGAGGCTCCGAGCACACTCATTGGACACTCCCTCAAATTTCCTCCCTGCTAATTTGCATTGCTGAGTAGCTCCTTTTGTGTCACCTGGAGGTTTGGGCAGAGCAGTGTTGCAGCCAATTTCCAGATGGTAATTCAAATGTGTGACATATCCCCAATTTTTCGACAAGAAATGCTGCGGCCATTTCCAAAGACTCCATTAGCTGGGCGGATGCGTCAGCGTGCACAAATGGAAAGTGGAAAGTGTCCAGTGGTGTGAATATTCACATCTGCACCTGCTGAATAATAGACGATTATCAGCTCAGGTGGCTCACCATCCACCCCTATTCACATGCTCTCTTTCATTTCACGCAGCTAATTTTGTCTGGAATACTCAATGGGCTTGCAAAATGCATATTTCTTGTCTCTCAGACCTGATCTTGTCTTGTGTTCTGTCTAAAGAGGGAACATATTCCTCAATAAGAGCGCTGGCTTCAGGGAGTAATGTGTCTGCAATATAGACTCTAAAGAGCCTCGGGTCTTGGCAGGTACTCCTTGCATTTCAGCAGGACAGAGACACCTACGGCAGATTCTGTGGCAGCAGGGCCATATATCATCTGTCATCGCCAGAAGCCTCCACAGTAATGAACAAGTAATAATGGTATATATCTTGAACTTGAGTCTCTAAAGGTAGCTCATCCAGAGTCATTATTGTGCCACATAACCAGATGAGCTTTCTCAAATGAGATCATTTTTGTCACCCTGAGGACTAGAGGGTGTAACTGTTCTCACAGTGAATAACTCATCCTCATTTGGTGCTAATGGGACTCCGTATTAAGGTGTTGTGCGAATGCAGGAGGAATAGTAAATCCCATTTTCTTGTAATTTAAATCTCAAGCTGTTTCCACACATCTGTTCCTCTGGTAGAAAAGGAAGAGTCATTTGGAGGTGGAAAAAAAAAAAAAAAAGCACGCGCGGGATAAAAGAGGAGCATTTAATGAAGATTCATGCCTCACTAGATGATGACGAAGTGTGTGGCGGCGCTGTGTTATGGGGAGGTATGTCATGATGACATCTCTCCGTCATAGAAATGAGCATTATTCACCCTGTCCATTCTTCCACCTGCCTGTCTTTCTCCTGCCCTTCCCCAATCCGTCCATCCATCTGAGCCTGTTCCCGTTAGTTCAATGCTACAGTTGACCCATAATGAGGGATATGCATATGATGTCAGCGGTTTTCCGCATGTTTGACAGCATGCGTTCTGGGATGTGTTTGCACACGAGGGGGGTTGCGCTGGCGGTGTCATTTTTCATGTAAATAGAGGATGGCAGGATGTAGCAGTCCTGCTGTTTGTGAAATCAGCCGTGCCACACATATGCACAAGATCAGCAGTACAGACCTCCTAAACTCTGAGGGATGTGTAAAGACTTTGTCTTGTTCCAGTCAGCCAGAAACTAATTTCTACAGAAAACTACTGTGATATGAAGCTGTTGCAGTAAAAAAAAAAGGAAAAAAAAAGGCAGAAGCAGAAGCAGACGCAGCTGCCTGAATGGGCACTGCACCCCAACAGCCTCATCTCCGGTGTCCAATTCAGCAAACACATGATTCAACCTGTCATTCATAAGTGCTGATATAGCCGTGCTACGAGCACAGCCAAAAGTCCCCAGAGTTGGCTATCACTGCTAACTGTCATTACTTCTCCCGCTGCAGTACTTTGATTACTGGACTGGGAGAAGAATGATGACTAAGGCCAATCTAAGTCCTGGTCAGACTCTGTAAGGCTGTCGAGGAAAAATGGATCAAGTCCAAGGTCCCATTTACACCCCTATAACGTTTATATAACTCGGTCACGGCTTGTGAGTGTAGCCCTCTCCTGCTGCAGAAGTCATGTTAATCACTCCAGCAACACGCTTGTTGTTTATAATCATTAGAGAGCAAGGTAAGCAAGCAATGGTTTATAACACACAGTTATGTAGTTGTAAGCAGACATGAGGGCTTTTCAGGTGTTGACTGATGTCGTTCTCAACAACTCCTTATTATTATTATTATATATGTAACGCATCCATAACTGCACACTTGTATATACACAGATAATGACTGACAAACCACAACTTTAGCCAGGGAGGTCCATTTGTTGTTATTTGTTGAGTGTTACTTTAGAGTTAAATGTGTTCAGATTTGTTCATAAGTTATATTAGTCGGTGCACACTTTTTGTATAGAATCACTAAGATAGATAGATAGATAGATAGATAGATAGATAGCGTTACGTAGACCAATATTCAGATATACAAATTTAAAGTATGGTTGGCATGCGGTAGTTAAGTGTACATGCTGTACTGTACATTCTGTACATGTCTGTCTGTCTGTCTGTCTGTCTGTCCTGGGGATCTCCCATCTGTTGCTCCTCATAAAGTTTCTCCCTGTTGTTATATAAAGCTTTTTGTAAATAATTTATTTACTGAGTATGCCAATAAATATCACAAATCACAAATTATGTTTTCTCACACGAGTGAAATATACAATATCTTGCTCTGACGTGTAGTGAAGTAGTAGCTTAAAGCAGCATTACGTGGAAATACTCATGAAAAGTTAAAGTTGGGTACCTCAGATGGAATCTGTGTTGAACTGTGCCCTCTACCCTGCGACTCAACAGATGCATGATGGGATATCCCCACCGCCCTGACAGCCCCTGAACTGATAAGCAGACACACAACTGTTCACACGACTCGGGGGAAATTCTTTCAAAATTACAACGTTTGAATCTTTTCTGAACTGAAATTTTTGAAAAGCGAGCGGAACAAAAAGCTTCCAGTAAATGCTATGAAGACACTTAAAGAAGTCCGTAGAGAAAAAGGCATTAAGAGCGTTTTACCTCGGTGTGTAAGTTGCTGGGGGGAAAGACGAAATTCAAAAATGTAAATACACCGCAGTATATGCTTTTACATAAAGAGAGACTCTCCCCTCGGGCCCACATGAATGAGAGTTCGAACAGCGGCAGAGTTTTCTCGGAGTGTGCTGGAACGTTCCGTGTCCTTTTGCACTTGAGATTAAACCAACACGTCTGTGCATAAGGTCACACTAATACCTCTAAGAACTGTTACTTTTTTGAGAGATGATTCAGTGCTTTCACGGCTGCCGGCTCGGTGCCATACTTAAAGTTGAGACAAGAGATCATGCACAAAGGCGCAAGGGGCCGACGCGAGAGAAAAAAGTGACAAGAGATTATTGTCAGCCTGGGATTGGTATGCCAAATATCTGAATTGTTTTAAGTGTACCACAGTTTGAAGGGATGGCAGGTGTGGCCAACCAAAGAAAAAAAACAAAAACATGGCTGTGTCGCAACGGGGGGGGGGGGGGGGGGGGGGGGGGGAGAGAGAAAGCGTTTGGGAGCAGCGGTGTATTTCTGTGTGTTTGGCTATGAGATCATGCCAGTGACCTCAACTGATTGAGCTCAGACAGCATCCTATCCCCAGCACTGCCCTCCTGTAGTGGGTGGAGCAGCGGCAGGGTGCTATCTGTGGCCTCACAAAGTGACAGTGCCAGCTGGGGTATGAAATCCAGTAAGACAGGCAGTTGGTCTGGGAGACACAGACCACGAGTCCCCACAGTGCTCGGTTACAGTAGCCTGCTGTATTCAACTCGGCGAGGAAAAACTCCAGCCAAGGATTCAGTGTGACTGCTGCCAAACATCAGGAGTTCTACGACAACCTGTAGAGCTGATCATGTTCAAGGACCCTCGAGATCAATCAGCGGCCATTATCCCTAACAATCCTCTCAATGTTGGTGATTCAGCTAATGGCACGTTGACATCTTGTTATAGGCGATAGAATCAACAGGATGGGTGGGAAGCAATCTCGCAGTTTGTCCAACAAGCAGTTGGATGAGGTGAGTGTGAAGAAGAGTGCCACGAGAGACGACCAGCCCAGCGTGTCCTCGGCTGCCGAGAGGATCCGCAGGCACACCACAGTGCACTTTGGCTACAGCACCCTCAGCCTGGCCATGCGGGGGCTCGATGGGACCCCCACCGAGCTGTGGGAGCTCCGAGAACTGCAGAAGCTAAACTTGTCCATGAACTGCCTGTGCTCTCTGCCCCCTGCCCTTGGCACTCTGGACAACCTGGTGATCCTCAACCTGTGGGGTAACAACCTGTCCAGCCTACCGCCTGAAATCGGCCTCCTGAAGAAGCTGCGCGTGCTGTTCGCCTGTCGGAACCGCCTGAGCGAAGTCCCGGAGGAGCTGGGCTCCTGCGCCTGCCTGGAGGTGCTCAGCCTGGCCAACAACCAGATCACGGGCCTCCCGGGCAGCTTGGCAACCATGCACAATTTGACCAAACTCAACCTCAGCTACAACCGCATCGTTCACATCCCCACCTGCGTCTACAGCATGAAGGGCCTGGTCTTTCTCCACCTGGCCTGCAACCGCCTGGAGACCATCGCGGACCAGATCCAGGACCTGGTGAACTTGAAGATCCTCATCGTGGAGGGAAACAGTATCCACACGCTGCCTAAGACGCTGTGCTTCCTTGAGTCTTTAGAACTCCTCAATGTTGACTTCAATGAGCTGCAAAACGTTCCGATGGAAATGTACCTACTGAACAGGCTCGGGAGGTTGGCCTGCCACCCGATGGACAAAGGACTTCATATTGTTCACAACCCCCTGCTCAAGCCTATCAAGGAGGTGCTGCAAGGAGGACTCAGTGCCCTCTATAACTACCTCAAACCCTCATGAGAGACTATCACTGTGTGTGTGTGTGTGTGTGTGTGTGTGTGTGTGTGTGTGTGTGTGTGTATGTTGATCTGCTGGTGTGCGTCCAAAAGAGTGCGTGTCATTTTGAAATGGTGGCACAGATCTGACCCCTTGGCACGTGGTAGCCACGCTGTGAATGCTAGCACCGATTACATTAAGATACTGTTACTCAATATTGCTATTTATACGTCCTGGTTTTTATGTAATGTCTACGTGGGGTTAAAAATAAACTAACGAGTAACTGCTGTGTCATGTGTAAACAGGACGAGCTCACGCAAAAAAATTCACAGGTCTACATTTGGGGGCTGATTACTTGCCAGTTGGTCTTGTTCAGGCCCGACGCAGCGAGGTAAGTTCAGCTAGAGATCGCGACCCCTCGCTGCCGCATTCAGGTCACGGGGATCAGGTGTGCAAAGTCAGTGGAAAGAACAGTGGAGGGGGGGGGCTTAAAATCTGCAAACAACAAAATAAAACAAAACACAACAGGGACTTAGACTCTGATTAAATGTTGTTCCACTCCATCAGATCAGAGCAGGGCTGCTGGGTCGCGGCCCCTCTGAGGTTGTTGGGCGGCATGACACTAATGATTTGAAGAAAAAAAAACACAAACGTCTGATTGAAAACAGCTTCTAAAAATAGAGTTAATGTGGACTATTGTGGAACAGATGACTCGAGCCAATATAAAAACATGTATACGTTATTAAAGCTCAGAAATCTTGTATGAGGAGTTCGGATTATTTTGTTAAAAATGTGTTGTTACTGTGACCGCAGCATGCCATGAAGGAAAAAATAACAAAGAGGTCACATAATTGATTAAAACATCATCATGTGGACCTTTTAACCAATGCTGTGATTACCAATAAGTCTAAGCAGCTTAAAGATGTACTTGTTGTCGAAGCCATTGAGGTACAGCAAGGATTCGGGGGTAAATAAAGGTAAAGATTTCAATAGATGTTCAAGACACACATAATGTGGTGTAGAACAATTATTTACACAGGCCCTCCATAAGGTTTGATTTGGCAAAATCAAAGAAAGGAAACAAAATATGAAACACTTTTTTTGTGTGGCTATTTTCAGTGAAAGTTCTGGTAAATGTGCTCTTTAGACATGTCGGATCTTTAATCATGAAGTATTTTTTTATATTCTGAGCACGGCAGGCAGAGTGACACTTTGTGCAGGACATCCATAAATCATGGGAAATTTGAAGCTCACAGAGGCAAGTGAGAAAAAGTGCAGGAACTTGAAACTGAAGAAAACATTACTGGCAAAATGTACTTTCACATATTTCTTAAGTGATGAACACAAGAGAAAACAGATTTAGAAAATGAGTCATGAGAGGGGTTTTTTCTTACTTGCCTCTCAGAGCTTGTGTATAGTGCCATTTCACGCTACAGCAGGATAAAAAAAACAACACAACATTGCCGCTTTTGGTCCGTTGCTCGAGATTAACTCACAGCTTTGACCCTAGTGTATATTCAACCAGTCTACACACTGAAACAATCTCAATATTCTTGGGCTACTTTTAGTGGAATAAAAAAAAAAGTGGGACAGCGTTTAGATCACAACACAAGGTTTACTGAATCTATGTTTAAAAAACCATAAAGTACGATAAAGTATGCATAATAATATAAGGTAAATTAACTGCATTACTTCAAGGTTTCCTCACACAGATGGCAGCATGTGATGTCAGGAGACCACCTCAAGTGACCTTGATGATGACTTGCGTCTGTTTTTTATGAATTTGGTTTCTCAGTTAATGATCACGATTGTTTCCTCCCGACGGATGTAAATCGATACGGAGCAATTAGATTAATCCTCTCCTCTTCAAACAGAACTTCTTTGTGGTATTTGCTCTCCGAAGCAGGATTAATTCTGTTCCCCCCCCCCCCCCCTTGCTACTACAACTCCTTCTACAACAAACAAGTGACTTTATCTTGACCTGAACTACAGTACAGCAGCTTTATGATGGTATGAGGACGACTGTGTCAATATATCCATACGCCCATTTATTATTATTATTGTTAGTATTATTCATGTTTTACCTCGAGGTTGCTCCTGTAAATTAATCAAATTTAGTCTCGACTTTGCTGCATGAACAATAACAAGGTTTAGATGTCGCTAGCTTTAAGAAGGTTACACACATTGTCAACCACTCAGTGAAGACTGAAGGTGCTGCAGAAGAGACAGAAAAGTGACCTCTATTGGTATGTAGCTGTTACTGCCTTGGACACACACACACACACACACACGCACACACAACCCCATGCATTCATGATAGATGAGCCCCTCCTGAATAAGTCTTTGTCCTAGATAGCGATCATGGGACATGCTGTCAAATAAGGCACCTATAAAGATATTGCATCAGTGTGAGTCAGATGACCTGAATACGGTGTATCGGTGTTGTGTGGTTACTACTCTAGTGATGAAAACAGTAACTTTGTGTGCTTGTGTCACTTGTTCAACATCAAGTGAACATTATATATAGATGTAAAGATTTCTCACCACTAACTGACTACAACTCTCATTTCAATTCAATTACCAAAGTAATGCCAGAAAAAGCAGTCTCTTGTGCACAGTTAAGTAAAAACAGCACTTTAATCGTCAAGATAGTTCATTAAAATGATCTTTTTTATTTGTCTGGCAATCAACCTCATTGCGATGAACGGCCCTCCCTCACTATAGTGGTCAGCTGTACACCCGAGATCACCCGTGGCTGCCGTCGGCAAGCTCTGTAGGATTTGCTGATCCTGTTTAATTGCTGCGTGCTCTGATAACTTTGCTTTATAATGAGACACTGTGCAAGATGCAACAACTGGCTGAGCACAGATTGGCACCCGTGTTCTTCATTCAAAGGTATTTTGCATTCATAAGCCGAAGCTTAGAAAACAGTTTAGCATCGCTAGCAGCCAGTGACTTCCCATAATGAAGGACAGCTAATCAATCTCATATTGAGCTTTTGACAATCAAGGCATGGGATAATCACAATGGAATTAAATGGCAAAATCACTGTTGTCTGGCAGCCGCATGAGGAGAGGCTTCATAAGTCTTCCTTTGGAGTGCAGTTTAAGTTCTGTGATTTATTCAGTCTCACTGAGACTGCTCACATAGGGTGAGGTGATTGGCATTTATTGACAAACAGCATTATACCACCACTTACGTCAATTACTACAAACTGTTATTTAGCTCATCGTTCTATGTTTAACTGATACCCGCAGGGAGAAATATGCAGCGGAATGGATTTGCCGAAGGCCAACAGGTTCTTCCCTGGCTGGTGGCGGCTCTCCATGACGAAATGTCAATATCACCAATTCAAAAGCTCAGGATGCTGTTGTTCAGAAAATCATCAGCGGTGAGTCACTGAAACAGCAGGCCGTGTCATAACCTTTGAGGCCTAAATATGGAATCTTTTGATCGTGGCCTGGCATCAATTTTGGAGCCCCTTCCTTCCATCCAATCAGCGTGATGTCACAGCTTTCCTGTGTCCTGCTTTGAGATTGCGATGAAAGAAAGCTGATGAAAGGTTACTGTGTAAAAAAAAAAAAAGGACTAGTAATCGGAAGGTTGCTGGTTCGAATCCCTGGCTCCCCGGGGCGGGACTGAGCTACATGCCGAAGTATCCTTGAGCAAGATACTGAACCCCAAATTGCTCCTGATGTGCAGTTGGCACCTTTGTGGCAGCCACAGCCATCAGTAAGGGCCCTGCGATGAGCTGGCGACTCGTCCAGGGAGTACCCTGGCCTTCGCCCATAGAGTCATCACCCGCGACCCTCATGGAGAAAACGAAATGAAACGAAAGCTAAAGATAATGGATATCAATCAGATATTCAATCTGACCTCACCTAAATGGTTAAATCATATGGAGAAACTGCTCTGACAACAGTTTGAAATCAAATCAATGGAACAGATATAATATGGGCGGTGTTGATGAAGGGGAACGTTACTCGTGGGTGTACCTACATCAGACAAAGAAGTAGGATACTATTATTTCTCGAACATGACTTAGCGCTGTGTTTATGGAGAACTACCGGAACACAGCCCTCAATCACACACACACACACACACACTCTGTCTCTCTCTGCGTTCGTGCGTGCAAACAATGATGCTATCCATTCATTCCTCCGTCCAATCGGAGGAGTTTACATTCTCATCAATTCCCATGACAACTCTGCTCAGACTGGTATTCATGCATTCCTGGCAACATAACTGTCGCGGCCAAGACAATACCAAAAAACCACAAAAAGACATGTGGCGCTATGAAATGCCTCAGCCATTGTTTGGTCTCCTTCTGTAGGAAAAACAACAGCCATATATCCTTGACAACACGAGGTCACATCGAGACTAAATGTGGACCCTTGTCAATCTGGCAGCATTTTAATTAGCCATGAAAAACTGCTGGTACAAGTGAAACAGCCATGTGTGTTTATGCATGCAAAAACAATAAGGGAACGACATTGGTTGACTTTGTCATTAGTTGCTGCTCCATCCCTCTGTTTGATATCGCCACGAGAACGCTGCACCGTTGTTTGCACTTGCTGTCTCAGATAAGACTAATTTCGAACAAATATTTGCAAACATTAAAGCAAGCCATCATTATTGATCCATCAAAGCTGAAAAAAATAAGAATAATTAAAAGAAAAAGAAAAAAACTGTGTGTGACGATGCGGTCCGTTCTGCCGGGTCAACCGATGACGACCTCTCTGAATGTCGGCCTGGGTTTGCCTTTAATAGGATCAATGCGCGAATTTGATCGGAAAGGACGCACAAGGTGAACTCTGATTAAGAATCCAGCTGGCAGAGATTTGAACGAAATATTCGGTTAATAAATTAAGGTGTCAAGTTGAGCATGAAAAAGGCTTATAAAGCTTATTTAGTGTTGTGATTAATAAAATCACCCTCCCGTGGAGGACAAAAAAAAAGGATTACTCATAGTGATCAATGAAATATGAAACTATTCATCACAACAACTTCACCACAAGGTCCTTTCAGTGGCGCCGCTGGACTTTGATAGTATCGCATGGTGTTCATCAGCAGATTACCGAGTGTAAGATGTGCATTTTGATTAAATTTTTCTGACCACTTCCTGTCCATTGGAGAGATTAAAAGCTAAAAAGGTTTAAAGATTTTTTTAAAAGGTTGGAAACGGCAGTTAAAGAAACATTGACCACAAGGTCGCTTCAGTAGATGAGCGGAGCCTTTGGTCATATCGCATGAACTTCTTCATCAGTCGATTGAAATAAATGGTTTCATAGTATATCTAATGTTGTGTATTTAATTAGTATATATGCATATTGGTTACTGAATGGTGGCCTGCTGTATAAGTAGGCTGAAGATGACAAGGACAAGGTCAAACTAAAATTCAAATTCACTCACTATCTACTCACCTCCGTGCTGATGGAAAAGATGGGTGACATTTTGCAGTCCACAAAACTCCTGAAAAGCCGAAGTGGACGGGAATTTGTTTTAAAATGTGAAATAACAACTGAAAAACTGATGAAATGGCTGAACCGCTCTTATCTAAGTCTCCAGAAGTGCCTACACCTCAAATTGATTTAAAAAGATTTACACCCTTAGAGCTCAGTTGAGTTTGTGCACTCACTAAACACGCTTTTAGCTTAGCAGCTACATAGAAGTTTTTAAGCTTTATAAAGGCTGTAAATAACATTTGTTCTAATCAATTTGGGATCTCGGGTCGACCTATGTTATGGGTTTCTTTCTTTTTTCTTCATTTTAACCCCCCCCCCCACATGAATAGCGGCACTTTGCAGGGATAAAACACTGCACATTTCTTTGTCTTTAAAGTATTTTCTGGGAGGAAATATAATTAAGATCTGCTCATGCATATCCCGTATAACAGATAGACGTTCAGGGTCGCATCAAACACTTTCTCTTGTTTACTTTGAGCACACAGCTGCCCTTACAAAAGTACACACTGTTGCGTGCAGCGTGCATCCAGTCGGGACACACGACCTCCTTGTGACAGTGCACCTTAAACTTTGACCCTCATGCGCCTACATCCGCCTCAGCCCTAGCCACCAAACTTTGGAGTACAAAGAACACAGTACTTGCACTTAAAAGCGCTTGTCATCCATCAACATCAATTTTAGTTAAATGACTTGTCATGTGTTTGCGTGACGGGTATGTGACACATCTCACATTGTGGGTCAGAATAGCCAGAAAAGCTGTGCTGGCTGAATGTAGTGCGACATCCTGGTGTTCTTGGCATACTGCACTTCAACATACTTGGTATTAGGATGTACTAATGCTTTGTCTGGCACACTAAACAGTATGGTAGTGGGTATTTGAACGTAGGGCTATGTCCTTATGTGGCGGAACAGCAATGCCTCATGGTCATTTGAGTATTTGGGGAACTTCAGCAACAAAGAAGCATTATCTGCCAACTTATGAGCTCATGAAAAAATAAAAGAATACATATTAAAAAGGGAATGTTTGGCTGTTTTTGCAGTTTGGGGGTAAACTGGGTAAAGCTAAGGTTAAGGAGCAAAACTTGTCCTCTAATATGTCTGATTTTTGTTCGTTTGTAGTGATTACCTTGTGAGGATCTCCAACTGGTCGAGAGATCTATCACAATTTCACTAATTGTTCATCTTTTAACCGCTGCCTTGAATCAATAGTGGCAGACCTGACTGTACCACTTCACCTCCACCCTCTCCAGTCCGCACACCTGGTCCAAATAAACATCAACGCAGTCACGCCCGGAGCCAGGAGGAGGGGACGCACCGCCCGCCTGTCCTCTACCCTCCCCCGGCGGGACTCACACTCGCCCTCTACCGGCCAGACCGCGCGCACACAGCCGCCTCTCTCCTGGAGCTGCCGGACCACTCAATCCACGCGTAATTCAGGAATCAGGACTCACTCACACATTCCTCCTCCAAGTGTGGGAGCGAGCCGGCAAAAAAAGAGCAGCCGCGTCGGCGACAGTGTCCTCTCACCAGCCCCGACAGCGCGCCAAAGGGACGGAGGGGAGAGGGGTGGAAGGACGAGAGACACTTTTAGATTTTTAAACACTCCTGACAAAGAAAAAGTGCAGGTTAGGATTTTCAAGTTGCGATCAAGACAGAGAAGAGTTGCCAGTTAACCCCGCGCGGCCAGGGGGGTTAACGCTACGACGGCGCTTTTCGACATGGATAAAGTTCTCAATTGCTTGTTTGCGGCGATAACCCTGCTGGTGTCCGTCCGAGGGGAAGTTTTCAAAGGTAAGGAGGGATTACCTGGACGTGTTTTGCACGTAGGGGAACATACGCGCAGTCCTGTCTGTGTGGATGGCACCAGCTGGGAGACCAAGTGGAAAAAGGGAAAAGGCACTCAAATAGTTTGCGCACTATTTCTGTCTGGTAGTTTGGTGGCACATTTTGAAGCTTGAACTATTTTTTTTTCTTTTTGTTGTGGCGTGAAATCGAGCCGCAGGGGAAGTCATGTAAATTGCACGAGGGTCGCAACATGATCTCAGAAGATTAATTGTTTTGCCGCTACAGCGCTGGCATCCATCAGTTTGTGTTTGTTCTCATCTTCTGTAGCCGCCGTGCGCAACGGGCAGGTGCGCAACGGTCCGCCGGAGCGACTCGATCCAAACGCAGCGATTTGCCCCGACTTCAAGGAGTTCGTTGTTTTTGTTGTGTCTAACTTTACCTTGATAAGTTGGCTGTCTAATGTGATTAACCTCAAGGGATTGACGTGCCGGAGGGTCACCGCCGCTCGCACACGGCGAGGCGATAAGCCAAGCGAGACCTGGTGTAGTTATTCCGCCGTGTACTTAATGTAAAACATCCCCCAGTGAGCATACGGACACAGGTCAGAGTCGGTCTGACGTGTAGCCCCGACCCTTAAACATGCTCAATGTGAGTTATTTTTGGTGGACACGGTTGTTTTTTTGTCAGGAAGATGATTCAACTTCCGTGCGTAATGCCAAATTCCACACTTTGTTCCATACTTCCACAGTATTTTTTTATTTTTTCACAAGACTTTCAGAAGTGATTTTTTGTTTCTTTGCTTCTGATAGACGTGTCCTACACAGAAAGAAAGCAGTTTCCATCTGTGTTGTTGCGTTTCGAATATCTTTAATTCAATTTACTGTGTAGGATTGAATCACCCTCTCATCTTCCCCCCTCAGTTTTACCCTGCGTGATCTCTGTTTCCAGCTGAGAGCTGAGAACATGCTTCTGGGTGCCTCTGCTTTGTCTTTAAAAAAAAAATAAAAAAAAAATATTCGGAGTTTCCCTTTAAATCACATTCATGGTTTGCCTGATGTAAACTTTCTCCACATCCTCCCTCTCCCACATTCACCATATCCATGCACAGGTGACTTAATTTGTGAGTCTATTCAAAGCTTTGCGTGGAGAAAAAAGTTCAGGGATTACTCCCAGATAGTGGTTTGACTTATTGGAGTGACTGAAACAGTACTGCAGTTTAAATGAATGGCTGTACATTGCCTCAGGGGTTTTTTTTTTTTTTTAAACATTCAAAGCCTAATTTAGCCCCTAAAGAGGTCATTTTCTGCTGTTTTTACTACAATGGAATTATCAGTGTGTGTGTGTGTGGGGGGGGGGGGGGGGGGGAAGGGCACATTAGCCTGCATTCATGCCAATCAATGCACAGATGATGAATGTCCAGACTGAGAGGGATCCATACTGCCAATACAATTTAGAGTTGCGTTTAAAAAACTTCATAAAAAAAACAAAAAAACAAAAAAAACAAGGGACGTTCCGGCACCCTGCGTAAGCATGTGTTTCTCTGACACTTTTTTTTTTACGTGCTTGCTCAGACTCCGAGGGAAGGCGCCGTGTGCGGGGAGGACTGTGGTGTGGTGTGTGTGATGTGATGTGTGGCTTCTGGGTGCATTGCTCAGAGAGCCTGTTGGGGGCAGCATGGCACACACATAATATGATACCCAGATGATGGAGCCAAGCAGAGCAGGGTTGATCGGACCACGAGTCAGACGCAACAGATCGGGATTCAGATGCACTTTGGAAACTATTCGTGTCCGTGCTGTGACGAGATGTGACCACAACTTTGATCTAATAAGGCAACTCAGCTGCTGAATGAATTAGAGTTTGTAGTGTCAGCAGTCTGTGAATCATTCCCGGGATCTTTTGACAGGAGAGCTGACATGCTCAAGGTCCTAAAGAAGATTTCTGAAAACATTTTAGTTTGGATAAATAGCAGTATGAACGCCAGGGGTCAATTCTAGCGACTGAGACCTCTCTTACCCCTGAAGCACTGAGTATTCCCCAGTCCATGTTTTGGCATGGGGTTCATCAGTCTTGCCCGTTGGCAATCTCCGGACTGGGAGATTTATGGGAGTGGGCTACACCACGGGGGCTCCCAGTGGTGCCGGGGCCCATCGATAAATGTGCTCCTAATTGCACGAGTGCGTGTGTAAATATGTAAACCAGGAAGAAATCAATCGGGATGTGTGTTCCCCCTTCTCTCCCTGGCTAGGTGACGGATTAGCCACACACGGATGGAGAGGCGGAGGGGTTGAATATGAGCGGCTTCAGACATTTGTTGTGGCGAGTGTGTGATGGCAGCTCATGTGATAATTAGATCACTGAGGGTAACCAGAGCACCCGGTCGACCTCAGTGCACGGCATCGGCGCCTTGTGACTGGGCAGCCTCAATTCGATCACAGCAGAGCGGCCCCCTTTGGAAGTCTTTTAATTTGCACGGTAAAAAAAAAAAACAAACCAAAACGACTCCTTAATCAGGATCACACCGTATCAGCCTAATCTCCTTCCTTTTGTGAACTTGTTTATGCACCTGGATATCTGCTCTCAGTGGCGTGGTAGACATGAACTGCTCTTTTGTTGTAGTTGTCTCCCCCCCTCCCCTTCCCTGTTGCATTCACAATGCCCACTGGATGCTCTCGGCTCAGAGAGAAAGCAAAAAAAAAAAAAAAACTCATAAATACACAACACTATAAATCACTTGTTGTGTATGGCCAGTGCTTCTGTTTTCTACATTATGAGGACAGCCTTTTTTTTTTTTTTTTTCCTTCTACAAGGCCTGCCCTTTGATATCTATACTCTGTCTTTTGACCGAGCACATTAAATTCCAGGGAGCAGCGCGCTTTGTTATGTTTACCACCTTTTTCCAGCAGCCATAAAACCTGCCTCGTTTTCTGATAGGGCCGAGCAGCGAGTTGAGAATAATGCCCGTGCCGGGGAGTGTAGAGCCGCAGTTTGTCACTGCGGAGTGACTGCTGCTGATAGTGTCCTGGTTGACCGATCCTGATTGCCATCCAAGCTGTGACTAAGGAGTAAAACAACACATTGGCTGCTCGGGAAGATAAACAGCACTTCATTTGAAGTCTGGCAATAATTTAGATAGTTTTTCACTCATGAAATGTTACCTTTTTTTTTCTCCCCTACTCCCAGCGGACTCAGATTTAATAGAGACTTTTTCCGAAAGGTGTCCTGAAGGGTGGCAGTTTCCTTTGTGTGAGCCAGTGGAGAATGAAATTAAATATGCATGTGATTTTTTTTTTTTTTTTTGATGGCTTCAACCAATGTTGGAGGAGGAAAAAAAAAAGAAAAGCTCCATGGTGATTGATGATAGCACAAAGCAGAAAGTGAGGTGTCTACATTCTTCTGTAACTTTGCTTTTCAGACACTTATATTATGATGATAATGAAGGCGGTGGAGAGGCATGGATTTACTGAAGCTGTTCAAACACTGCGGATACATGTGCGACTTCCTAGAAAAGGGTCTGCTGAGTTTGTCAGCAGGGCTGATCACGACTGGTAGACATGGGGGCGGGCTCTCACTTTAACTAAACTTAAAGAACCTAAGTAGCTGCTGTATAGACTCGGACCAGTCGTTTTAAGTGACTAGACTAACAGGAGTGTTATTCCATTTTTCACCCCTGTATGTTTAATTTAACTATTCAGGATGTGTGAAAAAGAAAATCACTGCGTCTGACTTCCAACATGTTATTGTACGGGCCTGTCAGCATCTGTGCATCTTAGCTTTACACCCAGTAACGTTAGACATTGCAATGGCGTACCGAAAATGACAACCCAAACTAGGGCTGCAACTATCAATTATTTTCACTGTCAATTAATCAGTCTTTTTTGGGTCTATAAAATGTCGATCACTGTTCCACAAAGCCCAAATTGATGTCTGACCACATGAAGATAATCAGTTTACTGTCACCGAGGACTAAAGAAACCAGAAAATATAACCATTTAAAGGAGACATATTTTGCTCATTTTTAGGTCCAGAATTGTATTTTTGGTTACTACCGGAATAGGTTTGCAAGCTTTAATGCCCAAAAAACACATCAGTTATCTCGTACTGTCCAGTGCTGCAGCTCTGTGTTCCCCCTCTGTCTATAACGATCTGTTTTAGCTGCTGTCTCTTTAAGACCCCCCCCGAGTGCTTGCTCTGATTGGTCAGCTCACACACGTCTGACCCAGCACCACTTACAACAGCAGAGCAGCTGTGCTAAATCAATTCTCACGTGCCACACTAGCTACAATGCGTAAATGTTGCAAATGTGCGACTCTGCGACGCGGTCTGATGTCACAAAGTCAGATAATTAAAGGGCGGGACCACTGATGAGGCGTTTAGGGAGCAGTGTTTTCTGTGGGAGACAGGAGCTCCTATTGGTGAGGACCTTGACATTTGTAGCTGTCAAGAACTTTTAAATGCACAAGAACCTACATTTATAAAACACTGAAGGAAAGGGGGAAAAAAAATGCTTTTCTGAAATGGATCAACCCGTTTAATAGATTATCAAAATAAGAAGCAATTCATTTATAGTTGACAAGCATTCGAATCACAGATATATCGGCATCGTGGTATGTTTTTTGAGATTATATTGCAGAAAAAGTTAACTTTTTCAGTTTATTGTTAAACTGCAAAATATCTGGCCTGTGTTACATATCTTTGCCACAAGGGCGATCCAAAGCATTGGAAAAAACTTGTTTGTATATCTGCTAATTTATCGTTATCTGAGTTTTTAACTCCCTCATATTGATCTCCACATCAGCCAAAAGAAATTGAGAACCAGTTGAACTCTGTCCTAAACATTTGCTACTAAGTCTGTTATCTGAACCATGATTAGCAAATGTCAGAAAGTCCCTCAAAATCAAAGTTCAGAAAACCTTTTTCAAGAAAAATTAATTAAACAAGTGGAAGATGTCCAATATTGTGCTATCCTCATCAGACGTGCTATATCTGAATAACAAAACACGGTGCACTCTGAGTAAAGGGCACACAGCTTGACACATTATTCAGCTTTGTTTCATTGGGAAAAAGTCAGCATCTGTTTTCTGGAAGAGATGCCACGAGGCATTCTTGGAAATGTAGGGAATCAGTAACTGAAGGAGCAGATAAGGGAGGCTGAGGGAAGAGTCGACACATCAAGAGACGTAAACAACACTTCATGACGAAATGACTCCAGAGAAGCTCTTAACATCACAGACTGATGAGGCATAGGAGTGCTTGAGAAACATCGAGGTTGGACTTTTCCATCAATTTAGGGAGAAGGTAACACGACTGGAGCAGAGATTGAATCGGGTGAGAATCTGTCTCCTGCGAACTGTTGTTTGTGACACTTTGAATGGGACATTAGCCTGTTTGTCAGGCCTGGACACATTAATTCATGAAATGTTTCTGACATGGATCAAGATCAATGGTGCTCTAATTTTCTTTGTTTTCCACTTTCGCTCATGTAAAACTAGAAATTAATAAAAGTGGTATTATAGATTTGGCTCATGAGGAAACAGAAGGTGCAGTCTGTTTTCACAGCGATAAGATTTTTTTTTCGTCGTGCCATCTCAGCACATGGGATTTAAAAATGATTATGAGTCTTAAAAAGTCCTGACTCCCAGCTTAAATGAGAAGGTGCTTGGATCTTTATCAGATAAACGGGGCACAAAGTGTAGCCCTTTTGTAAAATAGAGCCCAGTTTAAGGGTACGGAAGGTAATCGGATAAGTTGACAAGAACTTAAAGTCATCATATTTAATGCTTCAAATACAAAAGAAATGCAAAGGTGCTCTTGATGATTGCTAATTTTATTTCCAGTGGACTGTGTGTTTAGACTAGTAGGTGTTAGGGATCTGATTTTACCGCTGATCAAGACCCTGCGAGGTAGAAAGTGGTCAGTAGATTGAGACTTTGTTACCGTACAGCCAATCAATTCTTGCATAAAGCATTTATACCAGCAGTCTGTCACAGGCAGAGCAGTTGGTCGCACTGAGCCAAACGACAGCCTGCTACACAACACAAGAGTCACAGACTTTGAACAGCGACCCACGTTAGCTTTCCTGCTAAAAGTACAAACATGAACACAAGTCTTGTCCTACACCTTGAACGAGCCTGAGACAAATCAAAAGAACATCTGGCAGGCTGCGTGTGATAGTGAAGCAAATCTGCATCTCAGCTTCATGTGGAGTTCAACGTTGACCTGCGAAGTTGCTTCCACGACCAGTAGCAAGGATGTGTGTGGCTGACGCGTCCGACTGCCTACAAACTGGCTAGCGGGGTTCTGTGTGCCTCACCTCCTGCACTGCCCACATTCAGGCGATTTTAACTTGGCCGCATTTGCGTTTGTGTGACTACAGCCGAACAGCAGCACTCTGGCAGCCTGCCACATGCTGTCGGTCAACTGCAGACGTGGTCCAGACCTTTTCTATTTCTTTCAATAATACAAAACAATTAACAATACATACAAAAAAATTTAAATAATCGATATACAGTAGATCTTCGCTTTCGACTGGCTAAACATGACCTCAGTTTGACTTTAATATGTCTCTTCTTCCTGCTTCGCTGAAGTTTCTCATTCTTATTTAACATTTTGGTTAAATAACGCAATGACCCGCAGACGTCAGCAGACTGTCCACGCACCTTCAGTCTGGTGAAGCACATGATAATTTGGAGGGAGTCAGACGCTTGACCTGGCTCGGTCGATAACATACCGGCGTCGACCATAAAAAGCTCTTTGGGAGCCCTTGCTGTATGTTTAGGATCTTTTTCCGGCCCCACCGTCCCTCAGATTAGGGGGTCCTCGAGTGAAAATGTCTTCAGCTACACTGAAATTAAAGCTCGATCGAAGACTTGAAGCCCGAATTAAAGCTGAGATGAGACAATGACTTTGAGGTCACGAGTGCTGAGGTGCAGCGCCGACACCAAAAACAAACATGTGACGGTCCAAACTCTCGTGTAAGTGTGGAAATTGGTTAAGTGCTGCCTTATCACAGGCACTTTTGAGGGCGAGAAAGGAAAGCGAGTGAAATATTGGGAACGCAAAGTCTACCAACATGATCATCATCTTCATGTCCCTGGAGTGGCACTCCACATTCAATCATTAGCCGCTGATTTGCGAGTGATTTTATTTACATTCTTGAGAGGCAGTAATAGTTTGAAGTTCATCCTCGAGGCGGCTGATGTGGCTATGCTATCTGGGAGCTGTGCGACGGAATGATAATTGGCCTTGAGATGTGACTGTGTGAAGGATGCTGGACAAACAGAGCTGCTCTAATTATACACAGCTCCTTCTTCAAATGAAGAGGATAAAAGCTAATGAATCGCACACAGGCCAGCACAGGGGCTGCCTAATGAAGAGAGAGTGAGAGACAGAGAGGCGAGTGTTTGTGTGTTTGTGTGTGTGTGTGTGTGTGTGTGTGTGTGACGGAGAGAGAGGGAAAGTGTTTGTGCGTCTAAGGCATGCTCGAACAATTCTGTGATCTCATCACCATGTCGGAAAGAAAGAAAGAAAGAAAAAAAAAACCCCCTCGGTAGAAAAAAACAACAACTTACTATGCAGCTCATCATGTTTACAGAAGTCTGCATTCGTTGTAGGTGGCTCGGAGAGTCCGGGCACTCAGTGAAAACTCACTAATTAATGCTCCAAGGGTCTCAATTGTTATTAATGGTGACGAGAAGGAGGAGGGGAACGAGGGAGGAGTAGGAGAAGCAGTTTAAATCAGGATATTACAGCGTGTCTGCTCAATTGATTTGTAGGCCTTCTGTCTGCTTGTCGGCTCACTTTTGTTCAAAATGAAATAAAAACAGTGGAAAAAAAAAACTTCTTTCCTCGCTGCCGCAATCTTGAGAATTAAACCTGTATCGGTGACCAATGACTGGCAGAAGCGGCGATGAGTTTTTTTTTTAATGCTTGGATCGAATTGACCCTGACCCCGTCGCATTCCTCGCTTATCTTCAAACCTTCCCGTTCAATCAGCTTGTTTCAATTCGGCATTGTCGCCCAGTTAAAACCCAGGGGTTATTATGCACGCTGAAATTGATTCTGATGGAGCGCACTTTGATTTTTGGTTCAGGTGAGCGTACAGACTCCACCTGAAGCCTGCAGCTTAATTCCAAGCCTGTCAAATAAAAAATAAATAAATAAATAAAACTCCCGCCACTGCTTTGGCGCCGGAGTCACGTAGTTGGGAGAGGGTGCAAAGTTTCCCCATGAATAACTCAAGTTGCCTCCTCTCCGCGGGACAAGTGCACTCGCTAACTCGGGAGAAGGCTCGGTTTCGTGCCAGAAAGCTGTCCTCCGAGTGGGCTCGCTGCTCCTCACACGACTGGTGGTAGGAGGAGGAGGAGGAGGAGGAGGAGGTGGTGGGTGCTGCTGCTGCTGCTGCCGCTGTTTCACCTTGTCTCCTGTTATTTATTAGGCTTCTGTCAAGGCTCAGGCAGTAGGCAGGTGTACATCCCTCCTCCTCCTCTCCCCATCCAGGCCTTATGAGTATAACCAGGGGCAAAATTCTCCATTACTGTCAGTCTGAATCTGTTGCCATCACATTAGCGCACGTCATGCAGTCATTAATGCATTAGGCCCCTGTTTGAGTGCCAGTTATTTGCATTGGCTTTTACGCTTGCCTATTTGCCCTTGTTCTAAAAGCTGCCTCGGCTGAACCTATTGACCAGCTAACTGTTCAATAATGAAGCCATCCCCGAGGATGAATCGGGCCTCGGTGGTGCTGTTGAATAATGGCTATTAGGACGTGGAAAAAAATGTATTAAAACGGCATATTTACGGCATACAGAGAGCAACTTCCTCTCGCCGGCTGTGCGTTTTTTAATGTCTCTCTAGCATATGATCTCGCCGCTTCCGAGTCGAGTACACTATCACCCACCCTGATCCCTCCTCTACTTCCTCCCGAAGCAGAATGTACCTGATTATACTCCTATCGGTCACACTCTGGCGCCTATTTGGAGGCTGTTATCTGTTTGCGGTGGAGACTCCTCGGGGAAGCGTACAGCCGATAAGAGACTGTTGTTCTGTAAACAGCCCTCTGACCTCCTCAGGCTGGGCTTGGCTCCTTTTCAAATGGGTCTCTTTTGTGTTGGCCCTGAGCTCAAACCTCCGCGTGACTGATTCCCCCGGGGAGGGTGGTTTAATGCCATTACTGTACGCTCCGCACTATGCAGGGTGGTCACTCCGGAGCTGTCGGAGCCAGGTGGGGGTGCACATGCCTCCAGAAGCAGAGGGGAAGGAGGGAGAATAAGACGGTGGGATCTAAGCTGGAGAAAGGATGCGCTGTTGTCTCTCGCTAAACATGCGGATGCTAGCATGAATGACCCCTTTATGCCCCCCCCTCAAACTGGATGTTGCTTGTGGGAAGGGAACAATCTGATGGTGCAGCGGTGTTTTTCCTCCCATGTCAATCACCGTTTCATTTTTTAACCATGTGGCAAACCTCTTATCACAACATGAATTATATTCTCACTTGTGCCTGTCCCCCTGACAGTCTGTTGACTCGCTGAGCTCTGACATGAGTCAAGTGCATTAATAGCTCTTCTGGGGACAACTTGGCGGACTGCTGGACAGTCCGCCATCAAGCTCCCGCCGATGTCAGCTCCGTTTTTGAACACATTCCTCGTGTAATTTGCCAGGATGCCGGAGCAAAGCATGCATTGAAAATCAGTAGCCACGGGCTGTACTGCAGCGAACTGTTGTACTAAATCACTTTCGGTGTTAACCACTGCTTCGTCGACACGGCTATTGAGACACACAGCTGCAGGGCCAGTGTTAAAGACGGAGGAAAACACAAAACAATAACTAGAAAAGATGATGCTTGGCTTGAAGCTTGACTCCCACCCTGTAATCAGAGTTTGCCACGCTAAAGAAATTACAGGGCACAGGAGTCATTAGGAGTGTGGGTGCAGCTCGGCATTGCAAACGGAAACAAAGTTGAAAACACATGTTTTTGGAATAATGCACATCTGAATAAACAAACTGGTGAAAATCTGACAAGTTGATTGTAATGATAGTACGCTGCCGGCCGGGAGGATAAATTCAGTTGGATGTGATGTCTCTGAGACGTATTGGTATCGGGGGGGAAAGGGAGTAATTAATGCAGAGAGCCTCGAGCGTCAGTTAGTTGGTTTTCCACCAACGTTATCATCAGTCCGACTGCCTCAGCCTAACATATAATGATGAATAGCGCTCTGCTTAAACGAGTTAGAACAGAATTAACGCACCACGTTTGCTACTTACAGTGAAACAATCTGACTCTGTTGGAGTTTTACTTTTAAAGCAGTTTGTGCAGTTGTCTTTCCGCACTGTATAGCCCCAAGAACTACATCTAAAATGCTCTGAACGCTAATGTGAATATTTTTATGCAGTGTAAATATCATTACCCACCGCTTAACTCACGTTTGACGAAAATGCAAACATATGTTTTTCCCTGTCCTACTAACTCTTCGAGCAAGTCCCAAGGCTAACCGAGGATTTCCCTATTGCCGTTCCCAGATCTCTAAAGGGGGCATTATTCATCAAAGAATCCCAGCTGAAGGTTGACGGTGGAGACATTTATAAAAAGAGGCAAGGACGAGGAGGAAAAAAGAAATCTGAAGAACTGGATTCATAAGAAAAGCATATAATTTTTCATTTTTTCCTGTTTTGCCACCACATAGGCTTCTTTAAATCTAAATTCAAGCATGCCTTCGTCTTGGTTTATTGTCATGGTGTCGACTGTTGTGATAATTTCTACCTACAGTGCTGTGCAAATGGTCCAAATGAACTGTCTGTACCAGCTATTGGTAAGCGTGATGCTGGCTTAAGGCCGAGAGAAGACGAACAAGAGGGTCTTCAACTGCTAAACCTGAATAGCTTGTTTTTCGTTGTCCGTACATTTTCCATTGCTTGTCATAGCAGTGATGACTGAACTCCTTATTTTAATTTGCCATTAGCTTTCCAAACATTGTGTTCGATCATCAGAATTATTATGCTTTAGCAAGGAAATCTTGTGAGCTGCCGCTTTACATGTGGTTGGCTCACAGCCTTAATGGCAGACAAACGAGAGCCTTTCACCACTTAACGTTGAACCTAAATGCGTATTGATTTTCTGTTCCTTGTCATGTTGTTGGCCAGGCTGCCATTTTCCTGCAAACTGTGTAATTAAAAGTCTTGGTGTTGCGTTCAGGAGGGAAAATCTGCTAGCATCCAGTTGTGTGTTGTCGGCGAACATACATCAAGAAGAAAAAGAAGTGAGATAAACAGCAACGCCTTTGAATTATATACCTGTGATTGTAATTTTGATAATATGTGATGATAAATGATAATGGTACATGTTGTTCTTCTAGCTGGGTTCCCGCCACAGGTCACCTAATTAGCAAATCTATTGTCTGTCATCGTTTCAATCGCCAATTTCCAACCACACGCACAAAAAAAATCAATTATGTGGTTGTTAATTGTTTGATTTCCACAGTTGACATGGAGCCAATTCGAAAGCAGGCTCGTTTTGTTCAGAATTTAGGAGTTACGGCTGTAGTTCAAGCATTTGATCGCACCCTTGCGGCATGTTTTCTGGAGCAGGCAAGTCTGAAATCACCATATTTTCTCATCACCTGCACATTAAATCAAGCCGACCTTTTTAACAGCAATTAAAAGATCAATATGTCTCACTTTTCTCATCCATTCCATCACTTAGTTGCTTAATTGCTTGTGTTCTCTTTGTTTCTGAGTATGTAGGCCTATTACACTCTAATCTGCATCACGTTTTCTGAAGCTTAATTGAACCCGAAAGTGAGTCGTTTCGGAGCCGGGACTTACGTTCAACCTACTCCTGCCCGTATAAGCCTCATGAGGCGACTAAAGCATTTATTAATTAAATGGTTTCATGTATACAGTCAAGACTGGTACAATACTCAAGGTGTTTATCCTCATGGTACTTCACTCAACGCAAAACATTAGTGGACTGAATGTCGCTGTAGGAAAAAACTACATTGAGCGCCAGCAGAATTGCTGATTCGGGGGAGTTCTTCATATGCATGGCTCCCTCGGACGGGCCAGCGTGGCTCGTCTTTAGAGCCGCTCTGCTTTATTTAGTCGCTGGAAGTTGCAGCAGCATCAAACGTTGCAGATCAGGCTTGCAGTAGCCTGGTGGCGAGGCAGAGGCACACGGGTTCAGAGGATGAATAATTCACTCCTGTGAGCCCAGACTTCTTGCCGTGAGACTAATATTCAGCAGCACCTGTGTGTCTGAAAATCTCCCTCCTTCAACCCACCAGGTTCCTTTCCCCGGGGAAAACCTCAACCCCGGCATCACCCCAGCTGTGCTTTCTCCAAACTGTCAGAAAAGCACCGCCGTGGCTGGAATGACAGAAATGTTAAGAGGAAACATAGTTCAGTGTACGCTAAGCGGCGAGTGTGACTGGACTCAGAAAATATTGAGGAAAGTTTGAACATAATTAGAGCCGGGCGTTGAACCTCAATACTTTTCAGGACCGATGGAAACATGTTTGTAGCCTCCAGCTTTGAAAACAATCGCCTACCAAGCTGGCATCAAGTCCCTGGTCAAATTCGTTACGTTCTGATTTACTCTTTAATCATACACTTATTGATGCAAATCAACACTTTGCGAGACGAGAAAGCAGTCTCGCCACAGTCCGTCTGGCTCAGGAGCGTTTGATAACAACTCATGGTCTTTGTCGGCAGTTCCCAAATCTTTAAAGCCACAAAATGTAACTCGCTCTAGGAAGTTACACTTTGTTGCTTCAAGGGTCCGAAGTTGATCTTCTTGAGTCTCATTCCTAACTCGTCAAGTACCGACGCTTTAGGATGGCAGCTGACCTGACCCACAATCTGAAAGTGTAGGTATGTGAGGAGTCGGGAATGAGACGCAAAGACAGAGTTTCTTACAATTTGGACCTTTTAAGGACTTCTCGGCTATGATAACAAAAAAGCTGAGGTTTGTGTATTTTTTGGTGAAAACCCCAGAATACTAAATTTGGTAAGATGGTTTTTCCACCAAAGATGTTTTGTTTTCACCACAGGATGACACAAAAACTACCCAACAGATTTCCACAAATCTTGGATGGAGGACGGGGTCTCGGCCCAGAAGAGACCCCGTTAACTTTTGGGGTGGATGAGAAAATCAGGCATATTAAGTTGGCTGGCATCTGTGAGTGATACGATTTGATTTGGATCCTTGATCTGGTCAATTTAAACTATGGTTAAGCAGTTTAATGGCTTTATTTGGCCTTGGCGGAGGTATGTGCTCTACTGAGTGCCATTCTAGCCGCTGTGTTTTGCCCAATTCTGACATTTCTAGGTCTTACACAACTGTTTTCTGTACGCATCATCTTGGTTTTGGTACCAATCACCTCCAGGTTGAGTTTCCTAAGAAATGTTTTTCTGTTGGGTTTTATAATCAGGTGTCATATTTTCATGTCATTGTTTCATGCATAACAATGCCATAGCTGCTTTGGTTTGACTTTAGCACATTGAATTTTTCTTCCAATCCGTCCCCCCCTTTTTTCCCATCCTTCTACATTTCATCATTCAGCCTTCATTTCTATAATTATCTGAACAAAAGACGCTTGAGCGTTGACAGATCGACTATGTAGGCGTGTGTGCGCATCAACACATAGACCGTGTTTATAGTGTGTGTATCTCTGATGGTGGCTACTCTCCACCATGTGCACTTGGATGTGTGTCGCCGCGTGTCGCCAGTGTGGGTTATCTCCTCGCGTCCGTGAGCCGTGTATACGCTTGTGTTTTGTGCTCGTCCCTGTGTGTCAGGTAGCAGACCCATCTCAGGCTTCTAATCAGGATGTGACAGAAGGCGGCAGGCAGCAGCCGCGGTGCCTTAATGAAACCTGGGCCTTGGCTAATTGGTAACACCGTGGCGTGAGGGAATGAGAGAGGCAGTAACCAGACTGGCAGGACGGAAGGAGAGGACAGCGGGTCCGGCCCTCGCACCAGTGGATTAATGCCGTCATGTTCATTTGTAGAACACACAGAGGGAGAGAACACCTACACTCTTCTTATCAAAATCCTGCAAATGCAAAACTCCCCGCTGCCTGGTCGACCAAAGATAGCCCCGGTAACCACGTTTTCTCCTGAGCAGATTTTTTTTCCCTTTCAGTCTTCTCCTTTTCATTATATCTTGTCAAGTCTTTTCCTTTTGCTCTCAGTTTCAAAGAGCTAGGTTTGGCTGGAGAAAACCTTGGCCCCTTTTTCTTCTTGGTGTTTGGTTTTTATCAAGGATCAACTTGTATTTGAGCCACATAACCAAGTGATCTTTTCTCATATCAAAAGCTGATAGGCCTAAGTAAGGAAAGGAAATAGATCACAAATTCTTTTTCTGTAAGTAAGATGTGTAAGTAATAGATACTGCTGTAATGTTATTTACAGGGCCAGATCACAAGCCAAGTGTCCATCGATGTGTTTTTAGTCGAAGACTTTGAAGTCCTTCTTAATTTTTCTCTGGTAGATGGCCGAAGCGAGTGGCTCCAGCGGTTAGCCAAAAACTTGGTTTTGTTATCGGTTTGCGACCTCCACTTCTCCTACTTATTGATTACAGCCATGCATAACCAGTGTTGGGGAGTAACGAATTACATGTAACGACGTTACGTAATTTAATTACAAAATGTACGTAATTGTAATCCGTTACATTACTGGGAGAAAATATGTAATTAAATTACAGTTGCTTTTGGAAATTTCAATGATTACGACTTAAGTTACATTTGAAAAATCGCCGCCAAAGCTCGGATTTATTAAATAGTTTTTCGCCCCCCTGGATTCATGTTTGTTTTTAGTTTTTTTCATATCAACATCCTCCTTCCAAAACTGACGCTTATGATTGGCTCTCTCTGGTCATGTGCCATTCGACTCAACCGACAAACCGTACGGCGGCAGTCAAACTCAGCAGCAACAGTGTCGGCGGCGCACAAGATGTTCCTGGGCTGGAAATACAAAAAACACTTAATACAGACAGAAGCCAGGCTTCCCCGTATTACAAAGGTGGCTCTCTTTTTACCCGGCTAGATCACCATGGTAACTTATGCTTAGCTCATAACCTGGTCCCGACCAGGTTCTGTTCAGAGTTCAATCATAAAATCGGTTATAAAAGCGCCGCTATTTCACTATTCAACTCATTTACAGCTGGCGTCACCTTTACTTTGAAAGTCCAGTCGAGCTGGATCAGAACGGAGCATTTGTGCGGAGGGAGAGATCGCGCTGATCCGCTGCTGTTTACTTTCTCTCTGAGCGTCTCCGCCTACAGATGTTCAGCTGAGGGGATACGCTGCTCAGCTGTTGATCCGACTCGCGTCAGAAGGTCATTTATTTACTTTTATATACAGTCAGTCACCACTGAAAGAAGTTGTGCGCTCGCAGCGGGACAGATACTTTAACTTAATGTCGTGGTGATGAATAAATTAATTGTTTCGCCTGTTATGTGTTGCCCAAACGCAAATCTTGAGTAGGTCTACTCTGTTTTCTCACATTTAAGAAGGTCTTTGTACAGAGACAACATGAGATTTGCTTGTAGCTACAGCACCTAAAAAACCCACTGTAACCTATTTTCATACGCACACCAGCCTCGCTTTCAATAAAACACACACTGGCATTTTATAATTGCGATCAGTGAAATATATGAAAACAATATAAAACACAGTTCAAAACAACAGTTGTTGTTGCTCTAAAGCTTCATATTTAAAAGCAGCTCAATGTAGAGCTGTCAGAAATTAAAATCAGCCTCCTCTTGTCATATTTGGAGCAACACTGTTGCTTCAGGCTGTGATCAGGCTTTTTTGTATCGCTCATACTCTCTCCATTAAAACAACCTGCTCCTCTTGGCTGAAATCAGCCTGTTGTCGCTCCACTTAGTGAGGAAGTGAGCCTCTTCGCAGTACAGGCCTAAGGTCAGACTCATAATATATGGTTAAACCTTTGAACTGAAAGGCTTATCACACTATAGGTCTTAAAATGTGAAAATGGTTAGCAGTTGAGAGATTTCATTCAAAATTAAGAAAAGTAATCAAAATGTAATCAAATGTAATTAGTTACATTACTTTGAGAAAGTAATTGAAATAGTTACACTACTATTACATTTTCAACAGGGTAACTTGTAATTGTAACCAACTACATTTCCAGTATCCAGCGGCAAGTTCCAAGTAATCTTCCCAACACTGTGCATAACATAGCCTATACCACCAACTTTTGACGCAACTTTATGCGGCTTTGTTTGTTAGCTCCAAACCCCTTGATGGAAACAAGGCTAATTGCCAATTTTGCAGGTTTTTTTTGGTTACGTTTCAAAAATTAGCTTCATATTCGCTTTGTCACTTCTGTGCTGCTGCATTTTAGCATTTACTACTGGCACTGAATTGCTACTTGTGGCCTCATTGGTCGCTTTAGCATTAAAAAAAACACATTTTTAGTATGTATATCCAGTATGTATCTAATATGTAGGCATGCAGAAAGTGTTGGTTTTATTTAAAGGGGATTTTTCTGTGTTCATCCCTGAAGTCTCTACTGCTGGCTCACACAGTGAAGTTGGATGTATTAAAAAACAAATTGAAAAAATTTTGTTGTTGAAGAAACATTTTCCCGGTTAAAGGTGCAACATGTAAGAACTGGGCGCTCGTTGAAGGTCACTCCAAATGAATAACAGGAAACTGCTAATTTCTGCTAGCTTGCTGGCTTGCTAACTTCATAACCTTAAACCTGTTTTTATTCCCGTTGCTGATCATTTCAGACAAGCTCCATTCAACTGACCCAAATTACATGTTACACCTTTAATCCAAGAGACACTAAAATGACTTTCCACACTTTGCTGTTCTGTCGATTATCAAGAGTAACCTGCAAGCTGCAGAAATAACCCAGATATCTCAACAGTATTAAAAATCTGCACTCGTTGATCCCACTAGGGGTAAGTGAGGTACTTGTCCTTTTCTTTTTTTTGGGTTCGTAATTTGTGTTAACCAGCCCTTTAAGCCGGGACGGGATGGCAGTGCCAGAGGATGTCTGTAGTCCTTCCTGCCTGGCTCTGGGCTGGCTGTCTGACCCTGCAGCCTCGGAGCCAGCCAGTTTGGCTTCCTTATGTCCACGAGAGCTCGGGGGCTCCTTCCGGGGGTGTCAGAGCTGACCTTTCTCTGTTGGTAGGAGGAGTAACGTGCAGTCGGCCTCTATCTGTCATGCCCCCAGCTGTGTTTAAGCCTCAGAAAGGACCACAGGGGCCTACTCCAATGTTATGTTTGAGTAATAGCTAATGAAGTACACTGAGAGTTGTGTTGCTCAGCCGGTCTCATACTGATACTGATGGCTGCTGCTTGCCCCATTTATTCCCAGCACCAATCATTATCTGTCACTGGAATTTAGAATTATAAAAAGCCATTTAAAAGTTCATTATGAAAAATGAGTCACTCTAACGTATAGCCGGCGTTTCATTAGGTTTAAGAACTGTGTAAAAAAAGCAATCGCAGCTTAAGAAAGATTAATCCAGAGACTAAAAGGTGTTCAAATCCCCCTCTATCCTGCATCTTCACTAGTTGACATCTGAGGCTAAGCTTGTTTGTCCCGTAAGATCAGGATGAAAGATCTGGGTGGTTTTGACCGAGTTGTTTTAGAGCCCAACATGAAATGACCTGATCAAACATCCTCTGCGCTCATGGGCCGACAAACACCACAACAAATCAGATTTCCTTCCACTTCGCTTCTCTCTTTTCTGACTCAAGTGACAGATCTAGCCCAGGACTGTGATCTGGCTGTCCTCGACTACACAGGGAGATCAAAGAAGGCAAAAAACATTTCCATAAAAGATTATGTATGAGTTGTAATTAGCGTCTGCCTCGGCACCGACAACAGAAAAATATGTGAATTTTTTTTGGCTCGAAGATGAAACGTAGGTAGGGTGAGATTCATAATCACCAGGTCTGAGCTTTAGAGTCACCATTTTTAATTGAAGAAATCCCTGAAGATCGTCCAGCTTTTTTTTCCAGAGGCACCTCACTCGGAAAAAAAAAAAAAAAAAAAGATAGATTAGGATAAGTCTTATTAATTTCTGTTAATGCATTCACGCACATTAGTTTCCTCCAAGATAATTACGTGTTTTACTTTGATGGCTCCTAATTTCATATGCCCAAGTGTGCTGCTGCAACCTCTCCAACGCCCCCCCCCCCCAACTCAGCCCTATAAAAATGAGGTTATTTCATCCTCCAGATTCTATTCAATATCATGTCTAGTTGTCGAATTACATCAAGGTACTACAGTATGATTTAGAGAGAGTGATGCAAGATTATTGCTGTGGGCTAAAAAACGGATTTCTGCTACACTCTGGTACAGTGGCTTGCCATATTTATTGCATGTGGAGGATTTTGCTGAGGATGTGTCAATTGGCAAAGCTGTAAGAGAAATCTTTTTAATGTGTCAGTGCTACAGCATGTCATTACAGGCAATTTCCCCGCCACAAAGAGAGTCAGCGGAGGGGGTCACATTGTTTTGTGCGCTCATTGGACTATTATCTCGAATTGTGGAAGAAGACAATTTTTGAAAATTTCTATCTAATCGTTATAAGTAGCCCGGCGAGGCTGAAGTTCATCTCGCGCACTTGTAAAAGGGTACTATTTTCAGAAAATTAAATAGGACGCCCTCGGATGCCGCGCACCTTATCTCACAGTAATACACTGGCACACACGGTATGGAGCAGCGACAGTGGCGAGGCACAGAGGCTTATCCTCCTGTGGGAGGAGCTGACATTTACTCTGAAAATTCACCTTTGGTTTCTGCCGCTGGATTTATGATATCACTCTTATCTACATTCCATCACACTTTTTCATTACTGTTGTACTCTACCAGCGTGTGACTTTCTGTCATGGCTTGTAAGATTTGCCCTCGGAGAGTAAAGATTGAGCTGTCTGAATAGTTTGGTCCTGCTTCACTGATGTTTCTTAAAACGTTCGCACTGTGTAATCATCACGGAGATATGCATTGACATTTCAGATGTGTGCATTAAGGCCTGCCAGCATCGAGGCCTCCTGCCGATGATGTTGGACTGGATGCCAGACAATCCGCTGGCTGCAGCAGTTGAACGTTCAAACCCCTGCGCTTAATTAATGTTTCGCCCGAGTTGCTCCAATTCTGTCAATCCTAAATTCCAGGAGGGATATTATCCTTTGCCCATTAATAAGTTTTTAAACATCTTTTCAATTTACTTGGGGAATATGTTGAGATTTGCTTAACATGTTGAATATATCTGCAGGATGAGCTCTCATAGGAGAAAGTGAACAGCAGGGAGCGGCAGCAAAAATACTTCAGAGCACCGTCCTTGGACTCAAGTGGTCTGTGAACCAGACGATACAATTACTGCTAGATTGATAACAATCTCACGGCATGTTTTTTGCAAGGCAGACCCCGTCACCTGACCTCGCCCTGGGCTGTCCAATTTCTTGAAATTAATAAAATTTTGGGGTTCAGGGACAGGCTGAATTCCACCCCAGTGGGCATGCATGATGTTAATGCCACCTAATATGTGACAGCGCACACTCTGATACTCAGTATAATGAGGAAAACACTTGAAACACAGATAATTCCTACCAAACATCTATTACACAGATCACATTTTATTGTTGCATGGGCTGGACCGAACAAGGGATTTTTGGTGCCAACAGAACAAAGACAAATTGACTGGAGATCTCACAAATGATACCAGGCGTGGCAAACAGGCAGCAATAATCCTATATTTTTTGTACTTACTGCTTTCACTGTAGAGGGGATTGTACATTAATACAGTTTGACAACTCAATCAGCAATTTCTGGAGGCTGTTTTGCTGGCAGCAGGGGTTCTTCAAACTCCTAAAAATCAACTTTGGATACAAAGATGGTGAAATAGGTTTGTGTGGATTTAAGGGTCTGTCACTATAACCATTGGATGGAGAAGCTGTAATGATACAAACAGCGGTTGCAAAATAAGAAAAAGGTCCTCTTGTTAAACGCGACCCTTCTATCATCACATAATCTGGCAATATGCAATTTCTGTGAAAAGCTGTGATGACAAAGGCCCCCCCTTCGCGCAAGTGTATTACGTTTTCAGCCCAGTAGCCATGCACAAAACAAAGGACAACAAGAACGATGGCGTCTGTCGAGCTTTGGTTGTTTTCTCCATTTTCTCTATTGAAACACAATATTGCTTTAAGGATGGTCATCTTTTGGCAAAGGCTCACCCGCCATGTTCCTAGCTATAACTCGCGTTTTACATTCTTAACGATACCTCACTCAAGGAAGGCCCACATGAAGTAATTCATCCGATCAGCATACCCATCTAGTTCTCGGCATCACTCTATTGATTTGTGTACATAGCATGGATCTGCTAGTGAATGAGGTTATATGAAGTTTGGAAGCGGCAAGCAAGACGATATCAAATGTCACAATCTCTAATGTAGATTGTGGACACCTTCGAGATTGATGATCGTGATCTAGATTCATCGGATCGCCCACCCCTAGCAGTCCAAGGTAACGGATTGTCATACGCCGAAATCCAACCTTTTTTCACAACGTATTACCAACTTTATTCCGAGACATGAGGATTTGGATGCAGGAAGGCTGAGGTTGAAATATGTGTAGGTCAGAATCAGGTTGGAAAGTGCTGCTAAATTTGGTTAAAAAGTGTTGAGGCCGAGGCTCGGTATCGTTTAAAAGGCATTTAGATGGATTTATTTCAATATGAAACGGCCACATCTGGAATGATAAGCACTGAACTTTAACCTTTGAATTTTTATTTTCGCCCAGTTTTAAGCTACACGTTAACCTACAAATCACCATGTAAATTCTTACTGTGAAGCTCCTACAGTAGTCCAGCCTGTGGAGAACACCAGCTGTAGCCCACCCGCGTTCCTTGTCCTTATTCCCCACACTGATGCTGTTGACGCTGTTGTCATAGCCTGAGGGCATGGCGCTCGCCTCCGGAGGCAAGGTATCTCCGGCGCAGAGACAGATCAGCGGAGACAGGGAACACTTGGGAAGACGGATACCTCAGCCAGGCGCCTGCTGCCATTTAAGAGCCTCACCCTGCTCTGAACTGACATTTCTGTTTTACCATCCCTCGTCCGACTCATCGCCCCCGCTCTGCCGCTGTCGCCGCAAACTTGTGTACAGAAAAAAAACATGGGGATCTAGATGTGATGGCAGGGACGGAAAGCTTATTCCCGAGCACAAACAGAACCCGTGACCTCACAGTATATACGCCTTTGAGTTGTCCTTCTTCTGCAGTCGGCCAGACTCGGGATGCTGCAGCCCCGCTCCCGTGGGAGAACAGTGAGCCTGATGAGCTCCCCATGGCCAGGACAGGTGCTTCCTCTGGAGTCACGGGGGCAGTGCCGATCCACGGTACCACGGGAGGGAGGAATGACATGATAACATAGCCTACCCAACTCCCCGCGCCACCCGGCAGCACGGCCACACAGCTTAATCCTCTCTCCGCGAGGGTAGAGTTGAAACACTCGTTCCCCTCCTCGCTCAATCCTCTGTCAAAACAAGGGGGTTTTGTCAGCCATGAGGGGTGTTGCATCCCTCTCAGTCCCTGCCAAACGGAAGCGCTATTGCTGCCTGCCAATGCCCCGGGAAAAAAAAAGAATACCCAATATGCATATTATTCTAATACCAGCCCGTCAGTGCCTGGAATTACTCGGCATGATAGCATAATGAATGCGGTGCCTTGTAGGTTTTCTACATAAAGCTGTTTTGCCATTTGGATGAATAATTCATATTAGCCCAGAGGCAATGAATCAACCAGGCAAGAACTAAGAAAATTAGCCACCAATTAGTGTTTATTTATGGAGATAGTGTGTTTTACTCTCAATCTTGGTGCCAGGAAAAATATACATGCAAAGCAAAGTTTTGGCGACCCCTCTGACCTTGGGAATACAAATGAGCAGACGGGTGGAGAGGAAGAGGGGGCCTGACTGTTGGATGAATCAGATGACCCACATGTCTCAGCTCTCTCGGTCGGGTTATTGGGCTCTCTGACTCCTGTCTCAGCCGGCCTCCAGACATACAGTATCAGAGTCGGCCTCTCAAAGCACATCGATTCAATCTCTCGGCACATGATGTGTAAGGGACTTTGTTGACTGCGGGGATGCGATGTGAGGCTTTAACGCTGCCACATGTGAGCTAAACCTCTGTCTCCTTGGAGCGTGCAGGCACCCACCAACCCCCCCACCACCACCTCTACCGTCTCCTCCACCAACCACCCCCCTCCCCCCACACACACACCCGGCGGCTGTTCCGAGCCCAGCGCACTGGCAGCTTGCCCAGATACATTGGTAGTCGTTAGTTGTCACTGGAACGATGTGACACGTCGCTCTGATTCGCGGGGACTGTTGTTGAAAGTGATCGTTCCTGCCAAGGAGAAGCCCTCACCACGGATAAATGGACACTGAACAGCATGTGAACAGAGAGATAAAAATGGCAGAGAGAAAATAAACTAGTCAGCCTTCTCAACAGTAGAATCTTCGGGGCTGGTGAGCTTTGCAGAGGGGATTTCAGGGAAAAGAGTTTGTGCGTCTTCCCTTTTTTTCCCCCCCGATTTTCTATTTATTTCCCCTCTGCGTTGTGACAAAATTAAGATTTGCCTAAAGTTGAACGCATCACTCCTGAGTTTGTTTCTCAAGGTCAATGAGTGGAGAAGATATCTCCAGCCAATACAATGAAAGACAAACAGACATGAGTGAAGGATGGGTTTTATAAGAATCAGACAAGCTGTCGACAGGAGGATAAAGGAAAAAAAAATCCTGCCAGATATTCATGAGGATAACTCTCCGGCGTCTGCGCTTTCCTTTTCTTCCTTTGTAAAGCTTTGATTGTGAGGAAATATGCTGCTGTGGATGTCTCGTCCTTTTCATGAGCTCCAAATGTGGAGTTTTTCAGAGCTGCAATGAGTCAGACATTGTGTTGGCCAGAAGATAAGGGAGACCAGGTGACAGACAATGTTCCAGCTCCCTCTGACTTGTGGGATAAGGGCTCTTCATGTCAGGCCATTTACTTGAGTTTTTAACATGAATAGGCCGAGAAGACCAAGACTAATTTAAAGACACTCAAGCACAGTTTAGACCAAATGCAATTGGAAGAAATTAGATTTTTTTTCAGTCGGTCTTTTGCCCGGTGCCTTCACTGGACTTGATGTTGTTGAACAAGGATTATGAATGTGGATGGAAACATTAAAGGCTGCTGGCCTTTCAGTGCCATGCATCCTCCCTTTATGCAGTACTTGGGATTGTGTTGTCTGCATAACGGGTATGTTGGTATGCTCCATAATACCTTGTGAGCTGTCAGAGGCTGTGTTAACACGCAGGACAACCCAGTTACGAGTGTAATCTAATTTTCACTCATCAGTATTTATCGTCATAACTTGGTTAGAATAACCTCGTTGAGCTCTACTTCAAAGAACCCCAAGAAAAGTAGTTGCAGATGACACTGTGGCCTTTATTCCGCCCTATCAGATGTAATTTAATGGACATGGTATGTGGCAGCCAGGTGTTCTCAATACCAGGGTTTTGATTGGTTGGTCCACCACTTCAAACTGATGAATGTCTGGCGACCCTGTGACTGTCAATTACACTTTATACGTAAACATTAAAATATTTTACTTACGTTTTTAGACGATTTTTTCAAGATTGTTTTTGAGTCATTTCACCATTTTTGCACATTAATTCAGTCTTAAAACTCTTCAGCTGTGAGCAGCTTCTCCTATTCCTTTGTGCACTGCATTATGGGAGAATCATGTTGAGCACACTCAAAGATCAACTGTATTAAGTACAAATGCCATCTGGTTTGAATATACTTTATTTTGTCTAGTGTGAAGTGTAAAAGGATTTTTGGACATAGTGATCATTGTGACTGTGAGCATTCTATTATGCTAACATTAGCATTGAGCTCAAGTGCACCATTACACTGCAAACAGTAAACTACTGTAATAATACTGTAATGCAATTTACGATATAAAACATAACTATATGACTATAAAATACTTGTTCAGTGTATTTTTTAACATTTTGTAATTTATACATTATATATGTATAATAAATACAATATAATATAGCAGAAACAGACTAAATTACAAAATGTTAAAAATAAACTTTTTTATTAGTTTTATGGTCATTTTGTTTTGTGTTTGTGTATATATTATTAGTAAAGTACAGTACATCATACTTTACTTTTATTTCATCTGAGTAATATCTTGATTTCTTTATTTAATAATAATTTATTTTAACATTTCATTTCCTGTTTAAAGATATTTTGTTTTTAAGTTATTAACTTTTTCTTCATTTGAATCAAAAGTATAAGAATAGAGGATCTTAAGTGTTAAGGACCCGTTTTCTATTTGAGGTCACTTGTATAAACTTGACTTGAGTCGATCTTTGTATTTGCAGACGAGACGCTGCAGGTTTACAGGAATATTCTGGCAAAAAGGAGACCTACTTTCAGGGTATCAAAGCCTTGTGTAATTAGCTTAACTCAAATAAGACCTTAACGGCTCACGGGCAAACAGCCAGGTGACTCCGTACATGTTAGCACAACCACTGTGCTGCAGCAGCCGCATCACCAAGACAAATTGGTGTGGATTTCTTGAAAGTGGTGATTCAAATAATTCTAAATTTTGACTTGTCGTAAAACATTCCTCCTGTCTTAGCCGGTTGCTGTCGGATATGGTCTTTCAGTCGTGCTGCGTAGTAAACTTGTCGACTTATTTCAGTGTCTCCGTGTCATCTCCCGTGCTATGGCGATGATGCGATTCTGTTATGAGTCACAAATCACTGTGCTATCATGTCTTCTCCTGAAACTCCAGGGAGGACAGCTCTTGTCACAAGCCATTGTGGATTGTTCCATCAGGCTGATGTCTAAGTGCCTGTGTTGTGTTCTCAGCCAGTAATTAGCCGCAGCCCTTACAACCCCGATAACACAATTATATGTGGGGCTGCTACTTTCCTCCACACCCACAGCAATAATGAATGAACTACAGGTTAATGAAATGTGTGTGTGAAATAGAAGACACCTCTTGAAAAGTTTCACACATCTGATTCATTAGGAGCCGAAGCCTGAGGCACAATCCACAGAAATGATCCGCCGCTAAATTTACCGCTTACTTCGCAACTTCTCACCTTAATCATAAGAAAATAAAAAGCCTGTGAATGTCAAAATGAGGCACAGCTTGTTAATTTTATGCACGAGCTGGATAATGCATTTATGCTCGTATCGTTTTTGGCAAAACAGCTGAATGTTCACATTTTCCTTTTAAGGAGCAAGTGCTTCCCAGGTGCCAGTTATCATCATCATATTCAGATTTGTCCTGTTGAAGCTTCGGGAAGTTTGCCAGCTCTCAATCTGTTGGAGAAGTTTGTGATTTAGTGCATTGTTTGCTTGTTTGTGCATGCATATGGTTTATCCTAAGTGTTCGTTAAAAGTTTCCAATGTTTGTGCTTCACAGAATCCATGTTTGTATTTGGAATAAGTGCAGGTTTTAATTGCTGGAGATGCAAATTCAGGCGCTCTCGAGAAGCCAGCAGCCTTTTTTTTTTTTTTTTTCTTCCTACTGTGATGTCAGGTCAGCACTGCAGATGGTCATAGTGTAGAATTCCCTTATTGGTTATCCACTTAAACATCTGGATGTTGGCATTGATACCCGGTGTGGGTCTAGCTGACCATATTTTGTGTAATCACACCGTGTACTTTCTCAGATTCTTCTTGCCATATGGGAGTGGGCTACACAGGGTTAGCTAAAAAAGTTTCTGTAGTCACAAAAGGGAATAACTTCCTGGTGTTCTTCCAGCCTCCGTCTGAGGTGTCCAAGTTATTGTTAAAATAACATTTCACATATGTGAATGTGAAGCCATCTTTTTTGATCATTCTGTCTTTACTCAGACCGTCTGATTATTACCACTACTGTTACATGCCTGTGAGAGGTACACAGCAGTACCATCTGTACATCTATATCTTCTTTTTTTTTTTTCTCTGTGTGTGACTTCCTGTTCCTTCCTTTGAGAAAGGTGCTGTAAACTGACGGGGACGACTTCTAAATGGCATTAAATCGAATAAAAGGTGAAGGGGTGAGATCAAGACATGAAGTGTGTAAGTAAGGGTCAGTTTGTGCCTCTCGTGTGTCAGCGTTACATTCCAGTCACATATTTGAGACTTAACAGATTTCCTGAAAAATAATAAACTAGTCGTCTCTGGGGGAGGTAAAAAAACCCCCAATTCATTTCAAAACACTAATCTTCTTTCTGAAATGGGGCTGGGTGGAATTGGGATAAACAAATACCTTGTTATCGAAAATGCAACAGTATTGTATTGTATTAACACAATAAGATATTTGATAGGTAGTCATCAGCTGGTTCCTGGTTAAGCTTTAAGTTCAAGGAAAATATCTTGGATTGGGTATAAATAACTACGTTACTTATGCAGCTTCAGTTACAAACGTCCCTATGTTACATACCAAACCTCCTCAGACCTTTTGGCTCTTTATACTACTTTACCTGACGTCCTCCGTTGCTGCTGTAATAATTACACTGGCCATTAGAGGTCGTCGCCGATCAAAAACGTAAATACGGGTCATAGTAAGCTGCCTTCACAGTTGACCTACCGTTAAAGGTTGCCTTCCTGATCATGCAACGACAGAAGACATCCAGATGTTTAGAACAGCCCTTGGGGATTCCGTACATACATTCAGAAAATTGGATGTGTAGCTTTGTGACTCAAATGGAAGGAAATGCGCTAGATGTACGACCGCTTTACTGCTGAGAGCCTGCACCACAGTTTCTGTGTTCATTTTCCATAGATCTCTGAACTCTTTTGGAGGGATGAATGTGTATATCTGGACGCTGTTAGCCCAGAAGTTTGCAAAGGTGTTCAGTTGGGTCAAGATCCAGTGATTTGAAAAACTCATCACACTGTTCAGTGACCGATCGGGCTCCATATGGAATCTCTCTGTCTCGTATCATTCTTCCACATTCATCTATAAATGAGCTTCATTTTAAGGCCTGTTTGTGTTTCTTGGTATTAGCATTGAGGTCGATGCCCCTGTGGTCGCAATCGATGCTCGATGCTACTGGTGAGATCGAGCAACAACAACCCCCCCTCGTCTTTCTCCATCTTTCTCTCTCTCTTTCTCTCTCTTTCTCTCTCTCTCTCTCTCTCTCTCTCTCTCTCTCTCTCTCTCTCTCTCTCTCTCTCTCTGTCTCTCTCTCTCTCTCTCTTGCTAATCTCACATCGCCTCGAGCTACTTCAGTGTGTTTTGCGGTTTAGTTCAATTTGTTGATCTGTGCTGCGGTGAAATTCCATCAAAGGGATAATTTCTTTCACTATACTGGATTAGCAGCATTTGATGTAAACCTGACTGAACCTGGTTCTATAAAGATGATGATGATGAAGCTAATTTCATATAAAATGAAACTTTTCCGGTTGTTACTGCTTTTGCCATCAATGAGTCAAGACATTTTAATAGTTTCTTTGGTCCAAGTGTCATTAAATATTTTATCGTCTCTTTATCTTTTAACAGCTTCTGTCTTTTTCACTCGTCTCATGGTCATATTCATGACGGCCACAGGCCCTGCAGCATTTGCATGCTGTCCCTGCTGATGTCTGTGACATTTCTGAAACCTTGTCAAAATAGCCTTAACATGGCATTGAGTGCAGCATTGTTGGGGTGTGAAAGAAGTCTTTGGCAGCTCTCCTTGTTTCGTGATTGATTTAGCTCTTCTGGCCAAACCAATATAGGCCGAAAGGCCTGTGGGATGGTCAAGCAGAGCAGACGGCTCAAAGTGATGTTTGACTGGATGAGACGTTTTCCTCAAATATCGGAGCTTTGTGAGTATCGTGACCTTTGTGGTCATTCAGATGATGACACTTTTTTGAAAGACCTGAGGGATCAGATAGATAGATTGACTGACAGATGTCACTGTTTTTTTTTTTTTTGTTGTTGTTTTTTGATTGACAAGCCTCCAGGTACTGCAAATAAAAAAAGTTATCCAGCATATTCTTCAGCATATATCAGAGACTCGGTTACTATTTTTGAAAATAACAGTGAATTCACTCAATTACACAAGTGACATTTCAAGCTGAGACAATATGAAGTGACTGATGACTAACACATCTTTTATTTTGCTACTTTGATTAAGGGCTGTAGCTGCTCTGACTGCAGGGATGTATTAAGCGGGCTACTCTCCTATATGCAGCATATACAGCAGCATGTAATTATGACTACTAAGTCCAACAGCGTATTTATTCATAGAGCCAGACAGCGTTCATGACGTGTTGACCAGGAACTCATCTCACCACAAAAAAAAAATAAATTGAGAGAATATAAATGTCACAGGAATATGTCTATTGACTTTCACTTAGAAGGCAGGCGCTGCTTTTATCTCTCGCAGACTTGCTAAAGTTCTTTTTTTCTGATCCATCCGAGAGAGCTGGAGATGAACGGCAGCTCATTCAAAATGCAGGAGCGTGTGCGCTGACCAAGCCCAGAAGAAGAAAACGCACATTACGTCTATTTTTAAGTCTCTTTGTTGCTTGACTGTTACTTTTAAAGGGAGGAGGTGTAAGCCCCTGCTATTGGTTTTCAGATTCTTCAGTGAATTAGCAGTTGAATACATGTCATTAGACCATTTTAGGGTCGGTCACGGACAGAATGTTCCTTTTAGACTTTTCAGCTCTTGAGTGCTGACCTATTAAGTGTTTCTACAGGCCATGACGGAGACCTGTAATGAGGTATGTCTTTGATTATAGTCAATATTATCACCTAATACTGTTCATGTTTACAGTCATGGGTAGACACGCACATTGGTCTAAGTAGATTGACACGGTCGCTCTGCTTCTTGTTTTCTGAGGTCATGATTGAGGTGAGTGTCTTTTCGAGGACGGTTTGATAGATTTAGATATTTAGTGCAATACTCAATTGAGCTGCAACAAACTATGTCTTCATGATCAAATAATATGCAAGCTACTTTCTCAGTGAATCATTGTGTAATTCGTGTATTCAACAGCATTTCACGAGAACCTTGGACGCTACGAGGGGCTGGCTTCCCTGTAAGAACACTGTGCACATTTTAAAGTTACATGTATCAGTCTGGTTCTTTGAGAGCAAAATTAAGAGTGTAAATCATAAATAACATGAACATAAACTGTGGAAAATATATAGTGTAGAAACTTATGAAATATGACACTGAGATGAGGTGCTGTTGCTTGGTGACAAGTCCAGTCATATCAGCACACTGTTATCTACAGCTTTGGCTAAAATGGAAGCATCAGTCCATTGCATGTAAACCATGACTGATAGACTAGAATCACTGTCTTGTTTAAAATGATGTTTGCCTGTGAAGATTGCATCACGCCTACAAACTGTCTGGATTGGTCACACACACACGAGTTGCTGCTGGAAAACGCAAGTTTCACTTCCTGCTTGTGCTAGTGAACTTTCCTGAGCTGCGGTTTGTAAAACAACATTGCCTGTTGGCATTTATCAATTGCAGCGCAGCTCAATGCGAGTTGTATTTCAGTCTCACATTTGGCTTGCACTTTTAATTTGTTTACCAAGGTAGGACTGTCTTTAAGGAGTCTTTTTTTAAGGATTTTTTTTTTTTTTTAATTATCTTCAAAAACTCAGATGCTTTAACTTTGTACAGTGGACAAATTAGACTGTGGCGAGCAGTCGCACTCTAGTTAATTAATGGGAAACCCTGTGACCTCTGTTATTTCATACAGAGAAGGAAAAAAAAAAAGCATCTGAGGAGTTTTAAAAAATGTCCAAAATTACAGTTTATTTTTTAAAGCCCAACAGCGGTCCAAGACCCAGAGGCATCAAAAAAATCTTCACATTCAAATTAGGACATGTTTTAATTCTCTGTTGATAGATTAATAGGTAAATTTTTTAAACTTCAGCTGTAACACTAAACGTATTGGACAAGACAACAAAAATACATACTAATGATTATTTTATGTCAGTTTCCTTATTATTATTATTATTATTGTTGCAGTGAACTAATCAGATTATATTGCCTAAATCTGCACATTAGCCCTCTTCACTGGACTTGACTTCTGCCCACGTTTGCCCTCCTCCATTCCTCCTGCTGTCCAGCTCAAATGTGCTTGCACTATGACTTTACACGGACGTTTGTCACCCCGTTAATGAAAAAAACTGCAGCGTTTAAAAGGGGGATCACAGAGCTGCTGTGCCTCAGAAGTTTGTGTGCTCCGGACTAATACCTGCAATCATTCACCTGGATGGCACAGTGGCCGCATCATCACATTCTCCTGCAGAGGACACGACTGAAGGCGACCAAGACTGGCGGACTCCCGCAGGAACTCCCTGCTGAAGCTCGATAACCACCTAGAACCGTAAAAGGCTCCTCCACTCTCCGTGATGTGCTAGGTTTTGATAGGACACTTAAATCAGAAAATAGGTCACGAGCCGTCATACAATAATTGGATTTAAAAATTAATAATATTAATGAGTGTCGGGGAATTCCTTTGTTTCCGTGACTTATTCATACCACTTGACTGTCTGAATTGATAACAAACCAGCTGAAAAAGCTCGAGCACGTCTCAGGGTATTCTGTCACTCACAACGCACAGAGGCGACCCGTACAAGCATTATCATATTAAATGTAGGTTAGCTGCACTGAATCGCGAAGAGCAGATATTTGATTCTAAGAAAGTCATTGACAGGCTGGTAAAGCAGCGTAAACTAGCACCAAAATGCAATTGTTCCTTTAACTTCACCCACTATTTCCTTTTTAAATCATAAGGAGCTGGTAGGTGAAGGCGATTGCGGCCTGTGGACGGCTCAGTTTTCCATCGCGGTCACTTCTGTCAAAGACGCACCATGCACTTGCTGCTGAGGATATAATACGTAGATGTCATTTCAGAAAAATATCTAAGGTGTGTATGGTTAAAATGAAAGTGCAGCCAGCAGCCAGCTATCTTAGATTAGCCTTAAGACAGAAGACGGGGCGAACTGCCAGCCTTTGTTCGATCTGAAAATATGCCTATTAGCACCTTTTAAAGCACACTGATTAACACGTTATAGCACGCTTGTTTAATCTGTGCAAAAACCTCTGTGTGGTTGCCAGCCAACCATCTGAGACTCAGAAATGCCAAGAAATACCAGTGTATATGGAGACGGTACACAATTAAGTCCCGCCCACGTCTGGATGGGAAAACAATTCATCACACTGCATTGACTTTGGATTCCATGTCTGCTAGCAAACAACAGATACACGCCTAAAAGTTGCTGTACCACACTTTGCATGACCAAAAAGATAAAGAACCCATGAGTTTTTATTAGATACCAAACTGAAGAACTACAGGCAATAAGATGTGGGGCATCAGCAGGAAGAATAGGAGAACTGAGATCTTGTTATCCTGATGTCTACGTGTGCAGCAAGCAGTAACAGTTGCTAATTTTGCAAGACATACTGTGGAGATTTAAGCTAATCAAGGTATGCAAAGCCTGGTTATAAGTTTTTTAAGGTTAAATGAAGATCTTGCCCTGTGATTCTATCAAACAGCTGTTAATATCACAGTATATTAGTGTATTTCTGGCCATCCAAGGACCATTCCTCTTAGAAAAGTAAGGAAAGGAGGAGAGAGACTTGTATAGATGGATGATGCTTAATTTGTCAATGTACCTTTTTCGACCCTGATTGCTAAAATAATCTGCATACGGACATTCTAATTGTCTTGCGCACTATAAGTCACCTACAGCAACGTGACCATCACCTTAATACAGTGTATTATAAAGGGTTAAAATCACAATGAGTTTGCTTATATTATCAGCTGCAAAGGTCAGTTTTGTGAGCAAGCTAATATATAGGACCGACTCTATGAGGTTGCTGAATATAAGGTGTTGATTAGTGAACTTAAGGGGAGTTTGTTCGTGTATGTGTGCTTGTATCCTTTGAATGAACCCAGGCTGGATGTTTTCCACTGTTTCTAGTCTTTATGCTAAGCTAAGCTAACCTGCTGCTAGCTCAAGTTTAGTAAACAGACAGATCAACCTAGATATTCTCTCGTGTGGATTATGTTGGCAGAACAGTAAATCAACACTGATCAGGGGGTTTTCAGTCAGGAGTGAAATGTAGCATAAGTTTCTTAAACTATAGTAACATATTCTTCGTGAAGGCACCTACGGTTTTTGCTTATTTGACTCTAAAAATGCTAAAATCAGCACTCCTCTATTTTGAAAAAAAAAAAAAAGGGCAGCATACTGGGTAGCATTTTGACACAGTAGCATTGGACTGCAATGTCAGTTTTGAAAATGGCTTTAGGCTACAGAGACAGAACGATGTGGATGATATTATAAGGTGCTTTGGAGGGAGAGACATGCCATGGTAAGTGCTGCTGGTGATCTTAATTGATATAATTATCTACATTGTCTTTAAAATGTCACGTCTGGAAGGAGTGAGGCCGCAGACAGTATTCCTCCCACTTGTTTTTCGAGATTCACACTGGCCGGTCTGCAGACTCTCCTGTTGCCAAGCACAACAAGAGCTCGGCACACGCAGTAAATTTGAAACGGGGCTCATGTGCCTCATGCCTTCCTCGCTGCCCCGACCCAGGAGGATTAAGCCTGGCCACGGGGTTTTTCTTTCTGGTAGCTGATTTATGGGGCTTGAGCAGGAGAAACAAAGGGTCTGAATGTGTTTGAAGTGCGCAGGTGAAGACCCTAAGACGGCACTTTGAAAAAAGCTCCCACTGGGATTGAAATCTCCTCAGCCACACATGTTAAGGCAGCGCTCAGATCCAAACAGTAACCTCTCACCTGGGCCCGGATCCACCTTCCACCTGTGCACCGTCTGTCCACGTGTTGGTCGGACTTTGCGAGCTGATATGTGGCGAGGGATTAAACGCACGGCATATGTGATTGACGATTTGTCAGGACACAAAAAGCAAAGTACTGATATTTCATCGCGCTGATAATTCTGCCTGAACGCCCAAGCTTTGCCTGGTGGCCTAGATTCTCCCTCCTTCTCAAGAGGGATAGATTCAACCTTTCTTCTATTCTTCTACATTTTCTAATTAGCTTTAGTGATTTCCTAATTCTTTGACATTCAACCTTGAATTATTCCCTCCTCCACACATAAAAACAACCATTTGTTCCCGTTCTGGAAAACCAACAAAGCATGTTAATGTTCTTGTTTATTCCATGATCAAACATAATCATTCTCTCCTCTGGAGGAAACCTCCCTTTGGGCTAATTTCTGGCATTGTTACTTGCATGTTTGACAAATTAGACTCTGGGAAAGTCGGAGAGAACATGAGGGGGAAAAGCTACAGATACATTAGCATTTCATCCCGTCTTTGTTACACTCTTCGGGCAGAATTCAAAGGTTTGTTGACTTAGCAGGTTTTGGGAGGATTGAAGGGGTTCAGTCTGAAGGGTCATCCACTGAGGGATGGGAATGTTGTTTTCTGTTGGAGTGAGCCAGGGGGGTGTTTAGCACTGAGCACAGGCATGGCTCCGACTCCTTTTTCTCTTTCAGAAAGCTCCCTGTCCAAGTGTGGATCTATTTTACTCCGGAAACCAGGGAGCTCTCTCCTCGCTTCTACTGTCTTTCATTGATTGAAGCTCAGACCAGTGGCCCATCACACCTGGATCAAATGTGAAACCACACCGGAGGAAGTTTTAATTTCCAGCCTCATCGTATCGAGCCACCACTGTGTTGTGAATCGATGCAGAGGGTTAATTCCACTTTAAACCGTCTTGAGTTGATTCTACAGCACAGGATACACATCAACAATACCGGGGCAGTCAGACACAGCGGGATGTTTCTTTGTTTTTTTTTTGTTTTTTTGTTTGACAATCAAAGCCTCAGCGTTTTTCTCAGCTTTTCCTCACCTCGCTGATCAAAAATGCGCCCTCTCCTCCTCCTGCAGTTTTCAACTTGAGCAACAAATAAACAGTCATTTTAATTGAGCGCCTTTTATGCTCAGTCACCATATCATTTCCGGGGGCATGTTGAACACAGGGAAAAAAATGCAAAGCCAAACAAGCCTATTTCGTGCTGCCATTCAGTGTATCAACAGGCATTAAGCTGAATAGGAAACAGCAGCATTTCCTTATCCCCCCTCTCTCTCTCTCTCTGGAGGGCAGAGGCACTGAGACAGACAGACTGTAGCCCTCTCTCTCTGTGGATAGAGACAAGAATGAGGATGCCGGGGACAATAGGAGGAGAAGCCATTGTTAACCAGCCTCGCTGCTGACAAGCCAGAGTCAGGTTGTGCCTTAGCCAGCTGTCTGCAAGCTAAAGACCAAGCACAGCAGGTGGTTGTCCTCAGTCTTAAGATTGGATTCAATCTGATCTTCGACACTTGGAGCTCTGCTCTGCTTCTTTTTAATGTAAATGAACTATATCGTTTGACCTTAACCTCCCTTTTAAAAAGTTTGAAAAAGATTCAGAATGGATTTTAGCTAAGAAGAAGAAAATAAGCATATTTTTTGGATGTTATCACCACAGGATCCTTCCTGTGCAGTCAGACCTAAAGTCCTCATTTTTATTGCTTAGAGCAAAATGACAATAAGGATCTTCCATGTCTCCGACTTAGATTCCATATTCATCTTAATTGGTGCCTGGCAGGTTGTACAGAATGGAGATGGATTTGAAGTAATTTACTGGAAGTTCTTGACAGGCGCAGTGGAAGAGAACGTCAAGCCGTGTTCTGGCACACATAGCTTGAAAATCATCTGTCAAAATTTAGCATATCTAAGGAGAAAGGCTGCCTGTCATCTCCTATGTACGTCTAACCAGGCACAAGGGTGGATTTGATCAGGAACTATGTTGTACTCCTGATGTAAAGCACATTCATCAACTTGATATTTGGCTGACAAGTCAAAAAAAATAAATAAATAAATGCCCCGGAAAGGCAAAGAGGTTTCTTATAATGAGGTGGTTTTGAGCTACACATAAAGTGCCAAAGGGTTTTTCCTAATAATGAATTTGTGCACAATATTTTAAAGTCAAAAATATTCACAGTGTCATACATCATCTGACATATTTCACTGTCTAAACTTACAAATGCGATGTTTGCTTTTTGCCCTGATTTTGCTCCATCACACTAGATGTGATTTGTCGGTGTTGTTTTGGAAAACATTGCTGACAAGTGCACAGCTCAGCCAGGCAGATTATCAGTGGAAATCTCCACTCCAAGTTCTTTATTTCCCCCCGAATCAATGTGGTGAACAGCGAGACGTGATTGATAATGATATTGAGATTGATTGTCTAAATCCCATCCCACAGTTCAAAGTCCCCAAACAGATAGTATATATACATGCAATTCAGTGCAGAGATAGGACTTGGCAGGAGCTGCCAATAGATAAGTGAAATAGGGCCAGAGTGAAAAGGCCTATCAGTCCCTAAGGGGCTTAGCTGCAGGAATCCGGAGCTCTAAACTGGTGGTGGTGGAGGGAGATAGTCGACATTGGTTTTAAATTACCCAAGATTGCCTTGTGGTTTCAGTCTGCGGGGACGCCAGCAGACAAGATGTTTGTTAAAACAAGTGCAGACATTGAGGCAGATTGGGGCAAGGAGCAGACCTGCGATTTTCTAGCCAGACAGAGCAGGTTGGAAGGCTGGTAATTGCAGAATTGGCAGAGGGGCTAAGGAGGTCTTGCAGCAATGATATCTGCCACTGGGACCGAAGCAGTGGTGATGCTGGAAAGGGGCTCAGTAACCTCCCTGGGAGGATATTCTATCTGATGCCATACAAGCGACAGTCACACGCCACACCATCGATACTGCTGTCCATTTGCCTGCTCTGAAACATGCCATTCAGAAAATAACTCTCAAAATTACTGTGTGGTAAATGAACACTAATTATGAAGCAGCTAGTAATTATTGTACAGGTGCCAAAGATTTTCTCTACCCTCAAAGTCAAGAGTTGATGTTTTGCCTGGAAACCTTCGAGTCGTCTTGTTTTTCTCCTTTTATGTGCTGTTTAACAAAAGTAAAACCCACAAAAACATTTTGGAATATGCTTAATTGCTTTCTTTCTGAAAGGTTAATATGAATTAAAGGGCCCGTATAATGACCATTTCATGGTCCATTCTTTTATCTTGGGTGTCAACTAGAAAATGTTTACATGAGTTAATGCTCAAAAAGCACATAATCTTTTGTCATATTATCCTTTGCTACAGCCCTTCTAGTGCCTTTCTCTTTAAGGCCCCTGTCCTGAAAAGCCCAGTCTGCTCTGATTGGTCAGCTCACACATGCCTGAGGAAGCACCACCCACTGTTTTTCCATGTCACTTATGCCGGTGTTTTTTTGTTTTTACAACCACGGCCATGCTGGGGGCGTGGCTGAGGGTAGTGAAGGTATAGTTGTGACATCACAACCTAACAGAAATCCTTACAGCTTGTTAAAGGCACAGTTTCTGAATGCTGGTCGTGTGCATTTCTCTGCATTAAGCGTTTTGATACTTTCACATTATTCGTATTGCAAGTAGACTTGCTTTATAATTGAAAAATAAATGGAAATCTTACATTTGATCCTACACTATATAATGTTTAGAAATAAACAATATTAAATGTAACATGTTCATCACCCAGCTTAAGAGGCGCTTCTAGGTGGATTTTATTACCTTTGGACTGACCCAGGACTGCTGTTTTTTCGTATGAGATTGGTATTGATCTTCTCATTTGACTCACGGCAGGAAAGCAAATAATTAGAACTATTCCTTCTAAAAAAGAAGTTGATTAATATGGCTGAAAAAGTAAAGGACCGCAAACAGTGGTTAGCGTCCAGTCAAGGCTCGAATTTGATGCTAAATAACTGTGTCTTTTCATTAAGCCCTGAGTAATAAAGACTCCAAAATTAGGAAGGCAGTATTCTTCAAAAGTGAAAGAGGTTAACAAATGTTAATCACCAAACAAGCATATGATTCACAAAACAGAACCCATCGAAGTCGATTAAGCTCTCACCAAGGAGACACATCCTGAGCAAATGCAACTAATGTGTTTTCAAAAACACCTTATTTTTCACCTTTCCACACATCTGCTTTTTCTATATTCTATTTTCACCCTCACAGTCCTTCCCACATTCATTCGTTGGCATTCAGAGAGAGTACTGCATGCACAGCGCTCCACTCCACTACCAAACTTCAACACAGACACACACATGCACTCACACAAAGCACACGGCTTTTAATGCTTAAAGTTTACTTTTGTTACAGGTGCAATAACAAAAGGCCTTTTAAGTCTGACTTGAAAATCTTTAGGAGAAATTGGCTCCAGCATTGAGGGGTTGAGGTATTGATTCTGGCCTCTGGCTCAGTCCAGGAAAAGATGGATAGATTTCTTTGAAATGCACTCTGCGTGAGAATATAAAGACTATTGTGTGTTCTCACTCAGGAATAAATTGTTTCATGACATATCTGGGGCCACCTTTTTAGCTTCAAGATGCCTGCTTCTCTTGAAAGGGGAATGTTGACAGGGTGGAGCACATTCATCTGTAGTCCCAGGCTGCCCACACCTCATAGAAGCTTTTATTGAAAGTTAAATCTCCTTCAGAGAGTTGGCAGCCTCTCGTTGGGATATCTATTTCAGCAGCTGTCGAGGCTGATTATATGGGGGTTGTGCCACACACTGGCAGCGATATAAACCTCCTACAGAGAGAAGGACTATTATGACGCTATTGATTGATGCTTTCATCTGCATGCATGTGTACAGTCTCCTGACTCAGAGGCAGCCGTTTGTATTGGCGCCGTGCAACATGTGATTGGTGATATGCTTTGTTTTTGATTTATGGCGCTTACAATGGTGATGTCACATGTTTATGAAAGCTGCGATGACATGCGCTTTCTGTCGAACGAGGCGCTTCGATGTTTGCCCTCAGGGCAGAACAGTGCTACAGCAGCTCAATAACAAGTTGCAGGCATCTTGGGTGAATGTTCCGATACTGGACTCTGATAGCAAGAGCCCTATGCAACAATCAAAGCGATGCAAATTGATTTATTGCATGTTCACACCCTGTTAGCCTGTCTTATTGGTCAAAATAGTTCAGCTAAAGCATCGAACGTGGAGGGTTCTTCGTGTGTTGTCAATAATAAAGCAGTATGGGTTTGTTCCACCCACTGTTTTGAGATCCATAGAGGATCAATTAAAATGGAGTTACCAAGAGACTGTAAAATGGTTTATAATCACTACATTCTCTTTAAGGGTTTTTAATTATACCTCTTAAAGTAAAGCCTCCTAATTGTCACCGTAATAACTTCTGGTATCACATACCACTAAAACAAATACAGATTACAGCTACAGGTTGAACTGCAGGTGGCCCGTGTAACATAATGTTGGTGATATACGCTGAACACTTTGTTAACTTCCTATGCAGTGCCTCTGAAAATATATACAGTCAAAAGTGAACTGTGTTCTCTTCGCTTAATGTCTTTTTGAATTTAAATGAACTGAGCAATGCAAGAATCATTAATAGAACAGATCTGTTAACGATGGCTTTGAAGGGAATGAAGTTTCCAACAGAAGCCACAGTCCTCTCATTTTCCTGATTTATTATTTTACACAGAGTTGACATTTCGTTAAATGAAACCCTCTGAAAATTAAACGGCGAATGGGATCTGCTCAGTGCATGTTTTTTTAAACTCTCCCTCCACTCCCGTCACCCATTGACTCGGAATACATTTTGCTCCTCGCCAATGCCATCGATTTGAATATCAAACACCAATAAAAGCCACCTCTTTGGGTTTGTTTGAGCACCACCATGCTGTGAGAGGTAGGTGGGCGGCGCAGGGCAATGGATCTTGGAACTATTGAGTCAAAATATTGATGGAACGGAGCCAGTCTCCATGCCGCTGCAGCCAAAGACTCATGTTAATGTTCTCCAAGTTACATCTTGGCAACTCTAACATTTTTATTTATTTAAGAGAGAAAAGTTGACAGAGTATGAAGTACATGCTCTTTTTCAGCACCGCCCTCATACTCGTACTAGAATTTCACACAGTCACTCCAGGGAGGTGGAGGACAACCACAGCTCCCCGCTGTTGGCCATGGAATAGCTCCCACTGAACCGTTGGAGGTTGAGAGCCTTGCTCGAGGGCATGGTGGTGGTGATTCACAAAGGTTTCTTATTCAGATTTCCTCAGCCAGGTTCTCTGCTATTCTCGGGAATACATTTTTGGCCACCTGTTATTGCTGTTTCACATTTATAAAACTCTTAACTTTACAGGTTGAACAGGCTGTGTATTGTGCTGCTATAGGTGGTGGATCCACTGCTTAACTGCCTCCACAGAATAATGAACTTACTTGCACCCAATTATACGATGGCAGTTAGCAGCTGTTAAAGAATGCTAATGAGCTTAGCATAATAGCTTGGAGGGAAAAACAAAAGTGTATGAAGATAAACATTTTGGGAGGTAAATATGGAAATTTAGAAAAACAAAAGAGAAACAATTAGACACACACGGTATGAATAATAATAATAGATAATGAAAATATAATGTCCATGAAGGTAGAGCTTTATATTGTTTAGAAATACTCAGAAGTAGAAGTCAGGCATTTAAACATCTGTAAAAACTATACAGGCTAAGTATCAGCATCAAAATGAACATGTCAAACGTAAAAGTACTCGCCAAATTTGACAATTTCTAAATAATAAATATTGTGTTATTAGTTCAATTATTCATCGCTGTGTAAGGATTGCTGAGAAATAGCAAGTGGTAAAGGTGGGACCTGTTATAAATATGCATCATCATTTATTTGTTGATTGTATTTTGTATTAATCTAAATGTGCACAGTAACCAATAACTAAAACTATGAAATAGACAGATAGTAAATTTAAAAAGTAGGCTACAATATACTATAAGTAGTCTAAAGGAGGCTAGCATCAAGTGAAATCGCTCAAGTGAGGTAGTGTGGGTATCTCTAAACTGTTAAGTACAGTATAGTACATTAAAACAAGATTAAACACTGGATATAACTGTTGAAAAAAGAGATGTAAGTAAGATTAAATTTAGCCTAAATAATAGCCATCACATTTTTTGCCGACAAACATGTCGGACTGTTGCGTTAACATCAGTCACAGGCTTCATCAGAGCAGACATTTTGACATGGTAGCCTCAGGAAAGAGAGGGCTTTTAACTCCCATAAATAATGATGTCAGTTCAATATTTAAACCTGTGATTTGTTTACTACTGTGACAAGGACCCATTGTTTGTTAATCAGCCTCAAGTGTTTTTCAAATTATAGCTAGCTAATGTTAGCTGACAGCAACTTTGACACACATCCTCAGCTTGTGTATGTTGAGGGTTAAACACAAGTTCGGGGAGTTAGCTTGCATGGAAACTTTACAATACAGATATGAAGATTCAATTGGAGCTGAATAAAGCGGTTAAAATAGACATAACATTACTCAAACTCACCGAGGTGAGCTGTTAGCGTAAAAGTTTGCTCCTTGCTTAATTCAGCATTAGCGTATATAGAGCAACATGGACATATCTCTTTGAGTCTGAACTCCTTGTGAGTATAAGTAGGTCTCTTGTTATGGTTTGTTGTGCTAGCTCTTGAATATCTGTCTGTGGTTTTCTTGTTTTTTTGGCGGTCCCTGTTAGCTTCTTTCTGCACTAAGCAGTACACCCTAGCTAACGCACAGGTAATGTTACAGTTGGCTTTCTTATCCTCAGCACATTTTTATTCGGTGACGGGTTTAGCTTGAGTAGGCGATGAATTTCTGGACATGCTCTCACCACTTCCTCAACCTTGTTTTATTCCTGTGATGCTTCGGCAATCACTCCCTTTTTTCGATGTCCACCCCCTCAAAAAACAGACAAAGCAGCAAATATATCATTAGCCGCTGCCCTATGGTGCTGGATATTAATTATCCTGTGTTCTCCTCGTTTGGCCACTCATTTGCACGTGTACTGTAAATGTCACCAGAGAGATAAATGGGAAAACAAAAAGCCCAGCCTGTAGCCTTTATGCAGCAGAATGTCAGAGGGAGCTTGTAAGAGATGAGATATTAGTTTTGGCCTGGCATAGATTCTGGCTCAAGGGACATTACAAGAGAGGCAATAAAATTTGTATGTCATCTGTGTTTAGAAACTTATTAGCAATGAGCAAGCAAACATTTTCAGATTCATTTTCTGGCAAGAGGCATGATAATATATTGTGCATACGTTATCAGCAGCGAGCCAATGTAATAATGGGTCTGAGGCTGCGTAATATCATTTTGCCGTCTCTGAAATCGACCTCCCGCCATGTAAAAGCCACCTTTGTGTTCACACTTTTTCTTTGACTCGGTATGAACTCCTTTTTTTCCTGCAACGTCTTGTTTTGGCTATGCCTTTTTCTTTTTGTAGATTTATGAGTGGATTGAAAGGCACTTTGGGGCGAGAAAGGAATAAAAAAAAAAAAAAAAGCTCAACTCTCACATTCTCCGCGTGGCCTTTAAGGTGCGAGGAATAAAAGGGGAATTTGTATTAATCGATCACACGCCAAGCCTGGTTGAAGCCTGGCCCTAATGGTTGCTTGCTGTCATTTTGTGAGCAGCTTGTAAAAAGGATTAGAGTGGCTCCGTGGAGTAAGGGCGCACGAACAGCAAAGTTCTGTGGCCGGCAAAGGAAAATAAATCAATTTATCCCTGATGGTGGTGCAGTTTTGGAACATAATGCCTAACGATGATGGAGTTTGGACACTTCATACTTGTCATTGTGAAATTGGACTGCCGTGTCGCTAATGATGGTAATGTATGTTGTGCCTCGCCTACTACAGTAATCCTTCACTCTGTCTCACTTAAATGCATCTCATTGTCTGGCATATTGCATTATGAATACCGCTGGGGAAAAAAAAAGAGGGGGGATTTAATTTATATATTCATTCATTTGAGCAGCAAGTTAATGGAAAAAACTGTATAACCATATACATTTCTTCCTTTTGTCGCAGGCGATTGTAACTTTGAGAAGCCGCTGGCAGCATGCGGGTACAGCCAAGGCAGAGACGATGACCTTGACTGGGAGCAGGCCAATACCAGAGAGAAGCCTTCATCAGATCCATGGATGCCCTCAGGTAAGAAGAGTGACACTGGCTTCCGAAGAGGAGAAATGATGAAACCATCACCATACAGAGAGAGTACACCATTGCAATAGTCTGCACATTTGACCCTGTCTATTTATTTATGTATTTATTTATTTATTTAATGTAAGAAGCAGTGCTCTGTGCTGAGCAAGGATTATTTTTCACACAAAGGAATATTATTTTCTAAAACACATCCGATTAAATGTGAATCAGAATCTGCTGCTCCTTCTTATTACATGGAGAAGGATTAGCCGCCATGCGTCTGCCATTGGTGAAGTGTATCCTTGAAATAGTAGCCTAAATATTACTTGGCTCAAGTGGGCACGCTATGAGCGTAATCATTATAGATACTCCTAACATGGAACTAATTTGACAGAGCTTTTACATGACAAATGTTTTTGTTTTTTTTCTTCCCAAAATGAAATGCATCTCCAAATGGCCAGCTCAGTCTGATGATTTAGGTGTTTACATGGGGCATTTTTCTGATTAGGCTATACGTCTGACTATAATTGGGATATACTGTAAGGCTGCATGTAAACAACTTCCTGTTAGAGACTTATAAATATTGATTACGGCTTATGCAGTATGTTCATGTACTATTCGATTTCGGAAGCGTGATCATTGAAGAGAAAACAACTCTTCTACCTGCTTCTCTAGAGTTTCAGCACTATTTCCTTCTGTTTCATTATCAACGTGACACAACTTCTCCCCCGCATGATTGTCTGCTAGACAGGATCTAGGGGACAGACTCGTGGACTGAGACAAAAGCGACATTTGATATAAAAATACTCAGATCCCTTTTTAATTAAAGCGGCCTTTTCGTCAGCCCCCCATATTGAAATCCATTAAAATGCTTTCCCTGCATTTTGTGTCTGTCGCACACAATTTGTCTCTTTAATGTTCCATTGATCGCTTTTCATTTGATTTGAAATGCAGAGATATCACCGCCACTGAGCAGAAGGCACCTAAGGAATTATACTAATGGAAAGACTTTTTTTCCCCCCGTGTTATAACAAAGGTAGCGTTGCAAACTAATGGATATTGTTTTCCTCCCCTATCTGATGCCTAATCTCACAAAGGCTGCATCACAGATAGATTGCACCGGGCCCCCCCTAGTGACAGAGGGGGAATTAATTAGCGGGCCCTCACTAATTTTAAGCAGCCAGTGCCCAGTCCTGTTTGTGTGTACATCAGGATGATGTGTGTTGCACCGCCCGGGAGAAATTGCTTTCCATGGGGGGGGAAGTGTCTGCTTTTTTTCTATCGCAATTGATTAATGTCGGGACACACGGCGGCTGGGCAAAGGTTACAGTGAGATCTGGAAAAGCCTTGACCTACAAATTAACACCTCGCGCATGGTCTAAATTTAACATATCTGATTAAAATCCCATGTCTGGTTAAGAGGTGTCCCTGATTGTGCTTCGTAGACTGAGTGCACTTCAGATGGGCTTGTTTTCTACCGGCGTGTCTTGAATTGTGCGTAATTAACAGGTTGCGGCTCTTTCTCCATTTCTCAGTGTGAGCACTCAACCTGCCGTGCGAAATTGTAATCTCTCCTCTTTGACCGCACTGAAAGGGATGTGAAATGTAGTGTACTTGACGCCTGAAATTGTTTTAGGGCTACCGGAGAGAGGGTGTTGATGGGTAGAAATGCATTTATGTGAAAGCCTGACTGGTGGAAAAGCTATCTCACCTCTGATTGCTGTCTCACTCTCAACCTGTACTTATGAATCTTCACAAAAACGACCTTATCATACTCACAGAACAGATTGTTCCTGACACAAGGCATTGCTACCTCAAACACTTTTAAAATTGGTTGTAGACAATGTCTGTCCAAATAGAGGTGTTCCTAATGTCACTGTGAATTTATGATTGAAATGATGACGAAAACATTCAATTAAATCCTTCTAGAGGTTTTAACAGCTAGCTCACATAAACTCCAATCCAAGTATCCCTTTGAATGTTGGACAAATCTGCACCTTATGACTTGGATCCGAAACCAATGTTGAGTGCCAATGCAGGATATAGTTGGCCCTCGAAAGGATAAGTTCACCAAGAAAAACACTTTGTTGTTATATAGAATAAGGGTGAGTAGATGATGACTGAACATGTCCTTTTAATGTAGTGTGGTTGTTAAGTAAGTGTGTGAAGATCAGGATGGTGTTCCATAACTTCTTCACAGTTGTTTTTACAAACCTTCACCAAATATTCTAGTTTTCTAGCTCTAACCATACCCATAGATGTGTTGCGGTATTAGATCCAAGCCCCAAGTTCCCGTTCAGCCCATACTCTTTGCATTGTGGCAACATCGCGTATTTTTAAATCACTTTTCTGAGCTCGAGAGAAGTTTTCCAAAATGAAAACCTCCATGGTTTAAAATTCCATAGCAAAATTCCAAAGAGTCATAGGCCTCACTGACAGTTTATCAGCCATCTCTTTTAAAATGGTGCTTAATGGGAAAAAATGCTTTTGGAGCGCAGGAGAATTTTCCGCTGTCACGTGGCAAAAGAAAGGAAGCAAGGCTAAACGGCGCAGTAGTGTAACGGTCTCAATAATACATTCACGATTATATCTCAGCCAAAGTTAATTGCCATGATACCATATTGTAGCTGCCATTAGCAGATAATGTAGAAAGGGAGAATTTTTGTTGGCACTTAATGTTTAAAAAAAAAACGTCCTTAAATCTAATTTGAGGATTTGTAGACTCATCCAGCACCTATGTTCCTCTCCGTCAGGTTTATTCTCCATTATTTGTGTCTAGATACTTTAGCTTTTACTCAAATGCCAAAAGAAGAAGTTGTCAATTTGGAAAAATATGGGCTAGACCTGTTTATTTAGTTCTCTAAAAATTTATTAAAGGTTGAACACATTCAGACTCGAACGCCACATGTTGTCTACTGTCTGCTTACAAAAAACATGTTATCAAATAGGAGACATCCTGCATTAATGTGCTCGTGTCAGTGCGCTTAGTGTAGAGAACACACAACTCATGAGAGGCCCCGTGCAGAAGTTGATGTCACCCCGCTGAGGACTCTCCTTCATCCTGCGAGAGCTCATGCTGCAACCAAAGACCAAACTGGCCTGACTCTCTCCCATCATGTAGATAAAAGAGCACCAAAGAGGGAAAGAAGCAAAGTGAAGCGCAACAAGAAAAGAAAACAAGCCCTCCAGTCACATGAAGAAGAGATGAGCAGTGCCTGAAACTCTTGGTTGTTTACAACGATGCGATCCCTACCTAATTGCTACGTCTGGATGGAGAGTAGCCTTGTTTATCCCTCCGCACAGCTCTGATTGCATGCTTTGGCTCCTTTAGAGTGGCTCAGCCCAGTTCTGAGGCTCTGCATGTCTGTTTGGGCACTCCCCTGTGTGTTCCCTCTCCCGAGCCAACTGGAGAAACCCCCGGCAGAACTGTCACTGTCAGTCCTGTTATTACCACCGAGCCTCATCTGTCCTGGACAATGATAATAAAACCCACACAGCCAACGCTCATTCAGCCTTGGAGAATAAAACTGGACACACTTCTGTCGGAGTCAAAAATTGGCTTGGATTGCTTATTATTTGAAAAAAAATAAAAATTACCAGACTTGAATCAGATACATTTGTGTCATCGCTTTAAAAACCCTGCCCTCTGTTGTTATGACTTCTCCAACATGGTGCAGTTGTCTCAGAGAAGAATGGATGAAGAAACCGTGAGGAAGTTTGCAGTGCGGTGCTGTAGGGGAGGGGAGGGGTTGTCCAGATGCCATTAAGAAGGAAGCTGTTTTTTAGTGAGCCCCATCTGGTGCAGAAGCTGCCTCCTCTCTGATGGTGTCATGGATGTTGCCAGCAGTAGGCTGCTGCTCCCTGCCTCCCCCCCTGAGACTCGTTCTGGGGAATAATGGCAAGAGGAGGAGGAGAAAGAAGGTCCTCTAACTGAGATTAATTAGGGTTTTTGTATTATGCTAGGCACAATAGCAAGTGCAGCTTGGGCTAAATGACTTATTGTTGTATTCTTAATATCTGCTGTAAATATGTAGCGGGAAAGAAATTGAATGTTTTTGTCTCTCTATTGCACAAGGTCTTTGTTTTGATAGCATGCCCTTGGTCCGTAATGACACCTAGACAATAGTGAAGGATTGGCAGTATGTGGTTCTTCGCAGGGTAACGGTGATCTTCTCTTACTCTGTTTGCTTTCTTGTCAGGTTGCTAATGCGTTCATGCAAATGCAGCTCACTCTTGAACCCAGAAGGGTGCCTTTCCTAGTGCGGCTACTGCATACGGATAAGACGGATCATCTTAAAAGGCAAATGGTTCACCTTTATGACCATTTTAATCAGGAGGTAATGAATTGACAAAGCCCGTCCACCTTACCTGGACAACCAATGTTGTTTACGAGGCTGTGTGTGTGCTGTTCAAATGGACGAGGAGAAGGAGGATGGCCACTTAAAATATGAGAGGAGAGAACACCCACTGACTGAAGGACGTCAGAAATTTAATCAGAATTTAAATCACATCAGCAAAAGATGGGATTTGCTGTTGACGAGGGAGGGGCCCCGTCTTGTGAAAATAAGCTAATTGCTTTTGGGCCATTCACAACTTTGTGTGAAAATCACACCTTGCACGGTGTTGGCAAGGTTGTGAGGTTAAGGAGAGACCCCATTATATGATTAGGGGATGAAACCGAACAGCAAATTACATCTGATCAATCCGTGAATTAATTCCTTGGGACAACGGACTGCCATTTTCAATGTAGCATGTTTGTGGGGTTAAGGACTGTACCGTGGTCTGAACAAACAGGATTGCATGCATTACTATAAACAGGACCATGACAGCACACTTGTACTGTCATGATGGAGGACATATTTGCATACTGTGTCTTTCCCCCATTAGTGTGCATGGTATGTACGATTACGGCTAATGATGCAGCTAGGTGACATGTGAACGCTCTCCGTTTTGTAAGTGGTTTGTATCAGGCAAATGGGCTATTATCTGACCCATTTATTGCAGTGGAGAGCCAACAGTGCGTGGTGCATATTAAGATGACATATTAAGCCATTAAGATTTGCCGTTGATTGACACACGGCAACAAAAGATGCTGTCACGGAACATAATAAGGGTCAGTTGTTGCACCTGACTAAAATGACAGCGCCGCAACGTGTTGCGCATGATGGATGGTTTCGGGTGAATCTGTCTGACACCGTCAAATAAACCTGGCAGGTCCTTCATATGGAGAGCCCAAACTTATTCACTGTTACTTTATCAGACCCTTTCATGTTTCAAAGGACACTGGGAAAGTTCTGGAAAATTGAGTGGAGGCCACGGCTGTTCACATTAACAGCCTAACCCTCACAGCGAGAGCATTTTTGATTGGTGGCAGACAGTGAGAATAGCCCTGTCTTCATTGACATTTCCGAAGCGGCAGCGGTGCTTTTCTGCCGCGGTGACCTCTGTGAATTTTATTAGCAAATGAGACCTGGAGGGTTTGGGTTTAAAGAGCGCCCCTTCATTCTGATTTCCCCCACATAATGATTTCCACAGAGTTCAGGACCTGAATGGAGGAGAAATAATGAGCGCTAGTCATTACTGCAAATTATATGCTCTGCTCAGACCATCACTCAACTCGTAATTAATCTAAATACCTTCAACCTATAGACTTTGATGATTAGGATTAGACAGTACCCTATTTGTATGAACTAAATTATATCTGACTGAACTCCCCTTAAGTAGACTTCCCTGTCTTATATAAGAGAAGCATCCAAGGGCGAAAGTAAAAGCCTCTTAACCAGCTTGAGAGTGTTTTGCTTCCTGATGCCTACTTTGCCTGAAAAAATCAGATCATATGTGCATAAGATAAATCTCATTCGCACACAGGATGCTGTTTAGTCTTTTTTGAGTAGCATCTTCAGGGTTTTTATTCCAGTCAAACATGGAGGCATGAATGCAATAGAACACGGATTAATAGGATTCATCTGAAGTTTGTCTCCGGTCACTGGTCTCAACCAACCCTGAACTTCTTCCTGCTCTCCACAATGACTACAATAAAGACGGACCCGAAAGACACTTTGATGCATTGTCCAATTGTGGTAATCCTGGAAAGCTGTCATTTCTAAATTAAGTTTGCATGCTTCATAAAAGCAGGAATTCATACCGTATATTACTCTGTTAGTCCTTCGATGGATTATAGTCATTATTTTTTTTGCGCGTGTTCTCTCAAGATAATGTCAGAGTAGTAGTGCACAGAAAAATTAGCTCCCATGTGCTTGGATATAAAGTTCCAGTGGCCGCTAAAAAGTTCTTTAATGGGGTGATTAGATGCTAGAAAACCATCAAATTAAAGTATTTAATTCCTGACTGATTATAAATGTTCAGTTTCTGCTCTCAGTTGAAGGAACTTGTTTTCCCATATGGAGTGATACCAGCTGTGACCAACTCCAACCTGCTCTGCCAGCGTGAGTGAGCTGGTAGGTCAAAGGATTAACCTGATGGAAGCCCATCTCCTGGACACTTAATTAATGCTGACCGGTTATTGAGCTTGCAATGCTGCAGCCTCATGATGGTTTAATTGATAAGTTTTCCAAAATTAAAGTTTTGGATGTTGTTCTTGTTTTTAATGTGTAAAACCTGTTGAGTTCCCCTTTAGTCATAATTAAACAGTTGACAAATGACTTGAAGTTGGTCTATGAAATTTTGGGGCCACAGCTAAATGTGAACCACCCACTCATTTATTGCCTCTGACAATGAATTGTCTGATAATCAATGCATGGTTAATGATTTCTGTGTAACAGTCCTCATCCAGGCACAATGTCCTTGTTGATTATGTCAAAAATATCTTCACATAATGAAGTCATGCATTTCAACTTCAGCGCTCTTCCCCTACACTTCTGAACAGCAAAATAATGTATGTAGCATCTGCAGCAGGAACGCTTCATCTTCCACTAATTCATTTTTCATACCAGCCTCCATGTTCGCCATGTTCAGCCATCATTGTAATGGAAGGTGAAGGTGGCCTACATTGGAATAATAATAAATCTGTTCCTCTGAATACCTTAGACAATAGCCGAGCCCTAGCCTTTACCGAGTCGCGAAGACGGGCCTTGAGTGTGCTGAGAGCTCTCTATTTTTAATTGGTTTTGAACACGTCATTGTTAAAGCAAAAGAGATAGAGAAAGGAGACGAGAGGGAGAGAAAACACCCTTGTGCATCACTAGCACATTAGCACAGCACTAACACAGTGTCATTATAATTTGCTCTTAGTCTTGCTGGCTAATTAGCTTGTCATGGTGCAGCAGGTCCTGCAGAGTATGTGGTCATTAGGCTCTGAGAGCATAGAAACTGAATGACAATCAGTGTTTTCCTGTCATCTTCTTCACTTTAGACAGTGACGATGGCAGCACGATTAGGTGGGCACGCTGTCACCGAAATAATGGATTCTTACATTTATGGTGGTCAACAGTGACTGAAGGAAAGACTTTTCCCCCTTGTTGTGTTCGAGTTCGCTGACCCAAATCAAGATGATTTGTAGGCCTCAAATTCGGTGACAGCGATTTCTCAGTCTTGTTGCAACAGTTCTGCAATCTTCCTGGTAGTGGGGAGGAAATGCTCTAATATTTACGTGTCTTTCTGTTTAGTAATTGCATGTGAAAACTAGCGGCCACTGCATTAAGCTTTATTAAACAAGAAGTGACTGCTTAAAAGGGTACCTATTGTTTAATTATTAATTCATTAACATGGGAGTTGGAAAATGTACAAATGCCGCTTGAGGCTTCTGATATTTTCATCTCTAATTACCAACAAAGAGCATGGCTGTGCATAAATCTCCTGTGCAACACTGTCACAACGTGGCTGTTTGAAATGAAAAGTAAACAGCCTGCTGTAATCATAGAGGAAAGCAATGGTGCCAGCATCTTTGTCTTTGTAACGGGAGCTACAACCGAACAATTCATCAACTGATTATTAGTGCTGGTTCGCATCACACCAAGGGTTGCTGATGCCTCAAAGGGGGAAAAAAAAACTAGAATGTTCTGGGCACCTGAGCAGATGGCTGAATGTTATTAAAGAGACCTCGAAGCCCTCATAGAGAGACACCTGATTGAGGTTGGACAAACAAGTGTCTCAAAGTCGACTCCTCTCCTGCCCTTCTACGTGTAACCTACACAACTTCCTGCATAGCCTCAGAAATAATTAGCCTCATCATTTGAATCAGAGACCGACTGAATGTGAATAATAGATTACAAAGCTCTGGGAGAACAGCAGTGTGCTGTTTACAATAGTGAATCATGAAGTGATCATGCTGTGCAGGAAAATCTATAAAACAGCAAAGCCACGATCAAAAAAAAAGAAGCTGATATAAACTTTATAAAAGCTTTTGGATCTGAAAAGTGGAGCCAATGCAGAAGTGCCTCAAACTTACAGTCTTTCTTGTTGACAGCAGGGGGTGTCTCTGGTTGCAAGTCTGATTGTGTAGAAGTCTATGAGAAAATGACCCTACCTCTCACTTGATTTGTATTAGTAAACAGTGTCCTGATGAGTGTTTGGTCTCAGTCACTAGTGATAAGGTATGCTTAAGGGCTTGGCTACCATGTGATTGGCAAGTCACTACCTTGGGTACTCTCCCAGGGGTTCAAAGTCAGATCCAACTCGGATATCCTCCCCAGCTCTACCCTCTCGTCCGAATATGGTCACCAAAAACTAAAATGCCGACGGCCAAAACGCCAAACTCAAAGCTCCAAAACAAGTCGACATACCAGTAAGGGAAATCACGGTGGCCCCGTCCACAATTTTATACAGTCTATGATGGCTAATCCCAAATTGAAAAATAACTTACTGTAAGCACAAGGAGATATTATGATTGGCCTTGAATGACTCACTAGAGTCTTAGACAGTTAGAATTAATTAGAGCTAGAGGTAAGCCTCCTTTGTTTTTCATATACAATACTTTCTGGACCTCATGTATTGTATTTGTGGCCCGTCTAGTCCACATGATCCACAATCAAATGTTGTCCGTGTCAGCTTATCGTGACTGGTTTCATCAGCACTGTGCTGGAGCTGGGTTTCTCTGGTTTGTGCTCACGTTTTCACTTATGTGTGGGAGTGTGTTCATATTAAAATACAGCCCCTCATGCAGCCCAAACATGTTGAGATCCTTAAAACAACAACTTGCTTCTACCTGACAAACAAAGCCGTAGAGGCTGACTCAGTGTCATCACAACTCACTGCTCCTCCTCCTCCTCTGCTCCCTCTCCTCCTGTTTCATTGTGTAAACATGACAGAGCCCCCACTCGTTATCTGAAGCTGGAGACAGATGGAATTGGTGAGCGTTACAAGTGCAGCACAACAAGACAAGTGGGCAAACTCGAGTCATTGATGGAGCAAATAGGGTTTTGTGAGAGGCTGTTCGGTTGATGCGCTCGGGGATCGAGCCTGCTGATTTAGTTGACGTTATTCACCCTTTTTAACACCATATCTGAGTGAACCACCAGATGTTAAATTTAATGACAAAGATTCGCATCCATTGCCTTTCAGCGCTGCCTTGCATGCATGAGAATAAAGCTAACAGGTTGTTTGTCTCACCTCTAAGCAAAATGTGCTTTCCAATCATTTCCACACTTCCAAAAAGATGTATTTCAACATAAACCGAGCCTCTTTGGCGCCGTCTCAAATGCTGTTACGATTTGTGCCATCTCATTACCAAGCCAAGCTAAATAGGATGATGACAAATAGAATGTGTTCTGCATCTCCTTGAAAGTTTGCCAATATAATAATTCTCACTTGTGTTTTATTGGCAAGAGGGGAGAGGATTAGATTAACCTTTAATATTGAACCAAGCGATAAAATCTAAATGGGGCTTGGTTGGCAAATAGATTTTAACTTATTGATTTCTCATCATTTCCCTTCTCTCCGTCATTGAGCGATAAAAACACTGTTCTCAAACATCCTCCATTTGTAGGATGAGTCTTGTATTGTCATTGTATTTTGATGAATGAAAATTATAATAGAGTTTCTATCAATCCAAAGATAAGAGTATTTTCTCATTAATGTTAGAACTTCTAGCACTAATAGGAAAGGTCTCAGCAGATTCGTTTACCTGCTTCCTGCATACTTAGGATTGGTCCTTTTATTTAGTTACTGTTAAACCTAAGGTCCAGATTCTGAGATCTTTCTGTTGCAACCACCTGCCTGTAAACCCAACATATACAAGTTACGTTACTGGATCAAATCCACATGCATAGATATACAGAGTTGTTGCAGGTCCTGTGTAACTATGTAAGTATTTTGGTCCACATAGACTACCACATCAGTCTTTGGTAGCTGACTTTAAAGATATATTACTTGACAAGATAGTATTTGTTATTTGCCTTACCTCACCATCAACAATTTGACACTCCATGTAATCAAGTTTCAAAACCTAATCACAGAGTTTTTATGAAAATGTTCTCATTCAGTGCCGCTGTTATGACTTGTTGTTGAAAGGTGCTTTACACATAATCCTGCCTTGCCTCTTTTGGAAAGTCAGTGGGTGTTGGATGCAATACAGAGAATGTCAAACACATAGAGATGTAGAATTTGATACTCAAACATGAGAAATGGGGCAGTAGTGTATCCATACATGTTTACTTAAAAAGCATTAAAGGTCCAATTTGTAAGGTAGTTTATTCCCAACTCGTCAAATGCAGACGACTATAGGTTGGAGTTTGGAATTGAACTCAACAATAAGCTGTCTTACAAATTTGAAAAATTTACCTTTTTATTGCGTTGAAATATTATGTGTTTTGATATTTGTTATTCAATCCTATGTGTTCGCCCTCCTATGAGTCTAAAGCCACACCAGCAGCTCTTTGAGGCACAGCAGGTTTGATTGCTGCAGGGAAAATATTATAACATTTGCTAGTTAAAATTAAACACTAGGAACAGCGGAGTCATTATTTTTTTGCAGGTATTGGGTCATAAACTGCAGTACTGGACACATTAGAATTTGCCCTGGTGATGATGCTAGATAAAAAGTTCAGGATGATTAAAGATATTAGGATACATCATCTAAGAGAAGTGGTGGACAGACCAACAGACAACATTGTCTTGTCTGACCGTGAGTTGTTTAAAACCTCTTTCTGGTGATGATAGATTACCATTGGTACCACTACTTCAAGTCTTTTCTATTTCCAAATACTGAAAATAAAATGTAGTTCACCGGATGATTATGACAGATGCTTTTTCTGTGAATATCAGTTTTCCTGCCACTGAACTGCATGTTGGATAAAACCTGCTCCAGTCATTAGATTAAACTTTTTTTCCATGTTGCAGGTTCAGCCTTCATGATGGTGAATACGTCCGGACGCTTTGCAGGACAGAAGGCCTTACTGCTGACACCACAGCTGAGAGAGAATGACACCCACTGCGTTACCTTCCACTACTACATCGGAGGCAGAGACAACAGCCACCCAGGTCACCTAAATGTGTATATCAAAGAAAACAACAGTCCCATGGGGATGCCTGTTTGGAACGTGTCAGGTCCAGCCACTCGCTCCTGGGGACAGATAGAGCTGGCCATCAGCACCTACTGGCCCAACTTCTACCAGGTGAGAAAGTGTAGTCTGAATCCAGCTTTCTATTTGCATAATGTCTCATCTCAAAACTAGGCTGCTCATTGTAAGCAGCCATTATAGTCGAGCTAAAGCCGTTGAAGCCTTTTCACTTCGCGGAGCAAGACACATTTATTATTTGCGAACAATCGCACAATAGCCCATTAAAACAACCCTAAGATTATTGATTTCTGGGGCTACCTCGGTATCCATGGCAATCTGTTCTCTTCCCCTATCATCTGAGCCACTTCTCTTTTTCCAATTCTGAGAACTCATTTTCACTTACCAATGCACATGACTGCTGGCCGGGGCAAGGTGATTTCACACTTGCCTGGCTATTAGTCTTCGCCAGGCTTGTTCCACGAGTCCACCAAATGTTAATTGATGCAGAGAGACCCCTTAACCTCCCAATGGGAGGCAGTCCCTTGGCGAATTATTTCATTATGGCCTGGCAGTGCTGGTCCACAGTGAAGCTGAGGGGAGTCCTCCTTGTCTGCTCATCATAGAAAACCTGATAACTTAGTTAACAAGGGACACCGCTGGGTTTCTCACTGCTGAATGCAACATAGGAGCCATAATGAGAGGCACATGGACAAAAGAAAGAAAGAAGAGGGGGAGGGCAACAGATGACTGACAGAATGTGCTACATCTACTAATAATACTCAGTGTTAGCAGGATGGTGACCCTTGTTTGAGAAAAAGATGCAAAATCAGTCTGATATAATGTTTTCATTAAGGCTCAAGTCATTTAAAGGGTAACTCCACCAATTTTACACCTGAAAGTGTGTTTAAAGGTACTACTTTAAACATACTTCTACTACTTCATATGTGAAAAAGTAAAATAAAGCCTTTTGTGGCTCCAGAGGAAACTGCATGTCAATAAAATGCCTCCAGTGATGTCATTCAGTGGCTAAATTGCATTGTGGGTAATGCAGGCACCAGGTTTATTTTAAAAGCAGTTAGCTGGTCTAGCAGTACACTCCTATAACACTGCTGGACTCACTATTGACAGTTTAAAAGCAAATAATCGACATAATCCACATATTTTTCTTTCTTCTCAAAACATGGAGCCTACATTACCCACAACTTAGCCACTGAGTGACATCACTGGAGGTAATTTATCAAATTTCATGCAGCTTCGTCTCGAGCCACAAACGCTCACTTTAATGTGTAAATTGGTGCAGTTACCCTTGAAAATTGAAGTCTGAAGTCCAATCATTTATTGATCCTGTTATGAAATTTTGGATGAAAATGCGTAATGTTCAGACAGTTTGACTTCAGCTGCTTCTCCAGTGCCACAAGCAAATCAACACCTTCAAACAAAGACAGTGTATTGTTTTGAATTTTAAATGAAGCTAAGTGACGGTTAAACATTTTGAGATACTGTTCGTGCCGTGTTTCAGCAAATCTCTGCACAAAGGGTGAGCGTCGAGGCCCCAAATGACATATTATGCCTTCCAGTGTGTTCAGGGAAATTCCCAGCATCTGTTGCCTTTCAAACCCCAGCGGAAGGTCTGTCTGTGTTTGTAATTGTTCCGGACCCAAACTGACAACATGGGTAAATGCGAGGATGCTAATGATCTTAGCACCACGCTCAGTCAAGAAAAAGAGAGACCAATGCTTAAAATTGTCACTAATTAACAACATGGCACTAATTATAGGTATCTTTAATTGCATAGTAACCTACGCAATTGTCAAAGGGAAGCCACCTGATACTTGGAAATTATTTTTTAATTACCGGTAAGGCTTTTAGTCATCATGAGCCTTTCAGCCTTTGATAATTACTCTTCTGTCAGGTCATCCCAAAAACTTTTAATTGAGATTGGCAATGCATTTCCAAAACTGCTGAACACAAACAACTATGATTTCAAGCAAATGTGATGCGTCATCTAAATATACCCTGCTCAAGTTATATTCTGAGTGTTTAAGATGAACATCCATTATTTATCCCGATATGCAGCAGTGCGCCAATGAGAGAAAAACCTAAATGTCCTAATCTATCTTGATTTTGATTCATTAGAACTTATGGCAGAGCTAATCAATCCTGCTGTAATGTAGTACTTAGCCAAGTCCCTTAGGGACAGCAGGTGCGGTGATGTAGACATTGAATGTAGGGTTCACTGTCTGTCTCTCTGACAAATGAGAATGGTGAACCTTCCCGTGACATCAACAGCATTCGTCCCATGTGAATATATTCACTCTGTGGGTCAGGCCCAATTATGCATCGCACTATCACTGATGTTGAAATCAATTATATCACAGCTATTAGGCAGGCTGACTGATGTCTGTTGCACAAACAAAGGATTTCAATTAGAGAGTGGGGTCTAGTTCATTTGTCTGGTGGCAATATATGGAGTGGTTGGCCTTTTAATTTCCTTTAAATTAGCCTGTAATGAGGACATAATTGGCACCCAAGACATTCACTTTCATATTTCATGAGACAAAAAAAGAAATTTATAATTAGACAGCCTTATCTGAAGGCATCCTGCCTCCCAGATGACAATGGTAACTATCTCCTCCTCCACATTCCTCGGCTACAAAGGGAATCTCAGAGATGTATGTGTGTGCTGCCTCGCTATGACTAGCAGGACACAAGTTTCTGGGTGACACCATATAAGGTACATATCCATTAATATATACCATTCACTGGATGATGATCACTGGTTATATTTAGCAAATGATGGCATGCAAAACATGTGTAGTGCGACTGTGTGTGGTGTAAATGGTCTCTGCACCACACCCTGGGTTTGGGAAGGGCCCGGCATTCTGTTTCCCTTTTTATCACACTGCAGACCAGCAAGTACATAACTCTGACATTCTGCTGGGACACGCCTTCTGTCGGGGCTTACTACCATTTGTTTTGGAGGAGAGCTTGGCCCTTAAAATAGGGTCATGTTGGTGCTACGCAGTGCAGTTGCACTTGATTTCAGAGGTTATGTTGTCGGAAATGGCAACAAACATGTCAACTCGGAAACATTAGACACAGAGCAACTGTGAAATGCAACAGCAGCCACTTCCCACGGAAGAAATTCCGTTTAAATTTACACTTAATGACTGGCTCTCTAAATAACACGTTTTCACACTTAGTTCTTGTGGTATCTTTTCAAGCAGGTAGATTTGGTTTCATTTTTTAAAGTTTCAGGTAATTACATCTGAGATTTCTACACCAGTTAACAGTTTTTATAGAGACACATTCTCTAATAGATAGCAATGACAACAATTCTGTCAACATGAAAAAATAGCTGACATGGTGGTTTGTGGAAAATCCAGAGTGACCAGTAACTACTTACAGAAGCTGTTATTATTATTATTATTATTATTATTATTATTATTATTATTATTATTATTATTATTATTATTATAATTATAATTATTATAACTAAAATACTCATATTGGTATTAGGTTTAAACCATGTGTGAGTTACAGAGTAGTTTATCAGAAAATCTGTTTATCAGTGTTAACCCTGATAACAAGTTACTTAAAGCAATATTAAGGTGGTTATAGGGAATGCACCTGTGCAGCAAGAAGAGACAAAAACAGGTTTTAATAAAAAGCTTCAAGCAGCTGTCAACGTGTTGTTTAAACAGTCTGAGCAAAAGAATACAACACATCTTGTGTAAAGCGTCTATGTTGTATCCACATTGCAGCCTACAACTTACGAACACACTGACACTGGACAAACGACTTACGAAAACAGGAAATGGGACCAATTGAGAAGCATCTGAATGCAGGATCAGTGACAGCTTGTAATGCTACAGTGACTTCCTGTTTGCACAAGTTATTGCTTTGGATTCGGCAGCATTACAGAAATTCTCAGATTACTCAATCTGAACCAGCTAAGACATTTCCATCTTTCCAGTCCCGTAAAGAGATGTTACTGTTGAATTTTCAGATTGTTCTGATTCAATTCAAAAATCTCATCACCTGGATAATTAAAATCAAGTGATTAGATAACGGTAAGTGGGAGATGAGGTTTGGGTAAATTGACCCCATAAATATAGCTGTGATGTCTCACCTCCCATACACTGTGTGCTTGCCGCATACTGTGTGCTAATCGTCTCAGGGCTCAAACTTAATTTTACACTTGCATGTCATAACACCTACCGACTGTGACATATTGTGGAAATAACGTCAGCGGCCTGCAGCTGTGTGACCAGCTGCAGCCCTGCAAAGTGCAGATCGTATTAGCAGGAGCTGGACTTCTCTGTGCAGCCTCACTCAAGTGCCATTTGAAGACATGTGCCCATTTATCACTGGCGTTATGAGTCTCCTCTCTCCTCCTCAGATTGTGTTTGAAGCCGTAACCTCCGGGCAGCGTGGCTTGCTGGCCATCAAAGACGTCGTGGTCCAGGGCCACCAGTGCAGTAAGTCCTTTTTCCCTTCCCCGTAAAAGAATATCATCAAAGTGTCATTGTCCTCTCCATGACACCCTCCCAAATACCTGTACCGTTGTTCTATCCAAGGCCTCCCAGTCAAACAAAAGGCCTTCAAAGAGGATACTACAGTCAATCCAAAGTGTAAACCTCTCTCCTCTTGGCTCCCTGAAGATTTACGAGCATACAGTCGACATGCTCAAGTGTGCTCGTGATTTAATGTTGCAGTGGCTCTATTAAATCTATCCTTTGAGAAATGGGAGAAATAGTACAAAAGAAAAGGAGAGAAAAACAAATACCACCGTACAGTGTGCTGCTGCTGCTCGTGTTTGGATTCCACTATGCTTCTCCTCCCTGAAGGATATTCAGTTAAGCATCTCATCTCTCAGATGTTGAGATTTCTGCTACCGTGGCTGAATATAAGTACAAGCACTTCAGAGTGCGCTGCGGAGCTAATGAACATGTCATCACTCGCATATTTAGAATTTCTCTGCTCCGGCTTTTGGGATAGTCTGCTGCTGCCTTGGGAGTACAAGGACGAGGGCTCTTCAGGATTCTTCACTGCTACGCTTTTGAGTACTGAGAGCCATGTTAGTCCGTACGGCACTCCTTAAGTTTATACTAAGAGGTGCTCACACTCTACAGTCTAAGTCTCAATCAATACCACATGAGGTCTCATCAATTGATTTATACATTTGTCTACCCCACATAACTGAAGTATCAAGCTCGAATTGTTAGGCGCTAATGACCTGGTAACCGTTTGAAAGCAGCTGAATTCCTACAAATGTTATGTCAATAAGATGGATTTATTACAGCGAAAGGTGTTGCATATAAATGTATTTGAGTAAATCAATGAGAATTTGCAACGTGATCAATGTTCAAATGCGTAAAAATGTGGGCGGATCGATAACCCACTCAGTGGCAATCGGGTTTCTTTGAGTGATAAGCAAAGTGATCAGAGCGACTCCTCTGTGGAGCACAGCCAATTCATTTTCTATTTATATGACCGTGTGGAATATCTAGCGCAAAGGTGTGATTATGCCACCGGGTGGTCTGCCTTTCCCTCTGTCATTAAAGAAGACATTAGCGATGAGAAAAATAGATTTGTCTTATTTGGCAGCAGATGGATTGACAGGACAAAGTTATAAAGGAGGTGCAGTTCAAAGACGAGGTTATAAAATATTAAGTAGAAGTGAAAGTCTTGATGATGAAAGTGATAGAATTAGCTTTTGCCAAGTCTTTAGAGATTTGCTTATGTTTCGAATCAAGGTCGCTCCACTGAATTGCCCTATTTTCCGATGCAGAATAGCGGTACTAATCAGAAATGTTCTACATAAGTTACTTTCTGTGGACTATCCCAGTCAGTGAGCATGCTGGTAATGAGCACAGCTGGAAAAGAGAATAATGTTTTTGGAAAAAATTCCCTCTCAATCAATAAAAGGATGCTGTTAAAAGACAGAAGAAATTGGGTTTTTGGTAGGTGTGAGATCTGCCTCTGGTGTCTCATTTTTAGGATTTAGGTGGAAGGTTCCTCACAAAGCGATGCTGGCTTCCGGCACCGAGGGGTATCAGAGAGTGTAATAAAGAGCAGTATCCATTCAAGGTTACTTCTCTCAGTTGTCCAATTTTACATGCAGATTTTGGCATAAGGAGTTACGAAGTGGGTAAAAGTGTAATTGGCGTTGGCATAGTCTTAATGCTGGCGATGAGCAGCTTCTCTAGCACCCAGCTCTGGCGATTAATTCTCATGAAGTACAAACCCATGCTAAGAGAGTTGCACTCTGTGTCTCACCATTGCACCTGTCTGAAAAATACATTGCATTTCTTTCATAGTGAACACACCTCACTTCCTGACTATAAAAGGAGTGGAGGTCAACGCAGGACAGACGGCATCTTTTCACTGCACCGTCAATGGACGCAAAAGGGACAATTTCCGCCTCTGGCTTCAGGTGAGATCCATTTTTATCCTCTTACTTACACTCTAGATCAAAGACAAGATCAGAGGGAGGAATCACTATTAGAAGCTGGCCCCTTGGAGATGAATGTGTTTACTGAACATACCCTACTGTCTGAATATGTAATCTTCTGATCTGGAGTGCTGTTGTCGCCACCAGGTCTAAGACGGCTCCATGCCTATGTCTTCTTTTCTTCTAATGTATGTGAGATCAACGTCTGGTTTAAGGGGACAAGGGTGTCTTTCATAACAGGAATGATTACTAAATTGACATTTTATCCAAGTTAAATCAAGCCAAATTTTAACACACTATAAACCAGTTTGTGTGATCTGTCTCGCAAAAGTGGGACAAAAATAGAATAGATGGTGAGCAAAAAATAAATTGATGATTAATCAGCATCAAAGAACAACCCATAATACTGTAGACACTGTGTGCCTTTTCAATAAATCACATTATTTGGGTCCAAATAACTGGGTAACAGAGAGAGAGAGAGGTTGGCAAAAAAAGAAGCTGAGGCAGAACTACTGGGTTATTTTCAACATGTTCAACCCAAATTACATAGCACCAAATGTAAACAGTTACACCATGACCATAGACAGTACATCTTCCCGATTGGCCAGCAGATGTCTGTTGAAGTTGTAAAACAGAAGACCTCAAACATAGCTCTGGTTAGCCACCGCTCTAAATCAGTGTGGAAAGTAATTTAAATGGTAAGTAATTGTTGAAACAGTTATAATGGGCTTGATATTTCAAGATACGGTGTGTGTTAACTCAAAAGAAAATGGGCAGCTAAACATTTTGCCTGATACGAGAAAACAACGGACATGGATGTGAAAGAAGAAACACTAGGGGGCTTGAATCATGTTAACAAACAGACAGTTGAATAATTAAAGGAAAACCTGAATAAATGAGTGGAGAAACATAACAAACGGCGGCTGATGTGTTAGACAGCGCTCTCCAGCACCGTCCACAAACCAACAAATGAGGGAATATCTTTTGGAGGACTGGTGTTTCATCCCTCTGGTTGAGTTCCAGAGACTTGTAGAATCCATGCCAAGAAGCTTTGAAGCTGTCCTGGCGGCAAATGGTGGCCCAGTACTTTTAAGAAGACTGTATGTTGGTTGTTGTTAGAGTCATGTACCATATTTACACAAATTATAGAAACTACTGTATTTTGTTTAGTGGAGACAGATTTTGAATTACTTGATATTGCTATGAAACGTCCCCAGTTGCTTGTATTCGCACTATTCTTTGTAATAACAAGTTTTCAGAAATTTGATGTTTAAGTCTGGGAATGAGGCATTATCAAATTAAAGGGATATTCCGGTGTAAGTTTAATCCATGGTCTAAATCACCGTGAAACTGTGTTAGACTCCCTCTCAAGAGATCAAGTTAGCAGACCGCTAAGTTTTATCAACCTCAGAAACGACCGCACGACAACAATACACTGCAGTAAATGGATCCAAATATAAACCCCCACCAAAAAGCAAATAATAAATAATGTGCTGAAGCTAAAATAATGAAGCTAAAAACATAGTTCAACCCTCCTCCATCATCTTCCGGGTCGGGGAAGTCCCGACACGACGATTACCAAGTGCGGTTAGAAACGCTCAATTCCGTTCTTTTCCCTGTCCGCTCTCGATAATAACTGTTATAAACTGGCAGGTAAGACGAACTGTAAGATGAACTTTGATTGCTTTTCCATGGAGTCATAATCATACATTTTCATCCATGAGCCGCGGAACTCTACTGCACTCGGTAATCGAATCGTCGGGACTTCCCGTCAACAGGAAGCTGCTGCAGAAGAGTGGTAAATTTAGTCAACTTTTCAGTAGAAATCCAGCTAAGCTAGCGGAGTTTTAATGCCCCAGACTATGTGCTGAGACCCCATTTGTACTGTGGCTGAAGTTTTGTGCTGTTCTGAGCATTATTTGTGGCTTTTTGGTGGCGGTTTATATTTGGATCCATTTCTGCAGAGTATTGTTGTCGTGTGGTCATTTCTGAGGTTGATAAAACGCTGTAAATTAGCGGTCTGCTAACTTGATCTCTCGAGAGGGAGTCTAACACAGTTTCACGGTGTGTTAGACCATGGATTAAATTTACACTGGAATATCCCTTTAAAATTGCACAAATGTGCAAACATTTCCTGGACAGAAATGTGAGTGTTGGTTAAAGCCTGACACATAAGAGTCACCGTTGGGAACACAGAGAATTTGGGGATATTTAGTTTTTTATCACTCCATAAATACAAAAATATCATCAACAACCATAAAAAGTACATTTTTGCCATCTTCTTTGGAGTAGAATGTTATGTAAGGTAGTCTCTAAATGATATATGAACAAACTCCTCTGGAATATTCCTCAGAGTATAGATGGGAATAAATCGGGGAGGCTCGGTGCATGTGAGTGAAAACGACCTTTAAAGACACGTATTGTAGAATTCCATACATTTTTAACAGATATCACCATGAAACCTACCCAGTTGTTTACTTTCATTGAGACAATTATTTTTAGTATTCTGATATTTATGTTTAATTGTGCAAATGAGGTTATCTAATTAAATATGAGCTAATTTGCATACATGCTCAGAGCAGATATTTTTCAAAAATATAAACCTGAATATTTATTTTTTTACATTTTTGTTCCACCAGTCTGAAAGAAGACATGAAAGCAAAATAACCCAAAATCTCAAAATTGACCAGTGCATGGAAAAAATGATGTTTTCACCTGAAGTGGTCCCCTTAATTCAGGAACCGAATGCGAGTGCCTTTTTGCCAGCCTTTCATCCACTTTTTAAAAGCTGGTTTTAGGGAACAAAAGTAGCTCTGAGATCATTCGACAAATTCAAGACAGGACACTCACACGCTGTTTCACTGTGCCCTTGTGTTTGAGATTTCACCTGTATCTGGGAGGCAGGGGATTACAGTTGTTTCGGATCACCGCAGTATGGTCTTAACCTATATAGATGTTGGCTCTGTGGATACTGTGTACTATATCTGGCACAACTGAGCAGCACAGCAGTCTTGAATTGACCTTGTTCTGAGCAGCAAAGGTAGTGCATCTGGCAGACATAACCCTGCCGGCTCTGCTGCTAAGCACACTGTCACACATGTGATCAGTGGGAGCATGACGCTGGGTAAAGGTCCTCTGCCAGGTACTCCATCATTTTAACAAACACGTCCTCATTAGCACAGGAGCTGGAAAACAAACATTAAGTGAAGTCCCCCGATGACAGTAATGAAGAAATATTTCTAATGAACAAATGTCCCCCATCTGCCTGCTGTGAGGGGTGACAGCTGGGGAGAGCCCGCTGTGTGTTTGTGTGCGTGCATGTGTGTGCATGCATCCCGTCTGATAAATGTATTCCTACTATCAGCCACCGATGGGAATGATGGGACACGAACAGGCACGTGCGAGAGGACACAACAAGTACGCTCAACCAGAGTTTGTGAAACACACAAGGTCAGGCCACTTTGCTTATTAAACCTTCCCGTTTTGGAAGCTCACTTGTGTTTGTCTCGGTTCCAAACAGGGCATCGGTGGACGGGAGGCCCCCATGAAAGCCACTAAACCTTGGAACAACCGGCGCTTCATAGGCACTTTCGACGTAGAGAACACAACCAAGGGCGACTCGGGCCGCTACCGCTGCATCGTCCACTCAGACAAAGGGGTTGGAGTGTCCAATTATGGAGAACTAACCATAAAACGTGAGTATTGGTCCCAGAGCAGAGCGAAACACAAACACCACCTATCTGAGTGAACACAGCACAGACAGCGGGAATGTTTTCCATCCGCATGACCTCTATGCATACAGCAAAGTCAACAGGAGATAAACAGGAAATGCTGCGTGTTCGTAGATGAAAATGTCCTCTTAGGCGATACTAAAAATACTAGCTTTTTATGTTTATTTGTTATCCGGTGGACTTTAATACTTTCCCATGTAAAGGCTGTCCTTGACTGCGCACAGTTCCACCTAAAAGATCACAAAGGCAAGAGGCACCAGGGTTTACAGTAACCTCACTGATATTTCACTCCTCTAGTCATTTGATATGAATTTATGGAGTCCTCTGAAACTAAATCCTGCAAGGCCTCACTTTCCTACAGCCCTATAGCCCGGTAATGGCCTTCTATATTTCTTCACCTCAATTTTCTCCCTGTGCTCTCAATTGAATTTACGGCCCCGATTTTTTTCTCCATTTTTTTTTTTGTCTCCAAGCTTTATGTGATTGATAGGTTTAATCCTGGCTGTCCAGATCGAGGTCTGTCAATCATGCGAGAATGGCCGGGCCCAGACACAGCAGAGTGAAGAGAGAGATAAAGTCTCTCTGCCCGAGTGTATCAGTGGGTTTCAGTGGTGTACTCAAAGAAAATTTACTGACACTGCGGAGGCACTCAAAACCACACTCGTGCATAAATTCAGCAACACAATCACTCGCACATCCTCCTCGCACTTACACGTACTCGCTAGATGGTAATATTTTTGCTGATCACGGCTTTCAATGTGTTACTAGATATCTTATCGTACAAGACAAACCAGTTAAGTGTAAAGTGCCTTTGTCATAAATATTTAAAATAAAGTAATTTTCTAGATTTAGGCATTCGTCGATTCTTGTAATGCATCCCATGCTTTAAATTCAGCAGAGATTTCACACCTCTATGACTCCAGCATAAGCCAACGTCGTCCAGGGAAGAAAAGAGGTGTTTTCATGGTTATAAGTGTCACACATAAAAAAGCTGATATCTCCTCTTATCGTACCAGTCATAAAACAAGTGCTTAACCCTCCTAGCAATGTGTCTGAGTCGTAAATCCTCCTTAAATGTGTGTTCACCGCGTCCGTGACTCGTTTTTGGAGGAGTGACCACGGAGCGATTCTGTGGATTATGAGCCTGCTACAAGCGGCACATCGGCTCGCTCTCATTACCATACACTGCCTTTTTCTACAACATGAGGAGAGTGAATGCTTGATTATCCCAGATAATCACTTCTGCTTTTCATGCCAGTATTCAGTCAGATTTATGTGCTTTTGTGGAAGTGCACGGCATGTATTTCTAAGGCGCCATACGGATTGGCCCCGTGCAGCCCCTTTCCTGTGCCCTCCTTGTGGTGGGCTCTCCCGTAGTGTGGCCAGTGGTTCTGAAAGGGGGATAATTACTCCCTGTCCAAGCGCTGGCTCCATTCTTGGCCTGGTTAGAATCACCTGGAAGCCTGCAGAGCATCCACTGGGCTCCGACATAGTATTCCGTGCTGTGTTACCAAGTCAAGGCTGCCGAGGCGAGGCCGTGTCACCACTAATGAGAATAGCCACCAAAAATCGAAGGCCAGCCAGCCAAGCTCGTCATTTTCCTGTGGCCACCTCTTCTCCTATCAGGGCCAGATCAATGCTTTACTCACAGCAGCCCAATTAGGAAGAGTGCAAAACGTAATGAGGAACTCTTGCATGTTAGCAGGAAGCGGCTCTTTGGATGCAACTGGCAAATGAAAGAAGGATTTTATAAAGACTCAGGTCTAACTAATCTAACAGCAGAGCAGAGTGGCAGCTCTTATTATTGCTCTCAGTGTGGTGAATTGAAAATGGATGGCAGGACCCACATGCGTGTCTGCACTATGTGCTATTCATGTATGTTTTGCAGCTCTCAAACGATTAGTCTATTGATCGATAAGTCACTGGAAAGGAAATGAAATGACAATTTTGAGAGCTGATTAATCATTTCTGTCATTTATTTAGCAAAAATGCCAAAGGTTGGGTGGTTCCGGCATGTCAGATGTGAAGATTTGGTGTTTTTTTCTTTGTGCTATATAACTGTAAATTGAATGTCTTTGTGTTTAAGACAGTTGGTTTAACAAAAGAAGCAATGAAACGTCCCCATGATGAGCATTTTTTACTATTTTTATACACTTTATAGACACACAAGAATAGGCACATTAATTGAAGATGCACTAGTCCATTGGAACCTTGTACGTCTTTATCATTCGCCCCGGGGTCCATGTGCATGCCAGCGTGTGTATCTGTTGCATGTGCATGAGTGTGCATTTGTGTGATTGCGTTTTGGCAGGCGGGCAGGTGCTGCAGCAGAGGAGGACGCAGCTGTCGTGAGGCCGTTTGCCTGTCTGGTCAACATCATGACAACAGCTGCTCGCTGACCCCCGCGTATGGCGGCCACTGTCATCTGCACGCCGTCACCCATCTCCAGCCAGCACGGGGCTCGCTTCGGAGCCCTTTTCCAGAGCCCCACCGCTGCGACGCTGCCTCGTGAGGCTTAAACAGTGGGAATTGGGTTGTTAATATCCTAAAGTGTTCCAGCACTTGAGTGTATTTCACACCGGTAATCCGTTATTTTCAGTGCATCTGCTATGGCTGTTGAGCAGAGGATTACTGCACCTACCGGAGTTATTACATCACTGTAAGCTGCTGTAGCTTTTGTGAAGCAGTGAGTTTTCAAAGTAAAATGAAATGCTTATTGCGGTCATACGTTATGCTGCTTAGTCCTTTTGTTACTCGAATAGTCTCAAGTGGTAACGGCAAAAATGAGATTGATTGGCAGCCGAGGCAACTGTGCAGTATAGTGCATCTGTAGAGATAGGAAGATTAGTGTGAAGATGGTGTCAGGTAATTATGTCAGACAAAAACAGACAAATATGAGTTGCAATATAACAATTTTAGTGGTTATTAGCTGGTTGAATTGGTGTTAAGGTTCTCATCATGTGAACTAGTCATGTCTGAGTCAGCAGCTAGGAACACTGTCATATATATCGAGCCATTTGGTCCTGTAGCAGGTGTAAACACAGAATGAGTGTGTCAGCAAATGTGTCAATAGAATCTGGTAACAACCTACTTTTACTAAAAGTTCTACTTTTAGTAAGTTCCTTTACAAAGTTCTTACATTTTTAATTTGCTTTTTTTTTTCCAATGAAGATCGTCTGCAGATAGATAAATTACTCCTGCTCTTCGAATGGGACATGCCATCTGCTTTTCTGAGGAGAAAAAATAAAAGCCAAACAACTTCATGGAAATCTAAACATTCTCTTAAAGAAATCCATTTAATACATTTTAGCCTCATTTGATGCTTTAACCTTAAATTCTTAGCAACATTACAATAACATTGTACTCTAAGGGATGGTGTGGCAGGGTGAGTCCACGCTGCTTTCTGTTATTTACATTAATCCCAGCATATTGCCACTTAACTGAGTTAAACCCCATTAAGACACAACAACAGACCATTAAAGACCATCAAAACAAGCCAGATTTTGGATCACCTCATTGTTCTGTCTGGCTCCTGCACGCAGACTGGTGTGCCGCGTGTGAGTCCGGGAGAAATCCCGCTGGCTTAGTTGGTTCGCTTTAGGTGATGTTTGACAGCCACACTGGAGGCTTGGATTAGTGGCAGTTTAGGGACCTGCGACAGAGGTCACCATGGGGTAACCATCTGCTAAGGGAGAGCCTCCAATTCTTTGTAGGACACCTCAGCCAGCTCCCTAATGTGCCTGGAGACTTCACCCTCTCCATGACAACTCCATGAGAAGCAGCCAGGCGACTAATGGCGTTATTCTGTTACACATGTGCACTCATTAGAGCTACTCACCTTGGCCTCTGGGACGCGTACCTATTGTTGTGCATGACAAGGGTAGATTCCTAAGCAATGCCTTGGCTGTGGGTCATAGCTCTTTGTTGACAGTGGCAGGTTTTTTTTTGGTTGCACCAGGAGACAGGAGTGTGTCAAGCATGAAAGACATGACGGTGGTATTTAGAAGGTGCACGTGTTTTGTTTTCCCTAAATTCAAATGGAAATTGGAACAGGCTATATTTTTCAATTAGGACTTTTGAATTCAACCATTAGAATTTTCTAATATCATCCATAAGTTTACTGTAGCTTCCCTTTTCCTGCTTTTATAATAATGCAATCCTGAAAATATCCCACAGATGAACTAACTTTATAACATGTTGATGAAGGTATTCAGTGATCCAGGTCATGGTAATTCTAACTCTAACCGGCCTTAATGTGGGTTGTTGTCTTCCCACCTTAACAGCCATTCACTCCTGGGCTCACCTAGCCCTAACAACCCACATGAATGCCGGTTGGGTTAACGACCCACAAGTGGCCCTGAAGACTATTAAACTCAGAGCTCACACGTGTCCTTAACGACTTTGTGAGAACACTCCCACACAGAGTTTAAAAGCCTGCATCCCCCTCCAGTTAGTTAGATCTGAAGAAGCCTCTTGGATGAGAGATGAAACGTCCACAATGAAGTTCAGTTACCTACGATACAGCACTTACAAAAACTTTAATAACAATTTCGAGGAGCCTCATTAAACCAGAAATGGCACAAGGTTTAAGCAAGATTACACAAACATTGGTGACATAACAGAGAAAAGGTCATCTTATAGGTTGTCATTGAACACCACATTTATATGAAAGAGACCAAGTTGTATTGAGGAACTTGAGATTACATTCCCGGCAAATCCAAACAGACACATTGAAGGTTCAAAGGGCCCAGAAATTGTTTCATTTCCAAGTGTTAAACCATTCATTTTAGAGGAAAAAGTCCTCACTTCCATTAAACTTTAGCATAATAGAGTCTGGAAATGTTTCTCTTTTTTATGAACCACAAACTGCAGGTTCTCATTATTTAAAAAAAAAAAAAAAAAATCTTTGAAAGACCTGGACATTTCACCAGTGAGTCTGGTTTCACACAAAGGCGGCAAGACAAATGAAGCTGTCCTTACATTGATAGTATTAGGAGTTGAAATACTGTTTCTCAGTCACCATTTGAGTTATTTTGACAATGTTGTGGAGGGAGAAAGCATTTGGAACAGTTTGAATTGAACAAGTACATTTTTTTTTTCTGATTTGGACACACTGATTTAAATCTTTGACTACCCATTCCCTACTGTTGAACTGCAATACTGTCGGATTCAACAGAGTGCTGCACTTCGTTCTTCTCCACTATTATTTAGAGGGAAATGATGTCCTCTGCAGTGCATTACTGTTAATTAACAGAGAAACAGACATAACAGAGAAAAGGTCATCTTATAGGTTGTCACTGAACACATTTATATGAAAGAGACCATGTTGTATTGAAGAACTTGAGATTACATTCCCGGCAAATCCAAACAGACATATTGAAGGTTCAAAGGGCCCAGAAATTGTTTCATTTCCAAGTGTTAAACCATTCATTTTAGAGGAAAATGTCCTCACTTCCATTCAACTTTAGCATTGTAAAGTCTGGAAATGTTTCTCTTTTTGTATGAACCACAAACTGCAGGTTCTCATTATTAACAAAAAAAAAAAAAAGTTCTCTATCTTTGAAAGACCTGGACATTTCACCAGTGAGTCTGGTTTCACACAAAGGCGGCAAGACAAATGAAGCTGTCCTTACATCGATAGTATTAGGAGTTGAAATACTGTTTCTCAGTCACCGTTTGAGTTATTTTATTTTGACAATGCTGTGGAGGGAGAAAGCATTTTGAACAGTTTGTATTGAACAATTACAATTTTTTTTTTCTGATTTGGACACACTGATTTAAATCTTTGACTACCCATTCCTTGCTGTTGAACTGCAATACTGTCGGATTCAACAGAGTGCTGCACTTCGTTCTTCTCCACTATGATTTAGAGGGAAAAGATGTCCTCTGCAGTGCATTACTGTTAATTAACAGTTGTAGTTACTGTTTCTATAACTCAAGAGTCTGAATATTATGATCTTATAAAATATGATGCAATATCGATTAACTGCATAAAGAAGAATTTGCATCACCTTGATTAGGTGCAGCATAAAAATCCTGCACGCATACTATTGATCTTATAATACTGTAGCTAAGAGGGGACATTTCTTGAAGAAAGAGAATTTACTTGATAATATGAAGTACAAGTTGGCTTATAATATTGATGCTCTCACTTAGATAAAAGTGCTCTTTAAAAATGTTAGTATTTTTCAATGTGGTATTGATGCTTCCTCGCCAACTGTGTACAAGATCTTTTTTAAACTGGCCATGTGGAATTTTCTTGTAAATAACCAACTATTATGTTTACTTCCAGCGTTAGACACCAGAACTCACCGTGTGTATCCTTGAGGTGAAAGAAATGTTAATGTTTTTAGCACATGTTCTTCCTTGTAAAACATTTGCAATGCTAATTTGTAGGCTGATTTTCAAATCCAGCATTTTTTTACATTGATGTTTACTAGCTAGCAATCGTCTCTTCTCTTAATCTTTGCAGAAGCATTTCAGGGTACATGTGTCTTGCCGTGTTACTATCACATGTTGATCAATCGGATAGTGTGAAAGCATTGACAGGAAGGCATACTTTGTCACACAACCCTTTAACTGCGCATCAGATTAGTTAAGGTATCAGAAGTATCTGCTGCCATACCGTCAGACGACCAAGCAGCTCCATTCCTCAGACTGGAAGACTCCACAAGTCGTCCTCAGTGCTCCATTTTATGAAATAGTTTAGTTTGTAGCACAAAAGGACTCAAATGTAGTCTTGTTTTTAAACAAATGTGTAAAAAAAACGATAAATGAATTTACCCTTAAGACAATCCAGTTTTTTTCTTCTCAAGATGAATTCAAACTTGGACATCAAATGGCATTCATATGAGGCTCTTTCTGTATTAGTTGTATTTTGTTGGCGAAGCAGTGCTGGCTGGATTACTATTTTCTTGAACATGTCATAACATGTGTATGTTTATGATTATTATTATTACATTATCTGCAAATGGAAACTAAAATAATACACGGCTTGATTGTGTTGTACAAGTAAGACTAGTCGAGATGGTTAACACGCTATGGAGTTTTGTTGGAGGCTTTCCCAGTAGTGGTTTTCAGCTTTAGATGGAAAAAAAGCAAAATTACACAACATAATGAGTTGAGAGAGCAGCTGCTGAATCAGACAACAGAGATATAGTAGTTGTCAATTATCAGAGGCTTTTCCATAGAGGTCCATGATTGAAATCAATATGTTGTTGAATAGGAGCATCATTTGCCAAGGTCTTGGTGACTGTAGTCAGTGTATTATTGATGATGAGACTCTGGACACACTATTGATTGTTACGTGGCTCTTCTTAATACCTTGATCATTGGAAAACATGAAGATACTTTTGTTGTGCTTCAAGATGATTTTGGTGTGGTTGTTTGTTTAAAAGAAAAACATTGATTTTGAGAATCTTGTTTTCTTGGTACAAGCATTGATCCATCATTTTGTTTTTTTCTTTTAAGTGTCGTTCCTTTTCACACAATTAAAAATATGTAATTGTTTTCTTTATCGTCAAGACTTTCCATCATTTCACCATTATAGTGTGGTTATCTAACATCAGTCACAAACTTGTTGTTCCCCTAGAGCCCCCAGTGCCAATCGCACCACCTCAGCTAACTGCTGTTGGCGCCACCTACCTTTGGATCCAGCTGAACGCGAACAGCATCAACGGGGATGGTCCAATCATCGACAGGGAGGTGGAATACCGCACTGTGTCCGGCACCATGTACGACTTGCAGCCTGTAGACAAGACCACACATAAGATCGGCCACCTGGATCCAGACACAGAATACGAGATCAGCGTTCTGCTGACCAGACCTCTGGAGGGAGGCACCGGAGCCCCCGGACCACCACTGAGGGCCAGGACTAGATGTGCTGGTGAGGACAAAAAAGCCTCAACTTACAGCACACCTCTGGGATTTTAGAGAAATTGAACATTATATTGTTTCACAGTGACTAAAAAATCAGTTCATTATGTGTAGATGCAGGTGTGTAAAATAAATTGTGTGTACATTTTAGCCAAGCTTTTAAAGTGAACCAGAGCCAGACAGAAAAGAGTTTTATGGTTGACAATTCAGTCAAACTACTCCTGTAACAGACATTGCAACACAACGCAGAGGTTGGCAAGAGCCTTTTCTCAACTCTAACTTGATAATTAATGACCCGTCAGTTACACATCAGAGACGAAGCCCACGGAACAGCAGTATTCATATTTGTTACAAAATCGTTTGCAATTGTTCACAACTGAGAGGAGAGAATCAAAAACCAACATGGGGAAAGCAATTACAAGTTATTGATGACATTTTCAAAGAACAGAGAATTGTAATTTGTTTCCTAAATCGTAAAAGCCCTAAAACACAGAAAACAACTTGGCTATAAAATGAACCGATTCTTGCACTCGGATGAGAATCGTTACACCGGCCCCCCGCTCCATAAAAACGTGTTGCATGCAAGGTTGCATGCATGTCCGCGTTAATTTTTGTTTTCTGCCATGAGTGCCCAACCTAGTCCCATCTGATCATATTGTGATTGACTATTACTCATTGCTTTAACACATCCTTGTGATTGGATGATAAGCTCGGAGCGCAAGTCTCACTCGACTGGGCTACCAGCACGTGTCTAATTATTATAGTTGGGAGTAAATCAAGGATAGAGTCATGGTTGATGGATGGGTTAAACAAAGGAGTTTGACACAGGGGATTGATGTTGGACTCCTGCCTGAAGCCAAAAGTCAATGCTGACCTACATTTTTTAGACTTAGTTGAGTTATTATTTTTAGGTTGTTTTTGTGTTTGTTTTTTTGATAATTTGATTATTTTCAGTTTTCAGTCGCATTTTGTTGAGGTTTAGGCACAGAATTACTTGGTTAGGTTATTATCTATTAGGTCTTTCATTTCTCAACGGGCAGTGATTGGTTCAACCAATGTGCTCGGCATAAACTGATCGAATCCTAGAAAGATGGATTGTAAAATTTTAAAATTACAACACTTTCTTTACCTGTAGGCAGCGACTAATACATCAGAATCAGAGTTCTGCATGCTTATTGCGCGTGTTTGATTTTGTGAATGAGCCTCTGTCAATAGGTGCCAGACAACCAGAAACAAGGATCACATCTCTGTTACAATACATGGCCCTAACAACTGAACGAAAAGGTTCACTTTCACTGTCAGCACTTTGCACTGTTCCAACACAATGAAAATATAACAAAGAACAAAAGGCCAATTTAAATAGAAGAGAGAGGGAGATTTTGGTATTTGTAACAATGCTGTGGAAAAGAGTGGTCAAGCAGTTCAAGCAGTCTATTCATTCAGCATTTTTTTAAAATGATGTATTATTATTGCCTCGGGCTTTGTTGTATTTGAGTTTGTGCCATCTGTAGTCTACTTTAACAAACAACATTTCGTAAAGATTCCTATTTTCACAAATCGCCCCCCTGCATACATAAATATCCATCAGGACGGGGCTCCATTGTAGGTTAGAGCTCCATTGTGTTGCCTCTAAAGCCATTTGAAGTAAGTAACTCTAGCTCATAATTGCCCAACATATATCATTGCCATTTTACTTAGTAATTATTTTCTATAGACAAAGCCCTTTGTGTTTGTATTGTTTCCACCTCTAGATCTTCATTATGGAGTTTGAGCATTTGGACATAAATTGTCTCCTATCTGAGTAATGAGCACCTGGAACAATTAGAGCTATGCATACCTTTTACAAAATTACATGTAACAGAAGAAAATGATAAGTACAATATGAACCTACGGGATAATAACTAGTTTTTAAACTTCCCCTGCTATTTGGAACAGCTGTGTGTCACAATAATTGATATGATTTATAGTTGGCACCAAAAACAGAGCTGAAAACTGCCCCTGCCACATGGTTAGCTTCATAACTACTTGTTTATTCAGACTAATTTTCATTCCAACAACCCTGCAAGCTTCCTAATTCTTTAGCAACACAGATTGATATCGTGTGTGAAGCAAAGTGCCACCTTAGATTTGGATCATTATATCGATGCTCGTACTGTGGGCATTCAAACTCAAACATGTACATAAACACTTTGAGAGTGCCTGATGATATTGTACAAATTGCCCTTCTCACAACATTAACCAGCTAAATTCCCATGCTGTACCAGGATGCCAACTTGGGGAACAAAACAAACCTCGCCTCAGCATTTTCCCAGGCTAATGCTTTTTTTGTGTCCAGAGAAATGCTGATGAAAATGAGATTTTTCCCCCCTCCCTGCCAAGGGTGTAACCCCCTCTTCCCACTGTGAAGGTCATGAGCTTATTCATTTTTAGTCTTGCTGATAGGGATGAATGGCCCTACCTGTGCTGCCTTCTGAGCCAGGCCCGGCTTCTGCGGGGGTCAGGCCCCCTTGGCCACCCTGCCGGTCACAGTCGGGGAGATTGATAGCCCCGGCTACTGAAGTGTGTTTGAGGAAGCAGCTCTTGATCTTGTCCGGCTCTCTGCTGGTCTTTCCCACTGACAGGCTGGGCCTCAGCAGAGCTCCTAATTGAACGGTTAAGACTCACAGGGCTGTGTGATACATCACTGTTGATACAGACAGGCCCCGAGACTCGCTCCCCTTCTCCCTGTACTGCTGTCTGGAGGCGCTAATGAAAATCTGTGGCCACTTTAGAGCACTGTCTCTCTCATAATTATTCATTGCCATGCCTTGGTCACTTCACAAACTGAGCAATGTTTCTGACGACAAAGGATGTTTTAATTCAATCTTCTGTAAAATGGGGAATGTATAATGCAAGGACGCAACCAATTCAATTCAGAAGCAGGAGGAAGAAAAGGGGAGCCTTGAAAGATTTTTTCTTTTTCCCATGACGCACTTTCATTACTTTCCTAGTGAACATCAAAAGAATATCTTATCCAAGGCTCTGTGATTGCTCCAGGGGGTTATTTGTAGGTTTCAAGAGTTTCGCAGGATGTTTCAAAAAACGTTTTGCTTTTGGGTGTCCTCATGTTGTCGGACCGTCAATGTCGAATTTCCCAACTTGTTAACATTTGTTATTTTCCCATTTTTTGACTGGCTGAATTGACTCACCAAATATTTTTTTAGGTAAAGGAGGGAAAATTTGGTAAATGTGAAATTCATGTCTGTGCAAAGTTGTTTACCACTTCGGAGTTCTCCACACTCGAAAAGTGCTACTTGAAGGTGGACACTGTATTATCAGGTGGTGCCCTAGGATCACAGCAGGGGGCCCTGCATTTCAGCAACACTATTGAGAGACCATCTCACACAGAGAAACCATTTTCAGCCCACGCTAGACAGCAGAGATAAGTAAGCCTTAAACAACTACTCCTCTGCAGTCTGAGTTTTACTTGGAAAAAACTTATTGGATCTTTTCAGTCTTCTTGCCTTGGTTTAAGACTATCACAGACACATTTTGAAAATTATTTCACTGAATTTTACAAGCATAATGAGTGGAACAGTTTGTTATCTTGATGACAGCTACTTTGCTCAATCAACAATTAACTCTGGTAATTGTCTAAAAACCATCTGAAGTTGATTGAGCCAAAACAATACATATTTTACGCTAAAATGAGTTTGTATATGTGGTGAGAATCTGTGGATTCCAAAATATCCCAAGTATGCAAGCTTTTTAAATGTAGGGACCACGTATGCCTTTCACGTATGGGTTTTGTTTGTTTGTGTTTTTTCTTGCATGTTGGTTGTGTCCGACGTCCATTCCAATGTATTGGTGAAAATTAGCGTGTCCACCCGGATGTCATGTTTCAATCAATGCAATCTGAAGCCAGAGGCGATAACTATCTGTGACTACTGCCTGGAATGGATGCCAATTCTAAAGACCAAAGGCAGATGCTAGTGGGTGTAAAGGGCCATCCACACCAAGAACAATAACTCCAACAATAACTTTATAATAATAACATCAACGTGAGCATGCACACAGATGAACAATTATGTTCTGTTGATAGTAGCAGCAAGTTCACATTTCAAAACAAAAAGAAAACCAGAAGGATACGGGTTCAGTGTACGAGAATGCAACATACACATTTTTACATGTGTAAATTGCAGCATAGAAGCATTTGATAAGTTGTGAAAGAGACACCCTCTCAATTCAGATGGATTTTGATAGGCTCCCAGTGTTATCATTGATCAAATTGCTTCAAAGTAATCCCAAAGAGATTGTTTCGCAGCTGACGACATTATTGTTGTGGTCTTTCACGTTAGACGCAAAAAGGGGCAGGCAGAAAAAGCTACGTTTAATGCTAATAACCAAATTCCAAAGTCTAAAAAATTAAGCAACAAAAAGGCAATAAGAAGAATCCAAGAAAACTGAATTGTCAAACAAAAACATGGACCAAATCAGTCAGATGGGGAACAGACGAGCACCAGGAAATAGACACGGGATAACGGGACTGACATGGGTAAACAGACAAACCAACAAAGAACAAGGGACCAACACAATGTAGATACACAGGTAGACACAGAAAAAGGGAGGAAGTTGAAAGAAGTTAGAGTTGGGGTTAGCGTGGTATGGACGGCACCATCTACCTTTTTGTTGTCCGTTTTGATAGGGGCGTAAGAGGTGCACATGCAAGTTTTCTACACAACGCTTGTTTCTAATGCAGCGGAGATGATTTCATAGTCTCCATGGTAGAAGAACAGTCTGTCCCCCACTGTGTGCCTCATCTCCACCCCATGGCCTCTGCTGTACCATTGGCTCTCATCCTCCTTAAAAATGGCTGTACATGATGTCCATGCTGGGTCCAAACACCTGCTCAGACTCCATCCTCTGCCAACTCTACATCTCCATCTATAAGTTGTCTCCATCTGCGCTCCAGTACCACGTGGGAGTAGTCTCATCTGTTTGTTTTTACTTTGCCATTCTGTTGCACTGAGTGCTATTAAACACAGGGGAATCGGCATTACTCAGGGATCTGCCCTCGCTTAAACACTCATTTATAACAGTGGAGAGTAGGGAGGAGCTGCACAATTATGTGCACCCACACCAAGGTTGGTTATTTGCATTTTAGCCTCCTGGTTAATTTGTGAAAGACCAGGTCTGTTTTGATGCAAATACGAATGAAGACAGTGTTTGGCAACATGAAAAAGATTAGCAGTGGAATTGCTTTAGTTGCCAAGAACAATAATTTGTGGCTGTAGTGAAAGTTGAGCTGATTTTCCAGCATTTACCCTCTCATTGTAAAACTTCCTGCAAACCTTGACATAGTTGAAGAAAATCACGATTTTCAGCTCTTACTTTTAAATGTATTTGGAAAAGGGGGATGTGTGTTTTAGATTCAATTTACGTTCAATTAACCTATTTTCATGAGAGGTAATTTCTACGTTTTGTTTTTTTTTTTAAATCTGCGTTCAGAAAGCTCTTATGTGTGATACAAGATTAAGCATCTTTGTGAGAACGTTTTTTTTTTTTTTGATTATTGTTTTATTCTTAACAGGACAAGAAAAGCAACTCCATTATCCAAGTGCTCCTGTGCAAATCTGTTCTACCCATGAAAACCATTACTGCCAGACCTTGAGGTTTTGTGAATCGCACACAAAAAGATTTGACCCTTTTACTTGAGCATGTTTGGTGTATTAAGAGTCATAAAAGTTGTAAAGTTTTTAAAAAATCTGCCTTATCTTTCATCTTTCCTTGTCACCTTACAAATAATTAAATAATGGTGAGAGAGATATCCGTATGATAATGTCATTCCCTTTTGGTGGCATGGTTTAGCAAAGTCAAAAGTGGCTTTGAAAAGTGCAATCTACGCGATAAAAAACCTTTTTGCTTAGTGTATTTTTTTTTAATTTGTCAAGAAACCATTTACGGTGATAGACAAGAAGATTTAATGAGCAGACTTACTAAACAGCTAGGGCTTGGCACCACATAAAGTTCTCTATGAATATTCCTATTTGACTTAAACATTTGGGTCTGGTTTTGGTGTGAGCTCTGGCCCCTCAGTGGTTAAATTTGACCTTGGTTGAGCTTACAAAATGGCACGAGTCTCCATCGTCTGGGCATTATAAAAGCAATGGTGTGGCTTGCCTCTTCCTTCAGGAAGAATTGAGTCTTTATATCCATGTATTTATACATAAACTGTGTAGTTAAGGAATAAAAGAAGCACAAAATAAAGGATGTTACAAAGCTTTAAGTCCAAGGACAGAGATGCATGTTGATAACATATTCTGTTAGCTAAAGAGGTGCGTAGTTCTCATTTTGTCAAGCGCTATTGTTAGTCTGCTAACTAGATTAGCTCCATCAGATTACGTTATCTCCAGTTGCACTTAAAGGAGCCAGTATATTTTACCTTGCCCATTCTTGTCTAAAGGAGCCTTGACATTTTATTAACAAAGATCCGTCAGCTACAGTTGCTATTTGTTCCATCTATAGCTCCATGCATGTCTGCAGGGCAAATGGCCTCACGGAGGTCCGACCCTTTGTGACGTCTGTTTTTATTTTTTCTGCAGCTGAGATTGAGCAGATTCGTCTCTGTTGGGTCGAAGAAGGAAAAGGAAAATGTTTGCGAGGTTTGATGTTTCTAATTAATGCTATTGTTGCCTTAGGGCTTGAATAGAAAGCCACTTCACCTCACCATCTCAGATAATACTGGTCTGGTTTGTCACCCACAATAGCCAGCAGACATGTGACCTATAGGGCTTATAATTTGTCTGCAGCAAGACGACTGAAAAGCCTTGGTTTGCGGGCTATTGAATTTGTGTTCTTTTGTCAGTCAGAGAAAACGGGGGTAGATTGAGTTTGTGGTGTGCAGGAAGGTTATAGGAGGACCACAATAAAAGTCTCTTTATCACAGGCAGTTGGAAGTAGATTGGCGAATTGTGTACTATGATATTGGCTCCACAAAAGGCAAATTGTGTTCCTCTCAAGGACATGTCTTCAAACAACTGCTGCTGGAAAGGAGACAGTTGCAGAGTGAGAGAGACTTTGCATTTATCGCCCTTTCATTTTCATTATTTCTCTCATCTACATCACAACATCTATCCGTTCCCCAAACGCGAAGGGATGGAGACTTTGAGAACAGATGTGTGCAAATGATACTCTAGTGACATCCGTGTAAACTTCTTACTGTGGAGCTGCCTCTTCAGCTCCTCGCAAACAATTATCATCGAGGGTTGTTTGTGACCTCTACTCTTAAGCCTCAGGAGAAAGATAAATAGCTGTAGTTTAGTCAGACTTTTTTTTCCTGCTGTTTTTAAATCTGAACTGAAATGCTTCTCAAGGTCTTTAAATGTTTCTATTCTTCGTGGTTAATTATTCATGGTCTATCTGCTGTAATTTTTGTCACAGATTTTCTCCATCCTTTTGCTGAATTATACATGCCCCATTCCCCCTTGCTAGGCGTCCAGGAAGCACTCATTCAGTCTGCTTGTATAACTCTAACTCAAGAACATTTGTGCGTCTCCGCTTCAACTAAAGGACAAGGATGTCAGGGATGCTGCGATTTATATCCTGTATTTCCCCACCTAGATAGCTACATCATAGATCTCATATATCTCCGAAGTAGGTGGCTCAGAAATCGCAGCGACCATTTCACAAAGTCAAGTGCTTCACTTTGATTTACACTCTGGGTAACACCCTGAGTTCAGTGCGACACATGCAGGTTTTTGGCGACAAATGACGCCGCCGCACGGGCCATCTGGGGAGTGTTGAAGTTGAAGGATCACCTTGGTAACCTCCCACTGCTCCTGTAGAGATTGCGTCCCTGTCGGTAAATGAGGGCTTGTGTTTTTCACGTTTGCGAGCCCTAACCACAGGCGTTTTCCCAAGAAACCTCAACACAAAAGACGAAAGCCTGGTCTGATAGTAGAGGGGTTTGTGTGTGTGTGTGTGTGTGCGTGTGTGTTAAAATGGATGAGGAAGGAGGGGGTCAGTGTACCTGTCACTCTGACCCCAATCACCGCACAGCATATTGGTGGAAACGAAATGAAAGATTGATTTAACCAGTTCCACCTCCACTGCCTCTGCTCTTTCCATCAACTGGCTGTCCATTTGTTTTCATCCGGTTGGTTTACTCGCTCTTCCCTTCACCTCTTGCCCCCCCAAGGAACACTTGCTAGGTTTGTTCTTTTAATCCCTCTAAACGGTCAGAGATAGAAAAGACTTCCTGCTGACATTTTATTTCATTGAGTTATTTATTCCCCTTTCATTTTTTTAAAATCGAAATTTCAGACATTGCGACTGAAAGATGCGACTTTTTCCGACTTGTACCTGCAGTTGATGTGTCCATAACTGTCATGATCAATAAACAACAATCCCCTTTTAGCTGTCGTGGGTTTTACACTACAGCACCACCTAGTGTGTTGCAAAACATGATTACAGTAAGTAACCGTTATCGATTCATGAAATTACTGATTCTACGCTGTTACACTGTATCCATGGATTATTAGGAAGGCAATTGATCAGACTCATGATGTGAGTAGTATCGTATAAACAGTTTTTTGTCCGCTTTAACTCCTAGAACCTGATTGGAAGGTTTTGCATCCAGTGTCATAAATGCAGCATACAGGAACACACATGCGTTATACATACAGTATGCTACCCAAATTAAGCCACAATGGAGGCTTAATTTGCCAGGTTTTGAAGCAAATTTTATATGGTGGCCAAACTGTATAATTACAACGTCATGTGATGCACACTGGCCCTTATAAGACTTTTCTCACATATTGGGAAAGAAGGGAAACGTGAAGTTTTAACTTGTATGTAGTTTGCTGGAAACTGCTTTGCCAATATTTTTGCTGGCAACTGGTTCAGAATAAACGTGCATAACTAATTCAAAGATCATGCCAAAACGGCACCCCTTTTTTATCTTTAGAATTTGTCTCACAATCGTCAATTGTTGTCTGTGCATCTATGGCTAAAGTGAAAATAGGAATGGGTCGCAACTAATGCAACATGACTTTGTTCACTGAAGATTTGCCAAAACGTTCATCTTCTTTTATAAGAAAAAGGAAAGTGTTCGGCTGTCAGCACAGTAATCTTCTCCAGAAGTGCTTGTCGCACAGTCGAAAACTTCAGAAACATCCTCCGGCGCACCTCCCTGACATCGGATTAGGGGGTGCCTGTGTCCGACCATTTCTGTAAACTGACAATCCAACATTCACACTGACTTCACGCTGTGATTGGCAGCTGTTTGGAGGTGAGGAAGCAAACACGATTTGAAGGTCTTTCTCTAGTTCCCTTTTTTTCATTGACAAAACTATTTGTCACTTTTCATCTGAACAAGTTATTGCTATGATATCTTCCAAGAGAAACTGTCTGAAAATGGGAACTGTTATCTCCATAACTGAAGCTATCGCCTCTGCATGATGGCACCTCTCCTTCGAGTGTGACCATTCAAAAGAGCCATAAATAGTTTTGATTTGTGACATGGTCTTATAAACTGGATCTATTGGAGCACAGATCGACCCTTAAATGTTGTAAAGTACCAGCCATAAAATTGAACAGTTGAGCTTGCTGACTATTTCTAGTCTACTAATCGAGACAAGCGCTGACTTGGTATGAATTGACTTGTCTTGAGTCTTTTTCATGCATCATCTTCCTGTACTAGTAGGACGTATCTCACTTTCCCTCTCACGCTTTCGCCTTTCGTTTTTATTCAGTGCTGTGAGAAGGAAGGCATTCACCCATTCATCTCCACACCTACAGCTTCGGGGTTTCATCAGACAAGGTGGCAGCCCAGCTCGGCCTGGCGCCGGGGCTCATTCCGTGGTTTCAATTCGATCCAGCGTGTCGTAGGCCCCTCCGCGCCTCATTCTCACCCATCATGGCAGTCTCATTTATCATGAGGCCTATAAAGGAGGGCTTGATAGAGTGAGGAGCGACCAGCACCATTCAATAAATCCTTGTGATTATCCACGCCTCCAAGGTATATGAGCAAAGTGTCTGTGTGTGTGTGTGTGTGTCCCGAGTGTGTGGGCATTTGTCTCTGACTTTGTAATGGGTGTAGAGGGCGATGTTAGAACACAAGAGGTCCATGTACAGTGCCTTTTTAAAGTGCTATCAATTATAACATGTGTACACACGTCAAACCTCAAGGCCTGCTTGGACTTGTTGCATTTGATGGCAACAAAAACCTTGGCCCCTCCACCCTCCCTCTTCCTCTGTCTTAGCTTTCTTTCGCCAATCCACCCACCCACCCACACATTGACTCCCTCCATATCTCCCTCTTAACCCCCTCCCTCCTCTCTTTCTCTTCCTCCAGAGGATTGCATAGAGGAGCACTCTAGGAGGGTGATGGAGCTTTGATTGTCGGTTATCAAAAGCTATCATTACGGCTCGCTTCTGCGGGATATGAAAATGATTTCCTAAGTGTAAAACCCATGTCATTACCTCAATGGCCTCACTGCTATCACTGAGATGTAATAGAAAGAGGCAAACAAATGTGCTTGCCTCCCAGCCCGCCCAGCTCAAACAGAACGGAGTGAATAACACACAGCAATGGAGAGATAAGTGATGGCAATACCAGGCCTCACTGCCTACAATGGAACAATTTACATGAAAACAGCCCTATGACCAGGATTTAATCTTCGCCGCTGTTGTCATGTTGTTTTGGTACTGTCTACAATGAGCGTGTGACTAGCCCTGGCTGACATTCTCCAGCAAGGAATCCGACAGTCTTGTGAAAGTCGAGGCATTTCTCTTTTTTTTTTTTCACCGCCAAACAACAAGGCTCCCTCCCTCCTCCCTCATCCCCCTCCTCCTCCTCCTCAACCTGAGCGCCGTTTCATCCTGATGAGATAGCAACCAGGCTCAGGAGCCACATTGACTTGACGGTGGTTTCTAATCATTGGGGAAGTAGTCTTTTCTTTCCCCCCCCACCCCCCACCCCACCTGGTTCTGTTTGCTGAGCAGGGAGATGGAAGTCTATGCCAGCACCAGGCTTTTCTGCTCTTAATCGATGTGGATCTGATAAAGATCCCGGCTTTTCTGAAAGACTTGTGCGCCGCAAAGCCCGAGGAAGATCTGATAAGTAAATCGTTCTTCTGTACATATAGCCAGTACTGTGCTGAGGAACCACATCTGTGCTGCTGCACAGGCGTGTGGACACTCCTTCCCTCATAAACATGCTAGAAAGCACACATTGTCCCCCCCTTCCTCCCCATACACCCACACACCACACCACACACTTGTCTCGCAGTAAAGTGGCTGTGCTCCGGACATGCCCAATTTGTTTCCTTTCATCCAGGACTAATGTCTCGCTCTACCCATGGGCTAAGTGCACCATTTGAAACCCCCTCTAGGACAGACGCCTGTAACATGCGGTTATTTGTTGTTTTTGTTTCATGTTTTGGGAAATCGTGTTATCACTTCGGCCGCAGTGAGCGGCGTACGCAGTGCCCCATTCAAATTAACAAGAGGCAATAATGTGATAATTTCTAAAAACATTATTTAAATGTCACACTGTAATGACAAAAAAATCACTAATAGTTCTGTGCAAATGTCAGATTCAAATTATTCAATTACATCGGCGAGTGTGGGGCAGGTGATAATTTGTCCACCGCTTGGAATACCAATCTGGCTCCTTGCTGGAGCTCATTCTGTGTGCCCTGGCATAAGATAGACCTCAGCAATTTCCTGCTCCAAGGGATGCTTTCATAGCCATTATTATAACTCTATTCCACTAGAAATATCTGCCATACTGGAGAGATATTAGAGTCATATTTTTCAGTACTTTCACCCCAATGTCGCCCTCAGTGTGTGATATCTTGTGAACATTGTAAAAAAAAAAAAAAGTGGTATGGATTTCAAGAGCTAGCCCTGTTATTCCTTGTTGTGATTTGTGCGTGTGCTTTTGATACTGAGCCTCTTACTGCTCAGTCAATAAAACTAAACTAGCAGTCACAGTAGACTGGGGTAATAGGCTCATCTCATCAGCTGTCGTTCATTGACCTCTGGGCCTGTTTTGAAAATGGCTGCATAGCCGCCATCTATGCACGGATGGATTTGTAAAGGATATCTGCCATCCAGCTCGAAGCTGTTCATTTCAGATGAAGTGTGGAAGAGGGTACACTGCGTCTTATTTAATTTTTCTTCAAAGTCAATCATGACCAGGCTCTGAAATGGATGAGGCACCTTGTTGTTCATGAAAAAAGATGATGTCATTCTGAGTCATGGGGTACAAGTTGTGATTGGGCGTCCGCCACAGATCATCACATTTAACAGCCTCCCTCAGACAGCTGGCATTCGCGCTGCAGGGAGCCAATGGGGCAACAAACAATTAGCCTTTTTCTCAACAAAACCCCAGGAAGAGGCTGTAGAATAGTCATAAGAGCTATTTGCTAAATGGCCAATGTTTCTGTATGCACCTCACTTTCACTGTTGGCACACTAGCAAAGATATCTGTGTAATGTTCTCACCACTTGCCAAAAAGCTGATTTTGGATGTATATAATTGATTCCTCTCATTCAATTTTTTGCTTTTTCTTTATGAGAGCTATTTCCCGCTGCAATTTTCCACAAGTGATCCCCCGTTCTTGTTGGCATCTCTCCATTGGCCAGAATTAGGCTGCAGCGGACATTATCTGTGATGTTCCACAAAGATGGGAGTGTGACATTTTCCTTGAACGCTTCAGAAATGAGACTTCCTCCGAAGCCGCTCGTGCACGTCTGCTTGAGATTCACACTTTGGTGCATTTGTCACTTTGAGAGCATCTGGTTTAATTTGATTTCTGTGCCTGGCCACCCTGCAATTCTCTGTGCTTTTAGTGTAACCGTTGCCTACTGAGTGCGGCCAACAGATAGTTCCGCAAATAAAGGGGTTTAAACTTCTATTTTCTGGATGGCTCTCCCGACATCGCAACCTATTTGAGGAGGCCTGTTTTCCTTCGCCATTTCGTCCCAGTTCTGTGTAAGAATCTCTTAAAATGGCAGATGAATTATTAGTTCTCTAGCAAAGTGAAGTCAGTCTACTCCATTGTCTGTTAATGCAGAATATTTTCTCTACAGCTGATCCTTTTGATGGTAGATGTCTTTCATGAATATTAACAATTCTTTCAGATGTTAATCTCTGGAGGTCAGAGACCCTCTCTCAAAGGAGCTGTTCCTACACATTATTGCAGACATATTTTTCAAATATAAAGCACTTTAAGCGAGCCTTGCATAACTCTGCAAGTCACAGATGTATATATTTGTCTGCAGCTGTAGTTTAGATTGTTAGAAAAGATGATAGTCATGCTCTGTCGAGGTTTCAGGCCTATATCGACAAATCTCGCGTAAAGTTAAGATAATTGCCTTTTTTTTTCCTTTTGGAAAGATTTTCTTATTTCTTACAGACATTTTTCCCATGTAGCCCTTCGTGTATGTGTCATGAACTGAACACTGCACACTGAAATCCCCATCTGTCTTCAGCAGCTCTTCCTTTGCCTCCTCTGGGCCCTTCTAATGCTATTTCATCTGCTCTATTAAAGCGCAGGACAGATCACATCCGTTGTTTCTCCTTGTAAGATCTGAAAGTGTTCCGTCCTTCATCCAACAAGCAGGCGCCTACGTCTTCTCTAACTGGCATTATCCTTTCTCACTTGTACATTTCATGTCACATGTCATGACCCAATTTCCTGAGGAAAAAAAAAAAGTGTCTAATGTTGCTTTTCTGTGGCGCTACAAAGAACTTGTGAGGAATTTCTTGACTTCAGAATTATTCATATGCATTTTTGACGGCTTAAAACTGATAAAACTTGATCAGTCGGACAGTACCTTTCGTTGGGCATCGAAGCAAATATTTAGCTGGGAATCAAATTCATGGTTGCCAACTGGTATTTGCAGATTCTTGCTTGTTTGTTATGTTCCTTTGTGCAGTCTGTAGAAATGAACAGCATGCTGGAGCTCCAGTCCAGTTTCGCCACATGCACCTCCAGAATGTTAAACATGGCTGCCGTGGCTGCCTCTGAATTGCTGGACTGTGTCTCCTGGGGAACGGGGAAATTGAGCTCTGGCTCTTCCTAATAGGTGGTAAAGTGTTAAGTTCCAGAGAAATGGACTGCGAATTTAACCTGGAATGGAAATTGATCCCATTACCTTGTGCTTGGACTGCTTTCCTCCCGTAGGTAGGGGAGGCAAGAGAGAGAGAGAGAGCAAGAGAGGAAAATGGACAGGGGAAGCGGAGAGAGAAGATGAGGAGACAGAGAGAGAGAGAGGGAGTGGAAATAGAAATGTGGGAGCCACAGGGAAAAAAAAGAGAAAATGGAGAAGGGAAATGGAAAGAGAGGAGATAGAAGGAGGAGATGGAGAGGAGAAAATGGAGAAAGTAGCAAAGAAAAGGCAAGGAGACACAGTGTATGTGATTAGAGGTGATAGGATGGCAGTGGGGGTTGTGTCCTGCCTGGATTGACAGGCTGGCTGACTCTGTATCAGTGTGGTGCTAATAGCTGACCGCCACTGGGCGAGATGGAAAAAGAGAGAGGAAAAGGCAGAGGACAAGGTGGAAGGAGCAGAGGAGCGGCACGCTCTGAAGGGATGATACACCTCCTGCTGAGGGTTTCCACCAACAGACCTGTGGTGTCTTGGTATGCGCAGCTGCTGTGAGACCGAGTTAGCAACGGTGATGGGATGTGGCAGTGCTCAGTATCAGGCCGGGGCTTTGAAATATTAAAATATTTTCTGGAAGTATGAATTCTAAACAGTGGAAACAGCATTTCAATATGAAAAAAAAGGAATATTGACTGGGGGTCTCAAAATCTGGTAGTAAATTTTCTTTAACCCAAAGGAACACTGTCTCCTCTGTGCCCTCGCATAGACCTCAATAATTTCCTTGATTTTATTGAAACTATCTCACACTACCTGCCATTTCGTATTGGCCTAATTGATTATCTCGATGTACACTCACACTCTTCTCTCTTTCTCTCTGTCAATCCCGCCAGAGCCCATGCACGGCCCACGAAGGCTAGAAGTGGTGGACATCCAATCCAAGCAGGTGACAGTGCGCTGGGAGCCTCTGGGTTACAACGTGACCCGCTGCCACAGTTACAACCTGACCGTCCAGTACCGTTCCAGGGTGGGAGGCAAGGAGGAGACCCGGGAGGAAGTTTGTTATGACACCCAGAGCCGCGATCCTCAGCACACCATCCACAACTTGACGCCCTTCACCAACCTCAGTGTGAAGCTGGTGCTTCGCAACCCAGAGGGGGTGATGGAGAGCAAAGAGCTGGAAGTTCAGACTGATGAGGATGGTGAGTGTCACGCAGGGTTACTGCTTTGTACGGGTTTGAAAACTGTGACACAAGATTTTGCTAAAAGGATCTTGGAATAAAACGATTGAGAGAAAAGATGATTTTTGTGTTTTTTAAAAATATTTGTGGAAGCTCTGCTTGTGGAGCACTCTTTACTGGTCCATTAATAATAAACCATAACATACTTGAAATCATAGAAAAAGACATGTCTTTGGGCATTTTTAATACATTTATATAAACCGTTTTAAAAACCACCCCTGAAGGTTTTCTGTTTGTGTTTAAACATTCATTAATGCACCCTAGGAAAGGCTTTATTACCGATATGTGGAGGTCTGCCTATGCATGACTTGACTACAGACCAGAGAGAAGCTGCTGCATTAAAGCCAACGTAGAGCATTCATTACGCAATCAGACGGCAACAGCAACAGAAAAATAAATAAAGATCAAACGAAATAAATATAAGATGAATGATATGAAACGTGTATTTATATATTTATTTGTTTTCTATGGCCACCAGATAGTTAAACTGATTAACTGATGTTTTTGATCTTTACAGTTGCTTAATTAATGTATAATGATTCATTAAATTGTTTCTTAACAGTGAACTAACTGAACTAATTCTGTATTTGAATTATAAATGTACTATTTATTAATGATGGTTATTATGAAGTGGTATTATTAACTAAGTGATTATTGGTCCTGTAAAAATGTAGACAAATGCACAGTCAATGTTCATTAAAGTTGGAACATTTTGATAATTAGTGTAGTTGGATGATTCCCGCCTTATCATAAAAGACCTTGTACTCGGGACAAGTTTTGGATATTCCAAATATTTTCCAGGTGAGCACAGAAGTCACACAGCAAGCCTTTGTGTCGCAGGCTTGTTTCACCTCCTTCAGAGATGAAAGATCTTCTGTGTTGCCTCAGCAGACACAGGAAATGAACTCTATAGAAGTCTCAAGGAACCCCGGCCGCCAGATAACAAACAGGCTCAGCTGACGAAAAGAGAGTCTTGTCATGTCTGGCTCAGATATCTGTGGTCGGAAAACTTGAAAGTGGCAACTGTTTCTCACTCTCTGACTGCTGCGCGTCTGTGGATCTGTGTGTTTAGGATCTCATGGGAACAAGTGTACAGACATGGGTGTAGCTATAGTTGCGTTCTTGAAGATAAATCTCGGAGAAAAAAAAAAAAAAGACATCTCTACATCATTCTGTTTCAGTTACAGAATGAAAGCAATTTACACGAGGGGTTAAAGGACCAGATCTCTTTGGCAGCATCTCAGTACAAGTAAACATAGCGGAAAGATTAAGATTCCCCCCCGATTCCCATGGGAATACTAGTTCATCTTTATTTGCAACACAGTTTTATCTGTGAGAGAAGTGTTCACTTCTGCTGTAAAACATGCATCAGAGTGCGTGTTTTGAGTGACAATGACTTCAGATATTGTCACAGTTTCCTGTTAAGATCTGTTTGACTTTGGCTCATGGCCGCTTGAGTGTACCGTAGGTCCTTGAAAGCTTTTTATTGATTGTTTTATGCACATCATAAATCAAAACAAAAAGCCCTTTCATTCAGCTTGTATTGACAACATGCCTATAATATGTATCCATGGAAATGCTACTGTTTGCCCTTTTCATAACATTGTTCCTACCTTGAAAACTACCACTCTGCCACCACTTCTGAGTTGTTTGTCTGTCATCATTTCCCACAGTGCCAGGAGCCGTTCCTCTCGAGTCCATTCAAGGCAGTGCCTATGAGGAGAAGATCATCCTGAAGTGGAGAGAGCCAGCACAGACCTACGGGATCATCACTCAGTACGAGGTAAAACAAAGACCAGGGTCAGAGAAATGTTAAGAGATATTATTTATCACCCATTTGAGGAGTCGACAGACTTGTTTCCAATATCAAGCTGTGTTCTCTCAAACACCTCTCTGTGGATTCTCTGCATTTCTTTGAGGTCTGTTTTTTTCTCTCCACAGTTGTGATAGTCAGAAGTGTACAGCAATGCCAGAGAAATGTTCAAATCTAATTTTATCATGAATCACTGTCCTTTCTCTTTTCTTCAGTTTATGATTGGGAATCGGGTGCATCTTGCTAGTGTGTTGACAGTCTACATGACAGAGGGATACAGTGCTTCATAAAGTGAGATTAACAGTTAAACCAGCCGCATTCCACTAAATCAGGCCAGGAAAACATGTACCCCAAAACCAGGGGGTAGAAGTGACTAATTACAGCTACCTAAATTACTGTAAATAGCTCCTTTTTTGGGGCACTTGTACTTTTTAAGTCTGTAATTTTACTCGTTCTTCAGTATGCATTGCATACTTTGCATACTGCAACCTTTTATCTACCTAGTTATTAATATCTAAACCTCTCATCTGCATTTTTGCAGCCAGTAAAGCTACCCAATCACAAACGGTCCAATGAAAGCTCTGACATACGGACCAAAAAAATACAGAACAGTATACAAACAGGTTTGATGAGGTGACCATGACCATGACCACTGAGCAGAACACAGCAGGAGTAATTTAGACTGAAGAAAACAGAAAAAAACACATTGATTTAATGCCTGCTACAAATAATGCATTAAAAATCATAATGGTACTCTACTACTCATAAAACCTGTAGTTTCATTGTAATTGAGTAATATTTCGGTAATGTAACTATACTCGTACTCTCTCCACCACTAATGACTATTTTCATTACCGATATATCTGGTGATTATTTTCACAATTAACTGTAAGATCGTAAAAGATGCTCATCACAATTTCCCAGAGCAATTTCAAACTGCTTCTTTTGTCCAACCAACAGTCAGAAACCTAAAGACTCTTCATTCACGAACATAAACAACAAAGAAAAGCAGCAAATCCTCACATTTAAGAAGGAGGAACCAGCAAATGTTAAAATGACTGAAATGATCGACCGATTAATTGAAGTTTCAGGATTCAGTTTTCTTTCAATCAACTGATCGATTAATTGACCAGTTCTTGCAGCTCTATATTAGATCAACTTGAAACCTGGTCAAGTTAGTTATCCATTACTAGTGTTAAATGTTAAGATCTCTCTACCAGACTCAAATGGACTCATTCCTTCCTGTGCAGCCTTTCAAAATTAAAAATAAATCATCTCTGGAGATAAAAGATAAAGATAAATTACTCTGATTGTCTCCTATTTAAGTTTTATTATCTCATTCTATCTTGGACATTTAAGCTAAAACCTGATTTGTTGACTCTATTTGAACCCAACTTGACTTTATTGTATTGGGGAGCAAACTGAACAGACAGCAGAATTCCGTAGGATGTGTTTAATTAGTTCTTATGCCGGCTTAACTCTATATTATAATTATGGAAGAGCTTAAAACTGAATTCATTTGTTAGGTTCACTCAAGCCAACATTGTCACAGTATGCTCAGCTACTTTTCACTTCCTTTATGAAGTGCCCCTCAAGTGTGTTTCACTGTTGTTCATCATTTTACCTGGATATAATCAACTGCAGACTCCTGCTGTCTTCTGTCCTCAACACGTGCGTGACCTCTAAAGACAACACAATCTCTGAAGAACACCTCGAACGCGCATCACGATTCAGCACCGAACAAATGTTGACATAAGGCTCCACACAGCCTCTGCTCGCCTCGTCCTGCAGCTGCATCGAGTCTTGAATAATAGAAACAGTCTCCACACACACACACACACACACACACACACACACGGATATATGTTCACATTGATCTCAACCAGCTTAAGATGGAAGTAATCCTGCAGCCTTTCCCACAGATTGATTCTCCTCTGTTGATTCTCCCTCTTGTCACCGTTTGCTCACGTTTGATATTTTGACTAGGTTAGCAATCATTGACACGGCTGTTTCTCATACGAGGACAGCAGATTGAATAGTAAAAGCGATGCAGTCAGGGTCGTTGTATAGGTTGCTCAATCCGCTGCCAGGTGACTGAGGCGAATGAAATATGAAATAGATATTCCCGCAGTGGCACGGAGACGTTTCAATCAAAGCCAGAAAGTCCTAAAGAATCACAGCGAGGCCCCTGTTTATTCAAGTGTGTGCAGTGCCGTTTTGTGTCCTGTGCACTTTAAGGCACCGGCTGAGTGCAGGAAAACAATGTCCATAAAAACGGTAGCTTTACCGCGCACTTAATCACTTTTAGAGCAACATGTTTCAGTTGTTTATCCTTTTAAAAATTCATGCTACAAGTAAAAGCATTCAGCAAATGGTGTGGTTTTGCATCGCCGCTCTTTCAGCTTCACTCACAGTTATGTTGAAGCAACTTACAAAGCACCTACCTCAGGCTATTATAGTCACATACTGCAGCAATTACTTCTCTCTGTCTCTGTCTGGAAAGCCTTAACAGTATAGTAATGTGGTTCAGGGTCATTAGAGTTCTCCCAACATCATTTAGAATCACAGGTCGTATTTTACAGTAACGAAGAGTATTATTATTATTCATCTTTAGCCCAGTGACAGATGTGGGAAATCTAGCCCGACAGCAGCTTGTTCCAGGTGTGTTCCTCTCGCGCTGCTACAATCTGACTCTCTGGTTCGAGAAAGTAACCCACAATGTATTCCACCTGTATTCCCCAGAAGTTGCTTCTTACGAGTCAGGACCTTGCTTTGATTTGACATTATCAAAGGACTCAAAGTGAAATACGTCTGACAAGACCTGATATCAAAGAGATTTCAGCTCCGTTCCTTTTTGACCAAGCTCTGTGAATGCTATATTATTAGTGCCTTTTCAGACAGACATGAGCCAGCATCTCTTTAAAAGGTATACAGCACATTTTCCAATTATTATCTCTTGGTCGTCGGTCATTTAACAGAACTAATTGACCGTGAAGTAGAGTTTTGTCAATCATAGTGTTGTTGTATTTAAAAGCTGTGCAACCCGTAAACTCTGAGGGAAATAGACAATTATATAGAAGTAAATAGCATATTCAGAACATTAACCTTAAAAACCCGTATTCTTATCAAAGATGCAGCCTTTTCAAATGATTTGACATTAGATTGTTGATAATTACTGTAGATCTACCTTTGAAGATTCAAATGAAAATGTTAAACAGAGTTTAGGTGGGTTTTCTATTCTACTCTCTTCATTCCGATTCATGACAGGAAGGATTATACAGCATCTTTAATGAACTGTTGTTTAGCTTTCTTCATTATTTCATTATTACTTCAGGAAAAAAAAGAGTGCTGGAGATTATACAGGCATCTTTGTTTTAGGAACTATTCATAAATTTGACATTTACCTCCCTGAGATTGAAAAAAAAAAGTAAACCAATGAAATTTTAAAAAGCTCAATATATCACATCAAGTAAAAGATACAAGCAAGCTCAAATGAATATGCTCAAATATTCTTTTTTATTTTATTTTTCCCGTCAGTTCCATTATAATTGTAAAAACCTGTCCATGTGCCCAGTGTTGACAAGTCATTTCAAATTCCCTCTCTCTGAAATGTTATGATATAGGATTTGGCATCGCGGACTCATTTCACAGACAAAGACTAAATGAGAAGGCCTCGAAGCATTTCAGAACTTGATGGACACAAATTATGCAGCACTCCTTACTTCCATTGTGCTTCTTAATTGGAATTATAATGGAGGTTTTCCTTTACGAGCAGAGGCATTTTCTTAAAGTAGGACTACAGTTATTCAAAATGGATATTAGCAAAAACACTCACCTTAATGCTTCCCTCCAGAGCTCCCTGTGTTTATTAATGGAGAAGGAATATATTAAGTGTATTTCCTTCTCTCCTTGAAACCTCCAGCCTGCATCAGCTTTGGTTGAAAAATATTATGTAGCTACTGCTTTGCAGTAGAATTTGACCGCTGTTATGAGATGGGTCCTTTCCAAAGACCTTTTGTACCTCGCTTATTTTGGAAATGCTGGCATAAAGCCCTGTTGACATGAAGTCAGAAGCTCACACATGGAGTGAGAGCATCTTTTCTCAACATATGACATTTTAAATTCCTCTGTGGCGTTAGACTCTAAGTACAGAGGAGACAGAGAAATCAATTTAACATATTTGGGTTGTTACACAGGAATACGTTATTCTTTCCAATATTTTGTCTGATGATTCTATTATATGGTAATATGATCATATCGTGTTATTTTTATTCTACTTTTATGTTGTCCAAGTCAATATATTAATACATGGTTCTGTAACATAAATGCTAATGTCAGCATGCTAGCATGTTAAGTGATAATGTGCCGTGGATTATGTGGATATCCAGTCAGTGCTGATGGTAAAAATCAAATTCCTCATTGCATGCAAAATTGACAGAGAAAACCTAGTTTTCATGCTGTTAAGCTCTGCCAACAGGGCATACACATACCAGGATGCACTGCAGCCCAAAATGTAGCCTTGTACGTTACATCCTCTGCACTCTGCATATTTTGGGATGAAATTTTCCCTGTTGGAAATGTAGCTAGTTTACAAGCAACAGAGCATGTTTTGTTTATGAGTAGCATCATGCCCCCTGGCAACCTAGAGGCTAAATCCAAGCTGCAATAGCTTGTAGCTCTTCCTTAACCCCAATTACATCACTGCGTTGGAATGGGAAGAATCGATATTGCAAAAAGAGAATGCAGCTTTTTTGTTATATCACGCACTGAGGAATTTATTAACTACAATACCATCAACAATGTTTGGACATCCACATAAAGCAACATATTTCCTCTATAAGCAGGTATAATGTTTTCCATGTTTACCAGCTTAGCCTGTTAGCATGCTAACATTTGCTAATTAATAAACCCAAATACAGCTGAGGCTGGTGGGAATATAATTGATTTTTGCATGTATTTGGTCATAAACCAAAGTAAATTAAAGCAAATTAAAATTTTGACTGATGATCGTGCCAGAACTTGCAGAACTTATCCTCTTGGGTTTTGTTTAACACAGCTGAAGATTGTTGGGAGCCATATTGCCCCACCGTAATATCTCCAGAGCAACTGCACTGGATTCTGCTCAGCTGAAGAAGTATACCTAATTATGTAGGATGGCACAGATAATCAAAATATTATTAAAATCACAATATGGTCAACTGTAATGTCCAAGTAGCTGCATTTTTAAAAAACAAGGTATGTGTGACAGAACAGCATTATAATGAGGTACAGTAATGCTGTGGAGATGTCCTGGCCAACAAATCTTGTTCTCCAGATTAAGATCTAGAAAAAATGCCACACCATCATTATTTACACTTTTTTTTCAGTGTGATACAAGTTAAATCATGAATTATTAGAACAATCATATCTGTTAAAATAATCATAATATTATGGCTTTTTTACCATATTGTGCAGCTTTATGATGAAGCTGGTCAGTCAGAAGCACAAAGAAGTACTACATGATACTTATTTCAAATTGCTTTGTGGCTTTCGATTTGACTTGAGTAGTGCAGAGGAGAGAAAGATAGAAAAATTGAAATATCTCTCACCACCATGAGTGGGATATAAAATCTCAGCGCAGCAAGCCCAGTAAATGCCTCGGCTTGCTGAGCCACTTGGACGCCTCCAACATAAAACGTTTTCATTGAATGAATACAAATCCTCCTCAGCTGAGGAGAGCGGAGTACCAGAGGCCCCTATCAGAATATTCATTTGTCTTCCCTCCTAGATCTCCTACAAGGCAGTGAGCTCTTTTGACCCTGAGCTGGACCTCTCCAACCAGAGTGGGAAGGTGGTGAAGCTGGGCAACGAGACCACCCACATGTTCACAGGCCTCTACCCAGGCTCCACGTACTCCTTCACCCTACGCGCTAGCACAGCCAAGGGCTACGGGCCCCCTATCATCACCCAGTTCACCACGAAGATTTCAGGTCAGCGGGGTCAACGGCATGGATGTGGATGATGTCGAATGAGTAGTGTACCACTCAACGCTGCTGGGGGTCTTTATGTCCAAATGTGTGAATGGAAACAAAGTAAGATAGCCCCAGTTTTATTTCACGGATATTATTCTTTTGTCTCAAAGGATATATCCTATCCGTCTGCTCTCCAACACACTGAAACAATAAAAATCCACTAATATAAACCGTGATATTCATAAGCTGAAATACCCTCTATTCTTCAACACTGAAACAGCTAGATGTTTTGGTAAATTACTTTCATTATTGGGTCTGGCTTTTACATCAGACTTAGCAGAGATGCTTGATTGGCCGAAGACAAATTGTGCTGTGACTTCCCATAAAAGACGGTGAGTCGTGTTCAATGAAAACCGGGATTGATTTATATAATGACCACGAGGCTAGCTGGTAATTATTCCTTACTTTCTGCAGTTTCTTACTCTAATACATGTGCACTGCTTTGAAGACTTTCTTTTGTGACAGCAGCAAATGTTTCACTCCTCTGTTATTGCTCCACTTAATGATTAAATTATGTAGCTATAAAGGCAAAAGGCAGTAAGTGCTCTGTGTAAAAGTGAGAAAACTGGGCTTTCCTTTTTTTCTATTTGCTGCCGAGCTGAGGGACTCGATATACAGAATGACTTGTTGTTGACCGAAGCTGAACTTTGCTTTTGCAGTGTGGTAAAACATCCCTCTGTTTGGTTTTCTCCTCAGCTCCCTCCATGCCGGCGTACGACCAGGAGACCTCTCTGAACCAAACGGACAGCACGGTCACAGTGCTGCTTAAACCTGCTCAAAGCAGAGGTGCACCTGTGAGGTAGGCATCCACAATAAGAACTCACAGACACATCGAAGCACGGAGCAAAAAAAACAAAAAAAACATGGCATATTAAACGCTAGGAACGACCATCAGCAACAGAAAATTATCAAAGAGCTTGTGTTTATCAATACCCAGCCGCGAAGGAATGTTGCCAGGGAATTCAGAACCTTACTGTACAGATCTCATTTTCAGAGCTTTGTTTGTTTGTGGGTTTTGATCCTTTTGAAAAAAAGAAGCACAGCCTTTGAAGATAAAAACATAAAAACCTGGTGCAGCCAAGGCTAGCTCCAGGATCTCTTTCCTTTACATGTCTTTTATGTACCGGGCTGCCCACCACGAGCCACCACTGGCTGCTGGGGAACGAAAGAATTCTGCCTGCTTGATGCTGCATTTATTAGTCATTCATGAGGGAAGCAGTGCAGCTGTTCTCTTTAAATGCCATGTTGTTGGGGCAAAAGTTATCATTTTGTTCCCTCCCAAGGCCACTGCAGACTTCTGGCTGCAAGTATTAGCTGTTAGGATATACCACTGTTCAATGAAGACAGTATCAACAGTTTGAAACAATTATATTCTCTATTCATTTATTGTTGCACCTTGTGCGTTTCCTTTGTTATGATACGTTTTTAACTTCAAAATTAGAACATTTTGCAATAAGTGATACCAAGTTTCAATAGTAGGAACAAGGTCAGGGATAAAGGTGCTCTAACTGATTGATCATTTAAAGGGCCTCTATGTAGCAATTTGTAGTAATTTACATGTATTAATCACTTTTTTGTAAGGTGACGTGAAAAATGAAACCTTCCCCATCTCTCTATGTTGCCTATGCTTGCTGTAGAGGACTTGTTGAAGTTGTTTAGAGCTGCTGGACTGGATATCTTTGTGAAGGATTTGGATTTTCCTTGACAGTCTAAAGGACGCTCTCAAGTGCCTCCTCTTAGTGCCTCTATCCGCTCTGCTAACAGAGAGCAATGGTAGCTAATGTTGATTTTAACTAATGATGCCCTCCAAAACTGGTAAAGTGTAATGTGTGATTAGTACACATTAGGTTTCCCCACATTAAAGGTGTAATTTAAAATATAAGAACATTTAGGGAAATATGCTTATTTGCTCTCATGATAAGCCTTAGATGAAAGGGGAAGGGAAATTAACACCAGCTCTTCCCAAAGATAAAAAAAAAGTATCCGCCTACCAACACAAATGAGGTATAACTTTGACTGAAGATACAACAGAAAACAAACGGAAGTAGCTTCATATTTAACAAGCAGATATGATGTCTTATGGATGTGGAAAAGTAAATTAGTATTTTCAAACTATTCCTTTTAATTGCTGCATTTGGTTGGGTGGCACAGGGTGAAAAGAAAAAACAAATGGAAGAAAAAAGTCCCTATTTTAGTTGCTTCTGGCTTGGCTGGTTGGTTTGGGCATCAGATAGAACCAAGGGTGATGCATGAAATGTTGTGTTCATATGTCCATCAGTCAAACACATGACTTGCATGCAACATACCATGGTGAGAAAGTTCAAGCTCCAGGTCGCTTGCGTCGAGTGGCGGGACAGAGAGGGAACGACAACCGTCCTCATGAATCACATTCATCATCAGAGCCTACATTGAGCATTATTGGCAGGAAAGAGGTCACATTAGATTCAGGACCTGTAGTTAGCTCTCCTGATTGTGCCAGGAAATGTCTTGAAATAAGAAAGAGTAGACCAAAATCAGCTGCTAATGTAACTGCAACAAAATGGTCAAATCTCCGTACATCAGACATCGTACAGAGGGCAGAATTATTGTACATCTAGCAAAATTGTCTGTTTTAGACCTGTATAAGCACTTTCTTGGTTGAGGTTGAGTGCGTCATAAATTAGCCTTTATAATATCAAAGAAAGAGTCTGTTATCCAAAAGTTTGTGCTTTCAGCCACCAGGACCCTTGAGAGCGTCGGCTAACTCCTTCATATGAGGAGTGATAAACACTTGTGCCCACTGTAAAATTCAATTTTACACTATCAACTCATCTGAGTCCTTTAAAGATTACAGCCCTGAGATCTTTAGTCAGGCTTGTCAGCTCATGTTTACCTTATGTGCAGCTGCCCAGATTAATGCCCCGGCACCAAACGGAGAGGCCTGAGCAAGAAGGACAGAGTGATCGGTTTTTAATCTTCTCGCAGGTACAATTCAGAAGGCCTTACTCTGGCTGCCATTCTTTCACTGGGCTAATTACAAACCCCTAATTATAATTAACAGAGTGTCTTGAATCAGAGCTTCCATTAATTAGCATGCAGGGCTCCTCTTTTGTTTACCGTTGGAAGGCATGCCCACCTCATGACCAGATGAAAGAGATCTGTCTTTGGGGATTTTAAACTTTAGTTTGAGACGCTGCTTTCTTTTTCTCGTTGCCTGAGCTGAGACAGAATTGGGCACGAATGTGAAATACGGTGATTGTCATCTAATCCATTTAGATGGAGTGTTGGTGCTTGTTGATCATTAAAAAGAGATGTGTTTTGATACTGACATTTAGTTTTAAGGATCATATATGTTTAATGAGACTCTAGAGATGATCCATTAAAAGAATTCATCAGTGGAGTTGAGTACATGGCACAAATACACCTCCAAATTAATTGAGGCATCCTTTGATCACAGCAGCGCCTCGCCACATCCAAAATTTGGCGGGTTTCAGGTACACATTTCTCTCCCCCACCTCCTCGGTTCTCTTGAAATCTCCCAGGACATAAAGGCCAGTTTACTGCCTTCATGCATGTGCCCGGTGTCTCAAAAAATATGAATTGCAAAAGAAAAGGAGGGGGTGGAGGGCAGCAAACAGGAGAGATTATGATGCAGGCCTAGGACGAGATACTGGCAGGCTTTTGAAGGTGTTTTCCACCTCCACCTCAAGTGACACACGATGCCTTTGAAAAATCTAAGGTGACTATAAAGTAGCTTCCATTCAGAGCAGCTGAGCCCGGCGGTCTGTTGGGATCTGCTTTCTGGCCAATAATGATAAATTCAGTCATCTGAGTTTCCCAGGCTCAAAAAAATAACAACATCTCTAATCTCTCCTCGGGTTGGAGGGTTGAGATGCATGACTAAGTGTCGTTCTAAGTTGAGGCACATATAAAGAGATGCTGTCTAAAACGCTCCATGACCTGGAGTGTGCTGGAAAGAGTCCACGAAGTCAAAAAACTCGGAAACAGAGCTGATTCAGTCCGTCTATTGAAGAGTTAGCTTTTTTTGTCAGCTAAGGATTTAAGTTTCACACCATAGTTAGATTTAATTTTGTGCTCCCGCTCATGTTGCAGGAGTAGCCATCACTTTTCTAGAGTGGTGGGTAGCTCATTTTGAAATTGAACACTTTATGAAATCAGCTTTAAAGCCCCTGTGAAATAAGGATTTGACAAGGGAGAACACTGATCCGCAGCACCACAGAGCCAGAGCAGCATGTGAAGCTTGATTTGATAACGCAATCTTGCACACTGATTGGGTTTGGGAGGTAATAGAGCTCCAGACATTTGAGTTTCAACCGGCAGATGTTTTACTGTAATGCAGGAAGGGGAAGATCACACGATAAGCGGCGGTTCATAAAAAAATCAAGACGCGGCAGACGACAAATGTCCTTTTTCACTCCGGCATCCTGCAGTCATGCTGAAGTCAAATCATATTTCACATAGATTCGGGCAGACGTTGTCACTGCTAAGGGAGACAGTCAATTTCTCATATTTGTGTAATTGCTAATCGGTATAACATTTCCAACTTGGATTTGGCTTCTAATCTCCAGGGACGACACGCGTAGCCGGGAACAGTTTTTACCAGAGGGGACACTGTTCCTTTAAGAGGATTAGTGAACTGTCTATCAGTCATGTCGTGTTTAACTTATGTTTGCAATGGCCCCTCGTCAGGGCCAGAATACGCCTCCTCACTCCGTAGCATCAAAATAAATGTTTACATGCCTCTGCAGAAATAAATGATTCGAGATGCCTTCCTTATCATTCATACCACTAAATCAGCCCTTCTCTCTTTCCCTGCCATAACCTTTGCCTTGAGGAAGCTCACACACACACATGCATAAACAGAAAAAGCTATAAAATAGAGCAGTTTGGGGCATTGTAAGTAGCATATTGAGGAAACTGAGTTCCAGTGTAGTTTCTACCCTGTAGCATCAGATTATCTGTGCTCAACCATGGCCTGAAATCAGTTAAGTGATTTTCTACAGTCCCAAAATAAGCACTAACTTTCTTTGATCACGGCATAGCAAGCGCTAATAGCTGTGCCTAAACGTGACACAGCTCAGTGCTTTTTACGATTTAATGGCAAATGTAATCTATGGCACCTTCTAATTTGTTTGCTTTATAGCTGTATGGACACCAGGGAAATATAAAGAGTAAGGAGACAGACGCATGGAGGAAGGCTGCTGGGTCAGGAGAAGTGTGTTACTTACAACCGCTCTTAAATCAGACATATAGGCATATACAGCCAGCCAATTGGCATTAAAAAGAGCGAGACAGTGATTGAAATGCTCCCCGTACACCTTCCCTCATCTGCTCAAGCAGCCCTGAGTTCTCCCCCTATCAGCCCACGTGAAAAATAAATCTGAGTTTCAGGTCACAATCCAGTCGATTCCCAGTCAATCCGCCATAATTGGTTGGCGTCACATGGCGGCAGAGCTGAAATCTATCGGGCAGTGAGGCTGGAGGAGGCCTAATTGGTGTCAGCTCAGGTTGCACCGTTGCTGCAGGAATACAGGTCTGCCCCGCCGGCACCTCTGGCACACCACTTTTAACAGCTTAGAGCGTTCATCTCGTACAGCGTCTCCCTTCATTCCTCTTTCTCTCCTTGTCTTTCCATCTTCTGCTCAGGGAGAGAGCCAGTTTTGGATTTAAGAACAATTACGCACCGTTTCACCGAGGCAAGCTGTCAGTTTCTCTCCTTTTTAATCTGTGATCTGTGTGTTTATGAAGGTTTAGTCGGCTGCTTTGAGGACTAATACCTGCTCAGCACTTGCCTAGTCAGATTAAACTGCATTTATTCACAAGCTCTCAATTGTTATGTACTCGTGCTTTGAGTACATCCGTTTTATGCTACTTAGAACTTCAGTAGAATATGTCATACTTTTTGTCAGATCACAGTTATTTACCAGCTGCTCGTCAGCATTTTTAATGCAAATGATATGATCAGTTGACAACGCATGATGGATTATTATAGGTAAAACTATAGGTAGACTGATCGATCTGATTAACCTGCACTGATACAAAGTTTTATCGGTGTCACCAACTCCGATAGTGGATGGTCATGCAAGGGATGTACATCACAGATTTATGTGTTTATTCAGATATTTATTGCTATCAGTCAACCTCTTTGAAAATCTATAGCTAATAAGCACGTCCACATCGACGTGCCACAATATTAAAGTACACTAGAGTCTACGGTATTTAGTAATTACATATGCGATAAGTATATTTTGCATCACCTTTTTGTATTGGAATATTTTCACACTGTGATATTGAGACTTTTACTTCTGAAGTTAAACTATTGTTGGATCATCATCAACAACAATACATACATTCAATTGATTTTTAAATTCTCTGGTTGGCATTGGATTAGGGATGGGACAATAAAAGATGTCAGCGCTATAAAAAAACACAATGAGTTGATTGTGATGAATTTTCATTAACAGGATAATCCCACATGAACAAATCGGATGTGTGTAAATATTACGGATAACTAAGTAACGAAAGACAGACAGATGAGGTTACCAACATTTATTTATCCTTATATATGCAGGAAGACTTCATTATGTATTTTTACTTATTTAAGATTCTTTGATTGTTTTTCACAAAAAAAGTTGTCCCATCTGTGATGCAGATACCTTACATTTTGTTAAAGTGATTCCAGCATGTTTTAGTGCAATTTCAAGACTTTAAAGAATATTTTGATTCTTATTGAGATGACATTATGAATCACAGTTATGTCAGACAGGCTAATGGTGACATGAAATCATGCCCGCATTAGATCAAATGGTACATCAGCAATGGGTTTCTTTGTTCTTGCTATCAAACCATTGCTTGTTGTTCATCTGTTGTTTGTTGTTTACTCATTGCTCATTCATGTCGTGCTAAATCAAGGTTATGACTAAATGACTCTGGTCTGTCAAAATGACTCATAATGTAAATTGTGAAGTCAGCATGTGGTGACAAGGTGTCAGCTGCTCAAAGGCGCATTAATGTGACGGCAGCAATTACAGAAAAGAGGGAATCATTGTATTTTTTAAAATAGCTAACATTACACTCTTGGGTCACTTTTGTAGCTCATGTTGAAAATAGTGGTTATGTGTATAAGAGTAAGAAGAGGGTGCGCCTTTAAATATTTTATAGGCGCACTGCAAGTTACCACTGAAAAGTGCTTGAAGTGAAACCAGTGGGTATTATTGTCGCTTTCACTTACAAAGACGAACAAAACATTTTTATTAAATTGCGAATTTATTGCAAGCGAGATTTTCAGTCTCTTGCCGCAGTGAATATTCTGTGGAAAGAGAGGCAGTGATTCAGATTTCTGCATTACAAGAGTTTTTACCCTTGGAGCCTCATAGCCTTTGGCACTTGGTATTTTGCCTGAGGAAAGGAAGTCCTATTCACACTGCGTCTATCATTAAGTCATGGCACAGCCACATCATCATATCACAAGACACCACCCAGGGGGGAGCCAGCTTTTGTTTTTTATTTCACTGTCTGCAGATTGATTTGGAATATAAAGTACAGATATGGGCAAGCTCTGAGTTCAACAAATAGTTATTGTGGCCATAATTTGTACCAGATATAGCTGATTGCAGGAAATAAGTTCGACTTTTATATTTCCTGCAAACAGAAGTTACCGCGTATCTGTTAAAGCCGATGGGTAATGTAATATGATTGACAGCCGCTATCATTTTAAGTATTCTTCTCATCATAGCTCACATCAGATCTAAGGTTTTTTTGGCTGAAGCCACTCATTTCTCTGCCACTCTGCAGCTACTTAAGGGGCTCCCATGCTCCAGCTCCTCCTGCCCTCTGACCTCCGCTCTCAATAGGGGACAGTAATTAAAGGCTGATTTCTCCTGCAGGCTCTCAGCGGGATTAGATATTTCATCACCTCCCAACCCAGCACTAAATGGGAGAGCTCTGAGGAATTGGGACACACCCACCAAGAGCAAAGGGGGATTTTCTAATGACACTGCAAGCACCTTATGATAAACTGTAGGGTTAAAGAGCACATGCTGTACACACAAGGGGACACTTAATCATCCAGTACCAACCGCGGGGAACAATTGATCATCTCCAGAGCTGTTTGTACTGTGACTATGGAGCTTAAGAGTACAGCCACTACAGCGTAGGCTTTTTTTCCCCTACTTGTTGTCTAATAATGTGGGCTGAGGGAAAATGCTCGGGGTCATCCAAGCTCTACATCCTGCAAGGTCCAGCCTTATTTCAATCATTGTGAACTTACTGTACCCTGCAGTATAAAAATGAGGTTTGTTTGCAAAAATACAAATAAATTGGCATACTTAGAAAAATAGGGAAGTGCATCATTTGTTGATTACCTTTTAATGTATTAATATTCTATCATTAAGGTCTTTTAAGGTGAGGGACGGACCACACGATGCTTTGGGGCATTTTCCTGTAGGCAAACATAAGTTCTGTCTGCATTTGTGCCCCGTTTACATCTGGCGTTAGCAGGTGATCTGTATCTGGATGAGGGAAAAAAAACATGTTAATGTTAATGCTGTAAGGTGTAACAGCTTGCTAAATGCTTTGGGACTGGGATGCTATCGGATCAGCAAGACCACATCTGGAGAAGGTCTGACTTTGCATTGTGATCATATCTCAACCAGGTGTAAAAATGCAAGCCATACAGCGTGACCATGTTCTCATAAAAGAGATGCAAAGCAGGTTGAAAGGCGGCCTATATCCGCTTCTCCCAGATGTTTAAGGCAACTCAATCGCCGGGAATAAATGTTAATAAACGTTGCTGCAAGAACTAGCTTCTATTTTGTGTATCTGTGCAACTATAAGGTGTATTAAAGATATAATAATAAAGGGAACACTTGAAATGTTTGTTCAGATGTGTATGTATCAGTATATATCTCACTGAATGTTGCAACTTTAGGTTTGTTTAGATTTAACTTTCTATTCCTAACTTGTCACAAAGCGGTACATGTGCCCTTGTTAAGTTTACAGTGAGAGTTAAGAGAAATAATCATGGTTTGTTTTAGAATACATGTTTTGGTTGCTGCGATCCCAGATGGACATGGTCTGGCTTGCCGCGAGAAAAAGCCCATATTGGTCGCCACAAAAACAGGTGGAAATCTTCCCAGGTTTTCTTAAAAAATATCTAACAGTGTGTCTTGAATTGTGGCGTTCCATTTTGCAGCCTTGTTGGCTTTTAACAACTTCCCTAAATATCACTACGGTGCAGAGCTCACTAGATGATGCCTGTGAGCCATCATATATTAATCGTCATTAGTAGTCCAGATACAGATCACATGTTGGTGTTTTGTGTATCATTGAGGTCTAACAAAAATGTTAAATGCATTCCCTTCCTCATTTGCGCACCCACTTTTTCATTAATTGTAAAATGTAAATTTTATACTGTGCACATCTATGTTTGCGAGCTTGCAGGCTTCTTCTTAACGACCTTGCTGCCACTGTCTGCCATTGCAGTAATACTTGTTTTGCCCGTGTGATGTGTGTCCTTGTGCATCTGCATGAGCCACTCTCAAAATTACAATACTCACACATATTAGTAAAAAAAAACTCATCCAATTGAAAGAAAAAAAGGTGCTGAAATCAGTCATCCATCCAAAATTGGAAAACCAGAACATGTCACATAGTATTCATTCATTCATACATTTGTTGTCATGCATTCATTCATCGATCAGTCTTCTGTAATGATAACTTGTTTGCATGACTCTTTTGGCGACGGAACACTAGTCCCCCAATCATGGCTGGTTATTCTCCGTGGCAGCTGTAAACAGACTCTTTGTCACTCAGCGACTCAATAGATTTACCAGGTGGATGCGAGATGCATACTAACATGAACGTCTATAAGACAGTCAGTCAGTCTCCCCCTCCAGCTAAGTGGCCGGCTCAGAGACAATGTCATCTCTGTCAGCAGCACAGAGGGCTGCAGTTTTGATCTAGCTAAACACAAGGCTCGGGCGGAGAGGAAATGGAAAGAGCCGTTAACCTTTTCAGTTGTTGAATAATGAAAATGCAAATAACGTCAGGCCCTGTCCAGTGTCACCGCTCATTTATCCTGCATTGTATTTTTCAGTCCATCCTGTTCACTTACAAACAAGTGAATCTGTTCTGGAGCTCTTATATGATTATTTGTTGAAATGAACATGAATGTAATTATTATGTCACTATTTCCTGCTCTTCTACTCTTCTAAGCATTTTCTTCTTTTGGCTTACCTTTTTTTACCCGGTACATTCTCATACAAATTTTGCTGCACTATTATTGGTGAAGGTTCTTACTGTTGGCCTTCTTATAACAGCTTGACCCCATGAACTGCTTAAGCTATTTAATTCTAGCTTTAAGCTTGCAGCTAGTTTTCTAGGTATTAAATAAAAAAAAAAGATAAAGTTTTCAAAATGTTGTGCTTGTTCAGAACTAAAAAATTGTTTTCTATCGACTTTCTATTGAAAAGGAAACTCTGCCAGGGAGCTACATGTTTACTCACATATCTTCACATATACATGATCGTGCGATATATCAGGGCTTTAAATGTGGCTTTAACATTCTCTGTTTGACTGCAAGAATTTGCGATCAGCACCTTAATCAGAGATACAGAACGTGTCTACTTTTCTCCAGTACACAGTTTTTACAACTATTGTAGATGCAAGAACGTGTCTGATTCTGTGAAAAAAATATGGATGAACTTGAATGTATGTAGGTTGCTCGTAAGTCATAAGAGGGTGAGTATTTGCTCTGACCTTGAATACAAGTCAGATGCATAACAGTGTATTTAGTTCATCATAGTATTTAGATCAAACTTTTGATGAGCAAAATCTGAAATGGCTAGATAAGAAAAATCTCTTCTATTCCGCGTCTAAATAAAGAATCATATCTAGAGACTTGGTGTACTCTGAGATTTGGAGCTTTCAGCATGCATTTCTGTGCCATTCATAAAGAGGGTTTTTTTTTTTTTTTTTTTTTGCAGTGTGTGATACTAACAGGCAAAACAGAAAAACGCCTGCATTGCCAGCCATGTTCTGCCTGTGCCTGTTTGGCCTGTTGGAGTCTGTTCATTCTGTTTGTGTCCTGTGTTTGCAGTGCGTACCAGGTGGTGGTGGAGGAGGAACGTCCACGCAGAGCACGAGGCACGGCAGAAATCCTGCGCTGCTACCCAGTTCCCATTCACTTCCAGAACGCCACGCTCCTAAACTCCCAGTACTACTTCACTGCTCAGTTCCCCGCCGCTGGCATCCATTCGCCACAGCCCTTCACTGTGGGGGACAACAAGACCTATAACGGCTACTGGAACGCCCCGCTGCTGCCTCAGAAGAGCTACAGCGTCTACTACCAGGCTGTCAGCACAGCCAACGGGGTGGGTGTTCCTGTAGTGTTTGAGTTTCCGAAAGTATATGTACTCAAATACTGAACATAAGTTCAATCTTGAGGTTCTTTCCTTTAGTGTCTTCATTTAGCATTGCCGTATACATTTTATCCACTCCATTTAGAAGTTTTTTATACTTTTAAAATAAAGATTTTACAAACAAAACACATGATCAGTTTATAAAATATCATGTATTGTTAAATGAATAAGAAAACAGTTAGTATGCAAATGATTGCATCCTGTTTTTGACTTTTTGGGGGAGTCTGGTTTGTGAGTAAAGATCTTGAAATTATGGTATTTTGAAGCATGGGCCTTATATTTACATGTTTTAGTGCATAAATGATTCATACTTAGATGTTGGATTGGTGGACGGTAGCAATACGATGGCACCAGCTGCGACTTTGACTGTCAAAGTTACATCCACTGTAAGTGCTTGTTTTTGTCACTCTCAAGTGGAGGTTTTTATTCTCAGTGTCCGAACAAATTACAAAAACATTTCCTGCGGAGACAAACATGTTAAACAATAAGACCAGAAACATCCTCACGCTCAAGAAGAAGTCTCACTCCTACATCTTGCGAGAAGTGGGTTGTTCCAGGAAGACCACGTTGGAAAGAATTTATTTTCATGGCTGACTATTTGATGGATTTTGACAATCACGTTCAGGCAACAACTGTACCAACTTACCTCTCGCAAGATTTCAGAGCAAGACTTCTAAAACGAGACTTGTGTTTCTGGTTACAAAAAGGATCTACTAATTCTCTTTGCCAAAAACAGTGTAGGAATCTGTAGGAACTCTTTCAAAAACAAGCACATTCATGGGACGTCATTTTGGCAGTCAGTTACCCCAAAGGATTACATTGCAGCCACTGCAGCAGTGTTGCGGCTGCCAGCTGAGACGATCTACTGCACCAATTCCAAAACCTTTGGTAAGTATGAATCATTTACACACCAAAACATATAAATATAGTGCCCAGTTTTACAAATACTGGAATCCCCCTTTAATAATCCCTTCACTCTTACAACCAAACACTAGTGACAAAGAGAGGCAACAGTGCGTACCAGCTTGACATTTTTTTGTTTGACAGCATGTTTTATAGTGCTGCGCTAAGTATGTACACTACACAGTCTCAGCTCAGCAACTAAACAATTAGGGCAGTCGAGAACATGTCAAATTTGTGTACATAATTAATGAACCAAGAGCACTGACTTCAGAAAAAAATCCCACTACTTAAAACTGAATGTGAAGGTTGACTTTTTTTTTATGTTTCTAGTTCTGTATACAGGACTTTTCGTAACACTCTGCCAAGTTGAACCACGTCTCGACTTTTTAAATCATAACCATATTAAAGTGTACATGAAATGCTAAATGTTGTGATGGGTTTAATGAGAGTGAAGGGCTCACTGACAGATTGATTGACTTGGCGACTGAAATGGACTGAAGGGACTGAAGTGGCTGAGTACACAAGTCCCTGATGCCACGCAGGGAACGGCTCACATAGGCAGACACATGCACGCAGCAGCACAATTGCATTTGGCCTCTGCTAGATGTGTCAGTACGCTGGCGGGGTGCACCAGCAGCACTGTCTGCACTCTTAATAGGCTACAGCAGGGTCAAGCGTGGAATGCAGAGCCCTATGCGGTGACATGCTCTCTCTCGCTATTACTGTTGCTCGGGTCTCCTGCCTTTTCCAATGGCGCTTCACGCCAAATGCCACGCAAGCCTTTGATCAGCGGCATTTAAGAGAGGCAGTTGTCCAAGCAGCATTTAAGTGTGGGAGGCAGACAACAACAATGGCGGCTTGCCGATCGTACAGGTTGAAGCCTCTGTCATCAAGTGGCACTTGGCGGGGCCCCTCCCTCCGCGGAGCCACAGCAGACAGCTCAACGGCGACTTCGAGAGCCTCGCTGATTGTGGTGCTGAATGAGAATCACCATAAACAGCCACCTTGAGAAACACCAGCACGTCTTTAAGGAGGCAATAAGAAGTAACACGTGCTACAGGGCTGAATCCAATTAGGGAGTTTGCTCTTGAGAGTAAAGCATTAGCGGCCTGAAACTTTCCAATCAGCGAGTGGTATTAGTTGGCTGATAGTGTTCTTTCCCGAACAAACAAAATGAAAGAATCCCTTGTTGATACAGAACAAAGCTCCGTCTCCTTGATGGAGACATTTCTGACATTTTTTTTCTACTCAATATTTTGATTTACAATAGCCAAATGCACTCTCTTTCATTAAGCCATCACTGTCTGTGGATAGCACCGCAAGCTTTAATTAATGTCTAATCGTGCTGGAGTGATTTGTTTGAGCCTCTTAAACAAAATTAGCACTTAGAAAAGGTGCGTGGCATCCATACCTAGAATACATTTTTTTTTGCCTTCTATTCAAATAAAAATCTAATATAACTTCCTGTAATGTTTCCATGAACAAAAGGACAGCTTAAAAGCTGCGGTAATGTGAATACACATGCACCCGGGATCACAGGAACATTGATGTTTTTTCTCTTTCTCTCTCGTCTTTATTATGCCTCTAAAGGCTGTTTCTCCCATGTGTGCTCATTGCTCATTGGACAGCTTGGCCGGGTCAAACACAGGGACACGGCACTCGTGTCTTTTGTGTTGTATTACTCACCGCCTCCCTGTTCCTGTCTGTGTCCTTTTTCCTGTTCACCAGACCATTGTTGACAACAAACTTCTCTGCCAACAGCGGGAGCAGTGTTGTTGTTTTTTTTTTTTTGTCTATGTTGTTGAAGGCTGTTGTCAGAGCTGAAACTCGATTACATATTCAGAAAGGCTCCCTGACGTGTCATTTTGGAGCCCTGCATGCTGGGTTGGTGTCGCTTGTCACAGGGCTCTGGTTTCTCCACAGTGGCTGACCACCTTGAGCTGCAGGCTGCCGACAGATCGCTGTTGGCTGACAAATCAGCAGCTCAGCACCACTAATCTGTGCTGTAGGCCCTCTCGCCTAACTGCGTTTTGTGTCACAGTCATTGAGCTCAACAGATGATAGGGGACAGCGTGGAACTGGCCGAGCTGTTTTGTTGTAACCATGGGTTCTTAGACAGGTGTAAGAGTGTGTGTGTGTCATGTCTGACATGTGTGTCATGATAACTTCTGATTCTCTTCTATTTCTTCCGCCCTCTGCCCCTCTCCTCCCGTAATTTATCTGTGTGTACAGGAGACCAAAATTGACTGCGTTCGAGTCGCAACCAAAGGTAGGAAACGATCCCATTGTGTGAATGATGACTGAACATCACTTGCATTTGATTCCTAAAAACTAACACAGTTAACATGTTTTTAAGTGAATCTAACAGAGATCAATATCTTGACACTCTCACTTTACATTAGATTTTTACATTAGTGTTAATGTGTTTGTTTGAAACAGTGATTCCCAACTTTTTCTGTAAGAAGTACCGCCATAGCCCAGTCCAATTGACTCTAGTAGTCCTTAGGCACCACTAGTGTTCCAAATGTTTTGGCTTTTTTTTAAAACTGTTAAAGTTATTTAAAAATTAATTATGTTATAGGTGATATAATTGTGGATGTTGCAATGTTTTCATGCAGTTTATTTGTCAATGTTTAGTTCAGTTCGGTCATGTTCAAGGATTAGTTCACCCAAAAATGGAAAATTCACTCAGCATCTACTCAACCGGCACTGATGGAAAGTCTTAAGTAGATGTGGACTTGTTTTAAAACGTAAGAAAACAACAGAAAAAGAAACACAAGATGGCTCTGGTGCAATCCATGTCACTGGAATCCCCGAGATCCCAAGTTGATTTGAAAAGATGTTATTTACGACCTCAACACACAGTCAACCGTATGTACCCACTTCAGACGGCGTGCACAAAAACACTTTTAGCTTCTATCCGGAGACTTGGTTTATATCAGATGAGCTGTATGGAGCCATTTTGTTTTGTCTGTATGTTTTGTTGACTCCAAAACAAATAATGACTGAATTTTCATTTTTGATTGAACTGTTCCTTTGATTGCAATAATGCCTAAATTAATTGCTCCACTATGTGGATTATTTTTTTTTTTTTTTACATCAAATCATTAATATTTTTCATAAATAATCAAGCAACTCTACAATCTCTCCATGCACACCATGGCAGTATCAGAAGTACCCCCTGGTTGGGAAACACCGTTTTAAAAGACAAAATTGTGTCTAATGTTCTTGGTCAATGTATTGACCAGAAAAACATGTGTTTTTCCGTGACTGGGAGGCAGCCTGTGTGCCCATTGAGGTCTCGATGTACTTAGCTATGCTGCCTGTACATCCTGCTCCACACATTAGAGGTGATGAAGTCTAAGCACCATTGATTGATTCGGGAGCAGAATTGATAAGGCCGGAGGGAGCCCCAGTCACACTCCGTTCCAGGCCGTAGGAGGTCCTGTCACATGCTCCGGCAGTCTTAGATATTGTGGGGGTTGCATGCAGCTCCACTATGGTTTTATTTTTATTTTTTTGTGGAATTCGAGATATCTCCATCTACATGGCTTAACAGGCTGGAAAGTAAAACGGCACACTCTAGAATTACAGGCATCATGTAAGCAATTCATCACCTGGAGGGATAGATTTGAATGCTCTACATTAGGTTCTATATGAAATGATTGCTGTTGCTAAGTTGGCAAAACAAAATGTGAAGTGCTTTCTAATATTGTAATGAGTTGCCTCAGTGTTGCATGATGATGGGAACTGTTGGTGTGGCTTCAGTGTGGCCTCTCTCTCTCTCTCTCTCTCTCTCTCTCTCTCTCTTTCTCTCTCTCCCTCCCTCTGTCTCTCTTGACTGCATGCTATCCTGGATCCACTGACTCTACTCAGCCGCCATACTCGTGACTCAGCTCACGACCCCTTACATCCGCATCGCCCCAGCGGCTGGCGACAACCAACTAACAGGTCAGAGCCGTAGCTTCTCCCACCATGTTGGTTATTCTGTCCACGACTTGGTTTTCCCACTGTGTTGAATGTAGCAGTGACATTTTCTCCAACAGAAAAACAAACAAGTGGAATATTGCACGTGTGTGGATTTTGATTGTTGTCCTGCTATTTGCATAGAATCAGTGACTAAAACAAAGACTGGTAGACGTTGTTGTCTACCTTCATCTCCTCAGCATTAGTTGACATGAAAAACGTGTTTGAGGTGTGATCGTCATTTGATGTGTCAGTGTTAGAGATTTTCGGCAGGAGTTAATCCCCTTTCATGAATATTTCTCATTATTTCTGGGAGATTAAGTGTTGCTCAGTGCAGTTGTGACAACTGTAAACACACAAAAAGGATGCTGAAGTGCTCAGTGTGGAGATCTGGAGACATTTTAAGAGTGTAGTAATTAACTATTGAAATTCTTCTCTGCTCCGTTTTGACTAAGTAATCTCAGACCGGAGCAGTGGTGGAAAAAGTACAGAAGTCAAGTACTCAAAGTCAGATATTCCTAGTCAAAAATGACTCCAATACAAGTGAACGTTAAAGTACCGCATTTAAAAATACTGCATTTTATTATTTTATTTTTTTTGTACCTTTATTTGCAATGCATTGCTGTATCGTTGCCACAGTTTACAGAACTAATAGTAGTCCTGTGTTTATTGGCAAGATTAAAACATATAATAAGCACTTGACGTAGCGCGGGATCATGGAAGCTTTGTTCACTGTTGAACATTCACCATTTCTGATGTGAACATTTCCGCCTGAGTAACTTACAATAAATTTTCATCGATACCTCCCATGATCCTGTGCTACATCATCAATCATCGTCTTTTGTTTTGTTCTGATTGAGAGACCCCTAGTGGAAGAAAAATACATATTGTGCGCTAAGTACATACATCTATCTGACCTTAGAAATGTTCCCAAATTAAATAATGTTTTAAAGTTTTTTTCTAATTGGTCTAGTCACCTTAGCCGACTTGTTCCTCACTCTCTGACGTATCATCTGATGTTTCACCTGAAGTTATTACCGACACAAGACCAAATAAAACGCACCGCTGCCTTACCGGAGTACATTGTTGAAACATTTGACAAAATGTGAGCAACAAAATAAAAACTCAACAAAATATGCAACAGAGGTGTGGTCATTTTTATGGAAATGTTACATATAATTTGTTTAAGAACTGTACTTTCTTACTGTCTACCCTGGTAGAATATTGACTTTCAGCAGCGAATATACAGCGACTCACAGCTCAAATGGGGATTTGTCACTGACAACCATCCTGTTAGATTAGCCTGTAACACTATATTGAGACAAAATCAGCTCCATCCGTCCAGACGTGATTACAAATATGTCCCCAGTCTTGAAATCCGCCACAGCCCTGCCCTAAAAACTTATATCTAAATAGAGATGTGGCTGTTGAAAGAACAATATGTCACAAACCAGCCCGGGATAGATATTTACCTTTTTGATAGGGAGGGAAAATGGCCACGCTGTAGAGAGAAGGAACCCCGCTCTAACAGATTTGTCTGACATAACAATTTATCATTCTAAATTTACCCCTAGTGACAAGGAATAATGGTGTTGTTCAGGTGGACAGTTGTCATTCCGGCAGCATTGCTCTCCTCAGAGTGCTTCTTATCACTTCCCAGGGAGCAGATGCTTTTTAAACAAGACGCTTTTTTTCCCTCCTCCCTCTCTCTTTGTGTCTCTTGTTGTTGGCTATCTCCTCCCGAGCTGATATTTAATGTTTTGGTTATTTCAGGCTTTTTTATCTTCACGGGTATTATCTTTCCCGCCACGCATCCTACATTTTTCTACAGCCGAGCAACCATTTGCCCCAAACATGATTAACCAAGGGTAAAGATGGTGCGCACTTATCTCTCCTAGTGCAGCTCCATCCACAGAGCGCTCATGTCCACTGAGGACACAGCTGAAGGTGGACAAAAGGGAGTCACTTACTTTTAAAAATGAGCATTACTTTGAACCAATTAAGGTGTATTGATATTTATGGTCCAGAGAATGCCGCAGAATATCAGCGTATTGATTGATATGCCCTCAGTCCACCACACTGTCGCATCAATGAGAGAGAATAGTGAAAGCCTGAACGTGCACTCTGACGCTGAACAAAAGCAAATGCTCGTTAGATTTTATTCACATTCCTGATTAATTACACTTTCTTTGTCTGATCTTTTTATATGAATTGGGATGTTTTTCAGGAGCAGCCACCCACAAACCTGACGCCGTGGAGCCCGAGAAACAAACTGACCACACGGTGAAGATCGCTGGGGTCATCGCTGGCATCCTCCTCTTCGTCATCATTTTCTTAGGAGTGGTGCTCCTCATGAAGAAAAGGTAAGCTTTCCTTTCTTACTCGTTGAAATACTACTCCAGATTTGTGGAAGAGGTTGAAACTGAACTTTCCGAGTCCTCACAAATAAGTAGTCTCTGTTTTATCATTTTGTATATTTCTCCCTCAAACGGTAGTATTGTCAGTGTCGTGGTAAATAATTAATTTGATTATGTTGATACGCCCCATTAAGGCTGTTTACAACCATGAGATACAGTGTGCCATGAAAAATTAATCCGTTTCCACGGCACCCTCAAACAAATGTGCAGCACTTCAATGACACTGGAATGGGAATAGAAAAAATGTTTTTGAGGCTTGTGGAATGGAGAGAGGCTTGCAGGAGATAAGAAAGAAAATATGATGAAAGGCTCAAAAGGGAAGATGATGGCCGCATAGCCGAAGGCTGAGTTTACATTAGCCCAGGACCCCATACTGGAAGTTGGTCCTCTGTACATATCCCAGCAATCAGCTGGATAAAGCTCCGCAAATATCAACCCCCCTTTTGTCCACAGACAGGCTTGAAATAATAGTTTCCGCAGAGATTTCTTAAGCAGACACAAGTTGACCTCCTGTGTTGTACGTGTAGATTCTTAGTTTTTGCAAATTTGCATGTAAATAATTAAATATGCATAAAATCTCAGAAGACAGATGACAATTTTCTTTTCTAAATGTAAATAATCAGCTGGGGAAGTTTTGCAGTGATATCTGTAAGTTAAAATGTGTATCATGTCAAACATTTTTTGGAATAAAATCATATGGAATATTACAAAACATACCTTTTAAAAGCAATTTCCTCAAAATGCTTTTTTTGATTAAGGTTCCCTTGGTCAACCCTTTAGTAGAACTTACATACACTAAACTTTACAGTTGTATTTGTTTCAACATATCGGGGGATTTCACAGAGGGGTTTGTTTGTGTATCATTAATAGCTATATTTATTAAACATTTTATGACAAAAATCATGGCAGAAAATTGGTGTTTGTTGGCTTTTTTACAGTATCGTCTATTTTATAAAGTCCAAAAAAAGAGATACTTTGATAAATCGGAATAGAAGGAAGTTGTGCTCGACCCCAAATATCCAGTGATCAAATCAAAAAACCGTGAAAGGGCAGCACATCTCAAAAAAATCACTGCACTTGTTTAAATTGCTAACAGCACAATAGATGAATTCATAAGGACATGAGGCATGAGTATTTTGCCCTTTTTTGCCCTTGACTTTTTTGGAAACTTGTGATGTGCTGCCCTCTCAAGTTTTTTGGGGATTTGCATACTCAAAAGTCCCTCTGTAAAAACTTTTGGCTCTGATATATCAGCAAAATTTAACTATGCCTTATCCAATGTTCAGGTCTCTGGTCTGAAAACTTGTGGAAACTGGTGCATATCTAATACGTCAATGTCTACTTACATTTAAGAATTGCAAAATAATTGCATTAATGTTATTAATTAATCAACTGGGAAAGTTTTTTCTCTATTCACCTGTACTCTCCCCTTTATATTTAAATTGTAAACCACGAAAGGGAGAAAAGAATTTCTAGTAAAACTTAGTATGTGTTAGTTGTACTTTCCAGCACTTTCTCCTTTGACGTTAGTTTAATTTGTCTTGACCGTAAGAGTAAAGGTCAGTGCAGAGAAGAGAAGATGCAGCTGAGTGGAAAGGTATAGCTGTGCGTTAATATTATCACTTTGTTCCATTTTTATTTTTGAGGGTAATTTTTTTTTCTACATCAGGCCCCGCCTGTGTAGCGCTGTGATCAGTAGGTGGGTGTAAAAAATCAGCACACAGTAATGGAATTGTTTCCAATTAGCGTTAATCAAACCAGAGATGGAGATGACTTCATTGGTTGAATTTTGTGTAATATGCTGTTAGCAACTGGGAATCGGAGTTGTGTTTAGACATTCAAACTGCTCATTAAGTTTCAACCTTGGAGGTCAGATATGGTAATTTTTTATAGGTGTATAAAACGATGTGTTGATAAAAAGGGGGGTTTTAGTGACAGAACGGTCGCGTCTGATTTGCCACCATGTGCTGTAGAGCAGCTCATTATTAGTTTAATTAGAGAGTTTGTACTGTACTGTATTCCCCCTTGCAAAGCATGACATGACTCCAAGCGATCACCTTTGCCCTCATGATCACTAGTTTACCTCCACGTAAGCCACCATATCTGATTTTGTTCATTTCTACTCTTTTTTCAAACATTAATATATTTTTACTTTTTCTTTCCTTTTCATTCCATCCCCTCCCCTCCTCCACTGCTTAAATCCTACCACCACCCCAATCGGCAGAAGAACCTATCACTCCTACACTTACTACCTGTAAGTAACCACTTTGTGTAATGTTAGTGCCATGCTTCTCACCCACACACGCTGTTTCCCATGCATGCAAAGAGCCATGTCATCCTCCTCCTGCCCAGAGCTATTACAGAGGCCCAACTGTAATCTCTGCCGGAGGAACGGAGGACGCCACTCCAATGCATCTCCACGCGACGAGCACATCACACTGTATGTCACATTGGCACGACTTCTGACGCTGCTACACCCCCACGTTAACTGAACCTGCCACCGAAAACGTTGGTGCAGACATGATTTCTGCTCGACTTTTAAGGAGTTTGTTTATCGTATGATGAACTAAACTGCCTTAATGATTGTACGGCTGCCAAACTCATCTTGTGGAAGGAAAAAAAAAGGAAAAAAATCAATGCAGGAGCTACTGCATTTTTACTGAGTGTGAATTTTTCATTTGCCTCCGATGATTTCATCTCTGTTGACTTTGAAGTGCCTATCACAGTGCATCTACGCTTTAGTTGTGCCTAGAACCTCAATGAGCTCAGCCCAAACATTTCACATTTTCTACACTTATGTATATACCCTGCAAATGCAAAAAAAAAAAAAAAATGCTTTCAATAATTCTATGGAGTATTGCTCATATTTATAGCTATAACACTGAAGATATAAGCATGAGCTGATATGTTGACGTTACCAATTTGGCTCCATATGCATGTGATAATTTCAAGTCTTTCTCTGCCCCTACTCCATCCTCATCAAACCATCTCATGCTTTTTCCTCCCCTCTTTTCCGAGCATGTTTTTTTGGGTTACTGCACGTCCATCCCATTGATTCTACGGTGATGGTGGAGTTGTGTCTTTAGCTGACAAGACGTTTGCATCGCCGCTGAACGAGCTGATGAAATCACAGAATTGCCTCCTTTCTATTGACTGTAGATTTCTCCAACATCCTTAAACAATGGCCGTCTTATTCGTCGCTGTATTCACTCTTAATATAACAGCTGAATCCAAATCACACCTCTGAATGGCAAAGGAGCTTATTCTGCAGCTCTGCCTTTCCCCGCTGTAGCTCATAGGCTCCCTCTGTACGTTCTTTGTGATGGATGCCGACTAATCTGTCTTGAGATGACTGTGATCAGAGGACAGAATGGAGGCTGCCTCACATCAAAGAACATCTCCGAATACACCTGGAGATAATGCTACTCCGCGTGTCACTCATATTAGATCACAGCTGTCTTGAATGGAAAGCCCCAATGACTCGGAGGAGTGGTGTCATCAAAGCTGAGCGCACACATTGACCAAGCTAAGCAGGAAGACACAAGGTTGTCAGTGGAACGATCAAAATACCAGTTTTGTGTTTCTGTTATTTTAGGCATTACATGCAAATGATATTTTGCATTATTTTCACGAACACGTAAGGGATTTAATGGCTAATTTTCAGAAAGGTTTGTTCTAAGGCATGTTTGCTTTGATTGACAGGATTTAGGTGAGTCAAATTGGATATTCTGGCTCTAAAAACACTTATGGTAAAACGAAGGCTTAAGGGAGTCCCTTTAAAAAAATTAATTAAAAAAATAATCATGTATTTGTGACGTCGACAGCACCGCATCCTCATTTTTTTCTAAATGTCAAAATGAAATGGGGGGATTTACTGTGAGGATTTAAGAAGAAGGGGAAAGAGTGGGTTGTGAATGTTGTGACTCCTCTCCTAAAGCTGACAAGATAACAACATAATATACAGTCAGATAAGATGAAGGATTAATGATTCCCACTGGGACATGTGCCATCGCAGCAGCGAAAAATGAAGTAATAGTAAAACAAGCTTTATTTAAATCACAGGGATCTCTGTAACAAGTGATTCTGTGATGGAAAAATCTAAACTGCAACAGCCCCCCGGATATTTTTACATGCACAATGCCTTTTCAAACAACATCCACTCATCGGCCACTTCATTAGATATGCTGCGATGTGATCCGATACATCAGCTCTACTATAAAATCTGCATTTGCAAAGATGAAACCGTTCTGTTTCGAATGATACCTGTCAGAGAAGTGTTAATTTAAGCACAAGTTCATTACTGAGGTTGTAGATTGCAGTATATCAGCAGCAGCTTTCAGCATAATGCACTCCAGTACAACAACAAACACCCCGACTTTGACCTTCATCATAATCACACAGTAAAATTACTACCTACTGAAAAAGTATAAGCTTCATTAAACTAGAATTCTTGGCAAAGTTGTTGTATTGGATTGAAAGTCCTGAGAGTGTAATACATCATTTCAAAAGTCAAACAACTAATTCTATGACGATTTTAATCATTGTTATTCACCAAGTTCCTGAACTACACTGCTATTTAAGTGTAGGGATCTTTACTGTACCTCAGTGCAAAAAAATATGAATGATTTTTCACATGTTATTTCATCTCTGGCTGCTTTTGTTGGAGTAAATTAATAACAATAACATCAGGATGTTCAGCGCTGGGCCTGCATAGCTAAGTGTAACTAAAATGAATTCTCTATGAGGCCATAAACAGGTAGTGCTATGCATCATGAGTTATTTATGTTAGAAATGATCCTGGAGGGTGCCAGTATATCCCATTCAATGATACAACCCCCCATCCTTCCATCTTTTCCTTATATCTGTCTCTCTTGTGGTTTGCACGGTATGCACAGAGAAGCATTGAAGCATGTAAGCTAATTGGATAGTCTCTGATTTGCACCTTGATTTGTTAATGCAGAAGCCGAAATTTTTGCATCTCAATCCTTCTTCCAATTCTTACCCCAACCCTTTGTTTTTGAGAGCCCCATTGTTCCTCAGAACAGAGCTACAAAGGGAATTGGTTGAAATCTCCTGCTAAGAAATGGGACAACCCTTCAAGATCACAATATGTCATCAGTTGTTGTCGATGGCGTTTATGTGAACAGGCGCAACCGAACAATTTGAATATGCTTTTTTCAGCTGTGGAGATTTCTCTTACCATGGCAATCCCGGTTTTATCGTAATGTAATTTGCCATTTATCTGATGGAGATAGCAAAAGCGTTGATGCTTTATTCACTCTTAACACTATCAAGTCATCAAATAAAACAATACACTGCTTCATTACCTGGCTACTAGCAGCACTTAAAAGGCTGACTTTAGCAACCTGTGCTCCTACACTGCCAGTCTGCACTGATATTAAAGGAGTGGTACCAACTGCTGCAACTTCACCACTGGACTTTAGTTAAATTTTGGGCCATCAAGAAAGGGGGGATGCAACATAGAAATATGTCGAAATGTGGGACTATTATACACACATTTTGCAATAACAATGTAAAGTTGGCTAGCTTCACACTGCCCCTCTGTCTCAAGATTTGGGACACCCTACACCTGGACGTGGAGCCACAAAATGACGGTGTACTGCTAAGTGGTGGGAGGACGGGTGTATTGGGATTGGGCCGGCATTAATCTTCTCACCCCTATTTTTACGGCACTCAGTGTGTCTAAGTTCAGCTCATAAGCAAATATAACTAATATGTTGCACATACCCAAAGTTCACATTGTCAAATTAATTAAAGACTGCATTCCAAAAATGCTCTCCTCTGAAGCGTTCTCTGAAGTGCTCGTCTGCACTCCTGATGACAGGCTTGTTGCCAGCCGTGAGATTACAACACCTCTATGATTGATGAACCCCATTAATGCGCTCATGCATTCATCAAAGTCTTTTAAAGGCATGAGAACATCCTGCAGTCGCCAAAATATGCACTTTAGGTATATTGCCAGAGGTGACTGCGGGGGCTAGCATGCAACACAACATCAGTCAGCGCGCTCATTAGGGATGCAGTTACATGTGTGATCAAATATACGACCGTCCTTTAATCAGGTGGTCGCACCGGCCGCTGTGCCTGCTGCTGCTAGGGACGAGAGAAAGATCAATTGGCATAGGGCAAGGGTTGAGATTGGGTCTTAATTCCCGTGAGGGTTTCGATTCATCCATAAAGAAGCAAGCATGTTGAATACAAGCACACCTTAGGTATGAGGTGATCTGAATGTGCAGATACATGAGTTCTTCATTATGTAAGATGAAATTCCTCCATGGAAAATGTATAAACTTTAGAAACATTTCCACACCTACAAATATATTTAAATAAAAGTACAAAAATGGGAAATATTTGGAATAGACTGCGAGGTGCTCCACTCTTGTAGCAAACATTTTAGTCACAGCAGGAAACTACCTTAAGTGAAAAAGCTTTCAAGCTTCAATAACACATCTTTGGGCCAGCAGAAACAAGTTGATATGGTAAACATCGTTTCAAACAGTTACTTAATTACACATCGAGTAGTTACAGAGCTTTCCTTTGGAGTCAGGTTTCTGGTCGTACAATGAGTGTTAGTCCAATATTCCCTCTCTTTTAGCACGGTTTTTGGTCTCTACCAACTCCTGAGAGAAATACATATATAGTTATTAAATGCGCCAATATGTTCACCAGCTATTCACTAACAGTGATAGTGTACAGGGTATTTTAGGGGTTAACAGTAGATGTATGGGCCAGCAGCAAAATAACAAACAAACTGAGCAACTACCTTGTGAATATGGGTTTAGCCACTAAACAGCCAAATATTTTGCTCAGGAGTTGGTGGAAATCAAAACAGAGCTCAAAAGAGTGAAAACTTGACATTTGTCAGGAATATACCCATAAAATGTGTGGAACAGGCAACTATTTCCCTATTTACCTCCTTATTTAAAACTATTTAATTATAAAAAAACATTAGCCCATATTTGCCCAAAGTGGGTGTTTTAAATATTTGAATTATGCTTGATTTTTCTTCCTGGTAATATATTGTTTCACTTCATAAAACTCAATTTTATTCATGACATGTTCCAATTTCCATCTGGCAGGTTGTCACTTACATCATAAATCCATTAGGGCTGGATGAATACATGCATTGTATTGAGTGGCCCCAATAACAAACAACTGTATCACCTGTAATTTACCAAGCTCCTGCTGTGTCATAGTGTTGTATGATTTACTTTTTATAAATATGTGTATTCCTTTTAACTGAAAACACTCGGAGAGAGACAAATAAATCATCTTTCCCGTTCTTTATAAATCTTTCTTTTCATAATCACCTCCACTGCACTCAGTGTCAGAATCTGAGGCCTACTAAACGTACCATGTATAACACAATATGCTCAGGGCAAGCACATTCATTAAACCTTACAAGCCGAACATGCAGCAGAATCACATTAATTGGTACAAGCCTTGCAGATTTTTGCACCGACGAGCTCTGAATGTTGATGAGGTGGGGGAAAGAGGAAGAGCAGCTCAAGCAGGCAGAAGGGATGTCATGCATGGAATGACAAAGTTTAAATGCATACATTTTGAAATGATGTGTCTTTCATAACACATCTGCCTGTCACAGTTTGGCACCTTACACATTCTCTTAAGCTTCTTAATTGCAACATATACATATGACATGTGTTGGTATAATATAGACCAGCGAGGGAAGAATTTTTTCCCTTGGAGGGCCGAAACCAAAACATAATGTTAGGCCAGCAGCCAAAAGCACCGTTTGTATTGTATTGTAATGTTAAGATGCAAAATGGTACAAGGATCTTAAGTTTCTTTGAAGCTCTTTTCTGAGGTTTTTGAATGAATAACCCTTTAATAAAACTGTTTAATTGAATAAAATAAAATGAATGCACTAAAAGAATGCAGATATACAATATCTTATTTAAGAACTTCAGAAATTTCATTAAAAGTGTTTAGAGCGGAAATAGATTGAATGTTATTTTGGTTATAAAATGCAATTTATAGAGCTGCTATATCAGATTGATGCTAGACCGCCCTGTTAAAGGTGAGCGATTCTGGAGTAAAATAGTAGATTGCTGAGTCTCATTCCCAGATCGTCAAATACTGATGCTGACTTGGACTTAGCCACCAACCCACAGTGTGTCAGGCAGTGTCAGGATTTGAATTTCAAATCCAAAGTCAATCAAAACAAGCTTGCAGTTTCATTACAGAAATCAAACGTGAGATTGGCAATCCACCCCCATGACTGTTGTCAGGACATAAAACCAATGGTCTACTGACCTTTGTAAAACAAGACTTGATAGTCTAACAGTTGTATAGCCTTTAGTGTAAAACATCGACATTAAAAATCTTAAAAATATAAAGACTAATCAAAACCTGGATTTGGAGAATGACCCCTACAAAGTGTCAATATTTGAAGACCTGGGAATAAGCCTCTGCAGTCAAAAATCTTTCTCCAGAATCGCTAAATAGATATGTTGATGAAGGTTCTCAGTCATCCAGGTCATGGTAAATCTAAGTGCTGTATTGTAGGCAACTGGACTTGTTTCAGGGTGACCCTAACCCTCCAGGTAGTGACTGACGAAACCTTTTGGATGAGAGTTGAAATGTCTTCAAGAGACTGAAACAAGTCCAGTTGTGTACGATACAGCCCCTGGAGCTAGATAGAGAAGCAAAAACCAAAAAAAAAGAAAAAGCTGAGCAGCATTTGAATGACAACATTTTGAAAAAAGTTTCTAACTATTTGGTACAATTCTGTATTTTAGCACTGTTAGTGTTAAGTAAACTTTTAGTAAACTTGACAATAATGTCGGAACAGGAAGCCCAAAAACCCATTCTTAAACAGTTCTTCTGTTGAAATAACATTCAGAGGCAATAAGTAGTTCTTTACCAAACCCAAAATGTAACAAATTGTAATAAAATCTCAGCTATTATAAAAGTAAGACCAAATGCTCTGTACAATATTACAGGTTGATACTTTATCTGCAACACTAACAACATAATCATCCAGAGCACTGTGTCCTCTCACATGTTTCATACTTCACATTTTGAAGCATGTATTATAAGCGGCGAATTTAATGTTCCAAATTTAATTAAATCACCTCAGTACGAACAAATCCTTGGTCATGTCAGACTGCACAAGGCTCCTCGTGCTGCAGTTGTTTTTTCAGCACAATTCATTGTTGTCTTTAGATGGACAAAGTTATGGAGGACAGACTTCATTTTATTGTTTGTTTAAAAGAATACTGTTTTACAGAATTGATGAAGCAATCAAGTCAGCAGATAAAGAGTATTGTGCACCGCTGAATAGAGCCTGCATTCAAACATAGTTTCTATTGGTTTTTCTGCTGTTACTTCCCCTGAAACAAACAGATAGAAGAATGGATAGATGGATGTATGATGGATGGACGGACAACCTGTGTTGAAGACGGGTAGAAGTTTGAAATGAGACACAGTGCAAACAACTACTGAAATGCTCCCACTGGGCCGATCAAAGACGCTTCTGTTGCCCCTCCCAGCTGCGTGTCAGTCATCTAACACGCACACACACACACCCATGCACTGCGGATGTGTGTGAATCGTCTAATGAAGCCTTCTTTGTCTCAGTGTCACAAGGTTTAGGCTGCTCCAGCGCTGAAATGAGGCCCACCATGCTGAGCTTGAGGTTTTGAAGCTCCCGTGTTAGAAGTTGCAGCCGCGTCACCTCCCACAGAACAGATATTCTGGCAAGCACGCGCACTCACACAATCCTTGCAGCTTCCTTTTTGTTGTCGCTGAACCTCGTGGAGTTAGGAGCTCTGCTCACTAAGATCCTGGGTATGCCAGGCCTGTCATGTACTGAACTGCAGACAATCTCTCTAATGAGAGTTGCCTAATATAGTCACCTCCAGTGTTTGCTCAGTCTTTACTTCTACAAACACCTCTGCCATCTGTCTGTGTACCATCCCCTTCATATGCACATTCAATACTGATCAAAGAAATGTGTGATTGTATTGTCATGCATGCCTGCAAGTAATCAGTCCTTACATTCTTTGTTGGGATCTTTGCACATGCAGCTTTTTACGCTAACTATCTGGGGATATGATAAATGATCACATTCATCAGCGTGCACTAACGCTATACTGTACTCTTCCTCGTACTATCTCTGTTGGCACATCACACTCTGCAATATAGTCATCTATCATTAAATTTTCCATTCTTACAAATGAGCAGAGAATAGCATGCCAATTAATCTTCATCTAACACCCACAGCGCCTAGCAAACATCCCAGTATTGCTGGTGCTTTCCTCATTTTGGCACCGGTGTCCGTGCTGCCTCGTTTATCTCCAAGGCTCTTGCTTCAGCTGCTACACAGGCCAGGAAAGCAGAAATCCAAGTCTTAGCAGAAAGAGAAATAAGAACAGTGATACAGTATTAAAACCTGGATTATAGTGGTTCTTAATGGTCTTCTCCATGAGTGCACACAGTGCCGAATCAGTCTTAATATCGCCCGGGGTGCCTACAGCTCCCCTCCCCTCCTCACTCCCCCCTACTACAATATGAAGCTATACCAGAAAAAAAGAGACAAGATTGCCATTTTGTTCCCCGCTCTAATTGCAGATTAAAGACAAAAAGTGGGTCCGGCAGATGAAAATGTCACTACTTTGTCACTTTGCTTTCTGAAGAACCGATCCACTATTAGCCTCACGTCGCGGCCTTCAGAGCAAATGACTGTTTGAAGGCAGCGGGGGCCTGTTGCCATATGGCACGAGACAGCGACGAAATTGAATAAACAGAGGAGATTTGCGAAAACAACGCAGCAGGAGTGCATCATTAGACAGCAGTTGTCCGTGAGAGAGACTGCAATTCAAATAGGCAGAGGGGTCACACAGAGAGTAACAAAGTGTGAGGATCAGTGTGAGGGCTGCCGTAGTTAATTCTTACTCGGCGCTCCCCTCCAGCTACGGAGCAGCGGCAGCCATCAGATATACAGCTACAGTATGTTCCCTCTCAAGCTGTTTGCCATTTTTCTATAGCGATATTTCTGTGCAAATGTAGGAGTGTGACAAGGTGACACATTATTTATCTCCACGGGGATCGGGATACAAGGTTAAAAGTGGCTCCTATCTCTGGGAGGTCAGGGCCGGCTTCCGAACGGCGTCAGAGCTTTACTTATGACACCTGAGGGTTTCAGCTAATGCCTTCCTCCTGTTGTCTAACTCCCATAAATTGATATAATTTGATAGAAAGAATTCAAACATATTGATAAATGTCATAAAAATGTAACTAGAGCAGACTTCCAAAGGCAAGGCTGTGACTTATATTACATGTATCATGTTTCAAAAGAAAAAAACAGCAATAATAATAATGACATTAAAAGAAATACAAAGTCAGACTAGTAGAATTGAGGTTGCTTATTTGTATTTACACTCAATTATCATTTTATTACACCTACCTGCAATTTATCAGCGTGGGAGCCAGACAAATCTGCAGGCTCATGTTTCTGGCTGATACGTCTGGCCACCCTCCCAATCAGACAGATTTCCCTGCATCGGGCCAGTCACAACAGTTTATCTAACACCTGGCGGGTGTTAGCCGATGACTGACAGAGGACCGTCACCTGTCTGGATTTTTTAAAAGTCGCACATCACTTGTTTTGAAGCTCTGATTGGTTAAAATCAGTCATGTCATGGGTTTTTGTTTCAGTTTAGATGTTTCCTCTTTTATTTTGATAGATTTATCCTCATGTGTCATGTTTCACTTTCTACTTCCTGTCTCTATCTTTCTTCACTTCTTTTTTAATTGCCCTGTTAATTTCACCTATCTCCTGTTATTCCTCCCTCCCTCTGTATCAGTTCTTCCGCTTCCCCATGTCAGTCCTGCATCTTCTGCATTCTCTGGTCCTGTCCTCATGTATCTGCATTTGCTCATTGCGTTTCCTCAGTGTTTGAGGTTTAGTTCCTCATAACTTTGTTTTGCAATCTTCGTTTTTTTTCTTGTATTCTTGTTGCTTTTTTGTCACTAGCAATATATCGCCTGCATTTTGATTCTTTTGATAGTGGCACTGTAAATGATTCTTGCCATTTCTTTCCTACCTGCCTGCTTCACTGTATCTGCATCTGCGTCCTTACGTTTGGCAAAACGTAACAAATCTAACTGCCTCTGGTCTTCAGGTCCGTCAATTTGATATACGTAGGTCCACGCAATGCACCAGGCTCAGGAAACTTGGGTTAAACTGTCAAACTTGGCAGTGATGATCAAATATAAATCAGTACAATCAATATAAATAATGTCTTTCATCAAATGCTTTCACGGACACATTTGAGTGTGTTCTAATTTGAGAAAGTTTTTGACCAGGCAGACATTTTTCCTGTTCACAAACAGACCACACATTTCGTTGCCCTGCTTTGTAGTAGGTCACGTTTCATTGCTCTGATTGGTTATAGGTCTATCCAATTGCGTCCCGAGGCATTTTGGTCTGCACCAGTTGATAAAGCCCCAAGGAAATCAAAAATGAACTGAGATGTTCCAGGCTAATACGCATTTGTGAATTAGTCTGGTGATGCCGGTCTAACAATTAATGCAACAGTCCTGGAATAACTGCTGCCTTGAGGTTAAAAGCTTTACCCCCAATTTCCACTGGATACGTGTCCGCTGCGTTGCAGCTCCGATCCGGTTTTGCTCCGCCGTCCGCCGTCCGGCAATCCCCACCGGTTGCGGTTTGAGTCCGCTGCGGCGCAGTACGGTAGACAGCTGGCTCAGGAGGCAGAGAAGTTCCCGCGATAATCACATGATCACTCACGACCGCAGTTATAGGTCTGTGTTATTAAAATCAAGAACACGAAGTGTTCCCGACCGAGGGATTAGCAGAAAAGCTTGTGTTTGTCTCTTTTTTTGAGATTTATGTACTGGTGTCAACACCGAGTGTTTTATTTTGAAAGGTAACCGGATGCTGTTTGCGGTTTGCAGCGGAGACGTATCCAGTGGAAATTGGGGGTTAATTTCCACTGGATACGTCTCCGCTGCGTTGCGTCTCCGCCACGCCAGCGGAGCAAATACGTTTCACTTTAGTGAATGTGTCAATCTCCACCAGGTCCGCTGCGCTGCGTATCAGCTCCGTCCCAGCTCCGGCAGTCCGGCGCCCTCCGGCACAGATACGCAGGACTCCTATATCTGGCGGATGCCGGAGTGCGACGCAGCAAGTCAGCTGAATTTAGCACCGAGCAGACAGGAAGTCAAGCGCTAAAATAACAAACAGCATCCGGTTACCTTTCAAAATAAAACACTCGGTGTTGACACCAGCACATAAATCTCAAAAAAAGAGACAAACACAAGCTTTTCTGCTAATCCCTCGGTCGGGAACACTTCGTATTCTTAATTTTAATAACACAGACCTATAACTGCGGTCGTGAGTGATCATGTGATTATCGCGGGAACTCCTCTGCCTTGTGAGCCAGCGGTCTACCGTACTGCGCTGCAGCGGACTCAAACCGCAACCGCTGGAGATTGCCGGACGGCGGACGGCGGAGCAAAACCGGATCGGAGCTGCAACGCAGCGGACACGTATCCAGTGGAAATTGGGGGTTAGATTTAGTTGAGACTGTTTGTAGATGGATGTTGATTTATGGACTTTTTTGTTTCGGCATCCAGGCTGTTTGTGGTGCTGTGGAATTGCCCCATTATAATTTAAGTCCATTCCATTTGTACCAATGGGAGCAGACTCAATTCTAGACAACACACACACACACACACACACACACACATACACACACACACACACACACATACACTACATCAATTAAGATTAAATGCACATGAATGTTTTGGACATGAATATTCAGTTCAGTGTTATTGACCTAATGTATATGAAGGCTGCATCAGAGCCTGCAGACACAACAACAGAACCTTGTAACTATGAGATTTGTGTGTCGATTGGGGTCAAACAGCTATAACCTTAAAATGTCGCCAATGTTTAGAAGCTTTCATGAATAAAACGGTTGGTGTGATTGTGGTACAGCTTTATAGGTTAAAACATCAATCTGATGAATCTCAGTATCAGTCAGTAAAGTGAAGCCAGCACAGGTGAAATCTGAGCCCGGCAGCTGCTCCTACATCAATGGAATCAATCTGGTGTGTGTGTGTGTGTGTGTGTGTAGGTGTGTGTGTGTGTGTGTGTGTGTGTGTGTGTGTGCATACATGTGAATGTGCGCACGTGTGTGTGTTTACTCTGTACACAATGGTCTAATGGTGTTTGATCGGGAACAGATTGCTTGTAGGCCCCAGCACATCAGCTCAAAGTAGGTCAATAAAAGCAGGTTGACTGTTTCAGTTCACCGTTCACAACTCTAATTCTTCGGCCCCCAAATACTATAGCTAATTTTAAATCATCAGGGCCACTGATGTATTTGGGTTAGGGTGTCACACCTTTCCACATTCTCCACGATTTATATTCCACTGCTTGAAAAAGCATCTGGAGCCTAATAAAAACCTAATGTAACCACAGCCTGGGGCGCATTAGCTCCGCCATCCCATTACATCTATGAGTCATCGCTGCCAGCATCATATCAGATCAATTCAAGCAGAGTCATTGTTGTTCTTATCTGATTGCTTGTTTTTATTTCTTCCCCCCCATACAGGAAATTGGCCAAGAAGCGTAAGGAGACCCTGAACAGCACCCGGCAGGAGATGACCGTGATGGTCAACTCCATGGACAAGAGCTACACGGAGCAGGGTACCAACTGTGATGAGGCGCTGTCCTTCATGGACACACACAACCACACGCTGAACACCCGCAGCGAGTGTGCGCTCACGCTCAATGGGCGCAGCGAGTGCGCGCTCACACTTAACGGCCGCAGTGAGTGTGCACTCACTCTCAACGGCCGAGGTAAGACGGTGCATCAACCTACCTGATCCACACACACACACACACACACACACATAGCGAGCACGGTGGAAGCAATTTATTTGGTTTGGTCAGGTGAGAAAGAAATCAGACTCGGCCACACAGGATATACTCACACTGGGATAACGTTAAGAAGCATGACTCCTGGTCCTCTTCCAAGGGATTTAGGAACATATTAAGGGTAAGAACCCAAATCTCAATATTGGTATTAAATCCTCATTTGTAGATTAAAAGAACACTTCTCTTAAAATTGAAAATTTTTACTCCCCCTCATGCTGATGGAAAGTCAAGTGAAGTAGTTTTCCTGGTCCACAAAACATTTCTGGAGCATCACAGCAAAACAGTGGTGCAGCATTCTCCTGAAATATAGAGACAGACTGGACTGGTCTTAAAATGTTAGAAAAGAACTGTGATCCAAGTCTCCTGAAGCCCCAAGAAATGAAATTGACTTGAAAAGACGTTATTTACATCCTTGAAGCACAGTCGAGCTTGTGCATCCACTTCAGACAGCATACGCAGGCTAACGCTTTTATTTAGCAGCTATAGTAAAGATTTGAGCATGATAAAGGATGTAAATGTCCTTTTTGGGATCTTAGGCTTTATGAGACTTGATTACGTTGGAAAAGGTGAATGGAACTATTTTATGTTTTTTGTGAAGTCCAACATGATACAAGTCCCACCATGAATCATGTCACTCTCTTTATCATGAAGCTCTACAAATGTTCTGTGGAACATCACCCTTTCATTTGGCGTGCGTATGTGTACATAATGACAAAATGTAAATTTTTCGTTGAACTATTCCTACATGTTGGGTCTGAACTCATCTAGGTTTTGACCAAAAAACTCAGTGTGAGACCAAATGACTTTATCTCATTACCATGATAAAGGTCGTTTTCCTTTTTTATCAATTACCGCATCCAGCTGCATGAAACAGAGTTCAGAATTGATTTTTAATTAAAAATAGAAAAAACCTTTCAATATCTCTGTTTTTTTACTGTCTGCCTTGTTCTAACTGATGCTTTATTCAGTCTGTGCAGTGATTTGACAGTAATTTTGTAGCTTTTGAAAAACGACTGTTGTTAGCAGCGGCAGTGGTAGTCAACAGGGAGCTAGCTTCTTCAAAACACTTTGACAGAATTTTCTATGATTTGATGCAAAAGGCTTTGATATGATTTTGAGAAAGATTGTCTCATTTCTTCTTCAACCAGAGATTCATCCTTCTTCACAGGGCCTTGAGGGTTTGTTCTACCCTTTTTTACACATTCCCTTTTATACATTTTGTTTAATTAACAAAAAGTAAACTTAAATCGGCAATATTAATAAGTTACTGTCAGGACTTTATTGCTGATACAGACGATTTACTACAGTTGAATAGCTGTGTTAATAGTTGTGTTAATAGCCTGAAGGGAATCTTGTATTTTGATCGCTAATCAAGGCTGAGTAGTCCATCGTGAGACCTTAAACTCATTTTGTTTCCATTTCCCAGAGGAAAAGCACAACCCGTACGAGATGTTCCCCGGTGCGATAACCTATTAATTTTCTCCGTCCCAGGTTAAACTTAATACTTTGTTGATGGACAGCTTGGCTAAGTCTGCACCCAGGGCTTGACCTGGTATAATCCCAGTCAAAACCATCAGATTAAAACTCTACACCAGCTTCTGTCTCCACACCCCTGCAGGGGATGTGCCCCAAAGATGCTCTGACCTTGATTAACTGTCTGTGGATGTTTTAAATCTGACCCCACTGTCTGCCAGCACAAATGATTTAAATGCATTACTTTTTTACTGCCCATCAGTGTAATGCCTTCAATACTGTAGCAAAGCCCTCGCCCGCTCTCCATGACCTTATGTGACTGTCAATAGTGTCATTTTGGCTCAAAACATCACGGCTGACAGATTATAGTTGTGAACATACTGCACTCGTAACACAAGCCACATTAGCGTGGCAGTTAGCTCTGTTACATGAGGAGGTGACAAACCGGGGGGGTTGACATTTACTATATTGCCCATATGAGTATTCTTCTATGCTGCTACCTCATTAGTATCAATGGAAACCCACTTACATTTACTGTATGTTGGTATGCTGTTTTATGGGCCACTACAATCCTCCACAGCTCTACTGCATGTGTGTTAGCTATATTTACAAGTCACTCTGATTATGATATAGTATAGTTAAGAGGGACATATGATGCTGAATGAGTACTCATTTTGCAATTTCTTAAAGTAGAGCTAAAAAATGTGTTGGTTGTGCTGACAGGAAGTGTTTATTCTAAACAGAAATGCCAAAAACTACTATTTCCAGATCTGAATATTTGCTTTGACGGCTTTGTTTTTTGTGTCTTGCTCGCAGTCGCCTTCTACAACAGGTTGCTTAATGATGGTGTATTCTCTCCTACTGAGGAGAATATATCGCATTTTCGTCTGTAGACCATAAAACGTTTTTGTGAAAGAGGCCCCAAAGTCTTAAAAGTTGAAAAGTTCCTTGCACAACATGGTATCTTATGTGCACAAGGAATGGGGCATTATCTGGAGATAATGTCGTTCGCACAATATAAAGACTTGTTCCCTCAAGATTTGCCTTGTTCTAACAAGATTGTGTCTTGATCCCTCAAGATAATAACTTGTTCCCATAAAGAAACACATTTCCTCACCTGTCTGTATTTCATTCTTCCATAGTGGTATTGGTTTTTTTTTCCTAATGTAAACATTCTGAATAGTGCCTCCAACACTAAGCAACGCTAGATTATTGATTTCCTTGTGTTATGTTCTTCTTTGCATCTCTAGCTGGATCATCGCCCTCTTCCTTTACACTGCCTAAAGCCAACACTCTCAGTACTTCCATCCCCACCAACTCCTACTACCCAGGTAAACATACACTGCGTTTCCTCATGCTAATCCTGTATGTCAACAGAGAAGTGCTGACTATATAAGCGGTGATGTTGAGTGAAACCAGAAGGTGTGAAATGTATTCTTCACAATACCAGGATAAATTAATAAGACACTGTGTTTTCAAAAAGGTATTAATTAGTTTAATGTTCTTGGTAAGACCTCTTTTTATGTAAATGACAGACTTTAGTGCGTGGTATGAGTTCATCTAATAAAGTTAATATGTGCTTTAAAAATTAGAAACTGATTTCACAAATGAGAAGGTAGCTAAATTGACTTTGGATGACTTTACACCCTGCTCAATTTCTTCTTGTTACAGAAAGTGTTTTCTCTCAATTTGCCACGATTGCAATTTAGCTGTTCAATTATAACTTCAGTTTCTCCAAATAATAGGCATAATTGTGTGTCTTGTGTAATCAGATTACAGCCCATTGATGAGATGGAGTAAAAGGCAGCTAGCTTTACAATCAACTGAACTGAGTGGCATTAGCTTTTCTTCTGGAAAATTTGATAAGTTTCTTGTTATGCTGCTTGGCAAGAAACCAAAAAAGGAACTGTCTATTATTTTTTGTGATTGGTGTTTTTTTTGTGTCGATTTATCTTCTTTTATTTACTGCAAACTCTCTTTCCTCCTCCAACTTCTGCACTTGTTTTGGGGGTATGAGCAGATCCCTTTGTGCCAACTGCTATCTTAGGTGAGACACATTTTCTTTTCCCATTGCTGTTGATTATTTACTTCAAGTTGAAGGAAGCGGCAGAGCATTACATTTATAAGATGGCTGTTTGAAGACTTAACTGTGAGGACAAAAAAAAAAGTACAGATTTTCTTTTACCCATTTTTGGTTCAGTTGGCTCTTTTTTTTTTAACTAAAGATGGCTTCCTCACCTTCATACCTGCCTGCTGCTTCTCCTCCCCCGTCCCACCTCTCTCCCCCCCCTCTGTCCCCCCACCTCCTTTCCTCCCCTCTTCCCCTCCCTCCCCGTCAGACGAGGGGGCTCTCCTGGGCTGAGGCTGGCTTCACTCCATCCCATCCGCATTGCGTGTCGTGCGTGTGATGTCACATACATGTTTGACCTCTCATATGCATGGACAGACATGTGGACTGGATGTGGGGGGAGTGTCTAAGGGGGGGGGGGGGGTCAATGGGGGGGCAGTTGGCCCCGGCGCCAAGGCCACAGCGCGCTGAAGCCGTAGCAGCTGCACTGAGACACAAAACAGAAATTAAAGTGTGAGAGGGAGACAGAAAAAAACGCTCTCTCTTTTAGCCCCCCCTCACCAAACAAAAAGACAAATTCCAAACCGGGATGCGTCGGTCTGAACATCTGAACATCTAAAAGTCTTTTGCATTAGCTGTGCTGCCCTCCCCTCCCTCCCCTCTCTCCTCACTACGCATTTAACTCCCCTCCCTCCCTCCAAAACAACAACCTTTTCTATTATTCTTTTTAATGTCGCTCCCCCTGCCTTTGGCTAACTGCTAGTGACCTACTTGTTTTTGTTTTTGTTTTTGCCCAGTGTTTATTCATCCTGTTCAGTGATAAAATAGAATTATAAAAAAGGCATTTTGTTCTTCCGTTAATTATTACTGGCCTTCGTTGAATATGCAGAGCAGCCCAGAGTGCAGCATCTTAAACGATCAGGCACTTTTTTTCTTTTTTTTTATCAGCAGACCACGAAACGTAGCTAGAAAAATGGGGCACTAGAACTGCAATAAATTAATACTTAAGGCCAAGAAGGAAGATGCAATAAGCAACTCAACTCCAGCTTCACCTCGAGTAGACGCAACTTACAGTCAGGGCTAATTTTTTCCTTCACATTAGTGCAACTTAAAGTTGCGTCTTTCATCACCACCGCTGTGACAGCTGCTTATGTTAGTTCCACATCTAATGAAGCATGAAACAATTAACATGAAATTACGACAGCCAGAAAAGGTTACATGCTTTCAGTTGTGACACGCTCAGTCACAGCATTGTCTCATCAGTCGAAGTTAATGATCAAAACTGATTAGATCATAAAGGATTGGTAATGTTTTGTTTTTTTTATTTCATCGCACACTCCTATTTAAAAAAAAAAAAAAAAAGAAAGAAATGTTATAAATACAGGTGTCACCACACCAGCACATGCAAATATAATTATCGCAATTAGATAAAATAAATTTGAAATGTCAGAATGCTCAAAAAAATAATTGCCGTCATTATATTATGCAAGTCACAGATCGAAAAACAATTGCAGCTTGTTGCAAAGACGACCAGAATTTCACCATTATTTTCTCCCTTGAAATCCATGACTTCCTTGTTTTGTTCTTTTTAATTTTGTCTTGCACTGTTGAAATTGCCCCATCCATCCACTCAACATCCCCCCCTTGACTAGGCTTTCTACCTAGGCAGTTTGGACTGAGAAGGCATGTGATCTTGCCCTATAGTGTAGCTCTAAAACACTCTACTGTAACAGGTTCTCATGCTGTATTGTTGCTTATCCCCTCTCTCCTCTTTCTTCTCCTCTCTTTCTCTTTACACACGTAACCTCTTATGTATCTGCTATCTAAAAAGTGCCCATTAATGGTAAGTTTTCCCAAGTGGGCCCTGGGTTGGGGGAAGGAGGTGGTGTTTACTCAGAAAGCAAGCCGACAGTGTGAGGCTGCTTCTGACATGGACATTTCAGACATTTTATTGCATGACCAGTGGACATGTAGCATCTCACCGCCCTCCGTAACCGTGCCACCACGCCACCATTAGCCTAGCATGGTCAAAGTACGTACAGTGCCCCATTGGCAGCATCACCCTTTGCATTCTCCTCCCATCTCCGCTTCCCTCCTGTTCTTCTTGGTTATATTTTAAAATTTAGGTTTGATTTTCTTTTTTTTTTCTTTTTTTTTTTTCTTTTGTTTTTTTCATTTTTCGGGGGAAGAATGGGTGGCAGGGGTTGAATCCACGCTGTGTCTGTGTGATGCTTCTGACGGTGCCTGCTGCAACATGCTCACTGTGGCCCACCGCACCCCCCTCACATCCTCCTCCTTCATGTCTCTGGACACACTCCATCGTCCGCTGGCTCCCCCACAGCATCTGTGCCTCATGTCTGCCACCGACTGGATTACAGTATGAAAGAGCTGGAATGGACTTCTTAATATGAGCTGCAGCCCAAAACCATCAATATTGTACTGCCAGTAACAAAAACAAAAAAAGTGAACTGTTTGACAGCATCTTTATGTGGATTTTAACAAACGCTCTACAGTGTTTCTTGCAGTTAAGAGCTAATGACTCTGTTTGTTCTGACAGTAGCCACATTAGTGGGGTTGTTCCCATACCGATATCAATATCTGAAATGCTGGATCGGGTATTGGCGAGTCTGTTCACCGATTCGTTACCACAAAATGAACTAATCCTGAGATAGGACCCTGCTGCTCCCCAGAAATGCCAAAAATGGCAAGCAACTTGGGTAACTTCAAGCATTAAGCAAACTTTTTTTTTTTTTTTTTATAGTTATCTATCTTTTTCTGTTATTACTTATTGTCAAACTAAAAAGCAAAAGCAATCTGTATGTTTAGATCATTTTAGATTTTGTATATTGTTATGATATGGCATTAGTGTTGTCTATTCCTGGCTGCATTCCTGACTGTACCACTTCACCTAAGACTATTATTATTATTATGTTAACGGAAAATGTCAAAGAGTCATCTCTACGGTAATTTAGCAATATTGATATTGAGGTATTTGGTCAAAAATATTGTGATATTTGATTTTGTATTTAAAATTGGAATGCTATTCTAAGGCCATATCGTCTGGCCCTAGTTATAGGTATTCTCTGTAGGTGTTTGTCTTTACAAAGAGTTTAACCTGAGCCAGGCTATACAACAATTATATAAATAACATCCATACAGGGTAACCCAGCTGTCTTTATTTATTCATTTGATTTAATGGACTGGTAACTGATCAATACTTGTATTGATCGATACGCAAGTTCAGGTGTTGGAATCGGTATCAGGAAGGGAAAAATGGTATTGGATCATCTCTACATATGAAAGGTTAATAACGTAAGCACTTAGGGGCCTTGTATTCTAATGGCTATAGGCTGTTGTACAGTGCAGTAGGCCTGTAATATGAACTATTTTTCCAGCCACATACTGAGACAGATGGACCTGAACCTTCCCACCACATGACTCATCCTATTACTCAATGATGTTGTGTTTTTGTGACCATCCATAACAAACAGATTACTATTTGAGAGTTGTTTGTCAATCTGGAGGTCGGTGACATAATGCTTAACAGTAAATGAAATGATGTGCCATCTGTTAATGGGATCAGTTGAGGGGTATGAACTGGTGTGAGTGAAGACACCTAGGTAACTTAACTTTACCGTATATTTTGATAAACCAATCCAAACCCTACTGCCATTTCCTGCTTCAAGCACTATGTCACCTATCTTATAACAATATATGGGTAAATAAATGCTGTCTCCTGTCGTTCCGTCCTGACCTGCTCTGGCCTGTTTCTTTCCTTTATGTCCCACAGATGAGAGCCAGAACATGGGCAGCGACACCAGCAGCCTGGTGCAGTCGCACACTCACTCCCTGAGGAAGCGGGAGCCAGTCGACGTGCCGTATCAGACGGGTCAGCTCCACCCGGCCATCCGTGTGGCAGACCTCCTCCAGCACATCACCCAGATGAAATGCGCCGAGGGCTACGGCTTCAAGGAGGAGTACGAGGTAGGATGCAACACAGCTGTCACCCCCTCCGACAAAGGTTGCAAACACAAATAAAGCCAGGTGATAGACTTATAACATCTCCACGGAGCTTCTTGAGTGGGAATGTTTATCAGTCTAATCGAAGGCTTCATCTGTGTCATGGTGTACGGCCCCACGTCTCTTTCTCTGTATCTGTCTGTCTCTCTGTATCTGTCTGTCTCTCGTTCTGTTTTGCACCACACAGCACAACTGTTTTGTTTCTCCCCAGATGCACTTTTATGATAAATTGTTAATGCACCCCGTCTCAGTGTGTTTACGGTGTGATTCGTTTTGTTGTTCATCTGTTCCTTGTTGTTTGCAGTGTGTGTGTGTATGTGTGTGTCAAATGCTGCTGTCCCAGTTCCCCCTCGGAGACTCAGCTATAGACCCAACTTGAAATGTAAACCCCTTCCCAACCCCACATACAAAAAAAGTGCAAGGAAAAGCTAGCTGTGTGTTAGCCATGTCCCCTCTTTATCTGAATCAGGTCCGATTAGGCTCCAGCGACGGCAGCCTGCTGCTCTCTTAAGACTGTTGTCACACAACAGCATTGGTAATCTGACACCATGCCTCTCACTGACACGAAAACAAAAGATTTTTTGCCCCAGAAGGGCATCACTCTCATTTCCCCTCATTAGTGCATGAGGCTGGCAGGGGCTTGGCGGAGCTCCAGGCTCCTCGCCATCCCTCAACACCACACCCGCCAGCCTCATCTCGCCCTGATGCCTCATTGTAACAGACCAGCTTCAAGCTATACTTTCTAAATCCTTCTTTTTAAATATCTAATCTGTATGGCTTTAGTCTTTCTATCAGACATCACTCTTTATTGTTGATATCATTAACACTTTTTTGTTCTGACATCCTCTTTCTCGCTTCTTCATGCCTCCCCCATCCTCACATTGTTTTTTTTGAAAGGTACAAAACTTTAGCAGTGGTGTTTTTGGGTTTGGGTTGATTATAATGAAAACAATGTCTTTTCATGATAATCTACAATTGTACATGTCTGTTATCAGGGTAAACAGAGTCAGTAACCATGGTAACAAATGAGTTGTCCTTAAAGTTTACAGTACAGGTGTACAGGTTTTTCACTGACAGCCTCACTGCTTTTCCTTTGTTCTGGCGGCACTCACTTTCGCTCTCTTCCGCTCGCTCTCACTCACTTACTCAACCACACACTTGCTGCAGCACACATCATTAAGTTTCACTGTTTCATCAATACTAGGAATGAAGCTGTAGTAAGTAACTCACTGTCAATAGGCACATTCATATTTTAACACATTACAAGTTATATTCAGGCATGCAAAAGCTGGACAAATCTGCACAGGAAGGCCAGAAAGTCATTGCCAGGTTCCCCTCATCGCGTTTAGTTCAAGTGGGGTCGGTTACTGCTGTACTCCCCCCCCGACTCAGTCGGGTTCAGACAAAAAAGTGCAGCACAAGCCACAAGATGTCCGCCTTCAATCTAATATAATTGAAGTAGCTGGCACCCAGCTTGTGGTGTTTGAACCACCAAATTACACCCTCAAACTGTGTCACCATGCAGAATGGAGCGTATTGTACATCTACTCAAGAATGTGAGGTTAGCAAGGTAGATTGCCCTGTCACGACATGAAAGTCTCTTCCATGAGTAGATGCACCCAAAATTCTTGGGGGGTGAGATGGTTGCTGGGTGTAGTTTGATAGAAAGAAAATAGTTGCTGTTGAGCTTTCCAAAGTTTTGATACTTACAAAATCAATGAGGTAATAATAAAAAATCAGGAATATTTTTTTTTTCTATAACTGAATAAACAACCTGTTCTCAGAGGAAAATAAGGTCCCCAGAACACTGTTTGAAGCTAGAAAGGTGGCAGGGTCGACCAAATGCAAACAAAGTAAAAAAGGATGAAACTGTGTTGTCCTTTAAGGTCAGTTTGTTTATTCACTTTATTCAGTCATAAAAACAAAGAGCGTTTGTTTATTTGATTTGTTTAAGCACAAAAAAATCAATCAATAAAGTTATTTCTCTGCTGATTAAAACCGCGATCCCAGTGCCTTCCAGTTCTATTATATTTGAGAGAGGGCAGACATCTCTCTGGCCAATATATCCAAAGCTGTGCAACTGACACCGAAAACAATCTAGATAGAGAGGTAAAAGGAAAAACTTGTATTTTGGGGGGATTTTGGTTGAACTGTCCCTCTAACTTGCATCACATCTTTTGTTTTAACTCACTGACCGTATGTTCTCTGTACTCATCTAAACCTTCTGCATTCGTTCTCCCCTTCTCCTTCCCTGCTTAGCTCTACTACGTGTGGGCCAGATTTTTCAGTAATTAACTCCACACTTCCCGCTTACGACTGCAGAATTAAATAATGCAGCCTCCCATTGCTACCTGCAGCATCAGATCATTGAGGGTCTTGAGTGCTTTGGGCTGCCCTCCAGGCCTAATCCATTATGGATAAAGGTGTTTGGGGTTCATGCGGCCGGTATTGCATTGACACCTAACAGTCAATCAGACATGAGTAACGCCACAACGAACTATTGGCCCCCCTTCCCCCTCACCGCCCGTCCACAGCCTTTTGCAAAAAAGGGCGGTGGGGTGCTTAAAATGTGTAACGGAGCTCATTCTCACTTGGCTAGAGTGATTCATTTGTATGTTGTGTTTGGCTGCTGTCTTCTCTATATCAATCTGTCTTTAGGTTAATGCCCTTTTAAACCGTTTATTTCTGATGATGAGATTGGAGGCCAGTGCACCTCTAAACCTGTTGACTTACACTGTACTATATCTCTCTCTGACCCATGCTTCTTGTTATTCTGTTCGTTAACTTTGGATCAGATAAACGAGGTAAGCCAATACTTTTGGTTATTTGTGAGTTTTTTTAGAACGTGTAGATGATCATCACGAAACCTGACAGATTGATGGTGATTGGTGATTGGTGCTTGTTGGTCCTGTGGGATAACAACATCTCACATTTTATAATCTAGTCTGAAAAGGGCATTTACCAACAGAAGCTTTGCACAGTTCCCAAAGTATTTGACATCATATGATGACATCTGTGAAGCAGTGACATTTTTTTTGTTTTACCTATATCATGTCTTTACAATGTCACTATGAACTGTTCCGTATATTCTCCACATCTTAATTCTGATGTTTCTTTATAAAGCTTTTTGTGCCAGAATAATAAAATAATTGAATAATTTTGGCAATAACAATCTATTTCTGACACCATTAGTTAATTACAAATTGAAGTTTGGGTAAATGAATTCATTATTTTATTATCACATAGCCAAACTAACTGAATACCTAAGTTAATTTACAGTTTGGACCAAATAGATGACGTGATTGGAAATTGAAAAATAACACGCCACATCTCTTCACACTTTGTTTTGTACTTTGCAAAAGCTTTATAAAGCCATGTTTGGTTGAAGCTTTAATTATCTGCATGTCCAAATTCTTCTGCATGTTGATGCACAGTTTGAGTGAGCGAGCAGTGAGCAGAAACAGAAACAAGTTTATAAATGTTGTGCTGTGATTGTATTTTACTTGTTTTCAGCCTGAAATATGTTGTATCTAGCCGACTGTGAGAAACCCAATAAGCTCCAAACACAAATGAACACTCGTCAGTTTGAATGAGTCTCCTTCTCTCACATGTTAATGATTAATTGCATTGAGATCCATTATTTCTTTGACTTTGCCATGGTGCGTACGTCAAGTGCTCTGTTGTTGCTTTACGTAGGTTTTCCCAGAGTGGGTGAATGCACAAAAGTGGTTAAAGCCTCCTGTACAAAATGTGCTGGGACAGGAGTACAGCCGGTAGCCTGTAATTTAAAACATACCTAGTTGGAACTGGGCCTATGGGAGTAATTGGAGGACAGTGAAAATCTACCTGCAGATGCATTAAGATTAAGTACAACACTGACCTTTGCTCCAGAATAGTTTTTACAGATGGAGCCATCCATTGTTTTTCGATGAGTTTTAGTTAGCTAATTATTCCCACTATGAGTTTATAGCCTTTAAATTGAAAGCCTTCATATAATCTCCTCCTCTGTAGAACTACTTTATCACCCTAATTAGTTTTTTTTTTACTGAATTCAGGATCTAAACAGCCGGAGGAATGAGACTATACTGCCTGAGACGGGCAGGGTCATTCAGTTTAAGAGAGAAGTATTATAAAGTCGCCAGGTAACGCCTTTCGGCTTGAAGAAGATTTGTCTCCAGATGCTTGATATTAGACCTTTATCCTTCGGAGTGACAGAGGGAATGACATTGGCCCGTGCATTTACTCAAGACATACTGCCACGGGAGGCGAGGCCTGTATAATTCATCTCTGAGACATGCTTCCATCTTCACTGGAGGGATAGGACATATTTTTAGCATATTAAAGCTGTTTCTCAGAGAAATCACTAATCCTTAGGACTTAATACAGGAATATGTCCTTGTGGCATGTCTGAGGGACCTTTTATTTGCTAGACAAACGGCCTACTGCCTGTCGTAGCACTGAGATGAATGAAACCATCAAGTCCTAGAACACTGATGATTGAAGACGACTCTCTCAGACCGGCTAACCACTCTTAAAGGAACCCTCCAAACAATCTGTTTAAGCTCCGATAAATGCTCTCGAATCTTTACTCACAGATGGCCTGCATTCTAATGTATTAGCTGACTTTTCAAATGTGCATTAGCTGACTATCAGAGGGCCAGAACAATAGCGTGTTTTTGTCCGGGCTAGTCTGCTTGGAGCCATCCCCACCCGCCCCTGCTGAACAGCGGTGGACTGGCAGTGGATATGTATTTTCATAATTTGGCTTAATTGTGCCACCAGAATGGAAATCTCCCCAGCGAGAGATGATAAATATTTCATGAGGGTAATCTGAGCAGAGCAGTTTTGATCTGCAGACGATGAGCTGGCTTTATTTTTCCCTGCGACGAGCTGATTGAGTCCTTCAGATGAGGCAGGCAGACAGCCGCTATGATGGTCCCACCCGGCAGAGCGGTGCAGGGGAAGAGGTTTGAGCGTGACACCCACCGCCTCTGCCCTAATGGCACTCCCTGTTTGACACAGCTCCCCAGGATCCACCATCCTCTCTGTGTTTCATGTCTAATAATGATGTGAATATCTCTCTCTCTCCCTCTCTATGTTTTTCTCTCTATTGCAATGTTCCCTTCCTTTTTTTGGAGAGCTGAAAAAGGGAGGCTATGTTTTGCTTTAGCCTGGTTATCATTTAGAGTGCTCACACATGACACCATATTTCATCTCCCTTCTCTCTGTTTTCTGTCTTTTCAGAGCTTTTTTGAAGGACAGTCTGCGCCGTGGGACTCCGCCAAGAAGGATGAGAACCGCATGAAGAACCGATATGGGAATATTATTGCATGTGTGTACAAAGCACCTCCTGAGCGCTTATGAGGTTTTTTTTTGTGTGTGTGTGTGTGTGTGTGTGTGTGCTGTCCCCATTCTTCAGGCTGATTTATTGGCCAGGCTTGTGACTCTGGATAACTGTAAGCTGCTCAAACAGAGTTTTATTATCAGCCAACGAGAGCAGCTTTGACCTTTCCGATCTACTTTTATATTCATCTTTTGGCAGTGTCTTTTCAGTTGTGAGAAATAAGCTGTGCCAGCATATGGCACGGAACATGTTGCCTCTGCAGTGTTTATACAAGATGCTGAATTTTGATTTTGCAAGAAATTCAAATGACTTATCTAAACTTTAGTGTATTTCATATTACATGAGCTAACTTGAGAGTGCAGAAGATGTACAGAATTCCATTTCTTTAAAAATGTACGTGATCCAGAGTCAAGGCTGCACGGTTTTCGTATATGTCCTTATTCAAAACAGCTGTATTGTGTTCTTACTTTACTTTCAATGCTTACTTTAAAAAAAAAACATTGGAAGGTTTATAAGGTCTTCCATTAAGCGAGTTTCACATAATTTCTTATTTAATATTATCAAGGTTGCAAACTGACAGCAGCATCACGGGGTACATTCCAAGTCTCTTTCCCCACTCCTCGCCTTTGCCGGGAGTCATTCTGGTCCTCCATCTTGCAGGCCGTCCCTCCGCACCGTTGTGTGCTCCGGCCAGCGAGGAGGAATCTCTGGCGACCCATGAACAATGACACACACAAGCAACCTTCCCAGAAGACTTTCCGTTGAACGATTCTTCGCTACTCCATCAAACACATTTGAAGGAGATGGCGCATGTCGCTCCATGGGGCGCTTTAGAGGAAAAGGCGTCTCATTAAACTCTTAAAAACACATTTCCACAGATCCTCTGTCTTTGCATGGTTTCCTTGCGTCTCTCCATCTTTGGTTGGAGGGCTGAAGGAAAAGCAGAGGTGGGAAGTAATGAAGTACAAATACTACGAATACTAATACAATGTTTTAATGCATTAAAGGGGTTTTATCGATTATGTCTATTTTGCATCAATGCACGTCACCTATCCAACATCACAAGACTGAGTTCAACCTATCAGTGCATATCACACATGGCTCGGGGTGCTTGACCAACCCAAAATATCGGTATTTGACGTTTTAGGATGACACTCAAAAATCAGCTATCTTTCTGGTGCTGTAACAAACAGCTCAGATAAATCCTACTGATTCGACCTATGAGTTTAATAGTCTTTGAATCATGTCTTTCAGAGGGATACTTTTTATTTATCTTTATTACTTTAACTTGAGTAAAGAAGTTGATGTAGTACTGCTACTTTTACCAAAAAGTGATTGAGTAGAGAACGTGTGGAGTTTTTGAGGAAAGGGTGCAAATGAAGGAATCATGGATGCTATATAAGAGACTTGGGATGTATACACTGTGTTTGACATACAGGTTCAATCACATGACAGCAGCCATTCATCCGCCATGTTGCATTACTATTACTGTGTTTTCATTTGTGCCACAGTATGATGATGCCACTCTGGCCATTCTGTCACCTCCTCCTCTGTTTTTACTGTCTATCCCTCCGACCCTCTCCTCCCTTTCTTCTCCTGTTGCCCTCGTTAATATGATTAATTCAACACTGGTTTCTTCCTCTCCGCCTCTCTTCCAGACGATCACTCCCGTGTCAGGCTGCAGGCCCTGGAGGGGGAACAGAGCTCCGATTACATTAATGCAAATTACGTTGATGTAAGTACACACACCAGCCAGCGCCACCAACGCAAAGGTCACTGCGCTTCCTCTCGGGTAGAGAGAGGGCGCTGGTGCCGCCATCGCGGGGGGCCTGAGGGACAAAGCAGCCCCTACTGCCTGCCCATCATATCCACACACACACACACACACACACACACACACACACACACACACACACAGTGCCTTTATATTCAACTTAAGAGGGCTGCTGTAGCACTCTGTTCATTGGATATATTAAGAGGAATGAAGATCAGAGGCTGACAGCACTGGGAGAGAGAAAAGGCAAACCAGCACTCAAGGGGAAACTGAGGTTATAGTTTTGGACCTTGCTTTGAACAACAGCACGAATACATTGTGAGAACTTAAAATGAGAAGAAAAAAGGGGGAGAAGTTCCATGGATTATTAATTCATTAAAAAGTTAAATTGATATAATGAAGAGGAAAACTTTTTAAAAATTTTTTTAAAAAACTTGAACATCACATAGAAGCAAAGCTGATACACAAACAGAATAAAATGAGTCCAAATTAGTTTGGCTACTCTGACTCTGCTGTTGCTTTGTTTTTTGCATGACTATTCTATCTATCAAAAGAAACAAGATGCAACAACCTAAATGACAAGAAGGTCATCCCCAGATTATATTGCTGTCACTAAAATTCATGTTTTTTGCTTCCTTTATGGTCCAGATTTACATTTAGCTTCCTGAGAAGCAACATCATAGTCTATCTGTCATGCTCAAAAGCATCATTATATCTTCAGAAAACCCAAGTCAGCAAATTTCCAGTGCCAAGGTGTTGTTAACTTTTATAGAGGAACAATAGAAAGCATCCTGACTGGAAACTGGCCTGGTTAGTGCACGTTGTAGGACAAGAAGTCTCTACAGCGGGGGGATTAAAAACCGCCCACTCTTTTCACCCTGCTGCAGTCTGGCAAGCGATACAGAAATATCCACTACCATACCACCAGACTACAGAGCAGTTTCTTTCCTTAAACCTTAGAAAACCTGAAACAAATGTTTGGGTGCCTGACTTTTTCTATAATTGTTTTGTTTTTCCTAGCCTCAGCATCCACAATTTGATTCAGGGGAATCTTACGTTTCAGTCCGGGTTTTACATTTGCCTTGTCTGAGAATGGAGGGATTTACCAAAAAACGGATGTCAGCATTTACTGATAACTTGGTCAGAGTCATTTATTTATTGAAATAGATGTACTTGGATGTTTAAGACTTCAAATATAAATTTTTGTCTGCATCTGACCTTTCCTTACTGAGTTACAGCCATTTATATTATATTATTATCCTTGGCGTTTTTTGTTTTTTTTTAAAACTGGTGTAATCCTTTATTTAACTTATGGACCACATAGATCTGTCCAAAAAAGAGAGTTAATAGAAATGTTAGTAAAACATATCAGATGACATTGTCGAGGTCTCTGGGGGTTAATTCATATTCCACACATCAGTCTCCTTCCTAATAGGCTTTGTCACAAACTGCTCCTTTTGCATTGTCATATCTGGTCGTTTGAAACACGTAGCCAATGCTGTCATTTTCTGGTGAGGAAAGTCGAGAAAAGATCAGAGCTGCTTCTCAGTCTCACCTCCACATAAAGCAGCTCTCTACTGTTAGACACTTGAAAACTATCATGGACAGACTAGTGAATAGTGGGCGCAGCAGTTTTATACAGGGGTTCTGTTAAACATCTTACCACAGGAGAGTACACGCAGCACAGCACTTACATGCAACTCGAGTGACTGCGCACACCTTTACACTCCGTAAGAGTCATTAAAAAGTGGCGTGAGACATGCCTTCCGTCGAAAACAGATCCAACCCACTTACCTCGCACAATATAGACCTGACCTGATTTGCTGTTGATAGCAGGGTTAGTAGCAGGGATGTGACCAGACACAGGAGCTCGTCAGCCTCTTTGAGCAGATGCTTCCGCTCCATGTGTAATGGCCTGGTGATGTACCTGACGTCCTAAGTGGTTTTCTGCTCAGGAGAGATCTCTCACTCCCTCGCCCATCTTCTCTTCCCCCGCCCCTCTAATGCGGTAATTTGTAATCTCTTGTTACGCCTTCAAACATAAATTCATAATGCAAGGTGTGCCACGGCAAATGCAGGGGGCTTAAATTATTTACCTTTCCCACTATTCAGTTTATAGCCCATTATGCTGCGGAAAGGGGCGCTGTGGAGAAGACTCTCACAATAGCGAGGGGCCCCATTATAAGATAAGAATATACGCATATTAAAAAGGCTCCTGATTGAAAAGGATTTCCACTGCTCTGCCAGCTTCATTGAAAAAGTACTTAGCAGAAAATGCAGGCAGATGGGTAATGATGTTTTTGCTCTTCAGAAAGCTTTTTAACCCATCTCGAAGCTTGTCCTGCCCAATAAACTCTTATGTGTAGAACATTTCCCACTGTGTTTGTTATTGTACTCTATTATACTGCCGATTATTTCGTGTCATGTACGAGTAAGCAGAACCAGCCGGGGTATGTTTCTTTTTTCGCGGCAGCTGATTGAGTGTTTTCATAAGCATTACGAGGCGAGGAAACATAGTGTAATAGGTTGTTGTCTGCAGGGTTGTGCCGCTGTGCTACAGAGAGGCTTGCTGGGGTTGTGCAGTGTAAAGTGAAGTTAAAACAGAGTTGACCCATGTGCGCAGCAATCAAGTCACTTAGGTAAACCCTTACTGTCTCCTAATGATTGCATTCATATGAAGCTATTTCATGTTAATAAGATTGCAGTTTTGTCAGCACAGGAGGGAAGCATGTTTATTTGCATTGACACTGAACGTTGTGCATTACATCAGCGTATTTTATGAGGGTTTTAGCTGCTCCTGGCAACTAAAGCATGATTTGTTTTGTTATGGTTAAGTCTAGCATAGAGGCCATGGTGTTGTCACTAGAAATTGCAAAAATGGAAGCTGACCTGCCTTAAAGAACAATACAGAACAAGCAGGGTTTTTTTGGACATTCGACAAAGCCTTCTGCAAAAGTGCTTCCCAACCATTTTAGCATGTGTCATGGCTGAGTATTTACTGACAGGAGCTCTGCACAGTTATCGAAGCATTTAACCTCAGATGATGAAATGTGTGAAACAGTGGAAACAGTGACTTTTTCTTTACAATGTCACTGTGAGTTGTTCCATAAATGCTCCACAACTCAATTCTGATGCTTCTTTATAAAGCTTTTTGAAAGTATACTTACTACCCTGTCATTACAAGAGCCAGAATACAACACAACAGCCAACAACACTGACTCAAATCTCTGACACTAGCTGTTTTTTTAAATTGAGGTACGGGTCAATAAATTCAGTATTTTATTATCACATAGCCAAACGTTCTGACCCGATTGAAGCATTGTCTTAATTGAACTTCTTTGCCTTCTTGATAGCCTTGCAAATATATGATATGCATATAGTCCGACTAGAGACTGATTTATTTCTCCGCATGTTGTTTTATTTGAGGCCTTAAATGGTAAAACCAGAAATAGAGAAGAAAAAATAGTTTTTATGGTGCATTATTTGTGCTTTATCACAAAATATGCAATAAATGACAAATTACCCTAAAACAAGTGACATGAAACCTGTAACACCAAAACATCGACTCATAACCACTATATACTATATTTTTACAGCTTTAAATGCACTATTTTTAACATGTACACATCATTGTCTACTGATTGCCAATATAAATCCTGCTTGTTATACATAATTTGTCAAGATAAATCCTGCTTGCTGTGTGTTACATATAGACATGTATACATAATGTACATGATCCATCCACATTATGTTCACATATCTATCCAGTATTCATTCTTTTTTTCTTTATACTGTTTTAAACATATAGAATAGCTGGTTTGTATACAGACTCTTGGCCATGGTGTTTTAGTTTAATGTACTGACTTGCATTTCAAATGCTGTTGTACAGCACAGTCCTGAGCATTCATTGTTCTTTATTTTTTATCTTCCTTTACCTTATTTGTCCAGTTGTTCCTAGTTGTATAATAAAACTGTGAGGGGAAAAATTACAATAAATCCTTGTTTGTATGTCTTCTCATACTTGGTCAATAGATTTTGATTCTGATTACTGAAAAACAATAAATAAAAACTAGATAATAAATCTGAGGCTTTGGAAAAACCCCTTGTGGTCTGGGGCCTTGGGGCAGTTTCTCACTTTGCTCTGTCACTAATCCAGACCGGCTCCCCCATAATGACTTCCATGAAGGATGTTTCACTTTCTGGATCATGAATGGAACATCACCAGTGAGCATGATGAAGGCATTTTTTCTCTAAAGTGCATTTGGCAAAGCAAATAAGCAGTATATGAATGCATTTTGTAGGTGTTGGGGTTGGTACCCCAGATCAGCAGCAGTGGCCTATCTAATGATATTCAGCCTGAAAATACAGATTCATGCCCTCAGGCAGAAACACTTCATTATGCATATTTTAGACACTCTACACCCCACTGTTACTGGAAAGAATTAATATAAATGATCATTAAAATAAGCAATGCAGCAAAATACAGAGACCCTAACACATATTGAATTCTCTTTCAGTAATTTACACATCCCTGGAAACAAGACCTGTTCAATTAACAATTTCAACATGGACATTTCTGCATTTATCTCTTTGTGCTGCTCACGATGAAACGCTCTTATTTACCTAATGTAACGTGTGTCTGAAAAGCCGCAAGTCCATTTATAGTAAGCTCTACTCACCTGACAGTCACTGTCAGGGCCTTCCTTTCTTCCTGTCTCTTCCCCCCTAATCCGACGGGCGTACTGGGCCTCCACTTTACTTGACAGAACTTACATGAAAGCACAAACAAATCTCCTCCTCAGTCCAGAGATAAAGAAGTCATTAAAAATGGAGGACAGTTGAATAGCTGAAAGAGCCCCATGGATGAGAGAGAGAGTGAGCAAAATATCCTTTGTGTCTTTCTCCCTTCATTGGAGGAGCGTTAATCACAGTCCAAGTTAAATTGAATATGAGGGAGATAAGCAGAGCAGCAGGGGTGGGGTGGAGGGGGGGGGAGAAGACAATCAAGAGGAGGCAGGGCCTGGGAAGAGCCTTTAAGTCCTAATGTTTTGTTTCTTGCCTCATATCTCTGGAGAGAAGACAAGGAATTGGACAAATAAAACTTGAAGGGATTAGAGTAAGCCGTGAGACTAGGGGCCTGTTGTGAAGATCAGTGCTGTTAGTTGTATCTTGGGGATTATCAACACTTTGGCTGCTTACTCCAGAGGTGTTCTGCATGTAGAGTGTGTGATGGAGAGTGTTTATGCATCGTGCATCCAGCTGCATCCATCACCGGCTCTCAGTTGCGCATTTTTTTTCCCTCACTCAGATTGTCGAAAACAAAGAACCCAAATGGGTGTACAGTAGCAAACAGCTGGCAGCCTCAACATGCACAGTGTTTCTGGAGAGCGGCACACATTTTTCAAACAATACCTCTTAAGGTGACGTCAAAAGATCCCCTTCTTGCATGTATTAAGGTATACAGAAAAGCTTTAGTGTGTTGCAGAATAGAGTATAATTAGCACAAATAAATCCTAGAAAATGGCACCTATTCCTTCTCCCTCAAAAAAACCCAGAACATATGAAAATGTAAACTAGGTTAAACTATTTGTGATGTCACAAAAGGCCCACCTCTTAAAATGTAAATGAGTACAGACAAAATGTCATCAGTGAATGTGAAAATTGTCTTCTGGTGTCAAACTCTACACATATATCCAGGGGCAGCCATAATGGGACAGCTACTAATCACGTTCATCCAGCCACTAATCATGTTTATCTTAATATAAGCAGTGATAACCATATGTTATTTCCAAAACACTCTCCATTACATAGTGAAACGGCAAGAATAAACATTTAATTTACTGTTACTTGATATGACTCTTTGTTTTTGTATGGAATGTCAGAGGTGCATCATGAGCAGCTGCCCGCATGACCCAAGAAATTCATGGATTTCAACTAAGTGTTAATGTTGGAGTGAAGTTCCTTGTGATGCCAGGAAATAAAAAGAGAAGAGAAAGAGTGAGCTGTCAAGGGCTTTACATCCAAATTATAATGTAATGACCAACTTACTTTCGCTCTGTACGTGAAAAGGGTCCTTTGACTGAACCTTTCAGGTACCTAGCCATTACTGAGACATTTTAATACATTCAACTTTATGAACAAGACAAGAAACACATTTATGACTGGAGGGGGACTTCAATTTCTGCTGCAGAAAGGTCTTTACTGGCACTCTATACGTTTTAAATCGGTTCTGTGCAGTGCAGTACTGTATGTAAAGTACATTTTTTTTGTACGTTTGAGACAAACTGAGTTTGCATGCGAGGGGTCAACCAGCATTGTCAGAAAACAGACTGAAAATCAAAGACGGCATGTAATTTCCTGAGTGAAATGGCCTCGCCACACAGCTGTTCTATTTTACGAGTGGGAGGAAAGTGAAGTGACTCTCATATTCTTGTTCCTCTCTTTTTTTTTTCTTTTCGCAGGGCTACCACAGGCCAAATCACTACATTGCCACTCAAGGTAAGAAAACAAACTTTCTAAAAATTGCTAAAGCACTCTGGGTGTGAATGTGTGGGCGGTGAGAATTTAAAGCTGTCTGTCTGTTCGGAGAGATGGATGTGTGCAGGTGTTTGGCGAATATCTCTCCGAACATCCCCGTTGTTGTTTACATACGCTCTCGCAAAATGCTCTTTGATGCTCAGTCAAGTGTGCGTTCAGGGGAATCTGGTACTGCTCACTACACACACACCGCGCACACACACATACACACACCGACACACACTGATGGACCTCTGAGGGCGCAGAGCAGCGCGTTTTCTCTCGCTGTCTGTTTCCTCTCTTCCTTCCATCGGTGGTGTGGGAGCGATTAATCAGGCAGTCTGGGAGGGAGCTGAATAAATAAATGGATTAGCTGACATGTACAGGCACATTTTGTCACTGTGTTAATCTGGCCGGCAGATTCACAGGGGCGAGGAGCACTTACTGTGACCCCAGAGGTTAAGTCTGATTGATGGTTAATTGTTATGATTTTTTTTTTTGCGTCGGGAGACTCTCTCCCACACAACAGGGCTGCATGCGTGGGGATTTTGCGTACCACTTTAGAGGGAAAAAAAAAAAATCAGCAGAGGAAGAAAAAAAAGGAGGAGGCGTTTTTTTTTTTTGCGAAGAGGCCTTAATGGATTCACATTCTGCTTTGGCAGAGCTGGGAGTTGCATAATTACCTGTTTATTAGTGCATTGCCTCTCTTCCTCAGTGTCTCAATTAAAACAACCCCTCTGTTTGCTCTTACTTTAGAAAAGAGATGGCATACCAATCAGGCTGTGGCCGCTTGTTTTTTTTCTCTGTGTGTACAGCACCTGGTAAAAAGTGACCAGCGAGTCAAACACTCAAAACTAAACAGTCTGCCAAGCGCTGAGTCTCCTACGGGGCTTCAGTTCGCAAAAAAAGAGCCACTTTAACAGCAATGAAAGGATTTCAACTGTATCATTATGACTTCTATAATTGTCCCACAGTCATTAAGAGCATTCCATATTTCATTTAAAAATATGCATATGCAGATCAGCAGTCAAAGAAATATTGCAAACAGAAGCCCTCTCTAAGATGAAAAGCTGCAGAAGCCAAACGTGTTTGCATTCAAGTTAATTAGCCCCTGCTTTCTCATTGAGCTCGCATATTAAGTCCTCGTTTTCCGACGACTGTATCGCAAGCGCGATAAGGATTTTCACAGTGTAGAGCGCCATCCAGTACGAAAGAGACGAGGTGTGCGTGTGTGTGTGTCTGTGTGTGCGTGGAAACATCTGTATTCTCTGGGAGAGCAGGCCCTTTTATAATTCATCATCAGCTCCGGCAGACTGACAGGAAGGAAGGCTCAGTCTGCTGACACTGAGGCAAAGAGCAGCCAGAGATGATAGGAAAGCCAGACACAGACCTGTCTCTCTCAGTCAGACAAAGTGCATACTGTAGCACCTGAAAAGAGCACCTGGGCATTGGCACAGTTGAGCTGAAAATGAGGAAGTAGTCTCTCCTCTCCCCCAGTAAAGTTTTTCAGTGAGTGACACTTCCCACTCAAGTCCACCGGGACCAGCGGTGGCTCCGAAAATGATGATACCCGCAGTAGTGCTAGATAAGCTAAAAAATCTTTGTCATAAATTGGTTGTGGGGGCGGTTGAGGGTGCGCTTAATATGGCAGACATGTGGGAAAACGTTGTCACCGTTCTCTCATGCTATAAACTACAATGACACTCATTAGTTTGGGATTTATTGATGAGTCCCTTTGCACTGTCAAGGTGACGACGGCAGGTAGAACAGCTGTCACTCCATAAAAGCCTCATCACCCAAGCTCCACTCCTCATTATGTAGGTCATTCTCTCATCCCATACTTTTTTTTTTTTTTTTGCTGCGGCAGTACAACAACTGACTCTCAGTAATTCACCAACGCCAACTGCAGCTCACCTACTTAGCAGATTGAGCGCGTGTGTGCGGCTCAGCCCTCCCAGTTCGCCGCCTTGCCCCTTTTCATTTTTATGTCCTGCAGATCGTTTAAATACCGATCAGACACGAGCTTCTTCCTGGTGGAGACTGTGAATTACACTGAAGCTGGGGCACAAACAGCACTGATAAGTCTCCGCATCCTCCTGGTGATGTGGAAAATATTCATGACGCAGGAAAGGGTTCAATTTCATCAAGCTCTCCCCCCTCCGGCATCCTCCGCTCTTCCCTTCCCTCCTTCAAGAGCGCCAAATGTCACCAGCAGCGCAAAAGTTTTATTATTTACAGGTTAGCATCTCAAAGCCCAACGGGGGAGGAGGGTTGGGAGATAGAAAGAGAGAGAGAGCAAATCAATGATAAGTGAGTGTACATTATGCCAAAGTCTGCCGCATGTAATATTAATAGGCAAAAGGGGAACATAGCCCGCGAGTGTGTATGTGCACACGTTGATCAGGAGTTTTGCGGCGTACCTGGCTGTGGGATTTCTACAGCTGTCACACTCACTGCTTCTGAGGAGGAACAGGCCCGGTCCCAAAACACAGCGTCTGCTGCAGCAGCATTAGCTCGCTGACAGCTGGAAGTGAAGCTTCTACCGGTGTTGTTCTTCTGTGAAGTGCCTCCTCCAGACTTCTCCAACTAGGCCCCACGCACGCCCACTACAAACACTACAAGTGAATGAGCTCTCAGCGCAGCTTCTAAACCAAGACTCTTTGTCAAGATGACTTTTTTTCTTTTTTGTTGAGGCATCTTTGAAAGTCATGGGTTAATTTGTGTTTTGAGTCATTTTTTGTGGATATCTGGGGCTTATTATTTTCATCTTTTAAACAAACTCGTACATGTATTGGTGTTTATTTGTATTATTATTTAACAAGCTGGAAAAAGTGTGAAATTTGATAACATGGAGCAATCTTTAGTTTAAAGTGAAACTCTCACCCAAAATGAAACCTAGGCTTTTTTTGTGACTGTATATGAGTCAAACCTTCGTGTAAAAGCATAATTACGATGAAAGAGGCACTTTTAAGATATACCGTATTTTCGTTTTCGGGTCAAACTCATTTTCAATGGGAGTGCTTGGGGCAATTTAACACTAAGAAGGCTCAACACAATCAGTGTTGGGCACGTTACTTTAAAAAAGTAATTAGTTATAGTTACAAGTTACTTCTTCCAAAAAGTAACTGAGTTAGTAACGGAATTACTCCACTATAAAAGTAACTAGTTACCAGGAAAAGTAACTATTGCGTTACTTTTAATTATTCCCCCTTTTGAGCTCGGCATTCATTTTAGCTACTCGGCATCCATGTATTTAGAAAATGTCTTTCTGCATGGCGGACCGGCACCTGTTCTCCCCGATATTTTTGCCAGTGAGGGTTCTGAGGGTACTGAGTCAGCTGTTGATAACAGGAGCAAGTTCTCAACAACAAACCTGTCTATCACTGCATTCAGTTCAGTCTGTGTCAAGTTTTTGTGAAGCTGGAGCAGAAAAATCCAGCTGTAGCTGCTTGGACAGCTCTGTGTCCTTCTTTGTTAGCGGAGCTCACGTTAGCCACACCTGGCCTGCCGTCATCATCAACAGTGTCAACAACGGTGTTTTTGGCCACTAGTTTTGTAGAAGCGTGTGCCGTTGAGAGATGATTCATTAGATAAGAGTTGCTTACAACGGACGTAGACAAAAGAGATTAAAGTAGTGTCTGAACTTCCGGACTCGCCAGTGCTGCAGCTTACCTCTGCTAGTTAGTGTGTGCGAGGCTGCTGTGTACGTGTGGTTTGTGTGTAAACTGAACACTGCCTCCAATTGGCTTACGAACTCTCGCTCTACCTTAGAGAGCCAATCACCATCACTTATGCGGTTGTCCCGCCCCTCCCTCCTCCCTCGCCATGCTAAAAAAAATAATAAAGTAAAACAGCTTTGCAGCTGCGGTGGCTGAAAGCCGAGTCAGATGACAACAGCTTCAATGAGCAGCTTCAGTTTGTAATGCACCACATTTAATAGTCGGTAACAGTAACAGCGTTGTAACGGTGGAAATAGTAATTAGTTAGATTACCCGTTACTGAAAAAAAGTAATGCCGTTAGTAACGCCGTTTATTGTAACGCCGTTATTCCCAACACTGGACACAACATGAAACTTTGCCCATAGTATCACCAGGGTCTCTACACATGAACACGAGCATTGAGAACATTGTTTGTGTACACAGAGTTTGCTAAAAAGAAAGTTTTTGAACAACAGTCAATAATCACAGGACTACATGAGGTTGGTTGTCCGGAAAACCTAGGTCACCACTTGTGAGGCCTCGAGTTAGAACTTTATGGCCGTCACCATCTTGGGTTTTTTTGAGAGCCAGAGGTGACAATACTTTAATACCTGGATGTATCTGCGGAGGATATCCTGATTTTATCCTACTGTGAAAACCCCAAGGTCATGCTGTGGTAGCGACCTGTCAATCATTAAGAAGCCGCTCGACAGGATATCCTGCTTTATCTGCTATTTAACTCAGTTGGACCATTATTCACAAAATGGCATCATGCTGTGTACGTTTGAAACTAGAGACTAAGACTATAAACTCATTAGAAACTGAGGTGATCAATCCAGTGAGAAGTAGGGTTTTTTGGAACCAATAGAGTCTCCCCCTGCTGGCAACAAGAAAGAATGCTGGTTTAAGCCACTTCCAGATTGGCTTCACTTTTCAGGCCCAGTAGCTCTGTCCATATATATAGAGTTTGTAGTTTGAGCCAATGACCAGTGTTGTTTTTTGGCACGCTTTCATCCATCCTCGCAATATTTCCCTTCACTTTCAAGATAGAGACATGACAGTGTTAGGAACTGTTTTTAAAATCAAGCTATTTTTCAGTAAATTGGTAGAAACAAAACAAATTGGGCTTTGGAAATATCCAATTTCCCTGTGGTTGTCACCAGAAGTTCAACTAAACTCTTGAGTGTCTCAACCACTTCCCCATGAAAGCTGTTGAATTGTGTCTGATGAAATCTTTTTGTTCTTATTCACCAATTAATCAAGAGCCATACTCACGTCCTTATGGCTGTCAACAAGTTCAGCGCTGCCCAGCAAATTCTCCTCACCTTTTCTCTATCTTTTCATGCATATGGAAACAAAAATTGGCCAGCTGAAGCTTGGCAGGAGCACCCCATTGGATGATTTACCATATAATGCCAAGCGTTATTGTGTTACTGAAGTCCTACACACCAGCTGTCCTGCTTCTCAGTCTCCCTCTCCCAAACTTCTCAGCAGCGTGTATCCTCCCTCAGGGACGAGTGTGGGAGGTAGCAGAGTGGGTGGTTCAATCAGGTTGGGTAGTTATTGGAAAGACTGGAAGTGACTAGAATTGGACATTGAGGTCCTACAGTAAAAAATCATGCAAAGCAGATAAAAATGTGGGAATACAAATGGAAGATATTGAGTAGCCCTGTTCCAAATTTCTATATATCCAATTGGGATTGAAAAAAGTCAGCAGAAGTTCAACTTTTTCACAAATTCATAGTTATATTGTGCAAGATGTTCTCATTTTCCAAAGAGGCACACTGTCTGGCACAGGCTGGCAGTAGAAATGTGATTATGGAGTTGATGGTTCATTTCGAATCATTTGTCTTTTCTTTTCTTCTTTCTTTTTCTGAAAAAAGACTCATTCAGATTTCATTGCAGAGTTTGTGAAGTGATTTAAAGTATGTCACAATAAGCTGTGCTCGCATACAGTCAGAGGACAGACAGTCGAGACCTGTTTAGGCACCACGGAAAGCAAATGAAACATGGCTTGATCAATCAAGTGATTAAAATGGTGATGACATTTTCTTGATGCCCTGAGGGAAATTAGGTTGTTGCAGAAGATGGAAGCCAATAAACAACACAAACACTTCAGTAACAAAAAAGGATGTTGGAGTCGCTGCAACTGGTGTCTAATAGATTTTACTATAATGATAATATACTATTACTTTGATAATCAAATGATTATATACATTTCATATGACATAAATCCTTTTTTCTGCCTCAATTTCATCATACTGATCATGCAGAAGTACAGACAGGAAATGAGGAAGGAGAGTGACTGGCATTACAAGCAAAAAGGTTCCTAGCCTGTGTTGACATAGGAATGTTCCGTTATGCGGGATGATATGCGTCTTAACCGCTCAGCTAACAGACATACGATGACCACTTAAAATGCAGAAACTATGATTGGACCTCTTCAAGGCCAGTGTTAGGTTTTTCCATTCTTGGCTACTGTAGAAAACATGGCCGTGCAACTCAAAACCCATCCTCATACCTTAAACATCTTAATAGGTCGATTGCCTGTGACTCCCAAAACAACATGACTGTTGCAACACACCAGCGACAGGCATAGCGGACTTATAGATGTACATTTATTGTTTGGTTAGGTTTAGGAAAAAGTTGTGGTTTGGCTTGACCCAACCATCTGTCCCTGACCACCTCTCGAAGTAGGCTTTGTCGCTCTTTATACTGCCTCAGCTGAAATCCTCCTTTGCTGCCGTAATAACAACTACAGCCACTAGATGCTGCCACCAAACAGGAAACATGAATATGTCTGCTTTCACAGTCAACCTACATGCTTTTGTGATGAGGACGAGCTGGTCGGACTTCATGGAAGAGGACCCTCTTCCTCTGTAGATATGAAAGCCTCATTCTAGAGTAACGAATCTGACTTGTTTCGGCACGTTCCACGGATGCTTATTCAGTTTCAGATCTTGGGAAATTAGATGCGAAGTTATTCTCTTGTGTTTGTCACATTCCTAATCAGTTTTTGCACCAAGGATCCAGGACTGAGGGTTTCCCTGCAGAATATTTAAATAACCCCAAACGCTAGCATCTTGCCTGGTTGCTGCCTCTGTCAGAGTTTAAATAGGGGGAAAAATCATGCATACTTTTTCCTGCTCAAGTAGAAAAAAAGTCTATTTACAATTCAGTAGACCTTCACAGTACATTTTATCTACCATGTAGGTGATGTTTTTCACACAACCGTCCCCATCTAACTGCCCCCTTGTTTCCTGTCACCCCTCAATTGTCCACTGACAAATATTTTAATTGTAGATGTTTTAAACTCAACGTTTAACAATGTGTCTAAAGTGAATTATGTCACCTGTTTCAAGGGCCTAAAGGATTTTTTAATTTACCTACAACATAAATGACGGGGAATCAAAACATTCATGCTTGTGTCTCTCCCGTGTGGTTGCGTTGCGTCTCTGTGTGTGTCTGCATAATTTTTCATGTCTCCAGGTAATTTTGGCCAACGCAGGAGAATGCACAAGTGCAGAGATTTGCATTCACTAATTAATTTGTCAGAAGTAATTTTTTTTTTCCACTTGGTGCTTGATTAAAACTAATAATAATTGTTTTAATTAACCAGAATAATAATTAAATTCCTATCAATCCACAATTATTGCTCAGTGAAGTTTTAAATATTAGAGACATTCAAAGGCTCTGCTGCTCATTTATTCTGATGTTCAGCAGACGTGTTTGGGTCTGGTTCGGTGGAAAGGTTGGTGTTGAACAGATGAGGTGTAGTGGTAATTACTTTGAGCTCTGCCACACACACACACACACTCGCACGCGCACACAGACACACACACACACACACACACACACACATACATGCACAAGCTCTAGCCTCGTCTTTATATTTGTGATTTATTTGTACTTTCTTGTTTCCATTAGTATTTAAGCCCTCTGCTGTGGAGTAAGCACTTTGCAAGGAATCTGTTGTTGGAGGCACTATAAATAAATCTGATTTGACATGTTTTTCAAGGCTCGATCCGAGCAGCGAAAATGGAGAAGAAAATGCTCCATAAACTTCATTGTTGCTGTAAGACTGTAATACCTCCAAATCCCCTGTGTTTTTATTGTGTGTAAGTTGATCTGCCTCTCTGTCTGCCTCTGAAGACAGTGACTAAAGCTTTATTGGCTTGATGTTATGATCAGAAAAAAAGATGTTGCCATGGTGTATACTTTAAACAAAATAAAGTAAATAACACATTTCATTGATATATTTTGAAAAATGGAGGTAAACCAATGAAAAAGCCTTTTATAATTGGGAGGGAGAAACATGTACTCAGAAAATTCAGGGTAATACAGTTTATAACATTAACCCCTTGCCTCTGAATTAAATGCACCATGCTGGAACTATGTTAGACTTTTATGATTTGGGCAACACCTCTTAATACCAATTCATTGAAATGTTGATACTCCAGCATACAATGATATATTAGACAGTAGTCTGGTTTCAACATGACAGCACCCCTAGTGTTTTTCTGAGATTGGTGTGGAGAAACTTGACCTTTAGGATGAAGTCCAGCACCACTTGCACCCGCATCAGGTCTTATCACTCGATATCCGCAGACAGCCTCATTATAGCTTTTGTGGCTGAACGTGGGCAGATTTCTGAAGCCAGGATTCAAAACCTCGCGTAAAGTCTTTCCAGTAGAGTCGGGGCCATGGCCGTGGTTTTATTGGTGTAATGTTCAGGTGACAGCGTACGTTGTTTGGGTGTTTGTATCCTTTTAGTTCATGTTTTGAGACTCTTGTCTTTTCAACTTTCTTTTGCTGCACTGTTAGCTTCTGTTGAAATAAACACTATAAAATGGGACTGGGATCAGTAGATGGTGTGATTAAATTACTCAATATATAATTTACTAACTTGAAAAGTGCAATGCTTAACTTGGGGCTAATCCAAAAATGAGAAATGAAAGTGGAGTGTGGGTGGAGCTGAGGCGGACCGATTGAGGCATGGCTGCTGACAGCTAGCTAGAAACATTTGGCCAGCTGTTAAGCCTTAATTTAAATGACAACGTTATGTTAAAATTCATTCCCCCATATAGTTGTCATGACCAGGAAAATTAGCAATAGACACCCAAACAATTTTTTTTGTACCAGGCTGTAAATATTTGGGGGTCCTAGGGGATTGAATCAAGTGGCCATTTGAGGAACTGCAGTTTTTGGTACTTCATTTTTCAGCCCTAGAGGTTACTAACTCAAAAAAGTGCATCAAGTGTTGGATTACTCTTTGATAATCCAATATATCATAACAGTCTGGTAAATAAACAGTGTAATAAATCCACAATTAACAACAATTAATTTGTTTATTAAATATTTTTCATTACAAAAAGAATAAGTACACAAAGGAATCATTCATGTGATATCACTTGATTATAGTAGCTGCAAATGATACATTTTGTCCACATTCCTTGCTGGAGGTCTGACGATAGATAAAAAAAACATTGGTTTTAATTTATCTAAATTAAAATGTATTCCCAAAAGGCAGTTTGATGTTCTATAGAAATAATGTCTTTCTTACGGACAGTCTGTATGTTCTACTGCCAGTTCTGCCACATGATGTGTTTTCCAAAGCAGAGTTTGAAAAAAGCTCTCCTCTACATGTTTTTTTTGTGGTAAATTGAGTTAAGATTTGTCTCCTAAAATGTCACCCCCCCTCTCTTTCTCAAAGGCCCCATGCAGGAGACGGTGTTCGACTTCTGGAGGATGGTCTGGCAGGAGAACACGGCAGCTATCGTCATGGTGACCAACCTGGTGGAAGTGGGCAGGGTTGGTATTAATTACACGTTTGCTCTAAACCACAGATCTCAAATAAGATTACCTTGCCCCCAGTCGACTGACAGATTGATTGTATCTCAAGGCAAAAGGAGCCATCATTTTCTGTCTGTCTGTGTGTGTGTGTGTGTGTGTGTCTGTGTGCACCCCTGTCTTTAGACATCAGTGCCCAGATGTTACTGTGTGTGCGCGCGCTGGATTAGTGAGGCATGGGTCTCGCGTGCCGGCAGCTCTTTTTCCATCTATCTGATCAGTGAGAAGTGAGAAAAAAAGACTGATTGATGGCCTTCATTACCAGAGAGGCATCCAGGCAACTGACTACTGTTTCATCTGAGTGACTCTATAACAGGAGATTATAGTCTGCTGTAGCCGCCAGCCTCTACCAGGCTCCTCTTAGCAGAAACAACTCTTAATGTTGTCCTCATTGGACAAAAGGGGGACTGTTATTGAGTGGTAAGGACGGTTCATAATGTTCAGACTAATGGTAGAGCCTTGACTTTCTCTTTGTTCACTCTACAGCATGTGGCCTGCCTTGGAAAAAAAAGAAAAAAAAGAAAAAAAGCCCTACTTCAGTCCTAATTTGTTCCACTTAACTCACACTGTAGTTCCTCCTGGTTAGGTTATAATCAAGAGAAAATGAAGGTCCTAACGTACAGTGTAATGCTTTGACTGCCGGGGGAATTCTCTCCAAGAATTTTAAACACATTTGCAATGAAAGCCCCTTAAACACAGGCACACCTTGATTTCGCTGATGTGCATTTTTGGTGAGGCTTAAATGTAGCAGAGCTGATAATGATTCATGGGCCTATCTCTAGGTACCTCATTAGGCCGTTCCTCTACAGTAGCTGAGCCGAGCCCGCCCCGCCCCACACCTTCTCCACACCTGCTTAGCTGCGGTGCCGTCCTCGGTGGGCCCGGTCCCCCAAACCGTCTGTTATATGATCCTTGTCCAATGGCGGGCGGCAGGCACAGTTGGTCACGGTGACGGTGGATTCACTGAGGGCCCCATAAAATCACTCCGCCATATCACAGTGGGCCATCTGCTCGGCACAGTTGCTGATGAACTCTGGGAAATCCTGGCACGCACACAGACGCGCACACACACAGCCTCTGTCCTGCTGGTTTCACACACAGGGGCGGCACTCGGCGCACTTTGATGTATGAGAGATTTGGTTTGGAGGGTTGCGTGCTGATGTGTGTGATGAGGTGGTGCTACGTGTGCTTCTCTTCCTTACACTCTGTCCATACGAGCAAATTACTTCAAGTGCTGTGTACACACACACACGCATGCTCATAAGTGTGGCCATGCAAAAGAACATCTGTGTGTATGCTGGCATAATTTAGCCCAAAGGCTAATTCCCCCCAAACCAGGCGCCTGATTCAGTGTGATCTAATAAGGTAATGGCTTTTGCCTAATTCAATCTGGCTGGAAGCGGACGGTGGATTTGTGATTGTCATCGGGGATTAGTCATCAGGGGTGTCAGAGAGAGAGGGACCTGAAAGTCCCCCTCTGTCTGTCACTCCACAAACCAAAATCTCATTTCATTCCTAATCAGCGCGCAGACTCCAGAAATGAAAATTGAATCTAGTTGTGGCTGATGTCACATTTATCCCTCATCAAAAATTATCATTCTCTGATATACCTCCGTGATCTCAATCTCTGTCTCCAGCCTTACTCCCTCAGTATCAACAGTTTAATTGAACGGGAAGGGAAAGGAGGAGGGGGAGGGGGTAATTTTGCACTCGTATGATACCTAATACAAGTAATATTTCCAGTGGGGTGTTTTAGATTTCTGTTGGGAAATCTGTTTTAAACAGCTGAGGGTTTATTATTTCATATCATTATTGGATTGTCGTTATATCTCCCTCATCCAATTGTAGTACACTATTTTTTTAATGTTTTGTCCCATTTCTCCGCACTGGTAGTCAAAAATTTAAGGTGGACAAATCTGAAACTCCCTCAGAACCTATTCTGCTCTGTTCCTGCACTCTGCACAGTCTACCTTTACACTCATTTTCACATTATCGATGTGCGAATGAAAAAGCAATAATGTGAGAATGAGCTCTCCATCGATACATAAGATTCCCATTTACAGCAGATCCTTGACCTGGGGTCCAAACTAATGCAAAGCGAATCTCATTTTGACTTGAAAGAAACGCTTTAGAAAGTGAAGTATCAGGTGGCAAATTCAAGGTAACGCTAGGTGACAATTATCTTTAATGGAAAAAATGGTGGTCTGGAAACTTGGAGACTTTCAAATGATTTTATATGAGTGTATGCAGTGAAATAAAGCAATGTGTTCGTGTGTGTGTGTGTGTGCTAATGTAAATGCATTGCAGTTAGCATAAATTATGTGTGCATGTATGAAACACTTGCTTCTGTCACTCTCAGGTGAAGTGCTGCAAGTACTGGCCCGATGACACCGAGATCTACAGAGACATCAAGGTGACGCTGATAGAGACTGAGCTGCTCTCCGAGTACGTCATCAGGACCTTTGCTGTAGAGAAGGTACGCTTTTTAACCTCTATTGGCCACTGCACTGCACACTCACCACACACTCACTCCGCTGAGAGCAGCTCAGTGCTAGACCTCAACCTCTGGCCACCGAACAGTTTGGCTGAAGAAGTTATGGGTTATGTGCTGTGCTCATAAGCACCTCCAGAGTAGTTTCTAAGTGGTCCAGGAGAGTCATATTTTAAAGTTTGTCTGCTGTTGTGACTTGATTAAAAAGGACTTATTTCAGTTTCAAATATACAATTTATGTAAACTACTAATTAAAGTTGTTGTAATAAGACGTATTAGCAAAATTAGTTTAAATACTGAAAGAATTAGTTCATCCGAAAATGAAAATTCAGTCACTTACCCAAAGGTGAAATTTCATATTTCACAAAACATTTCTGGAGCATCACAGTGAACAAAGCATTTCAACATTCTCCTAAATAACTGCGGTAGATGGCGACTTGTTTTAGAGGTGTAAAAAACACAAAATGGCTGTATGCGTATGGCTGTGTGTTGTATTGATTGATTTTGAAAAGACATTATTTACACCCTTTTAAAAAAATGTAAAAGAAATCTGCATGGAGTGAGTAGATAATGAGAGAATTTTCATTTTTGGGTAAACTTGTTCTTGAAAGATGCAATACGTAAGAATTTGAGATGAGAACATTCAAAAATTATCAACAGAATGTGAATGAAAAACGTTTTTTATGTTACAGCGTCCATGTATTGTGTTGCAGGGATATCTACTGTAGTTGGCATACTAACCCCATGCCATCTCAGTCCAAAGCTCCTGTGCTAGTGCTGTCAATACTAACACTTCCTCAGGGCTCCAAGCTCCAGACCCTGACTGCCAGCTGCATGGCTAACTGAGCTAACTAGCTAATGGCAGCTAGTGTTAGCAGAAGTTAGCCGTTGCTCTGGTGACATTCTCCTATTTGTTTAGAATTCAACAGGTGGCTAATTTTTACATATTGCACCTTTAATGTTACCCACATTCCTCCTGCTATAATTGTTTTCAACCAAAAATAACTCACAAATAACCAACATGACCCTGTATGAGGATTGGAGACGTAATTTTTATCAAGCCATTATTCGTAGGATCTGAATATTATCAGTGTTTGGCTTGTTTTGTAGGCAGCAATGCATCCAGCTCCCAATCCACAGATCACACTGAGATGAAAGGTATCTTATCGATGGTACCAGATTCACTGGGATTGTTCAGATTTTACTACAAACAAAGCTACATGCTCCCGGAATTATATAAAAGATGCTAAAGTCATTTTAAACTTCATATATAGTTGCTTTAAAAAGAAAGTGATTCTGAGATGATAGAAACAAAGCATATAAAAAGAGAAATCTAATTTAGCTGGAGCAGCAAATTGCCCCTAAAAACTGTTGCTAAAGAAGGATAGCATGTACTGTTCAATTAATGAAATCTTTACCATTGAGACCCTTTTAAACCATTAGGTTCCCACTCTGTTTGACTTTAAATATATTGGGTAATTCATTTGGAAGAACAAACAATTAGTAATTAAGGTTACAATCTACATTGTAGTTGTTAAACTGTGTTTAATTAAACTCAAAAGCAACAGGAACTAAGTCCACCTGTAAAGTAAACTTAAATTCCATCTTGTGTAAACAACAAACCCTGCTGTTTTATATTTTTGATTCACGCTGCTCAGACTATACATGTTACTATCCCTGAAAGGACGAGGCATGGAGGCAAGAAATAAAGATACAGTGGCCGTGAAAATACTGTTTGCTGTTACATAATGTAAACTTTGCTGAAGACCTCCACTTTGCCCATGAAGTGTGTGTTTGTATTCAATCTAACTCTGTATTTGCTTTAGAAGGACCTCTTACATGGTCCGTACACTGTATCCTCTGTCTACTCACCACATCCCCCGTTGTACTCTGTTGCGCTTTGTGTGTTTAACATGATGACTCTGTTCCTCAGAGAGGAGCTCATGAGATCCGGGAGATCCGACAGTTTCACTTCACCGGCTGGCCGGACCACGGCGTTCCCTATCACGCCACGGGCCTGCTGGGGTTCATTAGGAGAGTCAAGTCCAAGACCCTGACCAACGCTGGGCCCATGGTGGTTCACTGCAGGTTGGTGTGCACTGGAACCGACCACTTTAAGTCATACTTTTATTTCTGCTATGTCTAACCTGACACTGTACACTTGCGTACACCTGTTCTCTGTCCCATTGGGTAGATGATAGTATTCTCCATGGTCTGTAGATTGAAAACCAGCAGTTCTGGAGATTAAACCTGTGCAGAACTGCAGCTCAAAGACAATATATCAAAGACAAACAAAAACATAAAAATATCAACCTGAATAATAGAAAGAGTAATACTATTTCATTTGTGTGTCAGTCAATGTTAGTAGGTAAAATCAAGTCCCTTTGCTCTTAAAGGGTCTGTACAACAATATTACAGAATCACAAACTTAAAAAATACAGTATGCTTTCTTCGTTACCTTTGGTGGTATCCATTTTTTAGATCCGTTATTATACCTTTTTTCTATAGACAGCATCCCTAAGAAAAGTATTGACTGAAAAAAATCTGTCTATCATCCCGAAAATGGGGACAGTTATTTCGTAAAGACATGATGTAGATTTTATTTTATTTAGAAAAATTCCATTCATTATACAAATATCTTAAAGCAAGACTATATCCCTCTGTGGATACTCTTAGTTATTTTTGTTTTTGTTGGGGTTTTTTGCCGGTGATAGTCATGGTCTATCACTGCTTATCACAAACGAATGAATGTGAAATACGTTAAAAATGTATGTTATTGATATCTTAATAATGCTAATAAAACTGAGTGTCCTACTCCTCAGAATATAAAACAGTACTTTCTGTTGCCCTCCTGATGTTCCCTCCTTGTGTTTCCCTGCAGTGCTGGAGCGGGACGAACAGGCTGCTTCATCGTCATCGACATCATGCTGGACATGGCAGAGAGAGAGGGTGTGGTGGATATTTACAACTGCGTGAGGGAGCTGCGCTCACGGAGGGTCAACATGGTCCAGACTGAGGTACGGTATATCGGGTCCCACAAGCTGTGCCGCTCCACAGAGACGCATCCTGTTAAAGGAAGAGAGTGGGGACGCAGCTTGACGGGCTGTTGCCATCAAATATGGATTAACTAGTATCTGCGAGTAATTCTTAACATAAGCCCCACTTCTCTGGTGCTCCTGAACAAATGCTCAGAATTAATAGCAAAGAAAGGAGCTCTTTTATAAAACATGTATTATTTTTTGGCAAAATAAATCATTACCTTGCATTTATTAGCAATAATTCTGCCGGAGCAGCGATCCAGTCGGTAAAGGTTTTTAACCATTTTGCCAGTGACTGATGATGCCCATTATCTTTAAAAATGCAGTATAATTAGTTTTAATTTTTTGCTGTCTGTCATTTTGAAGTGCCACTTGAAGTGCCGCATTTTTCAAACAGTGGGAATATTATTCAAATGATAATTGACCTTTATCTGATAGCTGTAGGACAAGCACTCTTCAGTGCTTGTTTTAACCTGCTTGAAATATCAGATGAATGGTGTTTATATTTACAGCTGATGTATTTATGGCTACAGCTTTACATTTTTATGATCATTTCTCACAAAAGACATTTATTGAAGTGCATTCCCCAACTATTTCCCTGGATGCTAAGCACAAGTGCTTGCCAATACATGCTATAATAAAAGGGTTTAGATGCTTGTAACTGAGAGCATTTAGCTCATGTTGATGGCTGAAAACATCCCTGGCTCATCCTCCAGCTTTATGCCAGTATAGGCTATCGAAGGACTTTGCGCTTTCCTGAACACCGGCCATCTGGAGGTGTCCATAGTCTCGTTGGATGCATCATTTCACCATAATTCCCTTTAAATCACAAGCGTCATTGGACTTAATGGGCAAATGTTTCATCGTTGACATCCGGATTGGGATTTGAGTAACTGGAGACCAAATGTTGTTCACCCTGAGTCACTCTCCTCAAGTTCAGTGACCTTCAAAGTGTGTGTATGTGTGTGTTTTCCCTCGCAGGTGTTCAGGCTGTTTGGCACAGCTCCTCAGCCCGCGGCCAGACACTAACTCTCCAACGTGGTTTAATCTGTCCGCTAAAATGAAAAGCCTTGTTGTTGTTTGTAGTTTATGAGCTCGGATAAGATCTATCAATCTGGGGTTCGAGCGCCGTATTGCCGCCGACCCGCCGACCCAGCCCAAGCTTGTCGAGCCAGCAGGTCAACAGTTCACATTCTGCACTAGACTTAACAAATGGCAACACATGTTTCTCCGTGAATCTGTAAATCACTGACCCCCTGTGCATGCATGTGTGCCGATTCTGGTCCGAAGTGACAAGGGAGTGTCAGCTGAAAATGTCACTTCAGAAAAGATTTGCATCAAGCCTCAAGCTGTGTCACCATGTCGACTGCTTGACTGACTGATGCGAGGAGGAGGAAATGTGTCGGGATTTTCTAGTTTTGCTCTGCATGAAGTTAAGGACAGCGAGGGGTTTGTTTTTTTTGTTGTGGAGACGTCATCCGTGTTCATGACAATAATGATGACGAAGTCTCAACCTGGCTCAGGTCACCCAGGTTTGATAGGGTCATGAAAAACCTGAAAAGGTCATTGAATTTAAGAAAATACTTCGTTCCAGGCCTCTAAATATTTCAAGGTTTTTAAAATGTCAGTTTGATATGAGAATTAAGCCAGCTGTGTACCAAAAAATGCAAAAATATGTAATGTAACCTTTGAACATAGACAATGACAAATATTAGTCATAGGAACGGCCTTAGGGGTAAATAATATTCATGGTAAGGTCGTGGAAAGGTCATTGAATTCTCCTGGCAAATATGCAGAGGAACACTGGCTCATGCATTTCTGCTGCTGCTGCTGCTGCTGCTGCTGCTGCTGCTGCTGGTGAAAATAAAATCACGTGTTATCCGTTGTCATGAGTCTTAGAAGTCTTATAGATCCGCAATGAGGATGCCGTTTTTTGCAGGAGCAGTATGTCTTCATCCACGATGCCATTTTGGAGGCCTGTCTCTGTGGCGACACCACCATTCCTGCCAGCCAGCTCCGCTCCGTGTACTACGACATGAACCGCCTGGACCCCCAGACCAACTCCAGCCCCATTAAAGAGGAGTTCAGGGTGAGGAGATTTTTTAATGTAATGAGGATAATGTGACTCTCTATGCAAATACTTAATAAAGTATTATCTCAAGTGCAGGATAAGTTGAAAACAACAGTAAACATGTTGTCTCTTGATGAATGGCGCGGTCCCCCTCTGGGCCAATCAGCAGCAAATATGTCACCTTGCTTTAATCTGTAATCGCAGTGCCCCTCCCTGGACCAATCAGAGTTATATGGGATGCATCGCCCCCCTAAGTTTCATCACAGTCGCATCAGGGGAGTTAGAGCTATCGCTAATGTAACTGATTAAAGAATTGCATTGTTAATTACCATATTGGGAGATAATTAGCACACTCAAAACCCAAGTGCCTACCTTCCTACGTCGGTATGACAGCGTGTAATTCTGCCTCAACCCTGACAGACGCTGAACATGGTGACTCCCACGCTGCGGGTGGAGGACTGCAGCATCGCCCTGCTGCCCAGGAACCACGAGAAGAACCGCTGCATGGACGTGCTTCCTCCTGACCGCTGCCTCCCATTCCTGATCACCATTGATGGGGAGAGCTCCAACTACATCAACGCTGCACTCATGGATGTAAGAGTCAAGCAGAAACTTACATTTAACTTGTTTTGTTTTTTTAGAAATCTTTTTATTTTTTTAGTACAGAACAGAACAAATAGTGGCCCTGTTGTCAGAGAGGTCACAGAACCAGGATGAGTAGATATATTCAGTATATGCATGAGAGTAAAAAGTGTTAATAATGAGGTAGAATGGTGTTGAAAACATTAAAGGGGCAGATAAATTATGATTCTGTGGATATTAATGGGTAAAAGTTCATTTCAGTTGCAATAAATGAATACACAAAGAAAATCATATTTAGAGGCGGTCTGATGGCCCTTTAGCCGGATGCAGGCAGATATAGCACCTTAAAGTAAAGAGCGTTTTGCCTTTAAAGGGTATTTAATGGCATTTCCTCACAGAGTTACTTGAAGGAGCCATCCAGCATTATTGGAATTCTTTGCAAATTGAATCGCTGTCATTTTAAAGTGGTAAATTGACTCTGTGTGAGCTGGAACTTTCCCACATGTTGTTTTTCTTGCCAAATGCTAATCACTGATGTCAAAGCAGGTATTTTACCTTTGACAGTTAATGGAAAAAACATCCTGTATGAGTGGTGACGCCGGTATTTCAGCCTTTTGTTCAATGGATTTCTCTGTGTGATTAATTAACATCGCTAATGTTTTTCATACCTGAAAAATAAATTTGGCTGCACTGGAAATATCTTGACGCAGACGTAAAAGCTTGATACTTAAGATTTGAACTTTAAAAAATATAAGGACTCACATGTACGTCATCACACCACAGGGACATAGAGTGTCATTTAAGTGTCACAGGACAACAAAACAAAATAATTATTCAGTATTCACAAAAGAGAAGGTATAGATAAATGAAAGGACATTAATTGAAATGTAATGTGCTGTCAAGTACAGACAAGTGCAAGAAGAAAAGCTTAAAATCAGACATATGGAGGGAAGAAGAAAGCAAGACTTGTTTTTCTGTTTTGTTTTGTTTTTCTTGGATAAGTTAGATTTTTTTCCAAAGGTTGACCTTAAAAAGCAGCATACAACAAAATAGGCTCACCTTCACACCCATCTAGTAGCCTTTCTGGAGTTGTAACCAAATTGTATGATCTTCACCCTTATAAGTAGAAAGACATTTCTATTTTTATGAGCATGTTTTGGACTTCTCATTACTGTTAGCCGAAAAGTTAAGTTTAAATGATCTTTTTTGACCGTGGCAATGGCATTGGTCAGCAATTTCAATAAGTTTCCTGACAACTGTCTGCTTATGAAGGAACCTATGATCGTGGCAAAAGCTCTAGAACAGCTACCATGAGGGTGGGATTATTAAAGGCACACTGTCGAATACCTTTCTGTAATTAACAAAACAAAAGATGTAATTATGGGGTCATGGGAGATGTTGTCCACCATGGCTCATGAAAATCCGTCGGTGTGAGTCAGAAGGAAATATTCTTGGCCGAAGTAAAGTTTTGAAGGTTCGCTTACGTTCTGTTTCGTGTCCTTCACCATCTTCTTTCCTTATTCTCTGACTGTCCTTCAGAGGTTTTAACACAGTCAAATGAAACGCTCTGTTACCTTGAGTAAACTTAGAATTTCTCCAGGTGAAGCATTGTTGAAACGCTTTGGATAATTTAAAGGTGCAATATGGAATATGAGCTGAATGCCGCCATCTAGTGTCTCAAGATCATAGTCGCGACAACAAAAAAGTAATTCCAGCGGTCGGGTTGCCAGGTTTGTTGCCGAGTGTGTCAGGATCAGCCAGCATCATGTCAAGTGATGAATCGTACAGGGTAAGGACTAATTTCGACTAATCAATTCATTTTACAACAGTATTTAATGTTAACCTAGCTATTCATTATCTATTAGATGCATGAAATCTCTGACAGTCCTATTTAGGCTAGCTATCGTTAACCTACTATCATTTATTCTTTTAATCTCTGACGTTTTGAGTGTTATGTAATAGATACGATAGCTAGCTAGAATATTCTTTATTATAGCGACTGACCGCAATGGTGAAAGTGAACCAGCAATACTGGACAGGGCAGGAGGATTGAGCCGCCTCCGTTTCCTCCGTTTACTGGGTGTGGAGGTCGATGGGTCACGATCAGTATTCTCATATCTAGGATCAACGTGATATAATGAAAATAAGTATAGCAGAGGAGTTTGACCGACAGGTAACGTTAGCTAAGTTAGCAAGCGAGTTAGCTTACCGATCCAGGAGAAAGTTCGCCATTTCCGCGTGTGTTAGTTTGCCCTGGAAATCCTTTACCTGAGTCCATCGAGCGTATGCTTCACCGATATTTACTCTGGTTTTTGCTCTTCTCTGGTCACTCAGCTGCTGGGACAGATAACGCACCGTTCGCTGGGGCTCTGAAGAGCTTGCAGACTCCGCCATTTTACCCAGTGTCAGCCTAGCTGTGCCGAACTTTGCCGAGGTTGCGAAATTGGCAACCCGCAATGCCGGCCGCTGTTTGGCTGGTACGATGTAAACAGGAAGTCATTGTTGAACCCATCAACATTTCTTAAATTATTTATTTCAGACTAAATATAATTTTTCAAGTAAACGCATTACCTTTAATCTGCGCCCCTCTAAACGCCCCGTGGATGTATTATTTTTTTTTAAATACAGCTTTTAATAAGCATATTACATATTCAACCTTTAAGTACAGTTCAACAAAATATATCAAAAATGTCTAGTTGTTTTTATACATTTGAATGCAAAAAGGTTACATATTATGTAATTGTGCATGTTTGAAGAAAATCTCTGTCTTAGCCCTCATGTACATACTGTAGTTGAGACTTGACTTAAATTAACAGCTCTGTTTGACTAAACAGGACAACACAAAAATAAACCCTAAATGCAATGTAACTCAATTCTCAAGTGTTAAATTTATTCAGGGGGGACCTAACAGAGAACACCTTGACAAAGCACGAGTCCGGTGATGGACTTTTTGGCTCTTGCCTGCATCGAGCCGGTGACCTTTCAGGTACAGGATCCTCTCAGTCACCACTGGGCTATCTTTGGGAGCCAGGAACCACATTAAAAGTGCAGCGTCCTGCTCTAATCCCCCCTTAGACATGGAATCGCCATTAGAAAACAACTCTCAGTGGGAAGGCAGGTCAAAGGATGGAGGACGTTTTTAAAAATGGTTGTTGGTTTATTCTTGGTTAGTTCTCCGCTTCCACATGCGTGTGTGGTGTACTTAGCCACCATGTTTTAAAGTCGTATTTCTTCTTCCCTCATCTTCCAGAGCTACAAGCAGCCTTCTGCATTCATAGTGACCCAGCACCCGTTGCCAAACACAGTGAAGGATTTCTGGAGATTGGTGCTGGACTACCACTGCACATCCATCGTGATGCTCAACGACGTCGACCCAGCACAGGTAAACCCGATCTGATACATGTGCATACACACTCACACACACACGCACATGTACACATCACAGAAAATAATCCTCGAGGGGAAACTACAATAGGTGCACTCACAAACAGATGACAGATGAAGCAGTTTCTTTCATCAGACGTCTGTATCTAATAAAGTCGTACAAAAGGACAGCATGGGAACCGGATTTCAGGAAAGATTGCTTTTTTCCCTTTTTTTTTTGTTTACTTCCACCATGAACCCAGGGAAAAAAAGCCCAGGGATGCATCTGTGCTGGCAAACACATAATATATGCGTATACAGAATATGTTTGAAATAAGGTAGAAGCTGCAGAGTGGAAGAGGACTTGCCATGAAAGCAGGTAGATGGAGAAAGAGGCCTGTGGAAGAGACTCTCTAGATTTCTCAGCCCGAGGCTCTGTCATAACACCCGGGGATCAAAGCCTGAAGCCAGGCTGCTCTCCCCATCCAAATCCCCTTTCCCTAGGTGACTGACTGACTGGCTGACTGGCTGGATAGAAAAAGGCCTTTCATTCAATATTCTCACTGTAGCCAGCCAGTCAGTCAGCCAGCCCAGGAAACAGCACAGGTGGGAAGGGAGGGTAGGGGGGCAGGCGTACATGTAGACGATGGAGGTGGAGGTTCACCATCTTCTCCATCAGCATCTTTGTTTTTGCATCTGTTGAATTTGTCAAGTTTTGACAGGCTCTCAGAGGAAGCCAGTAAAAGTGGTGCTTTTTGCTGCCATAGAGACTGTGAGAGAGAGTGTGTGTGTGTGTTTGTATCTGTGCTGTTTGTGTGTCAGAGAAACAAAGTGAGCGTATATTTGTCTGTCCATCTGTATGCGTCTACTCAGGCCCGTTATTTGCATTCTTCTCAGGTAGTCTCTTTCTTTTTTTTTCCCCTTGTTTGTTCATGAATCAGGATGTAAGCACGACTGTCAGTGCAGAATGTGTCCATCTGTGTGTGTACGCTTCCACCAGTCTGATTTAGTGCTGTGAGGCCGGCGGCGCGCTCCGCAGGTGCACGTTCTTAACAGGGCTTTCTCTCCTAAGGAGTGGAAATAGGGGAGATTTTGCAGCTCTTATGCCATCCCCTGGGTTTATTTCTCCCTATGTACTCTTCAACACTGCTGCTGGAGCAGTCAGTAACACTATCAATGACAAGCCTCCTAATACTTTTAATTAGGACTACAGCTGTGGATTATTTTTTGTTTTAAGTAAAGTTTTAAGGTTTCAATCGGCAATGATGTCAAACAAAACCTGAAACCGGATCCATCCAAGTGGCATCATGAAGAAGTAAAGATTCCATGTTTTAATATTACTTTGGTAAAAGTGAGCATAACCCATATGAATAGTACTTGAGTTAATCTGATATTAAATGTATTGAATTATCAAAAGTAAATTATACTTACATGTATATTTACACTGTATTCTATGGGTCGACCAACTACCCGCCTGGCCAACGGTCAGATCTGTTATCCAGTCATTTTTTTAATCAGGTTGCCTATAAAATAGATTAATTTAAACCTGCACTACTTTGGCTCTGATGCAGCATGTAATCACCAAAGTAACTTGTAAGGTTGTCAGATTTTGGATGGTGAGTGAAAAACACAGTATTTGGCCCTAAAATGTAGTGGTTACCAATTACAAACACCTCCAAATTGTATTTAAGTGCAGTACTCGAGTAAATGTTACATTTCATTACTATTCATTACTATTTCAATATTATTGTTGTTATTATTATTATCATTATTATTATTATTATTATTATTATTATTATTATTGTTGTTGTTGTTGTTGTTGTTTTCACATTACTATATACAACATACAAATTCATCACAGCATACCAGGAAACTTCTCTTACTATAACAATATTCTATTTATCTGGTAACCTAATGCTGTAAAAATGCGATACTCTTGTTTGAATGAGGAAATGGTGTGCTAAATGGTGTCTAATGCGTTGATAGTCTATATATGGTAATAATGCAACTATATCTTGTTATGACGTGAAAAACGTCCTAATAAACTTCTAGCCTGACTACAACCAAAAGTAAGACATTAGCAATTGAAAAATGTAGTTAAAGTGACAGAGCTATGGTTAAAAATAAACAGTAGAAAAAGTTAACATTATAGCAGTTAAGCTAAATTTAATGGTTGAAATAGATAAAATTAGCTTAGTTAAATTATTAAATAATCTGATATGAACCATGTTGTAAGCAACATATCTTTTGATTATACTTTTTCTTCACAGAAAAGACTCTGAGTTCTGATTTTCTCTTGGCAAGAAAAAAAGTTAGAAATGAGCTTGAAAGAAAGAAAGAAAGGAAAAAAGAGTGTTTTTCCAGGAATTTCTGTTTGATTTGTTGAACAAAGGGTCAAGCTGTCATCCTGAGAGTGCATCTGTTTCCAGTGTTTGGTCCATCAAAAATGTATTCTAGCTTTTTTCTGAATGTTCTCCAGTGAAGAAGCAGGTCATCATATTTTAAAACGAGAGCACTTCACACTGAATTAATTCACCTTCCTTCTCTTTCCTACCTCTTGTTTCTCGTGAACTTTGTAATCCCACTCAAACCTGTTCAACATCTCTGTGTATGAAGTTAAATTATCACTCAATTTAGATTCTGAAACTAATGAATCTTCTTTCATGTCCTTTGTTTTCCTTGTTTGCTTTTCTTTGCTTTGTCAATGTGTGTGTGTGCTGGTGTACCTGCTTCTCTGCGTGTGTGAATGTGTGTGTGTGTGTACGTGCCTGTTTTGTTTAGTTGTGCCCACAGTACTGGCCAGAAAACGGAGTCCACCGCCACGGACCCATCCAGGTGGAGTTTGTCTCTGCCGACTTGGAGGAGGACATCATCAGCAGGATATTCCGGATCTACAACGCAGCACGGGTATGGTGGCACAGAGGGTCACGCTTCAAACCCAACATTTATTAAGGAGAAAGCAAAGTTGTGTGATGGAGCTGTCGTGTAGTGTCTCTGTTCTGCCCTTTTTGTGTGACTTTTGTAAGTCGTTTGTCTTCCCTGTGGTGATCACAACAGCCAATTTATTCTGTGACTGCACACCTCACACATCCCACTCGTACGCCGGCCTGTCCATTCAAGCTGTGCAGAGGCTGAGACTTTCTGTCCTTTAACTATGCCACTGTACCAGTGTTTGGACCGAGGTGCTATTGCTCCGAGTCACATGTCCCTTAGTCAGACTTCTACTGGGTTTCTCGATTTTTAACAACGTGTGAACATTTCTCAAACTTCCTGTTTCAGAAATCAAAACCCCTTGGGTAGAACATGAACTAAACATGAATGTTTTCATTTGCAGTGGTATCCAGGCCTGTAAATAGTTTGGGTTTCCAATCTGAATTCACAATATCTATCTGAGCGGTCTCGTGGTGATTGATGGGACAGGAGAGAATGTCAAAATATATTTCTGCATACAACCAGAATTATTTTTCTGACTTTTCTCAGATAATTTCTCCTTTTTGTTAAATTCTGTTTTCACATGAAACAAAAGTAGAGGAGTCACTTGTCACCTCCAACAACTCAGACACATTAAATCTGTAACAGGGGGTCACATGTAGAAGTGCTTTGTTTAAATGGACATGAGGCAAAGAGGTTGGTTACCACTAGTGGTGGAAAAAGGACTGCAATTCTGTGTGTGTTACTGACATATTACTCAGTTACAAGTAAAATTACTGGTATTAAAATAATACTGATGTAAAGTGCAAAGTATTCTTCTCAAACACTATTCAGAGGATGAATTACTTTTTAACCGTTGACATTTTTCATTGACTTGTTTGTGATTATATACCACAAAAATGCAGATTGTCCTTAATCATGATTTTAAAAGGAACTAAGTAGATAACATGGTGTAATGCATACGTAGTTCCAGTAAAAATTACAGATAAGTACAAGTCTCCCGCAAAATGACTTAGTTACAGAGTAAATGTAATTATTTAATAACCAGTGCTCTAGAATAGTGGCCCCTGAATTTAAAGCAACTAGTGACCACTAATAACAGTTTGAGACCTCAGTGTTGACATAATTGTTGTGCAGCTGAATCAAGGAATAATTTTTCCTCCTCAGATAATTTTATTTTAAAGATTTTTATCCAGTATTTAATAAGACAAATGGAAAAAACTAAAGAAAAATCAGAAGAAATTGAACTTATTTGTTTAAAAGAAATGTGGTTTTTTTCCTCATGTTTATTGTGTTTCCCTTTGGTGGACAGTATTTTTTGGAAGCACTTTTTAATGAAGGCGTGATCCCTTTGACCCTTCTTGAAAGACAAGTTGCTGAAAAAGTTTTACATTTCATATGTTAAATGATGTGAGCTCCAAAAACCAAAGTGAAGTTACTTTTTATCAAAGAGGAGGAAGGAACGCCACAGATCGATACCTCACAACTTGGCAAATGAAACACTACAGTTCAGTCAGACTGACTTTTTTGTTTGGGAGAACTGACCCTTTAACTTTGAGCTGCACAGAAAGGGTCCTAACTCATGGCAGCGTCACCTGCAGTCACCTGCGTAAGCTCCTTACCCCCGCAAGCCTGCCCGTGGTTGTCAATAATCATTCCTCATATTAACGTGTCAGCTGGCAGAGGCACCGCCAGCGCGTTACGTGGAATACACTCTAATCACACATGATCACTGACAAGTGTTATTGATCGATATGTCTGAGCATGATTTAGAGTGTCTGCATCTTTGATCTGTCTCCAGCAGTAACTGTGCTCATCTATCAAACCGTCTGTCGGCGCATTCATCTCCTTTGTGCACCCTTATCCATCTCTTGTCCTACTTCGAGGCTTAGCGTAGCTGCATCTTTACAGTCTGATTGCATCTTTGCACAGCAGCGATTAACCCCCCCTCTGTGCATTAACCCGGGATAACCGGTGTGTCCTCTCGCTCCAGCCTCAGGACGGCTACCGGATGGTGCAGCAGTTCCAGTTCCTGGGCTGGCCCATGTACAGAGACACGCCCATGTCCAAACGCTCCTTCCTCAAGCTGATCCGACAGGTGGACAAGTGGCAGGAAGAGTACGACGGGGGCGAGGGACGCACTGTGGTCCACTGCCTGTAAGTTATCACAACACTGAGTGCAGAAGGGAAGTTCATTCAGAGCTGGCATTAAAAATGAAACATCTCCACCTACTGACTGAAGAGCTTCACTGCATCAGAGCACTCTGACACTCCTCGGCCCGCTGCCTGCTGTTCTATCAACCCTCACCTTTTTATATTAAAGGTGACAGAACTTTTCTTTAATTATACTTGATTTTCTGGTATTTCCCTTGTTTGTGACAACTCTAGGAACGGAGGCGGCCGCAGTGGGACGTTTTGTGCCATCAGCATTGTGTGTGAGATGCTTCAACACCAGCGCTCTGTGGATGTCTTCCACGCTGTCAAGACACTACGGAACAACAAACCCAACATGGTGGACCTACTGGTGAGGAGCTGTGCAGCAGCACTTTTTGGAGAATAATTGGAAGAGTGTTTTTATAATCTGAAAGAGTAACAGATGTTGTTCAAAGAGGGGGCGCACCAGCGAGTTATTGTTCTTACAGAGTGGGGGGTAAGACATTTAAAAAGCAAGGATGGTCAAAATCAAAAGAGAAGGGAACTAAATGTCTTCTTTCCAGATTTCTTTTCTCTGGTTTCAAAAATAAAATTGTTTTGTTATATTTTATCGACTTCAAGATTGTTACATTTTCTGACAAAGAGAGAAAAAAAGGTTTTTACAAATTAGTGTGAAAGTATCATCAAAATGCAGCGTGCACATTTTTTAAGAATCCAATCTTTATGTCTGTACTGTCAAATAGGCAACCAACCCTGACGAGCAATACATGAATTAAGACTTAATGAGAATTCCAGTAAAGCGATACGGCATTCAGTGCATTAAAAAGGGTCAAGTAGCTTCAGAAATCCCGCGGCCCTCCACCTTTCCAACATAGGATTACGGTGGTCTGTGAATTATCTTTTCTGTGACTTGGTGTATTGATATTTGGTGGCAATGGAAACAGAATTAGTGCAAATGACAATTTACATGTGAAGTCACTGAACACCCCACACAAATCGGATATAACCTTCCTCCATTTGATACATTTAACAGACAGAAATGTCATATTTCCATCATGTTTCCTACACTCTTTATCACCTCTTGCTTTCAACTGGCACACATTTAATCGCACCATGTTGTTGCACCTTTTTCGTTTGCAATGTTATAATTTTTTTCTAACTGGAGAGTTAACCCTGCTACCGTTTTTCTCAAAGAATGACCTCCCAACAGTAGTGGACGGAAACGAGCACTCCTGTTCTCAAAATTCGGTTAAAATTTGCAGTTCATTTTGATGGCCACCTGACTGCTGACATTGCGACTGTGCAGCTGGAGAGGTAAAAAAGGAGCCAGTGTTTGGAAATCTTCCTCCAGCTGTCTTTTTTCATTCACTGCACAACAATTCCTGTCATTTTTAAAGGTGCACTATGTAGTTTTGGGCAAAAAAATGTAATCAAAAGAGGAAGATCTTCAATGACTGATTTTTGTTTTTTATGCCTAAACAAACTAAATAAACAAACTCTGCTCGACAGGAAAAGGTTGACTGCCCAGAAGTCCTTAATATGTGGCGGACCCTGCCACCTTTCTAGCTTCAAACAGTATTCTGGGGACCATATTATTAAAATTCTGAGGTTCAAATTCTTCTCCAAAACCACATAGTGCCCCTTTAATGTGAACAGAGACTTTGCCTTTATCCCCATATTCAAACAGTAGTGCATCTCCACCTCTGTATGATGGCTGTTTTTTGACTTCACTTTAAGAACAACTATTGAAGCTTTTGCCTGATGTGTTCGGACAACATGAACTACCCAACCCTAATATGGGCCCCTCTGTTCTTTTTTGTCCCCGGGCCTTCTTGTATATCAATCCAGCCATGCACACGTCTCTAATGTTTTGTCTGTCTCTTCTTGTCTCCTAGGATCAGTACAAGTTTTGCTATGAAGTGGCGCTGGAGTACTTGAACTCTGGGTAACTCAGAGCTACTGAACCCAGCAGAGACTTAAAGTTTGGGACATTACTGAAGACTTCAGCTCACATGTGTGCATTGTGCTAAGTGTGTGTGTTACCGACCCGACAGGAGCGAGGTACACACACAAACATAAACATGCAACTCCTTTCGACCAGCTCCTCTTCTTCGTCTTCTTCTTCTTCTTGTTCTGGTCTTCAGTTGGTCGAGATGGGGAAAAGGTCGCAGAGTTGTACAGTGTCAAATATGGCAGCCTGTTTCAGTACGTACCGGCTAACGGAGCCAGCAGGAGCACAATGAGGTTTTTTTTTTTCTTCTCTTTTTTTGCTCTGCAGTGAGTCGCCTCCTCTCTGGATCCCTCTTTCTCTCTGCCTCTATCTCTCTCAGCCGCCTGTAGTCCCGTGGTTGTTGCCTTGATCCTCATTGGACGACGAGCATTGAATACTCTTCAGTTTTCTGTGGAATGCGATACACTGTACATAAAATGATGTGTTCATTTTACTTCTCTCTGATTTCAGTTTTTTGCTCAGCTCTTTATTAAAAGTCATTAAATGCAGGAGCTCAAAGCCTAAATGTTACTAAATGTCCTGTAAATTTATGACTTCTAGATGATTATTGCTTCATACTGTATTTTGGGGACAGCTGGCTCAGTCTACATCTGCTTACCTTATTTCCTGTACAGGGATCCAAAGCTTTATTTGCACTTCCATTGAATTCTTGTTGTGCATATTGTACATATTTCTGTAGATTATTTATTCACGGTATGTACTTTTTTTGTGACTCGCAGTAAGTGACAATCATAGGTTCTATAGGTTTGGTTTATTGACTGTATTGTGTGCTCTCTTATTTTGTTGGAGTCATCTTGTGTGACAGATCAATTTCATTGTAAAGAAAAAAGATATTATATAAATGTATCTACAATTTAAAGATTGGATTATGTATGTGTGCCTCTTTTCTGAGTGGAGCTGGGAAAGATGAGATGAGGGGGACATCTGTTGGAGAGATTAGGAATAGCACCACCACCATCATTACAACTTTCAAAGATGTCACAATATTTATCAGTTTTCCTTACTGTCTTCGGTTATACTGTGTTTTAGGATAAGACGGATGGTTATACTGCACTTTTCAAAATGGTTATCGTTTCAAATATAAATGAAGTAATTAACATTGTCAAGGGAATGTGAAGTTTTGATGTTGTTAAAGGCATCTATGCGTTGTTCTGCACAGATCTCTACTAAAGTTAGCATGCTAACCAGCTAGCCCTAGCCCGGACCTGAAAACCACCTCCTCCTGGTGGTCCAAAACTTCTATGCTAGCGGTGTAAACACCAACACTCCTCTGGTGTCTGGGCAGAGTCAAAATAGAACCACTAGCTGCACAGCTAACTGAGCTAACTGTCAGATAACAGCAGTTAGCAGTTACTCTTGTGATGTGTTGCCTCCTTTTTGGTCAGAGTATGAATTTGACAGGTTAAGGCCACTTTTCCAGCAGAGGCGAGATCAGAAAGTGGATGAAGGTATGTCAATTGCTGCTCAGTGGAGTGGCATATCGCTGTTATGCAGCTGGTATTCCATAGACACATGACTGAATGTGCCGCTTGAGATTGTAATTCTGTTGAAAGACTGTTATAAACTGCTCAAAGCTAATGAAAGAGCTAGCCTTAGCTAACATTGCTAATGTTAGCCCAGCAACAGTAGCCAGTCTGACTTATCAGTAGCACAAACTTTAAGATGACCAACCAAACAATACTTACTGATTACCAGTTTTCTTTATGAGGAGAACACAATAATACTTCAAATCTACGTTTGGGAACATCAACCATTGGTCATCAGTTGGTATATCGATACCCAAAGGCTAATACGCTGGATCAACAGGCTCTTATCACAATAAGCCAGAAGTAAATCAATAAACAGTAAAACTACCATGTGTCAGAAAATATCCTATGTCCATGCCATTCATCTTTTTTCTTTATTATTGGCTTATTCTGGTCGGCCTGTCTCTACGACGACATCACATACTAAACCTGAAATCAACACTGAGGAAATACTGAAAGTCATGGGACAGTTCCTCAGAATCCAATTTAATTGTTTATTGACTGATTGAGTGTGGGAGGAAACCAGAGCACCCGGCAGTAAACCCACGCAGACACGGGGGTCAATGAGCAAGCTTGACATAGATAGAGAGAGGCCCGGAAAAAGCCGGTAACCTTCTGTTGTGCAGCCACAATGCCAAAATTCACAGAGCCACCATGCTGAAGATCAGTGGCGGTTCTAGACCAGTTTTAATAGGGGGGCCAGGTTGGGGCCGGCTTTTTTGTTAGGGGGCACATACAACCCGGAAAAAAGGATAAATCCCTCATTCAGACAAAGCAGTGTTTACAATTTCAGCAATTTTGATTGGGTAGTAAACTGCTGAGACACTTTATTTCTGCCTTTCCCTTCAGTACAAAATCATTGCAAGAAATCTGTCATTGTATTATTAATGCAGACTCCCTGTCAGGGGGGCCACAGGGGGGTCCAGACTCAGAGTTACGGGGGCACTGGCCCCTGTTGGCCCCCCCCTAGAACCGCCCCTGCTGAAGATCTATGAGATTTTTGATTGCACAACTACCTAGAAGCCCAGAAAACCATGCTAAAGAAACCCTACACAGAATTTGAAGTCAGCCTGAAGTCATCCTCAACCAAGAGAAGACGGGTCGGAAGCAATTCTTCTTCTCCTTACTCCTCTTTCTTCTTTGTCATGGTGTCTTCTGAGAGTCAAAGGACATTAAAAACCTCAGTCGTACTTCAAAAGGCACAACAAGTGGGGGTGACATATTCCAAATCTAAATTCTCCTGAGAATGGTCAACGGGCGCAAATCATCTTGAACATCGCACAGCCCAGGGCCCGCGTATCGATGGCCTCAGAAAATGGACAGCCCAAAATAATTTCTGGGGACCTGAATGTGGAAGAGAAGCATCACACTATGTTTACACTGTCATATTTTTGAAAGTGAACACATGCAAACAACATGTTAGAGGGAGGAAGCACACAGCTGCTTCTTCATGGTGATAATAGTAAACTGCTGCCTCACTCCAGTCAGTGTAATAATAAAAAATAATCTAACTTGCCTAAAAGCTTGTGGTTGCAGTTCTGCCCCTCCTGGCCTCTGATCTGGAACAAACAATCGATAAACTCGACAATGTCGTGTTTGTCAACGTTGTTGTGCTTGATCTTTCTCAGCACGGGTATCTGGAGACACAGGCAAGACAGGTCAGGCAAAACTGTTGCTGCTGGACATCATGGAGAGTGCTGAAGGAAATAAAATTTACTGCACCTTTGGCTACACAATATCTTTTACAACTGTGAAAATCAAAATCAACGTTTCCTAACCCATTCCTTGGTATCTCTGCAGAAGCGGTGAGGAAACTTGACAGCCACAATCTCACCGATCTCCTCATTCCAGCATTTCATCACCTTTCCATAGTCGCCCTCTCCCAGAATTTCCGGGAGCATGCTGTATTCGCTGGGGAGGTTGGAGGGCCAAGATGAACTGGATTTAGAAGAAGCCATATCTCCCACACCTGGTTAACGTTGAGTTCCCTTCATTGCCTTTCGTTCAATAAAGTACTTTTCTTAAACTGTTCCTGGTGTGGCTCCCACATTTGTCATCATGGCCGCCAAGAGATTTTTAATTCGTACCCTAGGTTTTGCTTCCATATCCATATGTGTCCCATACCCACAACGCTTCTACAGGTATTGACCGAAGAAAAGCAAGTAATTGGCACAAAGCTTGTATCAGTCAATCTGCAGTATGAGCCCCTGTGCAGCTCTGGGCCCTCTGATTTATTTGACTTTTGCTCCCCCTTGTGGTGTCTCTTGAGTACCTCCTCCTCGACCAACTCAACAAGCAATTAATTGTGGCATATAACAGTCAAAACGCGCCTACGTCAAAGAAGAAAATGCTGTAATTTCGTTACATTTGTTTTCTGGCAGTAATTGGTAACTTATTGGTAATCAATACACATTGTGTGTTCAGGTCCAGTTGAACGGTTGAAGGCAAATGTTATTGTATACAGGTACATTGCAAAAAATTTGAATATCATGAAAAAGTTCAATATATTTTGTCACTCATTTCAGAGAGTGAAAACCATCCATTATATAGATTCATTAAACATAGAGTGAAATATTTCAATTTCCTTTATTTCTTGCAATTTTCATGATTATGGCTTACAGATAATGAAAACCCAACATTCAGTGTCTCAGAAAATTAGAATATTACATAAGATCAATAAAAAAAAAGAAGGATATTTTAAACAGAAATGTCAGGTTTTTGAAAACTATGTGTATTTCTATACACTAAATACTTGGTTGGGCCTCCTTTTGCATGAATTACTGCATCAGTGTGGCGTGGCATGGAGGCGATCAGCCTGTGGCACTGCTCTGGTGTAATGGAAGCCTAGGTTGCTTTGATAGCGGCCTTCAGGTCACCTGCATTGTTGGCTCTGGTGTCTCTCATCTTCCTCTTGACAATACCCCATAGATTCTCTATGGGGTTCAGGTCAGGCACGTTTGCTGGCCAATCAAGCACAGTAACACCATGGTCATTGAACCAGCTTTTGGTATGCTTGGCAGTGTGGGCAGGTGCCAAGTCCTGCT